>NC_086171.1:171432276-173832276 GCF_023053635.1 Elgaria multicarinata webbii
ATGTTTTGCTTTGGTTGTGTTTCTCTGTATGTGTTGCCTGTTGTTTTTGGGTGCGGATGTTTTGACTGTGTGTGATTTTTTTCTTAATGTTGTTCTTGGGCATTTTGTAGTGTGCTGAGTAGGCATTTCGGGCTCAGACCCTACCTCTGCATCATACTATGTTTTTTGGGCACTTTACTTGACTCTGAGCCTCATTATTTTGCCTATTGTGAAATGTACGTTTTGAGACTGGCCACACCTGCTCTGGCAGTTTTTTTGTGGTTGGGGTGCAGGCCCCCATATCAGCCATTTTGTGAGAGTACCCATGACATCTGCTCAGAATTCCAATTGTGCTCACTGGCCTAAAAAGGTCGACACCTTTGGTGTAAAGTGTACTCAAGTGTCTCTGGAGTTAAAGATTTCCCACTACAGAGCTTTAGTTTTAGAGCTCAGATTATTGCATGCTGTAAAACCTGGACATTCACTATGTTCCTGAATAGTGGTGTTGTAGTAAGCTCTATGTGATTACAAAACAATGACCAGAGAGGTACTTATATTGCATCATAAGATTTCAAATTTTCTAATTTTCGACAAGTCCTATGACTGACCTGAGTAAACTTGTGTAGCAGAGACTTCTCTCTATCCACTTATATAGATTAAGACTTCAGTCCTTCCTATGCACACTTTTCTGGGTGTAAGCTCCATTGATCAAACAGGAACTTACTTTGGAGTAAACAGGAATTGGAATGCACTGTAAATCTTGTTACAACCTTTTCTTACAAATGTTATTTTTAAAACCTATTTTCTAACCTATTGTTAAGAGCCAACCCTCCCATCATTAACATTAACACCAAGCTGGAAATTAGTACCTGAGGTGTAATGGATTTTTGATAGCAACCATATCCAAATGGGTCATTAGACGCAGAAGCCACCTCCAGCTTATTTTAGTGAAACCACAATAAATTCTCCATTTTTAAATGCAAGAAAGGAGAAGGCAAGAAAGAGGTTCATCAACTCCTTAATGATATATCAGACACCGTTAATTCCCACCTTTAAAAGTTTTATATTGTGGTGAGAGCATTTGATATATTGATTTTTTCTGATAAGCCTAATTTAGTACATGCTCAAACTTGCCTCTCACCCACCACATCTTTTAAAGATACCTTTTCTTGATTTCCTGCATCCTTTTTTTGTTACATTTCTAAACCTATGGGGAAAAACCAGTAGTATTTTAAGAAGTGGAGAAAGTGTGTGTGTGGGGGGGGGAGATATCTGATCTGTATGTCATTATTTTACTGTATATTTGTCATAACATGCACATCATTTCCAAACTTGGAAACACAGTTAACACCCCCCTCTGACAGGCCTCTACCACTGAACAGCATAATGTACCATATTTTTGCCCTGTTAAAGGTCTTCAAATTGATTATGATTATGATTATGATCATCAAGCACCAAAATCAATGAGCTCTAACTGGCTGCAGGTAGTTGAAATCTACCCAGTGCAATAGGGGAGTTTAGAGTGCAATCCTAAGCATGTTTAGACAGTGGGGGGGATCCTACAATTCCCAGCAATGCATAGAATTGCAACCTAAACGTCTAGGCAAATGCAGTACCCAGCTCAGCATTTTTTAACCACAAGATCAGCCTGTCTGTTTTAACTGTGCCTCTACATTTCTTCTGCATTTTTTCCCATTCTCATTCAATTTCACAGAAGGGAAAATGGTTCCAAGAAAACTTTTCCAAGGAGAAGAAAATTCCAGTGAAATTCTTGTGGATGGGATGCAGGATTCTTGCACTCACCAGAGTTATGAAGTCTCCAGTGGCAGACGTGGGGGCAGGGAATGAGTCTCCTATCTGTCATTGTACAATCAGCTCTCCAGTGGCCTGCACTCTCCCAGCTTCAGTTAAAGATCAGGAGAAGATGTTAAGAGGTAAATTTTCCAGATCTGGAAACGTTTCCAAATGGGGGATTTTCCAGATCAGGAAGTGCAGGCAGCCGATGAGGCTGCAGAGCAATGGAGACTTGGAGAGACACGTAATAGAAGGGGGCAACGCAGCCCCTTCGGCCACCTCGATAATAGAGTAAGTTCAAAAACAGCATCAAAAGAATTCTAAAATGACCAGAAAAGTCAGAAAAAAAGGAAATTAGAGGACAGATTTTGGCATGGTACCAGTCTTTAACATGCAAGAAATCTAGCTTGAAAAGGCCTGTGCAGAATGACACACATGGCCTACAAAAAGATGGGACACTAACCAGAAGGGACAAGGATCTCTATTAATCAACATGTTCTTCATTCTTCTCTCTTGCTCTTCCTCTTCCTCTTTTTATACTTACCCTGCCTCTACCCCTCCAACCTTTTCCCCTGGTTACATTCATCTCTCATTCCAGTGTTCTGGAATGGAATCCAGCCAATGTCTTTTGGTTCCATTAATACCTGCCCTTTTTGTCTTCATGTTAGTACATAAGAACCCCAAGGGTCCATCTAGTCTAACATCCAGTTTACACAGTGGCCAACCAGCTGCCCATGAGAAATCCACAAGAAGGACATAAGTGCAATAGCATCCTCCAACCCATGCTCCCCAGCAACTGGTGTACTTAGGCATACTGCCTCTGATACAGGAGATAGCATAGAGGCATCAGGACTATTTGCCATAGCCTTCTCTTCCATGGATTTGTCTAACCCCCTTTTAAAGCCATTCAAAGTGATGGCCATCACTATGTTTTGTGGTAGTGGATTCCTCCTTTCCTGTTGCTTGCAGGCTGCACTACAGCAAAGATGAGCATAGGTGGGCTTTGTACACATTTTTTCCACAGGGGGGAAAATGGAGCACCAACCTGCATTTAGACATAAATTGGTATCTAACAGCACTTTGTATGATAATAAACTGCATGACATTGAAGGTACATGTATGTTAGGAACAAAAGCTAAGATTTCTATTGCCAGATCTCAATGGATTTTGAACATCATCTTTAGTTTTGCTTTGTAGTCAGGGCTTTAGCTTATAAGGATTAGAATTTAGACTCTCAGATACTGCATTCTGTTGGATAATAATCCTATAATATTATCTTCAGGAAGATTCAAGCTCAAACTAAATGTTCCATGTAATTCTGTGATGCTGTTTCTTGTACATTTTTTTTAACCCCACACTGCCTGGGGGCAGCACCAGTCTAAGCAGAAGAACAGCACTTGGAAGAAGGATTATTGTGCTTTTGCTTTTTATACTGTATTGTGTATTTGTGCTTTTAACCTGTTGGTTGTCTTACTATGATTTTAATGTTTGTGAACCGCCCAGAGAGCTTTGGCTATTGGGCGGTATAGAAATGTAATAAATAAATAAAATAAATAAATAAATAAGGATTAACCCTTTCATTTCTTTTTATTTATTTATTTATTTATTTATTTAAAATCACCCTCTCTGTCTTCTTTTCCTTCTTGACTTATGTCTATACTTATTCCTGCAGATGAAAAAGCAGCATAGGGAGGATGATTTTGAGCTCTGGCATGAATAGGGTTAAGTGGCCTCTATCCCTTTGAGTTTTAAAACAACAACAGGGGAATAATAAATCACAGAAATGCACATAACAATGTAGTTTCAGCCAAAGGACAGAGTAGAAATTAATGGCATAGGACATAAAAAGGCTGAAAGAAAAGCTAGCATTAGTTTCTTCTAGTTCTTGACATACACAAGCAAAGGCTTTCAATCTCATCTGTCGTATTTCATGGGCAGCACATGTGCTGATGTGGTGAGTACTACAACTTTTGAAAAGAAAGCGGATAGCCTCTGACAGATGGATGTTAATCTGCCTTTTAGTGCAGTAGACTAGTTTATTCTGGGGCATGAAATCAAATTAGTGCATCTGTAGCTGGCAGTGTGTCATTCAGATTCATATTTTGCACATCAAAGACACTGGGTTGTGGGTTGTTATTCTTTGAATGTTATTTTTACCCTTGCATTAGCTCAACAGTTTTATTCACTTGTTTTACGTGCTGCACCGCTGCTGTTCAATCTGCTGCAAGAGGTTTATGAACTGGATCTGGCAGGTATTAAAATTTGTTGATACACTCTTGCTGATTTCTCCCGAGGCTTCAGCAAATAGTGATGTTGGACCCATTTACTGTGAAGGAAGGCAAGACCTGAGCCATTTTAGGGGGGAGGATTAAAATGCCAACTCAATTCTCAGCCATCACAACACAAAGGCTGCAATGAACATATACTGCACAATTCTTGCAGAACTATTCATTGAGGTCTATTGGACTATTCCAGTACTAGTCCTGAGGGATTGCTTCATGAAGTATAGTCAGAATATCCTAAGATTACCCAACAGTTTAATTCAAATTCTTGTGCAATCCCCAGTAACCTAAAGAAATGATCCTAACCATGTTTACACAGAAAAGAGGCCTAAAATTCCCATCAGACTGAGAGTTGTAGGCCTTTTCCCCCCTGTCTAAACATGCATAGGATTGTGCCCTTAGTTAATTCAATTGTGTATTTCACTTTTTACTTGTGGTACCACCAGCTGAATCCAAGCAAGTCCCAATAGCTATTAGGGTTAAGGTTAAAATTATTATTGTATACATTTTATATGATGAGAAACAATATGACAAGGGCATGAGGGGCATCACCCTGCTGATTGGCAAGAACTTCAAGACTGACCAAATTAAGTACTTCATACAATCTAAGGTGGCATGAAGACCTTCAAGCAGAGGCTGGGCAGCCACCTGCTGGAATGCTATAGCTCCGGATTTCTTGCACTGAGAAGAACTCCTCCAACTATGGCAGGATCTACACTATTCATTACACCGTTGTTTAAGTGCATTGTTGCGTCCTCCCTTGCTACGTTACAAAATGCAACTTGAGCCCAGTCAACTGAAATACCTTTTCTTCTATCGTTTTACCCCGGCACACTCTTCTTTAGAACGTTCTTCATTATGCTCATACCGGCTCTGAAGTAAACCTCCTCCTTCCGGTGACTCTGAGCTAGACCTGCTGGGATAAGCCGGCAGGGAGGCGGGGCGACGCGTAGGGACGAGGGAAGCCCTGCAGCATCTTAAAGGGGCCACGTGCGCCCCAAAAGATAAGCAGTTTTTTAAAAAAATTAAGCCTCTGTCCCCTCTTTCACCGCCCTCCCTCCCCCTCCCCCTCCCCCTCATCGCGTTGTGCCAGCTCTCCCTCCCCTCGTCTAGAAAAGCCCTCACTTGTCCTAATCAGGAAGCAAAGACCATGGTCACGAGACATGACTTTGAAAGACGGCATTGAAAACAACGAAAGGTTGGGGCACATTGTTAGTTTTAAAACGATTTTAACAGAAAGTGGAACGGTTTTAAAAGTCAGAAGAAACGTAACAACAACAGCATCACGTGACTGCTGACATCATCTCTGCCAACTTGTTACGTTTCATCTAGACAAGTGTAGACGGGCTCTATATGATTCTAAGGTTATAATGCATGGGGTTGGATCCAACATCATGTGAGTGGATGAGCAATGAGACCTCCCCTCATGCAACAAGACTTACCCATCCTCTCTTCCCCTTGTACCCCACTGTGCACCCCAAATCTGGAGACTTTGGAGGCAAATGGATGGTGCAGAATGATGGTAAATTAGTTCTGCCAATAGTTGGAACAATACCATTGGAACAATACCATTGGATTCAACCCATAATTAGCTCATGGAATTCAGTTCTACAAGATGTGATGACAAGTTCTAGCTTAGATTTTTCTTTTTTAAAGCATCAACACTGTTGGACAGGTTTAGGGAAGATATCTCTGCCTTTTTAGTCATGTCAGCTAAATGGAACCCCATTTCCTGAGACAGTATACTTTTGAATATCAAATCCTGAGGACAGAGAGCAGGGAATGGCAATCACACTCATGCCCTGCTCAGAGACCTCTGCTGGCTAGAGATGGGCAAGAAATTTTCTCTCTCCAAATTCTTATGCAAAATTACCAAATTTGCACCACCCAAACAAATGCACAAACTCATTGCTGCACACCAAAATTAGCACTTCCACAAATTTAGCATAACAGATCTCCCACTAAGAAAAGAGTGCACAAAACTATGCACAACAGTGAAAATAACACAGAAAAAATGCATTATTATCAAGGAAATGGTTTGCAAAAATGCATGCATCAGCAAAAAGTGATCTCAAAAATGTATTCATTAGGGAAAAGGGTGCACAAGAACATCTCGATTGCACCAAAAAATGAGCCTGCATTTTCAAGCTTTAAACATACACACACACACACTGATGCAGAATTGAACCAAAATTG
This sequence comes from Elgaria multicarinata webbii, assembly GCF_023053635.1. NCBI lineage: Eukaryota > Metazoa > Chordata > Lepidosauria > Squamata > Anguidae > Elgaria > Elgaria multicarinata. The sequence continues at coordinate 171,438,528 of NC_086171.1, forward strand.
ACAAATTTGCCCATCCCTTCTGCTGGTTGCTGTTGGAGACAAAATGCAGGACTAAATGGGCCTTGATTTGATCCTGCAAGATTAGTCTTATGTTCTATAAAGAAACAGATGGATAGGTTTCAAAAGGCACCTCTTGAAATATTATTCTCAGCTGACCTTGACTGCACAGTAAAATCAGGATTTATAACACCTACATCCAGAATATTTCTGTGAATGCATGGCAGAGTGATTGATTTGCATAACACAATCCTACTGTCATGGGAACTGCATGGCCATTATCATGCACAGCTGCTACTGTGTCAGCCCTTGCAAATTCATTGGCATAGATCCATGGATGCTTTTAGACAAGGTTTAGTTTGAGCCGGGGCTCGGACCCTGGAAGATGTCCAGTAATAATAAAGGAAGGCAAACTGCTTGAAGTTGCTGGGAATCTGCCATGCACATGAAAAGAACACAAATAGGTTTGGTGATTTCGCATACCACCAATACAACTCTAAATTATGTTTAGTGGTGGCATCCTAGAAGTGGAATTCTAGGGTGTTGTGCATGGAGACAGCTGCACAACTCTCACTTGCTAGCTGGAAGCCAATCTGAGCAGCAATTTCAAGGGACCGCTGTAGATATGAACATTTATGAAAATCCTTGGACTATTGGGAATACTGAATATGGTAATGTCTCATGTGCATCTGGTGGGGTCAAAGACAGGGCCTTCTTTGTGGCTGCACCTAAGCTCTAGACATCCCTTCCAGAAAGGGAGATCTTCCACTGCAGTCTAACCAAATGCCTTTCTTTTGATAAAGGCCTTTGGTTTGTAGGAAGGGTTTTTAACTCCTCCTGATATGTCTGATTCATGCTACCATTCCTACAGTGTAAGCTCACTACATCTTATTACATTTCTACTGCTAGTCTGGCTCTTTCTGGCATTTTTATCCCTTAAGCTGCTGGTCATTTGGATTTGATCTCCTCCTTGTTTCTTCATTATGTGAACCGCCCAGAGAGCTTCAGCTATGGGGCGGTATACAAATACAATAAATAATAACATTATTGATTCAACTGGTTTCAATTATTCTTAGCCACTTGGGACCTTTTATAGAAAGAGAAAGTGGAATTGTTTTAGGTGAATAAATAAATGCTACTCGCCTGTTTTAAAGGGCTGCTCAATAGATAAGAAGTCTCCACGTGACATTAATATAGATGTATCTTCCTTGCAAGGTGAATGAGTTCTAAGGAGAACTGGAAGGACAGGCAATTGTCTGAAGCATCTGTATTGATGGATTTACCATATGTGGAAACCTAATTTGCTGACTTTGATAATGCAATCACACCCGGTTTCTCTAAAGCTCCCAGATCTGGCTCCTTTTGTCTACCTTGCTCATCTGCAGCAACTGCCCCTCTTTGTGGAGGAAATCACATCTATGAAAAGTGATTAGCTACACAGCATTTGTCCATTGGCAGCCTGCCAAGCCTTCCCCTTTCCGTCTCTCACGAAGGAACTATGGCAGCTTTCCTGAGCTTTGCACTGCATGCCTCTAAGTGTGTGCATGTACTTCTATCCCCTAGTGTTACTGTTAACGGATACCATTGTGGCCATGTGATATTACAGCTGCTTCAAATTTCACCAGGGGTGTTAGACAGTTGGCTTCTTTTTCCCCTGAAAAATGGGAGCTTCTAACTTCTCTCATCTAGATGTTTATCTCTCTGAATAAATGAGCTGTACAGCTGCCCAATAAAAGAGAAATGTTTGGTTGGAATGGGGAAATCACAGCTCTAATCAGGCTACGCATCAAGTCAGAAATTAGGGGAAGAGCAGGAACACACTCACTGGTCATCTCCCTTTAGCCTGGTCACACCAGCCTGCACACATGGGGGGGGGGGCAGTCTGAAATGGGGAGCCTATTCCGTGCAAGAAGGTTTGAAGGAAATGTGACTCAGCAAAAGCCAAGATGGTAAAGGTTCTCCAATGTCCATCTCCAAGCTAGTGATGTTGAAGGAATCCATCCAGGCAATGAAGTTTGCTGAGCTTTCAGTAGCTCAGCCCACCAGCCACTGGGTCGCTTTCCTGCACGCTGATCTGATTCGATCTGTATTGGGTCAGGCCAGCTCCTTGATTTTCTTTTCTTTTTCTTAAAATCACCATTTACCTGGTGATTGCACAATTTGTGCCTGCAGTTTGTGTAAAATTAAGGCTATTACACCATTGGCATAAATGGTAATTTAAGGGGGGAAACTGGGAAAGTTCCAGGGTTTGGGGGGGAAAGACTGCAGCTCAGCTGGCAAGCCAAGCTGGGAACTCTTAGGAAATCCCACAGTCATGGCCATCCCTATTCAAAGCTTGTTCTCACTCGCACATGTAACAGATTGTGAGCTTTTCTCTCCCCTCGCACAGAATTTGAACATGTTTCCAAGTGTGTTTTCTAAATGTACACATTTTTGGTGGGCATTTTTGAAAAGTATGCATTTCCCCCCAGTGGTTAAAGTGTCTGTGTGTGCATTTTTTCGAAGAGTACTTATCTTTCAAATGCATTCTTCTGTGTGTGGGGGGGGGATGTGATTTGGATCACAAGCCTGTAAATGTGCAGTTTTCTGATTGCAAGCTGTATCTGGGTCCATATTCTGTTGCAGGAGGTGCAAATTGGGGGAGACTCTATAAATAGGGTGACCATATTTTGGAAACCAAAAAGGAGGACAACATAGTCGCCATGTTAAAAATATTTTTTAAAAATAATGCTTTGATAAAAATAATAATGCTTTAATTATTTTAAAAAATAATTTTAAAACCTCAAACTTTTTTTAAAAATCCTAAAACTCAATAGATGGACAGATCTGTTTCAAACTTGGCATAGCTGAAGTCCTTGTTAAGAGCAGTCATGGTGCCAAGTTTCATCTCTTTATCTTTAAAAATAACATTTTTTTAAAAAAAATTAAATCCTCAAATTTTAAAAAATTCCTAAAAATCAATGGATGAACAGATCTTTTTCAAATTTGGTATGACTAAATCCCTCCCTAAGAGCTACCATCATGCCAAGTTTCATGTCTTTATCTTAAAAAATGTCAGAGTTATAAGCATTTTTGTTAATTCCCATTAGAGCTGCTCTTTGAAAAAATATATCCAGATTTCCCCTCCCCCTCCCGGATTTGTCATCAAAAACCCGGACAAATCCGGGCAAATCCGGTCATATGGACACCCTATCTATAAATATATGAACCCAACAAATTTCTTCCACATCCCTAGGCTCCCCGTGTGATGATTTAGTACTCTAATTGTGCAATAAAGCATGTGCTCCATCACTGAGCTACAGCCCTTCCCCTTGTAGATTATGCACTGGTCAAATGTGAGACAATACTACCCAGTCCCTGTCAAAAAGTCTTCTCCATAGAGGCTTGAGCACTGAAGCTTATCATGGCGTAATGATTCATTATTAGACACCTATATGGAGATGGTTATTGAATAGTTTTGCTTCCCACATAAACCAAATAAAATCCATACTAAAGGCAGCACTCACACTCTTCTATGAGTTTCAGTGCAGTAAATTTTTAAACTTCGATTTCAGTTAACGTGCCTCCTCATTTGCCAGCTCCTACTTTCCTTCCATCTTCCAGATTCCACTCAATGTCACATACAGAAATACTTTCAAAACAATTCCACTTATCCGCTCCCTGGAGCCTGGGAAAGTGCATATTGACAAAACTAAATGGAAGAAGCCTACCTCAGCCAAAGGCCAAGTGAAGGTGTCTGAGCTATTCAGAGAACGTTTCACGGGAAAAGGTTGAGGGCCTGAACATATCACACAGGCCCACTCATTGGAGTGGAAAGCATAAAAGAGAGGCACACGCTCCCGCTTGTACTCCTGAAGGACACCTTCATGATATTCTGGATAAGTTTATATGGAAGCTTACTGCTTGTTTGCCTCCTGGCATGTAAATGTGCTACAAATATTTCAAGCAGAGGCCCAAGAGCAGAGACAGTGAAAACCAAGGATGATTAAAATTCAGTCAGATAGAAGGTGGGGGGGAAGCTATCCAGCCTCACCCAGAATTTCTCCTAGCTCCCTACTTCCATTTATTAAGTGTTTTTACGGGTTTGCAATAGACACCTCTGCACACAGAGCACTGAATCCTTGTTCATTAAAGGCTTAACCTGCAGGCACATTGTTCATAAGAAAATTAGTTTTCCACCAACTTCAGTGCTTGCACTGCATGATGGAATTTATGCCTAGGGAGGAAAACTGTTCCCCTTTTCATTTTCCATGTCACGATGGGGAAATCTAGCCACTGGGTCCCATGTGTTCCCTTTTGAAGTCAAAAAGATTATTATTATTATTATTATTATTATTATTATTATTATTATTATTATTTGTGACTTATGCTGGAACTGCAATAGGCAAAGAGAATTATGTCTGAGATCCAAGAGAGCTTCAGCTATTGGCTGTATAGAAATGTAATAAATAAATAAATCTCCATTGGCAGATCTGTCTATGAGTAACATGTAAGCGGAGGAGGAGGAGGAGGAGGAGGAGGAGGAGAATTGATCTATTTCAGAAGGGCAGTGAAGCTTCATTTTATGTGGTTAAGAAGATCCTGCATAAAATAGAGATCGACAAACCTGCCAGTTTTATTGTCTCTTGCATTTCAGTTTTTAACATCTCAAGTCTCTTCTCTCCCAAATATGAAGAACTTAGTGAACATTTATAAATTCTTATCGAAAGTGAACTGAAACTAAATTCTCCCCCATCTGTGTCAGCCAAATTCAATAGGTGCAGCGATTCCCAGCACGGATAGGACAGTAAAGTAATGGCTGAGCCCGAGACCATGGAATGTGTGGCCGGGCACCGCAGTTTGTTCCAGTTCCTCGTGAGGAGCTGGGACTTGCGCACGGGGCACAGAGCTCCTCAGAAGCGCTGCGCCCATTGGGCGTGGGGTGGGGTGGGGGGAGTGGGTTTTTTTTTTAAGAAAGGGCTTACCTTTTGCACACGAGCGCTCATGCGCTGCTGCCTCTTTAAAAAAAAACGCTAAATGGTGGGCATGACACCTCTCCCTCTGAGGTCATCGCGCACCGCGTGTGAACAGAGGGGGAGATCTTGTGATAAAAATATCACAGGATCTTCACCCCTCCAACCCGATAGACTGCTAGGTCTAGCTGAGGCTTGAGTCTGTGTGTGGGAGGGGGGAGGGTGTCTTTTGAAAAGTAAAGCTGGATGGCCTCTGGTTCACATTAGTTGTGAATTGTTGACAGAATATAGGAATTCCATCACAAACAAGCTTGCTACCTTTGCAGTAGCAACTGAGACAATTCGCCACAATTTTTAAAAGATGCCTGCAGTGGATTGTAAAGGAGATGACCTATTACAGAGCTTTTGTAAATGTATTTCACTGTTTGGTTTGCTTGTACTGGTATTTTGTATTCTGCATTGCTATATTTTATACAGTTTTGTATTTTGTAATGGCTTTTAAGCCAGAGGCAAATACATTCAATTCAACCAAGAGGTAGTTTGTTTTACTGTGTTCTGTATAGGCAAAGTGTCTAATGTTAGAGTTATATGCTGATATTAATTTAATTTTATACGCAACTATTTATAAACTGCTTACATCTACAGATGTCAACACAATGTACACAAGTCATAAGAAATATACAATAAAAAACCAATAATAATAATTATAAAAATAATACATTTATTTATTACCTGCCTCTCCCTCCATTGAACTCTCTGCTCCATTTTGCTACCACCTTAAGAATGCCATGGGTGTAATATGCTTTAATCTTTAAATGCAATGCTCCTAGATAATTCTTAGAAAGCTTTGGTATTTTGTTTGTTTGTTTATTTATTTATTTATTTATTTATTACATTTATATCTCACTATTTTTTTTCACCTTAAGGAACCCAAGGCAGCACACATGATTCTCCTCCTCTCCATTTTATCCTCACAGCAACAACCCTGTGAGGTAGGTTGGGCTGAGAGTCTGTGAATGGCCCAAAGTCACCCAGTGAGCTTCCTGGTCAAGTGGGGACTAGAAGCTTTATCTCTTGGCTCCCAGTCCAACACTGTAGCCACTACACCACACTGGCTCTCCAGTGTGAAAACAGTTGCAACTATTATATCTTTTTAAGTGTAATACTCTTATATCATGAAATGTAGAAATGCCTTGAGATTTCAAAGTAAAAGATAAAAAGACATGCTTAAGTACCCTATCTCTAAAAACACACAAAAAACTCTGTATTGTAACTAATGGATTCCTAGGTGACATCTTTGTACCTGGAATATCCATAGGATGGTTATGGTTGATCTGTGATCACAGAATACCCAAATCCTATTGCACATTATCCCAAAACAAGGACAAATTTCCCATGTGGTATATAAACCAAAGTGAATGAAAGGCACTGAGACCACCTGTGTCTTCAGAGATAGATCCAGAGATTTCCCCAGGCTGATCCTTTATGGAGAGTGCAAACCTATCCAGAACAGGTAGCTACCTAACTTATTGACCTGGAAACCACTCACCTACAAGGCCTCTGTCTGGCCAGGGTTCAGCCTCAATTAGGGGCTGCTAAATATTTGGGGTAGCTATTTATTTATGCTGATGCATATTATATATATATATATATATATATATATATATATATATATATATATATTTGGCCTTTAATGGACACATGGGCATGCAGAGCTTCAGCCAAGCTGGGCTTGCATACAGCTCAGTGCACACAGGAGTGGGCAGGGAACTATGTGCATGGGAGAAGATTGATCTGAACTAGGGGTGTGCACGGACCCCCCGATCCACTTCTCTTCCAGATCCGCAACTTCCGGATTGGGTCCGCTCCGCTCCGCTCCGCCTATAGTCCGCCCCGGTTCACTGCGAAGCTCCGGATCCGGAACGGAGCTCCACTTTTTTTCCCCATTGGCTTGCATTGAAATCCAAAAAAGCCTACAACTTTTTTTCTGTTAAAGTTAGGGTGGGGCTTTAACCTCCAACGCAGCACCCCTAACCCCAATTCAAACACCCCTTTCTATATCTCCATCAATTTTCACGTTAGAAACCTCAAATTCGGCACCATGACACCTCATGCACATATACACACGCATGCCAAGACTCAAGCCAATCCAAGCCTCTCCTGATTTGGGGGGAATTTTTGAAAATCGGACACCCCATTTTCAGACATGGACTGTTCTCCGACATTTTGACAGATAAAAACTTGGAAGCAGGCACATCTGCATTCATGGCAAGTTTCAAGCAGATTCCATCATCCCCTGATTTTGGGGGTGGCTTTAACCTCCAACGCAGCACCCCTAACCCCAATTCAAACACCCCTTTCTATATCTCCGTCAATTTTCACGTTAGAAACCTCAAGTTAGGCACCATGCCACCTCATGCACGTATACACACGCATTCCAAGACTCAAGCCAATCCAAGCCTTCCCTGAATTTTGGGGAATTTTTGAAAATCGGACACCCCAGTATCTCAGGGATTTAAAGCTGCAGACAGCTCAATGGGGCCATTTCAAAGGAAATCCAAACATGCCATGATTTGGGGAGTAGAGAAACCTAACTATGAATCTTCTTCCACACTTGAAAAATTGATTTGGAACTTCCAAAAGTCTAAGTGAGCGCAGGAAGGACTTATCCCCTGAGTCAAAGCAAGACACACACAAACCATCCCTGCGAGGCGGGCAGGAGAGGAGGGAGGGAAGGCAGGCAGGCAGCAGACATTTCTGGGGGCACAAGGAAGTGCAGAAAGGATGGCTTGTTTCTTTCTAAGCCAGCAGTAACGCATTAAAAACCAACCCTGCGAGGCGGGCGCAAGGAGTGAGCAAAGGATGGCTTGTTTCTTTCTAAGCCAGCAGTAATGCATTGTAAACCATCCCTGCGAGGTGGTCACAGAGGAGGAGGACAGGCGGGCAGAGAGCCAGGCAGAGATATGCCATAGATCTAGTATGGGGGAGTCAGTCCCGGCAGATGCCCCACCACAGCAGCACCCCGGGCGGAAGGCAGGCAGGCAGCAGACATTTCTGGGGGCACAAGGAAGTAAGCCAAGGATAGTTTCAAAGCCAGTAATGCAAACCATCCCTGTGAGGCAGGAGCAGCACAGAGAGATGCCTTTTCTTTTGCATCCCATAACTAGGAGGCTAGGAGGATAAGAGTAAAGCTTTGTGATCCTTGCTTCAGAGTTGATTGACTGCACTATGATCACAGCCATTATTAAACAACAACAACAACAACAATAGTAACGTTAATAATAGCAGTACTAATTAATATTAATAGCAATAACAACAACAACAACAACAACAACAACAACAACAACAATGAGTTGAACCACAATGAAAGCCTGCCTGACTTCACTGAAGAGGAAAAGCCAGAAGAGCTTGGGCTATGGGGTGTAAATATAAAATGGAATAAATAAATAAATAAACAAACAAACAAACAAACAAACAAAGGAGGGGTGGAATTAAAAGCAGCAGTGTTGCTGAATAAACAACAAGAAGAATTTTTTAAAAAAGGCTATGTCTGTCTTTTACCAGTAAGAGGAAAGTGGACGTGCCCAGGGGGAGGGGGATATGCCAATTTTTGACTGGCCTATCTGTTATCTATCTGTTTCCTATCTGTTATTTATTTGCTTAGTATATGATTTCAGGTTGTGTTTGTGCATTTGGTGGGACTACTGTTTTAAAAAACACTGGGAAAAGTCTGTTCAGACTAAGAAAGAGAAGTTTCCCAGTATCCCAAGTTACTAAGTATCCCGTTTTGCCTATCCCCTCCTCCAACTTTGGGATTGGAGGATGCTTCATCAGGTGATCATGACTGGGAGTTGAATCTGCCTCTCAGCACTTCAAAAAGGTAAAACTCCTGCTTTTTTTACCCGATTTTTTTAAAAAATATAGCAAGCGAACCGCACCACACAGAGTGCTGAGAGTAGGCTCAAAATGACCCCCAGCCACAACTCTCTAAGCACAAGAAGTTTCAGAAAGATAGCTTTAAAAACAACACAGTTATGCCCTAATCTTTTCCACTATGCAATCCTATGGGCGAAATTATCCAAAATGGCGGGCAGATCGCTCCGCAAAAAGAGAAGCGCTTCTCCTATGGCCGCTTCTCTTCGCCATGCTTCTAAGGGTCCCCGGTTCGCTTCTACTCTGCCTCTGGGCAAGGCAGAGCAGGCCAATTCACTTCTGATTCTCCGATTCTAAGCGGAACGGAGCACATCCCTAATCTGAACTGTCCCCTTGCACATTTGCGTATTTCTGATATTCACCAATCTGATATTTGCTGAGTTCAGCTAGACTGCTTCTTTGAACTTTATATAACTCATCTTTATGGAGCCTAATGATTCCCACAACAAACTCTTACAAATTGATTAAAATGCTAACCTTAATATGTTCTCTTTTTTAAAAAAGTATCATTTGAAGTTTTAACTGCACCCGTGCTTTTCTTGCACAAATCTATGAAATTTAAACTGAAAATCAAACACACTAGAACAAAATTGTGTGGAAACAGATTGCTTTTTCTCAATGCTCTTAGTGCAAGTGCCAAGCTAACAAGTAAGCTGGAGAAATGAGTGCATGGATGGGACAAGAGCCGTTGCCTTGTAATGTGATGAGACAGCAAAACAAAATGAGGGTTTCACAAGTCCTGATCATTCGATTCTCATTTTTGACGCCTCATTTGTCAGGCTCACTATCAGAGAGAGTCAAGACTTAATAACTTACCAAGGAAAGAATTTTATCAAATAAGAGGGAAATAAGAATTGGATCTACCATTAGAATTATTTGCTCATGCTTCCCAACTGAAAGAAGAGCTCGTCCCTGCTGAGTGATACATTAAAGAAAGAAATGAAGGTAGCTTGGCTATCAATCTGATTCAGAGTAAGGATTTCATTTACTATGCTTGCGTCGTTATATTCTTTCCCTCCTCCCTTAATGTGACGAGAGAGAGAGAGATAGTACTTTTTTTAACATTTGATGTGGCTCCTCAGCTAAGTTAGGCCTTTTCCAAGAAATAATTGGACCGTTCTCATCTCAAAGGCCAGCACTTGCTTGAAATTGTAACTCATGTCTAGAGTGGAATTACTTTGTTGTCAAACAGTTTTCCCTCGTGGCTATTAGGAAAAATGGGAACCAGTTGAAATGTCTGGATAGCCAAAACTGAATCTTTAGTGTCAAATTTTCAGATACTTGTTTTGACTTAAACTATTCTTATACCCCCCATTGTGGGCTCACTGTGAAACATAATGATGAGATTAGGGATTACAAGGGTAGTGCTAGGTCCAGGTTTTTAGGGGCAACCTCAATGGGACCTCTTCCTCAGTCCATCTACCTTCTCGCTACCACCGTCACCAGCTGCTACCACTTCTAGGGATGTATGAGAATTCCATTTTGGGTGTGAAATCTCAATGGATTTCACACCCTAACCCTAACCCTAACCCAATCCAGCCCTGGCAAATTTTGTTCCATTTCCTCCTGCTGGCATTGACTCAATCTGCAGCAAGTCGATCCAATATGAGGATTCTGGGCATTTGTTTTAATGGTGCCAATTTTTTCCTTTCTTTTTCTTGGGGGTGGTGGTGGTTCTTTACATTTGTGCAAAGGGGTTGTATTTTTTATTGTGGGTCATGCACAAGTGCGTACTTCCACATGTCCGCCTTTCCTATGTGCACAGAGACATGTTCCCCTTGTAAATAAGATCTGTGTCAGTTTCATTCTCTCGCAGGCAACTTCCTTTAGACCCACAGAGCCATATTCTGTGCTTGTCAAAGAACTTGTCACTTTCATCCTCCACTTCAGCGCTCTTCCCCTTCTCTCGGCCACCATTATCATAATGGAAACACCCCATTGGGATTAAATAGAACAGAATTCCAAGTGTTGCATGATTTCCTTTTCCTTCTCATCATTGCAACCACTTGCCTGCTTGACCTGCAGAGAACCAGTGAGCAAGCAGGCAATGGCATCAACTGCTCCTCTTTCTCACCACCACCATTGTCTGGGTCAGAGACAGAGAGGGAGGTCCACAAGCAGGCTGCAATGGGCAAGAGGAGGAGCAACCCCAGGGGATACTTATCAGTGGACCACTGCTGGGGAGTGGCTGCTTGGCAGGTGCCCAAGAGTGCCTACCCTTGATGCTAACCTGGGACAAGGGCCACAACTTTATTAACTATTTGCATTGGATCTACAACAAGACTCCTACCGACCATGAACTCATAATGTGGGTATAATTATTTTTTTACAGAAGGGAACATAATGTCCAGGCGAGCTTCTCCTTGGATCTGGAAGCATTGGGGGGAGGGGAGTACCACTCCTGTTTCATCGTTGTCTCAACTCATAGTTTGTTGAGACAATGGTTGTGACCCCTTCCTCGAGCCAAGCCACTCTTGGTGAGTGAGTCAGGCAGGCCCAAAGAATGTTCCTCCCCCCTGTTTTTGGGCCTGATACCCCGAGAGGATCTGTGCTGGCCAGTTATGACGTAGACTGGAGATATTTAACAGCAACTGCCATTACCTTAACCTTTCCCCAGAGTAGGTGAAGAAGGAAGAGAAATACATCCACTGTGGCTAGGTAAGTGGGGAGCCAAATTCATCCTACCTCAAGGAAACCTGTTAATCCTGCCCTGTAACCTTGGAAGGCTGGGTGCTGGGCTCCATTTGAAGTGTGGTAAAAAGTGGAATTTACAGCTCATATAGGCAACAGAAGCCTAGTTCTCATTGGCTCCTGCTGCATGAATCCACACAGCTGACTGCTTCCTCTTGCCCCTGCCTCTCTCCCCGTACTTTCACAAATGTGTCCCCTCACAGCATTAAGGCCATGAATGGCATTCTTCATACTTTATGCCATTCTTTATGAATAGCGTAAAATATTCCCAGCATCACCAACATTTTGAGCTCTAATCAAAAATCGAGTTTTGGGGTGATGTAAAGAAAACAGCAACAGTTGGGTCCTTGGTATACTTAATATAATAATAATAATAATAATAATAATAATAATAATAATAATAATAATAATAATAATAATAATAATATCAGTATATCCCAGAGTCCTCCATGATAATGAAAGTTTGATAGTTATGCTGGGGGGGGGGGGAAATCCCCACACACAAGAAAATTGCATGTAGTTCACATGTCATGTGGCATTGCATTTAATTCTATTTGGCTGCATATACATGCTGTGTATACAAGATAAAATAGAGATGTGATATGTATGCATCTGATCTACAAAACTCTATAGGATATTGATAAATATAAAGCAGTGCTACATTTCCCAGGAGAATTAAGGACACCAATTTTTGGAGGGTGTAAAAAAACAAAACAAAGAAGATTGGACATCTACTTGTTAGGGATGCTTTAGGTACAAGATATGTCTTTAGGAAGGGGGTAGGGCCAGATGATTCATTTGACTTCCTTGCTGCTATGAGATTCCGTGAATAGTAAAATGTGAATATCAATATAATCTCTGATTCCAAACCAATCTTGCGGGGTGGTCTGTCAGCTAAGGGAATTTATTGCTGACTTGAATGTTACCACCTTGATATTGCACTGTGTTGCAGCTTCATCAAAGCTACTATTAATAAAAGGCGGTATGCTCAGGACATGCCCTGTACTGTCTCCACCTCTTTAATGACAGCTCATCATATGCTGGAGGATTCATTTTTGTACTCTGGCTACTATTTGAATGTAAAAGCTCAACAGCAGCTCAATCAATCAAAGAAAGGTAAAGATTTGCCATGCAATGAAACATGGGTAAGAAGATTTTTTTACTCTACCAGCAATGACAGATGGAGCTCCCATTTGCAGCATCTGATACAAATCTTCTAAAATACATTGTCCTTGTGTTCTAGATTTCACAAGCTTGTTTAGAATATCTCCTAACTTGTATTTTCAGTCTTTCATGAGATAGTGAATGCCTACTTAGTCTGTTTTACTGTAGCTGTTCCACAAGCATATCAGCGACAGATTAAGATTTATAACTAGTGAATGTCTTTGTTCCTTTAGCGATCTAGTATTATGTGTGTTCTTTTTTGTTGGCTTTTTTTTTTTAAAAAAAAATCAAACTGAAATAAAATTCCATAGAATGTCTCCTAAATTCTTATTCATTTGCAACATTTATATACCTCTCAGCATCTAAACAGATTACAGAGCAGTGAACAATGAAAGATAAAAAGAATAAAACACCATATTAAAATACATAAAGGATAAATATGATTTTAGAAATAGAATACCAATAAAAACTATGGTTGGTCCATCAAGGAAGGCTTCTCGAAATAAAGATTCTTCAGCAGATGCTAAAAACAGCACAATGTTGATGCCTGCCTGACCTCCAGAAGCTGGGAGTTTCACAGAAAGGGAGCCACCACACTGTAGCCTCTACTCTGGGTGGACTCCAACCAGGCCATAGGTACATTCCTGCATTGAGCAGGGAGTTGGACTCGATGGCCTTGTAGGCCCCTTCCAACTCTGCTATTCTATGATTCTACATGCAGAACCACCAGGAGCATCATATCTGATGACCACAATTATCAGGCAGGTTGATAAGGAAGAAGGTGCTCTGTCAAGTATCCTGGTCCCAAGATGATTAATTTATTACTTGTTTTTACACTAGTAGGACAACTGAAACTGAATAGGCAGCCCATGCAGTTCCCTCAGCAAAGAAGTTGCATGCTGAAAAGGTGCAGCTCCTGACAACAGCTGAACTGCTGCATTCTGCACTAGCTCCAGCTTCTGAACCAGCCTTCAAGGCTGCCCCATACAGACCACACTACAGTAATCCAATCTTGAAGTCATTAGTGTCTATATCACTGTGGCCATGCTATCCCTGTGGAAGAGAGGGTGCAGTGAATGATCTACAAGGACACCCAAACCTATGCACCTGATCTTTTAGAGGGAGTGCGACCCCATCCAGGACAGGCAATGAGCCTATCTCCCTGACTTGGGAACCACTCACCCACAGGACTTCTGTCTTGCCAGGATTCATCTTCAGTTTGTTGGCACTGAACCAGCCCATCATTGAGTTTAGGCACTGATCCAGAAGGCCTGTTTCTGCTTTGAGGTCTGGGCCTCAGTTGAAGCCACTGCCTGGACCGCGACAGATGCAGGTAAGCCCCCCTACCCCCTTACCTGGCTCAACCGCCATCACCGCACGGACTGCAGCAGCGGTGGCGGTGCCAGGTAAGCCCCCTCCCCCTACTTACCTGCATCCGGAGCTTCAGAACAGTCTGAATCGCTTCGGACCATTCTGAACCACTCCGCGCTGATCCGGACCTCCCCTGATCTGCTTTGGAACCGGGCTCCAGAGGTCTGGATCAGCCTGCTCCATTTCAGATTCGGGGATCCGAAATGGAGTGGAGCACAGCCCTAGTAGGTAAGCCAAATCTCTTTCTCTCTCTCTCTCTCTCTCTCTCCCCCCTCCCTCTCCCCCTGTATGTGTGTGTGTATAACAAGACTGGTGTATTTGGTATATTTTGTAGTAGTGATTGTTTCATTCTGTTATAGACTTGGTCTGATTTGCTCTGCTGTTTTATACCACTTGATAATTCTTAGGCCTATCTGTCTATGATTCAATAAAGTTTACTATTCTTGCTAACAAGAATTCTCTCTCTCTCTCTCTCTCTCTCTCTGGGCATGGCTAGACTTATGATGATCGCAAGATCCTCCCCCTCAGTCTACATGTGGTGTGCAATGTCCCGGGAGGATGGAAGACATTGCACCCACCATTTTGTATTGTTTTTTTTTTTTTTTTTATCGGAAATGAGCGCAGGAGCGCTCCAGCAAAAATGGTAAGGTTTGGGTTGTTTTTTTTAAAAAAAACAAAACTCATGCTCCCCCACCCCACCCCACCCCGATGGGCACAGAGCTCCTGAAGAGCTCCATGCCCAGTTCCCAGCTCTTCATGTTTACTCACGAGGAGCCAGGAAGAAACCAGGTTGGCTGCCCACACATTCCACGGTCTTGGGACAATCCCAAAATCGTGGGAAAAGCTAGGATTAAAGCTGTCCCAGTTATCCCAAGGAAAGGAAGGGATCATCCCTCCCTGCCCCTGGGATCTCCTGTGCATCATGGGGATGATCCCAGGGTGATCCCAGGGATATCGCCCCATCTAGACATGCCCTCTCTCTCTCTCTCTCTCTCTCTCTCTCTCTCTCTCTCTCTCTCTCTCTCTCACACACACACACACACACACACACACACACCACTTCAGTGTTAGTATATCTGTATGCTTCATTCAATCCATGTGATTAAAATTTATAATATGACAGTAGTCTGAGGTAGTATTCTCCATAATCCACTGGAAAAAACCTGAAGTGTGAGTTTTATAGCTTGAGACAGCAAAGATCATAATCAATGCCAATAAAGATTTATCCTAACCTTTTTGATAATTAAAAAAGATTGACCATTTATATGGCTTACATCCCAAACTTAAACACATTTACTTGGAAGCATGCCTCATTGATTGCAATAAACTTGCTTTCATTTATTAAAACCAGGATACAATCAGCAGAACCACAGAGACAGTCCAAAGCCCACTGTCATACAGTGAGATCAGTGCAAGAAGGCTATTTAATATCAGAACTCTGTAGATATATGTATAGTGTCATTTTGAAGTTTTGTCATGAGGTGGCAATAGATTTAGTTGCATCTTTGTGAAGCCAGAAGTTTCCTGTTGCTGTTCCATTCTTATTTAACAGTATACTGATGACATGTCTGTAACAACTGTATCAGAAGAGGCCGTGCATTTTCTGAACTGGTGCCTGGTTGCGGTGATGGGTTAAAGAGAGCCAACAAACTTGAGACTGAACCCTGAAAAGGTGGAAACTCTATGGATGGGGAGCTTGCCTGCAATCTAGATGGGATTGCATTCCCTCAGAAAGAACAGGTCCATGGTTGGAATAGCATGGTGCACTGACCCCCTGATTCGCTTTGGAAGCTGATTTGGAGCTTCTGTATCAGCCCCAGTCTGACTCAGGGGGCTTTGGGCCTGAGCCAACCCGCTTTGAATCTGCAAGTGGGTCAGCTGTTGCATGTTCCAAGGTGCCACCAAGCAGGACACCCCCATCCTCACTCTCCCCACTCCCCACCCCAAACCCAGACCCACTGCCCATACTCGATGACAGCCACCATTTTAAATGAAGATGCGGGCTCTGTCATTTCCTAGATCTAAGGTCTCAAACTACCGTGGCTGATCTAAGCTCTCAAACTATGGCAGACTGGTAGGCAAGGGCAGTGGCTCACCATTGCCCTGAGTTGCTTCAGACCATCTTGGCCTGAGACCGTTCTGACTTGATTTGGACTGAAGCAGGATGATTCGGCCTGCCTCAGTTCAGATTTGCGGTTGGGGGCTGAAATGGTGCACAGCCCTAATTTGGAGATGCTCCTGGATCCATCATTACCATTAAAAGCCCAAGTGACTACTGTGATAAAGAGTACTTCTTACCAGCTTTGGTGGGTATCCTTTCCTGGATAGCCATGCACTGCTAACCTTGCATTTAATCTTCTTTATGTGGGGCTAGTCTTGCACTTGGTTCAAAAGATGCAGAACTTTGGAAGCTGTGGTTCCACTGCCACAGACCTTTCCACCACCACTATCACCATCTTTAGATTGCTTGGTTAGACATCTATTTATTATATAATTACTATTAGCATAGTGTCTTCTTTCTAGTTGTGCGTAGAGTTTTGTTGCTGTTGTTTACATCCATGCCAAACGTGTCAATTCTTAATACACAGACATTTTTCCAACAGGTATAACTGTCCATACTGTTTTTACTTAAACCATTGCAACATCCATAACAACAAATTTGGTTCATGATACTATTCAACACTGGGAATACCTGTACCTTCATTCGTCAATGGATATTTCCTGTCCCTACTTGAATGCATAAAGGCTAACATGAGAAGGATGGAGAAGAAAGTTCCAGTACTTGGCCTGTTCACCATTCACCTCCTGACATGAAAGCCATACTTGCAACAAGTGATATTCAACCTTTACATTCTCATTGTAGGATGTAATCTGGGCAGACATATCAGCATTCCCATACATGAAGACAACAAAAGATAGGAATGAAATAGATGCCATAAGTAATTGGTTCTCTACTGCCTTTTACTGATCACATTAACATACTATTTTGTCAAATTCCATTAAGCTCTTAGATAAAAGATGATGATGATGAGATTACATGCAAAATACTGAAATAACACAAAAATGTAATTATCTTCACAATTGGGTGGTACTTATTTAATTGGATAAGGAATATGTGTCAGCCTGTTGGGAGGTCTGGTGCATATCAGATGCATATGCCAAAGGTGGGATTATTATTATTATTATTATTATTATTATTATTATTATTATTATTATGTCTTAAATCATGTGGGCTACTTGATCATTGCTAATGAAACACGGTAGTTGTCTATTTTTTAATATTTGTTTTGTGCAGGAAGAAAAATGAACTATATTAAAACCAAACACTCAACAAAAGTCATGATAAAGGAAAACAAAAACAAAACTCCCAGTCTGCTTGCCATAGAATGTTTTTTTTTATATATATTCTCAGGTTTGAGAAAGGATAGCTATCTTCCATTAAAAAATGATGATGATTTCCCCCACATTCTGTTACATTGATGTAATGGATTAGGTTTAACAGCTGACCCTCCTAGTTTTGTGGGCCCTGCCAGAACTGCAGCAGATAACTGTATCCTCCATGAAGAACCAACAGAATGTTGATTGTCCTGCACTCTCTTCAGGCCTTCACTTGAATGTCTGAGAGCTTAAAGTGCGTTCAGACAGGGCTGTACTTGCTGGCCCCACCCCTATGTTTCTGGGTGCATTGCCTCACTCAGTTCAGACTAAAATGATCAGGGGGTTGGAGCATCTCCCCTATGAGGAAAAGTTACAACAGCTGGGACTATTTAGCTTGGGGAAAAGGAGGCATGATAGAGGTGTACAAGATTATGCATGGTGTGGAAAATGTGGATAGCAAGGCATTTTTCTCCCTCTCTCAAAATACTAGAACCCAGAGTCATTCCATGAAGCTGATTGGTGGGAGATTCAGGACAAATAAAAGGAAGTACTTCATCACACACTGCAGAATTAAATAAAGGAATTCATTAGTGATAGCCACCAATTTAGATGGCTTTAAAAGGGGGTTGGATAAATTCCTGGATAAAAACCCTGATGGTTATACCTGTGTGCACCAGTTGCTGGGGAACATCGGTGGAATGGTGCTGTTGCACCACGTCCTGCTTTGTTGGTCCCTGGTCAACAGTTGGTTGGCCACTGTGTGAGCAGAGTGTTGGAATAGACGGACCCTCGGTCTGATCCAGCATGGCACTTTTTATGTTCTTAATACATGGCAATTTTTTTTGAAGGGGTGTGTGTGTGTGTGTGTGTGTGTGTGTGTGTGTGTGTGTGTCTGGGAACTAGATTCACCCTTAGACCAATCTAGTATATATAATTTGGCTTGTTTTCCTTCTCCCATAATACTAGAATCTGACTGGTGGGAGATTCACAACAGATAAAAGGAAAGATTTCTTCACACAGTGCATAAGCTATGGCATTTACTACCACAAGATGTAGTGTTAGCCACCAATTTGGATGGCTTTAAAAGGGGTTGGACAAATTCCTGGAAGAGAAGGCTATCAGTGTCTACTAGTCCTGATGCCTATGTGCTACCTCCAGTAACAGAAGCAGTTGCTGGGAAACATGCATCAGAGGGTGCTGTTGCATTGTGTCCTGCTTGTTGGACCCTAGGTGACAGCTAGTTGGCCACTGTGTGAAAAGAGTGCTGGATTAGCTGGACCCTTGGTCTGATCTTGCATGTCTCTTCTTAAGTTCTTATATTCTTATGACCTGACAGTGTTGAACTGTCACAGGCTAAAATGGAGTTCTACTTGTGTTCACCTGAATGTGAGTAGAACACTCAGCGCAATAAGGACTCCTGATCACACTGAGAGTTCTACTTGCTTCAAGCAAAATGCAAGTAGAGCTCCCTTTCAGACCTTGCAAGTTCAACATGGCAAGGTCTGGACTGAGGTGGGTGGGTGCGGTGTGCCAGAGACAGAGGGGGCATGGCCAGCATGCATGACCCACTCCCATAATACATTTTAAGCCTTCTTGAATTCAAACAATCACCTGAGCAGGGTATGAAGGGTAGGGCACTGAACTCTAGGAGATCCATCTTCCTCCCCTGGTTTCCTATCTCCCAGAATCTTGACCTTGAATATTTGTACCTAGTGTTGGGCCCTTGGGCAGAACACAGTTTCTTCTGGTATACTAACTGTCTCCCTGCATGAGCTGGCAGAAGACTTGGTGTTATGGACCTCCAGTCTAAAGCCACAACTCCCTTTTGGTGGCAAACAAAGGTTGGTAATGTCTGAAATGGCACAAAGGGTATCATGTGACTTTCTGCAAACACATTGATACCACATTTCTCTTGATTGCTGCTGTCATGCCCTCCTATCAAACTGTCAATAAAAAGAGAAAAGAAATGAAAGGGGGAAAATCATTTTATATTTGGGTGATCAGATGTCTCTGAACTAGGGAAATAAGATGATGGATGGCTGATTGCGAAGAGCTGGAAGTTGCTGAAGTACAGTAGGCAGATATATTTTGAATGGGAGAGATATAGGCCGTAGCTAGACCTAAGGTTTATCCCCGGATCATCCCGGGTTCATTCCTGCCTGAGCGCTGGATGCCCTGTGTGGCACTTAGATGAACAGGTTTGACCCCAGGACAATCCTGGGATAAACCTTAAGTCTAGCTACGGCCATAGCTGCAAATCCCTCCTTAGCCATGATCCTCACTATGTGGCCTTGTGTAAGTCATGGTTCCTTAGCCTAATCTACCTCACAGGGTTATTGTAAGGACAAACAGGATAAGAACTGTAAAGCACAGACACACACCTCTGGTCTCCCAGTGATACAGGGCCCCTTATATTTCCAGATGGAAGATTAGTTTGATCTCAGAGGTGACCTCTCACTATTAGAGAAAAGAAAGAGGCAAAGCTCCTCTGTGCCTTCAAGGATGGAGATCGTGGGCCCCTGGGGTATTTAGCTGCCAGAGGGTACCACAAGGTACAACAGAGCAGTCTGAACTTCCCAGAGTTCATAATTTACAAGCTGCAGCAGAAAATTGCAATTCCTATAGCAATTCTCTAAAAACACTTTTCACCTGTGATTCTGTTGATATGAATAGGAATTTACGATTTGTATGGGCTCATCCCTGGCAGAAGATGAAATGTTCTGCTAATGCATGACTTCCTGATGTCGAGATGCAAATTATATGAGCTGCATTTCCTCAAATCAGCATAAAAAGTTTATAAAAAAACATATTAGGTATGGGAGTTAAGTTGGCTGTCAGGATAATATTTCTACTTCTGCGTCTATCCAGTTGGAAAGAAACAGCTCTTCCCCTCCTATAATAAAAATAAGCATGCAAGTTGCCAACTCCCCATTCTGAGAGCTTTTGACACTTGCATATATTTACATGTTGCATATGGTTTATTATCAGTCAGAGATAAAAGCTTTTCTTTCTTTTTTTTCTAAATCAAATTTAGAGTCAGTTTTAGTACTCATGAAAATGAAGGACTGCTGGCGCTGATGTGAGTCACACAGAGCTAAGGAATGGGCTGCTAAACAGCTCTGAAAGCGTATCATTCTTTTGTAAATACTGGGAGATTGGATAGACAGACTGAGAGATAGTTGATAGTTATATTGCAAAGATGAACCCCCCCACACACACAACTTTTGTGTGGCCAATGGAAACCACCACACACACACACACACACACACACGAATGGAGGATTGTTTGGCAACTGTGGTGGGACAGATGTGGAATCTATCAACGGGAGGTGCCATTATGAGAGCAAGCAGCAGAGTGCTTTCCAATGTCTATCTTTACTTTAAGCCAGGCAAACTCATGGACTAAAGGCAGCTTCCATTGTCCCTCACCAGGGCCAATGGGTGTTGTAGGCCAAAACATTGGGAGGGTCATAAGTTGCCCACCTCTGCTTTAAGCAAAATTAGAAATTGTCACTGCTTGAAGCGATGGTGAAGCTGCAATCAGCATGCTGGCAGTGTCCTAATATGGAATGGACCAATGGTGACAATGCAGCATCATTTTCTAGGGGCGTTGTTAGAAAAATAAGATGGCTGCCTTGACTGGGGTATTCTCTTAGACACTGCAACACCACCAGGCTGGTAACTGCAGTACTTCTACTGTTAAAATCAAGGAAAAAACTGAAAAACCCACTGCTACCTGCTCTCATAATTGTAAGTTACCACTCCCTCTGAAAACTGAGGATTTTGCCCTTTCCTCTTAATAATGCCTTTTTTTCACAAGCCCTTTTCCCACCACCACCTTCTACCACACAATGCCTAGGAAAATATTCAGTGTCTTTTTTAACCTTATGCTTTTGTATATGGAGATAGATATATTACACACACACACACAGAGAGAGAGAGAGAGAGAGAGATACCCAAAAATAGGGCCCTTGCTATTGATGACTCCATCCCACCCTGTTCCCAACAATGTAAGACTGTACAAACTCATATGAATACGAAAACATACCATTCTCCTTGATCCTTCTCCAATCAAGCTTAGGACATGCATGGCTCCATCCCATATGAACAGAGCTATTCTTCCCTCATTATCTCATCTGTCCCAGATGTTTTCCATATGCTTAGATTATCAGAACTGGGGTGGGATCGAGCCCCAGGGCAGCAGCAAACTCAATGGGAGACTCAAGATCAAGGGCCAGTGCACAGGTCAGCCGCCATGTGGATGCTGATTTAAACTGCTCCCAGTGAGTCTCCATATGTTAAGCCATTTGTGCACAGTTACTGTTTGTGGATTTTGCTGTGTGGTGTGGAGAAACTCCTATGAGGAGCTGCTGCACATGAACAGCTTGCCACATGGACGGTACTTCCAGATGGAGTGGTCCTAGTGCTATTTATTTATTTATTTATTTATTTATTTATTTATTTATTTAAAATATTTATATTCCGCCCTATATCACTAAGATCTCAGGGCGGCGTACCAATAAAAACATACAGTATAAAACAATAAATATACACAGTTAAAAACAAATTAAACCATGATCCAAGTTAAAACAATATATAATTTAAAAGAAATAGATACAGTTAAAACAATGTGCCAGTGAGTTTAACCATCAAAGGCTTTGTTAAAAAGCCATGTTTTTACTTGGCGTTGAAATGAAATCAATGATGGCGCCAATCGGGCCTCCAAGGGGAGGGCATTTCACAGTCGGGGTGACACCACAGAGAAAGCCCTCTCCCTTGTCCCATCATAACGTTTATGTTGCATTGATGGGATGTGGAGAAGGGCTCCTCCAACATATCTAAGGTCTTGGGCAGGCAAATAATAAGGAGAGGTGCTCTCTCAAGTTTCAGGAAGTGTGGTACAGCTATTCTGTCTTTGCGGAAGTGTAGGGTGAGAAATAACGAGATGAGACACATAAATGGGATTAAATATGGGCCACATTTATTAAAGATCTGCAAGAGAAGAGAAAGACCTAAGGGGGCATCATTGTTTGGCCAAGCCTCAGGCCACTGTTAGGACTGGGTAAACCATTCAGAGACTGTGAAGTGGCGCTTATTACTTTACCACCTCACAGGCTTACCCCTCTTGGGGTAGGGAGGCCTTCCGGTGTCACCCCACCTTTGCCGCTGGGCTCTGAGCGGATGAGGAGGGTTGGCCTCAAAGGTAATCCTTATACCCCAACTGGTGCTGCTGGGCTCCCAGTTGTGGGCCTTGGAATTACCCATCACCAACAATGGTGCCTGTGAATGCCCACCAATAGCAAGCCAAGTTCCAGATGCCCACTTCTACCTGCCTACCACAAATGTGACCAAATTAGATGAGCCAAAGAAACCTAATTAATACTCCCCCATTGTCTTACAGTGTGAAGTAGGCGAAAAAACTCATAAACAATTTTAGATTATGAGCAAAAAATTCCTACTTGGCCCCAGTAAACCAGCAAGCCCACACTGTCTACAAGGAGGGAGCGAGCTGCGCAGCAAGGAAGAGGCTGGGGAGGGGCAAGCCAGGCATTTAAAAAGCCTCACAGTCCCCTCCCCTCCTGGTGGCACCATTCGGAGGCCCGCCAATGGTGAGCCTCGGCGTCTCTCCTCGCTCAACTTGCCACCCCCGTACAGGCAAGCCATTTGTGGGAGGGGGCATTTTCATACTTAATAGATGTTCTGCACTAAGAAATAGGATGGAAGAAGATGTGAGAGGGCTATGAGAGGAAGATGACAATGTCTGGACCCCCCTCCCCCCAAGAAAAGATTCTATGAATCAGTCAAAGTGAGAGCACAATAAAAGCCTCGTCTGGAAGCCCTCAGAGTTCTCCATCATAGGGAGAAGGTTACAGTAGCCTGTACATGGCAGCTGTTTTGTGCACCTGAATTCTGAGTCCTGCATGAAGTCTAATCTCCAAGTCTCAATCTTCTTGGACTTCTGAACTCCTCATTCTTTCCCAACCACTTGTGCCAATCCACAGCACCCAGCCATCCTAACCCATCCTAACCCAAGCAAAATATTAAAAATGCCATCCTCCTTGAATTGCCATTAGATATTTTTTAAAATTAAGATCTACATGCATACGAAAATCTTCTTATGAATATAACATTTTACTAAACAAGTTGTCAAACACAGGTTTGGCATCCATTTAGCACTACCTATATACTGTTAGCAAACTCTCATGGTCACACAGACCAATTATTACAGAAAGCCCTGAAGTTCAAGACAGGTCATGAGGATTTCCCAAAAGCCTCACATTTAACACTTCCAAAGAAAAAGGCCTGGGTCAGGCAATAACTCATCCTCCCATGAAAATACAAGGGGCCTGTTCAGACAACGTGCTAAGCCATGGTTAGGTCACTAAACCTTTTTGCAGCAAATGATTAGTGACCATGTTTAAACCATAGCTATGTAGCCACCATGGTTAGGAATAGGGCTGTGCTCTGCTCCATTTCAGGTCGCAGAAGTGGTAGTGGAGTGGCCTGCTTCACCTCCACCCAAAGCGAATTCAAATCGGGTCGGGTGGCCAGCAGAGTGTTGCGAAGTGGTTCTCTCATTTGTGGAGCAATCCGCTTGTTTTTGGGGCTCTGCCTGCCATTTTGGATTCCCCCCATAGGATTGCATTGGGTGAAGAAATGCCTATAACTTCTTTGTTTTTAAAGCTAGATCCCTGAAAATTACTGTGCTTAGACATTGATGATTGGGGGTCATTTGTGTCGATTTTCAGATTTTTTTGTCATGCGGTTTGCTTGCAACTAATTTTTATTGAATGGGTAAAGCGGGAGGGGGGAACCTGTTTTTTTCCAGTTATAGCACTTTGAAATGAGTGGACGGCATGAAAAAAAAAAGTTTTTAGAAGTATTGCGACCCAAGTGTGGCAATGCAAGGTCTGAGTTTATCCCATGAACAGCTATGTGCTGTACGCTCACATATAAATAATTTTCTATCTTGAAGTTCCCTGTGTTCATTTTTTATGTGGTTACCTGAGAGGAAGATTCTGATTTAGATTTAAGTTTAAAAATTCCCCCCCAAATCAGGGCATGATCGGATTTCATTCAAAATGGGCATGAATAAGGATGTATGTGGAAGCTCTCCTGGTGGCCAGTTGCAGGTGTGTATCTGGAAAAATGGCAGTGATGTATACAGTTTTGTTTATAGGGGTTATGGTTGAGGGTTAAAATGTTAAAAATTGCCCCCAAATCAGGGCCTGATTGCATTCCTTTCAAAATGGGATGTATGTGGAAGCTCTCATGGTGGCCACTTAGATGTGTGTATCTGGAAAACTGACAGAGATACATGCATTTCTGTAAATGGGGGGAATCTTTTAAATATTCCCCAAAATTCAGGGCATGATCAGATTTCCTTCAAAATGGGCATGAATAAGGATCTAGGTGAAAGCTCTGATGGTGCCCAATTTGGTGTTTCTAATTTGAAAACTAAAACAGTTATAGGCATTTGACATTTTAAATGCAAATCTATGGGAGGGAATCACGGAGCTCCGATCCGGATCCAGAGCCCCATATCAGAGCGGAGCGGAGTGGAGGTGGATCACCCCAAAGTGGAGCAGACCCGATCCGAAAGTTGCAGATAGAGGGGTCAGTGCACAGCCCTAGTTAGGAATGTTTCACATGACACACAAAACCATTAGCTCAAAGTGCTTAACCACTACGGCTTAGCGTGTCATCTGAACAGGGTCATTATGTCTGGACAGCATTCTGATATCAGATATGGCTTCTAAAGCAAACTGAGCATACTCAGCTACAATGCAATACAGTGCTGTAAAATGGAAACGCAACCACATTCATGGAGGAAGAGAAACGTACAGACGCAGAGTAACAGTGAGAAAAACCAAGGATATATGAATCTGTCGGTTCCCCACCACCACCACCACCACATCCAGTCTTTTAAAGTCTCAAGTTCTTTTCATCCCATATATGAATATATTTAAGAATGTTGGTAAATTCTTATCAAAGATGAATGAAACAAAATTCTCACCCATCTGCACCAGCCAAAGTCAAAAGGAATAGCTATTACCACATGAAGAGAGCCATGTTGTACTTCCTTCCATGTTGCTGTAAAAGATGAGGAGGGGGAAAAAATGGTGACCTTACTTCAGCACTGCAAACATGGCTGAATGCACGGTGACCCTATTCAGATGACACGCTAAGCCACAGTGCTTTAGTGTGCTGTATGAACCATGACTTAGGCCAGATCTAGACCAAGCAGGATATAGCACTATGAAAGTGGTATGAAAGTGCTATACGGGCCCCAACAGCTGTCAGTGCAGTTCAATACCACTATAAAGCGGTAGTGTAGATCCTGCCTTAGTGTGCCGTGTGAACTATTTCTAACCATGTTGGCTACATAACATGGTTTTAACGTGTTCACTAACCACTTGCTGCAAAAGGGTTAGTGTGGTCTAACCATGACTTAGCACATCATCTGAACAGGCCCAGTGATTCAAAGCCGGACATTTCAGAGCTAAGCTTTCAAAACCATGGGCCTAGATGGACAATTCTGTCAGTTTTGCTTTCTCCCACATTTGCATTTTATGAATATATATGGGTGAAGAAAGAAAGATTAAAGCCAACCAGGAAAATTGCATGTGCTTCCTCTTGTAATTCTATGAATTCTATTAGAGGTTGCCATACATTCAACTGAGCAGAAACCGTGGATGAAGAAAAATTCATTAGCTATGAATTAGATGTAACATCAATGTACTGTAACATCTCCTATAGCGTCAGCAGGCCTGAAAGCATTTACAGTTTTTCTTAACAGGAGGTAGTTTTTTTTTTCTCTGCAGGGCATAGTATCATTTAGCCTTAAAGGATACAAAGGAATACACACCTTTTGATCTAACCTCTTATGATATTATGAATGATTACAAAATCTTCTCACAGGAGAAATGTGGTGTATCTATGGTGCTATAAAACAAAGCAAAATTATATCTATATCTATATCTATATCTATATCTATATCTATATCTATATATTTCTGTGTCATGTTCCTTTTTTATGTTTGCAAATGTACAAAGTGCCTGTTATAAATTAAGGCTGATGTGGAGTGTCTCAAATTGGCTTTAACTTTTTCAGAAGCAGAATCAATTTGACTAAAAGTGTGTCCAGTTAAGTTACTGTTAAGCCATTTTGAAATCAGGACGTTATTAAGCAGCTGTTGCAAGGGTCATTGTTCTGCTCCAAGTTTGAGGCTTGAAACAGAGCAGTTTGTTGCTCATTCCCACTCTAAGAAATCATGGGCAGGATCTTCGCTACTGCTTTATAACCATTTATAACGGTATTGACAACTGTTGGGGCCCGTGACACATTCCATATACCATTTTCAAACCACTTTCAAAGTGTTATATCCTGCGTGGTGTAGATCTGGCCATGGTCTGTTGAACCAGAAATGCTATGTCTAAACTGAACCTTCACTTCCTTCAGAACCCCTCAGAGGTTTTGCCCAAGCAAGGATCTTCACATTCACCTCAGTTTTTCTCTTTTGGCAAAATGTGGTCAGTGACAATTCTAGTGGTAGTGGTGAAGAGTCTTGAACTGGGACTATCAGCTCTACCAGCCAGCTTCTTCCTAGATGTAGTACTCAGGGCTTGCTGGTCTCAGGAGCCAAGGGCTTGTTTGCCCTGTGGTTGGGCCTGCCTGTCACTCTCTTGACTGGCAGTGACTCTCCTAAGAATAAACATTTCCATCTCAGGCCCAAGCCTTTGCCAGAGAGAGGCGGGATCTACAATACTGCTTTACAACAGTTTACAAGGTATCGACAACTGTCGGGGCCCAGGGCACATTCCATATACTGTTTTCAAATGGCTTTCAAAGTGTTATATCCTGCTTGGTGTAGATCTGGCCCTGGCACATGCTGAAGAATCACCCCACTTTTGCTTTCCTTGTGGCAAATTGCATGTTTCATTAATTGCACAGCATGTTGCTAAGGTTTATCCCACTCTACTGTACATGTGTGTAGCCCTGATTTGATTAGAAACACTGGACCCTGGGAGCAGAGAATTAAAAAATTCCCCCTACCATTTGCTTTCCGTAGCCCAACTACCATTTGGCTTAGCAGTTTATTTATTAATTTATTTATTTATTTACTATTTATTTATTATATTTTTATACCACCCAATAGCTGAAGCTCTCTGGGTGGTTCACAAAAATTAAAACCATAATAAAGCAACCAACAGGTTAAAAACACAAATACAAAATACAGTATAAAAAGCACAACCAGGATAAAACCACGCAGCAAAATTGATATAAGATTAAAATACAGAGTTAGAACAGTAAAATTTAAATTTAAGTTAAAATTAAGTGTTAAAATACTGAGAGAATAAAAAGGTCTTCAGCTGGCGACGAAAAGAGTACAGTGTAGGCGCCAGGCGGACCTCTATGGAGAGCTCATTCCACAACCGGGGTGCCACAGCGGAGAAAGCCCTCCTCCTAGTTGTTATTAATAGCATGTTGTTGTTATTCTGCATGTTGTTGTTGTAGAGGCATGATCTACAGCACTGTTGCTTCCTCCTTCTAATTCACCCCAAACACTTCACACAACTCCTCTAATTGTAGCCCAGGTGATGTTTCTACTGAGACCTTTTGCAGGTCTCTCACCCAACAGTAGACTTTTCCTTGGCTTTCTGCCCTGATTATCTTGTGATGCAAGCCAGATCCAGCCACTACCAGTCACTCCATCACAGCTACAATGACTTGATGAGATCAGGCTGCCCACTCCTTGTTCATGTTACTCTGAAGTCCTGTTTTTTGAGATTGCACTGCAGCCACTTCGCGGTGATGCCAGTTTCACTTAGAAATGAACTTCATCATGTGGACAAAGCAGGCTGTCATTATCAAGATGTTAAATGGCTTTCCCATGTCAGAATTGTTCCAAACCTGAGAGTAAACAGTGTGATGAATGGCTTCTTATTTATTTGCTCCTTTGCCAAATAGCACCCATCATTTCCATATAGGAATAGCTGTATCATACTGCAAGGAAATTTAATTTCATGAGTCAAACTGCCAAACTGAGCCAAATGGGCCCAACTGTATTAGTGTAGAAGGATGACAAATTATTTAAATCTACCTATCTTTTATACCTATCTTACTTTCACCATTGAGTTCATTTCATTTCATTTATTACATTTCTATAACTCCCAATCGCTGAAGCTCGAGGGGAGGTTTATAAAGATTAAAAACCTTAAAAATACAGTATTATGCATAGTATAAAAACAATTTATGTACAAACATGACTGGCTGGGGCATGCTGGGACCTGTTGGGCTTCCCCGCCCCACCCACCCTGGCAAAACATGCAAAGGACTGCACCACTAAAATAATATAGGTTTTGGTCCTTAAACTGGTCTGAACCATTGCTGTCCCTCAGCATTTCCCATTCATTGCTGCTAGTGCCTTGTTAGAGAGAGAGAGAGAGAGAGAGAGAGAGAGAGAGAGAGAGAGAGAGAGAGGAGGGAGCCAGCTGTGAGCCACCTAGTCTGATGAGAAGACCCCCATTCCCAAGACCCCAACTGTTTTTAAGTTGGGCCCTTAGAATGCCCTATTGAATGCATTAAAACCAACTGTAGCAATGAGGTTTGGTTAGCTATCCCCTTGTTAATTTTGATCATGCTCTTGAATTTGATAGTTGTTCAGTGTGATTGAGACATCTCATTGTAACATTGAATTTGACTCACTGTTTTTGCCCTACTTGATTTTTTTTTATATATAGTTAGGCTATTTTGCAAATTTTTACTCTTTAACTTTTATTTGATTTTTACTGTGAGCTGCTTTGACCATAATCCACTGGGGAAAAGCACAATATTAATCAGCTAAACTAACTTAAAATCACGTACACAATGTATATACGGGTAAAAGAAAAAAAAAGGACGTCCTTTAAAAAGTAGATGAAATTGCTTTTAAGTACAACATCTGGGCAAAATTCAGCCAGAAAAATTGCAGGGCCATCAGATGGTAATGTGTAAAACGAGTGCTGAAGGAAAGCAGTGAAATGGAAGCAAAGTTTTTTTATCTCTCTCAACTACAGAAAATGTTGGAGAGATACCCAGACCTGTGCCATTTTTTCCAGTGAGTGCATCTGAATAATGAGGAACATAGGAAACTGCCTTTTACTGAGTCAGACCATTGGTCCATCTACCCCAGTATTGTTGACACTGACTGGCAGCAGCGGCTCTCCAGGGTTTCAGAAAAGATTTTTTCCCCATGCCCTAACTGGAGAAGCTAGAGATCGAACTTGGAACCTTCTGCATGCAAAATGTAGGCTCTATCACATAGATAAAGTTTTAGAAGTAATTAGTGGATTTTAAATGTTTCAAATCATCAGATGGTAAATATAGGGCTCTCCAAGGACCTGTATTAGGACTGGCAGAGAACAGTGAGGTAGGCAAATCTGTGATTGATATAAAATCATTTAGGATGCTGCATGTCTCAGCAGCTATCAAAAGGACACCTTTAAACTGGATGGATGCAACAAAATGCAGATGGAATTCAGTGAAAGTCCAGACTCAGACTCCCGAAAGTGGGGGAGGGACCCATACCCCAAGAGGCCAAACCAAGCAACTGTTCCTTCTCTCTGACATCATTCTTGTGTCTTATAATACTGCTGCCTGGCAGACAGAGTCCTGTTTTTTGTTTTTGTTTTTATCAGTGGTTGACCTCACCCACCCCTGCATCTATTGTTCCCCTTCAACAGTAATTTAGTTGCTGTTGTCATTTTTGCTTCCACCTTGGGAAATAGATGCCACCTAAGAAAGCTCGTGAATCTCAAAGACCAAATAAACAGGGGAAGCTGCCTTCATGCCAAGTCAGACCATTGGTCCATCTAGTTAAGTGTTATCTACACTGATTGGTAGCATCTCTCCAGGGTTTCAGGCAGGGGCCTTTCTCAGGCCTACCTGGGGACTGAACCTTCTGCACACAACGCATGAGCTGTACCACTGAGCTACAGTCCTTCCACGAGAGGGATAAGGGGAGAGTCTGAGGTTCTCAAACTCAGGACAATGGGTGATGGTGGTGACAGTGGTAGCACTGCAAGCACTGGAAGGATGTGGGGGCCCTAGAATACATGGCTGTTTGGATGAACCTTTCTGGAGGCTTATATTAGCTAACTGTCCACTCTTCACACATGGAGCAGAAGTATGACGCCATTCCGGTTCTCTTCTTTGTGTTTCCAAAGAGAATGGTCATGTCCCCAGATGCCTTTTCATCTGGATCAGGCATTCTTCCTTTCCTCCGTGCACTTTTAAAATGTTGTATAACTTTATTAACCATGGTGCTTTATTTCACTAAGGAGCAACTATATTTTGCTGACAGTTAATCTGTGAAGCATACATTAATATGAGGGTTCATTAAGCCTTTCAAGGTGTGTTATGATTACAGAGTGCTACATAAATATAGGCTGCAAGTAATCATATTTGCATTGATAAATATATTAAGTATTATGTTGGGAACCGCTTAGAGAACATTTGGGCCTGCCTGTCGCAAAACCTTCTCATTTTCTGTGTAGTTGACTAACTGTGTTTAGACAGCGATCTCTTGAGTTATGGCAATTCTACCTTGTAAAAGCCAAGAAACCTTTGCAGTTAATTGATATATGCATGACTTTGTGCAAAGAGGATTTAAATTCGGTCCTTGGGTATGTAACCCAAAGAAGAAGAGAAGGAAGAAATTTTAAAGTGTGGATGAGATTTTTAGCTTTCATTTTGTTTAAGTACCACATAGTATTAAAAAGCTGTAAACATGAATAGTCTGTTGAGACAGGCACCGGTGATCTTGACAGGACAGAAAATATTTTTCCCCCCAATTATATTGCTAACCTAGCTAATAGCGCCCTCTAGTGTATGCTCTAATACATTTACTGTCCACAAACCATCTGGACCTTCTGTACAAATGGTCGCTTTGTAGATAAACTGTCAAGATGCATATATTTATTTGACTTTCAGCTCTTATGATTATTTCTGTTCAACATTGTAATTATTTATGAACGAGGACAAGAAGGAAGGGAGGGTTGGAAAATATTAGCTTGAACTGGAATTTTGTTTTCATTGTACCTGCATCCTTAAGGGCTGTAATTTGAACAATCCAGGAAATTACATAAATATCTTCATTATATTCTAAAATCTGTTCAGCAAAGAATGCAACACAAAAAAACAAAACTAAATCCCCAACACCCCACATATGAGCTGCTTTATAGCCTTAATTTTTCAGAAATAATTATCTGGCACAGAAGTTCCATTTAGCTTGGCAAGTAAGCCCCAGGTTTAACAGGGTAAACATATAATGCACATAAAGGAAGCTATGTTTATTGAGAAAATAAAGAGAAAGAGTGAGAGAGATGCATTCATATTTCCATGAAAAATATAAGCATGTAAGAAGAGTCATGCTGAATCAATCCAAGGCCGATCTAGTACAGTGTTCGTTTCACACAGTGGCCAACAGTAAATCAAAAGCAGGACATGAGTACAATAGCACTCTCCTAGAGCCTCATCAGATTGGGGGGGGGGGGGGGGTTGCAGCTTCCTCTTTCTTCACATGGGGAAGAAAGAGGAAGCAAGCAGTGACCATGTGTCCCATTCATTCAGTGGGTGTTTTTATCGCACAACTTTTCCCGCATACAGCAGGAAATGGCAGCAAGTACTGTTATACCCAAAAAATCGGATTTTCCGGGTCTGATTTTGCGATGGAAAAAAGAGCAGAAGGAGTGAGAGCTGTGCAGGAGGAATGCTGCATCATCAAAATGTCCCACAAAGAACCATGAGTGGCCAATTGTGAGCATGCCATAAAATGCTCATCTGATTATGCTCCTAGTCATGTTCCCCAGCAACTGGTGTATATAGTAGGGGTGTGCACAGCCCCCCCCGCTCAGCTTCACTTCCAGATCCGCGATTTGCAGATCGGGCCGCTTCGCTCTGCCCCCGCTCCGCCCATGCCCGCTCCGCTCCGCTGCGGAGCTCCGGATCCGGATCGGAGCTCCGTTTCCCCCCCCCATAGGCTTGCATTAAGCTTAAAAAGTATACAACTTTTTTTCTGTGAAAGTTAGAAACCTCACGTTTGGCACCATGACACCTCATGGAGGTATACACACGCACGCCAAGACTCAAGGCAATCCCATCATCCCCTGAATTTTGGGGAATTTATGAAAATCGGGCACCCCATTCACACCCCTTTCGATAGCTCCGTCAATTTGCACGTTAAAACCTCAAACTCGCCACCATGATAGCTTATCCAGGGACACACACGCATGCCCAGACTCAAGGCAGTCCCATCATCCCCTGATTTTTGGGGAATTTATGAAAATCCAACACCCCATTCACACCCCTTTCGATAGCTCCGGCAATTTGCACGTTAAAAACCTCAAACTTGCCACCATGATAACTTATCCAGGGACACACACGCACACCCAGACTCAAGGCAGTCCCATCATCCCCTGATTTTTGGGGAATTTATTAAAATCCAACACCCCATTCACACCCCTTTCGATAGCTCCGTCAATTTGCACGTTAAAAACCTCAAACTCACCACCATGATAGCTTATCCAGGGACACACAAGCACACCCAGACTCAAGGCAGTCCCATCATCCCCTGATTTTGGGGGAATTTATGAAAATCGGGCACCCCATTCACACCCCTTTCCATAGCTCCGTCAATTTGCACGTTAAAAACCTCAAACTCACCAGCATGATAGCTTATCCAGGGATACACACACATGCCCAGACTCAAGGCAGTCCCATCATCCCCTGTTTTTTGGCGGGGCTTAAACCTGCAGACATCTCAATGGGGCCATTTCAAAGGAAATCCCAACATGCCATGAATTGGGGAGTATGAATCTTCTTCCACACTTGAAAAATGGATTTGGAACTTCCAAAACTCCAAGTGAGCGCAGGAAGGACTTCTCCCCTGAGTCAAAGCCAGACACACACAATATCCCTGTGAGGCGGGCAGGGGAGGAGAGAGGGAAGGCAGGCAGGCAGGCAGCAGACATTTCTGGGGGCATAAGGAAGTGAGCCAAGGATAAGCCAGTAATGCATATAAAATGGAATAAATAAATAAATAAACAAAGGAGGGGTGGAATTAAAAGCAGCAGTGTTGCTGAATAAACAACAAGAAGAACTTTTTTAAAAAGGCTATATCTGTCTTTTAGCAGCAATAGGGGGACGTGCCCAGGGGAGGGGGAAGCAGCTGCCAGTTCAACTCATGAAAGCCATTGCTTCACCACGAGAGCTGAGGAGTAGAACTCTCACTTCAACTCATGATAGGCATTGCTCCACCGGGTTACTCTCTTTGGAGGGCTCTGATTGCCCTCCAAGTACAGGAGAGAGTGGGGGCACGTCCACATGGGATGCCCTAGGGGAGCTCATCCCCTTGCACCACATCTTTTCAGTTGTTCCCCAAAGTTAGGGTGGGGAGTAGTGCTGTGTTTCTATCTCTTATTATTGGCTTAGTATATGATTTCAGGTTGTGTTTGTGCATTTGGTGGGGCTACTGTTTTAAAAAAACACTGGGGAAAGTCCGTTCAGACTAAGAAAGAGAAGTTCCCAGAATCCCAAGTTACCCATTTTGCCTATCCCCTCCTCCAACTTTGGGATCATGTGATCATGACCGGGAGTTGACTCTGCCCCTCAGCCCTTCGGAAAAGGTATTTTCCCGCCGGTTTTTTAAAAAATTCTAGCACACGAACCGCAGCACACAGAGAGCTGAGAGTAGTCTCAAAATGACCCCCATCCACGACTCTCCAAGCACAAGAATTTTCAGAAAGATAGCTTCAAAAACAACACAGTTATCCCCCTTTCTTTTCCACAATGCAATCCTATGGGCGAAATCTTTCAAGATGGCGATCGGATCGGACCGCGGAAACCGGAGCACTCTGAAAATGGGTGCTTCTCTTCGCCTTGCTTCTAGGGGTCCGTGGTCTGCTTCTACTCCACCTCTGGGCAAGGCGGAGCAGGCCAATTCACTCCTGCTTCTGCGCTTCTAATCGGAGCGGAGCACATGCCTAGTATATAGATTTTCTGCCAGGGCATCCCTGGTATAATATAATACATACCCAAATAGGGTGACAATAGATTTGGGGTACTTGGAAATAGATTTGGGGCATTCAAAAATAGATTTTGGACCTATAGCTCATGTTCCCATGCCTAGCAAGGCCAACCCCCACCCCAATCTTGGCTCAGAGGCTCCTAGAATTGCATATAAACACCTATAAAAGATGTTCTTCTCCAGATGATTTTGGCAGGCATGCTTTCATCTAAGCCCCTCTGGCCTCTTGGAGTGGCTGTTAAGTCCTACTGAATGCTCACTGTTCTACCTTATCCCCAGTTGAAAAATCAGAAATATTTCCACCCTCATCTCTAGATATGATTCATTCTGAATCAGATGGATCCAAGTCTAGTCTACTCCCCCACCCCAATAATAATAATCCCATATTGTGATGCTACTGTTATATCATTTTAGAATCAAGGAACAGATTCACCATACAAATTACAGCTTCCTATTCAGTGCCACAGGCTTCTAGAGAGAGCGCCACCCATCATGGCTTCCCACATATAATAGTGAATGAGTAGGCCCTAAAATGAGCACAAGATCCATTCACCTATGCATGCATAAAGCCATTGAAATGGGATAAGTGCTTTATTATTATTATTATTATTTATTTATATAGCTTTGAAGATGCTACATCAAAACAGAAGAAGCATAACAGAAGGCGCCACGTCAAAACAGAAAAAAACATAAATACTAGTAACATCCCAAGTATGGTCAAATTCAATTACCGAAAAAGGGGAGATTAAACTTGTATGAAAATCCCACGGAAATAAAAGCTTAAAACAATAAATAAAAATTATTCCTGCTTTTTTTTTAAAAAAAAAAAAAAAGTGTGGGGAAATATAAATGATCTTATATTTCCAAGATCATTTTTTAAAAAGGCGGGAAAGCATAAACATAAAGGTTAACATCATGCTTTGTGTGCATGTGTACAATGTGTGTGTGTGTGTGTATGTGTGTACGTGCATGTGTGTTTATGGAGCGTATACTTGTCTGAGTATTCATAGTTAGGTTTGATGAGAATGGATAGACTTGATGAGTCTGGGCAGATGCATGCATAAGTAGATATGAATTTTACCAAAGAAATGTTTTAGAAGCTGAAAGTTTCAGTGCGATTAGATCATGAATTATTCTAAGGAAATGGAGCAGAAAAAATAAAATGAAAAACAAAACGTTCTGTTTCTCATTTTTATTTTAATGAAAAATATCTTGAATCAATACCATTACTAAACTCCTGAGCCTTCCCCTTCCTTGTTTTATAGATTTTATGTGGCACATACAGAGATAAAGGAACCCACTTCCCCGTTCTAAGTTGTTGTTCATTTGTTCCCTGCTATGAAGGCTGTAATAGTGATAATTTAAAATCCAGCCTTATCGACACTTCTACATATGCCTAATTTAGATTCATATAAGTGGCTAAGCTGAGGTCAATGAAACTGTTCATAGGGTGAAAGACAAACATATGTAGTGCTATTAAATGAAAAAGTTTAGAAATCAGAAGTTATGATTGCTGATCCGATTTAATTCCATCCAACACCTCCTCAGTTCCCAGTTAACGTTCACGTTGGTTTCAGAAATGCTAGGATGTAACACAGGCACATTAGGGATGTTATAATTTGCTTCTTGTTCAACTAGGCTGACCATATGAAAAGGAGAACAGGGTTCATGTAACTTTAACAGTTGTATTGGAAAGGGAATTTCAGCAGGTGTCATTTGTATGCACGCAGCACCTGGTGAAATTCCTTCTTCATCACAACAGTTGAAGATGCAGGAGCCCTGCCTTCTTTTGTATCTGGTCACTCCAGTATAGCTCCTGCAGCTTTAACTGTTGTGCTGAAGAGGGAATTTCACCAGATGCTGCATGCATACAAATGACACCTGCTGAAATTCCCTTTTCTACACAACTGTTAAAGATACAGGAGCCCCGTCTGCCTTTTCATGTGGTCACCCTATGTTCAACAAACTTAGATGTTTGTTTCTTTGTTCCAGATCTAAAAGTGCTATGATATAGCAACCTACTTCCTTGTGTACATCAGTTTCCACAGCCACATCCAGTGGTCAGCATTTACTCCTATTCTCAAGAAAATAAAGGAGCACAAAATGGCATTATGTACTGACTCTATTATCTCTCTCTCTCTCTCTCTCTCTCTCTCACACACACACACACACACACACAGAGAGAGAGAGAGAGAGAGAGAGGGAGGGAGAGGGAGAGGGAGAGGGAGAGGGAGAGGGAGAGGGAGAGGGAGAGAGAGAGAACTATCTATAGCTGATGGATAGTTATGTGCAGCAGCTTGCCATGAGATCCAGGTATTTTATCCATGGTTTTGTAGTGAAATGGAGAAAAATGTCTCAGTTTTCATTGTGAATTGTTGCAAATGAACTAATTTGTGGACACAGCTGCTATAGAAAGACATGAAAATGGTCTCAGTATCATTTCATGCACCTTATTTGGTCAGTTAGATGTACTGAGTCAATTTAATCAATTGATCTATCAAAACACGATTTGTTAGTTGCATTTCCAATGTTCATAAGTTACAAGGAGACCCAACAGTTCGATACAAGCCTATGCATTGAGTATCTCTCTGGAATGGCCTACTTGTGGGAGCACCATAAAACATGAAAATACTTGTCCAAGATCAAAGTCCAAGATTTCTGCTTTGGCATGCACAACCTCATATATTACACTGCCCATATGGCTCATTACTTTAGACAATTCATGTGAACTGTTACATGCATAGATTAGGGCGGATTAATCATGCCTACAATGGCCCTCTGCCTTCTTATCTTTTGTACTTGTAAAGGATGTTGGCTTATCTTAAAATGTGCATGAATAGGAACTGCCTGGACCCAGATGAAAAAAGGAAACTGAAGCCATCAGAAAAGCCAGCTTTTGGCCACAATGTGAATTGCATTGCCATCAGCAGTGTCTCCTCCAAATTGCGTCCTTCATGGGCACATAGGTTGGTCAAATCAGTAGGAAGAAGTTACAGTGAAAAGAAGACAGTGGGAATAAGGTGTAATGAAATTCGTCAGAAGCTGAATAAAAATATTAAAAGCAAGTATTAGCTACTTATCTTCTCTAGCAAATTTCAGAAGTTACTAAGGGTGCAAGACTTTACACACTTATCTGGGAGTAAGTAAGTCCCACTGAGTGGACAACACTTAAAGGATTGTACTGTCAATCCCTGCCAATAAACATAATTACCAAGAACTCACAGAGGTTTCTCACTATGCATCCCAACTCTAGAGTAAGTTTATTTATTTATTTATTTATTTATTTATTTATTTATTTATTACATTTTTATACCGCCCAATAGCCGAAGCTCTCTGGGCGGTTCACAAAGTTGCAAATATATTGTTTCCTTCTGGTCCATCCCCCAAACTGAAAAGATCTTTCCTGCCATCTTGAGTGCTAGTATGGCTAAAGAGAGGTAACTTTGTTTCTTACTTGTAGACACCTGTGCTTCTTGAACTCATGGGTCAACAATGATTAAATTCATAGGTATACACATAAGTTGATTAGTATGCAAATGCATCAGTAGCTCCCTTTTCAAGCAGCAGTGTCAGAATGAACTAGAAAGAATCCAGACCAGAGATGTGAATGAGGCCCGTTCCCCAAGGTCAAACATCAGGTGAATTTCAGAGGGGGAAAATATATCACAGGCCAATTCCAGGGAGGAGAAAATATATCACAGTTACTTATGCCGTTTCTACACCTGTAGAGGGAGGGAGAGGGGGCGATCCCAGACTTACCAGTTTCAGTGATCATCACCCTCAGTCCACATGGATCACACAACATCCCGGGCATTGTGCCTATTGCGGTGGCCATTTTTTTAAAAAGAGGAAGAGCTGGAGTGCAAATTAAGGTAAAAAAAAGAAAAGCCCCACCCCCGCTCTCCACCCCACCCCCAATGACCCTGGACTCTCCTCATCCTGCTCCTTCCCTCTGATGACGCCAGCTACTCAAGGGGAGGAGGGAAGAAGCTGGGACGGGTGCCCACACTGCCTGCAGTCCTCAGGGTCATTCTGGGACTGTAGGTAAAACTGGGATAACTGAGGTCTCAGTTATCCCGGGGAAATGGAGAGATCATCCCTCCTTGCTCCCAGGATCCCCTGTGCATTATTTGGATGCATAGGGATGATCCAGGGATGATCCCTGGAAAAATGGATGGTGTAGAAATGGCCTTAGTCAGTTGTCCCCTGCCCTCATCTATGAGGCCACACTTCAGTGAAGCATTAACCTGGTTCGCATTAACATTTTCAGCCATGTTGGCTTAAATAAGCCACCATGGTTTTCAGCATGAGTTCAGCACCTACAGGTGCCCATTCCATAATCCAACCCCCACTCATAGATGGTTGTATTGCCTGAACCTGATCGTTGTTGTCATGGTTAACAAACTACCTAGAACCCACAAGCTGTTTTAGGGTTATGGGTGGTTTGCTAGCCACACCAACAAACTACCCTCACCAGGTTCAGACAACACAGTTTATGGAATGGGTGCTCATGGGCACCCAGCACATACCACCAATCACAGTGGCTTGTTTAAGCCACTGTGGGTCAAAATGATTGTGCGAACCTGAGTGCTGGCCAAACTGAAGAAGTTACTCTGCCAAGTCTGTTAGCAGAAATCAGCCTGTGATTTGCCAAGATAACATCCACCAGCAAGATGGATTTGTTGTTTAAGCCATGCCTGCTCATAAGGGGAATAATACATAGCCACGTAATATATATATATATATATATATATATATATATATATATATATGCGCAAACTTGGCAGAACAGTAATTTCTTACATCATTATACACCATTAGTCACATATGAACCTGGAGCATTTCAATAACAAATTACTTTTTTCTAACATCTACTTGCAAATGTTCTGTTTTCTATTTTCTGACTCTTAATGTAGGGGAGGGGGACACCTCTGTTTGGATGGATGTCCAAAGTGAAACAATGTAAGGTGATAAATACTGCTTGTTATCTCATTACTGTCATATTAATGTTACATGTAAGAAGGATTAAGCCAATAGAGACAATTATTAGCACAACTGTGAACGTGATTTTACATGTGTTGTGTTTCTAAAGAGTGCACTCTTTAGAAACCCAACACATCTAAAATCAAGTCCATAGTTGTGCTAATAATTGTCTCTATTGGCTTAATCCTTCTTACATGTAACATTAATATGACAGTAATGAGATAACAAGCAGTATTTATCACCTTACATTGTTTTTCTTTGGACATCCATCCAAACAGAGGATATCACTAATTTCTGATAGCTTTCTACTAAGCTACATAGTTGATGCTATCTAGTGGTGCATGAATTCTCCAGAGGATCAATCCAGATTAGGGCTAGCAATTATAAGCAAAACTATAGAACAATAGTCTCTTTTTGTTAGTTCTAAATGCTTTTGTAATTGCTACCAGCACAACCACCATGATCCCCTAAACTGAAGTGAATATTATTATGAACAACAAGCACCTTGGGAAAGCTGCATTTTCTAGGGTGTTTGGTGTCTGAAATTCTGATATAGTCAAGTTCCTGTCACAGGGGTTAGGGGATAAATGAGTGAATCAAACTGGCCCCTCCCTGGCACTGCAAGAGAGAAGGAGGAAGAGGACATTGTGATATAATTCCTTCCCAGCCACTATCACCATGGCAACCACTTTAGCAGCAACAACTGGGAAATAGGTGGTTTAGTGGCCAGAAAGACTTATTCTCCAACTTGGATTAAAATCTGAGTTGGGGAAGGGATTGGGGGATTTAATGCTCACCTGATATTGAAGGCAAGAGTTATGGGTTGCCAAGATTAATATCCCCAACCAAGGAATTATAAACATCAGCAGTATCTCAGGTTTTGAGGGTGGGGCTGTGGGGAGGGCTTGCAGGGAACTTCCACAGACTTATATTATTGAGCCGTGGGGGGACGACACCCATAAGGAGAGGGAAAATCCAGAGATTTCCAAAAAAGTGCAGAATGACAAATGGGCAATTACAAAATAAACCAGGGAGAACTCACCCATCACTGGTCTCAACTTGCTTCCTCCCCTACCACAATGTAACATATGCTCATCTAACAGAACCTGCCAACTGTTTTCATATTGGCTTCATTTTATATTGACCTTACACTAGAATAAATGGACAGTAAAGCATACTTTTGATACCAGCAGGAGTCACAAATATATTTCCAGTTCATTTGAGCTCCTAATAACAGACTTGGCTGGTTATCTCCTCTGAAGGTCTGTGCTGGTATATTCACTTACACTACTGTCAGATGAAGGCCTTAGAAACTTACATGCATTCTGTCTGTGTTATGGGAGCCATGACTCTTGCATCCAAGGCTAATATTGGCTCTGACAAAAGCTAGGGATTTGTAATTGGCAGGACACATCATCAACAACAGCTTCCTGGGTGACCATCTCAAGCAGACAAGTGGAGCAAGAAAACGAAATTGGCTATCAGATTCCATAGGGTACCGCTAAGTAGAACACCTGTGAAGCTTATTTTTTGTTTAGTGTTTCACCAAGACACACTGTCTCCTGTTGTTCTAGGAGCCATCAGAGCATATAATAAGAGTTTCAACCAGTTGGAACCTCCTGCTTGTAGTTGGCAAATCATTTCCCTTCTGCTGTTCTGTTATAGAGTCTCTGGCCTTGAGATATAGAGGGGAACTTTGAAATAGAATTTATGTGGATTTGCATGCAAAACATAGCCCAGCATATTATGAATATCTGAGATTAACATTTTTGGAATGGTACACAAGTTGCATGCATAATTATATGGACATTCTGATGGTATGCCCATTGTAATCAGTACAAAGATAGGTGCTTGTTAAAGACTATTTTTAAGCAATGAAGTTGCAACCAAAGGAAAGATGCATGACCTGGAGGGCCTGTCTGGTCTAGTGGATTTATGGGGATCAAAACAGGATTGGCCACAGTGGTATACCGTGGCATGATTTTTTATATAAGCAGAAACCTCCTTCACCAGATAGGGGCTGGTCAAAGAGATCAGTGGCACAGCAGCATGATTAAAGACCTTGTACCTGCATTCTCTTACTCTTCAGAGCTTTTCAGCAGCCTACAGTAGCCTTCCCCAGCCTCCAGGTATGCTGGATAGCAATCCTATATCCATTTACTTGGGTATTTACATTGAATTCTTTGGGACTGCATT
Organism: Elgaria multicarinata webbii; assembly: GCF_023053635.1. Taxonomy (NCBI): domain Eukaryota; kingdom Metazoa; phylum Chordata; class Lepidosauria; order Squamata; family Anguidae; genus Elgaria; species Elgaria multicarinata. The sequence goes on from NC_086171.1 coordinate 171,480,260, forward strand.
CTGAATAGACATGTGTACAATTGTGCTGACAATGGCGCAACTGCCCCTGTAGTCCCACATGCTGCATGCCAGGACCCTTTTGCACACTTCCTTGCACAAAGTACAGAACTCTTTTGCACCCTTGTGCAAAGTGTAAACATAAGGAGAATCCAAAAAGCACAGGCCATTGTGCTTGAACATAACTCTCATGTCCTACTAAATAGGAGGCAATTTCCTTTTGCTAAGTGAGAGAATCACCCATAATCCATAAACATGCAGGCACTTCTGCCACAGAAAGCCTTGAAGCTATGGTTAAAACTTCCAATAGGTAGTCAATCCTGAAGGGAATCAAATGAACAGCGAACAACAGACATAGGAGTCCTTTATTTCTGTGTTTGGATCCCAAATTATATATTGCCCTCAGGCAATCATCTCAGCTTCTCCTGTGCCAACCTCTCCATATTACTACAAAGCCCTCTAGTTAACAAATATTCCCTGAGAGAGTGGGCTGCTGACTGAGGCAGCTCATAGCTATGGAGAAATGGAGCTGTCGGGCAAGACTAGCAATATAACCAGAGAGAAAATATAAACATCAATATTCTGCAGCTTTGCAAAGAAAGAAATAGAAAGGAAGAGAAAGTTGTAGCTCTGTTCCCATTTCTCCTGTAGCATACAGAAATCTGATCTCCACTTTTGGGTGCAGAGGAAAATCCAGTATCAGACAGAATCTACTTTCTCTACTGGGAAATAACCTCCCTTCATGGCCTACGAACTGGAGCAAGATAGGGCAAAAGCTGCTGAGAAGGCACTTGCTTTCAAATCCCATGGCAAATTTATCAAGGATGTGTTCAGACTTGTGAAATATTGCCACCTTAGGAAATATCTGGATCAGAAAATGTCACATGGTTTTTAGAACTGAATATTCACCTCCATCCATCATGGAAGAACTGCTACAACAGTAAAGATGTGTGTGGACTCTGGAGAGAGATAAGCATGGATGGGTTTTCCATTGAGTTGTTGTTGAGGAATAACAAGGATAAGCTGGTACTTGGTATCTATGAAGAAATCTACCCCTCCCTTCATATTTTTGCAGCAAAATCAAGGCTGAAATTCTGTTTACACCCACTGATGTTTTCACAAAACAGTGATGTAAGGATTGAGAGAAACCAGGATTCTAATTTGCTTTTGAAAAGCTAAATGTTTGAGATGAGCAAAAATGGTCTCCCCAAATTCTCCACATTACTTGTTGGGGGGGCAACAGGAAGGGGGATTTCAGTGAATATTCTCTGGGGCAAGGCGGACATCTCCAATGGTTTGGTGGATGGAACAAAAAATCCCTCATAAGAAATTTGGGCTCATTTAATATTGAATGAAACTCTTTCGTCAGTTCATACTGGTGGATGAATGAAGCAATGGGCTTAGTAAATAGGACTGGGAAGAGTAATGGTTAAACTCATTGCTTCGTTCAACAAAAATGAAATGCTATTCAATAATATTCACAGATGACAAAATTACTGAAGTCCTTTTGGTGAATATACTCCAGACGGAGACAATTTTCCAACAGTTCAGAGGAAGCTCAAAAAAGAAAGAAAGAAAGAAAAAACTCGAAGAAAATAGTCGTCTGATCAATTTTGTCCCAGCACTACATTATTCATATCCTTTACCTTATGTCTCCCTCCTCCATTAATTGTATTATACTTGTAAAAAGGAGGTCCAAGGAGGGCAGAATAGCATATGTGCATTTCTTCCAATTTCCCCCTCACAGAACCCTGTGAAGCAGATTAGGCTGAGAGTGGTAACAGACCCAGAGACACAAGGCAAGCTTCCAGGCTGAGCAGGGATTTGCACTTGGGTCTCTCCAGCTCAAGTCACACACTGTCCCACACACAATAGCACAGCAGCTCTTCTTAATGTTGTGCGTGTAGTTGGGAGCATGGAATAAAGACACAGACACCAGAGCTTTGGGTAAACTAGGGCCTCTTTGTTAATTATTAATGCATCTATCCCTCCCTGGATCTGCACATGGAAGTGCGGGAATTAAATCCTTAACTCAGGCCACTTGCCTGGCTTTAAGGGCGAGTCACTCTCAAAGCAAGGAGTTAGAAAATTCCGGCTCCTTGCTTATGTGACACTATGTAAGTGTGGGGAGACCGCCCCACGACAACCCCGCCCACTGCCATAAGGGACAGCGAGTAGGTGAAGACAGTGCGATCTCCAAAGCCACACCATATCCTGACACGTGAGCCGCATAGCCCCCGAGGAGCAGGTCTTCCGGATATGCCGATCACCCTAAATGGGTGCCAGAGTGCTCACCGTCCCTAGCTAGTTCAGTAAATTCCCGCACATTCCCTGCCACAAATTAAACTAATTATACACCCGTCCACAATAACGCCACCAGTATGAAGTATGGAAAAATTCCTACTTAGCCCTCCCTCCAAATGGAGCGACTGACTAATCCCATGCTAGGAACGAGGTGGGAGGGTGGGAGCCGAAAACGAAAGAGGCTGAGCCTCAGGCGGGCCCCCTTTTTATAGGCGCGGCCCCACCCTGCTGCACAAGGCTCACGTTTGGAGCCTTGTGAGCCTCTTTACTCCTGCCCCCCCCCATCACAACGGCCGCTTCCTGCCCAAACCGTTGGTTGGGCGGGAAGCGGATTTCTCTTTCTCTAGAGCACCCTTCTCCAACTTGGTGCCTTCCTGATGTGTTGGATTGCAACTCCCAACGGCCCCAGCCATTGGCCCTGGATGTTGCAGCCCAACAATCTGGAGGGTACTAAATTGGGGAAGGGGATTCTAGAGAAAACCTTGAACTTACTTTGGGATTGCCTGAAATCTCTCGCTTCCCACCCGCTTTGTTTTCCATGCTTTCCCTATCCCAGTCCCCCACCCCACCCCAGCTAAGTAGATTGACAGTTTCTTTCTGAGCATTTTAACTTTAAGGAATTCACAACTAGTGTCTCAATATTTAATGAATTGCTTTGGCCTTTCAGTGCCAGCAAAATGTCTCCAGATGTTCCTGTGTTCATTACCATTGCTGCTTTCCTGGGATGTAACCAGGGGAAGTCAGCAATATGTGACATATCAAATACATAATCTTCTGTGACGAGCATCTAGATCAGTTCATCTGATGGGAGGATCTTAGAAGTATCGTGCACGTTATTCTTTATTTAATTATTGAAACGCAATTTGTTTTCTGTTTTTGTTTTTAAAGGACTAGTCTGAAGGGCCAAGTACATGTCATGCAAAAACAGAGGTCCTCCAGCCTAACCAACGCACCAGTGCCATGGCATTTTGCCATGCCTTTCCAGCAAAGATTTTATAGCTAGAGTTGGCAATGATTTCCTCTTCCATCTGCTGCTCATTGTGCTGCATTAGAGGCTGCTTAAGGAGGATCTCTGACTTTTGGGAATGGCTTGGGTTGGAAGTCACAGGAGCTGCCCATACGAGGGGAAAGCAGTGTGTTGGTTAGACGATGCAAGCGCAGCTTTGCAGCCTCTGCAGTGCTTCCTCACGCTGCTGTGATTTGAAAAAGTAAGAGATTTACCTGACTTTTTTACATGGTGCAGCACTTCAGCCATTCGAAATCACTCTGGGGCCAGTCTGGGTCCACCCAAGGGAGGTGCCTGGTGTAAGGTGACTAGCAATTGGTTGCTTTCCATCAGGAAGAGGGCAGAGTAGCTGATGGCCAGCCAGAAACCCCAGGCTCCCTCCTCGGCATTGGGATTTCTCAATGCCACCCTGGGAGAGGGAAAGCACAGGGTTTGAGAGGAAGGTGGCACAAACCTGGCACCATGAAGGGAGCCCCACAAGGAGCCTTGGTTCATACACAGAAATACCATGAACAATACATTGCCAGCCAGGTTTAGAATCATAGAATAGTAGAACAGTAGAGTTGGAAGGGGCCTACAAGGCCATCGAGTCCAACCCCCTGCTCATTGCACTAATCTACCTTAAAGCATTCCTGACAGATGGCTGTCCAGCTGCCTCTTGAATGCCTCTAGTGTGAGAGGCCACGGCCTCCCTAGATAATTGGTTCCATTGTCATACTGCTATAGCAATCAGGAAGTTTTTCCTGATGTCCAACCGGAATCTGACTTCCTGAAACTTGAGCCCATTATTCCATGTCCTGCACTCTGGAAGGATTGAGAAGAGATCCTGGCCCTCACCTGTGTGACAACCTTTCAAGTATTTGAAGAGTTCTACCATGTTTGCCTTCTCATTTCTCCAGACTAAACATGCCCAGTTCTTTCAGGCCATAGCTAGACCTAAGGTTTATCCCTGGATTGTCCAGGGTCAAACCTGTTCATCTAGGTGACACACAGGGGATCCAGTGCTCAGGCAGGGGCAAACCCTGGATGATCCCAGGATAAACCTTAGTCTAGTTGTGGCCCAAGTCTCTCCTCATAGGGTGTTGATTATCTTCGTTGCCCTCCTCTGAACATGCTCCAGCTTGTCTACGTCCTTCTTGAAGTGTGGAGCCCAGAACTGGACACAATACTCAAGATGAGGCCTAACCAGTGCTGAATAGAAGGTAACCAGTACCTCGTGTGATTTGGAAGCTATACTTCTATTAATGCAGCCCAAAATAGCATTTGCTTTTTTTGCAGCCACATCACACTGTTGGTTCATATTCAGCTTGTGATCTACAACAATTCCAAGATCCTTCTCATTTATAGTATTGCTGAGCCAGGTACCCTTCATCTTGTAACTGTGCATATGGTTTCTTTTTCCTAGGTGTAGAACTTGGCATTTATCTCTATTAAATTTCATTCTGTTGTTTTCAGCCCAGCGCTCCAGCCTATGAAGATCACTTTGAAGTTTGTTTCTGTCTTCCAGGGTATTAGCAATCCCACCCAATTTTGTGTCATCTGCAAATTTGATAAGCGTTCCCTGCACCTCCTCGTCCAAATCATTAATAAAAACGTTGAAGAGCACTGGGCCCATACAGAAAAGAGGAGCATATGGAATTGGATTACAGGATGGTATAACACATATGACATTCTGAAAAGAAACTCAGCAGTGTCTGTGCCTTTTATCTATGTGGGGCTTATCGCAGCATGGGAAGCAGCCTCTGCTCTAAGAGGATGGAATAAACATGCCATATGAGGATATATTTTTTTCCGTATTTGTGCAATGATGTAGAAAATCCAAGCTGTCCTCTCATTCTTTATACACAACACTGGGATCATGTACATGCATGCAAGCATTGTCCAAATGGCAAATGCCCATAACAAAATATCTGGGTTTTCTAATGTGCGCTGGAAGACTGAGAAGCTGATGCATGGAGGTTGGCTTTCCATTGTGTCTACATGTCACCAGAAATATATATTGAAACACTGGGATAGCCATGCTCCTTTTACAAAATCTGTGCATCCTCATTCCGCAAGTATAGACCTGTGTGAATACAAATGGGAAATGGCAGAATAATGGCTAGCGTCAGAGACAAGCCAGCAGGTTAAACAAAGCACCATGCCTGCTCTGGTATGTCTTTACTTGTTCCTGTGCATAAGTAAACTGCAGCCTCCAAGAGCTGTCAATCTGGTACATTTCATAAGCAAAATATGCCACTTCCTCTCCCCCACCCCACAAGAATAAAGAAACCAATTATTTCTCTCCATGTGGATCCCCTTTGCCAGAGCCAAATGAATGCAGTGTGAGCCTTTGCTTGATTACAGAATTGCTTTTGTATTCCATTTAAGATTGCTTCATCTCTTATCAGTCAGATAGGAAGGCTCTGAATTGTGTCACCTTCTCATCGTTGCCAATAATGTCATAATTTGATATGGAAACTACGCATACCATTATACCCTTATTTGATTTTTAAAACATGCTCTGGCAGTCCACTGAACTCCCACTAATGCATTTATCTGATTTCTTTCACTCCTCTTTTCTGATATACTTGAGGAGAATATTTTGGACAGAATATACATTCCTCTCTCTCTCTCTCTCTCTCTCTCTGACTCTCTCTCATACACGCACACACACACATACACAAAGAGGGAGAAAGAGAGGGAGGGAGAGGGAGAGAGGATGGATTATAGGATATTCTATTTATATGTTTGTTTGTTTTAAAAGAAAATGAGTGGGACATATTTTTTGAACATCTGTGGGAAAAGTATAGGCAATCTATCCAGGAATTACACAGGCAAAGGCAATGCACACATTCCTGCTCTTTTATCCTCTCTGCTCTGGAACATTAACCTGCTCTGGCAGGGAGGGGGGATCAGGTTCATGGTTTGGGGTGCACTTCGATCCAGCATTGTAGCTAGAGACACAAGGAGAGTCAGTGGCACAGAGAAGCTTTCATCAGGTTAGGGTAATATACAAACTAACTACACCCTTACATGGACAGAGATAGCCTAGCTACAGTTAGCCATGCTCTGGTAACCTCTTGTCTGGATTACTGCCTTAGAAAATGGTCCAGAAACTTTTGCTGTTCCAAAATAGGGCAGTGAGATTGTTAAAGGGTACTGGCCAATGAGATCATATTTTGCCCATACTTTTCCATCTGCATTTATTTAGTTAGTTACTGCATTTCTATTCTGCCCAATAGCACTCTCTGGGCAGTTCACAAAAATGTCTGCACCCAATTCAAAGTGCTGGTATTAACTTTCAAGGCCCTAAATGGTTGTCTGAAGGATTGTCTCCTCCCATACCTGCCTGGACCCTAAGATCATCCTCAATGGTCCTTCTCTGTGAGCTTTCACCAGTGAGATGGGTTGTTACTAAGAGGAGGGCCTTTTCAGTTATGGCACCCCAGTTCTTCTATGCAGTCATTCTTAAGAACCAAGACAAAGGGGAAGCCCACAGGCTGCAGAATTCGAAGAGCACCCTTCAGGCATTCTATCCATTTGTTAATTGTTCTTAATTCTGACATGCAATTAAGGGGGTGACTGTACAGTGCCAGCAGCCATTCAGCTTGTCAAGCCCACTCCCTGCCCCCTGCCCTACGTTCCCATGCTTACCCAATCTACCCAGAACTCTGCTCACTTGGATAACTCAAACCAAGGACACCATTGACACACAAAGAAACAACGTGGTGACCTCAGAGCAAAGGGAAAAGTCACAGTAAATGAACACTTTCAAAAAGCGAAATTTCAGGGGGGAAGGTTCAGTGTGCTGCGAGTTGGTGGCTGCATCATATAAACAATGCAGTGCTGCTGAACAGCCATGGTCAGGTAAACAGACACCCCTTTAAGTTATGTGAAGCATATCTATAAATATTTCCATGGGTTAGAACTAGACAAAAATATATGAATGCATTGAAATAATATCAGCACTGTCCTTAAGTTTCAGGCATCAGAGGACAAAGCATGGTCAACTATTCCATATATTGAACATATCCAGTACAAATGAGACTACTATTGTGACAGAGAAGACAGAGTAAAAAAAAACAAAAAACAGAAGGGTAGTTCAGATGAGATCGAGGCCTTTGCTAGATCACGGGTTAGCCCGGGGTGAACCCAGATGATGCACAGGGGATCCCGGGCTCAGGCAGGGGTCAACCCTCCCTGGCCCCGGGATAACGGGCACCACTTTTGGCCTGGTATTTCCTGCTGTCTTGGGCTGAGCCCGAGACCGCGAGCATATAGCCCATTCCGTCGCTTTTCCCGGCTACCACAATTACTCGTGAGTAGCCAGGAAAAGCAGCGGACGGGTCGCAGGGTGGGGAGATTGGGGCAGGGGGGGAGATTGGGGTGGGAGGGGATTGGGGAGAGCATTTTTTTAAAAAAAAAACTTACTTAAGCGCACGAGCGTTTGTGTGCATCCGGCCCTTTAATTTTTTAAAAAAATGGGAGACGCGATGGGGCTTTCTTTTAGCCCGTCGCATCTGATGTGTAGATTGGAGCGACAGCACCGCGGGCTTGCCCCTCCTCCCACATGGATTACTAGGTAGGTCTAGCAAAGGCCCAATACCCATCAGAAGAACTGAAGTAAACCCTGAAGGAGGGACCAAGTGGCTTCTGGGATAAGATCCTCCCGAAAGGAGAACTGACACATAATGACAAGAGAGATGAAGCAAACTACTGATATCGCAAAGATTACAGAATAAACACATGGCAATCCAACTGAGGGGTGGGGAGTCTTCTTTGGGGATAAAACGTAAGCAGGGAGAGCAGGGTATGAATGCCTTGAAACCAAAGTTAAAATCAAAGTTATGAAGGCTACTTCTCAGGCTATGTAGTCCTCTTCACTCCTTAGGCATGGTTTAAACCAATCTGCAGCAGCCAGATTGATAACTGGAACCAGAAGGTTCGAACATATAACACCGATTCTGGCCTGCTTGCATTGGCTGCCTATACGTTTCCGAGCCCAATTCAAGGTGCTGGTTTTAACCTAAAAAGCCTTACACGCCCTGGGACCGCAATACCTGATGGAATGCCTCTCCAGACATGAACCTTCCCCTACACTGCGCTCAACATCTAAGTTCCTGCTCTGAGTTCCTACTCTGAGGGAAGCTCAGAGGATGGCAACAAGGGAGAGGGCCTTTTCAGTGGTGGCCCCCCCAATTATGGAATGATCTCCCTAATGAGGCTTGCCTGGCGCCAACATTGTCATCTTTTCTGCACCAGGTCAAGACTTTTCTGTTCTCGCAGGCATTTAATAGCATATGCTAAGTTTGTTTGTTTTTAATGGACCCCAGAACTGTTGCTGATTAAATGGATACTGTTGTTTTATACTGTTGTTTTTATATTTTTGATGGTTTAAAATTTTGTATACTTTTTAATGTTTACTGTTTTAACTTTTGTAAACTGCCCAGAGAGCTTCGGCTATGGGGCAGTACATAAATTAATTAAATAAATAAATAAACTCCTCCACCTTGAAAGATTTTAGTCAACTCTAATTGTCCCTGTGAGTAATTTGCTTTGACTAGGTCAAGCTTTGTATTGATAATAAACTGAAAGAACAGATTTTTATCTGCCACCAAAGAAATCCACAAGCTCCTCTGAGGGCTCTTAAAAAGGTTGTGGGGGCATGGGAAGAGAGGACAGCAGAAGAGCCTTGTGATAAATTAGAGCAGTAGTTTTTAATCTTACATCCTTCAGGGAACTTTTTGTACATTGATTTTTCTGTGCAGAAGCCCCCAGTGCATCTGTCACAAAAGCCCTGCATGTTTCAGAAAGCTCTGAGATACGTTTAGGGTGTGCGGTCAGTTCACAAGGACATGTGATCACAGATTGTTCGGGCCTCACCATGGCACTCTTCAGACATATGCGGACCCCATGACCCTTTGAATAAACGTGTATTGCAGGATAGCAGACTTGTGGGAAAATGTTCTATCCCCTATCATAGACACAGTCCATTGCATGTCTGTAAAATGTCAATGTGCGTAAAGCCACGTACCCCTCTCAGCCGGGAATGAAGATTTCAGGAATGAAGACACATGAGATGACCTGTCAGTATTGGTGCTAGGTTTTTGAGGGCCCTTGAGAGCAAGACACCCTTAATAGGGTCCTTCCTGCAGTGTGTCTGCTTTCCCAAAGCCATTGTCAACAGCTATTGCTCCTTCTCTTTTTCAGATTGCTATCACTTGCTTGCTTGACAGGCAAAAAGCAGGGAACAAGTGGGCAATGCAATCTGCTGCGCTTTCTTCCCATTGCCTCTGTTGTCTGTCTCAGAGCAAGAGGGAGGTGAACAAGCAGGTTGGAATGGTGAAGAGGAACAGCAACCCCAGGGGGTCTTTTCAGTGTGCCCCTCCTGGTGTGTGTGCCCTTGGCAAGTTCCCATCTAGATAAGTTCCATAACATAGCAGCAGAAAGCAAGTGGGGGGAAAAAAGAGTTCTCAATTTTCCAGTTGCATCGGCACCTCAAAAATTCCTACCTAGTCCTATAAGGTTGTCACACAGAAGAGGGCCAGGATCTCTTCCTGATCATCCCAGACTTCAGGACACAGAATAATGGGCTCAAGTTAGAGGAAGCCAGATTGAGGCTGGACAACAGGAAAAATTTCCTGACTGTTAGAGCAGTACAACAATGGAAATAGTTACCTAGGGAGGTTGTGGGCTCTCCCACACTAGAGGCAGGTGGACAGCTTTAAGATGGATTCCTTCATTGAGCAGGGGGTTGGACTCGATGGCCTTATAGGCCCCTTCCAACTCTACTATTCTATGCTTCTACGATTCTATAATGGTGACTGGCTAATCACATTCTGCAGATTATCAGAGGGATGAGGAAAAGAACACTGGGGCTGACCTTTTATGGTCACTTGTATTCCCATCATGACAGGCCAACAGCCAGCATCTCAGTCTCCAGTCCCGATAGCAGGTGGACAAATTTGCCCCCTAACCCAAAGCCACAGCCAGGTGGAGCACCGGTATACCCATGGGCAGCTCTCTATGCAATCAGGAACCCTGCAAAGTCTTGTGTGGACATGGGGATGTTTCAGACAGCCAGACACATATCACTTGCATGGTGAAGTGAGGCCTACTGTCCCCTCACTGTATATGTGTTTATTCAATATCAAAAATATCCACTGCAGGCAAATGTTGATGTCATCACAAATTGAAATGTCTAAATAGGAGAAGCAGGAGGGGTTTTTGAACAAAAAAAGGGGGAATTGAAGTTGCAATCCTATGCACACTTACCAGAGAGTAATATCCATTGAACACTGGAGGGAACATGTATAGGACCAGGTTTTGTAACTGATTTCATTTTATTTCACATTTATTTCATAATCTTTCTAGATGGGAGTATAAACATTAGACCTGCTGGAAAAAGTATGACTCATGTTATCCTATTTTTTGTTATGCAAAAATCAATTATTGATTATCTGTGAAACATTTCATCAATATCTTTAAAAGCATATTTGTCTCATATTTAGCAGAAGATGAGAGGAGCAATAAAGGCTACTCAAGAAACAGATGTGTAATTACATTCCATGAATACAGGAAACCTGTAAGGAGCGCTTTGAGATTTAATTGACATTTAACAAGATAACTCCAGCAAGTTAATTAGAAGTTATCAGCTAAAAATAAGAATTAACTCTAAATAATCTTTTCTCTTGCTACAATATTACAGTAGTGTCTTGTTATATGCTGGTGAAATGCCTAAATGATTTCTATATCAGCTTTTTTTTTTTTTAAGAATTCATTTCCTTCAAACTAATTCCTGCATTATCAGTTCCTTATTTTGTTATAAAGTCATTGAGCTGATCTGCTTAGCAACAGATTAAGTCTTGTCCTTCTTTCTTCAAATAAGATTTCCTTGCTTTGCTATTGACACACAAAGAATAAGGAGCAAGAGAGGACACATGTTAAATTTTCCATAGAGACTTCTCTAACCCCTTTCCCAGCTGCAGGTTACAGAATGTCTTATCACATGGATTTTCACTTCGACATGGACAGTCTTCATACCTCCATTGAATGTTTTTGGCGGCCACTGATTAGGGCATGGAAGCTCTCCTTATGGTGGTAATTTGTGCAGTAAGATGTTCTTTGGCATTATTTTGAGGATGAAACAAGAAGCGGCACTTCCCACAGGGATGACATTTTTGGTAGCACAGCATTCATAGCATTAATTTTTGAGGTTTTGATGTACGACTGTATTGTGTAGTGCTTTGAGCATCTTCAGACCATACATTGTATACATAATATATGATAAATTAAGAATATGTGTTTTTGCTCTAATCTCTGCTGCCCTCCACCACAGTATTTATTTATTTATTAAATTTATTTTATTAAATTTATATACCACCCATTAGCCAAAGCTCTCTGGGCAGTTTACAAAAGTAGCACTTCAAGCGCCCTGTGAGGGACAGCTGGAGTACACATTTACTGATGAAGTGTAATGGCAGGTTAATAACATTAATTGATTCAACTGTTATATTTTTGAATTTCTTAGATGATCTCATAAACAGTCTACACTTCATGTATTCTTTCTGTATTTCTCTTTCCTTTTGTCCAAATGCAAGGTCTGAAGACACATGATGCAGCAATTTTGCTGAAGCTAAGTAGTTTTCTGTCTGATTAGTGCCTATATGGAAGATCCTAAATACATTGAGTGCTATAGAGGAAGAAAGACAAGATATGAATGTATTATTATTATTATTATTATTATTATTATTATTATTATTATTATCATCTTTATTTGTATCCTGCCTTTTGTCTGATGCTGGGCCTCAAGGCAGCTTTACAAAATTAAAACATATATAAGTAAAAACTATAAGTAAAATATACAAAGATTAAAAATATAATTAAATAAGTTTCAATATTAAAACATTTCAACATTTAAAATACATTTTAAAAGTCTAAAACATAGATGGAGGTCCACATTATTGAGCAAAGGCCTGCCAAAATAAGAAAATGTTCGCCTGCCTCTGAAAGCACATCATAGAATTGTAGAGTTGGAAGGGGCCTCTAAGGCCATTGAGTCCAACCCCTGGCTCATTGCAGGAATCTACCTTAAAGTATCCCTGACAGATGTCTGTCCAGCTGCCTCTTGAAGGCCTCTAGTGTGGGAGAGCCCACAACCTCCCTAGGTCACTGGTTCCATTGTTGTACTGCTCTAACAGTCAGGAAGTTTTTCCTGATGTCCAGCCACAATCTGGCTTCCTCTCACTTGAGCCCATTATTTTGTTTCCTGCACTCTGGGATGATCGAGAAGAGATCCTGGCCGTCCTCTATGTGACAACCTTTCAAGAATTTGAAGAGTGTTATCATGTCTCCCCTCAATCTTCTCTTCTCCAGACTCTACATGCCCAGTTCTTTCAGTCTCTCCTCATAGGGCTTTGTTTCCAGATCCCCAATTATCCTTGTTGCCCTCCTCTGAACACTTCCAGGAAGCCAGTCTAGCTTCCCTGGGAAGGAAGTTCCACAGCACTGGAGCATCCACCAAGAAATCCCTCTCCTGTGTACCCACCAGGTGTGCCTATGATGGTGGTGGGACTGAGAGAAGTGCTTCTCCTGAAGATCTCAAAACATGGGCAGGCTTATAAGGGTGAGTACAGTTTTTCAGATAACCTGGACCTGAGCTGTATAGGGCTTTATAGGTCATAACCAGCACAATGAATTATATATTTATTTCTATTTAAAACATTTATATCCTGCCCTATATCATTAAGATCTCAGAGCGGCGTACAGATAAAAATGTACAGTATAAAACAATAAATATGCACAGTTAAAAACAAATTAAACCATGATCCAAGTTAAAACAATATATAATTTAAAAGCAGTAAAAGCAGTTAAAACAATGTGCCAGTGAGTTTAACCATCAAAGGCTTTGTTAAAAAGCCATGTTTTTACTTGGCATCGAAATGTGCCCAGTAACAGACTGGAAGCCAGTGGAGCTGTTTTAACAGAAGAGTTGTATGCTCCCTGTAACTAACCCCGGTCAACAATCTGGCTGCAGTTCTTTGAACCAGCTGAACTTTCCGAACATTCTTCAAAGGCAGCCCCACGTAGAGCATGTTACAGTAATCCAATCAGGATGCAATTAAGACATGTGTCACCATGGCCAGGTCAGACATCTCCAGGAATGGGTGCAGCTGGCGCACTAACTTTAACTGTGCAAATGTAATAAAAGAATAAATCTCTCTATTTGTTCTTTCCTTAGAGACATCTCTTCCCAAGGCAATAGAAAAGAGAACTAAGATATATGCAAAGAGTTTGAATTTCAAAGGCATCAGGCCAGTTCACATATAACAATAAGCCAGAATGCTTTGATATTCTGTCTTACCAGGAATGAGCAAGCATGCTCATGCATGCTGCTCCATCGTTCCAGCTTTACACTTCCTGCCAGTGGGAGCAGCTAAATCAGCCAATGACTCTCTCTCCATAGCTCATTTAGCATGATGTCCTGATCAGGAACCCTGATTTACTGTTCTCCTAACAAACCAGACTCGTAAGCCAAGTGCATGGTTTTCTTAGCTGCTCTCACTGGCAGAAGAAGCCAAAAGGGAGCAATCAATCATAAGAACACAAGAACATAAGAAGAGCCATGCTGGATCAGACCCATCTCGCCCAGCATTCTGTTCATACAGTAGTCAACCAGCTGCCCACGGGAAGCCCACAAGCAGAACATGAGTGCAGCAGCACTCTCCTGCCCATGTGTTGCCAGGAACTGGTGTACATAGGCATACTGCCTCTGATATTGGAAGTAGCATATGGCCATCAAGACTAGTAGCCAATGATAGCCTTCTCCTCCAGGAATTTGCCATCACAACATCTTGTGGAAGCTAATTCCATAGTTTAACTATGTGCTGCTAATCAGGCTTGCACAAAGCAGAGAGCTTCGGCTATTGGGTGGTATAAAAATGTAATAAATAAATAAATAAATAAATAAATAAATAAATAAATAAATAGCTAATCATGATAAGCCAGAATTCTAACAAATTCTAAAGAATTCTGGCTTGTCATTACATGTGAAGCAGGTCAAATACCTAATTTTAAATATTTAATATTAAGGTGCATTACTCTGCATACTTACATAGGGGGGAAAAATTCCTAGATCTCCTAGCATACACCAGCTACCCATCCTTGGTAGGACATGCTGGGATTTGTAGGACTTTTTTCTGTCTAAATATGCATAAGATTGCATGCTTAAACTATGAAATGTTTTATTTTAATCTGTAGAGATGAGTGAGTCTGTCCATTTTGGTTTTGCTCACTTTCTCATTTTCGTCATTGTGAATTCATTTCCACCTGTTTCAGCATCAGTTTGAGAATTCAGCAAACAGAAATTCCACAGAAACATCTGTGTGCATTTTTGTGCAAATTTCTGCTAATGAACTCATTTTTGTATGCACTTTTCTTAAGGTGTGCATTTTTAGCCAACAATTTCCCCTAATATAATACATTTTGTGCATACTGTCCCCTAATACATGCATTTTGTGCATGCTTCTCCTTAATACATGTACACATTATTTGTGCATTTTTTAGTTGTGAATTGCATCACAAAATTCTGAAAAGTGAAGCTTTCAGTGCATAAGTGCATTTTGGTTTGCCTATGAGTTTAGAGTGTGTTCATATAAAAATTTGAAGTGAACAAATTTCTCATCCATCCCTATAATCAAGTGCATACCTCTAATGCCAAGAAAATGGATGGAAATGCATTTTTGTCCACTAGAAGAGGTGGGTGGTTAAGCAATAGCCTTACTCCTTGCTGTTAACTTTGATAGATTATTATCAAATATTATTATCCTGCACACATACTTGTAAGCTTTTACTATAAATTCTGATATTTACTGTATTTTGTAAATAATGTCAATTTCAGTGTCAAAGTCAATTGTGCTGACTGCTAGGAAAGGTGATATACATACCAAATCCCTCTTCTGGATGGAATCCTATATGAATGAAAGGGTGTTGCAAAGGGGAACATGATATTTACAGCAGCTAGTTATACAAGTTCATTTGGTTCTTGTATAGAGCCCTATGCATTCAGCAAAGAATAGGGTATATCATATGATTTGGAGCTATCAGAAATAAAGTGGTGACAAACCATAGAACCAAAAAGGTCAGTGGATGCGTGTATGGTGGTAGAGACCAGGACAAAAAATTGCACTATCTGTATTATGTCCATAGTTCCATGGCCAGCCCTAGGTTGGGTCCCAAACACAGCAAAAGGCTCTCTGCTTTAACTGAATTATCAATCTCCTTTTGTACATAGGACCTAATTGGGCATAAGGGCTGTGTGTGTGTGTGTGTGTGTGTGTGTGTGTGTGTGTGTGTATGAAATGATCCTTAGCTGCCATGCCCCTTATATTCTAGATTAAGGGGCCCATTGAAGATGTCTGAAGGGCCCCCAAATCCTAGAAGTAGGGATGGGTGAATCTTTCTATTTCAATTTCTATCGGTTTTGCATTTTTCCAATCTTAATTTCATAGAATCATAGAATCATGGAATAGTAGACTTGGAAGGGGCCTATAAGGCCATCAAGTCCAATACCCTGCTCAATGCAGGAATCCACCCTAAAGCATACCTGACGTATGGTTGTTCATCTGTCAGGTATACAATTTCATTTCATCCTGAACTTGGAGAATTTTTCCAGTCTTAAATTCCACTCTGCCCAATTCTCTCTTGTACTCATGTTAGTAAACTGTGATACTACTTTTGTTGTTTTTAAATCAAAGGATGCTTAAAGTTAACAGAATATTTAATTTCTCAACATAACTATTTGTATTTATTATGGAATAGCTTGAAACTAGTTTGAACCAAACTCTGGGGTTGTTTTCAAGTTTGCATTAAAATGCCAAAACATTTTTCAAGCAATGTGCCTAATATAATTCATTTTGGAATGTTACTTTCACTTATACACATGTTTGTGTACCCTTTCCCCATAAAAATATGCACTTTTGTGCACTTTTTCGATCAGAGAACTCCATTGCAAAATTCAGAGAACTGTACATTTCAATTGATAACTGAGTTCTGGTTGATGTATCGATTTGAAAGTGCAGAATCTAGTAAAGATGTATTAAATGTCATCTTTGTCACTTGAGGCTCAGGTGGCCTCGGTGTCACGGAGTGCTTTCTACCATCTTCATTTGGTGGCCCAGCTACGCCCCTATCTGGACAGGGATAACCTAGCTTCAGTTGTCCATACTTTGGTAACTTCCAAATTAGATTACTGCAATGCCCTCTACATGGGGCAGCCTTTGAAGACGGTCCGGAAGCTGCAGCTTGTGCAAAATGTGGCGGCCAGATTGATAGCTGGAACAGGGAGATTTGAGCATATAACACCGATTCTGGCCCGCTTGCATTGGCTGCCTACATGTTTCCGAGCCCAATTCAAGGTGCTGGTCTTAACCTATAAAGCCCTACATGGCTTGGGACCGCAATACCTGATAGAACGCCTCTCCCGACATGAACCTACCCGTACACTGCGCTCAACATGTAAGGTCCTCCTCCGAGTGCCTACTCCCAGGGAAGCTTGGAGGATGGCAACAAGGGAGAGGGCCTTCTCAGTGGTTGCCCCCCGACTGTGGAATGATCTTCCCGATGAGGCTCGCCTGGCACCAACGTTGTTATCTTTTCAGCGCCAGGTCAAGACTTTTCTCTTCTCCCAGGCATTTTAACAGCATTTAACAATGTTAAGTTTGTTTTTAATGGACCCCAGAATTGTTGTTTTCAAATGGATACTGTTGTTTTTATACTGTTTTTATGTTTTTTTAATTTTTGTATACTTTTAATGTTTACTATTTTTAATTGTTGTAAACCGCCCAGAGAGCTTCGGCTGTGAGGCAGTATATATTAAATAAATAAATAAATAAATAAATAGAAAATTAAATTTCTCCCCATCCCTAGAGTGAGGGATGCCTGCTTCTTCTGTGCAACTTTGCTCCTGTAGGCTTTCTGTGACACGCTCACCGGCATTCACTCACCGTGGTTTATGTCTTAACGTATGTTGAGCCAGCTTGCCTGTGTGTGTCTCGCAAATAGCTTGTTGTAAAAGACAGCTCCCCCGCTGCTTTGGAGTTCAATCCCATGGCCTGGATCGAAGCTTTGGGATGCTTTGATCATATTTCCTGTGAAATACCCTTTAAAGAAAATCAAGCAGGCATTTATTCAGGTTCCCATTTTTGCTTTTCACTTTTTCTTGGTCAGTGGATTAGTCAAGATTGATTTTTCTACATGACTGAGGAAGGCATAAGGTTAAAAGATAAAGGGATGGATTCCTTTTAAAATGTAATTTAGCGTTTTCTGTTATTATCCCTAATATCAACACAAAATCACTTCAATTTCCCCCAAACACCTGGGACCCAGTTTGCAGCTACTGGAAGGCAGAAAACACGTTCCTCTAGAAAAACAAACAGATGTGTGGCTTATATGTACGTGTGTGATTTAATGCCTTCACGGAATGTATATTTCTGTCCTTCAGGTTCATAATCTCTTAGCTTTGGCTGAAACAACAAACACAGATATTTCTTCTTTACTGGGTATAATAAAGAACCCGACATAGCTATAACAATATTTTGTGCAAAGCAAGTAGAAGAAACATCAAGAGTAGGCATGGTCGGGAACCTACCACAGGCCCACACCCCAGGAGGGACAATAGTGGTGGTGAAAAGGGGGGGTACTAGGGCCTTAGGATAAAAGCCAGTAGGGCCTTAGGGAATCCTCTTCAGGAACATGGAAAGACAATGAAGGGGTTCCAATTACTGTCCCATGCATTCAGTGCATGTGTGAGGGGATATCACTAGACCATGCAAACAGTGCCCACCTCTGCCATGCCATTAGCTCTGCACCATCATCCACACATTCAGTTCATGTCTTAAAAAGCTCAATCAGCATCTCCCGTTGCATGGAGAAACTCTTTGTGACTCTGTTGGTAGGCATATAAAGCCATTTCTGATTTATGCCAAACGTCTGGAAGGTGGAGGGACTGCTGTTGGGCATATGAGCAAGCGGAGGAGAAAGCACACAGTCCCATACCCCTCCATTGTGTTCTTTAAATGATTGGGAGGTATCTCAACTCCACTAAATAATAATGTAAAAATCCTACTTATGCTTTCTGCCAAGGCTGGATCTGCTTGGGACAGATCATTTCTAAAACAGTAGTCAATCATGTCAAATGGGAAGAGAACAGAGTATGATCTGGACCTCACTAGTTGAAGGAATTGCTCACACATGGAGGACATTGCTGTAACATGCAGGTGCACAAGCATGCAGCTTGCCTGTTTTTCTCATGCAGGAGGCTGAAACTTAGACACAGCAATAAAAAAAGCTAATCCCTTAATCGTTTAGATGTGTGTTGAAGGGCTGTGCTGACATAACTATAGCAATGTTTTGTGCGAGGCAAATCGCACAAACAGTGCCGACATCAAGGATAGGCATAGCCAGGCCCCTGCCAAGGGCTCACACCCCAGGAGGGGTCCACTGACCAGAGCTTCCTGGACTCGGTCAACCGCTTCACCACTCCAACCTGCTTGTTCACCTGCCTCTCACTCCGGCCCAGACAATTGTGGTGGTGTTGGTAAGTAATAGTAGATGCTACTGCCTATTTCCTCACTGGATCTCTGCCTATCAAACAAGTAAGTGGCAAAAATGATTAGAAAGAGGAGGAGCAATAGCAGCTGGTGGCCATGGTGGTGAGAAGAGACTCACAGAGGAAAGGGTCCACTGAGCATGCCTTGCCCAAGCACCATCAAAAACTTGGAGCTGGCACAGAGCACAAATCTGTATAAATTACAACTCTACAAAGATGAGCCATAAGGCTGATGCATTATCACACTTATCTGGAAGCAACATTCAATCAAGGCAAGGGACGGGGTACTCTTGGCCCAGGTTGCCCCTTCAAAACAATTCTTCCATTCATTGTTGGCTTCTCTCCTGTTTCTACTCTGGCTTGATTCAGAATTATCTCCACTGACTATAAATTATCTGAGGAAATGTCTTACAATAATCACAACCACCAACAATAGATTATAGCAGTTTTAAAACAGACAGGTTATGTAATGATACCTGAAAGTAACCATGTGAATGGAATGGGTGTCCATATGTTGACCTCTTTATGGCTGGCTTAAATATGGTTTCTGTTTAAAGGATTTTAGCAGTCCAAAACCAGCACTGAAATTCTCAGTGTATTTTAAGCCTAATTGATTTGATAATTTTGGCTGGCAGTCTAGGTTTGCAACCCTCTGAATTGAATAACATTCAAGTGACCTCCAGTCAGATGAACATCAAAACTTCTTTCAATCCACTTGGGGATAGACCATGAGTGCAACACAGTGTTGGGTTCAGGTAACCCCCTTTTACTCCTCAGGAGAGCCAGTTGACACAGTCACTGTACCCTTTCATACATAATGCATTCAAATAAAGTCAGCACAATCGAGCTCGTTTGCATCTTGGCCAAAAGAGGATAAAAGCTTGTTAGAACTAAATGAAGGCTGTTCTTGTGCCAGCTTGGAGGAATAATTGAGGAGACACGCTGGGGATTTTGCTCCCGTTATTCCATTCTCCTAACGAAGATGCTTTCTTTTTCAGGTGGCACAAAAAGTCACCCTTGTTAGAACCAGCTATTTTTACTTAAAACTGAACAGATTAATGGCCTTGCCCATTTGCCAGCACATATGACAGAGAGAAAAAGAGAGAGAGAGAGAGAGAGAGAGAGAGAATTACCAGTGTTATCTTGGCATTAATATCAATCCTCATACCTGGTGCCAATGTTGTAGTTAGAATACAAACACCCTACATGTGCGCCTCATAATATCACTGGTACAAATAACTGGTGATTTGATGCAAACGAACAAATCTGACACGAGGTAATTGTATGAGGGGGACAATGGAACAATAACATTAAGACACCTAATTGACTCAATACTACACCAGCTTTTCCTCACAATGAGCCTTTTTTCTCCTCCCCAGCATAATTGTGTAATGACATTTATGTGTAATAGACTTGTGACATTATAAATGACACTTATGTCAGGATTGTCAGGCTGTGACAGCTCTGCTGACAGCTCTGGCAAGAAATTAATCACTTCTGAGGCCCGAAAGTTGCTCATTTGTTGCTGCCAAATAAGATTTGCTCTGGAAATGGAAATGTTCCTCCTCCCACCCTTCTCTTCTTCCGAAGGAAAATGAGCTACCATTTCCCTCAGGGGTCAGCCACTGATGGGATTTCTTCATAATGGATGGCAGCATTCAGCATGGTCAGTGAGTTAAAAGGGCAAGGCTAGCCTCACTTGAACTTTCCCTCACTGCATGGAGTTAACATTTCAACAGCTCCTTTGCTAACCCTGGGCTGGGGTTGGGAAGAGCATTGAGGAGAATGTCCATTAGCTGAACAGGTATCAAGAAGAAGGCCTTGTTCTATGTTTCTAAAGAGCAATAAATGGAGAGATATTGGCCACTGACATTTACACTCTGGTGGTCATGCCAGGCTGAAATCTGGCATCTTTACCAGGGCTTCTGCTTCTGGATTCATTGCAGGATAAAGATTGGCTCCTTTACACAGGCAGACATGTCCTTTGAATCAAGGACGCCCTTTCTCTGTAAATTCTATATGTTTCATTATATAACTACTAGACGGCACTGCATATATTTCAAATTATCCTTGTTTATCAGATTATCATCTATATTTTTGAAAGTGGTATGAAGGGAAAAAGCATGGGAAACATCCTGGAGGTTGATGGTGTCATGTAAATGACCTGCCAACTTCTGTGAGTGACCAATCACGAGTGAGCAATTAATCACCTGTGTAAAAATGCTCTAAGGAGAATACAGGGTGTTTCTGTATCTACATGGACTAAATTGAAAAATTAAGATATGTTCATACAGATTATTTACTGTTATCCTACTTGTGCAATTGTCTCTCCTGAGTACTTTCCCTGTCCTGCTCTCTGGTATCCTTTAAATAGCCCCTAATACTTTTTTTTTTAATTCCACCAAGCTTTCTGTCAATCCTATTGTTGTCCCCCCCCCATATACGTTTTTAATCTGTTGTTGTTTTTATCATGGTTGCTCAATTGATTTGTTAACATTTTTTATTGTAAGCCTGCCTGTGAAGGCTTTTGCAAAAGGCAGAATAGCTGCTTTGAGCACCATTTTCTTAGTAAGAAAGGTGGGGTACCAATCAGTAAGACAAGCAAACAAATCATCGATCCATTCACATAGGCCCCTAAATGTTTAGAATTTAGAATAATAAACCTACTAAACCACCAAAGATTCCAGTTTAGAGAAAACCAAGAGTTACCTCATCCATCACCCAAACTAGCAATATATTCATCTTGCTCAGGAGATAACCTGTATAGTGCCCATGACTTTGTATGGCTGTTGCTGGGACACAACGGCAGGAAGGTACTATTACCCACACGTCCAGCTGGTGGGCTTCCCTGAGACCTCTGGATGGCCACTGTGGAAACAGGATACTGGACTAACTAGGCCTTTGGTCTGATCCAGCAGGGGCTCTTCTTGTGTTCTTATGTCTCAAAAAAAGAGTTATTCGCCCAACTATAATTTATGGCTAAATAAATATTTCAGGAAACAGTAACACTAGAAAGAAAGGAACTTTGCATGGGAGATCTCCATAACAGATAGATGATCTCTTCAACCTCTTCTTACTCAAACCTGCTTCTTGAGGTTGTTCACAATGTTCCAGGTCTGTGACCTTTTTGTTATGTTCTTGGAATTAGTTTAATATGTGATCATACACTAGACATAGTACTGCTGCTCCAGAGGAAGAGGAGGTGGTACAGCTATGTAGCTTGCAACCAATTGCTTGAGCTATGTTGACATGAAGAAAGGCAAATATCTCTTATGGCACACTCCTATGTAAGTTTTCTCAATAATAACCCCCTACTGCGTTCAGTGGGACTTACTGCCATGTATATGATTTCTGCCTTACCACCCTGCAGCAGTTATTGAAAGGTAAGCATCATACTCTTGAACTGTACACAAGTATTTATTTGGGAATGGTTAACAATTGATCAGATATACACACGTCTCTTTAAAGATTAATACATCTATCCACATGTAACTAGTTTTGATATCTATCATTTCATGGAAGTGCAAATAAGAAAATAGCAGCTATTGATTAAGTATAGTCTTATACTTCACATCTGTAAACTGTGGTACTGACAATTAAGAGTTTAGGAAATGGGATAACAACATTTGACATACCCACATGATATGTGGTGTGATGCTGGTATTAGGACATGGGGGGGGGGGTTATTGCCAAACTGAAAATTGCATATTTCCAACAGTAGATTAGTTGTTTTTTACTTGTGATGTTAGCTAGAGAAATTTCTGCCCTGCCAAACATTGGTTTGTGAACAGTTCTATGAACAGTTATGAATGGGCAGATGGGCTGCGAAGAGCAGTGATTTGTTGTGCAAAATGTTGCACAGTTAAGCCAATTGCACGAAATGGGGATATGTACTACAACTCAGCACCATCGATCATATTAGGCATGTGAGAATCAGCAAAACCTGAGCCTTGTTCCGATTTTGTTCAGTATCAGATTGCAGGTTTTTGAATTTTTATTTTTTATTTTTGCATGGAAATACATGCGTATTTTTTGGTATTTTTTTTCCAAACCTACACATCAGTTGTTGAAGCATATTTGGGCACATTTTTAGACGTATGTATTTTTTCATGCACATTTTTCAAAAGTAGCCATGGTGTCAAACACACTGTTTTGGTCTGCGAATATATTGCAAGCTCAGAAATGTACCAACTGTGACCTCAGATTGTGTCCAAGTCCATGGTCGGTCCAAAAGATGTGAACAGGGTAAATCCTGATCCAAAACGAACTGAGACTAATTTCTCATACATCCCTATTAATATTGTAGTCAGTGACCTTATGCTAGGAAGAAAGCAAAGTAGCTTTTGAATTAACAGTTCAGAAAGTCCTGCTCTCAACAAAAATCACATATCTGTATTGGCAGAGTACTGTCTTTAATATCTACTACGAATGCTCAGCAATGCAAAAATATCACTGTAAATAATGGGGATAATTTGCACATCCCTAGCTGGAATCACAAGTTGAATCAATATCATGCTAGGATGACAAATATGGGTTGATGTTGCTAACCTGCCATTACACTTCATCAGTAGATGTGCATAAAGGCATCATATAAAGTAATTGTTCAATATAGGATAAGGCACAGGAGTGCCTGGCATGGCTGAGGCAAGGGATTACTTACCTATGCAATATCTAAAAAAGCATTAGAGCTGCCATGAAAGCAGATGCATTGGAAACTTTTCATGTTTAATATTTTGCAAATTTTTTTAAAAAAAGAAATCTGACAAGCTGCAGAGGATAGATCTCTTCCATTTGCAAAGCAGAGCACAACCACATCTGCACAAAATACTGTGCTTATCATCACAAATATGTGTGTGTGTGTGTGTGTTTTTTAAAGGCTGCCTTTAATGGTAGAACCCTCTCAAGGCAGCATACAAGATAAAAACAGTACAAAACAAGGAAGAACAAATTAAAAAGTTATAAAAACAGATACCACCAAAAAAGCTGGCGGCCCACAGACCATGGGAATAGAAAGGTGGATCTTCAGAGCCTTCTTATGCATTTACTCCATCTGAAAACTGGATGGGGAAAAGCTGCTTTGCAATGAGGGTGGTTACAATTCAACATGTTTTGGCATAAAATAGGGTGACCATACGAGAAGGAGGACAGGGCAACTGTATCTTTAACAGTTGTATTGAAAAGGAAATTTCAGCAGGTGTTCTTTGTAAGTATGTGGAACCTGGTGTAATTCTCTCTTCATCACAACAGTTAAAGGTGCAGATGCCCTGCCCTCTTTTAAATCTGGTTGCTCTAGTATAGCTCCTGCAGCTTAAACTGTTATGATGAAGAGGGAATTTCACCAGGTTCTCCATATATACAAACGACACCTGCTGAAATTCCCATTTCTATGCAACTGTTAAAGATACAGGACCCCTGTCCTCCTTTCCATATGGTTACCCTAGCATAAAATCCATTGAAAGGGTTAAGCTGTTTCCTGGCAAATGCAAGGCATTTTGAGAATTATTGGGATGGAAACAGACTAAGGCCTTAGCTAGTCCTAGTGGTCTAGCTGAGTGGAGAGGTGAAGATCCTGCAATATTTTTATCATGAGATCTCTCTGTCAGTACACACGTGGCGCATGATGATCCCAAAGGGCGAGGCGTCACGCCCGCCATTTTCTTTTTTTTTCTTAAATGGACAACAGTGCACGAATGCTCGTGTGCAAATGGTAAGTGGTTTTTTTAAAAAAATAATTACTTTCCCCTCTCCCCCCACCCCACCCCTGATGGACGCAGTGCTTCTGAGGAGCTCTGTGCCCCATGTGCAGGTCCCAGCTCCTTGCAAGGAACCATGAGGAGCCAGGACAAACTGTGGTGCCCAGCCACACATTCCACGGTCTTGGGCTCAGCCCGAGACCGCAGAAAAACTGGGCTTAAAGGGGAAGGCGAGAGCCCAGGGCAAGGAAGGGATCATCCTTCCCTGATCCTGGCATCCCCTGTGCATCATGTGGATGCACAGAGACGATCCCTGGGATCGCCCTGGGATAAAGCCCCATCTAGCCATGGGCTAAATTATTGTACTTCATTTCCATTGCAATCAATGGGGAAAATTATTATTTTTCATTTATTTATTTATTTATTTATTTATTACATTTTTATACTGCCCAATAGCCGAAGCTCTCTGGGCGGTTCACAAAAATTAAAACCATAATAAATCAACCAACAGGTTAAAAACACAAATACAAAATACAGTGTAAAAAGCACAACCAGGATAAAACCACGCAGCAAAATTGATATAAAATTAAAATACAGAGTTAGAATAGTAAAATTTAAATTTAAGTTAAAATTAAGTGTTAAAATACTGAGAGAATAAAAAGGTCTTCAGCTGGCGACAAGTACAGTGTAGGCGCCAGGCAGACCTCTCTGGGGAGCTCATTCCACAACTGGGGTGCCACAGCGGAGAAAGCCCTCCTCCTAGTAGCCACCTGCCTCACTTCCTTTGGCAGGGGCTCATGGAGAAGGGCCCTTGTAGATGATCTTAAGGTCCGGGCAGGTACATATGGGAGGAGGCGTTCCTTCAAATAACCTGGCCCCAAACCTTTTAGGGCTTTACTTGTCAATACCAGTTAGTAATGACTTGGCTTGGGTCACATTGAAATCAATATGACTTAAGTTCAACTAACTTACATCTGGATCTGCCCCATTTTATTCAATGAAGGGGTAGGATATTATTATTATTATTATTATTATTATTATTATTATTATTATTATTATTTATTTATTTATTTATTTATTTATATAGCACCATCAATGTACATGGTGCTGTACAGAGTAAAACAGTAAATAGCAAGACCCTGATGCATAGGCTTACATTCTAATAAAATCATAATAAAACAATAAGGAGGGGAAGAGAATGCAAACAGGCACAGGGTAGGGTAAACAGGCACTGGGTAGGGTAAAACTAACAGTATAACGTCAGAACAAAATCGAGTTTTAAAAGCTTTAGGAAAAAGAAAAGTTTTTAGCTGAGCTTTAAAAGCTGAAAACTTTTCTTTTTCCTAAAGCTTTTAAAACTTGATTTTGTTCTGACTTTATACTGTTAGTTTTACCCTACCCAGTACCTGTTTACCCTACCCTGTGCCTGTTTGCATTCTCTTCCCCTCCTTATTGTTTTATTATGATTTTATTAGAATGTAAGCCTACATAGTGGTTCATTATCCCTTCCCTGCTAACAGCTAACTGAAGTGGTGACTGCTGATGAAAAGGAACTACCAAGAAACAAGAAGAAGACATCAGCATGCATGGGGGAACCTTGAGGTTTAGAGACATTAAAAAGAAAAGAAAAATGTTGGAGGAAAAACAAACAGTCAAACAAATGGGACTGACAATGATGAGTGATACTTGGGGCGGGAAATAGAAAAGTGTGGGGGTTGGGGGAATGTTGGGGAAGGGAATGAGTGAATGGCTTAAATCTCCCCAAAGAGCACCTTATTAGGCGGTGAGAATATACTGTGACATTTTGTTGCAGAGCCTGCTAGTCTGATCTATTATTAAACTATCATAAGGTCATTTTGAAAAGAATGCTGATTGCCACATTCCCCACCCACACCCCCAGGGATAGTTCCTATTGTCAAATGTGTAAACAGGATGAGAACCATGAAAAGTACATTGAGATATAGTAGTCAAATCCTATAACAGAAAAATGTTTGTAGTCTAAACTTTCCCCCATTCCATCTACCTTCAAAAAGATCTGCAATCAATACCATTGTCTCCGGGGTGCATAGATGAGTGGTGATAAAAGGATGCATTTACACATCATGCTTTGAGTTTGGTCCCTTTTTTTTTTTTAGTTTAGCATCAAACAGAATGGAAATTATTTATTAATTCTGGATGGCTATGTTGCAGTTTGCAACTCTCTAAAGTTGGCCTGTTACCCCAACCGGAACCCAGGAAGCCTAACTTTTGGAAAGCAGCTGATGTGACTAGGGAGAAATCACTATCTGCATCACTGTGCCAAATGCACAGCTAGTTGATGTCCTACACTTGTCATTTCTGTTGATTGTTCAGGTGGATTAGCATGAGATATGAACTTCTTCGGCGGCAGGTGGACTGATAGCAATCTTATGTTCATTGCCTAATCATCTTGCCATGATATAAAGGCTTGATTGCCAGTGTGGTGTAGTGGCTAAAGTGTTGGACTTGGGCCTTAGCTAGACCTACTGGATAATCCTGGATGGAGGAAGGGTGATCTTGCATTGTGAATAACATGAGATCTCGCCCCTGTTTACACATAAGGCGTGATGACCTCAAGAAGAGAGGTGTCGCACCTGCCATTTTTTTTAATTTTTAAAGGGCCAACAGCACATGAGCGTTCGAGCGACATAAAGTAAGTTGTTGTTGTTTTTAAAAAATTGATTTCCCCGCTCCCCACCCCCAGCCCCAATGGGCACAGTGCTCCAGAGGAGTGCTGCGACCCATGCTCAGCTCCCGGCTCTGCGCGAGTAATCGTGCGGAGCCAGCTCAAGCTGCAGCAATGGGCCACATGTTCCGTGGTCCTGGGCTCAGCCCGGGACCGCAGAAAAAGTGGGCTCAAAATGTGGGACTGTATCCTGGGGCCAGGGAGGAATGATCCCTCCCTGATCCCGGGATCCCCTGTGCATCATCTGGACGCACAGGGACAATCCCAGAGTTCGCCCCAGGATAAAGGCTGGTCTAGCTAAGGCCTGGGAGTCAGGAGGTCTGGGTTCTAGTCCCCACTCAGCCATGGAAACCCACTGGGTGACTCTGGGCTAGTCACAAACTCTCAGCCCAGCCTACCTCACAGGGTTGTTGTTGTGAGGATAAAATAGAGAGAAGGAGGATTATGTACACCGCCCTGGGTTCCTTGGAGGAAAAAGGTGGGATATAAATAAATAAATAAATAAATAAATAAATAAATAAATAAATAAACTGGTTGCTGAGTGGAGACATTTGAGGATTTCGTTTGGACCATGTTTTTATGTGAACCTACCTGATTTGTACTTACTGGACTAATGTGTGAATTGTAATGCAATTATCCTTTGGTAAAAAATGAGGATTTTGTGGGTAAATTATACATTTAAAATAATGTGAATTTTCAGGCATTCCTTTTATTCTTTTTTTAAAAAACAGATTTGTATGGAAATGGGTCATTATGAACTTATTAATGAACAAATGTGAAACTGATACAGACTAGAAATAGACTGATCTGTTTTCATAATTCCAGTTAATGTAACATTCACCTTCAACCAGAGACAAGAATTAAGGTCTGTGAGATCTCCTCTTTCAGATTTTTATTCAAGCCTAGCCTGCCGATGGCTGGGACCATGATTCCTCCATTGCACCTGCTATAGTGCTGCTACAGCAGCACCAGTAGCTCTGCTTCATGTAGCCTCCGGGGCACCTGGCATCCATAAAAAGGACTTTTTTCCTGCTCTTACAACCCTCAGCTCCTTTTTTATTTTTATTTTTCCACTCACCCTTATTGAAATCCAGAGTTCACTTCTGCTGACTCAGGAAATCATTCCACTCTGACACTGGCAGGATCTACACTACTGCTTTAAAGCACTTTATAACAGCTTTGACAACTGTTGGAGCCCAGGACACACTCCATATACCATTGTCAAAACTGTTATAAAGCGATTTAAAGCAGTAGTGTAGATCCGGCCACTATGTAGATAGAGGGTATGAAAGACACACATCATAGAAGTGTCTCCAGGCAAGATACCTGCAAGGTTTCAAGAGGATAGATGCAGGGACTAGGGAGTTATGATACTTGAAAATTAGTTCATTTTTATATGTATACTAAACTGTGATGGGATTGGAAGAATGGCCATCTCACAGTGACATCCTTGCCCTCCCAGAAAATATAGTGGTTGAAGCCCATGACAAAAGGTGCCCTAAGATTAGAAGCTGTCAGTCACTCAACCACACTCTCTTCTCCCCCCTGCAGAGTTTAGTGAAATGAAACCAAAAGACGCTATTTGGAGACACAACATCAGTGGTTGCATATGATATCCAAGATTTTTTTAATTTATTTATTACATTTATATACCGCCCCATAGCCGAAGCTCTCTGGGTGGTTTAAAAGGTTAAAAACAGTGAAAATTAAAAACAAATATACAAAAATTTAAAACCACCAATATTTATTTATTTATTTATTTCATTTCTATACTGCCCAATAGCCAAAGCTCTCTGGGTGGCTCACAGAAATTAAAACCATTCAGAGTTTAAAACAACAGTATAAAACCATAATATAAAATACAGTATAAAAGCACAACCAGGATAAAATCAGCAGCAGTGCAGAAATACAAATTTAAAATACAAATTTAAAACAACAAAGTTAAAATTAATTTATAGACCGTTAAAATACTGAGAGAATAAAAAGGTCTCCACCTGGCATCTAAAAGAATATAGCGTAGGTACCAAAAGATTAAAAACAATCATATCCATTTAAAACAACTGTTCTGGGGTCAGCTAAAAACTCAGCATGTGTTGTTAACTGCCTTGGAGAAGAAAGAAGTCTGACCTGGTGCCAAAAAGATAACAATGTGAATTGGGAATGAAGACCTTTGCTAGACCAGGCTATATCCCGGGGTGATACCCGGGATCGTCCCTGTGCATCCAGATGATGCACAGGGGATCCCGGGCTCAGGCAGGGATCAACCCTGTCTGGCCCTGGGATTAGCCTACCCTTTGGCCCTGGTTTTTCCCACAGTCTCGGGCTAAGCTCAAGACCGCGAGCGTGTGGCCCATTCCATGGCTTTTCCCAGATCCGCACAATTACTCGTGCATAGCCAGGAGAAGCTGTGCCCATTGGGGGCAGGGTGGGGGGAGCGGGAAAATCAAGTTTTTTTTTTAAAAAAAAAGTTACTGAGCGCACGAGCTTTCGTGCGCATTGCCCCTTTAAATTTTTTTTAAAAATGGCAGACACAATGGCTGTCTTCTTGAGCTCATCGTGCGTGACATCCGTACTACCACGACAGCCCGCGATAGTTGCATTGCGGGCTCTCCCCATCTCTGTCGCAGATTTAACAGTAGATCTAGCAAAGGCCGAAATCTCATCCTGGAGTTGCTTTGGTGAAGTTGGCTTTGAAGAGAAACTCAGGCCATAGCTAGACCAGGCCTATATCCCGGGATCATCCCTGTGCATCCAAATGACACACAGGGGATCCCGGGAGCAGGCAGGGATGACCCCTCCATTTGCCTGGGAGGTCTAGGTGTAGCTAAGGCCACACTTCGCCTCAGGACCCAACACAACAGGACCAAAGTAGCCCAATTCTGCTCTGTCTTCAGACTTTGTCCAAATCCAATGCACATCTCTAGTATCATACCACAGAAACACCAATGACAAACAAGTGGAGCAAAAAGGAAATTATTTGTTTATTTATTTTAAAGCAGGTAACCTTAAGTCACAACTGTAAGACAATTGCATTCTCTCTGGTGTGTTAATTTTTCAAACTCTCACCGAAGTAAGTAATTTTGGGGGTGGAAGAAGATGAGAGTCTGCTGAAAGTCCACTGAGTTCCTTGTGAAATAATCCCAGTTGAACTTGTAGTGCTTTAAAGGTATATTTCTCATGAATTCAAAAAAATGAAATATGCATCTTATGGGAATGAGATGCCTTTCCAACCATAGTCACTGAAGAACTATAACTAGATGTCCAGTTGTTCTGGACTTCAACTCCCAGCATTCCTAACTTCAACTCCCAGCATTGGGGCTTCTGGGAATTGAAGTCAAAAACCTCTGGTGATCTATCTTCTGACGGAACAGACATGATTCAGAGGTTCTGACTCTCCCCAACTAAGTGGTTCTGCCACCCACCTGCTATCCTGGTTTTATGTCCTGTTATTCTTCTCACCTGTAATTTAATTCATAGTATGAAAGCAGAAGGAAAGAAAATGGGAATAATTGGAACCAGGTTCCAAAGTGATGTATTAACAAATTAGATTTTCAATCAATTGATCTTCTCTATGTGTGTTTTCCATCCTTTCTCCTAAT
Organism: Elgaria multicarinata webbii; assembly: GCF_023053635.1. Classification (NCBI taxonomy): domain Eukaryota; kingdom Metazoa; phylum Chordata; class Lepidosauria; order Squamata; family Anguidae; genus Elgaria; species Elgaria multicarinata. The sequence goes on from NC_086171.1 coordinate 171,511,152, forward strand.
AATACAGTATTGCATATGGAGGGTAACAATATGCAAGAGATCATTGGTTTGCTCTCTTAATATGGAAAACTAATTCAAACCTTTGCAGTTGAAGAAGTTAGAGCTGATGCTGAAAGTTGCAAAACAATTTTGGGTAGAATTAAATACATGATACTAGTTCTTCTGATTCGCCCACCCTCATGTTGGTATCCATACCAACCTCTACTATATTTTCTTACTAATCCACTTACTTACAGTGGCCACCATTCAACACAGAATTAGGCAAGCATATTAGCATACTGAAATCACTGGAGCATTGGCACTTAACATTGCTTTGGATAGTGACCTATGTGCTCATCATGATATGGCAGAATTTGAATAGGCAAAGATATTTTTCCATTAAAATCCACTGCTTGAGGCTGGAAAAATATGATTGCAAATGGAATCCTACCTGCAGCTCTCAAGTGCTGCTATAACGTGTTTTCAGTGAACAAAATCCTCTGCTAATTTCAGGCTTTTGATTTAACTGAAGGGAGACAATTCTGTATAAGCAGTAAATAACAGAGCAAAAAATAAAGATACCATATTGGGTGTTGTTGAATATCAAGCCTTCAATCCAGGATTTAGGTACATTATCATAGCTAAGCCATACAGCTCTAATTTGGTGTGCAATCCTGTCAAAGAGAAAGAGTGTGATTTTATGCTTGTTGGTAGCATGCTCTACATGTCAACTTGTCATACCTGCTCCCTCCAGGCTTGCACAAGACTCCGTGATATTGATGACAGTGGCGGAGACTCGGTCTCACACATTAGCATCATATTTCTCTCCTTTAAGTCATACTATGTCAATCCAGAATACACCAGCACATTTTTCTGCACATCTAAGGATGATCATGAAGGAGGGAGACAAAATGTGTATTCTGAGAAGAAGTACCTGCCAGGAAAAAAAATAGGACTTCCTGGCATTAAACTAGCTTTCCCCTACCTTATGGCCCTCATATGGTTTTTAATATGATGCTTGTTGTCCCCAGTGACTATGATGTGAGGTCACCAGCTTGAGGAAGGATGAATTCAACCCAGCAATTTTTCTATGCTGCCATGTAGGAGTCACTTTTACTGGGAAAAAAGGGGTTTCCCCAAGATGAAGCAGACATTCTCCAGGATTTGGGACCAAGGTTACAGAGATGAAGGACATGTTGTAAGTATTGATGTCTGGTATTTTGCATAAACTGCGTTTTTAATCAGAAACATTTAATCTGTTGTATCACTGTATTGCAGATGTATTGTTGTCTGGTTTATTGTGTAATTAGTGGTTTAAAAAAATTGTAAGCTGCTTTGGGAGCATTACAAGTGACATTATAAATATGTTAAATAATTAAATTAAAGCAATATATAGAAGTAAGATAAGAAGGTTTGAAGGCCAGAGAACCAAGGGCCACTGGGAGGCTGCATCCCCTGTCTCCCTGGAAGAATATCATAGTAAGGGCGAGACTAACTCAGCCCTATACATTAGTCAAATAATAAACAGCTGCTGGGAATTTGGTTTGCCCTACTCCTGCCAGAAAGATCACCCATGTAAACTGTGGGTTGTTGTATTGTGTGATCAGTTCACACCCAACAACAAACCATGGGTTCTCTTTGTGGGTTGTTCATGGTTAACAAATTATGGTTAGTTAGCATGGCTGGGTTCACACAACACAGCAGCCCAAATGCAAGTCATTCTCAACCTTGAATGTGGGTTGCTGGGTTGAATGAACCCAGCCCCTGTTTCTTGTGCCTGTCAACCTGATCAACCTCAATGATGAGCGGGTCCTCTGCAGCAAATCTTGTGAAGCAATGAAGCAAAAGATAGTTTTCTTCTTTTGCATGTAGGAGAGATTCACTTATACAAGTCTATTCAAAAATAAGTCCTACTAGGGCTTAGTCCCATGTAGGTAGAAATAGCACTGCAGCCTTAAAGTCTAACATGGCAAACAATTTATAAATGTCCTTCAAAAATGTTCACCTAATTCTCTAGTCAATGTGCCCATGTTTATCCTGACTGAATTATGGTGAATGAGCTTGTATAAGGAGCGTAAATTTCTCTTGCTGTTTTGCATCTCCTAAGGCTGGATCACTTTTAAAACTTTTTTTTTCCTAGAGTGAAGGTCAAGCAATGAAATGTAATATAAAGTAGCCACTGATGGACTTGATCCATCCTGCCGTCTTCAATATTTGAAATGATTGCTTCATTAGAAGCCCTAACAAGATTCACTCTCCCAGACCTCCATTCTGTTCCAGAACATTACGGTGAGAAAGGTGCACACCATATGTTCATTGATTTAGGACATGTTTTAATTACTTCTGCCACCTGGTGGATTCAAGCGGGTGTAGCAGCTCTTCTAGCAGGCCTATCCAGAGGAATTTTAAACCTAAGAATTTTAAGATGCTGTGATTGTTATTTTATTATTGTTTTATATGCTCTTTTAAGTATTTTCGTGTATTATATTGTATTTAGTGTTGTTCCCCACCTCGATCCAGAGGTAGAGGCGGGTAATAAATATATTATTATTATTATTGATGATGATGATGGGAGACTGTTTTTCCAGCAAAATTGCACAAGGGAAAGCAGGGGAAATTGGAATTATACTTTAGTTAGTCCAAATATCCTGAGTCCAGAGTAACTGACATTTACACTAGACATAGAGTATTACCCTCCTCAAACCCATCTCTTCAATCAGCCTAACCACATATTAGCCTTTACTGCCTACCCGACTTTCCCTTCACCCACTCATTGTACTTACCTCTCTCCCTATCCTTGTCATTAACCTTTTCACACATTACACACCCACACCTAAACACCTAAACAGAAGGGCTTGTAAGTGGAACTACACACACCTACAAACAAAAGTTTATCAGCAGCACTATAACCAAGATTGTCTGCAATTTTCCCAGCAAGCATTTTGTCTGTTTTTTCTTCAAGAAAGTTCAGTTCCTATTGCTGTGGAAATTTGGTTGCCTGTTTGACAGAAGTCCATTCTTTGCGATTTAGCTGTTCAAATGTGACAGGTGATATAGTTTTTATCTTTGATGTTCTTCCTACTTTCTATCATCATCATCATCATCATCTCTTTCTCGCTCATGGCGGTTTTTCTAGACGGATGTGACAGGCATTGTAAGTCATGCTGTCTTTTACAGATTCAGGAATTTCCTGAAAATTGAGCATGTTTTAAGTATGCTTCCTTTCTGGATGTTGGTGTGGATGTATTTTGGTAGGCCCAGTTTCTGAAGGTTTTCTGTATAGTTTTTTTATGTGATGCTGGACACTGACATTACTAACAGAATAATTGTGACCTTTTCCTGTTGCCATAGTTCTTTGACTTCCATGGCCAGTGGTGTATATTTTTCTCTCTTTTCCTCTTCATTTTCAACAACATTTTTTTCATTTGCTATTGCTCTGTTGATGAGGTATATGTGTTTTTTTTCTTTTTTGTCAATGACTGTTATGTCTGGTCGGTTGCAAGGTATTGTTTTATCAGCATGAATTGTTCTGTCCCAGTATATGTTATTATCTGCTTTTTCCGAGATTGTTTCGGGTGAGTATGTATAGTATGGTTGTTTGATAAGGTTGAATTTGATGGCCAGTTGTTGGTGAATTATTCTTGCAGCGGTATTGTGTCTGTCCATATAATCCATTATTATTATTATTATTATTATTATTATTATTATTATATCCCACATGTATTTGTAAGTTATACATCTTTCTGCTGTAGAACACCAGCAGGAAGTGAAACTGACTGAAAGTCTTAAGATACAGCATGGGGATGTCTTTTGTCAATTTCACCTCTTCCAAGGGCCAGAAAACTGACTAGGGCTGTAATCTTATGCACACTTATCTGAGAATAAATCCCCATTAAACACAATGGGACTCACTTCCAAGTATACATGCATAGGAACGCTCTTCAGGAGCTACTCCACAATTTCTACATTTTAAATACACATGTTTCTTTTGAGCTGAGATTGGCACACACATTTGAGTCACACAAGGTCTGAATCCTTGTCTCTAGTTGTTGCATCTGGCTATTTCACTGAGAAAGCACTGATTTAAATGCATATTTGCTTTTGTCAGCTGACATCATGTAAGTAATGTTTTGAAGCGGGTGTCTGTATTCAAACATAAGACATATAGATTCTCATCTTTGATGACTTGAGCACTTTGTAGGGTTGTGCACGGACCCTGCCCACCCAGGATCCAGAGCTGAAGTGAGATTCAGATGTCCAAATTATTCAGATATCTGATGGGCTTGCCAACCCCCTGGCAAGATTAGATAGCCTGTAATGTTGCATACATGGCTGCTTTACAGCTGCCATTTCTGAAGGATTTCTTTCTTTTTTAAAAAAAATTTTTTATTGCTTTTCCACATTAATTAAACATACAACATTACAATAAAGAAAACATCAAAACAACTATTACATACTACATACATGTTGAGTAAATGTTGAGTACATATGTATTGAATAGATATTAACTATAAAATATTATACCATAACATAATCATTCTTGACATAATAGTGCTCCCCCCACCTCGGGATCTATTCCTGATTCCAAAATCTTATCATTTCTTCTGCTGGCGGTTTCCCACTTCCCTTAATAAACACAAATATTAGGAACTGTTTCCAGATTCCTTCAAACTCATTTATTTTAGTTATACCTTTTCTCCTCTTAATATTACAAGTCAGTTTATCATTAATAGCTATATCCCATACTTCTTTATACCATTCTTCAATAGAGTATTCCCCTTGAATCTTCCAGTTCCTAGCTACCATCAATCGTGCTGCAGTCAGCAAACTCGATATCAACTCTTTAGTTTCTTTTCCACATTTTATATCTTCAAATATTGACAGTAATGCAATCTTTGGTGTTTGTTCTATTTTCATTCCCACTATTTCTTCAATTTCAAAAAACACCATCTTCCATAATCTTTGTACATATTTGCATTCCCACCACATATGTAAATACGTTCCTATTTCTATTATGGAGAAACATGAATTGCCATTTTTAAAATCATGACTCCCTTGAAGCGGCGCAGATTACTGCCAGTGCTTGTGACGGATCTAGGTAAGGAGCAGGGGGCTTGCACCACTCAGCGGACACATCTGGGGAGATACAAGTGAAGCAGGGGCGCGGGCAGGAGCACTATGGATCAGGCTGAAGCCTGATCCATAGTGGGCCACTTTGGGCCATTTTGGCCAGGATCCAACCTGCTCTGGATCTGGACCAATTCAATCCAGCCCACTTCAGCTTCAAACTCAGATCCAGAACCAAAGTGGTACACAGCCCTAATTATTTGGCTCCTGAATAAGGATGGACAAATCTTTCAATTTAGGTTTCTCTAAATTTCTTATTTTCCAGAATTAAATTCAGTTCATCCTATACTTCAAAAATATTTTTATAAGCATACATGGAAATTCATGGGAACGTTTGGGCACATTTCATGAGTATTTTTCCAAATGTATGCATCAGTTGTGCGCATCTTTGAAATGTACAGTACACATTCTTTTCCCATTGAGTAAAACATATTTATGCACATTTTCCCCCAAAACTCTGCAGTATTTTTCAAATGTACACATGCTGTTGAATACAATTTTGGAATCCATTTCGAGCTCAGAAATGTGTGTAGATTTTGTCCAAGTCCATGTTCAGTCCAGAAGGATCAAACTGGGTAAATGTTGATCAAAATTAATCTGAAATCAATTTCTCATACATTTGTAGCCATATGGCTTTCTGTGAGTGTGATGGTGGCCTAATATGAAGAAAGCAAGAGTAGTATATTAATAGTCTTTGTTCTGTCACTGAAGCTTGAATCCTACTTTACTCTTGGTTGGTTCCTATTCCCCAAGGGATCCCCTCAGGGGAATGGCTGGCTGGTTTACAGAGCTATAACAAGAAGACACAAGGCAGAATAAATTCCCTGGCTCTTCAGTGTCTATTTTATAGCCAGCTAAATGCACAGTGGCTCCCGTTGTGGAAACTGCAGCTCAGAGCAGGGCTGGAAACTCTATGAAGTTTCCCTCCCATCCTGACTTTACTTCCAATCTTGCCCATATATCCACTTTAGCTCATTATGTCCTAAGTGTCTCTGATATAGTGCACCCAGGATGGTTGTTAGGGCTATATCTACTGCATAGATCAAGTGAACACGTTGAACAAACAGATGGTGGCTGGATAAATCAAGGTGTTTTCTTTTTATACTTGATAGGTGAGCTGACAGTGCCATGATAGAAGGCCCCAAAATAGCAACCACTGTTTGTTCTCAAAACTGCTCAGTGTAATTTCTCTTCTGCCACACTGATAAAAGGCAAAATCCTCCCTTCATTCACTTGAGGTAGATCTATTAAAGTAGTTTTCCTATTTGCTATCAGTAGCAGACAAAGGTGCCTTTTGTGTCTCTCAGGATAACTCTTTGGCTTCTTTCACAATCAGGACCCAGATTACCGCTTTACATTTAACATTCAAGCAAATCTTCAAGATGAATTTCAAAACTGTCAGACCTGAATATTTGGATTCAAAGCATATATGAACCAATGTTCTATTCTTAAAGATAGGGAAAACAATCTTGAAGTTTGCCAAAACTTGATCTTTTCATTTAAAAATGCAGTGTGTGTGTGTGTGTGTTAACATCCTATATAGTAGGCATCAGCAACTTTCAGAGGTCAGAGAGGCACACTCAAAAAAGAAATACAATGAACAAATGTATACAAATCTAACAAATATTAAGCATTCAAATTTGTGGATTCCAGGAATTACACAATTATCAATAATACAATTTTAAAAATGAGAAATAGACTAACTTAGAGTGACCATATGAAAAGGAGGACAGGGCTCCTGTATCTTTAACAGTTGTATTGAAAAGGGAATTTCAGCAGGTGTCATTTGTATATATGAAGAACCTGGTGACATTTCCTCTTCATCACAACAGTTAAAGCTGCAGGTGCCCTGCCCTCTTTTAAATCTGGTCACTCTAGTACAGCTCCTGCAGCTTTAACTGCTGTGATGAAGTGGAAATTTCAACAGGTTCCCCATTTATATGACACCTGCTGAAATTCCCTTTTCTATGCAACTGTTAAAGATACAGGAGCCCTGTCCTCTTTTTCATATGGTCACCCTAACTAACTTCATCTAGGTGTAATCATAATATGACCAGAATATTTGTCTTCTAAAATATCTATAATTCATTAATAAATTAGCATTGATACTTCCTTAGCTCACTTGAGCCACTTTGGTAGGATAGCCATGCGAGAAAAAACTAATCTGTGCACATTTCAGGAGTACGCCACACTGGAACCCAACTGACATCCCTGTATATATCCATTTCTTATATGTATTTGGTTAACAGTTGAAAGAGAAGAAGAAAGTAGAACAAACTATGAACTCCCTACAGGCATTTTTTTCCAGGCATTCAAAATTAAATGGGCTGTAATCACAAGCTACGACAGGTTGACTACATGCCAGTGACTGTAAACTTAGATTTTGCCTGCAAGAAAGTGTTTCTGAAACATAAACTGAGGCTATATCTATCACTAAAGACCAGTTCGCACACTCACCCATGAGTGTCTACAATACATGTGGTGGAGCCATGTGAACCTCACTAAACATAATTTGTAATATTTGTCATGGATACTCATTTGAATGAGGTAGGATCATCCATGTTTGGTTGTACAAAGTTCCCACATTACATGATATATATGGCACTGAGGAGGTTGCCTTGTTCTTCCATGAAGATCGGCCTCTGCTTTCACAGGGGAGATTTATTAATTTTTTTAGGAAATTGGGAGGCGGGGTTGGAGGGAGAGATTTGGCTCAGCTTTAGTAAGTCCTAAGTTGTGAAGTAGTTTCATCTAAAGGCCTGTCTCCTTCATTCTGTACAAAACCATTGGCAATTATTTTCTGGTGCTTCCACTGCACATATTTCTAGCCTTCTTGATTGTAAGGGGGAGGGTGGACTTGAAATCTTGATTCAGCTCTAACTTTACAATCTTGAAACCCAAAGAAAAAGACAAATCAAATGGAAAAAGTGCCATTTAAAAGCTGACAGTACTTTGCCAACTGTGTACATTGTATAACAGTCCATAGCACCATCTGAATTTACAGTATTTTAGTCTTGGACAGCACAGAAACTTGTCCAGTATTAAATCCTTCCTTTTGCTATATCATTTTTGTCACAAGCAACTGGTTTAAAATTTTATGTAAGGGTCAGATGAAAAGGGTCCTCTGTCTGGGAAAATTTGTGTGTCCTTGTATGTTTCTTTCCATTGGCAAAACTAAGAAATATAACATGGAATTTGTCAGATGAAGGATAATATAGACTGTAAGCTAACTTAGACACTTTCCCCTCCAACATAATAAACAAAAAGAAAAGAAATAGAAAGAATTAGGCATATAACTTTATAGCCTGTGAAATTGATTTGCCTCCTACAGGTTGCCTTGTTTTTGTTTGTTTTTCTACCTTTAGCTGGACAGTAAGAAGATTTGTCATCTTCCAGGAATGCAAGTAATGAAACTATAAAGTACAGAGGTGAGATTAGGCTACCTGCTCAAATGGATACAAATGTCATGAAGCCAGAAAATCCTCCATTTGGTATCTGTTATTATGTATATTTGACACTATGGTACCAGTATATTTATCCAGTTGCTTCTGAGTGCATTATTAGGACAGGGTAATAAAGTATCTTATAATTCAGATTGGATGAGGATCCTTCTCCAGAAGAAGAAAACTGAAATGAGCATCATGGCATAACTTAGAAATTAGTCACATTTTCTATGATGTTTTAACCAGCTCAATCAAACACAAGCAGCTTTACATCAACACTCAGTTTAGACAAATGTTGTAACAGCAGCACCTTCAGAATGTGGGAGGGAGGATTATGTATCTTTCTACAAATGAGCTAGAAACCTACAAATATGTCAAAAAGAAAAGAAGTCAAGTGGAGGGGGGTTGTATGTTTTGTTGACTGTTGTAGAGACAACAACATTACTAATGTTGCTGTGGTGAGTTTTATTCTTCATGAATAGAAAACTTGTGAATGTCAGCCAGGCATTGCAAAATGCTCCTGTACTCTAAAACATCAGGGCAGGGGAAGAGAAATTGAGAGAAGTTGAAGTCATTGATCAGCCCTTGACAGGATTAATAATGCTGACAGGCTAGCATGTATACATTTGCTCAACTGAAAGCCTACTTTATCAAGGAAAGAAATCTGAGTGTTACTATTTATATGAAAGAAAGAAAGAATGTAAGATTATGTCAGAGTTCAGAAGAAATCTTTGAAAAGCAACAAATAAATTGCCATGCCAGGAAACTGGGCAGCAATTTGGACCAAAGTAGAAACTTCAAGATGAAGGTGGAACAAAAGGCTAAAGTAAGCCCCAGTTCCAGAATTATTGGAAGAACTTCAAAGATGGAGCGAAAATTAAAACTCAAAGTTTGGATTTCAGGTGGCACTGGTTTGGATTTCTCCTCAACTGCCACTGAAAGATCATTAAGTAGGGATTAATATGTCTGGTGGTGCCTGGGATGGCTTTCTTTGATCAAGGTCAGGAGATATAGTAGTGGTAAATAAAGGCATTTAATAAAATAAGAATAGATTTACAATGATGACCATGTCTCAATTGATATCTGGTCCAAGCCATGTAGATGGCCATCGTTTTATTGCTATATTGACCTAGAGAAAAAGACAGGAATTAATATAACTCCATTGTCATGGACAAATTATGGAAAGGGTGGATTATTATTTTTTTATGGAAAGGGTGGTGGCAACGTGACACTGTATAGGCAGCCCCATGGTGGTTCAATGTAGCACTTCATTGCCTTAATTTAGGGCCACCAAAATTGCAAGCAAATGTTTGGGGTTCCTCCTCAGGCAACACATTTGAAAAATTTCTCAAGATTTTTCATAAAACAGCAAACGATTTTTGATAAAATGGGCAACATTTCTTTGGGAAGGGGCATTCCATACATCCGTACCCAGATTTTGCCCAAAGCAAACCTAAAGCAAGTTTACAGGTTCATCCACAGGCTAAATGTCTGAGCAATTTCAAAGGAACCACAAAGAGCTCTGAGAACTCTGGTGACATTTCTCGGGCTAGGGAGAATTCTACACAGCTCTACTTGCTGCAAACACTACAGCTGAAATAAATTGGGGGACCTTTTCAAACAAATTGGCCTCATTCATATTTGCTTGAAAAATTGTGAGGGGAAAACAGTCTTATTCAAATATTTAAAAATCAAATTATAATATTGCTAATTTTCCACATTGCCATTTGGTACAAATCAAGTGAGACCTGCAACAAAATGTTGCAGAGTAGAGCGCCATCTGTTCCAGATTCTAACCACGCCATTCCATTCACCCTGTTCCCAGGTCCACCAGTATTTTTTCCATTCCCCACACACACAACAGTCACCAGAGCCCAAGCATCCATCTTTTGCACCCCAGTACAAGCTTGCAACATGGGCCCTGTCCCCCACACATGCCATCATCCCATCCCATGCATACAATCTCATTAGTCATGAAATTAAAAAGTCTATTTTAATTCTAAAATTACATTTTCTACATTTCTGAAATCAGACTAAGGCCCAAACTTTGCCTTGTCTACCATGCCTAAACCCCTTTCCCTTTGGCTGTTTTTGTTTAATGTAACTGCAGTTAGGGTGACCAAATGTCAGAATTTCCATGGATTTTTTTTACAGGTTCTTGTTCTATCTTACGTGTCAAGAGGGATTTTTTCTAATTTCCTATAATGTCCAGGAATGATAAGCTTTCCCCTTTAAGGCCACCATTAGTGTGGTACTGAGGGATGGCACACTTTCCAGAGGTGCATCATACCCCCCCCCCACTGCTCCAATTGGGGGCCTTAAAGGGAAATGCATGCTGTTCCTGGTCATTATAGAAAAGGTCCTGATTAGAGCAGTGGGGAAAAGGTGACACCTTTCCCCCTCCTCAGCTCCAATGTGGAGTAAGATATATTATCATAAAATCTATCCAGACCAGAATACATTAATATTTGAAACAATTATTGTATTTATTTCAGGAACATAACCAGGAACACGAAACCACCATACAATGAAAAGCAGAAAATAATGTTTCTACCTAACATACTGACTCCACCTATCCGCTCCATTAGCTATCTTCACCACCTGGTCTATTTCAACTGACCCCTGTTATTCACAACTAACACTCAACACCAGTCACTCACTCTGTCTCTGCCTACTATCCCATCTCACAGTCCTGCTATTTTCTCTTTCTCCAATTCATTCTGTTACAATCTTGTATAGAGTCCCCGTTGGACACTAGACATGCTCTTGTAGTTTGTGCTGTCAAATAATTGTCTCTCTTCTTCCAGTGCATTAGCATGGTGGGGGCAGGAATGATCCACTTTCTGGAGGGCCTAGAAAGCACATTTACTCGCCAACACCCCCTCCCACTGGGTATCCTCTTTTTTGGTTTCCCAAACATGGTCACGCTAGAAATGCTGCCTTGTCTATTTTTCAAAACTGGGGGGGGGGGGAGGGGTTTGATGGATCTCTTTTTGTTTCTTTTAGTTCCCTTTCCTTAACCTCCTTATTTTTCTGGAACTCTGATTTGTATTATAGCCAGTTATGGCAGTATGGGGTGTCTGAAGTAGCCACTTACACACATAGAGTTTGGACCTGTACGTCAGCTGCACTGGCTCTCACTGTTTCTGGGATCAATATCCCTCCCTGATTATTATGGTGCTTTGCCCCTGTCCCTCCATCCTGCCTACAAGGAATTCTGGGACTGGTTGTTCCTTAAGAGAGATCTCTCTGTCTGTCAAGCTACAAATCCCAGTTTCACTGCACAAGCACACTCTTTCTATATTAGAGGAGGGTCTAGGCTCCGAACTTGCTGTTCAAAATATTGCTTGTTTTACTCTAACACTATTTCTGATTGGCTCCAACAAATCTCACCAGGTCTGGTCAAGAGGAACATGGATAAAGAAAATACATTTTCATAAATATCCTCAAGTGTGTTGTATGATTTAACCTCAGTGTTGTTGTTTTCTTTTTCTGATAATAGGCTTGGAACCTGAGCTGCCCAAATGCCACAGATTGCCAGACCACAGTAAATGTCACTTTCCCCCTGTGGCCCTGAGGAAAAGTTCGTCCTCTTTGGTTTGGGTTTGGTGTTCCCCCTCCCTTAGATTTTTTTATACAGGTGTGTGCATGTGTGTGTGTGTGTACTTTTTCAAAGCTCATTGCCCACCCCCAAGTCTGCAAATATGCTGTCAGTGTGATGCTATTTTGGCAATATCAGCAGCAGCACTCACACCTTGAACATCAAAAATAGAGGATGTTTGGTATTTCTTTTAGTTTTTTCTCTGTCTTAAACTTTTAAATGTTTTATGTTACATTTACTATTTTATTTTATGGCATTAATATTGTTTTGTGAACCACCCAGGGAACTTTAGATACCGGATGTAAAGATATGTTATAAGATAAAATCAAATGAATATCGAAGTGTGGCATCCCACCAGGTCTTGCTAAGCCATCTTTTTTGCTACCTGCCTGGAACTAGAATTGGGTTTGCCAAGCATCTGAAAGGCCAAAATAACATAATAACCTAATTGTTTGGTTGACAAGCTGTGCAGGTTTGGTTCAGGTCCAATCCAGAACATAAGAACATAAGAAGTGCCATGCTGGATCAGACCAAGGGTCCATCTAGTCCAGCACTCTGTTCACACAGTGGCCAGCCAGCCGTCGGCCAGGGAACAACAAAGCAGGGCATGGTGCAGCAGCACCTTCCCACCCATGTTCCCCAGGAACTGGTGCAAACAGGCTTACTGTCTCGACTACTGGAGATAGCAGGACAATACAGGACAAATGAGTGTTTGGAAGCTTGGGAGTTAGAGCCTTGCTTCCACTATAACTTCTTGTGGGAAACCATTAGTGTCAGGCAGTTCCCCTTGTACAGTGAAAACTGTAGGGTGGGGGAAGAGGGATGTATTGGCATGGATAAAAAAATTAACTACTATATAAGGTGTTAAACAAGAGTAATATTACTAATGGAACAGCCTCCATGCAGTTCTTTTCAGGCAGTGATTACTACAGCACTATATGCATGCGTAAACTGGACCATTGGAGAGGCAAACTAAAATAGACTCAAAATAAGAGCAGAAGGGCATACATCCTAGAGTAACTATTTATTACAGAAGTGAGCTATTACACAATTGAAGACTTGCACTATAATTTCAGAAACGTATGATGAGCATACATACTCAGTATGGCTAGGGATATCTGTTCTTGGGATTTTTTTTTTTTTTTTTTGCATGATAGAGTTCCACAGTATGGACAACTCATTTTGCAACTGCAAGCTGAGCTTCAAGCTACTCCTCAAATTCTGGAAACTTTTTGCACATTTCTTAAGTATCTGCTATTTCTGCAAATTTCTGAACAATATGGGCAAATTGTGGACGAGATTGCAGAAATTACACAAATTGGCCATATAAGTGCACATTTGTCTGTAACTTGCACAAATTGTTCTGAAATTTGTGCAAATTGCAGAACCCCCTCCCCAAATACACAATCAAGATGAAAACAAAGTCTAGGTTGTGGTTTTTATATTGTATTTTGTATTTGTGTTTTTAGATTGTTGGTTGTTTTTATGCTTTTCATGATTTAAATTTTTGTGAACTGCACAAAGAGCTTCGGCTATTGGGCAGTATAAAATGTAATAAATAAATAAATAAATAAATAAATAAATAAATAAATAAATAAAAATAGGAAGTTGGGCCTAGGAAAACCCACCAAACTCTAACTACCCACCCCCACCCACCCCACACACGGATTTCTCCACTCTGATGACAATGCCTATGAACTCTGTTTTTTCCAAATCCTTACTTCTCTTCCCCTCAAATTCAAACTAAACGCTATGGGAGTTTTCACGAGGCCCTATAGCATATGTGTAGCATGTGAGTTTCTTTCATATGAATATCAGGTTGGCCAAGTTATTCGAAACTGTGGATGCTATAATTTGAGCAGTACATTTCAAACAAACATAATACATCAAACTATTCATCCTGAGATTCAAAATAGGATTGGGGGAGAAATTCATTCAGTTCTCATTTTAAGGTGTGAGCTTATGCATGTTTAGACAGGAAAAACCTCCTACAACTCTTAACATTCCCTAAAATCCCCAACTAGCTAGGGAATGCTTGCACCCTCAATTAGGTGAACCTACCTAACCATTCTTTGGCCAGATCTACACCAAGCAGGATATGACACTATGAAAATAATTGAAAACTGTATATGGAGTGTGCAACAGTTGCCACTACTGTTATAAACTGTTTTAAATCAGTACTGTAGACCCTGTCTTTGAAATGCACACTTCTCCAAAATTTTCAATGGAGGAAATAATATTTCAAAATTAGTTATATTAAGAAAATTGCTAGAAAAGATGTGCACATTAGGCAGAAATGCATTAAATGTGTATTAGAAGAAATGGGAACAAAGAAATGCTTATGAATTTTCATACACACATTTAGAAAGCATTCTCAAAGTTCAAGATGAACCAAACTTAAGACTGCAGAAATTCTCAAAGACAAGACCTCTGCCTTATTATTTTTACAAGAAATAAAGATACCACTAAAAATAGAAAAATCACAATAATTTCAAAATAATCCCCAAATTAAATAATAACCCTTACATTTAATGCAGAATGATGGACAATACAACCCACCAACAAGTAGCAAATATGCATAAATGATGTGATAATTATATTAATGAAAGACAAGTATACTATAAAATAATTATACAAGCACATTATTAATAATATCATTAATAAAAATGTTTATGTAATGAATATTGTATGGCAGTTGATGGATAGCCAGTATAAACAAAACAAAAAAGCTCTTCATTTTCATTATATTAGTTATGTATTTGTCAGGCTAAATTGTTATATTTTACATCATTCTACATTAAATAGATGAATTGTCATTTAATTTTGGAATTATTTAGTTATTTAATTATTTAGTTTTCAATTTTGAATTATTACTGCCCCCTTTTCCTTCTTTGGCTTAACTAATTGGCTATTATTCTCATGCTGTGCTCTATATAGCTAACCAAACCTCTGCTTCCTATGCTTTGATTCTAGAGCAGATAAGAAGAAAAGAGGCTTTGTGATATGTTTATTATATCCTTAAGCCAAGTTCCCTGCTTACTGGGAAACCGTGATTTGTGTGGGCGTGCAGGCCTGCAACGAAGGGAGGAAAGGCTGGTAAGGAGCAGCTGCTCAGCCATGATCCCAGCACCTTCCCAGGGAGAGGCCTGCTGAGCCAATCATTGCTCTGATGGGCTTGACGGGAATGGGAACAAAGGGGCAAACCTACCAAAGTGAGAACTCTCTCTTTCATTCTCACTCTGGTTCAATCTGAGTCCCTTAAAGCATACCTCTGTAGCAAAGCAGACCACAGTAGCATTGCAGTCACTAATTTCCCCATCCACCCACTCTGGGTAGCAATACACCTTGCAGTGGCAGAAATAATCACCAGTTATTAGGGCTCAGAAGGAATTTTACCAAAGATAGTGCAGGTTGTTGTTGGTTTTTGAAAATTAATTTCATTGTAAATAAGTTGATCTGGACGGTCAGTAAATTCTTTCTGGATGCTTCATTTTATAGCATTTGTCACAACTACATAGGCATAATAGGCACTGAGCTGTATCCATTGGTGAGAGTGAGCTTGATTTGGCTCCCCACTCCTCCACAATGGAGATTCCCATAAGGGATGTTGGGGCTGCAAGCTAGCCATGTCCGGGGTGGTGGAAAGGGGTTCACATTAGCAATCTGTGCCATGGTGAACCCTTGGTTCTGCCGTCCACCAGCAGGGTTCCTGGCTTGCAGGCCAGGAAGGAGGAATCAGACAGCAGGCAGGCTGGTCAATGAAAGGATCCATATCCTATGCCACCACCAAGCCAATTCAACTGAAAGGCAATTAAATTGTGGGAAATTTATTATCCCAGCTAAGTGTCTGATTTTGCCTGGCTGGGATGGAGGCCCCCGCCTTCAGGATGGAGGCGGGTAGTTAGGTGGTGGTTGTTTTCTAGTGATTACTCTGGGGAAGCGGCATCCCTGAACCAAGCATTTTACGGCCTTTTAAGCTTTTAATGGTTTTATTGCTGCTGTATTTTAGTTAAATTACTTTCCCTTCCTGTTCCCTTTCCTTTTAAAGTTCTACCTCTGCTTAAAGCCTTAATTCTTTTTAATAAAGTTGCTTTAAGCCCTAACTGTGTATCTCTTTCCAGGGCACTTGGTGGATTAAGTCCAGTGTTTACTGGCTGGAGGGGGGGTGGGCAACTGGGTTTGTTGTGTGATACTTGCTCAAGCCTACCCTGCAAGAAGGGTGCGTTGACTGCCTCTTCTTCACAGGAGTGTCCTTGCTTTTCAACAACTTAATGCTTTGTTTCGTAATTTTTTCTGGGGTTCTTCCCCACCTTGAATGAAACAGATGCAGGTTCCAATTAAAGAAGGTGGGTTTGGTTTTCCAGATCTAGCTTTGTACCATCAGGCTTACCTATTGGCTTGTACTAAGTTCTGGTCATCTTCTGCTCCCTCAGAAATGCCACCACGGTTAGTTCTGGAAGCCTTATTCATCAACTTAACAGTCTTCTGGAATTTAAGAAAGCCGTAAAGACTGATCTCTTCCAGCAGACCTGCCCAGTTGAATTTAAGATGCCTTTTTAATGGTGTGCTGCTTTTAATGATTCACTGGTTTTAAACGTTTGAATTAGTTGTTTGTATTTTATGGTGTTTTTATTAGTGTTGTACCCTGCCTCGATCCAGAGGGAGAGGCGGGTAACAAATAAAATTATTATTATTATTATTATTATTATTATTATTTATTATTATTATTATTATTATTGATGTTGTTGTTAGAACCTCTTCCCAAATGGATAGCACTCAGTTCTCATTACATCAGGATAAGTAACTCCCCTATTACAATTCTGGCTGCTAGAGCTATATGCCATGTAATATCCCGTCAATTACAGTTTGAGCCATTCTCTCATGCAAAATTGACTATATGGGGAAATCCAGATTTAAGAATTTGAAGGAAAGCATTTCTGTGGAGGACATGGATGGATAAGATGATTTTTACTTTGGATCAATTAATAGGCTGAGATGAAGAGTTTTTGTCCTTTTCGGACTTGTGTGTTAAATAGAATTTACCTGCTATGGCTTAATGGCAATACTTACAGTTGCGACACTTGCTGTAATCTAGGTTTAGCCCAGCTGCTTTTACAGCTTCAGAGCCTCCAACACTGTGAACTGCCCAGAGAGCTTCGGCTATTGGGCGGTATAAAAATGTAATAAAACAATAAATGAGAAACACTTATAACAGCTGAACTGACATGTCGCTCTACGACCCATGTGTATAAGTATTTAATAGCACTAAATAAATGATAGCCATAGTTTAAGACTAGACTGGAACAGAGAATTGGAATGCCCTATCTTGCCTAACCAATGGATGGTTGCTCTAGCATCTGTATCTGAAGCTTCTATGGATCTCAGGTTACGTCTTATTCAGCAAAAAATAAAAAATAAAAAAAAATGATTTGGGTCTATTAGACTCCACAATGCCTTTTCTATAAGAGTTTGTCTAACTTGCACAATTGTTGGAGATGTAATGCATCTAATGCTTCTTTAACTCATATGTTTTGGTAATGCCCCATAGATGCCCCTTTTTGGGAGGAGGTTATAATAAGGATGAGCTTTGTACTGAAACAACATGCATCTCCTCCTAAATTACCTACCAGCTTTTTGGAAGTTAACACACAGTCAGCGCAGATGGATCTTCAGGGCCCTCATGACAGCCAAAAAACTTATATTATCACGTTGGAAGGACAAATGCTCACCTCCCATAATGCAATGGAATAAAGACTTAATAACACTATCAACTTTTGAATTGGTGTTATATAGGTGCAACTTGCGAGTGGACAAATAAATGGATATCTGGTTTTCTTTTCTTGAAATCTATGTATAATTCTCTCCCCCCCGGTTTTTTTTTTTTTTTTTAATTGAATGAATGGTACACATGCTTGGCATGCAAAAGGTCCTGGCTTTGATCCCCAGCTTGTCCAGGTAGAGTGAGGAAAGAATCCTACCTGAAACCCTGGAGAGCTGCTACCAGTCAGTGTTGACAATAATGGGCTAGATGGACCAATGGGCTGATTCAATATAAGGCAGCTTCCCATGTACCTATGGTACATACACAGGACACACGTACACACACATACACACAGCAGCTAATTTGCAGTGATGCAAATTTTCAAAAGTGCCCATAGATCCACAAAATTTGAGGACCTCTGAATCCAGCAGAAAAATTAGGGACATCCTAGCTGCTGACAATCTTCAGTGGCTACAGTTCAGGAGATGTCAGATGGAAAGTTGCCCTTAGCCCCTCCCTCTGATACTGGGATTAATGTTCTCTGTGTGAGCAGCAGGTATGTCATATGGCAGGCTGCCCTGGACCCCTCCTTCTGCAGTTGACATTTGATATTCTACAGTGGCCACTGCAGGGGCAGAATGATAGATGAAGGACTGGCCGTGGTTCCTCCTTCTGCTGCTTTCAGCTGATAGATGGGACAAATGTTGATAGAACAAAGATAAAGTGAAAAAGGATTAAATATTCACTGGGTGGTTAGTGACTATCCTGGCATAGGGTGCAGGATTCTGTACTCTAACAGAATAAGAGGTTTATGAGATTATTCAATTTTGGAAATGCAGCTTGGTGAAAAGGTTTGAAAACTTTGCTATTGAAGAAATGTACTTAATCTTTATAAACTGCCCAGAGAGCTTTGGCTATGGGGCAGTATATAAATGTAATAAATAAAGGAAGAGGAAAAGAGAGAGAAATATACACCACTGGCCATAAAAGTCAATGAACTATGGCAACAGGAAAAGGTCACAATTATTCCGTTAGACACATCAGTCACTGCCATCACATCAAAAAACTATACAGAAAACCGTCAGGAACTGGGCCTACCAAAATACATCCACATTAACATCCAGAAAGTAGTCATACATAAAACAAGCTCAATTGACAGGAAATTTCTGAATCTGTAACAGACAGCATGACTTGGCAATGCTCGTCACGTTTGTCTATAAAAACCGCCATGAGTGAGAAAGAGATAACAACAACAACAACAACAACAACAACAACAACAACAACAGAGGACATTCTCTGTCCTCCTTGGGTAGGTGGTTAACTGCCACTGATGGATAAGTGGAAGATAAGAGTGCTCAGGTGTACTTGTGGGTCCCACCCATCATGCTGCCTTTACAGTGATACTCATCTGATTCATGTAAAAACTGAGATACAAATCTCAAAAATTAAAAAGTGTTCTTTTAATTCCCCCAGCAGATGGGGAAGTCAGTAAATATTTACTACTGGGGAAAGTGCAGAAGTTTACAAATCTAAGGAATGTTGGAAGACTTGAAGTATATCTTTAACGTCAGTGGTGTGGCTGTGGGCGTGGAAGTGATGTATTAAACACACAAATACTGGCCAACAACAGAATCCTTTGCATTTCCCTGGAAAGCCCTGCTATTATCATCACTGTTTTTTATTTCAATATTCTGTCCCCTGTTACTCATGATCCATTCAAATCCAAATAACATTAAGTCTGGATAAATGAATAGGAAGCCAAAAGAGAGAATAAACCAGCCTGGTTTTGTTTGTGTGTTTGTTTTGTCTTTTGGCAGTGCAAGATAAAAGATAACCAGCTGTCCTATCACTGGGGAGTTACTAATATATCATTGGATGCAGTTGAGATGCTTAGAGATATCTGGCTATGTTTTTAATCAGCTTGCATTTTAGACCTTTAAAGTACAAATATGGATTTCAAACATGTCAAGGGAACAAATTAACTCCAAAAAATGGCCATTCTTTCCAAGGTTGCACCTGCCATGAAATTGCTCCAAGTTTGTGTTTCCCTTTCTGGTCTCCAGCGTGTCATTATGGCAGATTGATCTCCGTCCTCTGCCTAGCAGCTCCCCATTAGATGGTTTCTGTATGGAAATTAATGGAAGGCTGAAAACATTGCTTTTTCAACTGCAATAGCAGAAGTCACTTTTGATTAAGCATTTGAAATCCAGCTGACTGGAATGATCTCTTTGCTTTAGTTTGCTCTTGTATTATCACTCGTGTCAAGCTTTGTTGCAGCAGCCATTTCTTTGGCACCACTACCCTATCTGTCTCTAATGGGAATTACACTCCTACCTGCCTCTGTTTATTTTACTATAGGTCCTGCTCTCATTTTTACCGAGGCCAACCTTCTGGTTCGCAGTAGAAAATCCATGTGAAAGCTTAAGCATTTACCTATCTCCCACTGGTCTTCTTGACCCATGTTTTATTTTATGATATGCTGTTGATGATTGCATGTTTTCCTTTGTTTATATAAGGTACCAAATGGAGTTTGCAAGTCTGTGAATATGAAGATAGAAAAGATGCAACTGTTTTGGATCTAAGAGCTCCATCACACCAGGTTGATAGTGTGCTTTCACGGCAAATTTCATTCAAAAGACTCCCATGTCGTCTACCTTTTAGTCTGTTATCATGGCCAAGGGCTCGGATGACGTCGACAATGTCCTGCTGTGTTTGCGGTTCTTCCCACCACCCCCTCTTGGTGATGTATTTTGCTCCTCGGAAAGTGCGATTCTTCTTGAACTCTGAGCGGCCACTGGGGTTGCAGAAGGATGACGAGGAGCAAATGATGCAATACTAATCCAAATGATGCACAGGGGATTCCAGAGGCAACCCAGGATGACCAGGGACTTTCCTCGGGATATCTAGGACTGCAGAAAACCTAATTTTTCTGCAGTCCTGGGACAATCCTGAGGAGCACGGGCCATGTGGTTGCTACTCCCAGGTCATCACTTCCTCCCTGTGAGTAGCAGGGATCTTAAAATGGGCACAGAGCTGTGAGGGGGCAGTCCATGCCCACCGGGGGTGGGGATGGGGAGCGGATTCAGGGTTTGTTTTTTAACTTACTTTTCTGGAGGAGCACAATTGCACTCCTTTTGCTTTTGCAGAAAAAAATGGCAGCCTCAATGTCCTCTTTCCTTCTAGGATGTTGCACATCCATCAAGAAACTGAGGGAGGATCGCAGAAGCAGGTAAGTCCACAATCCTCCCCCCTCCCTCCATACCCTATGGTGTAGACATGCACAGAGAGAGGGTGTGGCAAAGAGATGAAGAGAAACAGAGAGAGAGAGAGAGAGAGAGAGAGAGAGAGAGAGAGAGAGAGAGAGAGAAGAGCTTGGTCACACCTACCACTGGCATGCTGTCACCAATAGATTCCTCCTCCACCAAGGGAATGGGGCCTTTGACACCCCTCCGTTGATATCCCTGATTCAGAGGCTGATAATCCAACAAACAATCCTAATATTATGAGTCACAGTAATGGCACATGGAGTGGTATGTGCTAGCATGATTGAAATGCCATCCCATAAGAAAAAAGTATGTGTGTGTGGAGGGGGATTCTGCTTACTGTGGCATATGTAGGCTGGTTCACATATTCAGGCAGCACAACTCAACTTTATTCTCAGAATCATTATTATACTCATGTGCCCATGGCCATCTGCTCCCAAGTGAACCCTAAGCACACATTCTACATGGGATTGTGGCACGGGCTATGATCACAGTAGATATAAGCCGTAGGGTACTCCCAGTGAAGATCTCCTCCTGAAGCCTTCAACTTTGATGTGATCGTCAGGGCCATTCCACTTCCCTCTGCACACACACACATTTTGCATTATGTACTGGAGGGGAAGAGTGTATGGAGAGGGTGTCAACTAAACTGCAGGATGCAGGTAGCAGAGAATCCTTTGACATTTCTGTGTATGGTGTTTCTAGGAGAGCTCAAAATCATGAGATCCACAATGAAGCAGTGATGTTGATTGCTTCATGGTGGCTTAGAATGATACATATTTCAGTCCCCCATAACCATAACCATGTTGTGCCCCATCAGATCTCATTTCCAGGCTCTGTTAGAGCTGTGTGTACACCAATGTATCACTGCGTGGAATGCTAGTAGAGCTCCATGATCAGACAGTCATTGAAATTCATCCTAAATTGACATTATTTAGTACAGCTAGTCATAGCTCAAGCAGAGCCAGCCCTACCATTAGGCAAAATGAGGCAACCACTCAGGGCAGTTGCTGGGGGCAGCAAAGCAGCCTTCCCCACTGTTCCTCCTGTGTCCCACCCCCAAGTTATTCTCTCAGAGGATAGAGCTGTGTATGACACATTTATCCAGGGCCCTCTAAACTGTGTGTTGCCTGAGGTAGAGGATGCTGTCCTGTGGTCAGTGTTGAAATAATATTGAACTGCCAGTCCAGTCAGCTTTGTACTTGGGATGAATAGGGGGCGCCATTTTGTCCTTGGCTCATTATATATACGACAGGCTGCAATCCACATGCACATTGCCAGCACCAACAAAGGAATGGAAATACCCACAGGCACACAGGGAGCTTTATCACGCTGCAGTAGGCAACAGTACAGAACCATACATTTTCAAATTAAACAAGAAGATTATTTTTAAAATATTGAGCTTTTAAATATAATAATGTATTCTAATACAAAGATAAATCACAGCCATTCAGTTTCCCCATTAGCATTAATATTTGATGTCACATCGAATACTTATCCTCTCTCTCCCTGCAATCATCTTGCTTCCTACCTGCCTAATTTCATTGAATTTCTGCATGTCAGCTGAAAAGCAGCAGAAGTACAAAGTAGCTTTTCTGCATGGAGTCCATATTAAAGAACAGACCCAATATTAATCAAAGCTGTGATAGAACTGAGAGGGTAAGATAACTATAAAATGCATGGCCAGTCACAGCGCTGAAGGATTATATTCTGGCTACTTTATCAATGAGCCGGTTTTTCTTAGAAATGATGAAAAGGGCAGGACGGAAAACAGGGGAAGTTTCTTTTAAGCTGAATTGCCAGTAAATCAACTTGTAATTTAGAACATTGAAAGTTTCTGCCACACTGACTACAAGTAAGAATGTGCTGCAGCAAATGAAAATGAGCTCATTTAGAAAGCCTTACGAATGAGGGTTGATGAAAAGCTAGGATTTACAACACAAGGATCCCACATTGCGCCAAATCCCAGAATGAAAATGCAAGACATGGTGAAAAAAGCCTCCGCAAGCCTTGGGCTCATGCACACCCCCACCCCATTCCTCCTGTGAAGCCTGGAGGAGGAGTTTTGGAAGCTTGTACTTTTACTTTTGGTTAACTGCAGTTTGTTTAAATGTGGTTAAATTCAAACAAGCCAACTTCAAAACTATGGTTTCTGAAGCTCGCTTGTTGAAATTACCCTTAGCTATTGTGAACTGTGATGCAGGTCAGAAGACATGGGAAGATTAACTAAAAGCAGAAGTAAACACTTCCAACCTCCACTTCCTGGCCACGCAGGAGAGGGGAGCAGATGAGCCCATGGTTTAGCATGATGTGTGAACACAGTCAATAAAAGGTATGATTTGGGGGCTTTGACTTTTTTTTCTTTGTGTACATGTTTGATGAGTATTGCACTTAACTGATCAGTCCTGTACTTAACGGCCAACTCCGCCTTTGTTCAATGCAAGCATATGTCCAGGGTGGGCAAGTGCAGCACAAAGGCAACAAGTGGCCCCCATCCCCCCAGTGCAGCCCCCACCCCCCTGCCAAAATTTGCAGCAGCAGCAAAACCATTAGCAGTTTGCTTGACTACATTTAGTTGACAAACGCCTTACATCCATGCCTGGCACAGCTTGGGCATGGTGTAGCTGCTGTGAGTGGGGGTGGATGCATGAGGTGTGGAGGGGACATGGAGCCTATTTAGTGGCTCTCACCCCTTGCCTCCTCCACTTTCCAAAAAGCAGCTTCCTCCCTCCCCTGTAGTAGGGTTCACTGGTCATCCTTAGGAAGCCAAGAAGGATTTTTTTGCTCATTACCTTCAATTGATTGTGAGGTTTTTTTTCACCTACTTCACACTGCAAGACAGGTGAGAGAGTAATAAATAGGCTGATTGGAACGTTTTCAATTTGGACACATTTGTAGGCAGGTAGGTGGGCATCTTCAGCTGGCTAGGGTCGGTGAGCATTCTGAGGCACCTAGTGCTGATGGGTAATGCCTGAGGCTTAACAGCTGCGAGCCCTGTGGCCCAGCTGGTGAGATTAGTGTTATTAGGATTAGGTTATTAGGTTATTAGAGATTAGGATTAGGGTTCTTAAGGCCAACCTTTCTCATGCACCCAAGAGTCTCGCAGTACGAGGGGGTAACATCGGAAGGCCTTCCACCTCAAAAGAGGGAGCCAGGGGGTGGTGAACTTACTGACACCACTCTCTGGTCGGGAATGTCTCGCTCTATCCATCTAAGGCTGAAGGCCATGTTAGAAAAAGATGCCCGCTAAGATTATACCCTTCTGCAGATCTATCAATAAATGTAGCCCTGATTAAACCCACCTTTTGTGTCATCTCGTTATTTTCCACACGCCACGCTCCGCAATTACATTTAGCTGAGAAGCTACATTTGACCCTTTTACTGCTTTGCAGCAGCTTGCAGCTGAAATGTGTTAGCAAACTGCTAGTGCTTTTGCCACCACCACTAAATTGGGTGGCATGGTGGTGGCAGGAGTGCAGCTCATGAGGGCAGATATGTAAAGCAGCCCCCAGATGCCCTCAAATTGCCCATCCCTGTTTCCCCAAGCGATAGCTAGAATTGTCATCTCTGCTACAGACCTTATTAAGCTGAGCCCATTGTGGCTCCAAGAATCAGATTAGTAATATTGTCTTTTTTAAAACAGAGAAGTTTAGTCAAGGGGGGGCTGGCACTTATGGTCACAGGTCATCTGGTCACAGTCCTGCACACCACAATGAGATACAGTATATTTCTATTAAATTTAAATAATTATTTCTAAATTTGTATCTATACATATAAATTAGCAAATGCAAACCCACAGCGAGATGCAGTGTATTTCTATTAAAATTTTAATGATTAGTTCTAAATTTGCATTTATGCATATAAATTAGCATATGCAAATTTTATGCAAAACTGTTTCTTCTTTTGTCCTGCTTTGGTGATGCATTTCCTCTTTTCTGACAATAGCTTCGGCTATTGGGCAGTATAAAAATGTAATAAATAAAATAAAAATAAAATAAATTGAAACCACAATCTAATTGGCACAGCCTTAGTTAGAGAAGATACAGTAAGTAACGATGAGCCTCTGCAAGGTTATTCTGGTGAGAGAATTACATCCAGAGTTGATAAACTTGTGCCCCAAAGCAACATGAAGCCAAGCCATGCTGACATGAGATGTAAAGGGTGCACCATGCAACAAATATGCAGACTAAGTCAATGCCAAGAGGTTTATCATAGAATGTTAATAATTTGACATGTATTCTGGAAAGTATGGCAGGAACCATCGTTGAGATAGATGATTGACTGATGCATTTCCAGCCCCCCAGCCCCACCCCTCAAAAAAGGTTAAACCATTAGTTGCAGAAGCCATAAAACTACTTTTTGAATATTCATCCATCAACCGGACAGCTGCAAAAGCCAAACTATACATCATCACGTACACAGCAGAAGCAATTATGGTGATTGGATGTCTCTGAATTTCATATAATAATACAGTAGAGATTGTCTAGGGAGGTGAAAGAGCCCTTTGGGAATGCCTATTTGAACATTTTGGTGAGCCATTTCACAACCAAGACTGGCTAAATATCTGGTTGTTGTTCTCTGACTGGCAAAGAGTGGGAAATGTCAACAGTGATATTTAATGATTTGGGAATGAACAATACAAGAAAAAAAACCAGGAAAAGAACCTGGCAAATTTGGACACTGACACCCGCTATTATACTGTGAATGGAAACAGGAAGACAGTAATAACAAAGCATTGGATGAATGCAAAGGAAATAGAACACAACTGTTAGTAAAGCATATGGGGATAATAGATTCCCAGATTGTCACCTAGCTCTAAAGCAAGGACAAATTGCCCTATGATGGTCTCTGATTTATTATGGGGTCTTTTGCACAGTTCCATAAAACTATCTTTTTTCCTCAGTCACTGGTGTGAGAATATAATCCTAGTGTTCTGAAATGTAATTCATTCTTTGAGGAATTTGCTGAACCCCAGAAAGTCTCAAAAATAATGACAGGGAATGATTTGAGGTTTAAGAGGAAAAACGAAACAAAAATCACACACAGCACAACTGAAAGCATGTTTACTTGGTGAGGAAGAATGTCTACAGCTGGAAGCTTTTTCTGTTCATGCACGCTTCCCTCAGGATTTAGGACCCTGGAAAATCAGGGCTCTACATGTTCTGATCCTCATGTCTGTGGAGCTGAGGCGCTTGGTTTGTTTTACTCCAGTGTAACTCTGCATGGTCCTGATTTTGATCAGGATCATGGAACTTCGGGAGGGGGAGTTAAATCTTCCTCCCCACCCATTTCCCCCCAAATTCCAACCCCCTCCTGGTTTAATATTTAAGATAAAAAAACGATTGCAAAACTACATGGAGAGGTTTTAGATTTATACCTACGAACGGCCCCACACTAGCATCAAAGAATGTGCTGCAAATGAAAACAGCTATTAACTAATAAGCACATTATTCAGCATTCAGTACTCAATCAATGAGATTATTTCCATTATGTACATCAAATATCGATATATTCTTGCATTTTCCAACCCCTTCAGTTCATTTATCGAAACGAAATGGGCATAGAACTGCTATTCATTTAGAGCAGTTCAGTTAAAATTATTTTAAAATGATCTAATACTATAAACATATCTCATAAAATTAATGCTGCCTGGGCACTTTATGACCCCCATCTCTTCACAAGCCATTGATTAGCCAGATGCCAGGAATAGTATATTCTCTTTATTGCATTTTCGGTTTATTGTAGAGGCACCATTATCAATTCTGTTTAAAGTGTCTAGCTGGAGCTGTTCCTTCTTCACTGTTGTTTCATTAGGGTGTCTTGTTAATTCTGCAATTGATCCCTTTATAGATCTTTCATGGGGCCTAATAGTAATAGCCTTAAAATACATGCTCATGTTCTCTGGGAATACATTTTTCTTTAGCTAATTTCATTAAGCAATTTCCAGGTTTCCTTTACTATGTACTAAACAACATTAAACAACACTACAGAAGCACAGGGATAGAAATTCTATCTGCAAGAAAATCAATAGAAATTCTAACATTGGCTTTTGAGAATACTGTGTTACATGCTGGGGGCGGGGGGCGAGCGGTTCACAGGGGAAGGTTGTTTGCAGTTTAGCCTTGTCTCTTGCATACTTATAACACCACAATAGACCCAAAACAAATGCTTTACATTTGTGATGGCCAATGTCTATTTACGAAGTGGGGGCATTTATTCTACAGAGCACTGGAGCTAAAAGAATATTTTGCTGCATAGCCTGAGCCCCTTGCAAATGGTCAATCATGACCCATAAGATTGGTGCCATTCAGGCAACACATTATTGAAAGTATGTATTGTGGGAGGGAGAGGGCTTGAAGCTCACAAGTGCCTGGTGAGACGGGGGGGCTAGGGGGCCTAGGGTAGGGATGAGACCCTGATGTGTCCTTGGTTGGAAATGTGATGAGGTCTTAATCATTTCTGATTGGAACTAGATATACACTAGTGCTTTTTATCAGTATTGAAGTACAGTGATAACTGTTGGGCACATTACACATTTCCTATACCACTTTTCTAGCATTATTTCCTGCTTGTAATTCCATATTATCCAAAATACTGTAACAGATATCATTGGCTGTTTCTACACCTGCCTTTCCCCCCAGGATCATTCCTGTGCATCCAAATGACACACAGGGGGATCACGGGAGCAGGCAAGGATGATTCCTCCATTTTCCTGGGATAATCCTTGGGTGTAGAAAGGGCCATTGTGTGTACTACAAGGTATAAATGTAGAAGAGAGAGATAACATCACCATGCTGGTATCATATGACAAGAGGTGTAAATCTGGCCCTGCTCAAACTGAGCTATTTCCCAAACAATTATTTTTGAGGGGGGTGGTTAATCAGCTTAATCTCAGCCAGTCCAGTCTGAGTCAGAGGGAGCTTGGTCATCATTAGTGTTATATGTTCATATAACTACATAACATCATGGATTACAGCATCATTTCCTCCTTCCTAACTAACAACGGCATTAGAAAATTAGTGTGACCCAAAGTTCTTTAACCAAACGTAGTAACTGGGAAGTATGCAATTTATCAGCACTTACTTTACATTGATAAAAGTCATAACAGGGGCACAAACTCTATTAAAATATGAGAGAGCTAATTAAAATTATTTATTCAACATAGCTTATGCTAGTGGAAAGAAAGATTATCAGCTGTTTCAGACATTACTCAGCGTGGGTTTATAAACTGAAAACTATATTTGAGAAGATATCCAC
This sequence comes from Elgaria multicarinata webbii, assembly GCF_023053635.1. NCBI lineage: Eukaryota > Metazoa > Chordata > Lepidosauria > Squamata > Anguidae > Elgaria > Elgaria multicarinata. The sequence goes on from NC_086171.1 coordinate 171,539,583, forward strand.
ATCCTCTTTTAATTATAGTGTTCCTTTGAGAACTGGTCAACTAGCTAGCCCATTTCCCACCTTTGCTTCTGGACTGGAAAAACAGTGTTAATTGCAAATGACCTGTTGACTAAAATGAAATATTTATGAATTTATTGATAATAAGATTGTCTGTCTGGGTAGATTTGATTAATTCTAAAATGTATTGTCCCTCTAAGGGTGATGTGCCTTACCTAGCCATTTTCAACATAGTGGTTAGAAAGATTATCAACCATTTCATGCTTTTGTTCACACAAGCAAGATAATTAAACAGGGCCAATGGGTTAGGCATTTATATTTGTAATCCAAATTACCATACCTTCCAGTATTATTTGGAGCTAAATCAGCACACCGATGTTGCATATAATACCTGGGATTCTTTATCACCCCATTATGAATGCTACAGGAATGAGCTGAAATACATGGGATTGGATCCAGATTTAGGCATGTTCAACTGGCTTGACAGATGTGGACTTCCCCAGCCCCTCCTCCTCACAGAAACCCCTCCAGCCCCCTGAAAATGCTGGACCAAATGTTCAGGGATCCTGCTAAACAGGATGAACTGAGTTGTGGGAGGAAGGGGGAGGAAAGTCAGGCAGAGACATCTTCAGTGAGCTGAGAACTTCTGTCAATGGAAGGCAATTCCTGAATCCAACTCATGATCCAAGATGTGGCCAACGGTATTGGGGTATACCTCTCAGGATATGAAAATCAGTATGGATAGAAACAATGAGGGCAAAAAAGGCATCTGTATCAAGCAGCTATGTCTCTTTCCTTTTCATTCTTTCTCTAGAGTAGGCACAAAGAGCCTGATGCAGATCAGGACCCTGGCTGGGAATTATGGGAGTTGTGGTCCAATGCGTCTGGAGCACACGGGATTGGGGAAGGTTGCCCTAATCAAGTTCCAACTCAAAATGGCTCCTCCAGAGCTTTAAGAAAAAAGTTCCCATTGGCCAAGATGACCATATGAAAAGGAGGACAGGGCTCTTGCATCTTTAACAGTTGTATTGAAAAGGGAATTTCAGCAGGTGTCATTTGTATGCATGCAGCACCTGGTGAAATTCTCTCTTCATCACAACAGTTGAAGCTGCAGGAGCCCTGCATTCTTGAGGACTGTTTAGTTGTGATGAAGAGGGAATTTCACCAGGTGCTGCATGCATACAAATGCCACCTGCTGAAATTCCCTTTTCAATACAACTGTTAAAGATACAGGAGCCCTGTCCTCCTTTCCATATGATCACCCTAACATTGGCACCAATTCTACTGCTGCCAATTCCCCCTGCAAACCCCCCAACTCATTTTAGTCCATTTTCTTCACCTAGAAATAAACCCAAATTGGGAGGGACAAGAGAAGGCTCCAGGGTTTGCAGAGGGGAATCAGCAAGCATAGAAAGTGCATTTGCCTTTCACCAGCCTATTCTCTCCTACACATATCCTTCCTCTATTTCCACATTTCCATTAACTTGACAAACAGATTTCAGAACATTCTGAGAAAATATCTCATATGAGGCATTCATAAAACATGTTTGAATATGCATCCTGCAAAACAGAGTTTGTTCTCTAATTTGGAAAATGTCATCATATGACTAGTATGAATACCTAAAATTCAAAGCTTCAAATTTATTCTTTCAATGACTATATTAAAATATTTACTTAGAATTTGTCTTTCTTGGCCAAAAAAATAATTTGAATTTTGTTTAGTTGATGAATTTCTAATAGTTAATCATGTCTGAGGCACAAAACTCTCTGAAAGCCATACCCTGTGACCTGCCTGCTAATTTCAAATGTGTGGCAGCTGACTCTGATTATTCAGTGGAGAACATAAGGCACTCTGCACATGCTCATTGGCAACCTTTGTTCTTAGCGCTAGACAGGAGGTTTGGCAGATGTTTTGAAGACTAATCCTGGGACAAATTTGCTCCAATTAAGCACTGCTGCCACTTCACTTAGTGTTCTCACTTGACCAGAGGAATATCTGTCAAAAATCAACTTAGCAAGAGGAACAACACAGCCAAAGTAAATTGTTTTAAAAATCCAATTGTCATACATCACTAGCTGAGGTATTCTTCTGTCTCTAGGATAATGTCATCCCTTTCTTCATTTGAACTGAAACTAATTAATAAACTTGATTAAATTAACTTCTGCCTCAAAGAGCTATCGGAATTTTCCTGAAATATCATAAAACACACCTTCTAACAGACCAGGGCAAGATCTACACTACTGCTTTAAAATGGTTTATAACAGTAGTGACAACTGTTGGGGCCCAGGACACACTCCATTCGCAGTTTTCAAACTGTTTCCAAAGTGTCATATCCTGCTTGGTATAGATTTGGCCCAGGTGAACTCTTGTCTGATGAAATGCTAGGCTGCAGGAGGAAAAAGTAGATTTCTTCCATTGCTCACCCTGTTCTAGAGGCCCTATTACCAAAACATCTTTAGGGGATTTATGATACTTACACTGCAATCCTGTCCATATCTACTAAGAAGTAAGGTAACTAAAGGATTATCTCACAGAAGGGATCTACAGCCTATCCTCTGTCATTCAAGACTGTAGGACACGAAACTATGGGCTTAAGTTCCAGGAACACAGTTTTTGGATGAACAACAGAAAAAACTTCTTAACGGTAAGAGCCGTCAAACAACAGAACCAATTGCCTAGGCAGATGGTGGGCTCTCCATAGCCCAAGGTATTTAAGCAGAGACTGGACGGCCATCTGCCAGAAATGTTTTAAATTGAATTCCTATCTTGAATGATGGGCTGGACTCGATGGCCTAAAATAGCCCTTCCAACTCTGTGATTCTGTTATTCCAGACCTGCCTCTGGAGCAACAGAGAACATGTTTTTGCCCTGTTCCATGTGACATCCCTTCAGATACCCAATTCCTTCCCCCTTTCCTCATAGGATTTAATTTCCACACATGTAACACAACAGAAGAAAACAGCTTGTTGGCGTAATACTGGCCACAATTCATTATATCATCTCAAGCCTCATTGAAATGATAATGGTTGTACATTAGCTGAACTCTTGCATTTGATGATGTCAACAATGCCCACAAAAGCTTATGCCAGAAGAAAGTTGTTAGTCTTTAAGGCACCACAAGACTCTTTGTTGTTTTTGCTGCAACAGGCTAACATGTCTGCCTCTCTGGAAAGTGTACTCATACAAAAACTCTTGTTCATGTCAATAAGGCCTAAATGGATGTTTCCCAATAGATATTCCCCATGCTTGCAATATTTGTTTGTGAAAACTATGAACTTGAGAAATAGCAAAGACATTGAATAAATAAAAAAATAAGCAAGATTATTCATACAAAATTCAACACATGAAGATTCCAGATGTCTCAGTTGTTGTTTTTATAAATAAGTACTCTGAGGTTAATACCATGTAATTGACACTAGAAAAGATCTGCCTCTTCATTGATACAAGGATATTGTTCAAGCAGCCCAGAGGTCTCAGCTGAAGGCTTATATAGTAAAGTCTCCCTGCCCACACTCAGAGACACCTGCAACTAATCAGAGGCTTCTAGAAGAGGTCCTCATTAGGAGAGCCCTGCTCATGAGGAGCGTTCTTTTGCAACCAGGAACTACTTCTCACAGAGATGCTTCTGCATGTCTCTTCAGATGCTGATGTTGCTCTCAGGGGATATGCGGTTGCTCAACTGGCCTGGCTCGCTGCAGACCAAGTCGGGCAGATATTGGAAAGTGCACCAAAGTCTAGGGGGCTGAACTGACGAAAACTAGTTGAGCTCCACTCCCCAAAGAGATTCATCCAACATTCGTAGGATGTCGTTCCTGAAACCAGCAAAGGTGCCCCCGGTTGTCCTGGCCCTGTATTGCTTTATGAAGCATCTGAGCCTTCGTGTATTGCTAGAAGGATCCTTCTGTGAATGGACCCATGCCAGTGCATTGCTCATATAGTAGCTGGCAGGATAGGTTGAACAGTGACCCTCAAAATCTATGTTTTCTTGTCGTGTTACATTAAGCACTGGATAACATAAAAGTTCAAGTTTCTTATTCTGGATTTTGAACTGCATCATGATGAATAGGAGGTGGAATCATTCACCACCACATTGAGATTTCCACCAGCAATCATGCTATTTGGTGTTTCTTTGGAATACAAGAAGTTTGGTTAGAACAAAATGAGTTGGGAATATGGAAGAAAATACATTCATTCTCTACCCCATAGAGATTTCTTCACTGTGTTACTCAGTTCTTCAACTCAGCTGTCTGTACTCTCTTTGTTCTACACCCCTAGGCTGGATCTACACACATATATAAAACATTGTTTTTTGAGTTATAAAAGTATTGTTTTATTATGATTTTATACGCCCCCGGGCACATGTATTTATTAAAACGTTTCTTACCGTTGTGTTGTCCATAGATATGCACTGATCTGGGCCACACAATGTATTTTAAATAGTTTTTTTCCTCAAATCCCCCCCCCCGTCTGCGGTTTGTTCTTCCTGCTTCCTGTTTTCTTCCACTGCCCCTCATCCAAGAGGGAGGGAGGGATGGAGGGAGCCTCCAGCAGGTTTAAGGGATTACTTTCAAGCAAATCCCATTGATTTCAACTGTTTACATCACATGCTGGCTTCCCTTTGAGGAAAGCCCATTGAACAGAGAGAGTCTTACTTTGGAGTAAACACATATCGAACAATGTCCATACACATGCAGGGAGCCTCCAGCAGGGTTAGGGGATTTACTGTAAAGCAAATCCCTTTGATTTCAACTGTTTACATCACATGCAGATCATGGAAAGGGGAAGGGAAGGTGTGGCTGCAAAGAGGCACAAGGCAAGAAAGAGTTAAAACGGCTGCTACTTTGGACGGGAAACACAGGACACATCTCGAGGAAGGTGATTGGCTAAGGGAAAGCATTTGAAAATAATGGAATGATTCGTAACGACACAATCGGGCACATTACAGAAAATATAGCTACTTATACGGGTAAGATCAGAAAATATAACGACAGGAACAGTAAGTGATAAAACGATAAAAACCAAGCGTCATGTGGCGGGATAAGACGGAAAATGTAATTAAAAACGTTTAGAAGAGTTTATTCACTTATGTGTAGATCCACTTCGAGTTCTGTGGCTGCATTCTCAGACTCCATCCATATAAGTATAAAATGGATGGGGACATAAAGCCCCATGGGTGTCCTATGGAATATTGTGTTAAACGAATTTCCACTTGGGTCATTACTCCTTAGGAAATATACGCAGGGGACTGCACCATTTGTATGACTAAGAAAGATATTCAGTAGTGGGGGGGGGGAAACAAGATTAAAAACATATGTAAAAATGAAATACCCTACATGGTAGGGTGACCATATGAAAAGGAGGACAGGGCTCCTGTATCTTTAATAGTTGCATAGAAAAGGGAATGTCAGCAGGTGTCATTTGTATATATGGAGAACCTGGTGAAATTCCCTCTTCATCACAACAGTTAAAGGTGCAGGAGCTATATTAGAGCGACAGATTTAAAAGAGGGCAGGGCACCTACAACTTTAGCTGTTGTGATGAAGAGGAAATTTCCTCAGGTTCTCCATATATACAAATGACACCTGTTGAAATTCCCTTTTCAATGCAACTGTTAAAGATACAGGAGCCCTGTCCTCCTTTTCGTATGGTCACCCTAACTACATGGGTAGAAAGAAACCTTGGTGAAGTCTGGTAAGTTCTGTTTTTTACTAGCTTCCCAGCAAGGAATTCTCCCAGCATATAGCCATGCAAAATGAGACAGACTGATTTTTGTTTTTGTTTTTATCATGACAGCCATTTTGATTCCAACCAAAACACCAAAGAACATGGCCTAATGGGGCAGACAAAATGGCCACTGCCATGGAAACAAGGCCTACAAATCGTACAGAGTTTCTTGTATGATCTTCTGCCTCATACTCCAAGCCATCCTTAATAATCTCTTCAGAGGCCCTGTTCAGTGCACTCCCACCAAGAAAAATCAGGCACATGGCTACTAGGGAGAGGCCTTATTGGTGGTAGCACCTATGGAAAAGCAACCACCTCCCTCCCCCCTGCTTTGAAGCTTGCCTGACGTATTCTTTATGGTCTTTTCAGCATCAGGTTTGAGTCACCCCAGGGAGTTGTGCTTTATTTTAATAATCTGAGCTACAAATCGGGTCTATTTTTTTCTCTGCTAGAAAGGAACATTTTATGCTGCATTTGTTGTCTTTACTGTTGGATTTTAATTATTGAATTCTGTATTTTAATATTTTATTCTTTGTTCTGTGAGCTGATCAGAGAGAACATTGTATGGGTGGACATACAAATGTAGTAAATAAGTTTTCCTTCCCCTGTTTGACATTCTAATTCAACTTCTGTATCTGCAGGGGTTATGGTTAGTTCCATAGACTCTCATTACTTGTTCAAAAGCTTTTGTTCTTGTTGGATTAAAAGAAAGTATTCCAACACAATCAGAAACCATTAATATTTAGATTATTTTTTAAAAACACTCTTTGGTTTATACAGATATTGTGGGCCAAAGGTTCACATATAAATTCTCAAAGTCACTTTTGACAAATGGAGGTTGTTGATTTTTTGTTTGTTTGTTTTGCCTTTTCTCTTTAAACTGCACTTTCTCCCTCACACCTTCACAAACTCTCCTGAAGTTTTCCCAGTCTGCAAAACCAAAACTTCTTTCTGGAACAAATTTCAGAACAAGTTTCAGAACAATTGGTCAAACCATTTTGAATTTATGAATGCTAAAATAACCCACCCACCCAATCACCATTTACCATGGTGAAAACCCTCCACCTTCTTTCTTTCTTTTTCACCTGACAGGCCTTAACTGGAGTTGGACTAGGGTGACCATAGGGAAAGGAAGACAGGGCTCCTGTATCTTTAAGAGCTTCGGCTATTGGGCAGTATAAAAATGTAATAAATAAATAAATAACAGTGGCATAGAAAATGGAATTTCAGCAGGTGTCATTTGTATGCATGCAGCACCTGATGAAATTTCCTCTTCATCACAACAGTTAAAGCTGCAGGAGCCCTGCCCTCTTTTGTATCTGGTCATACTACACACACACACACACACACACACACACACACACACACACAAACACACACACAAAATTTGTTCTGATAGTTGGATTTGAAAATTAGCTTTAGGGTCTCCATGCTTTGCTTTCTTAATGATGTGAAACATAATAGCCTCAACTGTAATAAAGATGAATTACTTTTTCATAAAATAATGAAACTCCAGTAAACATTCAAGGTTTATCGCTTAATTTATCCCCTAGCACTTCTGGAGAAATGCTTTTTTTTTTTAATACTCCATTTTTAATATTCCCAGTCATTAGATTTCAATAACTAACTCAGTAGCTATGTGCGTCTCATTTCCCCGGACAAGCAAAATAGGCTGTAACTTCTTCTCAGTTTGAGTACTAATGCTGTAATTTAGAACTTCTGTCAAGATGAAAGATCTTCCAGGGGATTTACCAAAGACCCAGAGCAACACTTGAGCACAGCACTGGATAATGAAGTTTTCATTATTAAATAAAGATATTTTAGGAATGTCATAACCCATAAATCCATTCTCCTCGAATATATCACTACATTAGTTTGTTTATTTTCACACTCAGACTCCTGCCCCCGCCCTGTCATATTTAGCTACACTTGCACTCTCTGAAGTTGCCATGGAGATGATTTCAAGTGTCTCCTTTGGCAGGCCTGATGCTGGACTACGATTGGCTGGAAAAACCTAAATGCCTGTCAGGGAAGGCAGGGCAGGTACTCCTTTGTTGGCAGACATTCTAAGGCCCGGCAATCTAATGTTACCTTAAGGAAATGCTAATGTGAATCATAGAGGTTGGAAGGCTGAAGAATTATGAAGAGAGGGTTTTTTTCCCCTTTCAAAGTGAATTTAGTGCTGCTGAATGGTACCAGATTGGGTGCCCTGGGGCTCAACTCCTCCATTTATTTACAAGGCACGTAGACTGTCAGAAGCTGCAAGAAAATTCCCTTCTTCCCCCAGTCACTGAATATTGTGCTACCTAAGATCTTACAGCCTTTTCCCATGTTATGATCATGTCCTCAGATACTATAACTTACAGCATATGGGCAGAGGAGCAAAGATGTTTATAGATATAGATATAGATATATTCAAAAAAAGCAGAGTAGCTAAGGTGGACACTTAGAAATTGTCAAAAAAGAGGATAAAGGGAGCACTAATTTGCATATGCTTATTTATAGATGCAAAATTGTAAATAATTATAATAATTTAAATAGAAATTCCCCATAGTGTGGAAGACTATGACCAGGTGACCATTGTGTCTTCCTTCTGAATAGTCCTTTATCTTTAAATCGGACTTGGACTGGACAGCCCTTCAGACAGAGAATGCCTTCAAAATAAAGGACAGTGCTCTGACAGTCCTTTAACTAGAGGACACCCAGCCACCCAAGCTGTGGAAACAGAATGTATTAAAGAACCAATGACTCTCCATCACGCTTGTATGGAGGAACGTTATTGAGTCAGAATGGTGTATGCATGGTTTATGCAGGTACTCCTGGAGAAGGAAGAAAAGGACAATGCTCCCAACATCACAGGTGTCCATGGCACCAACCCCTTAACGTGAACACATTCAGGCCTAATCTACACCCGCAGCCTTTCACAAGGGAGGAGGGGTGGTTGCAAGTTTTCCTGCTTCTGGGATTGGCGCTCAGGGAGCACAAGAGAGTGAAGTTTCCTGCATTTTCAGGACTGCCATTGTGGGAGGATGTGTGCCCCGTGACGGCACTTCTGCATGTGGATTAGGAGAAGTGAGTGGGAATGGGCAGATTACGCAGCGATGGGGATGGGTTGTTGTTGTTTTTACTCCTCAGAGATGCGCACCAATGCAAATGCATGGCTAAACGTGGTGGGATAGGGATCGAATATGCAGTGCTGCACAGATATATGTTTGATTTTATTTTTTTATTTTTTAAAAAAAGACACTTGGCGATGAAACTCACTGATACTCATGCACACGCCCCTCACAGGTCATGGCTGTTAGCTGATTCTGGAACTCATGGTGAACAGCAACGACCTCACAAAGAGGGGAGTGACACACCAGCCACGGACTTTGGGATTGTAGTGAAAGAGGGGGGGGGGGAGATGTGACAAAACCAGTCAGTGAAATCCCAGAATAACTGAGTGGTGGAGCCGAAATCACAGCAGGATCAGCTGTGTGTCATGTAGCCCAATAGGGATGATTTCAATATTATTCTGTAATAAATGGCCTCAGTGTGAGATCAGCAAAGGGGCACCTACTCCCCTACAGTTGACATGACTCTGGCATTCAGTCCACATCTACCCATTGACTTACACATATTTAGAAGTTAATTTCCAAATGGAAGACATTTTAGCACTAAGCCTAGGAAATGGCACACATCCACCTCTCCCTTGTATCGTCCAAGAGAGAGGATGTGCAAGTCCCATGAGATCAGTGGTTTATTTCCACTGATGCTGGATCCAACCCCTTATTGGATCAAAATCTCTCCAGACCATAGCAACTAGTGGTGTACTGACTGAAAATTGCTATTGCAAATAAGCACACATGCACTCAGTAGCAGTAAAATTTTGAGAAATGTTAGTCAGTGAGGAAAGGAGAAATGTAGTGTCTAAGCTAGCCTTTCCGAAGCCGGTGCCCTCCCATGGCCATGCTGCCTGGGAATGATGGGAATTGCAGTCCAATTCATCTGGAAGGCAGCAGGTTGGGGAAGGCTAGTCTGTGGTTTGTTTCTGGATTCTTCACTCCTTTCCAAGCCTGGCAAACAACTGGTGCAATGAGAGGCTATGCCAGGAAGGGCAAAAGGCGTGCTCCCTCAGCCCCATGGCCCTGCTCCAAACTGCCTAAGAGCCTGTCAGTCCTGTAAGAGTATGGGTACAGCAGCAGCAGGCATCCTTCTACTAAACTTTTAAATCTCTGGATTTAAAAAAGCTCATGATTCTTTCATTCTTTATATATAATTTCAATAAGTTGCTTGCAAATGTAATTTCCTTCTTTGAGCCTTTTCTACATGAGCAATTTATTGCATGTTTGTGATTGGTCCTTTTGCAGGTCCTTTTCATGCCATCAACAACATCTGATGTTTCTCCCACCATTTTCAAGTGGGAATATACCCACCCCTCAAATGCAGCAATAAATGGGAAACATGTTATAAAGCTGTGCCATCTGCTGGCGCTAAAATGTTATGGCCACCATAGTTTGTGTATATAGATATAATAAAAACAGAGAGCTGCTATCTTCTTAATTTTAAATGGCATCTTGGCTCTCTGGGAGGAGGATGCAATTTACAGGTAAGTCCCAGCAGCACCGGCTCAGGGGAAGGGGAAAGGGTTTGAGGGGGCTGTGAAGAGGGGGCGAGGGGCTGCAAGTGGGGAACGGGGGATTCCATCCGTGAACGTGTCAACCGCCCGAGTCATCTCTGCATTCCACAGAGCGACCTGGGCTTTGACAGGAGCACCGGCCATATCAGCAGGAAAATCCCCCAGAGCCCTCTGGAATCCATCGAAGTCCATTAGGAAGGTCCATTAGCCAAAGCAAGGTGGGCACCCCCTGAAGCACCTGAGTTGAATCAGGAGCATTTGGGGGGCTTTGAAATGGCCCTCGAGGTGAGCTGGGGAGGCTGTGCATAGCCCTACATTTTATATAATTTATTCTGGCATTCTGCAACTTCATGACTAGCCCAACCACAATAAATTATGCAAAATAATAGATAAGATTTGCAGAATGAATCAGGCACCAGTAAAGCATAGCCTTTCAGACCTCCCACTACCTTGTGTCCACATGATTTAAGTGCTCTTAAATACTGTTTGGGGCACAAAGAGTCAGAAAACTTCATCAGAACCTGGGTTAATTACTGCCCCAAATATAACATAAGAATGTAAGAAAAGAAGAGCCATCCTGGATCAGACCAAGGGTCCATGTCATCCAGCATTCTGTTCACACAATGAACTGCTTCTGTACATGGGATTTGTGTGTGAAGGTGAGGGTGTTGGGGGGAAGGTCATCTTGTCCTTCACCTCATGCAGTAAAGTGACTTGGGTTAGCCCTGGTCACAATGTAAATTACTGCATCCATGACTGGAATTTTGCCTCAGGCTTCCACTCCATGGCCTTTCTTGAGAAATCTCTATACCAGGGTGGGTGGTGGGTGGGGTGAGTAGGCCTTTAATGCTCAGAAGGTGTGTGCTTCTGCAAGTGGAAAGCATCTGCCCATTGTTTGCCTTCACAAGAGGGGGGAAAGTATGTTTTCTACAGCAGATATCACAATTCTGGCATTCAATGCAATGTAGTGACACCCACAGCATTGTGGCATCTACAGTATAGTCTTGTAGTGGTTAAAGTGTGAGAATAGACCTGGGGAGACCCCAAAGCAACCCCCATCCAGCCATAAGGCTCACCGGGTGACTCTGGGCCAGCCAATATCTCTCAGCCTAATCTCATTCATAAGGTTGTTGTGAAGATAAAATAGGGAAATCATGTACACCCCCTTAAGATCACTGGAGGAAAGGTGGAATATAAATGTAATAATAAAAAATAAAGGTGTGGCAGTATTACCTGATGCTTCTGTTATTGCAGCCATGCACAGCAGGAGGAGCTGGTGACCAATATCAGATTCATGACCTAGCTGCTAGGACTAACAGTCTAACTCTGAATGAATGGATGCAATGCAAGGAGAAATTCCATTACTCTACTTGTAGGCACCAAGATGTCCCTTTGAATGATTACAGAGGTTTCAATGGATTGGAAATAGGTTGCTTTTAAAGAGGAGGGGAGTGAGGGAGATGAGCAGCTAACATCTGTGCAGCCATTCATTGCCTCTATAAAACATCTGGGAAAGGAAATTATGAATTGTGCTTTTTTAAAAAAGAGACAAGGCCATTCACTCATCAGTCCGATAAATTTATTCTTAGAGTGGAAAACACACCATAAACACTATCAGCACTTCAATTAATTGAAAATAAATTCTCCACTCCCAACACTAAACAAATGGGAAAGTTTGGGAAGATAGTGTTAATGCTGCCTGTAATAGTTTGCTAAGATTCAACTAATTAAAAAAAAAACTCATTTGAAGATAGTTAATGGATTCTGCATTTCTACAAAGCATTAGGAAGGCAACATTTATCTGAACTTTGGGGCCTGCACTGATTACTACTCAATTAGTTGTGATTCAATTCACTGAAGAAAAATGGTCATTTCATTAGCACAAAGAAATAACCATTGGCCACAAAATATATTTCCCGGAATTGCTATGGCAACTGGGATGACCCTGTGCTGAGCTTGGAATTTTAATTCTGCCTGGGAATTGTAATTATGGTTATGTTGGATCATCCTTGAATGACTGTCTGAAGTTGGTAATGGGTGGACAAGGGTGAATAAACATAGCGAGTGATTGTAGAATAAGGATTTTCCTTTCAGTATGGAATGAATAAAAAAAGAATGTGGTTCTGAAATGAATACTCTGAGATATGAATGGGACTCCCATTCTGAGCTCCCATTCAAACAATTCAGGGAGGAGCTTACCTGGCAGCAGTGGTAGCATAAACAGCTGACTTTGTCTGTGACTCCTGGTAGCTGCCATTTCCCCCCATATGCCCCAGAGATTATGTCATTTTGGAGTATTGTAGGGGAAATGGCAGTCCCCACTTGGAAGCTGCCAGAGGGGGGCTGCTGTTTATTGTGGTGGTCACCATTTCTTCTCAGTGCCCTGGAACTGCAATGTCTTGGGTATGGTGGGTAATAACATGGCAGTATTTCCACTGTGACTACTGTCATCACAAGTAGCTAGCGATGGGTGAACGAGCGATGTTTGAGTTGGCTAGGATTCTTAAAACATCACTTGATTCCTGTTCACCTTTGTGACTGCTGCTTGCTCACTGCAAACAGAAAGATTGTGCAAATTGAGTAGTGATCAAACATGAAATTTGCGCAACTTTCCTCAAATTTGTGGAACTTTACTAATTTGCATAACTTTCTTCCATGGACTAAATCATGGCTGATTCGCTCTATAGGGAAAATTTGTGCAAATTAGGAAATGTGCACAAAAGTGAACTGGGAAAGTTTCACACACTGAATGCAAACACACATCTAACAATTTGTAGGGCTGTTCACTGCCTCAGGCCGAGGCCCCAAATCCAAGGCAAGGTGGGCTGATTTGGCTCACTTCGCCTCAGTTTCGAGGTGGTTCCAGCTCAGCCCGAGGCACCCTGGAGCCGATCAGCTCTGAAGCTTCGGGGCACCTCGGGGCACTTCGGGGTAGCACTGGGTGGTCCTCCTTACCTGCTGCCATCGCCACCGCTGCTGCCTCCTCATTGCTCCTGCTGGCTTCCAGCGCCAGATGTCAGTAGAAGCAGGCCGCATGCGATTTTAAGATATCGCGGGGGCTCTGGAGATGAGTACCTCTATGACCACTATAGTTTGTGGCCATAGAGGTACTAATCAGCAGAGCCCCCATGATATCTTTAAATTGCGGGCAGCCTGGTTCTACTGACATCCAGCGCTGGAAGCCAGCAGGAGCGATGAGGAGGAGGAGGAGGCGGAAGCCATGAATAGAGTAACATCATGAAAAAAGTATTGTGAATCCCTGCTTAAAACTGGAGAAGTGATGGAATTGTCTATCTTAATGTTTATTATGCTTAGTGTTTCAAACAGATAGATAAGCAAGCTTAAGGAATGTTTGCTAAGGGTTGGAAGGGATGGGACAGTCCTTTGTGAGAATAGGGATGGAAGAATTTTTAAGACTGATTTTTAAAAGATCTGTAGCCCTTTGTCACCACTTGGAAGTTGCTTCATCATGTCTAAAATTACTTTGAGATGACATATCGATTCAACAGAGGTTTTGTGACGTATATTAAACTTGAGCCCCTTTGACATCATCAACACTCACACAGAAATGCATTTACTTGTTTACATGGCTGTGTGCTGATCATATATTTGCTGCTAGACACTGCCACCGAGTCCTTGAGAGAGATAATCATTGCTCCAATTTAGCTGGAAGGCATATGTATGTAGAAGCAGGGTCCTGCACAGTTAACTCCAGTTGGATGAGTGACCACATGCTAATAAGTGAACATCTCTTACAACCAGATACTGCATATATCAGTTCCTCTTCCAATCCAACTGCTGGGGTTGTATACATACAGCCTAGATCCCCACCAAAAAAAAAAAATCCATTATGTCAACTAGCTATTTGGGAAAGGATCAGGGGCTTGTTTCAGTTCTCCCTACTGAGTAGCTAATTGGCACATTTGCTGATATCCTGGCATGGGCTATACATGTGCAGCTCCAGCTGCTCTGCACAAGCACAGTTAGATCAGAGCTCTAGGGCCGATCTACACCAAGCAAGATATAACACTTTTATAACGGTATGAAAACTGTATATATAATGTGTCTTGGGCCTTAACAGTTGTCATAACCATTATAAAACGTTATAAGCAGTAGTGTAGACCCTGCCCTAGAGAAGACATTGCTCATTGGAGCTGCCACTTATCCATCACCAAACAAAAGGAAATATATCACCAAAAAGGGAGAACAAAAAGGGGCGGTGATGGGCTGGATGAGGAAAAACAAACTGAACCTGAATCCAGACAAGATGGAGGTGCTTACTGTCAAAGGCCTCAACCTGGGTTTGGAGGTGTGTCAACCAGTTCTGAATGGGGTTACATTCCCTCTGAAAGACTGTGTTCGCAGCTTGGAGGTGCTCCTGGATGCATCGCTCCAAATGACAGCCCAGATAGATGCGATGGCCAGGAGTGCTTACTATCAGCTTCGGCTGATATGACAGCTGAGCCCCTTCCTAGAGTTGGAAGACCTAAAGACAGTACTGCACACGCTGGTAACTTCGAGGCTTGACTTCTGCAATGCACTGTACATAGGGCTTCCTTGTGCCTAGTCCGGAAACTTCAACTAGTGCAAAATATGGCAGCCAGGTTGGTCACCATCTATGGGTTTAAAATCATTACACTGGCTGCCAATTAGTTTTCAGGTGAAGTATAAAGTGTTGGTTATTATTTTTAAAGCCCTACATGGTTTGGATCCAAGTTACCTGTGGGATTACCTTCTCCTGTACAATCCTCCCCACACACTTAGGTCCTCTGGGAAGAATCTACTTCAGTCAGCAAAAACTGGATTGACAACTGTTACCCAGAGGACATCCTCTTCTGCCACTCCCAGACTGTGGAATGGCCTGCCAGGAGAGATTCATCAACTTAACAGTCTTCCAGAATTTAACAGAGCCATAAAGACTGATCTCTTCCAGCAGACCTACCCAGTTGAATTTTAAGATGCCTTTTAATAATGTCCTGCCTTTTAATAATGTATTAGTTGTATATGCTTTTAATCAATTATATGTATTTTATGGTGTAAGAAATAAATTCATTATTATTATTATTATTATTATTATTATTTGCATAATATGTGCATGTGCTAATGTAAATTTAAATGCAAATTTAGACATTATTATAATTTAAATAGAAATACAGGCCATCCCACCATAGTGTGAAAGTCTGTAACCTGTGTGCCTGCCTGTTCAGCCTACTGCTGTTGCTGGAGCTAAATCAGAGAATCAGCATTTAATAGCATATGCTGAGTTTTTTAACTGACCACAGAATAGTTGTTTTTAACAGATATTGTCTGTTTTTGTTTGTATTTTATGCTTTTTATGGTTTTAAATTTTGTATATTTGTTTTTAATGTTCACTGTTTTTAACTTTTGTCAATTGCCCAGAGAGCTTTGGCTATGGGGCAGTATATAAATTTAATTAATTAATTAATTAATTAATAATCAGGTACAAGCTATTGATGGGCAACGGTTCTTCTGGGTCTTTATATTTAAACCAGAATTGGACAGGAGAACCCTTCAAACAGAGGACTGTCCTCAGTAAAAGAGGAAACATGGCCACCCAGTCATAAATCTCTGCATTCTGGCTCTTCTGCCTCCCTGAATTCCAGATCTTACCCTTTCATGCAGCCTTCCTATGGAGGAAATGATTCATGGCAAAACCTTCCTTGATGTCTATGGGAGGGTACAAGATGAGTAGCTGGAGAAGGTCTCTCTGGCAAAACAAACTCAGGGTAGATTCCTTAGAGGCATTTTTCACAAAGCATGTCTCAGCATGTCCCCATAAAAACTTTGGAGAAAGGGAGCAGTGAACACCCCCAGTTACCGATAGACAATCTGCGTAGCTTTAAATCAGTTTGAAACAAATATACTGCAATCCCAAGGAAGGGGTAAGACAGGCCCTTTTCCAGCAATCCGATGAGTCCTGAATGTGCCACTGCTGCTGCTGGATCTAAATCAGAGAATCAGCAAGTGGAAGCAAGATCGATAAGTGTATTTTATGGTGGTCTAGTAATAGCGGTAAACTGAAGCAACTATCACCATTCTCATCCAGACTGCCAATGTCTCCACGAGAAAGTGCTGAGGGGAAAAGAATTTTCCAATATCTCCCACTGCTCTGCCTGCCAGTATATCACAGATGGCCTAAGAGGGAATGTGGTTTTTTATCTATTAAGCAACTGACTCCAGAACCTAGATGTGTGGGGTCTAGAAACTTCCTAAGGTCTAGAAACTTCTTCAGGCAAAATATTCTTGTTAATTTATTGTTTACTTTGCTTCATTCTCCACATCATATTTACATTTGCAGGAAATATCTCATCAATATCCATTTAGTGTAGTGCATCTCCATCAACAATATCAGGAAAATAATACTGTCCTACCTTACAGGACTGTGGTAAGGACTGCTAAGATTGCCTTTATAGAGTACAGTGAGTACTCAAAAAGCACTATATGCTAAATATTACTATTATTATAAATAACCCCATCATCATCAAGCAACAGCAAGGCCCAGTGCTGACAGCTGCCCTGACCTCCCCCCTCCCCCGCCCGTCAATTTAAATAAAGTGTTCAGGCCTGGAAGCCGCCACTGCAATTTCCCAAAATGCCCTGCAGCAATACTACGTAGGCCAGCCACTTATAAGTTGCCAAAAAAGCGGAAATGCTTAACTGAAGAAAAGGACAAAAGGGATACCAATTTGCATAAAATTTGCATATGCTAATATATATAAATGTATGTAAATTTATATATACTTATTATAATATTAATAGAAATATTGTATTGCTCACCATAGTGGGGAAGACTGTGCCCCTGCCTGTTCAGTCAGCTGGTAGATGCTGTTGATGGTCATCAGTTTGTATGGATCACTGTCTATAAACCGGAATTGGACTGGATAGCCCTTCAAACAGAGGACAATCCTACCTAATTCACACTTTTATAACCAATATGTGGATCAAAAGGCAATTGTTCTTTGATATTCACACTGAATTTTGTGATGCAGTTCTTCAGTCAAAAAACGTGCACGAAAAATGCATGTGTAAGGAGGGAAGGCAACAAAATTTGTATGTTAGTTAAGATAATGTACAGAAATGCATGATTGGATGCATATATTAGGCAAAAATGCATACAAAGTGTACATATTAGGAGAAGTGTGCATGAAAATGGGTGCAAATTTTCATGCAGACTTTAAAAAAAAGAGCAAACTGATGCAGAAATTGCATGGAATGAATTTAAGATTGGAAAACAAAAGAACAGAGTAAGATGCCTTATAATAAATCAGACTCTTGGTCCATCTAGCCTAGTATTGCTGACATTGGGCGGTTCACATGACATGACAACCCACCCACCCACCGCATGAGGTGTTTACAACAGCCTGACATGACATGATAGCCCACTGTGCAGCTTCCACTTTCCATAACCAACCGTCACTTATCAAACCATGCAAACCTGGAGAGCATGGGTTATTTAAATAGAGGAATGTCCTCTGTAAAAGAGGACATATGGCCACCCTGTCTCTCATCCACTCAGCTAGGGTGATGTTGCTACTGCCTGCCCACCAACATAAGAGAGGTCCCACCAAAGAGCACATTGCCAATGTCCTCTCAAACCTGGCCCAGGTTATAAATCCTGGAGTATAGATATGTCCTGCCCCTATGCTTGTACTTGTCTGCCTTTCAAACTATATATTTAAAGGGAGTAAAACACCTTTCCACAAAGACTTGTGAATTATGGAATTGCTCTCCCCAGTGATACCTGCAAAAATTGTACATTAAATAAAGGCCCCAGGGAACTCATTCAAAGACACACATCATTTGAAACACCAACTTGTTTTAAAGATAGAACACACCAACATCTTGGGCAGAAGGACAAAAGAAAGGGAAGATCAATTCTTACAAGTTTTAACACTGTATGGCATTCATACTAATTGTTTTTAGTGCATGCAATTCTTTTTAATTAATGTATACTTTTACATTACTAAAAACATGTATGTATATCCTACTATTCTGCCTCTCTTAGAGATTCCCAATAAAAAACAATTAAACCTTAATTAAAATCTTAAACAGACCTTTTTTTGGGGGGGGGGGGTTTGAGCCTATAACAGTGCCTGCTTCCCCTTTTGTATGTACAGAACCACACTTGCTTTCATTCCAAGTGAAGGAAGAACAATCTGCACCCTCCCTGTCCTGCCTCACTACATCTGTTGCCAGGAAGGAAACGTTGGCCCAATGCAAGCTTTATGGTTCCGAGGCCCTTAATGCCCCCCTCCCTCAATGAGTGAATCTTCTCACCACCATTCGCATCAGCTGTTATTGCTCCTCATCCTCCTTCTCATCATGGCTACTACTTGCTTGCTTGCTTGACAGGCAAAGAACCAGCGACTGAGTAGGCAATGGCAACTACTGCTCCCCTTCTCACTACTACTGTTGTCTGGGCCAGAGCAAGAGGAAGGAGAGCAAGCAGGTTGCAATGTTGAACTGGGGGGACCAGGGGGGCCCTGCTGGAGAGTGGGTCCTTGGCAGGTGCCTAAGCATGCCTACCTTTCATGGTAACTCTGTGATACCTCCAATACCATGGAGCTTCTGAAAAGAGAGGAGCTGTGGCTTAGCAGTACTATGTTAGCTGGAGGAGCCTTGTGCTGTAAGAAACAAAGGTTGATAGTGGTGGGCATTATGTTTCCCATATCTGAGCCCTTCTTTTAGCTATAGCATGGGCTAGTTCCTAGTGGAGAGATTGGTCAACCATCTTCATGAGTAGCACTACATTTACAAAACTGGTTCTCACAATCAGTTATTTTAAATTTTATTTAAGCCATGGTGGCTTATTTAAAACATGGCACGTGCCAAGCATGATTTCCTAATCAGTGCTCAGGTGTTACTTGTCGCATTGTCCAAACCTGGGAAGCATGGCTTGTTGGAGGGAAAAACAACCCTCCAATAACCCATGGGCTGTTGTAGATCATGCAAACTGGCCCATTGGGTTCAATACCTTCCTTTATTGTTGGGATGATGTAAATAAAATGTTTCCTTCAGTGTAAATGAGAACCATCCTCCAATATACCGGTTTGGGGCCGACTCATTTGAACAATAATTACTTCATTAATCTTCTCAGCATCCTGGGGAGGTAGGTGTTGTTATCCAATTTTTCAAATGACACAGAAGTCTTGTTACAATTTGTAAAATGACTGTAAAAAGTATCTGCCAACACACAGGCTGAGGTGAGATAAGTAATGGATTCCTCCATCTTCTCCATAAATTTAATCTGTTTTTGTTTTTTAATTACCAAATTAGCTTATTTTGGTCTCAAAGTGACAGAGATGACATAAGACCTGTTAAGGCTTTTTCTCTGGTATGTGAGCCATCAGTCCTGTACCTGGCTCCACCACCTGATCCTTGATTCAGAAAAATAGTTCAGAGATCTTAAAGTGTCTTTGATGCTGGTGACAAATAAGCAGTATATGAAGGGGGAGCAAACCATACTGCCATGACCATATCAGTTCCTCCATTCCTCATCTTTACTTTAGCTGAATGGGCTCTTCCATCTGACAGAGAATGGACAACACTGGGGTCCATTCTTGACTTTACACCTTTTGACTTCCATACTGACTGTATTGTCTCCAGTCCTACTATTGCTGCTACTATGTTAAATGATATCTAATATCTATTTAGGCTAAAGGAGGTTCAAGAGCTGTGCATGTCCCAGCTGAAAGGGATTGTGAGTTCATAGCCCGATTTTATGAGCCACTGAACAGGAATATGAGCACACAGAATCAGACTTCCAGTTTCTAGTACTGACATGAGGACAAAACTGGAGACCTTGTGACCATAACAGGACACAAGTTCAGCCTCACCAAAGCTATAGGAGCAACTACTGGCAATGTTTCCCCAGCAGTGACTCTTGCGGCTTTGCTAGACCTACCTGGGAATTCAGGCCTGTAGAGGGGCCAGCCCATGCTAGAAGTAGCACGAGCTGTCGCTCCTGTCTACACGTAACACGCGACAGGGTAAAGGAAAGACCCGTCGCGTCGGCCATTTTATTGTTTGTTTAAAGGGGCCATGTGCACAGGAGTGCACCAACGAGAAAGGTAGGTTGGTTTTTTTTTTGGTTTTTTAAAAAAGGGTTCCCTGCTCCCCCTGTCCCCAATTCCCCCCGCGATGTCTGATGCCCCCCTGCCCGTCTGCCTGCCACGTCCGATCCCCTGCCCGCCATGTCCAATGCCCCCCCATCACCCCTGGACTGCAATTCCCCCTGATCTCCCCTGGCCTCTGTTTCCCAGCCCCCAATCTCCCCATGGCCTCCGTTTCCCATCCCCCATGTCCCATAGGCCGCGATTCCCGCCCTCCATGTCCCCACCGTAGCCCTGATGGAGTGCTGTGGCCCATCTGCCACTTTCCCCAGCTACTCGGGAGTAAATGTGGTAGCCGGGAAAAGCGGTGGACCTGGCTCAGCCCAAGACCGCAGGAAAAACCAGGCCAGAAGCAGTGCCGGTCACCCCGGGCCCAGGGAGGGTTCACCAGGCTAAAGCCTTGTCTAGCAAGGCCCTTGGTCCCAGATGTAGTGCAGCAGTGATGTGCAAGGACAAAGGCACATACATTCAAGTTGGCAGCTGCCAAAGAATCTGAGTACCAGGAGCCAAGAACTGTGCTAGGAGGTTAGAGTCAAGAATTCTGCTCCCAGACCAAGGAGGTGGAATTCAATTAGTTTCTCTAGGATCTGCCTCTCAGACTTCGATCCAGTTTACACTCGGTCTGCAGGAAGTCAGGCCAGTTCACGGATGCTATGGATAGTTTGAACATTTATTTCTGCAGGTTCTGCAATTTGCATCATCATCATCATCATCATCATCATTATTATTATTATTTATCAACAACATTTCTATACCACCCCATAGCTGAAGCTCTCTGGGCAATTCAAAATAGTGCTGTGCGGAAAATTTTGACCATTCAATTTTCTGCATTTTGCAGGGGGGGGGGGGGGTGGAATGAAAACTCAGGCAGAAGAGGCTGGGAGAGGTGAGAATTTCAGAGAATTTTGTTCTTGGGGAGGGGGACAGGGTTTCTACATACCTATTTGAAATGTAGCCAGATGTTTAGGGGTCTTCTTTCTTTTTA
This sequence comes from Elgaria multicarinata webbii, assembly GCF_023053635.1. Taxonomy (NCBI): domain Eukaryota; kingdom Metazoa; phylum Chordata; class Lepidosauria; order Squamata; family Anguidae; genus Elgaria; species Elgaria multicarinata. The sequence continues at coordinate 171,561,044 of NC_086171.1, forward strand.
TTTCTCCCAGTTAACATTTTCAGAAGCCCAGGAGTTCTTCCTGAATGCTTATTGGAGAAAGAGAGAGGTCACATGGTCTCCAATAGACATTCACTAAGAACTGCTGGACTCCTCCAAATTAGGGTGACCATATGAAAAGGAGGACTCCTATAGCTGTAACTGTTGTGATGAAGAGGGAATTTCACCAGGAGTTGCATACATACAAATGACACCTGATGAAATTCCCTTTTCTTTACAACTGTTAAAGATACAGGAGCCCTGTCCTCCTTTCCATATGGCCACCCTACTCCAAATGCTAAGGAAAGGGGGGTCATTTGTTGTTGTTTTAAAAACCTAAAAAGTCCCCTCAGCAACTGGCTACAATTTTAAAAGGTATGTGGAAATCCTGTCCCCCTCCCCAAGCAAAAATTTCTCCAGATTCCTCCCCTCCCTGCGAAAGAGGCAGGCAAAATAATGCCTCTTTTGCAGGGAGAGAGAACGTTCCCCAAAATAGAGAGGGAGGGATCAGCCCAGCACTAATTAAAAACATTAAAAACAATATGCAAAATTTTAAAACATAAAACACTCACAACAGACAGAGACAACATTCATTAAAAATAACAATTTATCTTTGCAATTTTCACAAATTACACCCGAGTTTGCATAAATGTCTGAGCAATTTATGTCTCAACATTAAAAAAGGCAGGGCAAAAAAGTTTTCAGAATTTGAGGAAAAGCCTGCAGCTGAGCTCACACATGAAAATCAAGTTGTATATGCTGTGGAACTCCACTGAGACAAATATATATATATATATCTCCTTCCGAGGTCATCACATGCCGCATGTAAACAGAGGGAGAGATCTTCACCCCTCCATCATGCTAGACTGGTAGATCTAGCTGAGGCCTTAGCTCCACTGTATTTTGGTTCATGTGCTAGGAGGACCCACTATACTACACTGGCAGCAACCTTTCCTCGAGTGGCATAGAGCCATGATCCCATTGGCAAACATCCCCATCCCCCCATACAATGTTTGTCATAAATTTTCCCAGCATTCATGTTCTAGAAGGGCTTACTTGCATTCAGGGAATTGGGGCCAGCATCAAGTTCTAGTGGGCCCTTGGCATATTACTATTCCCACCCCTGCCAATGCCACACACCCACTGTTGAAATCACTGGCTCATACCACCAAAGCTGCCCATTTCCTTTGCCTGTCCACTGCCACTAAAGCCCCATCTGCCCACCAGCAAAGCAAACCACCAAAGCCCCCATAAGTTCACCAGGCAGCTGCTGAAGCCTGCCAAAGGCAGCTGCAGCAAGCTCAAGGGCAGGGATGGGTCCTTCTGAGCTTCTGGGCCATTAGGCTGACCCCTAATGTCAAGCCTGCAGAGAATAAGTAGCAGCTATTGGTTAGTGAAGGAAGTAGTCACAGATATGTTTACAGAAAGGTGTCCCGAGCAAAGGTAACACAGGGCTGTGGAATTCCTTCCTTTGCCAGTAGATTTGGCTCCATCCCTCACCTCTTCTCATACATTGCAGATGTTTCTGTCTTGCTCTGCTTTTCCTGCTTTTGTGTATTTCCCTGAATTATTTGAATGCTGTTTTTTATATGGTATACCTGATTGTTTTATTGTATTATTGTGCACTTGTATTGTATTTTATATCCTTTAATGTTCTCCACTTTGGGGGGAATTTAAATTGAAATCTAAATACATGTTAATATATAATAATACTGAACAATGATCAAAAACAGACCCTTTTCAGGATGTGCTTAAAATGGGTCTTACCATGTAGGGACCCAATTACAATCTTCGCCACAAGGGAACAATGGGAAAAATAATTTCATGGCAATGTGTTATTATAAATTAATCACATAAACTCAGCCTGAAGCTACAGTTCCAAGCACACACACACAGAGAATTAAGTTATTTTGTTTGGTAAATGTGTTTAGGATTGAAGTGTAAATCACTCCTTAATTCATTTGCAAAGCTTAATGTATGGTTATATCTTAACCAGCAACTGGTACAGTGAAAAAAATTGCTACATTTTTTGCTCTGCTGGGTTCAGTGGAATAAATACACCCAACAATTCACGAGCAGATAAGAGTAATGAGAGACCCTGCAGGGGATGGAAATCTCAGGAACTCACAAAATAGGCAATAGTTTTCAGCTATTGGTTAAATGAGCCACTGATGCAATTCCAAGCACTTACTGTTAACTAATCATTTGTGTCTTTATGTTATTATATTTTTAGCCGCCTTCTTTCTTCTGCAGGGTTTCTTTGGCCAGCAATTTTTGCTTTGTGTCTGAAGTGCCAACAAAGCTGTTAGTTTGCACAAATTGGTTTCGGTGACAACCTTTAGATTAAGATAATCTCAGACTTCCAGTAAGGAGCCCATATTGTTATTAAAAAACAAAACAGGGGGAAAAATGAGAGCCGTAGCAGTTTGACTTCACTCAACCCGAGATAAAGCCAGAGAAAAGATAAAGAAAAAGGCAAATTAGGACTGAAGGAAATGTAAGATGTAGATAAGTATCAGCATTAGCATCTTGCCTTGTCTTTTACACAACTTTTCTTTTCTTTGACACAATGAACAATAAAAACATGGAAGGATTTTCTTAAGGAAAGAGTGTTTGAACTGCTTCTTCCGTCTGCCAGTTATCTGGGCTGAGCAAAACAGATTTATCCAAAGGAGACAATTATCACTGGGATTCCAACATTTTGTAAATAATGTACATGTATTTGTTCCTGAAAATGTTTATCATAATGTTACTGTGGAATTCTGCTAAAATGTGGTTTTGGCATGGAATTGGGATTCCAGGGAGTGTTCCCAAACATCCCCAAGATGAATAGTGTAGAGCAGACAATTAAAAAAACAAAAAACAACTCCCTGGGCCAATCTGATTGACAGACAAAAAAAAGGGGGGAGGGTCAACCAATGTCCCTAGTTCTGTTTGGGAAGACATCAAGATGCATTGCATAAGAGAAACAAGCTGAAACTCACAAGATGAAACCACTGTTTCATATTCTTTTTTGGAAGCTCAGAAAATTATTCCCTAACTGTAGACTGTCCACACTTACATTTCTGTCCCAGAAGTGTTTTTAGTAGACAGGTACTATAACCTTCTTGTTTTGCTGGATACTGGAATTGGTCTTGTTCCATGTACTAGGGATATCAGGGATGCAAGCAAGCTGTTCTTGGAACCTGTTTTTTTAAAAAATGTCATTCATTACTTTTAATTAAATCACTGGAGGCATTTTGGATTTTGCTTCCTAAAATCATTAGAGTTGTAAAATCAGTGCTTCGGAATTCAACTTGGGAGGAAGGCTAGCCAAGTTAGGGGAACATAGCCCAGACAATTAATGGATGTGCCCTGTCCCAGCCTTCCCCTCACATGCCACATCACTTCCTCATCCATCATCTAATACTGGACGAAACAGTCAATCTGGCATGCATCACTGAGTCCTGGGTGGGCACAGTGGGGGAAAGTTAGTCTCTCCCAGCTGCACCCACCAGACTAATTGGTTCAGCATCAGGGTAGACTTGAGGGCCAAGGAGGGGGTTTGCTGTGGACCATCTCCCTCTGCAGGCTCCCTGTCCATCTGACTACTTGTCTGGACTGTTTGCACCTTCTGCTGAGCCTGCAGGACAGATTAGGGATTCTATTGATGTACTGCCCACTCTGCAATCTCCCCACCTCAGCTGATGAAGGTGGTCTTGGATGTCTTGTTGAGGTCCCCCAGACTGTTGGTTCTGGAAGATATCAACATTCATCCTGAGTGCACCTTATCTGGGATGGCTCATGATTTCATGGTCTCCATGACAACTATGGAACTGTCCCAACATATGTAGTGAGGTATATAGACTTGTTTTTTAAGCTGGACATGAAGATGATGACCTCAAGATGGGAGGCTTTGAATCAGTCCCTTTGTCATGGTCAGATCATCACCTGCTAGGGATGGCAGCTTCTCCCCTCTGCAAAGCTAGGGTACCTGTTAAGACGGTCTGCCCTCAAAGTCTAATGGATCTGAATGGTTTTTAGAGGGCTTGTATCAGCCAGAACTTCTGTTCTGGCTGATACAACTGCCTCTCCTGTTAAAACCCTGGTCTATCTCTGGAATGCAAGAACAGCCCAAGTGGTTGACACAATTGTTCCCAAGTGCCTTCTCCAGAGTGCCTTCTCATATGGTTCCATGGTATACTCCAGAGCTGAGAGCAATGAAGCAAAATAGGAGCCAGCTGAGTGCAAGTGAAGAAAAACTAGTGAATGCAGTCAAACACAGGTGCATGCCTATGGCAGTGAGGGCAGCAAAAATAAATAAATAAATAAATATTGTGCTGCCTCTATTGAATCTATTTGCCCTCTTTGGATTTTCAAGGAGTGAGATTTGTGGATAGAGGTAAGGTTGGGCATAGTCCTGACTTGAAGAACAGAGGAGATGAGATTGCATCAGTCATAGGGATCAGCGTGGCACAAGATTTGGGTGGTGTGGTAGACATGATAGAGCTGTACAAAATTATGCATGCTATGGAGAATGTGGATAGGGAGACATTTTTCTCCCTCTCTCAAAATACTAGAACCCAGAGGGGTCATCCCATGTAGCTAATTGGTGGGCGATTCAGGACAAATAAAAGAAAGTACTTCTTCACACAGCACAAACTGTTGATTTGACTACACCACAATGGTCTGAGAAAGCAGTTTGCCAGAGGCTCTGTCTATTTTACTGCAGTGCATTAAGTAACAAGAGAAAACAAACATTAACATTTAGAAAGGGATGCAATGAAATGGTGGCAGAGGTCAGCAGCCGTCCTTAAAGAACTACAGGCACCTCTCACCACCACCACCCCCATCACATTAGAGTTTTGCCTCAAGTAAAACAAAGTTTCTACTTGTATCTGACAGCTACTCCAGTCATGCACCTACTAGCCACTCATTCCATAACCCAGTTACTCAGTCAAAGGGCTTTGACATGCTGGATCTTGAGAAAATGTACAACTGACAACATACACTAATAATGCTGAACAATTGGCTCTGAACTGTCACTAACATTACCTTGCTGAGTTTTAGAAATGATATTAAATATGTTTAACTTGGGTTGAACGCCATAAAGGTTCAAACTTCTTAGGGAAGTAAAGCATTGCTTAGTTATGAACACAAAACTCTTTTTCAGTTTATTTGCACAATTACTTATTTTTCATTCTGAAAATGCTATAATTCTCTGGATTTACATTGCCCAAACCATAACTACATCGAGAACTGAACAACTCACATGAAATTTCTTCCTGTAGCAGTTTCATGAACTGCTTTTTGCTACCACACAGTTGTAGCAGAGACAACAAACAGTCTTGTGGTACCTAAAACAATGATAAGCTTATGACACCTATTTTTCAGCATATTTGCATTCCCAGAATAAATGAATACCTCTGCACCAGAACATCTAAAGCTGTTTTGCCAAATTCCATTATATATCAGGAACATTTTGGAATGAAATAAGTACCGATGTGCCAGAAAAACAAAGCATTTTTGAAGACTTTGCATTACACACATTATCATGCATGTTGTATGTAAAATAAGACCCATGTCTGGAACCAGTGAAAGGCTTAAAATTGACATCATTGAAGCACAGCAACACTAACATAAACAGCTGAAATATGAATTCTAAAACTGCTTCTTGGCATTTGAAAAATGCAACTGGGGCCTTAGCTAGACCTAAGGTTTATCCCGGGATCATCCCGGGGTCATCCCTGCCTGTTCCTGGGATATCCTGTGTGTCATTTACATGAAAAGGGACGACCGGGATAAACCTTAGGTCTAGCTAAGGCCTGGGGCTGAATTCCTCATGCAGGGTTTTACTATTTTAGATCATGTCAGTATTACCCATTACTCTGTTGCTTCACTGAAACTATAAGAAATCTGATGTTAGAATGCCTTCCAGAAGTCATCCACTTTGAAGTACTGTTTGGGCCTGTCCCTGCGTTTCTGCCACTGGCATTATCCACCCTCAAGCCATATCGCTGTTCCTTTAGCTTCTCTAGCCTTGTTTCTCATTCAGCTTGACATTTCTCCTCTGATCCAACACAGACTCACAGGGCTATAACTTGAAGGTGTATATATGTATGTGGCCATTGATTCCCTGGCCCATATAGTTTCTCTCTATCACCAGGTGGCAACTCGATTCTTATTGTCATTTCTCCTGGCAGTGTCTTGCCCCAGGCTCTAATACATATATCTTCAACTTCCTTTTTGTTCGACAGTTGTACTAGGGGAAAGGTTGATAAAAGCAGCGCTAAGTCTTTGAAGATAATTCATACATTGGTTAACAGTTGTAATAAAAGAAGCAAAAATTACAGCACAGCTCTCGGCACTAAACATTAAAGACCACTGCATTTTATAAAGCCAATAAATCAAAGATTCTTAGACTGCAACTCCTGTTTAAAATCTAGATAATTGGTATAGCGCTCTTTCTCACAATGACAGCAAAAGAGGGGTGCTTGAAAGAATTACGACTGTGTAAGGCTGTATATATTTTTTAAAGTAAACTAAGCAAATATGTGTAACTTCTCCAAGCAAATATGTGTAACTGATCTGGTGCAACAAAAACTCACTGATTTAGGACTTGGTTGGAACTGTCCTATTCTTTGGATACTCTTAACAAGAGATGTTTCAGGGTAGACAAGAGAGAATCAAGCTGCTGGTTTGACATACCCTGGAGTCCCATCCAGAGAGGCACCTAGTGAAATCACAGACATGCCAATTCCTTCTACAGGGCACCCTGCTCACACATGCAGAAAACTGTGTGAGTAGGATTTAGAGAAGAACAAGATCTCTGGGAGTTGATCTGTATTAGTGTTAGCTACTGTCTAACTGCAAATGAGATACTGGCCTGGTTCGGATGACACAACAGCCCACCCTTGGGGCACACTGGCACATGCCATGCACCATTATGAATATATAAGCCCTATCCAGGAGTTGCCATAACTTGTTATGCCATCCAAACCAAGGTGGTGGAGGTTATTTGAGAGTTAAACAACTTTCACATAAGTTATGGTCTGTTTCAGGGTTATGCAAGGGTTGTTGTTTAACCCTCAAATGATTCTCATTGCCCAGGTTCAGATGACATGACAATCTATGGAAACCCTTGGCTGGGACTTTCATATTCAAAATGGCATCCAGCATGTGCTGCAGCTTCTCATGGATAAATAAATCCGCAATGGGCTGTCATATTGTGCAAACTGACCCATTGAATCATGGGCCTAATCTACACAACGAGGGATATTGCAGTATGAAAGTGGTATATAAGAGGCAGGAGCCACACTACTGTTTTATAGCAGTATTGAAGTGCACTGACAACTGTTGGGGCCCATTGACAATTCCATCTACCATGTTCATAGTGTTATATCCTGCTTGGTGTGGCTCCTGCCTATTATATACCACTTCCATAGTGCAATATCCTGCTTGGTGTAGATTAGGCCCTAAAATGCTACCAGATCTGTCTTTTTCAGAAACATGATTTTAAAACTTCTCTTGTGAGTCCTCTATACTCGATTGTCTTGGTGGAACGTTCTGCCATGGTATAGCTCAAAGATTGCAGTCCTTGGACATGGCTATACAAGGGGGGTGGAGGGGTATGATCTCACAATATTATGATTGCTTGATTGTACCCCTTGTCTACACACAGCATGTGATGTCCCAGGGAGAAGAGAATGTTGCGGCTGCCATTTTGTTTATTTTTTTAATCGGAGAGGAGTACAGGAGTGCTCCTGGGAAAACTGAGTGGTTGGTTTTTTTGTGATTTTTTTTTTAAAAAACACCCTTTTTTTAAAAAAAACCCACCCCACCTGCAAAAGGCCCAGAGCTCCTAAGGAGCTCTATGCCCCATGCCCAGATCCCAGCACCTCATGGTTACTCGTGAGGAGTCGGGATGAAAACAGGACACCGGGCCACACATTCCACGGTCTCAGGATCATCCCGAGACCATGGGGAAATTGGGATTTAATGGTAGGGCAATATCCCGGGCCAAGGAGGGATCATCCCTCCCTGCTCCCGAGATCCCCTGTGTGTCATGTGGATGCAAAGGGACCATCCCAGGACGATCCCTGGATATCGGCCCATCCAACAAGGAAAAAAGATAGAAGACAACAGAGGAAACCAATGTGGCTCCAAAAAAAGCTTATTGATGAACTGAAAACAAAAAGGGATACATATAGGAAGTGGAAGGAAGGCCAGGCTACAAAAGAAGAGTACAGACAAGTGGCGCAGAAGTGCCGAAATGGCGTCAGGAAGGCTAAAGCTGTGAATGAGCTGAGATTAGCGAGGGATGCTAAAAGCAATAAAAAGGCTTTCTTCAGATACGTGAGTAGTAAAAGACAGAGGAAAGAAACGGTGGTTCAACTGCTTAATGAGGATGGCAAATTGATAACAGATGACAAAGAAAAGGCTGAAGTGCTCAATTCCTACTTTGCCTCGGTCTTCTCCCAAAAGCGGGTCTATGATCCCCCTGGAAAAAGTGAAGCAGACGTTGAGGGGGCAGGATTGCAGTTTGAGATTGATAAACAAATGGTCAAAGAACACCTAATTTCCTTGAATGAGTTCAAATCTCCAGGGCCCGATGAACTGCATCCAAGAGTAATGAAGGAGCTAGCGGAAGAACTCTCAGAACCTTTGTCTATTATCTTTGCAAAATCATGGAAGACGGGTGAGGTGCCGGACGATTGGAGGAGGGCTAACGTTGTCCCTATCTTCAAAAAGGGCAAAAAGGAGGAACCTGGGAACTACAGACCAGTCAGTCTGACATCCATCCCTGGGGAAATTCTGGAGCAGATTATAAAGAAGTCAATCTGTAAACACCTTGAAATCAATGCAGTGATTACTAGAAGCCAACATGGATTTGTCAGGAACAAATCCTGTCAGACTAATTTGATCTCATTTTTTGATAGGATAACCTCCCTTGTGGACTGTGGGAATGCTGTGGATGTCATATATCTTGACTTCAGCAAAGCTTTTGACAAAGTACCACATGACATTCTGATTAACAAACTAGCTAAAAGTGGGCTAGATGGAACAACTATTAGGTGGATCCACAGTTGGCTACAGAATCGGACTCAAAGAGTACTTATCAATGGAACCTTCTCAAACTGGGGAGAGGCAACGAGTGGGGTGCCGCAGGGCTCAGTCCTGGGCCCAGTGCTCTTCAACATTTTTATTAATGATTTGGACGAGGAGGTACAGGGAACGCTGATCAAATTTGCAGATGACACAAAATTGGGTGGGATAGCTAATACCCTGGAAGACAGAAACAAACTTCAAAGTGATCTTGATAGGCTGGAGTGCTGGGCTGAAAACAACAGAATGAAATTTAATAGGGATAAATGCCAAGTTCTACATTTAGGGAATAGAAACCAAATGCACAGTTACAAGATGGGGGACACTTGGCTCAGCAATACTACAAACGAGAAAGATCTTGGAATTGTTATAGATCACAAGCTGAATATGAGCCAACAGTGCAATATGGCTGCAAGAAAGGCAAATGCTATTTTGGGCTGCATTAATAGAAGTATAGCTTCCAAATCACGTGAGGTACTGGTTCCTCTCTATTCGGCCCTGGTTAGGCCTCATCTAGAGTATTGCGTCCAGTTCTGGGCTCCACAATTCAAGAAGGATGCAGACAAGCTGGAGCGTGTTCAGAAGAAAGCAACCAGGATGATCAGAGGTCTAGAAACAAAGCCCTATGAAGAGAGACTGAAAGAACTGGGCATGTTTAGCCTGGAGAAGAGAAGATTGAGGGGAGACATGATAGCACTCTTTAAATACTTCAAAGGTTGTCACACAGAGGAGGGCCAGGATCTCTTCTCGATCCTCCCAGAGTGCAGGACATGGAATAACGGGCTCAAGTTAAAGGAAGCCAGATTCCGGCTGGACATCAGGAAAAACCTCCTGACTGTTAGAGCAGTGCGACGGTGGAATCAGCTACCTAGGGAGGTTGTGGGCTCTCCCACACTAGAGGCATTCAAGAGGCAGCTGGACAACCATCTGTCAGGGATGCTTTAGGGTGGATTCCTGCATTGAGCAGGGGGTTGGACTCGATGGCCTTGTAGGCCCCTTCCAACTCTGCTATTCTATGATTCTATGATTCTAGCCATGCCTGTTCTCTCCAGTACTCTGCTTCTACTTGAGCCACTGTGGTGGCTGGCTGACTCACTGATTGAATAGAAGCTCAATGCAAAGCTGCTTTGAAACTGTACAACATTCAGACATAAGCTAGAGTTGTTCTTGGGCATGAGGCAGCCCAGATGACTCGTGTTTTTATCAAATGCATTGAGTCTTGTTTGTACAGTTCTTTCCAAATGGAGTCATTCTCTTCGGGTTGCAGATGTGGCAGGTTGGTTCTGCAGTAGCCACAGGCAACACAATCCCACCTCCAATGGAACAGTCAGCTGCATCCTTATGAAACTTCCTGTTGCTCATTTTTCAGCTAATGATATCAAAATACAATGAAGGCCAGAGTGACCTAGAAAATTACGTTGGCTGAGCAGGAGTTGTGGTATATGTAGTAAGTCCTGTCATATCAAAAGGTTGGTAGAAATGTCACCAACCTTTTTGTGGAGCCCATTATGTATGTGATATATGTCTGTCAGTAGATTGCTGATAAGGAAGGAGGTAGTTGCACTAAGGATGAAAGAAATCAGATTATATCCCACTGGACATCTGTAAGATACTCCTTCATATCTCTATTGCTCAACAAGGAATAAAAATATGCAGTACTAAGATGCTAACAATTACATACTGAAATAAGAAATGCTCAAGGCCCCCAATATTTTTAGACTACAGATGCAATAGAGATGTTTGGATTTAAGTACAATTCCAGACCATAAAACTCTAAGAATTCTAGAAAAGTGGGGTAGAAATCAAATCAAATAAATAAAAAACAAACTTTCCAAAACAACAACAAAAAATATTGTGACTCAATGAATAAATTTATATAAAATATGAGGGACAGAGAGAGAGAGCGTTTTGGACAGGCTCATTAAAACCTACTTCTAATCTTCTTATCTGCCATCATCAAATGATTATCCAACTAAAAAAGTTCATTGTCTCTAGCACTGATGCAGGTTTTGATGAACCTCAAAAGAAAAGGAGTTTTACAATTGGTGCTTGCTGTATCTGGTATGAGAATAAGGATCAAAGGGTGTGTGTTTTTCTTATTTTGTCCATGGGTTACTTCATTCGTGGGTATCCTCCTCTGCTATATGTTGAGGGTCAGATGACTATTACAACATTGGGGTAAGAAGGCAGCCTTTTGGGGGACATTTGGCAATTTGAGAAACTGTCATGGGTGTCCCCACAAAATAGCTACCATGGGAGGCAAGGCTAGTCACAAAGGATGAGTCACTTGCCCAAAATATTGTTTACAAAGCTGAGGAGGGGTCTAAGCCCCAATATAGTAAAGAATTCATTTAACTCTCATATTTCAACATCAGCGGTGTTAACTTAATTTGTTAAAAAAAAAATTAAAATGGAGAGGAAAGACACTTGGTAGGCATCAAGAAAGGCGCTGGGGGAGGAGAAAGAGTGGCACCCATGGACATCATGCTGCCTGAAGCTGATGTAGATGTTGACTGGCTGCAGCAATAACGGATGAGTTGTTTTGATGGAGTTGTGGGGTGTATTGCTGTTTTTCCCTGCAGAAGTGACCTTTACCTTTCTGTTGTAAAAGAGAGGAGTGTGATCAGAGAAGTTCAACAAACACATTATAGTGGTGACATCACATTCAAAGTGAGGGAAGGGGTCACTTCAGTCATGTGGACTGGCTTCATGAATATTCCATATCATTGGTATCAGGGTTTAATAATGTATAGTAAATCACATAACCAAATTGGCAGCATGAAAATTTAAAAGTTCTGGTTTTGTCTGCTCTGAAGGCTTGTCTACAAACCAAAAAAAGAAGGACAGTAAATGATCTCCTAATATTGTGTAAACCACTTCATTTAAATTCCATATGTTGCACTGAAAATCAATGATACGGCAAACGAAAAATTTAAATTGTTAGAGCGAATCTTGTTTTATACCTGTTTTGCTTAATAATAAGGCTTTATTAATGCACTAGATTTATCCAAGTGATCCAACTACTAAACTGTGTTTATAGTGCGATGCTAAATAACATCAAACACACTTCATGGTGAGCTACCTTAATTGAGTTCATAAAACGTGCTCGGGCTTCATTACGATTTGTAAATTGCTTAGATGCACATGATGCAACGATAACCAAATATTTCCCCTAATCATCTGCAATAAATATTGCCTATGTGCTTTCTTTTCAAAAGAGAGTTAGCTCAGTTGCATTTTCCAGGTCATTTATTTCGTTGCCTTTGGGGTTACCAGGGTGTGAAGGGGATTTCAAGACATTTCAAGGAGCTTGTTGCACAAGTCACAATCTTTATGCTGTTGCACTTGAGGATGGGATGAATGTGCTTGAGAATAGATTGAGGTACCAAAGAGATGGTGCCCAACTTTTAAGCCCTTCTCATGATATGACACCCTTGCAAATATGCCCACAATAATTACTAGCCTGAGAGTACCCTCTTGTGGTCAGTGTTGTAGTGGTATATAAAAGGCAGGAGCCACACTACTCCTTCCTAGTGGTATTAAAGTGCACTGCAGGATCTACGCTACTGCTTTATAGTGGTACTGACGTGCACTGACAAGTGTTCGGGCCCATGACACATCTACACCAAGCAGGATATAATACTATGAAAGTAGTATATGGCATGTGTCAATGATACCCCACAGTTGTCAGTGTACTTCAATACTGCTATAAAGCAGTAGTGTGGCTCCTGCCTTTTATATACCGCTTCCATACTGCTTTCATAGTGCAATATCCTGCTTGGTGTAGATGAGCCCCAGGTCTGCAGGGTCAACACACCTGGACATTTTGATTAGCAGGGATGATGACATCATCTGCCACCACCACCACCCCTATTGTTCCATCTGAGCTTAGCTGCAATACCCAGAGTTGTTGGGCAGAAATTGATTTTTTTTCCCTGGTTTGGAAAAAATAAATTCCTGGAAAATCTTGAGCTTGTGGTCCTTTGCTGTATTGACATGTTGTGTCTTTCCCTTTTTCTTATAGTCTCAGGTCTCTTTAGCCAATGTCCAACATGCTAACCACTAGATTGCCTTCTGCCAGTGTCATTCTTCTATGACTGTCTTCTAATCCTAATTGCATATTATGCCATCTATTGCTGCTTTTTGTGGTGAGGGTTTCTGTAGGTATTCATACATAAACGCACAATACTCACAGACATATATAGATCAACAGAACTGCCTGTGTTTTGGATTCTCCTTGGAGGCATAGCTATTTGGCACCCTCAAAATTTACTATTCACTACTGAATAGTAGTGCAGCACACAGAATTTACTACAGCACACCTCTGCATTTTTATGATGGGCATGAAGGAGGAGGCATCCCTCTTCTGGCAGACTGGTTGATTCTATGCTGGGTGTAGAAAGGAACAGAGCCCTCCATCTTTTCTCTGCCAGTCAGCTCCTTTGCCTGCATTCAATTCCTTGTCACTTTTGGCTCCCAGCTAGTGCTTAGATCTAAGAATGTGATGTGAGTAGGGATGGGTAAGAAATGTCAGTGCTAACATCATTTATTTATTTATTTATTACATTTCTATACCGCCCAATAGCCGGAGCTCTCTGGGCGGTTCACAAAAATTAAAAACATTCAAAGTATAAAACAACAGTATAAAACCATACTATAAAATACAATATAAAAGCTCAACCAGATAAAAACAGCAGCAATGCAAAATTACAAATTTAAAACACCAAGTTAAAAATTTATTTATAGACTTAAAATGCTGGGAGAAAAAAAAGGTCTTCACCTGGCGTCTAAAAGTGTATAATGTAGGTGCCAAGCGAACCTCCTTAGGGAGCTCATTCCACAGCCGGGGTGCCACAACAGAGAAGGCCCTCCTCCTGGTAGCCACCTGCCTCACTTCCTTTGGCAGGGGCTCGCGGAGAAGGACCCCTGAGGATGACCTTAGGGTCCGGGCAGGTACATACCAGATTTGCACTTCCTGAACCTAAACATAAAATGGAACTCAGAAATTCGCATGTACGCAAATGTGCAAATTACCCCAAATACACAAATTCCCCCAACATGTGCATTTTCATGCTTTAGCATATGAGGGGAATGTGTCTTTTTGGCTGGATGTTTTATTTTTGTGTATTTTCCTAAGACAAAATTTGTGCAAAATCCCCAAAGGTTAGGAAAATGTTCTGCTAGTCCACAGACTTAGCCCGGCAGAGGAAAATCCAGGCTGCTGTGGAATTCACAGGTCAGATTCATAAAAATCCGAACTCATTTGGTTATATTTTTATGGATTTCTCCAGCATCTGAAGGAATACAAATGGAAATCTGATGACAAAATCAGTCAACTGTACCCTGCCCTTCCACCTATGCCCATGTAGAGAAAATCTCAATTGTCCATTCCCCTCCAATGTTGATTATCTGAAAATGGCAACACTTTGGTTTATTGACACACCAAAGATCATTGCATTAGGGCAGTGAAGGTTTTTTCATTGGTGAAGATTTTTCTGTACCTTCTGTGCATGCACTCCATTCTTGTTCTGTCCTGACTTCTGAATCAAGTAGGTGCTAGTAAACATTTCCTTAGTTTAAGCCAAAGACTGTTTAATCTCAATGGATTGGGTTATCCTTATTATGTAATATCTGCAAGATATTCAGCAGCATGGGTGGGAGAGTCCAAATGTGCATATGCAATAATACCATTCATAAAGGCATCTCCAAAATCTTCCCAAGAGGCAAAATAGGGATGGTGATTCAGAAGGAGCCTGTAGCAGAAAACAGCGACTGTCCTTGGTAAACCAGGGAACAGGGGAAGCTTTGGGGACAAGCTATTATCTCAAGACATTAATACATCTCTCCTCTTCCAAACTGGCAGGTCTCACTAGAGCCCTCTGGTCAGTTGTTACTATTGATCCTTCTTATGAGAGAAGTCATTAACTACTGGTAACGATTGCAGGCTAAAAGGATTACTACTTAAAACCATAAGAATCAATGGGGAAAATCTTTTGGCTAAAGGTTCCATTGATAACTTAAGACCCACAATGCTCAATGGTATTGTTCTCTTCCTTAGCACCTGGCATTTTTCTTCTTAATTGCCCAGCGGAATTAAAACTTCAGAAACAACTTAATTACTAGATTTATGCTTCACAAAAGGTTCCATTCTAATTATAGGTTGCCTTTTTAAAAACAATCTAATTGCAAATAATTGAATCCAAAGCACATTTTAACATTATAGTTAGAAGCAAGGGGGGGTTGACTGCAGGATACAAGTTTATTCTATTGTTTCAGGTTGGAGAATGGATTTTGATGTACTCTATAAAAATAATATATTGGTTCTTATACTGACTACATGGGTTCTAATTCATTTTATGCACCAGATGTGCTGTACTTACAAGCAGCTAACACAATTTGGTCTCTGGGGTGCACATGTGGGGAAAATAACGAATGTTCACACAGTACACAGTTCACTGTGAGAAGACTTGGTGAGGGACCACCTTCTCCAATAGGCAATCAGGAAGAACTCCTGGGCTCCTGCAAGTCCAGGGGGTATTTTAAATAAGAAAATAGAAAGAAGACCCCTGAACAACTGCCTACACTTTAAAAGTTATGTTGAAACCATGTCCCTTTCTCAAAGGAGAAAATTCTCCCAAATTCTCAGCTCTCCCAGCCTCTTTAACCACCTACCTGCCATGAAATGCCAAAAATTGAACAATCAAAATTTTCGGAACAGCATTAGTCATGATGTCTTTGTACCAGGGGTGGCAAACATCATTCAGCCTGAAGGCAAAATTCAGTTTTGGAGAAGCTCTTGGGAGCTGCATTCCAGTGCTGGGCGAAGCCTATAGCAAAAAGGGATAGGACTAAATTATATATACAGTGTATACTGAATCTACTAGCACATGTATATTTTAGCTTCAAGCTCTTATTGGCAATAACTAAGCCTTAGGAGAGTCATTTTCAATCCTATAGAATGAGGGGGGGCTACCCAAAAGCTGGGGGGGAAAGGAGTGAGGCCCAGGGAAGGGGAGATGTCTTTTTTGGAACCCCAGAGGGATGGATTTGGACCCCAGGAGGGCTCGATTCACCCTCCTGGACTGAGGTTCCCCACCTGTAAACTATCTGCAGGATCAGAGATAACATGCCTCTGAGAAGAATACTGGGGAACAATAACAGGAGTTGGCTATTGCCCTCAGCCATAGGTATCTGGTTGCCACCATGGTAATCAGGATACTGGATTGGATAGGCCCTTGGCCTGATCCAGACAGGCTCTTAAGTTATGTGGGAGTGTAGGATTCTCCTGGGCCATCAAAGAGACCCAAGTTGGGTGCATGGCTGCCTAATATAGGGCAGCCATGCTGATTTCAAATTTCCCAGGCTATGCAAGGCAGCAGCACTGATGTGCATCTGTGCTTCCATCCCTCTAAGAGTAAGGCAATCTCTCTCTCTCTCTCTCTCTCTCTCTCTCTCTCTCTTTCTCTCTCTCTCTCTCTCTCTCTCTCTCTCACACACACACACACACACACATGCTCCATGTACAAGGCAGCAGGGTGAACACAATTAATAATCTCAAAGTGAGATATTTAAAAACTGGGGTGGAAGTAGCATATCACAGCATCTTTCTGATTGTGATGGTGAATATCTGTCTGCATAATCAAAATGTCCCCCCCCCCCAACACACATAGGTGTGTAGTATTCCAGCATGAGCAATGCATTATTGTTTGACTTTAAGACATGGGACATCCTTTGAATGTAGTTCAATGGTAGAGCACATGCATTACAAGCAGATGGTACAATTCTTGGCATCTCCAGCTAGGGCTGCAAAGAAAACCCTGCTTGAACACCTTGTGAGCGTCAATAATATTGGACAAGGTGAACCAATAGTAGAACAGTGTCAATAATATTGGACAAGGTGGACCAATAGTAGAAGAGTGTCAATAATATTGGAAAAGGTGGACCAATAGTAGAAGAGTGTCAATAATATTGGAAAAGGTGGACCAATAGTAGAAGAGTGTCAATAATATTGGACAAGGTGGACCAATAGTAGAAGAGTTTTCTATATTCCTGTGTTCCTGTGGAAGCTCTGTGTTGGTTAATGGAGCAACCGAAAGCTCTGGCTTGCACAAGAGGTACGTAGATACAACTGGAGCTACTGCAGGATTTTAGGTCAGTGGAAAGAAATTGAAAACAACAAGATCCTCTTTAATTTTCAACTTGCAATAAAATGTGCCAAGGGAATGGGGCAGATTGGTATAATACAGAGGAATTCATGTGGTGTGATATACAAGGATTTTGCCATGCAGGATCAAGAGAGTATACAGGGCTGGATGGTCCTACCATTACATAGAGTGAAGAAGACATCACAGGCAGCTGATTGTGGGTGTCATGAAAAGGCAGCAAATTGTTAGTTATTTAATTTATGATTACTATATTTTTAATGTCAGGGAGAGGGAGAAGTGTTCATGGGATTTCCTCAGGTGCCAAAATATCCTGACGAACCCTGGGTACTATTTATCTTGCCATGGGTGGGGAGGGGGGAGATAATTAGCTTCTCTGCTTCTGGCAGCAAAACACTTTGTGTTAGCCATGTCAACACACATCAGGTAACATTGCTATTAATACATATTCTAAACCACATTCTTAACCAGCAAAGAATCAATTTTGCCTATACAATGAGAAGATACAAAAATGTGTCAGCTGCAGAAGAGTTAATGTTATTTGTAGTATTTTTATTTTATATTATATTATTTTTATATCCTGCCTTTTTTCCTCTTGCAAGTAAACCAAGGTAGCTTTTACCATTCTCCTCCTCTCCGTTAGGCTGAGAGTCAGTGACTGGCCCAAAGTCATGCAGTGAGCTTCATGGCTGAGTGGGGACTAGACCCCGGGTCTCCAAACTCCCAGTCCAACACTCTAACCACCATGTTGTTGTTGTTGTTGTTGTTGTTGTTGTTTTTGCAAAGTGATTCTAATAGCAGGAGGTGGCACTTTTGTTGCAGTCCTATTTGAAAGAGATTCCTGCTCAAAAACTTCAGGGGAGAGCTTCCTGATGGATGGGCTCATGTCAAAGATATGCACAAATAGACCCTGCAGTAGGCAAAGAATCCAGGGAGGGGAAAAGGCAGGCGAGGACATGACTAAGCCCAGGGTTTGTGGTGAGGCATCGGGAAGTGCTGTATTTATGCATTCCATTTCAAACATGAACAACCAGAACAATTCACAGTTATGCAGATGTCTTAAATTCAAATCTTAGGAGATCCATGAGACAGAGACAGTATGAGAGAGAAATGTGCAAACATTTTCAAGGAACTAGAAAGCCCAATCAAAATATTATTTAAACTTCTGATACATATCCAAGGTGTACATTTCCCCCTTTTCTGACATTCTCCTGCATTTACCTTGTATCATTTGCCCAGGTTCATCATGGGATAAAACAAACCAATCAGAATGTGTACTTTGGAACTTGTGATTCGCATACTATGGTCATCTGTGAGTTTGTTTGTTTTTATACACATCCCGTTTGTTGATTTCAACATTTGTTCAATGAAAAACACTCTATAAACAATTCTATTTAGGAAGTCCTCATGAAGGCTCTGCAACGTAAGAAGCCTTTCTATCCCATTATGGTGATAGATACAGATTTTCCTGAAAACATTTAGCCCACAGCCCTTTGTACAGCTGGAACAAATATTAGGTCTAAGATCAGGGAGCTGTCTATATGCACTCCAAGGGCTTATCTACACCAAGCAGGATATTCCACTATGAAGTGGTATGAAAGTGGTATAAAAAAGGCAGCAGCCACACTACTGTTTTATAGTGGTATTGAAGTGTACTGCAGGATCTACACTACTGCTTTATAGTGGTACTGAAGTGCACTGACAACTGTTGGGGCCCATGACACGTCGAAACCAAACAGGATATAACAGGATATGACATGTGTCAATGGGCCCCAACAGTTGTCAGTGCACTTCAATACCACTCCTGCCTTTTATATACTGCTTTCATACCGCTTTCATTGTGGAATATCCTGCTTAGTGTAGATGAGCCCCAAGTCCTGCAGTGGCTGCAAAACTGCCCTGCATCAGTTTGATGAAGCAGCTGCAGATTCACAGCAACCACAGGTCTCTTCTGTGAAACTACACTTATTATTATTATTATTATTATTATTATTATTATTATTTCTTTATATAGCACCATCAATGTACATGGTGCTGTACAGATTACACAGATTACACTTTTCAGAGCTAGGTGGTCCATTAGTCTGACTCACAATAACATTGTTCTTAATCTTTCTTTCTTTCAATATCTATAAGCTGCTTTTCTGGCCCATGTCCACCCAAACCTTGCAAACAAAATACAAGTATAAAATAAAAGGATGGTAAGACATTATAATAAAAGAAATAACACCTAAAAATATAAAAGCCACCATTGCAATAAAATATAATTCAGCCAGTATTTATATAAAAATACATTCCTAGACCGCAGAAATAAAACATTAGTAAAACAGCAGCATAACCAATAAAACACATATATTAAATTAACCTGGCCAGGTGTCCCACTTTACAAAGGACACTCCTCTATTTGAAGAGCTGTGAGAGGACAGTCCTTTATTTGAAAGTGTCCTCCTTTCTGATAGGCCTGCTAGTCCAATTCTGGTTTATAGCTGAAGAACCATGAGAAGATTGGTCAAGAGCCTTCCTCTCTATGGTGAAATGCATTTTTATTTGTATTTAAATTAGTTATTATTTATAAATTTGCATGTACATATACAAATTAGCATATGCAGACATTATGCAAGTCAGTGGCATCATTTGTCCTTTTTTTAGTGATGCTTTTCCTCTCTTTTTTTGGCAATGTGTAAGTGGCCAGCTTATGATGGCTGCATTTGGATGATCATATCTTGACTTAACAGTCTGAGATATTCACAGCCTGTACAGCCATGCCCATTGCCCCTTCCCTCCTCCCTTCATGAAGCACAGCAATAACATCTGGAAGTTGTCCATTAACTAGAATTCCCCACTTCATTGAAACCATTAAACCATGGTTCACAGGTTCAGAACAAGCCAGAATTCTTAAACCAACTTCAAGCCATGGCTTAAGATCCTAGTGTGTTCCAAAACTGTTAACCATAGTTTCCCAGTTCTTATGAAACAAGAAACTATAGTCACCAAGTTCAGAACATGCCAGCATTGTAAACCAACTTGAAACCATGCTTTTAGTTTTCCACTTCAGATTTAATGGGAAACTATGGTTAACTGAAGATTTCTGGGTTTAATTGCTGCATACTGCAAAGGGAGAAGGGAAGGAGCTGCATGCTTCAGAAAAAGGCTCATATGTATCTTGGCTATGCCACCTTCTGCATGAAGCTCAGAGCAGCACACATGCCACTGGGTATCCCAATTTATCTTTACAACCATCCTATGCAACTGATTCAGCAGAGAGCATGTGACTTCTCCAAGACTTCCATGGCTTAGAAGAGGTTTGAACAGAGGTGTCCTTAGTACAATTCAGCATCATCATCATCATTATTATTATTATTATTATTATTATTATTTATTTATTTATATAGCACCATCAATGTACATGGTGCTGTACAGATTACACAGTAAATAGCAAGACCCTGTCGCATTGGCTTGTTCATTAAATTGTAGTGAAGACTAACCATATTTTTTTCAGTTTTGGATGAAACAAGTAACTGGTTAGGAGGGGGGAACAGAAGTGAAAGCTTTCAGCCCTCTTCTTGTGGCACTGTGTGGGGAAGAGAGGTGAAGGCTAATTCCTGTATTGATAAACCCATAGTTTATTATTTTGTCCAAGTGAGGCCTGACATTGTATCCATCATGTCACACTGCCTTTTATCGATGACATGAAGGAGATTGAAGGGAACCATAGACCATGACATAGTTTACTTTTGTACAGTTGGGAATATACTCACACAATCTTGCTTCTCTCAGAGCTGTCCCCAAAGGGTAATGGTTCCAAGCTTTACTTTCAGCATTTACATGATCAGGTAATCTGTACTAAAAGTTTTAGGTTCTTTTTCTTCAGGGCTCAAGTTATGGCTCCTCTCTTACCTCTCCTTAACCTTGCTTATCGTGTGAACAGTTGCAAGGTTAGAGTTAAAGGGGCTTTTCAAAGATAATTGATTTTCCAAAATAGTGCTCATTATCCCTGATTCGATGCCTTGTTATGCTAGTCACAATGAATGTAACACCATAGGGATCAGCCAAGTTCACCCTCATATCCAATTAATGTAAGTAAGGGGACAATCTAGCATGACATTTCTAATATTAAAATAAATTGGAAAAACACACTTTTACTGAAAAACAAACCTTTCAGGCTCCATATGTCTGCAAAAAGAAAGAAAGAAACAAGAAGTAGGGTCAACAACACAATTGTTTTAGTTTGCCATTATTCTTTTGCCTTGACAAACATTTTTTCCCCTTTTAAGGGGAAAAGCAGTTTATTCATATGTTGCATAGACAGGCACTTACAGGGAAATGGCGAGGAGAGATATGAGGTGAAAAGTAGCAAGGAGAAAGGCTGGCTGGGAAGAAGTAATAATAATGAGAAAAATGTCACATTAAAATTTCAGAGCCACAGCGGCAGCTGCCTCAGCCTGGGGGGTGAAAGAAGCCAGACAATAGCAAAAGGAGGCATGTAGCATCTTGCTAGCATTCCTGTGGTCGGAACAAGCCTATACAGCCACAAGAAAATTCCATCTTCCTGCAAATCTTGCCTCTCCGCCTGTGATTCTTGTGGGCTTTATTTCTATTCTTTTCTTTTCTTTAAAAAAAAACCTTATATATGGACAGAGTCCTTTCCTATTGCAATTATTACACCCTTAAGAAGCTTTGGAGTATTACTGAAACATAGAGAGATTTCCAGTTCTTTGGGGGAAATTATGATTTACAAAATTGGATTTTCGTGTAATAAGAATATGAAAAATTGTTCAAGAGATTGGAAGGTTTCAGTTACAAGACGAACAGAATATTGGCTCAAAGAAGCAGAAAGCTTTCACACCAGGGATTCCTAATGTACTTCTTTTAGTCTGGTGCTACCCTTTACTGGAACGGTTCTCTAATCTCTATTAATTACTGCAAAGTACCCTGGTGGTGTTAACATACTCTAAACAATCATGTATAACATCGTTTCCCCCAACAGTAAATTCATTTTAAATAAAATATTTTTTAAAAAAACAACCCAACAACAACTAATAAATGGACAAAAGCAACACAAAACAGCCTAAGGAGGATCGAGCAATTTCAGTGACTGAGGTCCCACAGCATGTTTGGTGTCCTTTGGAAAACAAAGACAGAAAACATAGGGGTTGAGAGATGGAATTGGCTACACTGTATAGTATCCTGGCAGAGGAAATGGCTCTCTGCCTGGCAAACAACCATAACAGGAACACTCCTGTTAGAGGCTGGAGATAGCCTGTACTATTTTGCTGAAGGTCTGGCTTATTTTAACAGAAAACTGAGGATTTGGGCATATCATGGTACCACACAGAGCAGCAAAGCACAAGCCCTCCTCAGCTGTTTTTTCTCTACCCATGAGTAACACTGAGTAACACCATGTGGAGAGAGAGTGGAGTTATGTATGCTAATTTGACCCCCACTGCCACATCCCTTGCTGGGCCTGCCCCATGCTTTCCACACATTGGAGAAAGGTCTCAAGTGAGAAACCATGAAGTCCACCAGGAGAAGAGCCTTCAGTGTGGTGATCCCCTCTGGAGGTCAGCCAGGTGCCAACACTATGCTGCTTCCAGTGCCTCCTGAAAACATCTCTTTTCCAGAAATAATTCCTCAACTGACCAGCCACTGTTTTTATTTGTCTTATGTTTTAAATTGAACAATTTTAATTTGCTGTTTTAATCTTATTTATTTTTACTGTTTTATTCCTATGTTCATCACTCCGGAATCTATTTTAGATATGGAGTGGTATATAAATAATGTATGTAGGCTGTTCCTGTGAGTTGCAACGCTGATTGCATTTATTTATTTATTTACAGTTTTTACATATGCCACATCTAAACAGATTCTGGAGCAGTGTGCAATAAAAAATAACAGGAGTAAAATACCATATTATAAGTTAAAACAACAACAGCCACAGAACACCAATAGAAACCATGGCTGGTCAATCGAAGAAGGCTTGTTGAAGTAAAGATGTCTTCAGCAGGCTTCCCTGAAGTTCAAACCATGGTCATATCTACACTGGGCAATATCCTGGGGATCATCTTGGGATCATCCCTGTGCATCCACATGATGCACAGGGGATCCCGGGAGCAGGGACGGATGATCCCTCCATTTCCCCAGGATATTGCCATACCCTTTCTTTGCCAGTTTTCCCGCGGTCCTGGGATGATCCCAAGGGCTGTGAGTGGTGTGGCTGCCCATCCTGGCTTCTTCCCTCTTCCCCGCGAGTAGAGCGGGTCATCAGAGGGAAGGAGTCAGGATGGGAAGAGTCCAGGGCCATCGGGGGTGGGGTGGGGAGCGGGGCTGGGGCTTATTTTTTTACTTACTTTTTTGTAAGTAAAAAGATGGTGGGCACAACATCCTCCTTCCTCCCTGGACGTCACATGCATGTGTGAACGCATGGGCGGTTCTCATGATCAGCATGTTGCGAGATCCTCCCTCCTCCCTCCCGGAATACTGGGAGGTGTAGACATGCCCCATGGCACAACAAGAAAAACAGCCATCTCTATTCCCTTGACACAAGAAGTTGTAACTCAAATGATAAGACTGGGATAGCAAGCCTAGAATGTATGATATGTATACAAATTCTCAGTATGCAATGGTACATGGTCAGATATCTGTGGGAAGCTCACAAGCAAGGCATTATTATTATTATTATTATTTATTTATATAGCACCATCAGTGTACATGGTGCTGTACAGAGTAAAACAGTAAATAGCAAGACCCTGCCGCATAGGCTTACAATCTAATAAAACCATAATAAAACAATAAGGAGGGGAAGAGAATGCAAACAGGTACAGGGTAGGGTAAGCAGGCACAGGGTAGGGTAAAACTAACAGTAGAAAGTAACAGTAGAAGTCTGCACAACATCAAGTTTTAAAAGCTTTAGGAAAAAGAAAAGTTTTTAGTTGAGCTTTAAAAGCTGCGGTTGAACTTGTAGTTCTCAAATGTTCTGGAAGAGCGTTCCAGGCGTAAGGGGCAGCAGAAGAGAATGGACGAAGCCGAGCAAGGGAAGTAGAGGCCCTTGGGCAGGCGAGAAACATGGCATCAGAGGAGCGAAGAGCACGAGCGGGGCAATAGTGTGAGATGAGAGAGGAGAGATAGGAAGGAGCTAGACCGTGAAAAGCTTTGAAGGTTAACAGGAGAAGTTTATATTGGATTCTGAAGTGAATTGGAAGCCAATGAAGAGATTTCATGACTGCAATAGTATCCTCACATTGGTGGTCAGAGGCATACTCCCTTAATACCAGAAGTAATATAATAGCCATCATGACTAGTAGCTATTAATAGCCTTATTCTCCATTAATTTGTCTAATCTGCTTTTAGTGCCATACAAGATTGTGGCCGACACTAAATGTTGTGTGAAGTGGTTATTCCTTTTGCCTGTCCTGAATCCCCCACCTTTGGGCTTCATTGGATCACCGCAGGTTCTAGTATTATAATTTATGAGAGACTTTCTCCACACCATGCATAATTTTATACACTTCCATGATGTCCCCCCACTTCCTCGTCCTTTTTCTAAGCTAGAAGACCAGCGCATAGGACATCTAAGTGTGGTCAAAATGAATATCCTAGCAATATGTCGGATGGTTTTTTATTATTATTCAATAAACAAAAAACCTACGGTTTACAAAACAACGGTAAAGGCTGTACAGTTTTCAACCAAACTCCAAAAAGCAGGGAAATTGGGAGTTAAGGCTCACAGGCCTATAACGCCACATCCTCCCTAAGGAGGCAGAAAGTGCCAGTGAAATTCTCATTCTCCCAAAGCAGATATAAACCATGAGGACAGGATGGAGAATAGGATATGCAGAGGTGACTGTGGGGTTGTGGAAAACTGATGACGAACAACTTAAGGCCACCTACTTCTCTTTTTTTTGTTTAGAGCAGCCCTAGCATTTTTTCATATAACTGCTTGATAACCCACATATCACATAACTTCCAGATGAAAGGCATCACCAAATGTTGCTTCCTTGCTTGTATTTTCTTGCTATGTCAATAACTGGAGATCATTGTTAACAACACATTTAGGTATTTATTGCAGAGCATTGGCTATGGGGCGGTATATCAATGTAATAAATAAATACACCCAGGCTATGGGGCGGTATATAAATGTAATTCCTTATGCCCCCCCTTCCCGGCTTTCCCTCAGCCTACACTACCTCACAGGGGCGTTGTGAGGATAAAATGAAGAGCAGGATGAAGAGGACTACATACCCTGGGCTACTGCAACTACTGAGGGGCATTAAATTCTATGATTCTGTGAATCTAAGTCTACAGCAACTGGAGGGTGCCAGGTTGTAGCAAAAACTAGGTCCCTTAACCATTTCTCTGGTGTGAAGTAATGTTTTGGGTATAAGATTCATGGATGTACATTTTAGAAAATGTTTTCATTTCATACAAACATAAAGCAGCAGATTTAGCTTATAAGAAGCAGGTACACAGAGAAAGGAAAATATTTTCTATGTACAATCAAAACTATTCAACTTCCTTCACATCAAAACCATTCACCATTTTTCACACCAGAGTTTTTTTTTAAGATACCTATATCTGTGTTCAAATTCAAAATACACACACACACAAATCTATAAAAGAAAGCTTAAAATGTAGTTCAGCACCTTTTAAAGAAACACACACTACCTGAAGAAGTTTAAACTCATGGCAGATAGGCCAGGGTTAACCTTCTCTCACTCCTAGTCTCAAAATATTTCTTTACATAAAGTTTAAACTTTAAGAGGCTTGGGTGAGGAAGTGCCACCCCAAAGGAAAGTTTGCCACATATTCTTTACTTTGAATTAAGAAGGATGCACCAGCACTTCAAACACACACACACCCCTCCCTCTTCACAATCACAGACACAACAAAATCTATCAAACTCCTACCTGAGCCAACCAGGTTTTCTTTTTCCTTTTTGGCCTCCCTCCAAGCAAGGAAGATAGTTTCTCTCTCCCTCCCTGGCCTCCACAGCACTGTGAGGAAGGAGAAGGCCCAGACAGTGCCTTGGCTTATCTGCAGAAGGAAATGGCTCCTAAATGAGCCAGGCGGCCATCTTATTTCAGCCAGGCAGCCATCTTATTTCCAACATTCCAATCTATCTGAGACAGGAGGGAGGGGGAGAGCAACGCTACTGAGCATGCTCCATTTAGGAGTTATGAGTCTGTACTCACTTTAATAGGGCAAAGAAATATTCATTAAAAATTAATGGAATTAATTTTGAAAAAAGAAAAGCCATTCCACCAACTAGAAGGACAGGGGGACAAGATCCCACCACTGGTTTAAAGGGTAAGGGTCCCAATTCAGAGCTTTTAGTGTGCAAAAAAATCATCGCCACCCGGAAATAGAAAAAAGCCATTTTGAGCCAGAGAGGTTTTCCCCATTTTGGTACTTTGAACTGCCATCCTGCCCTCAATATTTCATAAATCTTCTTCAAACGTGCAGGGTATGTAAGACCAGCATTTCTTTCTGGCAGGTCTCCGTTTCAGAAAGATTGCTGAAACATTTCCCATTTTATGAACGTCAGAATGACCCACCCCCAATTTCAGCCTTAACACGGTGGAATGCTCTTTTCACTGATCACCTATAATAACATAGGGAAACACTCCCGTGTTTCCCTGTAATTATTGTAGCAGAGGATGGATAAACAAATTGATGAGCTGACAAGGGAGTGCTCAGAATGGCAGCAAACATAATGTAAGCTCAAATCAGCCACTCTGCATCCATGACTATTCACTCCTTGGCAATATGTGCACATTGTCTTTTCGTGCCATTTAGGGAAATGCCGAATTTTGTTATTGTGAGTGCCCATTCAAAATAGCCAAATGAGTGGGTCTACAGTGATGGCCAACAATTAAGTAAGCAGCATCGGCAATTGTCTATAATCAAACATATTTGTATCAGGTAGCACCATTTATTTATTTATTGCATTTCTATACTGCCCAAAAGCCGAAGCTCTCTGGGCGGTTTACAAAATTAAGACAATTCAAAGTATAAAACAAAGTATAAAGCAACTTGGTGCATACAGATCAACCAGCTGTGGAATTCAGGTGTGACACCACTATCGACTGTTGAAGGAACATCTTTCAGTTTTGAGTAATTTACAGCTTTAGCTAGACCAGCAGTTATCCTGAGCTCATACCCGGGATCACCCCTGTGCATCCAGATGACGCACAGGGGATCCCGGGATCAGGGAGGGATCATCCCTCCCTGGCCCCAGGATGCAACCCTACACTTTGGGCCCGTTTTTCCCCGCGGTCCCGGGCTGAGCCCAAGATTGTGAGCGTGTGTCCCGTTTCCACGGCTTTTCCTGGCTCTGCGCGATTACTCAAGTGGAACTGGGGGCCGTGCACGGGGCGCAGGACTCCTCAGGAGTCCTGCGCCCATCAGGGCTAGGGCGGGGCGAGTGGGGAAATCTTTTTTTTTAAAAAAAAAAACCCTACCTTTAGTCGCTTGAGCGCTCCTACACAGCCGACCCTTTAAAAAAAATAGCGGGCGCAACACCTCTCTTCTTGAGGTCGTTGCGCCTTACATGTAAACAAGGGTGAGATCTTGCGTTATTCACAACACGAGATCTCTCCTCCTCTCCCCTGGATTTTCAGTTAGGTCTAGCAAAGGCCTAAGTCACATCAGAGTCCAGCACTTTTCTAGATTCTACTGTGTGAACAGGTTGCGATTGGGAACGGTAACCTGAAGGCAGCCTCCAGGTCAAATGCCACATCATTACTTTAGAGAATTTAGCTTAGATTAGCATTTTCCCCCTGTTAACTCTATTTTCTTTTCTTTTTTTACAATCCTTTTCTTTTTCACGGAAAAGGCCTTTCAACAGAAAGTTTGTAACAAACAGGCCTAAACCATACCTTTTCGGAATTAATCAGATCTAGAGATTTGGGAACTGAAGCCAAATCCTGAAGGGAAGACAAGTTGAGGCCCACTTTTCTTTTTTAACACTCCTTGTTGTGTGAATAATCCTGCCTCTAAAGTTGTGTCCAACTGTTTGAGTCAAGGCTATATGTATGAGTAATGGCTTGCTCACTCTAAGCTCCTCCTAAGCCTACGGGGCCATGCAATCGACAAGGAAGGGGGGGGAAGGAGTCTTGCAAATGTTCCTGTGTGATGATAGTAAAAGATGTTGTAACTATGACAGATAAGATCAAACAACAGACATAAAACAGTTAAACCCCATCCTGCTAGAAGTTTGGGAAGAGCCCAGAGGCTTCTGTGCTTCAACAAAAATTAACATCTCTGAGCGGTGTGACTGATTTTTAATTTCAAAGAATTCAGAAGGGCATTTCCCACAATTTTATTTTCTTTGAGAAAAAAAGTAGATGTGTGAGTATAACCAAATCTCAAGTTCATCACAGTTCTCCACATTCTACCATGTGTACATAACAGAATGCAATTTTGTTTGTTGGTTTTCCTTTTCTTTCCATGTAAAAAAAATATGCCTTTTTGATGTGTATTTCCCCCCAATGGATGCATCGATTGTGCACATTTTTGAAATATATGTATTCTTCCACTGATTAAACTGTGCTTGTATGCATTTTTCAAAAGCAAACTTTTTTCATGCACATTTTTCAAATGTACACATGCTGTGAAATGCATTTTTTGAGAGTCCGTGAAACATATTGGAAGCTCTGAAATTTACAGAATTCTATCACAGATTGTGTCTGTGTTTGGTTCAGAAAGTGTAAACCCAGTAAATCTTGATTTTTAAAAAAAAACTGAAAGAAATTTCTCATACTTCCCTAGGAAAACAGGGAAATGAAAAATCCCCTACCTTCAGATAACATACAATGAACCATAGGGCTATTTCAGACTGAAACGGAACGTGACAGACCCAATACCAATACAAGGGTCAGCTGCCACCACATCTAATTAGGCTGTAATTTGGATCGCCTTCCCTGGTCTAAAACATCCTGTAATTATAAGAGACTTATTGATAGTTCAAAACGTTGTCCATTGCTCCACATATTCCCTAAAGCATCTCATGCAGAGATAATCATGTTTGACCCAGGTAATTTATAGAAATTACTGGCATTTTATGGCGGCCACACACATGATGAGTGCAGTGCATAGGCTGAAAAAATAGGCCACTATGATCACATGTAATGATGTAGGGTTGCATTGGAAGGAGATGTGGATTTATCAAGTCAGATATCTCTAAGGTCTCTCAGACCACTCCACATGGAACAATTTACAAAATGTAAACAGAAGTGGGCACTGACAAGCTTCAAAAAGCATACATTTCAGAGCTATCAGACCACCACTCTAAATCCCTGCTCTTGTCTCTCTGTTTCCTCATTTCCTCCATAGATGAGGCATGAGAGAACAAGGCCACATGTAACTTTTGCCACGTGTACCACTGAAAACAGCACACCCACGCCAAATTTTCTTCCCGGCAGCTGTGTTTTCTTTCAGGGGTCTTTATTTCGTCTAGAGCTGTGTGCAGTTGGCATCTCCAAATTCTCCACCCTATTTGTGGGCAGAAACATTGGAAAGGGGACCATTTCACTAAATTTCTGAAGGGAGAAGGGGGGAATTCCAATATGTGTGCCTGTTTTTGCTGCTGCTGCTACAAGTAGCAATAGCAGCAACTGTGTTAGTAACCTGTTCACCATTTTGTATACTCCGCAATAGCCCCGATCATATTCTGGGACATATTGTGTGCATGTGGATACAGTGGAGGAGTGTAATGATGAGTGCAACACATAAAATGGTGGAGAATGTTTGGAGATAATTCTGCAAAGTGGCCTTCAGAAATTATTTTGGAAGAGCTAGGTTTTGCTATCCACAGCAAAGAAGAATCTAGGAGCATCAGATGTCTCTTAACATCTTAAACATGGCACAGGGAGATTACCACCCTATCCTGCATTGAGCAGGCGGTTGGACTTGATGGCCTTATAGGTCCCTTCCAACTGTACTATTCTATGATTATATGACTCTATCGCTGGGAGCACACACACACACACGTCCAGTGCTTTGAGATTACCTACAAATATAACTACCTCCATCTTGTCTGAATTCAATTGCAGTCTACTCATTCAACGTTAAAAAATTGGTTACTTTAAAACCAAGGCAGCTGCTCCAGGATGCTTAATTAATAAAATATAGAGCTGGGTTCCAATAGCATAAAGCTCTCTGGATAATCTCTCTCAGCAGCTTCATATGGATGTATCAGGGACAGAACCAAGCCTTGTTGATCACTACATTTAGTGCTGCTACAAAGCTAGTAGCATTGACAATGATTACCCATTCAATAAAGAAGAATGGAGTCACTCAAGAACCCAATTCAATGCCCTCACTAGCTCTTCAGAATTACATGGTCTACTGTTGGAATTAATTAATCTGCCAATCACTTTCTCTCAGTTTCACATTTTTCAAGTCTTAGATTTGGCTTGTCCCACTTCCACATCAGTTTGAGAATATATTTTCAAAAACATTCACACAACAATGTGTATGCAGTTTTGTGCAGATATCTCCTAATATACATTTCTGCATTCAATTTCCTCTAATATGCATTTTGAACATCATATTCACCAATATATGCAATTTGTGCACTCTTCTTATATGCACATTTTTGTACACATTTTTTTCCATTGTCAACTCTATCACAACATTCAGAGAAGGAAGAATTTCAAAGGATAACTGAATTCCAGTTCACATATAGGTTTAAAAGTACAAAATCAGGCGAGTTCACATTAAGAAGTGAACACACACACACACGTGTGTGTGTGTGTGTGTGTGTGTGTGTGTGTGTGTGTTAGGAGAAAGGCCCAAAAGTATCAAGAGAAAATAATTCCCAGCTGCTACCTCTAGGTGCTAATCATCCATCAGGGGCCAGTAAAGCTGTCTCAGTCCCATAATGAGGTCGTAAGTCCAACTAAAATGGGTTGAGGAAGGATATATCATTCAGATATGCTGCATTTGCTCTGCCACTATGCATTCAATTACGTTCTCTAAGAAGGAAGGATTTCAAATGACTCTAAAGCTGTTAAATCATTCCTATCTAAAGATGATTTCTTGCAAAGTGGGTGGAAAACCACCTCCTTTGATTATGGAAGCACCCTCCCCTTCTCAGTTGATCTATGTACTGTTTCAGCACCAGGTTTCTAAGCTTCACTCAGACTCCCTTGATCAGCCAAAATGGAGCTAGAGCTAAACAAGTGCTGCTGTTCACCAAGTCCAAGTAGTGTTCACATTTTCAACCTAAACAAAGCTAAACTGATCCAAGCAAATGTCAACAGATAGTTGCTTCTGGCATCCATGGGCCAGACTCTGGGCCTGTCTCTACACCTCTCGGTGTTCTGGAAGGGAGGGGGAGGATCTCACGATATTCTGCTCATGAGATTGTCCCCTTTGGACAGACAGCAGGCGTGACATCCGGGGAGGGATGTTGCAGCCGCCATTTTTTAAATTTATTTTTTTACAGAAGATGAGCACACAAACGCTCCAACGTGAAAGTAAGTATTTTTTTTAAAAAAAAACCACACCAAACAATCATGCTCCCCATCCCACCCTCGATGGGCACAGAGCACCTCACGTTTACTCACAAGGAGCCAGGACGAAACCAGGATGGCCGCCCACACCTCTCATAACCTCAGGACAATCCCGAGACCTCGGGGAAAATTGGGCTAAAAGCCATCCTGTTTATATCCCAGGGAAATGGAGGGATCATCACTCCCTGCCCCTGGGATCCCCTGTACGTCACGTGAATGCACAGGGATGATGTGCACAGGGCAATAGCCAGGATAAGGCATGGTCTAGACATGCCCTCTGTTACAACTGTCACAAGCAAGTCCGACCAGATCTGAGCAACTTTACCAGCCAAGAAATTGAGCATAATCATATCACAGCAAGCTGTAGATGCTTCACCCTCCTGATCCTCCCTTGGGAACAAAAGCCCTCTCAGTACCTGGGGCAGTTCAGCTAGATGCAACTTTGCTGAAGCAAAGTGTTGCAGAATAATTATTCCTTTGCCAGCAGCACCTCATGACCAGCAATGAAATGGCCTGTGATGCACTTGGTCAGATCTGGTCTTACATGAGTTGTATTCTCTTCCCCCCCACCGCCCCCCGGGCAACCTTTACATAATCTTAAATTCCAGTGTATAACGTTGGGCTAAGGCCCTTCGAAAGAGAGGAGAGAAGCACTCAGTGGGTAATCTTGTCAGTGACCCAAGACAACTACCAATCACACATCCACAAGGGCATCAACAGAGTTACCTGAAGCATCTCCTCTAGATCCCTGCAAGGGCTTTTATGTAATATATTTTATTATTTTATGTATTATATTTTATTTAGAGTTGTTCCCTGCCTCAATCCAGAGGGAGAGGCAGGTTGTTGTTGTTGTTGTTGTTGTTGTTGTTGTTGTTGTTGTTGTTCCCTCCAGAGCACTCTAGAAGGCCTAATAAGTCTCTAGGGTAGATCATATTAAATTGCCTAAGAGCCTTGAAACACTGTCAACTTTGGCCACGCCTCAACTCAACACATCTCTCATTGTGTGTGGGAAGGGGTGGAGTGTGTGTGGAAAGGGTAATGTGCAGCTCCTCTCCCAGCAAAAGGCATTCTGATAAAGTCTAAAGAAAGTAAACAAAGGATGTGTTCTCTTGAGGCCATTTCAATATTTCCCCCTCCTTTTTTGACATGCATCTACTCCGCTTATATGTCAGCTAGAAAATGAGATGAATGGGGTGGGAGGGGGAACTATGTAAATTCATTGGTAAGAACTTATACAGGGTATGTTATTTAATTGTTTCATCACAAAAACTTTTAAAAAGTAAAATGGAAGAATACCAGGGAGTAACTGTTGTGATCATGCGCTGTGCCATTGATTTACAGCATAAGTGAGGGGGCGGGGGAAGCATTCAATTCACTTTAAACCAAGGTGTGTGGGAGAAATGTGCCTTGTTTTAAAGCTAAAATGCACTCTCCCAGGGCTTCTGGGAGCACAATGTTGCATGTTCCTTGTGTGTCTTGTTTTGAAGGAAAAATGCTACCATCAAGTTGCTGATGAAATTTGTCAGCCATTTGGCAACAGTGCTTTCAGCATCAGGGGAGTATGGCTCCCAGTGAGTTCTGCAGGCCTGAAACTGGCCCCTGGTCCTTCCAATGTCCACCACCACCACCACCACCATAGATGGTCTGTGAGTTCTAAGCTACTGCAGTACAACATTCATACAATTAAGCTACTCATGTGAGCTTGAAAAAAAGAAAAAAAAGCCCAGATGGGTGAACCAGTCTATTTCCAGCTCACTTCTCTTTCACATGTGTTCACCCTTAAGGCTGTTCCTTTCTGTTTCCACATTATCTGCTACTTTAAAAAAATGTATGCAAAATTCACACACACACACACACACACACACACACACACACACATATATATATATATATATATATATATATATATATATATTGTTGTTGTTTATTCGTTCAGTCGTTTCCGACTCTTCGTGACTTCATGGACCAGCCCACGCCAGAGCTTTCTGTCGGCTGTCGCCACCCCTAGCTCCCCCAAGGTCAAGTCTGAATTGTACTGGAACATCTGGGAACTGCAAATGCTATGGATAGCTAGGACCTGATTCACACATTAATCCGAACTTTCAGACTGAATTCTTCAGTCACCCCTAGCTGTAATTCTCCCCAGTTAAAAATGAGATCTGCTTGGGAGATCTTGCTCCATGTTCTACCTGTTCGGGAAGTATTGGTGGGCTATTAGTGATGGCCTTGCATGGACAAATTCCCTACTCAAATGCTATTCGGCCATATAGTATGATGAGTAAGGCTTCCTGGTAGACTTGTTAAGACGTGCAAGAATTTACTCTGCTATTCTCTTCTAGTCATTTAATTGCTGTTTTATTCTTCGTAATATTTTACTGTGGTGTTATGTCTAGATGAGGCATAGGGAAACTTTTTCCTTTAAAGGGCTGTTGACTTGTGGGTAACGTCAATTATGATGAAGACAGATTCTATGGAGACTGGAGTCAGAGCAAAAAGTGAGCATGTTTGGAGCGTTCTAGGATTGCTATGTGTTTGCAGTGTGTGCCACTCTGCATGAAATTAGATGATGGACCACATAAAATTAGCCCAAGGGCTGCAGGTTCCCCAACTCAAGTCTACAGTTTATCATTTATTTTGCTGTATATTTATTGTTTTGTAAACTAATGGAAACATGACACAGCACAGTGTCTCTACCTTGAAAACTGGAGGATGCCCCCTCCCCATAGAGTGAGGTATAGAGTTTTATATGCTGAAGTAGCCATAACTAAAGCTTGATCCATAAAGACAATGCAGACAAACCTATCACCAACACTTCGGAGCATTGAAAGTATTGCTGTATAGTCCTGAAATGGTTTTCCTACCTACCCCTGGTATGTAATCTATTAGGGACATCATGCATTAAAGTTTTTCCACACACACCCAACCCATATCACTGGCAATCACCTATTGGGGTAGGGAAACACATTACATGATTCATAGATCTCCCATCTCTATCTCCAGGAAACCACTCCACCTTGGAGCACGCCTTGATGGTTTGCACCTGGTGTTGGGCCATAGAGACAGATTGGGGATGCTGCTGGTGTGCCGCCCACCCTGCTGCCCAGCATCCTCCCTGACCGAGCTGGTGGAGACAGTTTTGAGTGTGGTGTTGGAGGAACCCAGGACGGTGGTTCTGGATGACTTCAACTTTCACACTGAGGCTGTTTATGGAGCTCCAGCTTGGGACTTTATGGCCTCCATGACAACCATCAGCCCAACACATGAAGCAGGGCATATTTATTTTATTTATTTATTTAAGGATTTTTATGCCGCCATTCAGCCAAAAAAGGCTCTCACGGCGGCTTACAAAAGTATTTCTTGACATACTTGGCATACCCTTGATTTGGTTTTTTTCCAAGCTGTGAGTTGGGTAGTCTGAAGATTGGGGGGTCCAAGTAGCCCCATTGTCATGGTCAGACCATTTCCTGGTGAGATTTGAACTCATGGTGTTACTCTCCTCCTGCAAGGGTGGGGGACCCGTTCAGATGGTCTGCCCCAAGAGACTAATCGAATCCAACAGATTCCTGAATGCTCGTGGGGATTTTCCAGTGGTGAGAGCTGGTGATCTAGCTGAGGCCCTAGCCTCACTGTTGAAAAGTGAGATGTGGAGGGTCAATGACTTGATTGCACCTGAGTGCCCTCTGCAGGACTGGAGCTGCGGACAATGAAACAGGCTGTAAATCAGCTAAAACAGCTAAAGCGAAAATGGCATTAGACTCGAAGCAAAGATGACCGAGCATGCTCTAGTCTAGAGGGCATAATTGTGACTGTTACATTGTGGTGCAGGCAGCAAAGAAGGCTTAGTTTGCTGTCTCCATCGCGTCCTCGAGTAGCCATCTAGCAGAGCTCTTTCAGAGCTCTTTCTATCACCCTCCACAGCAAATGGGGCCCTGGCCCCATAGAGGACCTACTGTGACCTTTTTGCATTGCACTTTGAGGACAAAATTGCTTCTCCCCGCAGTGAGCTTGATGCTGTTGTTAGTGCAGTTGTGGTGTCTGATGCCACCATACGCCTGATTTTGTGGGATCAGTTCCAGTTATTGCAGCCTGATGATGTGAACAAGGTGCTTGCAGCAATGTGACCAACCACTTACCCTCTTGATCCCTGTCCCTCCTGGCTTATAAAAGCAAGCTGAGGGGGTTAGACTAGGTGGTCCAGGGGGTGAGAAATACTTCCCACTGGGAAGGAGTGGTCCCTGCTGTCCTTAAGGAGGCACTAGTGTGATCACTCCTGAAGAAGCCCTCCCTAGACCCGATGTTACTAGACAACTACCGCCCAATCGCAAACAACCCTTTTTTAGGCATGGTACTTAAGAGGGTTGTGGCAGAGCAACTGCAGGCACTCTTGGAAGATATTGATTATCTAGACCCATTCCAGTCTAGGGTTCGATCTGGTTATGGGACTTAATCAGCCTTGGTCGCCCTGATGGATGATGTTTTTTGAGAGAGGGACAGGGGAGTGCATCCATGTTAATCCTGCTCAATCTCTCATTGGCTTTTGATACCATCGACCGTGGTATCCTCCCGGATCAACTCCATGGGATGGGCATTGGAGGCACTGTGCTGCAGTGGTTCTGGTCCTACCTACGGGGTCATTTTCAGAGAGTAGTATTGGGTGACCACTCCTCAGCCCCTTGGCAATTGAGCTATGGGGTGCCGCAGGGAACCATCTTGTCCCCAATGTTATTTAACATCTATATGAAGCCATTGGGAGTGGTCATTAGAGGATTTGGAGCTAAATGCCATCAAGATGTGATGACACAGAGCTCTATCTTCCTGTGACAACTGAATCAGGTGAGGCTGTGAGATCAGGTTTGTAGTTTGGGGGGGGTACTCTTAGATCCATCTCTGTCACTGGAGGCTCAAGTGGCCATGGCGGCTTGGAGTGCCTTTTACCAGCTTCATCTGGTTTGCCAACTATGGCCTCTCCTGGACAGGGATAGCTTGGTCATGGTGGTACAGGCATTGGATTACTGCAATGCACTCTCTGTGAGGCTGCCCTTAAAGCTGCTCCAGAAGCTGGAGTTAATGCAGAATGCTGCAGCTTGGCTGTTGTCTGGAACTGCCCCTTTCCAGCATATAGCTCCTCTGCTGAGGGAACAGCACTGGCTGCCTATTCACTACTGGGCCAGGTTCTTGTACTTGTGTACAAAGCCCTAAACAACTTGGGACCAAGATACCTGAGAGAGCGCCTTCTCCCCAACCAACTTGCCCGGTCACTGAGGTCATCCGAGGGCATGCTCCTGGTGGTTCCACATAGGCCCATCCTCCAATTGGAGTCTACCAGGAGAAGAGCCTTCAGTGTGGTGGGCCCCCTCCTATGGAATTCCCTGCCTGTGGAGGTCAGGCAGGCGCCAACTTTTTGGCACCTCCTGAAAACGTCATTGTTCAAGGAAGCCTTTCCTTAATGACCAGCCGCAGTTCACAGTTTCACCTTTCATTTTGCTTTTAAAAAATGTTTTTAAGGTATTTTATTTAATTTTATCTCGTACACTACTCTGAAATTTTGAATGGGGAGTGGTATATAAATACTGTAAATATAATAAATAAATACATTATGTCTCTAGCCAGTGGAATCTGGTGGCTCTGACGTCAATGGGGCAGTGAATCTCCTCTGGGTTTCAGTCAGATTCAGTCAGAAATTTAAAGGAGCTATCCAAGGTGCTCCACCTCACTGACATTGGAACCACTAGCCACCACCACCTCCAGTTCATGTGCTAAATTCTTCTAGATGAAACACTAGAAGAATTTATTGTCAGGGATGGTGTCGGGGATTGGGAAAATGGCTATATGGAATGGATGACAATCGCCACACTGAAAGTAAAATGTAAATTTGTTGCATATGTTCTAAATTGCTTAAATGCTTTTCAAATGTTACTTTTTAGCACACCTGTGCAGTAGGAAAGGGAACCAATGCAAAATACCATTATTTCAATGGTCCAAAGCTATGGAAGAAATATGCGAAAATGTTCAGCCTAGCAGGGTAACAACTGGATAATAGTTAAAGCTAGTGCTAAAACTCATTATGGAAGATTGTAGGTTGTTTTGGAGTAAGGGAGTGTCTCCTGTACCTCCACCCTGCACAAGGTAATGAGATATTTCTGGTAAGATCACTTCATTTCACCTTGCAGTAGCTTCCAAAATCTAGGAAGAATTTCTTGAAAGATAAATCATATCCCTCTGAGCATTTCAGAAACATAAAAAGGCATTATAGTTGCTTAATAAAAGTACAGAAAGAAAAACAGGCAGAGCTTCAGGAGGAGGGGGGGTCATATTTTTTCTTCCGGCACGATGGCCTATCCCATGTTCTTAAAGATACAAATCAAAGCCATAATTTGAAGGTGTGACTAATGCTGCTACTTGTATAGAAGAAAGTTGTATTCCTTTGTTGTTAAGAGATACTTCATTCCATGACCTCTAATAGTTCGATCTCCCAAGGTAAAACTAATGGTAAGCAGAGACTGGGGCCAGATTTATGAAACATTATTTTTCTTTCATGATGGATTCCCACTCAATTGGCACTGGAGACAAAACTGCATACCTCTAGAGCAAGTCTGCCAATTGTGACAGACTCACATACATTTTATGGATTGATGCAAATAATGAAATATTTAAAACTTGCTCACCCTTTTTGCGCTGCCAGCCCACAGTCAGCCATCAATCCATATTAAGGGGACATGGAGTACGAGGGCTGATTTCAATACGACTTATTCCCCAATAAGTATGCATAGGATTTCAGCCCTTATTCATTTTACCTTGAACTCATTTCAGCTGTAGCATGAAAGGAGCATGAAGTGTTGACAGTTTTTGCAAGAGAACGACTTGGGGCATGTCTACACCTCCCGGCGTTCTGGGAGGGGGAGGATCTCACGATATTTTGCTCATGAGATCCTCCCCTTTAGACAGACACATGTGTGACATCCCAGTAGGAACGAGGGATGTCACACTCACCATTTTTTTAATAGATGATGAGCGCACGAGCGCTCCAACGCAAAAATAAGGTTTTTTTTTTTTAAAAAAAATGATCCTGTTCCCCCCACCCCACCCCCAATGGGCACGGAGCACCTGAAGAGCTCTCTCCAGTTCCTGCGTCCTTGCATTTACTCCCGAGGAGCCGGAATGAAACTGGGATGGCCGCCCACACCTCCCGCAGTCTTGGAACGATCCTGAGACCACTGGGAAAATTGGGCTAAAAGCTGTCCCAATTATCCTGGGGAAATGGAGGGATCATCCCTCCCTGCTCCCAGGATCCACTGTTCATCATTTGGACACACAGGGATGATCCCTGGATGATCCACAGGATAAGGCATGGGGTATACATGCTCATTATCTTATCTGATTGAGAAATTTGTATGCTGTGAATGTTCCTTGGACACTGGCCCTGGGCTCTAGCTATCTCCAGCTCTCATTTTAAGTTAACTTCCTAGTCCTCATCATTTTAGAGATAAACATGTGATGGTGTGAAGTTCCCAGCCAAACTAAGCCCAGAGGAGACGGATTTTGATCCCTCAGCACACCTCTTTTCCACAGAAGATGTGGGGTAACCAAGGATACTTTGTGGGAAGTCCCAAAGAACTGATACAATTTGGCCCTTTTTAGGTTCCCTGGATTTCCCCGGAGGCCCTGGCTCAGCTTGCATTGGCGAACCAAGCCATGGGCTTTTCCCCAAAATCTGTGTACTTTTTTGCGGGGCTGGGGTTAACTTGACATTTTTGCAAACTGTAGCTGCAATGTGCATAATTTGTGCAAATTTGGGCCATAATTTGTGCAAATTTCTGCAAATTGCAGCCACAATATACTCAATTTGCACAAATCATGCTTGGATTTACACAAATAACACATGCAATTTGGACAAATTCAGCATGTTATGGCTGCAATTTTCAGAAATTAAGCATATCACTGCCACACTTTGCACAAATTAAGCATATTACAACCAAACTTTGTACAAAGTATGCAAATTGCAGGTGCAATTTGTGTAAATGTAGATTGGGGGGGGGAATGAAAACTTGTGAACTGGCCCAACTTCATCTGCATTGAGTCAGGCCAGTTTGTGGGTAAGCCAAAGTCGGGGGGCAGCTGATGGAAGCTTGGCAAACTTCACCCCTGATGGATTCTTCCAACATCCCTACCTTCAACCCCATCCTGAGCCTTGCCATGCTTCCAGACTCTCCTCCTGCATGCCATGACTCACTAGAATACTAGTGGCAACAGACCAGAGACCCATTGTTGAAGTGCCCACCTGGCTGCCAGAAGACCTTTTTGCCCAGGGTTTTCTCATAAAGAAGACTTGGGCCCTTTCTACACCTGAGGATTA
Source organism: Elgaria multicarinata webbii (assembly GCF_023053635.1). Taxonomy (NCBI): domain Eukaryota; kingdom Metazoa; phylum Chordata; class Lepidosauria; order Squamata; family Anguidae; genus Elgaria; species Elgaria multicarinata. Next base: position 171,601,153 of record NC_086171.1, read on the forward strand.
TCCCAAGAAAATGGAGAGATCATCCCTGCCTGCTCCCGGGATGCCCTGTATGTCATTTGGATGCACAGGGATGACCCCGGGATAAATGGCTTATGTAGACATGCCCTTGAAACCATGGGATCCCTCATGAGGAGGAAGACCAGCTGCAATTTTTGAACCAGGAAGTCTTTCCCCAGACCCCTGTTGGGTTAATAGCTTCACATTGAGCTACCTCGTTCTAGTGGTGTGCCCTGTACAGATGGGAAGGCTAAAACATCTAATAGAGATTTTTAGGACAGAAAAAAGCTGTTCAATCGTGAACAGAATTCACTTCTGTTTCTCTTGTTCTTTTTATGTGTTTGTGTGTTTATACAGAAGCCAGTATTGTTCTATATTTCTTGGATATGCTTACTTGCAGAGTTACGAAAGTAGGTGGCTAAAATAGCCATGTAGGGCTATTTTTTTTCTGGTGTAAAATTCATGGGTATGTTACTGATAGGACATAAAGGGTAGAAGGACTGGGGGAAATTGAGATCTAAAGTAACTGTCATCAGCTGAAGTCATAGTAAGGAATACGTTGTGATTGGCGAACTCCCACTTGCTATACAGTACTGCATCCAGAACAATCCACTTCAAAAATCAGATGCACTATTTCCCATTCTCAACAAAGAAAACCACTCACAAAGAATGGAAATGCACTCAGTCCTGGGTTTCTACAAGCATCAAGAGGTTATTAAATTACACCTCAGAGAGGATGGGACTGGGAAAAGCTCATAGGATTGGTGATGGAGTGGTATAATTTAACAAGTCGTTGAAAGGAGCTGTTAAATCATGGCTAAATTATGCTAGTGTTTGCCAGACTTTCCCTGAATTCAAATGCTTTTCATAAAATATTGAAATTTCTTTCAGCAAAGATAAATGAAGTCTCATGGCAGCCAAATGACTTAAAATTTTGGACTGGAGCCCTGCCTTTTATTTTTATTTTAACTGCATGGGTGAGGCTGTGCTGCACTGAATTTTTAAGATGCTGATTGTGCATGGAAGAAAGCCAACTCAGCATGGAAAGATTTAGGAGGCAAATCTGTGGAATGAGCTCCATTATTGGTCCAGTTGCATGTGATGGCAAAGCATGGGTTAATTAATTGACCCACAATTTGCCAGGCACAAGCAGGAGTGAGCATGCTACCTTTGGCATGCTCCTCACTTCTCCTGTCTATAAAGAACCTACATCGATGCATTCATAGGTTACAAGTGTAATATGCAAACCGAGAGCACTGTTTAGGGGCTAAACAAGCCAGCATTTAACCCATGTTTTGTCCTTGGGTCCTTTATGTCTTCTTACTTAAGCCAAAGGATCAAGTGAACCCCCTGAGTGTATGTTGTTAAATAATGTAAATTGTATTTGATTGCATTTTAATATATCTATCTATCTATCTATCTATCTATCTATCTATCTATCTATCTATCACTTTTGAGTCAAAAGACAGGGTAAAAGTTGAATAGATATCATAGTAAAGTTTGAGTGGACTGAAAGTGCAACAAAAGTAAGAAGCAATTCTCTGGTCACCTCAAGAGCAGTCCAGTTACTACTACTTGGTGCATATTTATATACCAAATAAATTATTCTAGTCTGGAAAAGACTTGCATGCAAGTTCTGTCTGATTGCATCACTGCAGTGTCTTTTCTTATTTTTTGTTAAAGCTCAGAATAAAAAGCAATCTCTATCTTGCAAAGAATTGCTTTGCATTTCAAGACCTAAGGGAATTAGACTGGTCCAGGTAATTACCAGGATGCATCCAAGAGTTGAATTGAAATTGACTCAATGGGCAGAAAGCAATACAATGCACCAAGATAAGAAAAGCGGAATTAGAAGAATAGCTTAAAAGAGATTGCCTAGCTTTTATCAGGTCTGTAGTCTTTCTTGAATATATATTTGAATACATACCCACACATACACATACTTTAAAGATTATGTTTTAAACTGTCAGCCCTAAAATGCTGACCTCTTTATAAATTAACTTTCCTTTTGTAGGTAAAGGGGTGAAGGGGGGGAGAACTCCTCACTTTGAGCATTTAAAATATTTATAGACATACCTCTTCTCTTTTTTCTTTTTTCCTTATTTCAATTTCACATTTGTTGGTAATAAGATTCAAACATTCCTTGATGGGCTAAGTCCTGTGAAAGACTTCAGGAATGAATGAGCAATAGAAATGGACAGTTAGGAGATCACTTTTCAAAACAAAAGTAGTTCAGGTTCTCAAAGCATGAAAGGGTCTTTAGAAGATGCCACAGAGATTCCACTTAGAACTTCATTGTGGTTTGTTTTAAAATACATCATTTAGTTTTATTTGTACTTCACATAATCTAAAATAGCTGTAAGCAGCTAATAAGGCCAGTGAATTCATTAGAGATCAAAAATTAGAAAAAGCCCTTTCACACCTTAAAGACTAATGGAGTTATTGAGGCACAATATTTCCCCCCCCCCTAATCTTTAAGGTGCCATAGGATGGATGCTCTATTTTTATTTTATTTTTTGGTTTGTTTGCTTTTTGCTTCACCAGACTAACACAGTTTCTCCTCTCAAATTAGAGGTCAACTAATTGAGTCAAAATATTACTTTGGGGGGATTTATAGGTTGAGTCTGCAAATAATGCTAATTCATCCCATGTCAGTAGGGCATGGAATCCACTCCGGCTTTCAGTCAGAACCAGAATTATAAAGGAGCTATCACAGGTGCAGAGTTCCTTGGACAGCTCCTTTAGAGTTCTGACTGGTTCTAACTGAAACTCAGAGCAAATTCTCTATCCCACTGGAATCGGAGCCACCAGCCTCCACTGGACACATGAAGCTATCTGATATTTATTCACACAATGACCCAGTAATATAGGTTAGAGCTGGTGAATAGCTGAAGGCCACCCAGTGAACTTCATTGGCTGAGTAGGGATGTTAACGCAGATCTCCCAGAGCCTTTTTTTTAAAACTGCCATGCCACAAGCTAAGTTGAGGCTTAAAGGAACTTCTTTTGCAGCCCAAATACAGGCAGAAGAAGAAGAAAAAACATAGTCAGATTGGATCTTGGTGGGAAAAGGATGAATTGGTGGTGATGGATTGATGTTGCTTAAGCAATAGCTCTGTGTGCATGTATCCTCTGCTCTTCCTGTATATCTGAAAATGATCAGGTGTGATAATAATAATAAAAAAATGCCAGAAGCCTTCCCACAAGAAAGCCAACTCTTTAAAAGGATACTCTGCAACTTCCAATCATTCAAGGAAGTCTGGAGTACAAAATAATAATTTAATGTTGCCCCTTTCTTTCTCAGGCAATTACCCAATTGGAGGTTATATGATTTTGCTATGGTTCATATGAAAGTTGCAGGAACATGCTGAAGGTTTTTTGTTTTGTACTTTAAAAAGAGATTTTGAGTGGTCATTTCCATTTTATTGGTCCGTTTACATAGGAATAAGCTTGGTCTAAATTATGTACTTAAAGTTATTCAAAGCTGCTATTGGGGATGATGAATATTTTGGTTCACTTTATAACCAGCTGCAGGAATCAAGTTCTTTTCACTCAGGGGCAGAAGGAAACTTACAAGGATTTAATTTTAAAGTCAGTTATTTGGAAGGGGAGATCATCTATTATTGAAGGTGAAGTGCCAGGGGGAAAGATGGTGGCAGAGATTTTAATTCTTTGCAAATCCTGCAATTTCATTACTTTCCTCATTGAATATTTATGTAGCAATGCAGCATTAGCAGCTGCATCTCTGGGCCTTCTGATTATTATTGCTAGATAACTTACAGGCCGATTGACAAGCTAGTGAAGCCAGAGTGTTTGGGAAATGAGCCAGTTCAATCTTATAGGAATTTTCATTGATTGAACTAGTTTGTAAACCTCAGTCTTGTCAACTTTTGTGGACAGCAGAATCATAGAATGACGGAGGTAGAGTTGCACCTTCTAACACGGCATATTATTTTGTAGCAATGGAGAGATTTCCATTCATTCCGTGGATGGCTTGGCTTGGTCCCACATTTCATTCTGGTTGTCATCTGATTTTTCCTGGAGAATTCCTATCATTAATTTTGGCATTGGAGCATGCTCTTGCTTCCTCTTCAATAGCTTAGAAGTTCAGTATCTGACCATCTCCTTCCGGATGAACTTGCCTGCCTATTAATCGCTTCTTCAGAGCCCCTGCTCAGATTGCCCCTAACCTCTTGACATGAGATGGCTAGCAATAAGGTTCAGAACCATTTCATTTGTGCCATCATGCTTGTAGAATTGACTCCATTCATCTAATGCCCTCTTTGGCTGCGTTCGGACAACACAATAGTCAGTGGTGGGTTAATAGTCAACTCCATGGTTGATTATCGAGGGGGTATTGGCCACACAACATGGTTATAATCAACCGTGGTGTGGATTAAGGCCAGCCTTGAGTTGACTATTAATCAACAGTGTTTGATTGACACATCCCCTTCCCTCTCTCCCCCCTCAGTCCTCCTGCTGGACTCCCACCAGCCATTGCAAGTTCTGCCCACTGGACTAGAGCAGCAGCCACTGCTTTGGTAGCTCTTGCCAGGGGACTCTGTAGTCGCTGAAAATAATGTGTGCGACAAAATAGTCAACGGTTCAAATAATCAACTCTACACAGTGTTGGTTATTTTTCAGCTGAATAACCAACTGTAGTCTGAAAAAGTCTCAATGGACGACACATTGACTATTTAACCCACCATTGGTTATCGTGTCAACCAAACCCTTTGATAGCTTTTACACACTGATTAGAGACACTGCTGTTTATTCAGGCTTTTAATTGAGTTCAGTGAGTACTCTTTTATGTTGAATTTTTAAAACTCCCTTCTTATGCTATTGGTATTTGTTTTTAATCCTTTCTTTCTTTTCACTGCATCTTGCTTGTTCGCTTTTTTGTTTTTATATTTTTATACACATGTTGCTTTTTTAACATCTCAGAAATTGATATTGAGAGATAGAACATTTCAAATAAAAAATATATGAATTATTATTCCTTCCACTTCTTTCTCTCCCTTATGGTTATTCATGCTCACAATAGTGGTAGACAAATGTGTCAAGTTCGATTCCACTCAATTTCTCATTTTTCTTTCATCAAGTTCATTCTATCCCATTTCAGCATCATATTGCAAATCTATTTTTTTAACTTCACACAAATATCCATATTTTTGAGCACATTTATATAAACGTGTGCATTTTTCCAAATATACTTATTTTTGAAAGCATTTTATAAATATATAAAATATATTTATGCATTATAAGACACTTTATAATGTCTTAAGAAATATTTTTGTAAGCTGCCTTGAGAGTCTTTTTGGCTAAAAGGTAGGATAAATGTGCTTGAATGAATGAATGAATGAATTAATGAAGTGGTTTTATTTGCACTTTCCCCTATTGTATACATTTTTGTGTGCCTTTCCCTTTTATACACACTTGTGCTCATTTTTAGATGTGTGGTCAGCATAGCAAAATTTGGTACCCGAACCAAAAAGACCTTAATAACTTTAGGCCAGTGGCAAATACTCTTTCCTGGGCAAGGTCCTTAAGTGGTTGGTTGCTGACCAGCTCCATCTGCTCTTGCATGTGACTCATTATCTGGATCAATTTCAGTCATAGTTCAGATCAGGTTTTAGCATAGAAACAGCCTTGGTGACCCAGAAAGAGATGGGGTGGGGAGTAGACCCTATAAATTCTCCTTGATCACTCAGCAGATTTCGATACCTTCAACCATGATATCAGGGGCAATTGTCTGAGTTAGGAGTGGGAGATATTACATTGCACTAGTTTCACTTCTTTTGGGGGATATTGCTCAGCCTCATGGATTCTCCTATATGGGGTTCTGCAGGGGTTGGGGTTGGGGTTGTTCCCCATGCTTTTTAATATCTACATGGAACCATTGAGTGGGGTCATCAGGAGTTTTGGAGTGAGTAGTCATCAGTATGCTGGTGACATGCAGCTCTATTTCTCCTTTTCATCTTCTTGAGGGGAGGTGGTGGATGTGCTAGATCAGTGCCTGGCTTCAATAATGGACTGGATAAAGACTAATAAACTGAAGATCAATCCACATAAGACCAAGATGCTATTAGTGGATGGTTCTTCTGACAAGATGGAGATTGCTCAGCCTTTTCTAGATGGGATTGCACTCCCCTCAAGGAGCAGGTTTGTAGCTTGTGGGTTCTCCTGCAGCCATCATTGTCACTTGAGGCTCAGGTGCCCTCAGTAGCATGCAGTGCCTTCTACCAGCTTGGGCTGGTACGCAGCTATGTCTCTATCTGGATAGGGATAGCCTCCACATTAGATGACCTCAACACAATTTACATAGAATCATATTTAAATGTATTTGGAATCTATTTGGATGCACCATGTTATCACTGAATCTAATGAGATATAGTGCTTCCTGAATGCTGAAACTGCACTGTGAGCCCAGCAGTATTTGTCACTAATGACCACGAATTGTATTGGAGCATGTTTCTTCTCTCTTCTAATAAAGGATCAAAATAGCTTCTGATCCACCATGACTCAAGAACATTTATTTATTTATTAAATTTTAAATTTATATACCACCCCATAGCTGAAGCTCTCTGGGCGGTTTACAAAAGTTAAAAACAGTGAACATTAAAAAAAAAAAAAGTATACAAAATTTAAAACCATCAAAAAAATATAAAAACAACAGTATAAAACAGTATCCATTTTAAACAACAGTTCTGGGGTCCATTAAAAAAAAACACTTTAGCATATATTGTTAAATGCTGTTAAATGCCTGGGAGAAGAGAAAGGTGGTGCCGAAAACATCTCACTGTTTTGTCCTTCCTGAACAACGAGAGGAAATTTGTCAGATCTTTGAATGACAATGGCATCATCCATGACTTTGCCACAGCCAAAGCCAGGAAAAGAAAAGAAACAGTTTGAAGAAATGAATGCAATGAATGATGTATGCTTGAAGATTCTCTTTCCATTGAAAACATTTGTTAATTTTAGATCATGTAGCTGATGACTCCCACCCCATCCCCCACCCCGTGGTTGCAATATTTAGTACATACTACTTAGGACCTCCTATTAGCCTTAGCCACCCTCATACCCTTAATCCAAGCCTGGTTGGTGGCAATGGTCATTGCAGTGTGTTGCAAGGGTTCAGGCAGTAATATGATCTCCTTTTCCTGAACTTCACCCATGTCAAAGCATGTGCGATGGTTTCCTCCACAGTCCAACATGGGTGCTTCGAGGCAATGCATTGTGGTGCCATAGAGAGGTTTGCAAAGTAAGTGGTGAGATCTCAGTTTGGTCCTCCATGGGCTCATTGGCAAGATCCTTTTTAATTTACAGCTTCAGACAGAGATGTCTTGCTGCTGTCACTAGCCACAAATGAAGTTGATTACTTATGGCTCTGTGAAAAATGGAAAACAAAACAAAACATGATGCATAAATTCAGTGCAAGCTCTTTCAGCAAACATATGGCGACAACAATGCATGTTATACCTGCTACCTATATGCAAGACATCCCTCCCTTTCCCTCTGCAGTGAGACTCCCACTGTAGCATCAAAGGCAAAGGCGTGAAATTCCATGAAGGCTGATGGCTCCTAATTTTAGTGGAGCTGTGAATCTGCTCCGGGTTTCATTCGGGACTCTAAAGGAACTGTCCAAGGTGATGTACCCATTTGGGGGATTGGGTTCAGTACTTTCGATACCTCCTTTAGAGTTCTGACTGAAACCCAGAGTGGATTCACAGCCCTACTTGCAAAAGATGACTCCCTCCACCCCAGTCCAGTTTTATGATCATTGAATCTTGCCTTCTATCATTAAGGACCAACAGCAGCAACAGGGCACAAACTCTTACAGGGGGAAGGGTTGGCAGGAGAAGTTCCCTTAGCAGCAGTGATGGGCAGGAACCCTAGTTAAGAGTCAACTGACATGAGGGATAACAGTGTAGAAGAACACACATTGCAAAATAAATCCAGAAGCATTACTGAGAATGAGGTACTCACCCAAAGAAAACAATCAGCTGGCAGTTGGGAAGGGAGCATATTGTTATTACATGTACTGTGGCTTTTCTTCATCAGTTCAAAATAAGGAGATAGACAGACAGAAGTGGATTTTAAACTGTTTTTAGCAGGAGAGATTGAATTGGCTCGTGAGCTCATTGGATTGATAATAAGATTTCAGAATCAATATTTCCCATACATTGGATTTTCATTAGGGCTGTGCACAGACCCCCGATCCGCTCAGGATCCCGATCCGCAACTTTCAGATCGTATCTGTTCCGCTTTAGGATGATCCGCCTCCAGTTTGCTCTGCTCCGTGGCAGAACCGGATCCAGAGCTTCGCGTTTTCTGCCCATAGACTTGCATTGAAAATGTAAAATGCCTATAACTTTTTTAGTGTTCAAGTTAGAAACATGAAAATAGGCACCAGGAGAGATTATAAATAGATCCTTAGGCATGGCCACTTTGAAGGAAATTGGATCGTCCCCTGATTTTTGGTGAATTTTTAAAAGATTCTCCTCCATTTACAGAAATGCATGTATCTCTGTTATTTTGTAAGCTACATGCATCTACCTGGCCACCAGGATAGCTTATAAATACATCCTTATTCATGCCAATTTTGAAGGAAATCGGATCATGCTCTTATTTTTGGTGAATTTTTAAAGTTAAACCTAAATCTGAATCTTCATCTCAGGTTAACCACTTTAAAAATGAACACAGGGAACTTTAAGGTAGAAAATTATTAAACTGGGTGAGTGTACAGCACTTAGTTGGTCATGGGATAAACAATTCAGACCTTGCGTTGCCATGCTTGGATCGCAATACTTCTAAAAACTTAATTTCTTTCTTGCCATCCACTCATTTCATAGTGCTATAACGTGTTGGTTTTTCAAGATGCACACACACACACACACACACACACACACACACCTCAAACAGAGATGCCCTTGAATGGACGATCCTTTCAGGGTCTGTCACAGTTCACGCACTCCAGGGTATGCCCAGCCAATAATTGTAATAACAATAACAATAAGAATACTAATAATCACAACAACAACAACAACAACAACAACAAGAATTAGAACAAAAAGGCTGTCTGACTTTATTACCAGTATGGGAAAGTGGACATGCCCAGTGCCATGGAAACAGTGGACTGTGCCACTAGTCCTTTGGCTGGTCCTGTCTAGGTGCCTGCCTTTGAGAAGCCACATCACACATCAACTCGTGCAAATCATTGGCTTCCACTGGTTCCCTTTGGAGGGTTCTGATTACCCTCATGGGCAGTGGGCACTGGGCACGTCCATATGCCATACAGGACATCATCCACTTGCACCTCTGCTATCCAGTTGTCCACCAAGGTCATTGTGGGTACCTTGCAGTGCTGTGTTGCCTATCTGTTATTTTACTTTGTATATTATTTAAGGTTGTGTGTGTAAGTTTGCTGGAGCTACTGCTTCACCAATCTACTACACACTGAAAAAAGTCCGAGCCAAAGACGAAGAAAGAAAAGTTACTAAGTATCCCTTTTTGCTTATCCCCCCCCCCCCCGGCAACATTGGGATTGGAGGATACTTCACATGGGCTGATCACTTATCACGATTGGGAGATGAAGCTGTTAATCAATGCTGAAAAAAAGGTTTCCCCCTCCCGCTTTTAACCATTCAATAAAAATTAATAGCAACCCAACTGCTGAACGGTTTTTTTCTGAAAATCAACACAAATGACCCCCAATCATCAATCTCTAAGCACAGTAACTTTCAGGGATCTAGCTTTAAAAACAAAGAAGTTGTAGGCATTTTTTCTCCCAATGCAAACCTATGGGGAAAAAATCCAAAATGGTGGATGGAGCTCCGAAAAGATGTGGAGCGCTCCACAAATGATTGAACCGCTCCATCACACTCTGCTGCCCCCTGACCCAATTCGCCTCTGCCTTTGGCGGAGGTGAATCGGGTCACTCCGCTCCCACTTCTACGACCCGAAACGGAGTGGAGCACAGCCCTAATTTTCATGCAAGCTTTCAAGGATGGTAAAAGAGCTTTAAATTTAACAGCCTAGAATTTGTGCAGAGCTTTGATGTGAACATGCACTATAGCAAGAGCAAACTGTGCATGTTCCAGGGTCCTTACAGAATCCCAACGTGGTGGAAAGCAAATTACCAGCATTGCTCTTCGACCACAGCAGAGGTATGTCTAAATACAAAGGGTAATCTGTATGAAGAGAAATTTGTAAGTGCTCCTATTACAAACAGCCCTGTCTTTCACTGAATTAGCAGGCTAAACCAAGTAAAACTGATCCAAACATTATCTTTCTCAGTTTTTTGTTTTGTTTTTACAGATTCATTTGCATTTCAAAAGTATTCAACCTCTTGAGAAAGTGGCCAGCAAATCTTTCATTGGTTTGACATTCTTAAGTTTAAAGTTTGTTGTCTGCAGAGGAGCCTAATTAAAGTATTTAGTTCCTGTGACAACTTTATCACCTGGTTATTGACATCTTTTGGATTTGCCTGAGGGAAGCTGAAAAACTCACTCAGCCTGTGATAGAGGAAAGTCTTTGCTTCTAAGTGATGGATAAAACTAAAACGTTATCATCATCATCATCATCATCATCATCATCCTCCTCCTTCAAGGATCGTGTGCTTTCTCAAGACAGAACGTATAAGACTGTTCTTTAATAAGGAACAGATATGCTGGATGTAGTGCAGTGCCCTTCCCCATACGAGTCCCCACAGTTTTATCCCCGTAGCGCTAAGCAGCTCTATAACTGAATTAGCTTCACAACAGACAGAAATTCAACAGGCAGAGCTTCTCCCATCATTGCACCTTCATATTTGTTTAACATTGTACCTGTTGCATTTGTGCAGCAGCTATTAAAGGCATAGAGAGCTTAATTTCAAATACGACAGTTTGGTGGCTCAAACCTGTCTTGGATTCACTCCTGATTTTAATATTGGCTTAAAGCCAACGCCTCACTAGCAGACGTCTGCTGCCACGATAGGACTTTATTTATTTATATTTATTTATTAAATTTATATACTGCCCCATAGCCAAAGCTCTCTGGGCAGTTTACAAAAGTTAAAACAGAGGGGGAATTCTGCTGACGGGAGCAGCTTCATCAGCAGTATGACAGCATTGGATCCCACCCATCAATCCCATTTATTCAGCAGGGGATTTGGGGGTGGGAAAAGGAAGGAATGTAGAGAGCCTGCATTTGTTTTATTGACTCAGTGGCAGTGAAAGTTGTAGGGACAGAGACCCTCTGTACGTGCTCAAAGGCAGCCCTTCCTCTTTAACATTACTTTCCATTATGTTCCAAAAATGTAGCCTGTCACTAAGGGGGTGGACGAGACATTGTATGCATGGAGGTTGGAGTTGGGAGATCAAATGTCTTCTTTCCCTCTTTTTCTGCAGCTGGAGCTGGCCTGGAAGCCATCTTTTCACCTCTCTCCCCTTCAGTCCAGACAGATCTCTCAACCTTCAATTGCATCTGGAATCCCCAGAGGCAGGAGAGAGTTGTTTGCAGGATGTGAGGAGAAAATGCCCTCTCTTCCATGTGTGTATGTGTGTGTGCATTAATGCACATGGCGGAAACTTTACTTTTAATGGGGAGGGGAGCTTTCCTTACTTTTCTAGGTGGATCACTGGATTTCAAGGAACATGCTGCCATGTAAGAGATGCAGGAGCTCAAAGTTTTGCAGATGCAATGGAAGGGCACTCCATTGATGCTCAGGAACACTCTCTTCTCCTGGCAGTTTTCAAAGAAAAAACCCAGTTGGTATGCATTAGAGAGGGGGTTGTCTACACCAGCTGTTTATTCCAGGATTGTATTGCAGTCATCACTAATGGGGCACATGACGTTCACCTACTTCCGTGGTGATCGCGGTTTCACCTCTCAGTTTTCCCAAAATATTGCTGACTGCTTTTGTCATGTTTTTTTCCAGCTCTCTTGCATCCATTGCGAGGAACGTGTGCTGTGTGCCCCCCCCTTTGTGAGTTCGTTGCTGTTCGCCATAAGTTCCAGGATCAGCTGACTGCCAATCAGCTGTGAGGGGTATGTGCATGGGTATCAGTGTGTTTCACCACTGAGTTTGTTTTTTGTTTTTTAATAGAAACATATCTCTGCACAGCTGCACATATAGTTCCTATCCCCCCACCCCCGCATGTGTTGCTGTGTATCTGTGATGGTGTGCATCCCTCAGGAGTATTTTTTTAAAAAAATTCCTGTGCCCCATAGCCATCCACCTAGCCCCACCCACTTCTACCGATACACGTGCAGAACCACTGTAATGGGGTACACGTGCTCCCACAACTGCACTCCTGTCATTGCAGGAAACTTCCCGTGAGTACCAATTGCCAAAGCAGCAAAACTTGCAATCACCCCTCCTCCATTGTGAAAGGACTATAGTGTAGAAAGGATCAGAGAGAGAGAGAGAGAGAGAGAGAGAGAGATTTGAAGCAGTGGGCAGAGGAGGGAGGAGGGAGAAATCCCCAGTGTGAAAGAGAGGAGAACACTGGACACTTACTCAGGAGTGTGTGTGTGTGTATGTGTGTGTGTATGTGTGTTGGTATGGGAAGTATGGCCTGGAGGAAATAGAGGAAATTGCTTCAGAGCAAGGAAAAGAAGTCCTTCAGGTAGCCAGGCCCTAAGCTCTTTGGTACTTTAAACATCAAGCCCAGCAACATAAATTGGGCTCAGTGTCAAAACAGACCAGCCAGAGACCGGTGTCATATAGAAGCCCTGTGGGTGAGTGGTTCCCGAGTCTGGTAGACAGGCTCATTGCCTGTTCTGGATGGGGTTACTCTGCCTCTGAAAGAACAGGTTCGTAGTTTGGGGGTACTCTTAGACCCATTTCTGTCATTGGAGGCTCAAGTAGCCGCCACAGCTCGGAGTGCCTTTTACCATCTTCGGTTGGTTCGCCAACTACGGCCTCTCCTGGACAGGGATAGCTTGACCACGGTGGTACAGGCATTGGTAACCTCAAGATTGGATTACTGCAACACGCTTTATGTGGGGCTGCCCTTGAAGCTGCTCCGGAAGCTGGAGCTAGTGCAGAATGCTGCAGCTCGGCTGTTGTCTGGAGCTGCCCCTTTCCAGCACGTAACTCCTCTGCTGAGGGAACTGCACTGGCTGCCTATTCGCTACCGGGCCAGGTTTAAGGTTCTTGTACTTGTGTACAAAGCCCTAAACAACTTGGGACCAGGATACCTGAGAGAACGCCTTCTCCCTTACCAACCTGCCCGGTCACTGAGGTCGTCCGAGGGCCTGCTCCTGGTGGTTCCACTTAGATCCACCCTCCAATTGGAATCCACCAGGGGAAGAGCCTTCAGCGTGATGGCGCCCCTCCTGTGGAATTCCCTGCCTCTGGAGGTCAGGCAGGCGCCAACCTTGTACTCCTTTCGGCACCTCCTGAAAACATCATTATTCCAAGAAGCCTTTCCTTAATTTGCAGCCTTGAATCTATTTTTGCTTCTTTAAAATTTTGTTTTAACTGTTTTATTCTGTTTTTATTTTTATTTTATCTTGTACACAGCTCCAAAATTTTTCAATGGGGAGCGGTATATAAATATTCTAAATAAATAAATAAATAAACCCGTCAACACCCGAATGGTGGCATTTTGCACAAGGTGAAATCTCCAGGCCTTCTTCAAAGGCAGACCTATGTAGAGCGCATTATAATTGTCTAACTGGAAGGTTACCAGGACATGAATGACTGTGATCAGACTATCACAGACTCTCTGTGATCAGAGAGCTTCGGCTGTGGGGCGGTATATAAATGTAATTAAATAAATAAATAAATAAATAAATAAATCATGAAATATTGATGCAGACAAAGAGGAAACCATTTGTAGCTCAGCCCGAGACCATGGAAAGAGCGAGATCCCAGGAAAGGGGGGGAATCATCCCTCCCTGATCCCGGGATCCCCTGTGCATCATGTGGATGCACAGTGACGATCCCGGGGATCCCCCTGGGATAAAGCCCCGTCTAGTAAGGCCTTTCTCAAGTCAAACTGTGGATCCTTAATCAGAGACCAGTTCTAGGATGAGATGACATCTATGCCAGCTTGTGATGTATGAGAAATTAGTTTCAGTTCATTTTCATCAGGATTTACACAGTTTGCACCTTTCGAACCTAACACAACCTCAGATACAATCTGTGGTCAAAGTCCATACATTTTTGAATTGGCAATGTAATTTGTTCACCCAACATAAATAGGTACATTTGAAACAGGTGCATGAAAAAATGTGTACTTCTTCTTAAATAAAAGTGAGCACAAATGCGTATTAAACAACGGGAGAAGAATGTATACATTTCATAGATGCATACAACCGATGTGTACATTTAGAAGAATACACACAAAATTATGCATGGATTTTCACGCAAAATAAAAGCAAGAAACCATGCAATCTGATACAAACTCGAGTTGGAATGAGCTTCAAGGTGAAATTTGAAAAACGTCAGGAAGCTCAAATGTTTCTGATTCGCATGTCCCTAGCACCAGCTGATCACAATAAATTCTGAATCATGTAACATGAAATATTGATGCAAAGAGGAAACCATTTGTAGCTTGTAAGCAATGGAGTGCTTTTCAAAAGAAGCTGCAATGCTAAGAGTGCTGTATTTACTTAAATTCTACTAATGCCTACAATTCTGTGGGGAGTTGCTTTCTGGCAAAAGCTGGAAGACTATAATCCCACAAAAGATGCCTTTTATTCACTGTTATGCATATTTATGTTAAACTGCTTTTCTCTTTTTTTCCCCTTTCTCTTTGTTTAATTACAGCCTGTAATATAGCTCTAAATGCAGTCAAACTTTAACTATGTCCTTAGGAGTAAAATAATTCTTTGATTAAAAATAAATTAGAGACTTTTTATTAATTAAATGGAGCACATTTATAGTAACTGCAGACAATGTAGGAGAAAAGGGGTATAAGCCTCTGTTAAAATTATTTCCCCCGGTTTAGTTTTCTCATGCAGACAGGCATGCTGCATGATTTTACAAGTAGTTATTATTGAACTGATTAACACTCTCAGCAATATTCATCTTAGAAAGATTTTGGAGGCAAGGATTAAAGCAGGACTCTCTGGCAAATTGCTTATTGAAATTAACTGCCTTTTGGGACCAAATATATATATATATATATATATATATATATATATATATATATATATGCCATACCAAAAAACAAAACAAAAACTACAAGCTAACACACAGTCATCCAGGGATATGTTCTGACTTTCACAAGAGAAGGTGTGCCACTTAATTTTTATAATCCAGAAGAGAGCACATTTGCTTGGAGATTGCATGACAAGCAGAAGCTGAAATTTAGGAGCTTTACAAAAACATTTTTACTGGCTTGTTGGGTTTTTTATCACAGCCACATTTTTTTTCCTTTACAGTCACACTTTGTTCTAACTTTCTATTTCATTGGGATAAATCCAAATAAATTAGTTATTCTATATGGTAGCTGTCAAAAATGGAGGCATACCTTGCACCCCAGAGAAGGATTTTTTATTGTGCCATCAGTACTACTGTGAAAGAAAATCTGGACAATCATTCTCACCACTGATGATTAACAGGCCTTAAATCCAAAAGGGATTGTGATCACTCAGTTGAATCTCTTGCAAGCGCCATACGAGGCCTGGAATTCTACAACTGGAATAGCTTAAACCAAAGCGGAATGGATTTACACAACACATTTACACCATATACATACTTTTACACCATTTTTAGAAGTCCACAATATCACCCAGATGCTGTTCACTCCCTGTATTTTTCACTACTGTCCTTCATTTGGGACTGCCCTCAAAAAAGTGTTCAAATATTACAGCTGATTCAAGATACAGTGGGAAGGATGCTTTCTGGTGACTGCTTTTAGACTATTTTATGCCAGTCTTACATCTGTTCTGCTGACATCCAATTAGTTTCCAGGCTGAGTTCAAAGTGCTGGTTCTTAAAAGGCTTGGGAGGATCTGAAAGACCACCTCTTCTCATATGAACCAGCAGGGCCCCTGCTTCTTGCATCACTACTAAAGAGGCTTAATTGGTGGGAACACAAGTCAGGGCCTTCTCTGTGGCAGCACCCCATGGTGGTGTAATTCTCTCCCAAAATAAGGTAAACGATCAGCATCCCTGATGACTTTTAATTGTATTTTATAAAAATACTGATATTTTAATGTTTCTCCTATCTTTGCTTTTAATTTTTATTTATTTATATATATATATTTATTTTAGTACATTTCTAATCAGACCAATAACTAATGTCCTCTGTGCAGATTACAGCCAGTTAAAAAACTGACATGCCACTTTGAAGCATTAAAAATATAAAATCTTATATAAGAATACAGCTGCACAAGGCTCAAGATCTACAGACTGATTTTGCTTGTTTTTGTTTTAAAAGGATGCTTGAGAACATTTCATATTAATACTTTTATTAATTTTCCACATAAAAAGAAAACATTTCGGAAAACATTTCGGAAGTCTGAAAAAGTGCAAAGTTTGTGCTTTAATAGCAATTAATTTCTCCCATGCCAAACAGGCAGAGCAGCCCCTCTACCAGTGGGATGACAGACAGTGTGACGTGAAGGCAGGCCCTGGATGCAGTTGCACAGTTCGGCTGTTGCCACCAACAGAAGTGGGGGGGGGGAAGAGGATGGAGGTCACCAATTGGGACATGCAAGGGCGGGGCAGGGGGCACACCACATGCAAATTTTGGAAGGGGGATTCACTATGCATGAGCCACATTTGCATTATTCATGAGCTTCTCTGTGGTGAGGGGACTGAGGGACTAAAGAGCAGGAACGGAACAAGACTACTAGAACCCATGGCAACATGGGTTTGGCATTAGTACAATACAACTATTGAAAAGAATAAAATACAATAAAATACAAAACAATAAACAGCACAGGCATCATTAAAACAACCACCTAAAACTACCTCTCTAAAATGCCTGGAATAAAAGAAAGCTTTTTGCTTGGTGCTGAAAAGACAACAACGTAGGTGCCTGGTGAACCTCTTTGTGGAGTTCATTCCATAAGTGGGGTGCCACCACTGAGAAGACTGCCTTTCTTGTAGCCACCCGTCTAGCTTCCTTTGGCAAGGAAAGCCAGAGGAGGGCCTCCGATGATGACTGAAGGGTCCAAGCAGGTACGTGCAGGAGGAGAAGTGCCTTTAGATGTTCTGGACCCAGGCAATTTAGTGCTTTATAGGTCAACACCACCACTTTGAATTGCACTGGAAAGGGACTGGAAGCTATTTGCTTAAGCTTTGATTAAATGTTTATAGTGCTTACTTACATGTTTTATGATTATGTTGCTGTATGTATTGTAAATTGATTTGGAGTGGCTTGTTTAGAAATGCTCTTATAAATAAATAAATAAATAAATAAATGTTGGTTTTCCTCTAAGCACATCTGGACTATTCATCTGGAGAATACTCCTCTTGTTGATCATTACTTTATTCAGAGGCTGACTTGTCAAAAGATTGACAGAATGAGGGAGGGAGGAGTTTTAACAGATATCTGACTGATTAACAGATATATGTATTTGGGTTCCTCGAGCTCTCCAAAGCAATAACATAAAGATGTGCAAAACTACCCCTATCGCTGAAATTGCACTTAACTAAAAATGTACTGAAACCTCCACATATGCATGGTTGGTAATAGGGATGTGCTCCGCTTCTAATCGGACCGGCGAATTAGAAGCTGAGCGGGGGGCTTCGCCTGCCCTTAAGGCGGAGGTGAAGAGGATTGGGGGGGCGGCGGAGCGTGGCGAAGAGGATCGAGGTGAAGACGGATCCTTCGCCTTGATCCAGAGCTCCGCCGGAAAGGTAAGTGGGTTTACCAGGCCCTGCCGCTGTCGCTGTCGCCCATGCGGCGACAGCGGCAGGGCCCGGTAACCCCCCTGCCCTCCTCTCCCTTACCTGCCTCCGTCCACGGTCTGTCGGCGTCTTCAATTGAGCCCGCGGTTCAACCAGGAAGTCTGGGCCGCTTGAGGCCCAGACTTCCTGGTTCAACCGCGGGCTCAATTGAAGACGCCGACGGACCGCGGACGGAGGCAGGTAAGGCCCCCCTCCCCCTTGGTCCCTTACCAGGCTCTGCCGCCGTCACCGCACGGGCGGCAATGGCGGCAGGGCCCGGTAAACCTCCCGCCCTCCTCTCCTGGCCTTACCTGGCACCACTCCCCTCCACTGCGGAGCTCCGATTCAGAGCCGGAGCTCCGTGGTGAAGAGGAGCGGAGTATGGGCGGAGCGGCGCGGAGCAGAGTGGGCCAACCCGAAATTTTCGGATCGGCCCGCGGGGCGGAGCGGGGGGTCCGTGCACACCCCTAGTTAGTAAGGATACAGAATGGCTTGTAAGCTCAAACTTGGAAGTTGCTGAAATGATGAACAAATAATTTGAAAGTGAACGACTTTTGAAAACACCTGATCTTTATTGATTTCTAAAATAATTATTTAGGGAACCAACCTCAAAATGTAGTCCTGAACTGAAAATACAATCTTGAAACTTGATCATTTGCTCCAAATATTTGCTGCATTCAAGATTCAGGAAATGAATTATGTAACCATTCAACAGAGAGTAATAACGATGTAGTAAGGATAAAGTTAGGGAAAATACAATCAACTGAATTAACTAGCAATTCTAGGTTTGCAATCCTATAAATACTTCCCTAGGAGTAAATCCCACTAGTATTTAAATCTGTGTAGACATGTATAGGAAATTGTTAATAACTATAGTGTTATAGTGCACTGTTAATAGTGCATGTTAACTATAGTGTTAACTGTTAACTATAGTGCACTGTTAATAACTATAGTGTAAACGAAAGGACCTGCTGTGTGGTGTGTGTGCATGTGTGTGTGTGTGTGTGTGTGTGTGCGTGACAGACCAGAAACTAAAATTTGCTACAAGAGATCCAAAAAACAATTTGCATCTTAGAATTCCCCAGGTTTACAAATATTTCAATTTCTCAAGAGGCTCACAAACTTTGAGTTTGAGCATGCCTGCTCCCCCTGCCCACCAAGTATTCAAGCCACACCCCCTTTGCCCTCAGGCAACCATACAGAAATGGGATATTTGAATATGGCCCACATGTGTATAAATCCATTGCGCATAGGCAGAGTTGGCAGAATAAGTTCCACAGGGGAGAAAAAAATCATGACAGCTTTAATACTGGTGCTTTGGATTCCTCTGCTTAGCACCAAACAGTAATAATTGCATTAAACTCAGGAAATACCTTCTCTATTCTTAAGCAAGATCCAGACATTGTGCTTTCCAAAAATGCTGCTGAGTGGTACCTGAAGTCTAATTCTCCTTTGGTTCTCTTAATCACAGGAGGGGGAAAGGTATTTCGGAAGCCATCCCTGCCCTCAGACTACAAATGTGCAATTAGCTTCACTGCCAGGTCAGGTTTCCTGCCCTAGCATAAAAAGAAAGTTTGAGCCCTTCAAATTGTCCCACTCCCTGGCAATATTTGATTTCCCTCTGTTTAGATCATGCTAATTTAACACTTGAGAGCGATCTATCTGTTGGGGTTATTATTTCTCTCTCTCTCCAATATCAGATCTCTAAGAAAAGGTTGGGAGCGACATAAACTCTTTGCTTCCTTTCTTTTCTTCTGTGCCTCTTGGCTTTCTTTAAATTCCCCTCTGCTATTTGCCGTGCCTGGGCAAGCCCTTCATGTCTGGAATGCACCTTAAGACAGAATTATCAGGGGAAGTGATCATTAGACGGCAGGTGGTAAAGGGTTTGGGGTGGGGGTGGGGTTTGGTCCTCTTCATTTCTCTCACCATTGGTATTCCCTCCACCCTCTCTGCCATAAACTGAGCATGTGAAAAGACAGGAACATACACCATCATACAAGGAAATATCTCTTGAAGCACGTGGCTGGAACACAGCCCTTCTCCCAAAGGGTCTGGAAACAACACAGAGATAAAACAATGCTTGACATTTAAGGTTGCCACTTACGCACTGCCAAAAGAGAAAATGAATCACCAAAAAAAGTTACATTTCTTCTTTTGGCAGTGCAAAAGTTACCTAACATTTGCACATGCAAATGTGCAAGTATAAATGAAAAAAAGAAGACATAACATATTTAAATGGAAATAAAATGCATCACACCATAGTAAGGAACTATCTAACCAGGTGACTGGTGTGCTTGCTTACCCTTGAAAGGCAATTTCAAGGCTCCTCTTAGTTCTTCAGCATTAAACCAAAATTGGACTTGGAAGGGGGAATCAAATAGAAAACACCTTCAATTAGAGGACTGTTCTCTGATAGCTCTATAAACAGAGGTCTGTCTCTGTAAAGTAGGATAGCTGGCCACCCTATCATCCCAACCCTTTGCCCACACTTCTAAGTCTGCATCCCTTCCCTTCTCCTCAACTGGAACCTTGCAGGTTCCACAGTCCTCCTGGAGGGATTCTACTTTGCTCCACCTTTATGACTCCTCTGCAGACCTGTGCTGTTTCTTTTCCAGTCCCTCATTGTTCTCCCCTTGTCATGCAATTTACTTCCCTCTGTCCTAGCTGGGTCAATGCCTTTAGAAATGTGGGTTTTGATCTTTAGGCACAGACATTTCAAACAGCCCAGTGACACCAAAGGTAATTGACATCCCACAGTGTCATTTGTTCAGTCTGACCACTGAGCCAGCCTAAAATAAAATTTGCGAGTGGAGAAGGAAGTCCCAGAAATAAACACCCAGACACCAGAGCTTGGGATTAAATAGGGCCTCTTTATTTACACATGGAGATTCTCCCCTCCATGGATCTGTGCGTGAATGTGCAGGAATCAGCTTATTTCTTCAGGCAACTAGCCTGCCCATCAGGGCGAGCCACTCAGCTGAAACAGGGGGTTGGGTGACCCAGCCCCCTTTTCAACTACACTTGCGTGTTTGGTGAGACCGACCCACGTCATCTCCACTCAGGCTGCATAGCCGAGCAGATGAGACAAGAAGGTCCCCAAAGGCAAACCATATCCTGACACGAAAGCTGCAAAGCCCCTGAAGAGCAGGACCTCTGGAATGCCAATCACCATCAAGGTGCCAGAGTGCTCACCATCCCTATCCTGACTTCCCCAAATTCCTGCACAACCCTGCCATTTATAATTAACCTATTTATCTTCCACTTCTAAAGATTGGATCCAGTATGGAGTAGGCGAAAACCTGCACATTACTAAATGACAGGGAAAATTCCTACTCAGCCTCCCCTGCAAAGAGGATGACTGGTTTTTCCCATACTGGTTCATAGGGAGGGACAGTGGGGCTGAAATCGAAAGCGGCCAAGAGCCTCGTGGAGGTGAGCCTTTATATGCTTGGCTCCACCTCCACCTCATGAGGCTGTACACGTGCTGAGCATGCTCCGCGTCTTCCTTTATTTCTGGCTTACCCATCCACCCGCAAAAAACGTCCCCCACCCAAGCCATACTGGCTGGGTGGTG
This sequence comes from Elgaria multicarinata webbii, assembly GCF_023053635.1. NCBI lineage: Eukaryota > Metazoa > Chordata > Lepidosauria > Squamata > Anguidae > Elgaria > Elgaria multicarinata. The sequence goes on from NC_086171.1 coordinate 171,622,559, forward strand.
ATCGGGCATCTACTTGTAATGGTTCAATACTCCTTCCAGGGAGCTGGAGGGGCTGCTATGGGAAGGCGGAGGTAGGAAACTAGATCCAAACCAATCTATACAAAGCCCTGACCTGCAACCCACAAACTGCAGGTATAAAGATTGTCCTAAGATTGGGGGAAAGAGAAAATATAGCCCCACGAGATCTACTCAGGCACAGATAATTCAGTGCAAAGGGTTTATTTTTCTTGACATACACAAAAGCAGCTGAAAATGAAACACACGTGCCGGATAGAATAATGTGTATTGAAAGAAAGGTCTAGTTTTTAATTAAAGGGAAGTTCTCTCCCTTAAACCCTCCTTTGGGATTTCAGAGACAGAGTCAAAAACTGCATGCTGAACATCTGAGAATGTTCAAGCAGTTCCTGAACCAAAGCCTTGAAGAGCAAAGGAACCACTTTCATCAGTCAAAGACCAAAAAATGTCAAAGGTTTCCTATGGAGGAATATATCAGTTGCTGGTAGGAAGGTCAGATGAATGTTAGCAGAAGTGGTGCAGTTAAGACGCTTCAAAGCCTACTGCTGATGTGGGTGTTCCAATTTGAATTTTAAAATATTTTTATTTAGTATTATGAGTTAAAAAATAGAAAACACAAGACAATCAACTGATCCCCCCCAAAAAAGCTATTCAAGTACGTTAACAAGGTAAGACCAACCACAGAGTTAAGCTGAGCAATAATTATCTATATGCTTCAGCTTGCATTCAAGATAGAAAAATGAACCAGCCTGACTTTCATTTCCTTATTTTGTTTCTTTTGGTTCAGTCTAAGCTAACAAGCGTGTGTGATTTTTACATAGAACAAATACACCCCTGCTAAGTATTTCATTCAGCTGCTATAGTTCTTTTGTATGAAGACAGGGATAGAGAAAAGATGTGGTATGAGTAATTGTTCATTTAGCTAAGCCCCCAGATTTCACCATTCAGAAATTGTTTTCTCTCCAGGGATACTACAAATTTAAGGAACGTTAAAACTACCATCCATCTCATCTTGAAGGAATGATGTGGGCTGCTATAACAGCACAGATAATACAGAGCTTTATTTTGGAAAGTATTTTGTTCCATTTTCACCAGATACAACTTTCTGACAATTCACTGTTCATTTGTTGTTTTTGCTTCCACTAAAAGGCCCTTTGAACCAGCACTGAAATGAATATTTCAATTACAAAATTAAAACAATGCATGTGTTGTACTTCAAAATCCAGTTAAGTCTCTTTGGGTGCAATCCTATGCATGTTTAGACAGAAAAAAGTCCTACAACTCCCAGCATGCCTCAGCCAGCATGGTTTGGCACACGTTGGGAATTGTAGGAGCTTTTCTGTCTAAACATGTATAGGATTTTATTCTTTATTGCAGTTTAGAACTTTGTCTTCTTTTTTTAATGTGAACTTTGTGAGGTGGGAAGACTTCAATGAGAGCTTTTGGAGAACCAAATATTTGATGTGCCTCAATTTTGTAAATGTTTTAATTAATCAAACATTCAATCTCTCTCTCTCTCTCTCTCTCTCTCTCTCTCTCTCTCTGTGTGTGTGTGTGTGTGTGTGTGTGTGTGTGTGTGTGAATTATTGTATGTCAGCCTTCCCCAATTTAGTACCCTCCAGATGTTTTGGGCTACAAATCTAAGCATATGCTAGCCAGAAATGAATGTGATTGACAGAATTCTCTAGAACTTTCTCTGCAACCTTGTTTCATTTGAGCTAGGCTGATAATTCTATATAATCCAGGAAATTAAATGAAGGCCATAGCTAGACCTAAGGTTTATCCCTGGATCATCCAGGGGTCAAACCTGTTCATCTAGGTGACACACAGAGAATCCAGTGCTCAGGCAGGGGCGAACCCTGGATGATCCCAGGATAAACCTTAGGTCTAGCTGTGGCCAAAGCCTTGAATATAGGCCCTCAATCAGTGAAATCACACTGTCACTAATGTGGTGAGTTCACGTTAGTCCTCGCTCTGCTTTCACACTTACCATATTCTTTCTTTTGTACTTTCTCACATTCATACTCCACACACCCTGTTTCTTTTATCTTAGCCTATGAATGTTTACCTGGAAGTAAGTCCTACTGTGTGGAATTTATTACCATGTATGTGTATATATAGGACAGCAGCCTTTATCCTGCACCCACACTATATACAGTACATGACTGGGACAGACCCATATTTAAAGACATACATTTGCTACCATCGCAAAAGACTAGGTACTTCATTTGTTACATGCTCTTCTCAACAGGTGGCATTTGTACTTCTCTTTGTCACACCATTATTTGAAAAATTGCATTTTCCAGAAACTATACATTTTCCCATTTTAGTCAATTGGGGGTGGGGGAGTGTGCATTTTTAATCCTGCTCACAAAAATATGCACTTAACAAACTGAAAAACAGGTCACAAACAAAAACAGGAGCAAGCCAAACCACGTTTCGGAGAATTTTGGCAAGCTTGAACAATCCTGGTTTTCCCATGCCTAAAATGGGGACCTGACACAAAGGAGAATTGTTGTGTAGAAGAAGGCATTTAAATGTCCTTCTACCGGCTAAGAATCTCTCTTCTATCCAATAGTCAAAGGTACTCGAGCCTAGTTGCCCATTATACCTGTCACCCTGTACCTGAGGTTGACAGTGCAGTTGTATTGCTGGCCTTGAACATTCGCATAATTATAGCTACCACTGAAAACTTTCAGCGGCTCATAACAGTTTAGGTCAGCGTGTGTGGGAAGTAGGGAGTTGAGGAGAGGATCCATGGAGGCAGCATGCAATTTCCCAAGATTGGATCAACTTTCCTGAATGGTACCTTTCATCTTGGTTGTTAAACTTGCCTGAAAAAGTGCTACTGAATGGGACAGACATCTAAAAGCACACAGTAATGAGTTCATGAAAGAAGATGATGTATGCTGGAGTGTGGAGTCAAGTTTCTCCTCTTGTCAAAGCTCTTCTCACTATTAGAAATCATTTGCTCTGGCTCCTTTGAGTAGTTAGGCTAGCAAAGGATTCCAAGTCTCCCCAGTGTGGAGGCAGATTTTATCTTGCTTGAGGCCAGACTAGCTTAACTTTGGAAAGCATGGTAAATCCAATAAGTGCAGGAATTAGTTTAGTGAGTAATTTAAGAAGACAGTGCCCTCCCTCCCGACCTCCCCACTGTCTACCTGTCAAACACATGTATAGAAAAAAAAATCTGCTCTCAGTCTCCCCCCACCCCACACTTCATAAAAATGCAAGATATAAAGTAAGGTGGACACATAAAGAAATGCCTGGGATCTGATCTGTGATTTCAGAATGCATTTTATCAAGCTGCCTGACTTGGCTTCAAACCTGGATTTGATTTGTTTTTAATTTATTTATTTATTGCATTTGTATAACACTCCATATCTAAAACAGATTCCAGAGAAGAGAACTTAAGTAAAAAAGATTAAAACATCATATTAAAATTATTATTTTAAAATCAAAATGCCAATAAAAATGTGGCTGTCAGTGAAGGGATGATCTCTGGAATGGAGCTGTTTTCAGGAGGCAACAGAAGACACACAGTAATGGCACCTGCCTGACTTCCAGGGGCAGGGAGTTCCAAAGAAAGGGGGCACCACACTGAAGACTCTTCTCCAGGTGGGCTCCAATCAGGACATAGGTCCATGTGGAATCACCAGTAGCATGCCCTCCAATGACCTTAGTGACCCAGCAATTTGGAAAGGGAGAAGTCACTCTCTCACATATCCCAGTCCCAAGTCGGTTAGGTCTTTGTACACAAATACCAAAATCTTAACTGTGGCCCTGTAGCTAATAGGCAGCCAATGCCATTCCCTCAGCAATGGAGTTGCACGCTGAAAAGGGGGCAGCTCCCAACAACAGTTGAGCTGCTGCGTTCTGCACTAGTTCCAGCTTCTGGAGCAGCCTGAAAGGCAGCCCCACATGGAGCACACGGCAGTCACCCAGGCCGTAGCTAGACCTAAGGTTTATCCCAGGATTGTCCTGGGGTCAAACCTGTTCATCTAAGTGCCACACAGGGCATCCAGCACCCAGGCAGGGATGAACCCGGGATGATTCTGGGATAAACCTTAGGTCTACCTATGGCCCCAGTCTTGAAGTGCCTCTACCACTGTGGCCAAGCTACTCCTGTCCAGGAGAGGCCGTAGTTGGTGAACCAGGCAAAGCTGGTAAAGAACATTCCAAGCCACCATGGCCACTTGGGCCTCCAGAGGCAGTGATGGATCTAGGAGCACCCCCAAACTATGGACTTGATCTTTCAGAGGGAGTTCAACCCCATCCAGAACAGGCAATGATCCTATCTCCTGGACTCAGGAACTACTCACCCATAGTAGTTCCATCTTGCCAGGATTCAGCTTCAGTTTATTGGCCTTCATCCAGCCCATTACTGGATAGGAGGGATCAACATTGATAGCAAATGTCCTGTTTGGGTAATTGGAGCCCTTTCCACTCGTGGAAAGGCTGCTTCCGAATTTGTGAAGAGATAACATGCTAAAAGAGAACTGAGGCCCAGAAATGTTCTTCCATTGCACATTCCTTTGCACACTATCTTTTCCTCTAGATTCTGCATCTCCAATGGATTTTATAATTGAAATCCATTACGCCTGTGGAACCCCAAACCTCATGCAGCTTCTCATTTCAATGCAAGCCCCCATGGATGGGGTGTACACATTTACTCACTGAAAATTTATTTATTTATTTATTTATTTATTACATTTTTATACCACCCAATAGCCGAAGCTATCTGGACGGTTCACAAAAACCATGTGCAATACTTTAAATACCTATGCACAACTGAAGCCTGGCTTTCAGATGGGGAATTTATTCCACTCTGGCCATTAGGAGTTGCTTTTGAGTGGCAAATTCCATGCCCTGCTCCAGATAATTTGTTGCACCAACTCTTCTGCTAATGTTTGTGCAACAGTTTGCATAAAAACATGAATGGGTGAGCTTTTTCTCCAATTTTCCCCATGTAACTCCTAATTAGTCTTCTTTGGACTTTGTCTATAAGTGTCCCAGACATCCTGAACGCCCCCAATCTCTTGGAAGCACCTTGTGTCAAATTATTATGATGCCATCACAGTAATGCTATATTCCTCTTGTGCATTTATATCTTACAGGACACAGAGTGACATTTGTTGTGCTATTTTGGATAATGTGGAATAAAAAGCAGGAAGTAACACTATGAAAGTGGCATATGGAATGTGTCATGTGCCTCAACAGTTATCAGTGAAAGTCAATACTGCTATATTTATTTATTTATTTATTACATTTCTGTAACGCCCAATAGCCAGAGCTCTCTGGGCTGTTCACAAAAGCAGTAGTGTAGATCTAGCCCTAGTTATTGTCTCCATTTCACACTACAAATTAAAGGATATATTTCTCATGTTCTGAAGGGAGAATTTTGGACCACTGTAACTTCTCCTCTACTGTGGAAGGCAAAACCCCTAATGTGGCACTATGCCTCCCCATGAATATCTATTAAAGGCATCCTGTACTGAATGCTTTGTTAACAATCCCTCCTTTATTTTGTGGGCCTCCTTGTGAAATCAGTCAAGATTAAACATATTCCAGGGCATTGTCTTCATATTTTAACTGAAAAATATATATTCTGTTTTACTAGCCTTTCCTGCTTGTCTACAGCACTCTTAAGTATTTTTGTCTAGACAAGATATAGAAACCATTCTATATCTAGATAGATATAGAACAGGGATTTAAATGGCCAATCTAATATTTACCTTCAATTTAACAGCAAAAATAGTGATACTATCCTGCTCCAGGGCTGACACTGGCCATTTCTACACGCAACATGACATCCTGGAAACAAACAGACTGTCACGGGCACCTTTTTTAAAAAAAATGAGCCGGGAGAGCAATTGCACTGCAGCAAAAAAGTAAGTTTTTAAAAAAGGCCTAACTCCCCTCCCCCCTCGATGTCCCTGGACTTTCTCCAGACTGGCTCCTTCCTTCTTTGCTGACCCCCACTACTTGTAAGGGGGAGGAAAAAAGCCAGTGCGGGTGCCCACACTGCCCATGGTCCCCGGGATTGTCCTGGGACCACAGGTAAATTTGGGATAACTGAGGTCTCGGTTATCCCGAGAAAATGGAGGGGTCATCCCTGCCTACTCCTGAGATCCCCTGTGCATCATTTGGATGCACAGGAACAACCCAGGGATGACCCCAGAAAAAAGGCTGGTGTAGACACAGCCTCTGACTCTGTTTTAAAGCAGGGGGGACATACTGTACATGTACCCCCACAAAACGCAAGTGCTTTGCTTTACTCAGAACTCTGAAGAAGTAAAAAAGGAATTGTATTGTTCCTTTTGTTTAGTTTATTGCTTTCCTTTCAACCACAGTGTTGAACAGCAACAGAGAGGTAGGCAGCCTGATCTATCAACAGCAATATCAGTCCCGTGCTCAACCAGATCTAATTTGCCCCACCCAAATTGCTACTAACCACAATGTTCCCTCTCTTGCCTGTTTGTTTGAAAGTGACGGAACAGCACATCTTTTAGATATCTGATTCTGTTCCAAATCTCAGCTTAGTCACCAGCTCCTTAGGTGGCCACTGATTCTCAGCCACAACCCTCTTCTTTGCTAATATGGGAATAATACCACTGGGCTATTTTAGAGGATTGTGCTAAGGAGTGCTTGGATCATGTATCCAAAGTGGGGTGGGCTAAACCAATTTCTCCATGTGTTCACTCTTAAGACTAGTACATCCTGTTTCCACATTAATCTGTAAATATCTATATCTATGCATAGCAGTCCACATTTAAATATTTTCTCTCAAAATATCAATTCCTAAACACATTTTTGCACTTCTTCTTGAGCTTAGTACCACATCAGAATATTCAAGAAATACAAAAGCCAGCAGATGAATACATTTTTGTCTGCACATTTGCCCAGGAAGTGGACAAATTTTGTGTAGAGATGCCGGTTGCCAGTTCACGGATCTCGGAGGCAAGCTCTTGTTTGCTCACTTTGTTTAATGTGTGGAAATCCCAATTTGCCCAAATTGGATTTTGCACAAATTGGGAATTGTGCAAATTCGTGGTTGGGAGCATTTAAAGAAATTGTGATTTGCACAAAATTGCAGCCATAAATAATGCAATGTGCACAAAATTGCAGGTGTAAATAGCCCCTTATGCCTACATTTTCATGCAAATTGCACTATTTATGGCTGAGATATTGCTAAAATCACAATTTCTGTCAATATTCCCAGCCACGAATTTGCACAAATTGCAACTCATCGAACAGAGCCGTGGGGAGGGTGAGATGTGTGTTCTCATTGGGTGACCACAAACCATCTGGACACTTGCTACCACATGCACACCAGGATTGGGCAAGTTGGCAGGAGTCTGGCGAGCAGAATGCAAAAATGATGCCAGGGAATTTGCACATCACTAATTTTGTATCAAAATTTGCAATGACTGAATTCTTCAGTCATAGCCAAATAGAAAATGATTAGGAGGAATGCCCTCTAAATACTGAGTAAGGTGGCCACTTCTGCATTGGATGAGAGCAAATGAGGACAAATGATTTGCATGTGATAATTTAGGTAGAAATCTGGAAATAATTACTGCTATTTAAATAGAAATACAATTTCACCGCACTGGGGAAGACTGAGACAAGGTGGGGGCCTGTGCTCCTACTGCTCAGTCTGCTGTCCAGGTTAATGGGAAATTCCAAGGCCTCTGGTGTGCCTTCTTAGGATTATTTATTATTCAACAAGACATAGACTGGGGCAGGATCTACACTACTGCTTTAAAGTGCTTTAAAATGCTTTATGACAGTTTTGACAACTGTTGGGGCCCAGGACACACTCCATATACACTTGTCAAAACTATTATAAAGTGCCTTGAAGCAGTAGTGTAGATCTAGCCTGCATAGTTCTTCAAATAGAGCGGGGGTGGGAAACTTGTGACCCTCCAGATAAACCCCCATCAACCCTAACTAGCATAGCCAATAGTGAGGGATGCTGGGAGTTTCAGGCTAAAATTTTCTGAAGCTCAGGTGGAGGATGCCTTCAGATAGAGGACCTTCTCTGATAGGAGGACACATGGCCAACCTAATGCCAAGTATTATTTATGCACTTTTAAAAGTGCTATAGAAATGATAAATATTTTAATTCAATTTGAACCTTGCGTGAAAATTTTGGCACATCTTTGCAGCTACAAAGTTTATAACATGGATGGATTTAACAATAATTTTATTTAAAAACAAAACAAAACAAAAACCTTCTGAAAGTTTCCTGTCTCTGGGCTCTGGCATCTACCCAGCCCTGATAATTTTCACACCTGGATATCTTCCCAAAATTTTCCAACAGCTCTATAGCAATCATCTTGCACTCTCTCGCCACATCACAATACAGCCCAACCTGCCGTTGCTTGAAGAACAAACTCTCAAAAGCTCACTCAGGAAGTGGAGCTAAATGAGGTGAGCTATTTTGTGGAACTTATCGGCACATCATCCTTGAAAGAGCAGAGTCTTTTATTAAAAAGAAGAGGAGGGGAACAGCAAGCAATTTTTAATGTTAATCAGGAAGGCAGAGGCATTGTCAGAGACAGCCACTGGCTGGAAGGAATGCTCAAGTCAAGAGCAATGAAGCACTCATACGAATATGAAGCTTAATTCTCACCCCCTCTGCTCCTCTAGGCAGAAAGCACTGCTCCCCCCAGGCATGCATTTCTGGAGTGCAAGCTACAGAAACAGCAAACACCTGCTTCCTCTCTTCATTTAAAATGGCTAGCTGGTATAACGTTGTGTTGTTTTCAACAGGGCTTGGATGATTTACACTTCTTGAGAATTAAGTCTAGCTCTTGAACATCAAAACCAAAAAAGCCTAAATTTTAAATGATTCAAGGAGGAAGAAAACATCTTCAGTAACTGCAGATGGGCAACAATGTAAGATGTATCTGTAAAATGGATGGAGTAGCTAAGCTATTGTCAGTGAAATGCTCTATCTCAATGCTTTTAACATGTGCTCTTTTTACACAGGCATCTGACATCAAAAGACATTCTGCAACATTTTCACCCCAGTATGTTATTAACACTTTTTCAGAAAGGTCATTGGTACAGCTGATGGCTGTCAAGGAGAGGAAAGGGAAACTCTGGGCAGAAATATACATCCAGAAAAATCCCATTAACTTAGATATTAAAATCAGCAAATGCTTGATCAAACAAACCAGGACCAAAATACCAGCAAGGTTGTACTGCACAGAGGAGAGGTTTGCAGACTTTATGATGAATCCATTCCCTGATCTAGTCCTGTATTGTACATGCAAACATGAAGAAGACATCAAGCCAAGCTAGAAATGATTGAAGTGCCATGATAGATATTTAATTTGTATTTTGATAGCAGATACATGCACATTTTTTGTCAAGAGCACCTGATGCACTGCTATCTTGCTGGAGCAAGGCAGTGTCTGGGGGCCTTCTTGCCGGAGAGTGGGAAGCCTGCCATTTGTCACTCCTCCCACTCCTCTGCTTGAGGTGGAGAATTTACCCAACTCCATGGGAAAGCCAACACTGGATATGTCAATCTGCAGCTTGGAGTAAAAAGGACAAATGCAGTTTTCAGTACTGCTTAACATTTCATACCTGTAGCAATTTGTATTGGATCAGTTTGAAATTTTGCATGATTGTAGATATCAAGTAGATCATTGATGCCAAGTTTCAAATTATTAGCTCATAAGAACATAAGAAGTGCCCTGATGCTGGATCAGACCAAGGGTCCATCTAGTCCAGCACTCTGTTCATACAGTGGCCAAGCAGCTGTCAACCTGGGACCAACAAAGCAGGACATGGTGCAATCGCACTCTCCCACCCATGTTCAACAGCAACACAAGCCTACTGCCTTGGATACTAGAGGTAGCACATAACCATCAGGGCTAGTAGCCACCGATAGCCTTCTCCTCCAGGAATTTATTCATCCCCCCTTTAAAGCCATCCAAATTGGTGGCCATCACTACATCTTGTGGTAGTGAATTCCATCATTGAACTATGTGCTTCATGGGATCACCCCAAGTTCTAGTATTTTGAGAGAGGGAGAAAAATGTCTCTCTGTCCACATTCTCCACACCATGCTCAACAAGTGTCATTTTTATAAGTAGTAGAATTTTGAGGCTTATAATGGTGGAACCTATGTTTATGTGTGTGACCCATGTTAAATAAAGGGGCACTTCCATGCCCCTTTAATATCAGCTCACAATGTGCTTTGTAAGGGTTAACTGTTACTGAAATGTGAAGCTTGTGCCTGGGAGGACTGTTGAGGTAACCTCCTCCCTCCCCTTCCCTGGGGCTACTAAAGATATATATACCCTGAGAGAAGGCAGTGAGAAGCCCAGGCTAGGGTGCCTATGTAGTCTTCTCCTTCAGGGAGCTCCCATGAGCCTGAGAGAATTCTGTTCTATTTTTTGTAAAGCAAAATGAAAAAAAAATGTTTCTTTCAGTATTTTAAAAGTGTAAACAAACTTGGGTGCCTTAACAGAAGGTCAATATAGAAATGCATCAAACTAACAAGATTCGTTAGGAACTTCAAGTGTGGGAACCCTACAACATTCCTCAGGTCCTAAGGGAAATGAAGCCCTCCCTTCTCCTCTTAAGCAACCTCAAGGGAAGGAGGGAACATGAGCTTGGAGGCAGCTCTGAGCCTATCCTCCCCACCCTCATCCCTCTGAAGAGGAAAGAAAGGTTCAATCACTTTGCCCCTGAGGTCACTGTTAGGAGAGGGATTAGCAGGCAGCCCCTTGACACCAGTGAGCTTGATGGCTGAGCAGGGATTTGAACCTGGGTCTTCCTGGGTTTTTTTTTAGGGGGGTTGTTGTTTTTGTCCAGCACTTTAACCACTGCATAAAGGAGTGACAAACCAGGATGGCCACCCACCCGTGACCGACTTGGATTAGCCCGAGACCACGGGAAAAACCAGGATTAAAGGGTATGCCAATATCCCAAGGAAAGGGAGGGATCATCCCTCCCTGCTCCCGGGATCCCCTGTGAATCATGTGGATGCATAGGGATAATCCCGGGGTGTTCCTAGGGATATCGGCACTTCTAGACATATCTGGCCTGTATGAACAGAATGCTGGAATAGATGGACCCTTGGTCTGATCCAGCAGTGCTCTTTTTATGTTCTTATTGGCACTCTCCATCTGTCTATTCACATTAAATAGATTCATAGAGGATAGATTGGTCAATGATAGTTAGCCAGAAATTAATGTTCCATGCTTCTGCTTTCCAGCAGCTTGTAACAAGCAACAGGAGATGGCTGTCACTGTTCTGTATTGCTGTTGAGTGACTATGGATGGCAGAGGCAGAGAGAGAGAGAGAGAGACTAGAAGCAGGGAAATAACTGGAAAATTTGAAATATTAATTTCGTTATCATGTCAGAATACTCAGATGTGAGTCCGACATACATCTTGCAAATCTCCCTACAGCTTCTCTGCAATGCACACTCACATAATTCAGTGTCGATGTATTTATATTAGATAAATAATATTTGGATGAAGACTACTATGGAGCACTTCTGATCTGTTAGTAGGAGAGAATGCAAGTGCTGCAAATCCTGTGACCCTACCTGGTTGTACAAGTCCAGACACAGAAGGGTTTGCGTGAGATGGTGAAATGAAATACACCTACGAGACAGTGAGTGATGTCAGCTACTCCAGGCCCTGCTCGGTGCCTCCTCTACAGCAAAGCTTGTGCAAAGCATGTCAATTCATGTTTGCTACTTAGACAAAGAAGGGAATTGAAATCCAAAGGTGCTTTTCTTTTTCTTGTCTTGTCTTTTTTCTTTTTCCTTTCTGGAGTTTTAGGGATGGGCTATTGCTGCAAAGCACGAACACCATCCCACTGGGCAGATTCAGAGCAATTTGGTGGCTGAGAAACCCTGAAGAACGGGAAGCCACATTTTGAAGTGAGAAGGAATACAAGGCTTGTTTTTTGTTAATTAGATATGAAGAAACAATGCAGATTTGCTTCCTAGGCAGACTTATCCTATGGTTGTTTGCTTTGAAGTAAGTCCCACTGAACTCCAAAGTCAATGCCCACAAAATTGCAGTGCACTTACTAGAGAACGAAACTCACAGAAATAATGACAATATTTACATTTAATATCTGTCCCAAATACATAAAACAAAATCAATTACTTTTCAGGGACATGTAATGCATGATGCATCAGGAAGGGCAAGAACATCAATGGGGGGGGGGGAGATTTTCAAACAATAACGTAGCCTATGAATACAGGAGGGGGTTGCAGATTGGTACAATGTAAAGTAGGATTTCATAGAGTGAAGAGATATGCAATGAGTTATATCTTTATTTTTTTTAAAAAAAAGACAGAGATGTAGATAAAGTTAAGGTCTCATTTCATCTTTTATCTCATTACAGTTGCTACCACCTTTGTCGCTATGATTGTGCACTGCAGCAGCAGCAGCAACAAAGGCAAGCAAAGAATTAAGAACACTTAACCCAAAATATAATTTGCTTGTATTTAGTTCCTTGTTGCTAAGAGCATGTACCTGCATTTCCTAACAAAATCTTTCTAACATAGTTGGAATGTTTTCCAGTCACAAAGGTACACTTGAAAACTCTCTTGCGGGACAATCCTAAACACTTACTCAGGAGAAAGTCCTTCTGAGTTTAATGGGATTTTCTCTCTGCTATGATTGGGACTGCAGCCTCAGTGGATGTAATCTGAAGTTATTGGAAGGTGCTGCAATAATTTACACTTCTGCACCTCAGTCCTGGGAGGGGTGAACTTGAAGGGGCTTCAGTGCTTCACTCAGGATTTACTCAGTTTCCTAAAAGGAGGGCACTGGATACTTGTGTTGTTTCTCTTATGAAAGTTTATTTGCAGTGTACTCAAGATGAAGGCCTACAACATCACCATCCCAGGCAAAACCCCTGCTTCCTCTCAGCTGCCCAGGGAACTTCTGCTGCTGCATTTGGTGCTTCAAACAGGGAATGCCCACATGTTTTGCAAACAAAACAAAATTCTCATACATCATTATTGCGGGATAAAGGAAGTGAACATAAAAAGAGCCATGGTAGATCAGACCAAGGCTCCATCTAGTCCAGAACTCTGCTCACACAGTGGCCAACAGCTGTTGACCAGAGACCCACGAGCAGGACATGGTGCAATAGCACCATCCCATCCATGTTCCCCAGCAACTGCTGTACATAGGCTTGCTGCCTCTGGTACTGGAGGTAGCACATATCCATTAAGACTAATAGCTATTGATGGCCTTCTCCTCCAGGAATTTATCCAACCCCCTTTTTAAAACCATCCAAATTGGTAGCCATCACTACATTACTACATCTTGGCCATCACTACATCACTGTACCTTGGCCATCACTATGTCTTGGCTATAGAACAGTTGAGGACTAGGGGCAGAAAAATAATTAAATAAATTAATGACATAGTGCCGAGATGGGGACCCTGTAGCCCTGCAGAAGTTGCTGTACTACAACTCCCATCAAGTCTGACCATTGGCTATGCTGCCTGGAGCTTCTGGGAGTTTTGAGTCCAACAACATCTGGAGGGCCACAGGCTCCTGCCCTAATGGGTGCATGTTTTAGAAAACTTTAGTTTTGGATTTATTGGACACCACTACGTCTCTTTAATAAAGGTTGTCGAACTTGGGTAATTGTTATGGGTGTAATACAGTTAATGCTTCTTTTATTCATATGTTTTGGAATTGCCCAATAGTTTCCTCCTTTTGGAGGAAGTTATCAGTTGGATAAACTTTGTATTGGAAAGCTCCTTAATATTTACTGATGTGTGTGCTTCTGTTGAAACTTACAATACAAAATTGATCAAAACTTGTTTTAGAAAACTAAAAAGAATGCTCATAACTAAGGAAGACCAAATACTAACAAACAAAGAGACAGTCAGAAGACTCATAATTTCCACAGAGGAGGCAATTTAAATGTGGCATTGACTATTGCCAAGAAAGCAGCAAATATGGCAAATTAAATTGTTTGCTAAAATGCGTGAAACTTGAAGAAGACATTATCAGAGTAAATACAATGCTTACACTGAATGAAAAGCCGCATTATTTTTTCATTGGTGCACTAAATTCTTTGTTTGGAAGATGACTGGTGTGTGGATCTTCTCATAAATGACCACAAAACTGTGATTTTAAAAATGACACAGGGTAAAAAGCAAATTAAATGTCTTTTGAAAGCTTATAAAGCACTGAATCCTGAACTACCACAACATTCACAAAGAGTATGTAGTTGAGTAGAAACAAACTCTGTGAAGAAAAGATTGCAAATGTTTGGTGACTATAATCCAAACTGCAGGTATAAAGGGAAGACAGCTCATCTGTAATCCCAGGTGCACAGACTTGATTGTGTCTAAGCACTATGGCTTTAATTGAAACAAATCCTGAAGATCAATGGGCTGTTAAGCCAGTTTACATAAATGTGTTTCAAGGCCACTAACTAGAGCAGTATTCCTATAATACAACCACAGGTAATGCCTGTAGTTCATGCATCTCAGAACGACACTAAGGGTAATGTACTAAAGTAAAGTTTGGGAGGAGGGGGAATGAATGAGATGGTCAAATATGCAGAGCCATTCAATGCAACAGGTGTGGACAAGCCAAACAGAGACCACATAAGAATATTGTAACATCCAAGAGAATTGAACAAAGCAATTCTACTTTTTAGTTGCCTACTGTAGAAGAAATTATGGTAAATTTGCATAAGTCGAGTAATTTACAATTCTTGGTGATAGTAGTAGATTTCAGCAAATTCAGCTGGATGACAACAGTTTCAGACTACTCAATTCACCTTTTGGCAGATTCAGGGCATAGCTAGACCTAAGGTTTATCCCTGGATCATCCAGGGGTCAAACCTGTTCATCTAGGTAACACACAGGGGATCCAGTGCTCAGGCAGGGGCGAACCCTGGATGATCCCAGGATAAACCTTAGGTCTAGCTGTGGCCTCAGTTTTATAAGATTACCATTTGAACATTTTTATGTTCTTACATTTTATGCAGATAAAATTCTTGTGAAGGGAAAGATCAGACAGGAATATAATGAAAGTATGAAGTAAATTCCAGATAACTGTTAAAAGAGGGCTACAAAATTGGAGGGGGTGGGAGGAAAATCCAATTCTGCTATGTCAGAAAATAAATTCAGAAGATGCCATTTAATCAAAGAAGAGTTAAACCTGATGGCAACTAAAGCAAAAGCCGTACCTGTGATGTTTAGTTCCAAGAACAAGACTAAACTGCAAAGAATCTTTCTATGAGTGGCCAATTACCTAACAAAGTTTATTCCCAACATGGCAACAGTAACCACAGCTTAGGACAGTTTTGCTGTTTCCTAGAAACAATCTGGGCCATCCATGAAACAATATGTGAACAGTTAAACCAGTTATTAACACAAAAGCACCTGAATTGATTTATTCCAACATGGAAGAACCAGTTAAGGTGTCAGTAGCTGCCAGTTATACAGGATTAGCTGCTTTATTCCTATAGAAGGGTTCTCTTGTTACATATGCTTCTAAAACACTGGCAATTATTGAACACAACTATGCTTAAAAAAATGAATTGTTGGCAAAAAAAACCTTTGGATGTGCAAAGGAAGACATGGAGCAAGAAGAAGGGGTAGGCTCTGTGGAAGCTGATATTGCTTTACCCTCATGATGGCTTATTGGTCAATTTCTCAGAACCAAAACTGAGTGGATTTCCAGCTGCTACTGTAAGCGATGGAGTATTGTCAAGCCTAAAAAAATACAATTTTGCAGGGATAGCCAGTGAGAAGTCTGGGACTTACACTATATATCAGTGCATATTGATACTACTGATTGGAATTAAGTATACATAATGGACACATTTGTAAAAATGACAGAATAGTACCACAAGATCTAGGGAAAGAAATGCTGAACACCATATAAGCTAGAATCTCGAAGCCAAACTAAACACAGCATTATTCACATGTGATGTGCCTGTTCCCCCCCCCCCAATAAATGCCCAGTGTGTGTGTATTTGAGGGGGGATAAAACTAGACCAGGGCCATTAGCATGGAGAGAGAGGACTTTAATACTTTCCTCCCATCACAATCCTGTTCCAAATGGGAAAGGGTGGTATTTGCCCTGGGAGGGAAGCTTCCATTAGCAAGGTGAGCATTATGAGTCCGAATTCATCGCTGGCTCAAATTGTAATAATTTTTAACATAGGATCATAGAATCATATTTATTTATTTATTATTAAAACATTTGTATTCCACCCTATATCACAAGGATCTCAGGGCAGCACACAGGTAAAATCATACAAACAATATAAAACAATAAATATACACAGTTAAAAACAAATTAAACCATTAATAAGCAAAAACAGGTATAGAATTTAAAAAGAGTTAAAACAATTAAAATGATTAAAACAATGTACAGGCTTGGTGAATTTAGCCATCAAAGGCGTTGTTAAAAGCCATGTCTTAAATTGGTGCTGAAATGAAGCCAGTGCCAGTGCCAGTCAGGCCTCCAAGGGGAGGGCATTCCTCAGCCAGGGTGCCACAATAGAGAATAGAATAGCAGAGTTGGAAGGGGGTATTAAGCCCATCAAGTTCAACCCCTGCGCAATGCGGGAATCTACCTTAAAGCATCCCTGCCAGATGGGTGTCCAGCTGCATCTTGAGGGCCTCTAGTGTGGGAGAGCCCACAACCTCCCTAGGTAATTGGTTCCTTTGTTCTATTGCTCTAACAGTCAGGAAGGCTCTCCCTTCAGAAACACACAGGACCAACAGGCATTTTACTAGTCATCTTTGAAAAGCTATAGGGCTGATTCATCTTCTGCTTTTTATTCACTGCTTCCCTTATTCATAGCAGCCTCAGAAGATTTCACTATGAAAGTCTTTTGACAACCCATGTCTAAAGTTGCAATGTAATTGACTCTGAGTTTGTCAAAGTCTAATCTCAATGTATGGTCTGAAGGCACTTGATGCAGCAGCAAACTTACTGCAGCTAAGCATGTCTGGTGCTAGTCAGTGCATGGATAGAAGACTGTTCAGGAACTCTAGAGATGCTGTATTGAGATCTACAAATAATAATAATAATAATAATAATAATAATAATAATAATAATAATAATAATAATAATAATAATAATAATAATATTCAGGCGCTCATCCAGCGCCTGAGTTCACAGAGTGCAACAAATATGCTTTTACCTCCAGGATAAGAAGAAGCATTATACCCACTCTTCACTTAAATTTGTTTTTAAGGCCTAGATTTGCAATCCTATGCAGAGTAAATGCATTGAATGGGAGTAAATTCCATTGAATTCATTGGAACTTATTTCTGAGTATACATGCACAGGACTGGGCTGAAATATTCCAATATCTTTTTAAGTTCTGAATAATTTCAATGCTAACTAACCAAAATTAGAAAATGGATTATAATTTCTAGATCACAGAAAATTAATATTGGTCTGCATATTACTGGAAAGGAGAAATAAGGGATTACTGGAGTGAGGGGAGCGTCATATTTTAATGAAGTATTTGTTTTCTGTAGGGTGACCATATGACCCGGATTTGTCCGGATATGGCCGGATTTTTGCTGCAAACCGGCAGATCCGGGAGGGGGAGGGGAAATCAGGATTTTTTACAAAGAGCAGCTCTAATGGGAATTAACAAAAATGCTTATAACTCCGTCATTTTTTAAGATAAAGATATGAAACTTGGCACAATGGTAGCTCTTAGGAAGGGCTTTAGTCATACCAAATTTGAAACAGATCTGTTCATCCACTGATTTTTTAGGAATTTTTTAAAAATTAAGGTTGTAAAATTATTATTTTTAAATCGTCATTTTTAAAGATAAAGAGATGAAACTTTGCACCATGAAAGGACTTAGGTAGAGCTTTAGCCACACCAAATTTGAAACAGATCTGTTCATCCACTGATTTTTTAGGAATTTTTTAAAAATTAAGGTTTTAAAATTATTATTTTTAAATCGTCATTTTTAAAGATAAAGAGATGAAACTTTGCACCATGAAAGGACTTAGGTAGAGCTTTAGCCACACCAAATTTGAAACAGATCTGTTCATCCACTGATTTTTTAGGAATTTTTTAAAAATTAAGGTTTTAACATTATTATTTTTAAAATTGTCATTTTTAAAGATAAAGAGATGAAACTTTGCACCATGAAAGGACTTAGGTAGAGCTTTAGCCACACCAAATTTGAAACAGATCCGTTCATCCATTGATTTTTTAGGAATTTTTTAAAAATTGAGTTTTTAAAATTATTATTTTTTAAATCGTCATTTTTAAAGATAAAGAGATGAAACTTTGCACCATGAAAGGACTTAGGTAGAGCTTTAGCCACACCAAATTTGAAACAGATCCGTTCATCCATTGATTTTTTAGGATTTTTTTAAAAATTGAGATTTTAAAATTATTATTTTTAAAATCGTCATTTTTAAAGATAAAGCAATGAAACTTTGTACCATGATAGGATTTAGGTAGAGCTTTAGCCACACCAAATTTGAAAGAGATCCGTTCATCCATTGATTTTTTAGGATTTTTTTTAAAATGAGGTTTTAAAATTATTATTTTTTAAACTGTCGTTTTTAAAGATAAAGAGCTGAAAGTTGGCACCATGATAGCTTTTAGGTAGAGCTTTAGCCATACCAAATTTGAAACAGATCTGGGGCCAGTAGCAAACCCTGTTAACAACAACAGCAGCTTGCAATGAGTGAAGATACAGTCAGAAAAAATATTTGAGGGAAGGGGAGAATGTAACACTTTTTATACTGTTGTTTTTATACTGTTTTTATGTTTTTTAAATTTTTGTATACTTTTAATGTTTACTATTTTTAATTGTTGTAAACCGCCCAGAGAGCTTAGGCTGTGGGGCGGTATATAAATGTAATAAAATAGATAAATAAATAAAATAACACAAAGAGAATATCAAAAGCTTCAAAGTATAGCAAAACCTACAAAAGTAGGAGTGAGTGAAGTTAATTTCAGATACATTGAATCTCTCACTTGTTCTTTATTTCAGTGATTTTAACATTAAGAAGTTATGAAGAAGAGATTTGTCTTAAATGTGTGCTGTAAAATCAGACATGTGACCAAGGCTATGTTCGGGTGGGCACGCCCCCTTGGTGCTGGACACGCCCCCTTGGGGGCGACCATGTTGTCCTCCTTTTTGGTTTCCAAAATATGGTCACCCTAGTTTTCTGTGTGTTTACTGGTGCTTCCTGCAGCAAACATGTGAAGCATGAAACATGTCTTTACATCTCTGTTATAGTCCTCTGGGGACACTGGCCCAATCAGGTTCACAAACACTTGCATATGGCTGTTTAAAGATACAGTATGTATGCATCCATATAGGTTGTCTATATTTTACATGTTTGCTGCAGGAAACAAAAGAGCACACACAGCAAACACACACACACACCCATCTAATGTGTGCAGCTGGGCTGAATTGAGCATCTTCTTTCTACACTCTGGATATTGTGGGATGGAAGGACTTACCCAGGAATTTAAATGTAGCTGAGGAATTAAATTTTCAAATGAATTCTTTAAGGCTGAGACCCTAGGCACAGTTACTATAAAATGAATCTGATTGAACTCATTAGGATATATTTCTTGCAATCAGCATACTGCGAGATCCTCTCTGCTCCCTCTCCTGGTGTAGACATGCCCTCAGTTCTCCTGGGATAGCTGGGACTGCTTTTTTCCTGGTTTTTTTGTTTGTTTCTCCATTGTCTCGGGACCATCCTGAGCTCTGTAGGTGGTATGGCTCTCCCTCCTGGGGTCCCCCCGCTTCCCCATGAGTATCAGGGCTCAGGAAACAGGCACGGAGCTGTGCGTGGGGAGTCCGTGGGCATCGGAGGTGAAGGGGAGAGCACTTTCACCATCTTTGGGATGGCACTCAGCATCCAGCAATGAGTTTGTTTTGTTTTTGTTTTGCGCAAATATTTCCTCTTTAAAAAAACAATAATGTCACCCTGTGATGTCCCTCTTTACTTCCTGGACAACTTGCTGGCATGTGGCCCCTGAGGGACAATCCCAGAAGTGGGAAACTCCGGGATCGTTCCTCCCCACTCCCCAGAGGGCTACAGGTGTAGATGAGCCCCCTGTTGTTCTGAGCTTTGCATGCATGTCTGAAGCCCAGGATGGCTGAACTAAACTCTCCTCTCTGTGTCTTATTGAGATGAACTTTGGAGGTGCTCAGCAGAGGGGGGGGAGCAATGTTCACCATGGAAAGCATGGCAAGTGGATTTGTTGAGCCCTGGTTAAGCACCCCTGCCCTCTTTCCTGCAGACACCTCCTCTTCCCCAGCACACGGACATGAGCATTACAAGAGAAACTGAAAACATGTCATTGTCATGACAATAATATGTTCTGGCCTTGAGTGCTATTTTCTTGGTGGAAAGGAGGGGTAGAAATCAAATAAATAAAAGAAGAAATCCACCCTTAGTTGACTGCAAGTCCGTTTGAACAACTGGATCTCATTTCTAAGTATGCATGTTATGTCAATGTTTCACCTCCAAAGCAGATTCCTGCAATTCACTGAGAGTAGTTTGAAATGCATCCTGAAGTTTAGTTCGTTCTATATCTGCAGCTGTGTTGCTTCATAATACTTCCATGTATTTTCTCTTAGCTCAAATATGTGTTATTGTTCAAGGCAGCTTCGCCAAACAAGTTGGGACAACCTAGTACTGAATGAAGCTCAAGGGCAAAGCATTCCCAAAGGCGTGGCTTTAGCTGGCATTGGAAATGTAGCTTGGATAAGCTAGCATGTGTCTTCATGCCCTCAGAAAGAAAAGGGCTTGGTTTATGCACAGCCATGCTCCAAATTACAGGTAGACAGTCAAGAGTAAAGCTACTGCAAATTTGTGGCACAGCATGCTATAACACATTCAAGGGAGCAAATTTACAGGGAGATTTGCCACTGTTGGATTTACAGGAAATGGACCAATGGAATGTTGGCCTCTGTCCAGGTTTCCATTCAGAATGAAGGGGGGGGCACGGAACTCTTCTAAGCAGGAAGTGGTCCCTAAAGAAAAGGTCACTGAGGGTCCTAGTAAGAAAGAATTAACTTCATTGTCCTATATTCTCTGCTTCTATTCAAAATTGCAACAAGATTACTATTGCCCTATTGGAAGAAGAAACTTTGATTTACATTTATCATGATAAATCCCAGCTTTGCAAGTGTCCATGTGCATTGTAAACCAGAACTCTAATGAATGCCTAAGAGCAGCTGAAAAATATGTCTCTTAGATTAGGATTTGTCCAGAAACTAAACAAATCCCTTAAGTTTATGGTCCATCCAGAAAACAAACAGTTTTGTTTAACCCTTCCTGTCCCATTATTCTTGAATAAGCTAGTGTTGAGGACAAGATTCTATACTTGTTTATTTGTTTAGGCTGCAAGCCTTTACTCTCGTATCTCCAAGGGAGCTAAGAACATTCAAAATGTAATGAACATCCTTAGTATTCCTAACCTAACATTCTAAACTAACATCCAACCAAATATCTCTGAACAAAGGCTAGGAAGTGGTGGTGGTTACTGTTGCTGTTCATATGCCATGAAGTTATGGATAGCTAATTTCATTGAGCTTTTCTTCCTTAGTAGCTAAACAGTTTATCAGGGCAAGTACTAAGGAAAGGTGGTTCTGTAAAAGGAGAGAGGCAAGGCAGGTTGTCCATTTGCTATGAGGCATACTCATGATTTATAGTATATGCAAACTTTGCAATTTATTGCATGCCTCCGGTGATGAGGGGGTGTCTTCTTTAATGACTCAGTTACTAGGTGTGGTGGGATATGCATAGAGATCGTTTGTTCATTTTGAATCTTCTGGCAAGAAATAAAACACATTGAACGGAGAACCAAACAGACCTGGGCAGTGAGGACTGGTGCAACTGACTCTTCTTACTCTTTCAAAATTAGTTACTATAAACGTTTTCTCATGTGTCAGCTGTCAGTGTCTTAACAGTGTATTTGTCTGCTTTGAAGAGTGAAAAGAAGGGAAATAATAATAACAATAATAATAACTCGCCTCTCCCTCAGGATCGAGGCGAGGAACAATATCAAATATAAAAATACTATAAAATATATAAAACTGATTAGAACATATAAAATTAATACATTATTAAAATAACAGCCAGACATTTTAAAATTTGACTGGGTAGGCCTGCTGAAAGAGATCAGCCTTTATAGATTTTTTTTTAAAATTCAGAAAGACATGCTTCAAAAACATTTTCACCATTATGATATGCCACACCCATCCTTGAGATAATAGTTCACACCGTTGGTGGGAAAAGGTGCAAAACACTTTGCTAAAGAGAAAGAGAGGGTCTCAACCAGGCCAAAGCTCCCTCACTGTCAGCATCTTGTTGATGTTGTCAAAGATTGTGGGAGAGGATTCACATTATCTATCCTTACAGCATTTCTGTATGGATGAGTGATGCAGCTAGGCCTAGGCCTTGGGGACAATGTTCAGGCCCTGCAGCCCAGCCCCCCACCCTGCCAAAAGGCCACCTAGAGAGCAGCAGGTGATGAGCGCATCAGGGTAGCAGAAGCAAACTCCATTTTACTCTTGTAGTTATGATGGCGCTATGATGTAAGTGAATATAGAAGCAGTTTAAAGCATGGAATGGTAGATGGATGTGGGGAGAAGAGAAATGTTAGTTACATAATTTTATATGGTTGTTTTAAGGGGCCTCCAATGAGATCAGTAGGACCAAGGTCTAGGATTACCTAGCTGAACCACTGAATGGGATGTGCATTCAAAGGTACATGTGTGCCCCAAGTAATCATGCAGAGCCGGACTAACATGTGAAGCCACCATGACAGTGTAGCAAGTCAGGGCAACATGTCCCCAATTACTAGGGTAGAAGGAATATGCTTCTTCTCCCCTCTTCAGAGTAGAGCCAACAGAAGGGCTTCATTTGTCCACAGTTAATCACCATGAAACTGAATACAACTGGCTATCTGACACCATGATGACATAACGTTTGTTTGTTACATTTATATCCCATCTCTCCTTCAAGGATCCCAAGGTAGCAGCCATAATGCTCTTCCTCTTTATTGTATCCTCACAGTCATCCTGTGAGATTGGTTATGCTGAGAGTTAGTGACTGGCCCAAAGTCACCCAGTGACCTTCATGACAGAGTGGGGTCTAGAACCTGGGTCTCCCCAATGCTAGTCCAGCACTCTAACCACTACTCTAACCATGTAATGTGGCTGCAAAAACAGCAAATGCTATTTTGGGCTACGTTAATAGAAATATAGCTTCCAAATTGTGTGAAGTACTGGTTTCCCTCTATTCAACATTGGCTAGGCCTCATGTTGAGTATTGCATCCAGTTCTGGGCACCACACTTCAAGAAGAATGCAGACAAGCCAGAGTGTGTTCAGAGGAGGGCAACGAGGATGATCAGTGGTCTGGAAACAAAGCCCTATGAGGAAAGACTGAAAGAACTGGGCATGTTTAGCCTAGAGAAGAGAAGATTGAGGGGAGACATGATAGCACACTTCAAATACTTGAAAGATTGTCACACAGAGGAGGGCCAGGATCTTTTCTCAGTCATCTCAGAGTGCAGGACACAGAATAATGGGCTCAAGTTGCAGGATGCCACTTTCCGGCTGGACATCAGGAAAAACTTCCTGACTGTTAGAGCGGTATGACAATGGAATGAATTACCTAGAGAGGTCATGGGCTCTCCCACACTAGAGGCATTCAAGAGGTAGCTGGGCAACCATCTGTCAGGGATGCTTTAAGGTGGATTCCTGCATTGAGCAGGGGGTTGGACTTGATGGCCTTATAGGTCCTTTCCAACTTTACTATTCTATGATTCTACTCCACTCTAGCTTTCACTCAGGTTTATATGATCCCTATCAATTTGGATCCCTAAGCAGTGTATGAAAAAAAAACTGCTGCTAATAAGCCACAAATGTGCGAAAGAGTGGATGTTAGGGCTTATTTTCTTCCACAGACCCTCCCCAAACTCCCAGAATGGCAATTTTTGCACTGAAAGTGAAGCTCACAAAAAGTCAGCAGAGCATTAAGCATTTAAAGTATTTACAAAGCATGTTTTTTCTTCCCATCTAAGAATAATCCCTGTGACAAATGCAGTCCCATGCTTTGTAGGAATGGGGCAGATAGGGGAACTCAGTTCATTATTGCAATCACTGTTGTTGTTTTTTAATATTCTGTTAATGTTTTGTTGTTTTAATGTTAAACGGGGTTTCTTTTAACATCCTTTTTGTTATCCACCTCGAAAACCTTGTAGGAAAGCCAGAGGGGGGTTAATTAAATAAATAGTTTTGCTGGCGCTCTCTCTCAGCTGCATCCCCCTCCTGAAATGCTCTCATTTTCCCTTCTCAAGGTCTAGTGACGCTGTCATATAGCAGATGCTTTTGTAGAAAGTGCAAAATTCACCTTTCCTAGCATTGTCATTTGAAATGTGAGCAGTGGAAAGTGTTCGTTTCCAAGTGGCAGAGAAAACAATGCAGTGCCACTGAAAGCCTGCACATTTCATCATGGGAAACAATAGGTTCTCAGGAAAGCAATAGCCACAATACAGTTAGACTTTGGGCTTTGCTAGACCTACCAGGTGTTCCGTCGTTGAGGAGCGGTGAAAGCGGATTTTCCCGTTCAGCTGTGACACCTCATGATCCACACCTGCCTTCGATTTGTGGTGGAAGTTTGCACCGTTTGTGCTACTGCCGCCGCGAGCACGGTTGCACAGCCACACCGGCCTGATTGCCGCGGCTTTTTTTTTCGCTCGCTGCACGGTTTGCGCAAGTCTGAAAGACCGCAAACTTGCGCAGCCGTCAGCGATGCCGCCGCCGACCCCGGTGGCGGCGGCAGCAGTGGCAGTGCCAGCTGAAGTGCTGCTGGTGCTGTTAAGGGTCAACATTGATGCGCTCACTTCCTGATGGGGGTCGTGGCGGGTGTAATATGACCCGAGGTCAATCGTCTGCATGGGCACTCTGTGCCTACATCTCCCATCATGCCTCTGAGGTGTCGGCGGCGATGACCGCCTCTGTGCCCTGTGCCCCATCCCAAGGAGCCAACCCACATCTGGCCGTAGCCATGGCAGCAGCCCACAAACAGCTCTGCCCTCTGCCAGCCTGGTACCCACACTAACAAGCAGCGTACAGCACCGCCATTATGCGGCCACGGTAGCTGCCCACCGCAAGGAGTCACCAGCCACTTTTCCGTTCCTCCGTTCCTGCGCAAACTGTCACTGGGGGAATAAAAAAAAAAAAGCCGCTCCGCCGCACTGCCCCACCTGGCGGACTGCGCGCAAATGGCGGAGGCGGCTTGACCGAAGCCGCTGACCACTCCCCCTTAGCACGCCTTTTCCTGCCCAGTGCGGACTGCAGTGACCTCACATCCTCCCACACGTACTCCAAATTACCACGGGACGGCAGGAAAAGGCGCACTAGAACTCACTTTTTTAAAGTCGGGAGAAAGAGGCTTCACCGCAGGATAACGGCGGATCCTCGTGAACGTCATCTGGAAGCCTCGACGTGACTGCGGAAGGTAACACGCGCTAGAGCCTCGTCTAGTAACACCCTTTGTCTCCTAACTGCTGAATAATCACCTTGTGTCATCATTACCAAATCCCACATTCATCACTGTGCCACAGAGGCAGGGCAAAACCTATGAACTAAAGCTTTCTTTTTTAAGGCCTTTGGTGAAGTGCAGGCATTGTGATGTCCTTCTACATCCACCCTGAAGGCTATATCTGTTGTCAGGTGGGTGGATCATTTATCTAGCAAGCTTTTATTTAATCTTTTTAATCCTAAAGATATTCAAAAGCTAAACCAATCTAATGTCCTTTCCCATGTCTTCTCAATGTGTTCATTCTCCCATAAAGATCTTCTCTTTCTTATTTATTTATTTATGCATGTATGTATGTATTTACAATAATTATATACCACTCCCCATTCAGAATTTCAGAGCGGTGGACAAATAAAATAAGAAGAAAAACAGAATAATAAAAACATTTAAATTATATTTTTTCCAATAGTGCAATTGTCCTCTGTAAAGTAGGACACCTGGACATCCTATAAGCTGCTAATAGGAGAAAGTTGGCCATTTAGCTACATGGTGAGAGCAGGGTAACCACATCCTCTAGTTGCCCAGCCAATAGTACCATGCCAATTTTTAAAATATATTTATTTTCAACCGTTCATTGGGGAGACTTTGGTAAAAAATACTTAGTGTGTAGTGCTTAAGAGCTTATTTTACTGTATTGAGATCGCTAAAGTGTGTGTACATTTACTCTTCTTATTTCATCTTAGAGCTTTTCTACCCAAGGCATTTATTGTGCACTCATCATCTCTACTCATGGTTATTTACAGGTTTTTTAGATGACAACGTGATCTAAACAAGCGATTCTTCAATCTTGGTGTGTGTGTTTTTAGAGCAGGGAGAATTTTGTATTTTGTATTATTTGTGAAAATGAAAGAAAAGGCTTTTTGCATTTGTGTAGTTGTGCTGTTCTGCTATGTCATAGTGCCATCTAGAGGTTATGTAGCAAACAAGCAAGAAAGGAAGCACTCTATTAATTATTTCATTTATTTTCTATACCACCCACCCACACACACCCAATAGCTGAAGCTCAGATCTCAATTCTATAACAAAACTGAAAGTAGGTAGAGCAGATGAACAGGCTCATGTACAACAACCCTTAAGTCCTTTCCTCTTGTGCTTTGCAGCATCCCTAGCTGCTTGTGGTTTGTGAAAAGCCCCCTAGTGGAGTTAGCCTGGACTTCTTCCCTTGTAGCCTTCCAGTACTCCTGTTAGCTGAATGACTGGAAGTTGAATGAGGCATTTTTATTGTTATTGTTAAAAGGACGCTACAACCGCTATCTCCTCCTCCTCCTCCTCTCTCAGCTTTCAGGCTCTCAGTAGGCCAATGTTGTGCTTTGTGAATTAGAATCTAATGTACAATAGACTAACAGAAAAGGAGCTGCATTGTCCATCCCCACATATAATGGAAAGGTATAATAAAGATTGAACATATATCACAATTAGAAATAATTGGCCCAGAGAAAACATTTATTATTATTATTATTATTATTATTATTATTTATTTATTTATTTATTTATTTATATAGCACCATCAATGTACATGGTGCTGTACAGATTACACAGTAAATAGCAAGACCCTGCCACATAGGCTTACAATCTAATAAAGTTGTAGTAAACAATAAGGAGGGAAAGAGAATACAACAGGCACAGGGAAGTGTAAACAGGCACCGGGTAGGGTGAAGCTAAACAGTATAGAGTGGTGGAAGTTTGCACCGTTAAACTCAATATTTAAAAGCTATAGGGAACAGAAAAGTTTTTAGCTGAGTTTTAAAAGCTGTGATTGAGTTTGTAGTTCTCGAGTGTTCTGGAAGAGCATTCCAGGCGTAAGGGGCAGCAGAAGAAAAAGGACGGAGCCGAGTAAGGGAAGTAGAGGTTCTTGGGCAGGCGAGAAGCATGGCATCAGAGGAGCGGAGAGCACGAGCGGGGCAATAGTGTGAGATGAGAGGGGAGAGATAGGCATGAGCTAGACCGTGAAAAGCTTTGAAGGTCAACAGGAGAAGTTTATATTGGATTCTGGAGTGAATTGGAAGCCAATGAAGAGATTTCAGAAGTGGAGTGACATGGTCAGAGCGGCGGGCCAAGAAGATGATCTTCGCGGCGGAGTGGTGGACAGAGACCAGCGGACTGATGTGAGACGAAGGAAGGCCAGAGAGAAGAAGGTTGCAGTAGTCCAACTGAGAGATAACCAGTGCGTGAACGAGAGTCTTGGCAGAAGAGACAGACAAAAATGGTCGAATCCTGGCAATATTATACAGGAAGAAACGACAGGATTTAGCTACTGCCTCGATATGAGGAATAAAGGGGAGCGAGGAATCAAATATAAAGCCAAGACTACGAGCTTCCTTGACCGGAGTAAGCGTGACATCATTGACAGTAAGAGAGAATGAGAGGTGAGGAGAAGGTTTAGGAAGAAAAACAAGCAGTTCAGTTTTTGCCATATTAAGTTTCAAACGACGGTGAAGCAGCCAGGCTGAGATATCTGAAAGACATGCCGAGATACGATCGTGAACATCAGGAGAAAGTTCCGGAGATGAGAGATATAATTGTGTATCATCGGCATACAGGTGATATTGGAGGCCATGAGATTGAATAAGATTACCCAAGGGCAGCATGTATAAAGAAAACAACAACGGGCCAAGCACCGAGCCTTGCGGAACCCCTACTGAAAGGGGAAAAGAGGAGGACGAGCTGCCATTAGCCGACACGCTGAAAGAGCGACCCTCTAGATAGGAGGCGAACCAGTTATAGACAGAGCCACAGAGTCCAAGGTCATGGAGGGAATCTAAGAGAAGATCGTGATCAACCGTGTCAAAGGCTGCAGTTAGATCAAGGAGAATAAGAACGGAATAATGGCCTTTAGACTTGGCAGTAAGAAGATCATTGGTAAGAAGATCATTTAGCAGAAAAGGCTGCATCTGTGGTGCTTCACCCCACATATCCCATGGGTCGATGGGGTCTTCCATCCTACCCCACCCCTGCAGCAGGATTTTGCACACCGGGCCTGCCAGTTCTGCCTGCAGAAGTCTTTTTCCTCATATCAATTAAGGTTGCTGCATCAGGGCCGCTGCGCAAACATTTAAATTGATAAATCACAGGAACGGTGAATGGGAAAGGTAAGCTCTGAAAATAAATAATGTCCTTTTACACATACAAGTGACAAAAGTTAAATGCTAGGTTTAGAAGTTTCTAAAATGGGGGTAGGGGTGGGAATCAACTCCATATAATGAAACATCCTGCTGGCGCATATGTGCTTTTACGTTGGGAAGTGTGGAGCTATGTGGACTGTGGCTCATGATGGATTCAAGTGTTGTTTAATTTTGAATTGTGAAACTGAACACTAGATTATCTTATTTGTTGTTCGTTAAGCAGGACAGAACAGGATTTTGTTGGCAACACAAAACTGCCAACTTGGGGAAAAAATCTTAAAAGTAGACTCTTATGATTGCTCCAAGATCAGTCACAGCTAGAGATGGGGTGAACATATGATGGGTGAACATATGAACAAACTTCCTTGACGTTTGTTTCACCTCATTCGCAAGCCCAAACATAAGTGCCTTTTTTCCCTATTGAGAAAATTGCACATTTCTTATCAGGAAAATAATAATCACATTTTAAATATGGAAGTGCATATATGCACAAGTGTGCTCATTTTCAAGCATGAAGGCAAGTTCAGAAAATTGCTGGAAAAAAAAAAATCCCAAGAATTGCATTCCTGCTCACGTCCAATAGTTTTGTACATCCCTAGTTACAGCACCATGACTGATGAAGTCCCATTCTTTTTGAAACTCAATTCCTTGTGAAGTTAAATGCAAAAAATCAAATGGGCCATCAAAAAAATAAATGGGCCTCAGAGAGAAGATTAATGTTCTAGCATAAAACAAATAAATTAAAAGGCCTAGGATTTTTATTTTTATTTTTAAAGTATTGACCTGGCTCTGGAAAGAGGACTGCACTGCCTGTACCAGGCAAGCCTCCCTGACAAGAAAATACAAGACTTCCAGGATGAGGCATCTCCCGCTCAGGAGTTAGAGGGATGAGTGCTAGGCAGCCACTGCTCACTGGCTTCCCCGCCTCTCTCCCTGCCTCTTCCCCGCCTCTCCCAGACTTCCGAGATGAGATGTCTGATGTCTCGTGAGACTTCTGAGAGGCAGGGAAGCCAGCGAGCAGCAGGTGCTCAGGCTGGGCACACTGTATCTGCCGGGCATGATGCACCCCTTTGCCTTGCCAGGGCAGCAGCCAGTGATACATTACTTTGAGGGTGCTGGTGGGTAGAATTTCTCTCTCTCCCTCTTTCCCACTGTATGAATGTGGTGATCAGGACATATTTGAAATATAATCTTTCTTAGTGTGCAAAGACCAGAAATGTGGGGAAAAGAATCTTTAAATAATTAAACATGACCATCCTGCCTTATCTTTAATTAATGAAAAAGTAAAATCCAAGCACCTTTAGAGCCCCAGGATATTGTTCTACAATTATATTACAAGCCATCCTTAATTGTTTCACTTGGAAATTATTTATCTCCCTTCCTTCTGAGAATCCCTTCAGAGACCCTTAATGCAGTCACCGCAACTACTAGTTCTATAGGCTCGGTTACCCTGGAGGTGATTTGGGATTGCTCAGTACATTGAGTTTAACAATTAAACAACCACCTCTTGTTTTCGTGAATGAAATCTATATTGGTCTTCAGTTGCTCAGTTTTTATGAGACACAGAGCTATGAAAATAGGCCTGTAGTGAGAACCAACTGTGTGTATAGCAAACAAAAAGAAAACACCTCACTTTATGTTACCGAACCAGGGTGCCCACCAAAGGGAAACTTTATTGCTGTTCGCAAACTAAACAGCCGGTATTTGATGGATCATAGGATGTTTTTGCAACCTGTAACAATTAGACTTGGCAATCGTAGGATAAAACAGAGTGCAAAGGTTTAGATCTTCC
This sequence comes from Elgaria multicarinata webbii, assembly GCF_023053635.1. Lineage (NCBI taxonomy): Eukaryota > Metazoa > Chordata > Lepidosauria > Squamata > Anguidae > Elgaria > Elgaria multicarinata. Next base: position 171,653,079 of record NC_086171.1, read on the forward strand.
CCTCCTATTGTACAAATAGAAACTGAATGTCTTCGGGGGGGAGGGCCTCAGGCAAGCTGCTAGATTCATATGCTTTGCCCTCCTATAAACACTAGTGAGCTACATATACTGCTAATGTGAGAGTATCCTTTTGCTGACCAAGAGGGCTGTGTTGAAATGAGGCCAAATGATGCACAGAGAAGAACAGTATACAGGACGGAGGTAACAGCTTGCAACTTTGTTCACAATGGCAGGGTTAGACTATTTGCAGCACCTCATAGGCATACCTTGTTCTAATGATTTTGATACAAATTTGCTTTTAGGGCTATGGCTAGACCTATCAGTTCTAGCGCAATGGAGGGTTATCACAAGATCTCCCCCTCTGTCTACATGCAGTGCTCAACATCCCAGGAGGAAGAGAACATCGCACCCGCCATTTTTTTTTAAAAGGAGAAGGAGCGTACAAGCACTCGACCACAAAAGGTAAGTTTTTTAAAATAAATAAATAAATTTCCCCACTTCCTCCACCCCACCCCCGATGGGTCCGGGTGGAGGTCCCAGGTCCTCGCGATTACTCACGAGGAGCCAGGACAACCCGCAATACCCGGACACACATTCCACAGTCTTGGGATCATCCCAAAAACGCGGAAAAAGTGGGCTAAAATGGTAGGGCGATATCCCAGGCCAAGGGAGTGGTCATCCCTCCCTGTTCTCAGGATCTTCTGTGCATCATGTGAATGCACAGGGACAATCCCAGGGTGATCCCCGGGATATCGCCCCATCTACCCATGCCCTATGTCTCCCAAACCAAGAAACTTGGCATGCAAGATTTCCTTACCTTGTCCTGATTTTGGAAAACAAACTATAAAGATACACTTTGTGATTCAATTACTACTTAGAGCCCATAGAATGCAGAATACTGGATGCATGTCCGTTTTCAGTTCCTGCAATATCTTTGGCATGGTTCACCCTTTTTGAATAATCAGTGAAGTGGCTCCAACAATTAGAAATGTGATTTTTATCAGCCTGATCCCAGGAGAAATTGTACTGAGGTAGAGGCACATAAAATCAGACACCAGGTCAGAGCACGGTTGCAAGTGGAAAATTATCCCCATATGCTAGACTGCCAGGATAGGGACACAGCCCTGCCCACAACATTTCCACCACAGCTATTCTAGTGCACTGTGCAAGTAATTTGATTCAGATCCTACCCCTTGTCACTGCTTGGGAGGCAGTGGAAGGAGGCAGCAGTATCATAGGACCATTGCATGGAATCCAAAGACCTGTTGGATTGTTTCTTTTATCTGCTCTAAGATATAAGAATAATAGAGAGACAGTGTGGTGTCATGGTTAAAATGTTGGACTGGGACTCAGGAAATCAAGCTTCTAATCCCCACTTGACCATGAAGCTCACTGGGTGACTTTGGGCCAGTCAATCACTCTCAGACTAATCTACCTCTCAGGGTTGCTGTGAGGATAAATTGGAGAGGAGGAGGACCATGTAAGCTGCCCTGGGTTTCTTGGACAAACATAGACAGGATATAAATGTAATAATAAATAAATAAAATTCTGCTGGGAATATTTGACTGGTACAAATAGAGTTCTCCAGGGTCCTCCCCTGCCCCAGTGCTCATGTTTCCCTCACTGCTTTTAGCAACCCCTCTGAGGCTTCCATTGACTGCTTGGGTCCTTTCCCACCTCCAAAACTGTATGTTGTGGATTCACATAGCGAACATGATTATGACATGCTGCCATGTAGCCAATCAGATTTGAGTACATGATAGTAATGAAGCCAATTCAGAGTGAAGGCAATGTTTCCTGACCTCATTCTGAATTGGTTTCATAACAGGGCCATAGAGCCAATTTCAGAGTGAAAAATAATGCTCTCACTCTGAACAGGTGTTGTGGAGGGAACTGCATTGCAAACACTCTAACCCATTTTCACCGTCCTCCCATCTTTCAAACTGGTGGATTCTAAACTAGTCACAAAAATTCCCCTCCCCCATTTCAATTCATTCCTTTTTGTCAAGAAAATACTCTAGAAATTTTTTTATGGCATATAGAAAGAAACTGCTTCATTGTATATTGCATAGTTCCTTGACTGACTAGCAGCTTAAAAAAGAATAAATACAGTATGTGTTGTTGTTTATTTCAGTTTATTGCTGTTTATTATTACAGTTCATTCTTCTTCCCGTCTCTTGTGCCATATATACCTGATGCTACTTAGATTCAAATAATCATAATACTGCAGCAGCTGAAGTGACTCACCTCATGGACACCAGCCGCATCATAGAACTGAGCTGCATTCCTGTGACAAAATGAAGAACAAGCTGTTATATAGTGTTTTAGAGGACTCAAATCTCTTTGCATACATCATCTCAGTAATCCTTGCCCCCCCCCCCAAAAAACCCAAAACCTCAGTATTATTCCCCTCATATTGGAGGCAATGGAATCGAGGCTGAAAGAATGCTGACTTAGTTAAAGCCAACTAGTGAATTCATCCCCATGGTGAGATTTGAACCGGGGCTACAAAGGTCACAGTATCTTCGCTTTTGGTACTTCTGTGGAGTTTGTTTAAGAGGGTGCGCCTAGGGATGTGAAGGCCTGAAAAAATGGGGAAAAAATTGGGGGAAACATTTCTTTTTCCTCAAGGACAATTTTTGTTTTTTTTCTGAAAATTTGGAAAAATTGAACAGCTTTAGAAAATATGAAATATTTTCTTTTAAAATTTAAGACAAGGTATTTATATATTGTTACTGTAACATTGCAAGTCTACCTATAATGAACTTGTGTTTATAGTTATTTATTCCATATATATATATATATATATATATATATATATATATATATATATCTATCTGTTTATGGCATCTCTTGTGGTGAGAGGTGGATGAGTGACAGGACAATGGTGGATCTGCATATGTGTAAAGATCAGCTAAATGAGTGAACAGGGATGAAATGTGTGTGCTGTATAAACTGTGTGCTGTGCTGTGTGACTTGGATAGGGATATAGATAGGATTTTAGGATTGAGAACTGAGAGAGGGTGGGTTATGGTGATTTTGTGATTGTTTGAGAGTGACCATGCTAAGCCATGGTGGTTAAACATAAATAAATTTTAACTTGGTGTTTTAAATTTGTAATTTTGCATTGCTGCTGTTTTTATCTGGTTGAGCTTTTATATTGTATTTTATATTATGGTTTTATACTGTTGTTTTATACTTTGAATGTTTTTAATTTTTGTGAACCGCCCAGAGAGCTCCGGCTATTGGGCGATATAGAAATGTTATAAATAAATAAATAAATAAATAAATAAATAAATAAATTTTCAGCTAAACATTATAGCTTAGCATATCATATGAACTATTCCTAACCATGGTGGCTGCATAACCATGGTTTAAACATGTTCACTAACCATTTGCTGCAAAAGCCCTAACTATAAGCTTTATCCCACCGACACTTCTGTTCTGGTTTTACCTCAAATTATCCCATTTCGCTTCCATAGCGTATGAAATCTTGCAAACTTACACCTGTGTGCTTGTAAGTCTAAAGTGTCTTTACACCTGTTGTGATGCTGTTATCCTGATGATGTTCACTTTCACATGTCGTGGCCTCCTCCACCCATTGATCTCCTTTGTATTTCCCACTAAAGTTTATTGGTTGTTGAAAGTCAGAAAACCTGCCTCCCCCTTACGTGAACTGCATGTGTATGGACATTGATCACTATCACTCATCTGCTGTAATTCCCTTTTCTATGCAACTCTTAAAGATACAGGAGCCCTGTCCTACTTCTAGCAAAGGGGAAGAGTTCTTAAAGTATACCTTTAAATTCATAAAAAATCAACGGATAACCCAATCTGATACAAATTCGGTATGCTGAAAGCCCTCCTTAAGTCCTACCACTGTGCCAATTTGGATCTCCTTATCTTTAAAACTTATGCAGATATAGGCATTTGTTTAATTTCCATTTTAAAAATCATAAAAACTAAATGGATGACCCAATCGGATTCAAATTTGGTATGCTGAAAGCCCTTCTTAAGACCTACCAATGTACAAATTTGGATCTCTTTATATTAAAAACTTACACAGGTGTAAGCATTTGTTTAATTTCCATTTAAGAAATCATTAAAAAATCAATGGATTATCCAATCGGATTAAAATTTGTCATGCTGAAAGCCCTCCTTAAGACCTATCAATAAGCAAATTTTGATCTCTATCTTTAAAAATGAGGGTACTGCTGGCAAGGAGGGTGCATTTTCAACATTCCTTTAAAGATGAAAATGCCTACTCAGGAGGAAGCAGCAGGACGAAAGGATTTGCCATTTAAAAACACCCGCTGGAGAAAAAGCATACCCCTCTCTTTCATCATCAATACGGCCCCTTGAACACTTTCATCAGCCATACCACCACTTTAAAACATGCCCACAGAACATTGGATGGATCAAAGTACACGTTGAAGTTTGAGTGGTGTGCTTTCACATTACCGGAAGAACCAGTCTTTCTGCGGACCAAAATACTTTGCTAAGGGGGGGGGGGGGGAGAACCACAATCACAGCAGGACATGGGTAGCATCATTGGAATCATTTGCATGCAATTTGCCCTGACAGAAGATTATCACGTTAGTGTCATCAGAATTAGGGGTGTGCACGGACCCCCTGCTCCGCCCCGCAGGCCGATCCAAAAATTTCAGATCAGCCCATTCCGCTCCGCGCCACTCCGCTCATACTCCGCTCCTCTTCGCCGTGGAGCTCCGGCTCCGAATCGGAACTCCACAGTGGAGGGGAGTGGTGCCAGGTAAGGCTGGGAGAGGAGGGCGGGGGGGGGTTACCGGGCCCTGCCGCCGTCGCCGCCTGTGCGGCGACGGCGGCAGAGCCTGATAAGGGACCAAGGGGGAGGGGGGGGCTTACCTGCCTCCGTCCGCGGTCTGTCGGCTTCTTCAATTGAGCCCGTGGTTCAGCCAGGAAGTCTGGACCACAAGTGCGGCCCAGACTTCCTGGTTGAACCGCGGGCTCAATTGAAGAAGCCGAGGGACCGCTGACGGAGGCAGGTAAGGGAGAGGAGGGGGGGTTTACCGGGCCCCGCCGCTGTCGCTGCATGGGCGACAGCAGCAGCGGCAGGGCCCGGTAAACCCCACTTACCTTTCCGGCGGAGCTCCGGATCGAGGCGAAGGATCCGCCTTCACCTCGATCCTCTTTGCCACGCTCCGCCGGCCCCCCAATCCTCTTCGCCTCTTCCTTAAGGGGAGGCAAAGCACCCCGCTCCGCTTCTAATTCGCCGGTCCGATTAGAAGCGGAGCACATCCCTAATCAGAATACTTTGCATGCAAATCACCATGGCAGCAGACTATAAGGCTGGTGTGATAAAGCTCTATAACTTAGCATGTAGTCTGAACATGCCCAATGTGATCCGATGAATGAGAGAATACATACTGGCCCTTTCTACACCTAAGGGTTATCCCAGGAAAATGGAGGGATCGTCCCTGCCTGCTCATGGGATCCCCTGTGTGTCATGTGCATGCACAGGGATGATCCTGGGACAATCCCGGGATAAATGGCTGGTGTAGACATGCTCACTGATAGAACCATTCAGAGTTACTTGTTTATTATTCAACAACATATTACTGTAATAGCTTACTTTGTTTATAAAATCCCACACATTCTGCTCTTGGCTATGTAAGAGGGAGGTAATAAAGGGAACAGTACAAGGTTTTAGGGTGAAAGGGTTTGGGCCTGAGTCTTAAAGGTCCTGGTGGCAGTGAAATCCAGAGAGAGAAGGTCTTTTCTGCTGGGATAGGAAAGTCCTTAGAAAAGGGGAATTCCAACTAGGAAAAGGCAGGAACACCACAGTTAGCAAGCATTTAGTCTCCTCACCCCAATGATTTCTAAAAACTATGTGATAGATAGATAGATAGATAGATAGATAGATAGATAGATAGATAGATAGATAGATACTATAGATAGATAGATAGATAGATAGATAGATAGATAGATAGATAGATAGATGAGACTAGATGAGACTAGAGATGTAAAATGTCTGGAAATAATGAAGCCATGTTGGGGGGATGTTTTTTTAATCCTGTCTGTAAGATTCTCAATATAGTTATTTCTTCCATTTCTTATTAAAGTTATTGATCTTTTACTGATAGATGTTTTGAGATGCTCCAAGTCATGTTCAGTTTCCCAACATGTGTATAGAGTCAGTCGCCATATCACAATTTGAATTGCAGCTTCTGCTCCTCCCCCCCTCCTTTTCAGGTACTTCAAGCCTCCAGTTTGCTGCAGTTTGCAACTTGAAGAGGAGAAGCAACTTAGCTCTCTGAGAAGCCATTGAGCAACATTGACTAACTGCCATTGGTCTGTTTGAATTGCAGCTTCTGCTCCTCCCCCCCTCCTTTTCAGGTACTTCAAGCCTCCAGTCTGCTGGAGGCGCGAGCCGAAGGGCGAGAGCACAAGGGCTCTCGGCCTGTGGCTCTCAGCCGTGGGGCGAAGCCGGTCAAGCGGATCCTCTACTCTGGAGGAAAAACCCCAGCCACGGTCCGGTCGCTGCCACTTTCTGATTCAGGTCACGATCTTCTCATTGTCTCCTCTCAGTTCTTTTCTCCTCATATCTGTTCCTTATGGCTCGTTCCAATCTCGTCTCTCCTAACTTAGTTCCTATCCGGTGTCTCCCCCCTTCTCAGCTGCCTTTTTCGTGTTCCTTATGGAACTGTCGCTCTCTTGCTTCTAAGGCCCCTGTCATCCAGGACTTGTTTATCTCTAGGTCTCTCCACCTCCTTGCTCTTACTGAAACCTGGCTTCCTGCCCATGATACTGCCATCTCTGCTGCCCTCTCTCTTGGAGGACTCTCTTTCTCTCACACTAGTCGCCCAGAGGGTCGGGGTGGTGGTGTGGGTCTTTTATTATCTAGTTTGTGCCAGTTCCAGCCTCTTTCCATTCCACCTTCACATTGCTTCTCCTCCTTTGAGGTACATGTGGTGAGGCTCTTCGCTCCACTGCGACTGCGGGTTGCAGTTCTGTACCGCCCCCCAGGCTCGTCCTCAAAATTTATCTCTGATTTTGATTCGTGGCTGTCCTTTTTCCTCTCTGACAACTGTCCTACTCTTATCCTGGGTGATTTCAACATTCATGTGGATGACCCTCAAGATGCTGCAGCTCTACGATTTCGCTCTTTATCTTCCTCTTATGATCTTAAGCTTTGGTCTGATGCACCCACACATTCCCTTGGACACTGTCTGGATCTTGTTCTCACTCGGAATTGCTCTGTGTTGGACTTTTCTACTGCTCACTTTCCGCTGTCAGATCATCACCTAGTTTCTTTCAATATTACTCATAATCCTCCTCCTTCACGTCCCGCTTCTCGCTCTTGTCGTGACTTGCAATCTATCAATTATGAGGCTTTTTCCCAGTCTCTAGCCTCCTCCCTTCCTTCTGTCTGTTCGGCTGTCTCCTTGGACTCAGCTGTCTCCTTCTTTAATTCCTCCTTATCTTCAACTCTTGATAATCTTGCTCCATCTACAACTCGGATAGCTCGCCCTTCTCAACCCCAACCGTGGCTCACCTCTTCCCTCCGCTACCTTCGCTCTTGTTCCCGGGCAGCTGAACGCCTTTGGCGTAAGACCAGGGACCGGGCAGACTTTGTCCATTACAAATTTGTACTCTCCTCTTTCTCTTCTGCCATCTCACTGGCCAAACAGCAGTACTACTCAACGCTGATCCAATCAAATGCTAGGCATCCTCAGCGGCTCTTTGCGTCCTTCAATTCTCTTCTGAAGCCTAATCCGCCATCTCTCCCCGCCTCTCTGTCTGCTAATAACTTTGCCTCTTTTTTCAATGCTAAAATCCAAACTATCCGCTCTGATCTGGCCAGCTCTGCTCCTCTTCCAGTTCCTGTTCCTCATCTGTCAGCTCCTCCTGCAAATTTCTCTGCGTTTTCTTCGGTCTCTGCGGATGAACTGTCTACAATACTGCGCTCTTCGAAGCCTTCCACTTGTTCTCGTGATCCGATTCCTTCTCGCGTCTTTATTAATCTTATTCCTGCTATCCTCCCTTCCTTGCTACATATTATTAATCTTTCTCTGTCCTCTGGTTCATTTCCTTCTGCTTTTAAACATGCTACAGTCTCTCCCATTCTCAAGAAACCTACTCTTGATAGGCTATCTCTATCTAACTACCGACCTGTCTCTTTGTTGCCGTTTGTTTCAAAGATCCTGGAGCATGCGGTCTACTCTCGCTGTCTTGACTTTCTTTCTAGTAACTCTGCTTTGGATCCATTTCAATCTGGATTCCGTCCTCTGCATTCCACCGAAACAGCCCTTACTAAGATCACCAATGATCTCCTTACTGCCAAGTCTAAAGGCCATTATTCCGTTCTTATTCTCCTTGATCTAACTGCAGCCTTTGACACGGTTGATCATGATCTTCTCTTAGATTCCCTTCATGACCTTGGATTTTGTGGCTCTGTCTATAACTGGTTTGCCTCCTATCTAGCGGGTCGCTCTTTCAGCGTGTTGGCTAATGGCAGCTCGTCTTCCTCCTTTCCCCTTTCAGTAGGGGTTCCGCAAGGCTCGGTGCTTGGCCCGTTGTTGTTTTCCTTATACATGTTGCCCTTGGGCAAGCTTATTCAATCTCATGGCCTCCAATATCATCTGTACGCCGATGATACACAACTATATCTGTCATCTCCGGAACTTTCTCCTGATGTTCACGATCGTATCTCGGCATGTCTTTCAGATATCTCAGCTTGGCTGCTTCATCGTCGCTTGAAGCTTAACATGGCAAAAACTGAATTGCTTGTTTTTCCTCCTAAACCTTCTCCTCATCTCTCATTCTCTCTTACTGTCAATGATGTTACGCTTACTCCGGTCAAGGAAGCTCGTAGCCTTGGCTTTATCTTCGACTCCTCGCTCTCCTTTATTCCTCATATTGAGGCAGTAGCTAAATCTTGTCGATTTTTCCTGTATAATATTGCCAGGATTCGATCATTTTTGTCTGTCTCTTCTGCCAAGACGCTTGTTCATGCACTGGTTATTTCTCGGTTGGACTACTGCAACCTTCTTCTCTCTGGCCTTCCTTCGTCTCACATCAGTCCGCTGGTTTCTGTTCACCACTCTGCCGCAAAGATCATCTTCTTGGCTCGCCGCTCCGACCATGTTACTCCGCTTCTGAAATCTCTTCATTGGCTTCCAATTCACTTCAGAATCCAATATAAACTCCTCCTGTTAACCTTCAAAGCTTTTCACGGTCTAGCTCCTTCCTATCTCTCCTCTCTCATCTCACACTATTGCCCCGCTCGTGCTCTTCGCTCCTCTGATGCCATGTTTCTCGCCTGCCCAAGGGCCTCTACTTCCCTTGCTCGGCTTCGTCCATTTTCGTCTGCTGCCCCTTACGCCTGGAACGCTCTTCCAGAACATTTGAGAACTACAAGTTCAACCACAGCTTTTAAAGCTCAACTAAAAACTTTTCTTTTTCCTAAAGCTTTTAAAACTTGATGTTGTGCAGACTTCTACTGTTACTTTCTACTGTTAGTTTTTCCCTGCCCAGTGCCTGCTTACCCTACCCTGTACCTGTTTGCATTCTCTTCCCCTCCTTATTGTTTTACTATGATTTTATTAGATTGTAAGCCTATGCGGCAGGGTCTTGCTATTTACTGTTTTACTCTGTACAGCACCATGTACATTGATGGTGCTATATAAATAAATAAATAATAATAATAATAAATAGGGAAGAAAATGTACATTCTTGACAGTTTGGATTTTCTTCTACAGAGTCCTGTGTTTTGTGACTTGTCTTCTTCAGCCCCAAGTTCTTCCTCATGCTGCTTCATCCTCCTGCTGCTCCATTCAGCTGTTTCAGGGACTATTTGCTGAAATTCCCTCTGGTCAGACATAAACTAGGAACCTAAAATATGTTATGTATAACTTGGTTTGCTCATAAAAGCAAAACTGACTTCCTTCTTTTGACCCTATTGCTCCCATTCATCATGACTTCCACCCCCCAGCAATGGTTGTGGCACTGCTCTTGAAGTGTGATGAGTGGGAGTCATAATTTTATTTTGTCCACAATGCCTCTCCAAGTAATGTTATGTCATCATGTGCCGTTGATCCAAGAGACAATATGAGCAAAGAATGATGACAAACACACCCCTCGGCACTGGCCGGTGACAAATTCTTCCCTAAATATGACTGAAATACCCCTATTTTGCTACCTGTGATTAGAGCAGTCAAGTAGGAAGTCATTTTCGGTGAGCCCTAAATTGAACACACGTTGCCAGTCCTGAAAATCAGTGGCTTGAGGGAGGGGAAACATAATCCCCTTCATATGTTGAATGAATGTGTGGAGGGTTAGCCTTGCCCACTGTTGTAAATGTGCATGCCACACACCTTTAGTGGATAGCCACTTGATCTTCATCAATAAGATTTCTCGGAAGCTACAGATGGATGCACAGGGAATTCTTTCTGAAGTTTTTTGGGAGAGCATTGCAGCAGTGGGCACTGATGATGGTGGGTGGGGCAAGCCCATGTGGCCCCACAGTCCCCTCCATCTATTGATTCAACATGTGGGGTTGTTCATATGTGTATCCCTCTGGAATGCAGTAAATGTATGCTTAAGCCTATTCCACCACACTTTAGAATGTCTATCTGTCAGTCTGCCTTCTCGCTTGGCTCTGTTTCTTAAAAAACAAAGAGACTGTAGGCCTTGCTAGATGGGGCTTTATCCTGGTGTGAGCCCCAAGCTCACCCCTGTGCATCCAGATGACGCACAGGGTATCCCGGGCTCAGGCAGGGGTGAACCCTCCCTGGGCCCGGGGTAACCGGCACCACTTCAGGCCCAGTTTTTCCTGCAGTTTCGGGCTGAGACCACAGGCGTGTAGCCAGGTGCACCACTTTTCCCAGCTATTGAATTTACTCCCAAGTAGCCGGGAAAAGCAGCGGACGGGCTGCAGCGCTCCACAGGAGCACTGCAGGCATCAGGGCTATGGTGGAGACATGGGGGGGAATCGTAAGCGGGGAGTGGGGGAAGGAGAACAGGGCCAGGGGGGAGATCATGGATGGGGGGGAAGGAGGTTTTTTTTTTTAAAAAAAAAAAACCACTTACCATTCCTGTCTCCTGCGCTGCTGCCACGCTTTTTAAAAAATGGCGTCCGCGACGGCTCTCCTCCAGAGCTCGTTGCGTCTCACGCGTCTCACGTGTGAATAAGGGCGAGATCTCGCATTCTCTGAGAGTTCTCCCCTCTTCTCCCCCGGATTTTTGACCAGTTCTAGCAAGGCCCGTGCTCTCTGTAATGGAGGAAGGCACCCTGGGAGGGGGAAAAACACACCCTATTCTAGAATGTTCACCCACTGAAACAGTGTAAAAGTTAACATTAACTTCTTACTCAAGCCCTGTTCACCCATGTACAGGGAATGCATATGGGGTTGTGGGGTATGAATCACCAAAGACGTAACAAGTTCACATGCAGAATTTGAAAAACAAAACAAAAATGTTAACATGAAGGATTAGTTTTTTTCATTAACAGCTAAGCTGAAAAACCAGGTGTGATTGCAAATGCCTCCCTTTATAGCCACGGAGCCAGTGGGAAGAGAACAGTTATGTTCTTTTAAATATTCATTCTCTGACATTGGAAGTGGAATGGAATTGGGCAGAGAAGGGGAATGGTTCTGTACCTGAGTACAGGCAATCAACTTACCAATATTAACGTGCAGAAGACTTACTTACAACATGATAAGGCCCCTAAGTTCTGCCACCCATTGCATTGAGTGGTGGGGGGGGGGGATCATGGCACATTTGCAGCAATGCAGACTATGGTGGGAAACCCTGACATCATAAGTTGGTCATCTGTATTCACTTATATGTCACTGGCCAAAACAGTACTATCAGTTTATCATTATAAGCAGAGAGGGAGCACAACCCTAAATAGCATACTACTTCTGTGTAGAATTGACAGTAAAACTACAACAGGCATATGCCTCCCCAAAAGGGGCGTATTTTTTCCCCAGACCATACAGTACAATGAAAAAGAACAGTGAATGGCTAAATGTGGATTTCACAGCTTGATCGTCATGCCATAGGGTTGCTTTCATTTTGTGAATGTGGTACGTTCCTTGTAGGAAAGTAGGGAAAGAGTGTGGTTGTTTTGTAACATTTGCATGGCATAAAAGTCCTGGAGCAATGATCTGAGCAACCTATATATTGTTTTGCTAGAAGAATGTCACAGTTGCAACATGATGGAACCAGATACCTCCTCATTCCTGGAACAGGCAGCTCCTTCAGCTGAAAGTTTTTCAGTCACCCATCACAAATAAATTCAAGGTGAAAGGAATGAATTTCAAGTAATTATTCGGCAGCTATTTCCGGTCTGGATTTACAGTGGACAATTTTAGGAGCGGTTGTGGCCCTGAGCTTTCCTATACTGCATGTGATGCTGCAAGCCTGCAGACAAAGTAAATACACTTGATTTCATTTAGTGGACAAATTTGGAGGTCAAAACAGATGAAGCTTTGGGACCACACAGGCTTCTTTCCCCCAAAGGTGAGCCGTGGAATGTGCTCAGGAGAGATGGTTGGATAAGAAGCTTTCTCTCCTGACAGCCTTCTATCAACAAAGCTTACATACTAGTTTTATGATGGCTGATTAGTTCAGCTCCTCAAAGCTTCAGGGAGTTTTATGTTCAGCTTTTAGCGGGATGATTTTGCGATCTCCTCTCCCTGAATTCCATCTGCGTTGTCTCTAGCAAGTGTAGAGGAGAGCGGCTACTTGCCTAGATACCTATTTAGACTGGAAAGCTAAAAATTAAAATGTCCCACCAAGAGCTAGATAGCTGTGAAGTCCAATCAAAGCCCAGGGTATACACTGGCTGTGGTTGTTATTAGCAGCTATGTCTATATAACTCTGGCCATCAAGAAAATAATGAAGTGCTCAAGAATGGAACACAGATTGTTATTATGGGTCATTAGTAATTCTGAGTCCCAGCAGGAAAAGAAAATGTAAGCACTTAATTTTGTGTTGAAGATTGAGCACAACAATGTCTGCTTAGGACCCACCTATTAAATTCAGAAGGCTGCCAACCAAAACCAGGAAAGTTCATACTAGACATTAGCTCAGATTCTTTACAAAATGAGTATTATTATTATTTTCATCAACACAACAGTGCTTGAATTATTGGGAGCCATTAACAAAATTCACAAGCCCCACCCCCTGACTCCTTCCAGTTTTAGTCAAGTTAACAAAAGGGAACTACCATAAAAGGTAAGAGGGTCAGGGGGAGCTCTGCCCCCCTTAATTGAAGCATTGCTCCTTCAGTTAAAATAAGTAAGATGAATCACTTATAATGTTTACATAAAAACAAGTTTATATATTTGTTTTTCATTGTCATATTGTCCCAAGGACATGTTACAATGAGCCATCGCAACAACCCTGCAAGGTAGATTGGGGTGACTGCCTTGCTCAGGCTTGAGCTTTGTGACTTGAATCTGGAATTTGAATCTGGTCTTCCAAATCCCAACAGAACATTCCATCCATTGCACCAAAACAATGCTTTCTTGATAGCTATACTTCAGCCAAATCACAAGAGATACACCTGAAGCAACTGTTGATGGGTGAATGTCTGTGGCTTCTATGAGAATACATGTATTATGATAATAAGGTGTAACTTTGTGCTCATGGAATCTGAGAAAGCCTAGCCTATCACAAAAGATGGAGTAAGAATTTTCAGCAATGTCACAGATAAAATAGGTGAGAAATAGACACCGTAATCTTAGGATATGTTTCTCTCTCCCTGAAACCATAAGCTGAGTATGAATCAAAGAAAAGACACACTACCCCACACACACTACCCTACTTCTTTGGTAACAGGCCGCTTGCTTTTGCAGACTCCCAAAGGAATTTTCTTAAAGAGCTACTCTTCTGTGGGTTTGGCTTTACTTAAAAAGGGATGGGGTGTAGAGAAAAGGTGAGGTTTGCTAACAGATATGCAGAGGTGCACTTATCCCTGGAGGGTGAGGTTCTGAATGGGTGGAACCAGGTAGAGAGATTCCATTCCCTATTGGCTGGGTTATTTAAGTAACTAGAACCCTCCTGATGCATAACACAAATAAAGACTCAAACTGATGGACACCACCTTAAATGGGCAGACATTTAGTTCTTTATCTGTACTGCTTGTTGTATTGTTTTTTTAATCCTCTTAAAATTAGTAGTTTCTTTCTTTCTTTTTTCTTTTCTTCACTCCTTCCATTCTATCCAAGATAACCTTAATCAAGATATATTGTTTTTCTTCTGTTTTTGATTTTGCTTTCTTTTGAGGGCACTTTCTAAAAAAGCCAATGCGATCATTTCTATTTCCTTTCTTTCCTTTTCTTTCTTTCTCTTGATCTTGGTGTATGTGTGCGGTTTGTGTGCATGTGAGTAATGGCTTAAAGTTAAGTTGATGCGCTTCAAGCCTGGAACTATGCACAACTGATCAAAAGACAGGTGAGTAAATAGTACTATTACATTTGGATTTGGATTCTGTAAAATCAAGGTTTTGCTGATACTTCAGGAGAGGGAAGGATTGGGAGTTATATTACTTCACAGACAGGACTGGAAGGTATACACTATGGCTGCAAGTCTATACACACTGTTGGGTGTGTAAACCCAGTTTTAAAAGGGAACTAATTTCCAAGTAAACAAGTATAGGTTGCATTAAGAATGGAAGAAGAAGATGTGCCATGGGGTGGGGAGTGGGGGGGGATGAAACGGCAAACGACAAAGTAACTGCCTTTTGCCATTTGAATCGATGTGGTCCAATTTTAATTAGAAAAGAAGCACATGTTTATTTTGAATATACGCATTCATTTATGGTAATTATGTAGATTTATGTCACTGCACCTAATGCTGAATATGAGCTATAATTCAAGGCAACAAAGTGTGACAACCATCTTATCTGCATATTTGCCCATTCCATTTTCTCCCTAACTTTCATTTGCGGTACATTCATAAAACTGTGCTGTAACGAGATTTGCTCCTGATATTCCAGGATGTCACCCTTGAGAAATGTTTTCAAGACTTTCCACTGGAACTTAAGGTATGCAATAGCAAGGGTAGGGGAGCACTTGCTTCTAATGCCCAGGACTCTTGAAGTAATAATGGCTCTGGGAAAGTCAAAGGAATACGATTTGAGTCACCGCTATTTATTCACCAGTTTTGTTGCTTATTACCACTGTCTCCTAAAAGTGACCCAAGATTATAAATCCATACCAATTTAACTAGGATTATAAGGATCCCCGAATTATTATTTTCATTGCTCTATGATTGAGATATGGCTAGAAGAATAAGTGAAATAGCATCTTTATCCCTACGGAGATACTCTACATGGTAACGATGATAGGAGAGATTGCTCTTCAAAATATTTGTGAAGCTTTAAGAACTTGATTGCTGAGTAATCTGCCTAAAAACTAACCTAAATCTAGTCAAGTACCTACACTTTTTTAAAAAAGAGATAAATAAAATGAGCAGCCAAAATGATACGGCATCACTTTCAAATGGAAAGTTTGTGTTCGGATGGCTTGATTTAATGTATGATGTATCTCCCTGTGCAATCATTTATTTCAATGCAGAAATTTGAGTATTGCACAAGGGTGTGGGCATCAAAGTTGTGTCTGCTAGTCCATCTTCTGGCCTGCACATTTTCAAGGTGCTGTTTACATAGAAGCCACACATATGCTTAAGCATGTATAGGTTCCCAGTGCATGATCCATAACTTGCAACAAAGGAGTGTATGGATTGCATGTAGGGAGCCTAGACATCATGTATATGAGCATAGCTTCCTAAGTAAATGATGTCTTGAACACATCACAATGGGAAGTGGGATCACCAGATACAACCCTGTTTCTCCCCAGCCTACATTCTTTTCTATACAGAAATGAACAACTGCTCAGGATAGTTGTGTACAGACAGGTTGTGGGAGAGCCATCTCATAAGGACAACCACACACCTGTAACATGCATGAGATAATCTGACTTGCATCAATACAAGTTTTCAGCCCTGCAATGCACCCAACTCATAAGCAATTAGGGTATCTGAGTGTCCTGCCACAGCTAGGCTCTTAGTTCAACAGAACCCTGCCTATTCAATGTTTAAATGTTTTATTTGAGGCCCACAGAAATCATTGGAAATGTGGCACATGCAATACAGTTCTCAGATTAGTACATGGCAATAAATTAACAGCTTTCAGGAAAGAAACAGTTTGTCTTCAAAAGCTGCTTCTTTCAGTATATGATGCTCTGTCTACCAGCCTTCTTTATAGCTACATTAATGTCCATGCAAAACCCTGAAGGATCGATGGGCCTTAGATTTATTATTATTATTATTATTATTATTATTATTATTATTATTATTATTTATTTATTTATTTATTTATTTATATAGCACCATCAATGTACATGGTGCTGTACAGACTAAAACAGTAAATAGCAAGGCCCTGCCGCATAGGCATACATTCTAATAAAACCATAATAAAACAATAAGGAGGGGAAGAGAAAGCAAACAGGCACAGGGTAGGGTAAACAGGCACTGGGTAGGGTAAAACTAACGGTATAAAGTCAGAACAAAATCAAGTTTTGTTTCTTTAACTCTCTGTGTTTTCTTAGACAAAACATATAGAAATTTATTCAGGGCACAGCTTTAAAGTTCACTGAGTCCTCTCCAGTAGAAATTGATTTGAAATTTGGTTAAAGGCTTGATAAAAATAGGGTTTGGTTTGGGGTTTTACTGCCTCTTTTGAAGCAAGTTTTTTTTTTTTAAATGCCTCTTCTCCAGTCTTTCAAAGGAACTAGAAAATAATGCAGGATTGACTAACAAAAGTCTGATTAAAAGCTTCCAACAAGGTATACTTCAGGATGTTTTTAAAATTAAAAAGAAAATTAATAGTCCTTTAGATGTAGGCTCCTTCTATGGAGTGCTCCTTTTTTGCCATAAGATTCGTGAAACCATTATCAAATTGATAACCCAAGGCTGGCTTATCAGGTTGACATTTATGGAGGAGGGGGTGCTAACGTCCTCAGCATGGTTTTCTGTGCAACTTCCATGCACCCAAGAGTATTGGGTCTCAGAAAGGGTTAACAGTCTGGGAACTGAGCTGAGAGGTAGGGGCTGATCTCACCCCAAACCGGTAGGAACATGCCTAATGAAAAGACATTGCAAAGAATTCAGGTTTATAGGGAGGAATTTCAGTAGACAGGTTCCTGCTTAGACCTTTTGTTCTCAAGAAGTTCCCAAAATCTTTCAGACAAGTCTTGACATACCCAAGGGAGAGGCTTTCCAAGCACAGGTTTGTACATTAAAAGAAAAGCCTTCAAGCAATTTGAAGTCCTGTATCAGCACCTGTGTGGTTTAGTAACTCAGGGTTTAGCATCCTTGCCCCATGCCATGAGATCTCATTGTCTCTGGAAGGGAACAACCCAACCTATTTCTCCCTAAGCCAGTTTATTAAATATTTTTGCAACCCAGTCCTATCCATATTTACTGAGACATATGCCCAACACTTTCAACGGGCTCTGAATAATGAGCTGAGGATTTCTTCCTTAATAATTTTACAACTTAAGAAGCACAAGGGTTTAATTGGGCTTTAAAAGCCTCATAGGACTTGAGCCCATTTATTAACCTCAAGAAAAAAGGAACTTCCTTTAAAAACATTTTGAAAGAATTTTCAGGTCAATTCTTTGCATGTATACTTGAAAGTAAGTCTCACTAAATTCAACAGCCCTCTCAAGCAAGTGTGTGTAGAGTGCAGAGGAATGCTGCTGCTGCTGATGGAACTCACTTGAAATTTAGGTGAAATTAACCCAGTTCCTTGCGTTGGCAAAAATGCTCTATGATATCTTGGAGAAGCAATTAACTATCTCTATGCCTCAGCTTTCCACCTATACAAGCGTAAAAACTGGACATCTCTCCTTTACTGGCATTGTGGAAGCAAATCAGGCTAGAGTACCATATTGACTTAGGGGCATTCCTCATTAAATTCAGCAGGACTTACCTCTAAGTAAATGTATAAAGGTTTGAGCTGTTAATCCACTAGTACTTGTGGCCCTTCAGATGTTATTGGATTGCAACTCCCATCATTCCTTACCATTGGCTATACTGTTATGGCTGATGGGAGTTGCACCCCAGCAACGTCTGGATGGCTACAAGTTGCTTACTCCTGTGTTAAATAATGACTGGGAGTTTAAAAGGGTACGGTATTTGTAGATATAATGTTATCTTTCCTCCTAGGACAAGTGGAAGTAATTATTTCTTTTTCACAGTGATTTTTGTAAGATTTATTTTAACTCATTTTTCATGCACCCCTTTTTTGTCCCTTTCTTCTTCTTTTTCTTCTTTGCTTTGTAATATTCAGAAAATCAATATATATATAAATTGCACCTTTGGATGGAAGCTGCTATTCGACATCTGAGAATGAATGTTAAATAAAAGTTTCCACAATTAAGTTGACATGCTGTGAAATAAGGCATGTTCATCTTCTCACAAAGAGTGAAAATGATGATTTGCTCTCTTTGAAATTCTTTTGAATAGCGCCATTTTCAACTTCACGGTATGAATGACAGCTTCATGTCTGTGATAACTTTTTGAATGTCTCTTGTTCATGTCTATGCTTCCACTGATTACTTTTCCCCTTAAGATCTTTGCGGAGATATCCATGTTTTCTTGTGTATTTCCACAGGATCTAAAACAATGGCAGTTCTATCTTCATTAAGTTCCTTAGGCACATCCAAAAAACAAAGCCAGTCCAGCTAATTTATTACATTACTTGCCACAAGTTACAGTAGGTTAGTTTTTTGACAACCCATGGGGAGGAAATATTGGGTATTCTTTTCAATCTATACCTCATAACTGTGTTCAGAGCGTTTTAGTACTTCTTCCCAATTTCATGCTGTTTAATGAATGTGAATATTCAAGTTGGCTTCCCTCACTGTTGTATGGTGACTCATGCAGGCATTGTGCAATTGCATCTTCCTGCAATATTATGCAATGGTATCAGGACCAATTGCATGCTGGTCCTTTCATGCAACTGATGTCCACATGGATCCCTATCTAATGTGCCTGAAACTGACATTGCACATTGTGAAAACATCAACCATCTGAATTTACCATAGGAGAACAAAGATTCAATGGAAGATTAGGAAGAAAGCATTATGGCTGAAATCTTATACCCAGTTACGTGTGAGTAAGCCCCATTGAACTTAATGACACTTGCTTCTGAGTAGACATGTAGAAGATTGCACTTTAAGCTTTCTTTGGGGCTTATTTATATCGAGTGTTATCTAATTCCTTGCCTACAGATGAACGTGCACCTTGCCCTTCAGTTATCAAAATTATTATTATTATTATTATTATTATTATTATTATTATTATTATTATTATTATGTATGTGTTTTTTACTTTTGTTGTCATTTTCAACTGAATTTCTCAACAGTGTCTGCTGTCTTTTTCCCCCTCATGACATGTTCCCTTTGTCACAGTCCTCCGAGTATATAAAGAAAGTTCCATGGGTTCTGTTGTCCTTCATTCCACCGGAGTCTGTCACATAACTAAACAGATTTCAGTGGAGTGAAGCTCAAGAGACATGGAGTTGAATCAGCTGAGCCTTCACTCTTGACTCCAATGAGGAAAACACTTTATAGAAGAAACCTGCATAAGTGAGCATACTGGGAAAATGGTAGTGAACAAAAGAGCAGCAGTGAGCATTTTAATGGCCTGATTATCCTTAAAAATATATTTGGAGAGAACCATTTGTAAGTCTTCTTACTTCTGCCTAATGTATAAATACATTTCTTAAGATCTATAAAAGATAGCAAACTGCTTCCTTGAGAACTTAAATATCTTATTAGGAAACAATGCCTTCTATGTTTGAACTTGTCTTGGTGTGTGTGTACACATGTGATTTGCTCCTGGTGAAAGTCCTGTTTGCTTTTCGTGCTCATATAGTTGGGCCTAGGCAGAAGCAGATTCAACCTTGCCTTTCCAACCTGCAGGCAAACAAGCAAGCACCTGTATACAATTGCCTTCACTTGCCTTAGCACCCTCAGCTTCCTGGCAAAGCTCCATTCAAATGTGAGGGCCCTGTATTTTGCAATAAAGCAAATGTAAATAAGCTTTACATTGAAGGATGTTTCAGATTCTTCAGGCAGCACACGAGATACATCATTGAAGGTGTCAGTGTAAATTCTGCAAAGGTTAATGCTGTTAAACATATTTGACACATAAAAAATGTCGCATCTCTCACTAATCATTCAGCAGATGTAATTGCCTTTTCATAGCTTTCATCTTCCTGAGACACCACCTGGAAAAACAAGGCCTGACAAACTTCAAACAGTACCAAATAATGCCTTTGCACTGTCGGGATGAATTATTTGCTGTGATAGATTTAGTACCGTGTTCCCAAAAATTTATAGACCTGTATTATTTTTCTCTCACTCCACGCCTAGTTTTTCTTTCTTTTATTTTAGAGTGGTTTTCAAAGAACCCCAAAGCCTGCAGCTTTGAGACATTCCTTACAAATCCAAAGCTCAGCAAGAATTCTGTCATTCTGCAAACACCCACTTCGAGCTTCACATGAGGATGCCAGTGTTGTTTTATTGAAGTAGTTGTCACACTTCAGAAACCCAGTCTCACCTATATTGTGACAACCAAGCAGAATTGGATAACCAGTCCTGAACATCTCTCAAAGGCAGCAACTTCCCAGAATCGCACGTGTTCTGAGTGCTACAGTAGCTCAAAGAGATATGGCCAAAGCTTTCAACTACAATTAATATTAGAACATATCAACACCACCTGGGTGGATTCCAATGCTTATCTTACTTAGAGTGGACCCATTGAAATGAATGGCACTTAGCCGTGACTAACTGAAGTTCCATTCATTTCAATGGGTCCACTCTAAATAGGCCTAACAATGGATTCAACCCAGGGTTTAGATCAAAGCTAGGTAAGGCCTTAGCTAGACCTAAGGTTTATCTCAGGCAAATGGAGGGGTCATCCCTGCCTGCTCCCAGGATCCCCTGTGTGTCATTTTGATGCACAGGGATGACCCCGGGACGATCCTGGGATATAGGCCTGGTCTAGCCATGGCATAACTTGTAGCCCTCCAGATGTTTTGTCCTGCAACTCCCATTTGCTTTAGCCAGCATAATCAATGGTGAAGGATCATGGGAGGCAAAAACACCTGGAAGGCCACAATTTGCCTAGCACTGCTTTAGAAACAGCTTCAGTGCCACTGATCCCTGAAACCACATTTGCCTAATCTGATCTGAAGTCAAGCTGGTTTTCATCCATCTGCATGGTAGAAAGGAACCATAGCCTGGGGTGTATTAGCTAAGGTGTAATATAGATTCAGGGTTTTCACCCCACCAATGCTCTTAATTGGGGGATGGAATTCCATAACACATGATAGCTTTTTGAAGGGAGGTCCTGAACCTCCAATAATAAAGAGCAGTATGGAGTCCTGATTTCACAAAAGCAATTTTCAATTGCAGATATGTATGAATTAGTTCTCCAAGATAACATTTCCATTTTATTTTATTTTATTTTGAAATACAGTTTAAAATAAAGGCAACAAAAAAGAATACACATGATATAACACGATCATGGAAGCAAGACACTGATTATTACTCACATTTCTAAAGCACATGGGAAATAGTTTGCCATTCTCAACATACTACACTGAAATCAGTGGAGCTGACTTCCAAGTAATTTGTTTCAGGTAGGACATATGGTGTGGACAGAAATGTCACCATAGGTCTTTCAACAACAGTCTCTGTAATGGTTTCTGGGTGTCATGGTATGGATCCTGCCCATGACACAACTTTATCATGCCCTCTGTGGCCCTATCAATGGATGGTTAAAAAAACCCCAAAAAACTTTAATATAAGGGTGAGGAAACATTTCTGAAGGTCTAATTGACTCTGGGCAAGCAGGTAGAGGGAGACTACATTCCAGCAGTGGGTGGGGGCATGTTCTAAAGTGGGCAAGGCCACCCCCAGCTGGGATATGACCACCACTACCCCAACACAATTGCCCACACTCATTCACAAAGAGAGAGAGAACACACAGACACTCAGAATGATTACAGAAAAACAGACAGCACACACACACACACACACACACCATACATCCATTTTCACGCAGAACTCATATACCACATTCTCAATTTCTGTTTTAGTCCTTTTTTAAAAAAAATCAGCAGCCCCCCTTTATGCCCTGGGCATGTTTGATCATTCTAACAAAGGCCGTATTCCACATACGTGTTAGCCAGGGCATGTTTTTTTATCTTGAAGGCATCTCAAAGAGGCTAATGGGGGTTCTATAGAATTGCCCTTGGAACTGATTTCTGGTGAGGACTAATGATGTGCTTAATCAAAATAATATAGCAACACTTTGGCTTTTGATCCACCTTTTACTGAAGCAAGATCTGAGGACCAGACATAAGCAGAGAAATGACTGTGAACAGCATAACAATTTGTATAATTACTCTCTGGTAACTCTATGTCAGAGCTTCGTTCTTAAAGCCAGACAGTGCTGAAATAGTGCTCAACGGTTTCTTAACAACAATTAAAGAGAACAACAATTAAAGAGAAGGAGTCCTCATAACAGGTTCTTATAATCAGAAAAGAGGGGCAGTTAGAAAGCTCTGTTCATTGAGAGCCCACTGTCCTTTTAGAGTTGACAAGAGCAGTAAATCCTCCAACAGGCCAACCCCAGTTACCTACATGATACTCCTCAAAAGTGATTCCATCTGATTCTGAAACAGTAAACAATGGGTTGGATCCAGGATCTTCCTTCTGCAAGAGGAAAGGCCTTTCCACAAAAGGAAGGGCTCCACTCACAGATGGTCTCTCCATTCAGTTCTTGGAGACACACACGGACACGGACACGGACACACACCACAACTCACCCCATTCAGCAGGGTCTTCTGAGTCTCTGTATAGCATTTTTAGGGGCTGAAGAGGATGCCATTGGAAGGAGGGGATGAGGAAGTCCACTTCCATCAGTGAAGTTCCAGTGTAAACCTGTGCATATTTCCTGCAGACAAATTATGCCATATACTTTTAGAAGTTTAAGAAATTCATTTCCCAGATTATGTGAATTCCAACCAGTAGTATTCCAAGTTAAAAACATTAGGCTGCAGCTACCTGCCAGTTTCTGAAAGAAGTTGATTGCAACCCCAAAAAAGAGGTGAGATGATTAGCACTGAGCTAAATACTTTATTAACTTTACAAAAGAGGAAATCTGCAGCTGATCAAACTGTGTGAGCATCTTGATAAAGCAGGACATTAATATCACCTCCTCCTGCTGCAAACCTGATAAGGGCAAGCCTGACCTGGCCCAGAGTCCAGAGACAGTGCACTGCCTATGTTCCCCCAAGCACACCTTTGGGTGTTAGGGAGGCCCTCCTGAGTCACAATCCCTTAGGCCCCATGACTTTGAGTATGTCAAGCCCCAAAGAGGCCAGGTGTTGGTCAGGTGTCCTATGAGGGACTGTCAAATGACAGGCATGTGGATGTTACCCATCAACAGTTAGTTCACATCTGACCTGCTGACTTCGTAGGCTCACAGGTCACTTGGTCACATTGTGGTGAGATGTGTTGCATTTCTACTTCAATTTGAATAATTCTTTCCAAATGAGCGTCTAAATTAACTTATGAGCATTTTATGCTAATCCATATCAACTTTAGTGAAAGTGGACACCCTAGTTTCTTTCTCTGACCCCAAGTCCCATAGCCTCTCCCCCACCCTCAACCCTGGTGCAAATAAGAAATCATCCAAGTAATGTGCTGTGTGTTTACCAAGTAAGTCTGCCTCTTCATGGCCCATTCAAGCCTTGTGCTCTATATATCTCATAGGCTGCTCAGGATGCTGGACACACCATAGAGCAGCCTTCCCTAATTCACCAAATACTATGCCCTACATTTTCTTACCACACGGACCCACCATAGAAAAGGACAAGGCTCTGCTTAGCCCTTATTGTCTATAGGCAGGCTGCAGATGCTGGGAACTGTAGTCCAACACAACAGAAGAGCACCAGGTTGGAGAAGGTACCGCAGTGAACGCCCAACCCTAAGAAAATCCCATCAGGTCAGAGTTTACAGGGTAGACTGGTAAGAGATGAAAAGCAAACTTTATGGCAAGATGTACATTACTGCTTTATAATGGTATTGAAGTGCACTGACAACTATTGGGGCCCATGACACATGCCATATACTATTTTCAAGCCACTTTTATAGTGTTATATCCTGCTTGGTGTATGTCTGGCCTGTATCACATTTGCCTAACTGGGCTCCTTTCCCACAGCACCATACCATTGAAACAACACTGCCGATGGAAGATGAATTTTTATTTATTTATTTATTTATTTATTGCATTTTTATACTGCCCAATGGCCGAAGCTCCCTGGGTGGTTCACAAAAACTAAAACCGTTCAAAGTATAAAACAAACAGTATAAAAACATGATATAATATATTATTTCACAGTAGAGTGTGCATAAATGGATGATTACCAAGGCTGTTGAGAAGGGGGCTGGGGGGTACCCTTATCCCAGCCCCAATCTGTAGAAGGCCTGATCTGGCCCTCAGTCAATGGAGGCTGTTGGCTCTGATTTTGGTGGGGCTGTGAATCCATTCTGGGTTTCAGTCAGAACCAGTTGGAACTCTAAAGAAACTATTGAATGTGCTGAGTCCTATCCCCCAAATAGTCTCATGTCTCTATATGCAGTGGAGGCTGGTGGCTCTGATGTCAGTGGGGTGGTGAATCCACTCTCGGTTTCAATCAGAACCAGACAGAACTCTAAAGGAGGCCTCAGGACCATGGATAGCTCCTTTAGAGTTCCAACTGGTTCTGACTGAAACCCAGAGAGAATTCACCACCCCACTGACATCAGAGGCACCATCCTCCACTGAGGGTCAGCTAGTATATAAGCCCTCAGTCTTCACCCAGACTTTTGTTGAGTTAACAGCTCCCAATGAACTACTTTGCTCTAGGTAGGCATGAAGAATCTCTTCCTTTGAATGAGCACAAGCAAGCACACACATTACTGCCCTCTCCGGCCAAATTGCTGCTTCTTTGATGGAGCCTGCAAGAGAGGAAGGGCAGACCCAGTGCGTGGCTTTTGGAATGGTTGTGCATCATGTGGGAGATAGGCAGCAAGCCTGGACTGCACATGCTGGCATCACCGTAGAGGTAAAAAGAAAGAAGAAAGGGAAAGCTATCATGCAAATTCTCTGAATAAAAATAAACAACAACAACAATATGTTTATTGCTCAATCCACAGATCATCGCAACACATACAGACTTGACATTTTGCTATACTACATATAATAAAAATTACATATGATTAAAAATTACAGAGCTATCAAATTAATAACATGCATTACTGAAAGGATAGTAAGATGGGAGTGCAGCGGACATGTATTCTTGTTTTTCTGTTTAAACCTTAATATATCAAACCTAGCTATGAACCCCACACCTCTCCTAAATCTGAAAGCTGCAGCATGACTTCAAATCTTCCTGGGGTCATTATTATGATGCTGTTGTGCATATTATATATGAATCATAGAATAGTAGGGTTGGCCTATAAGGCCATCGAGTCCAAACCCCTGGTCAATGCAGGAATCCATCTTGAAGCATTCCTGACAGATGGCTGTCCAGTCCAGCTGCCTCTTGAATGCCTCTAGTGTGGGAGAGCCCACAACCCACCCACCCCAGGTAACTGGTTCCATTGTCGTACTGCTCTAACAGACAGGAAGTTTTTCCTGATGTCCGGCCAGAATCTGGCTTCCTGTAACTTGAGCCCATTATTCCGTGTCCTGCACTCTGGGACGATCAAGAAGAGATCCTGGCCCTCCTCTGTGTGACAACCTTTCAAGTATTTGAAGTGTGCTATCATGTCTCTCCTCAATCTTCTCTTCTCAAGGCTAAACATGCCCAGTTCTTTCAGTCTCTCATCATAGGGCTTTGTTTCCAGACCCCTGATCATCCTATGTATTTGTGTTTAGTTTACTTATTACCAGAGAAAATGTGAACTTGAGAGTAAGCTCAATTGAACTCGGTGCTCCTTACCTCTGAGTAGAAATGTTGGTATTAGAGCTGTGCACAAGTGGCTTCTCAAAATTCTCCACCTTATTTCATAGAATCATAGAATAGCAGAGTTGGAAGGGGCCTACAAGGCCATCGAGTCCAACCCCCTGCTCAATGCAGGAATCCACCCTAAAGCATCCCTGACAGATGCTTGTCCAGCTGCCTCTTGATTTGTGATCAGAGAAACTGGGGGGGGGGGACAATTTCACCAATTTTTTTCCAGGGGGAGGAGAAATTTTCCAACAATTCCTAACAAGTAAGCATCACTATTGGCAAGGGTTGTAGATCAGCTTCTTTCTTGTTTCATTAAGGGGGCAGGGGTTCTGCACCACCACTGCACGTTGCGACAGCATCAAATGTGTTGGCAGCTTGGCCCCCATTTTGCATCCTCCACAAAACCAATATACTTTGCATCATTTTAGGGCATGGCAGGGTGTGGTGAAGCAAATGCAGCCACCACACACACACGCAAAAGTAATGGTGAAGAAAATTTGGAAAAAAGTCTGCAAAGTGTATTTTTATTTCTAGGGGGTGAGAAAAGAAAAATCTCGATTCTGAGAATTTAGCTCAGCTCTGTTGTTTATTTATTTGTTATTCCATTTATATCTCACCTTTTTTCCTGCAAGGAACCCAAGGCAGCGTACATAATCCTCCTCCTCCTCCTCCTCTCCACTTTATCCTCACAACAACAACCCTTGTGAGGTGGGTTGGGCTGAGAGTCTGTGAGTGGCCCAAAGACACCCAGTGGGTTTCCTTGGCCAAGTGGGGACTAGAACCCAGATCTCTCAACTCCCAGTCCAACACTCTAGCCACTAGGGGTGTGCACGGACCCCCCGCTCCGCTTCTCTTCCAGATCTGCGATTTGTGGATTGGGCCGCTTCGCTCCGCCCCCACTCCACCTATGTCCACTCCGTTCTGCTGCGGAGCTCCGGATCCGGATCGGAGCTCCGTTTCCCCCCCCCCATAGGCTTGCATTAAGCTAAAAAAGTATACAACTTTTTTTCTGTGAAAGTTAGAAACCTCAAGTTTGGCACCATGGCACCTCATGGTGGTATAAACACGCACACCAAGACTCAAGGCAATCCCATCATCCCCTGATTTTTGGGGAATTTATGAAAATCAGGCACCCCATTCACACCCCTTTCGATAGCTCCGTCAATTTGCAGGTTAGAAACCTCAACCTCACCACCATGACAGCTTATCCAGGGATACACATGCACGCCAAGACTCAAGGCAATCCCATCATCCCCTGATTTTTGGGGAATTTAAGAAAATCAGGCACCCCATTCACACCCCTTTCGATAGCTCCGTCAATTTGCACGTTCGAAACCTCAAACTCACCACCATGACAGCTTATCCAGGGATACACATGCATGCCAAGACTCAAGGCAGTCCCATCATCCCCTGATTTTTGGGGAATTTAAGAAAATCGGGCACCCCATTCACACCCCTTTCGATAGCTCCATCAATGTGCACGTTAAAAACCTCAAACTCGCCACCATGATAGCTTATCCAGGGATACACATGCACACCCAGACTCAAGGCAGTCCCATCATCCCCTGATTTTTGGGGAATTTAAGAAAGTCGGGCACCCCATTCACACCCCTTTCGATAGCTCCGTCAATTTGCACGTTCAAAACCTCAAACTCACCACCATGACAGCTTATCCAGGGATACACATGCACGCCAAGACTCAAGGCAGTCCCATCATCCCCTGATTTTGGGGGAATTTAAGAAAATCGGGCACCCCATTCACACCCCTTTCGATAGCTCCATCAATGTGCACGTTAAAAACCTCAAACTCGCCACCATGATAGCTTATCCAGGGATACACATGCATGCCCAGACTCAAGGCAGTCCCATTATCCCCTGATTTTTGGGGAATTTATGAAAATCGGGCACCCCATTCACACCCCTTTTGATAGCTCCATCAACGTGCACGTTAAAAACCTCAAACTTGCCACAATGATAGCTTATCCAGGGATACACATGCATGCCCAGACTCAAGGCAGTCCCATCATCCCCTGATTTTGGGGGAATTTATGAAAATCGGGCACCCCATTTGCAGACGTGGACTGTTCTCTGACATTTGGACAGATAAAAAAAGGGAAGTGGGCACACTCACAGATGCCATCTAGACCCACAATCATGCCAAGGTACAAGGCAATCCCATCATCCCCTGATTTTTGGTGGGGCTTAAACCTGCAGACAGCTCAATGGGGCCATTTCAAAGGAAATCCCAACATGCCATGAATTGGGGAGTAGAGATCAACCTAAATGAATCTTCTTCCACACTTGAAAAATGGATTTGGAACTTCCAAAACTCTAAGTGAGCGCAGGAAGGACTTCTCCCCTGAGTCAAAGCCAGACACAAACCATCCCTGCGAGGCGGGCAGGGGAGGAGGGAGGGAAGGCAGGCAGACAGCAGACATTTCTGGGGGCATAAGGAAGTGAGCCAAGGATAAGCCAGTAATGCATATAAAATGGAATAAATAAATAAATAAATAAATAAACAAACAAAGGAGGGGTGGAATTAAAAGCAGCAGTGTTGCTGAATAAACAACAAGAAGAACTTTTAAAAAAAGGCTATATCTGTCTTTTACCAGTAATAAGGGGGGGGGGGGGTGGACGTGCCCAGATGGGGAATTTAACTGGTCCTGTCTAAGAACCAGTCTTTTAAGAAGCAAAGCTCTCACTTCAACTCATGATAGGCGTTGCTCCACCGGGTTACTCTCTTTGGAGGGCTCTGATGGCCCTCCAAGCACAGGAGAGAGTGGGGGCACGTCCACAATGAGATGCCCTAGGGGAGCTCATCCCCTTGCACCACTTCTTTTCAGTTGTTCCCCAAAGTTAGGATGGGTAGCAGTACTGTGTTTCTATCTCCTATTATTGGCTTAGTATGTGATTTCAGGTTGTGTTTGTGCATTTGGTGGAGCTACTGTTTTAAAAAAACACTGGGAAAACTCCGTTCAGAGTAGAAAGAGAAGTTACCCGTTTTGCCTATCCCCTCCTCCAACTTTGGGATCATGTGATTATGACCGGGAGTTGACTCTGCCCCTCAGCAATCGAAAAGGTAATCTTTTCCCCGCCTTTACCCTACTTTTTAAAAAATTCTTGCAAGCAAACCGCACCACGCAGAGAGCTGAGAGTAGGTTCAAAATGACCCCCAGCCATGACTTTCTAAGCACAAGAAGTTTCAGAAAGATAGCTTCAAAAACAACACAGTTATCCCCTTTTCTTTTCTGCAATGCAATCCTATGGGCGAAATGTTTCAAAATGGCGATCGGATCGGTCCGCGGAAAGAGAAGCGCTCCGAAAATGGGCGCTTCTCTTCACCTTGCTTCTAGGGGTCCCCGGTCCGCTTCTACTCTGCCTCTGGGTAAGGCGGAGCAGGCCAATTCACTTCTGCTTCTACGCTTCTAATCGGAGCGGAGCACATCCCTACTAGCCACTACACCACACTGGCTCTCCCGTTGTTGTTGTTGTTGTTATTTGCATTTCTATACCACCCCAAATCCAAAGCTCTCTGGGTGTTTTACATAGTTAAACTAGGGTCTTCCAAATGTTACATTTCTGAGGGGTGACTGTAGGCTTCATCCGACGAACCCGTTTCCCTCGAATTATCCCCATAGCTTAAAGCTGTCGTTGTTGTTGTTGTTGTTTGCTAAATCACACCCCAGGCAGCAGCACTCCTAAGATTCTTTGCATACCAAGATAGGGTTAAGGGGGAGAAATGTAAAATAATAATAATTAAAAAATCAACAGATGACCCAATCTGATTCAAATTTGGTATGCTTAAAGCCCTCCTTAATATCTATTATATTATGGTTTTATACTGTTGTTTTATACTTTGAATGTTTTTAATTTTTGTGAACCGCCCAGAGAGCTCCGGCTATTGGGCGGTATAGAAATGTAATAAATAAATAAATAAATAAATAAAATATTACTGTGCCAATTTTGATGTCTTTATCTTTAAAACTTATGCAGATGTAATCATTTGTTTAATCTGGAGGTAATGCTGTGCCAAAATCTATCCTCCAATTTCCTGGAAGTTTTCTTTCACCATGAAAAAGGCTTCCATTTTTCTGCCTCATTCTCAGGGCATTTTATAATTCGGTTTGAATATGTGTTGGTAGGGGTTTAACTGTGAGGTGGCTGAGGGTACTCTCTGTATTTTTCTTTCTGGTGCACATCTCACCATTGCTCTGTGGTCTCCAAGGCTGCCTGCACTTCCTGATCTGATCTAGAAGGAGTGGGCAACCTTTGTTTTTCTGTCGAGGAGCAGCTGGTGTAAGCCACTCTGAGAATCCTTTTTGGATTGATAGGAAGCTCCTCGTACTGAGCCAGACCATTGGTCCATCTAGCCCAATATTGTCAATGCTGACTGGCAGCAGCTCTCCAGGGTTTCAGGCAGGATTCTTTCCTCTCCCTACCTGGAGAAGCCAGGGATCAAACTTGGGACCTTCTGCATGCAAAGCAGGTGCTCTATTACACTGAGCTATGGGCCCTCCACATTATAGTGGAGTATGTAATATTATAGAAATATGGTAGTAATAATAATAATAATAATAATAATAATAATAATAATAATAATAAGTATACCTCTGACTAAGAAGACTGCCACATAACTGCTAGGAATAGATTTTGCCATCATGTTCTGCTCTTGAAATTCCTATGGCATTGGGCTGGGTATTGCTGGAAGACAGAAGGCTGTGAATGTCAGTCCGCTTGTGTTCTTAGTTCAGTTCTAATTAAAACAGCTGTATTTCTTTCAACTGGTCAGATGCAAGAGACAGCGTAGGTTTCATGTATCAGAATATGTATTTTATTATATGCATTTTATGGTGTTTTTATTTGTGTTGTACCCCACCTCGATCCAGAGGAAGAGGAGGGTAGCAAATTATTATTATTATTATTATTATTATTATTATTATTATTATTATTTTATCACATCCAAATAAACATTGATTCACTGAGCTGGATCAAGCACTTCAAATACTTTGCACCTAATTACGCTATTATTTCTTTCTTGGTGCTGTCAATTCAAGAAGCTTCAAAAAGTTATTTTAAAACCCAGGATGCCTCTGTGGAATTCCTCCCTCCCTCCTTTTTGTAAGGAACCCAGACAGTAGCATTTGCAGGTTCATTGGTGGTGCCACATTTATTTTAATTATAAATGCAAACCTTAGAATTACAGAAAACACAAATCTGGCACTTGCCTCTACTTGCCTCTAGTGTTCTTTTTAGAAGACTCTAGTGCTAAACAGACTTTGTCACTAGAGCCTAAGGGGACTTGGTTCTTGGAGCTGGCTGAGCTCACAAGTCTCTTTCTAAAGCTTGATGACTAGTGACATTCTTAGATCTAACTTCACAGAGTGAACATTAACCATGCAACCAGAAGGACCGTTGAAAGGAGGGGACCTCTAACAAAAGGTCATTCGGTAGCAGGATTAGAGATTATACATTAATGATGACTTTGTTCATATTGCTCTTTCATCTATTTTAAGGGCCTTAGATATATCCGAACACAGAATCATTACTAATGAGGCGCTCTGTAGTAATAATTGCTGATAGAGATTATTATGATAAAGATTACAGTGCAGCACTGTTCTTTAGAAATGGCATTGGATCCAGAGACCTGTGTGTGCTCAGATGCAGACACACAGACCACTTGTGTATGCAAGCTGCCTGGTTAGTTTCAAGCAAGGAAATCTATACATGCATTATTAAGTCAGGGTGTGCTTCATTGAAATCAACCGAGAAGCTTTCATTGGAGATGGAATACCATCAGAACATCTGCCCCCATAACTATCACCAGGGAACTTCAGCTATTGGGTGGTATAGAAATATAATAAATAAATATTTTTGTCGACATTCCTCAAACAGTGGTTTATGGGAGTCTTAGACTGTATGCAGCTTGCCCAGTTGCTATCCATTTATATTTTGGTATATATTGCAACACAGCACACAAAGGATGATAGATTGGAAGAGTAGTAGGCAGGGGAAAAGAGGGTGGTAGATAATGCCACACAGCCAGACCATTACAGTAGAAAGCATTCTGACCATAGCTTGTATATGTTGCTTTCTAGGTCACCTTTCAACTAATGGGTACTTGGTTACAATATTGGCATCTCCAGGGTTAGAAAGACCTGCTTTTAAATGCCTGATCAGTTAAAGGAAAAAAACATCTGTCATCCAGGATTTTACAGAAGGTGACCTTGTTGACCTGGTATGCATTACGGAGACCTAGCTAGAGTAGATAGGTAAGACAAATCTGTCTCAGTTATGTTCTCTCAGGTTTCTCCATGCTCTAGAACAGGGGTGGGAGGGAGTTGCAGTGGTTTATTGCAATTCCATCCTCTTAACAAGGTTGTCCAGCCAGGAGTCTTCCAGTTTCAAGAGTGTGTTCTGGAGATGGGTATTTGGCACAGAGTAGAGATTCTGCTGGTGTATCAGCTGACCCAGTGTCCAGTGTCTCCCTTATATAGCTATCTGGGATGGTCTCAGAATTGATGTCTAGAATCCCCCAGACTTGGGATTGTGGAGGATATCAACAATATCTTCATTACCATGGCAATCATGGGTCTTTTCTGTATAATTTGTGACCCAACTCATTCAGCTGGCCATATCTTGGACCCACTGTTTTGTGCTAGATGGGGAGGGGTGAACTGGCAGCCTTGGCAGATGAGATTCTTATTGCACAATTACCCTGCCTCATTCACAGAATTTTACAGGGCAAAAAAACAATGTTGTCTATTAAAGTCCTTAATGGACTTTCTGTGGTAAGAAAGAACATGGAAGAAATGGTGGGAAAACACAGGAGGGTTATGAGTGGAAGATAACTGTGAAGGGAAGAAGGCATTTTGCCTCAATATCATTGTTAAGGTGGTCTGAGAAAACCAAAATATAAGAATTCCAAGATTCATGACCAATTATTACATTAATTCACATACATCTTGCCTATATGCTGTCTACATTTGAATAACACCTTGTTGGTGCAGTTTAGCTGAGTAGTTTTTTAGAGCTGTTCAACAGAAACGGATTATGCTATAGGATGGAGTTCATAGAGTAATTCATGGGAGGAAGTGGAGAATCTTGTAAAGGAGGTCCGAGCAAGACAATCCCAAGGGTATGATATAAAGTGTTAATACCACTGACAGGGCTCCCCTTCTTCTAAATTATAATTTTGGAAATTCAGCTCAGATCTCTCCTGAGTTGCTTCTGTAAATTCTCAGTTCACTTTCCTTTGCCCATGATGAACTGATTAGAGTTCCTTTGATTTAAGCCTTAAATGAAATGTTATGTTGGATTTGGCATTTCACTCTATGCAGTGCTCTGTAGCAAACTAGGATGAAAGGCCCTTTAGAAATGTGGATTTGATTGACGGACTGATTGAATTAATTGCAGACATTCTCTTAATTGTACACTTAATTACTGACACTATGTGTCAAAAGATTATGTGGCAGCACCTGCAGGAGAGCCTTCGCAACTCCAGTCAAAGCCAGCTGCTCCAAATTTCAAGGAAGCATGGTGCATCGCCTGCAGCTTATAAAAAGAGGGAAATCATATTATTTTAATAATATACAATTAGACTTTACCATTGCCATCCTCCAAATACACACAATTCCCCCCCACACTCTTCTGCAGGGACAGGATCTCACAGATCAAGAACAGAGAAGACACAAAAGGTGCTAATTATAGCTCCATGTGACACGAGGTCTTTCTTTGGATTGTTCTTAAGCAATTTAGATTTGAAAAGGAGGAAGGAGCAACCAAACGCGGCTTGAAGATGCCACGAGGTGGCTGCTGGATAAATGACTGCAGTTTAAATATATCATTAATCGTTGAGCCAATTCACAGAACCAATCTCTGCAAGGCTGGGTGCTTGGTTTTCATATGTTTACACCTATTCTCCATGGGCTGGATCCTGACTGGCCATTCTGTGACCGGAAGGGGTCATTCTGTTCATGAAAGGCACTGCATCCACTGAAGGAAGAGGGCTTCCCACTGGAGGAAGGGGATAGGGTGGTGATCTTCACCAATTCCCTTTCTCTCTACAGCCTCCTGCATTGCCTCACATACTGCTTTGGACAGTCCCCCAGCACCCCCGGACAACTTTTCTGGAGGCATAAGCTGCTGCTGGAGGGTAAGTGGGAATGACAAAGTTTGCTTCCCTGCCTCCCTCCTCCAGAGTAACCAGAGCTCCATCAAGTATTACTCTAGATCTCATCCCATAAGTACAGACCAAACTTTGTACATGTCTGTTTAGCCCACACATTTGCGAGGCTTGAGGTAGAATGCAAAGTCCAGGGTTGTGCTTAGAGCTGGTTGCAGAAATAGATCTTTGTGAATTCTAATACAAGCTCCTTAGACTGGTGGATCCTGGAATAATGTGTTATCCACTGGCTTTTGCACATCCCAAATGTTTCAACACAGTGCTTTGCTAAAAAAAACATATTTCAGAATAAATATTGAAATGTATATTTTGAGGGGGGGGGGGAAATAAGAACATAAGAAGTGCCATGCTGGATCAAACCAAGGGTCCATCTAGTCCAGCACCCTGTTCAGGCCTACTAGCTGTCGACCAGGGACTAACAAAGCAGCACATAGTGCAACAGCACCCTCCCACCCATGTTCCCCAGCAACTGGTGCACACAGGCTTACTGCCTCACATACTGGAAATAGCACACAACCATCAGGACTCATAGGCATTGATAGCCTTCTCCTCCAGGAATTTATCCAACCCCCTTTTAAAGCCATCCAGATTGATGGCCATCACTACATCTTATGGTAGTGAATTCCATAATTTAACTATGCACTGTGTGAAGATGTACTTTCTTTTGTTTGTCCTGAATCCCCCACCAATCAGCTTCATGGGATGACCCCAGGTTCTAGTATTTTGAGAGAGGGAGAAAAATGTCTCCCTATCCACATTCTCCACAGCATGCATAATTTACATTAGAAATGCATCACTTGAGGGAAATAATGTCTAAAAAAATACATGGTGCTGCACAGGATAGACAGATTCTCACAGAAGATGGATCCATAAATTAGTTTGAAAGAATAATTTCATTAATGTAAACCAGGGCTGGGCAACTTGTGGTCCTCCAGAAGTTTTGGTCCACAATTCCCATCATCCCTCCCCATTAGCTATGCTGGCTAGGCCTTATGGAGTTGTAGGCCTAGCGATCATACAACTCCCATCAGGCTTAGCCAGCATAGTCAATGGGGAGGGATGACAGGAATTGCCCACTTCAGCTATAAACAATGCTTTGTTTTTTGTTTGGTCAAAAGAAGGAAAAAAGTGGGGTGGGGTGACCTTGGTCACCTCATAAGGCAAAAAGGTAATTTTAAAAAATGATATTTGTCCATTCCCTGAAATCACCAAGTATCTTCCCTTTCATGGGGGCTGAATGGCCCCATGGAACGGGGGGTGGGGTCCTTGGCCTAGCTTTATTTGGCAATCCTATGCAGGCTCCATGTGTATATTCCCCCCCATCTTTTTGTCTCATTACTATTTATAGATGCGAGAGAGAGAGAGAGAGAGAGAGAGAGAGAGAGAGAGAGAGAAATGCAGACAAGTTCGATTCTCTCCCTACAAAGCCACGATGATTAGTAATAAATGTGCCCACCACATCTCAGCAAGTGAGCTTCGTATGCTCAAGTATGAAAATAGCAGCTCTGTGGTAGCTAGGCTGCTGAATCAGACATGCGGGTTTAATGGTCCATACTTCACAAGAGGGGCCGTGCTACCCCAGCACTGTAAACAAAGGCTGCTCTGTTTTTAAGTTATACAGGATGAAGTGGGGCGGTGGAGAAGGGGAGAGAAAACTGCCTCCTCCAAGCCTTCCAGTGGAAAGCAACAATGTATAAAACACCATGATCAAAGGCAAACCGAAAGACAGAAAATAGGATGAGATTGGATGGGGAAACAAGATGAAAAGTGCCATTAACAAAACACAACACTGAAATTGCAGTGGTGTTTATGATGTAGCTTCCTGTCTCTTCACACTCGCCGGGACTCGGAGCAGCTGTTTGCCTGTCTCATTAAGGGCCTTGTGAAAGGGAGAGCAAAAAGTGCGGTGCAAATGAATGACTGCCAGCCTGCCTCAAAATAGAAGTCGAACTGAAGCTATATTATTCTATCTGGGAATGTCTCTGAATGGCTGGTATTGCTTCAAAGGCTTTGATACATCTCTCAGATGCCCTTTGCCTTGCGACGTGTTCTGGGAAAGAACAAACATCCATAATTCGTGTGAGGCCGTTCTGTCCCACCCCCAAAGCACAAAGGTCAGGTAGGAATATGAACATATGAAGCTGCCTTACACCTAGGGCTTGTCTAGGTGGGCGCTTTCCCCGGCAGTAGCTTCGGAGTGGCGGCAGGTGATCTACATGATGCAGCTGCCACTCCGAAGCAATCCAGGGGCAAAGCCCCAAAGCTCTGCTCTAAAAAAAGTCAGGTAATTGCCCCGACTTTTTTAGCTTGGAGCAAAGCTCTGCGCCTCTGCCGCCCCTTGTTAAAAATAAGTAAAAAATAAAGGGGGGGTGGATATTCTGTGAGGGAGGGAGCACCCATTCCTCCCCCTTGTCCCCCCCTATTTAGCTGTAAATGCAAGCCTTCACATTTATAGAAAGAAAGAAAGAAAGAAAAGAACTAACTTTAAAATAAACAAACCCAAATCATGGAAGAGGGGGCGCAGATGCTCCCATGTGCCCTGGAACTGCCATGTCTGTGCTCGGGTGCGTAGGCACAGCGGCGCCTACTGGAAAGCCCACAACTGCTTTCCTTCCACTGTCGATGGCCAGAAGGAGCACCAATGTGGTGCTGCACCGCCTCATGATGCCCCGCACTGCAGACCCGACCTCGTCAAGACAAAGACCTAGTCAGCCCACCGATCCAACTATCCACTGTTTCCTATTTTGACTGGCAACAGCTCTTCTGAGTCTCAAGCTGAGGTTTTCCTCAGCACCTCCTACCCTCAAGATCCTGTTTAGCTGCAGAATGTTAACTAAGGAGCGAACCTGGGAATGCTTGTGTGAAAAACATATGTGTACCACTGAACCTACAGCCCCTCAACAGTAAGTCCTCAAATAACAATCAATGCACTATTTATTTATTTATTTATTTATTTATTTATTACATTTTTATACTGACCAATAGCCAAGGCTCTCTTGGCAGTTCACAATTAAAAAATAAAATACAGCAAGTCAGAACATAATATAAAGCTTTAAAAGTTTAAAAAATACCATATAAAACCAAAATAAGTTACAGTCCAGGGAAAGCCTGTGCAAAAACATGTGTTTTCAGGAGTTGTTTAAAGGAGACATTTAAACCTGAACCGCATGAGGGAGGGCTTTCCAGATGGTGGATGACGCTACAAAGAAGTTCTTCATGGCAACCTTCTGTTCTTTTAGGAATGACCAGCAAGACCTCCTCAGCAACACCTCCTTCAGCTTTCCCAGTTAGTTCTCAACTACTAGTTTTTTTCTGATTTCTTTTTAAAATTAAGGTCATTTCAGATATTTTTCTAGTTCAAAAATGGAGCTTTCAGCTTTAGTTGGGTGGGCTTCCAGGGGGCAATATGGATCAAAAACCACTTACTCCCTATTTTCTTTGCCATGGCTGTTGGCGAGTTTCCATGCCATTCCAGCATCGCTGAATCTAGGAGATCAACTCAGAAGTGCCAATGACCTGGTTACTTCCAATGCCAAAATTACTAGAGTGGTATGGAAGTGAGCACATGGTAGGAGCAGAGGTACATAGCCATTTAAGTGCTACTCTTTCATGCATCTCCAAACATCAGCACAAATCATGGGCATGCACATGTTTCTTTAAAAGGTGTGATAAGAAGTGGCCCAAAGCCTAACTTTTAAAGATCAACTTTGTGGGATATGTGTCCTACAGGGTAGTAGGGTGAACTTTGTATAAATTCCAGGCAGTTTCAAAGAGTAAGTCCTTTTATTGCTGCCAGAGAACCTGGTTGTATAAATCTTTCAATGTTTATGCAACACAGCCAAAATGGTGACATATTCATTTACTTGCCTGAGGATAAGCAGCTACTCTGTACAACCTCATCTCCAAAACTAAATGTTTATTGAATATATACTCTGTTGGCTTAAATATTAGACTGGGCCTTGGCAGATCAAGTTTCTATGAAAACAGAGTCCTGTCAATGACTTGGCTTCCTGGGTGGCAACTTTAGAAGGAAGGTGAAAGAGCTCTAATTCATCACCTTCCATCCCGCAAACCCCTATCACCTTTCACTTTACAAGAATTTCTCAGACATTCTTGTAAAGAATGCCTGAGAATTTCTCTGCCATTCTTGATGGCAGAGGAAGAGAGAAGGCCAGAAGATATGATTTCTCCCTCTCTGATCTGATGAAACCCTAGAGTAATATAGGCCATAGCTAAACGGGATGATATCCCGGGGTGATCCCCAGGATCATCCCTGTGCATTCACATGATGCACAGGTGATCCCAGGAGCAGGGAGGGATGATCCCTCCCTTGTCCCAGGATCTCACCCTCCACTTCTAGCTTTCTGTTTCCATGGTCTCAGGCTGATCCCAAGTCCACGGAATGTGTGGGCATGCATTGTGGTTCATCCCGGCTCCTTGTGAGTAACTGCGAGGAGCCAGGAGCCGGGCACGAACCACGAGGAGCCTGTGTCCATCGGGGGTAGGGTGGGGTGAGCGGGGGAAATTATTATTTTTTAAAAAAAGACTTACCTTCTACACATGTGTTCCTTTAAAACAAAAAAATGGCAACTGCGATGTCACGCACCATGTGTAGACCAGTGTGACGATCTCACAATCATAAGATCGTCGCGGTAAAAAAACCTGGTCTAGCTGAGGCCATAGTTTCAGCTGTAGTAGCCCTTGAGAAAATGACATTTCCCACTGGGGTCCTTCTCCCTAACAAACACATATTGAACGCAAAGGAGCCTTATTTGGATAAAGGGATGGCAATCCTGTTTCGTGTATGTGTGGCTGCATTTAAGAAGAACAGCCAAGTTTAAATGTTGAATCAAAGGCCTCAGCTAGACCTACGGGTCTAGTGCATCAGAGTATCGGGGTAATTGCTTACCCAAAATATAGCAGAGTGCGAAATAGCAGCAGCGTAGAGTCTGGAAATGGTTTCAGCTTGAATTTAGGAACAAAAAGAAGCACTCACGGTCTTTGGTCAGTAAGAAGCTTTACTGACACTAAATAAATTACTTACAGAATAAATGGTCATATATACAGTCCTTTCACAGTACAGCAACAACGTAGCAGTATAACATCAGCAGTAAGTTCCAGCAGTAAGTTCCAGCAGTAAGTTCCAGCAGTAAGTTCCAGCAGTAAGTTCCAGCAGTAGGAAGCCATACAACATGGACTTCTTAAATACACTTTTCTCCTTGGCCCAATTAACCAATAGTCTCTTCATCTTGTACATCTCGTACCGCACGTAGGCCAGGGAAGAATCTGCTTCATACTGGACTTCTCCTGGCAGAGACAATCTGGCCAAGGACATCTTTTTAACTCTTTAGAGTCCTTTTCCTTCTGTGGGTAAAAACCTAACCACAACACCCTTTCATTTTTAACTACAGAAAAAATACAATTTACATTTCATTACATTTCACCTGTAAGAAATCAACTTTACATGTTTACAACAATCCCAACATTGTGTACATTTCTCTGTGTGTTACATTTCCCAGAGACTTATTTATATGTAAGTTTTTCTTTTCTTCTTCTTCCAAGCACTGTTGAAAAACTTTGTGCTTTGGGGCGTTGAACTACTTTGCAATCTTCCAACTTGCAAACTTTCAGCAATTTTAAAACTTTCTACTTCTGGCTTTTTAGGTAATTTCCTTTGGAAACTTTTCTACCTCTACACCAAGGTAACACCTAACTTTCCCCAGAGACTTTAGTTTCAACCCTTCCTGCAGCTTTGGGCTGAGTTTTCTTGAATGTGGTCTTGGGAACTCCCTGCCACCAGTAGACGAACCACTAGCTCCACAATCATGTACTCTTTTGCTTGCCCCTTTGCATACAGACACGTGTGTTTGAAAACACCCCCTTTCAGTTTTCGCTGCCTGAAAACACTTTTCTTGCTCTTGTTCAGACAATTTCAACACATCACTGTAACTCTCAGGTTCAGACTTCACACAACATACACTGAATTCATCTGAATACTTTAAAGGTGGAATTCCTTTGTTTTTTCTTTGTGAACGACGAGGTACACTGGCAATTTCTTCCTCCCTTTCATTTCCCTCCTCCCTTCCACTTTTGGGAGTGGAAACACTCTTCTCAGAGATGTGAGGGCTCTGAGAAGTTAACCCCTGAGTTACTGTTTTCTCCTGGTTGTTCACGGTTTCTAACAGAATTTGGGAACCTTGAATCCTGTCCCAACCTGCCTCCTGAAAAGTAGCAGACCTAGAAACAACCACCTTCCCATGACTTAGGGAAAATCGCCAAGATTTGGATTGCATGCCAGAATAACCCACAAAACGTAATTTCACAGACTTGGTTTCACCTTTAGACCTTTTGGACTTTGGGATATGCACGTATGCCCAAGACCCCCATGTTCTCAAGTGAGACAAATCTGGCTTTGAACCAAAAAGTAAACAGTAAGGCGAACTGCCTGTAACCCTGCTCCAGGTTCTATTACACAGATAGTTTGCGGTTAAAAATGCTTCTCCCCACAAATCTTGCTCAGCGTTTGCATCAGCCATGAGAGAATCTTTCTTCATTTGAAGTACTCCAATTCTTCTCTCAATTGACCCATTTTGAAAAGGAGTTTGGGGATCTATTAACCTGTGTGTGATTCCTGTTTTCCTAAACCACTCACAGAACCTTCCAGAAACAAACTCACCCCCACGGTCCGACTGCACAGAAATAATGGGCTTGTTAAAGAACTTTTCCGCCCAAGTTTTCCAATCCC
The DNA here is from genome assembly GCF_023053635.1 of Elgaria multicarinata webbii. NCBI lineage: Eukaryota > Metazoa > Chordata > Lepidosauria > Squamata > Anguidae > Elgaria > Elgaria multicarinata. Next base: position 171,694,074 of record NC_086171.1, read on the forward strand.
TAAAAGTTTCAAAAGCTTCTGATTTTCGCTTCAGTAAATAACACCAACTAAAGCGTGTGTAATCATCCAGAATTACAAGCACGTAACTGGATCCCCCTTGTGTAGGCGTGAATGGCCCTACCAAGTCAATAAACACCAGTTCAAAAGGCTTTTGTGACACCCTGTCACTTTTCCTGCAGATGTTCTGCACCCGGGATTTGGTCTGATGACAGATTGAACAATCCAAGAAATTTTTACAGTTTCGCAAGCTTAACCCTGTACACACTTGAGGCATGTGACTTAACACTTTAAAACTTGCATGACCTAAACGCCTGTGCAACTCATGAACACAATTTTTATGGTCTGGCACGTTACCAGTTTGTGCCACCCTTTCTTTACCTGCACCCATGTAAAACAGTCCATTTTTAACATGTCCCAGTGCCACATTTTGTCCATCCTTAATCACTTGGCACTCATCCTTCTGAAACGTAACAACGTATCCTTCAGACGTTAGAGCACTAACAGAAAGGAGACAAAAATCTAAATCTGGAACATACAGAACCTGTTCACACTCCTTTTGCAGACATGGAACGTAGCAACAGCCAATTCCTTCCACCCTCGACGTTCGTCCATCTGCAAGCGTGATTGACTTCACCTTGCTTGGTTCCAACTTCCGAAACGCCTCTGGATTATTAGAAATTGTTCTGGACGACGCAGAATCAATCAGCCAAACCTCTTGGGCCTCGTTACACCTCACTGTGGCTGAGACAAATGCATTCGAGCATTCCTTCTCCTCTCCAGCCTGTGTAACTCCCTTCTTCCTCTTTTTACAGAAGCGTTTGATATGACCCGGCTGTTTGCAAAAATAACACTTTCTTATTGCAACTGCGGTTCTCTCCACACTGTTGTCTTGGAAACACTTATCTCTCTGCATTCTTTCTCTGCTGCCAAGGGCTGACTGCTTAACCCTTTCCTGGCAGTTTTCCTCCTTCCTGGAAAGACGCCGTTTCTCTTCTTGGAGCAAACGACCCGTCAAATAATGAAGAGTGAGTTCATCAGTCTTCATACTTTCCAGACTGGTTGTCAGAATGTCCCAGCTTTGAGGCAACGACCCCAAAATCAGGTAGCACTTATGCTCTTCCGTAAAAACGATTCCGACCTCCTGCAACTGGACAAATAGAGATCTCACCTGTTGGAGATGATTTGCCAAACTTCCAGCCTCCTCCAACTTTAACCGATACAGCTCTCTGGTGAGGCTCAGCCGTGTGCTTGCCGACGCACGCACATAAATCTGTCTCAGCGCATTCCAGCTGTCTCTTGCCGTCTCATCTCTGTTGATATGGACAATTTGCGAGTCCTCCATACTCAAGACAATGTTTGCTTTGGCCCTTTCATTCTGCTCTTCCCACACTTGTGCTTCTTGAGCAGTCTGACCAACCGGCCTCGGGACACTCACGACGTTCCAACATCTGTCCCGCTTCAAAAACATTTCCATCTTGAATGACCACGTTAAGTAATTTCTCTCATTCAGCCGTTCCACCGGAATACTGGATGCCATCTGAACCTGGGCCATCCTCACCGGCTGGGCTGGAGCGCGACTCACACTGGATACAGACCCGTCTGAGCTCGATGAACTGCCTGAGCTCGACTCCGTCTTTCCCTCCAGCGTTCCTTTGCTCTCAAGCTTTCCAGCAACCAAAAATTATGCCTTCCAGATTTTCTCTGGGCGCATAACCTATCGGGGTAATTGCTTACCCAAAATATAGCAGAGTGCGAAATAGCAGCAGCGTAGAGTCTGGAAATGGTTTCAGCTTGAATTTAGGAACAAAAAGAAGCACTCACGGTCTTTGGTCAGTAAGAAGCTTTACTGACACTAAATAAATTACTTACAGAATAAATGGTCATATATACAGTCCTTTCACAGTACAGCAACAACGTAGCAGTATAACATCAGCAGTAAGTTCCAGCAGTAAGTTCCAGCAGTAAGTTCCAGCAGTAAGTTCCAGCAGTAAGTTCCAGCAGTAGGAAGCCATACAACATGGACTTCTTAAATACACTTTTCTCCTTGGCCCAATTAACCAATAGTCTCTTCATCTTGTACATCTCGTACCGCACGTAGGCCAGGGAAGAATCTGCTTCATACTGGACTTCTCCTGGCAGAGACAATCTGGCCAAGGACATCTTTTTAACTCTTTAGAGTCCTTTTCCTTCTGTGGGTAAAAACCTAACCACAACACAGAGGGGTGAGGATCTCATGATATTATAATCGCAAGTTCATCCCCCTCTGTTTACATGCGGCGCGCAACGTCCAGGAAGAAAGAGGATGTCGCACCAGCCATTTTGTGGGTTTTTTTAACGAACAAGGAGTGCACGAGTGCTCAAGCGCTGAACTGTGAGTTTTTAAAATAATAATAATAATTTCCCACTCACCCCACCCCACCCCTGATGGCCACAGAGCTCCTGAGGAGCTCTGTGCCCCATGCGTGGTTCCTGGCTCCTCACGGTTACTTGCGAGGAGCCGGGACAAACCATGCACCGACACATTCTTCAATCCTGGGATCATCCCGAGACTACAGAAAAAGTGTGCTTAAAGGGTCAGGCGGGATTCTGGGGAAAGGAAGGGATCATCCCTCCCTGCTCCCAGGATCCCTGTGCGTCATGCAGACGCACAGGGACAATCCCAGGGATTGCCCCAGGATATCGCCCCATCTAGCTATGGCCAAAGTGTGAATTGTGGCACACTTGCATGTAGGACTCCAGGGTAAGATTTGGCAGACGTTCTAGGGCCTGATTTACATCCTGTGTCAAACCATTATGGTCCCATTATGATAATGCTATGTCCTTCTTGCACATTTATGCCTCATAGGACACACAATGACATTTATTGCAGTAGTTTGGATAATGTGGAATAAAAAGCAGGTAATAACACTACAAAAGCGGGATATGGCATGCGTCATGGGCCCCAACAGTTATCAGTGCACTTCAATACCACTATAAAGCAGTAGTGTAGATCTAGCCTAGGTCTCAGGGAGAATTGTTACAAGTAATTGTAACTTCTGGGGTTACACTGGGCTTCCACTCAGCATAAAACACCTTCACATATCTACCATGACTTGCTTGGGGTAAACACATCCACAGTTTTCCTCTATCTGAATGATACTGGCCCAGTTTGCATGAACAAGGAAGGGAAATAAGCTATGGTGGATTACAACAGGCCATGGGTTCTGGGTGGCTTGTTACCCTTGACAACAAGTCACCCCATCTGAATTCAGATGTCATGACAAGCCACTCTACCTGTGTAATTATGTTTTTTCCGCTCAGACATGCACCACAATGACTTGCCCTCTGTAGTCATGCTAACCTGGTCACTATTACTCAACAGAAGCCTCCTCTTGGCATCCATAGTTAGTCCAAGTATCTTCCTAAAGCAGGAGTGTGCAAATGTTTGTCCCAAGGACAAATTTGGCAGTGAGTTGGGGGCATGCATCCCACATCTCAGTATGCACATATGGGGAGATTTAACCCTACCCTTCCTACAGGGTGAGAGCACTCTGTGCCTCCCCACCACCACTAATCACCTGGAGAGCAGGTGATTTAAATGCACCATCTTCCCCATTTAAATCATGTTTGAGTTTTCAGGAGCTGGATTGCTTTGGGGAAGAGGATGGGGGCAGTGTGGGCGGGGGCAGATAGCAGTGGCAATGGGCACCCATGAAGAGCTGCACAAGAGGCATCTGAAAACCAAATCCAGCCTACAGGCCATGGAGTGCCCATATGTCTTCTGCAGGATAGATACAAATGGGGACAATTTGCTGGTAACACCACCATCCTTATGTACAGGAAAGTTCAGGTGGGTTGCAGGTTGGTGAGAGTCCTGAGGCATCTTTAAAGGTGATACCTGAGGTGTGCTGCTCAGGGCTGTGAGACTGGGGGAGAAATATATCCACCTTTGAGGCTAATGTGGCTCACCCAGCAGGAGTTACGAAGCTCTGGGAAGGGGTGACACTGGAAGGCCTCCCTACACCTTTATAGGTGTGGTCCTAAGGAGTGACACACATTGGGACCCCACTCAACAGGGCTATAAAGGACTCACCCAATATCCCAATAGCCTTTGATTAGATCTTACATGCCTGCACAAAGTTTGCTTTACAGATCAGTATTAAATGTGGGCCTAGTTTATATACCTATGTTTTATCTCTTTGTTTCCTCCTCCACTCACAACAAAATCTCACCGATGTTAGTTGTCCTTCTGCAGCAAAACTATCTACAGCTTACTCTTAAACCATGGAAAATATGCAGATAAGATGGTGTTTGTTTTCCATCCAAATGAATGCAACTTGCTCATAACACTTGGAGTGTCATTAATTTACCTGTGACATGTTGCTACACTTAATTGCCTTTGACAATTAGTAACATTTCAACACCTCTCCTAATGGCCCAATTAGGATCATGCTTGTCTCCTGTGCACTAGATAGGAGAAAATAGATGGGCTAGCAAAGTGTCTAGTGTACCAAACTCCTCTGTAGGTAGTGGAAACACAGCGACAGAACACCAGTCATTTCAGTTCAGTTTTAGTGAAATTCAAAGCAGGTTTAAAGCTTGGTTGGTTTCTTCCCATGGATATGCCTTTCCTGCTGCAAAAACCTATGTTGAGAATGCTTCATTGTTCAATTAATTACAGGGGAAAGTGCTGAGTCTTTGCTTCTCTCCACTTAATGTTTTATCGATCACTTCGTAAAGTAAACAAACAACATGGTACTGAATAAATCTCCCTTCTCCAAGCTGGAGAGTTCTGATGGGGAATCAAAGGAAGAAAAGGGTTATTTCTTGTAAACATACAAGCCATTGACTGTCTAATAGAAATGTTTGTGAAGGAAGAAAAACAGTCCTCCCCCACCCCCAAGTAGAGTGTGGTTTGGGGTGCAACTTGATTTAAAAATGGCAAGAAAGAGGCAGACACCAAAGGGCTCCATCACACCTACTTCTTTTATCCAGTTTTCATCTGTGGTTTCCCCCTCTGTTTCCTTAGCAAGTTGAGCACTGGGCACTTTCATGTCTGTGCAGCATTGTTGCACTCTTTCAGCTCATGTATCTTTTCACCTGGAATGCTACTATGCCAGTGAAATCTCCCACCCCACCCCCTACGTTCTTCTTTCCCCTGCAGTTAATTTTTTATCTTTAAAAATATTTCTTTATTTCTGCCAATTACAATAGTACAGCAGCCTGAAACTGCACAATTACAGTAAAACAACACACTCTGCTTTTCCCTAAGATCATATTAAACAAACTCCAAGGAAGGGAGGCCATTTGTAGGAAGCACAAGGGATCGCATGGGCTGAGACTGTTGCTGCCCCTTGGCTTGGGAAAGGTTTACAGCGGAGGAAGAGTGAATATTTGTTTTGCTCATTTCAAAGGGTGGGCAGATGAAAAATCATTTAAACTAATTTCTTTTGTAAAAGTGGTCAGGGCCCCTCCTTTGCTCCAAAGTAACCAAAATGCTTACATCTGCTAAATTTTTAAAGATAAAGAGATCAAAGTTGGCACAGTGATAGGTCTTAAGGAGGGCTTTCAGCATGCCAAGTTTGAATCAAATTGGTTCATCCCTTGATTTTAATGAATTTTTAAAATGGAAATTTAAAAAAATGCTCACATCTGCGTAATTTTTTAAAAATAAAGAGATCAAAATTGGCAAACCGCATTGAACAGAGAGAGACTTACTTCTGAGTAAATACATATAGAACTAACTTTTAATAGTGTGCTCACTCAGAAGCTTTTCTTTTTTTTTTAGTCTAAAACCGCAAACTGGAAAGAAGTGCTCTGCAACCTTATACCTACTTTTGAGGTCTTACTTCAATTTACTCTCTTTATCTTTAAAAATTACACAGAGGTAAGCATTTTTTAAATTTCTATTTTAAAAATTCCTTAAAGTCAAGGGATGAACCGATCTGATTCAAACTTGGCATGCTGAAAGCCCTCCTTAAGAACTCTCACTGTGCCAATTTTGATCTCTTTATCTTTAAAAAGGAGGGAGCTGCAGGCAAGGAGGGTGCATTTTCCACATTTCTTTTAAGGTAAAAATGCCTGCTCAGGAGTAAGAATATAGAGTTAAATGGGACCTCTCTCCCTCCCCCCTTATGGTTGAGCAAAGAACTGCCCAGCCCTCCTCTTTTGTTAGTCAAACCGCCCTTAGACACACACACCTCAATAAAGAATGGGATGGTCAGATAGAATGCAATAACAGCAATACATTGGACGGAGGAGTGCATTTATTTTGCAGGAAGGGAAAATAATCCAGACTTTCCCCACTCCAAAAAGAAATGAAACATGGAGGGGAAGAGACAAAATGAGTGTAGGACTGCAAAACCGTATACCAGGCATGGCGAGTGTGCAATAAATCGCTGGTGTGATGGAGCCCAATATTGGCATGAATACTGTCAAACTGTATTATTTACAATTATAGCAATGTTAACTTGAATCAGCTACAATGGAGGCAGAGAGGATCCACTCTCTCTATCCTCCTGGTACCTAAGGAACTGGCCCAGCTACTCAAACTGCAAATGTCCCTCAGTTGGTGTGATGAGTGAATCTGTCAGTGTCAGTTTCTCTCGGTTTCTCATTTTCACCATCTTAAGTTCATTCTGTCCCATTTCCACAATGGTTCACAACTTAAAATCAAAAAAATCTGCATGGAAATTCATATGTATTTTTGTGTGCATGTTCCTCAGAATACACATTTTTGTACACATGCATTCCTAATGTACACATTTTTGCAAGTAGTTTTCTTTAAAATAATGGTGTTTTGTATTTTCCCCACCAATATACTTCCCCTTGATATACACATTTTTAATGCATTTTGTTGTTGTTTCAGAGAAGTGTTATCACAAAATTCTGGGGGGAAATTCAACAGTGTTTATTTAAAGCTGACAAAATTTCCTCTAAAATCCACCGAATGTCCACACAAGGAATGAATTGATCATAATTGCTGACTCTAGGAAGTGACCTGAAATTAAAACTACATTTCACGCAGGATTGGCTCAGTATACATGACTTCAAAACAGGATGGGTAGCACCAACTCTCTGACATTTCTGGCTTTCTATGGCCAACCTCAAATGTTAAACCATAGTCAGATCCCTTCGTCCCCACGAGAATCCCATTTGATTTACAGTAAGGACATGTTAAAATATAATAAATACTTTTCTTCTTGCTTCTGTGTCTTGAAAGACAAAGCTGCCAGATTTTTCAACAATTTCTCTAACCAAATCAATGGGTTTTAATCCCAGATGGAGAAATCAATATATCTCACTTTGAATCACTGAGCCATATATCCTGCTCCTATAAATCAGTCCAAGTTCATAAAAGTCTCCAGGTGATGGTTTTGTCCACAGTATCTAAGACAAAACTGTAGATTATCATATTGTGATTTTCTTTTTGGTGTACACCTGAACTCTCTCTAGAGCATGTACCAGACTGTCTGATCAACTCACCTGCAGTATATTTATTACTTGCTTGGTAAGGTCATTGCATTTCAGACCTGTGGTCTGTTTTCCTCATCACTTCATCACAGATTTTACTACCTGCACTGTCCTCATGGGATGGACAAGAAGCAGAGCATCATTTCACTAGATCTGAACCTAACTCTATATTTATGTTAGCCTGGGCACAGACTGTGATCTCAGTTCTTCTCTTTTATCTTTCTTAATTCCCTGGCTAGCTAATTCAGCCAGAAAAGTGCATGCAGTGTCTATAACTCATGTCATGACGCTACAGAGATATAGGAAGGCTTACAGCTTGCATTGTGCTCAGCTTAGGAAAATCAATAGCATATCAATTTTGTGCCAATTCGGATTGTCTCTTGTGGCGTCAGGCTGGTTTTTCTTTCTTGTTTCCCCTTGAATTTGTTTTAGCAATCCATCTTGAAGCACTGGAAAACTGAAAAATCTATGCATGTGTAAACAAACACCGCACAGAATGAACATGCAAACCTAAGTTAAGAACATAAGAAGAGCCCTGCTGAATCAGACAAAAGGCCTATCTAGTCCAGCATTCTGTTTACACAGTGGTCAACCAGATACCTGTGGAAGTTCAGAGGTAAGACATGAGTAAAACAGCACCCTCCTGCTCATGTGTTCCCAGCAACTGGTATACTGAGATCTACTGCCTCTGATGCTGGAGGCTATAGCCATCAAGACTATCATAGAATCACAAAATAGTAGAGTTGGAAGGGGCCTATAAGGCCATCAAGCCCAACCCCCTGCTCAATGCAGAAATCCAGCTCAAAGCATCCCTGACAGATAGTTGTCTAACTAATGCCTCTAGTAGCCATACAGTCAGACCTTTGGTCAACCAAGCCCTGTGTTTAATAATAATTATTTATTTATTTATTACATTTTTATACTGCCCAATAGCCAAAGCTCTCTGGGTGGTTCACAAAAATTAAAACCATAATGAAACAACCAACAGTTTAAAACACAAATACAAAATACAGTATTATTATTATTATTATTATTATTATTATTATTATTATTATACCACCTCTCCCTTTGGATCGAGGATGGGAATAACATTACTACAACAGTACAATATAAATCAAATGCATAAAACTAATTAAAAGAGCATATAAAACCAATACAATATTAACATTACAATCAGGGCATCTTATTTATTTATTAATTAATTACATTTATATACTGCCCCATAGCCGAAGCTCTCTGGGCGGTTTACAAAAGTTAAAAACAGTAGGGCTGTACTTCTCTTCACTTCAGAGCGTAGAAGCGATAGCAAGGCGGCCTGATTCACCTCTGGAAAAGGCGGAGGAGAAGCGAGTCAGGGGGCTGCAGATCGAGGCAAAGATTGCCTCGATCTGGAGCTCTGAACTCAGGTAAGTGGGGGGGAGGGGGACTCATCTGGTGCTGCCGCCACCACCGCAGTCCCTGCGGCAACGGCGATGGAGCCAGGTAAGGAGGCAGGGAGGAGGGAGGCTTACCTGTGTCCATTGCGGTCCATCGAGGGCTTCAATTGAGGCCCCGGTTGAAACCTCACTTGGAAGTGAAGGCCAAGGTCTCTTCCAGCTTCAAGCTGGGGCCTCAATTGAAGCCTGCGACGGATGCAGGTAAGGGGGTGGGGTGAGGTTGGCGTACCTGGCTGCAGCAGCGGCAGCCATGCGGTGGCCATGCGGTGACAGCGGCGTAGCCAGATCTCGCTCTGCTCTATGGAGCGGGGCACAGGCGGATCAGCCTGAAGAGGATTGGGCCCGATCCAGAAGTTCTGGATTGGGCCACGAAGCAGATCGGAGGGTCCGTGCACAACCCTAAAAAAACCAGTAAACATTAAAAATATACAAAATTTAAAACCATCAAAAACATAAAAACAACATTATAAAAACAACAGTATCCATTTAAACAACAGTTCTGGGGTCTGTAAAACAATAAACTTAGTGATTTTAAATGCTATTAAATGCCTGGGGAGAAGTGCCTTCAAGAACGTGCCCGGCATGCCTGGGAGCGTGGAGGCCGTTGCGGGTGGGGGTGGGGAGACGAGGCGATAGGGTAGACCAGCCATTGGCTGGTTTCAAAATGGGGCCACCATGGCAGGGAGGGGTTGAGTATATATGTGCACTTACCCCTCCCCCATGCCTCTTCGTCCTTTTGCGGCTCCCTCCCTGTAGGCAGTGTGGGTTCGCTGGTCACTCTTGGGGGAGCCAAGTAGGAATTTTTGGCTCATAATCAGCTTTTGGTTATGGTTTTTTCCGCCTACTTCACACTGTAAGACAGGTTTGGGAGTATTAATTAGGTTAATATGATGTTAAAAGTTCAGGTCACAATTTTAAAAGGCAGGTAAGAGCGGGCATCAGGAGTGGATTTAGGGCCAGTAAGCATTCACAGGCACGATTTGAGTGATGGGTACCTGAGGCTCCCAGCTATGAGCTTTATGGCCTCAGCTAGTGGGATAAGGCTTACCTTTGAGGTTAACCTTCCTCACCCACTTGGAGCTTTACGGTGCAAGGAGGGGTCAACACCAGAAGGCCTCCCTACCCCAAAAGGGGAAGCCGGAGGGGTGGCAAAAGGACAACGCCATGTCACAGGTAGTGAATGTCTCGCCCAGAACAAAGAGAGATGCCCGCTTAGGTTTCCACTCATGCTGCAGATCTTTAATAAAAGTGGCCCTATTTTTAAATCCATTTCTTTGTGTCGTCTCGTTATTTTCCCACCCTCCATCACCCACAAGACAAAAGTCTTAACCTGGCACCTGAAAGATAGCTCTTATGTTTAAAATTCATCTGGGTAGGCCTGACAGAAGAGACTAGTCTTTATAGCTGTCTTAGTTTACCCTGACTGGATGGGCACTATAGTGCTTCTCAAGTTATACACACACATGTTCTGTAGGAAATATTCAACCCATGGTCAAATTCAAATATCTGAGCCACTCCATTGGCTCTGGTGAAACCAGCTCCATTGGGGTCATCCATCTCTTAATTTTGGCAGCAATCATTACATCAGCAGAGAATGACATGGGTAACAGGGCCACTCCTTGGGCTGTGCTGAGAGACCAGCTCCATTGAACACGGCCATTCCCTGAACTGTTTCTACACCAACTGGGCACTACAAGGACTACTTTGTTAATGTTAAGAATTGGTGTTTATTAAACAAATGAACAAAACATGAGCAGTTCTTAACATCCAATTTGCTTGATTTGTTCTGCACATACTGCACTAATTGGGAGTTTAGAGGTGTGTGGTTCAATCTAAATCCAAACCTAAGTTTGTTCTATTTTGGCTAAGAACTTTTCAGCCATCCCTCCAGATAGTTTGGACTCCTGACCATTGTGCATGCTGGCTGGAACTGATGGGAATTGAAGTCCCAAACATTTCAAGCATGCCAGATTGGAGAAGCTTGCTTCATATTACCCCTTTTGCGCAGAGACATCTGGTAACCATGATAGATATAATGCCTGATACAGCAAAGAACTGGAATGTTTTTATTAAAAATAAGACTCATCAACTTAACAATCTACTAGCATTCAAGAAAGCTATAAAGACTGATCTCTTCTGGCACGCCTATCCAGTGGAATTTTAAGATGTTTTTAGAATGTTTTTAAGATGTTTTTAAGGATGTTTTTATTAACAATGTATATTATGTTTTGGTTGAGTATTGTGTATTTTGTCGTTTGTTGTTGTTCCCCGCCTCAATCGGAATGGAGAGGCAGGTAAGAAATAAAAAATTATTATTATTATTATTATTATTATTATTATTATTATTATTATTATTATTATTATTAAATTCTGGTCACTGTGAACTGGGGGCAGTATCCAACGGAGTCATTCTGCACACTCCAATAGCGCTAGCAGAACTCCACTGAATCTTTCCATTGCACGAGCGGTTGCCTATTATGCTTGTGCAAACAACTGTGCAAGCAGTTGTGCAACAGGTCGCATAACAGGTTGCAGGAGTAGAATGCACAACCAGTTGCACAATAGATGCAAGCAGTTGTGCAACAGGTCGCATAACAGGTTGCAGGAGTAGAATGCACAACCAGTTGCACAATAGATGCAAGCAGTTGTGCAATCGCGGTTGCACAATGGATTGCACAAGAGCTATACAAAAAAAGTTCCCCAATGGGTTGCCCAAGCATAATGCACTACCGCTTGCACAGTCACTCTTGCACAAATGTACCTTTAGTTGGATTCTTCTCTTGCTAATAGTTCGGAATCTAGTTTTCACTATTGCAATGTCACTTGTGCTAACGGAATGACACGGTTGGATACTGCCCTGGAAGTGATAGCACTGAGTTCACCAAAGGTACTGCAGACCTAAACCAGCATGAGAGCCAAACTTGTCCCTCATCTCACTTCCCAGATGAGCTTAGCAGGAGGAACAATAAATGAAGATCCCTGCCAATACTGTATTGAGTAGTACAACCAAGTTGCATCCATCACAAGCTTGCTGCAGTTTCTGCTTCATGTGGGGAAGTCGCAAACCGTGAGTTCTAGCTAATGGACCAGTCTGACTGCCATCTATTTTACATGACAAAAAAAAAGCCATTTCCTTCTGCACGGCAACTCTAGTCATGCAACAAGCACTGCAAGAGCATTTGGCAAACAGGATTGTAAATATTTTGCGCCTTGCACTCTGTGAAACATCCCATTTCCTGCTTAATGCCCATTTGGAATGAGTAGCCTCTTTACTTGCTTGAATTTCTCACAGAGGACTGTGCATGTCAGCAGTTTGAACTCGATTAGTGTAAGTGGCAAATTGGCCAATATATCGCCCAGTGTACAGCTCGGTTTCCTTTGAGCTCTCTTTTAGCTGTGAAATAACCATGCGTGCTCCCAATTCCTTTTCTATTTGCTTTATTATGTATCATCTCTCCCAATCCTTGGGCTGAGGCCAATTTGGAGTTGTTTTCTCCTGTAGACACTCATCTCACTTTTGATGAGTTTGCTGCTCTTCCGGGGTGCAGCGAAATTGAGTGAGATGGCAGCAGGCTCCAGGAAAAGCTCACCAAATGGGTCAGGTGTGTGCGTGTGTTGACTCTGATTTGGTCTCTTTGATGAGGGCTTTGCCTAAGGCGAGGCCTTTCGTGACACAGATTCACCACATGAAGAAAAGGCCTGACGATGACAAACAGTTTGAAACGCTTCTGGCAATTGGACTGATCCAAAAAGCAAAAACAATATTTTCAATTTTTTTCTAAGGAAGAATTTTTAAAACACACACACACACACACACAAACGTTTCTGCATCTCCTTAACATGACTTGCATCCATCTATTTCCACAGATCTGCCACTCTCAGTTTACCTCTTTAAGGAGCCCCTTACCTCACCAGCCATAAAGCTCATTGGAAGTGTCTTCTTAGAAACTAATAGCCCAGAGGGAATTTGGGTTTATGAATAAAACAATGCTTTATTAAGTTGCTATTAAATTTCAATCGAATGGCACTCAGAATACATTGGAGCAGACATATTCCTGCAAGTAATTGGCTTTCCACATCTGCCTTCCTTTCTAATTGGTCTAATTATGGCAGTGTAGGATCATGTTCGCTGCTCCACCGAAAACAGGAAACCTTGATTTACAGCGAGAGGAGTGGCAATTAGAAGGAATTAATTCATAAGGCAACATCTAAATAAATCATATTACGAGTAGACAGCAATGTAATTATTGTGACTGGTGGTTCCCTTGTGGGAAAACATCACGCTTCAACCAAATGGAGCTCTTGAACCATCCCAAGCAGCCAATGTAGCATCTCCAGTTTCAGGAGCATGTATTACTTCTGTTTGTTTGTTTTGTTTTCCCCTCCCAAGACCTAATTGATGCGGTGTCAAAAAGAGGATGGCCTGACGGGGCTCCTCCAGCTGAGGAAGGCAATCAAACCCGCGACACTCGCATGCTTTTGCCCTTCAGCTGAATTAAATGCACGTTCGTCTACTACGGATAATGTATGCCAGTCGTTGTAGCTCTAAACAGGAGCCATGTGATTATTGTTCAAGTATAAACCCTGCTCCCCCTGCTGTATTCTGTACATTCTGTGTGGCAGAGTTTTTATTTTTATTTTTTAATGATGTTATTCACAAGCGTAAAATGCTAAACTCCATGTTTGGAGTTCCCCAGCCTTTTTGTTAATAATTCATTGCTTCGCATGCACTAACAGTTTGTGGTTCTATTTTGTGGATGAAGATCAGATATCTCTTTGCTAGGCTGGCATGCTGTGAAAGCGACTCTAGCAATAGTTAAACACACACACACACACACACCCTTCTTCTGGTTGTTGTTATTACTCCACCATTGTGTCATTCCCAGCTTGTCATTAAGGGGCTTTGATGTTCTTCCCCTAAGCATCTCCTGTGAGGAACAGTGTCTTATCCTCATCTGTGGCTTGTTTTCACACCTGGAAAACATCTACGCTGCCTCTTTCTTGAACATGGATGCTTTCTTTGTCTAAGAGGCAAACGGTGTGCCGCAAGGCACCCTTGTCCCATTGATAAAGGAAAACAGGCTGTGTGCACACAACTCAAGGGAGTTGCAGTTTATATTTGAAAGGAGCCTCAGGGGACCAACAGCTGATCTAGAATACAATTGGATGGTGCCTCACATGCAAATACAAGATGCAGCCCCTGTTCTGTTCAGCACATATTTTCATGCATGCCCTATTATGCATGCTGTCCATTTCCAAGAGATCCAATTTATGTAAACCAAATGCCTCCCTCATGCAACATTTCTGGCAGGCTCTTCTGCCACGTGCTGAGCATCTGTGGTGTAGTGATACATTTAGAAGCGCAAGCACCCGTCACAGCAGTCTCCCCCAGGAGATTCCAAAAATTCAGGCAGACATGTTGATCCATACCAACATATCACTTCTAGCAGTTTTATCTCCACCAGGAGCAGGACTTAATTGTCCATTCAAGATGACACCCTCAGAAAATAATTCACATTACAATGGAGAACAATATATTGTAGTTGGCAAAATCCATTTTTCTCCCAGCTTTCGGTGAGGATTGCAGCTAAGCTCAGAGGGAAGAGGGAACTCTGAGTGGCAGATGATGTCAGTGTCCCTGCTAATAAAAAAGTGTTTGCACCACATCCCTCTGAGTCTTGGCTCCACTACATCACTGCTGAAGGTCCAATGCAATTTAGCCACATGCAGGGGCAGCAAGAATATCTAACTTTGCGATGTGACATGGAAAACAGCAGAACTCTTTTTATTTATTTTTATTATTTATTGATTAAAACATTTATATCCTGCCCTATATCACTAGGATCTCAGGATGGCATACAGATAAAATCATACAAAGAGTATAAAACCATCAATATACATAGCTAAAAACAAATTAAACCATAAATGAAGCTAAAACCAATATAGAATTTAAAAACAATTAAAGCAATTAAAACTATATGCAACCATGATGAACTTAACCATGATGTTTAGCTTGGTAACACTGTATAAAAAAGTATGTAGATGTAGTAGTTATGTATTGCTTGATATTATTTATTACATTTCTATACTGCCCCATGGCCAAAACCCTCTGGGCAGTTTACAAAAATTAATATAATAAAATCTCTACACGTTTTACATTGAGATGTGTTTTATTTGGGTATTTTTCACAAACTTTATAATGTTGGGTTGCTGTTTCTTTGTTAAACAACAACAACAAAATCTGAGTACCTGGGGAGCTGGAGTGCAGTGAACTGGATTAGGACCATGGTGTGGGAGAGGAGGTTCAAACTGTTTGCTCCTCCATGGTCTCTATCTGTCTCCCCAACTCCACCCAGCAGTGGTGATTTGTTTAACCAAAATCAGCCGCACGAGGCCAAATCACATGACCAACAACATTGGGCCCCTTGTCTCAGGTTATCAGAATGATCGGGTTGTGCTGAATGCTTCATACTGTGCCATTGACTGTGCTGCAAGTAACAAAGAGCAAAGAAAGATGCCAGGAATTATAAATCAATGCTTCAGAGGCTTTCAGGAGGGATGAGGTAGAGCCTCTGTAGAGAACGTGTTCCCTGCCACTTCTCTCATCAGGTCCACATGGGCCTTTTCTATTTCCATAGAGCCAGACATTGCTCTAGGTGATATGAGTACAATATTTTTTATTCAGAGTAGGGCAGAGTCATAAAATGTGTCGTACACATGGAAGAGAAACAAGATGCAAAAATGTATGCCTTTAGATAATATGTTCCATTTGTAATGCTTCATGTGCATTATCTAGTTGTGATCCTTACAGCATCCCTGCAAAGTAAAACACTATTATTATTATCCCCCATATTGCAGAACGAGGCTAAGAAAGAGTACCTAAGGCTACTTGGTGTGTTCATGGCAGAGGTGAGATTCAGTGGAGGCTGGTGGCTCCGATGTCCATGGGGTGGTGAAGCAGTTCCAGTGTTTCAGTCAGAAGCACTCAGAACTTTAAAGCAGCTATGTAAGGTGCTCAGCATCTTGGATAGCTCCTTTAGAATTCTGACTGTTGATGGGTTGCTCAGAGTGGTTAATAAGCCACACTGGCTGCATTCAGACAATGCAATAACCCACCGTGTGGAAAATGTGCTGCGTTCAGACAACAGAATAATCCATGGTTCAACAAACAACCCATGGTTCAAAACAATCTGCACTGAACCACTGAGTGTGGGTTAGCATGTTGTGTGAACAGCCTCACAAGCTGGGGGGGGAAGTGTATTTTTCTAACAACAAAACATCAGCTTGCATGATCACAGGATGGTTAATAAGCTATGGTGGCCTGTTAACCACCTTGTGTGTGCTGGTCTCATGCTGCCCAGATTTGAATAATTACCCTTGCTGATGCAGCTTCTTATGTCATCTGAATCCAGAAAGGGTAACAAACCATCCTCCTACAACCCTACAACAGCCCATGGGTTCTCGGTGGTACATTACCCACCCCAACAAGCCACCCTCACCAGATTTAGATGCCACAAGTAGCTGCGCTGGCAAAGGAAATTATGTAAATCCAGTGTTATGCAACCGGCATGGCCAGGGTGGTTAACAAGCCACCATGCCTTATTAACCACCTTGCATTCGTGCAAACCAGGTCAATATATTGTTCCTTGTTGAAATGCAAATTTGGGGTGCCTTAGTCTTGAATAGGTTATTAAGACACGTTAGCTTTACCAAAGACCTGCTCCCGATAGAGGTGGGATCTTTTAGAATTAGTTTGATATGGATCAACACAGATGCCTAAATTTCTGGACTCTCCCTGGGTGTGTGGCTATGGGAGACTGTCATGATAAGCACCTCCAGTCCAAAATTTAGCAGTATACCACTGCTGGTATGGGAATATAAAAAGAGTTCCAAGACAATCCTGTTATTGGGCCACTGAAGAATATTCTGAAAGAAGAAATCAAGAAGGAGGAGGAGGAGGAGGAGGAGGAGGAGGAGGAGGAGGAGGAGGAGAGTTCATCGCAACAGAAGATCCTAGCATAAAAAATGAGGATTTGTGTAGCTTCTTTTATATCTGCAAGCAGGCCAGCTTCCCCAGACCCTGATGTTGTCCTTAAACTTTAGTAATGTGTTTGATATTTCTACTAAAAATTAGCGGTGGGGGCATCCCTTCATCTTTCTTCTAAATGCTAGGCAGTCATTTTGTGTTATACTGTGTCATATCACACATATGAGCATGATGAGAATTAGCATAATATGATGCTATCGTTTATGTCTGGAGCCTGACATGTCATAAATCCCTCTCATCAAGAAAGCCAAGCTTCACATCTGAGCAATTATCCGCTTTTAGCAGACGCCTGATCCATTAGGAGTTGTGGTGATAAATTATCTGTTCAGATGGGTGGAAATGTATCCATCTTGATTTGCTGTGCCTTCGTTGTGGCAGATAAATACAGCCATCAGTTACAGTGTTTGTATGCCATCTCACATGGGATGCTTCACAAGGACTCAGCCTTAAAACTAGCACTAAAACATAGCACATGAAGGTATATTTTCCTAAAGCTATACGCTGAGAGTTCCATTCTCCAAGCCTTCCTATGTAACCTCCACTAGTTTCAATGGAAATGTGAAAGCCCCATATAGATAATGAATGGGTATTTACACCATAGTATATGGTCATAAGCCTTATATATTGGCCTTATTTTGAGGTTCAGCCAACTTAGGCCATGGCTAGACCAGGCCTATAACCCGGGATTGTCCTGGGATCATCCCTGTGCATCCAAATGACACACAGGGGATCCCGGGAGCAGGCAGGGATGACCCCTCCATTTGCCTGAGTTAATCCTTAGGTCTAGCTAAGGCCTTAGCTTCTCAACTTTTCATTTTGTTCAAGACCCTATTTTAAGCAGCCCTTCTACTAATATGAGGGTAAATTAAAGTGGCCACATATGAGTCACCAAAAAAAGAGGAAATGCATCACCCAAAAAGATGGCAAGAGATAATGTATATGTATAGATGCAAATTTAGATGATGATGATGATGATTAATGAAATACAATGTATCTCACTATAGTGTAGATGACTGTGGCCAAGTGGCCAGTGTGCTTTGCTCAATATGCTGTCCAAGTGCAGTAGATGGGCAACTTCAAGGCCCAGCTCTTCCGTCTGTAGGTTCTCTGTCTCTACTCTGAATGTAGACTGGGCAACCCTTCATATAGAGGATGCCTTCAGAACAGAGGACAGCCCTCTGACTGTAAAAGAGGCATATTGCTACCCTAGTGTAAATTAAGGTTTCATTTCATTTTGTGCTCTTTTTTACCACATACAGCAAAAGGTCTGTGACACCTTTTCCCTTGATCTGCTCCTGTCAAGAACAGTTTTGTGGATTTTCCTATCTGCTGCAAAGCTGAATATTCCCCAGGGCCTTAATTCATCTCCTTATTCATGCTTTGCCATATGCTGATTGGATAACCACTAGGGCCACACGTATTTTGTAAAATCTGTTCCATCTGTGTTTTATGGATTGTCAGGTGCCTTTCATTCTGTCACCTATTCATTGGCAGGCTCCCCCACCCCCGCACCTTGAATTTGTGCAAATTTATTTGCACAAACTTGGATTTGCACGAATTTGCACTTGTGAGTATGCACAACAACACCCCATGCAGAAAATCTCCCCAAAATGTGCAAATGTGTATTTTTCATGCCTTAGCCTATGGGGAAAATGCACATTTTCAAATTATTATTATTATTATTAGTAGTAGTAGTAGTAGTAATTTTCCATGACTATAGTTGTGTAAAACTCCAGAAAGTTGTTTTGTTTTTTCAAAAACTAGTCCACAGGCCCACGGAAATTCAGTTTCCTGCAGAATCCATGGGTCAGATTCATAGAAATCTGAACTCATTTGATTCTGTTGCAGATTTCTCCAACATCCCTAGACCCTATGCCCTATTGTCATCCCTTGTGTAGCCTCTCTGAATTCCATTCAGCTATGAACTGGTTTACCCCACAGCAGTTGGGATTGCCCATTAGCAAGGCCTTCCTTCATAAAGTTGGGATCCAATGAGAAATTAAACAGAGACTGCAATCCTAGACTAAGGATCATATACACCTATGAGCCCTTCAGGAGGGCGGGGGGAGGATCCTGAGCTTTCCCGTTTCTGGGATCATCCCCCAGCGTCCAAATGCCAGTGCGATGTCCCGGAAGGAAAGAAGGATGTCCGGCACAGTGTGTGGTTTTCTTTTGAAGGAGACTTTTGTTCAGCAATGTGGGTGCGATCATGCACCAAAAAGTACGTTTTTTAAAAAAAAACCGACAGCCATTACTGTGAGGGCAAAACAACACACTCCCTCACCCCCCGATGGGCATGGAGCCCCTTCACAGAACTCCATGCCCAGTAGCAGAGCCCCGCTACTCATGGGGAAGAAGGGATGACCCCAGGAGTGGGCGCCACACCGTCCACGGTCTTTGGGGGTGACCCAGGACCATGGAAAAGCTGGGAAATCCATGGTCCCAGTTAATTCTAGGGCTATTATTCTAGGGTTTTAATAATGTATTACTAGTTTTATGTTTTTAATCAGTTTCATGTATTTTATATTTTTGTATTCAATGTTGTTCCCCGCCTCGATGCAGAGGGAGAGGTGGGTAAGAAATCATCATCATCACCATCATCATCCTTGGGGAAGTCTCTGGTTATCCCTGCTTGACCCCAGGATCCCCTGTGTGTCATTTGGATGCACAAGGGTGACCTAGAGAAGACCCCAGGATATATGCATGGTGTAGACATGCCCTAAGTCTATGAGACTTACTTCCAAGTAGACATGCATAGGATTGCAGTTGCAGATTACCAGTTGAGGTCTGCTGAACTGCCTGGCCTCTTTTCTTGTTGGGCTAACATGTTCCCAAGCAAAACTGGGTCCAACTTTGGAAAATTGGTTTGATTCTGAACACATATGTCTTTTGCCTGACTTTCTTCTATCTAAGAACAAAGATGCTGACCAATTTGAGAAATATTTCCTTCCTTTATATTTAAAAGTCACATGACTCTGACTTCATAGCAATAAATGTGTTCTTCTATTCTTATTGCAATGCAGTGTCTGTCAGATTTGTACTCATTAAAGCCTTGCTGTTCTGACTCACTCTCTTTGTGGTAATGATACCCTTCCTCCGCCCCAGTTTTTTCTATTTTGGTGTAGGGAAGGGTTATAAGAGGAAGTGAGGCATGAAACAGTTAGGGTGATGGCAACAAATAATCTGTCTGGGTTTTTACACATTTTAAGTAGAACTGGCAAAGGTGCCAAAAGAAGAAGCTGTGGAAAAGTCCATGCTTGGGCCTGGATTTCTAGCCCTGAAAGGCCCTTTTCACTTCCTTGTTTTGGCCAGGGTGACATATCTAATACATACACATGTTTGCATTCAGAACCATTGTGACGTGGAATTAAAGTTCCTCACTGAACTGGATTGCTACCCAGAATACAACAGAACACAGAGCATCTGAGAATATGATTGCCATAGCAAAGAGCTATCAGAACCAACAGACTGAAACAACTGGGCATGTTTAGCCTGGAGAAGAGAAGATTGAGGGGAGACATGATAGCACTCTTCAAATACTTAAAAGGTTGTCACAGAGAGGAGGGCCAGGATCTCTTCTCGATCCTCCCAGAGTGCAGGACACGGAATAACGGGCTCAAGTTAAAGGAAGCCAGATTCCAGCTGGACATCAGGAGAAACTTCCTGACTGTTAGAGCAGTACGGCAATGGAACCAGTTACCTAGGGAAGTCGTGGGCTCTCCCACACTAGAGGCATTCAAGAGGCAGCTGGACAACCTTCTGTCAAGTATTCTGTAGGGTGGATTCCTGCATTGAGTAGGGGGTTGGACTCGATGGCCTTGTAGGCCCCTTCCAACTCTACTATTCTATGATTCTATGATTCTTTAAATTAGAGCAATCCCATTCAAGTCAGCAATTTAACAGTTCCATAGGTCTGGGGGAGTAAAGTACTAGAGAATCAAATTGCTAGATTTTTAAACTGCTCATAAAAGGTAGATATTTTATTCCATCTCCTGTTAACAACCATGTTCTCAACAATTAGGAATAATGAGATTCACAACGGAACAAAGGAAAACTTCCAAAAATAAATACATTCAAGTCTCACAACAATGTTGGGAGCATTTTCAAGGTAAGTGGCAGAGCTAATAATTCACACCCATTAGTCTTTCAGCATTGCAGAGCTGAAGGCTGAGACAATTGCTAAACTGCAATTATCAACAACAGATTTGCATTGAAATAGGATTTGCAGCTACATGTCCTCCCTCTTTCTTCTAAAGGAAGAGGTGGGGTACAGGCAACAGTGAAATTAAAAAACAAAAACCTACACAGCATATTTTGAATAAGATACTATGGATTTCAAAGAATATCTATGTAAGCAAATATCATGCACAAAGAGGAAATTTAGTTATGTATCTTAATACTTCCTAGATGCTTAAGTATAACACAGCAGAGATGCCAAATGAGACTGAAATTTGTTAATGATACTTTGGATCTGTGCATCTCAGTAGACCCACCCAGTAATTTCTTTCCCATTCCCCAAAATAATGTTATTGTATTATCAGCCACATGACCAATATTCTGTTTCTCTACATAAGTGTAATATTTATATACTGCTTCTCTATAGGGCCCAGTCTACACCGGTAGAGCTGTTCACGACGCATGATGTTGTCACCACCCCACAGCAACCATGCAGCTTCATTCTCAAAAAAGCACATTTTCACAAAGTCCTTTTAGTGTCTCTTTTTTCCTTAAATGCAGTTTCCACTACAGTGTGTCCCGTTCCCCCATATTAAATCCTGAATACTGGGCACGCCTAGGAGTGTGACTGTGTTCTGGGCCACAGCTAGACCTAAGGTTTATCCTGGGATCATCCAGGGTTCACCCCTGCCTGAGCACTGGATCCCCTGTGTGTCACCTAGGTGAACAGGTTTGACCCCTGGATGATCCAGGGATAAACCTTAGGTCTAGCTGCGGCCCTAGTCTATAGGTGAGGCCATCTATTCCCCCCACCCCCGATTCCTTTTTTCCCCATTGGCAGTAGCAGCTTTGGATACAGGCTTCTTTTTCCCACTTAGCAGTAGTGCTATTTGGCTTTATTGATTGATTGATTGATTTTTACCTTGCACTATTTCTCAGTTGTGCTGTTCCAGTGCTTCAGTGGTGGGTTAGAACTTGACTGTCATTTTGGTAGAAAGAAAGCTACAAGATTGCTACAACTTCATAGTCTTGAAATCGCACAATTGTATAATGTCACATTAGCATGTTAAGAGTCAGAATTGAGTTGCTACCGGGGTAGTAACTCAAGCAGGGAGCAGGGCTTCAGTACAGATAATTCATGCAATGTAATCATGCAATGTTTATGAAGCCTTTCAAATTTGTCCCTGGCTTTGTGGCTTTGGGTTAACTGTTTCCGGTCATGAAACAGCAATTACACATTAGTCATTTGCCATTATTTTGGATTAGGTTTCCATAAAACTTTATTGATTGTGTGCACCCCACTTCTTAGCAGTGAGAAGTTGCAGGAGTTCAAGCACTTACCCAGGGTTCAGTTTCCTTAGATGGAAACAGACAGTGTTTCTGAGATATAAGGTTTATTTACAGATTTTTTCAAGCTGAGCATTAGATGAGGGTTTGAAGCATCAACACTCCCACAGATTCCTGTTCGTCACCAGATGAGGCACATTGAGGCAAAAAATCCCAACTTCAAGTATAACCTGATGGGATCTGAGCTAGAGCTAACTGATCAAGAAAGAGATCTTCAATGAAAATGTCAACCCCATGTGCCACTGCTGTAAAAAAAGGGGGGCAAACTCCATGGTAGGCATAATTAGGAAAGGAATTGAGAATGAAACTGCAAGTCTCATACTGCCCTTGTAGAAAGGAATTGACAGCAAAACTGCCAATATCATACTGCCTTTATACAAATCTATGGTGCAACCACACTTCAAATACTATGTACAGTTCTGATCACCACACCTAATAAAAAATATTATAGAGCTGGGAAAAGTGCAGAAAGGGGCAATTAAGATAATCAAGGGGCTGGAGCAACATCCCTATGAAGGTTACAACAGCTGGGATTGTTTAGCTTGGGGGGGGGGAAGACAAGTAAGGGGAAACATGATAGAGGTGTACAAAAGTATGCATGGTGTGGAGAATGTGGATAGGGCAACGTTTTGATTGGTGGGAGGCTCAGAACAGATAAAAGGAAATACTTCTTCAGCAAATAGTTAAACTATGGAATTCACTACCAGAAGTCACAGAGATGGCCACTAATTTGGATGGCTTTAAAAGGGAGTTAGACAAATTCCTGGAGGAGGAGGCTATCTATGGAGACTAGTCTTGAAGGCTATATGTTAAATCCAGTATCAGAGGCAGTATGTCTCTGTACATCAGTTGCTGGGAAATGGGTGGGAGAGTGCTGTTGTGCTCATGTCCTGCTTGTGAGTTTCCTGTGGGCAGCTGTGAGCCGAACTGTGACCACTGTGTGAACCGAATGCTGGATTAGGTGGACCCTTGGTCTGATCCAGCATGGCTGTTCGAATGTGCTTATGAGAAGCAATTAAGGCATGAATCAATGTGGTTAGATTTTCCTTCCTGAAGGAAATGTGCATTCATATCTTATGCACTCAGAATCATCTCTTATGCACTCAGGAAAAAAAATCAGAATGCAGAATTGCTCTGTAGGTGACTTGGAGAAAATAACAGTCACATTAACAAATGATATAAACAGTACATTTCAATTCTCAAATTAATACAACATATAAAATTTAAAGACAGAGTAGGATGCAAAGAAAAACCAACCACAGTGGAATCATGGGATATAACTGGGGAAATCTGTGAATTCCTAGCTTTCTCCGATACAGCAAGGAAGTCAAAATATCCAATTTGATTTTGACTCTTCATTTCCATTCTAGAAAGACATCCATCCTATTAATGATCACATATTTATTATTTCTATTCTAAAAATGGGAGGAAGGTATGCACTACTACAATCCCCTTTTCATCCAGATTAGCAAAAGTGAAGTGACTGTGAGCAAGAAGGGAACCCTTCCTTATCCCTTTTGTTTGGAGTAAAAGATTTTATTGTCTAAAGAGAAAAGATCTCTCCTGGTAGCAAGAGCTTCACAGCCAAGTCAATGGCTGAATCTGTATTTCATCCCATTGTATTTTCTGCTTTATGATGGCAAATCACTGTTATTGATACTGTTTGAGCTGCTGAAAGTGGATTTCTTAACGAAGACATTATACACAAGATATTGCTTGCTTTGTTTTTCTTTTCCCCTGAATCCCTAATAGCTGCCATTTAATCAAAAGTTGGAAGGTCCACTGATGTTGCAGTGTAATTAAAGGCAAGGATGAGTACTGGTCTGAAATATTTCACTGGGGAATTGAAAAGTGAGCTTTGTCTTTCTAGTCACTGATACCTTTGTTTCTTTTTATTTAATTTAAAAAACTTCCCAATTTACTTACAAATTATATCATTTTTCAAAGAAACCAAACCACTGGAGGACACTTTTCCCCAGCCATAGATTAAAAGAACCAGTGAATAATTTGACCAAGAAAGCCAAACATGGGATCTGTATTCAATGAATATTAAAACAAAAGACACTGCTTAATTATTCTCATTGTTGAAGTTTGAGATTATTAAATGCTAAAGACCCAACAGCAACATTGGATCACAAAGCTTGATTTTCTGAATGTAGCCCCACGTGTTTTCTAATGCCTAGTCAACAAGGCACTGTTGTTGTAAGAATTAACTAAGAAATGAAATGTAGCTGCACACACTCAAATTCCTTTGGGAAATACCTCTTGCTAGAAAAACAAACAACATGGTATAATTTTGAGCAGCTTGTGGCATTTGCCATAATATTGCATCTAGCCTTCATAGCTCCTCCAGAAGAATAAGCAAGGAACTAGAGATGACCAGAAAATAGCCCATAATGCCTCAGTATAGTGGCAATTTCAGCTGTCTCCCCCTATCTTGGAAATATTCCGCTATTTGTTATAGTACTATTTATGCATGGACAAAATCAAAGTTTGATTTTCATATCATCCAAGTTACCTGAGATAAAACCTTGTTGCTTTCCTCTTCCAAGTTCTTGCCATGACCTCCTGTCTCTTAATAGATATGGGGAAACAGTAGAATGTTTCCTCTGGGACCTGATAGAAAATGGCCTGTGACTATTTCAGTTCCTTGCTCACACCTCACTGCCATCTGTTCCTTCTCAAGTCTTATTTTCTGCTCTAATTAGAAAGCTCAGTGCATGTTAAGACCGAAGGGTAGACAGGTGAATGGGCACATCTGGTCCATGTCTCCTCAGATAAAATATGGCAATGAATATTGCTGCATGGTCTAATCATTTCCAGGTCAAGGGCAAATGGGAGAAGAGAGCCCTTTGCACTTCCTCTTGAGTATGTTCTGCAGAAGGCTAAAGTTCACACGAGAAAGTCTGGGCTCTTCATTCCCTCAGCAGGTGTTTTCAGAACTGACTGCTTCACTGGAATGGTCTACGTTTGGCTCAATCAGCTTGCATCTGTTTGCTTCCACTTCTCTCTCATTCCACCAACTGCTTCAATTCCCACCACGAGAGAGACTGGAAGCTTCAGCACAAAATGTTCTGATAATTACCTTGTCTGTGTTTTCCCCCTAGCCGGCATGAGGTACGGGAAGGGATTAATCTGAATTAACTCCACCATATTCTCCCAGTTGCTTGGAGTCAAACACAATTATGTACAGCTCTGAGATGCTTTTTGCTAGCGTGCCCAAGGCATGCTAGCAAATGGTGGAAGATTCTTAAAAATCAAAGAAAAAAGGGTCTATTCCAACATCCTGCCCTAAAGCAAAAATAATACTAATATTAATCCTATAATTAAAGTTTTTAATCTACACCTTGGGTAAGGCAGATACTTAACCGCTCTTGAAATGTTCCATTGATCGAGGTTCCCCAGATTCCCTATGTATCTCAATCTATTGTCCAGCTGTTCTTATAATCATTTTTCCTTAACTTGCAACCTTCATCTGTGCTGTTTCAGCTTAAACCCATTATCTCTAATCCTTCCATTTTCTTTCTGATTTTTAAAGAAGACTTTCAGATACCATGGAAAAGAACCAAACATTAAAAATGAAAACCTACTCCAACGGAAATCCATACACTTGCATTGATGTTAATGGGCAGAATTGCAATCTTAAAAAAAAAAGGAGCAAGACAGAGGATTTTTATGTTGTGCATCAGCTTGTGCAAATTCATGGCATTTGTTGTGGTAATGGACAAGGAGTTTAAATGACTTGTCACAAGAGCATGTTGTTTGAAGCTATTGAAACTGAAAGCCTACCACCAGAAGCTGGACAAACCCATGCCTTATTAAAGCAAATAACATTTTTAGTGGGGATCAGTCTGGTCTCACTGAACACCTGAAGTCTTCAGCCATACTCTCAGCAGGTAACACTTTGTATGAAGCCGAGATAGTTTGTCAGATCCAGGCAGGATCTATCCCGGTGTTTTATAAAGATTTGTAATGGTTTTGACAACTGTTCGGGCCCAGGACACATTCTATATGCCATTTTCAAACCATTTTCAAAGTATCATATCCTGCTTGGTGTAGATCTGGCCCTAGTTAGATGTATTGGCAGAAATATATTGTAAAGCACTTTTCTCTGTCTGTGCAATAAAGAAATATTGCTCAATGTATAGTGTTGCCAGAGTAGATGAACGTATTTTTTTTAAAAAAAAAAATACTCACATTTGCCAATTGAGCGCTTGTGCATGCCGTCTCCTTTAAGGAAAAAAAAATGGTGGGTGCGACGTCCTCTTCCTCCCTCCCCCGTCGTGCTAGATCCATAGGTCTAGCCATGGCCTTAGAGAGAGAACAGAGCAGATTAAAGTATTTGCACAATGAGACAGCCCAACATGGGTTATTTAACTTTCAGTGAGACTGGGGCACATGCAGGGCATGTGAGATTGCCATTTTGAATGTGTAACCCCCACTTTGAGGTTGTCATGTTGTGTGAACCCAACAATCATCAGTTATGTGAGGATTAAATAACCCTCGCATAACCCATGGTCTGTTTTAAGGTTATGCGAGGGTTGTTTAACCATCACATAACCTACACTTGTCAGGTTTCATGACATGACAACCTCCAAGTGGGGTTTGCATATGCAATATATTACCTATTGTACCATGGCTCATCATGGGTTAAATAATTTATTTATTTATTTATTTATTTATTACATTTTTATACCGCCCAATAGCCGAAGCTCTCTGGGCGGTTCACAAAAATTAAAACCACAAAAAACATCCAACAGGTTAAAAACACAATTACGAAATACAGTATAAAAAGCGCAACCAGGATAAAACCACACAGCAAAGTTGATTATAAGATTAAAATACAGAGTTAAAACAGTAAAATTTAAATTTAAGTTAAAATTAAGTGTTAAAATACTGAGTGAATAAAAAGGTCTTCAGCTGGCGACGAAAGCAGTACAGTGTAGGCGCCAGGCGGACCTCTCTGGGGAGCTCATTCCACAACCGGGGTGCCACAGCGGAGAAAGCCCTCCTCCTAGTAGCCACCTGCCTCACTTCCTTTGGCAGGGGCTCACGGAGAAGGGCCCCTGTAGATGATCTTAAGGTCCGGGTAGGTACATATGGGAGGAGGCGTTCCTTCAGATAACCTGGCCCCAAACCGTTTAGGGCTTTAAATGTCAATACCAGCTCTTTGAATTGGGCCCGGACCTGGACTGGCAGCCAATGAAGCTGGAAAAGGACTGGCGTAATGTGATCTCGTCGGCCAGTCCCTGTTAGTAAACGGGCTGCCCTATTTTGTACCAGCTGAAGCTTCCGGACCGTTTTCAAAGGCAGCCCCATGTATAACGCATTGCAGTAATCCAAGCGAGAGGTTATCAGAGCATGGATAAGTGTAGCTAGGCTATCTCTGTCCAGATAAGGGCGTAGTTGGTATATCAACCTAAGCTGATAAAAGGTGCTCTTTGCCACTGAGTTCACCTGTGCCTCAAGTGACAGTTCTGGATCCAAGAGCACCCCCAAACTACGGGCCCGATCCTTTAGGGAGAGTGCAACCCCATCCAGGACAGGGCAAACATCACCTCGCCGGACAGATGAACCACCTGCTAACAGTACCTCCGTCTTGTCTGGATTGAGTCTCAGTTTGTTAGCCCTCATCCAGTCCATTACCGTGCTCAGGCACTGGTTCAGAACAGTCACTGCCTCACCTGGGTTTGGTGAAAAGGAAAGGTAGAGCTGGGTATCATCCGCATATTGATGACACCTCAGTCCACATCTCCGGATAACCTCCCCCAGCAGCTTCATGTATATGTTAAACAGCATAGGGGATAAGATAGAGCCCTGTGGAACCCCATGGCTTAAGAGCCACGGCACAGAGCAATAATCCCCCAATACCACCTTCTGGAATCAGCCATCCAAGTAGGAGCGGAACCATTGCAACGCAGTACCTCCAACTCCCAGCTCAGACAACCTATCCAGAAGGATACCATGGTCGATGGTATCGAAGGCCACTGAGAGGTCCAGGAGAACCAACAGGGTCGCACTCCCCCTGTCTCTCTCCTGACAGAGGTCATCCCACAGGGCGACCAAGGCAGTTTCCGTTCCAAAACCAGGCCTGAAACCCGATTGAATAAGACACAACAAGCCATGGTGTGTCATCCAAACCTAGTCAGTGAGAGTTAACTTGCAATTTTCTATTGTTAAATTTGTTTTGTTTATTTATTTGCAGAGCATTACAGACCCATGAAACTTGTATTAATGAAAATATGAGCCTTGGCAATATTACTTTTGAGTTTCTTCTTCAGCTCTTTTTGAAGAGTACTAAAACATAGTACACATTTGTGTGGTGAAGTGTCTTTCTAGCTTACTTACCATATCTGAAATTCTCTTACATAGTTTTGTTGATGTATACTTTGGGGGTTGTACTTTGCCAAGATGTTTAGTCCATCTATCAGACAAATGGAGGCAAACAGTATTATGTTACTGCCAGGAACATTGAGCCTTGTAAATAATCCTGGTGTCCTCCTCAGCAGGAAAGGATGCTTTGCCAAGATGCTGGTGGCCTTGCTGCTGCCTCCTCCTTCCGCCTTAGGTTAAGTTTGGTAAGCCCTTAGTGAGGCAAGGAAAGGAGGAGGTAACAAAGGTGGCTGCTCAAGGTGCAGGATGAAGAGGCCCTGTCTGACCCACACCTACTTGTGAGTAATTGAACATGAGCACTTGATTTAAAAAGCACCCTATTCAATTACTTGTGACATCTCTAAGGCCCAAAACAGACATTACTTTCAATCTGTATCTAGCAGTAATGTCTTTTCCCCCCATTCTTTCTCTAGAGTAAGTGCTGGGCCTCTGATCAGGATCATAAAAGCCCCCCAACCCTCTTGATCAGGCCCCCTGCAACTACTCAAGAGTAAAGAGAGAGAGAGACTTGCTTGGTACAGATTTGAAGTATTTTCTGTTTTGGCCCTAATTCTGTCATCTTTCCTGTTAGGACCATTAAAAAAAAAGCTTTCTATCTACCTTGTACACAACCAATTTTGCACAGCATTTACAAGAAGAAAAAACCTTGTGGCTCCTCTCCTGTGTGAAAGTGAGCACCAACATCCAAATAAGGTACTGCTACTTGGGAAGATGGTGGGTGGATTGGCATGGAGGCCAGAGTAGCAGTGTAGGTAGGGGCTGAATGCCATTTCCAGTCAGGCCCAGCTTAAAGGTATCTGACCCCAATTCATAATACCTAAAAACTCTTTAACAGCTTCAGACTTGGGGATCTAAAGGGCAATCTTCTAGTATGTGATCTGGATCCCACCACCACCTGGTGAGTGTGGCCAGAAAGAGGGCTTTTTCAGTCATGGCACCCTCTATATGGGATGCTCTCCCCAGAGAGGCTTGCTTGGTACCAGCTGTGATGTCATTCAAGCACTTGGAAATGACACTTCTATTTGTCCAGGCTTTTAACATACCATATCAATCAAATCAGAGTTTTATCAGCTCTACTGAAATTCCATGCTGGGTTTTTATTTTGTTTTGTTTTACACTGTTCTGCATGGTTGTTTTAACTGTTATGTTATATATTTTATAATGGTGCTGTATTATACACATTATCCACCACCCTGATAGAAGTGTGGTCTAACATCAACCACCCCGAAATTAATATATAAGGACCCAGACATTTCAAGCAACTGGGATTAATCATACAGCACTAGTGCACAACAAATAGGATTTAAGATGATGACTTCCCCCCCCCCCCCATTGGCATTCTCATTTCTGTTTGTGTTATTTAGCTTCCTAACCTGCTTCATCCAGACAGGTCAAGACAGTGATAGAATTTAACAACAGCAATAATAGAAAACTATGCCTAATAAATAAAAAATATCACATTAAAATTGCCCCATTCAATCTTATTGCCAGTCACCAAAAGTCAATACAAACAAGTCTCACAGCATATTTGGGGAATGTTGGGCAGTGGGAAAGGATCCCCACACATACAGAAGAGCTATAGCTAATGATTCTGCATGTCGTTAGTTTACACGGCTAATGTCAAGATAAAACAAGACAATGCTTTAGTTTTACATGATTTCATCAGCCCCTCCATCCCAACATGAGGCATGCCTTGCATATATCGACTATATGCCCTTAAGTGCATCATAGGCAAACCCCTCTGCTTGGTTACTTGTCTATTAATGCCATAAAGACAAATCTGCTAATTCAAGACCTGATATCAGCAAGCACTTAGGGTTGGATCTAACAGTCATGCAAGCAGGAGTCCACTGATGCAATGGGACTGCTGCCCATACAATAGGACTTCCCCCATTCTCTCTTCTTCCGTGCAGCCCCCCGCATGCACCCCAATTCTGCTATAGAGGGTCCTCAACCCTTCAGAGCTGCATGGGGGAAGGTAAATCTGTTCCACTAACTGTTTCCCTTTTACTAGTGTACAGACACAGTTGGATCCAGTCCTTTGTAAGTACAGTGTAAAAAGTTAAATCCCTCAAGGTCTAATAGCTTCATCACACCAGTGACACTGTGCAATCACTATGAATTGTGTGCAAAGGACTCTAAAGTTTTCCAGCTTATAAACTGCTTTGACTGTGAAGCACTCCCATGCATCCTGCTATAATTGTGCTTCTTAGCCAAAAGAACGGACATATTTTACTACCCCTTTAGGAGCTAATCTTTTGTTGTTCTCCGAGCGACCACTGGGGGCGCAGGAGGTTGATTAGATACGTTTAAAGTACAAATTAAACAAATGCTTACATCTGCATATATTTTAAAGATAAAGACATCAAAATTGGCACAGTAATAGATATTAAGGAGGGCTTTTAGCATACCAAATTTGAATCGGATTGGGTCATCCGTTGATTTTTTATGATTTTTTACATTTCTCCTCCTTAAACCCTTTTCTGGGTACGCAAAGGATCTTAGGAGCGCCACCACCCAGGGTGTGATTTAGCTAATAACAACAATGACAGCTTTATGCTATGGGGATAATTTGAGGGAAATGGGTATGTGGGATGAAGCTCCAAGTCAAGAAGAAGAAATGGATTAGGTCTTTACTCCAAATTCAAGCTACAGAAAATGGAAAAGGGTTAACTCCCGGTACTAGTTCCTGTTTGAAGCAAATGCAAGCTTCCCATCAGTGTGAACAATGGTTTTGTTTGGCTGCAAAATGAAGCTGTACTTTAGTAAGTGTGGGGATAATTTGACGGAATCAAGAACTACAATGAGGTTTAGGTCAAGTACTCAGAAGAACAGGCGTGGGTAAATCAAGGGCAGGAATGGTGGCAAAGATTACAGCATCAAGAACTCAAGGATTATACCTAAGAGTGATTTGTCCTTGAATTTCTTCCTCACATAAACTGGTATTGAAATAATTCTGAGCTACAGGTTTTTATAATAGCAACCTGGTGCACTCTGCTTGCTCACGACCAGAAATTGTGCTTGAAATTTACCACCAGAGCTGGCACCAGACTTTCAGATTTACAGCACAGTGAAAGAAAACCCTATTAATCTTTCATCCTTCACTCAGCTGTAAATTCGGATCATATTTAATTCAAAGGCATCAAGGTCTCTCCTGTTTCTGCCATCATCAGAGGCCTATAATGTAAAACTTTCTTGAATGTGTGGAGAAATCAAGGAAAAAATGTTTAGCATCGATAAGAGAATGGGTTTTTGTTTCTGTCTGTTTATTCTCCATGGGTGCTGAGCTGAATATCCACTCATGAATACGTTAAGGGTGAAAACAGTACTTCTGAAGAGGTATGTGTAATATTATGTTCCCTCCCCTCCCGCAATGCCCCGTACATGCACTCCTTCCCCTTAAGTGTACCCTTTCCCCATTGCTCTTCATAGCTGTTCGCAAACACTGTTCTCCATCCCTGCTACTCCTTCAGCACCATTTTTAACGACTTGTTCTTCACTATGTGATCTCAGCCAATCAGTGGGCACATGATGAGTGTGATGACTTCACAATGCTGAGTTGTGAATCAGACTGGCCTAAGGGATCCTGTCAAATGATGCTAATTCACAAGTGAGGGTTATAGGATGTAGGAAACATTGACCTCCCTCTGAATTGTCTTTCTTTGCCCTCATTGACATCATTGTATAGCCATCATGGAGATTAGTTACTGCTAGAGGAAAATATTCCTTATTGATCATAGAGGGAAATTTCCATGCACATCACTAAAAGAAATCTATCTATTGTGAGCTGAGACCCAAGGGTTGACTAAATCTCAGAGCAATGTTTGAGAAATTCCCAGAGAGGGAAGATTTTTGAACACTACACATTTATCTCAGACACTAGGGAGAAGAAAACAGCTTAGAGGCTTTCATCTTTTCTATTGGCTGTGGGTGCTGCAGGCATTTGTGCATAGAGTTGATACTTCAGTATTCAACCAAGGCAAGAAACCCACAGACACGATGCCTTTTTAAAAACACAGATATAAGACTTTTATTGCAACAGATTGAGAAAAGACTTGCAATGGGGTGGAGTATATATATCCCTCAAGATGCTGTTGGATTTGATTTGATTTATTACATTTATATACTGCCCCATAGCCAAAGCTCTCTGGGCGGTTTACAAAAGTTAAAAACAGTGAACATTAAAAAGTATACAAAATTTAAAACCATCAAAACATAAACAGTATAAAAACAACAGTATCCATTTAAAAACAACAGCCCCCATCATCCCTGACCATTGGCAATGCTGACTGGGGTCAATAGGAGTTGGAGTCCAACAACATCTGGTTCACCATCCCAGCCTCACAACAAAACTCTATAGAAAGGGATTAGGAAATATTAAGTATTATTATCTCTAAATTAAAAACAACAACTCTTTAATTGTTTTGGAAGGCAAGAGTAGTTCTAGATAATGAACAAAGCAAAAGAAAGTTAGAAGCAAAACATATTACCAAAATACTGTTGTTATAAAAGTACAGTTTTATGCCTGTCTACTGATAGGAAAGTCTCACTGATTGCCAAATAAAGGTGCAGTCCTATGGGATTGTTGCCCAAATGATGGATGCCTCCATAAGTATGCACAGTGTTGCAGTAACAATATTCATGTTGAACCTACAAAGAGTGTTTAAAAGATCACACAGTGAAAAGTAAAGAAAAATGCCATTTTTCAACATTAATAATAATAAATTTATTTCTTACCTGCCTCTCCATTCCGATTGAGGCGGGGAACAACAACAAACGACAAAATACACAATACTCAACTAAAACATAATATACATTGTTTAAAACATCCTTAAAAACATCTTAAAAACATTCTAAAAGCATCTTTAAATTCCACTGGATAGGCCTGCTGGAAGAGATCAGTATTTATAGCTTTCTTGAATGCTAGTAGACTGTTAAATTGACGAGTCTCCTCCGGCAGGCCATTCCAGTCTGGGAGCAGCAGAAGAGAAGGTCCTCTGGGTAACAGTTGTTAATCTAGTTTTTGCTAGCTGAAGTAGATTCTTCCCAGAGGACCTGAGTGTGCAAGGTGGGTTGTACAGGAGAAGGCGATCCCACAGGTAGCCTGGACCCAAACCATGTAGGGCTTTAAAGGTAATAACCAACACTTTATACTTTGCTCGAAAACTAATTGGCAGCCAGTGAAGAGATTTTAAAATTGGTGTGATATGGTCATGCCTAGATGTACCAGTGTCTTCATCATCAGCATTTAAAATTCAGTACATCACACTTCCATTCATGCTAGTTTTCAGGGCAGGATTAATATTGTTTCTCACCTTGAAGCTGCAGTGCAATACTCATTTCCCTGAAAATAACCCCCATTAAATTCAATGAGTCTTTCTTCTGTGTAGACATGTATAGGATTGCACTGACAGTCCTGTAGCCTTTAGAGCTTATGTTCCTAACCCAGCATTTCCTCTCAGTGACTTGAAAAGTTCCTTTTTCACATCATACTGAGGAGGAAATAATTTCTAAACAACCTTCACCCTAGAGATGGCCATTGCTTGGCAATCCGGCCTTTTGGGGGCTCAAAGGACTTTGGCTGCCTGCCCGACTTGGCTTGCATTTGCAAGCTGAGCCACAGGTTTTCCCCAAACTCTGGGTACTTTTTTCTGATTTTGGGAGGGGGGTTTCAGGCCACAATTTGTACAAATCTGTGCAGTTTGTGCTTTGCGCAAATCATGCAAATTGCATTTGC
Source organism: Elgaria multicarinata webbii (assembly GCF_023053635.1). Classification (NCBI taxonomy): domain Eukaryota; kingdom Metazoa; phylum Chordata; class Lepidosauria; order Squamata; family Anguidae; genus Elgaria; species Elgaria multicarinata. Next base: position 171,728,662 of record NC_086171.1, read on the forward strand.
AATTCACACAAATTTAAAAGTATGGAAAACCGCTACATACCAAGTCAGGCCAGTTAGCAGAAAATGGCCCAAAGTCCAGGGGGGCAGGCGCACTAAAGCGCATTGAGCTCCACCACCACCCCAACAGCCCTATTTCAGCCACCCTCTGAGTGGAGCTGGAGCTGGATCTCCAATGGCAAGTGCAGAAGGATAGTCAGAAACTTAAGGAACTCATTCTCACATTTGTATCAATGATACAGGGATACAAAAGTGAGAATGAGTTCCTTTAGTTTCTAACTATCCTTTCTTTTCTATCCCATGGGTTTACTCTTATCTGAGTTCCACTGAGGTAAGGCATCAGCACCTGGCATTCCATGGCAGAACGCTAGGTGGCTGGATATGCAAACTGCAATTGAATTTTCCAAGAACGCCCTGGAAGGACACTGGTGCTGCTGGCTGTGGCAAGGTGTGCCTGAGAGGCCACATCAATTAAAACGGGGGGTGGGGTGTTGCACCAGAGGACTCTTTGCCAAAGGCCCACTCACACCTGATGCCAGCCCTAGTTCCACGCTGTTTAACTAGATGAATCTCTAGAATTATTTCTGCAATTGGAACATGCAATGTTTTCTGTTTGAAAAGGATGAGCACTTCAGTGACAACAAGAAGGCACAACTTGCTGCGTCTCATTTCCTAAGGTGGAAGTAAACTGCAGCATTGTTTCCCACGAAGGCAAGAACCATCCCATTATTAAAAAACGCTCTGGCTCAACATGTTCAATTAAATGCATGTGCCATGTTCTCCAGATAGCTTGTAATTGATGATCTGATTTATAGCATAGGTGGAGCTGCCTCACTGGCAAAGATCCAACTGGTGGAGAATGCCCTATTTTAAGCATGATTTCCCCAGGGGCAAACTTTAAACAGTTGCATTTACAAACAACTTGATTTCATATTAACCCAGTTTTGTAATTGCTTCCTTGGGAAAATAAAATCAAGGCTTCAGTATCTTCTCGCCCAGAACTTCGAGGCATTAAATGCAAGCAATTAAAGAGAAGATTTTTTTAAAGAGGAGGATTGTGAGGTGAGCAGCTGGAGGTCAAGCTCATTGGGTGAGTGGGGGAATTGGATATATATATATATATATATATATATATATATATATATATGATAGTAGCAGGTAATACATTTGAGTGGAAATCGTCATTTAAATCCCACAAATCAACATTATTATTCAAATGCTGTTCCTTCCCAAAGATTGCTTACTGTAGCTTTAAATGAATGACACTTTAAGAACAAAGGCACCAATCAAAGGAAATGCCCACGGAGATTCATGTACAATGTGGGACTTTCCAACCATCATTCCTGTATTATGGACATCCCTTGAGCCTTTTCCTCAGTATCTCATTGCAAGAGACTTTTTAAACATTCTTCTGTATTTACATGCACTGGGCTGTGAGGACACATTGGCTCATAACCAAAATCTTCCACACTACAAAAACAATGAAGGTATACCCATGCAATTGTAGGTATACAGCTTTGAAGTATAGATGTGGATGGTGAGCCTCTAGAACTGACTGGGTAAGCAAGGAAAGGCTACCGTGTCTTCCGGTTAAGATTGACAAAACTTGAGCCAGCAACCTTGTGGTTCCATTTGTCTTGATGCTACACTATATTCTCAGCTCAGGAGAAGGGTTGTGGAATGTTTTGTTCTTTAAACCCACACCCCTCTGCTCATTTGTTCCTGCTTACCATAGTTAAATATAAACACCTCATCTAACTCCTGCTTAAACAACAGGATTTCTCTGTGTTTAGGGCTCCTAATTTCTACTCCTTTCATGTCTTCTGATTTGGCTGCTTGCTCCTGGCTGACAGGTTTCTTCGCACCACCTGTTTTGGACCTCTGAGGGCCACTAGAGACCTTCACCTTACTTCAGAAGAAACCTGATTCTGCCATTCTTGGCCTCCTTCCGACAATGAACACTGTTCTGTTTCCATTCCCATTGCTGCTATTCTTTCTTCATACCGATGTCTTCCTTTCTTCCACGTCGCTTTCCTCTTTGCTTCCTACCACTGCACTCCTGCAAAATAAATTCACACCTCGTTCACCTTGCTTGAGCATCAAATCAGCCCAGCTGCAAGGAAGTGGTGCACACTTAATTGCAATTGAAATCAAGGGGATGTGAGTTCATGACATTGAATTCCTTAGATGAGATATCCTGATTTGCAGTTCCAGATGGATTCCAATGCATACATAGGAACCCTGTAAAGGTGGATTTATCCATTCACTTCAATGGAGAGGTCAGCTCTATTCAGGTACATATATCTCATTTAACTGAATAGAAATTTCCTGATGGACAGAAAATCTTTGTGCTCTACTGTGCTTTGAGAAACAGTCACCGCAGGTCATACATGTATATTTGGCCAATTAGAGCATGCTAAGTCTATGTTGTGCATGCCCCCACCGAACTGCTTTGGATCCCCTTCCAGTTGGGGCCCGAACTGTTTCGGGTTGATCTGGACCTCCCCTGATCCACTCCAGAACCAGGCTTAGGAGGTCCAGATCGGCCCGCTCCACTTCAGGTTCAGGGATCCAAAATGGAGCGGAGCACACCCCTACTAGAAAGGTCCTTATACCTCATTTCCCCTACCCCTTCTGGCAACCAGGTTGAAATGTGTGACTTCCCTTGGGCAACATGCCTGAATCATATTAAGGCCTAGGGACAATTGCTGGCATACAATGCTGTACTTGCATCAGTAACAGAGGTTGGGTTCAGTCGCAGTGCCCAATTCCTGGCTGTCATATCATTCATCAATAGTAGCATCAGCTCAATTTCAGACCCATTGAATTTTATTACGTTTTTTTGTGGATCTTGTTTTGTTATTGGAGCTAATAGCTAAATAACCAAAAGACACCACTTAGCATAACTAAGAACATCATAATTTGGCTCGAGCAAAGTTCCAACTAAATATTAAAAAATGTCTTTCCTGATACCAATGTTATGATATTTGCATAGCTAAAAGTGCTTTTAAGGATGAACTGGGCTTTTAATGACATCTGTGTCTTCCATTAGAAAATCGCAGATGAGTACAAAGTGACCTTGGTGCCAGTTTGGCATCTAATTGCAAAACTGTGAGTGGTTTCACAATGCTGGAGATTAGGAAGAAATGCAAATCAAATCAAAACCTACTTTACGTCTTCCCCCACCTCCTGCTTCTCAAAGTGTAGACAGGAAAATCATTTTAAACAGAACTGCCGAAATAAAAAGAATTCAACTGAAAAGAAAAGGAATGTCTTTTGACAGACGTTAAAACTTCAAAAGCTATCAAACAAAGATATAAATTAAAAGGTGCTATGTACATTGATGGTGCTATATAAATAAATAATAATAATTAATAATAATAATAATGTTCTCTACAAAATGATCAATTTTAATTGTTCTCTCATTGAAATCCACTAGTGGGCTAGCAGAAGTGTGCACTGAAAGTTCTCAAAACTATTGTTGTTTTAAACAGCATTCCGCTGTGTCCTTGATCATTTGAAGGGAGTATTTCATGTGTACGTACGGTTCCATTGACAAAGTAGCAGGTTGAGCTGTGTTAAGCAAATAATACTTTTCCCTATCAGTGATGCCTCTGGGGACTTTTTTAGTTTCATCCCACGTACCTGCTTCCCTCGGATTATCCCCGTAGTGCTAAGCTTTCACGTTTGTTGTTTTTGCTACTGGGTGATAGCGATCCTTTGCATACCAGGAAGTGAGTTTAAGGTGGTGGATGTAAAAAATCATTAAAAATCAATGGATGACCCAATTCAATTCAAATTTGGTATGTTTAAAGCTCTCCCTAATATCTATTGCTGTGCCAATTTTGGTGTCTTTTTCTTGAAAGCTTATGCAGATGTTAGCATTTCTTTAAAATCCTGCTCTTGCGCCCCAGTGATGGCTCGGAAGATACGCTCAAAAAGTAGAAGCTAAATACAGTGAACCTTTTTGCTTTATTGCACAATTAAGGCAGGATGCATGGGAGTACTTCACAATCAAAGCAGATTATAAGGTGGAAAACTTCTGAGTCCTTTGCATGCAATTCGCAGTGATTGCACAGTATAACGCTGGTGTGATAAAGCTCTTTAACAACTTCTGTATACAGGGCACAGTAGGCTTTACTGACATGATTTAAAGAACTGTGGGTACAATGCAGCCACAGTGAGCCAAAATGACATATCTAATTTTGTCTCTATTTTTATGAAAGCAGAATAGTGCCTCTCATTTGAAACAATTTTTATACTCCTTGAAAAAGTAGACTTAAATCACTCTTTAAAATTCCTTTTGGTGCCCTTTTATTGCCTGGGCTCTAGGGATGTGCAAATCAGCAAAACTCAGGCTTTTCAAAGTTGTCCCAATTAGATCTCGAATCTTATTTATTATTACATTTGTTTGTTTGTTTGTTTGTTATTACATTTATATCTCACCTTTTTTCCTCCAAGGTACCCAAGGTAGCATACATAATCTTTCTCTTCCTCTCCATTTTATCCTCACAACAACAACCCTGTGGTTGGACTGGGCTGAGAGTCTGGGCTGAGTTGGGCTGGGCTGAGAGTCTGTGACTGGCCCAAAGTCACCCAATGAGCTTCCATGTCCAAGTGGGGACTAGAACCCAGATCTCCCGACTCGTAGTTCAACACTCTAGCCCCTACACCACACTGGCTCTCTTGTTCTGGCTAGAGTCTACATCAGATTGTGAGGTTTGTTTGTTTTTCTTTTTGCATGAAAGTCCATGCGAATTTTGGTACCTATTTTCCAATTGTACACCTCAATTGTGTGCATCTTTGAAAACGACACATTCTTCTCCCATTGGTTAGAGCATATTCATGTATGTTTTTCAAAACCTTGGAAAAGTGTGAATTTCAAAGGCTAAGTGAGATTCGGTTCACACAGTGGTTTGAAATTAGGTACGTTTGCCTTAAAATGTGAACTGAACAGATTCCCCACCCCCCTATCACAATGGCCATTTCTACAACTGCCTTTTTTCCAGGGATCATCCCGGGATCATCCCTATGCATCCAAATGACATAAAGGTGACCCCAGGAGCAGGCAGGGACGATCCCTCCATTTTCCTGGGATAATCCTTAGGTGTAGAAGAGCCAAAAAACAAACGTCAGAATGCAAGTTTATAACTGGAGCTGCAAAATACAAGTCCAGCTGCAGATGTGAACATGCGTGCCAACCCAGCTCTTCATTTCTCAACATCTACAACACCTTCATACTTCCATAAATACTTTAACACACAACCTTTACCACAGCTGAAGTTGAGTGTGGGTGAAGTTTGGAAATATTTTTCTCTCCTAGGATTCATCTCTGGATGGTGATAAGTGAAATATGAATCTTACAAAAAGAAAACAGTCTCCCAGCAGGCCCCCTCCCCTAGCATCTTTTCAAGATACTATTACTCCTATTCTGCACAGAGATTGAAATTGCCTGTTCTCTGGGCTCCCCTTTTAGATCTATTTTACACATTCTCTATCTAGATTTTAGAAACCAGGTAACTGTAACGGCCAAGAAGACATGACTTCACTGTTATATTTCAGCCAGCACATGTCATTATCACTCCCTGATATGTTTTATTCATGCATAGTGATTAATTGTGCATCCAGGATGATTTCAGAAGCAGTCGTTGTGTCTTGGTAGGATAGTCGCCTATATTAGCAAAGCGATCTGGATACTCACCAGCTGGAGTAGCCTTTAGTTTGATAGAGCAAGCCTTCAAGCAAACTTACACAGCTGTCAGACTAGATACACTGTACCCATCCCATCTGAGTGAAGCCATGCCCACTGGAGCACCTAGGCACAGCCCTTACCATGGTGTACTTCTATATCCCCCTGAGAAAGAGGTCTGTCCACTTCAGTCCCCTGGGGGGAGAGGGTAGACATATAACTCTCTCAGACTACTAGGCCTAATCTACACGAAGCAGGATATTGCACTATGAAAGCAGTATATAAAAGGCAGGAGCCACACTACAGCTTTATACCTGTATTGAAGTGCACTGACAACTGTTGGGGCCCACTGACACATACCATATACCGCTTTCATAGCACTATATCCTGCTTGGTGTGGCTCCTGCCTTTTAAATACTGCTTTCATAGTGCAATATCCTGCTTCGTGTAGATTAGGCCCTAACCTCAAGTGGGTTCAAACTGTATGGACTAAAGCTTTGTTCTGATTAAGAAAGACCACACCTAGTGGCTGACAATGTTACTGTAGCAGTCAACCATATGGACACATTTAATTTAAATTAAATTAAATTATGCATTTTTAAAACAAAATAAGCTCAAGGTTCAGAGTCCTAGGATCACCTTACTTTTAGGTGACTAGGTTTCATGATCTTGTCATGATGGCACTAACAGATAGATGAACAGAAAGACAGACGTATATTTATTTATTTATTTATTTATTTATTTATTTATTTTATTATTGCATTTATATCCCCTTTTTTTCCTCCAAGGAACCCAAGGCAGCATACATAATCCTCCTCCTCCTCTCCATTTTATCCTCACAACAACAGCCCTGTGGGTTGGGCTGAGAGAGTGTGACTGGCCCAAAGTGACCCAGTGGGTTTCCACAACTGAGTGGGGACTAGAACCCAGATCTCCCGACTCCCAGTCCAACACTTTAGCCACTACACCACATTGGCACCACATATATACTCCTTTATTATACTATATTAGCTAGGGCTGCCTATTTTTTCTCCCAATGGCTGGCTAGGAAGCATCTCTGGACATGATCCATTCAATCAGATATCTTTCACTATTGGATCAGCAGGCATGACCTAATACTGGAGCATCTTGTGAATCATTTGTTTGTTTCTCAAACTAACAACTCTGTTTTACTTGATGAAAAATTTAATTCAGCTGAGCTCAAAGAGCTCAGAAGCAGGAGACATGGATTACATTCAGACAAGAATTATTTAGCAGAAATAAGCAAAATTTCATTAGATAGTGGTAAAATAGACACAATGTTTTGATTCTTTAAAAATGCATTCAGTGCTTATTCATGTACAAGAAAGACCTTCAAAACATTTGCTGAACAATTCTACCTTCTGTTCACCATACTGTTGACGTAAACCTGAAGTAACCTCATTAACATCAGTGGAGTTAATTAATTTCTACTTGCTTGCACTTAACCACATAGAATGGGAACAGAATGTACGGTCTGTATCTAATACATTTTATGTTTACAAGACATTAGAAGGAAGTCTCCGTAAAACATAAATTTTTATTTCTTCCACTTGCATATTTAGAATGGCCACTTGCTTAGCTTCATCACTAGATCTTTCTCTAGTTCTTTACTCCCAGCAGCCTTACAGAGAACATTTAACTAAGTGTGTATGGGCAGAAAATCATGTGATGGATGTTCACCATTTCCAATGTTCTACCTAAATTATGGAATTCCCTACCACAAGATGTTGTGATGGCCACCAATTTGGAAGGCTTCAAAAGGAGTTGGATAAATTCCTGGAGGAGAAGGTTATCACTGGCTACTAGCCCTGATGGTTATGTGTTACCTCCAGTATCTGAGGGAGTAAGCCTGTGTTCTCCAGTTGCTGGGGAACATGGGTGGGAGGCTGCTGTTGCACCATGTCCTGCTTTGGAGGTCCCTGGTCAACGGCTGGTTGGCCACTGTGTGAACAGAGTGCTGGACCTGATGGACCCTCAGTCTGATCCAGCATGGCACTTCTTATGTTCTTACACAGTGCAGCTGAAATGGGAAATGAGGGTGAAATTCTCCTCTTTTTCCTTCCTTCCTTCCTTCCTTCCTTCCTTCCTTCCTTCCTTCCTCCTCCTCCTTCTTTCTCTTGGTATTTTTCCTCCCATTGAAACCAACAGGAGGGAAAATTATTACACCAGCCTTCTGGTGCCTTCCAGATATTTTGGACCACAGCTCTCATAATCCCTAACTATTAGACATACTGGCTGAGGCTGATTTCCTTTCATTTATTTCTATTCCACCCCATAGCAGAAGCTCTCCGGGCAGTTCACAAAAATTGGGTGTTGTAAGCCTGGATGTTGTTGCTGCTGCTGCTGTTGATGATGATAAATGTCTGTCCTTTGCAAACTATAAGACCTTGAACAACTTGCACCCCACAATTCCATCAGCAGCACCCTGACTCCAGACACGAAATATTGCAATGCTAGTTTCATCAGCTGGTTAGAAGCATTTTCAAGTATGTTGTTGCTGTTGATTCAGTCATGAGAGGCATTCTTTCTAGAAGATCAGACTTAAAACCTGGAAGTACATTACCAGTGATAGAGGGCAGAGGCCCAAGGATTTCTTGACTTTAGAGAATTACTTTACATTATGCTACTGTACTTTACAAATTATTACACTATATCCCAGGCACCCAAAGGGTACAATAAGGCACCTTTCCTAGCACTTCTGTGCATATAAATAAGCAATTATGCCAATAAAACAAATACTGATTTAATGCCCCATAAAGGATGGAGTTGTGACCATTAAAACTAGGCATTATGGACAATTTACAGAATTATCTGTAGAGGTACAATAACAAAGACACTGAAAAAGATATACATTCACCCTTGAAATGTCACTGTTTTGCAATTCCTTTGTTCTAGCAAACAATGGTAAACAATGTTCCACTGACCTCCAGTGGGGACAATTGGAAAATGCATCAGTTTTGTTCCCCAAAGTGATGGAGAAATGTATTATTTTTGCTTGGTTCCCTCCCCCACTTCTCACAGTAACACGAACCAATGGCATTTGGGTAGAGGTGCACTCTGCAAGCACAGTCACACCTCTGCCTTACCTTAAATGACACAGTTCTAATCTATTAAAACTAATGGTGTGAATGATTTCAGACCATTACTTCCCATTGCAGTGACAGCAAGTACACAAAGAGAATCCAGGAGCCTGTTTCTGTAAGACATTTACATGATGGATAGGAGCACTGGGGACACTGTTCTGAGGTAGACAAGTTTGTTGACATAATGACACATATCTTTTGGCTTTTCTTTGTGCTGCCGCTATGAAAATACAGCAGTGTGGTGCACTTGCTGGCCTTAGCAGATATCTTGTCCAAAATAGGAAGGGTGAACTCAAAATAAAAAGTCATCAGCATGGTACCCCATGCTTTGACCAAGTGTTCTATCTATGGTCAATTGTCCAGTGGCCTTGGACAATGGCACTTATTTAAAAAGAAATAAGTTGTTGTGTTGGCCTCTTTTAATAAAACGGACACAACATCTATTCTGCCTGATATTACCTGAGTGGTGTGAAGTTGCTGCACAAAGTGCCCTTACCAAGCCTTCCCCCCAACCTTATTCTTCTATATGCTTTGGACTACAACTCCCAGAATTCATGACCATTGGCCATGTTGACTGGGAGTTGAAGTCAAAAACATCTGGAAGGCACCGGGTTGGGAAAGGCTATACTAGGTGATGTCAGAAATCCTAGACCATATAGGAAGATTCCATGATGTAGCTCAGGAATTGGGATTGTTTGGCCTTCCAGATGTTGTTGGACTGTAACTCCCATCATCCTTCATGATTATCTATACTGAGTAGAGTTGATGGGAGTTGCAGTCCAACAACATCTGGATAGCCACATGTCATCCCCCCCACAGATGTAGTTCTTTGTCATTGCCATAGAAAGATCAAAATAAGGAGTGTTTGCACCTAATCATCCCTACCAGAGGCCAAAACTCAAGATCATAAGTGCACCCAGTGTCCTTCCCTGGCAGGAAACTCAGACTGACAGGAATGGAAGAAACCTGATAGCATCCAAATGTGCCTGGACCTGATTACATGGTATGTGGATGGGTGCAAGAGGAGTCCAGAAGTGTTCAATTCCTACTTTGCCTCGGTCTTCTCCCAAAAGCGGATCTATGATCCCCCTGGAAAAAGTGAAGCAGACGTTGAGGGGGCAGGATTGCAGTTTGAGATTGATAAACAAATGGTCAAAGAACACCTAATTTCCTTGAATGAGTTCAAATCCCCAGGGCCCGATAAACTGCATCCAAGAGTAATGAAGGAGCTAGCGGAAGAACTCTCAGAACCTTTGTCTATTATCTTTGCAAAATCATGGAAGACGGGTGAGGTGCCGGACGACTGGAGGAGGGCTAACGTTGTCCCTATCTTCAAAAAGGGCAAAAAGGAGGAACCTGGGAACTACAGACCAGTCAGCCTGACATCCATCCCTGGGAAAATTCTGGAGCAGATTATAAAGAAGTCAATCTGTAAACACCTTGAAATCAATGCAGTGATTACTAGAAGCCAACATGGATTTGTCAGGAACAAATCCTGTCAGACTAATTTGATCTCATTTTTTGATAGGATAACCTCCCTTGTGGACTGTGGGAATGCTGTGGATGTCATATATCTTGACTTCAGCAAAGCTTTTGACAAAGTACCACATGACATTCTGATTAACAAACTAGCTAAAAGTGGGCTAGATGGAACAACTATTAGGTGGATCCACAGTTGGCTACAGAATCGGACTCAAAGAGTACTTATCAATGGAACCTTCTCAAACTGGGGAGAGGCAACGAGTGGGGTGCCGCAGGGCTCAGTCCTGGGCCCAGTGCTCTTCAACATTTTTATTAATGATTTGGACGAGGAGGTGCAGGGAACGCTGATCAAATTTGCAGATGACACCAAATTGGGTGGGATAGCTAATACCCTGGAAGACAGAAACAAACTTCAAAGTGATCTTGATAGGCTGGAGTGCTGGGCTGAAAACAACAGAATGAAATTTAATAGGGATAAATGCCAAGTTCTACATTTAGGGAATAGAAACCAAATGCACAGTTACAAGATGGGGGACACTTGGCTCAGCAATACTACAAATGAGAAAGATCTTGGAATTGTTGTAGATCACAAGCTGAATATGAGCCAACAGTGCGATATGGCTGCAAGAAAGGCAAATGCTATTTTGGGCTGCATTAATAGAAGTATAGCTTCCAAATCACGTGAGGTACTGGTTCCTCTCTATTCGGCCCTGGTTAGGCCTCATCTAGAGTATTGCGTCCAGTTCTGGGCTCCACAATTCAAGAAGGACGCAGACAAGCTGGAGCGTGTTCAGAAGAGGGCAACGAGGATGATCAGAGGTCTAGAAACAAAGCCCTATGAAGAGAGACTGAAAGAACTGGGCATGTTTAGCCTGGAGAAGAGAAGATTGAGGGGAGACATGATAGCACTCTTCAAATACTTAAAAGGTTGTCACACAGAGGAGGGCCAGGATCTCTTCTCGATTCTCCCAGAGTGCAGGACACGGAATAACGGGCTCAAGTTAAAGGAAGCCAGATTCCGGCTGGACATCAGGAAAAACTTCCTGACTGTTAGAGCAGTGCGACAGTGGAATCAGCTACCTAGGGAGGTTGTGGGCTCTCCCACACTAGAGGCATTCAAGAGGCAGCTGGACAACCATCTGTCAGGGATGCTTTAGGGTGGATTCCTGCATTGAGCAGGGGGTTGGACTCGATGGCCTTGTAGGCCCCTTCCAACTCTGCTATTCTATGAATCTATGATTCTATGATACTTTAATCTTTAATAAAAGAAAGAAAGAAAGAAAGAAAGAAAGAAAGAAAGAAAGAAAGAAATGTTCCTTGATGCCTCCTCCTTTATTCTGATGACACACATCAAGGTATTTTGTTTTTCACACCATCTGTATTATTTGGTTTGCACCTTATTAACAACATTGGAAGAAAGGTGTTGACTTCTTTGAAGTAGTGGTGTTAACAGAAGATTCATAGTTGCTTTATTATTTTTTCGGGGGGGAAAGAAATAGAGAAATAAAAGGGAAACTTAATTTTAAACTAAGAAATACTTCATGTCACCATCTGGAGTAGGAGAGAAAGAGAAAACGTGTTGACACATTAATAATGATGGCTCTGAAGAATACACTGGAAAACATGAAGGGTAGATCAGTTGTTAAAACACCATCTCAAGGTTGTAGGAATGACCTTCCAAAGAAAAAAATTAAGATGAGGATCAAGATCTTTGACTCACATAACACAAGCTCCTGCCTTCAGTAAGACAGGGGTGTAGCTCAGCACCTAAGCCAGTATACTTGGCTTGGTCAGTATAGGAAGCCAATATGAGAAGCAAAGACATAACTACTTATCTCTTCGTTGCTGTCAGGCCCACCTGTTGAGTTGTCTTTCATTCATTGTGGAAGTGGAATCATTGCATATTTCCCTGTGGCAAGCTCTGGTAGTGTTTGAGGGATGAGGTTGCCAGGTTCACATTGGAACAACGTATGTCAGCATCAGCAGCTCAGAGAGGGAGGATGTAGGAGAAGCAAAGCCAGTTTGGTGCCAGCATGCTGAATTCTGTGAGCACCTCTGCTGAAATTTTCCCAAGCAGAATCGAGGCACAGTCCTCAAGCAGCATCCCCTCCCCAACTTGATTCTACTTGCGTCCTTCCAGAACTCTCCCACCTTCAAGGGAAGGGGAGACTGGGTAGCAGGAAGAAGAGGGATCCAGAGTGGACAGGAAAGACCCATCTAGATTTTCCTTCAATGGGAAATGAAGCATCTTTTCCTGACGAAAGTGATGGGGTTGGACCACACATGTGAAATGCACCAGGCTGGTTTTCCATACTAGGCAACAGCCACCTGGTACACATGGATGCATGAAGCTGCCTTATACAGGTCATTGGTCCATCTAGCCCAGGACTGCCTGCTCTGACTGGCAGCTGCTCTCCAAGGATGGAGGAACATAAGAACATAAGAAGAGCCATGCTGGATCAGGCCAAGGGTCCATCTAGTCCAGCACTCACCCATTGGCCAACCAGCTGTCGACCAGGGACCAACGAAGCAGGAAAGGTTTCTCAAGTTGGTGCTATATGAGAACCTTTCAGACGGAGGGGCAGGGGGTTCAACCTGGCACCTTCTAAATGCAAAGCTGCCACTGCGCTAATACCAGCCTCTGTAGATGACCCCATGCTCCAAATGTGATGAAATCAGGATGGGAAATAGCAATGGGGGAAGCAGAAACCAACTGTGGTAGTCCTTTAATATGCATATCAAACCGAAGCCAGTTCTGAGTGAATTATCCAATGAAAACAGCATGTTATAATGGAACTGGTCCAGAGGGGGCAGCTCTGGGAAGGGGTGTGGATTCACTTCTCGCTCATCATTGTCTACTACTGCTCTCCAGAGTTTCAGGTAGGAGTCCTTCTCAGACCTCATTTCTGAGATCAGCGCCAGGCAGTGCACCTCGAATCATCTGCATGCACATGAAATTCACTTGTTCTTCAGCTATCGGAAAACTTGGGTTATGGGAGTTTTACATCACATTCACATCACAACAGAACTCTATCCATTTGGGCAAACCAGTTGCTTTAGGAATTCGCTAAGGCAACCTCTCCCAACCTGGCTCCCCTCCAGATATTTTGGAATTCAGCTGTCATCATCCTCAGTCAGCGTAGCCAATCATCAGGGATGATGGGAGGCATAGTCCAAAACATCTGGAGGAGTGCCAAGCGAAAGTCATGTGGAGTGAGTACAAAAGGAATCTACAGCGAAGGAAGAGGACTGTCCTTGCAACTTTTCTTCACCTTGAACCCTGTCTGATGCACTTTGGGAACAGCACTAAAGTTGTTTGGAACTAAACCCAGCCAAATTGCCAAGCTAAAAAAAGAAAGAGCTGAACCTTCGAGCTGCACGGCATCATTCATCATTCAATCCAGGCTGGTTGTTTCCAGATACTTCAATGTCACTGAACAGCAAATGATGCAACAGGGGCATATTAGCTAGAAAACAGCAGCATCCATCCATCGGTATCTCAGGATGTACTTTACCCTATGGTGAGCGACTTTTTTGGGCCACATTGTATTTATTGTTTTCCCCACTTCCAGAGATTGAGGCTATTTTCTATGTTTAAAAGAAGGAGCACTGTAATTTCCTCTGGCATTTGTCCTATGCACAATAACTACTTTGCAATGTCCTGAATGGTTCGCAATGTGGGAGGTGTGTGTGCGTGCGTGTGTGTGTGTGTGTCTTAGTCACACCGAAGTGGTCCTCCAAATTATCTCTACGTTTAAACAAATGGAACTTCGACAAAACTTTTGAAAAATGCCATTAAAGAAAGCTCATTGCTAGAATTTGCACAAAGGAGGGCAGGGGATGACTTTTGCCCAACATTTCTTTCCAGAAATCAGACCAAATATGTGGAACCACTGTTTCAACTATATCTGAAATCATCTGAAAAATTTAAGGTGGTGCTACTAATGCAGCCTAAATTTATATTTCTGGGTCTTGATCCTGCCCAGTCTGTTCCACTTTTCCATAACGCAAACAAAACAGTATGAAACAGATTTGATGTAGAGAAGTCACTTCGGGGTGTTGCTTCAGCCCAACTAACATGGGAGTGGGGTGGGGGGTGGGGAGAGAATATGCCCCAGTCATATTTATCTGGAAATATTCATTTTGGTGCTATTTTGGTGAGGGGAGATCAGACGAGGGCAACGAGGATGATCAGGGGTCTGGAAACAAAGCCCTATGAGGAGTGACTGAAAGAACTAGGCATGTTTAACCTTGAGAAGAAAAGACTGAGGGGAGACATGATAGCACTCTTCAATTGCTTGAAAGGTTTTCACACAGAGGGGGCCCAGGATCTCTTCTCGATCCTCCCAGAGTGCAGGACACGGAATAATGGACTCAAGTTACAGGAAGCCAGATTCCGGCTGGACATCAGGAAAAACTTCCTGACTGTTAGAGCAGTATGGCAATGGAACCAGTTACCTAGGGAGGTTGTGGGCTCTCCCACACTAGAAGTATTCAAGAGGCAGCTGGACAGCCATCTGTCAGGAATGCTTTAAGGTAGATTCCTGCAATGAGCAGGGGGTGGACTTGATGGCCTTATGGGTCCCTTCCAACTCTACTATTCTATGATTCTAGTATTCTATGTTTCTATGATTAAAATAACGAGCAGGTAACATGAGGTTGAACTGTAAAGCCCACCAAATTCTGAAAGGATCCTGATTCTCTTCCTTAACTTAGTAATGATCATTTGGGGAATGTGCTGCTAAGGACCTCACTGTAGGTTAGACTAGACATTGATTTTGCAAACACAGGATTGCAACTGGTTTGGATCACTGTAACATGCTGTACATGGGGCTGCCTTTGAAGAGTGTTTGAAAACTTCAGCTGGTTCAAAGAGCTACAGCCAGATTGTTGACAGGGGCTGGTTACAGGGAGCAGACAACTCCCCTGTTACAACAGCTCCACTGGCTTTCAGTTGGTTTCCGAAGGGGTGGGGGTAGAGCTCATATGAAATTCCCTGCCTATGGAGGTCGGGCAGGCACCAACTTTGTATTCCTTTCGGTGCCTCCTGAAAACATCATTGCCCCAGGAAGCCTTTCCTTAATGACCAGCCACTGTTCACAGTTCACTTTTCATTTGCTTCTTTTAAAAATCTATTTTAGGGTGTTTTATTCTGTTTTTATTATATTTTATCTTGTACTCTGCTCCAAAATTTTGAATGGGGAGTGGCATATAAATATTGTAAATAAATAAATTCAAAGTGCTGGTTCTGACCTATACGGCTCAGGTCCAGGGCAGGATCTACACTACTGCTTGTAACGGTTTATAATGGTTATGACAACTGTTCAGGCCCAGGACACATTACAAATACTGTTTTCATACCATTTTTAAAGTGTTATATCCTGCTTGGTGTAGATCGGCATCTTTTCCCTTATGAGCATGCCTGTGCGCTGAGATCCTCAGGGGAGGCCCTTCTCTTGCTCCCACCACCATCCCAGGCACGGCTGGTGGGAACGCAGAAGAGGGCCTTCTCAGTGGCTGCTCCAAGGCTCTGGAACTCCCTTCCAAGGGAGGTCAGACTGACTCCCTCCTTGCTATGTTTCTGGAGGCAGGCAAAAACGTTTTTGTTCCAGCAGGCCTTTGGGGACTAGTCTAGACCTCTGTTATGCATTGGAGATAGATAGATAGATAGATAGATAGATAGATAGATAGATAGATAGATAGATAGATATAGATATAGATATAGATATAGATATAGATGTGTGTGTGTGTGTGTGTGTGTGTGTGTGTGTGTGTGTTTTAATATTATACTGGGTTTAATTATATTTTTAACTTTTGTATATTTCTATTTATATATTTTAATTTTGTAAAGCTGCCTTGAGTCCCAGTATTGGGGAAAAGGCAGGATACTACTACTACTACTACTACTACTTATTATTATTATTATTATTACTACAACAACAACTACTACTACTACTACTACTACTACAACCCCTGCTGCAGATGCAGAAGCGCTAATGAGTGGAAGGAGGAAGGGAGGGACGTAACCCTTTCATGCCTGTCAATTATCTACTGTAAATCTTTTCTCTCCCTGCCCTTCTCAAAGGCTAATTTTCTCACTGGCTTCTGGTTTCAGAGCCTGGGTGAGGAAAAATCAATGCAAAGCAAAACTCGGGTGAGATGTTCACGGAGAAAACAGTGAGTGGGGGAAGGGTTAAGCATGTCCTTCTCTCTGGCTGATCTCTCCTGCAAATGCCCTCCAGGTCTCCTATTAGTGCTTGTGAGAGGCAACCTCCATTTCCCTCCTAATTATATCTAGTTGGGCCCTATGTGTAGGAAGTGTTTACAGCTTGGGTAACCATCAGACAGAGTTTATTGTACTACCCTGGTTAGATATTATATGACTGCTGTGTAAGTGCAGGGGGAGTGGGGAATCAAACTCTAAATTAATTAACTCATTAGATCTTACTGTGCTTTATTACGCTGTTTGGTGAGTCCTCTTGGCAGCCGTTGGGGGAAGCTCGCAGTTCTTGATCCAGAGGTGCTAATTTCTAGGGCAATATTTCAAGCCAGCCTCATCCGTCATGTAACAAAGGGGGTATTGTGATCTCATCAGTCTAAGTAAAAGTGACATAAGAGGATCTCATCAAATGAAAACAGGGGCTGATGGATGGGTGATCTTTACTAACTCAGAGAAGTATATCGATTCTGGCCAATATATTATCTCTCGCATTAATATCTCACAAGCAAGAGCAAATGGAGACGGTGCAATATTGTTATAACATTTTATGCAAAATGAAGAATAGCCCCATGCAAAAGGTAACATCGCAATGGGCCCAATCCACAGGGACGCAAATTGGCTTCTCATGGAAATGCTATTTATTTGCTACCTGCTACTTATTTTCATCTCTAACATTTGGGATAGTTCCTCACCAAAAATAGAATATTTCCCAAGTCTGAACCCAGATTGAAATGGGTGTAGATAATCAGTTTTATCCAATACAGGCTAGACTCTCAGGCACCTTGTTCCAAAAGGGGGCATTTGTGACTGGGCATTAGTTGTTACAATATCCAGGCTTCATTTGTATAGAAAAGGAAATTATTCCCCACCCAGTGATTCTTTTACCCATAAATGATTACATGGACTGGAAGGAGATTTCTGTTAAAGAATAAGGCATGTTGACTCCAGCCTTTGCCAAAAACTTACTGAAGTGTAGGAACAAAAAGAGGCTGGGACTATCTTGCATTCAACTATTTCATTAAAACCAGTAAAATATCAGGATCAGACCATGTCAATATCAGGATATTCTTGCTTAGTTTCAGTGTTCTGAAAATGCTGCATTTCAGAAAAATGCTGTTGAGTATTGCATTCACTCCTAAACATTTGACAAGTGGGGAATATATATAGCGCAAAAAGGATTCCATACTGCCATCTAGTGGATCTTTGTATGTCACACATAGAGGACAATGATCGTTGTTTTCATTTTGGCTGTTTTTGGGATCTGTTACCCATTTTGAGAAACTCCGGCCTAGAATAACATGTTGGGCTTAACAACATGAAAGTACTACAAGTGCTTTGATGATGATGATGATGATGATGATGATGATGATGATGATGATGATGATGTCCTGCAAAGCATGGAAGGAGTCCCTACTATGTAATAAGCAGAGTTCAAGCATGGCTTAGAAAGAGACATCAGGAGAGCTTGGGGAAATGGAATATTTTTTTTAGATGTTCTGACACTATTAGCCAAGAGCAGATGTTACTGATAGATGTGACAGAGCAGTGGGGTGCAATGAATAGATAGCAATGATGAAAAGGCTGGTATGTGGTTTGGACTTAGGATAGAAGTTTTCACAAGTTACCAACAGAGAAGGGCATGGAAAGAGGTATTCGCTCACTCAGAGTAATGGCAATGCTTCCTACCCTTACTCTGAATTGCCTTCATTTTTTAAAAAAGATTTTATTTATTTTAAAATTGTAGCCAAAAGTTGATCAGTCCCCTAACAATTGATGTCTAAACAGCTGTTATATAGGAATAAGAAAAAATAATACAATTTTGAGGGGGAAACCAATACAAAAAAGGAGAAAAAAGAGGGGGGAGAAAATAAAGAGAAAGAAAAAAATAGAAATAACTAAATAAACAAATATACAAATTAATAAGTGTGCTGTATGATCTTCATTTGTTGTTATAATGTCCAAATGCTCAAAGCAAAAGTGGCCATATATTGTTGTAAATCTGGTTGTGACGTATATTGAATAAATCTCCACCATATAGCATAAGAAGATAGTGGTTCTGTTTTTCCTAGGAAGGAAGGAGCAGTTTTTCACGTTAAAATCACTTAAATCATATCACCGTCATGACCACAGGCATAACATGGAGTTTTCTTCTCCTGCCTTGATGCTAAACACATATACTTGGGTATAAGCACCATTTTCTTGTAGGAAAGGATAATATATATTTAAAATAATAACAATAACAACAACAACAACAACAACAACAACAACAATTAGCATCTGTTTTAATTTTTGTGAACCGCCCAGAGAGCTCTGGCTATTGGGCGGTATAGAAATGTAATAAATAAAATGAATAAATAAAAATAAAATCTGTAATGCCTGGCTGGCTGCTCCCATGAATATAAAATCTTTTTAAAAATAAGCAGAAAGGACGCTGTGGCAGGCAGTGACAGCCCAGGTGGGGCCTGGCATTCCCATGTCAGGTGCTGATGCTGGGCTTCTTCTTGCCCACTGCCCCATAACTTGCCATTCCCTGGTTGGTCATTTGGGGCGGTGGGGCCATAGATCTTGGTCCCAAGGTCCAGCGCTACCTGCACTACTGCTATAAAGCACTCTCTCAGAACTGGCAAAAAGGATCAATGATATGGATGGACAGTGGACTGACTGACTAGGACTCTACTAGAATGTGGAGCCTGGGTGTGGGAGACCCAGATTCCAGTAGAGGCTGGTGTCCCCGATTCCAGTGGGGCAGTGAATCCACTCTGGGCTTCAGTCAGAACCAACCAGAACTCTACGGGAGCTATCCAAAGTGCTGAACCCTAACCCCCAAACTGGGTTCAGCACCTTGGATAGCTCATTTAGAGTTCTGACCAGTTCCGACAGAAACAAGAGTGGATTTACCACCCTGCTGAAATAGGAGCCCCCCAGGCTCCACTGCCAGATTCAAACCCTCATTAAATTATGAACCGTATTTTGATGGGGGAGGGAGCGGGGAACTTGCTGAGCCACTCATAGGGCTCCATCACTTTTTTTCCTGGTATGCACTGGCAATTTTGACCTCCGTTTCATTAGCGCAGCAAGCACTGGTCCCTTTCATGATTGCCATTGTTGTTTGCTCTCCTGCTATTGTGCCTGTCCCGTCCCACCCCTTCTCTTTCCCCCTCCAGTTGATTGGTTCCTATTGGGTGATGGATGTGGTTGACCCTGACCCTGCTCTGGTTTTGTTGTCTAAGGTTTTACTGATTCTGCATTTAATTGGCTGGCCGCCATTCCTGCAGGCAACGAGGAGGGGTTGGAGCAGCAAAAGTCCATTCCACCAGCTCAGGAAAAGTCCATTCGTTTGACCAACAGACTCAGCAAGCTGGAGGAGAAGCGCTCTGCCCTCCTCTTTCATCAGCAGGACCGCCCCCAACAAAAGCAAAATAGTGGGAAGATGCCAATACACGGGACAAAAGTGCACTTTTATTTCACATTGAGAAAATATATCAGACTTCCTAGGTGGTTTTTGTGGAAGGCTGGAAGGGGCGGGAGGCACATGGGAGGCAAACGACATCATGAGAGGAACCCACAAAAATCTGTGAATGTCCAGCAATGAGCGTGTAATAAAATGTTCGTCTGATGGAGCTCATGATCTCACCACTTTCTGACTCATTTGAGCAGCTGTGAAGCTAAAACATCACTTTGAGCTCTTTGGAGTAACGAAGGATATAGAAATACCAACCCGTTGCCTTCTAAAAAGAGAAAGAAAAACCTGTAGTTCAATATGCCCAGCAAGAAAAGAGGCGAAACTCACAAGCTCCATTACAAGTTGCCAATTTAAAAGAACAACTTGGCAGGCAATTGTGGGCCTACAGGTGCAATAAGCTTGATGGTTGGAAGAACTTTGAAGTGCCTACATCTCAGCAGGGTTGATGGGAAGCCCTAGCAAGGAGTCAGTTAATAAGAGCCAATCTTTGAACATCTCAAACCGTGCAAAGCTGTAGAGGTTTTATGATTCATCTCCTCTCCATGCGTCATTGCTAAGGAGAGGAAAGCAAACGTATCATTCATTGGGCCTTGATGATTTCAGCAGCGATGTGGGTCCAGGAGGTTTACCTTGGTTGAATCTTCTGTGAGGTAGCCCAAAGCATGCTTGGAATAAAGTACAGCTCTCTTGGAAGGCAAAAGTGAGCTGCATGGGTTTACATTTTCTTCATGGAAGGTATGCAGAATAGTGGGGGGGACTTTTGAAGAGGAGGAGAGAAATTCATTCACTAAGAAAACTCATTACTCTCCTAAACATCTTTACTGGATTTCACTTGATTCTAAGCACTTTCAATATAACACCAACTTAACCTTTTTAAGGGGCTTTTATTGATAGTGTTACACAGACATTCCAGGTACCTGGGGGGTTTGGAGAAGAGGGTGGGGAGAAAATTAAATTACTTAACTTCGTGGTCTTAATTATCAGGAATAATTACCTCCGCTCAATTCTCAAACATGAGCTCTCCAGAGAACGAAGCATTTTAGTTTGGGGGAGGGGGGGTAAAGGGGGCAAGCAAGGAACTGAATCCAGAGGAACCAGTTTGTAACTTATTTAGAGGTTTCTAATTAACCCACTGAGTGTATAATGCAATCAAAGCTTCTCTGTTGGACTTAATTATTAAAAGCTATTAAAGAAAAGAAAGCATGTGTGTGCTAATTGATGTGCCTGGAAAAACTGTGTGTGTCCATATCCCCAAAGCACAGCCTGTCATCGAAAGAAAAGTGAACGGTGCAATGCCGTGCAGGTGAAGCCCATGTGAAAAATGGGCTGTACATCATGCTAAAGAAAATGCATATGAATCTCTTGCTGCCCAACAGCATTGCCAAGCTTTTCGCATCATTCTGTTAAGGCTCCTGCATTCATCACTTCCAGAGGTATCAGCCAGGATGACAGCTGTCACACTAACATTGGCCTGAATGAACAGTCACAATTGGTGCTGTGCCCAAAAGTCTGATTGTTCCATTTTGGGCATTTCATGGGGGGCAGGAAATGAAAACTCTGGCAAAAGTGTTTGGGAGAGGTGAGAATTTCAGAGAATTTTCTCATTGGGGAAGCGGACAGGGTTTCTACATACCTTTTTAAATGCAGGAGGTCTTTCTATTTTCTTTTTTTTAAAAAACGAAACACACACCCAGCACTTGCAGGAGCTCCAATAGGCTCTGAATGCCTATTGGAGCAGGTGAAGTTACGTAATCTAAAATGGAATTTGGGATTACTAAAGACTTGCCATGAAAAGTACTGTGGAGCTTTTCATGGACTCGAACCCTCGTTTACTGTAGATTGTGTGTCTTTGTTTGTCGTCAGCTCAGTCTACTGGCAGACTGAGTTTGATCTACAGCTCTTAGACTTTCCTGCGGCACTAGATTCCTTGTGTCTGTGAGTTTATCCTTCCCTGGATCTTGTTTAAGCCTTGACCATGTTGCTTGGAGTTACTAATGTATGTTCCAAAGTTGGACTAGCTCTCTTTAGTTGATTTGTTAAGGCTTTCAAGAATTTGCCCCTTTGATTGCCTGAAGAATCATATCAAGAATCATTTCTTTCCTTTGTCCAGGTTTGGAACCCATGTATGGATTGACTTCCCTTGTGTTCAGAACCACAGAGATATTAACAGGGAAATTGGTGGTGATCTTGTCACAGTAGTAGTGATTAGCTTTTGACTATTCTAGAATTTCTTGGTGCCTATAGCTCCTGACCATCAGCTATATGATTTCTGACGTGTCTAGCCATTTAGCTTTTGCTGTGATTTCCTGCAATAACAAAGTCTCACTGATTTGGGTGCCCCATGTCAGTTTGCCAGAATGCATGATTGCTTGAAAGACTAAGGGCCTTCCTAGACAAGGCCTTAGCGTGCCTTGAGACCCTGTTTCCCTGCTGTGGGTCCAGATGACGCACAGGGGAATCCGGGCCCAGGCCGCACTGAGGCCTCCTCCAACGCGCCATAAGCAAAGTCGCTTATGGCGCGCTTTTTTTGCAGCCCCAGCCTCAGGCCGGAGCTGCAAAACGTCTGGGAAGGTCCGTGGCTTTTTGCGGCTACTCGCTTACTCGTGAGTAGCCGCGAAAAGCCGCGGACCTGGCACAGCGCTCATACGAGCACTGTGCCCATCGACCCACGGGGGGGGGAGGAAGAGTGGGGCAGGGGGAAGGATGGCAAGGGGGGATGGCAAGGGGGGAGGGCGGGTGAGAGAGCGCCCCGCGCCGCCGCCCGAGCAAGCAGGCGAGCGGTGCTTGCCCGGGCAATGCCGCCCCATGCCAGGCCTTGCCCAGGCAAGCGCCGCTCGCCTGCTTGCTCAGGCGGCGGTGCGCAGCGCTCTCTCACCCGCCCTCCCCCCTTGCCATCCCCCCTTGCCATCCTTCCCCCCCCCCGTTTTAAAAAAAACCCTTACCGTCTCTGGAGTCTTCGGGCCGCATGCGGCCCCTTTAAAGTAAAAAGAAAAAATGCCGGATGCTGCAGGGCTTGCGTCGTCCCTGCGCGTCCGGCGTGTGGAACCCTGGGCGGCACGTGCTAACGTTAGCGCGCCTTGGCCCCGCCTCCCTGCCGGGATAAGCCGGCAGGTCTAGCAAAGCCCTAGACTTGACAACATCCCAGCAAGTAGGTATAAACTGCATTCCTACCAACTGTATTTCTTCGATTCTAAGACACACCTTTTTCCCCATATAAACATCTCTAAAAATGGGGTGCATCTTAGAGTCGCGGGTGCGATTATTATTCTTAGAATCAAAGCTTTTTTTCTGTTGGTGGTACTGAAATTAGTGTGCGTCTTACAATCGATGGCGTCTTACAGTCGAAGAAATACGGTAACTTTGATTGCCCATTAATGATCACTCATGGTTGATAGCCAAGCCACTAACAAGCAACTCTGAAAGTGCAGAATGTCTATTAAAATCTGCCAACTGGGAAGTAATCACTGGAACACAAAGTAATAAAGGTGTTAGTAGCAAGGCTTTCTGGCTTTCTGATTTAGGCCTTAGCTAGACCTAAGGATTATCCCAGGCAAATGGAGGGGTCGTCCCTGTCTGCTCCCAGGATGCCCTGTGTGTCATTTGGATCCACAGGGATGATCCCGGGACAATCCCGGAATATAGGCCTGGTCTCGCCATGGCCTCAGTCTTCACTCATGAAGTATCAAATGCAAGTGGGATCTACAACAAAATGTTGTAGCATAGAGTGCTCCTGTTCAGGGTTCCAACCAGCCAGCCATGCCCACTCCAACTTTGTTTATACTTCTTCAAACAAAGCTCGCTAATACCTCCCTCTTCTGCATGGATGGATCCATACATGGAGAATGGGGCAGGATCTACACTACTGCTTTATAACAGTACTGAAGTGCAGTGACAACTTTTGGGGTTCATGACAAAATGTTATATCATAGTGTTTCATAGTGTTATATCCTGCTTAGTGTAGCTCTGGCCTTGGTGTGCTACGAGGATACAGGACTTAAGTTTCAGGATAACAGGTTTCTTTCTGCAATGAAGCATTCTCACAAAATAATTCCATTTCCTCAAGGCAGAATTATTCATGTGACATCTCAGTAGACTTGAATCCCAGCATTATTACCCTTCCAAAGTGAACTAGCAATGGGGTGAAAATCCGCCTAGGTCTGTGAGGGTCTGAATAAATGCACCCTCGCGTCTGGCTCTCCCCTACCCCAACAGACATGCCCAGTGGATTTTCACTGCATCGGTGGCTGCAGGACAAAGGGGATGCAGGTCTGGGCAGAACTCACTTCTGTCTTGACCTACGCACACCCTTTGTCCTTTCCCCTGCTGCATTTATGGCAGCTGCCATGAATGCAGCAGGGGAAAATACACTATTTCCCCTAGCGGAAGGAGAAAATATTCAATTTTCATAGCCTTGGGTAAATCGCGTCCCCCTCCCCCTCCCACCCCCCATGCCAAACGTGGCTTTAATGGCCCTCTTGGATTCACATGCTGGGAGAATTGTGCACTTTCTGGAGGCCCCAGAAAGCGAGCTTTGCCATGCGAATCGTAGCCTTAAGGGCCCTAAGTCCACAACTGGGGGCGTGGGGGAAGCAAAGCATGTTTTCCAGGGCCTCTGGAAAATGGACAATTCCCCCAGCATGCTAATGCCATGCCAGGGGGATTGCACACTTTCCAGAGGCCCCAGAAAGTGTGCATCATTGAGCGCATGGCTGGGATGTTATGGAATCTTAGAGCTGAGTGGGTGTGGTTTGTGACATAATAGGTAGGGTGGGGGGAAGGAGTATCTAAAGAGTGACTGAGCGGAGGAGTGAGTTTATGTTAGAGTATGTTAGGATGGTTATGTTGTTGCTGGGAGTAGAGATTGGAATTGTTTGTGGAGTGGGAGGAGATTAACTGCTAGGGATTTAGGATTGGTGTGAGAAGAGAGAGGCTTTTCAGATCTGTGTTTGCTGCCCCGCATTTTCAGAGGGCACAGCCTGCTCCCACAACTGCTTTGACTTCCAGTAATGCCAGCTCCAGGCTTTTGTGGCCCCTGCGATGTTACACCTATACTAGGCCCGCTGCATAAACCCTTCTCAGTCCAAGCACCACCACCTGAAAACCTGAGGGAGGGTTAAATAAAACCTTTCCCCTATCTATGAGGGGAAAAGGTTTAATATAGGATCTGTTTTTAAATGTACTGTGGGTATATTCTGGTGTCGGTGTTCGATAACTGTGAGGCAGGTAAATAATGCCAAGCTGACACGTGGTATTTGATAGCTAACAAAATAATTTTATTGTCATGTTAAAAGCTCTAAATGAAAATATAAAGCTTCCTGTCCTGCCCAGTCCAAACTCCCCAATCACCAACCACCTCTCTCTCTCTCTCTCTTCTCACAGCAATCTTAAATCCCTAGCAATTAATCTCCTCTCACTCCACAAACAATTCCAATCTCTACTCCCAACAACATAACCATCCTAACATACTCTAACATAAACTCACTCCTCCCCTCAGTCACACTTTATATACTCCTTCCCCCCACCCTACCTATTATGTTACAAACCACACCCGCTCAGCTCTAACATTCCATACTCACCAGACATACTAATGCAGACGCGTACAGGATACTCAGTTGTGGGGTAACACCACACACCTCTCCAACAGTGAATCTACCTTCTCACCACCAATCTCACCAGTTGCTATTGCTCCTCCTCCTCCTCCTCTTTCTCATCATTGCTTCCACTTGCTTGCTTGATGGGCAGAGAGCCAGGGAGCAAGTCAGCAGTGGCATCTACTGCTCCTCCTTCTCACCACCACCGTTTTCTGGGATAGAGCACAGCAAACATGCAGGCTGCAATGGGGAAGAGGAGGAGGAACTCCAGGAGGCTCTGTTAGTGAGCCCCTGCTGGTGTGTGAGCCCTCAACAGATGCCCAGCTATGGCTAACTTTGACGCCAGCCCTGGTTTTCAGCATGCTGCTCCAATTCCTCAAAAAGCAATGTTTGCAGTGCCATGTCCAAAGCCGGGTCTCATGTGCATAGGCCACCACATGCACAGGGCCAATTTGTCACAGATTGATGGGACTGGGAGCCAACTTGGGCATGGCTTTTCCTGCTACCACTACCACCATATGCTCGAACACAGTCGCACAAGTAGACCCGTCAATCAGGCAGCAATAATAATAATAATAATAATAATAATAATAATTTTATTTCTAACCCGCCTCTCCATCCTGATCAAGGCGGGGAACAACAAGTATAAAATACATAAAATATTAATCAAAACACAGTATACGTTGTTAAAACTTCATAAAAACATACTAAAAGCATCCTAAACGCATCCTAAAATTCCACTGGATAGGCCTGCTGGAAGAGATCAGTCTTTATAGCTTTCTTAAATGCTAAAAGACTGTTAAGTTGACGAATCTCCTCCAACAGGCCATTCCACAGTCTGGGAGCAGCAAAGGAAAAGGTCCTCTGGGAAATACCTGTCAGCCTAGTTTTGGCTGGCTGAAAGAAGTTCTTCCCAGAGGACCAAGAGTGTGTGGGGCGGATTATACAGGAGAAGGCGATCCCACAGGTAGCCTGGACCCAAACCATGTAGGGCTTTAAGGGTGATAACCAACACTTTATACTTTGCCCGGAAACTAATTGGCAGCCAGCGAAGAGATTTTAAAACTGGTGTAATACTTGTTTCTTCTCTATTATTCTTGAAAAGCCTCTCCTTAGACGCACGAATGTCCTTCCTTGGGCCTTCTGACCACAGACGCCGTGCCAGACAGCAGAAGGAAGTGTTGTTTGCACTTCTTCTGTCTGCATATATTTAATGAGAACAAAATGCTCCAAATATTTATTAGTTGATCCATGTGCAGCAGCCAGCAGGATGTCCTCATTTTCATGCAAATGACGGTGTCCTATTCAGTATCTCAGAGTTATAGCTGTTCCATCTCACCAAACCTGCATGGGCCACACTAATAATAAGCAAGGGACTATGGAGAGATTCATAGCTCAGCTCCTACAGGGAGCTAATCATGAGAGCAACAAAATTTAATCGGAATGGAGCAGGCAGAAAACCGAGGCTTGTTAGAAAAGAGGCGTCATGCCTTATGACAGTGACATCCCTGTTGTGTGCCTCTTGCATTGTAACCCAAACCAAGACAGAATCATCACAGGCCAGGCTGGGCTGGGTGGGGGGAGAGAAGATCGTGAATGACACATTAATTCAACATTTTAATTTTTTATTTCAATGGCATTCCGCACTGACAGAGCAGGAAATCCCCTAACGAGCCAACATCGTAGACTGGGTTTGCAGTTCCGCGTGTGCAAGCTTCTTTGCAACCAGGACTAAAAGAAATTGATTCATTGGTTTAATTAATTTACTAAGCACATATGGAAGGCAGAACTGCAGCTTTTGCTCGAGGCCAATGAACCAGACGATTCATTTGCCACAAGCGAGGAAACGCAATGGGGAAAAGCAGTGACTCTGAATACGTATGTATGTGTATGCATGCGTTGGGCTAAAATGCCATGTGTCCCAGGATTTACAGTGCCAGTTGCCTCTGGACAGTGCATTGAACATTTCAAAAACGTTTTTGTAATCATTGCTGCAATTTTCAGGAAGACGGGGGTTTAAACTGCTAAACTGTTTAAACTGTTATGTGTGTTTTACTGTAAAGTGCCACAATGCCAGAAATGATGAGGTGGCACTATAAAATAAATTTACATGTTTCGCCTAGCAACTCATCACCCAGATTTTTTTTTAGAGGTACCTCAGCATTTAGCACAAGGAATATTAGGAGTGATGGGAATATATTTGGTATTTCTACATACTGTTAAAAAGGCAGTTAGCAGAGAAAAACAAAAGGCAGAACAGAATGAGAGTTTACCAGTCTCACATGCACACACAATGCTAAAAACAAAATATTAAAAAGGAGATCATGCTATCCTTTAGTGAAGAAAGAAAAGAGCTTTACTTACAAGAATTATTGTATGTATAAATGCAGGCACAGCAAAAGGGTTTCAAAATGGTTTGTTTGAACCATTTCTTTGTCCTATAACACCAACAGCAAAGAGTGCAAACCATGTGCTCCCAGCAATGGAAGTCAGCAGAGAGAGAAGGGCTGAAAGGAAGGGGAGGAGCAGGAAACCACACATTGTAAGCTATAGAGATTCTAAGGCTACCTATGCTCAAATTCTCATGAACTAACTGCAACACTGCCCACTCACTGTAACTTATAGATGAGGTTGCAATATTTCCAACAAGAAGCATGGGAAGCTACCTTACTTTGACTGGAAATGGCTCTCCAGGGTATCAATAGTGGAAAAGGGGACAAAAGCACCAATGACAATAGAAGGAAAAGGGAGATGTGTACTCTGGTGCTAAGTAAGGTTTAAAATATTTAATAATGATTTCTTCAATAAAAAATGATATGTAAATTCAAATAAGACAGATTGACGCGTACACTAGCTCGATGTTTCGGGCCCTTACGTCCTTCATCAGGAGCTGTATCGTCGTCAAAATTCGTTTATCCCCAAAATGTAGAATCTCTTTTTCTGTATTATCTTCAGAAGGACTGTTTAATACAGCCCTGAAGTTACCAATCATTTTTCACCAGTGCAGTAGGCACATGGCTCATGTCATCACAGTATTCCTCACTGTGGTGAGATATATTGGGCAGTATCCAGTGCTGGTGGTGTGCCAGGGGACCCACCACTCACACAATGGGAAGCTCACACTTATTTATTTATTTATTTATTTATTTATTGCATTTATATCCCGCCTTTTTTCCTCCAAGGAACCCAAGGTGGCGTACAGAATCCTCCTCTCCATTTTTATCCTCACAACAACCTTTGAGGTGGGTTGGGCTGAGAGTCTGTGACTGGCCCAAAGTCACCCAGTGGGTTTCCGTGGCTGAGTGGGGACTAGAACCCGGATCTCCCGACTCCCAGTCCAACACTTTAGCCACTACACCACACTTCCTAAAACAAGCAAAAACAAGCCTAAGGCTTGGAACAGGTTAGTAGAACTGCTAGAAGGGAGCTCCACTGACCTGTCCTGTTCCAAAAACAAGCATCTGGGCTCATATCTGGTGTTGCACTAGGCAGTGCTAGGTTCCTGTTGCACCGGCAGTGGGTCCTCCTGGCACAACATGGTCACTGGAGGGGCAGGAGCAGCACTGAAAATTGCCCATTTTACCTCTATTTAAATTATCACAATTATTTCAAAGTTTGCATCTCTACATATAATTTAGCACATGTACACTTTATACAATCTGTGTCCTCTTTTGTCCCCTTTTTCTTTTTCTTCTTTTTTTTTGGGGGGGGGAGACATATAAGTGTACACCCTACAGGTAAGTGTGCATACACCAGAGTACCCTGTGAGCCACTAGAAGTCGATGTAAAATTGCAAAAATGTGAGTACTCTGATATGTTTGGCATTTAATATTTATTTAAAATAGTTACTAAATTATTTACTGAAGAGAGAGAGAGAGAGAAAGAGAGAGAGAGCTATGTTGCATTAAGGCTTTTTTGCTGTTTCAGATTGACTTAATGGCTCCCCCAGGATACTTTTACCTCCTCTACCCTCACACCACAAAATTGCTGGGTAGAGACTTGCCACAAGATCACAGTCCTTAGGAGAGTGCCAGGCTGTGTTCACTCTTACACCTCCAGCATTTGGGGAGGTCCATACAAAGAAGAGCCCCTTAGAGTTTAACTGGAACAAAAGACTTTAGCAACAATGTTTTAAAGGGGGGAGTCCTAAATCACTGGCATTCTTTCCACTGTATAGCAAGGAACTTAGCTTTCTTTGTAGCTTATAGGAAGAGATTATGAACACCTTAAAAAGAATAACTTGCCAGTTCTTCTGACTGTGTAATAAGGTTTGATTTTCTTGCTTTCATTTTCCTACCATGTCACCCAGAAAATGCCAGAGAAAGGAACGGAAGGGAGGGTGGAAATAAATCAGTAGGGAAATGAACAAATATTGGATCTTGAAAGGTTACATTTACAAATGAACTGCTGCTGATAAACTCTGTTCCACTGTCAGAATGCAAAATGCAGGCAGAGAAACATGTGACGAGAATATGCAAGGCAAGTCAAGCTTATAGGCAGGATTGGCAGATGAAATTCATCAAGGGCCGTTGCTGGTGGCATGTCTAGCGCACATTCTAACGACACACCAGGAACCGCTGCTGCTTTCTCTCAGAAGAAGCAATTTGGAGACAAGCTATTTGCCAAGACAATATGTGAAGGCGCGAAACATTCTAACGGTCTCATTTGAGAGCTCGCGCTAGCCAGGCATAGAGAAAGAGCAGATGTTTGAATTATGCATTGATAAACTGCAAGCAGTGGGAAGAATCTGTACAGAGTTTTGTGGGGGAACATTAGGGGTGTGTAAAGTGGGTCTTCTCTGCCTCAGAATTTGAGCCAGAATTCTGTTGAGGTGATTCTCTGCCCCGATTTCGGAGTGGCTCCCTGTACTCTGCCCCGTCGGACTATCCATCCGAGAACCACCCGTTTTCAGATAACTGCTCTAGTCAATGGATATTAAGCAAATACTTACAGCTCCCTCATTTGTACAGATAAAGAGATGAAACTTGGCACAGTGATAGTACTTAAGGAGAGCTGTAGCCACACCATGTTTGAATAGATCTGTTCATACTTTGATTTTTATGGATTTTTAAATAGGAAATTAACAAAAATGCTTACATCTGCGTAATTTTTAAAGATTAAGAGATGAAACCTGGCATGGTGATAGCTCTTAAGGAGGGATTTAGGCATGCCAAGTTTGTAGCAGATCCATTCATGCCTTGATTTTTTAAAATAATTTTTAATTTCCCCCTCAAACCCTTATCCCCCTTAAACACACACATTAATCCACCCCTGCACATTTTTTGGAGGGAGATTTTATCCTTTACTTTGCTGATGCAGAGCTCCACTGCTGCTGGTGGAAGTTTCTACTCCAGCCTTCTCCAACCAGGTGCCCTCCATACCTATTGGAAGCCCAGTCAGCCAACAGCAGTTTCACTGAAATAAAGAGCCTGCCTGTGGCTGACTCAGGTGTACAAGCTTTCTCACTCATGATGCCAGCCTGCTCAGCTGTACTTTCACATTGTGGAAATGTGGATGATTGACTTCTATGAGTCCAAGCAGAAACGTGCTCCCTTCCCCCCACACACACAACATGGCCATAATCAGCAGCCAGTTCGTGTTTCCCACTCCTTCAAACACTGTGATTGGAGGAGAATATGGTCTGTCCCCACAGTGGCCAAACAGATATCTATGGGAATCCCACAGCACGACATACTTGCAGAAGCTGGTCATGTACCCTAGCAATAGGTATTCAGAGGCATGTAATATTGTGCTGGATGTAACATATAGCTATCATAACTAATAAACATTGATGGACTTAACTCCATGAATTCATATGATTCCCATTTTTCAAACCACCCAAGTTAGTGGCCAACTCTACATCTTGTGGCAGTGAGTTTGATGGTTAAACCTCACAATGTGTGAAGTACTTCCATTTGTCTATCCTGAACTGCCCACCATTCAGGTTCTAGTATTATGAGAGAGGCCTATCCACTTTCTCCAATCATTTTATACACATTTGTGTGACTCCCCCACTCTCACTTTTTTGTAAGCTCTACAGTTTGGGTGTGGCTTGAATCATATAGGGCTCCATCACACCAGCATTATAGCCCACTGTCAAGGTGGGTTGTGTTCAAAGGACTCAGATGACATCATGCATGTCCTGCCTTGACCTCACTCCCCCCCCCCCTTAGTGCTGTTTTTTGGCACAGGGGAAGTTTGGTTCTTCCAGTACATCAAAAGGACAATGCACTAGCCTCAACATGTATTTTCATCCATCATTTTCAATCCAATGTTCTGTGAGTGTGTTTTCAAGGGGCGGAGAGGGGCATGCCTTTTTCTCCAGTGGGCATTTTCACCTTAAAAGAAATGTGGAAAATGCACCCTCCTTGCCATCAGCACCCTCATTTTTAAAGATAAAGAGATCAAAATTGGCACAGAGATAGCTCTTAAGGAGGGCTTTAGGGTTTTCAACCATGCCAAGGTTGAATCAGATTGGGCCATCCCTTGATTTTAAGGGATTTTTTAAAAATGGAAATTAAACAAATGCTTACATATGCATGGGTTTTAAAGATAAAATCCAAATTGGAACAGTGATAGCGCTTAAGGAGGGCTTTCAGCATGCCAAATGTGAATCAGATTGGGTCATCCCTTGATTTTTTTAATGATTTTTTAAAACCCCCCCCCCCCTTTAAACCCTTTTCCTGGTAGTTCACTAATGCGAATGATCAATCTTCCATTCCTTTGATCATTCAAAGTGGTGCATCTTCAAGTTCATAAAACTACAGATCTTGTGGTTCCCTTACTCAAAAGTAAATCCCATTGATTTCAACTGCATTTACATCCCACTCATGCTAATGCATGTTTACCTTTGAGTAAACTCCATTGTATAGAGAGAGAGATTTACTTCTGAATAAACACATATAGAACTGATTTTTAATAGTGTGGTCACTCAGAAGCTTTCTTTTTTAAGTCTTAAAAGCAAACTGGAAAGAAGTGCTCTGCAACTCCACACTTACTTCTGAGGTCTTACTTCTGTTAACTCAGAAGTAAGTCTCTCTCTGTGTTCAATGGTGTTTACTCAAATGTAATCCTCCATCTGATTTTACTGTGTTCACGCTCCAAAGCCTCCAGGCAGGGTGAGGGGAACGGGCATAGCCTAGGCAACAGGGAATAACCACAGGCACAGTGTCCAACTACCACCAACCAATGAACTGTAGTGGGAGGTACAAAGGAGATCTGGGGGGGGTGCATCTCAATGGAAAAACAGCGATAGCCTGGTGCGCAAGAGAGGAGAGGTGTAAAGATGAATGAAACATAAAAGCGCAAAGGTGCAAGTTGATCAAGCTTTCACATGCTATGGAAACAAGGGTGGATAATTCAAGGGTAAACCGGGGCAAATGTGCATGTGTGATGGAGCTCATAGTGGGATTTAGCTGTTAGCCTTGCCAGCTCCAGGTTTTTTGAGAGTCCTTGGACAAGACACCCTCAGTGGGACCCCTCCCTCACTGAATCTACTTTCTCACCACCATTGTCACCAGCTGCTATTGCTCCTCCTCCTCCTTCTTGTTATTGCTACCACTTGCTTGCATGACACGCAGAGAGGCAATGAGCAAGTTGGCAGTACCATCTACTGCTCCTCTTTCTCACCACCACCCTTGTCTGAGCCAGAGTGAGAGGCAAATGCACGAGTAGGCTGCAATGACAAAGAGGAGGAGCACATTTAGGGAGCACTTATCAGGGGGGCCCTGCTGGGCTGCGGGTCCTCAACAGGTAGCCAACCATGCCTATGCTTGATGACACCCTTGAATATTTGAGCCTTCCTAGCCAGACTCTCTTGACAAGGAAAAAATACCTCCCCTTGAAAACAGGGGTAACTGGAGACAGGAAGGGGTTTCTGAGACAGGGGAGGCCTTCTTCTAAGCTTCCTCCTTAACCAGAAATGAAACTCCTGAACATATCAGAAGTAGCATTTCCTACTGAGGAGCACAGAATGGTAGTTTCTTCTTCCCCTTGCAGTCAGGTGTGAGAAAAAGGAAACTACAGCCTCATGCTCCCTGGCAGAAAATTACATTCTTTCATTTCCAGGAAAGGATGAGGTCTCTAATAAGTTCTCCACAGTAGCATTTACCACTTCTCCCTTCTCAAGGGTAACTTCTTTTGTTTCGGAACAGGGAGGGCTGGCAAATAAAGGTGGTGCACACTTCTCTTGTTCCTTTTTTCTGTCCTTCTTGGAATGTGTATTTTTCTTAGCATTATCCAGGGCAGTTCCAGAGTGGGGAGGGAGGTATTCTGACTGAAACTGAGGGGAGTTTGTCCATCCCTAATCTTGGATTGTGACTATGAGAACTGCAACTACTTGACAATAATATACCGCCAGGACAAATATCATCATCTAGTGGGACAACATGTAAAATTACATGATTGATATGATTGATTCAACAGCATCCATCCGCCGCCCCTTAAAGATCGCCTGTCACTGTACTGATCGGATACGGGTGGCCCTTCTTGCATATCCAAGCTTTGGGTCAAACTGACATATTTTTGATTGAAGCCAAATGGTAGTGCATCTATATGAAATTCCATAGAAGCTGTCCACTTGGTAAAGTATTATAATACGGCAATAAAAACCACAAAGCAAATGAGCACTCTATTTTCTTTAACTCTCTCCGGAGGAGAGGAAGATCAGATTCCGTCCCATTAGAACACTTTGATTAGTGAGATGCCATTTCAGGTGTCATTGTCATAACAGTAACAAGAACATATTAAAACCCATCTTTCATAAGGTTTTTTATGGCCTGGTATACACTTCTAGTAAAGTCATTTAATCAGAGAGAGAGAGAGAGAGAGAGAGAGAGAGAGAGAGAGAGAGAGGCAGGAGGTAATATGCTTCTGCATAAGTGATGCATCTACTCACATTTGTAACTTAAGTATGAATAATGCCTTGTCCAACCCTTGCTCCAGGACGAATAGGAAAATAATATGTAATTAATAATAGAGGTTTCTTTATACTCCCTTTGGTGCTAGAATTTCCAGCACTTACTTGGATAATAATATGAAGGGACACCAGCCAGGTGAAAGAATAGAACACAAAAATGACTCTATTCTTAGGGGTGATGGAGGGATGATGGAGAAATCTTGTAGGGGTGGGGGTGGAGTTGGACAGGTTTCCCTAGGCCCTTTCTTCACCGAAAGATTATCCCAGAAAAATGGAAGGATTTCCCTGCCTGCTTCCGGGATACTCTGTGTGTCATTTGGATGCGCAGGGATGATCCCTGGGGGAAAAGGCAGGTGTAGAAATGGCCCTAGTCTCATCCCCTACCCCAACTTCATTTTCATTCCAGCTGTATTGCCTGACTCAATCTGCAGCAAGTCAAGTCCATTTGCAGATTTACTGGGAATTTTGCACATTTGGGGGAGGGGGTCTGCCATTTGCACAACTTTCTGAGCAATTTTTGCAAATTATGGGTGAATTTGTGCAAATTAAGCCAATTTGGCCATAATTTGTGCAAATTGCTTAGAAATTGCAGAATGTCCTCGCCTGCCCACAAAATGTACAACTTTGGGAACAGCCCACAGCTCGGCTCACAGACACAAAGTGAGTCATACACACCACATAACTCCATCAAGCCAAAAAAGAACTGGATGTCCCATCCACAGACATCCCTACACTGGCTAACAATCATGGTTCCATAACACATGGACCACTTTTGCTCCATGTTGGGGGCGGGTGAGAAACTGTTATGGGGTAGAAACTATGCCCCCGAAATGGTCATTGTTCCTGGACATTTATTTGCAGAGAAATACACAGAAGGACCTCCATGCACCTGAAGCAATCACTGAATCACGACCATTGGGAAGGAAGCAGGGGCAGTATCTGCATGGCATGGGCAAATATCAGCTGTTGCTCACCAACATCACCAGGACTCCACCTGCTCTTCAGGCTCTGAAAAGTTTTTTTGTTTTTTTGTATCATGAGTAACAGAAGTGTGATGTATTATGCAAAATACAGAGCTGTATACAAAGTAGCTTGATTTAGGTATACATGTTGTGAAATTCAGAAATTAGCTGCCTTGGCACCGTTGATTTAAGGACAAACTAACATCACTCCTACTACCACTTCACCATCTTGTTTGCAGCTTGCATAAACAGTGCACCATTCCACCCCACCCTCCCCACAATGCTTTATTGGAACGATGCCTATATCAGAGTGTAACATTATTCCAGAGGAATTGTATGTGTATGATGGAGGAAGTGTTACCCACTGCTTGCAGCAAAGGAGAAAGTGGGTTTAAGGAGAGAAAAAGTTAATGCCTATGCTGTCATCTTGGTAAGCCTAACATTTTTGAGAATTTCTCCTGCCCACTGGGAAAATCACTGGAATCCCAGCACACACTTTTGAGGATGGGAACACAAAAGTGAGGAAGTATTTTTGGTTCAGCTTTAGTATTTACTAGGCAGGATCTACACTACTGCTTTAAAATGGTTTATAACAGTAGTGACAACTGTTGGTGATCAGGACACACTCCATACACAGTTTTCAAACCATTTTCAGAGTGTCATATCCTGCTAGATGTAGATCTGGCCCTAGTCTGTCCAAAACATGCTGTGTAGCTGAGAAATGCTTTCAAGAACCATAAATTCTGCACCAGGATAGCCACAGAGACCACAAATGTAATTTATCTCTGTGATGAGACAATACAAAATTTGCAACACAATCTTATGCATGTTTACTCATAAGCAAGTCCCACTACGGGCTTACTCTCAGCTAAGTATGTATAGCATTACAGCCTTAGTGATCAGTAATACTAGCCATGGTGGTACATTTTTGAAATAGATGCATAGCAGGTAGAAATTCATCAAGCAAAATCTTTGCTGGGATATAGGGCTCTGTTCAGCTCTGTTTCGGGTTGTAGAAGCGGAAACAGAGCTACCCGATCCGCCTCCACTGAAGGCAGATCCAAATTGGGTCAGGGTGGCAGCGGATCGAGTTGAAGTGGTTCGCTGAGTTGCAGAGCGCCTCACATCGATGCGGCGCTCCGATCGCCATTTTGGATGGTTTTTTTATACATAGGATTTTATTGTGCGAAGAAATGCCTATAACTTCTTTGTTTTTAAAGCTAGATCCCTGAAAATTACTGTGCTTAGAGATTGATGATTGGGGGTCATTTGTCTAGATTTTCAAAACTATACATTGTGCGGTTTGCTTGCAATTAATTTTTATTGAATGGATATAAAGCAGGAGAGGGGAAGCTTTTGTCATCGTTGATAGACAGCTTCATCTCCCAATCGTGATGATAAGTGATCACCCCATGAAGCATCCTCCAATCCCAATGTTAGAGGGGGGGGGCTAAGCCATAGGCATACAGATACCTATGTGTTCATTTTTAAAGTGGTTAACCTGAGAGGAAGATTCTGATTTAGGTTTAACTTTAAAAATTCCCAAAAAATCAGGGGATGATCCAATTTCTTTCAAAGTGGCCATGCCTAAGGTCCTATGTGGAAGCTATCATGGTGCCCAGTTACATGTCTGTAGCTGACCAAATAACAGAGATAACTGCATTTCTGTAAATGGGGAAAATATTTTTAACAATTCCCCCAAAATCAGGGCATGTTCTGATTTCCTTCAAAGTGGCCATGCCTAAGGATCTATTTAGAAGCTATCATGGTGCCCAGTTACATGTCTGTATCTTGAGAAATGATGGCGATGAATGCAGTTTTGTAAATTGGGGGAATGGTTGAGGGTTAAAACGTTAAAAAAATCACTAAAAATCAGGGCATGATCCGATTTCCTTCAAAGTGGCCATGTCTAAGGATATATGTGGAAGGTATCATGGTGCCCAGTTCCATGTGTGTAGCTTAAAAATAATGGAGATCACTGCATTTGTGTAAATGGGGGGGAATCTTTAAATATTCCCCCAAAATCAGGGGATGATCTGATTTCCTTCAAAATTGGCATGAATAAGGATCCATTTTGATGTTTCTAACTTGAAAACTAAAAAAGTTATAGGCATTTAACCTTTTCAATGCGAGTCTATGGGGCGGGGAGCAGAGCTCTGATCCAGATCTGGAGCTCCGCAGCGGAGCAGAGCGGAAGTGGATCGACGTGGAGCAGAGCAGACCAAATCCGAAAGGAGCAGATCGGTGTGTGTGTGTACAGCCCTAATGGAATACAGATGCTGTGATGAGGAAACTGCCCCATTGCTTGACTCTGCGTTGTTAAAAGGCTTATGTCAAGAAGAAAGTGACAACTCACACAAAGTATTATATCCATGCATTTTCTATATTCTCCATTGTTTTGTTACCCTGTACACAGCAATAATAATAAAAAATGCTTCTCAGCTTTTGTGATGCTAGATGAATCCAGTTTCACTTTGAAATATGGAATCACTTTGTAACACTGAGTTACCAAGGATTTTGCATTTATTTTTGCATTTCACACCTTGGCAAAAGACTCAGCCTGTTGAACCTGGAGGAAAAAGAGTGAACTGTTTGAATTTAGACATCTGAAAGACAGTTTAGAGCTGGACTGTCTAAATAACGAATGACTTGTATTCTATGTAGAATCGGGTGGCACTGGATAACTCGTGTGATAAATCAGGAAAAAGTGGGCAGGTGGTCTGTTGGCTAGCATCACAAAAGCTGATGTGCAGCTTTTATGAGAAAGGGGTTGGCTTTCAGAGGGATAAATCAGTATAAATCGTGGCTGCTTAGAAGTTATAGCACTTGGCAGTGCCATGTGGAGACCCTGTAATAACTCAGACCCTCCTAATGAAAAGTCTGGTGCTGGAAGATGGATTTACAGACTGGTATAAGATGCCCTTACTCTTGTTTTTATTTTCCTAATAGTAAATTAAATTAAAGATGCTGTAACTCACCACGTTTGCAGAATATACTGACTGTCAGTCTCATGGGAAGTGCTAATAAACACAGGAAATTGGAAGATTGTCTCAGAAAGAGCCCCTGTACTTACTGCTGTTTTAGATCTGAGTTCCAAACAAACTCTGTTGGCAGTGCTGGCACCAAGTTTTTCAGGGCCTCTGGGCAAGACACCTTTAATGGGTCCCTTCCCTCTTAACCTGCCAGGAACATCAAAGTGCCTGACTGACATTTCCAGAGCAAAAAATGTAAATACTAGAGCAGAGAATGTGGAATTAATAGGTGTCATCAGTTGTTTATTACATATTTTATGGATTTGTAATGACCTGCATTAAAATCAAAAGGTAATTATTTTTGGTTCAAAATGGGCTTTCGTAAACAATCTGTGCACATGTCTTAAGTCAGATAATGTGTTTCTAAACATTACATGATCTGTACCTAGATAAACCTCCCTTCATTACACCCTGGGGGAAAATGCTGATTGTTAAAACTGATAGTATGTCTATGGAGTGAAGACCTGTGTATTGCAATTGCATGGAATTCTGGAGTGGGGTAAAGATGAATTATCTCTGGTTGCAGCATAATATGCATATAGGATTACCCTGTAAAAGAATTAGACAGGATTATGGTCAGAAAACTGCAATAGATAGACCTTTGGCCTCATAGAGAGAGGCAATTTTATGATCTTATATCTAATTGGAGTGCATACTTTTATTATTAAATCTAACAGTTGATTGATGAATCAATTAAATTTATTAAAGCTTGCAGTCCAGATATACAATGGGTATAGTTTTCAGCAGCTAGTTCAAAAATTGCCTCTCTAACAAAGGCTATAATTTTAGTTTTATACCCAAGGCTACTTGGGCATAAGTCTCATTCAAAGCAGTGGGCCAAGTCTGGAAAATCAGTACAAAGGTTAGAATGATCTCACTAACAGTGACCTATCATGACTAAGAAATGTACAAATAGCATGACCGGGGAAATTTCAAAGGCCAGAGCTCAAACATAGTAGAAAGGCAATGAATTATTAGTCTCACCATCCAATACCAAGAGATATTGTCCATTGATCTCCTCCTGAAATAGCCACTTGCAAGAACACTCAACTGGCTCTTTGGCCAAATGCAATCAATGCCCAATAAGACATTCATCTGTATTTTTTTCATAGTAATTTCTCATATTGTCCCGTGTTTTGGGACATTGTCTTTCATATCCTTGTTCTGTTTATTACTTGCATGCCTTTAATAACTGGATCCAGTCTAAGGACTTAGCTAGACCTAAGGTTTATCCCAGGGTCATCCCGGGGTCGTCCCTGCCTGCCCCCGGGATATCCCGTGTGTCATTTACTTGAACAGAGATGATGCCGGGACGATCCCAGGATAAACCTTAGGTCTAGCTAAGGCCTAAGTTACTTGAACTTCCTATTGAAATCAATGGGACTTAAGTCATGATCACATTTTCACATTGATTTCAGTGGGACCCTCGGTGCACCTAACTTTGTTTGGATCCAAACCTTTCTCTCTTTTTTTTGCTTTGTTTTGTAAGTTTGTTTTAAGAAACCTCAGTAAACTGCATGCTTAAACAAGATTTTTGGATTTTTCATGTATTTCAAAAAAAGATGTGAGATCAACCCTATATAAGGGGAAGGAATGTCATCATATGAGGGAAGTATTCCATACTCCAATAAGTGGTTTGCTGCAAAAGTATAAAACCATGAGAATACAGAATACACATTACAAAAGCACTGTAAATTTTAGAGCAATTTCTGAATGAATAATAGGAGCAGACTCTGTTAGCAGAGGAGATTCTGCAAAGTCTATTGATAATTTTGGAATGCTATGCCATTTCAATGGAGGTACCAATTGTGTCTCGAATTATACCTCAACGCTTTTTCAACAACATTGCATTGCTGCAGTGACACAGTTTTTCTCAGCTGAACACACGGCCCTTAAGAATAAAAGATAGTTCAAGCCATAGCTAGATGGGGCTTTATCCCAGGGTGATCCCTGGGATCATCCTTGTGCATCCACATGACGCACAGGGGATCCAGGGATGAGGGAGGGATGATCCCTCCCTTGCCCTGGAATCTTGCCCTCCACTTGTGACCAGGAACCATGGTTTGTCCCAGCTCCTTGTGGTTCCTCGCGAGGAGCCAAGACCTGTACCCATTGGGGGTGGGGTGAAGTGAACAGGGATTTTTAAAAAAAAGAAAACACCCAACAACACCTACCTTTTGCGCATGAATGATCATGCGCTGCTGCCTCTTCAAAAACAAAAAACAAAATGGTGGGCGTGACTATGAGGTCATTGCGTGCTGCATGTGAACAAAGGGGGAGATCTCGCTATAAAAAATATTGCAGGATCTTCACCCCTCCATCCCGCTAGACCGCTAGGTATAGGTGAGGCCTCAAAGTCATCTTTGAAGATCCTTCTCAGGTGCCTCCCTCCTGAGGTTAGCCAGGTAGTGACCAGAGAAAAGACATTGTCAGTCATATAGTACCCCACATTTGGGAATGTTCTCCCTAAACTTCCCTGTGCCTAGTATTATGTCTTTTCAGCACAGGGCAAAGACCTTTTATGCTTTTTAAAATATAGCATGAGCTGCTTTTATTCTAGTTCTGCTATGTTTTAATGTTTCTATTATTTTAATATGATTATTAATTTGGAAGCTGCTCCAGCAATAGAAATACGAACAGATATACACATACATAGAGATAGATAGATAGATAGATAGATAGATAGATAGATGCAATCAAAATGATCAGGAGAGTGGAGCAACTCACCTCTGAGGAAAGGGTTTATTTATTTATTTACAATATTTATATACTGTTCCCAACTGAAATTTTTGGTGTGGTGTAGAAGATAAAATAAAATAAAAACAGAATAAAACACTTTAAAATTGATTTTAAAAGAAGCAAAATGTACAGTA
This sequence comes from Elgaria multicarinata webbii, assembly GCF_023053635.1. Lineage (NCBI taxonomy): Eukaryota > Metazoa > Chordata > Lepidosauria > Squamata > Anguidae > Elgaria > Elgaria multicarinata. Next base: position 171,769,992 of record NC_086171.1, read on the forward strand.
AGCCATGGCTAGTCATTAAGGAAAGGCTTTCTGGAATAATGATGTTTTCAGGAGGCGCCGAAAGGAATACAACGTTGGCACTTGCCTGACCTCCAGAGGCAGGAAGTTCCATAGGAGGGGCCCACCACACTGAAGGTTCTTCCCCTGGTGGACTCAAAATGGAGGTTGCCATGCCCTGGACTGTTTAGCTTAGAAAAAGGCAAGTACAGGAAGACATGATAGAGGTGTACAAAATTATGCATAGTGTGGAGAAAGTGAGTAGGGATATATATTTTTCTCCATCTCTCATAATTCTAGGAACTGGGGTCATCCAATGAAGTTGAATGGTGGGAGGTTCAGGACAGATAAAAGAAAGTTCTACTTTGTACAATGCATAGTTAAACTATGGAATCCTCTACCACTAGATGTAGCAACAGCCACCAACTTAAGAACATAAGAAGTGCCATGCTGGATCACACCAAGGGTCCATCTAGTCCAGCACTCTGTTCACACAGTGGCCAACCAGCCATCGGCCAGGGATGAACAAGCAGGACATGGTGCAACAGCACCCTCCCACCCATGTTCCCCAGCAACTGGTGCACACAGGCTTATTGCCTCAAATACTGGAGATAGCACACAACCATCAGGGCTAGTAGCCATTGATAGCCTTTGCCTCCAGGAATTTATCCAACCCCCTTTTGAAGCCATCCAGATTGGTGGCCATCACTACATCTTGTGGTAGTGAGTTCCATAATTTAACTATGCACTGTGTGAAGAAGTACTTCCTTTTATTGGATTACTTTCAATTCATGGAGGTTAAGTCTATCAATGGCTTCTAGCCATGACGGCTATATGCTACCTCCAGTATCAGAGGCAGTATACCTATGCACACCAGGTGCTGGGAACATGGGCAAGAGGGTGATATTACACTCATGTACAACTTGTGGGTTTCCTACAGGCAGCTGGGTGACCACTGCATAAACAGAATGCTAAATTAGATGGACACTTGGTCTGATCCAGTGTTGCTCTTCTTATGATAGATAAGATATTCCTTTAATTCAGTCAGACACATTAGCTGCATGTCAGCATCCTGAAACAATCCTCATGTACTAATAAAACAATACACTATATAAAATTGTCCTCCATATTTATATGTGCAATAAGAAAACTCTGAAATTAAAGCATCATTAACATAAATGATGAAATTGGTCATCATTAACTATTTATTATATTAGTTTTAATATTTAGTACATTAAATATTTAGATTCTATCATGATGGAAGAAACACTTTCTAACTAGTTCTTTGCTTTCTACAAAAATGTTTCCTTCTATCAGTTTAAATTGTACACCAGGGGTTCATTTCACCCGCTCCCCTCCAACTCAAGTCAATAGCAAAACCCACCAGCCATTTAAATAGAGCTCGATTGGAAATAGTGCTAAATATGAACAGTGCAGCAAGGGGAAATAAGTTGAACATGTGTGGGGAGGAGCAAACAATTCCCATTACAATGCCAAGTTTCTCTGTGGTTGAGCTGCATGCATTGACTGGACAAGAGAAAGACTGTTCACACCCAACTATTCCAATGTGAAATACAAGAGAGGCAAGCTCCCATTGTGCTGATGTTCTGTTTGACAGGATGGACGATCTGACCCTGTGTTTTTTTTTAAGGGGTTGGTGTACGTTTTTGCTTCCTTGGAGTTGTTGTTGTTAATTTAACAACTACAACAACAACAACAACAACAACACAACAACAATTAACAATGTTATTGACTCAAGGATAAAAGTTGTATTATGTTGTTTGCAGGGATGTGCTAGTCTGTTATGTACTAGGGTGGGGAAAAGTTATTGTGTTTAAATAAAGGGGATATGTGGTATTGTGGTAGGTGAATTGCGTGTTTGGAGTTGTAGGAGAGGCATGGAGGGGAGCTGAGAGGAAGAGGAAGTAAAGGGGTGGAGTCAGGAAGATTGGAGTGTGTTTGTTAAAGTTGCAGTTGCAGTCTAGGCCGAGAATAAAGGAGTGTTTAAGAAGATGTCTCTGGTGTCTTAAGATTCTTGCAATACAACAATACAAAAACATGTCAAGAAATACTTTTGTAAGCCGCCGTGAGAGCCTTTTTGGGCTGAATGGCGGCATAAAAATCCTTAAATAAATAAATAAATAAATAAACAACAACAGCTTGGATCCACTGGAACTATAACAGATGCCGAAGGCAAGAAGAGAATGCAAGAGGCCCAATTTCCACTGATTTCCCTTTGAGCGTCAACTCCACTCCTCTCTCTATATATACATATGTGTGTGTGTCTGTCTGTCTGTCTGTCTGTCTGTTACTTGACCTGCTATCTTAGTCTCTCTAGCTTTGGTTTTGTCACATGGACACCCCAATCCTGTTGATTCACCTTCGCTGCAGAGGTGATAACCCTCTAAGTATTATTATTATTACTATTATTATTATTATTATTATTATTATTATTATTATATCCCACCTTTTGTCCAATGCTGGGCCTCAAGGCAGCATTACAAAATTTAAAATACATACATTTAAAACCTATAAATAGAAATATACAAAGTTAAAAATATATTAACTATATTCCAATATAAAAACATTTAAACAACAATAGTGCATGCACACAATTATAAATTGAAAACTGCTCTAACAGTATGGTCCAGGGAATACATCCCTTCCCATTTTGACTGCTCCAGTTTAGAAACTACTCTAAACCCAGGCATTGTGTGTTAAAATGGCAGTAGCCGTCCAAATGGTGGGGCAGCAATGAAGGTAGCAGGTGACAGCACTTCAAGGTATGGGAAAGGCACCAACAGGTTCTTGCTAGCACCCTAAGAGTCTCACCTCCCACTCCAAGAATCTAAAGGTGAATAGACTTACAAAAGGAGCAGAGAGCCTGGCTGATACAATGCTGATACTTTTTTCTGTCTAACCCTGCATAGGATTCTGCCCTTAGGAGTTTGGAATTGGTTGAAACTCTATTATTTTAAAACAATACTTTTAAAGGGATTGCACACATCACTCTGAAACAGAAAACATTGCATAAGAGGGGGGGTATTTTCAATTTACCCCCTCTCCCAAATTTAATTTTTCCATGAAAATAAAGGAGGGAGATGATGACGACAACAACAACAACAACAACAACAACAACAGAAGTGGGAGGCAAATGTTCTGATCTCCCCCTCATTTTGATGGACCTTCACACTCCTAGACTCTACCATTTTTGCCTTTCAAGTGCTGGCAATCATGTGACATCAGAGGCCTTAGCTTGACCTAAGGATTATCCCAGGCAAATGGAGGGGTCATCCCTGCTGGCTCCCAGGATCCCCTGTGTGTCATTTAGATGCACAGGGATGATCCCAGGATGATCCCAGGATATAGGCCTGGTCTAGCCATGGCCAGAGACTCCACTTGACGATCTCACCATGTCCTGTGTGTGAATCTTGTGGAGGGTGACAGTCCTACACTATCTTCACTAGCCCAGTTATGGCCTCAATGACTGCACTGTTTCAGGAACAGTATAATACTTGTGGGAGGGTTTATTCTGCAATTACGCTGCTACGGGGGCTGCAATTTCCTTTGAGGCCAACGGAGGGAGCAACTGACTAAGAAATCTCCACAGTTAGGAAGGTCACTGGAACCTGGTGATGCCAAGAAACCATCAGACTGCTGAGTGGATGTGACAGATAAATAGGACCTGAGCTTCAGTTCATGCTTTTGGGACATCTGTTTTAAGGCTTAATTAATTATCTGTCAGGTTGTAAAGGAATTGATTAAATCCTAAATCGCGTTTTAAACCCTTCATTAGTATTCTCTGTTGGTGTTTGGTCCTGTAATTATTTTTCCATTCCCTTTTTGTTTTAATAGTGCCTAAAACTTTGTTCAGCTAATAAAATGCCCAATTAATCAAGCACTGATTTGGAAGATATTTTCCAAGTATGTGTCTGTTCAGCTCACGTTACAGTATTCCTTCGGAGAGACACTCTTTGCTCGCACGTACATTTTTCATGAGCATACACCTGCTTCTGAAGCATGCACCACCACCCTTGCTGCTCATTAGCTTGGGACAAGCTCTTTTCTGAACATCACCCCTACAGTCAGCATCTATTTTCATAAAGGGTTCAGAGAAGGACTGAACCGGAGCATGCGGGCTGTGTTTACCCCAGGAATGGTACACTTCTTTAAAGGGTTTATTTATTTTTTAAAAAATGTCTATACCCCTTTACATTTAAAAAATAAATAAATCCCATTTACAATATAAAATCATAACGACCAACCATTAAAACATAGATAAAAACAATAAAATCTCAGTTAAATTAACTAGGGCTAGCTGATAATACTACAGGTCAGGAAAACGCCTAAGCGAGCAGGTATGTCTTTAGTTGTTGGCAGGAACACTCCACACTAAGAGCCTGTCTGATGTCACTGGGGAGATCATTCCCACATGGCAGGTGCCACAGTTAAGAACTCCCTCCTCCACACCATGACCAAATGAGCTTCCGTTGGCCACAGTACGGTTAGCAAAGCCTCTTTCTCAGAACGTAAAGACCAAGGTGGTCTATACAGATGGAGGCTGTCAGTTAACCTGGTCCTTAGCTATGTAGGGATTTATAAACCAGCAATAACACCTTAAACATGGCTCAGTAGCTAATGGGCAGCAAGTGTAGAGCTTTCAGCAAAGGAGTCATTTATTTGTGGTAATAACCTCCACTGAGCAATCTAGCTGCCACATTTTGCATTAGTTGCAGCTTCCAAACAAATCTCAAGGGCAGCCCCACATAATGCACATTACAACAGTCCAATCTTGAGGTTACCAGTGCATGGATCACTGTGACTATCCCTGTCCAAGAATGGTTGTATCTATCATAACAGCCTACGCTGGTCACAGGTGTTCTTTTTCAACAAGGGACAAGTTGAATCCAAGAGTACACCCCAGACTATCTACCTGTCCCATCCACGTCAGATAAATCACCAAACTCTCAGATCATCCCACCCACAGAGTCTCCGTATTACCAGGATACAATTTTGGTTGTTTGGCCCTTATCCAACCCACAACTGTATCCAAGCACCAATCCAGGTCATCCATGGCCAGACCTGTCTCAGATGTAACAGGAAATGGAAGTCATCTGCATATTGATAACACCTTGCCCCAAATCCCCTAATGACTGTACCCAATGGCTACATATAGATGTTAAAAAGCATTGGTGACAGGATTGTGCCCTGTGGCACCTCACATCCCAATTACCAGGAGGCTGAGACACAATCCCCAATGCCACTCTGAAACTGACACTGCAGGTAGAAACAGAACTACTCTTATACAGTGCCTCCTAATCCAACCCCACAGAGCCAGCCCAGGAGAATGCCATGGTATCAAAACATTAAGTGATCAAGGAGAAGCAACAAGGTCACACTCCCCCTGTCCATCTCCTGATAAAGGTTATCCATCAGGACAACAAAGGCTGATTCCATCCCAAAACCAGGCCCAAAACCAGAGTGAAAAGGGTCCAGATACTCCATATTGATCAAGAGCCTCTGCAGCTATGCCACCTCCACCCTCTCAAGCACCTTGCATATTTGTAACTAGGTGGTAGGTATTATAGACATCTGGGTGGAGGGAGGGCTTTTTCAGGAGCATTCACTCCATCACCTCTTTAAAGGGGGCTGGCACCACACCCCTCAGAAAGATGTATTCACCAGTCAGGCTTCCTTGGGTAGACCTAATAAGCCATGATGGGCCTGGGTTAAGGGAATACAGGATTGACTGTATAACTACAAGTGTATTGTCCATATCATCAGGCCTCACCAATATAGTTATGTGTACTTTCATTTATATGAAAATGTAAAGGCTACTTTTTAGCCCAAAGTTACCCACTTCCCAATTCTGTATGAATTCTTATGTTAAAGCCTATTAGAACCATTTAAAATGTGTAGCTTAAGGATAGTATGCAGTGGTGTCCCAGCTCTAGTGCTAATGACTTTGCACTAATGTAAAAACCAATGTGCATGCAACGTAACTAGTTCAATGGGGAAAATCAGAGATTTGTTGCTGAAATTCAGCAGCTGTGCCAAATTTCAGTGGCCAATTGCTCCTATTCCCCTATTGCACTAAGTATATTGCACCAGTGTTGGTTTACACTAGCACAACATCATTAGTGCTAACACTGGGGCATAGTTGGATATTTCCTTAAGCCTTTCTATACAAGGCTTTTATTGTGCACTCATGATTGCTCAGTCACGGCACTTTGTGAGTCCTTTACATGACGTTGTCATCCTCCAGGGCCTCTCCCATGGTTTGCAGGCATTATCACTGGGTTTTTTTAGATTGAAGAAAGTGCAGTATTTTTCTGAATGGTGTTATATTTATAGCATGTAATTGGGCCATTCCTCTATACCACAACACCATATAGTGACTGTATAAGGAAATATATAGAAAAGCAGAGAGAAAACCCTCAGAAAACAGCACACATAAAGGAGCCAATTTTAATCCCACAAAGAATTCAGAAGCAGAAGCCATGGGTAAAGATGTGGGATAAAAGCCTCATGGAGAAATGCCCCAAGTTTTCTAATACCATGAACATAAGATGAAGCTGTGAATGAGCTGAGATTAGCGAGGGATGCTAAAAGCAATAAAAAGGCTTTCTTCAGATATGTGAGTAGTAAAAGACAGAGGAAAGAAATGGTGGTTCAATTGCTTAATGAGGATGTCATCTGTTATTACAAAGAAAAGGCTGAAGTGCTCAATTCCTACTTTGCCTCAGTCTTCTCCCAAAAGCGGGTCTATGACCCCCCTGGAAAAAGTGAAGCAGAAGTTGAGGGGGCAGGATTGCAGTTTGAGATTGATAAACAAATGGTTAAAGAACAACTAATTTCCTTGAATGAGTTCAAATCTCCAGGGCCCGATGAATTGCATCCTAGAGTAATGAAGAAGCTAGCAGAAGAACTCTCAGAACCTTTGTCTATTATCTTTGCGAAATCATGGAAGACGGGTGAGGTGCCAGATGACTGGAGGAGGGCTAACGTTGTCCCTATCTTCAAAAAGGGCAAAAAGGAGGAACCTGGGAACTACAGACCAGTCAGTCTGACATCCATCCCTGGGAAAATTCTGGAGCATATTATAAAGAAATCAATCTGTAAACACCTTGAAATCAATGCAGTGATTACTAGAAGCCAACATGGATTTGTCAGGAACAAATCCTGTTAGACTAATTTGATCTCATTTTTTGATAGGATAACCTCCCTTGTGGACTGTGGGAATGCTGTGGACATCATATATCTTGACTTCAACAAAGCTTTTGACAAAGTGTCCCATGATATTCTGATTAACAAACTAGCTAAAAGTGGGCTAGATGGAACAACTATTAGGTGGATTCACAGTTGGCTACAGACTGTGTAGCCAACACAGACTCAAAGAGTACTTATCAATGGAACCTTCTCAAACTGGGGAGATGCAACGAGTGGGGTACCGCAGGGCTCAGTCCTGGGCCCAGTGCTCTTCAACATTTTTATTAATCATTTGGACAAGGAGGTGCAGGGAACACTGATCAAATTTGCAGATGACACAAAATTGGGTGGGATAGCTAATACCCTGGAAGACAGAAACAAACTTCAAAGTGATCTTGATAGGCTGGAGTGCTGGGCTGAAAATAACAGAATGAAATTTAATAGGGATAAATGCCAAATTCTACATTTAGGAAATAGAAACCAAATGCACAGTTACAAGATGGGGGATACTTGGCTCAGCAATACTACAAACGAGAAAGATCTTGGAATTGTTGTAAATCGCAAGCTGAATATGAGCCAACAGTGCGATATGGCTGCAAGAAAGGCAAATGCTATTTTGGGCTGCATTAATAGTATAGCTTCCAAATCACATGAGGTACTGGTTCCTCTCTATCCAGCCCTGGTTAGGCCTCATCTAGAATATTGTGTCCAGTTCTGGGCTCCACAATTCCAGAAGATCGCAGACAAGCTAGAGCGTGTTCAGAGGAGGGCAACCAGGATGATCAGGGGTCTGGAAACAAAGCTCTATGAAGAGAGACTGAAAGAACTGGGCATGTTTAGCCTGGAGAAGAGAAGATTGAGGGGAGACATGATAGCACTCTTCAAATACTTAAAAGATTGTCACACAGAGGAGGGCCAGGATCTCTTCTCGATCCTCCCAGAGTGCAGGACACAGAATAATGGGCTCAAGTTAAAGGAAGCCAGATTCCAGCTGGACATCAGGAAAAACTTCCTGACTGTTAGAGCAGTACGACAATGGAATCAATTACCTAGGGAGGTTGGGGGCTCTCCCACACTAGAGGCATTCAAGAGGCAGCTGGACAACCATCTGTCGGGGATGCTTTAGGGTGGATTCCTGCATTGAGCAGGGGGTTGGACTCGATGGCCTTGTAGGCCCCTTCCAACTCTGCTATTCTATGATTCTATGATAAGTGGGGGGAGAGTCTATAGGTCAAAGGAAAGGATTGTTGCTCAGTGGAAGACCACATGCTTTGCCAAAGGTCCCAGGTTCAATAGATAGATAGACCAATGGTTTAACTCAGTATCAGACAGCTTCCTATGCCTTTGTGACTGTAAATCCAAAATAACTAGCACAGTTTGTTCTGGTGGTTCATAATTACCCATGCAAATTAGCAACCCCACTTTAATAATAAGCAGGCAACTACAAGAGGAAATAAATCTGCACTTTAACTACAACTAGTCTTTGTCTTCACCACTCACACATCTTAAAGGTTTGCTAAGGAAACATTATCATCCCTGGTCTGCTGATCATGGGGCCATCAGTGCCTAAGAGCTCCTACCAGAGATCCCCTAAAGCCAGTATTTAATTTTATAGTTTTATCATTCGAAAGCTTGTTCCTCATCTCTGGGCAGAGAGCATGATTTATAAACACAGTAAGCAAGCAGACAGATAAACAATTATTTTGTCCTGGTTTGGTTTTAAGGTATGTTTCAGATTCCACATGCCGTTGGCGCTCGTCATGGCAAATTCCATTGTATTTTTCTACATTCATTTCAGCTGTAGTAGCTACTCAGACTTGACAAAGATGACGCCTATAGGAAAGGGGCTACGTCTCCCGTGGCCTGTTTAGCCAGCCTGTGAGTCTTAGACGCTGACAAAAGCTGGAACAGTATGAGTTCTGTCCATCATAATGACTTCGTTTAAATTGTTTTGCAAAATATCTTCCCTTGAGCAAACCTGCTGCCAAAGTCTATCTGGAACAATTGCATGACACCGAACAAGGTCTCCAATGTAATCCTTTGTTCATTTTCTCATCAACCCCAGCAGTGAGTTGTGTGGCCACAGTTCAACAAAACAACTCAACTGTTTTCTCCTTGAACATTCTGTGATGTGAAATGCATAAAAAGAAGGATTTAGTCCAATAGCTGCAGCCAGTTATATTTGTGCTGTTGCTGATGCGAAGGATCTTACTGCATTATTGATCCCTGTTAGCATATTAGCATAAATTAAAACACTCCTATGAACTAAACTAGAAATGAGCACACTCATATTTGCTTTGTCACTCTCTGGAGGTTTATTTTATTTATTTATTTTAACATGGCTTATGAGCCTGTTCAGACAAGCCATGCCTATTATTATTATTATTATTATTATTATTATTATTATTATTATTATATTTGTATACCACCTTTTTTCCAATTCTGGGACTCAAGGTGGCTTTACAAAATTAAAACATATACAACTAAAACAATCTAAAAAATAATAATGCTTTGTGAACTGGCTGATTGGTGGATAACTTTATTTGGGTTATATCTATTGTTAGTCTAAGGGCGTTCCTAGACGAGGCCTTAGCGCGCCTTGAGACCCGGTTTCCCTGCTGTGCATCCAGATGACGCACAGGGGAATCCGGGCCCAGGCCGCACTGAGGCCTCCTCTAACGCACCATAAGCGAAGTCGCTTATGGCGCGCCTTTTTCGCAGCCCCGGCCTCAGGCCGGAGGTGCGAAACGTCTAGGAAGGTCCGTGGCTTTTTGTGGCTACTCGCTTATTCGCAAGTAGCCGCGAAAAGCCACGGACCTGGCACAGCGCTCATACGAGCGCTGTGCCCATCGGGCCGGGGGGGGGAAGAGAGGGGCAGGGGGAAGGATGGCAAGGGGGGATGGCAAGGGGGGAGGGCGGGTGAGAGAGAGAGCGCCGGGCGGCGGCGCCTGAGCAAGCAGGCGAGCGGCGCTGCCAGGGCAAGGCCGGGGACAGGGAGGGGGGGCTTCATTTTTTTTAAAAAAACAGACTTACCTGGTCCGGAGTCTTCGGGCCGCACGTGGCCCCTTTAAACTAAAAAAATAAATAAATGGCGGATGCTGCAGGGATCCCGAAGTCCCTGCGCGTCCCGCGTCTGGAAGCCGAGGCGGCACGCACTAATGTCAGCGCGCCGTCGCCCTGCCTCCCTGCCGGCTTATCCCGGCAGGTCTAGCAAAGCCCTAACTTAAGTTCAATTCATGTCATCAACAGATCTACTGCAAGCAGGACTGACATTGGATCCAAATCATTATCTTTTCTTGAAGGTAAGAAGAGCCTTTTGTAGGGTATAATGCCTAAAATTTGCTTGTCTTGTAATTGTATTATTATTTTAACATTTGTGTGCTGCTGAGGGCTTGTGCCTGAAAAGCCACATAACATAGCAGGTAACACTTTGCTACCCCTTCCAGGACACCCAAAATCTGCTGCCTGAGGCAGCTGCCTCACTCTGCCTAATGGTAGGGCTATTGCTCATTTCCCTGTTCTCTGTGAATCATTCAGCAAAATTAAGCAAAAATATTTACTTGGGAAGACCAAAGGAAAATATGCAGAGACCAGAGGCTGAAGAGAAGCTGCAGTTATGATGTGTTGATTTTCCTCTTGTCTAAAGCCTTTTCTATAGCATGTTTTATTTGTCTCTGCGATAGGTTGCATGATGACTTCCAGATCATCTTTTAAGACTTGCATTGCTGTGATTCCACAGCAACAGAATCTGAATCAGCTTTGCCTCTGTTTTTGACATATTCACCCTTATTCTAAATATTATTTAACCTAAAGTAAGGGCAGGTGTACATATTGTAAAACACTGGTGTTGCATGTACATTGATGTCCCACTGGTATTTCTGTATAAAATGCAGATATCATGTTTCCATGTTTCTGGGTTCCCTGGTCCAATCAAAGTCCCCAGAATTCCCATGTATATATGCATATCTGTATACATGGTTTATGTGGAAATACCACTTTAACCCAAGTACACCTGCAACAATAGTTTTTGCTGTGTAACATATGGAGCTTTCCTTCATTTCTGCACAATTTACTTTTGTGCTAGCCATTTTCACACAATGACTAAACATGTGTGGAGGGAGAGAGTAATCTGGATAGTAGCTCCATGTATTTATCTGAAGCCTGCGTACAGCCTACATATGTACAAATTGTACATAGAATTAGTATCATAAAAGTACAGAGTTGGATCCAGGACCTTGGAGATCTGCTAGTCCTATCTGCGCACCCACCCCACACCCCACTCAATGCAAATAGACTTTTCCCATTAAACATGTGGATCCGCTTCAGCTGAAATCCAAAAACCAATCTAAAGCAGGGTGCTTCAGAAATATTCACACCTCCTCCAAAGTGAAGCAGGTCTTCCCCAAAGTGGACTAAAGAAAAGTGGGCTGGTCCTGAAGCTTTGGGCCTCCTTGGGAGCTTTGTGGGGTGTATCAGGACAGGCGTCAAAGCCCTGATGCACTCTATCAGAGCAGTCTGAGGCTGCATTTGGACAACACAATAGTCAATGGTGGGTTAGTAGGCAACTCCACAGTTGATTTTCAAGGGGGTGCTCCCCACACAACATGATTATAATCAACCGTGGCGTGGATTAAGGCCAGTGTCAAGTTGACTATTAGTCAATGGTGTGTTTGATTGACGCATTCTCACCCTCTCTCCCCCACCCCCAGTCCTTCTGCTGGTATCCCGTCAGCCATTGCAAGGTCTGCCAGCTAAACTAGAGCAGCAGCAGCCACTTTGGTCACTCTTGCCAGGGGACTCTGTAGTCACTGAACATAACCAACTGTGTGTGGCAAAATAGTCAACAGTGCCCAACACACGATACGATAACCTACGGTTGTTCAAATAATCATCTCTGCACAGTGTTAGTTAGTTGTGTTGGTTATTTCAGCCAAATAACCAACTGTGGAAAAAGTCCCGACAAATGACACAATAACCAACTGTTAACTATTTAACCCACCGTTGAATGTTTAACCTACCATTGGTTATTGTGTCATCCGAATCCAATCTGTATGTGATCAAGAGCCCTGGAAAAGGCTGATTCACCACTTGTGCACACGAAGCCTATGCACACTGGGTTATATGCACATAAACTCTATTCAAACCAGATGAATGTGTAGCAGTCAGAAGATCCTACTATACACACACACACACACACACACACACACACACACACACACGTTCACTGAATGTGCAAAGAAAATCATCAGTACGATTATGATTGTAAGTTGTAGCCATTGTCTCTTCAGTACAAAGGACAGAAGCAATCTTACAAATTGACTGTCACCTAAAAAGCACAGAATGTTCATAGAAAAAAAGTTAAAAACAGTGTTCTTGCCTTAAAGCTCCTTGACTTCACTTAAAAAAAAAAAAAAAGGAAAGAAAGAAAGAAAAAAGCATGACTGCAGGGCAGACGATATTCCCATTGTGTGACTCTTTATGCTCCCTGGGCAGGGCCAATCAAATTTTGTTTCTTTACAGGCACATAATTAACCCCTTGAGTAGGTATCCTGCTAAACCTAAATAATTATGGTACTTAATTTTCCAATAGCTGATGAAAATCTCATGTAGGATCCTAATTGGCTGCCACCTCCTATTAATGCTCACTTTGAGCACTTAAAATAATCAACTTGGGAAATGAGCTACTTTACCAAGGGGATAAAGCAACAGCTGGCAGAAAGAGATATAGATTGGGCCGATGGATTGGATGCAGAGAAATGTTTTTTATTTGATATCTTATCTACTTGATGCAAGATGTCTCATCGCACCACATAAAACCAGAACAGTTTGAATGTTAATACAGAACGCACTCCATTTATAATGGACAAAAAATATAGTAGACTGGGACACTTCTAGGCCTGATTCCATGGGGCCACAGTCCCAAATCTATTTCCTAAACCACTGGACCTATACCCCAGAGTCCTGAGTGTCCATTGGTGCTAATAGAAGGTGTTTTTTTATCTTAGTTTAATTGTGACACAGGGAGTGCATTTCAAGGGGGATTGCAGGCTGGGGAAGGAAGGATTAACTGCCTTCACCACATGCTGCAACACTGTGAAATGGCTTTGCCTCCTGTGGAACTTAAATAAATCCAACACCCATGATGTCTAAATGAGAATGCAATCTGGTTTGGACAGGTTGAAAGAATGGGCTGAGAGGAACAAGATGTTCTTTAACAAGGAGAAATGTAAGGTATTATACTTAGGGAAGGGAAATGTAGGGTACACATACAAGATGGGGGATTCATTGCATGGAAGCACTACATCAGAGAAGGATTTGGGTGTGATCATCGACAGCAACCTGAACATGAGTCAGCAGTGTGAGATAGCCACTGGAAGGGCTAACGCAGTTCTGGGCTGCATTAGAAAAAGTGTTGTTTTTATTCCTCTCTACTTGGCACTAGAGAAACCACGCCTGGAGTATTGTGTATGATTCAGGGCACCACATTTCCAGAAGGACATTGACAGGTTAGAACAGGTTCAGAGGAGGGCAACAAAGATGATACTGGGACTTGAGGACACGCCTTATGAAGACAGGCTGAAGGAACTTGGGATGTTCAGTCTGGAAAAAAGAAGACTGAGGGGAGACTTGTTAGCAGTGTTCAGGTATATAAAAGGATGCCACAGGGAAGATGGTCAAGAACTATTTTCCATTGTCACATAAATTAGGGTTACAGCTAATTTAGTTACAGCTACATAAGTTACAGCTACCTTGATTTTAATTAAATATAAGGGGGAAATTCCTGTTGGTAAGACCTGTACAACAGTGCAACAGTCTACCTATGGAAGTTTTGTGTCCTCCATTTCTGGACGTTTTAAAAAAGAGGCTGGACAGCCACCTCTCGTGGATGGTTTAATTGGTTTTCCTGCACATTGCAGAGGATTGAGCTAGGTGATCCATGTGGTCTCTTCCAACTCCACAACTCTATGATTTTATGAAATTTAAATAAATCCTAGTAATTATTTCAACATTTTCATGTTTAGATATAAATCACCATATGCACATTTTGTGAACCGCCCAGAGAGCTCCTGCTATTGGGCGGTATAGAAATGTAATAAATAAATAAATAAATAAATAAATAAATTTGCACAGCTTTGTGCCCATTCTGTCCTATGGACCTACATCCCAAATCTTTGAAGTACCTAGCAACACCCCTGGAAAGCTGAAAAATGCTGGTTGCTATTTGCCCTTTGCTGTAAATAGATAGCTATAACTCAGGCTCATATGTTGGAGAGGGAAGGAGCCCAGCCTCTCCAGCTCCTGTTTTCAAAGGTGGCAGAGATAGTCATGATTTGGTTAAAATTTGGGAGAGGAGTTGAATGGGCTTGAAGATTTTGTTAATGGGCTCCCTACCTTTCCCTCCAGATAGGGCTACTGTTCATACAATCTATCTCAGCAGCCATATCCTCTGATGTTTACTTAGAATTAAGTCCCACTAAGTTTGAAGGACTTTCAATTAAGTGTGCATAGATTTGCAACCTTCAAGCAGGTTCATGCATTTGTTGTGGTAGATGGTCTATAATTGTTTCTGCCATTTCCCCCACCCCATCACCTGCTGACAATGTTCAGCCAACACTATATACAGATTAGTGTTACATACTCCAAGGATAAAGATAACACTTGGCACATCTACATCATGAATCTATGAAAGTCATATGAAAGTGGCATGTGGCATGGACCCCAACAGTTGTCAGTGCACTTCAATACCACTATAAAGCAGTAGTGTAGATCCTGCCACCAAGGATAAGAAAAGAAGAGCATCAATAAAAAGAAGTTTAACAGCACTAACAATAGCACTAGTCCTAGTCCTATTAGTAAACCATATGCTAGGGGTTGTTTTGTTTGTTTTTATCAGATGCAAGTGTTTCCTGTAAACCCGGACATTGCCATTGGGAAGGAGGAGAATGAAGGCACCTCACGTGCACAGGAGCAACCTTTGGAGACAAGGTGGGACTAGGGCTATAAGACTCTGCCTGCCCAAACCCACGGCCTCTTTCACCTTAGCTCCCAGCCTCCCTCCCTTAATGTAGTATGGGATTAGGCAGTCGCTCCCTTTGGAGGGAGGGCTGAGTAGGAATTTTCCCTCCCATTAAGGTGGGTAGGTTTTTGCCTACTTCATACTGGAATTGTTAAGTGTGGAGGATGGGTAAATAGAATGATGGTTACATGGATACACAGGAATTGGCAATGTCAGAATAGGGACAGTGAGCACTCTGGCACCTTTTGGTGATTGACTGTGAGGCTCCCATGTCAGAATATGTTTTGCCTTTGGAGACCCTCCTGCCTCACACACCCTGAGCTGTGAGGCAGTCTCCCCACACTTTCAGAGTGTTGTACAAGAAAGAAACCAGGTTTTACCTGACTCCTGGCTTTGGAGAGTACTTGCCCATAAAATCAGGCAAGTGGCCTGAGAAAGGACCCATTGATTCCCACACTTTCACATGTAGATCCAGGGAGAGGTGAACTACCCACATTATTCAAATAAAGAGGCCCTAGTTTAACCCAAGTTCTGGTGTCAGTGTCTTTATTCTATGCTTCCTTCTCCACTCGCAAACACCATCCTATGCACCTTAATTTCTCTTTTATGTCCAACTCCATTCACAGTCAGTATGCCTTTACTGGTTGAGGTCTACTAATGTCATAAGAAGAAAGAACAGGGAAGTATCTCTGTGTGTGTTGCTCTCTTGCTCTTTTTAATGGATTAGAATGATGGGACTCCAGGTAAAAACAAAAAGAAGGGCACACCAATTTGCTTGGATAACTAATTAAGCTGTAAATAAATGTACCATCAAGTAGCTTAATTAGCAGCATGTGTTTATTAGAAGCCAATTACATGATCCCTTAGCAGATTTTAATTAATGATTGTCAGCCCAAGGAATCTAATTGGTGAAGGTTAAAGTGAACACGAAAATCTCCTGCTAAAGTTAACCAGCTAAAGTTAGTTTAACATTTAATTGTCCTAGAAAGAGAAATATTAAAAGAGCACAGGAATGGCCCTTTAGTTAAGCTGATTTGCAATTTTGCAAAAAACAGGTTCCAGCATTATAAACTTCAAAATCCTATGCTTATAAAAAAAATTAAAAAATACACCCTTTAAGCTAATAGCTTGAAACTCACCATCCATAGCTGATGAGGTCTACAATTGTGCAAAATTTCAAAACAATGTGATACAAATTGCTACAAACACAGCAAGTTAAAAAGTGCTGAAAATTAACAAGTGCTGATGCTGCGCTCAGCATCTCATATATGTCTCTCAAATTCTGGGGGAAACGACTGATTTGCCTGGCTCAAGAAAGTGAGCCTTTCATTGGTTGGGTGAAATTCTGAGGGTATTTATTTATTTATTTATTAAAGCCTATGGCAGCAATTTCTGGCAAAGTTATGTTGACCATGCTCATTTTCAATCTGAAGCTAGAATGGTGCCATTACTCCAGTGTTTTGAAACTACTGAGAGGAATTCCAGTGTTCCTTTACAAAGGGGTGAGGATAGCGGGAATCTCTCAGCTGAGACAAGAGAGAGGTAATTTTGAGGGTTTTGGGGGGCGGGGGTAGAGACTATGCTGGAATCCTATACAGACTCATTTAAAAGTAAGCTTTTTTGAACATAGGGACATAACTATTCATTTGTACTCATCTATTCAGTTAATTACTTGCTTTTATTTTCTTTTTAGTTTGTTTGTTTTGAAACACTATAACAATCAATTTCCTTTTTAAAAACCAGGAAAAATCAATGATCAAAAAATTTATTTATTTTTATTTATTTAATTACATTTATATACCGCCCCACAGCCGAAGCTCTCTGGGCGGTTTACAACATTTAAAAATAGTAAACATTAAAAGTATACAATTTAAAAACACACACACACACACACATAAAAACAGTATAAAAACAACAGTATCCATTTAAAAACAACAATTGTGGGGTCCATTAAAAACAAACTTAACGTTGTTAAATGCTGTTAAAATGCTGTTAAAAATGCCTGGGAGAAGAGAAAAGTCTTGACCTGGCGCTGAAAAGATAACAATGTTGGCGCCAGGCGAGCCTCATGGGGGAGATCATTCCACAGTCGGGGGGCCACCACTGAAAAGGCCCTCTCCCTTGTTGCCATCCTCCGAGCTTCCCTTGGAGTAGGCACTCGGAGGAGGACCTTAGATGTTGAGCGCAGTGTACGGGTAGGTTCATGTCGGGAGAGGCGTTCCATCAGGTATTGTGGTCCCAAGCCATGTAGGTTTACATGGTTTAGGACCAGAGTTAAGGCTATCTCATGTTGGGTCAAGCATCTCAAACCAAGAAAGCAAAAATCAACTCAGGAGGGTTGACAAGGGTTTTTTGTTGCAAAAAAATGCACTGCTTTTTTATTATAAGGCCTTCTTCGGGGGGATTATAAAACCTTAATGTATTTTATTCTGTTTTTATTTTATTTTATCTTGTACACCACTCTGAAATTTTGAATGGGGAGCTGTATAAATATGGTAAATAAATAAATAAAATGTCTCCTGCTATAATTCACTCGCAACTCTATGAGGAACATAGTGTAACGTAAGTCCTGTTTACTCAATGCAAGCTGACATTTTGCTTTATCACAGCTATGGCTCCATCTAGTCCAGTATTGTCAACACTAAAAGCATCTCTACATTAAGGGGGGAAATACGCACCCATACTTGGCTTTCTTCTTCTCGGATCTTTCCGGATTGACTACGGCTCATTTTGATAGCAACAAATGGTGACCATGTGATTTGTAATTGAAAACTTCCCCTTTTCAGCAGTGCCCCACAATGCTCAACAAAACAGCCCCATCTAGTGGCTGTATTGCTAACTTTAAAGTAATGCTAACTTTACACACAATAATTTTAAATAGTGCATTATCTCTGATCATTTTAAAAGCAAGATCACCAGGGAAGGTGCAGGAGATGTCCTGGAGGTTGATACCATCAAATAAGGGACCTGGATGTTGATAGCATCATTTAAAGGACCTACAAAGCTCTGTGAGTGGCCTATCAAGAACATGCAATAAATCACTCACGCAGAGAAGCTCTAACTGGCAGTGGCTCTCCAGGGTTTTAAGCAGGAGTTTTGCCAGGCGTACCTGAAGATGGCAGGAATTGAACATGGGACCTTCTGTATGCAAGGCATGTGCTGTACCACTGAGCTACACCCCCCCTCACTCCACACCATCACAACTCAGGGCCCCCACGAATGACCAACTCGAGAGCGGCAGTTGATGGGGCAGTGACAATCCTGCCCAGCATCAGCATCTGATCTGACATAGGCATGCCAGGGTCCATCGGAGCTGACACTGCTCACTGCAGCATCTTTCATCTATGCCAGCCAGGCATGCATATGGTTACAGATGCTCAGCTTATTATTTTCACCTTTAAAATCTATTATGCTTTTCTGTGGAAAAAAAATGGTACTTATTCCCATGTGTTTAGAGAGGCAAAAGGATTCATGATGATACTATAATTTAAATGAGTTTAAAATGTAAAACTGTACATGCTCAGAGTATTATAATTTTTAATGAAGGTTAGCAAACTGGTTTTGGTGTATTTGCCCCCCCCCCCACAACATCAGGAATCTAAAAGCAGTTGTAAAGCATGGAATGGAGGTGGGGGTAGGGCGAAGAAAAATATTAATTGTGCACTTCACAACTGAAGTAATACACGTGGCCCTCTGAAGGGGAGGGGACATAAGACCATTATGTCCAGGGTCTACCTAACTGCACCACTGATTGGGGGCACGGGCTTGCTTTGATAAAAGTGGAAGTTGGCTTCATCAAGAGGCAATCACACAAATGGCTGTTGTAGCACAAAAAGCCTCACATTAAAGGTGTAGCTCTCCCTTGACTACACGATAGTCTTACACTGCTTCAGGGAAAGAATGTTTGCTTGCTTGTTTTGCAGATCCCATTGTGGGTTCCTTCCTTCTCATGGTTTTCTTCCCTTCCAAGGTGTCATATGTCCCCTCCCAGCTGCATCACATTCAGTTTAGGGTGGGGAAAAGCAATGGCACATGTAGCGGCTTCAGTTTCAGTTGTGGGCGCTTGGAAATAACAGGAAGACACTTTTATCTACAGCTGTTGCAACAGGTAATGTTCCATCCCATTCCATTCTTGAAATGTTGTGTTTCAAGTGTTATGTTTAGTTAACAATGGGGGGTTGTTGTAATAGAATTTCAAGGCTGACAGATGCTTCATGGCAGCAATCCTGTATACACTGACCTGAGAGTAAGCTGTAGTGAACGGCATGGGATTTACTTCTGAGTACACACACATAGGCTTGTGGTGTAAAAGCAGCTAATGCAATTCTATGAACTGAAGCTGGAGCAATTATACTGAAGCTTTACCTAAAACCCACATTGATGTTGTTTTAAAAATCCAATTGCCAAATATTTGTTGATATTTCAACAAATATCACTGGCAGCCTCATTTAGCAACCAGTTAAGACAGATTTAAATCTGGATTTAAACTGTTTCATTCCTATTTATTTCAGTGGGCTAAAATCCAAGCACATTAGCCTTACTGGTTTGATCTATTGTTCCATTACCTACCACAGTGAGATAATTCTTACTAATATGTCTTTAAAGCTGTTGTAGACACTTCGAAGCCAGCTGTTAATCTCTCTAAGCCTCTTTTATGATCAATAACCAACATATCTGTTTATCACAGATCTGCTATTTTGTTCATAGTTTTTAAATGAAATTAGATCAATTACTACATGGACACAAGCAAGCACACAGAAATCCTAAAACATACATACGTGTGTGTCAATAGCAAGGAGCCCTGGGTCCCCATTTCCTGGGCCTCACTGTGTCCTTGTGCATAGGGGATGGGGGAGTGAGGGGAATCCTCTTCCAGGCATAGCCAGCGGCTTACTGGTTCTGTGTGCCATTTGTCCACACTGTAGCCCAAGCCCAACTACAGCAGCCAATTGTCTGGGCTTGGTGGCTTTTGGGGGTGGAGATTTGGAGTGGATCAAAGTGGGAACCTTTTCCCTTTTGTCTGCCCCTGGGTTATGAACTAAGGGCACAATGCTATGCATGTTTAGAGAGAGAAGTCCTACAATTCCCAGCATGCCCCAGCCAGCTTGGAGGCTGACACGCCCACCACACATGCACCACACTCCCAGGAGTAGAAAGAACAGGTGTGGAGATTGCAAGAGTTAGATCCATTTATTTATTTATTACATATCCCACCATTTTTCCTCCAAGGAACCCAAGGCGGCATACATAATCTTCCTCCACTCCATTTTACCCTCACATCAACAACCCTATGAGGTCAGTTGGGCTGAGAGCCTGTGACTGGCCCAAAGTCACCCAGTGAGCGTCCATGGCCAAATGGGGACTAGAACCCGGATCTCCAGACTCCCAGCCCAACACTTTAGCCACTATACCACACTGGCTCTCAATGTAGTCTGGTGCATTTCCACTATGGTGGGCTGATAATTCCTGTCACTCCCATCAACATTGTCCTTCATGTTACCCTAGGGATGTCAGACAAATCCACAACGGAATCAAATGAGTTCAGATTTCTATGAATGCATCCTGCAGATTACACAGCAGACCATTTCCCCCCAAGTTGCACAGGTTCCATAGATTTGTGGAGCAGTTTTTTGGAATTTTAAGCAAATTTAGTTGTAGAAAAACATGTAAAAAATCTTTTTTAAAAAGCTGAAAATGTGTGTTCCCTGTGAGTACATTGGGCTGAGAGACAGTGACTGGCCAAAAGTTACCCAGTGAGCTTACATGGCTGAGTGGGTACTAGAACCCGGATCTCCCAACTCCCAGTCCAACACTTTTGCCACTACACCACATTGGAAACATTTATATACTGCCCCATAGCTGAAGCTCTCTGGGTGGTTTACAAAGATTAAAACACTGACCAATAAAAACCAATATACAGAATTTAAAACTGAAAAGCATAAAAACAGATTACATACAATATCATTTAAAGCAGCTATTAATACTAAATGAGCCCGTTACATCATGTCTAACCTAATATTAAATCATTTCGAACTTAGTCTGGACCTAAGCCCTAATAATGGCATAGGATTCTGTCACATCATGTAGATCCTTCTTATATTTTAAATGTACACATTCTGAACTAACAGTTTCTACAGATTTATAGATCAAAAAGTCACTTCTACGAATGCATGGATAAATACAGTGTACAACTGTGGTATGGTTTGATCCATGGTGAACCTTGCTGGAATTCATGGGTCTGTCCACAAGTCAGTCCATATGTTAGCAATTCAACAGATACAGATGACTGCTGTGTAAAAACGTAACATCCAAAATGTCCTACTAATGTTAAATTTCTTGCCCTGTCCTTTGTTTAAAAGTGCTCTCATAGTCCTGAAAGGAATGAAATACAGCACATCATCTGCTCGAAACCCGGAGATGACCTGCCTGCCAATTTACTATAACAACAACAACAACAAAAGTTGAATTGTTTACAAAGTATATTTCAAGTGTCCTTGTTCAGAGCAGGTTTTCTTCCTGCAATTTTTACCCAAGTATTGGATTACTTAAAACTGACCACCGGAAATCTTGGAATCACCTAACCACTAGCAATCCACTAATCCTTTTTATGTTTATCATTTTGTAACACAAAATGATGAATTGCTATCCCTCATCCCACACCCTCAATTCTAATACAAAGAATTCACATATTTATCATGGGGATAGTGTGTGAATTGTCACTTTGTGTGTTACAATAAAAGCACAAAAAGAGCACTGTGAGACTCTTTCATATCCTCCGTTGACGCTTCTCGCCAAACAAGCTTTGCTGAGCCCCCGAGTCATGGCTGAATTTGAGCCAAGTTATATTAACTAGGTTTTTCAATTTAGCCATAGAACGTGTGAGTTAGGAATAAGGATAGTCCCTCTGAATATATGCATTTCCCTAATTTATTAATTTTGGAATTTGTATTCAATGTAATTTCTTAGAATGCAACTTGGGTAATTTGGGTCAAGTACAATCTTGTTGTTGTTTTGTTGTTATTTTCGTATATTTCATTTCATGCTAAGGCCTTCATTTTCCTAATTGTTGAATAATTACGACCGGGGAAGCTGGTGGCTCAGCACCTTGGATAGCTGCTTTAGAGTCCTGACTGATACTGACTGAAACTCAGAGTGCATTCGCCATCCCACTAACATTGGAGCCACCAGCCTCCACCGATTAAGACACACATATTTGCAGTTAGAGAATGGGCTTCCAGGTTAAAACATTTTTTTAAAAAGCACCGATTTCAGGCAGATAAGTCTCAGCAACTTTTCTGGAAATTAATCATTGCCTACAATAGCCTTCCTCAACCTGGTGCCTTCCAGATGTGTTGGAGTACATCTCCCATTATCCCCAGCCACCATGGTCTGTGATCATGCTGGATGAGGACTATGGGAGCTGTAGTCCAAGTTGGGAGGAAAAACTGGCTTACACTCACTCCATTTTCAGTGCTATAGTACTTTTTGAAACTAATGTTGATAGCCATAGAAACAAGCCATTTGCTTTCTATAGAATCTTGATTTACGACAATCTAGCGATTTTCTGTCTGCCTTATACGATTTTCATACCCTATCGAACATATGAGACCAAAGCATGGTTTTGTTTCCTTGACATTATGGCAAGATTTATATTTTTCATATTTGTTCAGGTTAGTTTTTCTTCGTTTCTTTTTTCTTCTTCCTTTTTTAATCACCAGACAAGACATCTCCATCCACTTTGATCCAAACTGGAATTCAGACATAATCATTACAGTTTTCAATTCTTATAAGATCTAATTACCCACCTACTTTCACACATTTTTAGCATCAGCTGCAACCCTATCACCAAACTGTCTTTGAAAAGCTGCCAAGCGGATGTCAAACGGAAATGGTTATCAGCCAGCATGAAATGAAAGCAGTCTCCTGTGTAGATATTCTTGTCAGAATTTGGCAGTGTAACTGGGAGGAACACATCTAGGGACATGAGTGGAAAGCTTATGCAAAGGAAAAGACTACAAAGTGATTCCATCACACTGAGTGAGTCTACAACATCCTACAGAGGCAGAAACATTTTAATCTAGCATATTAAGGCCATAACAAACTCAAATGGGTGGAAAAAGGCTGACAGAGGCTAGAAAGAAATCACCCATTATTTAACAGAAACAAAAGTTATCAACTGGAAGAAGTCCCCAAGGATATGATTACAATAGCTATCACTTGAAGTCAAGGTTTCTATGTTTATTATTTATATTATCTATGACATTTATCTCACACTTTTCCTCAAGGGTACTCAAGGTGACATATATGTGCCTCCTTAATTTTATCTTCACAACAACTCTATGAGGTAGATTAGGCTGAGAGAGAGTGACTAGTTTAATGTCACCCAGTGAGCTTCATGGTTGAATGGGGATTTCAACCCAGGTCTCTCTGGTCCTGGTCCAACAGTTTGTTATACTACACTGGCTCTCAATGTGCCTTATACTTTCAAGCAAGGATTCCCAAAACATGGCTTCATCCTACTGAATACCCTCCCCCACTGACACACACACTTACCTAAATCAAGAGTAAAACTATTCACAGATTCCTAAGATTAAAAGAGTATAATTGTCAATTTGTTTGTTTGTTTGTTTGTTTAACAGCAGGATTTATAAATATAAATTCTCAGGGTGGCTTAAAAATGTAAAAATGCAATAAAACAAATTTGAAACATTCAAACTAAAAATATACTAAAAACAGTGAAATCACTAGGAGCAGCAAAAAAAACCCAAAGCCAGCCAAGATAAAACAAGTCAAATTGAGTACATGCAGTTCTATCCTCAAACACTTTGCTCTGCCTCCCCATGGTAGGAGCAGCCCGGCTCTGATGAGTATCATGGTGGTGTACAGACAGAGACATGTGGAGACAGGCAATCCTGGTACCTGTGCCGTTACACCCCACAAGTCAGTTCCCTAATGTATGTCTGTATTGGTAAGTCTGTGGTGAGTTTAGAATGTTGACCTGAGTGGGTGGAGTTAGAATGTCTAGGGAGGGGGAGGAGTGATATATAAGGGAATGACTGAGGGGATTGTTAGCGCTTTCTGTGCGTTAGCTCTTGGTGTTTAGAGTCCTTGGGTTCTGGAGAATTTGAGGTTCAGTGTAGAGAGTGGTGTCTTTGGAGTGTGGTGTGCACATAGTTGATGTATATTAAACAATACTACTAATAAAGAAAGCTCAAGAGTGATTGTGTGAGAGAAAGGAAAGCGTGTATGTGAATGGGTGAAAGGATTGGATGAAAGGGTTCAAAAAGGTTTTTAAATGTTTTATTTTGAAACAAAGCTTATGAACTTTTAAAATAAATTTTAATTATTTTGTTTTAACTACCACAAAAATACCACGTGTCTGTTTGGCATTTATCATCTGAAGTTTATACATTTAGGACCCACTCTGACAATTATTCACCTCAGCACATACAATTCACAGCGCATTATTTTATTTTTGAAATCCTTCTCCATTTAACCCTTTTCTCCACATAGTTTGGAGGAAGCGGTGGTGGTGCTTGGATTGAGCAGGGAGTAGCTGCAGCCAGGCCTGGTGTTCAGAGTCTGTGTCATGGCAGTACCCTAGTTCCACGCCGTGGAGTGCTTTAAAGGTCAAAACAACACTTTGAATCGAGCAAGAAATGGACTTATGAGCCAGTGCAGGTGATGAAACATTGGTGTGATATGATTGCAATGCTTGATCCAGTGCCAGCTCCAGGTTTTTAGGGCTCTTGGGCAATTGGATCCCCTCCCTCAGGGAATTTTCCTTCTCACCCCCATTGTCACCAGCTGTCATTGTTCCCCATCCTCTTTCTCGTCATTGCTATCACTTGCTTGTTTAAGAGTCAGAAAGCCAGTGAGCAAGTAGGCAGTAGCATCTACTGCTCCTTCTTCTCATCACCACCATTTTCTGGGTCAGAGTGAGAGGCAGGTGAACCAGCAAGTTACAATGGTGAAGAAGAGGAGCAATGCCAGGGGGCTCTTGTCAGTGGGCCTCTTATAGGATGTGGGCCCTTGGCAGGTTCTCAATCATTCCTACCCTTGATGCTGGCCTGATCCCAGTTAGCAATGTAGCTGCTGTATTCTAAGCCAACTGCAGTTAGCAAATCATCTTCAAAGGCAGCCTGATGTGTAAGGCCCAAAACAGACATTACTTTAAATCTGTGTCTAGCAGCTACATCTTTCCCCCCTCCAATTTTACTCTAGAATAGGTTTAGGAGGCCTGACCAAGATCTTTAAAAACTTTGAAAAGACATTATGGTAGGATCCCAATCCAGATTGGGGGACCTGCAACCACTCTAGAGTAAAAACAAAAAAAGATATTGCTGCTAGACGCTAATCCAATGTAATGTCTATTTTGGCCTGAACTCATTACAGTCATCTTGGTACTACCTGGGGAGCGCCAGGTCTCATGTTCAGGATATGAAAAGGAAAGAGAAAGGGTACCTGAGTGCATTGTAGACTTTAAAGGGTGGACTAGGAGAGGGGCCAAGAAAGAGCCTAGAGCTGAGGCACAGGATCATCTGCAGTTTTGTGTTATACCTGCTCCTGGACTGTACCACTTCTGACCCTAGGTGGTAGAATGACATGTTTAAAAGTTCTACCACCTTGAAAAAAAAACCTAAATAAATAAAGCCTGCCTTGCACATCCTGAAACTAGCAGTTTAAGGAAGGCACTAGACTTGAGATACTAGATGTAAAGGCTTAAACAAAAAGGGGCAGTATTAACACAGCAATACTACACTAGCATAAGCTATCTCTAGCACAACACTAATAGTGCTTGCTGGTGCAAAACCGGCTCCGCCCAGCTGAAAATTTGGGCGGGAAGCCGGCCGTTGTGTCTGGGGAGGAGCCTTAATAAACGCTCCCTAGCTGCTCCCGGGTCACGTGCAGAGGGCTGGGTGGGACTGCTCTATATAAGCAGCCCGCACCAGCCTCTTGGCCTCTTTCGGGTTTTGCTGACTGCCTAATTAGAGCAGTCAGCAGATCGGGGAAGGCAGGGCGTTGGCTTACCAGCGTCCCTTTGAGGCGTTCCTGGCTGAGCTGGAGCGGTTTCGGGCAGCTGTGGGTCGTTTTCCGAACCCGGAGAGCTAGTGAGGGACGAGGCAGCGAGCCTTTTAAGGGCGGCTGCAGCGGCGACGGCTGCAGCGAAATCGGCGGCGCAGCAGCAGCACAACAACGTGGTCTGAGCGGCCTACGGGCCAAGGGCAGAGCGCTTGGGCACGGTCCGCCTGGAGTGGGGGAGGAAAGCGCCACCAAGAGGCCGGGCTCTGGCCTCCTTTAGGGGCGGCTAACCTCGTGTTCTCTGGCTGAGGCCAGTGTGTGTGGAGGTGCTCCCGCGTAGGGCGCGGAACACACGGCAGCAGTATTATTATCATTATTATTTTATTTAAGCTGTGCTTTTCAGGGGCTGGGTGGCAGCCACAGGCATTTGGGGGAAGTTTTTTCCACGTCTTAATATTCATTTTGCAGCATAGTCAGTGAAAGTATATTCAACCTCCTTGTTTGTAAAGTTGATATCTGTTATTTAATTAATTTAATTTAATTGAATTATTATTATTATTATTATTATTATTATTATTATTATTATTATTATTTTCCTTCTTCTCTTTCTTCCTCTCTCTCTTCTTTTCCCCCCTCTTCTTGCCAGCCACTTTACTGAAGCTAAGCAGGGTTGAGTCTGGTCAGGGTTTGGATGGGAGACCAAGTTTAAAAGTTTCCTTGACTGTCCTGAATTACCACTGCTTAAGGGCAGCCCCTGAATCTTTTGGGCTATAGGGCTTTATTGCCTTTACTGTTCTAGGCTTTTCTGCAGGAAAAGGGATTCTGCAAAATGCCATCTAAAAAAGGTTTGGGTGGTGCTAAGGGCAAGGGTAGAGCCACGCGTACTCCAGCCAAGCGGCCTCCACCCCAACCTCTTTCCTTTTCAGAAGATGAGGAGCCTACTCTAACTCAAGTATTGAAGCATATAGCTGCACTAGAACAGGACAATGCAAGCTTACATCAGCAGTTAAAGGCTTGCACTACTAGTACTCCCAGTGCAAATGTGCATAGGTCTGTGGTAAATGATTCTTCTATTCCTTCTAAGCAGAATCCGGCTGGGCCTGATTGAACATCGGATCAGACAGCCCAATCCAGGCACAGTGTTCTAGCACAAGACACCACAGCTTCGCCTTCAGTGGATGCAGCATTAGCGGTTCCTGTAGCCAGCAGTACGCTTCACAGTGAGTGTTGTACACACACCACACAATGTTCACCACCATGGCCAGCACTGGGATCCTGGGGTTTCCCTCCATGGGCCCTAGGCCAGTCCTGGCCATTTTCACGCCCTATCGAGTTGGAGGAGAGAGA
Source organism: Elgaria multicarinata webbii (assembly GCF_023053635.1). NCBI lineage: Eukaryota > Metazoa > Chordata > Lepidosauria > Squamata > Anguidae > Elgaria > Elgaria multicarinata. The sequence goes on from NC_086171.1 coordinate 171,797,584, forward strand.
GGAAACGGTAGCCTCACCTAAGTCTGTGATTGATGCCTGTACTCAAGTGTGGGCCAAATCCAGTATTGGAACTAATACAGTGGCTCTATCCTGAAGTCAAGGTACACAAAGTCAGGCAGGAACTAGTACCAGTCTTCTTAGCTTTCCTTGTGTATCACAAACGACACAGACAGAAACCACATCTGAGACAGCACCAGGGCTCATTGATCCTTATTCTTCAGCCAAAGGCTCTGCAATCCCATATGGGGCTATATCAACTCCCTTAGGTTACCATCTCCTCCCTGCTACAAAGGAGAAGATATGGAAGGGCGAGTATGTTGACATTTTCTCGCTCTTATGCAGGGAAGAGGAGCAGAGTGAAAAAGAGAAAGATAAGGATAGGGAGCAAGAAAAGAATAATAATAAGAAAATAGAGAGGATGTGGTCAAATTGGTTGGCAGGTTTTATTATTTTCATAGGAGTAGTGATCCAGAAGCGCCCAGAGAAGGCTTCTGTTTTGCTCAAGTACTTGGATATAATATACCGGTGCTATACTGAGTATCTAGGCCCGACTTGGTTGGCGTATGATGAGGCATTCAGACTCAAAGCGGTATTCATGCCTGAGCTGAAGTGGGATGTCAAGGAGCCAGAATTATGGCTCCAGTTCATGACACCTTCTAAGCCAATTTCCGGCGAAAGGGCAGACAGTGGCCACATTTTGTCCAGGCCGGCGGGCTCCATAGGGGGGTGGGGACCTGTCGATCAGGCGGTTCAACCCCGTCTATTTTGCTGGGAATTTAGTTCCAAAGGGGCCTGTGGGAGGTCACAATGTAAGTATAGACATGAGTGCTCCCTGGGCGGGGCAGCACACTCTTACTCTGCCTGTCCACGACTTAGAGGAACTAAAGGCAACTTGTTGCCTGGGAAAAAATCCAATAATTCAGGAGCTTCATTTAAAGGGCCCCAGCCCAATCAGGGTGGAGGTGCTAGCTAATTTGTTAAAGGACTATCCGCATCGGGAGGATGCCTCATTTTTGTTTAATGGTTTTGCATTTGGGTTCAGGATCCTCTTTCAGGGACCCAGGTTGCCCATTTTCTCAAAAAACCAATCTTCCATAAAAGGCATGGAGGAGGTGGTAAGAGAGAAAATTAGCAAATAGGTTAGGGCTGGCCAAGTATTAGGTCCTTTCACAACGGCCCCTTTGCCAACACTTCTGCCAATACCTCTGGGTATTGTGCCCAAGAAAACCCCCGGTGAATTTCGCTTGATTCACAATTTATCGTATCCCCCAGGGGAATCAGTTAACGATGCCATTCCTCCTGAGTTTTGTACAGCCCGTTATGCCTCATTTGACAGTGCCATACACATGGTAAGGCAGTGTGGAAAGGGAGCACTAATGGGGAAGTGGGATATAAAATCTGCCTTCCGCCTGTTGCCTGTACATCCAGAGGACTTCGAGCTTTTGGGATTTTCCTTTCAAGGGAAGTTCTTTGTGGACAGGGCCCTCCCAATGGGATGTTCTTTGTCCTGCTTGACCTTTGAAAGGTTTAGCTCGTTCATTGAGTGGGCTTGGAGAATTAGGACCAAGCCCCCAGTCCAATCAGTGTAGGATCTTCATGGCAGAATTCGAGGCCTTAGCAGAAGAGCTGGGAGTCCCATTGGCACAGGAGAAGACTAAGGGCCCCGCCACTGGAATCCACATTGATTCCGTCCAGCAATCCTGTAGTCTCCCCAAGGAGAAGTTAGGGAGGTGGTACCTAACCCCGATTAGATTGAATAAGATAAATGATCAGCATTCAGCAAATTGTTGGAGAGGTTGTGGGGAAAAGGGAACGTATTTACATATGTGGTGGGAATGCAAATATGTACAAAGATTATGGAAGATGGTGTTTTTTGAAATTGAAGAAATAGTGGGAATGAAAATAGAACAAACACCAAAGATTGCATTACTGTCACTATTTGAAGATATAAAATGTGGAAAAGAAACTAAAGAGTTGATATCGAGTTTGCTGACTGCAGCACGATTGATGGTAGCTAGGAACTGGAAGATTCAAGGGGAATACTCTATTGAAGAATGGTATAAAGAAGTATGGGATATAGCTATTAATGATAAACTGACTTGTAATATTAAGTGGAGAAAAGGTATAACTAAAATAAATGAGTTTGAAGGAATCTGGAAACAGTTCCTAATATTTGTGTTTACTAAGGGAAGTGGGAAACCGCCAGCAGAAGAAACAATAAGATTTTGGAATCAGGAATAGATCCCGAGGTGGGGGGAGCACTATTATGTCAAGAATGATTATGTTATGGTATAATATTTTATAGTTAATATCTATTCAATACATATGTGCTCAACATTTATTCAACATGTATGTAGTATGTAATAGTTGTTTTGATTTTTTTTTAATTGTAATGTATGTTTAATCAATGTGGAAAAGCAATAAAAAAAAAGGAGAAGTTAGGGACCTTGAGGGCATTAGTAGCGGCAGCACACGCTGCCAAGAAAGTGACTCTTCACCAGTTGCAAGAGCTAGTTCGGCACCTGAATTTTGCCTGTAGAGTAGTGGCTCCAGGGCGCGCCTTTCTTAGGTGCTTATGTGATGCTATGAAAGGGGCTAAACGGCCCCTACATCGCATCAGGGTTTCTGCGGTTATGCGGGCAGACCTCGAGGTCTGGATGAACTTCTTTCAGAGCTATAATGGATTTCTTTCTGGAGACAAGAAATATTGTTGGAATCTCAGTTTCAAGTTAGGTCAGATGCCTCCAGAGCTTTCGGCTTCAGTGTTATCTTCAAGGACCGCTGGTGTGCCCAGCGGTGGCCTAGAAAGTGGAGAGAGTCCGACATATGCCATGACCTGACCTTCTTGGAACTTTTTCCAATTGTGGTTGCAATTTGGTTATGGGCTGAGCTGCTTTCGTCAGCCTCAGTACACTTTTGGTGCGATAATATGGCTACCGTTCATGTGATAAATTCTTTAACCTCTAAGAATCGCAGGGTTATGGGATTAGTGAGGGCCATGACTTCTCGTTGCTTACAGTATAATGTAATATTTTATGCACACCATATTCCTGGGCTGGATAATGGAATCGCGGACGCTTAGTCGCATAACCAGATGTCCAGATTCTGGGAGTTGGCACCAGCAGCAAGGCAGTTCCCAGATCCCATGCCCAAGGTGCTTTGGGATCTTGGAGATCCAAAGCTTTCGAAGCAATGAAGATGTCAGTGGCCCCCAGAACTCGTGCCCTATATGAAAGATCAGGTAGGGAATTTGGCCTTTAGGTTCAAAAGTGAGCTGCCTGACATATGGCCCATACCTATTGACCATCTTCTAGAATACTGCATTGCTTTGCATTGCAAGGGTAATTCTGCTAGGACAATTAGAGGGAAGTTAGCTGGCCTATCTTTCAAAGCAAAGATTAATGGTTTGGAAGATACAACAGCTGATTTCAGGGTGCGTAGAATGCTTGAAGGTTGGACAAGGCTCAACCCACCAATAGCTGACCAGCGTAGACCTGTTACCCCCGAAATTCTCCTTGGGCTTCATGCCCAATGGGCTAAATTGTGTTTTTCTAATTTCAAGCAATGTTTGTACCATGCCACAGCCCTTACAGCATTTTGGGGGGCTTTTAGAATCAGCGAAATATTGGCTGGGTCTAAAAAGGACACTTCTCTGAGAGCCCTTCAATAGGATGATCTCCAAGTAGGCAGTAATGAGGTTCACCTTCATTTAAGGTGATACAAAACTGACCAAAAAGCTTGTGGGGTTTGGGTGGACTTGTCTCCCACATCCCGGGAGGAATTATGCCCAGTAGCAGCTTTGTCATCCTACATCAAATTCAGGGGTAACTCCCAGGGTTTTCTTTTTTGTCACATGGATGGGAAACCTCTTACTAAGTACCAATTTTGGGTGATAGCAAAACATGCGTTATCACAGATTGGATTGAGTTAGGTTCAGTTCGGAACCCATTCATTCAGGATTGGGGCAGCCTCTACAGCCGCACGTGCCGGCACGGATGAGGACAAGGTTAGAGCCATTGGCAGATGGCGATCCAAGGCATTTAAAACCTACATGCGTAGGTAGACAGTTCAGTTAGTCAGATGTTAACAGTTAATTGTTGTTTCAACAGATCCATGGAGGAGGCCAGATCTCATAAGAGTGGTGATTTGCGGGCACAGCATGGTGTTTTGGGCTTGTCGCAGAGCTTCAGGAGCGGCTGTTGGCCCACAACTGGCATTGCACCTGAAGCCACGGTCCAATGGATTGGGCGGTGTGGGCTCAGCCTTCTTCGTTTGCTGTTTTTTGATAAGGTTGTTTTTTGCCCACCACAGGTTCTGGTTATACACCTGGGGGGCAACGATCTTGGGCTTCTAAAAGGGAAGGCCCTAATTTTACAGGCCCAAGCAGACTTTGAGATAATATGGAGACGTTGGCCAGATACAAGGATTGTATGGTCCAACATGTTACCGAGACACCTGTGGCGTGAAGGATGTGACGCCCAGGGCTTAAATAGGGCGGTCAAAAAAGTTAACAGGGAAATAAGGATATATTTGCAAGGCAGGCAGGGATGGGTCATCCCTCATCCTGCTGTAACTGTTGACAGGCACGAGTTATACAGGGCCAATGGAGTGCATCTCTCCGATGTGGGAAATGATATTTTCCTGCAGGATCTTCATGTGGGTTTGCGGGACCATTTCCCAGGGTGGGGGAAGTGAACCTAAGCTGAGGCCTGGTTCACTTCATTGGCAGGGATGTGCGGGAATTGCATAGTTTAGCTAGGATGGTAAGCACACTGGCACCTTTTGGGTGATTGGCATATCCAGACGGCCTGTTCCGCAGGGCTCTGTGGCTTATGCGTCAGGATATGGTATGCCTTTGGAGACCCTCCTGTTTCATCTACTCGCTGTCATTATGGCAGCGAGCGGGGGTGGAACAGGGCGGTATCCCCACACTTACATAAGTGACTGATAAGCAAGGAGCCGGGTGAACCGGCTGCTCGCTTGGAGTGTGGCTCGCCCATATGGACAGGCAGTATTGCCTGAGTTATGATGAATTCCCGCAGTCACATGAAGATCCAGGGAGGGTTGATTTCTCCAGTTAATTATAAATAAAGAGGCCCAAGTTGTATCCACGGTCTGTGTCTGTGTCTTATTTACGGCTTCCTCCTCCAGCGCACAACTAGATTTCCAGAGAAGTCCATCACACCACCAAATTTGAGCTAGAGATAATTTACTCTAGCACAATGGCATTTATGTTAGTATTAATGCCACACTGGATACTGTCAGCATGCATTCAAACATTTGACCTTCACCTCCAGTTTGAACAGTCACCAACTGTTAACAGTATAGCTTGGCTCTTATACTTCCTCAATAATCCCCAAAGCTTTATAGAGAGGACCATACTAAAAGCCATACTTTTAATAGACTGAAGTGGATTGCCTCTGCTCTCCATAGAAATAATGGGCTTCCTAAATTTCAGAATATGAGCACTCCTGGGTTGTTTAACCCAAGAATTGGGGGGGGGGCAAAAAACACAAAGCAGGCTGCATCCTGTGCATTGTGTCCTGCCCACCTGGGCCCACCCTGTTCCTGGGCTGTTGTTGGAATGTCCAAACCTGGAACTCTGGGTTGTTTAGGGCTTAAAAACCAGAGTTAACCCAACACTCACCCATGGTTTGTTCTTGGGATGTTTAATTCAAAGGGTTGGTGTTGAACTTTAAAGCCCTAAATGGCTTGGGACCAGAGTATCTAAAGGAACATCTCCTCTTGTGTGAACCTGCCTGAAACCTTAGGTTACCTTCAGAAGCCCTCCTCTAGGTGTCCTACCAAAAGAAGTTAGACACATGACTACAAGATAGTAGGCCTTCTCAGTTGTGTTGTCCTGTTTATGGAATGCCCTCCCAAAAGGAGGCTTTCCAAAAGTCTACATTGTTATTTTTTCAGCACCAGACTTTTATTTTGTCCCACACATTTTATAGACATATGATGCAATCCTATGCATGTTTAGACAGAAGAAAGTCCTATAATGTCCAACATTGAAGTTGTAGGGCTTCTTTTCTGCCTAAATATGCATAGAATTGTGCATTTATTTAATTTTTTAATTTTTATGACTGTTATTATAGATCTTTATATTTATCTATTCCTATGCTCATTGTCATTTTGTATATATTTTATTCTTTTAGCTGTAGTTTGTAATTCGCCCAGAGAACACTTATTGTGCTGATTAAAAATATAATAAATAAACAATAAATTAATTGATGATACCTGAGTTCTGAGTTCTAATCAAGTTTCTACCCAGCAGACTTTTTGGAATGTATGTGCCGGTCCTCCTTTTGAAGAATATTTATTAATTCACTTTCCAGCCTACTTTCTGCTTAGAAAATACCAAATGCTACCTTCTTTTTTAACCTGACACCAGCTAAGATTATATTAGATGGTAGCAATATTGCATGCTAAAAATAGAAAGCTCTACTTAGAAGCTAAAAAGGCTCTTCAGTGCCTCTAAAGACAAATGGTATTATTTTTTGCTGGTTACTGGATCAGCAGTCTGTCTCCTAGGAATAGGACTAAGGCAGCTGACTCTACAAATTTAGACCATTGAACAATGATCAAAACAACACAATAACAGGAGATCAGCTAATGTCTGCTAATGCTTACTTTTTGCAGAATAACTTTTTTCTCCATCCTAGAATTGAGCATTTTAGATTGTGAGAGTAAGTGTCACCGAGTGGACGTACATAAGATCTCACTGTTAAGTAACTTACCAGCTTTCCAATGTGCAGTTTTAAACAAGGAAGTGCCTGTATGCATATACCATTAACATTTTGTTTTGTTCTTCAAATCATCTGAAAAGAGCATAATTCATGTATGCTTCTGCTGATGCACACAAAAACACAAATCTGCTACTTTTCAACACTTTTGTCTTATAGAACACACAAAGCCACCGACCTTCCTCTACACAGGCCTAAGCATCTGCGATGCAAGTCTGGTTCATCTTGAACATGCTTGGCTTCATTTCACTTGACATGATAGGGATCCCAGGAAATCTAGCTATCCTCTATGCCTTCATCAAAGCCATCTGTCAGCAGAACTTCACACCCAGTGAAATCATCCTGGGCAAACTTGCACTTGCGAACCTCCTGGTGATCCTGACGAGGGGAGTCCCTCTCACCTTCCGAACACTTGGAGTCCACATCATGTACGATGGTTTGAGCTGTGGCATCGCCCTCTATATCTATTGTGTGAGCAGAGCCATGAGCATCTTCTTAACGTCCATGTTGGGCTGTTTCCAGTGTCTCTTAATTGCCCCATGTCCTCCCAGGTGCTTGCGGCTGAGGCACAGCATCCTTGCAAGGCTCCCTTCCATCATGATTTCCCTTTGGTGCTTCAACCTACTCGTCTGCTGTACCCGTTTGCTCTACTCCATGCCTCGCACTGGTACCAACTGCACCAAGGAAGAGATCACTGTGGTCTATGACTTCTGTTGTGTGGTGTTCCCTAGCCAACTCTTATACTTTGGAAATGGAGCCGTGTTTGTTTCCCGAGACATGTTCTTCCTGGGGTTGATGACCTTCTCTAGTGGTTGCCTCCTCTTTGTTCTTCATCAGCATGGGAAACGAATGAAACGTTTGCCCATGCTACAAATGAAACATGCAGAGATCCGAGCAACTAAATCAGTAATGGGCTTGCTGGCCATGTACCTTCTCAGCTTTGGGCTGGACAGTGTCTTCTGGATGGTTAACCTTTGTGTATCCCCAGTCTCACTGAGGTTTGCAGATGCACGCATGTTCTTTGACTCCTGCTACTCAGCCATAAGTCCAATGTTGATTATCCTAACAAACAGAAAGATTCAAGCAAGCATAAAGTGTGGCATTGGGAAGAGCTGGGGATGAGTAGGGCCCCGTTCTCTTCCATGGCATCACTCTGCACTTTTGTTTCACCCCTCCTTTAACTATGAAAATTTCTGAAATTAATTCCAATATTGGTGCATATGTAATTGCTTTAGCTTTGAGCTCCTTCACAACTGGGTGGTTTCTGGGTTTTTGGTTTTTGTGTGTGTTTGTTTGTTTTGCTTTGTTTTTGCTTTGTTTTTCTGTTTTGTCCTCTCTATTACCAATGCACACATGTTCATTAATAAAACACTCTGAAAAGCCCCCAGTCTTGATGTGTTCATATGTATGAATACATTAAGATTCTTTTTGTGCAGTGTTTTACTGATGTGCCAAAATACAGGTATGCATTAGTAAAACACTACACAAAATGAAATGTGCTACAACCATATGTATAATCACATCAAAATTGCTTTTGTTTGCACACTGTCCATACATCTTCCATCTGTTTGGAGAAGATCTCAGCTTCAGACCACTCAGATGGCAATATTCTGTACCTATTATTATTATTATTATTATTTATTTATATAGCACCATGTACATTTCATCCATACTGAAGTGTTGTTGTTGTTTTTCTTCCAAAGCTTGACAACCTTTTCTAACAAATAAATTCTAGATGGGCAACTGTATTTGTAGCAAAAACAATGAAGATTTTATTGTGGCATAAGTTTTCGTGGTCTAGAGCCTATTTTGTCGGCTACAATATTTCATGCATCTGATGAAATGGGACCTTATTTACAAAAACTGATACTACCTCACAATAAAATTGTTAGTCTTTGAGGTGCCACAGGAGTCTGTGTTTTATATTCTAACAAATTGCATTTAGGCTGGGAAAGAAATGAGGGAGAAAATATTCCTTATTATTTCTGGCTTGGATCCAGCAAGCCACCTGAGCACGCCTAAAGGGATTCAGCCTGAGCATAGAACAATTGACTTTCTGACTACAGCACTTGATGCTTCTCTGAAGAGTCCTGCAGAAGTAGCTTTTCAGAGGGCATGAGGAACTGTGGTAGGCATGGGAGCACTCAGGAAGTAAGCATGGGAACACCTTGGAGGGCTGAAAACTATGGGCCCAGCCAGGGCCGAACAAAGCTGGTGATAGGCCCAGGCCACATGGGAAATGTAGGTCCCATTTCAAACTGCTCATTAAGTATTTTTAATCAGTTCTAAATACATATGAACTAGAACGATTTATAAAAAAGGTAATGGCAAGCACTTTTATTCAAGATGTATATAAGACATCACTTCTCCACATTCAGAAATGCTTTACGTGCTTTTTGGGGGGCAAATTCATCAACAACAGAAAAATCAAGCAACTTTGCCTTGTCAATGAATGTTAATGTTCAAAACTGCTAATCCTTTCAAACATTCTTGCACCATTGCCGACTTTAAGTATGACTTGATTCATGTTAGGACACTGAAGCTCCTCTCATTAGAGGCCACTGTTGCTGGCAATGACAGAAACATTGCTACTTTGTAACCTCTTTACCAAAGGGTCCCCCTTTGCCTCTACTAGGGGTCTCAGAGTAAGCCCCCTCAAAATTGTAGGCCCATGCCATCTGTCCCCACTGCCCCCACCCCCTCTGCCCAGCCCTGGGCCCAGACCTAACATGCATTTACCTGGGACCTATCATGCATTTACAGACTTGTGAAGCAGAGAGCTGGGCCATACTTGCCAAAGGATTCTAAATCTCCTCTCTTCAGGCCTCCCCCTCAACATATGAGGGCAGGACCAATGGGGACAGCTAGCATGGCCCCACTTTTCCCCTCACACGATTGTTATCAAGTGAGGGGTGAACACACAAGTAGGGTTATAGTGACATAAAGCTGAGAGACTTCGAACCCAGGATCTGGCAGTTTTGCAGTACTTTTTAATGGTTGTACGGAAGGAGAGTTCCTCCAGTTTTGACTTATACTGTCCCTGCAGTACTGTGATTTGGCAGCCCTAAGGGGACAAAAAGGCCAAAAAGCAACAGGAGTGAGTGAATCTCCAAATTGATTTAAATTCCTCAGCCAAAATCTGTGGCTGCAGGCTTCTAGCTAATCCCTTTAATACCATGTCTGAAAGATTGCAAACTGTGCTTTTCTGGACCTTTGCTGATCATGCTCATTGCTGTATTGTGGGGTCACAGTCAAGAAGAATCGTTTTCTGTGGGCACCAATAGGAAAAAAAAACGTTCTCTGGGTTTACCTGGTCACATATTACTGTTTAACAGTGACAGGGAGAGTCTGGTCTTTTAGCAGAGATGTTGCTGACTCTTGAGTCACTGCCATAATTGTTAAAGGTGAAAAATTAATTATAGTCATGCAGGGAGATACTGCAAGAGGACTGACATATAAATCCTGCTGCTCCTGTGAAAGATTATTTGAAACGCTCAAGGTTGTGTCACAAAATGGCATTAGAGGGGATTTCCCAGTAAGTTTGCTGTTTATATGCTTTGAATATAATTGGTGGGATTAAAAAGTGACCAGAGTGCAATTTCAGGAGATCAAATACCTGTCTTTATTTAAGAACGGAAGAAGGTCTGTGTGACTTTCATTGGAAAACTCCTCCATGTGAAAGTTCCACCATGCCACATTACAAAGGTACATGTTGCTCCCAGAACAAGATCATGATGTCACTACTCTCTCGCTCTCTGGTGCTCTGAAACTCCCTGCTTTTCCCAATGAAACATTTGGTTAAAACCAGGCAGAACAATCCTAAACAGCTGCTAAAGTGCCTCTCTTCCAGAAGTAACCCTCTTCCAGAAAGGCACCGTGGTCTGCTGCAGAGGCCCAAGGTACGCCCAAAGAAAGAGGGCCACTGGTTCTGTTTCTGTTGGACGTATTCTCCGAAGTGGGGTGTTCAAATAACAGGTATGTTGAGGATGGCCTTTGACCTACAGAATTCACAGCTCCCTCTCTTCCCTGAGATGCTCCAGAATTGGGCCCATTAACTATGCCAGCCTGGAGCTGGTGTGATTATTTCTCCCTCTGGCAACAAAACCAGTATATACTGGAGAACGTAAATTAAAAATCATCTCCCCACTACCTCTCACCTCCTGCACTGGCCAGAGTGAGCCAGCAGGGCTTTGGAACTGGCGAATTGTCTACCACTTCACTCTCTTTCCCCAACACACTCTTAAGATTGTTAGTCCTCATAGTAAATCACAGTGAGACCCAAGTCCATCTTATTATTATTATTATTATTATTATTATTATTATTATTTATTTATTTATTATTATTTATTTATATAGCACCATCAATGTACATGGTGCTGTACAGAGTAAAACAGTAAATAGCAAGACCCTGCCGCATAGGCTTACAATCTAATAAAATCATAGTAAAACAATAAGGAGGGGAAGAGAATGCAAACAGGTACAGGGTAGGGTAAGCAGGCACAGGGTAGGGAAAAACTAACAGTAGAAAGTAACAGTAGAAGTCTGCACAACATCAAGTTTTAAAAGCTTTAGGAAAACCGCATTGGCTCACGTTTGTCCTTTGCCACACTTGAATGCAAAATTCCTTGCCTTCCTCTTGTTGTTATAGTGGTTTCTTACTGCCTTTTATAGCAGCAGTGAGGCTTTAGGTCAATGCTCCATGCCCAGCACAGCAGACATCAAGAACTTTGCAGCAGTTTTGCAGCACTCTGAGATGGTAATACCTGCTGAGACTCAATCCAGACAAGACGGAGTTATTGTTAGTGGCTGGTTGATCTGTTCTGGAGGTGGTTGCACTTCCCCTAAAGAATCAAGTTCATAGTTTGGGGGTTCTTCTTGGATCTAATAATGTAACTCAAGGCACAGGTGGCCTCAGTGGCACGGAGCAGCTTTTATCAGACTTGGCTTATATACCAATTGCATCCTTAGCTGGACAGAGATAGCTTTTCCATACTCTGGTGACACTTCATATGGATTACTGCAACACACGATACATGGGTCTGCCTTCGAAAATGGTCCAGAAACTCCAGATGATCCAAAATAAGACAACAAAATTGTTAATGGGGGGTGGCCAATATGAACGTATTACACCACTGCTTTGTGATCTGTACTGGCTTCCAGTCTGTTTCTGTGGCCAATTCAAAGTGCTGGTATTGAACTGAGCCTGGTATTAACTTCTAAAGTTCTAAATAGCTGGACTATCTCCTAAGATCCTAAGGGTTCATCACCGAAGACTGAAATCCCACATTCTTATTGGGGCTTTCTGCTTCTGGTTTCTTTCTGGGATTACAATGGGTTTTTTTACATGGCACACATGTCATTTGAGTTGAATTTCTATCTTTTCCATTACACAGGGCCATCTAGTGGCTGAATCATAGTGCAATGCCAACATTTCACACAGCCGATCAATCAGAACAACGCCCCTTATTGTGTTATCTCCAATCTTTTTGAAAGGTCATAAACCACAGGAGGGGTTCCGGAGGCTGACGACATCATGTAACGGACCCGCAAACCAATCTTGGTCACACAATATAAGCCCTGTCTTCAGAGACTGTCCTCCATTTGTCCCCACCAAATGAGGGCCTTTTCAGTTGTGGCACCACTCCCCAGGGAGCCTCACCTGGCACCTACGCTGTGTCTTTTCAGCACCAGGTGAAGACCTCCTTATTCCCCCTGGCATCTTAGTCCTTCCGTTTTTGTTGTCTACAATCTGTTACTGTATTTTTAAATTGTTACACTGCTTCTGGTTTTTATTTTGGTTTTATACTGTAGTTTAAAACTTTTATAAGTTTTATATTGTGTTTTATCATGCTATATTTTGCAGTTTTCATTGTTGTAAACAGCTCAGAGAGCTTTGGAAATATAATAATGAAATAAATGCAATACAGTACATGCAGCTTCCAGGCAAGACCCAGTGCTGTTTTCGTAATTTTAAGAACTTGGTTGGTGAACAAGGAACAGAGACAAGCTGAATAAGAGCAGTCCTTGATATCGGATTGCACCATTCTAAATTTTGCCCTATATTTCTAGACACTGTGTCTAGGCCTTGCTCAACATTGGAATGTCTCAGATTGATTTGCTGTTCAACAACACAATAGTTTCTCTGCCCTTCGCCCCCCTCATGTTGTTTATCCCTTTGCAGAAATTTATCTCCAGATATATGCACTTACCTAATTAACTCCCTCCCCTAGCATGTTGGGTCAGGCATAGTGCTTACACACCACCACCACACTTACAACCTAACATTTCCAGGTGCTCCTGTTGTTCCACACTAATCACACTATTGGGATACACGGTAAACACATGGAACTCTCACATGGCGTTCTCTGTTGTGGCACATCGGTTGTGGAACACCCTCCCCTTGGAGGCCCAACTGGCACCAACACTGGCTTCATTTCAGCACCAAGTTAAAACATGAGTCTTTATCAAAGCCTTTGAGGGCTAAATTCTTCACGGTTACACATAGTTTTAATTGCTTTAATTGCTTTTATATATTGGTTTTAATTTGTTAATGATTTCATGTGTTTTTAGCTGTGTGTATTATTTATGTTTACATTGTTCTGATCTTACCTGTACACTGCCCTGAGATTCCAGTGATCTAGGGAAGGATATAAATGTTTTAATAAACAAACAAACAAACAAACAATTCCCACTGATTCTCAGAGAAAACCAGAAAGGACCCCATATAAAATATACTATGCCTCTCTCTCCTTCAAAAAAGAACAATCTCTTTCAAAAGGTGCTGAGATTGCAACACATAGAACACTTATACTATAAGTCAAGATGGTAGTTATACTCCACAACATGTGGTAGAACAAGATGGGTGAACAGACCACTGGTGATCTAGCAGGGTTGAGATTTGCTGCTGCTCTTCATTTCCTTTGTCGCTGAGCTTTTAAATTCACAGAGTACTTTCTGAGTTAGAATCCGATAAGCCCTTATACTGTGCTTGCTTAGAACTGCATCTCTAGTGAATGCAAGCCAGGTTTATCATTCTTGATAATAAGATTATCTTTCTTTTCTAAGTAAGCTTCACTAGTGGGAAAAGCCTCTAATACAAATCAATATCATTTACCGGAGGACCAAAAAAATAAAGAGAGAGAGAGAGAGAGAGAGAAGATCTATGACAAGGATGCTCTGATTAAATGCAGTTCACTCAGAGAAGTGAAGTCCAGCCAAAGCTGCACTCCCAGCTTCTTAAAATTCTCATAAGCACTCCTTTTAAATGTCCTGTTTAACTCTGTAAAATTGTGCCTTTTTGTCCCAGTCATTTTATTGCTTACAGTCTACTACCCTCTACTGGCAATTCCTATTAATGTTGCAGTCACAGCTAAATAACAGTAACATCCAAGTTACACAATTCAAAAATTCAAGGAAAATGTTGATGTTACACTTGAAAAAAAAAACTTATGTAGAAAATCTTAGGAAAGCCAAAATAATTGTGATAGGATTCACCATGTTTCAATTTGTTGTACACAAGAAAATGAAGCCACAATCTATTTTTCTCCACACGGTGTTTTATTTTCTGAAGCAGGGTTAAGGGAGCAGATTGTATTTCAGAAAGCAATATCCTCGCCAGGTAGGGGACACTTGGAGACCTTCATGCCCACTTACGGTGTGAGCCATAAGTCCTCCCATGGGGATTAAGGTAGCCAACAACCGACACCAGGTGGAGAGAATTTACAGGCCAGCTGAGGATGAAGTGAGACATTTCCTGCTCTGGGTTCAAATGGGAGCTAGAAGGCCTCATCTAGGCTGAAACTGGTTCAGGAACTCTATCATCTGAGGCTAACTTTGCAAAATCATACATGTGTCTTATTATTCATGATGTCACAGGTAGCAGCACTGAGATTGTCAAAGTGGTGCCTGTGGGTATTTGTCCCAACACCTCCCTTTGACCCTGCCATGTTCTACTAAGTTTTTGACTTACGTGAGCACTTTCAGAATGATCTGGCTACTGCCAGAAGCAACCCTAATGCTCAGGAGGTTTTCCAGGTGCTGGGGTGTACTCCCAGCCAACTCAAGAGCTTAGGGAAAATCTTTTGAGATTTCAGAGTAGGACTTCAGCAAGGCTCTCTGCATGTCAAGCAAGTAAGTAGTAACAATGATGAGAAAGACTCTGAGGAGCAATAACAGGTGGTGACAATGGTGGTGAGAAGGCCTATTGATGGTGATTTGACCAAGGGACCTCATAAATCTGGAGTCAGCACTGCTGTATCCCACTGCACTCACTTATGAGAAAATCGGAACTAGGATTAGCAACAGCAGTAGCACCTCACTGAGGGCTTTGCTAGACCTACCGGGTGTTCCGTCGTTGAGGAGCGGTGAAAGCGGATTTCCCCATTCAGCCGTGACGCCTCATGATCCACACCTTCCTTAGATTTGTAGCGGAAGTTTGCGCCGGTTGTGCTGCTGCCGCCTCGAGCACGGCTGCGCAGCCACACCGGCCTGATTTCCGCGGGGGGGTTTCCGCTCGCCGCACGGTTTGCGCAAGTCCGAAAGACCGCAAACAGCGTAGATCGCTTGCGCAGTCGTCAGCGATGCCGCCGCGGCACCGGCGGCGGCAGTGGCAATGGCAGTGCCAGCTGAAGTGCTGCTGCTGCTGCTGCGTACCAGCCCCCTCAGGCACCAGCGAGTGCCGGTGTTGAGGGTCAACATTGATGTGGTCACTTCCTGATGGAGGTCGTGGCAGGTGTAATATGACCCGAGGTCAGTCGTCTGCATGGGCACTCTGTGCCTACATCTCCCATCATGCTTCTGAAGTGTCAGTGGTGATGACCGCCTCTGTGCCCTCCCCCCATCCCATGGAGCCAACCCACATCTGGGCGTAGGCATGGCAGCAGCCCAGAAACAGCTGTGCCCTCTTCCAGCCGCGTACCCACACCAACAGGCACACAGCCCTTTATGCCTGGACCATCCCCCTCAGTCCCCGCTAGCCTTTACATCTTCGGCGCAGCGTACAGCACCGCCATTATGCGGCCGCTGTGGCTGCCCACCCGAGGAGTCACCAACTTCCCATGACTGTGGGATGCCCGCCTTTCCGAAAAGTGACCCACGCAGAGGTTGAAGCAGAAAAAACAGGCGCACATCCCCCACCCATCCCCCACCCACCCCCAGCAGCTCACCAGCCACTTTTCCGGTCCTCCGTTCCTGCGCGAACTGTCACTGTGGGAATAATTTTAAAAAGCCGCTCAGCTGCACTGCCCCAGCTGCGGACTGGGCGCAAATGGCGGAGGCGGCTTGACCGAAGCCGCTGGCCACTCCCCTTAGCACGCCTTTTCCTGACCAGTGCGGACCGCAGTGACCTCACATCCTCCCACACCTTCTCCGAATTAGCGCAGGCCGGCAGGAAAAGGCGCACTAGAACTTACTTTTTTAAAGACGGGATAAAGAGGCTTGTGAATGTCATCTGGAAGCCTCAACACGACTGCGGAAGGTAACGCGCGCTACAGCCTCGTCTAGTAACGCCCTGAATGTATTAGCCCTAGAAGGAATAGCCAGAGGAGGAGGAGAAGGAAATCAGCTATATAAGAATATGGCACTATAAGGCTTATTACTCAAGATCTACCAGACCAATTTTGTTTTAAACTAAAGCTTGAGCAGTGTAGATGCATAGAAAATTTTGAAAATTCAAAGTTCAATTTTTAAGAGCAATTAATTCCTCTGCGCCAAACAGGCAGGGTGGCCCCTCCACCAACGACATGATGGACAGCCAATCTGCTTGACCAATCAGTGCGCAGGAAGGCAGACCCTAGTTGCAGCTGTCCAGTTAGGTGGTCACCACCAGTGGAGAGGTGAAAGGGGATGGAGGTGGGCAATCAGGGCCTGCTAGTGACAGGAGAGGGCCACGCAAATTTCAGAGGGGGATTCACTGTGCATGAGCAGGACCAGTCTTAGGGGTGGGCCAGCTGGGTGGTTGCCTGGCATGGTGGTTGCCTGGGTGGTTGCTCTTCCCCTCCTTATTGTTTTACTATGATTTTATTAGATTGTAAGCCTATGCGGCAGGGTCTTGCTATTTACTGTTTTACTCTGTACAGCACCATGTACACTGATGGTGCTATATAAATAAATAATAAGAATAAGAATAATAATAAATGTCAAGGTGATGGGGTGCCAAGCTGAACTGAGGGGGGGTGGGGGACACCAAAGGCACACCTCACCCAGGGCACAATCTTAGGGCTGGCCCTGTGCATGAGCCTTATCTGCATTATTCATGAGCCCCCTCCCATGGTGAAAGGACTGAGGGGCAACAACGTAGGAAAGGAGCCGGACTCTTAGTGCCCATGGCGGTATGGGCTTTGTGCCACTACTTATAAGTATCAGCAGCCACTGGGGAGGAACAAGGAGAAAAAGTGCTAACTGATTTGGAGTGATCTGGGAGTGGAGTGCAAATTACTAGAAGAATGTATTTGGGGTGATTTGCAAGGGGAAATGGTTTATTTTCTATGAAACTTAAACCCTAACAATTATTTCTAAATTAGGATCCACACATATAAGTTGGACTACACATAATGTGTGCAAATGTGTGGCCTCTCTTGTCCTTTTCTTTGGTGTTCTGTGTGTATCCTCCTTTTTGGCAATACATGAGTAGCCATCCTATTGCTACTGCACAAATGTGCCCTTCGCGGGCTTTCTGAATAGTTATGCTTGGCTACAGACGGCAAGCTCTTCAGACACTTAAAGTTTCCACACAGGAAATTTTAAAGTGACTATCATGCCATAAGTGGCCATTTGATCCCACCCAGAATGAAAGCAATGTTCAGATTCAAAAGAACTCACTTTCTTCTGGTGCGATTTATCCATACTGTGTGCAAACCCCCATTCCTGCATCAATCCCCGAAGTGAAACGGAAAAAAAAAATCCTCCCTGGCAATCCAGTCAAGAACATTTTCGATTTTCAACATTTCCACTAACATTTTTCAGCAGGTCAGCCACTGACTTAACCACCCACCAGCAAATATACAAGTGAGAATTATATGCTGAGCGTGGGAGAAGATGAGAAGGAGAAAAGAAAATTGATAGATTGCTCGTCTATGGAAACCTAACAAAATGGCAAATCGGTATCTGCTCCCAGTTTCAGAATGGCAATTGAAAGAAAATAATCTGCCTCTCTTAACATATAAAGCCGCCCAAGTTCTCTTGTTGTCGCTGCCGCCGCTGCAGCGAAACCAGTAATTCCCTAGTTTCTAGCATCATACCATTGGGCTGCTTTTCAGATTGTTGCCCCCATCCACATCTCACACTGTGCTTGATTGCTTTGTGGAAAAAGAACAAAGCGGAGCTGTGCCACCTGATGCTTGGGATGACAACATCTCCCTCTCTGCTTGCGGCCTTGCCTCACGTGCACTTACTGTATGCTTAAGCCCAAAGTGGGATCAAGGGAGAGGAGAATGGGCAGCCACAGACGCTAGACTGGCTTGGAATTCTCCGTGCTTTACATGTGCTGAACTCTAAGAGCTGGAGAGAAAATGCGAAGGATGACAGAGGGCCTGTCTACACACAGTCGTCGGGGCGCCCTAGTGTAGACACCTGTTCAGAAGAGACAGAGGAAGAGGTGGCAGCGAAAAGTTCCCAGGGCTCAGCGGCTTCGCTGGTGAGTCCTTGCCACCGAGCCCAACTCCCCACCGGCCTCCTGCTGCCGGCAAAAGAGCCACCCAGGTTGGAGAGCTCGGCGGAAGCGGAAGCCGAGCTCTCCGACCCGGGTCGCTCTTACCCCAGCAGCAGGAGGCCAGCGGGGAGGCAGGGACGGGGGTGGGAAGGACGCGGCCGGTTCCCCAGCTGCCGCCTCCTCTGTCTCTTCAGCTGCCGTCTACACCATCGTTTTAGGGTCGTACTTGGGGCGCATGCTTGCGCCTTCAGTACGACGTGTGGAAGGGGCCAGAACGTTAGGCTAGGGGCTTCTCTTGACGAGGGGGTTGCCTCAGGGTGGATCCGCAGTGGTGGCAGGTCATTTATATGATGCAGCCGCCATCGCAAAGCCATCCACAGGCGAACCCCCAAAGCTCTGCTTTAAAAAAAGTTGGGAGCTTACCAAAACTTCATCATGCCAGGGAGGCACAGACCTGCATCTCCCATCTGTCACCATCCCCTGGCTTTGTGCAGGAGGTGTGTCCCTGGCCAATGGCTAACCATGATTGGTTGCCAGACAGTGACCAGGGAAAGGGCGTCCAAGAAAGCTGCCCAGCTGCTACGCTGCCCCTGCAGGCCAGCGGAGAAGCGTGGTTAAACAAAGATTAAAAATAAAATGAACAACAACGGGGAGCCCATGGTGCACCGGGACAAGTGGGAGGGGGCGGCGTACTGGCAGGATCCCATGGCAGCCCCTCATTCATTGGTGCAGCCACCCATCTGGGACAATAACATTGTTCTGACCCAGCTCGGCTGACCAATCTGGCTATAAAAACACTCACCAGACTCCAAAAGCTGCTTATTATAAATTGTGCTCTGAGGCCTCAGCTAGACCTAAGGTTTATGCCGGGATCGTCCCAGGGTCATCCCTGTTCATGTAAATGACACACAGGATATCCCAGGAGCAGGCAGGGATGACCCCGGGACGATCCCGGGATAAACCTTAGGTCTAGCTAAGGCCTGAGTCAGCCACCAGCGGGGCTGGAGTGGATCTGGCCCACCAGAGAGACCATCCTGCAAACTGAAAGTGCGCCATCCCACTGGTGCATCTGCATGACTTGTTCTGGGCAGGGGGGTGGTACAGAGAGCCGGATGGCCGCTGGGCTGCCTCTGCAACTCCAAGGGCCCTCGGAGCAGTGCAATTAAAGGGAAAGTAATTAAAAAACCAAAGCTGAAGAATTGGGTGGGAGCAGGGGCTGAGAGATACACCAAAGTAGAGCAGGATGGTACTATTGGTAGTAATGTTTGCTTTCCTAACATGTTTGTTCTCCCCACACACACACGCACACTTTTTTTTAATTTAAGATTCTTATTGGTTTTCAGGAGACAAACCAGCATGAACAACAAACTTCAAATGCCTCAGAGCTTTCTTTATGAGCAAATTATCGTAGTCATCATATACCAAAGTTATGAGGAGGTTTGGGGCTAATTATCAGCCTAATTAAAAACCATTCTGTATTCTCGTGATTGGAAAAATAAGTCAGCTATGCAGGGGGGTGTTTAAAAGAAATTACACAGTCACAATTTGCAAAAGCTTTTTTTTCCAATCTGGTTGATGGATGATAATGATTTTTAAAAATCCAGAAAACCTGATTTCTAAAGCTCAACTCCAAGAGCTCTCTTGATAGGGAGCCAGTCTTTAAATGTGGGTTCATTAATTGGATTAATAAGCCCTTCCATTAGATTAGCAGTTGCCATTGTATGAAGCATGTGCAGTCAGTGGCTGAGCATGTGTTTTGCACACAGAAGGTTCGCCGTTTGACCCCTGGCATCTCCAGGTAGGGCAGGAAAAACTCCTGCCTTAAACCTTGGAGAACCGTTGCTGCCAGTCAGTGTCAACACTACTGGGCTAGATGGACATGACTCAATATAAAGTAGTTTCCCTTGTCCCTATTAAAGGGCCATAGCCAGGGCGGGGGGGAAAGTGACAACAGTGTTTAAATGTGAATCAGAAGGTCATAATTTGGGCAGAGGCTCAGTAGTAGAGCATATGCTTTGTATGTAGGAAGTCCCAGCTTCAATCCTTGGCATCTCCAGTGTAAATAAAGGCATGGGAGGGGGGCGGGCAGATCCGGTAGTCAGAGATGTGAAAGATCTCTGCTGAAGAGCCAGTCCCAGCTAGAATAGATAATACTAGTTAAATGCTTTGCCCTGGCATAAGGAAACATAAATTGTCATATTTGAAAAATTCAGCACATTGATAAAATCAATAATAAAACAAATACACCAAACACAATTCTAAACAATTTTAAAATTACCCTCGGCATTGCAGCTTGTTGTGTCATGTAAACCCACCCAGGGTGGCTTGTTGCCACTGTACCAAGCCACCCAGAACCCTACAACAGCCCATGGGTTCTGGTTGCCTTGTTACCCACAGCAACAAGCCACCCTGGCCAGATTTACATGACATGACAAGCCGTGCTCTCAAGGGTAATTATCCTAATCCCTCTATCATGTGACAGGCATGTAGAGAGGGGGAAATATAAGCCACAGCGTGAACCCCATTACTGTATGATCCCAGCTTTCCTTACCAACAGGGTGAATACAGGTTTACCTGTATGCCATCCAGAGTGCCAAGTTTATTTACTAGGGAAGGACTATTTACCTGAGCCTCAGGCTGCAATCCTATGCCCACAGAGCTGGGAGTAAGCCCCACTGAACTCAGTGGGATTTACTTCTGTGTAGACATACGATTCCTGCATTGAGCAGGGGGTTGGACTCAATGGCCTTGTAGGCCCCTTCCAACTCTACTATTTCTATACCACTATTGGGTGGTATAGAAATGTAATAATAAATACATAAATAAATAAATAAATAAATAAATAAATAAATATGATTGTGCTGCCATCTGCTCACAGCATTCATCCCAACTTTGCAACAGTTTAGAATTTGCCGGAAGGCACTCTTTCTTACAGAACTCATGAACCCAAATCCCAGTCTAAAGAAGGAAATGTTTATAGGCAAGAACCCAGTCACTTGCTCGGTGGAAAGCTTTCGCCAATGACTCAAATAAGCAACAAATGCTTGCATTTCCTCTAGCTATTTTTACACTCATCCATTACCACTCAGCAATCATCTTGCATTAAATTGTCTATTGTTCACAATTTCTAAGATGTCACATAAAGAGCACCCTCTTGATTGTGTCATAGTATGGAAAATATTTCTCTCGCCCTCCCCTGTGCTTTATAGGAACTTTGCTGAAGGCCAAACTTTGAATAAGCACAATGTGGGAGAAGTCTACAGTTGTCGCACACCAAGTTTAATTAAACCAATTTGTTTAATCCATAACCTACTACATTGCTCAACTTTGCTCCTAGTCTAACCCTGACGGCTACAGTTCATTAATATCCCATCAGTGCATTTTTGCATCTTCTGAAAAACTGCATGAAGCAGGCATTTCAAAATCACTAGAGGTGTTCAGGTCAGACCGAGGCCTAAACACATTATTCGGAAGTAATTGCCACTGATAATGGTAGGACTTGTTTCTAGGTCAGAGGGCGAAAGAGTTATTTATAAAACTGAGGCCCTAAAGCTCTTCTGTACACACGTTGCAGAAGAGAAAAACAGCTTGTTTAGTATACTTGGACTGGTGTACTAGCACATGAATCAGTACACTAGTTCTAATAGGTCTAACATAAAGGCAGAGAAAGATGAAGATTGGGGGAGGGGAAAATGAATGTTTGCCAAATGGTGCTATGACGATGGCAAGGCAGGGGGTTGGAGGGCTATGGGTGAATGGGGGCCCAAGTGCTGGTGATAATGGTGGGCCAGAGACACAGAAATATATAAGTTGCTGGGACTCATAGCTTCATCACACCAGGGTTATACTGTGCAATCACTGTGAACTGGATGCAAAGGACTCCAAAGTTTTACAGTTTATAATCTGCTTTGATTGTGAAGTACTCCCATGCATCCTGCTTTAATTGAGCTTCATATATAAAAGAACTGACCTATTTAACTTTCTCTTTAGGAATGAATCTTTTGTTGTTCTCCGAGCGGCCACTGGGGGCTCAGGAGGAGGATTTGATATGTTTAAAGTACAAATTAAACAAATGCTTACATCTGCATAAGTTTTAAAGATAAAGACATCAAAATTGTCACAGTAATAGATATTAAGGAGAGTTTTAAGCATACCAAATATGAATTAGATTGGGTTATCCGTTGATTTTTAATGATTTTTTACATTTCTCCCCCTTAAACCCTTTCCTGGTATACAAAGGATCTTAGGAGCGCTGCCACTCGGGGTGTGATTTAGCTAGGGTGACCATATGAAAAGGAGGACAGAGCTCCTGTATCTTTAACAGTTGCATAGAAAAGGGAATTTCAGCAGGTGTCATTTGTATATATGGGGAACCTGGTGAAATTCCCTCTTCATCACAACCGTTAAAGCTGCAGCTTGTGTAGTATAGCTCCTGCAGCTTTAACTGTTGTGATGAAGAGGGAATTTCACCAGGTTTTCCATATATACAAATGACAGCCGCTGAAATTCCCTTTTCTATGCAACTGTTAAAGATACAGGAGCTCTGTCCTCCTTTTAGGTCACCCTAAAAATTTAGCTAATAATAACAACAGCAGCAGCAGCAGCAGCTTTATGTTATGGGGACAATTCAAAGGAAACAGGTACTCAGCGGGGCAAGGCAGCACCTAGGAAAGCTCCTAGTGAGCAACTTGCTTGGACAAGGTCTGAGACTAGCTTGAAGCCTTTTATGCTTCTGTCCAGAAGCTCCCTCCCAGACTCTGCCCCTTCCTACAATCATGCCTGCAGCCTTCTCCTCATTTATCTCTCCAACAGCTCATGCTAAGTGCAATGTCTGCATTGGTGCACCAGTGCATGGATTGTGGAGCTCTTTGAGATGGGTGTGCTGGTCCAGTGCTGAAGCTGAGAGTCTCTGGCTCATGAATTCCCAGCATCACAGGCTCATGGGTATCAGGTTCCAGAGTGGTAGTTGGATCCAGTGCCTCCTCTGTTGGTACAACTGAGCCCAGGTCACTGCTGAGTGCTGAAGTCCATGGTCGCGATATCGATTTAGGGAAAAAGGAGAAGAAGGAAAGCATAATAATTACCTGGCTTCAGAATAGGTGAACTCAAAGGACTTCACTTGTGGCTGGCCACAAAAAGTTAGAAAAATGCTGTGGGCATAGATTGCTCTGGGGATTCTTGGCGAAATTGATGAATTCAAAATGGGGCAAAAGCTTCAAGCCGCTTAGGCATTCTTGAGTACTAAATGATCCAAGAAATAGCCAAAGTATAGTATATCCAGATGTTTCTTTTAGACTCTTGATCGTTTAGTCTTGGCAACAATAAAGGAGAAGCTGAAGAGAGGTTTAGCCATTATTACAGGCCCTGAAGCCACCACAATTTGGTGAAAGGTAGAACTTGGAGGGAGTGGTTCCTTAGAATTTCCCCCAGTGTTTTTTTTTAGAAATAGTTATGTCCTGATAGCCACTCCTCAGTGCTGTGTTCCCTGCGGGGCCACCTCCATCCTCAGACTCAAACTCAGCAACTCAGGGATACATTGCAGCCTCTTGCAAGGCATCAAAATGGCCCAACAGAGCTCACAGGTTGTGCATCATTTTTATAAGGTTTTTTTATTATTATTAATTTAAATATATACATTTTGGCATTCATAAATTATACATCAGAAGTTTTCATTGCAAACAAATCAAAGTCTTTACATCATTTGTTTACATCCACTAGCAGATCTTTAAATAAGAGCAACGAAAAAATTGAGAATTGATTTCTTTCAAAATTAATAATAGAAAAGCCGGAACAGCGTTTAACATCAATAGATTTTAAAATTAAAAGAGATATAAAGTGGTGCTGACTACAGAGGTTATAGGGAGCTTCCCCCTTTGATCAAGCTATAACAGGGGAAAACAGTTATATCTATCGATGTCTAAATTATATCTGTCCCTCATATAGACAATGAAAGGGTACCAAGCGTTGGAAAAACAAGCAGTTTTTAGGGTTCCATCTCTTAGATGAGCATATTCGGTTAGCTTGGTCATTTCTGCTACTTTCCAGACTTTGCACAGCCATTCGTTTAGCGTGGGGATAGCATTACTCCTCCAGTTTCTGGCAACCAAAATCCTGGCAGCAATCAAGAGATTCTGAACCATTTCTCTATAAATGGGGTCTATCTGTACCTCTACACAACCACGCAAGAGTGTTAGAGGGACACAGGATACAGAAATATGTGTTATTGTAGATGTTGCATGTACAATTTCCCCCCAGAAATGGTTGATTAAAGGGCACTCCCACCAAATATGCATAAAATTAGCTTTATCAGTTCCACTTCGCCAACACTGATCTTCACAGTTCTTGTAAATATGACTCAGTCAGTTAGGGGTCAGATAGTATTGGTATAGAATTTTATAATGGTTCTCTTTCATGTTAACACAGTTGTGCAGCATTATATCTGGAACCAGCATTTGGACCTGAGGGATGCTTTACCATGCAGTAAAGCCTTCCCCTGGGTATTCAAGGCAAATGGAGCAACAAGTAGCACAACAGAAAGTGAAGGACTCTGGCACTGGAAACATGGAACAGACACCACAGTGGAGCGAGGAATCATGCTAGGAAAAGAGGAGAAATTATATTGAAAGCTAATCAAGTCCCGGGTTATTCTTAGAGCAGAGAACCTAGGAATTAGGGGTGCCTGGGTAGAAAGAAAGAACAACTGTTGCCCAAACCCCAGGGCAGTTATAAGGTTAAAAACAAAGGGTGCAACAACTCACGCTGGGCCCAGGGTGGGTCAAAACAAAGGGAGTTAGACAGGGGTGTTAAAGCTCTTTCAGCCGAAAGGCCAAAATCCATTTTGGGATGGGTGGAGGTGGGGCTGGGGGAAGGAGGCATGGCCATCTGGAGAACCCTGGAGGGCCTGACTGGGATTCCAGGAGGGCCAAATGTGCCTCCCACGTCTGAGGTTCTGCAGCCCTGGAATAATAGTTTGACTCCAGAGCATTAAAAGAAAGGTCAGGAAGGTTCCTGGCCTCTTGATTGGCTCAAATCTTGCTGGCCATAAAGATCAACACAACACCAAATTCAAAACAAAAGGTATCTTTAAGATTGTGCAGGTGGTATCTGAACCTGTTGATCTGTCTAGGGGATGGGGATGCTTCAGGATTCAGCCAAATTTCTAACTGGGGATCAGATTGGCCAGTTCAAAGTTACCCTCATGGGTGGTGGGTGGTGGCACTGCAATCCGGCTGGTATTTGCATGTCTCTGTAGTGACAGGGAGCAACTCCCTTTAATCGAATCAGTGGAAGAAGCAGGTCCACGCTGTGGACCAGCTCACATTTATACAACAAGACCTCCAAGTTGGTCAGGGAGTTCCAGCCAATCTTGACTCCTTGATAAGTGTATCTCTATGCAGTCCCAGCTTGAAGTTTTGGAGGGCAAGACACCCTCAATGGGTCTGCCTTCTCACCAGCATTGTTGCCTGCTGCTGCTCCACCTCTTCCTCTCTTGCTTGCCAGGCAGAGAGCCAATGGACCACAGGTAGTGGCATCTACTGCTGCTTCTCACCATCACCGTTATCTGGGCCAGAGCAAGAGGTGGGGGAAGGAGCAGTTCGCAATGGTGAAAAGGAGGAGCCACTCCAAGGGATTCTTGATAGTGGGCCTTCTGCTGTAGGATGGGCCCTGGATAGATGCTGAGCCATGCCAGTCCTAGACGCTGGCCCTATCTGTATGATACAGGTGTTTCCAAACTCTGTGTCTAAAAAAAACCCTCAGGTGTTAAGAAGACTTTTGAGAAGATAACAGGAGCTGTGATCATATTAGATACCAATCTCAGCTCTTTACAGCAGGTTACTTCCACATGCAAGATAAAGACATGGAGGAGGAGGGGATCATGCAAGTATAACTTCTACTCATGTGGGTACTATGGGGCTTAATTAGAATAAACTTGCCAAAAAAATATAACTTGAGCAAAATATGTCTTTAGTAAACATCAATTTACAGAAATATGCCATAGTTAGTCCTTCTATGCCATATATATATATATATATATATATATATATATATATATATATATATTGCTTGTAGCCCAGTCCCACTTGGTCCGGTATCTCTAGGTGCTGAGTATTCCAGAAGTCCCTTTCGTAGATTTTTCTTAACTTTAATTTCACAGGGCAATCCCCAATCAGTAACTCAACATTGTAGTTCAAAGTATTAGCCCTGCAATAATACAATTAGGACAAATATCAAGGATGCAAAAAATTATTCCCCATCCCCTTGAAATTCTAGTGTACACCATTAATAGTTCAATTTACCTTATACAAGGTGATAAGAGCCCATAATTAAACAGTAATCTTCTAACATTCAGCTTTCAGCAGAACAACTGACTCTCTTTTTTTAAAGTTGTTCCTTCTCTAGCTCTCCCCATGAGTGAGGGCCCCACTCGAGGGACTAAACCATCTACTCCGTAGGAGTTACCCAAGCTACTGGTCACCGACATTGTGCATTGCACTCACCCCAATGTCTGGGCAATGATCAGGGCAACGTCTGAAAGGAAGTGCCCATGTGCAGAGAGCTGTTCATGTGTACACTCTGCTTTGCAGGTATCACTAAGAATGTGTGGATGTTAGGAGTGGCTATCTAGGCAAGGAACAGCTGCAGACAGCTTAGTTCACCCTATCCAGCTAGAAAGGACACTCGGCTCCAACCATCAGTTGCCCTGGGACTGGGCAGCAAAAGGGAAACAAAAGGGAAGTAAAATTCTGGCTTCTGCCATTGGCAAGGAGAACTAGGCCCACTGGGAAACTGTACCCCCTGCCCAAGGTGACCATATGGAAAAGAGGACAGGGCTCCTGTATCTTTAACAGTTCTACTGAAGGGGGAATTTCAGCAGGTTCCCTCTTCATCACAACAATGAAAGCTGCAGGAGCCCTGCCCTCTATTGTATCTGGTCACCCTACCTCTGCCTCCCAGGCAGAACATCACGGCAAGGGGAAGGCTAGAGAAGCCAGGAAAAACAGATGTAAAGGCACAATCCTACACATGTTTAGACAGAAAAAAGTTGTACAACTCTGTCTAAACATACATCGGATTGTGCCTTAAGAGAACTTTATAATTAATCCCTGAGTTTGTTTGTTTTTCTGTCATCATCGTCTTCTTTCTCCCTCCCAATTCCTTTTCCTTTTGTGCCATGTATGTTATTGATGATTGATTGATTGATTGAATACGAGAACACAATTTAAAACAAATTCAAAACAGACTTTTACATTGTACTGCCTTGTTAGGGCTCATCTACACCAAGCTAGATATTCAGCTATGAAAGGGGTATATAAAAGGCAGGAGCCACACCACAGCTTTGTAGTGGTATTGAACTACACTGCAGGATCTACACTACTGCTTTATAGTGGTACCGAAGTGCACTGACAAGTGTTGGGGCCCATGATACATCTACACCAAGCAGGATATAGCACTATGAAAGTGGTTTGAAAGCGATATATGGTATGTGTCAATGGGCCCCCGACAGTTGTCAGTGAACTTCAATACTGCTATAAGGCAGTAGTGTGGCTCCTGCCTTTTATATACCGCTTTCATACTGCTTTCATAGTGGAATATCCTGCTTGGTGTAGATGAGACCTTAGTCTTTGTAAGGTGCTTTGGGAGCTGTTTTAAGCTGAAGAACAGGATAAAAATGCTGTAAACAAACAAACAAATATTATTATAATTGTCAATTCCATCCCTCTGTTATTAAGGAATAGATAGGTCAGTCTTGGTGTATACTAAGGATATGCCCACATTGCATTTTATTATTCATTTATTAGTCATATTATTCATGTAGCTTGTGCTGGACCTGTAAGACATGTGGCATCCTTGTTAACTCTGACTTATACCCTAACAGTTTATGTGGCAAAGAAAAGTTCTAGTGCCAATATGCATGAGAAAGCAAATGTATTACCTCTGAAACAACAAGAGGAATCATCAAACAGTTGCAAAAAAATGCAGGAAAAACAAGAATATCAACATAAGGCAGAAAAAGTCCTTTACTCCCAATGCATTTCAGACTAAACTCTTTCTCAGTTTGGGTCAGCCTAAAAAAAATTAGGCCTAAGCCTGCATTTGCCACAGGACTGGAATAAGCACCTTTAATTTTCAAGAGGAATGCTAAGGGGATTTATCTCACTGAACCCAAAAATACGTTTTTTTCTGTGGCTTTATATGCTCCAGTCGCCAGCATTTGCCTTTCTCCTAGACTGGAGGTCCCTCTAGTGGCAAGAGTTAAGTACTGCCGCCCCATGCGACTTTGGTAACAGGCTCTAGTCCTGTCTGCACCAAGCCCATGCAGGTTTGTCTTACACACACACACACACACACCACCACCACCACCACCACCATCATCATCATCATCATCATCATCATCATCATCATCATCATCGACATTTGGATTGATGGTTAATAATAAATGCAATATTTGCCTTATAGCCCCAGAGCCAAAGCAGATACGATGCAGTGGAGGCTGGTGGCTCCGATTTCAATGGGGCTGTAAATCTGCTCTGGGTTTCAGTCAGAACCAGTCAGGACTCTAAAGGAGCTTTCCAAGGTGCTGAATACAATCTCCAAAATGTGTCCAGCACCTTAGATAGCTGTTTAAGAGTTCTGACTGAAACTCAGAGTGGATTCACAGCCCCATTGAAATCGGAGCCACCAGCCTCCACTGTTACAAGGTAGGTTCACAACTGGATCTCCTAATGACATTTTATTTATTTTGGAGCAGACATCAGGTGCTGCTCGTTTTATTAGGGAAGCAGCGCTGGGAAACAGAGTTAAACTCTCCCCACCCCACCCCCATGCATACACAGACACACAGAGAGACACTGGCAGGTGCTGTGGAAAGCAGCAACTAGGAAAGACAGATCCAACTTTTCTTAATTCTGTGTTTGGGAGGCAAGTTAGAAGGAAGCAGGAAAAGTTACGTTTCAATAGACATATATGTGTGATCAGCACAGAAAGGAAGTAACCCTGTCGGAAGCCATAGAAGAGGAGAAACGTGTGGATTAGAGATGCTTGATGTCTGTCCAGTAACTACCTCTAGAGGGCAATATTTGTTCACACATTGAAAAAACTCATGCCTTTACATTAGATCATTTATAGCGTTATGTCAGCGTTTCCACTTGCATTTAAGTGGAATCCTGTCATCTGCATCGAAGAAGAAGAAGAGGAGGAGGAGGAGGAGGAGGAGGAGGAGGAGGAGGAGGAGGAGAGGGAGAGTCCCATCTACTGCAAAGCTCCTCTGGCATCGTTGATACGAAATGAGGCTGCACAACTTGGAAAACATATTGGTTTGTGCTGAGAAAAAAATGTGCCCCCCTCCCCATGTAATATTTAATTTGAGTCTATGGCCATCAAGGGTTGGACCCAGACTAAGTCATGCTTAGAGTAAACCCACTGAAATCAAGTCTGGAGTAAAGCCCAGGTTTTTACATACCGGGATTTGGCTCTGAAATCTGCAGAGTAATGACAAATGTTGCCTCTGAGCATTTTCAGACTGCGTTTCAGCACTGAGTCAACAATGGATAGCATCCTTTTGCATCTGGGATTGGAGTGCTGCACTTCCAAATCGAAGGGGTAACAATTCAGGGTTGTATTCAGAGCAGGCACTGCTGGTACGTGGAATTTGCCATCCTCAGCAGACCCTTGCAGGACTCTCAGATCTGCTCTGGAGGGTTGCAAGAGGTCCTGGGGCAGACTTGGAGGCTGTGTGGAGCGGGTTGCAGTGGGGGGGGGGGAAGAGAAGCTCCTGTTGCACACAGTAGTGTAGCTGGGGCCAAGGTCAAGCCCCAAATGACCACCCAGAGAGCAGGGGCATCAGCACCTAGACCAGCATGAGTCTGAGGGGACTCACCGGGGCTGACACTGGTCACCAGGGCATCTTTCAAGTGTTTCTACAATTGTCTGGCCGCTCTGTCCTTTCTTAGCTCACCTCTTGCAATGATTTGGGGCATCCTTTATTGCAAATTGCATAGGTTTACTTGAAGCAGGATGTATGTGTGAGATGGGGTGGTCCACAGGGTGTTCACATCCCTTGGCATGTATGTGTTATGAACATCTTCTTTATGACACTGTTCATAACAGTCCTATGATACTTGTGCCTTTATGCTGGGATCTGACATCAGCTTCTGAACTGGCTTATCTGACCCAGCACTTCTGGTGCACCATCAATAGCCCTTCAGCCCACGGGACCTTAGGCAGCCGCTAACATTGAGCACTGGAAGAACCTGGTTCATTTGTTGTGCAGAAGGGGGTTTCAGCAGAGTTGGAGCATCTGGCATGGCTTTAGCTGCCCCACTGCTCTTGCTACAGCAGCTGAGCTAAAGCAGACCCATGCAGAAGTACAAGAGGCGCTCCACAAAATAATGAGCTTTGTGTGAAAGTTGGGCATTGTGCCATTCTAAGGACCAGCTAATCCACACAGAGATGTACAGTAATGATTGTTGCCCTGTGGCTCAGAGGGTGCTAATGACAGGTGTACTGGAAGGGCAAAAGGGCACTCCCATTACTGTTTCAGAGACACCCACAGAGAAGTGCCTTCTAGTGTTCATTCAACTCCCCTTTAAGAGCTGCCTAGCTACTATCTCATGAAAGGAGCCTCCTGCATCCCTCCCCTTTAATCTCAGTTTATTGTTAGCACTGTGCCTGCCTTTAATCCCCGCAGACCTGTAGGAGCTGAGCAGGAGAGTCAGAGAGCAGAAGTTGCTTCGTTTTTGGTCTTTGGGGTAAGCCTGACCCTATTTTCTTGACAACCATTTGTGTTCTGTGCCTCTTTTGTCCCAAGTGCCGACGGCATCCCGTTCAGTGCGTTGCCAGGCTCTGTCGGGCTAGATTTGATGTGATGATTTCATCATGAATATATAGCTTTGCAGATTTCATAGCCCAGTGTAATACTTGACCGGTTACTTTATCTCGGAGAATTAAAGCATGAGGGGAGGGGGATAATGTCACAAAGGGTTATGTTAACTTGAAAATTAATAGTAAGGGTGATTTTGAAGAGCCCTTTCATTGATCCCAGGTGAATGTATTCCTTTGGCATGAAAAGTGTGGTCCTGCCTTCCACTGTCCATTGCCTCCCAGATGTGCTGGACTACAGCTCCCATTATCCCTAGCCAGCAAGAGCCATGTTGGCTGGGGATTATGGGTGCTGTAGTCTATCATGTTTGAAGGGCACTGGGTTTGTGGGAGGCTGGTGTAGTTTGATGGCTGTTATATACTAGCTCGTGGTTTTCTTTCTATCATGTCATTAGTGAGGTTATATTATGTTACCTGTGGTCTTAACTATGGTTACAACTGCTAGAAGAACTTGATTCACGTTATGCGGATTGTTAGCTGAATTATATTGGGGGTGGGGTTTAAGCAAACAGTTGGGATTGCATAACACGTTTCTCTTTCTCTGGCCTTAGAAGAAGAAGAAGAAGAAAAATGAAAACATTGATTTGTTTTCTTATTCGTATTAACTTAGCTTCTCAACAATTATCCCCATGTTTCTGCAGTTTCACTAATATATCCCTTCAATAGCAGACTCTGTAATGCATCTGCTGACCCTGTGAGATGTGAGAGCTGAACAATTGTTTTCGGGAAAATATTTAGACAGTGTCATAACTCTTACTAGATTGTAACTGGACACACATCCTTCTCTGGATCAAAGAGAATAAAGCAAATCTTGCTTAGATTTATCTAGTTTCTGGGTAGAGGAGGGAATATCCCCAAAGGTTAGGCAACTTCTTCCTCTTTGCAAAACAAACATGTCCAGACTGAGACACAGAGAGTGCAATTCAGCAGCTCTGCATGCTATTGTTGTCTGGTGGCAAAACACATTAAAATGATGTGTGATGCTTTTTACCTGCATTAAGGCTCTCCAGGGAGCATTTCTTTTCTCTCTCTTTTTATAGAGCAAACTTTATACACTCTAACCGGTAGATACTTCTGTGCTTTATGAGCATTTGATTGGATAAGAGGCATGAAATAGACAATAGATAATCTATTTTAGGACTCAACAGCAATATATTCCAAGCCCCCCTCCTTTGAATCCTGTGTCTTTCTTTCAGTTCATATTTTGTTGTTTCATTCTGAAACCCCAGGAAATAATTTTCTTTCAGTTCATATTTTGTTGTTTCATTCTGAAACCCCAGGAAATAATTTATATAGTACCGTTGAGCATTTGAATTTTTTTCCCCATTAAGAGTATATCAGCAATACATACAACAGCCTTGTAAAGTATGCCAGGACCATTTTACCTATATGACTACTAAGGCTTTGAGAGAGAGAGAGAGAGAGAGAGAGAGAGAGAAGCATGTCTTCCATTGTGCTTTGATCCACTTCCATGACTTGCTGAACTTTGAAACTAAGGCTGCAATCCTATGCATGCTCACCTGGGAGCAAGCCCCATTGAACTCAGTGGTACTTCTGAATAGACGTGTAAAGGATTGTGCTGTAAGACTCTAGGGCTGAGCTTCCTTTTTCCCCTCTTGCCTCCAAATCCCTTTTCCCTTTGTGTCATGTCTTTTAGACTGTAAATCTGTGGGCAAAAAATGGGAGTCTGAAGCAGACGGAGAAGCTGCTGCAAGCCCACCATTTACCTAGGGTGATCATATGAAAAGGAGGACAGGGCTCCTGCATCTTTAACAGATGCATAGAAAAGGGAATTTCAGTAGGTGTCATTTGGATGCATGAAGCATCTGGTGAAACACCCTCTTCATCACAACAGTTGAAGCAGCAGGGGCTATATTAGGGTGACCAGATACAAAAGAGGGCAGGGCTCCTGCAGCTTTTACTGTTGTGATGAAGAGGGAACTCCACCAGGTGCTGCATGCATAAAAATGACACCTGCTGAAATTCAGTTTTCTATACAACTGTTAAAGATACAGGAGCCTGGTCCTCCTTTCCATATGGTCACCCTAATTTACCATATCCATGAAAAATGATCAAACACAAGTGAATTTTAAAGACTTGGTTTAAATTTGAATCAAAATCTAGCCCTCAGATAGGGCTTAGCAAATTTAGCAGAAAAGGCAGCATGATCTGTGCGTAGGGTTGGACTGTTTGCTAAACAATAAAAGGAAACACATGCTAATGTACTGTGTACAACACCCTGGCCTACTAATTAAGGAATTAGTTCTAAAGAGTATTATTAAAAGAAGAAATATAAAGGTCTTGGAGCCCAATCTTATGCATGTTTACTCCCACAAAGTTGAATACGACTTCCTTCCTGGTAAGTATGCAAGGGATTTATGCCTTTGTATGTTTAGTAAGAAGTAATCCCCACCGATTTCCATGGGGCTATTTCCCCTACAAAGCCTGCAATTTTATATGCACTTACTTGAGAGTAAATCAATGAACTCAGTAAGATTTACTTCTGGGAAAAAGAACCTGAAGATCAGGTTGCATGCAAGCCAGAGAACGTCTATACCAATATAACTAGAAATTCCAAAAGTATGTTAGTAAAGACACCCCCAGGTTCTCTCCACCCAGGGACTAGAAATGCAGGGTGTCCAGCCATGCAGATAAAAGCTCTGTGCATGTTCTGTGGTACATGTGCAGGTTCCATGGAGACTCTCCAGTAAAAATGCAGAGGCTGTCCCACTTCACCACGTGATCACTGTTCCCAGGTTGAACATCTGCATGGGGCAGAAGTTTCAAGAGAAAACCCTATCAGAGATGCATCATTCCACATTGTGTCCTTCCACTCTTATCTCCGTCCATGGATTGTTTGTTGCAGTGCTTCAATAGCTTTCAAAAGAAGCAAATTGATCAGAAACAACAACACTGAAAGGTGTGTGTGTGTGTGTGTGCGCACGCGTGCGCGCACTATAGAAGTCAATGTCCCTTAAAATTATTTTGTTTTCACCCAGGAAGATGTAACGATGCCAAGCAGCATAAATGCACATAGCACACATTTTCAAAATGGTTGACAGAAATAAAATGGAAACAGAGATTGTCATAAATGCTTGGCATCCCATTCCATCACATGTCCATTCCACATGTGTAAGATTCATAAGGAGAATGAGGCATTGAGTGTGGCTCCTCCTCACTAGTCCACTAATTACACTTCAGCACAATCTGCTTGGTTCACAGCTTCTCCATTTCACACTGGATGATCACCGTGGCTTCTCAGTTGCTCATGCCTTTGCCGTTCATTTCAGTGGCTTATTCAAAACAGCTTTTGGCAGCTTAACTTTCACATGGTGTCCATGTGAGCTCACTGATCACAAGGTGAAGCATGTTGACTGGGGGAGCGATCTGCCTATATATGTTTGCTTTATGCTGTCTACCTTTCAGTCAGTGTTCAGTTCTGAGCTACCTGAGAGGAACGGAATTCATAATTCCCCATCCATTTTTGGAACAAAGAGAAATGAAGTCAAAAGTGCATCTGCAACAGGCATTATCAAACACTGAAATGTATTTATTTATTAGCAATATTTCTATACCACTTTTCATTTGCAGAAATCCCAAAGCTGCTTACAAAAGAATATAGTATGTATCATATTAGAGACTGATTCAAAGACAGGTCATGGCTGGCAGAATGCCAAAGTAAAAAGATACGTTTTCGGTAAATGCCTGAAACATGACAGCTTTGAGGCCTAGCATATCGTAAATCATTCCACAGGGCACCTGCCTCTACAGAGAAAATCTGTCTCCATGTTGCCTACACGACAGGCAACAGGGCCTCCTCTGAAGATTGAGGTGACCTGAGAGGTTGATAGAGGAGGGGGGGGGGGGCGTTCCTTGAGGCAACCTGGTCCTAAGTCATATAAGGTTTTGTATGCTAAGGCCAACACCTTAAACCTAGTTTGGTAGCAGATTGGAAACCACTGCAGATACTTTTGCACAGGCATAAAATGTGTGTGGTAGGCACCCCAGTCAGTAATCATGCTGCTTCATTCTGCAGTAATTGCAGGTTCCTAACCAGCCCTAAGGGCACATCAGAGTAATCCAATCTCAGGATTATCAATGGATGAAACACAGTGGCCAGGCTATCCCTGTGCAGGAATGGACACAGTCGGTGTACCAACCTTGGGCCTCCAATGACAGCAATGGATCCAGGAGAATTTATTTATTTATTTATTTTATTACATTTATATACTGCCCCACAGCCAAAGCTCTCTGGGCGGTTCACAATTTAGGGATTTAGAATGCCTAAATTGCATACTTGTTTCTCCAGGAGGAGTGGATCTCCATCTAGAGCTGGTAATTCTCTTAATTCATGGACCTGAGAACTAGGGGTGTGCACGGACCCCCCACTCCGCTTCACTTTAAGATCCGCCATTTTCGGATTGGCCCGCTCCGCCCCGCCCCCACTCCGCCTGTGCCCACTCCGCTCCGCTCGGAGCTCCGGATCCGGATCGGAGCTCCGGTCCCCCCCCATAGGGGGGGTTACCGGGCCCTGCCGCCATCGCCGCCCATGCGGCGACGGCGGCAGAGCCCGGTAAGGAGGAGGGGGGCCTTACCTGCCTCCATCCGTGGTCCGTCGCTGTCTTCAATTGAGCCCGTGGTTCCACCAGGAAGTCTGGGCCGCAAGTGCGGCCCAGACCTCCTGCTGGAACCACGGGCTCAATTGGAGACGCTGACGGACCGCGGATGGAGGCAGGTAAGGGAGAGGAGGGCGGGGGGGTTACCAGGCCCTGCCGCCATTGCCGCCCATGCGGCGACGGCGGCAGAGCCTGGTAAGGGACCAAGGGGGAGGGGGCCTTACCTGCCTCCGTCCGCGGTCCGTCACCGTCTTCAATTGAACCCATGGTTCCACCAGGAAGTCTGGGCCGCAAGTGCGGCCCAGACTTCCTGCTGGAACCACGGGCTCAATTGGAGACGCTGACGGACCGCGGACGGAGGCAGGTAAGGGAGAGGAGGGCGGGGGGCATTACCGGGCCCTGCTGCCGTCGCCGCATGGGCGACAGCGACAGCGGCAGGGCCCGGTAAACCCCACTTACCTTTCCGGCGGAGCTCCGGATTGAGGCGAAGGATCCGCCTTCACCTCGATCCTCTTCGCCACGCTCCGCCGGCCCCCCAATCTTCTTCGCCTCCACCTTAAGGGCAGGCGAAGCCCCCCGCTCCGCTACTGCTTCTCCGGTCCGATTAGAAGCGGAGCACATCCCTACTGAGAACCACTCACCTACAATCACTCCATTTTATTGGGATTCATTTTCATCTTATAATTCAGCTCTTATTCAGCCCATCACTGCATTCCACTACTGATCTATGTCATGCATAGCCTCTCCAAATTCGTATGTATTGGAAAAATAGAGAAGGTTGTCATCAGCATACTGATAGGATCTCGTCCCAAATTACCTAATGACTGCACCCAGTAGCTTCATGTAGTTATTAAACAGCATTCAAGGCAATGTGATACCTTGAGCACTCCAAAGCAAGATTTCCATGGGATCTACATACCGTCCCCCCAGGAAATTTTCTGGCACCTGCCCTGTAGATAGGAGTGGAACCACTGTAAAACAGTGCCCCCAGTCCACAAAGTCAATCCAGAAGGATATCATGTTCAATGGTATCAAAAGCCACTGAAAGATCAAGTAAGAGTAGCAGAGTTACATTCCCTCTGACCCACCCTTCTGATAAAGATTATCTATCCATTAGGGTGATCAAGCTAATTTCATCCCATAAATGGGCCAGAAACCAGACTGGAATGCGTCTAGATAAAGACCATCTTCACAGAACACCTGTAGTTCAGTTGCTACCATGCTCTCAAGTACTTTGCTGGGAGTATTTGGCACTGGATGGGTATTCATTATAAACCTCTAGATCCAGGGAGGACTTTTGTCAGGAATAGTCATACCTTTGTCTCCTTAAGGGCAGCATGGACCACCACATCAGTCAAACGCTCTTGGCTAGCTCAAATCAGCTAAGATGGGTAAGAATTAAAAAGACATGTGGTGGGTCAAACTGCTGCAAGTGTCTTGTCCAAAGACTGCAGAAGATGAAATTTATCTGACAAAACTGGGCAAGATGGTGCAATGGACACCCCATTTGACCTGTTCCAATAGCAGGGTTAAGGTCAATATGAAGGCAAGTAGTTTTGTCCTCAAAATGCCTTGCAAAATCGTCCAGCAGGCCTCCAACAGTCACAGCATCAGATTTGCTGGAGTAAATGATAATAATCCCTGTGCCACCATGAAAGGTTGTGCTAGACAGTTTTTTGAGGATGCAATGGCAGCAGCGAAATAAGCCTTTGCAGCTGTCACTGTCACATCGTAGGTGCAGTTACATGCTGCAACATGTGTTCGATCAGCCTCACATTGAATCTTACACCACTGGTGCTCTGGCCGTTGTCCAGCCTGTTTCATCATTCAGTGATCTCCAAAGAATGAAATGAAACATACAGTAACTTCAGGTAGCAGATTCCAGAGAGATGCTATTTGCTTAACACCAGTCTTTTGGGTAATTAAAAGAGCAAAGGCCACTTCAAATTAAAGGGTAGGATTGAAATTTGAACCTTCCCCCCTTTTCACCAGCATTATCCAATCAAGGGGGGGGTCTATTTGGAAGCCAATTTCTAGAGCTTAACATGCTAGAAATAAATTAGTGGGCTGTCATATAATAAATATTGTCTTGAGCTATGACCTAATTACTAAGAGCATTTTATCTTTAGCCCTCTGAAGTTGTTCAATTTTCAGAAAGTAATTTTCAA
Organism: Elgaria multicarinata webbii; assembly: GCF_023053635.1. Taxonomy (NCBI): domain Eukaryota; kingdom Metazoa; phylum Chordata; class Lepidosauria; order Squamata; family Anguidae; genus Elgaria; species Elgaria multicarinata. Next base: position 171,835,643 of record NC_086171.1, read on the forward strand.
AATTAGTTACACCCGGTTGTCCTTCATTGTGAATTACAAACCAATGGTTGAATAACACTTTACTCTTTATGTACGCTGTAAATTGTTTGTTTGAATTGATTACCCAACTTTCCCCAATCTATCAGAGATAGTAACAGTAAAGATAAAGAAAAGAGGCCGTGGAAGAGCTGTAGCTCAGTGTGATAGGGCACCTGCTTTGCATGCATGCAGCATCTCCAGGTAGCGCAGGAAAAACTCCTGCCTGAAATCCGGAAGAGACACTGCCAGTCAGTGTCGACAGACTAGATGGACCAAGGGTCTGACTCAGTATAAGATGACTTCCCACATTCCTATGAGGCAGATGCCCCTTTCAAATGATTTGAAATTGTAGACTTCAATTCTATGCACATTTCCTTAGGGGATAGCCCCACTTAATTCACTGGGGCTTAATGTCCAAGTAAACATGAGGAGGGTCTGTAGCTAGCAGTAGAGCATGGGTTTCACTTAAAAAGGTTTCTGGGCTCAATCATCGGCATTGTCGGTTAAAGGATCTCAGCTAGCAAAGCTGGGATTCAGAAAGACCTGAGAGCTGCTATCAGACAAACTAGGCTATGTGGACCAGTAGTCTGAATCAGTGGTGTAGCTAGGTAATTCCAGAGCCAGCATGGTTCACAGAGCCAGTAATTCCATCATGGTCTTTCAGGGTCCTTGCTTGAGACAGTCATGTGCATTACTTCACTTATGAAGCACACATTACCATTTCTCCTCTCTCCCTACCTGCACCGCCATTCCTTGCTTTACAACTGCTTCTATGTTCCTCATGGATTTTTTTTTAAAAAAAGGTTTTGCCAACCCTGAGTAGAATCCAACAGGACTATTGGGGAAATGTTCCCTCTTGTCCATTCTGTTGTGCAAGCGGAACTCTCTGCTTGTGCAATGGAGATTTCATGCTTCCTATAAGAAGCCCCAAAACAAGGGGATATGCTCATTTCTGGATCAGGACATTTCAGCAAAGCTCTCTGCTGACCTGCCCATTCCAGAAATGAATGTTTCCACTCATTTCCAGTCGCTCCCAAAAATGAGGAATCTCCGTTGGGCAAGTGGCAGATCTCACTTGTGGAATGAAATCGGCAGGGGCGTAACACCCCACTCTTTAGAAAAAGAAATACTCTGAGCATGTACAGTTTTGCATTTTAAACTTGCTTAAATCATATCACCGTTGTGACAACAAAAATAAAATGGGGTTTGTTACTGCCATTTACTTCTAAGAAAAGCAAAAACACGCTTAAAGTAAAAATAATAAAATGAGTATCTGTAACCTGGGCCAGATCTACACCAAGCAGGACATAACACTTTGAACGCTGTATCTTGAGTTTGTCCTGGGCTCCAACCATTGTCAATACCATTCTATCTGTTTTAAAGCAGTATTGTAGATCCTGCCTTGGTCCAGCCAACTGCCTCCTGACTATAAAAAGTGGTTTTTTAAAAAGAAGAAAGGATGCTGGGGCAACCATCGTTAGTCCCAGGACACCCATGATGGTCCAGGTTGTCACCTCTCAGGCCTGTTTGCTGCTATTCTCACTACCTGCCATTCTGTGAGTACTCATTTGAGGGTGTCCTGGGCTGTAAGGTCCCAGACTAGGAGCTGCACCACTGGTCTGAATCAATAGAAAGCAACCTCTTATGTGCATGACGTGTGGAAGCTGGTGGCTCCAATGTCTATAGGGCAGTGAATCTGTTCCTTTAGAGTTCTGGCTGGTTCTGACCAAAACCCAGAGCAGATTCACTGCCCCACTGACATGGGAGCCACGAGCCTCGCCTGTGCATGACTGAGCAACTATGCAGGTCTTCCGTCTTCCTTGCTATGGTGAGGTTCACCGTCTTCCCTGCTATGGTGAGATCTATTTTTTTAAAGTGATAACAATTCTGTCTAAATTTGCATCTATACATATAAATTAGGACATGCATGTTTCATCCAGATGTTTGTCTTCCTTTGTTTTCTGATTTTTAGTGATGCGTTTCCTCCTTAGGGGTGATGCACATGTTGCCACCCTATCTCTACATGAAGCAGAATGAGGAGAGAATGAAGTGGCAGAATGGACTGTAGAACTTCAGGTAGGTTTTACGTTTCTAAATGATCCCTTACTCTCTCTTTTTAAAAATAACAACAACAACAACTTCCTTCATGTAGAAAACTAGCATGCAAGGAACCAGCTGGGCCAGAACATTTATCTCCTATGTTGTATTTTTTGACTAACACGGAAGAGGGTGTTGACACTTGGGAGAGTGTCCCCTCCCCTCCCTACAGTCTAATTGGTACACTACAGTCTACCAACTCAGAGGGTCCATTCTGCTATTTTATTCTTATGTAGACCAGGCTTAAATTTGTCACGACGAAGTATTGCCAGAACTTTCTAGAAAGGTATTCACTGTGTAAATAATGTAAACAGTCGGCGGTGCCAGAGAAATGCTATTGAAAGTTATATGTTTCTATTTACCTAAAAGCCAACAAATGAGCACAAAATATTACATCCAAAGTGTTGGCTCAGTGCTGATTAAACCATTTAGAGAGATGAACCGTCAGGTGACTTTCACTCTCCATGCTTCAAAGGTCCTGTCAAGTTGTTTCCAATGTGGTATATACAAGGGCACTTTTCACAGATTCCCATGCTCTCCAAATGTGTTGGACTACGAATCCCAACACCCCCCAGCCAACACAGGGCAAGCTGGGAGTGGTAGTCCAGCACATCTGGAGGGCACCAGGTTGGGGAAAGACTGCCACATTACCACATGAATACTGAACATTGATGGTGTGGAAGTCATCACATGGCTCCACCTCTGAGATTAGGTTGTCAGTCAGCCGTCATGTTCGTCAGAATTTGCTTCCTGCTGAAGTGGGACAAGATACGACAAGTCATGTGATCTTATTGACCAATCAAGGCCATTTTGTCATAGAATGATAGAATAGTAGAGTTGGAAGGGGCCTATAAAGCCATCTAGTCCAACCCCCTGCTCAATGCAGGAATCCACCCTAAAGCATCCCTGACAGATGGTTGTCCAGCTGCCTCTTGAATGCCTCTAGTGTGGGAGAGCCCACAACCTCCCTAGGTAACTGGTTCTATTGTTGTACTACTCTAACAGTCAGGAAGTTTTTTCCTGATGTCCAGTCAGAATCTGGCTTCCTGTAACTTGAGCCCATTATTCCATGTCCTGCACTCTGGGATGACCGAGAAGAGATCCTGGCCCTTCTCTGTGTGACAACCTTTCAAGTATTTGAAGAGTGCTATCATGTCTCCCCTCAATCTTCTCTTCTCCAGGCTAAACATTGTTCAATTGATTGTCCTTAATTGAGAACTTGTCTTACAAAACTGCCCTGGATGCATAGCCCAGCATACTGAGATGGAGTATCCTTAAAGTTGGCAGTATAGTTGAGGGATGTGCTCCGCTTCTAATCGGACCGGCGAATTAGAAGTGGAGCAGGTTGCTTTGCCTCCCCTTAAGGCAGAGGCGAAGAGGATTGGGGGGCCGGCGGAGCATGGCGAAGAGGCGTGATCCTTTGCCTCAATCTGGAGCTCCGCCGGAAAGGTAAGTGGGGTTTACCGGGCCCTGCCGCTGTCGCTGTCGCCCATGCAGCGACAGCGGCAGGGCCCGGTAAACCCCCCCTCCTCTCCCTTACCTGCCTCCGTCCGCGGTCCGTCGGCTTCTTCAATTGAGCGCGCAGTTCAACCAGGAAGTCTGGGCTGCACTTGCGGCCCAGACTTCCTGGTTGAACCACGGGCTCAATTGAAGAAGCCGACGGACCGCGGATGGAGGCAGGTAAGGCCCCCCTCCCCCTTGGTCCCTTACCGGGCTCTGCGCCGTCGCCGCACAGGCAGCGACAGCGGCAGGGCCCGGTAAACACCCCCTGCCCTCCTCTCCCGGCCTTTCCTGGCACCACTCCCCTCCACTGCGGAGCTCCGATTCGGAGCCGGAGCTCCGCGGCGAAGAGGAGCGGAGTATGGGCAGAGCGGCGCGGAGTGGGCCGATCCGAAATTTTTGGATAGGCCCGCGGGGCGGAGCGGGGGGTCCGTGCACACCCCTAGTATAGTTCTCACCTCCCTCACTGGACTCCCACCACACCTAGCCCCAGTTCTGCTGCTAAAAGTGAGCATACAGCCATGTTGCTAGGCTGTTTACTCCATGTTCAGGCCATTCTCTGCCTTTCCTCAAGAATAGCCAGACTTTTTTTCTTCTCCAGTGCCCTGCATGCTACTCCTCCAATAAAAGCAAGGGTGGAGCTGCATGCAAGGCCCTGGAAAAGAACAAGCTGTTCATAGATGTATAGAAGGGCCTCACCGTAAAGTGAATGGCCTGACTGCGATGCTGCACCCCAGGCACTGTGGTTATGGCCAGGCAGAAGGACAGCCATTTTGAGGAGATAAAGCAGGGCTGTTGAACCTCTTTCAACCCAAGGGCCAAATTCTATTTCAAAGGAGCTCTCAGGGGCCGAATTCCAGTGGTGGGCAGGGCCAAAGGCGCAGGGCCAGAAATATAAAAAAATACCAGGCTATTTTAGCCCAAAGTTCTTGCCCCTAGTAACTAAGCCTTAAGGGAAGCATTCCAACATTTTAGAATGGGCAAAAAACTGCACAAAAGCTAGGAAATCACCGAAAGGGTCAGTGTTTGGTGGGGAAAGGGGTGAGGTCTGGGAAAGGAGGTGGGGCCAGGAAAAAGGGCTGGGGCTGAGAGAAGGGTGTGGGGCTGAGGGAAGGGGTATGGCCAATGGTGTAACCCCGGGTGCTGGGATTTGGCTCCGGGGCCGGAGGTTCTGCGTCACTGAGGAAAAGGCTACACCAGTTATTGTGAAGTGAGCCATTTTCAGGATGAGCTGGATTTTCTGCCCTTAATATAGGATCATAGGAAGCTGCCTTATACTGAGCCAGACCATTGGTCCATCTGTCCCGGTGTTGTCGACACTGTTTGGCAGCAGTGCCCTCCCCCCCAGGGTTTCAGGCAGGAATTTTTCCAGCCCTACCTGGAGAGGCTGGGGATCAAACCTGGGACTTTCTACATGCAAAGCAGTTGCTCTACCACTCAAGATCCCTGGATTATGTGTGGGGGGGTGGATCAATGGCAATAAACGTTGCTGTGACGCAGTCGTAAAGTACAGGATTGTGTTCTGTATACGTTTCTTGTGTACATGGTTGCACAGATCAAGGATGATACTGAACAGAACAATACACCAGCAAGTATTGACAATGCAGAGTTGTCATTTTGAATCCTGCACCTCTGCTCAAATGTATCCACCTGTGCATAGATCTATGTACATATATCAAACAACTGAGGCGAGCCACCTTTTACCATGACTGAACAGTTCGCAGGGGAGCGTAACACACACTTGCCAGCAGAGAAAGGCCAACACACATTATGGCCTTTAAGGAGTTTATGGCAGACTGAAACTGTCATTCTTTTGCAGCTGAGTCAATTTCTTTTTCACTACACTTAAATTACCCTTTGAAGCCTGGCACTGGAGCACTCGAAAATCATGTAACCCTGTTCATTAAAGGTGGCAAATGCAGTTTCGGTGGGAATTGAAAACCTTAACTACCTGTCACAAGGTGTGAACTTTTGGCTTTTGCTTCTTCTTTCTTTTTCTTTTTTTCTTTTTGAGCAGTAGTGATTTCTGTCTGTTCATAATGTTCTTAACAAAAGATTCAATTTGGTCTCTGGCAAATTCAGCCATGTGCCTAAAGGCTCTCATTTCTCCTGAAAAGTGAGAAATGGAGTATGTTTGAGCCTTAGAGGTGAATATGCTGTTAGAATCCATTCCCGTCCTGATTTCAATGCATTTCGCTAGTGTTTGAACACAACAAGAGCTTTCCCAAGTGCCTGCGCTTAATATCGCTTCCAGGAATCTCTTTTTAACCACAGTTTATTGTTAAGCAAGTTGGTAAAATGTCATGGTTTCCAGCTCACCATATAGAATCATAGAATCATAGAATAGCAGAGTTGGAAGGGGCCTACAAGGCCATCGAGTCCAACCCCCTGCTCAATGCAGGAATCCACCCTAAAGCATCCCTGACAGAGGGTTGTCCAGCTGCCTCTTGAAGGCCTCTAGTGTGGGAGCCTTTCTCAACCTGATGCCTCCCAGATGTGTTGGACTATGACACGACATTGCTACCACAGGATGTAGTGGTGGCCACCAATTTGGATGGCTTTAAAAGGGGGTTGGACAAATTCCTGGAGGAAAAGGCTATCAATGGTTACTAGTCCTGATGCCTAGGTGCTACCTCCAGTATCAGAGGCAGTAAGCCTATACATACACTAGACAAGTTGATGGTGAACATGGGTGAGAGGGTGCTATTGCACCATGTCCTGCTTGTGGGTTCCAGGTCAACACTTGGTTGGTCACCGTGTGAACAGAGTGCTGGACTAGATGGACCCTTGGTTTTACCCAGTATGGCTCTTCTTACAACTCCCAGAAGCCCCCAGCCAGCTAAAATTCTGGGAATTGTGGTCTAACACACCTGGAGAGCACCAGGTCAGAGAAGGCTGATGTAAGGAGCTGCTTGGGGCTGATTTGAGCCAATGTGGCACTGTGGGTAGTTTGCTTGGGGAAGACTACGAAAACCTGGATTCGGTTTCCAACCCAGCTTTGAGGCTCACTGAATGTCCCTATACCGGGAATGGGGAACATGTGGCCCATGAGATGTTGTTTCTGGACTGCAATTCCCATCATTCCTCATCATTGGCTATCAAGCTGTCAAAAAAAAAAGTACTGGAAATGATCAGTGATACATCTGTAGGACACCAGGAGGAGAAGGACTGCCCTAAAGCCACCATTTTCTCAAAATGAGTGCATGCTTCATAGGTGCAAACAGTTGCTCATGGAGGTGCACCCTCCTTCCTCACCACTCATACTGAATGTTGGCTATTCCTTTATCAATTCATTTGCAGTTTTATTTTGTAACTGCTGGCTAGAACTGAATGCCAACACTTCAAGCAGTTCAGTGCTGAGAACCAGCTGTATACTCCTTCTTTTCTGTAGGATTTTTGATTCCCTCTGAGACCTTAACGTTGCAAATCTACACATGGGTGCATGGGAGTAAGTCCCATTGAACACAGTGAGACTTCTGAGTAATTATACTCAGAATATGGCTGTTAGTTTATTGGAGACCTACATGGGCCTTATCTCTTAATTCCCAGTTATTTAAATCCAGACAAACCCTTCCATAAAGATGAATGGTTTTTTGCACGTGTGTGTGTTTAGTATTATAGGTTTCCCCACCATCTTCATGTCAACATCACCCTGTATAAATAATACTTTATATGCCTTTCTGATTGTCCTAATGTTTTGATGCAGCCTATATTTTCACTTACAAGAAATCTAAGCCTCCCATTTGGGAGCATTTATGGTCAGGATTTTTAATTACTTCCAGTTTTGATGGCAACTTTAACTCTGTCAAGTTACGGGTTGGTTCTACTAATTCTTTCCTTGGAGCATTAATTCTATGCAAATTGCCACTCTAGAAACTGTCTAGTTTTATGTGTGTTTGGTCTGAATTCTAGTGGTAGGCTATTAAATTAGATGAGTGCAGCCACAATGAGATCCTACAACTCTTATAAGCAACTAAAAACTACAATCATTGGCATTTAAATGACTGTCTTAGCATCTAATATCCCTAGGCTGTGCATTTAACATGAAAATGTTAGAGAGCTATCCTAATAGAAATAGCATACCTAATTATAATGGTGCATTGTGACAAGATTGAAAGAGAACGGAATCAGGATTTTCTATGCGATGGTTTCCAAAATTGATTTACTATGGTAATTGTGAGGAGTCCGGGTGTATAAATAACAGGTTTAATATCTTTTGTGGTATCAATTTAACATTCTATCACAGGGAATAATATGAGTCAGCCTTCAACAGAAATTATGGTAGCATTACACATCATAACTCCATGTTCCTGTTTTGAAAGCCTTCGGGCAATTAATGCAGTGGAGAGAGGGGCAACTTGTTTTGGCCCAAGTGCCTGTTTGCCCCCTGGATCAGGACTGGTGGACTGGATAATGTCAAAGGGATGTTAAAAGGGCTTTCTGAAGTCCTTGAATCACCATATTTGTATTTTCACAATGCAATCAGGATATGCTGAATATAAAAATTTCTGATGGGGGTGAAGTAAAGCTTTAAGGTAAAGTACTAAGACACAGAATATTTCTGGTGGGACATTTCTGTCATGGCATAGGTTTTCCATTAGAATTGTAGACAATGTAACTGACCTGTCCCTTTAAATTTTTAGCCTTTATATTTGTGCTGAAACTCCTGCTGGGGTTTATTAGTGTTGGACGTACCAGGTTTTAGGAACTGTTTACCAGTGCCCCATGTGGCGAACCATGTAACTGCAGCCTGTCAGGAAAGAACTTTTCAGATCTAGCCTGGCTCCACCCACCCAGGATGACCATCGGCCCCTTCTGGTCAAGAAGGAATATAAACGATTTCCTTTCATAGCTGAACCTTTCTTAAGCAACAAGGTGTACTTGAGTTCTAATGTGCCTTGCATTTCTGGTCTTACTCTCAGTCATGACTCTTGGCTTGGTCCTGGTCCTTCCTTCTGGTTGTCCCATCTGATCCTGATGGTTCTTGGGTCCTGGCCCTCTGACATGTATGGTATAGCTGTGACCAGTAGAGCTATCCAAGGTACTTCAACATCATGTCTGCTTTGTACCTTAGGCTGGATCAACAGTACTGCTTTATAGTGGATAATGGGATTTATGGTCCAACAACATCTGGAGGGACACAGCTTCCCCTAGGGTAGAGGAAAGCTTCCCCCAGGGAAGAGGGCAGGCCAAAACCTTGTTTTTAAACCTCCTCAGGGATGCAGTTTGAAGAAAAGCTAGAGAGCAAAGTAGGGAATTAAGTTGTAGAAGCTACCTACAAATGATAACAGAGCCTATTGAAAGGTGCCAGAAATCTGCCACTCAAAAATGTGAGAATACATTAACAGGTTAGCATTAGTAAGTGTGTGTTCCAACTACTAAAGCAAAGTGTGTTTTATTCTTTACATTTTTTTAAAAAAATCCTTCTGTCACCATGATTATATCCTGTCAGAACTCTCAGCTACAACTCTGGAGAAGATGGGTCGCAATCAAGAGGAGGTGGAGGAGGGCGGTTCCTGGAAGAAACAGACCAGCAACATCAGAAAAACATTCATTTTTATGGAAGCGCTTGGATCGTAAGTTATTATTATTATTATTATTATTATTATTATTATTATTTCAATTGTTTAACACATTTTACACCTAACCTCTCCAAGGCAGCTTCCAGCAACATGTAAACAATAAATACAACAATACATACCAACAAGCAATCAGCAAAATGGACTTTGCAGTGTAATGGCTTACCATACCAGGCAGTGCTTGAATCAGGGCCAACCTGGTGCTCTTCAGATGGGTTGGACTACAACTTCCAGCATCCCCAACCAGCATTGGCTGGGATGCTGGAAGCTGTAGTCCAACACATCTGGGGGGCACCAGGTTGGGATAGGCTGCACTACAGAATCAACAGCAACAACACAGGCCCACAATAGTCACTCTCTACAGCCTTTCAAAGGAGATAGTTTTTCCATCCCCTCTTCAAAAGCCTGCCAGAATAGAGCAACTTTGAACTTGACTGGGAAAATTGTTCTTCAGAGCAATTGCAGTAAAAGCCCTCCTCCTTGCCATAAATGCTTTCACTTCACATAGTTCTCACCCCTGCTTTACAGATAAGAACCAGATCCTTCAATTGGGCCTAGCTAAGTATTCATCAGTGTACTTGCCACAGATTAGATTGAACATGTTCCCTTCCTAGTATCTACCAAAAGCTCATAGATGAAGCTTCTGATAATGGCTGCTATCTTTCTCATTATCCCCGGAATGAAAACATGTATGTGTACATGCTCACAGGAGGGAGGATGTAGTGACTAGTACAGAACTACTGTATTTCTTCGATTGTAAGACGCCATCGATTGTAAGACGCACACTAATTTCAGTACCACCAACAGAAAAAAAAAAAACCTAAGACACACCCATGATTCTAAGACGCACCCCATTTTTAGAGATGTTTATATGGGGGGAAAAGTGTGTCTTAGAATTGAAGAAATAGGGTAGCTTCTCAAGAAAGTAAGGATAGGTGACAATTTAGTTTCAGTTTGGCTTTGATAAGAATTTTTGATGAGAATTTTTGTCTGTCCATATTACAGACAAAAAGAACTTGAGATTAAAAACATTCAATGGGGGAAAACCCAAAACTGACATCCAGGTTCAGGGCTTTCGGTGATTTTCTCTTAAAAGTCTGGGTTTGAATCCTGGGCTAGATCTACACTACTGCATTATAGCAGATTTGAAGTGCACTGATAATTGTTGGGGCACATGACACATTCCATATGCCACTACTGCTATCAAAGTGCTATTTCCTGCTCTTTATTCTATGTTATCAAAAATACTGCAATGAATGCCATTGTGTGTCCTGTGAGGTATAGATGTGCAAGAGGAATATAGTGTTACCATAATGATTTGACACAAGGTGTAGAACTGGCCCTGGTGTTCTCAGCCATGTTGGTGTTTAGTTACGATTCCTACCTCTTTTTTTCTAACAGGCTCCTCATCTTTAAGAGCTATACAGCAGGTAGGGAGATATGTCACAGTTGTCTCCATACTGGGAATAGCTGTATCTATTGAATTTGGCTGGTGCAGATGCATGAGAATTTTGTTATAAGAATTTACCAAAATTTGCAAAGTTCTTCATATTCGGGAAAGAAATTGAAATTTTAAAAATTAGAATGTGAGGTAAAGTAACGGACAGATTCACCCATCTTTAAAAGCAGAATCTATCTACATTACAAAGTTTATTTTTCAGACTGGGAAGTTCTGTTCCAGTTCAGGTTCAACAGAGTCTTTCAGAAAACAGTTCAGGTTCTGTTCTACCTCATGGGCGGAAAAGGTTCACTATTAGTTTTGATTCAGGCTTGATTTGAATCCATGTCCCTACTTTAAATGCTACCCTGAAAAAGAAAAGGAAAAAGAAATCTTACATCACACTTGGAAGATGTTTTCGAAGACATTGTAGAATGGGATTTCCCAAGAATTACTCTTTTGTATACTTTTACTTAGCATTTTTGCTCAGTATGGAGGACAGGAGGGCACGGAAGGGCTTCTCTTGGCTGGCTGTGGAGATGCCAGTGATTAGTCAAAGAAAGTTGCTTGGAAGTGTGAGGCATACAGGATACAAGGCATTGTGTTGTATCTTAGAGGTTCGCTAGATGATATGAGAAACACAGTACTGCTATTCTTCTCCTTCACAACTGAACATGTGATATGATGTCACTGCATTATGTATTGTCTTGGCCTGCCCCCATCTCACATTATCAGCCATCAGATGCTGTTGTCTACACCTTGATGTTAAGATGTCTTTTTGAATGTGAAAGGATGTACACCCTGGTTGCACTCATGTGGTTGAAGTTGCATCTAGTTTGGTCCCAAGTCACCACAACATGTGTCCCACACTATTACAGAATTTCTCCTTGTCACGTGCCTTTTAGGAACTTGAACTTTTAATGCCTGGAGGCTTGGGGTAACACAGCAGACTGTTGAAACTCACCAAAGGAAAGGGATGGATTTAAATAAAGATTCTACAAGTGCAATCCTATGCATACTTAGACAGAGGGGGGAAATCCTGCAACTCCCAGCATTGGCTGGGAAATGCTGGGAGTCGTAGGATGTTTTTCTGTCTAAACATGCATAGGATTGTGCCCTAATTCATATATTTCCTGAAGAAACATTCTTACTAATTGGTTGCTATAACAATTGGAGTTCATTGACAGCTAGAGCGGTGAACCACCTTACATGAAAAGGACGTACAACATAGTCCTCTCCATCTTAGGAAGAGCTGCACCTATTGAACTTGGCCTGTGCAGATGGATGAGAATTTCCTTCAGTTTGTTGTTTGATAACAACTTGGTAAGAACAAATTCACACATTTTATAAACAGGTTGAAAAGAGCTTGAGGTTAAAAGAAAAACTGAATGTGAGAGAAAGCAAAACAGAGAGATACATCCATCCCTAATGCTAAGTGGCCTTGGACTAGTTGTTTTTCTGAGCTTTGCCTATCTCACATTGTGGTTGTAAGGATAACACAGGCAGCAGAGAACCCTGCAAATTGTCCTTGGAGGAAAGGTAGGATAAAAATAGGTGGAGGAACAGATAACAAAACATAGAGAGGCAACAACACCTTGATAGGATCTACACTACTGCTTTATAATGGTTTATAATAGCATTGACAACTGTTGGGACCCAAACACATCCCACATACCTTTTCAGACTGCTTTCAAAGTGTTATATCCTGCTTGGTGTGGATCTGGCCCTTGTCTCTTGTAATTTCAAGTTAAAGTTGTAACACAGTTCAATCTCTTGCATAGCATGCAGCTGCCATGCTTTACTGCTTCCTTCCTAGTTAAACTCCAGAGTCATTTTACATGTTCCCTTTGTTCCCCTTACATTCTGTTTGTCCAACGAAGTAACCCTGTTTCTTATGAACCCATGCCCCAGTTTAGCTGCTATGTCAGTGTCTTGATTATGATTATACCGCTGAGTAGTCAAAAGATTATCCTTCACACTTTGCATCCTCTTTAATTCTGTCTTGGCATTTAATGACTCCAATATTGTACCACAAGTGTCATTTTTCTCTCCCCTCAAGCCTGCGAAGGGTTTGCTATCTCATCAATTATCCCTGCCAAGCAAGGCTCTTTTGGCTCATTACGAAATTTTAAAAACACTTTACTCACTGGGTCAATTTACATTTTCCCAACAGTTATTTTTTTTAAGGAAATTTAAGCAAAAGATCCAAATGCTTAAAAGCCAGCCTTTCTAAAAATCTTAATACTTGAACAATTACTTAAAATTCTCTAACAATGAAGAATTACTGAAAATTTGATGATTTTCCATTGAATATTTGTTAATTCAGAGATAATGTCATAAAATGCACAAATGTCATTCTAATCTGAAAAGCTATTTACTAGTTGAAAGGTATTCATTGATTTGAAATATTTGTTTGGTAGAAGGGTATAAAGTTATCTTATATTTAAAGAACTGATATTTTTCTGACTAGGGAGAAATAGGAACACTTGAAGATTTTGTTTAATTCACATTTTTAAGTGAGCCAACCTGATTCACATTTCCTGGAGTACTACATGGCTCAGAATACAGTTATCTTTTGATTTCTGCACTTCTTTAAATTATCTGAATACTAATCTTTTAAAATGTACCAGAATGCATGTAAAATGCATATTTTAGGGCAAAATGCATATAAAATGTGCATTTCATGCCTCTCCCACACTGGAGGCGTTCAAGAGGCAGCTGGATAGCCATCTGTTAGGTATGCTTTAGGGTGGATTCCTGCATTGAGTGGGGGGCTGGACACGATGGCCTTATAGGCCCCTTCCAACTCTACTATTCTATGATTCTATGAAAATACATTTAAAATATTAGGTGTTTTTGTGTGTGTGTGTGTGTGTTTTAAAAATCATAGGTTGATGCAGAAATGAGACACAATGGACTGATCTCTGGCTAGGGCTATTTCTAGTCATGTCACACATGCAAAAATGACAATGACTGGAAATAGCCCTAGTCAGAAATCAGTTTGTAATTGAGCTATTATGAAGTAAATTGTGGAGTGCATAGTGTTGTGACAGGCAACTGAAGCACAGAATATGAACTTTCCATAAGGATTGTTATGAAAGTATTGCTTACATAACAGCATAGCTCCCTCTGTTTTCTATTGGTTTTTTTACTCTTCCATTTTTTTTCCTGTTTCCTATCTTTTAAGTACATCTCACAACAACCCACAATCCAACTTTGATTAATATTAATACCATATTGGTATGCATCTGGAAACCCTTGGGCCAAATCTAGACCCCAGATTACTTTGCCTTGGCTCACCCACAATCTATACCTTTTCCAGTATCCAGACCAGTAAGCCTATATGCACCAGTTGCTGGGGAACATGGGTGGGAGGGTGCTGTTGCACCGTGTCCTGCTTTGTTGGTCCCTGGCCAACAGCTGGTTGGCCACTGTGTGAACAGAGTGCTGGACTAGATGGACCCTTGGTCTGATCCAGCATGGCACTTCTTATTTATTTATTGCATTTTTATACCACCCAATAGCCGAATCTCTCTGGGTGGTTTACAAAAATTAAAACCATAAAAACCATTCAAAATATAAAACAAACAGTATAAAAGCATAATATAAAATACAGTATAAAAACACAACCAGGATATAATCAAGCAGCAATGCAGAAATTAATATAGATTTAAAATACAAATTTAAAACAGGAATGTTAAAATTAAGTTGATAGAATGTTAAAATGCTGAGAAAATAAAAAGCTCCCTAAAGAGGTTTGCCTGGTGGCTGGAGGAGTATAGTGCAGGTGCCAGGCGAACCTCTTTAGGGAGCTCATTCCACAGGCGGGGGGCCACAGCAGAGAAGGCCCTCCTCCCGGTAGCCACCTGCCTCACTTCTTTTGGCAGTGGCTCATGGAGAAGGACCCCTGAAGATGACTTTTGGGTCTGGGCTGGTACAAATGGGAGAAGGCATTCCTTCAGATAGCCTGGCCTCAAGCCGTTTAGGGCTTAGAATGTTAATATCAGCACTTTGAATCAGGCCCAGACTGGCAGCCAATGAAACTAGAAAAGGGCTGGCATGATGTGGTGTCATTTTATTATTTATTAAAGAGTGTACATCTCACTGTTCCATGTGTAGAGCTCTCTGTTCTCATTGCCCTTGTCATGTTTAGGGAAAGCTTCTGAAGCAGAGAGATCCTTTACAGACAGAAAAGCTCTCTGCTTCAGGCATTCACCCTAAACATAATGAGGGTGATAAGAAAGGAGATAGAGGGGATGCAGTTTGAGTCCTTGTGCTCACTCTCCTTCCTTGCATAGGGTTATAAGACAGAATTTGATTGCCAGAATAGGGGAGAGTCTATGTGCAATCAATGGCATACTTGGTGAAAATCATGCATAGAGAATCTTGGTGCATAGAATTGTTAAGTGGGTAGGCTCAGTAAAGAAGAGATTATCAATCTATACAGATTGGTGATAAGGGCAGCAGACACAATCTAGATCACAGGTCCCCAACCCAGCACACATGCACGATAATACCATGGAGGGATCCTCAACATGGACCTGCAAAACCCTTTTCCTCCCAGTTTTTAATATATGTACATGGATTTGTATATATCCATAGCAATGAATACTTATGGAATGAATTCAACTTTCTAACAATTATACATCGGCTTCAACAAAATTGGACCAAATATCCAAATAAGTATCCATTTGAAGGTGGCATCCATATACCACCTGTTCAAATATTAAGAGTGTTCTAAGATCCTCAACCCATTGCATTAAAGAAGGTGAGTGTTTATCATTACAATGTTGTAATATCAGTTTTTTAGCTGCCAAGAGGACATGGAGAATCCATTTCCACCGATCATTTTTAATGTCCATGAAACAGGTAGATAAATTAAAAGAGTGAACATTAAAGACTGTTCCAGTACAAAATTTACCTGTACAATTACCTCCTTCCCAAAACAAGCAACTACTGGATATTGCCAAAAGCATATGTTTAAAAGAAGCATCAGCTTTATTACACCACCAGCAATTAGCCAAATTAGACAATCCCTTATTAAATAGACGTTAGGGTGTCCAAGAGGCACCACACAAAAGCTCTCTGAGCGGTTCACAGCAATTCACAAAATTTACAAACCATAACATTACACCATATTATACAAACATTACATGATGATAAAACATAATCTAAACTTTTAACATATAAAATTTAAAACAATTTAAACAGCTAAGAACAATTTCAGTAAACAATTTCAATAATAGACTTGTTCAAGACAGCTGACAGAATTATATGCCATTAAACTAATGGGTGAAGGTTAATGATTTGATAAGCAAAAGCTAATTAACAAAATAGAAGTTTAAAGCAGAACATGACAAAGCAAGATCATAAAGCATACATTCTTTGAGTCACTGGGAACCCCCTTGATCAGTGGTGAATGCACTCTAGCAGCCTGGCTATGCAACATTGTTCCAAAACAGCCTGGGTTGAGGTTCTGAATTGAGAGGATCCTTTGGACCCATATACACTATTGTAGGATGACCATATGAAAAGGTGGACAGAGCTCTTGTGTCTTTAACAGTAATGTAGAAAAGGGAATTTCAGCAGGTGTCAATTGAATAGGGTGAAATTCCCTCTTCATCACAACAGTTAAAGCTACACTAGCTATAGTAGAGTGACCAGATACAAAAGAGGGCAGGGCTTCTTTTGTATGGAACCTTCTCAAACTGGGGAGAGGCAATGAGTGGGGTACCGCAGGACTCAATTCTGGGCCCAGCGCTCTTCAACATTTTTATTAATGATTTGGACGAGGAGGTGCAGGGAACGCTGATCAAATTTGCAGATGACACCAAATTGGGTGGGATAGCTAATACCCTGGAAGACAGATAGTGATCTTGATAGGCTGGAGTGCTGGGCTGAAAACAACAGGATGAAATTTAATAGGGATAAATGCCAAGTTCTACATTTAGGAAATAGAAACCAAAGGCACAGTTACAAGATGGGGGATACTTGGCTCAGCAATACTACAAATGAGAAGGATCTTGGAATTGTTGTAGATTGCAAGCTGAATATGAGCCAACAGTGTGATATGGCTGCAAGAAAGGCAAATGCTATTTTGGGCTGCATTAATAGAAGTATAGCTTCCAAATCACATGAGGTACTGGTTCCTCTCTATTCAGCCCTGGTTAGGCCTCATCTAGAGTATTGCGTCCAGTTCTGGGCTCCACAATTCAAGAAGGACGCAGACAAGCTGGAGCGGGTTCAGAGGAGGGCAACCAGGATGATCAGGGGTCTGGAAACAAAGCCCTATGAAGAGAGACTGAAAGAACTGGGCATGTTTAGCCTGGTGAAGAGAAGATTGAGGGGAGACATGATAGCACTCTTCAAATACTTAAAAGGTTGTCACACAGAGGAGGGCCAGGATCTCTTCTCGATCCTCCCAGAGTGCAGGACACGGAATAATGGACTCAAGTTAAAGGATGCCAGATTCCAGCTGGACATCAGGAAAAACTTCCTGACTGTTCGAGCAGTGCGACAATGGAATCAGTTACCTAGGGAGGTTGTGGGCTCTCTCACACTAGAGGCCTTCAAGAGGCAGCTGGACAAGCATCTGTCGGGGATGCTTTAGGGTGGATTCCTGCATTGAGCAGGGAGTTGGACTCGATGGCCTTGTAGGCCCCTTCCAACTCTGCTATTCTATGATTCTATGATTCTGCAGCTTTAACTGTTGTGATAAAGAGGGAATTTCACCCTATTCAATTGACACCTGCTGAAATTCCCTTTTCTACATTACAGTTAAAGATACAAGAGCCCTGTCCTCCTTTTCATATGGTCACCCTAACCTTTGTACCCATATCAACCTCTCCCCTATCCTGAAGCTCTACTCCAATGACTTTGGCAGTGACCCAGCATAGATAACTTTCATCCCAACTGCTCTGCTAACAAGTGACCTTACCTTGAGAAATTGCCAGAGCCTTATCTACCAGCATCAGGGTGACCATATGAAAAGGAGGACAGGGCTCCTGTATCTTTAACAGTTGTTTTGAAAGGGGAATTTCAGCAGGTGTCATTTGTTTATATGGAGAAGCTGGTGAAATTTCCTCTTCATCACAACAGTTAAAGCTGCAGGTGCCCTGCCCTCTTTTAAATCTGGTCACTCTAGTATAGCTCCTGCACTTTAACTGTTGTGATGAAGAAGGAATTTTACCAGGTTCTCCATATATACAAATGACACCTGCTGAAATTCCCTTTTCTATGCAACTGTTAAAGATACAAGAGCCCTGTCCTCCTTTTCATATGGTTACCCTAACCAGCATCGATCTGTACAATCTCAAATGGATAATTCACCCTGGTAAACCATGAGGGGGGGGGGGACATAGCTGACCTCTAAAACCAACAGGCCCATTAGGAAATTTAGACCTGAGAAAAAGCTAGGTATGCAACTCTAACTCCTTGAAATAACAATGGTCTTCTGCAGTTCCGCTACAGATGTCATCACCCTACCTCATTCACACTAACTTCCAGGAGGGTCTGATGTTGTTGTCTTCTCCTTGTGACCCTCTCATGTTTTCCTGCTGCTGCTTCCAACTATTACTTTAATGGGGGGAAAAAACCCTTAAGGAGAAATAGATGGAACAGCTGCACAATGTCTCAAGCTGGTTAGTAAGAACATAAGAAGAGCCATGCTGGATCAGGCCAAGGGTCCATCCAGTCCCGCATTCTGTTCACACAGTGGCCAACCAGCTTTCAATCTGGAACCAACAAACAGGACATGCAACTGTATCCTCCTGCCCATGACCCCCAGCAGCTAGTGTACATAGGCTTAATGGCCCAAGTTTATACTGAATGTATAAAAGTAGCAGTGTGGGTTAATAATAGAAATTACACTTGGGTTGTGTGAAACATTGAAATAAAAATAATAATTAAATGAAAGCTTAGCATTATTAGTTTTAATTGTTAATTAGAGAACAAAAGCAAAATCCCAGTTTGTATCTGCTTGGATTCAAATGGATAATTTTGTCAGACTTTGAACTGGAGCGCTGGTTAGAATAAAGAATTACAGGGAGGTTTGTTCCGTTAAACCCTTTTTTAACATATCTAGTGTAGTGCTCTGCCTTCTTCACTCATGCTTTAATGCACCTGCGATGCATCCACAGTAAGTCAGCCTTGGGGATGAGATCAGTTATCCAGAGCCAATATCCTGCGGTGGAATATAGAAGGGCAGCTAGAGAACGCATTTGTTGCTTTTGTGCCAGCGTGTTGATTCAAGTAATCTAAATGTGGGGCTGTAATTATCTTAAACTGTTTAGGAATGAAACGTGGCACAGATGCCAGCGCATCTGATCTGTGGGCTGATGATTTCCTACTCTGTTGTGAGGGAAAATGCTGCTAGAAATTCTAATTCCCTCTCGAGTGCAGTGGGTGTTTCAGTGGGGAAGTGTTAGTGGAAAGGGCAGATAAAAGAAATGATTAAAAAACTAGAGAGGGAGCAAAATGAATTGTAGCAAAACCTCAGCATATGGGCATATCTTATGCTGCCATAGATACACTGTACGACTATGGAATCAGCTGTCTGGTGCACAGTTTGGTAGCCCAAGGTTGTTGGCTGCTTTTCTCCCTTTCGTGTTGTTTTTTTTAAAAAAAAAAGTAGCACCACAATTTTCCAGTCCTCATGATTGCAAATTTTAAACACAGAAGTGTTGAGTGTCAGCTGGGGAATGCTTAGGATTCTAATTGCTGAGCAGTCAAACCTAGATGAGATGGTACTTGCTAATTGTGTGAATTAAAGTAAATGGGCCTGCCCCACCCCCCGGATTAAGATTAGGATCCTAGTATTGGGTAGAACAGCCTTCCCCAACTTGGTGAGCTCCAAATGTTTTAGATTTCAGCTCCCATCAGCCCTGGCCAGCATTGCCAATGGTCAGGAATCCTGGGAGTTGTAGACCAAAACATCTGGAGGACACCAGGTTGGGGAAGGCTAGGATAGAGGCTTTGGAACTCCCTGCTACAGGGTGTGTGTGGCAGGAGCAGGGGGAGATTTCATTCTTCTCGCTTTTAGTCTTCTGATGCCAGGTCAACACAGTGATCTTTTCCATAGACATTTAGAGTGCTCTGAGATTAAAAGTGATCTCCTTTGCCCCTCCCACCCCCTGTGTGGTCATAGTCCAGATTGGGAGCCCCATACCTACTGTTTGCATTAGAAGAAAAACATCCATTGGTGCACATGGGAGCTTTTATTTCAATGCAAACATAAGCTGTGGCGTTTCCAATCCACATCAAGATCATAGTGAGAGGCAGAGGGTTAAAGGTACCTCTGTGTCTGGTCTTTAAAAGCCATCCATGCAACTGCTAATTGCGTGAATACTGTCTTATCTTGTTAGTCCTTCAGCAACTACAGAAACTGCAGCAGTTATTGCTGTAGTATCTGGTACATTTAGCAGTAGTATTAGTAGTACCCAAAAAAAGTACTTTCTACATTGAAGAATTTGTAAATTGAGTACTGTTGAAAGCAAGTATAATCAAATAATTGGCCTGTGCTGTATCCTCATTCCTTTGGATGAGACACAAAGAGTCTGAAGAGGCCTCAAAAGATATCCATTGCTACAGCATCCTTGGTAGGTGGCTTTCAACCTCTGCTTGAAACCTCTAACCAATGAGTGTCCAACACCTTCCAGGATGATCCATTCCACTGTCAAACAGCTCATACCATGAGGACATTCTTACCAACATTTAGCTGAAATGCACTTTCTTGTCATTTGAACCTATTGGTTTGGTTTCTGCCTCCTGGAGCAACATAGAACAAATTTGCTTCATCTTATGTGTGACAGCCATTTCAAGCTCATGCTTTTAGCAACTACACAATACAGCAGTTTTGGTAAATCTGGCTTCTCTCTGTTAGACACAATATCTGTATGCTAGTCAAGACCTCAGTTGTCCCCGTGGGTATTTCTGGGATGTTTGGGCTGGCATTAGAAACAACTGCAAGCTGTCTCCTTGGAGTGTTTTCCAGGGGGATCACTCTGCTACTATCAGCCCAGTTGACAAAGGAAGTTCACAACCCAATTGGACTGATATTGCTGGAAGAAACTAATGGGTCTCTCTTAAAGTTATCTCTATGGTGGGGATTTGTGAAGGGGCCTGGTTGAGTCATGCAACAAGGGAGGTAAGGGGAGGAACAAGGAGAGTGAAGAAGACTCTCCTCATTCCCTTTGCCTTGTAGTCCAAAACACCTGCAGGGTACCAGGTTGGGGAAGGTAGAGAAATGAAAAACAATGGGTGTAAACACAAGCTGCAATTCCTGAGACCTCCCAAGCTGTTAGTTGAAGTGCTGTGATGAAACAGAAGCCCCGGTAATAATCATGACTAACTTTAGTCTCATTGATTTCAGTGTGTCTACTCTAAGTTTCATGAGGTCTGGATGAAGAATGGTTATGAGAGAATCTTGCTTTAGCATCACAAAATCCCTGTGCCAACATCTCTATACCAGTTTAACCCCTCAGATGGTGAGAATTAATCACTATTAAACAGACAGAGATATCATGGCCGGTCATGTGTTTATAGCTGCATGTGCAAAATCCTTTAACAAGATTGCCAGCTTAAAACAGTTAAAAATACACTTCGTGCCATAGAACTGAGGTCTGCAGTGTTTGTTGATCATGTCTTAATCAAGCCCGTTGAATAGGCTGCTCAAGAACTGGTCAACTAAGGCCAGAGGCCTAAAAAGAAAATTTCTGCTGTGGTTGAATTAACGAGTCATTTCCCATCCATTATCTTACTGCAGGATTTTGATTAAACTGCAGATACATTATCCCCACAGGAAGGCAACTCAACATACATCAACCCTCACTAGCCTGGTTCTCCTCCATTGTATTAGACTATAACTCCCAGCATTCCCCAGCCAGCCATGGCTAGGGAAGGATGAAATACAAAATATTAAATAAAAAGAATTTCAACCTCCACCACTATAAACCACAACCACCCTCTTTTTGGAATGGCACTTTAAAGCTACTCCACCAATGGCAAGGAGGCTTAAATGTGGCTGCTGCCTGACTCCTATTTGGTCTTCTGGATTTTCCTTCCCTTGTTGGCTCAGAAATGGAGGGTAAGAGGGTTAATAAACATTCAGCTCATGCTTTTCCTACTCGTCTCTGAGAAGTGGAGTGAATGGCTGAGCTACTTTGCCTTCCACCCGTACCTGCCTGCCATATATAGTGCTGCCTGCAAGCATCTCACAAGAGGTCTCTGGCTGCTGACAAGACTTCTTGTAGGCAGAGTTGCATCCCTGACACCATGGCAACAGGACTCTAGCACATCCTGCAACTATCATGTGGCTTCAAAGGGACGCAGGGACATTTAAAGGGCCACTCCTGCATTCCTGCCCCACTGTGGTCTTGCTGCCCATGATGGTGGGTGGCCAGGACAGGGAAGCAGCATCTGGATTTTTCCTGCATGGGTGGTAAGGGCACATTCCCAGACATAACCCCTCCCCATGTCCTTGATGATATTGCTGTGTTGATGTTATAAAGAAAAAATAGGCCTGCTCTAAAACATTCTAAATTCCACATTATGGAAATATAAAGTTTGCAAGCATATTAAGCTGAGTATATTAAGCAAACTGAAGAATCTAATCAGCTAAACTTACCATGGCCATTTATTTTCATTGCACCTTTGTCAGAAGTATAACTGAGCCTAACATTGTTCCTCGAACTCTTAAAATTCAAGTCCAGAGGCTTTTTGTAAGGAGATTATGCAGAACTAACCCTTTCACCTTTTTCATAGCTACATGACTAGGGTGACCATATGAAAAAGGTCAGTATCTTTAACAGTTCTGTATCTTTAACAGTTGCATAGAAAAGGGAATTTCAGCAGGCGTCAATTGTATATATGGAGAACCTGGTGAAATTCCCTCTTCATCACAACAGTTAAAGCTGCAGGAGCTATACTAGAATGACCAGATTTAAAAGAGGGCAGGTTACCTGCAGCTTTAACTGTTGTGATGAAGACCCCTATTACAGAGGGCTTCCAGGTTCTCCATATATACAAATGATACCTGCTGAAATTCCCTTTTCTATGCAATTGTTAGATACAGGAGCCCTGTCCCCCTTTTCATATGGTCACTCTATACATGGCATACCAATAAAGCTACAAAGTTGTTGGATTAGTGGTGGTAGGCAAATCGCACATTCAAAAAGGGTGCAAAGTAAAGATTAATTTGCCCTTAGAGTTTTAAAGCAGTTACTGGGTACAATAGCATGAGTCTCTCAAGGGGCAGAGCTAATCAGTTTGGGTGCAAAGGCGGGGGTTGCAGAAGGAACAGCCAGGTAGAATCAAATAAGTTCCTATTTAGCTGGGGTTTCTTGGGTATAAAAAGTAGGGATGTGCTCCGCTCCGATTAGGAGCGTAGAAGCAGTAGCGGATTGGCCTGCTCCGCCTTACCCAGAGGCGGAGTAGGAGCGGACCGCGGACCCCCTAGAAGCAAGGCGAAGAGAAGCGACCATTTTTCGGAGCTCCGAGTTCAGTCGGAGCGCTCCGGTCGCCATCTTGAAAACATTTCGCCATAGGATTGCATTGCGGCAAATAATCGCGCATAACTACGTTGTTTTTGAAGCTATCGTTCTGGAAATTCTTGTGCACAGAGAGTCGTGGATGGGGGTCATTTTGAGACCACTCTCACCTCTCTGCGTGCTGTGGTTCACGTGCAATATTTTTTTAAAAATCGGGTCAACCGCGGGGCTCAAACTGCGTTTCGGCTTTTCGCCCATAGGATTGCATTGAGGGAAAGAATCGGGGATAACTGGGGGGGGGTTTAAGCTATCGTTCTGAAAATTCTTGTGCACAGAGAGTCGTGGATGGGGGTCATTTTGAGACCACTCTCAACTTTCTGCGTGCTGTGGTTCACGTGCAATATTTTTTTAAAAATCGGGTCAACCGCAGGGCTCAAACGGCGTTTCGGCTTTTCGCCCATAGGATTGCATTGAGGGAAAGAATCGGGGATAACTGGGGGGGGGGTTTAAGCTATCGTTCTGAAAATTCTTGTGCACAGAGAGTCGTGGATGGGGGTCATTTTGAGACCACTCTCAACTTTCTGCGTGCTGTGGTTCACGTGCAATATTTTTTTAAAAATCGGGGTTTGGGTTTTTTTTTTTTATTATTATTATTATTTTGGAAGCGATGACAGGCACATTCAACTCCCAATCCTGATGAGAATTCATCTCCTCAGAAAGCATCCTCCTCCAATCCCAGCGTTGGAGGGGGGACTAAGGCAGACCCACCCTGAGAACTTTCTGTTTTGTGTCTCTTTGTGGGTTGGCGTTCGTGGAGGGAACACTTACTTAGCTAGTGCTCCTGCTTTGGAGATAGATTAATTTAATATAGGTTTAGTTTGGCGCGTGTGTGTGTTTGTTTGCTTCTTTCTGACTTGTAGCTTAGTTTGCCCTGTGTTTTCCCCTTACTTTGATTTAATATAAACTTTATTTTTGAATTTTGGAGTGTGTGGTTGGGTTGGTTGCCCCCCCCTTCCCTGTATTAAAGCCTGACTGTTCTGCTTTTGTGAAAGCTTTCTTTTGAAAGCATACACACACTTTTTGTCCCATTTCCCTACATTTATATTCTTAAACATATTTTATTATATTCTTTCACATAGTCCATTAGTATATATTCTCATACATATTATATTAGTATTCATATTTTGTTCTTCTTATAGTAGTGGTTGGTTCTTTTTCCCCCTCCCCTCTCTTAAATCCTGATTGTGTTTCCTTCTATCTTCTATATACCAAATATACCAAAAAAATTGGATTCTCTTTTTCTTCTCTGTGTAACTTCGACGGAGTGGGCTGCTTTTGTCAAGTTCAACAGGCAGCCACAGATTGAGCATTTTGGGGAAAGCATACGCACACCATTTCCCTATTCTTAAACATATTATTATTATATTCTTTGACATAGTCTTAGTAGTCTATTAGTATACATTCTCATACATATTAGTAGTAGTATTCATATTTTGTTCTTCTTATAGTAGTGGTTGTCCCATTTCTTGTCCCATTTCCCTACATTTATTAGTAATATTCTAAAACATATTATTATATTCTTGTAGATATTCTTAGTAGTATATTCTCATACATATTAGTAGTAGTATATTTTATTGTTCTTGTCCCATTTCCCTACATTTAAACATATTATATTCTTCTTATACATATTCTTAGTAGTACCTTATACATAGTATTAGTAGTATTAATATTTTGTTAGTCATCATGAAAAGAGAAAGCAGGCGTGCTGAAAGCAGCAAGGCTCAGTCTGCCAGCAGGGCTTCCTCTCCTCCTGTGAAACTCAAACGGGCAACTCCTTGGCTGACTGCTCCAAAACAGAAGCAGGACAAGCAGCAGGCAGAGCCACTCTCTTCTGCAACTTGTGCCCGGCGTTCTCTTTTTGAGGGTGGGAATGGGAAAAGTGCCCGTTTGCAAGAGGCACGTGGCAGCAGTGCCATTAGAGGAGGAGGAGTATCCCCAACTCCTTCATTCTCCTTTCAGCCCACGAGCCCGCTGATGGACCTAGACGAGGTCCTCAGCACAGTGGAGGGGGGGGAGGAGGAGGAGGCGGTGGGCCTCCAGGATGTGGGGGCTGAGGAGGAGCAGCAGCAGGCCGAGGCTCTCTCCCCAGTCTCATCCCACACCCCTGTTTCTGTGGCAACACCAGAGAGCTCAGGCGGGCAATTGGTGGTGTCACCACAGAAACGAAAGACAAGCATCGTGTGGGACCACTTTGAGTTGGGAGCGGATCCCCGCTTTGCTGTCTGTCGCCACTGCAAACTCAGCCTAAGCAGGGGTTCATCGACAGGGCATTATGGAACCAGCAGCATGAAGATGCATCTTCATAGGCAGCACCAGGCGATCTTGCTGGGGAAAGAGGCGGGCAAGGCGACTGGTTCCAGGGGAAAGCCGAAGGCTGCTGCTGGCACTGCCACTCTAAGCTCTCCATCTCCCATCCCCACAAGGGTTAGGCAGGCAACCCTGCAGGACATGGGGTGGGGGAAGTATTGACCCACAAGATGGCGTTTTCCAATGCCCACCCAGGGTGCTACTGTGTTGGGGCATCTGCCGGGACTGACTCCTCCCCAATACTAGATCTATGACATGTCACTCTGCCTGCCCCTCTGCTAGCCTGTCCTCCTCGGTGACCGACTCGCTGGGATGGTTTGCG
Organism: Elgaria multicarinata webbii; assembly: GCF_023053635.1. Taxonomy (NCBI): domain Eukaryota; kingdom Metazoa; phylum Chordata; class Lepidosauria; order Squamata; family Anguidae; genus Elgaria; species Elgaria multicarinata. The sequence continues at coordinate 171,861,449 of NC_086171.1, forward strand.
TTTGCAATGCGTGACTAACTGCAATGCTGGCTTAGAAACCAGCCATCACTTCCTTGTGCCCCCAGAAATGCCCGCAGCCTGCCTGCCTGCCTGCCCGCCTCCCCCGGGGTGCTGCTGTGGTGGGGCATCTGCCAGGACTGACTCCTCGCCTACTCTGCCTGCCTCTCTGCCCGCCTGGTGCCTGGTTTGCTCCCAATCGTCCTCCTCTGTGCCCCTCAAGGCGTAACTGCTGGCTTAGAAAGAAACAACCAGCCATCTTTGCCTCACTTTGCGCCCACTTATGGGTTGGTTTGCTATGCGTTAGTGCTCAAGCCATCCTTGCGGCACTACAATGCATGCTGCCTGCCTGCTTTCCATTGATGGTGCTATATAAATAAATAATAATAATAATAATAATTCTCCCCTTCCCGCCTTGCAGCGATGGTGTATGTGTCTTGCTTTGACTCAGGGGAGAAGTCCTTCCTGCGCTCACTTAGACTTTATCAAATTCAATAATCCCTTTTTCAAATGTGCCAGAAGATTTAGGGTTATCTCGTGGCATGTTGGGATTGCCTTGGAACTGGCCCCATTGAGCTGTCTGCAATTGCAACTTTAAATCCCTGACATACTGGAGTGTTCAAATTTCAAAAGTTCCCCTAACATCAGGGGATGATGGGATTGCCTTGAAACTTGGTGTCCATGGGGACACATGGGTAAGCTGTCATGGGACCAAAGGATAGGTTTCTAACGTGCAAATTGACGTAGTTGTAGAATGGGACTTGATTTGGGGTGAGTTAAAAAGTTTAAGCCGCGCCAAAAATCAGGGGATGATGGGATTTGCTTGCAACTTGGCGTGCATGTGGACACATGGATAAGCTCTCCTGGTGCCGAGTTTGAGGTTTCTAACATGCAAATTGACGGAGCTATCCCAAGGGGTGTGAATGGGGTGCCCGATTTTCATAAATTCCCCAAAAATCAGGGGATGATGGGATTGCCTTGAAACTTGGCGTGCATGTGGACACGTGGATAAGCTATCATGGTGCTGAGTTTGAGGTTTCTAACGTGCAAATTGACGTAGTTGTAGAATGGGACAATTTGGGGTGAGTTAAGCCATGCCAAAAATCAGGGGATGATGGGATTTGCTTGCAACTTGGCGTGCATGTGGACACATGGATAAGCTCTCCTGGTGCCGAGTTTGAGGTTTCTAACATGCAAATTGACGGAGCTATCCCAAGGGGTGTGAATGGGGTGCCCGATTTTCATAAATTCCCCAAAAATCAGGGGATGATGGGATTGCCTTGAAACTTGGCGTGCATGTGGACACGTGGATAAGCTATCATGGTGCTGAGTTTGAGGTTTCTAACGTGCAAATTGACGGAGCTATCTAAAGGGGTGTGAATTAGGGTTATGGGAGGTGCGTTAGAGGGTAGAGCCGCGCCAAAAATCAGGGGATGATGGGATTTGCTTGCAACTTGGCGTGCATGTGGACACATGGATAAGCTGCCCTGGTGCCGAGTTTGAGGTTTGTAACATGCAAATTGACGGAGCTATCCCAAGGGGTGTGAATGGGGTGCCCGATTTTCAAAAATTCGCCAAAAATCAGGGGATGATGGGATTGCCTTGAAACTTGGCGTGTGTGTGTATACGCCCATGAGGTGTCATGGTGCCAAACGTGAGGTTTCTAACTTCAACGGAAAAAAAGTTGTTTACTTTTTTAGCTTTCAATGCAAGCCTATGGGGGGGCAAAAACGGAGCTCCGGATCCGATCCGGAGCTCCGAGCGGAGCGGAGCGGAAGTGGGCGGAGCGGGGGCGGGGCGGAGCGACCCGCTCCGAAAAATGGCGGATCTGCAAGTGAAGCGGAGCGGGGGGTCCGTGCACACCCCTAATAAAAAGACTAGAACGTTCAGTATGTTCTCTATGGTTTCATTCCATCAGAAGCCTGGCCTGCTTTGTTCTATTGTTGTTTTATGTCTGGCTGTTTAGCCAAGGAACTATATGTTACTGACTCGATAAAGTTTGCCAAGTCCTTCATTTCCTGAATTTGGTCTGCTTTTTTCAACCACTTCTGCTAACAGCAATGACAGGAAATAAGGCTTCCTTCCATCACTCTGGTGTATCCTGGGTAGGAAGGGACTAGGAGGGATTGAAGATAGTGGTTAGCCATGGGTAACAGCACTGGCAGCAAGACGAGCGAAAGCTTCATCCCCATTTGTACACACATCCCAAATCACCAAAACGCCATCCCAAATTTGCAACCTGCAAACCATTTAGCGAAGCTGGGCTTTTGGGTCAGCAACACTAATTAGAACGATCGCCAAATAGCTGAGCTGAGAAGTTAGGCTATTTCTGTGCACGTCCATAGCCAGAAATTTCATGGCAGGGGGTTAAAAGTACACTGAAGGGGCCGTTGTAAGTTAATGCAAGTCCCCAAACATCTAAATACAAATAGTAAATGTAAGGAAAGTGAAGGACGGAACAGCGTTACTCCTTCTGGAGTAATACTAAGCATACTGTCTTAGGCCATGGCTAGACGAGGGCGGTGTACAGCAATGATCTCACTATTTTATGATCGCGAGACCGTCACCCTGGTCTATACGCAGTGCGCAACATCAAAGCCACCTTTTTTGTTTTTTAAACAAGGACTGCACAAGCGCTTGTGCACAAACCAGTGAGGTGTTTGTTTGTTTGTTTTTTAAAAAAACCTCGCCCTCCCCCACCCCGATGGGCATAAAGTTCTGTGCCCCGTGCCCAGGTTCCTGGCTCCTCGCAGTTATTTGTGAGGAGCCAGCACAAACCACGATGCCCGCTCACACGTTCCGCAGTCTCGAGACCATGGAAAAAGTGCAACAGAAAGTTAGGGCGATATCTGGGGGAAAGGGAGGGATCATCCCTCCCTGCTCCCGGGATGCCCTGTACGTCATGTGGACGCACAGGGACGATCCCAGAGCAATCCCCAGGATATTGCCCTGTCTAGCTATGCCCATGATGTTTTTCCCCAATGAAAGCAACCCTCTGTGACATCCAGACTGCTTTATTATATTCCCTGTTTTCTAGACTTGGTGCGTTTATCTCCACATTTTACATAGCAGACATGATTTCTACATGCAGTTTCACACAGCAAATGCATAAAGTGTAGACAATGTATACACTAAGGTTCCTAGACATGTATAGACAACCATCTAAATTAAAAGCACAGGAATGCTTATTTAGATAAGGTGAGTCACAACAAAGGGTTCCATCATTATATTCCTCAAACTTCTACTGCTTATAAAAATGATGAATTATCTACAATTGTGCGAAATTTCAAACCAATCTAGTAAAAATTGCCATGGGTTCAGCAAGTTTAAATTGCTGGAAATGGACACATTTGCCTTTTTTATTACAAGATACAGCCCAGCAGATCATATATTTCTTTAAAATTTTGGTAGAAACTATTGATGTAATTTGTTCTGGCTCATCGAGGAGGTCTTCGTTTCATTAGTTTGGTGAATTTCGGAGCAGTGGTTTAAAAGCCATCAAGGTTTTTCTGCCACATGAGAGCCTAAGGCAGCTGTTGCTGGCAAAGTTATGTCAGACATGCTCGGTTTCACTCTGAAGCTAGATTGCTGCCAATACTCCAAGGTTTTCAGAAAAAAAATCTATTACAGAGGGCTTCCATGTGCAAGAGCCATTCCTTTAGGTATTGAGTGTGGCCTCACAAGGTGAGACTACATGTTACTATATAGGATGGGATGCTGGTGGGGAGATGGAGATTAGCTGACTTTAATCCACTGCCATTCCTCCCTCGCTGTGATCCCAGCCTGGATCAGGCCTCCATGTATCCAATTTACATTGCCACAAAGGCATCCAGTTGTAATGTAAATTGCAGGCATAGGGCAATGGGTTAAAGCCCCCTACCCCATACTAAATCTTTAAAGGAACATGCAGTTTAACCCACAGAAAAAATAGGAGTGGTGGAGATGGATGTTGGGAGCAGAAGGGCGCAAACCTTTCCAAAAGTAGAAATGCAGCACAAGGGTCTTGATCTTTGCTCTTACTTTCTGTATGGTAGGAAAAGGACATGCAAGGATCGTGTCTTACTAGGGATATATTCACACTTTACATGTGAATATATCCCTAGTTCATATTCTGCATTTATTACTTAAGTGTCAATATCCATAAAAAAAATTACTACAGAGAAGGAGTCCTAGAGCGTCATCACACAGGGGAGTCATGTTTTATTACCGTCGCTTCTCTGCCCCCACTTTTGTCCCTCATTACTTCTTCTTCTGCCAGGAGGGGAAGGGAAGTAAACAAAGACCACGTGGCCCATTCAGGGCCTGTTTTCATCTCACCACTTTTCCTGCACACAACAGGAGATCGCAGCACATTCCATTTTTTTAAAAAAAAAATTGTTGCATTAAAAGTGGCGGGAAAATGAGCGGAAGGAGCCGGAGGTGGACGATGTCATCCAAAGGACGTGCGCACCTCTGTAAGTGGGCAGTAGTGAGCGTGGGATAAAATGGTTGTCTGATGAACCTCCTAGAATTGACAACAGTCTCATTAAGAAGGCCAGATTTTAGTATGAGGTCATAGTAAGTAGCCAGTCTCCGCAGTGAAGGAAAGTGCCAAAGTCTTTGTCATAGCATACAAGCTCTATCTTTAATTGAGGCACATTTTCTGAAAGCACTACAAGAAATCTTACCAAGGTCCTTAATGCAATTAAAGCTGTAAGTGCTCCAGGAATAATAAGATGACTTGGCTTAGGAAACCTTCTACTTCTTGGCTTATTTGGCTAGTAAGTGTGCTGGATGCCCATACTGTTAAGGAAAGTGCAGCTTCTTTTGTCAAGAGATTTACTGACTCTTGGCAGAGAAGATGGCCCAATCTACACAGCCAACTTAGTGTGGAGCTAGAGCACACTGAGATCGTTCAGGGCAGATGATGTGGTCACCAAGCTGCAGCAACCCCACAGCTTCCCTCTGGAAAAGGTGCATTTTTGCAAAGTTGTTTTAGTGCATTGTTTTCTTTAAATACTACCCCCCTGGCAGTGACCTGGTCAAGTAATGGGGACACCCCCTTTCCCCCTATTCCCCCTTTTTCCCCATTCATGGTAGGGTGCTTTGGGACACAGGCTTCCTTTCCCACTTAGCACTACCTTCTAGTAGCACTGTTTTAACCATTCACAATAGCGCAGTAGCCTGCTTTACCCATTCACAATATATAGCTTGTATCTCCCATTCACAATAGCACTGTTTTAACCATTCACAAAACCACAGTAGTGCTGTTTTAACTAGGGATGTGCTCCGCTCTGATTAGAAGCAGAGAATCAGAAGCGAATTGGCCTGCTCCGCCTTGCCCAGAGGCGGAGTAGAAGCAGACTGGGGACCCGTAGAAGCATGGCGAAGAGAAGCGCCCATACGCGGAGCGCTTCTCTTTTCGCAGACCGGTCCAATCTCCATTTTGAAAAATTTCGCCCATAGGATTGCATTGTGGAAAAGAATAGGGGATAACTGTGTTGTTTTTTAAGCTATCTTTCTGAAACTTCTTGTGCTTAGAGAGTCGTGGCTGGGGGTCATTTTGAGCCTACTCTCAGCTCTCTGCGTGCTGCGGTTCGCTTGCTAGAATTTTTGGAAAAATCAGGTAAAACAGCGGGAAAATACCTTTTTCGAAGTGCTGAGGGGCAGAGTCAACTCCCAGTCATGATCACATGATCCCAAAGTTGGAGGAGGGGATAGGCAAAATGGGTAACTTGGGATTCTGGGAACTTCTCTTTCTTAGTCTGAATGGACTTCTCCCAGTGTTTTTTTAAACAGTAGCCCCACCAAATGCACAAACACAACCTGAAATCATATACTAAGCCAATAATAAGAGATAGAAAAAGCACAGCACTGCTACCCACCCTAACTTTGGGGAACAACTGAATAGATGTGGTGCAAGGGGATGAGCTCCCCTAGGGCAAGGACGTGCCCTGTGCACTCTCCTGTCCTTGGAGGGCCATCAGAGCCCTCCAAAGGTAAATCACTGGAGTGAATGCCTATCATGAGTTGAAGTGATCGTTTGCTTCTTAAAGACTGGTACCTAGACAGGACCAGTCAAATTGGCAGATGATTCCCCCTCCTCTTGGGCACGTCCACTCCCCTCTTACTGGTAAAAGACAGATATAGCCTTTTTAAAAAAAGTTCTTCTTGTTGTTTATTCAGCAACACTGCTGCTTTTAATTCCACCCCTCCTTTGTTTATTTATTTATTTATTTATTCCATTTTATATGCATTACTGGCTTTGAAACTATCCTTGGCTCACTTCCTTGTGCCCCCAGAAATGTCTGCTGCCTGCCTGCCTTCCCTCCCTCCTCCCCTGCCCACCTCGCAGGGATGGTTTGGTTTTTGTGTGTCTTGCTTTGACTCAGGGGAGAAGTCCTTCCTGTGCTCAAGTTCCAAATCAATTTTTCAAGTGTGGAAGAAGATTCATATTTAGGTTTATCTCTACTCCCCAATTCATGGCATGTTGGGATTTCCTTTGAAATGGGCCCATTGAGCTGTCTGCAGATACTGGGGTGTCCGACTTTCATAAATTCCCCAAAAATCCGGGGATGATGGGATTGGCTTGAAACTTGGTGTCCATGTGGACACATGGGTAAGCTGTCATGGTTCCGAAGGTGAGGTTTCTGACATGCAAATTGACGTAGTTGTAAAATGGGACTTGATTTGGGGTGAGTTAAAAGGTTAGAGCCCCGCCAAAAATCAGGAGATGATGGGATTGCCTTGAGTCTTGGCGTGCATGTGTATCCCTGGATAAGCTATCATGGTTCCGAGTTTGAGGTTTCTAACATGCAAATTGACGGAGCTATCAAAAGGGGTGTGAATGGGGTGCCTGATTTTCAAAAATTCCCCAAAAATCAGGGGATGATGGGATTGAAACTTGGCATCCATGTGGACACAAGGATAAGCTATCATGGTGCCGAGTTTGAGGTTTCTAACGTACAAATTGACGGATCTATCGAAAGGGGTGTGAATGGGGTGCCTGATTTTCAAAAAAATCCCCAAAAATCAGGGGATGATGGGATTGGCTTGAAACTTGGCATGCGTGTGTATACATCCATGAGGTGTCATGGTGCCAAACTTGAGGTTTCTAACTTTAACAGAAAAAAAGTTGTATACTTTTTTAGCTTTCAATGCAAGCCTATGTGGGGGGGAAACGGAGCTCCGATCCGGATCCGGAGCTCCGCAGCGGAGCGGAGCAGACATAGGCGGAGCGGGGGCGGAGCGAGCGGCCCGATCCGCAAATCGCAGATCTGGAAGAGAAGCGGAGCGGGGGGTCCGTGCACACCCCTAGTTTTAACCATTTACAACATTGCAGTAGGGGAACAGTGTGGGATAAACTACAGGGGCTTAACTCAGTATGTCCATTAAACTTCTGTGAGTAGAGGAGCATGGACAGGGGTTTGGGAGAAAGCCTTTCTCATTCACTTAGCAATTTATGATGTCCAGTTCTGTTTTGTTTGTTTTTAATACTATTTTTATTGATTTTCAAGTAAGGACAAATACAATAAACACACAGAGTAAAAGAAAACACTCAACAACAATATAAATGTTCCCACAGCACCACTATAAAAAAGCATGGGTGTTCATTCCTTCAATAAGCACTTGGTACAGAAAAAGATGCAGGTTAAATTAGAACCTCTGACCAAAAGGATTCCTGAGTCTATGATGTCCAGTTCTTCTCGCCCAGCCAACCCTGAAGTATGGGGGTTCAAGTGACATGTGAGCTGTGAAACTGAGTTTTAGGTAGTATATACTTGGCTTTTCTTGCTTCATGTGCTCTGATGGTCCAAAGCAATTTCATGAATGTCCAAATATAACCAGAAATTGCTTCTCATACCATTCTAGGTAGATTGGGCTGATGTCTCCCATACTAAAGCATACAAGTTGTTATTACAGGCTTTGTTTTGTATCAACATTGCATACAGTCTGTGAATAGACTTCAATTAATTGTGTGACATGATAACCCACGATGGGCTGTTAGCCTTGTTTGTTTCAGAGTGGCTTGTTGTGAAGGTGTTAACCTTGCACAGTGGCTTCCGCACGATTTGTTCACCACACACAAGCCACCCTGAGAACCCATAACTTATTTCTGAGTTGGTTTGTTTTCAGAGTGGTTAGTTGTGATGTGTGAACCCGGCATGATAGCTTGTGTGAGGCTACGGAGTCGCTCGGCAAGAGCGGCAGGAAACCCGACCACTCCACTTGCTGGCTTGCAATTTTGCTAGCCACATGTCAGCCTAGTAAGACTTGCATGCCCAATTCCCATTCACGTTGGTATTTCTGCTCCCTCTGTGCAAACATTAGAATTGTGCAAATCGAGTATGGCATTTATGCAAATTTCCCCAAATTTGTGGACTTTATTCATTTCTGGAAATATATGTAAATTAGGGCGACCATATGAAAAGGAGGACAGGGCTCCTGTATCTTTAACCGTTCCATAGAAAAGGGAATTTCAGCAGGTGTCATTTGTATATATGGTGAAATTCCCTCTTCATCACAACAGTTAAAGCTGCAGGTGGTCACTCTAGTATTTAACTGTTGTGATGAAGAGGGAATTTTACCAGGTTCTCCATATATACAAATGACACCTGCTGAAATTCCCTTTTCTATTCAACTGTTAAAGATGCAGGAGCCCTGTCCTCCTTTTCATATGGTCACCCTATGTAAATTTAGTTGTGGAGGCAGAAAGAGACCAAAAATCCACATAGGCTATAGTATGAAAATGCAGATTTTGAGAGGATTTGCCCTTGGCCTTTTTCTTTTTCTTTCTTTTTTTACATTTTTTTCACTTAGGGGGAGATTTGCACACATTAGCATTGACTAATGTGCATTTGTGCATGTGCAAAAGTGCCCTGACAACCTGCAAAACACGAACAGAGGGCAGAGTTCTGCAGCTTTAACTGCTATGATGAAGAGGGAATTTCACCAGGTGCTGCATGCATTCAAATGACACCTGCTGAAAGTCCCTTTTCTATATAAATGTTAAAGATACAGGAACCCGTCCTCCTTTTCATATGGTCACCCTAGCTGGGCTGTTCTAAGTCCTCCATTTTTTAAAAAAATAAAAAATAGGAAGGAGGCCCTTCACCAGCCAGCTACACTTTACAAAAGTATGTGTAAATGCTGCCCCCTCTCCCCAAGGAGAAAATTCTCCCCCTCCCCAAGAAAGAGGCAGAAAAAACAATGCCTTTTTCTCAGGGAGAGAAAAAGTTCCTGAAAATAAGGGGCAGAATTCACCACAGCGCTAATCTAAGGAAGCCCAGTGTCCGTGATACTGGGTTAGATGGACCAAGGGTCAGACTCCTTCTAAGGCAGCTTCCTGTGTTCCTGAGTCTTCCTTCTAGGTTTATACATTGCAGTATGTAACCAGTAATAGGTTTCTGTGCAGTTGCTATATTACAGCCCACCTAACTACCATAGCTCTATGCTGCTGTTTTCTCTCTGCAGTTCTTTCTTATTCAGTCACACAATAAACAGAACTTCAAACCCCACTGGGAATTTATGCAATTAATATACTTGCATTTGCAGCCAACTCCCTCAGTCTAATTACTAATGCCTTTGGCTCCTGAAAGGACTGTTAATTTATTAGATAACTCCTTGCTGGCTCTTTACAAGGCAGCATTTTCCATATGTATTGTGTGAGAGTTTGCCCTTAAGCCCTGGCGCTGAATTTGCCTGCCCTTTTGTCTTTGCTTTCCTCACAGGGGTGCGTTTTCAGAAGTTTTCCTGGTGAAGCACAGAACTACTAGCAAGCTTTTTGCTTTGAAATGCATTAAAAAGTCACCGGTCACCCAAGAAAGCAACCTAGAGAATGAAATCGCCGTGCTCAAGAAGTGAGTATGAAGGGAGAACAAAATGAAGCTAGGTGCCGTTTCCAGAGCCTCACCAAAAGGCTACAAGAGGTGCATTTATGGAAGACTGATGGGCATCAATCGAAGACCCATTTCATCAGGAACAGAAGAAGCCATAGCTGAAACAGCAGCCTTTTTCATTATTATTTAATTCACTAAAGAAAGGGTTTAATTATCTTCTTTCTATCCTAGCTTGCAACCCACCCATAAACAGAACATAACCACTAAAATTTAAATAAAATTACATGCCCCAAGCAACTTCATTTTTTAGTTTTATTTTATTTAGAAGTATATTTCCTACTCCTCAGCCAAAGAGTCTCCTGCAGCAGCTGATATGCAATCATAGGGTGACCATATGAAAAGGAGGACAGGGCTCCTGTATCTTTAACAGTTGCATAGAAAAGGGAATTTCAGCAGGTGTCATTTGTATATATGGGGAACCTGGTGAAATATCCTCTTCATCACAACAGTTAAAGCTGCAGGTGTCCTGCCCTCTTTTTAATCTGGTCACTCTAGTATAGCTCCTGCAGCTTTAACTGTTGTGATGAAGAGGGAATTTCACCAGGTTCTCCATATATACAAATGACACCTGCTGAAATTCCCTTTTCTATGCAACTGTTAAAGATACAGGAGCCCTGTCCTCCTTTGCCTACGGTCACCCTAGTTTCTTTCTTTCTTTCTTTCTTTCTTTCTTTCTTTCTTTCTTTCTTTCTTTCTTTCTTTCTTTCTGGGAACCCTGAAATTATATTTCTGTAGGAAGTTTGGGATCTCTAATAGAGAATTCTTAGCTCCCTCACTAAACAGTAAATCATGGGTTTCTTTTGGAGATCTATGACAATTGAAGTGATATAACACTATAGCAGTGTTTGCAGTGGAGATTTTCTAGTGTAGAAGGAGGCTGGATGAGCCACTTTTCTGTTTCTGAGCCCTATATTTTGCTTTCTTGAATGAGCCACTCGTGATTGAGGCAATCAGTGAGTGACTCAGTCCTTTACCCAATTTGGAAATAGGCTCTCAGTCCAGATAAAAGGACACCGGAGTCCCGTGTTTTGTTAGGAATAATTTGAACAACGCCAGTTTGATTGCTCAGCTGCTAGAAGTTGATAGATACAAGGTAGTGGTACTTGCCCAGGAAAGCTTTAAAAGAATATATGATTGTTTCCAGAAGCAGTATTCCTTCAATTTTTATATGAAAGAAGCAGAAAAAAGAAGATGGTTATTTACTTCATGCCCTGTTTCTGGAATGTTCTGCCCTGTTGCTTAAGTGTACATAGCATAGAAGATAAGCCAACCCATCAGCAGGAGAAACCTTTTCTGTGATTTCTTTTTTCCCCATCAGCGTATTGCAAGCAGTTTCTGTTACAGGTGGAAAGTAACTTGCTATTAGAAGTTCAAAAATGTTTTTGTTCCTTGAATTGAAGAGGCTCACAGTGTGTTGAGAACAACTCCTTCCAGTGTGTTGAGAACAACTCTTTCCTTCCTCCAGTGTAAATCAGTTGGCACACTGCAGTATTGGAGCTTCAAATCAGAATGAAAGAAGTAGATCAGAATAGAGGAATTGCTTTTAGTAATTGACCCTTTCTGATATTTACATCGTTGTGAAATACTTCTGTCTTTGGTTGCAGAATAAAGCATGACAACATAGTGACTCTAGAGGACATTTATGAAAGTGCGACCCACTATTATCTGGTCATGCAGCTGTAAGTACCAATCCATGAGTTGTGTAACAAAAATGTGTCTGAGTGCTGGCGCTGTGAGATCCCTATACAAGTATCACTCATAATCACACACATCATATAAGATAGCAAAATGCAGTCTGCGGATGCATGTGGCCCTTGTAATTGACTAGTACAGTCCCTGCTACCCTCAAAATTTGGGAGAACGCCCCCAATGGTTAAAAAAACGGGGGGGGGGAATTATCTGGAGCTCCTATGGATTACCAAAGAAGTCAAAATTAGCTCTGGAATGCTCCCCCAGACTTCCTGGCATTGCCAACCCTTGTCTTAAATGTTAGAGAGGTGCCATAGGAATAGCTTTTTTATAGGTATAGCTCACATTGCTAGTGTAATGTTTAAACTAAAGAGCTGCAGCCATTTAGTTGGCTCCAGTTGTACTGGGCCTTATCATGAAATCAACACAGTTTGACAACAGGTCCATGGTAAACACCCACACAATTTGCCAGGCCATTAAACATTACAGCAGCACTGTGCTATAAACCCACCCCAAAGTGGATCCAATGGCATTCATGAAATGTTTAAAGTTTACAGGTCTCTAATGAATGGCGAATTTGTCGAGAAAGGGAAATTGGCCTTTCTTGCTTCCTGTCACTGACAGCATGTTTATCCCATGAAAGTGGATATAGGATCACAGACTAATTTATTTAGTCCTAAGGACGACAACCAAGCTTCAGTTGGTTTGTGGTTCACATAAAATATCCCTTTTTCTTTTTTCTTTACATTTTGCAATCCTCCTTCATTCTTAGGGCTTTTCTGTATAAGGCTTTTAACCCAGCAGTTTACCAAGGCTTCTGCTTCTGGATTCTTTGCAGGATTAAGATTGGCTCTATAAGCATGTTTTTTTCTAGGCTGTTTCTTTCTCTGCCTTTCTACATGTTCCATTACACAACCACTAGGTGACACTGTGGAATAGTAGAATTGTGGGAATACACTAGGATTTCATACCAGTATTCAGAATATATCAGACTTCCCTCATTAGAGAGAGAGAGAGAGAAACATGCTAAAATGGTTCTTCTTCGTGGTCTCTATGCATCACACATATGGGCTTTGCGCCTGCGCAGAGACCAGACCGGAACCTTCTATAGCTGAGTGGAACGTTTTTGGCGGGAACCCCTCCCCCACGCTACTGCGCATGTCCATGGGGTTCCCGCCCTTCCCTCAGTTCTTCGTCGTCCGCCATCGTGCCTAGACCAAAAGACTGAACCTCTAGCGTTTCTCTGCTTAAATCTGTTTAAAAATATTTTCTACTTACCTTTTTCTTCAGCTTTCTTCAGCTTTCTTCTTTTTCGCCCTTTTTCTCTTTTCATCTATAAAAAAAAAAAAAAAAAAAAAATTATTATTATATTCTTGTAGATAGTTTATCTTAGCGACTACGGTCGCGACTGCCGCATGGCAGTAAAGGCCCCGTTCCGCAAGTGTGTCAAGTGCGGAGCCAAACTACCTCCTACAGACGGACACTCCCTCTGTGTCCTTTGTTTGGGCGAAGGCCATATTGTACAGGCGTGCCACCATTGCATGTCCTTTACGAAGCAGACCAGAAAGAACAGGGCAGACCGCCTTCGCTCGATACTTTGGGAGAAAGCCCTCAGAGCTACAGAAGCTCCAATGGATAAAACGGCAACTGATAAGTCCGTTTCTGACCGAAGCACAGGGACGAATGTGCAAGCCAGAGCAATTGATAGGGCACAGATACCCCTGACGCCTGGCCGGTCTTTGGCAAGTTCTGCAGCCAAAAAGATTGCTAAAAAGGCCAGAACGCCAAAATCTTCCATTGAAATGGAAAAGAAAAAGAAAAAGAAGAAGAAATCTGCGGAGAAAACCTCTCATGGCTCTCCCAGACTATCTGAGCCCCCTCGAGGGCAAACAACTCCTCCTACCGCTGTTACGGTATCGAGGCATGTCTCGACCCCGAGACCTCAGTCGATACCGAGGAAGACGGTACCGACACACCCTCCTAGTCTATCAGAGGGTGAGTTACGAGACTCCGCATCAGCAGCTTCGGCTCGGGAGCCTACAAGACCTCAAACATCCCAGAATGTAATCCCTCTGCAGGTGTCGCCTAGACGAACACCGAGGCGTGATTGGGACAGAGTCTCCCGATATTCTGAGCCCCAAGACAGGCAGAGTTTCTATGATTGGGATCGATACCGGACCCAAAGATACTATGATACAGATCAAGCCTATCATTATCCGCAGGAGGAATGTTTTCCTCAACCTCCTCCTACCACTAGGGTCTGCCAATTGCCGCTACGGCCTCCATCAGCATATCAATCTCCATCTCGACGTCGAAGCCACCCTTCGACACCAGCTGCTGCAGCTGCCACGGTACCGACGGAGCGGGATCCTATGCAACTGGTTACCGTATCATCCCCAGAGGGTGACTACCCATCTGATTCGGACTCAATACACACTGTAGCAGCATCGGTACCGTCACCTAATGATGACGTACATGGAGAGGACCCCTCATCGCCTTCGGATGATATGGTGAGGTTTTCGGACCATATGTTAAGGATGGCCCGTGCACTCGGCTTAGACCTGGAACAAGCGGTTGAACCGGAGGTCGATCCCATCTACGATGTCTTTCAAACAAAGACTAGTCTGTCAATTGCGATCCCTTTTCCACCGGCACTCAAACAGACAGCACAACTCGCATGGGAGACACCATCGGTAACACAACCAGCTTCAAAGAGATTAGAATCTCTTTATAGGATTCAAGAACGGGATGCTGGATTTTTAATTAAGCACCCAAAACCGAATTCCATCGTGGTTGAATCAGCACAGGGTCATTCTCAAAGAGCTCATGCTGCTCCCGTTGACAAGGAGGGTAGGAAGTTGGATTTGGCAGGCAGAAAGATCTACGCGGCATCCTCCCTCGGTATCAAAGCTTCAACGTACGAAGCAACAATGGCACGGTACCAGCTCTTCCTCTGGGAGAAAGTGGGGTCACTATGTGACTACCTCCCAGAGGATAAAAGAGACTTAGCGAGGGTCTTCCAAACGGAGGCTTCGGCGATTGCGAGGCAACAATTGTCAACTGCGAGGCATCAAGTCGATTGCCATTCAAAGAATATGATGGGGGCCATTTCTTTGAGGAGGCATGCCTGGCTACGATCAGCCAACCTCCCTACCGAGACAAAAGCCAGAATCGAAAGCATGCCCTTCGATGGCGAAGGGTTGTTTAATTCAAAAACTGACGAGACCTTGGATTCCATCTATAAGGCTCGTACGACTGCTAAAAAGATGGGTTTTTCTGCCCCTCCTGTACAATACAAACCTAGAAGATGGACAAGGCCTCCCCCACAACAACAATACCAGCAGCGGCCTCAATACCAGCAACCAAGGCAGCAGCAGCAACAACTTCAAAGGAAACGGCCTTATCAGAGTCGTTTCCAACAGGAAAAACGTCAGCCCGACTTCTCTAAGAAGCAGCGGGTTTGACTCTTCGGCCCCAGATCCACTCCCTTTTGCGAACCGCCTAGCACCCCATTACCATCAATGGGAGTCAATAACATCAGACTCCTGGGTGCTCACTATCATCAACTCGGGCTATGCCATCGAGCTCGATGCCCTTCCTCCTTTTTCCGGCGTGAAAGTAACGACTCCATCCCCTCCTCTGCTACTCGAGGTACAGACCTTGCTATCGAAAGGAGCCATCTCTCCCGTACCTACAGAGGAAATCAACCAAGGTTTTTTCTCCCGTTACTTCACGGTCCCGAAGAAAGATGGAGGTCTTCGACCGATCATGGACTTAAGACAACTGAACAAGTTCATCACCCCGAAGAAGTTCCATATGACAACGGTTACTTCAATTTTGCAGCTTCTACAAAAAGGAGTTTGGTTCGCAGTGGTGGATCTGAAGGATGCGTACTTCCATATCTCCATCAGGAAGTCGCATCAAGCTTACCTGCGGTTTTCGATCAGTGCATCCCAGTACCAGTTCACCGTTCTTCCGTTCGGGTTGGCCACGGCACCGAGAATCTTCACGAAGGTCATGGCGGTGGTATGCGCCCACCTAAGGCAGAAAGGCATTTATGTTTATCCGTACCTGGACGATTGGCTTCTCGTAGCGGACAGCAGCGAGGCGCTCCAGTCGGATATACTAACCACCCTCAACCTGTTGGACTCGTTGGGGCTGTGGGTCAACCACGAAAAGTCCATTTTGACTCCACAGCAGAGATTGGACTTCATAGGGGTAACCCTATCCTCTCGAGACGGGAGAGCATACTTACCTTCAACCAGGGCAAACACCTTGCAGCAGTTAGCCATCGACATCGAGAGCCGGCGGAAAGTATCGGCTTGGACAGTCCAGAGACTATTAGGCCTGATGGCAGCCACTACGGCAGTCATCAGGTTTGCAAGACTCAGAATGAGGGTATTGCAGGCCTGGTTTTTAAGAACTTTCGATCTCAGGCTCAATGCTCGACGAACTTACCTTTCGTTACCGAAGCAAGTCAGGGCATCGCTGAAATGGTGGTTCTCGATGTCGACTCTTCTCGAAGGCGTTCCATTCCAACAACAGGCGCCTTCGGTAACGATCACGACGGATGCATCCTTAGAAGGATGGGGAGCCCATTGCAG
This sequence comes from Elgaria multicarinata webbii, assembly GCF_023053635.1. Classification (NCBI taxonomy): domain Eukaryota; kingdom Metazoa; phylum Chordata; class Lepidosauria; order Squamata; family Anguidae; genus Elgaria; species Elgaria multicarinata. Next base: position 171,877,617 of record NC_086171.1, read on the forward strand.
CTCCTTAACCTCTCAGGGTCGTTGGTCTCGATCACAGAGGGAGCATCACATCAACCATCTCGAACTCCTGGCAGTAGAAAATGCAGTAAAAGCATTTGCACAGATGATCGAGGGCAAGAATGTCTTGATCGCGACAGACAATACTACTGTAGTGGCATACATCAACAGGCAGGGTGGAACAAGATCACACCCTCTGAACCGTTCTGCACTCAGGATATGGAACTGGTGCATAAAGAGAAGGACTTACCTGACTGCGATCCATGTAGCCGGCAAGGAAAACGTCATTGCGGACTCTCTCAGCAGATCCTTCCATGTCGACCACGAGTGGGAGCTCGACGTCGAAGTGCGGGAAAGCCTTTTTCGGTACTGGGGCCGCCCTGTTGTCGATGTCTTCGCTACCGAGGACAACGCAGTCTGCGCCAAGTTTTGCAGCAGGGCAGGAAAAGGAAAGCGCTCTCTAGGAGACGCTTTCACCAGGACTTGGAGAGGAAATCTCCTGTACATGTTTCCTCCCTTTCCACTTTTGACAAGAGTGATAGCCAAGATCCAGATGGACAACTCCGATTGCATCCTGATCACGCCGTGGTGGCCTCGACAGACGTGGTTCTCCCACGCTCTTCGGTTATCGAGAGGGGATTACATCAGGCTTCCGTCGATACCGAAGCTCCTGTCTCGACATCAGGGCAGGGTTCGACACTCAGATCTGTCGACCCTCAAGATGACTGCATGGAGGATAGCAACCACTCCTCCTCTGGAACCAGAGTTTTGACTGTGGACCACATTATATTGGCAGCACTAAAGCCTTCCACAAGAAAATCTTATGCAGCAAAGTGGCAGAGATTTCAGAATTTTGCATCGGAAAAGGACAAAATACCAGAATCTTGCCACTTATCCTTCATCCTCAATTATTTATTGACACTTTTCCAGCAGGGACTTAAGCTCGCATCCATCAGGGTTCACCTTGCTGCGATTACATCTTTTCATCGGGGTGTGGATGGTTTTACACCTTTTACCCATCCAACAACCAAGAAATTTCTGAAAGGTCTGAAGAACACGATACCGACTGTGAAGACTATCGTGCCGCCTTGGAGCCTGTCAGTTGTGCTGCAAGCATTGACACGCAAGCCCTTCGAGCCCATGGCTTCGACAGACCTTAGGCTGCTTACTTTAAAGACTGTCTTTTTAGTAGCCATCACATCGGCAAGACGTGCAAGTGAGCTTAAAGCTCTTAGGATAGATGTCCCGTATACTATTTTTCATAAGGACAAGGTTGTGCTACGCACGGACCCAGCCTTCCTACCTAAGGTAGTGTCAACTTTTCATCTGTCCCAGCACATTACTTTGCCTGCTTTCTTTCCTAATCCATCTACACCTCTTGAGTCTTCCTTGCATACTCTCGATGTAAGAAGGGCTCTTGCTTTTTACAAGGACAGAACGGACAATTTTAGAAAGACAAAACAGTTGTTTATTTGTTATGGGGAGCCTTCTAAGGGACTCCCTGTCTCCTGCCAACGACTGTCACGTTGGATAGTGGAGGCAATTGAATTGGCCTACTCTATTTCTAAAATAGAGTTAGTGAAACCTGTGACAGCTCATTCCACCAGAGCTGTTTCAACTTCGGTGGCCTTCACCAGAGGTGTTCCACTGACTGAAGTCTGTAGAGCTGCAACGTGGTCCACTCCATCCACGTTTGTCAAGCACTACAGTTTGGACACCCGTGCGAGGCAGGACTGCTCGTTTGGGAGGACAGTGCTCTCCGAGATCTTCAGATGATGCACCAACCCACCTCCAAAGGTATGTCAGCTTGCTACTCGCCCATATGTGTGATGCATAGAGACCACGAAGAAGAAATGCAGGTTGCTTACCTGTAACTGTAGTTCTTCGAGTGGTCATCTATGCATTCACACAACCCACCCACCATCCCCACTTGGTGGTGTGAAACTTACAAATGACACAGTTATGTGTGGAATGTACTTTATTAAAATTACACTCAGGTTTATGGGGGCACAATGTCGGACTCCTGTAAACTGAGGGAAGGGCGGGAACCCCATGGACATGCGCAGTAGCGTGGGGGAGGGGTTCCCGCCAAAAACGTTCCACTCAGCTATAGAAGGTTCCGGTCTGGTCTCTGCGCAGGCGCAAAGCCCATATGTGTGAATGCATAGATGACCACTCGAAGAACTACAGTTACAGGTAAGCAACCTGCATTTGCAAAGCATGGGAGAGGTCCTGGAGGAGGATGACATCATGTAAAGCACCCACAAACTACCATGAGTGAGGAATCATGAGTGCATAATACATGCCTCATGTAGAAAGGCCCTTATAGACACAGTCTACTTACTTCCTCCTATTATTATTATTATTATTATTATTATTATTATTATTATTAATTTATATAGCACCATCAATGTACATGGTGCTGTACAGATAACACAATAAATAGCAGGACCCTGCCGCGTAGGCTTACAATCTAATAAGTTGTAGTAAACAATAAAGAGGGAAGGAGAATGTGAACAGGCACAGGGAAGTGTAAACAGGCACCGGGTAGGGTGAAGCTAAACAGTATAGAGTCAGAACAAACTCAATATTTGAAGGCTATAGGGAAAAGAAAAGTTTTTAGCTGAGTTTTAAAAGCAGTGATTGAGTTGGTAGTTCTCAAGTGTTCTGGAAGAGCGTTCCAGGCGTAAGGGGCAGCAGAAGAAAAGGGACAAAGCCGAGTAAGGGAAGTGGAGGTCCTTGGGCAGGCGAGAAGCATGGCATCAGAGGAGCGGAGAGCACAGCAGTAACAACTTGTTTAGGTACTGTTCAGAGCAAAAGCAGAAAAAACATTGCTAGGAATAGGTCAGGGGAGTAGAAGATGAGGGAGAAGAGCATGAAACTTTTTTTTCCTCATCAGCCCCAGAGAGGTTGTGTGTTTGTGACTGGCCCTTGTATGTTTCTAAACTGACATTAAAAGCATTCTGTGCAAGTCACATCTTCACTTTTATCCCAGTTGGAGTGTTTTGCTCAATGGGATACAACTATTGGAAATTATGCAACCCAAAAATAATCTATGGTTGGGAGTAGATTCTGTATTATGGACAGGCAGATCCTAAACAAAAGTTATATACTCCACCACCTTTAAAAAGAGAAACTAAGGGATTATGAAGATTTCTGATTTAATTCCCTATTCTTACCATTAAAAATGCAAAATAGGTTAGCATGTCAGCAATAAAACTGGTTCTGGATTTAGTGCTGGATTAAAGGTTGATTCAACTAATGAAGGTATTTCATGCTAATTAAGTACTAGTAAATCAGATTGCATCTTAGAAGGCTGGGAAGAGCTTTGTACACAGTGGCTGAAGGCCATAAGAAAAGTGTTCTTGGTTCTTTGGAGAGAGCAAGGCAGAAACATTGCATGGTCTAAGGCACATTCAGTTTAATATGCCTCATCCTGTGTCACTACTGATTCATTTTCCTTTACAAATCCTACCATGATGCAGGAAATTCTAATTAATGTGCTCATTTTGATCATGGCTGTATGTGTGAAACTGTTATTATTCCCTTGTACTTGCAGCTTTATGAAAGTATTTTTATGACTGTATCAGAAGTGCCATAGCTGTATTCCTTACCTCTGCAATATCTAGCAAGCTATTCAGTGTGCCACTGTGAGTTGAAATTAGTGTGGAAGAGGGGAAATAGAGAATTTAGACAAGGCCATTCTCTCCACCCAAACATGTAATCAAACTGAATTTCATGCAGTTCAATCAAGACAGCTTTGTTATTCTTCTAATTATCTTCTTCCCCAGTGTGTCTGGAGGGGAATTATTTGATCGAATTTTGGAACGAGGTGTTTACACTGAAAAAGATGCAAGTGTTGTAATTCAGCAGGTCCTTGGAGCTGTGCATTATCTTCATGAGAATGGGATAGTCCACCGGGATTTGAAGGTATACTCCTTTGACATTCAGTATCTTGATAATCATGCTGCCACATTATCTGCAATGTATTCATGGACTCAAATTCTACAAGCATCCACCAGTTTGCAGAGTTATGCATCCTCTCCACATTCTAACACTCTACAGACAAAGTTTGGCATGGGATGCTTCCAGAGGAGGCTTTTAATGTGCAATCATTCTGTCTCAATCACAGAATTTTATCTGAGTGGGGGTTCCAGACAGTGATGTAACCATCCGGTGCTTCTCACCGCTTCCTCCATCTTTTTCTCACTGGAAAATCCATTAATGAAAAAAGAAAGGTGGAGAAGCTGCACAATGTCTTCTAATTTGTTAGTGCTCGGACCTCTCCATCTGGAAGCATCCATAGTGTCAACACAACTGGAAGGAGTCAAGAACAGTATTGCCCTGAGAATATTGCAAAGCATACAGTTCCTCTTTTCAAAAACCATTTGTTTGCTTCCCATTGCACACTCACCAAGAAGAAAGAGGCAAGACACAGAGGTTGGGGTAAACTGGAGCCACGTTTTATTTAACTGTTTACAAAGGAAATGGTCTGTAGTGAAGTCCAAAAACTGCTTAAATGGTGTGAGGCAAGTGCCCCTCAAGGGCCTTCTTCTGCAGCTTGATAATGGGTGAGCCACCCTAGCCATCATTTATGGCCTGGGTCCATCCAGCCACCTCCTACAGAAGGAGATCCGTCCATCCCATAGCACACCAAGCCAAAAGACTTGGAGAGTATTATGGTCAGGTCTCAAAGGCTGTTCCCATCCTATCCCTGAACCCCAGAACTCAAACGACAAATCTGGGAAACAACCTCTTACCATAAAGGTGTCTCTGGGTGCTCATCAAAGATCTCCTATTGAATTTTCCTGCACAACCCTGTAAAGTGACAGGTCTGCTTAAAATGGCTCATAGAGCAAGCCAATTGTGCAATATCTCAACAAGACAGTACAGGGTAGGCAAAAAAAACCTGCCTTCAAAAGCCAATTTGGAGCAGGGGGGCAGAGGGAATTCTGCCCAGCCCAGAAGCGACCAGCATAAAACCTGTACTGACTGTAGGGCAGGTGGGTGCTGAGCAGAACAGGAAGAGCCTATTGAGTGACAGAACCAGCCTATATAGGCCAAAGCTCCATGCCCATGTCAGTCAGTACATGGCATGATGACACTCTGCATGCACACCTGGCCCTGCCTCCCCTCCGGAGCACATGCAAAGCACTTCCCCAGCCAGCAAATTGCCCATCCGGCACAGCCAGGGGGAAGCAGCATTTCCCAAACTTCAGGCCATTCACATGTGCAACAAATGAAGGCTGCACACTGTTATCCTGGCCTTGGTCTTTCTGTGTTATAGTGCAATCTTAGCCACTGCAAAGGCCCTTTCTTTAGAAGGTTAACTTTCAGCTTCTTTTCCATAGCCTGAAAACCTGCTCTACCTCACTCCAGAGGAGGATGCCAAAATCATGATCACAGACTTTGGTTTGTCTAAAATGGAGCAGAATGGCGTCATGTCTACAGCATGCGGAACTCCAGGATATGTTGGTAAGCAAGTAAATTGGTATAATCTAGCTTCTAGATGATGCCATAGATCATGACAGGACACAAATTTCCTGCCAGCAAATTTGTCTACCTGAGTATGGTGAACACGACTAGGATATTGAGTGCCTAACCACTTTGGCCCTTCCTCCATCCCACTTCTGTATAGCAATTGAGTAAAATGAAAATAACACTATCTGAATTTCCAGGCTGCAGGCAGAATCCTAAAATTAGAATGTATTGTTGATCCCAGTGTATTGTTCCCTATTTAGAAGGTATCTGGTTACATGGAGTGGAGTAGAAGGATCACACATGCCTGACCTCCAGTCATTTAGTAGAGTGTTCACCAGAATCCCCATGTATACATCTGTACCTGCCAAGGGCTCTCTCCTTGCCTAGATCAACACTACTGCTTTATAGAGTTATTGAAGTGCACTGATAACTGTTGGGGCACAATCCACATTCCATATACCACTTTCAGTGACCCTGTTCAAACAGCACACTAAGCCATGGTAGTTAAACATTTTGAACGAAACATTATGGCTTAGTGTGTTGCATGAACCATTCCTAACCCATGATGGCTACATAACCATGGTTTAAACACGTTCACTAACAATTTGTTGCAAAAGAGTTAGCAGCCTAACCATGCCTAGCATGTTGTCTGAACACACCCATAGTGTTGCTTCCTTGTTTTTATTCCACATTCGTAATGATTTGACACCAGGTGAAGATCTGGCCCTTGTGATTGGGAGCCCTGGGAAAGGTCGAGAGGCCTTCTAGCATACAGTTGTACATACAGGATCCTTGCAGACATTGGACAGAACATGTTGAGGTTGGACGCAGGTGCTCTGACTCTCACCCACATTGTCCGAAGATGGCTATTGGTTCCTATTGATAACAATTGAGCTCTGCTTTGTTTAAGTGTGTATGGGATTGCAGCCTTAACCTGTAGACAGTGTTAAGACATACTTCATAAAGATATGAACTACCACACTCCTTAGACAAATGTTATCCTATATTCTACAGCTAAATTAGTTTGCGCTGCATATGTACTACATCTTCCTCCTCAGCAGCCCAGGCCCCAGCTACAGCAGCTTGTGCCATTGCCTGCCTCAGACATTTCTTCCCTGCAACTTGAAAGGGATTCTTGTGCTGTTTTAGGGTTTGTTTGTTATTAAAAGCTGAATTGTTGTTGTTGTTGTTGTTATCATCAACAGCTCCAGAGGTGCTAGAACAAAAGCCATATAGCAAAGCTGTGGATTGCTGGTCCATAGGAGTCATTACCTATATCCTGTGAGTGTCATCACCCATTGGCTTGACTACAGCATGCGTGTAAATGTCCACAAAAGGTTTTAGACCACAAAAATGTTTAGTAACCTGCATGCTCCGCTTAGATGGATGGATGAAAGGAAGGAACAATATGGCCCACTGATGGGCTATATCAGACTTCTCCAACTGAAACTGCATTAGTTGGGGGTGGGTGGGTGGAGTCCCACCAGTGGAACTGAACATCATCAACTGAGGAGAGACCTTGCTCCCCACACCTCTCTTCACTCCCATACTCACTGAAGTTCACTGTAAGACAATTATTTTCTTCTGAGTAGACATGTTTAGCCAAACCTCTCCTCATTCCCACTCTTTCTCAGCAGGAATAAGGGCCATTTGTGGGCAATCAGCTTTTAAAAGCATTACAGTCCTTCATACCTTTGCTCTTCTGTAAGAGTGGAGGTTTAAAACAACAAGCCTGTTCCCCGCCCCACTCTCCACTTGCGTGTACAATAAAGCCCAATGGAGGAGAATGAGTTGCTTCTGAGTAGGCGTGTTTAGCCCACTTCTCTCTTTGTGTCCTCCCTTTCATGATGCAACTTTCCCTTCTGCCAATAAGCGCTGCTTCCCACAGCCCACACCAACGGTCACACAGACTCCCAAATCATGCTAAAGCTGCCACAACAGGACAATCCATCAGAAAATGAGCTTGCAAAAAACTGGGTTTTACAGTATGAAAAGAAGGGCATGCATCATGTGCTTTGATCGTCAGGGAGGCACAGTAGAACTGGAGTAAATGCCCCATGTAGATGGGGCTAGAGTAAGAGAAGCTGTGAGTCTGGCAACAACTAACCCAATTGTCTTTTCTCTCCCCCCACCCCGCCCCCCTCAATCCACCTCAGCCTGTGTGGATATCCTCCTTTCTATGAAGAGACAGAGTCCAAACTCTTTGAGAAGATCAAGGAAGGCTACTATGAATTTGAGTCCCCATTTTGGGATGATATCTCTGAATCAGGTACTTTCCAGACTGGTAAAATATCTGCTTGTGAGTTAGCTCTCTGGATTACTATAAATGGGTTCTCACTACGGAGCGAATGGATAGCCAGGAAGTTAAGAAAAGTAGGAAGGTCACATCCTTCAACTAGTGAAAGGCAGAGGGGTGGATATAAAGTGTAGAAAGGTTGTATATGTTGTATAATGCTTGGGGTACAGTTACTCCTTGGGGATCTATAAGAGAATTACCAATTTGCTTCCTGTTGTTAGGAATCTGCTTGCTTGTTGAGCGAAGCTAAAATTTCTGTTGCATCATCTTGAAAAAAAAGGATTGCCCTTCCATTGTCCAATTGGTTTTTCCAGTTATGGGAATTGCTATTATGATGAAAACGACTTACAATATAAGAGCAAGAGAGAATCAAATGTTTGAGAATAGGTTTTTTGAGAAAGAGGAACCTAATAGGGTCTGCTTGTGTGTTTGTAAATAAACTGATATTACAAAGCTACTGGGCCAGATCTATATCTCGAGTCGTATCAGTAGAACTCCATCGTGACAATGTCATATTCCTCTTGTGTACTTATATATCATAGCACACGCAATGACATCTGTTGCAGTATTTTGGATAATGCGGAATAAAAAGCAGATGCCGTTAAGGAACGCAAGTGCAGAAGCCGGAGGCCTCACGGCACCAAAGCACCACCATCAAGATGGGGGCAGGGATATACAATAGTGTTGTTCCATCATCATTGATGGAATCAGTTCTGTAAATGAAACTGAGAGCAGGAAGGTGCCCGTCCCCACCACAACCACCTACATACCTTCAAAATATGCTCCAGGGGGCTGGGAAAGTCTCTGGAGCAGATGTTCAGGTCGCGCAGTTGAGCACGGTAACTAGAACACCTAGAAACAGATTTTTGAAGTATTTCTTCAGGATACATTTGGGGGGAATCCACACGTCGTTCCGAGATCGCTTCTAAGCGACCCCAGTGCGGCATGAAAGCGAGCGTGTAACTTGCCTTTTGAAGAGCCGACGAAGAGACGTCCTTCCCGCCGCCCCCGCCGCCACCCGCAGACCTCCTCGCCGAGCGGCAAGGAGAGCTTGGCTGAAGAAGGCGGGGTTGAGAGCGGAAGAAGCTCTCCACCCCAGCCAGCGAGGAGGGAGTTGGGTGGCGGCGGCGGGAAGGACATCTCTTCATCGGCTCTTCAAAAGGCAAGTTACACGCTCGCTTTCACGCCGCACTGGGGTCGCTTAGAAGCGATCTCAGAACGACGTGTGGATTCCCCCTTGGTCACTATTGCAGGTTATGGAGTTTGGTAATTGCTAAGCAGGCATAAATCTATAGCATGGTTCTCCAAGAATATGTGGATAACTCTTGTTTAGAGGATGAGCAATAGTTCAGTGTTGGAGCACATGTTTTGCATGCACAATATCCCTGAATTCAATCCCGTCCATCTCCAGTTAAAGGGATCTCAGCACGGCTGGAAAAGGCCCTGGAGGGGTCTTGATCTTGCCAACGTGAGCCAATCAGTATAAGGCAGTTTCAGATAAACAAAGAAGGAAGGGTAGGCAATGTGGTACCCGTGGACAGCAATGCACACCTGGGCACTTTTCTTGGCACCCACTAAGATGCCCTAGCCCTCCCACTTTTTAAAACAAATGATCACTTTTTGCTGTGAAATACGTTTTTGTTAATGTTGAAAATTGTGGTTTCAATGGGGTTGTTCCATATGTTTGGGGTTCAGCCCCCACCTCTGCTTATACTGTCTTTTTGGCAGGTTACTTGTCCTTTGCCACGTCTCCCATGGCAACCATTTTGTGGTGGTGCTCAGGATGCTTTCTCAAATTGCCAAATGTGCCCATAGTCCAAAATGTTTGCCTAGCTACCCTTGTATAGAGCATTTTTGCTCATAAAAGACAAAGTGAGCATTCCAGCCAGTGTTGCAAATGAGGATTCCAGCAGATGCAGGTTTATATTTTCATTACAAACCAAATGAAGTAAGAACACTTTAAGCATGAGTGACAGGTCATTCTCTGTAGTGGTGACATGGCTCTAGAATGCCTTCCCAATTGTAACTGGTCAGGCCCCTCCCCCTTTTGGGCATATAAGACATTTTTATTTTTGCTAGGCTTTTATGTGTAAGAACTAGTTTTATGCTTGCTCATTTTAATGAATAACATATTTTACTTTTGATGCTGCTAGGTTTGTGTTTTGCTTTGTTTAAAGTGCTGGTTTTTGTTTTGCGTGTGTGTTTTGAAACTGTTAGTTGTATTGCCTTTTTTATTGCATTGTGTGGTTTTATCATTATGTTGTACATTGCTCTGGGTACTCTTAGTAGATGAGTGAGACAATGTTCTGGAACAATGAACACTCTGGCACATTGTTTTAGCTACCTGTATTTGTGAGAAATCCTGACTCTCCTTATTCCTTCCAAACAGCCAAGGATTTCATTTGTCATTTATTGGAGAAGGATCCAAATGAGAGGTTTACCTGTGAGAAAGCCCTCAGGCACCCCTGGTGAGAAGATTGATACTCAATCTGTGCTACAATGAGAAATTGCAGTTTTATTGCTGTGGAATTAACCATAGCTTATAAAATAAGATTGCTTTCTCTGAGGTCCCTGTTTGCATGAACCAAAAAAGAGAAAATGTGAATAGGGAGCAGTTGTGTTAAAACCTAGGTAAAGAAGAACCTCACTAAACCACAATTCCCAGGATCCACTAGGGAACCCGTAACTGTTGAAGTGGCAGGGCAGGCCCCTTTTGGTCCTCTGGGCCCTATGCAGCTGCCCGCCCCTACCAGGCCTGGGTTAGTGCTACTTTTGGTATGGATGTAGATGATTAAGATGTAGATGATTAAGACAGTCACCCCTCCCTTCTCTGACCATGCTCAAATATTGCAGGATTTGTTTATATTGCACTCTGTTGCCTTTTCCCTTTTGGGTTGAATTACTACTGATTGAACATACAAAGACATTAGCTAACTGTTGCAAGAATGCAAAATGTCTCACAAAACTCCATCTGCCTACATGCCTGTTATTCTTCTCACTCCATCTGCAGGATTGATGGAAACACAGCCCTCCGCCGTGACATATATCCATCTGTCAGTGCACAGATCCAGAAAAATTTTGCAAAAAGCAAATGGAAAGTAAGTTGCTTTGATGCTGATATCCAAGAATATTCGACTCGGTAGCTCTTGTCTAGTAACAAACATTCCAGAGTACAAGATTTCCCAGCAGAACTCCTCAGTTTAGAAATCCCTTAAAATCATTACCAGTATTGGGATATCAGAAGTCTTAATATGGCTTTAGGCCAGATACATTGTACAAAGTTTGAGGTGCAGTCCCTCATTAATAGTAGAATTGCCACTCCAGATTAGTATATATATGGTAGCAGAAAGAAAGGACTAACATCCATTTTAGAAGCACAACGTCCCCATGTGCTGGCTTTTATGAGAATGTGTCTGTATAATATATACAGACCCCAATCCTAAACATATTTACAATGGGCTTAGTCCTGCTGAACACAGTGAGGTTTACCTCCAGAAGTAAGCATGCATAGGATTGCACTGCACATATGCGAGGTCCTTTGTAACATTTATCGTGTTTTATCTCTGAAAACAAACCTGTCAGGGAGATCCCATGTTCAAACAAATATGGGATCTGCTGGTTTGTTGTTTTAATTTCTGTCTGTAGTGAAGGGAGGGGGTCACATGAACTTGAGGTCTGTTGCAAATGTCTCCCCAGGTAGAACTCCATGAGTAAAGTAGCCTCTGGACAGGCTGAGTGTTCATCAGTCTGGTAGGCAACTCTCAACAAACTTGCTATCTTCTCCTTTATTAGCAAGCCTTCAATGCTGCTGCTGTTGTTCACCACATGAAGAAACTTCACATGAACTGCCACCACAGCGCCAAAAGCAGTCTCCCGCTCATACAAGTGCAAAATGCATCGCGGCCCAATACCCCATCTGTCACCAGCCAGGAACAGCCCAAGATGTTGAGCCCTGGGTTACCATACAAGAACGCTTCCGATCTTTCTGATCAACACAACAAGATGGCTGACAGCAAGTGTTTGGATCACCTGGCTAGCCAATCCATCCCTGCCACTCCAAGCATAGCCACAGAAGACAGTCAGAGCGCTCCGAACAGACCTTCGTTTGGCTGCAATGCAGCATGTGGGACACATGAGAAAGTGAAGACCACCTTTTGCTCAGAGTCAGTGCTCCTCAAAAGAGGTGCCAAGCCCCAGTAGGTGTCCATTCCACCAGGTGGTATTGTTGAACTAAAGGACATGATGCTTGTGGGCACTGCTAGTGCTGTGCAGAAAATTCCTATTATTCCATTTTCGGCATTTCGTGGGGGGTGGGGGGAAACAAAAACTCTGGCAAAAGAGGCTGAGAGGTGAGAATTTTCTCCTTGGGGAGGGGGACAGGGTTTCTACATATCTTTTTAAGTGTAGGAAGTTGTTGAGGGGTCTTCTTTCTTTTTCTTTTTTTAAACAACCCCATCACTCGCAGGAGCCCAGGAATTCTTCCTGAATGCCTATTGGAGAGGGCCAGGTCGTATGGTTTCCAATAGGCATTCAGGAAGAACTGCCAGTTTCCTCCAAATGCCAGGGATGTTACCAGATACAAAAGAGGATAGGGCTCCTGCAGCTTTAACTATTGTGATGAAGAGGGAATTTCACCAGGAGCTGCATGCTTTCAAATGACACTTGCTGAAATTCCCCTTTCTGTGCAACTGTTAAAGATACAGGAGCCCTGTCTTCCTTTGCATATGGTCACCCTATATAAGGGCAACCAAAATAACTAACATGTACAAATAAGAAAATAAACACAATACTGAAACCAACTCTACAATAAGAAGATAAAATAATTAAACAACATAAAAGTACAGAATTCAGGAAATAGCAGAAACAGAAATAAGTGTTCTGGGACAGATGTTTGGATTAAAATAGGTGGAGAACTTGAGGAACTCCAAACATTGAACTACAACTCCCATTATCACTGATTATTGGCCATGCTGACTGGGGATGATAGGAAGGGGATTCCAACAACATATGGAAGAGTTGTTGATTTTCTAAGGGTAGTATCGTATTGTCCCTGTGAGCTTGTGTGAATGACTGTTTGCACAACAGGACTTTCACATTTCTACTGACATGTCCTGATCCAGAAATGACTTTTTCTGCTCATTTCCAGGATTATTTTTAGAAGCATGGAAGTCCCATTGCACAAACGGTGGCTCCGGCAAGCACAATGTTACCAGTGGAGGTGTAGCAGCCCCACTGGTGTTGTCAGGGGCTGTCATAAAATGTAGACCACCTTGGATGGGTGGGGGGAGTCCTGCTCCTTCTAACTGCCAACTTTGCATTAAAATAAAATGCAAGGTATTATTAAATGCTACCTGAATGAAATTCATCATACTACAAGATAAAGATGAAAAGTCCATTTTACTTGCCATGGACATTCCCCAGTGGTAAAACGGCGCCCAGTAACTAAGCCTTTGGAGAACCCTTTCGACCTTTTAGAACTAGCGAGACAAGGGGAAACTGCATAAAACTTAGGAAACCACTCCATGATTGGTGGTTGGGATAAAGGGGTGGGACCAGGGGAAAGGATGTGGCCATCTGGGGAATCCCTGAGGGTGACATTAAACAGGCCAATTGGGACTCCGAATCTGAAGTTCTGCACCTTGCAGTAAAATACCAGGGTTGGAACAATTTCACACATACAACACATCCCTCAAAACATTTCCTTTTGTTTTGAGGCCATGCTGGACATTATCCCCTTTAGCTATCTGTTGTTGACAAAATCAGAATGCACTGGTGGCTGCTGCTGCTTCTTGTTAGAGTGCTATGCCCTGGTTTGATCAAATAATGAAAATGCTTCACAGATCCACAGTTACTCCTAAAAGTATGACAACGCTAAGAAGCTTTTGCATTAGGCTTAGTTTGTCCTCAAGTTCTTAGACAATGTGAATGTAAAGCCTAAAGTGTACATGCATGTGGAACAAATAGTGCATCACACTCAAATGTGCTTTTTGGTCTCACATGTGAAGTGGTCTTATAGCTCAATGTCAAGTCATCTGTTGTTTCAGATTTGTAAAAACACATCTTGTAACTTTTGAAATGTAAAGGCTGATTTTCTCCCAAATCTAGCAAGGGAAGTTTGGTGTGCAGAAGCAGACCACTCACTGCATGCATGGTTGATGTGGCTGCAGAGATGCCTATAGATGTGCAACTTCATCTGCAATGCAGTGGTCAGCTGGGACCAATTGAACTGACTAGATGCACCTTGTAAGGTATAATGACAGAATGCATTGCCTCCCACAGCCACTCATTATTGCAAGCAACTAGTTGCACATAACTAGAGCAGTACTGGGGCCTCCATTTGCTTCCTAGATTGTCAGAAGTTTTCCAAATGGTAATTTTGCAGACACGGTTGAAAGATCAGCAATGACTAGAAATACTTTTCACCCCCAATGATCTTTTTGAAATCCCATTGTTTAATCTACTGTAAGGATTTTATGTTGATCTGAGTTTCAGATTCATGCAGAAAACTACCGATGCTGTCAAAAGTTGCTTTCTTCCACTCAAATAAGAAATTCACTATTTTGTTTTGCATTCAATCTTTTCTTCCAAATCTCAGTCACTTCAAATCAGAAGTCCTGGTTCCTGTGAAAGCCAGCAACCACTCATACTTTGGCAGTGGGCAAACTGGAGTGTGTTTGGTGATGTGATATGAAAATCAGCCATATGACTCAGACATACACCTTTACAGGTAAGTGTGCCAAGGCCAACAGTTACATAGGGCGTACCACTACTGATGACTCAGTGCCAGTTGCATGATCACCCATTCTTGCTTAGTGCTTAGGTGAGGAATGGCCTTTTCCCTGGGTAGACAGCTTTGATTAGAGGCAGTTGGGCGCTTCAGCATTGGGGATGGGATTGCAAGGGCTACTTATCCCCAGTGTAGTCTAATCTGTACTTTTATCTGTTTATATATGCATATCCACTGCACCAAAAAATGTGCCCCCTCACTCCCTCGGGTTGATTTCTTCTGAATGAGAAAGCACTGGAGATGTACACTTATGGTGATGACTACTTTGATTACAAATTTCAAAGTAGAGACTAAGTGAAGGCAAAGCCAGCAGATCGTTCAATGGCTGTAAAAACAACTTTTCATATAGTAGTGTAGATCCCCTCCAAGTAATAGTTTTCATGTCTCTTTCAGAAGGGCTGTTTGATTCTTCTCTTCAAAGCTTCGAAGTCAAATCATCAATTGCGCAAGAAGAAAGAGGCACTTTTCCTGAGGTCTGCCAGGCCGAGCTGTGTCCTCAGACGGCAGTGGCCATTCACTGAAATACTGCACATCCATAGGCCTGAGGATTCCTATGGTGCAATTCCCTTGCGATGCTAGAAGGGACATTCATTCAAGCAGGGGGGGAAATCTTTTTCTTTTTTTACGAAAGAGAGATGCCATGCTTCTGCTAGCAGCTTCAATGTATTAATCTACATCGTTGCCTCAAGCTGTATCTCCATTTGGGCTGTAATGGGGGGGGGAGGAGTGTACATCGTATTATTATTATTATTATTATTATTATTATTATTATTATTATTATTTATATAGCACCATCAATGTACATGGTGCTGTACAGAGTAAAACAGTAAATAGCAAGACCAACTGTAGTGGTTCAGTGAAACAACAGAACAATTGCCAAGTGTGTGTGTGTGTTGCTTTGTGCTGAGCCCGTGTGAAAGAGGTGGTTGGATCCAAAAGCAACCTATGCTGGGTCACTTTTGCCGCTTTTGTTTATGCTGTGGGAGAAATTGGCTAAGCATGGGTGTTGCACAGCTTTGCACAGAGATTCTGTACAAGTCCCACTAGGCAGAGGGGATTCACACAGCATCCCTATTCTCTTGATGAAGTTAACTTCTGCTTCCAAGTCAGTAACCGTATAATATATACTATGCTTAATAAAGCTGATTGGTTTCTAAGTGCCTGCTGGTTATTGATAGTAATGGAAGTAAGCTGGCAATTCATCCTGGAGGGTCCTCACCCCAACTCTGATGACAGATTTGTTTCCTGCCTTGTTTTGTCAGCAAAGCATTAGGCTGTCAGCAAAGCAGGTTGTGGCTAATAAAACAAGAAGTCTTGTAATAGGCCATGGAGTCCAAGATATGTTGTGTCATTATTATTGTTGCTAAAAAACAGTATTCATGTCTATTTGTATTTATGAAACTTGCAAAAGAAACACATGCTCTATAAAAAGCAACCATCAGAAAGTTTAATTCAAGAGGTGAATTCTAGATATAAAAAGACTTTAGAAAGCTAAAGCAAATAAATTAACATACCAAGTTTTTTCTAAAACTTGACCTATTACAAAGGACTCCTTTGACTCAAAACTACCTCCCTACCCCCACAAAAGGTAGACAAAGCTGTTTTATTTTCAAAGAAAGACTTAAAAGGTCTTTGCAAATCAGAAAAGGGTTAGAAGACAAGCATGAACTGTGCTAGTCTGTGCAAGTGGCATAATATGCAACTCGGTTGCTGATATGATCACGAATGGTTTCCACTTTCTTTTCCAGGCCTGTCAGCTTGGCTGACTCAAGGACGAATGCATTGTTACTCTCTTGGATCTCTGTTTCTATAGCTGAGGAATGAAAGAAAAATAGGTTACATGCAACAACAAAAATCCTTTCTCGTTTTTTGTTTCACTCTCTATTTCTTTAATGTTATCTAGACCAGACTTCCCCAACCTTGTGTTCTGGACTTCAACTCCCAGCATGGCCAAGGTTCAGGAAAGGTGGTTGTTGTACTCAAAAACATCTGGAAAACACCAGATTGGGGAAGGCTGATATAGGCAACTAATCAGCATTAGCTGTGGATTTTTCCTCCCTGTCTGATCAGAGGACGAGTGACTGGCTAACCTTCTAACATGTACTCCCTCTTATGGAGCGTATGTTCAATTTAGTCTATCAAGATCATGTTTTACTTCTGGAGATCCCACTTGATTTCTTCCTTCCTGTTGCTTGTATTCCAACAAAGGTATGAAGGGAGCACAGCTGTTTGTACATACATTCAGCATTATTTTCTACACTTCTCAACCCAAAGAACAACCTACAGTCCCTCGAGGAATGCATACACATGCAAAAAGCAAGAGAGAGGCAACTAAGGCTATAAAGAGGACATCTGGTGTGGACAGATGAGTCACTTTAATTGGCTATTACCTCTGTTTAATATAAGCACCCCTGTATGCATTATTTTACTAAGCAAATTCAGCAATGAGATTCTGCTTGGGTCTACCCCCATAGGTATCTGGACCCACACTCATCGTCCCTTAATCACTGACAAGATTTGGCCCAACATTAAGGAACTACGGCTCCATCATATAGCAAGTTGAATGCATCAGTGATAATGCTTCAGTGCCTTCTGATAGGGCCAAATGAGTCTTGACATTGACGTCAGCCGACACTGGCAATATATGCTCATCGTGTTCTGCATAGGAAATTGCCTGCTGGCCTATTTAATAATATCAACATTCCTTGCTGCATTCAGCAAACTGTGAGCAGGAGTAACTGCCTGGCAGCAGCCAGCAGCCAAGTCTCTGGAATAGAGAGGCACCTTCAATGAAAAAGGATCCATTAGAGGCACAGCTTTATCAATGGAAGCAACTCCAAATCCTCTTTCCAATAAAATCTCTGGCTTTGGGCCAGTTAGTTATTCATGCTGCACCTGCCACAGGGGCCAAGGCATTTAGTCTACACACTGGCTGCTTCCCAAAACATATTGAGCAAAGTCATTAGATTTGAAAGCTTCAAACTGAAGTGTCCAAATGAAGCATTGACAAAGCTGCTGCTCGGCTTGGCAACTGATGGTTATGAAGTGAGCCTGTGAATGACTGTGTAGCACACAGTTCCTTATATTCCCCCCCCCTCCAAATGGACAGCCCATCAGAAAGATGAACAGTGGGTATTTTGCTTCAGCTAAGCCTTCACCTCTCCATAACCCATGAAATGGGATCAGCAGACGGTTTTCTGATGCAGAAATATACACAGGCACCATCTTGGAGAACATGCCCAGAAGCCTGCTCAGCATAGTGTTCAGGACAAAGCAATTATTCTTCCCTGTAGACCAGGGATGCACTACCCACGGCCGCTCCCAGTGTGGCCCATGAAACTAGTGGCTCCCACCCACTTTTCTCCACAGCCTGTCTGCCTGCTTCTTTCCCAGGCTCCTCCCCCTCTCCAAACAAGGAAAAGCCCTTAGCACCAATCAGCTGCTGTTTGGAGATAAGAGTTTTTCCTTGCCAGGGAGCAGGGACAGGAACTGGGGAGGAAGCTGCTTACTCCAGTCCTGCTTACTTATGGGTAGAAAAAGGTGGAGGAGAAACTACATGTCCCAGCAGTGCTGGAGCGCACATGTGTGTGTGCATGTACTTTCATGAAGATATGTCACCCCTGCTCCCCAAGGGCCAAAAAGGGTGTGCACCCCTCGTTTAGACCAAAGATATACTAAACCCCTATATCACATATGAAACTACCAAGTCTCCACTTATTCCAAAAGTAAATTTATCCAGACAGAACCTTTGAGATATTCTAGGCGAGGCTATTAACCCACTGTATCTCTTTCTAGTTTCTTTGCAGAATTAAGAACGCATCTCTATGGAAAGAGCTTTTCCTTTCTTGCCTTTCTGTATTTTCCACTACATAACCTCTAGATGGGGCTGTGGTATAGAACAATAATACAATGACAGTAGCAGGAACTTGTGCTTTGTTTGGGAATTAAACAATACTGCATTTTACCCACTCCAAAAAAATCTCTGTGAAAGAACTCTCAAAAAATGGAAGCAAAACTAGAGGGTCAAGATGTCTTCTAAAGCTCCCATAAACAGCCATGAGTGAGGAACGACAAGCACATAATAAAAGCCTCATGTGGAAAAACCCTTTGTGACTGACACTAATTATTTTCAGAACCATAATCCTGTGAGTCATGGCAAGACAATGGCTGTAAGATCATCTATAAGGCATGCAAGTATGGGAGCTCACATCCGTATTCTGCTTACCTCCCATTTTGACCATCATTCCCAAGGCTTCTTCGAACAATGTGTTAGCTTCCATATGGGCATTTCTGATCCGGTCCCCTTGCATTCCCAGGTTGGACCCTTGTCCCATCCGCTTCTTCAGTTCTGCATATTTTTGTTTCACCTGTTCAAATCCCTGTAAAGAAGTTGATAAATAGGATGGTTCAATCAATCAATCAATCAATCAATCAATCCTTTATTTACAGTCAAAAGACCACAATATATTGAATATTGATGTAACAGAACTCTCAGTATCCAGACCTCAGCTGTCCTTCAAATCCTCTGCCATCTACATGAGAGAGGAGCTATGTGTATTCCACCTATGGGTCTTGATGCCAGATGTAAACCTGCATAAACTGCATACCCTTTGACACCCATTATCAGATTCTCTGATGGATTTCCTCCTTCCTTCTTCCTCCTTACCCATTAAACCAGGGGTAGGCAACTTGTAGCATTCCAGATGTTTTGGCCTACAATCCCATGAGCCTTAGCCTGCACAACCAATGGTGAGGAATCATGGGAACTATAGACCAAACTATCTGGGGAACCACAAGTAGCCCACCATTGCCTAAACAGAAGGAGAATGTCCTTGTCAGCTCACCTCACTCCCAGTTCCTGGTTTCTAGTGCCTGGGCAGAGCACACCTTCTTTCAACGTAACTCACCCCAGTTTGTCCTAAGGGAGTCACTCTTTGAAATACTGCTGTGCTGAATCTTGCTCCCTACTTTGGGGTGTGTGTTTTTCTCTCCCTAGTAAAGAGGCATTGTTTTTTCTGCTTCTTTCACAGGGAGGGGGAGAATTTCGAAGAATTTTCACCTTGGGAAGGGGAGCAGGGTTTTCACATACCTTTTTAAGTTTGGATGTGTAAGGATGAATTTTTATTTTTATTTTAGCTTGAAAAACACCTCCAGCATGAGACTCTTCTTCAGACCAGCAGCACTTCTTAAACTCCCGGGACACCACGTGACCTCATCCTCTCCAATAGGCATTCTGGAAGAATTCCTAGGTTGCAGAAGCTTCTTTGCAAAAAGCTTCTTTGCAAAGAACAAATGGGACTTTTGGAGATTTAGGGCTCCATCACACCAGCGATTTATCACACACTCCCCATGCCTGGTATGCAGTTTTGCAGGACAATGAATGAGTGCAGGACCAGGGCAAATGTGTAGGTGTGATGGAGCTCTTAGAAAAATGCTTATCTTGCTTGCTCTATGTTGGTTGCAAGGAAGAACAGAACAGATTTTTTCTAAAGCTCAAAAAAGCCCTGTGCTGTACAAAGAAGCTTCTGCAGCCCCAGACCCTTCCCCGAATGCCTCTTGCGGAGGGTAAGGTCACATGATCTCCTGGGAGCTCAGAAAGAGATGCCAGGCTGGAGAAGAGTCTTGGGCTCCTCGGCTACCACCTACATTTAAAAAGGTAAGCTGAAATCCTGCCATCCTCTCCTAGGAGAAAGTTATTTAAAAAAATCTCACCTCTCCCAGCCATTTTCGTCACCTCTGCACAAAAGGATAGATTTGGAAGAATCAAAATTGGGGGCACAACTCTACTTTGAACACATTTCCCTGTTTTAAGAGTGAATATAAGAAGAGGAGCTGGGGCTGACAACTACATCTGATACGTAAATAATATGGAAACTGTTTAAGGCTCTGAATACACAGTGGCCTGGTTCAGACAACACACTAAACCATGCTCCTTAACCACAAAATGGTTAAGGGAATGCATGGTTAAGCAGCATGGTTTAACGTGTTGACTGAACCAGGCCACAGTTTGGTGAGTTAAACAGCAGAGAGAACGTATGCTTTATTAGTGAGAGACCCATGCCATTGTCAAGCTGGGACAGGAACTGAAAAAGTTTATGCCAAAAGATATTGACCAGAGCTGATTGAATAATATTGCATCCCAGACAGTGCTGCTAGGTAATTTTAGACTCTGGACTTAAATGATCTTATGGGGA
This sequence comes from Elgaria multicarinata webbii, assembly GCF_023053635.1. Classification (NCBI taxonomy): domain Eukaryota; kingdom Metazoa; phylum Chordata; class Lepidosauria; order Squamata; family Anguidae; genus Elgaria; species Elgaria multicarinata. The sequence goes on from NC_086171.1 coordinate 171,898,372, forward strand.
ACCCTTCAGCTGGCCAGGGGGTGTTACTTCAGGGATGAAGCACACAGAGAACTTTTCTTTTTCCCCCACCCCCATCCAAACACCATTCCATTTTTAAAAACTGCTTCAACATCCCTGTAATATTAGAACTACAAAACAAACAAACCCCAAAAAAACCCCAAAGTCCAAAACCAAAACTGTTTGCCAACCCTGATTTAAAAAAGAAAGAAAGAAAGAAAGAAAGAAAGAAACTGAGCATGAGCAATTTTACATTTCAAACTCACTTCAGTCATGGGGCCATCATGACTACCGTGATAAAATAAAGTTTGCTTCTGCTGCTCTGATGCCCACATCTCTTGCCACTCTCTGGGTGGTCATCTTGGGGTGGGGAGAAGCTGGGCTGTGAAGCATTGGATTTGGGCTCCAAGCTCCAGACATAGCTGCACCACTGACTCCAGAGCATACAAGCAGCAGGAAGAACTAATTTATAGCAACCTGTTTTCCTCAAATCATAATAAAAGGACTGCTGGAACCTTCTTATGATTCTAGAGTGTCTAGACTCTCCCGTTCTCATACCTGTTGAGTGCTCCTTGCTTGCTCACTGGCTTCAACTGCTCTCTGCTGCGCATCTGCAGCCCACTGCTGGTTCTGGCTTGCTTTGCTCCGTAATTGGGCAAGTCTCCCAGTGAAACCGTCCAGCTGTTGGGTGATCTCCTGCACAGTCTTCTGAGCTGGAGTAAGGACAGTCTGGATCTGAACATCCCAAGGAGGAAACATGTATCAATTACATCACGGGGAAACTTTTAATCAGAAAAGTAGCAAAGCCGTGGCACTCACTTCTAAAGGAAATAATGAAGGCACTTTGCTTAGCTTTGAAAAGGGACTGCATGTTTCAGTGTTAATTATTTGGTATTAGAGGAGGTGATGCCATCAGGTTTGCGACTCATAGAGGGGTACAATGCCAAAAGCTCAGCAGGTACCACTGACCTCATCAAGGCGGTCTTGGATGAGCCTGAGAGAATAGCTAGAGCCATGGATAGTATCTTCAGCCTCCTGAAGTGCTAGGTTTGCTTGATTCAAATTCTCCGCCACATCCTCCACACTACCCTCAATAGCATTGGCTCGGTTCCTAGGAAAATATTACATAAAAAAGAGATGATGATTGATAAAAAGCAACTTTCTGGAATTCTGACGTATACTGCTAAAATGCCTGTAAGAAGATGAAAAAGAGACAAATTGCATGAGTGGGGATAGGGGGGAGGGAGTGGGAAGCAGCAGACAAGGTATATTGCAATCAGCTTTTAAAAACAAAATACAACCCTGAGCAGCATTGAAGCAACACAAGTAGGTAAATCTCAATTTGGTGTCTTCAGTGCCTTGTGGGTACTGGTTGTTAGAGACCTCATCACTTCATGCTAACATGGTGAGAACTAATAGTGTAATGTAGTGTAGCATAGTGGCTACAAGATCTGACAAAACATCTCAGTTCAGCCATAATCTTCACTGAGTAGCTTTGGGCAAGCTACTGTTCTTCCTCAGCGCCCTCCAAGTCTATCCCATCCCATTTGGAACATGGTAATAACAATACGAGCTATACAAATAATAGTGGTAAATAGTAATAGATATGATTCCTGTATGCATCCACTTACTGCGGTAGTATGGGAAGGTGCCTCAGGTACATACCTATGTTTTTAGGGAATAAATCTGAATGGGGTCTAAATGAAACCACTTGAAATACACTGCGGAAAAGGAAGAATGTTTAACATTTTAAAGTTTAAAGCCTTCAGCCTGATTTTGAGTGTGAGGTCCCCGGGAAGCTACAAAAAGCCAGGCCATCTGGTACTTTTGGAATGGTAAGACTTCAGCGAATAGAGGGAGCTTCGAGTTCTGAATAATACCATAAATGAGCTCATGCCGAATGTCACTGAGAACTATGGGCCAATTCCATCACTCTCCTTTCATGATCCACAGGTACCAAAGCCTTCTTTACCTGGCTTCTTCAGCCTCCTGCTGAAGCTGTTTGGCCTTAGCAATGTCCCCAGCAGTTTCGGCAATGATGCTTTCAGGGCACCGTAGCTTAGCGGCCAAGTTCTGAATCTCATTCATCTTCCTGAGGATTGTGGCAGAGTCCGTGGGAAGATGAAGGGAGAGGACATAATCACTGATTTGCTGGATAGTGGTGGCATCAGTGCCTGGATCTGCAAAGATTACAAAAGGAAAGAAAGTAAAGATCAAGTGAGATGAACTTTTCTTCAATCAACTCATTTTTAAAACAGGCTTTCCCAACCTGGTACCCTCCTGAGAGTTTGAGCTACAACTCTCAGAATTCCTGACTATTAGCCATGCTGGCTGGATTGATAGGCACAGAATCATAGAATCATGGAGTTAGAAGGGGCCTATAAGGCCATCAAGTCCAACCCCCTGCTCAATACAGGAATCTACCTGAAGTCCAAAACAGTTGGAAGGCACCAGGCTGGGGAAGGCTGCTTTAAAAGAAGGCTTTCAAATTATACAAAAGCCTTCTTAAAATTTAGGAACTTCATACAAACCAAATAAGATGGATATTACACAGCTAGGAAAAGCCAGGCCTGCTGCTTGTCCAAACAAACATACAGGCAAAATCTTGATATACATACAGCTTAGAGAAGGAATATTGAAGGGGGTAGACAGGGTGGAGGGAAATGGAGGAAGAGGGCAGAATCTGGCCTGTTTAAGAAGCCCTATAGTATTCTGACCAGGGGGATGCATGCCATGAGGTTAAAAGTAAAACCCTTCACCCCCTGCTATACTATTCCCCAGATGCGCACACACACAAACACTAGTTCTATAAAGTGCAATGAGATGAGGTTTTAGGAGGGTAGGAAATAAAGATGGTATCTCCTGAAATCCCCAATCAGCACCTCAAGGTCCCTTTCCCAGATTGGCTGATGCCCTGTTAAGACTGTATGGATGCACTGCAAAATTTAGTTGTAGGGTCCCAATTTTTCTTTATATTAGGAAAGCCAGAAATGTGTGGTTTTTTAAAAAAAAAATGGGTGAAGAGCTTGAAAAGAGAACAGAAGAGCACAAAGGAAGCCTGGGGTTGGTACACATTACACAAATGAGAGTAAGGAGGTCTGGAGAGCCTGCTTCAATGGAAAGCAACTTTGCGAGGATGTAGTTTTGTGTGGAGGAAACAACAGGGGAGAAGGGGTGCTTAATCCTTTCCTGCTGGCCACTTTTCTGTTCCAAATCATCCCTATTTCCCCCTACCCCTCAGTGTACAAGATTCCAGCTGGGGAGTCCATCCCTAGAATGGGTCCCAGGAATGGAGGAAGCTGGGTAACATCAGCTTCTGACCAGAGTTATGTCCATTTTTCCCTCCTGTGAAGTCAGCAACGCTTCTGCCTTTTTCTACCTGTAGACATTTTTTCAAAGCAGCAGAAGATAACTGGTCCATCACTCTCTGCATCTGCCACATCCTACAGCTCTGCACATTTCAGGATTTATCCTCCCCCTTAAAGTATCCAACATTCTCGATATTCTCCCCAAAGACTTGTCATTTCACAGCATGTGTGTCCCTCAGTAAACACTGCTAGATTTTTTATAATGATAGGAGATATCCCCTACCTCAGACAGAAGACTCAAGAAAGTGATAGGGTTTTTTTAAAAAATAAATAAATAAAAAATAAAGCTTTTCAGATAAGCAAGTTGTTAAATCTAGGCTTCATACCAAAGTCTCATGGGGTCCCAAACTAACTCTGGCAAAACTGAAGCTAATGCAAGGGGAAAACAATTTTAAGTACTTTCCTACTAAAAACATTACAATCGATTTTAAAAATGATGCAATATGCCAGATGCAGGAAACCAGCCAAAAAGATGGCTGGATGATTAGATGACAAAAATGTAAAATGATTACTGTAGGAGGATAAGAAGATTTCAGAGAAGCTAAATGAATTCAGGTTTGGGAGGAGGGCAAACAGGATGGAAACTGAGATCTATAAAGAAATGGTTGAAAGAGCTGGGAATGCTTAGCCTGGAGAAGAGAAAATCAGGAGAAGACATGATAGCACTCTTCAAATATCTGAAAGGCTATCATGCAAAAGATGGAATAGACTTGATCTCTGTTGTTCCAAAGGGAAAGGTTAGAACTAATTGTGGAAAGTGCAGAGGAAAAGGCTTTGGCTAAGCATTAAGAAAAACATAGATTGTAAGCCTATGCGGCAGGGTCTTGCTATTTACTGTTTTACTCTGTACAGCACCATGTACACTGATGGTGCTGTATAAATTAATAATAATAATAATAATAATAATAATAATAATAATGGTCTTCTCTGCAGAAGATGTCGGACAGATACCTATACTACGATGGGTATCAATCAAGGAAAAGTAACAAGAGATTAAAGTTCTAGTGCTTACTGACAAATTACAAATTAAGTCACAACAGTTTTTTGCCATTCTAAATGAATGAGGCCTTTGCTAGACCTACCAAATATCCCATGATGGAGGAGGGGTGATCAATAACACGAGATCCCGCCCTCATCTACAAGTAACATGAGGCGACTCAAGTAGAGAGCCACCGCAGCCGCCATTTTATTTTTAAAGGAACAAAGCACACAAACGCTTGTGCAAGGGTTTTTTGTTTTTTTAAAAAATGGGTTTCTCCGTTCCCCCCACCCTGCACCTTGTGCAGGGCTCCCGGCTCTTCGCAAGTAACTGCGCAGAGCCAGGAAAAGCTGCAAAAATGGGCCACAAGCTCGTGGTCTCAGGCTCAGCCCGAGACTGTGAGAAAAAGCGGGCCCAAAGGGGTAGCCTTTATCCCGGGGCCAGGGAGGATTGATAACCCCTGGTCTAACAAAGGCCTGAGTGCAGCAAGAGTTTTAAACTCCAATATGGTGGTATTCTTGGCCCCATCTCTTTTCTCTTTGGCCCCCTTTCCCTTAGTCTTCAGCCCCGCCCACCACTGGAATGCAAGCCCTGAGAGCACCTCCAAAATTGATCTTGACCCTTGGGGCTGAAAGTGGCTCCCTACTCCCAAGCTACAGAATGCTACACTGGCCAAATTGATCTCAAAAACTGGTTTGGTTCACCTGATAAAACAGCCCACCATGGCTTATTTAAGCTACAGTGTGTTGTGGCGCATGCCAGAACTTGGGGACAGTAAACGGGTTAAACAATGCTTACATAACCTGAAAAAGGGCCATGAGTTCTGGAAGAATTGTTTAACCCTCACATAACCCATGGTCCTCAGGCTCGGACAACACAACAAGCCACAATTGAGGCTTAAAGATTAAGGATACCACCTGTAGACACCATAACTTATAATAACTTAAATATACCATGACAAGCCATGTCAACCATGCAAACATGGTCAATAAATCCAGAGTCTGAAATTATCTAACTGAACCACTGACAGAATTAACATTCATGCCTGAAAGGGGCGTGAAACTGAAATGTCAGAATGTCACTACCACAGACCAGACCCATGTAGACTAAACTTCTCCAAGTAATTCCAGGGCTGGCATTTCTGGAATGCACACATGTACTGATATTCAACCTTTTCCCCCACAATAAGATGTGGCCTTGATTCAAAAGAGAACGCCTACATGTTTTAAACGTAACATGGGAAATAGTCCAGCACAAAACCTGTTGAATAAAGCTCTGTGCATAACAGCGATGACACAAAATAGATGCTATTTCAGTACCAGTGGATAGAAAAAAGAAATAATTGGCTGAAGATATTATATAAGGAATTTTCCTGTGCCTAAAAGACAGGGCTCTCGCAGGGACTGCCAACTCACTGCTGTTGGAGCGGAAGGAATTATATTGTAATACCTTCCCTTAAATAGTTATAAACTTGCTGTATGTTTTTTATTTGTTGCTATGTTGCCTCTCAAGGACTTCAGGAAACCGAAGAACTGAGCCATTTCTATGAGCAAGTCTAGTTTGATTGATCTAGTTTATTGTGACCATCTCATTTCTGAGATGGCATGAAGCTGTCTGGTATCCATCTGCCTGGACATATAACAACATATTTTAAAGTGTGTATTTTGTTGTTGCACATGAAAGCATAAAATCTTTTAATCCATAATTAGTCCTGCTTTGCTTGCTCCGTGCTTTTCCAGAGCTAAAACAGCCATTCTGGAGAAGAGACTCTCTAACAGAAAGGAATCAGTAGTGCAGATGTTGCATCTATAGGCTTCTGGCTTTACCTGATAGGAAGTTGCGAATTTGGCGGATGAACTGCTGCATACGCTGGATGTCTCTCTCTATCTGGGTCCTAGTTGTGCTCATCTGGTCTCCCAAGCTTCGGGCATTCGTTTGAATCTTGCTGGCAGCAATTTCAGCAGCCCTGATCTATTAAAATGCAAGGCAGATTCAGTTTGCTGCAGGGTACAGTACATCCTTGAAACCTCAAGCTCTGAAACTGGTTGTAGGTGTTTCTTTTTATCAATAGTGTTAAGCTCCCCATTTCTTAATTATCCCGTCCTCTCCCAGCATTTGAAAAACAAAAAATCTGATTTTAAAAATTCAGTGCAAAGTGTAGAAACTGAAGCTACTAATACGCAAGGCAGCTTTGGTTGCTGCATGGTACAGTACATCCTAGTAGGCTTCACTGAATCAACTCACAGGCACTAACACATGAATACTTTTAGTTTACATTATTCTGCTGTAGCATCACATCTATCCACATTGTGCATAATAACAAGTATGTTCTTATTTGCTCGTCAACCACATTTTGGCCCAGGACCTTGTGCCAATAGATCTTGAAAAATGGGCTCTGCCACAAATACACAGAAATACATGCCAGGAGGGTCATTCAAATTGCAAGCCATATGAGTAGGGACTACCATTGAAATTAGCTGTTTGCACGTTGGACATTGTGACAACCATATTCACAAGTTCAGTAAAAGCCATATGTATTTTCCATCACGCTTGTAAAAGAGCTCTCACTCTTTGCCTCCCTTGCAAAAAAGATGGGAACTCCCCTTTCTCCATTCTATGCACGCACCATCTGTGTAGTTTGCTGAAGCCGGATACTTAAGTTGTGGATCTCTTGTGTTGTTTTCCTGCCAGTTTGGATAGAGCTGCCAGAAAGCGCGAGGATCCCTCTACAGCTCAGACCAGGGCCACATTGAGTTCCATTCTGCTGGGGACACAGTTCTCCAATGCATTCCCCCGGGGTGCAAATTTCAGATCTGATGCCACTGCAAATCTAAGTAGAGAAGGCACATGATCAACCATCATTCAATGGAGCAAGAATCAAACTGATTTAGAGAGCAAGTCTGCTTGCCTGCTGATTGACTGCATTTCAAACTGCTTTTCATTAGATAGTCACAAGGGGGCTTGTGGTATAGAACTGTAAAATACAACACAACTACAAGAACAATAAAAGTAGTAGGTGAAACAATAGAGTCATAAATTAAACACCCAGATAAAGAATAGATCAAAGGCCTATCTAGTCCAGCATCACAGTGGCCAACCAGATGTCTATGGGAAACCCTTAAATAGGACATGAAGGCAATAGCCCTCTCCACTATTCTTCCCAGGAAATGGCATTCAGAGCCATGCTGTCTCTGATCCTCACATATATTTTGGGCCTGTAAAGCCTAACATCAGACCCACTTCCCCAGGGATCAGTGATGGGTTGTCCATTCTACTAGGTATCTCTCTCCAAGGAATGTTGGGACTGGTAGTTCAGGAGAGAACATATCACATAGGAAGTACAGATCTCCCTGTCTCTCACACCACAAGTCCCAACTTAACTGCACAAGCTTACTCTGTATTCCGGAGAATGATGTTGGCCAGCAGCAGCATACTGTGATTATTCTTTTCTAACACCAATTGGCTCCAGAAAATCTCACAAAATCTCACAAAAGGTACATAGATACAGGGAAATAAGTTCCCATAAATACCCATAAAAGCACGATGTACAATTTAACCTCTTTTTGTCCTTGTGGTAATGGAATGACAGCCTGACCCAAGCCTCCGCTAAATCCCCAGGTCCCAGTAAAGTGTACTCTTCCCACGTACTATTCCCCCAACACACACACACACACACACACACACACACACACACTGTCTGGGCCCTGTACAATAAAAATGCTTTGGATTCTTGTAAATTCTGAGTAATTTGTCTTGGACAGAAGAAAGGTAGTGTGTGGGCAGCAAAGAAATCATGCACCATAAGAGGGAAGCAGGCCTCTCCTGAGCCCTTGGGAGATTTCTAGAATCCACGTGAGAAGGAGTCCATCTGAGTTTCAGTGGCAGTTAGAATGACAGAGATATCAATGCCACTTCTCCACACCCATGTACATGAATGTCATTTGAGTACACTGCTATGAAATGCAAGATGAATGATTTTCATGGCAACAGGAGATGTCTCCATGGCAATAGCAGAACAGCAGAAAAGAAGGATGAAAACAAGAGACCTTGGCCAAATTTGTCTTATTAGAACACAGCCATTTGGGTTGCAGTTAGAACTATGGGAAGTAACTTTCAGTGGGCAAATTATTGTACATTGACAACTGAACGATCAGGCTATTCAGTATCTCCTTTAGCAGAGGTTAATGTCACCTTATTAATGGCTGGAGTCAAGTTTGGAGAGAAAGCCATTTCACCCTGCAGAGCCTCCAGCCCTGACCCGTGGTCGGTAAGATCACTTTCAAGCTCCTCGGCACTTTTCCTGTTCTCCAGAGACTGAGCCAGCAGTCTAGAAGATCCAGCGATGCGCAGGCTGGCATTGGAAGATGTCTGATATGCAGAGCTGACTGTCTTGAATGCTCCTGGGGGGAGAATGAAAACGCTGTCTGAATGGCTTAGTGACTCATAATGCAGCATTCCTACCCAAGCTTCTGGTTCTGAGTTTTACCTAAGAAAAGGTAGAGGAAGGATCTGCCAGAGCAGTGAATCACAAGGCCACCAACTGAATAGCACTTATCAATCAGCTTTTGTGTGAAACACCTTAATGGCTCTTTTCTCTCTCTCTTTCTCTCTCTCTCTCTCTCTCTCTTTTAATGCATCAAATAAGAAGAAAGAAGAGATGCACATACTGAATATGGACTATATCTAAGCTGCAAATATGGTAAAGATGTGCCTCTCTACTAACTCTGGCTCCAAGAGGCAATCCTGATCGCCTTGGACCAGAACTTTGCAGGTGAGGTAGGTAATCTGCCACACCTCCTTCCATTGAGGTTAATAAGGGATGCAACACTGATGTTGCTGCAGTAACGCCTCCAACAATTCCATCTAGTTGGAATGCTGTGTTAATTTGGCTGCATTGCAGAACAAGCAAAAGTTGAAAACCCAAGCTGGCTAGTTGCTTAATTGAGCAATCCAGTACAGATCTCTTGTGCTGTGCTGCAGTCTTGTGGCTCGCTGGGTTTTTTTGAAAGCGGGACTGTCATCTCTTATTTTGGCAGGGCTTTAACAATTGCACAAGAACAGGAGAAATTTTCCCCATCACTCCATCTCTATGCCAAAGGAATAGCTGGCAATCTTACTTGAAAGTCACATCCAAGTAAGCAAAAGAAGCAAAAAGAGAACTTTGTGAACCTGGCTATGGTGTCTCCTAAATATTGGTTCCCTGCCTGCAACAATAGGCCTCATCTCTCACAACCACTATAATACTGGTAGTCCCGATTGAAGTTAGGAGTAAATGTTTTTGAACTTGAGAACTCTTTACCCTCTAAATCAAAAGGCAAAAGAAAGGAAAAATGTCATTCATTAACATGTTGAACCTTCATTTCTGAAGGTTAAAATCTCCAAAGAAAGCTCTGTGAGAACAAGCATCATTATTTTTAAGGTTCTACAGGGCTTCTCCATCAAAGCAGAGAATCTGAACATGCTAGTTCAAAAAAGGGGATACCACCACGGAAGCTCCAGAGTCTTGTGTCCTCAATTTCTCACAGCAAATATTATATGAGATCTAGAGTTGCCATCTGATTTCACCTACAGTGATATTCTGAAGCAAATATGGAGGTTTCTGCTCAAATAACTTTCAAGGGAAACAAAAAGAGTTTCAATCAGACTAGCGAAATTTCCCTAGGGGTGTGTTTTACACATCACTAATTAGATCACTAAGCAGGAACAGAAACAACTTAGAATAAAGTTTCCCAAAGAGGGTACTCAATGCCACTGGGGATGTACATGCAGAAAACCTCAGGCCCCCATCTTTACGGTGGCACTTTGGCGCCACGAGGCGCCTTGCACCAGCACCTGTGTTCCTTCCCGACATCTGCAAAGGAAGGAATGCAAATGCAAACATTCCCAGTCTTTAAAAGTAAAAAAAAACACCAAAAAAGGGGGGGAGGAGAGGAACGGGGCTGTTTCTCCCCCTTTTTAATTTTTATTTTATTATCTGTATCTCCACAGCTTTTCAGATACAGATAATAAAAAGAAAAAGAAATGTGGGGGGAGGAACTGGCAGCCAGAGGGAGGACGCGAAGAGAAGGGGCAGGGACTCAGGGCGAATCACCTCTCGTCTCCTCCCTCTGGCTGCCCATTCCTTCCCCCACCCACATTTCTTTTTCTTTTTATTATCTGTATCTGTGCAGCTGCAGAGATACAGATAATAAAATTTTTAGAAAGGGGGAGGAACAGCCCCATTCCTCTCCTCCCTCCGTTTTTTGTTTGTTTGTTTGTTTTACTTTTACAGGCCTGGGGCCACCCATGGTGACCAATCAGGGGGCGCCATGGGCTGCAGTGCCAAAACAAAGCCAGGGTAAGTGCCCAACTTTTTTCGGAGTGGAGTTTCCAGGGTTTGCCCCTGGATGGCTTCACAATTGCAGCTGTGTCATGTAGATGATGTGCCGCTACTGCGAAGCCACCCCGAGGCAAGCCCTTCATGTAGACGTGCCCCAGAACAAAGCTTTGCTTATAAAAACTGGAGGCTGTACCATGTGACTGAGAGAGAGAGAGAGAGAGAGAAGAGAAGAGAAGAGAAGAGAAGAGAAGAGAAGAGAAGAGAAGAGAAGAGAAAATCAGAAATACCTTGGAGGCCTGTTTGAGCCTGGGTCCTCGTGTCAATTTACATTTAAGTTATTCTCCTTGACACAGATCATTTTCACACACAAGGCTTAAGTGACTGTGAAATTCACTACTATTCTCAGTGTGAAATGTCTGATTTCTGTTAGTATGGGACTTGAGAACAGCCCAATGTATATCTTCTATTTACATTACAAACCAAAATAAGTGAAACCCACTTTAGATCCCCAAGTGGAAACATGCTCATTGTCTTACATCCTCTTGAACATTGTTCCTAATTTTCACCAACACAAAGCCTTCCTTACTGAAGCTCCTGTGACAAAAATAATCTTTTCATTTTAATTAAGAGTTTACCATATCAAATTGAAGAAAAAACACCTTTCCGTCACTGTTTTGAAGGAATTCTAAGCTGTGAGACAAGCCAGCTGCAAGAAAGAATGAAACAAAGAACCAAGGGGCAAAGAAGATCAAGCAATTTGGCTCCTTCCAGTTGAAGTACTCCAAAAGCACCCTGGAGCATGTGAATGTGCAGGATTGCATCCTGAGAAGTGCAGCCTTTCTGAGGAAAGCTAGCTCAGAGATTAGAATGGCTGCTAGAGAGACTCGGACTCAGGAGACCCATGCTAGCATCTACCAGACACATGAACCAGCTTTGCCATTTAACTGTCATAGGGCATATTCACCCGAATGCGAAAAGGATCTCTGAGCCTCTCTCATGCTGTTTGTTTGCATGAGTGAATACTGTCAATGCAGGACAACTAAGTGCATCCTCCAGTATCAGAGGAAGTAAGCCTGTATGCACTAGTTGCTGGGGAACATAGGTGGGAAGGTGCTGTTGCACCATGTCCTGCTTGTGGGTCCCTGGCCGATGGCTGGTTAGCCACTGTGTGAACAGAGTGCTGGACTAGATGGACCCTTGGTCTGATCAGCATGGCTCTTCTTATGTTCTTATGCTCTAATGACAGAAATTGAAAAACAGCAATTTTAAAATCAAAATGTACTTTCTAGCCAGTGTAGTTTTGGGTTTCACAATATAGTTGTGCAAAAAAAAAAAACCAGTAAATGCTGTTTTGTATGATAAACTCTCATGATTACAGAAAGAAATTGGTTTTAAAGAGAACTGAAGATGAAATGGTTCACCCAGTTTTGCTCCTAGTGTACACACACTGTTTGTTTGTTTCACTGTCATCTCTGGTCAAACAAGTTTTGCAGGGTTTTGAAGTAGTGCAAAACACTGAAAATCTATTTATTAGATATGATCGTGGAATATATGTGCATACCATGGAGAGTAGTGCTTATTTCATAACATCACTAATACTGGGGGGAAGAAGAAGAAGAATGAGGAGGAGGAGGAGGAGGAGGAGGAGGAGGAGGAGGAGGAGGAGGAGGCAGCTTCCTGCCCAAAGTGGGTCATATTTTTTTTAAAACTAAAAAGCCTGCTGTTTCATAAGAAAAAGTTGAGAACTTCCTCAAAGGGACAGTAGGAAATGTAGTTTTTTAAAGGTGCAGCATGATCTAGTAGTTTTGTAAGAGTACCATATTATCTGGATATAAATCACTACGGGTGCAATCCTATACATATTTAGACAGGCTGGGGCATGCTGGGAGTTGTGGGCCTTTTTTCTGTCTAAACATGCATAGGATTGCTCCTTAAACCATTCATAGGACAGTAATCTCGTCTGGATTACTGCAATATGTTATGCATGGGGCTGCCTTTGAAAACGGTCCAGAAACTTCAGCTGGTACAAAATAGGGCTGTGCAGAGACCCACCCACCCCGATCTGCCTCAGAGACCGATCCAGAGCCCCCGAAGTAGCCCCGATCCACCTCGGGGTTCCCCATCCACCTCAGTGCAGAAGCTGAGGTGAAGTTCGGGCCCTCTGAGGTGACTGAGCTGTCTAGCCGGCACCCAGAAAACGCTCCCCACTTACCTGGTGCCGCAGACAGCAGAGGCACCAGGTAAGCCTCCCTCCCCACTTCCCTGTGTCTGCCGTCTGCCACCGCCGCTGGCACCACCGGCATGCATCCGGCAGCTTCCACTCTGACGATGCTGAAGCCCAGAAGTAGGCTGCGGTGGTGGACCCAGGTAAGGGGGGAGGGGGGCTTACCCGCTGCCTCTGTTGCCGCCGCCATCTTTCTTCTGGCAGCTTAAAATCGCGTGGCCTAGTCCCTTTCATTTTCAGCGGCAGCACTGGAAGCCGCTAGAAGAAAGTTGGCAGTGGCGATGGAGGCAGCAGGTAAGGAGACTAGTTGGGGGGGGGGGGGCGGCTCCAAAGCTCCAAGGCAGCCCGAAGCTTTGGAGCCAATTGGCTTCACCTTCGCCTTCACCTTCGCCTTCGCCTTCACCTGAACTGCCTCGGATCTGGTTCAGAAAGGTCCAAACCACCCCGATCTGCTTTGGATTTGGGGTTCGGATCCAAGACGGTGCACAGCCCTAGTACAAAACAGGGCAGCCAGACTGTTAACAGGGACTGGCCAATGAGACCACTTTATGCCAGTCCTTTTCCAGCTTCACTGGCTGCCAGTCCAGGTCCAGGCCCGATTCAAAGTGCTGGTGTTAACATTCAAAACCCTAAACAGTTTGGGGCGAGGTTATCTGAAGGAACGCCTCCTCCCGTATGTACCTGCCTGGACCATAAGGTCATCTTCAGGGGTCCATCTCCATGAGCCCCTGCCAAAGGAAGTGAGGCAGGTGGCTACCAGGAGGGGGCTTTCTCTGCTGTGGCACCCCGGCTGTGGAATGAGCTTCCAAATGAGATTCACTTGACACCTACATTATACTCTTTTTGGTGCCAGTGAAGACCTTCTTATTCTCCCAGTATTTTAAGAGTTTATTATCTTAGACTTTTAACCTTGCTGTTTTAAAACTGTTTTTAAAATTTGTATTGTAAATCTGTATAAATCTCTGCATTGCTGCTCCATTTTACCCTGGTTGTGCTTTTATATTGTGTTTTTATATTGTGTTTTTATACTTTGATTCATATTTGATGGTTTTAACTTTGGTGAACCTGCCAAGAGACCTTTGACTATTGAGCGGTATAGAAATACAATAAATAAATAAATAAATGATGTATTGCTCCTTGGATCTACTCTCACAGGGAAGAGAGGAAGTTGTATAAAAAAATTCAAAGGGCAGGGAGGGCAGGAATTGTGGTATTCTGACCTATGTTAGAAATTACCTTTGTAAAGTTATTTCAGGCAGGACTTAAGTTAGCAATTTGGAAAAGCCCATGCCTTAACAGCCCATGCCTTACCATTAGGAGATACAGCCACTTATGTGCTACCTTGCATGTGTGAGGGAGTGGGAGAGCTGTGGAAGTTGAAGCGCAACTGTTATACCTGAGAGGTCTGTGCTGCGGCTGGCTTCAAATTGGGCCTTCTTGTTTTGGTACTGTGCAGATATTAGAAGGAGGCTTCTGTCAAGAGCATCCATATCTATGGATAGGGAGGACACTTCATCCATAAGAGGTATTTCGGAGCTTAAACCTTCAATGGTCCGCCTGCAGTTGATACAATAAAACACATCCTTTTTGTATACTTCTTATTGTTCTCTGTCTTTTCCCCTCTGATTACTACCCTCAGACCCTCATGCCAGCACACTCCCAGTGAAACGATAGTAATTCTCTGGAATGATCAAGACAGATGAAGGGAAGAACTCATTTACACAGCACAAACAAGTGGGATTCGCTGCCACAAGATACAGTGATGAGGGGAATCCACACGTCGTACCGAGACCGCTTCTAAGCTCTGATCCAGCATGGCTTTTCTTATGTTATAGCTTGAGGGTTGTGAATGATGTTTCTGCAGCAGCAACAACAAAAATCCTCTAGCATTCCAATACAGGATAAATAGAAAGTGACAGAACTTGCTTTAGAGAGTTTTTAATTTAAATAGACAAGGACTGAAGTGGACGCAGAAATTAAAACAAGTGGATTAAATGTATAATCTCTGAAAGAGTGCCTTTAACATACAAACTGTTTTATAGCCTTTATAGATCCTATGGCCCCAAGACAGAGTCAGGGGGTGGGGGCATAGGATACTTCAGATTCCTTGATCCAAGGTCAGAGACATCGGTCTGACCTCGGAATCAGGAGTCTGATCCCTCCACGCCCTCTCCTGCCCCTTGGAGCTGGTGCAGAGAGAATCGCCACAGCCAACGTCAAAGAGGAGGGAAAAGGGACGAGACTGCTTATGCCATATCCCCCAGGCCTCCCCAACCTCTTTCGCTCCCCCCTTCCCCAATGCTTCAGCTAGATGGCCAAAAATGTTGGTCTAGTGAAAATACAGAGTGGGAGGAATGCAGAGACAAAGATTGCCTCCTCCGCTCCTCCTGCTCCACATTTGATGGTTCAGAGGCTTACAGCCATCCTCATAGGACAGCACACTTAGCTGTTTGGAAAAAAGTAAAGTATGTCATTGGCATTCCCATTTTCCATATAAAGAACTGAGAGATGGCGCCTTTAGGGATGGCTGAAACTCTCACACTCCATCTGGTTCATTCCATCCTACTTCCACATGAGCTGTATTTCTCCCACACAGAAATCCATCCATATTTTTCTTCACATTTGTATGCACATTTTTCAGATGTATACATTTTTGTATGCATGTATTGATTGACTTTTCAAATGCCATTTTTCTTCTTTTGTGAATGGCATCCCACGCTTGGAAATGTGTGGATTTCCAATCACAAGTTGCATTCAGGGCTGTGCTTGCTTCTAGGAGCTGCAAACTGGGTAATCGTGCATTAAAATGCAAACAAAACAAATTCCTCACCCATCCCTAAGCACCTTGCCAACATACAGTTCCTAAATCTAGGACTGGGAAGGAATTAGAGCTCCTCTCTGTAGTTTGGATAGAGGTGATTCCTTTAGTAGCAAAACACCAGGGATTCTTTTCGGCCTGTCAGCCGTGATTGTTGCAGATAAAATGAAAAGCCCGATTACCTGATTGTAGCAATGGCATTGACCACCTGATCCAGTCCCTGCTCTGTCACGAGGGGATTTCCCAGGATCCCTTCGATGCGCTGAATTTCACTTTCTGCTTCTAAGAGACGGGTACTGAAGCCGGAGTCCATCGTCCCCATGTGTAGCTGCTGATGCTGAGTAGAATTTTTCAAGGTGGCCTGACGCAACCCAAACCTGTGAAGGTCATCATCATAGGCCTGGAAGCAGGGGTGGCATGCCTCACAGCGGTGGTGGTGGCCACAGTAACCCCGCTGGCACTGGTCACAGCGGGATCCAGTAAAGCCAGTGTGGCAAAGGCAACTGCCGGTCGCCTTGTCACAGCCCATCTGTTCTGTGCCCTGGAAATTGCAGTCACAAGCTGTCAATAGGAGGGAACAAGGAAAAGAGTTTGTAAGGACTTCACTTGATGGGAACTCCTACAGTGCATCCCTCTAGCTAGTTTCCCAGCAGCCTCATGAGAGTGGAGTTATCTTGACTGAAATGACAGAGGCTTGATGTGTCAATGCACTATATTTGACAATGGATTAATAATAATAATAATAATAATAATAATAATAATAATAATAATTTCCTTTTGTTTGTTTGTTTGTTCATTCGTTCATTTGTTTCTCTACTGCCCAATAGCCAAAGCTCTATGGGCAGTTCTCACTCACACTCAGACACACATCACTTCACAACACAAAATAATAAAAACATAATGTAAAATCTCTAACATACAAAATGTAAAACAATTTAAACAGCTGAAACATTTACAAGAAGATACAGGACCCAACAGAAACAACTGACATAGATGCCCCATCGTATGTCATCAAATGCCTGGGAGTAGAGGACAGTCTTAACTTGGCACCGAAAAGATGACAGTGTTGGTGCCAGGCAGACCTCAGTGGGGAGAGCATTCCATAATTGGGAGGGGGCACCACTGAGAAGGCTCTTCCCCTTGTTGCCACCTTCTGAACCTCCCTTGGAGGTGGAACTCGGAGGGGAGGGGACCGATGTTGATTGTAGTGTCTGATTATAGTGTAGGGCTTAATGGGTTTAAACCAGCACCTTGAGTCATTCTCAGAAACATACAGGCAGCCAATGCAAGCGGACCAGAGTTGGTGTTATATGCAGAGACCTTCTAGTCGTTGTTATTAATCTGGCTGCTGCATTTTGCACAAGCTGCAGCTTCTGAAGAACCTTCAAGGGCAGCTCCATGTAGAGCATACTGCAGTAATCTAACTTGGAGGTTATAATAAAAATGAATAAGATTTTTCTGGGAAAAAGTCTGTATTATTCTCTGAAGGATAGATGATGGGCGGTAAGAGTAAACAGGAAAAAATTGTTATTCATAGGATAAACTTCCTTCAAACAGGTGTGCTATTTATCTAACTCTTTGAGGACTGTGAAACCAAGCCACTGAGAAGTAGAAATATTCCAAGCAGGATGGAAGGAAAAGTGGAAATGTGTTTTATTTTAAAAGAGCTTTCTTATTTCACAGTTTTGCAGAATACATATACCACAACTCCAGAGAAATTCTCTTCTATTTATATTTTCATTAAAAGCATTTCTTAGCCGCCTTTCAAGACAACAAACATTTACCAAATTCTATCCCAGGTAAAACAAAGCAAACTATGAAACAAGGCAAGTCAGGAGGAGGAGGGAAGAAGGCGAGTGTTACAGCAGGAAGGTCCAAGTGGCAAGAAGTGGAGCAGGAAAGGCTGTTAAAACAGTCAGATGTCAACAGAAAGTTCTTTAGAGTTGAGTCAAGGGAGAAGCAAGACAGCAGTAATCCATGAAATATTCAGTGATCTCCAGCTGGATGCAACAGCTTATATTGCTTACCTCTACATCCTGTCCTGAAATCTCCATAAGACTGGTCAGGACAAAATCGTACTTCAGCGGTAGAGCATTTCAGGCCCCTGAAGCCTACTCTGCATGGACACTGCCCTGTAAACTGCAGAGAGAGAGAGAGAGAGAGAGAGAGAGAGAGAGATGTCAGGGAGGAAACACAGAATTACAGTGCTTGGCCCAGTGACTCCATGGAGCTTAAGGCTTTTTACCGTCACAATAACCCTATGAGGTAGGTTAGTCTGAGAGGCTCATAGCTAAGCAGGAATTCATATTCAGATCTCCCCTGGTCCAAGTCTATCATTCTATCCACTACAACACTCTGGCTTTTTCTGTGCAAGTCCCTCCTGTTCTACTTTGGCCTTAGCTAGACCGGGCGAAATCCCAGGACAAACCCTGGGATCGTCCCTGTGCACAGGGGATCCCTGATGCACAGGGGATCCCGGGATCAGGGAGGGATTATCCCTCCCTTGCCCCGGGATCTCACCCTCCCCTTTGGGCCCGTATTTATTTATTTATTTATTTATTTATTACATTTCTATACCGCCCAATAGCCGGAGCTCTCTGGGCGGTTCACAAAAATTAAAACCATTCAAAGTATAAAACAACAGTATAAAACCATAATATAAAATACAATATAAAAGCTCAACCAGATAAAAACAGCAGCAATGCAAAATTACAAATTTAAAACCATGTTATTTAAAATTTATAGACTGTTAAAATGTTGGGAGAATAAAAAGGTCTTCACCTGGCGTCTAAAAGCATATAATGTAGGTGCCAAGTGAACCTCCTTAGGGAGCTCATTCCACAGCCGGGGTGCCACAGCAGAGAAGGCCCTCCTCCTCTTGAGACCGCGGAACATGTGGCCCGTTGCCACGGAGCCCGGAGCTGCGTCCATCGGGGGTAGGGTGGGGGGAGCGGGGAAATTAGATTTTTTTTAAAAAAAGCACCTACCTTTGCACACGACCATTTGTGCGCTCCTCTTTCTATTTTAAAAAATGGCGGGCGCGACGGCTCTCTTCCTGAGGTCGTCGCACCTCACGTGAAATGGAGGAGGGATCTCGCGTTAATCACAATTATTTTAAAATGGATACTGTTGTTTTTATACTGCTGTTTTTATGTTTCTGATGGTTTTTAAAATCTTGTATACTTTTTAATGTTTACTATTTTTAACTGTTGCAAACCGCCCAGAGAGCTTCGGCTGTGGGGCGGTATATAAATGTAATAAATAAATAAATGCGAGATCTTCCCTCCTCCATTGCGGACTATCAAGTAGGTCTAGCTAAGGCCTTTTCCTCTTGCACAGAAAAAGCCAGAGTGTTGTAGTGTTGCTATGAGCCTCTCAGACTAACCTACCTCATAAGGTTGTTGTGAAGGTAAAATGCCTTAAGCTCCATGGACAGGAATCAGGATTTTTTTAAAAAATGTATAATAAAATATCATTACTAGCAGACTGTAGGGAACCAAGAAATAGGTTGGCTGGTGTGGAGGGCTCTATCCAACTTGCCACTTGAAACAACAGGCTACAATCCTTGTCCATAAGCAGATGTTATTTATTTTTATTTTATTTAAAATATTTCTAGGCCACCATTCAGGGCAGAAGCTTTTGCTCTTACAAAGAAGTCCCCTATCTTGCTTGAGTCAAAGTCCCTTGTATGGTGTCTGTCTAGGAGCATTTTAAGGAAGTGGTTTCTCCCCACAGCAACAAAACCCAGAAGGCTCAATTTAGAGACACCAGCTAAGATATGTTGCTGCTGGCAGTTCTAAAGGATTAATTTGGGAGGGGGGGAAATGCTGATGTGGAATTCATTTGAATGCTCCCCTCACTAAAAAAAACTCCTAGCATGTTTGAAGCAAACATGAACGGGAGAGTGGTTCAGGTAGTCTAGCCTTTTGTTGTTGTTTATTCATTCAGTCGCTTCCGACTCTTCGTGACTTCATGGACCAGCCCATGCCAGAGCTTTCTGTCAGCTGTCGCCACCCCCAGCTCCCCCAAGGTCAAGTCTGTCACCTCCAGAATATCATCCATCCATCTTGCCCTTGGTCGGCCCCTCTTCCTTTTGCCTTCCACTTTCCCTAGCATCAGCCTCTTCTCCAGGGTGTCCTGTCTTCTCATTATGTGGCCAAAGTACTTCAGTTTTGCCTTTAACACCATTCCCTCAAGTGAGCAGTCTGGCTTTATTTCCTGGAGTATGGACTGGTTTGATCTTCTTGCAGTCCACGGCACGCTCAGAATTTTCCTCCAACACCACAGTTCAAAAGCATCTATCTTCCTTCGCTCAGCTTTCCTTATGGTCCAGCTCTCGCAGCCATAGGTTACTACGGGGAATACCATTGCTTTAACTATGCGGACTTTTGTTGTCAGTGTGGTGTCTCTGCTCTTAACTATTTTATCAAGATTTGTCATTGCTCTCCTCCCAAGAAGTAAACGTCTTCTGATTTCCTGGCTGCAGTCAGCGTCTGCAGTAATCTTTGTGCCCAGAAATACAAAGTCTGTCACTGCCTCCACGTTTTCTCCCTCTATTTGCCAGTTATCAACCAAGCTGGTTGCCATAATCTTGGTTTTTTTGAGGTTTAACTGCTTTTCTGTCTGCAGGGAGGGTTGGCTGTTATCATAGGACCCTTCCAGACTAGGCTTTTAATGCCCTGCCTCCTTCACAGAATTTTATGGGGTTCCAGATGATGCCATCATTATCCACTTGTAATCCAACTCCTTTTCCCCCCACCAATTCTTCCATCTTCTTTCTTACCAGGGAAAATCCATTAAAGAAGGAAAGAGGGAATAGCTGCCCAATGCCTTCTCACTGAGCGTCATCAGACAGGGTAAAATCACATTTGCTTACCGTTGCTTCTCTGCCCGTGCATTTGTCCCTCATTACTTCCTCTTTTAAAAGAAGACGTAAACAACGTGCACGTGGCCCATTCAGTGGGCCGTTTTGATTGTGCGGCTTCTCCTGCACACAGCTGGAGATAGCGGCAACTTCCATCTTTAAAAATAAGTCCGACTTACTGGGGTGGTTTTTTTTTGTCGCGCAGAGAAGGCTAGAAGGGGCGGGAGGCACGTGGGAGGCAGACAATGTCATGAGAGGGACCCATGAAAATCAGTGAGTGCCCAGTAACGAGCGTGCAATGAAACGCTCGTCTGATGGAGCTCATTGTTAGTGCTGAGACCCCTCCTTGTTGGAAACACCCATAAGGAAGCATTTAAAAATGCATCAGCAATATACACACAAACACACTCTCGATATGTAGCCACAATTAGTAAAATCCAGGAAAAAACACTACCACTTGATTGTGCCGAATGTGCAAACTAGTCTCAATAGCAGCTAGACAGAGCAAAAGAGCTTCCGCCTCTCGCCATAGGACTGAAACGTGGCCCTGACTGTGATGCTACAAATTGCAGTGGCTCAGAACTGTTATCTGCCTTTCCATGCTCAAGAACAGGCTGCTTCCTCTTCATGGCTGGTAGTCATACCTGGTTGCACTGAGGGCTGAGAGAATTCTGAGGGTCACAGTCGCACGGTTGGCAGCCCTGGCCGCTTGCAATTTTCCAGTGATTCACCGCACATTCGTCACACTTGTCTCCCACCACATTGGGGAGGCAGAAGCAGCGCCCTGTTTCATCGTCGCAGGGCGTGTTGCTGCGGCTGCCCAAGATGTTGCAGGCGCAATCTGGAAAACAAAGCAGCCAGCCTTTTGGTCAGAACTGGCAGGGGATGCTGCGGCCAGAAGAGGAGGAACCAAAGCCATTCTACCCATTCTACAGAATGAAGTAGCAGACTGAGGCTGCAGGAGCAGGGTGGTGGTGGTGGGCAGAATTCTGAACTGTGTCGCTTCAGACCAAAAGTAGAGGAGTCCTACGCTTTCTCTTCCCGCCCTGTTACACACAAAGGGTTTGTGGAATTTGCCACAAGGGATAGGGATAGCTGCTAGATTAGCAGATGTCTTTAAAAAGGGAGTAGAGCATTTTATGGAAGGAATTAGTGGCTATATGGAACCCTTTTATTCAGAATATCAACTGTTGGAGAACAAACGGTATGGGAGGACTATTGCCTTCAGGCCCTGCTTCCCGGAGCCATCTGACTGGCCAGTATGGGAATCAGGTTGCTGGACTAGATGGACCCCTTGAGCTGATCCACCAGGTCTCTTCTTAGGTGAAAACCACTCTCCTGTATGAACCTGCCTGGAGCCTATGTTCTTCATCTGAGTCCCTATTAAGTGTCCTGCCTCTTGGAGGGGGGTGAGGTTGGCAGGGACTTCTGTGTAGCAGCACCCCAATTATGGAAC
Organism: Elgaria multicarinata webbii; assembly: GCF_023053635.1. Lineage (NCBI taxonomy): Eukaryota > Metazoa > Chordata > Lepidosauria > Squamata > Anguidae > Elgaria > Elgaria multicarinata. The sequence continues at coordinate 171,920,397 of NC_086171.1, forward strand.
TCCCTTTCCAGGGATATTAGGCTAGCTTCCTTGTTATGGGCCTTTATTCCACCAAGCATGTACTGATTAAGGTTGCTCTTTGATTTTAAAAGGTCCCCCTGATTTGTTGTGACATATTTTAATCAGCTTTGTTTTGGTTTAATTTGAAACTGTTGCATTTTATTGTGTGTTTGATCGAGCACTCATGAAGTGGAAGGATGATTCAACAATCAATCAATCAATCAATCAATCAATGTACTAAAACTAGCACATCAGCTTATGGTACTACACCTTTCTACCTGATACACTAGTTTGTCGGATACAAGGGTGAAACACACACTTAAGCTTTGAAAGATATGACACACACACACACACACACATCACCTACAATCTGAAGTGATATGCTTCAGAATTCCATCACCTTAATCTACCACTTCATGACATGCAATGGTATGTAAAAGCTCGAAGGCCCTCTTCTTCTCATGTTGCCTTGACAGAAGAGCAACCTCTACAGTGCAACCTTATTTAGGTGGAGCTTCTATTTAGAAAGCTATGTATTCCCCATTGAAAACCAGCAGTGAGTTCTAGCTGGTTCCTGATGGTATTGTGTTTGCTGCTGTTTCTTTTCTTGGGGGAGAGGGGGGTTGGCTGTTCTACCGTTTAATTAATTTGCTTTAAGCTGCTTTGGAGCACCTGAAAGAGTAGCCTCTAAATTGTAAACACAAACATGCAAACGTCTTTCTATACCACTCAGGCAATATGAAAAGTCCTGAGCATGCGGCGGTCAAATAGAGCTTCCCTACACGAGGCTGTTAATCACTGTATCTAATTTTGGTTCCATTGCAGAATTGAGATCTGACATTTGCTTTTCCATACATAAACTCTAGGTGGACTAGTGCTATAGCAGAATAGCAAAAACACACAAGTAGAAGCAGCATTTCCCAAAATAATGCCCCATTTCCCCCAATCTAAAACAAAAACAAAAAACCAAGTGTTCCAAAAAAGAAGAAGCAAAACTGGAGGATCACAACATAATCTAAAGAACCAGTAAATAACAATTAAGGTATCATGAGCACACAATAAAAGCCTCACGTAGAAAGCTCCCACACTGTGACTCTTCCCCCATGCTAGTGAGAGAGACGGGACCAGATATACACCAAACAGGATATAACACTTTGAAAGCAGTTTGAAAATGATACATGGAAAGTGTCCTGGGCCCCAACAGTTGTCAATACTGTTATAAACCGTTATAAAGCAGTAGTGTAGATCCTGCCAGGCTCTTCCTCAATGGCTTGAGGGTTCTTCCATTACCTGGTTAGGTAATGGAAGAACCCTCAAGCTCCCACAACACTGATATAATATAAGAAGTGAGTCCACATTATTTCCAAAAGTTAGTTTCCTAAAATAACATCAGAGGGGGCAACACTGACCCACCATCCCTGTAAGTACCTTGGCAGGGGCAGAAAGGATATAGTAAACCACACCCCTAACAGTAGCTACGTGCACCATCAGGATTAAGCAGGTGAGCAATAAAACTCCCAGAATTCTTCACCAGTTTGGACTGCAATCTAAGCTGGAGAACAACTACTGCCTGTTTCTTGCCCCCAACTCACACACCCATTCATCTCCAACCCACCCACTCAAACCTTCATACTGCCCTCCACCACCTTAGCTGGATGCTACAAGTAGGTCCCACCATCCACCCCACACGCCAGAGACCTTAGAAAATATAATTTCCCCAGGGTGCTGAGAAGTACCTTGGGTTAACAACCCATTGCAGTATGGAGAGCCAGACAACTATTCTGGGAGTGATTATATCTGCCTTGGTGGTATGGGGGGAGCTGAAAACCTTGAACCTGGAGATGGGGGTTGGCTTGCTGTGCAACTGCCAAGGTGATCCCCATCCACCTCTCAGCTACAAGTTGCAGACTTTGTGACATCACAAGCTAAGCGCCATTCCAAATTGAGTTTGGGGTGGGCTGTGCCCTGCAGGGTACTGATGCTATACTGTGACATTTACATGGGTTTTTCTGTACACACCTCACCTTTCTCTCTCAGAAGGCACACAGGCTCCTTCTGAGTCAAGGTAATTACATCCAACTCTTGCTGTCATCTGCTGCTATTGTTCTCCCAGATCAAATTTAACAAAAGTATATACTGCCACCTACTGAGAAGTAACTGAAGCCCAACAATACAGCTCATCACATAGCACAGTGTGCTGGGATTCCATTTCATTTCATTCCGAAATAAGGCAACATCTTCCTATGAGGTTGCTATGGAGGAGCCTTTGCAGAGAAGCAAGATGGTTTGGCAAAGCCAATGATCAGCTGAAACCACATACCACAACCTTCTCAGCATTGCGATCTGGCAGATAAGCATTAGGATCTGCAAATCTGGTGAAAGTAGAACTTTCCACACAAGTTTTCCTCTTGTTCCACCCTCTGGGGAAGGAGATGAATTTTGAGTTTTTCAACCTGTTCTATTTTTCTTTTAAAAAATATTTAAAACCACATTGAGACCAGGTATAATACCCACCACAACCAACTTAAGAATAGTGAGGTTGTGGGTTGTGTGAAAATGGGCCACCTTTTGCTCATGGTGAAGGGATCTTGTGACAGCACAGTCCCCAACATTGGTGGGGGTACATTGATGGTGCTATATAAATAAATAAATAAATAAATAAATAAATAATAATAATAATAATAACCCATTGTCTACTACACAATCAATCAGCCCCTTTGGACAGCACTATTAAGGAGGTTGTGCTCATAAGCTGTGCTCATGCTGATGCAGTCACACAAGCAAAACTTCACCAACAATCTAGTTTCAAAAGTTTCATCAGGTAAAGTGGCCACTTAGCTAGAGAAGATACAGAAAAGAAAATCTTCAGGGGATAAAGATCTTCCCCATGAGGGCAGTTCCTTTTTAAAATTTAAAGTAGTTTAGAAGGAATGGGTGTGTTTGAATCAAGGTTGGAAATAAAACCAAGTCACAATTGGATTTTAAATTTTCAAAAATGAATGAGCTTTTATCTGTTTCACTGTCCCAATAGTCCTACATGCAATAGGAAACTTGCAAAACACCTAGTAAAGCCTATCCCGTTTAAATCTGAATCTCCTCCTGCACTCCATTTGAAGATTCTGACCATGTCACTTGGCGCCTACACTGTACTCCTTCCGTCGCCAGCTGAAGACCTTTGTAGTTTCTCAGTATTTTAACACCTAATTTAACTTAAAGGTAAATTTTGCTGTTTTAATTTCGTATTTTAACCTATATCAATTTCTGTTCAGTGGTTTTATCCTGGTTGTGCTTTTTATATTGTATTTTGTATTTGTGTTTTTAGACTGTTGGTTGTTTTATTATGCTTTTTATGGTTTTAATTTTTGTGAACCGCCCAGAGAGCTTTGGCTATTGGGTGGTATAAAAATGTAATAAATAAATAAATATGTGGGCTTTATGATTACAATAGCTAGTCAATATTTATTTTCTTCCCAACCCATCCCCTCACCCTATTGTTACCATCTAGACTGATGGAAGAGAGCTGGAGATCTCAACAGCTTGTTTACAATTTTGTGCATTTTTTATTGGTCTTAATACAGGTATTTCCTGATCATGGCTTTTGGAATATTTTGTAATGGACCAATACAGGTGACTTTGTTTTAGAAATAAGAGTTTACTAAAGGGGATAATGTGAAACTTCACAAAATAATGAACAGTGTAGAGAGGCTGAATGGACAGAAATTTCTCTCTCTCTCTCTCTCAAAACATTGGGACTTGGGGTCATCCCATTAATTAATTGATTAAACTAATACAAAAGGAAGCATTTCTTCATCCAATGCACAATTTAACATACGGAATAAATAGTCATGAGAGCCACTGATGGCCACTAGCTGAGATGGCTTTAACTGAGGATTACGCAAAACAGAAAAGACAAAGATCCCAACAACAGCTCAAAATAAACACACAAGGGGAAAGCGGCATAACAGAACTGCACTAATAAGATAATTTTATACAGTATTTATAAATAGAGCACCATCAAGTGCTCTATTTATACTGTATAAAATTATCTTATTGTTCTAGTGCAGTTCTATTTGGGCTCTTACACTTTGTGTGTTCATTTTGAGCTTTAAAAGAGGATTCGACAAATTCATGGAGAATAGGGCAGGATCTACACTACTGCTTTAAAACGGTTTATAACAGTAGTGACAATGGTTGGGGCCCAGGACACACTCCACATACAGTTTTCAAACCATTTTCAAAGTGTCATATCCTGGTTGGTGTAGATCTGGCCCTCCTATGTCTCTTACTATCATTGTTAATGATGGGGCCTTCAGAAGCAGTATGCCTCCAATTACAAAGTGTCAAGGAAAATCACACAAGATGGCTATCACTTTCATGTCCTGTTTGGGAGCTTCCTAAGAACCTCTATCATGTTAATAGAGTGCTGAACAAATATATATATATATATATATATATATATATATATATATATAATGTTCTAATCAAGCAAGAAAATGCTTATATTGTTATCATTTTTATTTTTGCCTCTTGCATTTTTTAGAATTGGATAGCAGGGGGCTGGTCTAAAAAAGGCTCCATATCAACTTTGGGTTTATGAGATGAATCATTCTTATTTCCAGTAGTTTTGATTTGTCCAAAGGAGCACTTACAAGCTGGACACCTACCTTCTCCTGGTCTATCATAAAAGGTTCACCTCCTGTTCAGATGGATGATATCACCAGAAAGGGCAACTTTGTTTGTGAGTTCACTGTAATAAAGTGCTTGGAAAAGCCAGAACTGTCTCAGCTCAGTTTACTAATACACACAGACAAGTTCCCTTCTGGATTTATTTGGGATCTCACTAACCTCTGCAACCCTGGGGATTAGAGTTGGTTAACTGAGTGAATCCAGGCTTGCATAGATGGCAACGTTCTCCTTGCACGTTGTCCTTACAAACACAGACGCCTTTCAGGGGTTCACAACTGGATCCAGGAACAGTGCCGTCTGGGTCACATTCACAAGCTTAACAAACAAATAAAAAGGAGATGTCAAATCAACCACATTTTAAAAGTTCCAGGCTACCGCAGAAGGCAGGGCTGGCCCTATCATTAGGCAGGATGGAGCAGTTGCCTCAGGCAGCAGATACTGGGAGGTGGCAGCAAGGTGTTGGAGGAGAGACCTGTATGCCATGCTGCCTGCTCTGTTCCACCTACGTTAGCCTGCTGCCTTCAGGCACAGTGGTGAACACTGCCTCCTTATTAGTGCAGAAGACAGACTGCATGGGGATTTAGCATTGCTTCATCCTTCTTTATTTCTCTTATCCACCCTATTAGCAGATGGGATTGCAAATTCTTAGAGTCAGAGAGGAAACATGGTACCCAGGAAGCTCTGATGGCACAGCCTGATGCTAGAGACCAGGACTGGCCTGGGAGTGAATGTTCTGTTCATCAAAGATGAGCAGCTTTTGCTGCTGGGCACTCTTTGCTCTTTCTGTGTCAGGTGGAGCTAGGCAGTGACCTCACTACACACCATCCCAAACCCGGGAAACCACCAAGAAAGGAAATAGAGCAGACAGGTGGGGTGCTGGTGAGTTGGCTGGCGGTGGATTCCTCCTGAGCAATGAGTAATGCAGGGCTCAGCTCATGGGAGGAGGCCCACCTGACTCACTCACCATCATCTTCGCTATGACAAAAAGTAAGCAGAACCACTGTGGTTTAATCTTGCTGGCCAATTGCACCCTCTTCTTCCTGCCCTGCCATGACAGCCATGGCTCCACTACATCTTGCCACTGTTGTTAGATATGAGCATTATCGCCATCACATTATTGCCCTGAGCACATCAGCCAGGCAACTGGAGAGGCTTCTTGCCACCACTAAGGACAATTTCAAACTCTAAACATACCGGCTGGAGCAGCACGATGCGTGTCTGCCTTGGGTGTTCTTGCTTGGTATGTGCATATATGCAGTACATTCATGCAGAAACAAGATGTTAAGGAATACATACATACTAACAAGCCAACCAGGGGTAGGAAATCAAATTTGGCTTTCCTCTCTCCTTTCTGGTAATTGGTATCCTAGATCCCCCAAAAAATAGCTAAGGCGTGAGTTTTTCCTGGTCAGTTGGCAACTGATGTGGGTTGGATCCGGGATCTGCTTTCCACAAGAGAGGAAGGGCTTTATTCATGGAAAGTCTCTTTGCCCAATTTGGGGGGATGCCCCCCTTCCCACCACCTCACTATAACTCACACCATTCACAGGATCTCCTGACTCTCTGCGTACAAGTACAGAGACCTAGAGATGGGCTGGGAAAGGGAAAGAATGAGTTCCAAAGAATGGTTTGTATGGTGAAAGAAAAGGGAGCAGGAATAAGTGGGAGGAGACTTGGGTCACATTTTTTCTTCAGACTTAAATTCAGTTCAGGATCATTCCTTCTCTGCAAGAAAATCTGGAAACTGTGGTCTGGGGTTTTGTGGGGGAGGACTAGGGATCTCTAACAGGAATTCTCTATACTCTCAAGCAATCTACAATTTCTAGACTTCTTGGGGGGAAAGAATGATGTCAAATTACTGAAAACCGTGAAGGTGTTGCAGGAGTTAGCAGGAGATTATTTTATCTACTTAGCTTTCCTTCAGTTCCTTTCCTTTAGATATTTTAGAACATGAATTTTAAAAATCAGTAAGTCGCCTTGCATGTTTTAATAGCAATTCTACTCACCCTTGGCCTTTGGAATAGGGTAGGTGCCATATCTAAATCAAATAAATGAAAGAGCTCCTGGAGAAACACATTATGGAGTTAAGAGAATGCTTAAGCACCCACTTACGGAGACAGGCTTCTGGGTGGCCAAGGTCAAACCGCCGGTTACGGAAAAAGTTGGTCTTGCAATGTTCACAGTTCCTCCCTGCCGTATTGTGCTGGCAGTCTTCGCACACGCCCCCACCCATGCCCCCGTTGGCCTGGTATACTGCTGGGTCAAAGTGACACTTGTTGGAATGCCCATTACAGTTGCACCCTAAAAGAAAGAGACAAACCAATTCTCAGATGACAATCAATGAAAACAACGGCATTTAAGTTTTCAGCTTTGCCACTAGATGGTGCTTTAGTCTCCATCATCAAATCTATGGCAAGCATATAAAATGGGAAGAAATGAAGTCATGTTGTAGTAGTAGATCCACACAGAACATACGGTGGCCATTGAGAAAGAGACTTTCCATGTTCCCCCCCCCCCCTTTCATAATCTTTAATGTTGTTGGGAGGTGGGATTGGAGAAAATCGCTTGATCCTTTGTGTTGGAAATCATTTAACTCAAGGAGAGAGTGTGTTGGCTGGAACGAATAAGGCGCCACATTTAGGTTCCAGCTTCTCCTGACAAAAACTTCTGGGGTGCAGGGCTGAGAAAGAGAGGGGGCTCTGGAGAGCTTCTGCAGGTCATGGTAGGGTTACCCCCTAGCCAATCTGGCCTGCTTCTGTGCCTTTAGCACAGGGGCGGGCAATACACAGCCCACAGGCTGCATGTAAGTGTTGGCCATCCCTGCTTTAACAGCAGTCGACATGCAAGGGTCAGCAGGTGAAGTTTTTCACAGCACATAAACATCACCTGCTAATGTCTGCAGATAAAGCCTCTGTTAAAAGTCACAGGAGCAAGAACAAAAAAAATAATTGTTTTAAATGGCAGTCCTATTCATGGTAGAAATCATTGAACTAGATGGTTCATTGACTCATAGAATTGCATATTTTTAATCCACATACCACTGCAAGCATCTACATACTAACATGCCCAATGCAGCATTTTCCCTCTCCTAATTCCCGCTTCCATCATGTTTTAGCTCTGGAAAGACTATAGCTATGAGAATCCAAATGTTTCCCATGCAATCACAGCACACATGTGCTTGTGCAATATCAGTCCTCTTCGCAGAAGCTGGGAGTTATGAATCCATGGAAGCCTTCAGAATTGGACCGTAACTGGAATGGTCGGGTTCAATATGAAAAACTGAAAAGTCCCTTTCCTGTGCAAGAATCCTATTCACAAGTACATAAACATGGACACTAATTCTAAACATGTGATATTCATGTCACCTCTTAGGGAACATTAATTTCCTGGCAGTGAGTACAGTTTGCCTTTCTTGCTTTTTCCAAGCTGATGAAGGGAGTTTGGTCAATGAACAATCACTTTCTTTGTATGTAAAAATTGCTGCTATCTTCTATTTCAGCCACTTTTTAACATTCACTAGTAGATTTGTATGATTTCCCCCCTCTTTTGGCAGGGGGGGTTGTTATTGCTTACCTTACCCTGAACCCCACCCCCTTTTATGAGTCAGCAAATCCCAAACAGAGGAGAAACCATAATATCTTCAGTGACTACAATGTACAAAAGATATTTTAGAAATACCAGTTATACTCCTGAAAGGCTTTTTTTTTTAACAAAGAAAAGAAAAGTATGGTCTAATTTCCTAGGATGCTGGACAGGGATACGCACTGCGGCATTCGTTGGGGTTGTCATCTTCAGCAGGTCTCCACGGCTGGTCATTGTAGAAGGCTGCACAATGGTCACAGTTTGGCCCAGCAGTGTTGTGCTGGCACATGCAACGCCCATGAATCTGGAACGTAAAGGAAGCTTTGCTTTGAGGATGCCATAGCTCAGCCCGCTACCCTCTGGTAGGCTGAGAGTTCTCACATTGTGACTCCTTCTGCCTGGCCTCATTGAGGAAAAGTGTGCTTCTAACTTGGTCACAGGGCCACATTCCAGGTCCTCCCATCCTGATACGGGGGCCTTCTTGTGCAGACCAAATCAGAGCACCTGTTATCTGCAAGCCAAAAAACTATTGTGCTGATGCCAGTTGGATGATTTGTGGATTCAGTGAGTACAGTTTGCACAGAACACATGAAGAAATAGTACATAAAATCCTGCGCAGTCAATTATTGATTGACTTATTATTTTGCCTCTCACAGTTTAGGTTTGACTCTGAAACTATCTAGCAATGTGGAAAACTCCTGTCCAATCTAACCCGTCCCTGGCCAGAAAAGAAAAGAACCCACACCTTTTATAACCCTATTCAGAGAACCATTAAAGGAGGTGAAGGGAACTGAGACCTCTCCTCACCAGAAGCCTGCCAGCTTGTCTGGCCAATGCTCCTTCCATCCCCCTGCCCACAATGTGAAATGGTGGTATGGAAAGAGGATGGGGCGCATGAGCTGGAGGAAAGTTCCTCTGTCTATCCATAGTCCCCTGCTCCCCTTTGGAGCCGTTTCCCATCTGGAGGGGCCAGAGACAGCAAAGGTCCGGTCTGCATGATCAAACAGGCCACTGTGGCTTATTTAAGTCACGGTGGGCTGCAGCACATGCTGGAAGGTGTAGGCATCCACTTTCAATATTCAACGCCCAGCCATGGCTTGTCATGTTCTTCAAACCAAGGGACCATGTATTATGCATGGGTTAAACAACCCTCACATAACCCATGGTGTATTGTTGGGTTATGTGAGGGTTACTTATCCCTTTTGTTTAGCCTTCACATGATCCACTGTCCTCGGTTTCGCATAACATGCCAAGCAGTAGCTAGGTGTTGAATATGCAAATACTACCCAGCACATACTGCAGCCCACCATGGCTTAAATAAACTAAGGTGGGTTGTTTGGATCATATCAATCATCATTCTCTTCCTCAAGCATTCCTGACTATTTGTCCCTCCAAGCCTGAACCTGGCCAGGACAACAAGAAGGAAAAGGAAGAAATGCTGAGTGAAGGAGGGAAAACAATTCTCTTTGTTACATATACCCCGTTTCTACTTTTCCCTCTGAAAAGTTGGTAGTAGCTGTGTATACTTAGGACAAGAACCTGACTGAGACCAGGGCTGCTGGTCACTGAGCCTTAAGATAGTCAGAAATGGAATTTGAATCAGGCTCTTTAGCCTGTATGTTATAATTAACTTTTTATTTTTGCAGCTCAGAGCCAGCCAGCAGCAGATGGCAAGACCTTATCACCTCTGTCAGAGTCTGCATAGTACAAGAAACTCTCTCCATTTTCAGAGGCACAAGGGGCTTTTGACACATCACAGCAAGCCTGTAGGAACACATTTTCCAAATGAGAGGTCAGATGGCACAGCGGGCCTATGAGACTCTAAGGATACAGCTGGGAAGTCCTACAGAGGAGTGTTTCCCCATCATTGCCCTCACCACAGCATTGGGTTCTCCAGAAGACACGTCAGCAGCAGCGCAGCGGTCTGCATGGCCATGACAGAGGCAGCTGCCTCGCACCTGCACCTCAGTCAAGGCATAGAAAGCACTGGGCACGCGATACCCCTGGTGCGGAGGGTGGGACAGCTGGGTGAAGTTGACTCTCAAGTTGGTGAATTCAGCCAGTTCTATTTGAGACAAAACACAAACACACACACCTGAGAGAAGTAGCATGACAGGAGCCAAATTCTTTAGTGGAGGGAACAATGACCAAATGAAACATATATAAAGACCTGAAGGTGTGGCTTGGGTTTGTCTTTCTTGGCAAAACCATTCGTGGAAGGGAGGGTCCGAATCACCACATTTAAAAGTCCAGTCCCCATATCAGCATGTGGAATCCTGGGTCAAATGTCCTGGGGCTCCTGCAGGGCCTGAACCAGGCCAGGCCAGGCTCTTTCTTTAAAAAAAAACATTCCTTGATCCCTGACAGTGAGGAGCGCACCAGGCCGCTGCAGTGAATGACCAAGCTGCCCTCTGAATCCCTTCCCAATGACCCTAACATCGCATTGCTCTGGACTGATGCTATGTCAGGAACACTAGGGAGGGATTAAAATGCCGTCACGTGCACTCAGAGTGGCCATCTAGCGTGCCTCACTGCAGCTGCCCAATGCATCTCTCAGGACAAAGAAAAAAGTTCTTAAAGGGGTTCCTCTGTGCTGGCAGCCTGCAATAGCCCTGGTGCTGCAATTACATTTCATTGGGAGGGAAACCCCAAATCACCCAAATTATGTCTGAAAAAACACAGAACGGCAACTTAGAAAACATTGGACTGCAATGATTTGACAATGACATCTTCTGAATTCTTTGTTGAGCAGCGCAATATGTAGCCCTCCAGAACTTTTGGCCTACAACTTCCATCATTCCTCACCATTGGCTATGCTGGTTAAGGCTGAGGGCAGAGCCAGTGCCAGACTATTTTGCACCCTAGGCAAGGCGAGCTACTTGCACACACCCACACCCAAAATTGCCAACTTCAATTCAGGTGTTCAAGAAGAGTTTCTGAACTATTATATTTTCCTTTTATTATGTTTTTTTTTTCTAAAAGCAGCTAATTTGTATAAAACTGTGACCCTTAAAGGGCAGTACGGCGCCCCTCTGAGGTCTGCGCCCTAGGCAGCTGACTAGTTGGCCTAATGGTAGCGCTGGCCTTGGCTGAGGCGAGCTGTATGCCAAAACACCTGGTGGGCCACAAGTTGCCCATCTCTGTGCTAGAACCTGTAGTAGTATAACTAGTTGGGATCCTCTGCTCTCCCAGAAGCAAAGTCAAAAGTACAATAACCGGGGTGGGTGGGTGGTTCTCTCCTTCTGTGAAACATTTGCTATTTCCCCAAGCCTGATGATATCTCCCTCTTGTGCATGGATGATGCCATTTGGGCTATATAAGGAGTCACTTTCCTTTCTCTGTCTCTCTCTCTGATAATGAATTTGCTATTTGTATATCTAGGTTATCTAAATCATCACTTTAGAAACAGGGCTGGGGAGAAGATAATAATTGCGCTGATTTGTTTCCAAAAACCTGATATCTTTTCAGACCGAACTCAAGGGCAGAGAGGTTGTTTATAGAAAGGCATAGCACTATTTTCAGCCCTTGAAGGATTAGATTCCAAATGCCACCAAGGGAGTTAAAAAAACAAAGTATCAAGAATAACAGCAAGCATTGCCATCCAGCTGCACCTGCCAAGCAACGTTTGTAAGGTAGATGCAGTTCCAGTCCTTTCCTCTCTTTAAAATGTGTGTATGGAGAACCTGCATTCATGTGCACAAGCCAAAGTTGAAGTATTCTCAATCAAATTAGAAGGAATCTACTTATTTAAAACATTTCTTGGCTGCCTTTCAAGGCAGAGGCCCTCACAAGGCAGCTTACAACAATAAAATACATAAAATATTAATGTAACAGCTATAAAATATTAAAAGCAATAAAAACATTATCTCAACAAAACAGCAGTTAAAACAATAAAACCAACCCTAAAACCAGCAGGAACAGCAGCAGCAGCAAAACCAACAGGATCAAACAAGTTCTGCTCCCTGTAATCTCCCAATTAAATCTCTAGCCTGCAATGAAGCCCATACCCTACAGACATAAATATATACCTACTGTGGATTCTTTGGCTTTCAGAGGTCGTCATCCCAGATGCAAGGCCAACAGGGTTGAACTCAATCTTAGAAGAACAAAGATGGAGAAAAATGATTATGGTGGAAGTTCGTTCTATCCTGCCTTTCTAGAAATTCATAAATGCGATGTGTACCAGAGAGTGGGGTTCAATCGAGATCATCCTAAAGCTTCCCTTCAGTCCCTCCCTGTAGTGGAGACACCTTTTGAGCAGATTGGGCTGGACATTGTAGGGCCGTTTACACCACCCACCAAGACGGGGAAGCGCTTCATTTTGACTGCGATCGATTTTGCCACTAGGCACGCAGAGGCTATTCCCCTTCTGACTAATAATGCTGATGCTTTGGCTAAAGCCTTGTTATCTGTTTGCTCTCGCCTAGGAATGCCTCGAGCTATCCTGTCGGATCGCGGACCAGGGTTTATTTCCCAACTACTTCAGAAGATGTAGGACTTGGGCAGTGTGGAGCATGTATTTTCAGTTCCTTACCATCATCAGACAAATGGGCTGGTGGAGCAGTTTAACCATACTGTGGGGAAGATGGTGTGGGCTTATGCAATGGAACATCCTGCGGATTGGGATCAGGGGCTGCCTATGCTTCTTTTTGCATACCGGGACTCAATTCAAGAAAGTCTTGGGTTCTTGCCAAACAAACTAATGTTTTGGCGGTGTGTTCGCAACCCCCTTACCCTGCTGAGGGAGGAGTGGGAGAGGAAAGTGGCCTCCAGCCTTCAGTCAGTGGTGGCGTTTATGCAAAAATTGCAGAACACCTTACAGAATGTTCAGGAGGTGGCCCAGCAGAACTTAGCCCAGGCCCAAGAAACCCAGCAGATGTGGTATGATCCCTCTGCCCAGGCCCGAGTGTTTCAACCGGGGGACCAAGTCCTGGTGCTCAAGCCACTCAGACTGGACAAGCTTGCTCTTAAATGGGAGGGCCAGCTTGTGGTTAAGCAGAAGTTGGGGGAAGTGAACTATTTGCTGGAATATCCTGATTCACGGCAGCAGCCTAAAGTGTTTCATGTGAATATGTTAAAGCTGTATGTTGACCGGTGGGATTTTGTGTTTGGATTACAGCCGGACAAGGAGGAGGTGGGAGAGCCGGCGGATCTGCTGGAGGAAAGTCAACAAGCTGGAGGGGTGGAGAGTGTAGTTCTACCCCGCCCCTCCTTGTCCTCAGCTCAGCGTGCAGGGCTCCAGCAGCTGCTGGGGGAGTTTGCTTCCCTGTTTTCCAAACACCCAGGGAAGACTTCCTTAGCGCAGCATTCCATTCTTACGGGAGACCATCCTCCCGTGCGTTCATTGCCTTATCAAGCCACTGGACAACAAGCTGCAGACATTGAGCGTGAGCTACAGGTTATGTTAGAATTAGGAGTGATCCAGCCCTCCTGTAGCCCTTGGTCTTCACTGGTGGTGCTTGTGGCTAAACCACCAGGGGGGAGGGAGTCCGTTTCTGCGTGGACTTCAGAAAGGTCAATTCCCTGACCCAATTAGATCCAATGCCTCATTCGGATCAGCTGATTGAGCAGCTAGGGGGAGCCAAGGTTATCACTACCCTGGATTTAACTAAGGGGTATTGGCAGGTGCCCCTGGATAAGGAAGCTGCCCAGAAATCTGCTTTTGTTACTCATAAAGGACTCTTTGAGTTTACTGTGTTGCCCTTTGGGGTTAAAAATGGTCCAGCCACATTCATGAGGTTAATGGATGGGCTTCTGGACGGGCTGGGGGACTTTGCCTGTGCCTATTTGGATGATTTGGCTATTTACTCCCATACATGGGAGGAGCATCTGTCTCATGTGGGCCAGGTGTTTGATCGGGTCCAGGTGGCAGGGTTGACCATAAAAATGTCAAAATGCCAGTTTGACCTAGGGGAAGTGGTGTACTTGGGGCATCAAGTAGGGGGAGGAAACATCAAACCCCTAGAGGCTAAGATCGAAGCCATTCGGGACTGGCCTGTGCCCAGGACCAAGAAGCAAGTGCAGTCATTCCTGCGCTTGGCAGGCTACTATCGACACTTTGTGCCCCACTTCAGCGCTGCGGCTGCCCCCCTTACGGACCTGTGTCAGAAACGGAAGCCTGTTCAGGTGCAGTGGACGGCCATATGCCAGCAGGCTTTTGATTTGTTAAAAACTCGGCTAATGGCTGCCCCTATTCACTTCCAAGACCGGGGTGGGGGCGGTGTTGCTGCAAGAGGGGGAGGATCAGCATCTTCACCCTGTTGCCTACCTGAGCAAGAAAAAGCCCTGTCAACTACTGAGAAGGAATGTTTGGCTATTGTGTGGGCAGTGGGAAAACTGCGACCCTACTTGTGGGGGCAATGCTTTCAACTCCAAACTGACCATTCCCCTTTGTGTTGGCTGTCCCGCATGAAAGGCTCTAAGGGCAAATTGTTGCAGTGGAGCTTAGCTTTGCAGGATTATGACTTTGAAGTTTCACACATTTGAGGATGGGATAATGTTTTGGTGGATGGGTTGTCCCGGGTCCATATTCTAGCTGATTAGGACCTAAATGATGTGTGCATCCTTTTTGGAATGCGGGATGGGGGGATGGATGAAGGGCTTGGAGGAACTGGGGGGGTGTGAAGCCTCATCCTTCAAAAGGGGGCATGTGAAGGACAGGGGTGCAAATCTGTACCTTTAATTCTGCTGTTGCTATGGGGTTGTAAGATCTGCCCCTAGGAAGGATCTGCGGTCTATTGTTCAAACTGGCTGTGCCAGGCTTTGGTGGCTGCCAGCCAAGGTCATCCCTGTTCAAGCCAGTCCAACTCCCACTGGCACCTGGAGATTATCAGGGCGGTGGACAAACTAACGGGATTCAGCTGTGGGAAAAAGAGGTGGCTTGGCCCCTATGGGAGGAGGGAGGGCTATAGCCTGAAAAGGGCACTGATTGGTCTATCTAAGTCATGGGACTTTTTATCCCAAAAAGAGATAAAAAGCTCTATAAAGAAGATCCTCCATCTTCCTTGGAGGTGCGTGCATATGTTAGGTGGGAAGGTCAGGTCTGTGGCAACCACAGAGGTTGCCCGGAGTTAGAAAGGTTTTTTTATGTTTTAACATGTGTGGGTATTCTAGAGAAGGCCAGAAGGATTTCGGCTGGGTGTGGGGTCGTATGAATGCTTCTTGGGGTAATGGCTAAGTATTAGAGCTTTTCCTCACTTTCTTTCCTCACTCTTCCTTTCCCACATTCCCTCTTCCTCCCCCCTTCCCTATTCTCCCCCTTCCTATTTTAAAAAGGAGCTGTTTTATGACCAAGGCCTTACGAGTTAGTTTTAGTGATTGCAATAAAGTTGCTTTGGTCCCTAAATGTGTGTCTGTGGTTTATTCCCGTGAACATCTGGCTCGTCCCGGTTGTGGACAAGGCAGGGAGGTGGATTGCTTGGGAGTTCAGGACGTTTGGTCCAGGAACCTACCTTGCAGGGTTGTCAGGTGGACCCTGACATCCTTTACAACTACCATGCACGAGAGAGAGGAAGGTAAAATCTTCCTCCCTTCCACTCCCTTTAGTTGGAGTGCTGCCATAACAGCTGCCTCAACCAGGTAGCTGCTGTTTAAAGGAAAGGGGGACTGGAATTCTTTTCCAGTTTGGAATTTAATCCAAGCTGGAGGAGACTTCAGGGCCCCCATAATGTTTGCCTCCTTTTGGGAGCAAGTATTACGGCCTCCAAAGCTCATATTTTCAACTGCCATCAGTCCCAATCAGTTAGAATGCTAGCAATTGTAGTCCAAAACATCTAGAAGTGAAGGCTATTCTAGAGGTTTTCTAAGTTTGGTGAAATCCACATAGTCTTTCTAACTCAATGAGTTTATTATACCTTCCCGCCATTTTGTGGAGGTCTATGATGAGTCTGCATGTCCTGGCAACGCACATCCTGCCAGGACTGAGGGAGGCCTCTTGAGATCCAAGGAAATGAAGTGGCACAGTCTGTGGACAAGTACTGATAAATGTTCCAGGTATTGCCAAAGTCAGTGGAACGCTCAACCACCATGCCAACTGGCAGAGGACTCTGGAAGGACAGGGGGAAAGAAATATGAACAGGATTCAATAATCGTACTCCCTACTCTTCCCAAAAGGAGATGAGAGCCAGGCTCTGGCATGTCAGGTGTGCCTGAGGCTTCCTCTGATGAACCTCACCCATCCCCAACCCAAAGTTCAGCTGAAGCCTGGTAGTTGTTTTGGCTGTGCACTTGCTGAGAAAAAGCGGAGAGCCAAAACAGGCCTCTAGGTCTCCTGTTTTCAGTTCAGAGCTGGAAGGGGGCGGTAAGGCAGAGGCACATGGTTTAGTCTCTTGGCCCAATGGATACTCTGACCTTGTCAGGTACAAAGAAGCAGGGATTTATTTTCTGCCTATGCCCAGCTCCAAGGTTAGAGCTGGAGAGAAGGGCAGGGAATTTTTTGTTTCAGGCAAAGCAAGAGGTCTGGGACAAGACCTGCCACTTGGGAGGAGAGGGTAGACAACCAATCTTTGGCAAGAACACATGTTTGAGGGGTCAGTAAGGCCAACCAAAATTCATTGACTATTTGATAAGAAATGTTAATGAAACACATTGAGTTGGATGTAGCCCAAATTGGATCCCACTGAAATCAATGGGCCAGTTTAGACATAATTAAAATACCACTGATTTCAATGAGAACTAACTTAGGCTGGATCCAAGCTGAATGTTTTTCTTCACTTGTTTTTAGGGAACCAGTTGGTGTGCTTTATCTGAAGCCCTGATAAGGCTGCAGATTCAGATTTTTCTTGTCTTCCAAAGGCCATCCGAATCAAAGTTACGACCCCCAGTGACTAATTTTAGGGCCAAACACATACCCTGAAGTCCAACAGGATGCTACCGAGCTGAAACCTTTTATCCAAATCTAGTTGGAGAGAGACTTGATTTACATCTGAGGAGACACAAAAGAACCATTTTCAGAGCAGCAGGTCAAGGAGGTTATGAAAACAAAGGGCTTTTCCTGTCAGCCAAGTCACCCATTTCCTCTTTGCGTTTAATCCACTGGAACCCAAACCCTGTTTGCTGATTCTACACAACCCTTGCCCCACTCAGCCCAACATTCCTATCCTAAGATTTCCAACTGAGACGCTGCTTTACAGCACGTCCGCATCAGGTGTTCGTTTGTGTGTGCTTTTCTGGAAGGCATGTCAGGAAAGACAGGGCCTTACCATTCTGGGACTGCCACCACCGCGTGTCTCCTGCAGAAGAGAGGACGTTTTCCACCCGGTGACTGTTGAATGCGTGAGGGGTTCTGGAATCACATCGGCAACATTTCATTTGCCACTGAAACACAGCAAAAGGCAGCTATCCGATTAGGAAGCACAGAAAATGGGATTTCCAAGCCCTATTGTTTAAAAAGGTGTTCTTCAAATTTGAATAAATTTAGAAGAGCCACACTGGATCAGGCGAAGGATCCATCTAGTCCACCATTGTCTTCATGCAGTGGCCAACAAGCTGCCTGTAGGAAGGACATGAGTGCAATAGCGCCCTCCTGTTCATGTTCCCCAGTAAGTCGTATACATAAGAACAATGAGTAGTGATTAGTAAGTAGCCCTTCATATTCCTCCAGAATTTGTCTATTCCCCTTTTAAGCCATCTAGATTGGTGGCCATCACTACATCTTGCGGCAATGAATTCCATAGTTTAGCTATGCACTGTATAAAGAAGTACTTCCTTTTATCTGTCCTGAATCTCAAATTCAAAGTCAGATGCATTGTGCATAAAGGTATAGCTCATCTTGGATAATGTGGAAAGGGGAAAATACATTCTTTTTGGATTAATAAATTTAGGGTGCTTCCAGACAAGGCTTTTCTCGTGCAATTGCCTTGCCTCATTCATAGAATTATCCCATTGCTTCTTCCATATTTTTTCCACATACACACACACACACACACACACACACACACACATCCATGAAGAAGGAAATGACATTATAGCAACACAATTGCTAAATTGACTATATGGGGGAAAAACAGATTTAAAACTTAGTAAGAAAATGTTTCTGTGGCGGACTTGGACGAGTAAGTTTATATTTACCTTGGATCAACTAGTGGGTGCTGCTGGTGAGTTTTTGTCGTTCTAGGCTTTGCGTGCCAAATTCGATTTGCCCACTAAAGCTGAATGGCAATATTAAGAATCTAGGTTTGGCCCTGCTGCTTTTACAGCTTCAGAGTCCCTTTCGCTATCAGAAACACTTATTGAGTCTGATTAATTATATGAACCCACAATCCATGTTTATCAATAGTTATTATAAAGTATTACCAGCCTGCGCTGGTAACGTCTAGGGCTGATTTCTGTAATGGAGCTGCCTGCAGATTTAGTTCAGAAACCTAAAGCGGCACAAAATATGGCAGTCAGGATGATCTCTGGGACATCCCGTGGGGACCATATGACACGGGTTTTAAGACCTTACAATGGCTGCCAATTCGTTTCTGAGCAAAATATAAAATGCTGGTTCTTTCCTTTAGAGCTCTATATGGTCTAGCTCCAAGGTACCTTAAGGAGCACCTCCTCCCCTAGGTTCTAGCCTGCCACTTCAGGTCCTCTGAGGGTCCGCTTTAGGTCCTCTGAGGGTCATCTGTTGTGACTGCCTGATGAGAGATTGGCAGCCACACATCATAGGACCTTTTCCTTTGCCGCCCCTCAGCTGTGGAGTGACCTGCCGGTTGAAATGCGCCTGCTGACTTCTTTGAATGGCTTTAAGCAGGAACTAAAGACTCTATGATTCCAGCAGGCCTTCCGTTTTTAGAATCTGATGGCTGACCATTAAAAATTGTTTTTATGCTGTATGGCTTTACTGATTGGTTTAGCTTTTTAAATTTGTTTTTAACATATTTACGCAGCCTATGGTATTGTTCTAGTTATTGCTTTATCTTGTTTAAATTGTTTTAATTTTGTATGCTGCCTAGGGTATTCTGTAAATAGGTGGAATATAAACTGAATAAATAATAACTACAATGTGTAATACACACACACACACACGCACTGAAGGCATGCATTGAAATTGCCAAATTTAAATGTGTGTAGCACATTTTTCCTGTTGTTGTTGTTGTTGAAATTTCACAATAAAACAAATTAATTTAAAAATAGCTGCACTATGTCTTGATTGGTTGGTAGCAATACTGTCCATCTGGAAGAACCTTTCGCTACAGGGGGAGGAGGGGACTGGCCAATTTCTAAAGCAGATGTTTAAGAGACTGGCTCCTTTTCTCTGCATCTTTAGTCAATCAGGTCTCATTACTTATATATGATATTCCTAACTTCCTATCTATGAAAATATGAGGCTGCCTTAGGCTGAGTCAACCACTGGTCAACCATCTGCCTAGTGCTGTCTGCTCTGGCTGGTGAGGGCTCCACAGAGCCTGAGGCAAAGTGTTTTTTTCCCAGCCCTGGTACTGGATGTCCATTTTAACTGGAAATGCCAGAAACCCAGAAACTTAGGCAGGTACTATTGTGCTATGGCTGCTCTACATCCTCATTGAAATTTTCACAAAAAACAGGATTTGTCCAGACTTTAGAGGAAAAAAGGTTGAAGAGCACATAACCTGCATACATAAGCTAAATAAAATAAAATAAAATAATAATTAGCCTTGTACAAAAAATTTCCAGCCATATGTCTCCATATGCTTCTACTCAAGTTTCATGAGAACAAAAGCAAATTAAGTAGACCTTAGTGTTTGATCTGTACCAGTTAGGTATTGTGTCCTTCTTCTTGGGATGTTAAATGGCTTCAAGATTAGATTACTGCACCTCAAGCCTCAGGAGAGGAGGGCAGTGTTAAGTATATCTTAGCATTAGCTCTATACCAGTGAGACATTATGTCCTTCTTCATGGGATACTCCTGGGTTTGAGATTAGGTTACTTATCGGCCAAGATATTCTATCCACTTTATGGCAGAAATCCAGCAAACACTACAATCACCCGTGTGTGTGTGTGTGTGTGTGTGTGTGTGTGTGTGTGATCAAAATGCCCGAAAGGCACAGCCTGTAGCCAGTGTGCAGCACGTAACAATGTGTAGCATGCAGTGTACACAGCAGCACACTTGCAATACAGGATCAAATTGCGGCAAGACAAACCTTCCATTTCACACACTCCAAACAAATGTACCCCCTTTCCTCCCCCAATGTTAACAACTCTACAAAGCGGCACTGAAAATAGAATTCCTTCTATAGGTTTCAAACAGGGCCGGTTGGTATTTTCCCAAATGCAGATTCGCTACCAATAGGCCTAAATACACAGGAGAGAACAGTACTTTCCACCTTGTTGCTTTATATCTTGTCATTGGTTCATTAAGTGATCAACTTCAACTTTGCTTTTTTTCAGATCTTTACCTCAACTCAAGTGTGGGGTGTAATGATATTTGCCATGCCTCAAAAGGCTAGCGACAAATGCCCAATTTTTCAACGTTCCTTGGTCAGCCTTCCCCTGGGGGATGTTTCATCTGGGCAAAGTAGATGGCCTTTGTCTGAATCTCAAAATAGTTCCAGCCTAGACCCCTCCCTTGATACCCTCTTCCTCAAAGTGTCAAACAGCCCGCAAGCTGCTTGAGTGGGTGAAAGGTTACTAGGTGGGAAGTCAAGCCAAGCAAAATCCCTCTCTCAGCTTGAGTGAGTAATTCAAGAAGCAAGACCGGCTGGGCAATCCCTTACGTTTTGTGCACAAACGGCTTAAAGGGAATTCAGTCCCAACTTAACAAACAAATACTAAAAGATGACAGGGCAGGCTAAGTCCTGGCTCGAAACAAAGAAAGAGCCTTTCTATTTGAATGTACCTCTGCATTATAAAATGGGCAGTAGAAAGCAGAGTAACAATGCAATCTTATATATGTCCACGCAAATGTCAGTCCCATTGAATTCAATGGTGCTTACTCCCAAGAAAATGGCTAGAGAATTACATCCTAAATGAGATCATAAAAAATAAGTTCATTACAGGGCTGTACACGCCCCACGATTCACTTCGGAGGCTGATTTGGAGCTTCTAGATAGCCCTGACGTGACTCAGGGTGCTTCAGGCCTGGGTCAACCCACTTCAGATCCAGATCCGTACACCCCAAGGTGGGTCAGCCGCTGTGGGTTCCTGGATGCTCAGGAAAACTGGACGCGAGTCAGACTGGGAGTCTATTGGTCTCCCCCTCCCCACTCACCTCCTGAACCCAGAGCTACTGCGCCTGCCTGCCCGCAGGACTTACCTGAGCCATCCTGCAGCCATGTGTCCTCAGTGAGACCTGCCCTTTTAAAAGAAGATGGGGTCTCTGTGTTTCCTACATCTAAGGATGCAAGCTACAACGGCTGTAAAGGGTGATTTCTGTAGTCTGCATCCTCAAATGTTTGAAACTACAGAGCTACCATCTTCTTTTAAAATGGCCCTTCCCATGGCTGCAGGATGGCTCAAATAAGGCCTGCGGGGGGGGGGGGGGGCAGCGGCTTACCATCGCCCTGGATTGGACTGAGGTCATACACAGACATAGTTTGGATGCAGGGTTTGGACCTGAGGTAATGCACAGCCTTAGTTCACTATACTGATAAATGCTGATGTTATTTACATGCGACATTCAGGACAGACAGTGGTGCACCTAGGACTGGACTTTGGGACTGAAATTTGGGGGCCTCAGGTGGACGCAATGGCCCTAGCAGGGCTGATACTGCTCATGGAAGCTTCCTTTCTTCTTATTTTCAGAAGCATGGTATAGTCAAGGCTGGCTAGCTGGACATATGCATGCTTACCGATGCTCATTTTATTATTTTTACTTTGAAAAATGCTTCAGATTCAGTTGCATGAGTTCCATAGGACTCTCCTATCCTCTTGCCCACCCCCATCTGCTCTTGCCTGCCCCTCCTCCCCTCTCGCCTACTTGCAGGACTTACCTAAAAACTCCACATGACTGGCAAGTCTACGGCAGGCCAGAGTGGAGGACAGGCAGCTTGCCATCATGTGGGAGGTTTCAGGTAAGTCCCGCAGACAGGTGATTGGGGGGCAGAAACTGCCATTGAGCTGAATCAGCCCCAAGCACTTTGGCTGCTTCAGGCTGAGGTGACCCAATCCAGTCCTGAACTGGATGTGGGCTGAGGCAGGCCAAATCAGCCTGCTTTGACTTGGATTCGGGCTTTGGGACAGAGGTGAAGCACATCTTGAAAAGCATGGAGTGGTAGTGGGGAGAGGGAGAAGAGAAATGTTGTGTGCTTCACAACTTAGGGAATACACATGGCCATCTAAAGATCCGCCCCATAAGATAATGAAATCCAGTGTCTAAATTTTAGTTTCTAAAATTACCTAGGTAATTGGACTTGTTACATAAAATACTGTGTTAAAATTCAATTAAATCCTTACAAAGTGTTTAATTTTCAATTAAATCATCACGAAATGTAAAATAAGAAGTGAAACAATGGTATCCCCAAAGTGTAAGCCCCAATAGGAAATCCTCTAAAAACACATGGAGAATAAAAAGCTTCAAGAGCTTTTTAAAGGGGAAGGGAAACAGAAGCAGATATCTGGCGGGTGCAATTTGAGAAATCTATAGGCTATATATACTAAGAGCAAATATAGTGGTCCCTCCTCAGCTCACTTCACTCTTGAACTGCTGTCTTTGGCCAACAAAACTACACGTTGTTCTTTACAAGTGCTAGCAGTGAATTTATAAGTTCACATTTTCAAGGTTAAACGCATTCGTATTCAGGACAGGAATGTTTCATCTGGCATACGTTTAGAAAAACTCTGTTTTAATTAACTTCCTCAGCCGCCCTTCCCTCTGAGCTTCAGACTATAGACACTCCCTCCAACACTGTATACTTTCTTGTACTTGTTTTGTGTAAATCCATATGCTGTCAACGCACTGAATGGTAGGAAATGGTTTATGTCCCAGTATCCCTTACTTAATCACAGAGGATGCTGGGATGCAACAACCATCCCAAGGACTCCATTAAGACATTATATTTACCAGTAAGCCCAACATCTGGGGCTGTGCCAAATAGCTCCACCTTCGACATCATGCACATCAAGTAGCCCTTCCTCTTGGTGCTTGTGTATACAGAGTGAATCATAGAATCATAGAATAGTAGAGTTGGAAGGGGCCCATAAGGCCATCAAGTCCAACCCCCTGCTTATTGCAGGAATCTAGCTTAAAGCATTCCTGACAGATGGTTGTCCAGCTGCCTCTTGAAGGCCTCTAGTGTGGGAGAGCCCACAACCTCCCTAGGTAACTGGTTCCACTGTAGTACTGCTCTAACAGTCAGGAAGTTTTTCCTGATGTCCAGCCGGAATCTGGCTTCCTGTCTGCAGGAAGGGGCCTGCACAGTTGGGGTTCCAGGTTGCATGGAAGCCCTACTTGCACATGTTTGCACAGATACCGTGTGTGTGTGTGTGTGTGTGTGTGTGTGTGTGTGTGTGTGTGTGTGTGTGTGTTACTGGTTGCGCCCAACAGTAGGGCAGAGCTACACAGCATACCCCAACCCCCAGCTTGTTCAACTTACTGGTATAAATATGGGTAAACCAGCATGCCCACCCAATGCTTCAGTCCCCCTGTTTCTGCAGCTTTTCCTTAGCCAGATGATAGGCAGAGAGAGGCAGGCATCAGGAGGAAGAGGTGCACATTGCTCCCAGAATTGTTTCTCCCTATTACTTTCCATCCTCCTCCCATCCTCATTGAACCCATTTTCCTCAAGGAAATGTTAAGAGGAGATGTACTAGAACATCATGGAAGATTGTCTTTCTCCCATACTGTCTGAAGAAGCTGAAACCCTTTAAAACCTAGTCCATTTTTGCTTAGTGCAACATTCTGGGCCAAAAGAGCTGCTGTAATTCCAGCAGGGCTTTGCATTGGCTCAAATCAAGGCCATGCTATGTTGGAAAAGATGTGCCAAACGGTCTGCCTGCTGAGTTTGGAAACCTCCAGACTTGGACCCTGAAACAGTTGGACCCTGAAATAATCATTTCACGAGGCAACTCTGTCAAAATCTTGTTTTTTTTTCATTATTTGGGAAAGCTAAAATTAATGCTAGAAGCTGCCCTGAAAAAATTGTGTAACATTTTGTTGCTTAAGAGGGGTTTTTTTGCCCATTTATTGAAACTGCAGCATGCAAGAGGAGGCATGTGTCTCAAAGTTCCCCAGGGCAGATGGAATGACCGGCCAGCAAAATAAAGTGATGGTTCGTACTTTGGCTTGATGCAAGATCATGCTGCTTTGGAAGAGCTTTACCAAATGCTCTGCCTGCCAAACACATTGGACACAGTCACACTTGGACAAGGACATTCGACAGAAATGTGGAAATCATCCCTCACTGCTTTAACTCATTACTTCTTTGGGGACAAAGACAGGTTGTGTGGCTAAGTGGACAGGGCACAGCCTCAATGATTGAAGTATGTATCCCCACTGCATTGAAGCCATGGGGCGCAGGCATGGGGTCCATGCCAAGGGAAAAGGATAAAGGAGGGGAGGCAGTTCAGCCAACTGTTGCCTAACCATGGAGGCAGCAGGCAGCTGTGACTTTCTAGCAGTTGAGCTGGCACAGAAGGACCCTAGCATGAGGCTCTTTGCTACTGGCAACGGGGTCCAAGACGTCCCTGTACCAGGGGGCTGTCTAAACACTCGGAAAGCATCAAGGTGGGTGCGCGGTGTTGCGGTGTCAATTATACGATGATTGCGCACCCACCCTGGGGCTGTCTGCTGAAGCTGCGAAGAAAAGAAGTTGGGGACTTACCCTGACATTTTTTCTCCAGAGCAAGGCCAAGATGTGCAAGACAGCATCAAGACAGCCCCTTACCTCGCTTTGGAGTCGCAGCGGAGACGTGGCTGTGTGGTGCCTGGTGGAAGGTCGCATTCTGGTCCCCTTCTGTCAGGAAGAGGGCAGGGTGACTCCAGAAACCCCGCGCTCCCTCCTTGGCATCGGGATTACCTGACACCACCCCGGAGCAGGGAATATGCGGGGTTTGAGAGGGAAACCATGCCAATCTGCCAACGTGCACCATGAAGACACCCCCTAGGAGCAGTGAATATGTAGCCTGTTTAGGAGCAACAGCCTCCTTGTGAGAAAAGCCACTCTCAAGAGTAAAATGGTAGGATGCAGCCAGGACAACTGCCTATGAAAAAGAAATATATTCTTTCTCTAGGCTTAAAGACAAGGATAAAGCAGTGGAATGTGGGTATCTGTCACCCTATTTTCACCTTTGGCAACTAGTTAGATCTAGAAGGGAGGTCCCATAGGGAGGGTGAAGTGTGCCTTCTCACGTAGTGAAGTTCTTTCCTTTCTGAGTCATTGTTTAGCTTGCCCTGGGGTAGAACTACATGGGCCTGCCTCAACCTCACCTCTTGAAAGCTCAGCTGCTGCGTCTTTCAAAATATGCATCTATACATATATACTAGGATAAGAACATTTTATGAAAATCTGTATCCTCTTTTTTCCTCTTTTTTTTGTGATGCATCTCCTCCTTTTTGGCAGTGTAAGCAGCCACTCTTTATCCTGATCCTGAGTTTTCTGTCCAGTTCAGTAAATAATTGCTTATGTGCTTACGGGAAGATGAGTCAGTGCCCTCAAGTGAAATCTGCCTCCAATGTCATTTTCATCGTTTCAGGGACTGGAGTTTTATGGGGGAAATCCTTGCCTGATTTTAAATTCATTCCACCCCGTTCCCACTATCTACCACATTCTTATGTTCCAACAGAATATAAGAAATATAAACTCTAGATATAATCAAACAGAGGTTTTATTTTGTATCGAGGTCACATTGCATCATGAGATCTGTGGTCTTAAAAGTGTTTCAGCACTGAAAATCCAGTGGCTCTGTCTTTGGCAAACACATCCCATCCTTGGGTGTCTCAATTACACTCCTTTCCCCACTGCTAGCTGACTTCTAATTTGGAAGGTTAAAAAAAACATTTACAGGCATCTGAAGAACAGTGTGCAATATCCCATATACATACTTAGGCATTCATGCCTTGATCCCACTGCTGCCCCTCATATGAAACAAAAGGGGCCTTCAGAAGACACCTTAAACCATGTCTTTAACCATGGTGGTTAAGCCAGAAAGCCAGGCTGTGTTCAGAAGACACCTTAACCATGGCTTTAACTATGGTGAATAAGGCCTTTCACTTCATTCACCATGGTTAAAGCCATGTTTTAAGGTGTCTTCTGAACACAGCCTGGCTTTCTGGGTTAACCACCATGGTTAAAGACATGGTTTAAGGTGTCTTCTGGACGGGGCCAATCTAAAAACCACGGAAAAGAAGCTTCCTTTCTGTGTTTCATGTGAGCAGTTGTGCAAACCCCACTCGTGATGTACCTCAGAATGACAAGCTTTTATTTGCACAAGGGCACTTTGCAAGGTTACTTCTTTTTTCTTTAGTCCTATGCAAACAGACAGGGGCTGTCCCTGTGCAAAATTGGAGGT
Organism: Elgaria multicarinata webbii; assembly: GCF_023053635.1. NCBI lineage: Eukaryota > Metazoa > Chordata > Lepidosauria > Squamata > Anguidae > Elgaria > Elgaria multicarinata. The sequence continues at coordinate 171,947,076 of NC_086171.1, forward strand.
GGCTGCTACCAGTGTCCCTTTAACAGCCGTTTGATCTGCAGCAATAAGCAGGGAATCTATTTAGTTCCTTAAAAAGCCCCACAGATTTCTGCAGAAGGCACAGAAGATAGGGTATACATTTTAAGCAGGGGGTACATCTTAAAAGAAATATAAATACCATGCTCCATTATGCAGCTGAGCAGTAAGATTGACAAGGAAAACTGCCAACTGCCAAGTTGGTAATTGGCAGGAAAGGACGAGTCTGAGGGCCTAGATGAGGCAATCATCCTGCCTCAGTAACAGAATTTTATGGGATGTCCAGTCATCATTGTTTTCCATTTGTTCCCCTCCCACTGCCTCTTCAATATTTTCTCTTACCACCAAAAAATTGTTAAGGAGGGAAGATAGGCTAAGCAATGCCTTTCAGCTGCTAGTGCTCAGCCTGGAGGCCATCTACACTGTGCCACTTTCACTGCTGAATACCTAAAAAATACCTCAGCATCGCAGGTGCAAAGTGACAACCACCATGCAGGATCGAATGCAGAATATTTTGCCCTGAAACTTCACAGCATCAGATTACACAGCCATAATGTGCAGCAAATAGCAATTAACTATGGGGCTATCAAAGTATTTTCCCCCTTCTGTAATGCTGCATAACTCCATAGCAGTGAAAGGATGTCTTCGCACACCTACAAAGCTACAGACTGTTGAGTCTTGGCATTTAACATAACTATCTGCCTTACTTTGGTTTGCCAATGGTATCTTACTGTTGCTATACCTACCATTTGTAAACGCTCGCCTGGGTCCTGCCCCTAATCTTGCACTCCCATGAGGCTTTGAACATGTCCCAACATCATTCCAAACTGGATCCCTCTGTACTGCATTCACCCCACCAATGTCACACACACACACCCACAGAACCATGGTGACGGCGGAGCAAAGTTAAAATATGCAGTAAAATGGCACCGCAAAAAATGCACAGCTTTGGGACAGAAACCACAATGTGGCTGTGAATTGGCAGCTCTACCATATAAACAAAGGTGCACAAATTCACAGCCACACCAGAGTAAATACCGCATGCGTACATGGCGCTGGAAGCACCCTGAGTCCTAATGCAATCTGTGTATCTCTGCAGCAAATCATCTGCATTATAATGCAAAGCAAACAGTTGAGCTCCTACAAACAGCACACCTAAATACACAAACACACACAGCTTCTACTGAAGCCTCCTATATTCAGATATACATGAGTCGTTGTCTTGTATATTAGTTGATTATCCCAGTGGCCTTGGAACTGAAGGAAGGTCATTCTACTCATGTAGGGAATGTTAAGTTGACATAATGAGCCAATATATGCACAGCCTCTCCAACTGCTCATAGCCTTTTATAGAAAGAGAAATGTGCGGATACATATTAAACCAGGATCATGGCAGAATGACAATACCTCAGCAAGGTTACCCTTTCCTCCTGCTTCCTCAAGCCTGAGAAACCTTTGAAGCTTGGTTAGGGCACTTCATGGCCATGTATTTCTGTCTTGTCCCCAACCTCAGGCTGTCAATAACCAGCTTCACAGGTCAAAGCTTTCTGCACTTTTACATCTGTGCTATTAATGGAACTGTTAATGGCTGGCTTTGGCATAAATCATGGAGGAGCCTGGGCAGTACTTAGACTTTAAAAAAGAAAAAGAAAAAAAGAATGAAAGATATATCAAAGATTGGCAGTAGCCAGACGGAAAGGAATGATAAATCAGTTCAGAATAAGGTCATCCATTAAAGCTGGGTTACGCAATGCTTTCTTTTTATGTGTCTAATTCTGCTATAAATATAGTAACAAGTTGCATTATAAAAGAAAGTTCCAAAAATAGAATTCTCGGACACTTCCATGAATTTCTATGAGCTAAGAGAAGTGAGCAAGATGTGCCATCCCAGCATCTGAAAAGACAGCATAGGTTTTGCATTATTTCACTTATTCTTTTCCCCACTCCCTACCACCACCACCACCACCACCACCACCACCTTTATAACCCCAAAGTTCCCTGTATGTTGGAGAAGATTGCCTAGGCTAAGAAATCTGGACATGAAAGCTAGAAGACGCAAGACTCTTTAGAAGATCTAACTCAGTTGTCATTATCATTCTTTGAAAACATTGGTAAGTCTAACATGTCTAGAGATGTTTATAAAAACAACAACCCACCTCTAATCTGATATTCAGGAGCAAGAAATAGAATACAAGCAATCTGTGCAGGGCACTCCTCTACGCACTGTTTCAGGCATGATACATTTAGGCAGCACATGTCTGAATTCCAAATCACTGGGTCCAATAATCAGAGGAATATGGAATATCATCAATGTCATGCCCTATTCGTAAACACCCAGAGGCATCTGGTGATTGCTATGGAAGACAAAGTAATGAACCTTGATCTAATCCAGCAAGATAATTCTAACAGGAGTTGGTACTGTATATGTGGTGCTCAAATAGTAGAGGACCTCTACCACTATTTATTATATTGTTCTCGGTATTCTGAACCCAGGACAAACATTATTTTGAATCTGTTACGGGATATATCTGAGCGTGATGATCAAGTTAAAGTTATATATTTGCTCTCTGATGCTGACAAATTTGTGACAGAGTTGCGAGATTCGCAGTGGCTGCCCAAAAGTTGAGAAGAAGATTCATAGAAGTCAATATGGTGAACTGTAATTATGAAATTTAACATGAAGTTTTAACATATCAGTAGTACTAACTTTTATACATTTTGTTGTTGTTTATTCGTTCAGTCGTTTCCAACCTTTTAATGTAAATTTTTAGTGTCTCTTATTTTAATTCTTTGTATTAAAACTAACTTTTACATATTTGTGGGCACCTTTTAATGAACACCTTTTTAGTATCTTTTTGTATTTTACTTCTTTTTATTGTGAAGTTTTTGTGTGCTTACCTGTATTGCTGGGATATGCATTTGTAAAGTTGATATGACCATGATGGTTGAAACAACAAATACACAATTTCAGTTTCAGTATAGAGTTGTTCTTCAAATTGTATATATCATTCTGCATAAGGAACATGTAGGTGCCTGCTTTGCCATGAATGGGGCAACATGTGTGTGGGAAAGCATGATAACTGGTTTCCCACCACGCATATTCATGATATGTACATACCGTTATGTACTCCTGTTTTTCACTGCACAGAGTGCTATGTAGGAAAACATGGGGACTGCAATGCATAGAAATGCAGGGAGGGACTCCACATGTTTGCCAAAAAGTTGAATTCCTAACACCTAGGAATTAGAAATATTTATTCAGCTCTGTATAGAGCTGGATGGGCAAAAACTAATGCTGAGTAATTTGAAATATTATTTTAGCAATGAATGAGGAATCCTACAAGAAAGAACCCTCACTAGACCAGAGTGAATGGCAGCAGTCTCTTTTTAACTTAGCTTGAGTTGCTGGACTTCCTAGGTTTGAGCATGCCAGAAACCATTGGTATTCACTACTGTGCAAAAGTTACAGAACATTTTTGTTCCGATTCATATTGGTTTGGTTGGTCTGCCAGTATCTCTACAACCTGCTATAGGCCAAAACTGCAAAACCAAGCAGAGCACAGCTACCATTCTAATTGTGACCTATGAAGAGAAGTTGCAGGAAGTGCCTGAACATTTTTTTTTTGTCCTCCGATACCTCAGAACAACAGTTTACTAGACTGTTCTGTATCATATCTTCCACACCACCCTAGTTATAATGAGTGTCCAAATTACTAACATTATACAACACATTGTGGGCTTCATCATCGTTTCTGGTAACAAGTATTTTCCCTGGTTTCTCTTGACGCTTCTATTTGTGAGAACGTCCATGTGAAACTTGGACATGTGAACCTGGTTGGCGAATCAAAACTACAAAGTCTTTCTATTGCAAAAAGCAGCTTACAGCTGTGTTCTACCATTTTTCCTGGCTAGACAGACTTTAAGAACTAGTAACGTGCAATAATAGTCTAGAGTACAGTGCCTCTTGAAAGTGATAAAACAATCCCTCTAACTTGTATTGATTTTTGGAAATATGCAAGTGCTTGTCTCAGGGACTTGTTCACTAAGCACTTTCTCTACCTCATAAGAAAGGTTTTGAAGAAATCTGCTTAAACAACAGATTGGAGAAACCACAATGCACAAGTCAGCCATTTTTAATGAGAATCTGTGCTTTGAGATTCTTGGAGAATGGTAGTGGAAAACAGTATGTCATGTTTCTATTTGGGTATACACAAAGATTATTAGTTTCTGCAGCAGATCACAGCCTTTAGAGATGAAATACACAGAAAGGCCAGAAAATGCTGGTAACGATTTGAGCTGTACAGGTTAGAACATATCCTTGTCAAAAGTAATGCAGGCAAGGAGTGCCCGACTGGAAGGATTTATTGTCATTACTGGAAGCTCCCAATTCTCCACTTTGGAGTTCCAAGTAAATGGAACTAAACTGGCATTAGGAGAAATCAGTATGTGTAGGTCTCAGTAAAATGGGTGAAAAAAAATCAGTGACCTATCAAATACAGGGTCATTATGGGAATGAATGAGACAGAACCCTTTGCACAATGCTATGAATAATAGGAGCTAACATTTCCATTATTGTCATCACAGATTTCTGGGAGGCCAGCATGAGCATTGTTTCTGTGCCAGATTTTGCTACTACTGGACACCTTCCTTGGTGCTCTCCAAGATAACTTGCTCGTGCCAATTTCAATTTTTAAAAAGTTATTTTTAAATATTTTCTTCCTGGCAGCGACTAACATCATTGCTTCTATTTGCTCCTTACTTACAACATGGATATATATGCGCACGCCCAAGCGTATAAAATCCCAATATAAAAGTATTAGGATCAATACTGTCTACAGCTTGGCATCACCATCACCTAATTCTGCTAAACTGGAAAGCTGATTTTGTTCAGGCTCACTTCAAGCATGGCAGCCCCACCTCAGGTGGCAGAGCAGGGAACTATCCCACTCCTACCTCACTCCCGTCAGGAGGACCTACCTTCTCCCACAGTGGCATTTGCAGCAGTGCAGAGTGGGGCCAGCGGGGCTCTCCTGAGCAGGCGCCTGCTCAGCGACACTAACGGAGATTTCTGAGAGCCAGGCATCGTCATTGTTTCTCTGCCAGATTTTGCTACCACAGGACACCTTCCTTGGTGCTCACTGGGACACCCTGCTGCTAGAGTGAAGAATGTTAGGCTGAGGAAGAGTGGCTGGCCCAGAATGCTTCACAGCTATATAAAGAATTAAACCCGGCTCTCCCCAGTTCTGGGCTGACGACCTAAGCACTGCACAATATTGCTTGTCATAAAAGCAACCATCAAGAAAAGATAAGCCAACACAGTAAGTTTCTTGACAACTAAACAGGTAGCCTCTTACTCAGCACCCCAAAAAAGAGGAAATGCATCATTTTTTAAAAAAAAAAAACAAGGACAAAAGATGATACAGACTTGGTAGAATTTACATTTACCAATTTGTATGTATAGATGCAAGTTTAGAAGTAAGCACGGTTGCCAAGAGTGGGTTTGGGCCCCAGTGGAAAAAAAATTAGGCCCCCTCAACAAAGGCGGACTGGCTAAAAATCTTTAGCCAGCATGGCCTGTGGGCAGGAAGCTGCCATCCCAAGTAGCAAGAGGGCTCCCAGGGGAGGAAGGCTGCCCAAGGCCCAGGGGACTCCCTGCCCGGCACCCTCAGAAGGCCTGCCAGCATCACTCACTTCTGCTTTGGGCAGGCCTGCTTGGCTGCCCACTCCCTCTCCCTCGATGAAGCCCAGGGAGCAGGACTAGCAGACACCTGGCAGAAGCCTCCTCCAGGCCACACAGCTGGCTGGCTGGCTGGCCGGGTGAGGGATGCCCTCCATGGTGAGAGATGTGCTGTGAGTCCCATGGCACTCAGGCAGGGCAGAACAGGGCCCTTGGCTACCTCTTCTCCCCTCATTCCTGCTCCTGACCTTCAAGTGCTTCTGGGCCCCTCCAAGCTATGCAAATTAGTCAAGCCCAGGGCCCCCTTCCGGACTGCCTGGCCCCAGTAATTTGTATCAGTTTCCCCCACCCCTCTCGTCAGCCTTAGAAGTAAGTACTATAATTGAAATAGATATGCAACACATCTCACGGTAGTGGGGAAGACTGTAATGTGGGCGCTTGCTCAGCCTCCTATCTAGCTGCAAACTGTTGATTGGCAACTGCAAGGCCTCTGCTTTCCCTGGTGAGGGTTTATTTTCAAACCAGGCTTGGACTGGGCAGCCCTTCAAATAGGGGGACATGTGGATGGGAATAATGTGGCCCTCCAGATGTTAATGGACTGCTATTCCCATCATCCCTCACCATTGGCTGTGCTGGCTAGGGCTGATGGGTGTTGCAGTTCAACAACGACTGGAGGGCCGCATGTTTCCCATCCTTGAAACAGAGGATTTTCCAGCCTTTCAAATAGAGGGCTGTCCTCTGAAAAGTAGGACACCTGGCCACCCTACAACTAGAGAGTCAGTGTAGAGTAGTGGTTAGAATGTTGGACTGCTACTGGGAAGATCTGGGTTCTAATCCCCACTCAGTCATGAAGTGACTTGGGGGCAATCTCTGACTCTCAGCCTAACCTACCCCACAGGGTTATTGTGAGGTAATATAGAGAGGAGAAGGATATGAGCCACCTTGGGTCCTTTGCAAGAGGAAAAAATGTGTGATAATGTAATAAGAAATTGTGGCCTTAGCTAGACCTAAAATTTATACTGGGATAGTCCCGGGGTCAGACCTGTTCATGTAAATGACACACTGGGGATCTGGGAGCAGGCAGGGACGACCCCAGAATAAACCTTAGGTCTAGCTAAGGCCACAATTAAACTGGGACGAGAGCCTAAAGTGCTCTCCGAGCTCCTACCTTCTCTCTCTCTTGCTGAGTTCCATGTGTATGTTTTTGTCACTTAGAATCTCGGCGTAGCTGCATTTTCTCAGACGTACGCACGTTCCACTGAGTTCCATGGGACTTGCTTCCAAGTAAGCATGCTTACGACGGCAGCTGAGGTGACACTTCTTCACTCGGCTTGCCCAGGGTATACTCTATACATCTACATTGTACTCTTATCCTGTCATATCTCAGATGATAAAAGCATCTTCTCACTCTTTGTAATTATCATTCACTAACAGTGCCTCACTGCCAGGCAAGATAATCATGAGAGTCAATGTCCCTGACCTAAAACAAACAATGTCTTAATATCCACAGCTTCTCATACCATAAACACTGAGAAAGTTAGGCTGGCGAGTTCACGTATAAGCCTCCAAGATTATCTGGCTTCACCATGAAAAAGTTAAAATGGTGGGAAGCACTTCACTCAAAGATGAAAACAGAATATTTCAATCATCCTGCCACCATCTCCACACACACACCCCAAAAAAAGTCAGGATATTCAAAATCTCAACTTAGCATCATATTTTAATGCTTCCCCCATTATTTTAAGGACAGTCATGGGCAATATGCCTATCACATAGTCACCATTACAGCATGGGAGGTGAAGTATCGGAAGCAGAAGTTAGTTACGGAATTTGGGTCAGGTCAATAAAGTAATCTGCTATTTTTCTTCTGGTAGAGCTCCTTGCCTTTAACCGTAGCCCTAAGAACCAATGTAGCACTGTGGTTAGCATGCTGGACAAGGATTTGGGAGTTCAAGGGTCATGCAGCAATGATGCTCACTGAGTGACATTGGGCCAGTCACTACCTCTCAGCCTAACCTACCTCACAGAATTGTTGTGAAGCTAGAATGGGGGGGGGGGGGAATATCCTGCCATGAGCTCTACGAAGAAAGGGCAAGGTAAAATCTTAATAACTTATTTCTTCAGCATGTCATCTTGAGCATCTTGGAGGAATGGTAGGATACAGATGTAAAAAATAAATTAAATATATGAACTTAGCTATGAATTAGTATGAATTAGGTGGTAACTGAGAAAAAGGGTCTTTTTAATGGTAGCACCTGAACTGTGCAGTGCCCTCCCCAGGGTTGCTTGCCTCGCACCTAGCCTGGCACCGAGGCATTCAACTGATGTATAGCTGCTGCTTTATTGTATTTTATGCTGCTTTGCCATCTCTGTTTTAACTGGATGTATGAATGGTTTTATACTTTTATTCTTATTAAGCTCTTTGAAAACTTAGGTTAAAAGCTGGATAACGGTGTTTTTTCCCCTCTAAATTAAATAAACTGCATAACAAGCAGAAATCTAGGAGAAGACTACATTTAGGACCATGACTACATTTGTGCCCTAGAAAAGACTTCTCGAGTTGAATTCCTACTTGTCCCAAAGTTGTTAATGGTTCAGGTAAAGCAGGGGAAAGGGCAGCAACCTCAGCCACCCATTTTTATCAGCCCAAGAAGACAACACAGATATGGGTATCAAACATAGTCTTCAAAAAGGCTTTGAGATCAAGCACCTCCAAATCACTCATTCAAATTGATGTCCCTTTTTGTAAAAATCCCAGTAGTGGATATGTCAGCTGCACTTTGCCTCCTCCTGGGCTACAGGCTGCCACTGTGGGGGTACAAAGTATAAAGGTTAGAAGGAAGCACAGCCAAAGGAGAGGCTGCAAATGAGAGGCTCAGGATTGGAGGGCTTCCATCAGCAAGGAACTTACCAGGATTGCAAAAGGCTTTGGGACACAAAACACACACTTCCCTGATTGGCACTAGACTCAGACAGTACACATTGGCCAGCAGAGCACAGTGTGTGGAAAGCAAGCAAGCACAGCCCCTCCCTCCATACCCTGTGCAGAGGTTGCAAAAAAATGGACTTTAAAAACTTTCCACTGTTTGGCACAAAAAAGGGGAATGTGATACATAGCCCCATGAAAAGTATGCCAGGAAGCTTGCGGTTTAAAAATGTAGCTGCTCTTCTGATAAAGGAGAGAGGTTAATGCATGCAAAGTAGAGATGGGTTCAGAATGTACCAAACCCAGCCAGCCTCATTTGCAAGTAACTTGTTAATTATGCAAACCGAGCAGATCCATTTGGGTATCTTTCACCGCTCACTTTGTGTCTGCTCCTGGCAGGAATCGGAAAGGTTGAGTGGGGAGCAGCGGAAAGATACCCGATTATTTGCTTGTGTCATGAAAAATGGCCTCTCTCAGAAATTTGGCCTGTCTTCTTTTGCTGAGAGCATAGTAAAGTGTGTTTGGGAGAGGTGTAGCTGGGTATGACTTAGGGTGGGCAGGTGCAAAAGAGGACAGGACATTTAAGAGTTGTGAAGAAGGGATTTTAGCAGGTACAAGCTAGACCTACTGAAATCCCCTTTTATACCACTATTAAAAATGCAGGAGCTCTGTCCTCTTTTGGCTACCCTAGGGACATGTTTACTCCTAAGGGTGTAGAGGGAGGGAGGGAGAGGATCACGGTCTTACCTGCTTCCACAATCCTCCCCAGCATCTTGACAGACGCAAGACATCCCGGAAGGGAAGAGGGATGCCGTGGCTGCCATTTTTTTCCCCTGGACCAGAGACGGAGCACAGTTGTGCTCCAGTACATGTAAGTATGTTTTAAAAAAACCCTTTAAAATGTTACCCTCACCCCTGATGGGCACGGACTTCCCCTGCACAGCTCCATGCCTATTTTAAGAGCCCCACTACTTCTGGGGAGGAAGGGAGAAGCCAGGAGGAGGTGCCACACCTCCTGTGGTCCTTGGGATGGTCCAGGACTGCAGTGAAAATCTAGATAACTGGGCAACCAGTTATCCTGTGAAACTGGAGGGGTCATCCCTGGTTGCCCCCGGGATCCCCTGTGCATCATTTGGATGCACAGGGACGATCTAGGGACAACCCCAGGGAAGAAAGGCTGGTGTAGACATATCCTAGTACTACTGTCCCTGCTTCTGCTGCTCCCAACAATGCACAGTTCTCTGCCTCTAGAAATTCCAAGGGAGAGAGGAGGAGGAGAGAGGATTCTCTGCTCTCTGAAATCTCAGACCCTTAATAACTGCATACTAGAAACAAGAGCCCTGCTTGAGCTTGTTAAGTTTAGCCTCAATTAGAAGTAAATGGAATGTTCCCAAATCAGTGAAGATTTATGCTGCAATTCACTGCACAGTTACTTGAGATAAAGAAACAAGAGCTTAGTTCCAAGTAAATGTGTGTAGAATCAGGCTGAAAAGCGACAGTCCTATGCACTCACCTGTGACCTGCTTGGAAGCAAGCCACATTGATTTCAAGGCCGTTGATTGCCAACTGGTCATCTTCATATAGTTTTTAAAATGAACTCAGTTCTTTTCTTACTCCATTCAGGATGATACAACTCCAGACTCTGTAACATTTCACTCATCTGATGAAGGGAGCTCTAGTTCATGAAAGCTTATAATAAAAGTGTTCATCTTTAAGGAGCCACAAGACTCCTTGTTGTCTTTTAACAAAACAAGTCCTTAGCAAGATGCTTTTGTATGGATCTCAATGTGAACAATCTGCATATGTTAGTGAAGACCAGAATATATGATATATATTTTTCAGCATACATGTGAAACACTGAAAATACTACAGTTATAGGAAGAAGGACATAAAAAGTACCACCCCCACCACACCACCCCGGTGAGATCAGGAATTTGATTTTGAAAAGCAGAGAAATTTGGGGGAATGCCTTGCTAGTGTGGTTTGATCAACATCAAACTCATCCTCTGATTTGGAATCAGTAATCTCTCCCCTCCCAACACACACATACTGCTTTTTCCAAAATGTTATAGAGATATGAGATCTACTCACAAATCTCCATTATCTCCTCTAGTTTAGCCTCAAGAGCCTGAAATGTAGGGAAGTTAAGAGACAGGCAATCCAGATGATAGGAGACTGAAGGAAGAAGAACAGCAACATGCAAGATAAAACTGAGAAGAAGAACAAAAAGGAAGGCTAAGTAGCTTGTGGAAAAGGCCAAAGGAAACAAGGATCTGAGGCAAGAAGGGACTAATCAGAGAGGAGCAGGAATGAAGAAACATCACAGGACTTAAAGCCAACAGGAGCTTTATGCTGGAAGGAAGGCAAAAATGCTGACAAGAAACGGAGAAGCTAAAGGCAGGGGTTGCTAGGACTATATCTAGACCCCCAACAGGGCAATTCTCCCAGTTGCAGCTTCTGATGCATGGGCAGGGATCTTTGGTGCACTAGATGTTTTGGCCTACAACTCCCATTAGCACTAGCCAGCATAGCCAATGGTGACAGATGACAGGAGTTGCATTCCAAAGCATCTGGAGGGCCACACGATGTTCTAATGTCACTGTTGTAGTGGACTTTGGCAATCATAAAAGTGTATAAAGGCCAAACAGCAATGTATTTTTGTGCCCAAAGCAGGTGAATTTCGCATGTTGCTTTGAACGAATGGGGCAGTTCTCTTATTACAGGCTTCTAGTATTATGACAACTATCTACTTTGATGGGTAGAGATTATCTTTAGTAATGGTAATGTCTGAAGCAACCCAAAATGGAACCGTGTTAGAGTCACATCTGGTTTGACAAAACTGTTTAGCTACCATTCTCTTCAGTCCCAAATCAGTATGCTGGAAATGCTATCCTATCTCAAATCCATATAGGTGAATTTGAGAGATGAAAGACCTAACCATCTTACAATGTCTATTCGGAAAGCCATTAGCCAGTAACATGCATGTAGTTATCATTACGAGTCATCCTTGCCAATGAAATGAGTATAATGCTGAAATTGGGAGACAGGTTAGTTACCCTTGAGTGCCCTTTGCCCTTTATCTTACTTATTGTTGATTAGGCCAATTAAAGGGGAGTAAAATATTTACCAACCTTATGATACATGTTTAGGGATAAACAAGGGCTCTAATCTGTGTTAGTCTGTAATCCGGTTTCCACAATCAGAAGCACCCACAATGGTTTAAGTAGGCTACAGTGGTTTGCGGTACGTGCAAGCTGCCATTGTGAATATGCACACCACAGCGGACAGTTGCCATGGTTTATTGTGATGTACCAGCCCAGGGAGGGTGGCTTGTTGTACTCCATGTTTGTACTCCGTGTGTGTGTGTGTGTGTGTGTGTGTGTGTGTGTGTGTGTGTGTGAGAGAGAGAGAGAGAGAGAGAGAGAGAGAGAGAGAGAGAGAGAGATAGGCAGGGAGGGTGGCTTGTTGCCACCCAGAATCTGTAGAGGGGTGTGTGTGTGTGTGTGTGTGTGTGTGTGTGTGTGTGTGTGAAATAGGCAGGGTGATACACACACACACAAACATGGAGTACCAATATGTGATCTTCTATGTATATTATGGAAAGCCACAATTCGTTATTGCTCAATGTACCTCCCTCATTCCCCAAATTCCTCTCTCAAGTCCAATTTAATCAGCTACTTTTAACCATGCTGATAAAATTCCTTGAAAGCCACGTAGATGCTGCTTCACAAAAAGGCTCGTCAGGCATAAAGGCACTCCCGGTGGTACCTTCTTGGCCACAGTGAAAGATTTGAGTCAGGCCTTGTTTGAAATGTGCTGTTATTTTGCCTTCCACTGTTACTCTGTTTAAGCTTAGATGCCCCAAGACAACTGCATCAGAACTTCCACAAAAGGGCACCATTATTAGCTAGGGAGTTTCATTTCCTTCAGCTGTTAAGTGTATTTGTTCATTTGTATAAAGGACTTAATAGCAATCAAAAACAGAGAGTCTGGTATTCTTGAGTTAACAGTAATGACATTTGGAGGGAAAGTAATGGTTGACCCTAAGCACAGGAAGGGCTTCAAGCCTTAGGCCATAGCTAGACCTAAGGTTTATCCCTGGACCGTCCAGGGGTCAAACCTGTTCATCTAGGTGACACACAGGGGATCCAGTGCTCAGGCGGGGGCGAACCCTGGATGATCCCAGGATAAACCTTAGGTCTAGCTGTGGCCTTAGAGAAATTAGGGTTGCCTGAGTTACCCTAATAAAACTACTCACAGTGATGGCAACATGGTGTGTGTGTGTGTATGTGTGCCACCCTACGTAAAAGTGGTAAAGTGGAGAAATCATGTCAGGTATCCTTATGCCAGAGATGCTGAACCTCTTTCAGGCCAAGAGCCAAATTCCATTTGAGAGAAATTCTTGGGGGCACATTTAAAAAATACCAGCACATTTTAGCTTACATAGGAATATAAGAAGAGCCATGCTGGATCAGACCAAAGGTCCATCTAGTCCATCATTCTGTTCATACAGTGGCCAACCAGCTATCGACCAGGGATTCACAAACAGAACATGAATGCAACAGCACCCTCTCACCCATGTTCCCCAGCTGTTTTTACCTCAGGAGCCTTTTGATTTAGGCTGTGTTCCCATGTAAATAGGCAAATAGCATTAGTACTTGTGTAAGGGGCTGTGCAAGGGAGTCTCCCTTTATACATATTTTAAGAACAGGAAGTATATAATGTTGTCCTCCTTGCCCAGGGGATCATGTATTGGCCCTAATGAGGGGACAGGGAGTATTGGCCCTGATGAGGGGACAGGGAGGATTTCATTTGGGCTTCATTTCAGGCAGAAAAAAGTCTTAGGGCTATGCTGCTGAACATGATCCCCTGGGATCCTGCCCCCTGAAAACAACTCTGTTTCAAGAAGTCTTCCTCAACTGACTAGCCACTGTTTTTCTGGTTCCTTTGTTTTTAAATTGAACAATTTTAATTTGCTTCTTTAATCTTCTTTTTTTAACTGTTTATACCTATGCTCACCACTCTGGAATCTGTGTTAGATAATTGAGTGATATGTAAATATTGTAAATAATAATAATAATAATAATAATAATAATAATAATAATAATAATAATGTCATACATACTTCCCCATATGGAGTGCAGTAGGTTTCAGGTTGGACAAGTCCACAGGTTGAGGAGGCTTTCAAATGATGAATTCTTCCAACAAGAAGGTCTCGCACAGGTGGGTAACAAGCCCCATGTGAGCAGGCATTCTGTGCAGCCAGGAGGTGTGGAAACACTAGAATGAAGCAAGAACTGGACTTCAATAATGTCATTAGTTAACACAAAGTGGAGGATTAAAAAACACATTTTTTGTGGCAATGTAAAGCCCAATTGCTTCACAGAAGCCACCAGAGGTAACAGAACAGGTAGTGAAGTATCTTTGCTAAATAACAGACCTAGGAATTAGGAAGTCAAGAAATTAGGAAGTTTATCTCTGCAGTGAACAGACTAGGTGGCCTTGGGAAAGTCACTCAGGCTGCAATCCTATACACACTTAATCTGCAATATGTAGATCATCGTATGGCTCTTTACAAGATTGTTGTAAGGTCTAATGAAGAATGTAAGTGAAGCACTTTGAATATTCAAAGGCATTGCAGGAATGCTCAGTAGTAAACATAAGTCCAGTTGTGTAGTGGAGCCATGGCTCACAGGAACACAGCACTGGCACATTTTTATTAGCAGGGATGATGATGTCATCTGCCACCCCCTTAGCATTTCCTGTTCCCTCTGAACATAGCTGCAATCCTATTGCTGAGGGAGGGGTGGGGGATGAATTTCCTCAGCAACAATATATAGTTCATAGAATCATAGAATCATAGAATAGCAGAGTTGGAAGGGGCCTACAAGGCCATCGAGTCCAACCCCCTGCTCAATGCAGGAATCCACCCTAAAGCATCCCTGACAGATGGTTGTCCAGCTGCCTCTTGAATGCCTCTAGTGTGGGAGAGCCCACAACCTCCCTAGGTAGCTGATTCCATTGTCGCACTGCTCTAACAGTCAGGAAGTTTTTCCTGATGTCCAACCGGAATCTGGCTTCCTTTAACTTGAGCCCGTTATTCCGTGTCCTGCACTCTGGGAGGATCAAGAAGAGATCCTGGCCCTCCTCTGTGTGACAACCTTTTAAGTATTTGAAGAGTGCTTTCATGTCTCCCCTCAATCTTCTCTTCTCCAGGCTAAACATGCCCAGTTCTTTCAGTCTCTCTTCATAGGGATTTGTTTCTAGACCTCTGATCATCCTGGTTGCCCTCTTCTGAACACGCTCCAGCTTGTCTGCATCCTTCTTGAATTGTGGAGCCCAGAACTGGACGCAATACTCTAGATGAGGCCTAACCAGGGCCGAATAGAGAGGAACCAGTACCTCACGTGATTTGGAAGCTATACTTCTATAAATGCAGCCCAAAATAACATTTGCCTTTCTTGCAGCCATATCGCACTGTTGGCTCATATTCAGCTTGTGATCTACAACAATTCCAAGATCTTTCTCGTTTGTAGTATTGCTGAGCCAAGTGTCCCCCATCTTGTAACTGTGCAATTGGTTTCTATTCCCTAAATGTAGAACTTGGCATTTATCCCTATTAAATTTCATTCTGTTGTTTTCAGCCCAGCACTCCAGCCTATCAAGATCACTTTGAAGTTTGTTTCTGTCTTCCAGGGTATTAGCTATCCCACCCAATTTTGTGTCATCTGCAAATTTGATCAGCGTTCCCTGCACCTCCTCGTCCAAATCATTAATAAAAATGTTGAAGAGCACTGGGCCCAGGACTGAGCCCTGCGGCACCCCACTCGTTGCCTCTCCCCAGTTTGAGAAGGTTCCATTGATAAGTACTCTTTGAGTCCGATTCTGTAGCCAACTGTGGATCCACCTAATAGTTGTTCCATCTAGCCCACTTTTAGCTAGTTTGTTAATCAGAATGTCATGTGGTACTTTTGCAAGCTGTTGCTGTTGTAACCCGAAGTGTTTTGGGGTGGCCTGGTCTTGAATGCGCATTTAAGACCCAATAGATTAGGGTGACCATATGAAAAGGAGGACAGGGCTCCTGTATCTTCAACAGTTGTATTGAGAAGGGAAGTTCAGCAGGTATCATTTGTATATATGGAGAACCTAGTGAAATTCCCTCTTCATCACAACAGTTAAAGCTGCAGGTGCCCTACCCTCTTTTAAATCTGGTCACTCTAGTACAGCTCCTGCACTTTAACTGTTGTGATGAAGAGGGAATTTCATCAGGTTCTCCTTATATACAAATGACACCTGCTGAAATTCCCTTTTCTATGCTACTAAGATACAGGAGCCCTGTCCTCCTTTTCATATGGTCACCCTACAATAGATTTATAAAAGACCTGCTTCTGGTGGAGATGAAAACTGCTAGAACTGGTTTCTTGACATGGATCAACACTGCTGCTTGCATTTTTGGCCTCTTGATTATGGGAAATGTCCTTATGACCGACTGCACTTCAACATTTACCACTACACATGTCCAACAGCTTAACTAGTGGGGGATTTTCCAGGCTGTTAACTGATACTAGTAACGTGGTGACGATTACCCCATTTGACATATTGGGGACCACTCCTGTCAAACACATTAGTTCATCAATTCAATATCCATTCTTTTAAGAAAATATGCATGTATCTTCAAAGCATGGAACGGACTATTGCCATCAGTGAAATGTTCTCTAATATAAAGTCCCTTTATTGTGACAGAGTGCTCATAGCACACTTGCTAAGAGGGAGTGCTGCAAACTGGGAAGTTCTCTGTTTAAATCTCGCCTCTTCCATGAACTCACTAGGCAACCATGGGAAAGTCACTATTCCTCAGCCTCCCATCTGCAGTAGGGGGATAATCACACCGACCTATTTTTCAAGGTGATCGTGTAGCCCAATTCAGGTGTTATTCTTCAAATGATCAACATTGCTTGAGTGGGACATCAGGGCCACACCCACTGCTCTGCCCTCCTTCTCATCTCCACCACCATCCCGGTGTTGAGGATGGTGAATTGTGTGTTCTGGAATTCTGCTACAATGGGGGGAGCCTATGTGCATTCAAGCAGGTCTCCATATTGCTGCTGCATTATGGGGGGAGGGGCAAGACACACAGAGACACGATGCTGGGGGCGTATTTAATAGGGCTTGTATGCGAAACGCTGCAGGTTATGTGTTTTTCCTTTTCTAAAAAACAAAACACCAGTAGCATCTTTTGACTACTTCTGGCAAGTACTAAAATTGTTGTTGCCCAGCTCTTTCACTTTTTGTCAGTGATCTGGATAAAATGTTGATGATTTCTAGCCTGTTTCATATAGAGATTATATGCAAGTATCTTTGGACAACAAAGTTTACTTCAGATTTTACCATTAATCATAGTTAAGTCTCAATGACTTTTCTTTTCTTTAGGTACATGCTTAAGAAACACTTACCTAGGAATAAAAGAAATATCCACATGATGACGAGATCCCACAAAGCTAACGATTCACCTGAGATAAATATAAAGCATTAATTCAGTGGCACAGGAGATGGCATGGAGCTGGACAACAGATCCGCCCTTTGACTCTTCCTTTGGCGCCAGTTCTGCACCATCGTATTGCAATT
The DNA here is from genome assembly GCF_023053635.1 of Elgaria multicarinata webbii. Classification (NCBI taxonomy): domain Eukaryota; kingdom Metazoa; phylum Chordata; class Lepidosauria; order Squamata; family Anguidae; genus Elgaria; species Elgaria multicarinata. Next base: position 171,964,319 of record NC_086171.1, read on the forward strand.
ATGTAATTTCGCTATACTTGGTGCTGCATTGTAGAGAAGTGCAGGTTCAATTCAGCAAGAAACAGAGGGGAGAGACAAGATGGAAGTTGTCACTCTACACGGACCTCCTCTAGCTATCCTGGCTTTCCGTTCCCTTCAATGAAGAAGACAGTTCTGTGCACAAAAATAGATGCATCGTGGGCAGAGATATAACATTTACTGAAATAAATGGGGAAAACTACTCATGCAAAAACTGCTCCTGCTGCATTAGAACATAGAGACGTTAATCATCAGCATCTATTCCTTTTCAAATCAGAAATAATATATCATTAAAAAACTCACTGCCAACATTGCACATTTTTCATTTATTCATTTATTACATTTCTATGCCACCCATTAGCTGAAACTCTCTAGGCAGTTCAGAAACATAATGACAAAACGAGGAATAAAATCCATCTGTGGTGCCAGTTGTGCACTCAGTTCCACTTTGACACACATCCAATGTATGGCTGATCTACGGCACAGAGCAAATCACATGGTTCACTAGTACATTTCATAGAATCATAGAATAGTAGAGTTGGAAAGGGCCTATAAGGCCATCTAGTCCAACCCCCTGCTCAATGCAGGAATCCACCTGAAAGCATCCCTGACAGATGGCTGTCCAGCTGCCTCTTGAATGCCTCTAGTGTGGGAGAGTGCACGACCTCCCTAGGTAACTGGTTCCATTGTCGTACTGCTCTAAGAGTCAGGAAGTTTTTTCTGATGTCCAGCCGGAATCTGGCTTCTTGTAACTTGAGCCAGTTATTCCGTGTCATCTGCACTCTGGGATGATTGAGAAGAGATCCTGACCCTCCTTTGTGTGACAACCTTTCAAGTATTTGAAGAGTGGGTTTCCTATGCAAAACCAGGCTACAGATATGCACAGAATAATTTTCATTGTCAGTCCTGTTTTATGTATGAGAAAATCTGATTCTAAAACATGGGTATCACATGTGTGCTCTTTAGCTTTCAGGACTAGTAGCTTCTCCATTCACCTTTTGGCCTTTTGCTTAACTTTTCTTTTAATAAGTACCTCCTTACAAAAATAAGGTTCTCTCCAAAGCCTTTATCAACTCCAGTTAGTTCTTTTATTGCATTCTTTGCAGGGAACAAAACATACTAAATCTCTATTCAGGCTTTGGAGAACTGATTATTTAGAGATTACTTTAGGTACCTATGGAGCTCTCTTTTATAAATCAAGCTACAAACACGGGGCACACAGTTAACTCTTATAAATCTATAAAGCAAGCAAGCTGCTTTCCATAACTTTACCTGAGGCATGTGCTGTTGTCTCCACCTTTTGGTGCTTTTTGTTTTGTTTTTGTCTGATCCATTCTGGAGAGAAAAAAAATCCTCTCCCCTTCCTGAAAAGTTGCAAGGCTTTTAGGACGAGTGAATCAAAACTGACTGAATAATTCTGTTTTGCTTACTAAACAAAATCCCCACAAACAGGAGTCGATAGTCAGCTAGAAGCACACCACTAATCTCCCTGCTAAGATTTGGAAATACTTTGCCATAGATTCTGCGCCAAAAGGGACGAGTTAGAGCTTCCAATTTCCCACTGTATAGAACATACCTGCTCTGTGCAAGACCTTTCCTCTTCTCGCGTACAGGGGGTCAACCTGAATCCGTCCCTTGGTCTCCTGAGCTGTTGTCTTTCACGCTCCGTTTTTAAACAAGCCTCACCTGGGGAAGTAAGTTCCTGTGGGTGTAGTAGTAATGATAAAAGGAGTGATTCAATGATCACTTCAGACAGACACACCCATATACTGTATAACTCATTATACCTCCTAGACAATGAGCACATGCTAGTTCACTGCAAAGTGAACCGGAGATCTTTTCACCAACCAAGAAATAGACCCAAATTTAAGAATATACAATACAGTTATTTTTAAAACATCTGATGGAGAGGTGTTTCGTTTTGCTTCAATGCACCAACAGTAGGGAAATCCATAAATCAAAAGAATATATTTTTCATACCAGTAAACCACCCAGAGAGCTTTGGCTATGGGGTGGTATATAGATGATGATGATGAGGAGGAGGATATTCTAAAGCCACACAAGGATCTTCACTCAGACAAAGAAGACAAAACAAAATAGGGGGGGAAAGGAATTAGGTCCAGATTTGGTGCCTTTAAACAAGGTAACTCTGAGGTTACATGTGACCTGAAAGAAGAGATGGGTCACATATCTATTTAGGACCAATATTTCATGTACACAGTGCTCGCAAGATATAGCCATTGCTAGCAATCCAATTCATATAACTAGTTCATTCAAGGAAAAGCAGAATGCATATGGTAAAATAAAAAAGCAACTCTCTCAAAGAACAAAACACTGAATTCCATTTTTAATTCATTTAAATTATTCAGGAAAATGACGCACAAATCTTTGGAATGACGTTCAGTCTCATATAGTTGTGCAAGGGGGCACAGAGAGAGCGCTGCTATGTCCATGGTGCATTTATTTTCCTGTGGATAATAGTTATGATGGAGAGGTTTGCATATCAAGATCTATACATACAGTATGGGGTTTTAAGAAACATATATGTCAATATTGGAGAGAAGGAGCATATGCCTTCCAGGAAACAAAAAGAATAAAGAAAAGCATTGTTCAAAAAGAGGGGCATTGAAGATGGCAGAACTACCAATGTTTTTGAGATGTACCCATCAGAAATGGCAAAGAACCATCCAGTGGATGTCCATGAGAGCAGGAGGGCCACAAAGCAGGGGAGATAATTAAGTTTGCTGAGGCATACACACACACACACACACACACACACACACACACACACACACACACTGAGTTGTTTCATAGGAATTGCATTTAGTGGTCTGATTGCTGGGAAAAAGAACTTCCCCTACAGCAGCTGGGCTTACTAGGACATCATCAGGATGGATAACCGAGAAATTACCGATGACTGTGTCACCTTTCTCCTCTAGAAAGCCCCATATTTCATTTTTCTGCTTCCAAACAGGGCTGACTTTTTCTTGGTGCTATTCCCTTAAAGAGCAGCCCAATGCACAAAACAGTGTAACCAATGACGTTTTCCCCACCATTTATCGTATGCCAGAAAGAACCATGTCTGCTAATTTAATTTCCTATGTGCTGAGATTATGCTAATGACACAAGAGCAGGGTGTTTTATTTTTTTAAAAGAAGGTAACTCTACTCTCAAGAAAGAATGTATATCCTCCATATATGTGAAGAATCATATCCACCTCTCCGTCCCACTAGACTGGCAGGTCTAGCTAAGGCCAGTGACAACAGCAATGGAAGGTTTCCTGTAGTCCACTATGAACATATGATCTGTTCATAGTTCAGGAACAGATCATATGACCTATGTGCAGAAGGTCCCAGGGTACTTTTCAGATACGGTTTTTATGGTGCCGAATTCACAGAATTTTACGGGAATCCAGATGACAACATCTTCCAATTATGCTTCCCATGTTCCACCAGCAGCAGCACCACCACCACTTTCTCTGACAATCTGCAGAATTTTCTGCAAAAAGGAAAGTGCAAAACACAGAAGGGGAAAACAGAGGAGGAGACCTCCATCTGGAAGCACAGAAAATGTATATATAATTGTGATATATGTGTAATATGTTAATATTTGAAAATGCAGCAAAATTGCCTTAGCTATTAGCTATGTTTTATAAATTAGTTATACAGAATTTTATAAATTATTGTTTTAAATATTTTATAGTGTTGTATCAATGTTACTCTAAGAAGATTGTTAGTTGTGTAACAAAATTTGCAGGGTTTTCTTTCCTGAACTCTTATTTCTCTAAGAAGAACTGTGCCCCCAAATACTTACAAATTTTCATGGAAACATTTTTTAAAAAACAACAACAACACAGTGTTTGGGACAAACTGAAATGAAGACTGGAGAAATTCTCAAAATTCAAGACAAACCAAACTTAATACTGGAAAAATGAGAAACTAAGAGAAACTAAGATTTATCCCATCCCTAACTCTCACATGTTGCTGTGAATTATCTTATCTATGGCATTGTGAACTTAGCTGAGCCCTAAGCCGTATATTTTACTGCACAGGAAGAACTATCTTCACCTACTGTTCCTTTCCAACTTTTTAAAACCACAGGGCCGCAGTAGCGATTCAACTAATTTTGTTAAGACTCTACTTAGCTTAACTCTGTTTCTATTTTAGTTCTTAAAATGAAAAGCAAGATCTGTAGCTCAGGGGGTCAAAAAAGGAGGGAAAATCATGATCTGTCTCCTAAGGCTAAAAGATTTGGACGCCTGATTGGGAGTTTTCTTCGGTTCTTGGGTGTGTCAAGAATGTTCGGTAAGTGGGTAGAGAGTCTGGGTGTGCCTGCTTTTGTACTGCTTGCTCAGACTCCAATTACTAATGCTGTGGTGCCAACTTTTTCGCTGTGGAATCTTGACTCAACAAACCACCTTGCAATCAACAGCTCTCAGCATGTCAAGGAACATTAGCACAGAGAGAGAGAAAGAATAGTGTGTTTTTCAAACTTCATTTCATTTATTTAATTTCTGTACTGCCCAATAGCCAAAGCTCTCTGGGTGGTCCACAAAAATGGCAAAACAAAACCATAACATAAAAAGCAGGAACATAAACAATATAAAAACCAAATTAAAACGGTTAAAAAACAGTTGCAATCAGATACCAGGGCCTGATAAACAACTGATGGAAAAAAAATCCCTCATACACAGTCAAATGCCTGGGAGTAGAGGACAGGCTTAGAGCCTCATCCAATTAGGGGAATTCACATTTTCCTACCATTGTTTTGCCTCCTGTTTCTGTCCCGCAACAAGGATGAACCCTAACCCTTAACACCGGTGATAATGCTAAAGAATTTTCCAGAAAATTTAAAGAATAGACTAAGTAAAGTTTTAGAAGAAAAAAATAAAATGAAATTAAGTGAATGGTTAAGGGGGATGAATACAAGAGAGAGGTTGGAAGAAGTTTTAAAAGATTTGAAATTAACGTGGTTAAACTATGGGCAATTGGAACAATGGACTAAAAATTGGGTAAGAGAAAATGGAGAGTGTGGAGAGAGGACGAAATTTGAGGAATTAATTGGAAAAAAAGAGATGGACAAGGGACAAAATATAGGGACAAAAGGGTTAATGAGTCAACTATATAATATATTAGTTGAGAAAGGAGTGTTGGATAGTGTCGGGAAAGTGGTTTGGGAGACCGATTTGAAGATACAAATAGGACAGCAGAGATGGGAAGGACTATGGAGACAGAGAGTGTTGAGAAATATGTCAGTAAGAATAAAGGAGAATTACTATAAACTTGTATGGAGGTGGTATTTAACTCTGGTCAGATTAAATAAGATTAATAAGCAGCTTTCAGCAGATTGTTGGAGGGGTTGTGGTGAAAAAGGAACGTATTTACATATATAAATACGGTGGGATTGTAAACGTGCAAAAGTTGTGGAAGATGGTGTTCTCTGAGATTGAGCAGATTGTGGGATTTAAAGTAGAGGTTACACCAAGGATTGCATTACTCTCACTGCAAGAAGAACTTAAATGTAATAAAGAAGCGAAAGAACTGATAACTAACCTGCTGACGGCTGCGAGGTTGATTGTAGCTAGGAACTGGAAGATTCAAGGAGACTATTGTATTGAAGAATGGTATAAAGAAGTGTGGGACATTGCTATAAATGATAAATTGACATGTAATATTAAAATGAAAAGAGGTAAATAAAAAATAGTAAAAACGAATGATTTTGAGGGTATATGGAAAAAGTTCCTAGAGTTTGTGTTCTTTAAAGGAAGTGGGAAACCACCAACAGATGAAACTATGAGTTTTTGGAAACAGGAATGAGATCCCGTGGTGGGGGGAGCACTGTTATGTTTAGTATAAATATGTTTAATAGGTTAAATTTGAATATACGATATTAAGGCAATTTTATGTTTATGTATTAAGTGATTTTATTTGTTGTTTTTGTGTTTGTTGTATATTGTTTAATAATAATAATAAAAAAAATTAAAAGAAGAGCAATGCATACTTATTCATCCCTAGGATAATGCATTATCATCAGTATAACCAAGGTAGAAAGCAAGTGACTGGCCACACATTCAAGATTGTGTGTGAATCAGGGCTTTAAAACTGTTGCTTCCTGTTTTGAGCATTAGCGGTCCAACACAAAAGTGATTCATAAGCTGATAAGAGAACATGAAATGCCAACATGCCAGAAATAATCAACCGGTTGGAGTTCAGTAGCATATATACAGACTCACCTGCCAGTCAAAGCTTTTCACAGCTTGTTCTTCCTGCCCTCCCACAACTTCCCCTCATAAGGAAAGGCTGACGTGAATCATCTCCTTGCGTTTCTCAGATCCATGTGCAGCTATTCCATCTTTCCTTCTTTAACAGATTATCTTTGGTCAGAGGAAAAAGACAAAAGAAGTGGTGGGAAATCACAGGACAGTTACAAGTTGAAGGCTGTCTGGACCTGTTGTGAAATTCTGTGAATGAGCATGGCGGTTGATGCCGTAAAAGCTCAATCAGGATACAACCATTATCCACCAATAATTGGATTCTATCCAGTATTACCCCGCCCCTGTAAGGGAAGGGTTAAATGGAACTTGGGGCTGGCATCTTTTAATGTGTAAATTTTATGGTCCATAGGAGGGGAGATAAGCGGCCCAGCTGCATGTGGGAGTCAGCTGGAGCCAAGGATCGATTGTGGCATGTCCGCTCGGCCTTGAGAGAATTAATATCTCAAGGCAGAGGTGTGAATGGATCTTCGCATCAGGCTGAAGGGAGGGGGGAAGGAGCATGAAAAAAAAGAGTATAAAGACTACTTGGTGGGGGGAACAATTGCGATCGGCTGGACACCAAGGTTGGGTGACGTATGATTCGTAGTTTAAGTTTTCTTGCTTGCTCCTTCTGGGCTCTTACATTTATATGCATGTTTTTATAGTTTTAGTCTGCTAATCCCATGTATCCTACCCGTTTCCTGAAATAAAAGGTCTTAAACCTCAAATTGTGAGCCGTGAGTGTCTGTCCTGGGGATCCGTGCTAAGTCCAGTCAAGAGGCATTCCCCCTCTCAAATCCACACTCTTCCACACTTTGTACCCTCTCTAACAACTGCATATTTAGGGGCACAGTGAAGTGTTTCTCATGCCTGCTGAATCATCAGTTTGGTGGCACTGAGATACACCGAAACACCAATGCAAGGCTGTTACGTAACAACCTTAAAAAACATACCAATTTTAAAAGCCAAATTAAAAAGATGTGTCTTGACCCTTTTCCTGAATGCAGAGTGAGGACCAGTCCCAACACCAGAGTGAAATCCTCATCTGGAAACACTCGAAGGCCGTGTCTACACCAACCCGATAGTCCGGGCTGGTCACAGCCAAGTCCCTGTGCATCCAAATGACACGCAGGGACTCCCAGGGTCAGCGGGGGTAGGGGCTTTCTAAGTGATAAAGAAACCCTGGGGAAACTCGATCCTTCCCGCAGTCTCAGGACCGTCCTGAGACCACAGGAGGTATGGAGGGCTGTTCCGCCTGGTGCCAGGCTTACTCGTGAGTAAACACAGCACCAGAAATGGGCATTGAGCCACACCGTGCCGCTCCATGCCTATCAGGGGAGGGGGTGGCAGCAATTTCACCACCCCTGGGATGGCAGGGAGGGGTTTGGGGTTTTTTTTTTATAAACTCACATTTTAGCTGGAGTAGGGCCTCACTCTTGCGCGACTGGCCCCACTTGGGGGGGGGGGGACACCACCCACAACGTCCCTGCTTCCTCCCAGGATGTCACCACTGCGTGTGCACGCTGGGGGAGGCTCTCTGATCAGGATATCGTGAGAGCCTCCCCCCTCCCTCGCAGAATGCTGGGAGGTGTAGAAAGGGTCCTACAGATGTCTACTCACAAGTAAATCCCATTTCATTTCATTTATTAGATTTCTATGCCACCCAATAGGGCAATTTACAAAGATTAAAAACCTTAAAAATACAGTATTATCCATAATATAAAAACAGTTTAGCTACAAACTTATAAACAAGGCAGACACACACACAGATCCAAACAATATCCCATGACCTCATTAAAAACCTGTCATATGCTGCCAAAGGCCTGGGGACAGAGGAAGGCCTTAATCCAGCACCAAAAAGTTTCTAATCTTGGTCCTGGGTGGGCCTCACTGGGGAGCTCATTCCATATTTGTGGGGCTCCACTGAGAAGGCCTTCTTGCTTGTTGACCCCTTCCAAGCCTCCTTTGGAGGACGCACCTCCTAGCGAAGGGCCTTAAGCTATGAGCACAGTGTATGGGTAGGTCCACACCATTGGGTTCAATGGGGCTTACTCTCAGATATGTGGGAATAGAATTGAAAACCTAGGGTGCATGGCTGGCTGGGGATGCTGGGAATTGTAGGATTTTTTTTTGTCTGTTCATACATAGGACTGCACCCTTGGTCATGTTCCAGAGCTGAGCGATCACAATGCAACACGTACACAAAACAGAAACAACAGGAGATTAGGGAACATAAGAAGCTGCCTTATGCCAAGTCAGACCATTGGTCCATCTAGCCCAGTATTGTCAGCACTGATTGGCAGCAGCTCTCTGGGGTTTCATGAGAGAAACCCCAGCCCTACCTGAAGATGCTGGGGATTGAACCAGGGACATTGTGCATGCAGAGCTGGTGCTCTGCCACTGAGCTACGGCCCCTCCCCAATATGCATTGGGAGAATATTAGGGGTGTGCACCATCTCGGTCCCGAACCCCAAGTCTACTTCATCAGGATGGCTGAAATTACCTTTTCTGGCTGCCATAGTTTGCAACAGTAGATCTATTGCAGGTCAGAGCCACCATATTCCTTAAAGATGGCAGCTCTCCATCCATTCCTTAAAGATGGGCAGCTCACCAGCACAAGTGGATAGGTGAGGTAAGTCCTGCTGGAAGGGGGCAGTGGCTCGCCAGGTTTGGAGGCCAGTGGGAGGGGAGCAAGCAGGAGGGGAGGGGAGGGGCTGAGCAGGAGGGGAGTCCTATGGACTCCTGCTCAGCCTTGCACCCAAGAAACTGCAACAGCTGACCTGCTTCAGATTGGATCCGAATCCGAAGCGGGCCGGGGCAGTTCCAGGGTGCCCCAAGCCAAATCAGCCTCTGAGATGAATCGGGGTGCCCCAGGCTTCCAAATGATCTCCAAGGCAAATGTGGGCTGGAGGGGGGGGGGGTTGTGTACAGCCCTAAAGGATATGCATGTAAGCATAAAGTGTTGCCATGTATTCTGAGCTTGTTAATATCTTCCTTGCTGTTATATCTTATCTATGTTGAAAAATGTAATCTTCTTCCCCAGACAGCTGACCTCAGTCTTGCCCATTGGAGATCAGCTGACTACGGTCTAGCAGTACGGGTCTCTGTATGGAAATGTATTGCTGCACAGCTTAAGCCATTTCTGACTGGAACGATGAACCCTTCTTAGTGGCTATATATGTAAAAAGGAAGAGAAAAAAACCTAAGCAAACAGGACTGGAATGCTTCCTGTTTGGGTTTATTGACCAATATTGCAGTCAGATTGACAGCTGAGGCTGACATTGCTGAATCCAGATGTCTTCTGCAATGGCTGCTTTCCTTTTCATGGAGGGGGAAAAAGAAAGATGTCAAAATGCAAAGAGAAATAAGAGCTGGGAAATAGAAGGAACAGAATGGATGAGATAAGAATGCATGCAAAGGATATAAATATTTTCCCACCCTTATTTTCAGCTCTTTCCAATCTCCAGAGGAAGGGAGTGCTACAGCTGCAAAGCAACTATACATTCCAATACCTGATCTAAAAGGAAGACTGGAGACCTACAGCAGCTAATTGCAGGCCCAATGCCAACAGTCAGCATGGTTGGGGAATCTGCTAGAGCCCCCACACTAGTGGGAGTACAGATCACCAGAGCCCCCCAGAATTGCAGATGGATGGCGTCTTCATCCACAGGCTGGATTCAACCTTGTCGCAGGCTTGATTCTCAGCACATATCACAGGCTGGATTGCCAGCATCTGGGAAGAAGGAAAAATGGAGAGCTTGCTCCAGGTTTCAGGATATCCTGATTACACCGAGTGGTATCTTGGAGCTGGGGCCCACAGATACAAAGTGCTGGGACTATTCTGATTTGTAGGGGTGATGGTGTCACACCTTCCCTGTTCCCTTTAAATTTAGCTGCAATCCTGAAAGTAGCTGGGGGGTGGGGGGAATAGATTATCTCAGCAACAATATATTATTGTGAGCTATCTCTGTTGTAATGCAAAGGATTTTCGGGTGGCTTAGTCATGAAAGGGTAATTAGGAACCATAAGTGTTACAAAAGTCAGAAATAATACAGAGAGAGAGAGATGGATCAACACAGCTGCCTCAATTTTTGAACTCTCCTTGGGGGCATGTCTATGAGCTTCATCACACCAGGGTTATACTGTGTAATCACTGCGAATTGTGTGCAAAGGACTCTGAAGTTTTCCAGTTTATTATCTGCTTTGATTGTGAAGCACTCCCGTGCATCCTGCTTTAACTGTGCTATAAAGCCAAAAGAATCTACCTATTTTGCTACCTGTTTAGGAGCGAATCATTTTTTGTTTTCCGAGCGGCCACTGGGGGCGTAAGAGGAGGATTTGATATGTTTAAACTTCAAATTAAACAAATGCTTATGTCTGCATACGTTTTAAAGATAAAGACATCAAAATTGGCACATTAATAGATATTAAGGAGAGCTTTAAGCATACCAATTTTGAATCGGGTTGGGTCATCCATTTATTTTTTTATGATTTTTTACATTTCCCGCCTTAAAGCCTTTTCCTGGTATGCAAAGGATCTTATGAGCGCTGCCATTCGGGGTGTGATTTAGCTAGCAACAACAACGACAGCTTAGCGTTGTAGGGGATAATTCTAGGGAAACAGGTACGTGGGGTGAAGCCTTGAGTATGGATCACTGCACTACAGATTGCACCAGAAAATTGGACCAACATCTCCATCAGTTCAGATCTCTCCTTTTCCCCTACTGTGTACGGCACATGCCTTGTCCGGCATCAAGCACAGCTAGGCAGCTTGTGGCTGGCCAAACATGCAAGATCTAGTTGTTGGTGGCAGTGATGATGGTGCTTCCCTCCTCCCACAGTAGGGATGCTGGAATAATTTGAGATTGACTAAAATGAGTTCGGATTTCTGAGAAGCCGACCTGCAGAATCCACTGTGGACTGGTCTCCCCAGACCCTGCACAGAGTTCGTGGACTTTCAGATTTATTTATTTATTTTTACTTTCCCAAAATTTATACAAATTTATTTGCAGAAAAATATGCAAGTTTCTCCTGAGACATAAGCCGTTTTGGAAAATATATGCAGGGGAAAGTTGAATGGAATGGGAGACAATTCGCTAAATGTTACATACTAACATAAATTATGTAAATTGTAGTGAATGTTCTTACAGAATTATTGATATTTTTTCCACATAATGGGGAAAAACATTGAATCTGTCTGTGAATGCATGCTGGAACAAATAAGACCACGCAATCCACAAAACATACACGGGACAGATTTCATAAAATCCAGTTCCAGATACAGTCAAAGCACCATCAGTTTCACCATCAATCCATGATGGATTGATTAAAATTAGGGCTGTGCACCATCTGAGATGAAGTGGGCTGATTTGACTGCCGAGGCCCAGATCCGAGGCAAGACCAGGTCCGCCCAAGGTGCCCCGAGGTTGAAACAGATTGGCACCAAAGACTCAGGGCACATTGGGCCAATTCGGGGTGGTAATGGGCCACTCCCCCCACCCTTCTAGGAAATCCGGCGCAAGGCCAGCCATGAATCCAGGTGAGTCCATTGGACTCACCAGATTCACCTCCCTCCCTCCCTCACCAGTTATCTCTCATTGCCACCAAGACTTACCTTAAATTGTGTCCTCCTCCCTGAGAGCCCAGCCATTGTAGTTTGAGGAATATATATATATATATATATATATATATATATATATATATATATATGAAATCAGAGATCCCCATGGTAACTTAAATTGTGGCTTGGCTCTCAGGGAAGTGGATGCGATTTAAGATAAGTCTCAGCAGTGGTGGCTCTGAATTGCGGGGGCAAGGGGGGAAGGGGGCTGCGAATGGGAGATTCCCAGTCAGCCTTGCATCCAGCTAGCACCCAGGGACCTGCAAGGCCAACCCGTTTTGGTGAGGCCGAATCTCACTTCAGCACCAAGGCGAGGCACACACACCCCGGAAGCACCTCAAGTCAAATCAGGACTGTTTTGGAGGCTCTGAAACAGTCTCCAATGTGATTTGGAGGGGCTGTGCACAGGCCTAATTAAAATATGGCAATCTTACAAGAAGATTTTGCATCTCTTTGTCCCACTGTATATCTTTTGCATGCTTTCCTTTTTTACTTATAGATGGAATTTCTTTAAAATATTCCTACATAGGGTCTTTCTTATGACCCAGGGAAGGGGAGAATTTGAGGTGGGCCTTATCCCCAGGCAAATGTCTATGGGAATACAGGCATAGTGGACAATTTTGTCTTCTATTTTTCTTTCCAGTGTTGTTCCTTTCTGCTTTACTCTGTCTTAGCCCAGATTCACCCTCAGGAAAACAAAGTAGCAAACAAAAATAACCATGACAGCTCAAAGCAATATTTGATAGTTACTGGGCCAAACAGAACAGTTTATTTCCATTAGGTGAAAATGAAATGCCTATGTTTGGTAGGTAAACATATTCATATCCAAGAAATGATCCCAATAGTTCATTTCCATAGCTTCCTTTTCAATGGTATCATTAATGTATCTGGTAGAGGTGTTGATTCAGTTTAGGCATTAACAGTATGGCTAACATGCTTATAGCCAAATAATTTAAAGTTAACCTAGTTGTTATTTAAGGGGAAAATAATATTTACATTTTTTTAAAAAAATCTGATTAACATTTCAAAAACTCATTTTTCCTGATCCAAATCATCAATTTTAATCCATCCTGCTATATTATCTTTCTGACTTAACTAACTCCTCTGCCTTGCTTGGCACAGCTCCACCACCGCACCAGCACAGAAAAACAACAGTCCCAGCCAGCCTGTGGCTTTAGTCAGATAGACAGAAGCTGAAAGTCCATATAGTGAAAAAAGCACGAGCTGGAAGTTAGGCAGGACAGGGCCATTTTCATAAGATTAAAAACTGAAAGAGATGCCATCCTTGACTGGTTGGCAATTCAGAGATCGATGAAGGGCTTTGAGATTGGAGCCTCTGCCTAACCTATGCCCTGCCAGCAAGAAAGAGGCAGGGTGGGAGAAAGAACAGAGGTCATTTCACCTCCCATTCTTCCTCAGTAACAACAACAAAAGTCAGCTAGATGGGCCTCTACCATAGCTTACTTGGTGGCAGTGGGTAGGGACAGATGACAGAGAAGCCATAGGATCCTGTGGGTCTTGGCCTCTCCCCTCCCTTCCCCAACCACTGGAATGCCCATCTTTTGACCTCAGAGGTCATCTGAGATTGCTTTTGCATCTTTGGAAAGCAGTCGCCATGGTGCTTTCCACAGAGGCTGCGAGCAAGAGGGTTCTGATTGTCAGATTCTCCCTCCCAAGGTCATACGAATATCTAAAGCTCTAGAGGGGGAATCCAAAATATCCTATCCATTAGCCCTCCATTAGCTTGAGCAGCTGTTGGGGGGGGGGGGGATGCTGGTACAGTTTCATTCCCTCGCTGCGTTTATATAGCCCCAGCGTAGCCCCCAGCGTTGTCCACTCCTGGGCTGTGATGAGATGATTGAGAAAGGATGCTGTAGCCAGTGATTGAAAAAGAGAGAGGTGCTCGGGCTTAAGTTTTCTTATTCTTCCTTATTGTCCTTGAAGATCCTTCTCCTTGCGCCAGTCCCAGATATGTTGGGGCTGCATGATGAAGGGAAGGCATTTTACTCATGGCCAGAGGTGCCCTCTCCTCCTCATTTCTGCTTCACATTTCTTAGATCTGAGCTCTGCTGTTCTAGATAGGTTGCGGGGGTTAAGCCCTACCTGCAATTCTGCCCCTGTGATAGGAAGTATAGAAAAGAGGAGCAGCCAAAGCCTACTCCAGGGTCAGTTAACTGCCGGACCGTGAATTTAATCCCGCTCACTCACCTTCTCTCTCAGCCAATGGAGGGGGGGGCACTGATGCTCCAGCACCAACCTAATGAAGAAAAGAAGATCTCTGGATTTCAGGGAAGGGGAGAATTTTCATATGAAGTATTGCATTCTAATAAGACAATGCAGTTGTTCATTAAACACTTGATTTGCAGTTCTGGCTCTGCTTCCCTTCTACTCTAAGTGTACCTGTTTACACTCAGCTCCTTTGCTATTTGTTTTGAAGTGATTTGACCCCTGTTGTCTCAAGCCTTCTCTAGATGCTACATGAATTCATGGGGCAGGGACCAGGGCATGTGCACCAATCTTTACATCCGAGATGGGCAACCTGTGTCCCTCCAGCCATTTTGGCCTAAAAAAGCACAGCAGCTCTAGCCTTCAAAGCTAATGGTGAGTTGGAGGCCAAAACATCCAGAGGGCCACAAATTCCCTGCCCCTGCTCTACACATTCATAATCATGTCTGAGCAGAGACCCCCATACATACAACTGTATACACATAGGTATTCTCCATAGTAATGGTATATTTGCTTTTTCAGGGTACCTGATTGCATTGCAACACCACCCAAATGTTGCATTAGTCTTAAAGGAGGTGAAAAAGAGTCCCTCCTCTTGCTTATGCATCTTTCACTTCCATCCCTCCCCATAGCGAACAAAGGCTATAAATGGGAATGCCTGTAGTTCAGTGGTAGAGCCCATACTTTCCATGCAGAAGGTCCCAGGTTCAATCCCCAGCATCTCCAGGAAAGGCTGGGAAAGAATCCTGCCCGAAACCCTGGAGTAACTGCTACTCAGTGTCAACAATATTGGGCTACACAGACCAATGGTCTGATTCAGTCTCTAAGGTATGTATATGTTATTATTATTATTATTATTATTATTATTATTATTATTATTATTATTATTTATTTATTTATATAGCACCATCAATGTACATTGATGTACAATGTACAATGTTCCAGTAGCCAGCCTCTTACTCAGTGGTCTTGAACTGGTGGGTTGCAACCCAATTATGGGTCACAAGATCAGTCCAGATGTGTCATGGCAAAGCTGTTGCCGCCATGTTGGGCAATTGTGAAACTGTGAGAGTGGGTGCCATGTTGCAAGTTGGGAGTCCAAGGTGAGTCTTCAATCTGGACCAGTTGAAGACCACTGTTCTAACTCATTCTTATCTATTCCTGCCAATTTGCAGCCTTTCACCTTCCTAGGCTGTGACACCAAGAGCAAGACATTGTTTTCCTTCCCACCAATTCTCTAATGAAATCTCTCAATCTGCACTTCATTAAAACTTTTCTCACCACCAGCTATGCAAACATCTGGCATTGTTACCACTTTTGCTAATTTTTAATTGGTGTTTGGTGGGTTCATAGGAATCCTGAACTGGGCTTCCATCTCCCACATAGCATCACAGTAATCATCAGTGTCCTTTTTTTACACTTCTTTTTTTGTTCCATCCCTGGATGTCATCATTGTCTGGCTGCCACTTCTGCTGTCGCTGTTATGTAATCTCTCCTCTATGCTAGTAACCAGCAAGCCATTTACCTCCAAGAACCAAAGTCCAGAGGCTGTTGGCCTTTGCCCGTACAGAAACCATGTGGAACTGGGAGATGTGGCAATGGTCTCGTGTGCCTTGTCAATACAAGGGTAAAAATAACACTGTGCAATATTTGGGAAGTGTTGCTGACTGTCTGGCAGAAAGCAGAGCTTTTCTCTGCATTCAGGAAGGTGGTCAAGATTCATTGTTTTTAACTCGGCTTTTAATGTTGTTTTGATAATTCTTAATATTGCTTTTCCTGTTCCATTATGTTTTTATCTGCTTACTGTTTAATTGTTTTGTTCCCCACCTTTGTAGGTTTCAGAAAAGTGGTGATATAGAAATAAAACTATCCAGTGGAATTTTAGGATGCTTTTAGTACGTTTTTAGTATGTTTTAGGAAGTTTTAACAATGTATACTATGCTTTTAATCAACATTTTATGTATTTTATACTTATTGTTGTTCCCCGCCTTGATCAGGATGGAGAGGTGGGTAAGAAATAATGTTGTTGTTGTTGTTATCATTATTACTAAAATTACAAAAATACAGAACTAATGCTCCTATCTCCCAACAATCTTCAAGAATGAGATCTTACAAGATGCACAGGAAGAACCAAACCAATCATATGTGAAAATCTCTCAGAAAAATATTCTGAGGCCTGGATTAAGAATTCTGGGTTTCCTAAAATGTTAAATGCATGGGGCTGTTTATCTAGATTAACACCAATTTTACTTACAATCTGACTTCAGAAGAATAGAAACACTATTGTATCTGGGTCTAATATACAGGAGGCAACACTGCTCTCCTCACTAGAGCCCATGCATCTATTAAGAACAACAAGGGAAGCCCCCAAACCCAGCTCCCCAACATTCTTTGTGCTAAGAATATGTTGTTGTTGTTGTTGTTGTTGTTGTTGTTGTTGTTGTTGTTGTTGTTGTTTAGCCCTTCTGAGCTAGCAGCAGTCATCCTGGAGAATCAACAGAGCCATGAGACAACCAGTCACAGCTAGTGAAGAAAGAGCACAGGAAAGCAGAAAAAAATACCATCTAGAAGAGTCCATTCAAGGGCTGGATGACTTCTTGGGATCCCATCCAGCTCAGAGATTGTTGGCTTTAATATTTCTATGAATTGGGTTTTGTAGCAGTATAGATTGCCTGAGGCATACCTGGTCAGGGACTTGTTAGCTGCACCTGGCAAAGCTGTCCACTACCCTGGATTTTTTAAGGAAATTGTAGGCTCTCCAAAGCTAACCATGGCTTAGGAAATATCTGAAAGGGGGATGCCTCTTCTCTCAGCTGGGGATGATGTAAACAAGGAGTCTGTGTATGAAAAGAGCATAAACTGCATAACTGAAGGCAAAGGCAAAGATCTGGGTTTTAGTTCTGTAAAAGCATCTTGGGGGTGCTGGCTGTTTCCCTAAGAATCTGATGTGAGAGCAGCAGATTTTGGGACATCAGTCAGAGTATCAAAGGTATACCTTCACCTATGCTCAACCTGTATATTTGTAAATAAACAAAAATATTACAGAAAAAATGCCATAAGCCTCCTATGACCTCCTTCCAAAGAAAACCAAACCCAGGTGAATGCTGCACCCTCAAAATTCTCACTG
This sequence comes from Elgaria multicarinata webbii, assembly GCF_023053635.1. Lineage (NCBI taxonomy): Eukaryota > Metazoa > Chordata > Lepidosauria > Squamata > Anguidae > Elgaria > Elgaria multicarinata. The sequence continues at coordinate 171,981,563 of NC_086171.1, forward strand.
CTTGGATAACTGAGACAGGCTGATCAAAATCTTTCCCTCTACAACACTTCTTGATCCATCGTCAACAGGGGCATTAGCTAGACCTAAGGTTTATCCCGGGGTCATCCCTGCCTGCTCCCAGGATATCCTGTGTGTCATTTACATGAACAGGGATGATCCCGGGATAAACCTTAGGTCTAGCTAAGGCCAGATACAGTGAATGACAGTGGCTTTTTCCCTGAAACACTTCTAAAATAATTATCTAAATAGATTGTCTTGCTCTTCCCATGTTCCAAAGCAGTAGGAAGCCCCAGGGTGGTGGTGGTGGTGGTGGTGATGATGATGATGATGATGATGATGATGATGATGATGATGATGATGATTAAATTAATATAGCACCATCAATGTACATGGTGCTGTATATAGTAAAAAAAAATAAAACAGAGGTGAGTATTGTTCCTTTATTATTAGGGGTGAGTATTGTTTCTTTATGATGTTTATTTTATTTTTTTAATTCCAAATATATTTGTGGCCTGTGTGCCTGTTGTCCGGCTGCTAACTATTGATGAGCAACCTCAAGACCCCTTCTTACAATGTTTCATCTTTAAAATGGATTTGGACTGGAAAGCCCTTCAAATAAAAGATATCATCAGGTAGAGGACTGTCCTCTGTAAAGCAAGTCAATTCATCACTCTGGGCTATAATAATATGGTTGGAGCAATTTTCTATTGTACTTCTTTGACTAGAACAATCGCCTGACATCTGAGAATTTCTCTACATTCCCTCCCTCCACCCAACACACGCACGCACGCACACACACACACAGAGAGAGAGAGAGAGAGAGAGAGCAATTTAATCTTAGTATTTGTAGGAAAATATGACCATTGTATGCATTTTGCCATTGAAAGAAATCAGGTTCTAGATTATCTCTCTCCCCACCTTCTCTCTCTCCATCCCTCTCTCACTCCATCCCACACAAACTATCACCTACTTTGCAGCATTCATAACATTGTTATTTCTCTGTTCTGTCTTTCATTTCCTTCGGGACACACTGGGGTTCCTCATTAGAAAACTGGGCATCATTGCTGCATCGTTGTGGTTAAGCTGTGGTGTGGTTATCTTTCTTTTATGTTCAAAAGAAAATAACAAACTGACCCAGATTGTGAAATTAGGTTTTCAAATAAATCATAGCCTATCCTTTATAATTATCACAATGCTCTTTCATTCTCTTATGTGTATAAATCAGATAATATATGTGTGAATACATTGGAGCAGCATGAAGGCTCATTCAGAAAAGTAGAAATGATGGTTCACTATTTAGGATACTGGCTCAAAACCATGACAGAAATCAATTCACTTTCCCCATTTTGTCACAGACTTCATAAGTAGTGACAGTCTGCAATATACAAGGAACTTTCTCTGGTGAAATTCCTATTTTAACCCAGCCCAGAGAAACAAAGGCTTATAAGAGTTATGTCCACTGCTTACTGCTTTCATTCTATGTTCCTGACCCATGATTCTAGCCTGTTCCACCCTAAACTTCCTTCCCTATCCTTCTGTTCTTTCAATCTTCTGACCACAGCTTCCCTCCCATCCTGGACAGACATTGGCTACTCCCCGGACACTTGGACAATGGTTTCTCAAATACACTAGGTAAGAGTGACTGTGGAACAGATGGTAATTTGTCTGACAGTGACCTTTTACTTGCTTGACAGGATTTTCACCCCCTCCTTGGAAAATGCCTTGTTGGTGCATTTGTAGCATACCTGTGCAACATGATGCAATTGTTAAGCATAGACATGCATATGACATGGCTCACATTCTTGTTGATGTCCCATTAAAGTTACTGATGGCTTAGCCAGGATGCCCCACGTCACCAGGGCTATAGACCATGGAATGTTTACAAACGCTAAAGATCAATCAAAAGCTCAACTGAGCCATATAACTTTAAAACATGAAATCCTTAACAGATCAGCAGACAGCTATGTGCTTGTGTATCTTCAGACATGAGCAGCTGTACACCCTATCACAGCTATAAAGATTATGCAGGGACACTTTCCTCACTACAGGCCTTTGTTCGCAAAGGTGGCTGATAAGAGCTGTGCCGTTTGGCCTATAAAGGCAATTGCTCTTGGGAATTTGCACTCAGCGATGAGTCAAATGAGTTTCAAGCAGTCAGGTTCACATAATGGCCAGGGGAAGCACCTTCTTTTGAACAATATTCTAAATTCAGGAGTCACCTACATTACTTTTCCGGTTCATTGAAGCAGACATCTGCTAATTAGCCATTTGAGTAGTACCCAAAACAATAGGATGTTGGCTTTGGTTGGTATGTATTGGCGTCAGTAATTTAAACCATCTGATAATATGAAGAATAAATAGGGTGGTGATTTTCCATACAGTATATTTCCAATGGTTTTATACATTGCTCCCTATGAAATAAACAGTCTCTCTTCACCCTCATTCAAGTCTGATTTGAAATCTGTCTACCATCAACTATCTCCACTAGATCATATTGAAGGCCAAATCACATGACTGAAAAATTAATTTTACCTGTTGAGAAATTCAATATGCATTTTTAGCACAATACTACCTTTTAACACAACCCCTTAATCCCCATACCCACCCACTCTGCCCCATAACTTCCAAACTTAAATACATGTCACTGAATCAAATTGTGACAAGTAGTCCAAACATTTAACTGAAGGATTATAGTTGTTTGGCTATGTAGTGGAACAATGATTTGAACAAACTCTTCATCAAGAGGCAATCTGTAATGAGCACAGAACTTGTCACATGGACCAGGAATTTTTTATTTATGTTGATTGATCTTGATGGCCTGCAATGAGGTTGTAATGATATTGTTGAACTAGATTGTTGATATTGTTCACTTTAACATATACTTGGACTTTGTAAGATGATATCTTTTTGTGTTCTTGCAATGCAATCTAATGCATGCCTACTCAGAATTAAGGCACATTGAATTCAATTGGACTTACTCCCAGTAAGTGAATATAGGATTGCAGCCACAGTTTTCTTCTCCCATAGAATCAATATAATATGTACCTTTGAGATCATCTATCCATAAAGCTGTGGAGATTATGCATCCCATTACCAAAAATATCTAGCTTCTTGAGAAAAGGGGACAGGTGATTTCAGAGAGTGAGAGGGAGAGAGAGGGAGGGAGGGAGGGAGGAGGAGGAGAAAGAAATTGCACACCTCACCAACATTGCAGGGATGGTTTCTCAAACTTGATCATCAAGTACTTTATATGTGGATGCTGAATCATCATTTTGCTCAGTTGGCCTGTATAAGATATGATCATACTTGTGGTTTACAGCTAAAGACTGAGTTGGGAACCACTGTCCTAAGTCCTGTTCTTAAGCCAACAAACTGCACAATACTTTTGACATACCAAATTTTCTCATCTGTTTACTGCAGCTATCCCAGAATGATCATCACCTAATTAAAGCACCAGTACAGCTAAGATCATCTTCCTGGCCCGCCGCTCTGACCATGTCACTCCGCTTCTGAAATCTCTTCATTGGCTCCCAATTCATTCCAGAATCCAATATAAACTTCTCCTGTTGACCTTCAAAGCTTTTCACGGTCTAGCTCCTGCCTATCTCTCCTCTCTCATCTCACACTATTGCCCCGCTCGTGCTCTTCGCTCCTCTGATGCCATGCTTCTTGCCTGCCCAAGGGTCTCTACTTCCCTTGCTCGGCTTCGTCCATTTTCCTCTGCTGCCCCTCATGCCTGGAATGCTCTTCCAGAACACCTGAGAACTACCAACTCAATCACAGCTTTTAAAACACAGCTAAAAACTTTTCTCTTCCCTATAGCTTTTAAACTTTGAGTTTGTTCTGACTCTATACTGTTAGCTTCACCCTTCCCGGTGCCTGTTTACACTTCCCTGTGCCTGTTTGCATTCTCTTTCCCTCCTTATTGTTTACTACAACTTTATTAGATTGTAAGCCTATGCGGCAGGGTCTTGCTATTTACTGTGTTATCTGTACAGCACCATGTACATCGATGGTGCTATATAAATAAATAATAATAATAATAATAATAACTCGGTAGGATTTATTTCCAAGGAACTTTGCATGGGATCAGGCTGTGAATCTTAAAGCCTGACAGCAGCTAGCTACAACATTACTGCACCACACCAGCCCAGCACAATAAAACAGAGAAGCGCACTGTAAATAAATATTTTTAAACCACTTATGGGAAAAGTCCCCATTGGCACCAGACTAGCTTCATTACTAATTCAACGTTGTGCTCACCACATCTTTCTCAGAGTCCCTTCTTTAACTGAATATAGTCCCTCAGCCAGGACTGTAAATCAGGAACACAACTAGAATAGAACAGAGGTGTCAACTCTAAAAGTATTTGAACCAGTAGCACTTCATTGGAAGACTTCACGGACTTCAGTTAACTGAAGCCAACAAGGGTTGATCAGTGCATTTGTATGCAGTACCAAAATGTATGCAGTTTATGCGCCTACTTAATGATATACACAGTCCTGACAAAACCCAATTGCTGTTGCTTCTCCTCCATAGTGCCAAGCCACCCTAATAGACTAACTGTAGATTTTGTGTGAACTCCTCTGTCATACAAATAGCCATTTTGTCATCTGTTTCCATAACAACCATTCCAGCACCTGCACCAATGTCAGCACTTAAGCAGCCCAAATAAAACTGTCCAACCTTGCATGAATGAGCATTCTTTGACATGTCTATTAAGAACTAAGCCCTATTGACTTAGGTAAGTAAGTATGCATAGCAGACATGTTAACTTCTTTCAGCGCAAGGACTGAATTCAGTTTCAGAAAACCTCTACATGTTGGCTTTGCATTGTATAGCTAGTTCCATGGAAAAGTTTTATAGTTTGATTCCCTATTTAGGTAGTGTATGTCATCCTTTGGCTGAAGCTACATTTGATTTTTTTAAACAACACCCAAATTCTGCTGTGTCAAGTTGCCTGTTCCCACTCCTTAATATGGAGTTCACCTTGCCTATATCCTGTCACCATTCTATTGAGCATTTGCCCACTCTTGACCAACCATAGCTATGAAGCAGGGAAGGCAAAACGCTTGGCATAATGGCGTGAGGAGGTAAAGTTCAGCCACACTTTACAAAAAAGGAGGAAGAACTCGATACCAGAATGCTATTTTCAACACTGTGTTTTGTTTTGTTTTATATATTTGTAATATTTTTATACCACTTAATATAATAAAATCTCTAAACCTTTACGTTAACATGAAATTCCAAATACCTAATCTTATTTATTTATTTATTTATCTTGATTTATATGCCCTGGGCAAGAGTATAGACATGCTCAAAACCTTGGGGTTTATTTTTTAGTATCACTAATTTCTATTTGTGGATGTGCTGAACCAGTGCCTGGCTGCGACAATGGACTGGAGGCTAATAAACTGAAACTCAATCCAGATAAGACTGAGATGCTGTTAGTGGGTGGTTCTTCTGACTGGATAGCGGGTGTTCAACCTGTTCTGGATGGGGTTGCACTCCCTCTGAAGAAGCAGGTTTTGTAGCTTAGGGTTTCTCCTAGAACCATCTCTGTCACTTGAGGCTCAGGTAGCCTTGGTGGCAAGGAGTGCCTTCTACCAACTTCAGTTGGTGGCCCAGCGCCTTCTACCAACTTCAGTTGGTGGCCCAGCGCCTTCTACCAACTTCAGTTGGTGGCCCAGCTACTCCCCTATCTGGACAGGGATAACCTGGCTTTAGTTGTCTATGTTCTAGCAACCTCCAAGTTAGATTACTGCAATGCACTCCATGTGGGACTGCCTTCGAAGATGGTTCAGAAGCTGCAGCTTGTGCAAAATGCAGCGGCCAAATTGATAATTGGAACCAAAAGGTCCGAACATATAAGACCAATTCTGGCCTGCTTGCATTGGCTGCCTGTACATTTCTGAGCCCGTTTCAAGGTACTGGTTTTAACCTATAAAGCCTTACATGGCTTGGGACCACAATACCTGACGGAACACCTCTCCTGACATGAACCTACCCATAAATTATGCTCGATATCTAAGTTCCTCCTCAGGGTGCCCACTCTGAGGGAAGCTCAGAGGATGGCAACAAGGGAGAGGGCCTTTTCAGTGGTGCCCCCCCCCATTATGGAACGATCTCCCTGATGCTCACCTGGCACCAACATTATTATCTTTTTGGCAACAGGCCAAGACTTTTCTCTTCTCCCAGGCATTTAACAGCATATGTTGAGTTTTTAATTGACCCAGAATAGATGGATATTGTATGTAATCTGTTTTTATGGTCTTAGATTTTGTACATTTGCTTTTAATGTTCTGTGTTTTAATCTTTGTAAACCACCCAGAGAGTTTCAGCTATGGGGCAGTATATAAATGAAAATAATAATAATAATAATAATAATAATAATAATAATAATAATAACAACAATAATAATAATTGTTTGCCAAAAAATTACCAATGTTCCCACAGCCATGTTCCAGTGATCACAGAGATATTGAAGTGGGGGTATGTACAATTAAATTGAAGGAGAGTATTAATTAAACCAAAGTTATTCAAAGTGGCTAACATGGACCATAAAACCAATATAAAATGGTAAAATACAGAATAAAAAGTGAGAAGGCTCACTCAACTGTCCCCAACACCAGCCATTCCAGGAGGCTGCTGCAGAGGGAGATGAGGTGGGAAGCTTTTTTCCTCTTCCCTCCTTGGAGAACGGCTACCAATCACTGTTGACAATGCTGGACTAGATGATGCACCAATGGTCTGACTTGGTATTAGGCAGCTTCCTATATTCCTTCTATATTTATTCAGGGGAGGGCCATAGCTCAGTAGTAGAGCGCATTCCTGAAAACCCAGAGAACCACTGCTGCCAGTCAGTGTGGACAATACTGTGCTTGTTGGACCAATAGTCGGACCTCAGTTTAGGGCAGCTTCCTATATTCCTATGATGTTTGAATAGTTACATATGACAGATGAAGAGGAAAGAAGTTATATTAGGGAGTGGGGAGAAGGAATGTCTCATTAGTGTGAGCCACTGTGGCTTAGTGATTAAGGACTAAGGCTAGGGACATCCAGGTTCAAATCCCTCAACCCCAAAGTCTGATGATGACCTTGAACTAGTCACTTTCTCTGAGCCTATCCTACCTCACAAGGTTCTTTTGTGGAGAAAATGGTTTGGAAAATACCATGTATTCTCCCCTGAGCTCCTGAGAATTGCCTAATACTTGTACTCATTCTTCTTCCCCTTGGGAGTCTTCGACTTCTAATTGTGTTTTGTTTTGTTTTAACTTTGCAAAACAATTCCCAGTTAGTTCCCTGTTTTCTAAATATTTTTAAGCTTTGCAAGGAAAAAAATCTCTCTCTGGTTTCATGTTCCACAAGCTCTTACCAAAGCTCAAGAGACTTGTCCATTCTTAATGTCTTTTCACTGCACATACTAATGTCTGCTCACGTTGTTTAAATATGATGAAGGTGAGTAAACCAGTATCTAGGGGATGATTCAATGAACACACACATTGGTGTAGTCCAGCCAGGCTGGTGTCATCCTGCAAATAATGGGGAAATGAATCAACCCTCCAGACTAGTTGCATGGGAGTCTGGAAAGAGGGCTCAAATTCATTACTAGGCTACAGTCTCTCTGAATGACCTTGAATAAATGACCAGGATAAGAGGCCCAATCTACTTGGGAAGAAATCCCTTTGATTTCAACTGAAGTTTCAAAGAAGCATATTAAAGGATTAAAGGATAAGCGTATTAAAGGTATATCTTGTCCCCAGTTCTTTATTCTGTGGAATGGAGATAACTGCCAACATATGTTCTGGGGGGAAATTCACTAAAAGTGCAATCCTCTGCATGTTTGGACAGAAAAAATCCAGCAACTTCTACATGCATAGGATTGAGCCCTAAATATTGCAAGACAATCAGATATTATCCCAACATGGGGGTTGGAAAGTATTCCCAGATAGATAGATAGATCATCCTAATGGAAACTATATGTAGGGTTACACAGGAGACACACTAAGACTTTTGATTAAAAATCAGTTACAGGCAAGCAACTTTTAGGCAAGATTGGGGATGGTGTCTTTATGTTCTGCATAGCACATAGCACACTGCTGAAGCAATAGCTCTTTTCACACATGATTCCAGGGAGAGAGGGGACCGTGCTTGGTGGCCCCATCTCCTCTGCTTTGTCCCCATCACCTTCCAAGGGTTGGGAGGTGGATTTCTGCAGTCAGGAGCATTCATGTAGACTCCCTACCCAATCTAGAAACCATATAAATTACTTTAAATATATTATTTTTATTAAAGGGTGTTGAACACCAGCAGGGCTTCACACACACATCACCCCAACAGGAATGCCTCACTATTTCATGGGGTTTTAGCTTTTTTATTATTATTATTGCATTATTTTAATGTATTTGTTTAGATTCTTGAAGGCTGTGTAGCACACATCTCCTCCTGCTTTTGTGTGTGTGCATGTGTGCACACACATGCAGGAATATATATGCATTGTCTCCTGCACTTTTCCAAACAATGACAGTGATAAGCAGGGAGCATAAGAAAATGCAGGGCTTGGGGGGGGGGGAGAGGAAAAGTCCCTTGGCCATGCCCACCCCGTCTCCTTCTCTTCCGTTCCCCTGCTGCCCCATTCCCTGCTAGGGTGACCATATGAAAAGGAGGACAGGGCTCCTGTATCTTTAACAGTAATGTAGAAAAGGGAATTTCAGCAGGTGTCAATTAAAGAGGGTGAAATTCCCTCTTCATCACAACAGTTAAAGCTGCAGAAGCCCTGCTCTCTTTTGTATCTGGCCACTCTACTATAGCTAGCGTAGCTTTAACTGTTGTGATGAAGAGGGAATTTCACCCACTTCAATTGACACCTGCTGAAATTCCCTTTCCTACATTACTGTTAAAGATACAGGAGCCCTGTCCTCCTTTTCATATGGTCACCCTACCTTCGCCCCTCACTCACCTTCTCCATCAACTCTATTGCTTAACCTCCTCGCATTCCAGCTCTAACTTTCTCCCATGATCCCCTCCTCTTCCCGCTCAAACGCCTCCTCCCCTCCCTCCTTTGTACCTGCTCCCATTCTCCCCCATCAACCTGCTCATTCTTCTCCTACAGTTCGGCTTCCTGCAGCCTAGCCAAAGGGCTAGCTGGGCAGGCTCCCTCTGCCACTATAACAGCCCAGGAGGGAGGAAGAAATTGGTTCAGAAGAAACATATCCAGCTAAATTCCCAGCAGCCGGTGCAGTAGCTGGTGCTGGCTGAGCAAGCTCAGCAGACCTTGGCTCTGGAACAAGTACCCAGGACTTTGTGCTAGGCTGAGGGAAAGCAGCAGCAGCAACAACAGCAGCCCACTTGTTTGCCCTTAGCCGTCCAAACTGCCTTGTGAGAGCCAGCCACAGCACAATGCCACGGCTATTCCCAGAAACTTGTGGAAAGCATGAAGGAGGTACAGGATCTGTTTGTCACCTCCCATATTTTTCTACAGTGCTTAGCGAGGTCTACGATTAGTATGCTCCATCTGCTGCCCCTGCCATACCCCTTCTGCCAACATTTAGCTTCATCCCACGTACCTGTTTCCTTCGTATTATCCCCTACAGCACTAAGCTGTCGTTGTTGTTGCTAGCTAAATCACACCCTGGGCGGCAGCGCTCCTAAGATCCTTTGCATACAAGGAAAAGGGTTTAAGTGGGGAAATGTAAAAAAAAAATCATAAAAAATCAACAGATGACCCAATCCGATTCAAATTTGGTATGCTTAAAGCTCTCCTTAATATCTATTACTGTGCTAATTTTGATGTCTTTATCTTTAAAACTTACGCAGATGTAAGCATTTGTTTAATTTGAAGTTTAAGAGTATCAAATCCTGCTCCTGCGCCCCCAGTGGCCGCTCGGAAAACAACAAATGATTTACTCCAAAACTAGTAGCAAAATAGGTCTGGTCTTTTGGCTTTATAGCACAATTAAAGCAGGATGCATGGGAGTACTTCACAGTCAAAGCAGATTATGAACTGGAAAACTTCAGAGTACTTCACAATAAAAGCAGATTATAAGCTGGAAAACTTCGGAGTCCTTTGCACAAAATTCGCAGTGATTGCACAGTATAACACTGGTGTGATAAAGCTCTTTGTGCCTTCAGGATCCATTATGCTTCTCACCATTGTAGTGCTAAAAGAAAAGCATGATATTTTTAAATTTGAGTCTCACACACACTGGACAATAACCACCACCACCTGCTCCTCTCCCGTTATGTTGTTCCTTTTCAACTTTTGCTTGGATTTAGAAGCAATGTTGACAAAAGCAAGCTGTAATCATACATCATCACAATTTATCCAGTTTATATTACTCCCTCATTTTTAATGAGTTGTGGTAATGAGGCTGCACAAAAGAAATTGCGCTGAGGTTTTGTTACTCTGCCCAGAGATTCATTAAACATCACAGATTTGACATGGGCATGTAGTTCACTATTCATGATGTGTGCACATACATCACTTCCTCTGCATGTACTTAGTACTATAGTGCTTGTACTAAAGGAAAGTTTGAGCAGGGAAGGCTTTCCATTCTGGGGAGTGTCTACCCGGCCTATTTACCCCATTGTGGTTGCGCATTATACAATGCAGCCACAAACTTGCAGCCACCTTGGGCTTCCCCCCCCGCCCCGCCCCCCGAAACTGTGTTTTTTTGTGGTGTGGTTTTACTGAGATTTTTGTTGTTGTTGCTCATGTTGTTTCTCCATCTGACAGTGGAGAGAGAGCTCCAGCTATTGGGCAGTATAGAAATGTAATAAATAAATAAATAAATAAAAATAAAGTGGTGGCCATGGTTCGGGTTAAGCCCAGTGGGCATTGCTGGGGGCAGATCTGAGACCAATTGTGATTTTTTTTTCCCCATCCAGGGTAAGCGCAGGAATGCAGGGCAGGGGGCAAGCTTGACGAACCGAATGGCCACTAGCAATATGTTTTTTGTGGCCGGATAGCCCACACTCCCTCCTGCCATCTATATTTATCGGTTCCGCTTCACAGCTGCGATGCTGACATTTTGAGGGGAATTGGCTACAAAGTTTCTGTTTCCTCTGTACGCAGGAGTTTCAGGAGAGGGATGGGAAACATGTGGGCCTCCTGATGTTGCAACTTCCCTCCCCCTTGACTGTGCTGGCTAGGAATGATGGGAGTTGTGGTCCAATAGCAGGCCACACTTTCCTCACCCATTTTATAGGAGTTGAACGTAAGAAATTTTGTAAGATCAGAGTCTAATCTTTCCTCGAACTGAAAGCAGTTCTCCCAATTCTTGCTAAATACTGACTCAGTCTTGCACTGTGCTCACAAACAGCACGTAGCAAAAGTAGGTCTCACTTCCTCACAAGCATGTGTGCTCTAGAGTAAGCAACTTCCAGGACTAGGCATTACTCACCAGTTTGTGTGTAGAGGAGTCGCTTCCTTTTTATATATATATATAATAATTTTATTTTTCTACAATACTTAAACATACACATTACATCCTCTCATAAAGAAAAACAACAACATACTACATAATATTGAAACGTTGAATACATAATATCTTATCTAAGAGGAGTCGCTTCCTATAACTGACTCTACAAACTCTAGGAGCTCGCTCCTGCTCATTCTTCAGCATCTCATGCTTCTAGACGTCAAACTGTGTTTCAGGGAATCCTGAGGGTCCTTCAGTGAGAATAGCAGTGACGGCAGCCAAGCTTTCCCGAAAGACTGCTTGCCCACTGCTTCCTAGGGTGGCCACTTACACATTGCCAAAAAAGTGGGCAAAAGAGGGTTGTGATTTGCATAACATTTGCATATGCTGATTTATGGACAGTCATCTGTCAGATATGCTTTAAGGTAGATTCCTGCAATGAGCAGGGGGTTGGACTCGATGGCCTTGTAGGCCCCTTCCAACTCTACTATTCTGTAATTTTATTGTCTGTATAGATGCAAATTTAGTAATGATTACTATGATTTATGTACAAATATAATAGATTTTCCCAAGGCAAGGTAGGGAAGACTATGACTAAGTAACTTGTGTGGATGCTCAGTCTGCTGTCCTCTGGTGCGCTCTCTTCTTCTTAGGTGTTTTTTTTAATCTTTAAACTGGGCTTGGATTGGACAACCTTCAAATAGAGAAATGTCCTCTGCAAAGTAGGACTCACAGCCATCCTACCAGAGGTGCAATGTGCAGTTACGTGGGAGTGTTATTAGAGTTCGCTCGGACTATATTAGAGTTCACTCTGAAGTTCATGCAGCGCAGTGATGAGGCCCAAAGGTACTGGCCAGGGTTCCATGTGAATTGCTGGGCACCCTAGAATAACCCCCAGACTCTTCAGCTATAGCAACAGCCCCAGGAAGCTGCCAAGGGCCCATAACTACTGAAGCCCCTACCTTAGGACCCTTCATCCATTGAGAGTCTGATGAGTACTGGGTGATTGCATATGTAATAGCCGTCAACACTCTAGAGAGATGTGAAAAGATCAAGAATGATTCAAAATTGATCCTGGAAAGAATCAGTAAAAAACATTTAGTCCTTTTCCTCAGTCACGAAGCACTGGGTTTGTTGAAAGTCATGTTGATCTTGTAGGGAATCCTGCCCTCCAGGGTTCCCCAAAAGGCCATGCTCCCTTCCCCTGGTGCCACCCCTTTTCCCCACCAGCACTTGTTTGGTGGTTTCCCAGCTTTTGTGCCATCCCCCCCCCCCAATTCTAAAAGGTCAAAGTACCTCTCCTATGGCATAGTTACTGGCAGAAAAGAGCGCTAAGCTAAAATATGCTAGTATTTTGGGGGGGGGGTTGGCCCTTCCCCTTTTGCCTTCAGTCTCATCCATCACTGGAATGAAAACTTGAGAATTCCTCTGGCTCAAAGAGGTTCTTGATCCAAAAGAGATCAACTGGAGGGGCCCTTCTCTATGTCCCATCCAGGATTGAGACACGATTGGTCATGACAAAACAGAGGGCCTTCCCCGTGGCTGCAGCCAGATTTTTGGAATACCCAACTCCGATGAGATCATAGAATCACAGAATAGCAGAGTTGGAAGGGGCCTACAAGGCCATCGAGTCCAACCCCCTGCTCAATGCAGGAATTCACCCTAAAGCATCCCTGACAGATGGTTGTCCAGCTGCCTCTTGAATGCCTCTAGTGTGGGAGAGCCCACAACCTCCCTAGGTAGCTGATTCCACCGTCGCACTGCTCTAACAGTCAGGAAGTTTTTCCTGATGTCCAGCCGGAATCTGGCTTCCTTTAACTTGAGCCCGTTATTCCGTGTCCTGCACTCTGGGAGGATCGACAAGAGATCCTGGCCCTCCTCTGTGTGACAACCTTTTAAGTATTTGAAGAGTGCTATCATGTCTCCCCTCAATCTTCTCTTCACCAGGCTAAACATGCCCAGTTCTTTCAGTCTCTCTTCATAGGGCTTTGTTTCTAGACCTCTGATCATCCTGGTTGCCCTCCTCTGAACCCGCTCCAGCTTGTCTGCGTCCTTCTTGAATTGTGGAGCCCAGAACTGGACGCAATACTCTAGATGAGGCCTAACCAGGATCTCCTTGCCCACCCCCCACCCCTCTGACTGGCTAAATGTGGGGACTGTTTTCACAATTTTTATGCGTCTCCTCTGATTGTGTGCAGGGCAGGCTCTGCAGAGTGCATTTCATATCATGATCTTAAATAATAAATTACGGTTTTAAAATCTTGGGACCTTTAGAAAGCAATGGTGTAGTGTGGAACCAATGGCCATTTCACCCATTTCTGTTTTGAGGATGTACATGTAAAAACCTGAAGTTCGTGGATACAAGAAACACTGAGCTTTGTAAACATGGTATCACAGATTCACACATTAGGGAGCCAGGATTGGCTTTGGCTTCTTTGCCCTGTATATACTTCATGGCAAACTCGCATTTGTTGCTAACTCGCATTTGTTGCTAGATAATCTGCGAAACAGTTCCTCCCAAATCAGAGTAGGTTACAGTCCTTTGAAGTCTAGGTCGCTTGCATTGGTTCACAGAGTTGCAAGGATTATCTTTCAGCTTCTAAAGAGCTATCGGGTTTCATTGGGTGTTTTTTTAAAAAACACCTCTTATCTCGGACTCCAACTTGGCACCAAAGGTTACAGCCAGTTAATATTTTTAAAACATTTTCCGCCTTCCATGAAAAGTGAGCATTAGCATAGGAGATAACTTCAAAGCCATTGGAAATTAGAAAGGTAAGTTCAAGGGATGGTTAATGAAGTGTCTGACAGGTAGCTAGAGATGTAACTGAGGCAGCAAAGCCCATGCTAATTCTTTAAGAAGGTCTGCTCAAGGAGAAAGACTAGCTCTGTATGCCTATTTTATAGGGACCCCAATGGTCCAGTGTCTGAGAGCTGAAGGGTAGAAATCACACCCCAGCCCCCATTAGCAAGGTGGGCAACCCAAGTACAGCTGTGCTGGGCATCCAAACTGGCAGAGGTAGAAGGCCCAACTAGATCTTTAGCAGTTCAATTTTCTGAAAATCTTGAACTTTGAACTTAGACCCATGTCTCAACTGAAAACAGAGGGGAAATATCTGAGGTTGTATGTGGTTGAGAGCAAGGGGCAAGACCAGGGGATAGTAAATGCTAGGAAAACTTTGTTGTTTCTGCTCAGCCACAACACACAACAGTCCCAGATGGGGTAAAGATGGACCAGATGTTTCAAATAGGAACGAGAGGCAGTTCTTTAGATATTCTGCTCCTATCTCGGTGGCTGTTTCCTGGAAGTGGTGCTGCAGAGACTTTTGCTCTGCTCCATGGCAGTTTTGCTAGCTGTTTCACAGGGCTCTATTTTGCCCATGTTATTAACGTCTACATAAAACTGCTGCATGAGGTCATCTGGAGTTTCAGGACGAGGTGCCTTCAATATGCTGATGACACCCAACTCTATTTCTCCTGACAAGTGGGCCATAAAAAGCTTATGCCACAATAAATTTGTTTGGACTTTAAGATCCACCACACTCCTTATTGCTTTGTGTTGTAGCTAGTTACCATGCTGTGGAGATACATTCAATGATGTCGCAGTCCATCACATGTTCTTTTGAACATCAGTCTAGAGGGAAAAGAATTCAGACAAGTTTATTCCAGTGGGAACTTTGAAGTTGGAAAGAAAGCAAATTAACTAACAGATGCTGGCAGCTGGAACTGGGTCAGAATTGCAGCGGGGGGGGGGAATGGTTAAGAGTCTCCTACTCCCTATGCCAGGATTGGATTGGGACCCCTGCACCTGCTGTTTACTTTTTTTAAAGCCATCAACGCAATAGCTAATGAACTAGCACTGTTGGCCGTACCAGGGAAGAGAATTTTTGGCTAAATGCCTTATGTCAGCATTGGAGGCAATGGTGCCTTGCCCTCATCCACCAGAGGATCTATGTAGTTACTATTTATGTGAAGAAGGTTAATAGCAGCTTGAGGTTAAAGGAGGTGTTACTGAAGCTGATGTAATCTGCTTTATGCCACTGATGCAATACTCATAAAGTGATGAAGGGGAAAAAAAGTGTGAAAGAAGGAAAAGTCCCATAATCTCCCTCACAGAATGTGCTGCACCTTCAAGCTCTGACTCATTCCTTAAGGGACAATTAACATAAAGCTGGTTTCTCCATAATTTCATGAGAAGTGAAGGGAAGTCCATTGCATAAAGGAGGGTTGCAGGAGGGGGAAAGGAAGTATTAGAGTGTAACATCATTTCAGTTCTTTTAAATCCATATAAATAGTGTTATCATGTAGTTTTATCATGTACTTTTTCAGACATAGCAGACGTCCCTGAAAAACAACAACAAAACTTGTATATCACATTTTCTTTTAAATGTATTTCCCCCTAAACCAGCCTTCCCCAATCTGGTGCCCTCCAGATGCCATCCACAGTCAACATGGCCAATGGCTGCCCTGTACCTTCAGCTCAATGAACTTGGCATCTAGAACTTTTAGATAATTCTAGTGAAAAATACTGGAGAAAGGGGATAACTAAAAGCCAATTCCCATCCCCCACCCCTGAAAGAGAAAAAGAGGAAAATCCAACAAAAAGAGAATACCAAACAGAGTAATCCATATTTGGGAACAAAGGGTAGTATCCAATATTAGTCCTCCTTATAGTGGGACTTAGGTTAGTCTTGACTCTTGAGATGCAAAAGTCAATAAAATGGAAAGGTAGCTGGGCAACCCAATTTTGTGGACTGCCTTAAATTGTAAGTAATAGCTCTGTAAGTAATAACCGTTACCACCATCCATACCTAACAGTGACCTCTGAGCCACTACACCTGCCCCCTCCAACCTGGTGTCCTCCAGATATTTTGGACTAAAACCTCCACCATCCTTAAACATTGTCCATGCTTGCTGGGGCTCATAGGAGTTGTTACCCAGGCTGCATTACACTAAATCCTTTCTCTTCTGTACTATACATGGGTGATGGGATTTTAAAAAAAATACTAGCCCCTCTGTGACTCTTATGCAACCCACAGAACGGTGCAAGAGGTGGTGATAAGATTGGATCACTACCCCCTCCAGAGTAATGTAAATGCTCTTGGGCAGTCTACGTCTGTGACACGAGGGCAATGGAGATGTGTTAATTTATTTTATTATTTTATTTTATTTATTTCATTTCTATACCACCCAATAGCCAAAGCTCTCTGGGCGGTTCACAAAAATTAAAACCGTAAAGAGCATAATAAAACAACCAACCATTTAAAAAACACAAATACAAAATACAATATAAAAAGCACGACCAGGATAAAACCACACAGCAAAAATTAAGTTGTTGTTGTTGTTATTATTATTATTATTATTATTATTATTATTATTATTTATATAGCACCATCAATGTACATGGTGCTGTACAGAGTAAAACAGTAAATAGCAAGGCCCTGCCGCATAGGCTTACAATCTAATAAAATCATAGTAAAACAATAAGGAGGGGAAGAGAATGCCAACAGGCACAGGGTAGGGTAAGCAGGCACAGGGTAGGGTAAAACTAACAGTATAAAGTCCGCACAACATCAAGTTTTAAAAGCTTTAGGAAAAAGAAAAGTTTTTAGTTGAGCTTTAAAAGCTGCGATTGAACTTGTAGCACAGCATCAATTCACAGGCTGATGCTCAGATGAGGAGAGTACTATGGACCCTGGCGGTGAAGCTCTGGACCTTGTAGTTGTCAAAAGGATGGGAACCATTAGAATTTTATGTACAGACCAAGACAGGATCTACACTACTGCTTTAATACGGTTTGTAACAGTAGTGACAACTGTTTGGGGCCCAGGACACACTCCATATACAGTTTTCAAACCATTTCCAAAGTGTCATATCCTGCTTGGTGTAGATCTGGCCCAAATTTGTTTAATGGCATGAGAAAGAGGTGATCCTCCCTTTAGTGCCTTTTCTACTGCATGGCGTACTGCTTCCTGTGGGCAGATACCCTGCTCACAACAGTCCTACAACCAAAATTTAACCTGAGCCAGAACTTGGAATCAGGCCTTGACAGTTTTCAGTGCCTGATCCTATCCCTGGAATATTACCAACATTTTGATGACACTACAAATAATACTATAGATCAGCAGTAGGCAAAAGATAGGTTGGGAGATAGGCAATAATTTCTGACTCCTAATTGTTTAATGATAGCAGCAACAACAAGCCTTTCTTTCCTTCTCTTCCCCCCTCACATTAGGGCAGGGATAGGTAACCGGATACCCTCAATATGTTTTGGACTACAACTCTCATAAGCCCCAGCCAGCATGGCAAATGGTCAGGGATTCTGGGAGTTGTAGTCCATCTGGTGAAAATCAGGTTGCCTACTGCTTGCATTAGGCTGTTAGAAAATCGTTGATTTGTATCAGCTCAAATGTATATTCAGGAACATAGGAAGCTGGGTCTATCTACCCCAGGATTGTCAACTGGCAATGGCTCTCTAGGTTTTTAGGCAGGATTTTCCCCCTAGCCCTATCTGGATTGAACCTGGGGCCTTCCATGGTCCTTCCTGTACTTGTATATGTACAAGACCCTAACTGCACCTGAATCCAGTAGGTAGCAAAACAACACCAACCAAAGAGATCCTATAAACCTGACATCTACCCACACCTGCTGAAGACCTCCCTATTCATTTAAGCCCTGTTCAAGCATTGAAAATTAATGCTTACAGGAGATCGTCACGGCCATGCCACACTAGGTCTCCAAGCATTCACTCTCTCATTTACACAGAAATTGGCACACATAGACTTCTCTGCCTATGCTCCATGCCCTCAAAAAATGGAGGGTATAAATCACATGGGAGTACTCATGCTGGTGTGTGGAAGTTAGGGCCTGCAAACACAACCCCCGAAACCTGCGCTCCTCCACCCATTCATTTGGAAAGCCTGAATTTTGAAATCTGTTTCAACTTTTCCGACCCTTGCTTATCTGAGAAAAGCAACAAGGTCTCCGTCGCAATGAGGGCCATTTTTGCAACAGACAGCACGTAGGGTCACAATCCCTCATTGTCCAAATAGACAACACAGCCAGTGGGTGAGAGGTGAGAGGGAGGGAGGCAGGCAGGCTTGTGCAAGGTTGCACAGCGTCTTGGTGGCCAGAAATAGAATACAGATCCCTAGAGGAAAGTCCTAGACCTATGCCCTATGTACCAGAAGGGAACTGTCTCCTAACCATTCTGAAAGCTGGGAAGGACCCAAACAATACTAAAAAGGGGGGGGAATACTTGCCTTTCCCCTGAAAGAATGAGCTGAGCACTGGAGGAAGGGGCTAGAGAGGTGTCTGGATCCATCCGGTCAAGAACATAAGAAGAGCCATGCTGGATCAGAGCAAGGGCCCATCTGTTCCAGCATTCTGCAATAGCCAAGCAGCTGCCCACAGGAAATCCACAAGCAAATCATTAGTGTAACAGCATCCCCCAACCCATGTTCCCCAGCAGCTGGTGTACACAGGCATACTGCCTCTGCTACTGGAGATAGTATATAGCCACCAGGACTAGTAGCCATTGATAGCCTTCTCCTCCAGGAATGTATCTACACCCTTTTAAAGCCATCCAAATTAGGAACCAACAGCAAATTTGTAGCAGCAAATTCCATATTTTAACTATGTTGTTTTACCAAAATAGCTTACGCTGTAACATAAAGCTGCATTGAGACTTTATGTTGTAGTGGCTAGAGTGGCAGACGAGGCCTGGGGAGGCTTGGGTTCAAATCCCCAATGGATGACTTTGAGCTCACCACTACTTCTCAGTCTAACTTACCTCACAGGACAGTTGAAAAGATAAAAAGGGGAAGGGGAGAGATGTGTGCCATCCTGAACTCCTTGGAGAAAAGGCAGGATAAAGATAACACGTTTGTGTGTTTAGAAAAGACTCAGGATCTCAATATGACTTGGATAGCAGAGTCTACTATTACAACTTGTCAAGTGTGGTATAGTGGTGCTAATAGTGTTGAATTTGACTGGGGGAAACTTGGGTTCAAAGCCTTGACTCTCCATGAAACTACTGGGAGAACCTGGAGGTATCCGCTGTCTTTCTGCCCATCCTACCTCACAAGGTTGTTGTGGAAAAAAGGAAAGCTCCATGGAGGATGGTTGGCATTCAAACGTAAAATATAATGAAAATTATATGTATTGTCAAGCAAAAAAACGTGTTCGAAGTCTCACAGCAGGACAGAAGTCCGTGAGAGAACGTATAAATGGTCAGGAGGAAGTAGTGGGGAGAATTTAAAAACCTTGAATAAGTTTTCATTGTTATACTCCGTTTAGGATGTCCAGAACTAACAAGTCAAACGCCATCCATGAGGACAAAATGCCAAAATATTTGGCCGTTTTTCACTCACACCTGCGTCGCCACACAGACCTACAGCCTCCAAAATAAGTTGCACATACCAACTTTTTGAAGGGTGGCAAACAGATGTGGGGCCGATTCCTCGGGTTGTTGCCCTATTATGCCCTTCATCCTTCAGCCTGGGGCAAGTTAAAATGCAGATCGATCCGCAAGACTCCAACAACGCAGGCCAAGAGTCACGGGGTCAACCTCCCCGGAATTCCTTCAAACCCTTTAATCGCCAAGAGTGTTTTTATTTTTTAAAGAGAGGGTAAAAGAGTGAAGGTCACCTTACAGCACCTCGTCTCCAAACAGTTATTGTTATGCTCGTGCCTGCACACGCTGGGCTGACAACCGCCGCCGCCGCCTCCCCCTCCCCAACCGCTGCAAATCAGCCAGGACGTTTGCTACGTGACTCTCACCCACTTCACCACCTCCTATTGAGGGAGGTGGACTTATGGATGGCTGCGTGCTCGGGTCATGCACGCCTCGCCTCCCCTCACCCCGCTCCTCTCTTTGCCTGGGAGCTGGCGGCGGCGGCGACCCCCGCGGTCCAGCCAGCTCCGGAGCATCAGGAGGGCCCGGCCCCTGGCCAACGCGGCGTGCTGGCGGCGTGCTCAGCGCATGGGCATCCCGATTGGCCCGCAGCCTGCACAGGACGAGGGAGGGGGGGCGCAGGCAGGGGCGGGGCCGCGAGCGAACGGGGGACTATAAAGCAACGAGGCCCGCCGCTGCAAAAGCAACCCCGCCGAGAAGCGCCCGGCTCTCCTTTGCATGAAGAGAGACGAGCGAGGGAAGCGCAGCAGGCGATTTTTTTGCGGTAAGTAGCGCGACGGTCTTTGGAAGCGTCGCTCACGCTATGTCAGAGAATCCTCGTACGCAACTCATGGAATGCGTGGGGTGCCGGTTTTAGACGGCTGTTCTTGGAACTTTTTAAAAACGAAGCTTTCCAAACGAGCTGAATTCGACAGGCGAGAGGCTGCATTTAGGAGGAATTGTCTTTGGCTTTCCCCCCAAAAAAGAGGATGGGGTAGAACTTTGCATTCGTTTTGCAAAGCGCCAGGCTTCTTGGCATTTTGCGCAGGTGGGGAGTATATCCGGACTGCATTAAGAGTGCGCCCAAGATACAAAACCTGGAGCACCTTGTGGCAGCAGTCTCCAATCTCCTGCCGTCTGGATGTGCGGGGACTGCAACTCCCATCATTCCCAGCTAGTGTGTGCAATGACAAAGGGCTGGCTGGGAATGATAAGAGTTGCAGCCGCAATGTATCTGGGAGGCAACCGATTGAGAAAGATGGCCTCCTCGCCTGCTCAGACTATGTGCTTTTGTAAGTTGGGCTTCTGTGAGAAAAGTCCCTTTCTGTTTCTGACCAGTGAGATTAGCTGGAAGGGGCTTTAGCATCTGAGCTGTGGAACTGATCTGTTTTCCGTCTTCCGTTTTGTCCTCCAGGTCCCTGTGACGTGCCGCCTCTTCCTAGCTGAGCCATGGAGACCATGCAAGAGCTGATCCCCTTTGCCAAAGAGATGCTGAGCCAGAAGCCCAATGGGAAGATGGTCAAACTGTACATGATGGGGAGCGTGCTGGCATTCTTTGGAGTGGTTATCGGCCTGGTGGAGACGGTTTGCAGCCCTTTCACCTCTGAAGAGAGGCAAGAGGAGGAGGAGGAGGAGGAAGCAGAGAGAAGACCTGCTGTCCCACTGACCAAAAAGGAGGTTGTTCCTCAGACACAGGGGGTAGTGTTGGAAAAGCCCAAACAGGCCCTGGCGCTGAGGAATTCATTGAACAGGCAGCATGCATCCTAAGAAAACTGAAGTGAGCAAGGACATGGTGACTTGCAATCCACAGGGCATTTGGTGCCCTGTTTGTTTGTAAGGTGCAGACTCCTGAAGACTGGAGAGCCGCTTCAGTATGAGAGACTTTAAATGCAAAAGGACCTTCTATAAATGAGACTGTTTTATGTTGCTGCTGTGCAGCAGTTGAACTACACAGCCATCTAAATCTGACGTACCTGTTCTATTGGTATGAATATGGGAAGCTTGTAGCATCTTGTACCTACCAATGTGTAGGGTTATTTTTTTTATTATGAGTATACATGCATTTTACAGATTTGTCATTTTAAATAAAATATTTTATACCTGACATTCAGGGGTTCCAGTGTGGACATTTTGCATGGTGAAGGGGAGTTCTTCCAAGGGCATTTGAAGTGCCTCTTTTATCCTAATATTCTGGTTTCAGTGAAGCTTTCTCCATGGAAATTATGTTTAGAGTTGGGGTATTGGTTTGCATTCCGGAACATTCTTAATTGAAAATGGTTCCACTTAAATAATGAGATTCATTGCCAAAGAAAAATATCTAGGTTATAGTTGGAATGTAAGTATCATAAGGTCAGACTCTGACAACTTTCTGATCAACACCCATATAGGAATATTTGGTTGACACGAGTTCAATTTCCAAATACTAGGGAAGCTGGGTATATTGGGAGGGTGGAAACTAATTGAAAATATACATGGGTGAGAAGCACAGGACATGACAAAGATAGCAGAAAACATGAATCGAGCTTGCTGTGTACGTAATGGTACAAAGTATATCTGCTACGCAGAAAGGAAGCTGAAACCTTCACAGGAAAGTTCCTACCAAACATGTGAGAACTTCCTATTGTTCTTTCTAAGGCAGCCTTGAGTAGATCAGATCTTTGGCTCTGGGATTTTCTTAATTTACAATCTCCCTGCTACTCCACACATATATACCTGAATAGTCCTTATGATCCCATCATAGCTTTTAGCTATAACAAAACAATGTTTATCAGAGGTGGATCCTGTAACCAAGATGAGTTTAAATAAGACAACTCAAGTCTTGCAGATTCCTGAAGCAAAATTTGAAAATTTATATCTTGATGCTTCCCCCTTGCCCCCCCCCATAGTATGCAAGACCTGTAGCTCCTTTGTAGCCTGTATTGTGCATATGACAGGATATCTCACAACAGTTAGATGTTTTAGGGTGGAAAGGTGAAGTTTCCCAAGCATCATTACATTGTTTTAAAAATCTAAAATAACTACTTGTCGGTTAGATCAGCCTTCCCCAACCTGATGCTTTGTGGCCTTCAACTCCCATCAGCCCCAACCAACATGGACAATGGTCAGGAATGTTGGGAGTTGTAGTCCAAAGCAGCTGGTTGGGGAAGGCTGTGCTAGATTCCCTATTGCCTTTCCTGACTCAGAAACCTCATTATTAAGTACCACTTTGCTCATAAATATCATTTCAGTTCTTTTTTTGGGTCACCGGTGCAGTTTCTGTTTAGGTAACTGGCCTGTAGCAGTCAGGAGCTTGCAAATCTGCTCCTTCCTTACAACCCCATGGGGCTGTAACCCTTAGTTTAGAAAGCCTTGAGATTTTATGGGCCCATTCTCATTAAAATGTATATAATTTACATTCTTCTCCCTAACATTCTTACATTTTTTGCAGGCACAGTTGTAAGAAACACTGGCTTAATTAGTTCAAGTGAATATGAGCATTCTAAACAGGTTGTTCACTGCTTTGCATTGAGAGAACCTAAATGGTTCTGCTTTAGCCAATCTCCCTGAAGAATTGTCTACTGCCCCCTCCAGCTTAAGGCTTAATATGCATGCCTGAAGGCCCATAGTTCTAATAGTGCAAGTTGTGCTTCTGCCCATGGTGTTGTTGCAGTGAGGGCTAAAGGTAAACAGTAAGATATGAGTTGAAGCACACTTCCCCCTGCAGTCCCTTCTGGCTAGAGAAAATGAAAAAGGAGCAATGCATTGTGGGACAATCCTAAAGGAGAACTCTGTTTCCTCCCTCTTCTGCTTTGCTTTGCAGAAGTAGAATGGGTACACATTTTTATCCCTGCACTGATACAGAAATGTGGAAGTAGGTTACATTTAAAACAAATACAACTCTGTTTCTAGCTACAACAGGACTTTCTAGGTCCATGGACAGGACAGAACTGGTAGTATATGGACCCATGAGATTTCTTAAATTGGGCTTCTCTAAATGAGCAATGTGTAGCACACCCGTGACTGCCCACTCACAGAAGTTTGTGGGTCTTTTAAACAACTTCATGAACAACCAGGATGTCTCCGAAGGCAACCGTTGCAAATTCTACCATGAAAAAGAACCACTTTTAAAGTGGTAACATCTTTTTTAAAAAAGTGGGATCTTCTGCCACTATGTGGTGCTGTCCCAATTGAAGTTAATGGAAGGAAAGTATTCAATTCGAACCATGTGGTTGCCCCTCTCTGTTCCTGTAATTTAACACATGATCACACTACGAAGCAGGAAGTTGAAACGCCACGGGTAAGCAATGCTATTTCCCCTTAATGTAAAGACACTCATTATGCAAACTTGGAAATTCAGGTAAAGTCCATGCACACCCACACTCTGGTAAAAAGATGTAATTTTTGCAGGGGCAGCTTTAAAATTGTACAATTTATGTTGATTATTTGCTAACCCTTGTTATGTATGCATAAACACACCTGCAGATACATACTGCAGATATAGAAAGGTTGAGGTGTACAAAATTATGCATGGTGTGGAGAATGAGGATAGAAGGTATAATATCTCCCTCTCTCATAATGCTAGAGAAACAGGGGTCATCCAATGAAGCTGATTGGTGGGAGATTCCAGACAGATAAAAGGAAGTACTTCTTCGCACAGTGCATAAACTATGGGATTCACTACCACAAGATGTGGTGATGGCCACCAATTTGGATGGCTTTAAAAGGTAGTTGGATAAATTCATGGAGGAGAAGGCTATTATTTATTTATTTATTTTATTTAGAATATTTATATACCGCTCCCCATTGAAAAATTTTGGAGCGGTGTACAAGGTAAAAATGAAAATAAAAACAGAATAAAACAGTTAAAACAAAATTTAAAAAGAAGCAAAAAACAACAACACAGAAATCCAAGGCTGCATGTTAAAGAAAGGCTTCTTGGAATAAAGATGTTTACAGGAGGTGCCGAAAGGAGTACAAGGTTGGCTCCTGCCTGACCTCCAGAGGCAGGGAATTCCACAGGAGGGGCGCCACCACGCTGAAGGCTCTTCCCCTGGTGGATTCCAATCGGAGGATGGATCTAGGTGGAACCACCAGGAGCAGGCCCTCGGATGACCTCAGTGACCGGGCAGGTTGGTAAGGGAGAAG
Source organism: Elgaria multicarinata webbii (assembly GCF_023053635.1). Taxonomy (NCBI): domain Eukaryota; kingdom Metazoa; phylum Chordata; class Lepidosauria; order Squamata; family Anguidae; genus Elgaria; species Elgaria multicarinata. The sequence continues at coordinate 172,006,499 of NC_086171.1, forward strand.
GCGCTCTCTCAGGTATCCTGGTCCCAAGTTGTTTAGGGCTTTGTACACAAGTACAAGAACCTTAAACCTGGCCCGGTAGTGAATAGGCAGCCAGTGCAGTTCCCTCAGCAGAGGAGTTACATGCTGGAAAGGGGCAGCTCCAGACAACAGCCGAGCTGCAGCATTCTGCACTAGCTCCAGCTTCTGGAGCAGCTTCAAGGGCAGCCCCACATAGAGCGCGTTGCAGTAATCCAATCTTGAGGTTACCAATGCCTGTACCACCGTGGTCAAGCTATCTCTGTCCAGGAGAGGCCGTAGTTGGCGAACCAACCGAAGATGGTAAAAGGCACTCCAAGGCGTGGCGGCTACTTGAGCCTCCAATGACAGAAATGGGTCTAAGAGTACCCCCAAACTACAAACCTGTTCTTTCAGAGGCAGAGCAACCCCATCCAGAACAGGCAATGAGCCTGTCTCCCGGACTCGGGAACCACTCACCCACAGGGCTTCTGTCTTGTCAGGATTCAGTCTCAGTTTATTGGCCCTCATCCAGCCCATTACTGAGTCTAGGCACTGGTCCAGGACTTGTACAGCCTCACCTGATTCAGTTGTCACAGGGAGATAGAGCTGCGTGTCATCAGCGTATTGATGGTATTTAGCTCCAAATCCCCTAATGACCGCTCCCAACGGCTTCATATAGATGTTAAATAACATTGGGGACAAGATGGTGCCCTGCGGCACTCCATAGCTCAATTGCCAGGAGGCCGAGGACTGGTCACCCAATGCTACTCTCTGAAAATGACCCCATAGGTAGGACCGGAACCACTGTAAAACAGTGCCTCCGATGCCCATCCCACAGAGTCGATCCAGGAGGATACTATGGTCAATGGTATCAAAAGCCACCGAGAGATCAAGCAGGATTAACAAGGTTGCATTCCCCCTGTCCCTCTCTCGATAAAGGTCATCCATCAGGGCGACCAAGGCTGATTCAGTCCCGTAACCAGATCGGAACCCAGACTGGAATGGATCTAGATAATCAGTATCCTCCAAGAGTGCCTGCAGTTGCTCCGCCACAACCCTCTCAAGTACCTTCCCTAAAAAAGGAGTGTTAGCAACTGGGCGGAAGTTGCCTAATACCATCGGGTCCAGGGTGGGCTTCTTCAGGAGTGGTCGCACTACTGCCTCCTTAAGGACAGCAGGGACTATTAATCACTACTAGTCCTGATGGCTATGTGCTACCTCCAGTATCCGAGGCAGTAAGTCTATATACACCAGTTGCTGGGGAACGTGGGTGGGAGGGTACTGTTGCACCCATGTCCTGCTTATGAGCTGCTTGTTGACAGCTGGTTGGCCACTGTGTGAACAGAGTGCTGGACTAGATGGACTCTTGGTTTGATCCAGCATAGCTATTCTTATTCTTATGTTCTTACTGTGTGCATCAGATTTAGCTGGTCAACTGCTCGCTCTTTTTTGCATTAGCAAGATGACAAACATTTTTAAACAAACACCAACTAATTTGGCACAGGAAAGATAGACCTTATCGTCTCTGCTGGAGCCTATTCATTGATATGGGGGTTGGGGGGAGGATTTAAATTATTACATTTCTATACAGCCCAATGGCCAAAGCTTTCTGAGCAGTTCACAGAAATTAAAGCTTTAGTTGATTAGTGTATGAATTACATTGATGGAAATGTGCAGCCTTATTTTTATATTTACAAATAATGCTTCATAAGAATTCATCAAGGACACTTCACAACACAATACTTATCTTCCTTAGCAAGCAGTCCTAGTTTTCCTCAGGTACATTCTTGCTTAGACAAATATGAAAGTGTGATTCAGGCAACCAGAGGTACGAATGAGAGCAATTTTCATAATGGCAGTTATCTAGAAGAACGTCAAAGAATCCACAATAGAATGTTTGTTATAGGGCTGAATTCAATTCTGGAGATATTCTCAGGAGCTACATTGCATTTCAGTGGCAGGAGGAGCCAAAGGAGTGGGATCAAAAATACACAAAATACTTAATTGTAGCTTAAAACACTTACTTCCAGTAACTAAGGCTTAGGAGGGGTATTTCAACCTTTTAGAACAGAGGGGAAACACACAAAACCTGGGAAAACACCAAATAATTGACGGCTGGGGGAAAGGAGATGGGCCCAGGGAAGGGGGTGTGGCCTTCTGGGGAGCCCTAGAGGGCTGGATAGGAACCACAGGAGGACTAGATTTGGCCCATAGGCCTTAGGTTCCCCACCCCTGGTATAAATTCTATAATTAATAAAATGTGTCTGGACAGAGGCTTTATGTGTTGTCTTGGCAGCACTGTCTATTTCTCAGCTTTAAGCATGGGAAGTTTTCCAGGGACATGTAAGTACTTTGGGTGGGGGTGGGGGAGGACCTCCACTGTGTTTCTGTGCAAACCAAAAAGCCTCCATGGAGCTCACATGGAGCTGCGGACAGGAAGAACAGACAAATGTAGCAGAAACCCACAAAAGGTGCAAAAGTCTTTATCCCAACATCAGTGCAATGCAGTTATTCCAATATCCCCCTCAGAAATTAGCCTCCATCCCCAAACATCCATGCATCAGGATGGCCACTCAATCAATCAGTCAGTGTGTCCTACATTATAGAGAACAGTCCTCTATTTTAAAGGGCTGTCAAAGGACAGTCCTCTGTTTCAAGGCATCCTTTGAAGGTCTGCACGGTCCAAATCCAGTTTAAAGATCAACCCTAAGAAGAGAGAGCAAGGGTCTAGAAGTTACCCATCAACAGTTAGTGGCTGGACAGCAGACTAAACCAGCACACTTTCCAGGCACTTTTCCTCCATCTTTCAGGCCCAAATTCAGATGGGGAGGATGGAATGCTTGGGACTAGCCACCATGGCTTAATCTACACCAAGCAGGATATAGCACTATGAAAGTGGTATGAAAGCTTGGGACCACAATCCTTGGGACCGCCTCTCCCGACATGAACCTACCTGTACACTGCGCTCAACATCTAAGGTCCTCCTCTGAGTGCCTACTCCGAGGGAAGCTCGGAGGATGGCAACAAGGGAGAGGGCCTTCTCAGTGGTTGCCCCCAGACTGTGGAATGATCTTCCCGATAAGGCTCGCCTGGCGCCAACATTGTTATCTTTTCGGCGCCAGGTCAAGACCTTTCTCTTCTCCCAGGCATTTTAACAGCATTTAACAACATTAAGTTTGTTTTTAATGGACCCCAGAATTGTTCTTTTAAATGGATACTGTTGTTTTTATACTGTTTTTATGTTTTTAAAATTTTGTATACTTTTAATGTTTACTATTTTTAATTGTTGTAAACCGCCCAGAGAGCTTCGGCTGTGGGGCGGTATATAAATGTAATAAAATAAATAAATAAATAAATAAAAGCAGCATATGGTATATGTTAATGGGCCCCAACAGTTGTGAGTGCACTTCAGTACCTCTATAAAGCAGTAGTGTGGCTCCTGCCTTTTATATACCACTTTCATAGTGCTATATCCTGTTTAGTGTAGATTAGGCCATGTTGTCTTGGTCCTATAATGTGTTATGAAGCATCTGAATCTTCCTGTATTGGTAGAGGAATCCTCCTGTGAGTTGACTCATGCCTGTTTGCTGCTTGTAGGCAAGCACAATTTCTGACATTGCACTGCACAACATCATCATTACTGACCACAGGGCACTTCTGTTATGGCATCAGCCTTAGCTTCCAATTTCCTGGCTTTGTGGAACTTGAGCCAACATAAGAAAGCTGTAACTCTGGTTACAGTAGGTTTTTATTTGCTTTTTTAATCACTGAGTTAATATTATTCAGGGTACAGTCACAACGCTGCTGTGGAATTGGCCTGTGTATTCAACTAAGTCAAGTAGCATACCTTTGTCCCTTTGGGGTCAAGCTGCCCTTTGCAATGTTTTAGCTGATGTTAGCAAAGAATAGACCAGATATAATGGGGAAATAGAAAATAGGTTCTCCAGGCAACAGATATATCTAAATTTTAATCTTAACATTTCTTAAGCTATTTCTTAAGTCCCTCCTAAACCTGGAACTGGTATTGCCCATACGGTAACCCTTTCGGTGCCAGCATAAGACTTTTCTGTTCTCTCAGGCTTTTAAAGTATGTTAGCATGCTTAGTGTTTAAGATCAATTATTTTAGTCCCTTTAACTTGTGTACCAGATGGTCATTTTAAGTTTTGTACTCATATTATTTATTTATTTATTTATTTTATTTTATTTTATTTTATTACATTTATATACCGTCCCACAACCGAAGCTCTCTGGGCAGTTTACAACAATTAAAAATAGTAAACATTAAAAGTATACAAAATTTTTTAAAAAACATAAAAACAGTATAAAAACAACAGTATCCATTTAAAAACAACAGTTCTGGGGTCCATTTAAAAAAAAAAAACTTAACATTGTTAAATGCTGTTAAAATGCCTGGGAGAAGAGAAAAGTCTTGACCTGGAGCCGAAAAGATAACAACGTTGGCTTTTTATGCTGTGTGTTGGCATAAAATAGCTAAAGCAACAACAGGATGAGGAACAGAGAGTCTGGTGGGTGCCAAGGGAGGTGTCCCCGGTCACAAGATCACGGGGCCCCAATTCTGGATAGTGAAGATCGAACGGCCTGTTATAGTCGTCATGTGGTTTGTCCTTGAGAGCAAGATTTTTCTTTGACAATTAGCTAGTGTCTGGTCACTGGCATGGGGGATATGGGGCTTTAACCCTTTGCTCCCTACTGTAGTCCAGTTTGGGCCCCTTCTATTTGAGTGCCTGCTATTTGCATGGAGGGTGGGGAAGCTTTGATTAGCTTTAGTGGGAACTCCCCCCCCCCCCGCAAGCAAAGAGCAGCTGTGGGGCCCTGATCTGGATTGAGACCGCAAGAGTTCAAACCTTCTATCCCCGACACCAGGGTCCTGCTCTGGATTTCCACCCTATGCTGACTACATATCATAGAAAACCCCATTTAACCCTAAGAAGGTGGGGATGGGGATGGGAGACATGTACAGAAGCTATGGTTTCTCCATCCCAGTTGGATCTCCTCCTCTTTTGCTTATCTGTAGTGGATTCAACTTTCCTCTGGAGGCTACATAGGCTGTATGTGATACTCATGAAAAGAACAAATTTGCACATTAATCCATTAAATGAAACGGACAGTGCATTCTGTTCCATTTACCAGAGGACATTTCAACATGAGGCTTTTTATCTTGTACCTTTCATGGACCTTCTGTTTCCAGATTCTTTGTGGGATTAAGATCAGCACCTTTTTCTCTCCTCTCCCCCACATTCTGAATCTTTTATTATACAGCTCCTAGATGGTGAGGTGGTACGGTGGAATTGCGCAATTACACTTTATAAATATAATGGCATTCAGACTTTCCTTGATCTTTAAAAGGGGGTTGGATAAATTCCTGGAGGAAAAGGCGATCAATGACTACTAGTTCTGATGGCTATGTGCTACTTCCAGTATCAGAGGCAGTAAGCCTGTATACACTAGTATACACCGGGGGACATGAGTGGGAGGGTGCTATTGCACCGTGTCCTGCTTGTGGGTCCCTGCTTGACAGCTTGTGAGTGAGTGCGCAATCATGAGTACACAATAAAAGCCTCATGTAGAAAGTCTCAGAGAGTATTTCATTTTTCTTTCAAAATGGAAGGATAAGATTCTATTCTTGCGAAGATTCCTGGATAGTTTTCTACATCCTGGGATCAGCAGCAAGTGGGTGAGGGAGGCACTGCATCATGAAAGAATGCTATATTGAACTTCCAGACTTCCCAACTCCTGGAATGGCATAGTCCACACAGGTTTCCCTGTTATGGGCATTCTAGGATGCCAGCCAGCAACTCCATTTGAGAAAACAATGTGTTCCCTCCAAGCCTTTCAGTGCCTGTTTGCCTAGGCTGTCAGTATCTAAAGCAATTAAATTTCTTAGCAGCTAGCATACAAATAAGAACAAACTTTACTGGAGATAAAAGCTTAAGTGTGCTTTTCTCCAAGAAAGTTGGGAGAAGCTCGGAGTTCAGTTTGCTTTGCAGCACTTGAAGAGTTTCACATTCTAAAAGGTTTTCTGCAATGATATCGGGACCTTCACTGTTGTTCCCTGCCTCGATCCAAGTGGAGAGGCGGGTAAGAAATATATTATTATTATTATTATTATTATTATTATTATTATTATTATTATTATTATTATTTGATGTCCATGTACAATAAATGAAAACAAAGGAAAAAATACTTCAGTGAATTAAGTTAACCATTCCCTCCCTTTTAACTACATAGCCCACACCTGTTGCATGGAGATGATGCACAGACCAAAGCATTCCCTGCCACCCCCATCCTGTATATCATTATACTACAAATAAACCCTAAGGTGAGCCCATGCTGGTCCCCTACCCATCTGATTGGTAGACAAAGTCTGATTAAGGGCTTGTGTGAACTGCAATATTGGTGTGACTCAAGGGGGAAGATACAGCACAAGACATCTTGTACCTGTCCAGCTACTAAGCACCAGCCCAAGTACAGGAAAGCCGCCATACAGCCATTCCCTGAGACTCCCTAAAACTCATAGGGGCAACCTGTGGCCCATGGGCTACATATGGCTCTCAGAAGCCTCCTGTGCTGTCTATCACAGGTGCCCAAGCTGCTGCCACCACTTGCACTGCAAAAGTGCAAAAGTGCGCACGCGCACACACACACACACACACACACACACACCATGTAGCTGTGATTTTACTCTGGAAGAGGAGAGTCAACTTGGCACGCTGTCTTTCCCGGCACTTCCAAACGCCTACCCGGCTATTGGGCGGTATAGAAATGTAATAAATAAATAAATAAATAAATACCCACCAGCTGTTTGGCAGGCAGTCAGGATCAGATTTAAATAGCAAAGAAAAGGGCCGGCTCTCACATTAAGCAGGATGATGCACCAACATCAGGCGACAGAACAGGAAGAGTGGCAAATTGTGCCACTTCTCCCCCATCCGCCCCCCAGGAGGGCTCACCAACCATCACCACTACCCCTGCCAGCCACTTCCCTGCCATGGCATTTACCACAGTGAGAGAGCATCTGGCAGGGCTATCTAGAGCAGGGGTCATGTGAGAGGTAAACAGAGGTCAGGTCATGGTGGCAAAAGGAAGGAGGACATGATGCATGTTCTCTCCTGCCTCAGCCACTGAGATTGCTTGTGCTGGGGCTAACAAAGAAGATGTCCTGCATGCAAACGTCTCCATTTTAATTGGCTCCCCCCCCCTCAACCCCGCCCAGCTGTTCAGTGCTGGGGGAACCACAAAATGATGCTTCCAGCATGCAGGAAGGCAAGGGTGTGTTTATGAGACGGGTGGTCAAGGGGGAAGTCTGTGCGTGTAGGTGTGTGTTTTCTTGTGTGCATACACATGCATATTTGTGTGTGTGCAGATGCAATCCCTGACCCACATGCCAGCCTCAGGGCCAAATGGTTATCTACTTCTGCTTTAGACAAACAGCCTATCACTTGCTAAAGCTGTTCTTGACTGTACCACTGGTGGGGGCTGAATGTTTGGATGTTCCCTCCTTTGAGGGAAGTGAATTCTACATGTTAAAACTGGGGTGAAACCTGAGATCTAGTTTTCTATGTGTAGAGTTGTTGTTGCTTTATGAAGAAAGTATTTAAAGATGCAACCCCACCCTTCTCTCTCTCTCTCTCTCTCTCTCTCTCTCTCTCACACACACACACACACACACACACACACCCTTGCAGTCCGAAGTGGTACAATACAGGAAAGGCTTTACCATGTGACTAGCTCTACAAAGAGGATTTTTGGGGTGTGTATGTTTTTTCAGATGAATGTTCTATTGCAGAGGGTATGCATAGTCACTGTTCAGTTGTTATAGTAAACCAAATATTCCCTCTAGCTAAAAGATCTAGTATTCAAAATGTCCTTCAAGGTCAATTTAGAGGAAATCAGAAGACCATATATTTCACTGAAGCCAGTAAATTTAACTGCACAAATAAGTCAATAAATTAATTTCAGTGAATCACAGCCCTGCTCCATTTCTACAACAGGCCATCAGGCCAAATCTCATAGTTTAGGAGATGGCTGTGAGTGGAATGACATGTCACAATGAACATGGGGCTACCACTAAGGGCTTCTCCATGCTTAGCAAAAATCTCACAGCCTTATTGGGGCTTTGTCTTCCAGAGTCTTCACAGGTTTAAGGACAGGCACAATACACATGCTCCTCCCCACCTTGTTTTTGCCCGTTCCTTCGCATATGTTTAATTTATCCCACCAGTAGATGGCGCGGCTTTATTGAACGATTTTGGTTTATGACAGCACTTTCAGGATTTTATGAAATGATGAATATCCGCTTGAAAATGGCAGGAGAGGCATCAGAGGTTGATGACATCATGAAAGGGACCCACAAACTTTCATGAGTGACCAATCACAAGCATACAATAAATTGCTCATGGAGAGAACCTTTAACAATAGGGCTTTCCTGTTCTGTTTTTCTACCACAATTATTATTATAATTAACATGATTATGAGGTGCTTTTCTGTGCTACCACAACTCATCATTGGCTGCCTCTGTCAAGGTGGGGAAATACACATCACAAAGATGTCAGGACACGGACTAAATTTAACTACCGTATTTCTTTGATTGTAAGACACCATCGATTGCAAGACGCACACTAATTTCAGTACCACCAACAGGAAAAAAAAAACCTAAGACACACCCGCGATTCTAAGATGCACCCCATTTTTAGAGATGTTTATATGGGGGGGGGAAGTGTGTCTTAGAATCAAAGAAATTAATATTAATTACAATATTAGCCTTAAATTATTCTTGATAAAGGAAAAGCCTGCACATTGCCTTATACCTTACTTTTTTCAAAACAAGATAAGCAAACCCAGTTTTTGAATAAGTATGTTGGCCCCTGTATACCCATAATTATTATATTTGTTAGTTTCACCATATGAACTATGCCCCCAAATTCTCAATAAATATTCAGTTAAAGGTAGTGGATTTATATTTTTCCATTTATAACTTACAGTCAACCTTGCCACTGTTATTACACAATCACTTCCAAGTCTTCTTCAAAGACTATGGATTTGAAAAACAAGAGGAGGAGGAGGAGGAGGAGGAGGAAAGGAATAATAGCTACATGTCCACTTTGTTACTGTTAAGCTGAAATCCAATACCAAGTCCCATCAAACATAATGGGACTTACTTCTGAGTAAACACATATAGTATTGCACTTTAAAGCTTGCCATTTGCTTTGGTGGCTGCACTTTAAAAAAAAAACAGCTCTAGGTTTTGTGGTTGTGAAATTTCTCTTCCAGTGAAGCCAAAAGTCTGTCTATGATGTGAACATGCTTGAACACATCTAAACCTGTATTTTAGAAAGCAAAAGTTTGTGCCTTGACTGGTGACAATTTTCATAAAGCAAAAACCCTTTATACAATAAGACACCCAGTGTTCCAGCAACAAAACTATGCTAGGGATATGCGAAACATTCTGCCTAGAGAGATGCCAATAAATGAGCAGTGAAAGAAGAGTTGTGGGTCATGGTGACTTTGAAAGAAATATGGGAAAAGCCAAAGTCAACTTCAGCCTTCTGGAGTTGACAAGGTGCTGGCTAAATTCCAGTGCTAACTCATGTGCTAGGAAAAGTACTCTGCCATCAGTTGTGCAATACACAGCCTCTGGTTGCAGAGAAATTGATCTACAATCAACATCAGATACCCTTACACTTTGCCAAGAATCCTAGCTGTAATTGCATCAAATTACTCCCCTACACACACACACACACCCCGGTGCTGCAAAATTTGGCTTGAAAAAAGCTTCACATTGGCTCCAAAGGAAGGCCTTTCCCCCCATGCCAAATTGGGGGGAACAGGCTGAGGAGGGCAGTGTTGCCGACCAGTTGGAGGAGCCCTGCAGTCCGCAGGCCAGAATTTTCCTACCCCCGAGCAGCTCTCCTCGAAAACCCATGGTTGTTGTTGTTGTTGTTTTAATCTTGTAATCCGTTTTTTTCATTGGTAACATCCGTTGCTGCTGTAACTTTCCATCTAAGGGTGCTCCAAGTCCAAATTACCCATCAAGATAACCTGCATTCTGCAACCTACATTCTGCAACTGTCTTATCGTTAATATTTTATCATGTTTTCTTAGTGATTGTAAGCCTCCTGGAGTGCCATTTTGGTAGAAAGATGGGGCACAAGTCAAATAACTAACTAAATAAATAAATATTATGGAAATCAAACATTCATGCTAATTTCTCATAATTCATTCTGCTTCTGGTAATCATGGTGAGGGGCAAAGAACACTGCATGGTACTTATGAAGAAAGATGAAGCTGCTCATCCCTGTTGTGGGACAGCAACAGGAGGCAAAGCAATGGTAGAGAAACACGATTTTCCTCCCATCTGATAACACTCCTTGTTTCCATGGAACAAGGTTAACGATATAATCTGAGACAATAAAAAGCCAAGGAAAAATAGAAAGCCCAGTTCCTCCAAATCCACCCTGTCCAATTCGAAGGCAATGGTCCTTGACTAGTGAGCATTTAGCTGATGCTAAAGTGAGCACAGTTTAATCTGAGATGATGGATATTTCTAACCTCCGACTCTTAAAATGGCAATTTAAGATAACTGGTATAAATGGGGCCGAACTGTCCAATTGCTGCCTGAACGTTTTTGGAAACAGTTGTGCAATGTCATGGTTTATAAGCTTAAAGTAAAGAGATGTGTAACTGTTGAAATAGCTACGTCTTAAGCAGCCAGGTGGATTAGGCAGCTAAAACAGACAGGATTATGCTAGTCCAATACGGTTTCTACCTCCTGACCTGCTGTAATCTTGGAGGTCACCACTTTCATACTACCCAAAGAAGTCTACAAATCAATCAGACTTTGTCAGATTAATTGAGGCAAGTGTTGCAGAGTAAACTGTGATGATAAATTCCCTGATAAGATAACTGTCAGTGCAGCATCTTTAAACATTGCTCCTTCTAAAACCCGCCAATTTTTTAACTATTAAAAAAATGTGTCTGTTGCTTATGTTAGCTAAGGCTACTGCTCAACAGTACAGCATGTCTTCCCGGCTGTTTTTGTAAGATTTTTTAATTTATTACATTTCTATACCAGCCAAAGTCCTCTGGGCAGTTCACGCAAATTAAACTTCTCATGTAATAGGTTTAAGAAAGCCTCCACTGAGATGCTAGATACCTGCTAGCCAAACCGAGCTGGATGGACCATTACACTAACCCAGTGTAATGTATCTATTTATTTATACACAAGATAGTGTGTATACAACTAGTGTGGTGTAGTAGCTAAGGTGTTGGACTGGGAGTCGGGAGATCCAGGTTCTAGTCCCCACTCGGCCATGGAAACCCACTGGGTGAGTTGGGGCCAGTCACATACTCTCAGCCCAACCTACCTCACAGGGTTGTTGTGAGAATAACATGGAGAGGAGGAGGATTATCTACACTGCCTTGGGTTCCTTGGAGGAAAAAAGATGGGATATAAATATAATAAATAAATAAATTAAAGATAATCCTATAGTTCCGCTAAAATAGTCACCATTATCCAAGGGCAGGGGTGGGCAAATTATGGCCCTCCAGATGTTTTGGCCTATAACTCCCATCATCCCTCACCGTAGACTATGCTGGCCAGGGCTGATGGGACTTGTAGATAAAAACATCTGGAGGACCACAACTTGCCCACCCATGTCCTAGAGTTTACATCCAACTAACTAGTTGGGATCCTCTGCTCTCCTAGAAGCAAATATTATGAACCGCCTAGAGAGCTTTAGCTATTGGGCGGCATAAAAATGTAATAAATACGATAAGTACAATAAAAGGTTTCTCTCTCTCTCTCTCTCTCTCTCTCTCCCTCCCTCCCTCCCTCCCTCCTTCTGAGAAACATTTGCCATTTCCCCAAGCCTGCTGATATCTCCCTCTTGTGCATGGATGAAGCCATTTATCTAAATCATCACTTAAGGAAAGGGAGGGAGATGATAATGTGTTGAATGGTTTCCAAACTCTTGACATCTTTGTAGATCTGACCCAAGGGCAGAGAGATTGTTTATAGAAAGACATAGCACTATTTACAGCCCTTGAAGGATTAGGTTCCAAATGCCATCAGGGGAGTTAAAAAAAGGAAGTACCAAGAATAACAGAAACCATTGACTGCCAGCTACGTTCACAACCACAACTGCCAGGGAATGTTTGTGAGGGACCTGCCATTACATGCCCCAAATAAACTTTAATGGGAATAATTCAAGATCAGGTCACTGACCATAGGATGAGCTTCACTGACAAACACCTGAATGATCACTTGCAGTATAGTATGGGGAAAAGGAAAAGACCTATTTCTTCTAACTTATATCATATTTGGAATAATCGAGGTAGTTGAAACATCAAATATCCAAAGATCTCAAAATCATATGACAGAGGAAAAGACAGAAGAATTCAGAAGTAATTTCTACTGTCACTTGCTGTAGATGCTGAACCATCTATGACACCAGAAACATTCATAAGCTGGAGCATCTTTAATTAGATGCATGCAGTGGTCCTTGACAAATCTGATTAAGGTAGGCTACTCCCTAAAATAACTCAAGCTGACCTAAATCAGAGAGCCTTTACAGCAGTGGTGTTGAACCTCTTCTCACCTCAGTGCTGAATGCAGCCCCCAGAGAAGCTACGGGGGCCGCATTCCAGGGATAGGTGGGACCAAAGGAAAAAGGGGTGGGAAAACAGCCTATTGTAGTTTAACGCTCTTACCTCCAAGGACTAAGCCTTCGGAGAGCCATTTCAACCTTTCTGAACGGGAAGAAAAAGCTACACAAAAGCCAGGACACCACCCAACAATCCATAGGGCCTGCAGAAGTGGTTGTGGCTTTGGGGGGTGTCTGTATGAGGACACTTTGTGCTCATACTGCTTCCCCCCCCCAAAGCCCCACAGCAGCAATGCTGTGGGGTGGGAATGCAAAATCTAGATGGCAGGAGGGAGAGCAAGCTATCCAGCCAGAAAAGCCGCAGTGCCAGCAGCTATTCGGCTGGTTGAGCCCCTTCCCTCTGCCTTGCCTTCCCACACTTACCTGGACCTACTCTGGCCTTTGATCCTCCCCCAGGAATGCCCACTGGCTCAACCCAAAGTGAGACCACCACCAACAGATGGAGGAAAGAACATGGTGACCTTGCAGGAACTTAAAAACTTGCAGTAAATCAACAGCACAAGAAAGCGCAGTTTCTGGAGAAGAAGCCCAATGAGGCTACAAGTTGGTGGCTGCAAGAACAGCGTAAACAGGCTGTAAAGACAAGCCCCTAGGGACCTCCCCGAAAAGGCCAGATTGGGATGCCGGAGGGCTGTACTGGGTCTCAGGCCTGAGGTTTTGCACCCCTTCTTTAAGGTAACACTGGTATATTCATCCAGAAACTGTGACTAGGTGGCACTCCTATACACATTTTTTGAGGATTGACTCCCATTGAACTCAGTGGGACTGACTTCTGAACGTTCTTGCATAGGGTTTCACTTTTAATCAGCATGGCCTTCCTATAGAGCAGAACTTAAAAGATCCTACCCATGTTCTGCTCACCAACAAGCATCTGAAATTTTTAGTGACTCTTTCCTCTAAAACAAAGTACAACATTAATGACCTCTTCAGCAAATGTGACCATGCGAAGAAAGAGAGAAGTAAAATGAACATTTTTGCTCAGAACAAGCTGAGGAATGCCATTTCTCAGAGGGAAGCATCACAATCCTGGGCATGGTCTAGACCCAGGCATAGACCATGGGTCTATGGTGTATGCCTGGGTCTAGTGCGGATTGGTGCAGATGATGGAAGGTGAGTCCAAAACATCTGGTTGGGGTCCACCAGATGTTTTGGACTCACCTTCCATCATCCGCACCAATGCCTATGTTGGCTAGAGCTCATCGTAGCTGTAGGCCAAAACATCAGAAGGCCCACAAATTGCCCACCCTAGTCTACACCGTGCCTGGGTTTGTAGAGTCTAGACATGTTATTTCAGGACACAAAGAAAAGGAGTGTCCTGAAATGATCCTCTCTTTCTTCACAGTCCTTTGCTCTTCACAGTCAGGGAGAGCAAAATATGTGCCACTATATACAGTGTTACACAGTATGGAACATTAGCCTGGTGCTCAACTTTCACAACAACATGGAACTGCATTCCATTCCCTATAATGGAATCTTACCCTGTCCGAAGAGCATTGGGAGAGGGGAAGCAGCTTGTTTTTCTAAATGCTTAAATTACTATAGCATGATGTCAACTGAACATTTCACGTAAACTTCCCAATAGTATTATGCAGCTTGGGGAAGCATCAGTTTGTTGCCTATGGTCTCAGGAACACATGTACGAAAGAAAGAAAGAAAGAAAGAAAGAAAGAAAGAAAGAAAGAAAGAAAGAAAGAAAGAAAGAAAGATCAGCCTTCAAACGATGGAAGGCAGCTTCCATGTGCTGCTAGGAGACACAGTATGGCCTGAGATATGTCATTCAGAGATGATGGCTGCAAGCATATACACCAGGGTTGGAGAACCCACAACCCAAGGGCCAGATCCATTCCTCTACTTAATTTCATCAAGCCTATCAAAGCCCTTTTTTGGTGGGAGGCTGCCCAGCAATGGGCAGGGAGGACACCTTGAAAGCAGACATTGGGCCGGCGGTCAGCCACCCCAGCCCAAAACTTCAAAGGTGAAAGTCTGGATTAAGCTGGCTTTCAGGCAGTCTGATCTGCACCTTCACAACTGTCCTCAGATGGGAAGCTATGCACTGCTGGAGAGACTGCAGGATCAAGCTGTACTTTCGAAGGCATCCCTCCATTTTGTGTGGCCCCACATTGAGTTCCATGAAGTTCAACGGCCAGAACCCTGCCATTGCTGAAGTCCAACTAAAAAGACACAGGCATGAACAATATTAAGGCATAGGTAGGCACCTGGCTGCTTTAAAAACTGTACAGCACCCAACACAACACTAATTGTGGAACAGCCAACCAATCAAAAGCCACCCATTTCAGAATGAAATCGCTATTCACAGAAGGACCTCTAACCAGGCTCAGCCCAAGGCAGGGCCAGATCTACACTACTGCTTTAAAGCACTTTATAACAGTTTTGACAACTGTATACGGAGTGTGTCCTGGGCCCCAACAGTTGTCAAAACTGTTATAAAGTGCTTTAAAGCAGTAGTGTAGATCCTGTCTTGAAGCAGGATCTGCTGCGTCGCCTCCCCCACTGCGGTCTCCTGTTCCCCCCCTCCCAAGAAGCAGCTGCCCACTTGCTCCCTGCCACGCTGCACCTCCCAACCCAGCTGGCTTACTTTCCCTAGCAAAGGCCCACATGCTGCCTTTAAGGTCTCTCTGCCTTCAGGAACTGCTTGGCGCTTGCACATCCAACAAGGTATTGTGACAGATCCTGGAACTTCCGGGACTTCTCACAATTGCCCAACCATGCGCAGGCACAGCATGGCTCCTAAAATCAGAAAGATTTTACAGGCAGTGCATGAGCCCGTGCTAGGGATACTAGGCCAGCCAGCCATCAGGGCTGGGAGGCGAGGCAGTGAGGCGAGGTGAAGTGGCGGGGGGGAAGCAAGCGAGCAGGTCGGCGACTGCGGCTGCTTCTTGGTCTTGCTGGCTGCCCATGGGCACCCTATGGGCATCCAGCAGGCCCAAGCAGCAGCAGAGCGTTTGGAGGAGGAGAGAGCTGCTCTTCCCATTCTCTGCTGCCTGCTGCACCCGCTTCCTATTATTTCATGGTAGGGTCAACCCTGCCTCAAACTAGTCTGTGTATTCTTTTATTTTCAAGCAAAGATTTACTTCAGTGTAAATATAGAGCTGCCCTAGGATAAACAGCACCCTGGGCGAGGAGTGCCTAATGTACCTCCCCTCCCTGGTAGTCACTTTCTGCAGGGCCACCCAGAGGATTTATGGGGCCTGGTGCAGGTGCGATGTCCATCAAAACTGACATTGCTCAAACTCTTGATCTCTCAGCCACTGTGCTACAGTTTGCACAAGCCAAATTTGAAAAGCCGCATTCTGTGCAACGGCAGTGCACTGCGCAACACAGCAGAACAATTACAGGTTTGACTTATAATAGGTTTGGTTTTGTAACAGTTCTTATCTTATGGTAAGCATTCTTTATTTTAGACTATCCATTGTTTTTATCTTTAAAGCAATAAAGTTATACACAAAGGGGGTATCTAGCTGACTTCTTACAGCTTAGGTCTATAATTTATTATTATTTATATAGTGCCTATAATGTCTGAAGTGCTAAGTGCTAGGCAACATTGCTTCAAAGTAAAGTTGCGTTCCACTAGCTAGTAGTACAAATGACATCCAAGTGGAAATTGAAAAAGAAACAAACAGGAATATTAATTTTGTCGTTAGTATCCAAACAACCTGCAGAACCTTGACAAAGGGGTTACATACACTTGCTTTTTGCCACCCAGGCTCACTGCAGACAGTACATACCAAAAACACAGCCACTCAGCTCAGCTTGGCGCCTTCCTCCAGCTCAACACCCTGGGCAACTGCCCAGTTCACCCCCCCCCCCAAGATGAGCCTTGTGTGAAGGCATGCACACGGACACAAAATTCCTTTCATTCTTCCATAGCTGCCAAGTAAATGATCAGAAGGCAGAGAACGTTCTTCAGGAATATGGAATAATGTGTGTGCAGAGGCTCCTTTGGGGCAGTGTTCCTATGCGAGGAAATAAAGGTATTACAAGAATGTTAGAGAGGACCTATTTTTCTCTGAGAAATGTCTGAGAGCATGGTCAGGTGCTCCACCCAGAGGTCAGGCACAAGAAGGCTTGGTTATCTTCCCCCAGCCCCTTTTTGAGGGAAAGGGCCATATAAAACAGGTCTCCTTACCAGTGGAAGCACTGTGGACACCTCCTTTAGAGGTCTGACTGGTTCTGACGGAAACTCGGAAAGGATTCACTGCCCGCTGACATCGGAGGTCCCAGCCTCCACTGCACCTTACATAGAGACCTACATTGTCTAGACTATGAGGAAGCAGTTCCCATGATACTCCAGTAACACACAAAACTGGCCCAAGAGCCAATTCAAACATTCAGAAAAAGGACACGACAATCTGTCTGGGACTATACCACTTCAGAATGTAGGAAATGGATCATTTCCTTGAATACTCCCCCAGGCCAAAAGCTGCCTGCACATGGAAAACTAGCATCAGTGAAAATAATTCTAAACTAACCTTCTTTCTGGCATGCAGGGTTTCAATGTGTGGGGCTTTCTGACATGGGGAAATATTCACCACATGCACTTGCCTTCAGAAGTGATAAGTTTGAACCAGTCTGAATTAGAGGCATTTGTCAGGTCAGCAACCCCAAATCACGAGAGAATAGAAGAGAGCCACGAGAAATAGGAGGTGTTAATCCCATATAAAAACAAAAGCACTGTTTGTAATAGAGAGGGATTATTCAGGAGCAGCACATGTTGATGCCAATAAAAATAAGATGATCTTAAAATTACATATATAGCAAGAAAAGAAACCATTTTTGAAAATGTGCTCTTGGCTAGGATAGACAGCAGTCTTTCCGGGATAGAAGAGCCTTCATTCAATGTGTTTAACATTATATTGGAAAAGGCATCAGACAAAGCCTGAGAAAATATAAATCAGTATCTGCCAAGGATTCAAATCAAGGATTCATTTCAAATCACTGATGTCCATGGGTTTTCATAGCAGCTCACTCTGTTAAAGCATGCTCCTGTTGCCTTAAAAAAATACAGAGTTGCAGTGAGGTGTAGGCAAACAACCAACAGTTAAATTTTGTTTTAAAATGCAACCTTTAGTAACCATGTTTCAGTAGGTAAAATAACAAAGTAAGACACCAGCAAATTGTCCTGTTTTATATTGAAGGCTGACTTCACTGGGAACACTTGGGCAGGTTCAGTTTAAAAGATCTAGAGATGCACAAGAGCATACCTGTTCAAAGTAAAATGACATCCTTTTTATGGACTGAAGCTCCATAGCTTTAATCACTCAATAATGGGGAGAAATGAAGAGATGCTTTCCTTATCACTGTGTGTCCAGACCTAGCCTCATTCATTCATGCTCAAGTGGCCTCCAAGTTAGAATACTATTATTTAGTCTATGTGGGGCTACTCTTAAAGATAGCTCAGAAACTTCACTTGGTTCAAAATGTGGTTGGCAGGGTTTTGACTGGAGCCAATCATTCAGACTATGTTACACTGATCTTGTACCAAGTTCATTGGTTGTCCATTTGCTTCTGGGCTCCATTCAAGTTGCTGATACTGGCTTTTAGGGATCTAATGTCCTGCTTAGGCTGGGTCAGACTCAGCATTAAAGTATTTGAGGAGCAAATCTAAAGGCAAGTCAATGAACAGGCAAAGGTCAAATGCACAGTTTTACCAGTCAAGTAGCTGGTAAGGTGCAGCCTAAGTCAAAACATGAGAGAAGAGTCAAAGAGAAACATATCTCAGTTCCAAACTGAGAGATGATATAGCCAGAGCTTCCAAAGCCCCACCTAAGGCTGAGCTAAAGTTAATCACAGGCTTGCATAAAAAGTTTTCCTCATGTGGAGGGCCTTATTCATGAGGAGTCCAGTTGCTGTGGCTCTTGAGGCATGTGGTTTGCCTCTAGATGGCAGCACCTAACTTCTGGCATCAGCACATTCTAGGGCTCAGCAGATATCCAGCCTCCTCAGATTCTGTGGTCCTCAGGGGCCTCATCCAGGGGTTCATCAGTGTCCACTACTGAAGGGCCTTAGAGTGTCAGTGTTAGGATGATACACAGGGTTGTTGGACTCCATGGTCTCAGAATCATTTGGGTGATAGGATTCAGCACCCTGGATATCTCCTTTAAAGTTTTGACTGAAACCCAGAGTTGATTCACTCCACCACTGAAGGGGTGGGGCTGATAATTATCAGGATTCCAGCAGACATGGAAAGGGAATTTTACCTTTCCTCCCTTGCGGCAATCCTGATGAAAATCGTTCCTCAAAAGCTATTTGTATTGGGAAGATAACGCCATTGGTGCCAAGGCTGCAATCTGCCCCAATCCTGATAATTCTTTGCCAGCCCTCCCTCCTTTTGTATTTTTTTAAAAATGAATAAACATGTACATTAACTGCAAAGACAAATTTAATGTCACATTTAGTTTGGCCCAAAGAAAATGCCTCCGGAAAACTTGACTAAGCAAGCCAAGCCTAATGTTTCATTGCATATGTAGTGTTGAAACTAATATTCAAAATGAAGTATCATTAAATTCCATCAACTTCATATCATCTGATTCAAAAGGAATGAGGATGTTTGTTTTTAAATCACATTTTAAGTTATTTGGTTATTATTTATTTTAATATTTGGAATGGAAGTTCAAGTTACTAATTGCCAGCTTTGCCTTGAAATCCAAAACCACACTACAAATGAACCACGTACAATGTCCGGGTCTCAAAGGGAAACAATGCAGCATTGGCTGTTTTCCTCACACTGATGTGTGTCGGTCATGTGACTGGGATGACCCTAATTACCCGCATCACGGGTTGCCGTGTTGTCCAAACCCAGTTTATGGCATGTCAGTGGTGACTTTTTGCCCACCCAACAATCCATGGCTTGCAGTAGGGGTCTGCCCCTAGTATCTGCAAATGTTACCAGAGTGTGAGGCAAATTTGGGCATTCATTCATTAGAATGTGGAATGTTCAGTTTATACATTTGGAACAACTCGTGAGATCTATCTTGAATTTTCAGTTTTTAAAAATCCTCCAAGTTTCAGTAGAGCTCGTTTGTGAAGTGAAAGGGTTCCCCTCCTTCCTCTTGCTCCACTTGCATAGTGTACACAGGTGTTAGGTTTGACTGCTGTTAATTCTTCATGCATTTGCTCATATAGGTCAAGTGTCTCAATCTGTGACTGCAAGGATGGAGGCTCACTGGAAAGCTGAGAATTTCTCAGCAAAACAAGGGCTCATTATATGACTGAAACCAAACCCATACAAAGGGTTGGCTTCATTTACTGCCTCCCACTTCCACAGAATGTTCTGTTCAGAGCAACACAATGGAATGTACTGGAGAGAAGCATTTTTAAAAATCTGGCTCTATTTGAATGTCTATGAGGTAGCTGTTTACTTTTAAAAATCTCGCCCCCATTGACAATCGGAAGTTGAGAAATAAACAAAACATGCGGAGTAACACGTGTATCTTTGCAACGTCCTGTGAAAGGGTGGGAGGGGAAAAGCCCTTTCCATTCCTCCCACCATTCCTGGTGGGTACCAAAGGATGGGCTCATACAACTGAACATGTGGTGGTTGTTCAAAAGTTGATTCCATGATATCTCTAATTATGTGGAAGTCCAGTCATTAGTAACATCTGGATGTATGGTGAGCCAAGTCTGATCACCCTTTAATAACAGAAAGCATTATTAAGGATTAAATTATCAAACGTATAGAAAAAACAAGCCTTGCTAAAGAAGACTAAACATTGCTTCTGCAAAGGGAGATCCTGTCTCATTAAATGTTCAGGGCTCTTTGGGAATGTCAATAATCATGTCCATTGGGGAGTTGCAAGAAAATCTACTGAGTAGACATTGGCTGCATTTGCACGAAATGATAAGCCAGAATTGCAGAGAATGCTGGCTTATTGTGCACACTGCCTGATCACTTCCTCATGGTCCCCCCTACCATCAGGAATGGCTACAGTAACCTGGGGTGGTCTACATGAGGAGAAAGTCCTGCAGTGGCTGTGGATCTGCGCCCTGTTGGTTAAACGACGAAGGCACAGGTTTGCAGACACCACGGGGCATTCCCACAATGCTGTGTTTTGAAAAAGTCAGAGATTTACTTTTTCAAAGGGAGTGACGTTAACTGTGCTTCTGCCATGTAATGTTGCTCTGCAGCCAACCTGGGAGCAGCGCATGGGCGAAGGCAACCCCCGATCGATCGCTTTCCACTAGGAAGAGGGAGAGGCGGCTCTGGTTTCTGGATGGCCACCCAGAAGGCCTGTGTTCTCTCCTCAGCATTGGGATTACCTGATGTTGCCCTGGGAGAGGGAAAGAGTGGGGTTGAGGAGGGAAGCGGCACCAACCCAGCACCATGAATACAGCCCCCTGGAACCCACCAAAAAGAAAATGTTTACCGTTATGTCTGAACTAGCACTCATGGCTTGTCATTCCCAAAAAAGGCAGGAATCGGAAACCATCTTCAAATGTTAGAATCAGCCTTTAATTTGTTTGCAGAGTGACAAATCAGAGTCTTGAACTTGGCAAAGGGGTGTTAATAATCTGGAATATTCAGATGATGTGTGTCAATGGGAGCCCATTGTTAGATGACTCCTTGATACGGACCACTCTGGAATGTTCCCAATAGGGTGAGAAAACAGATCAAAGAAGGGAGTAAAGGGCACATCTTCCCCAATTAGCTAAGGATGATTTAATCCAGGCTTGTATGTCTCTCCTGGGAAAGGGAACAAAGGGAATGCACTGCTGTTTTGGAAGAGAGACACAAAGTACTGAGTGGAATTTGGGGGCTCTGTAACAGCATCAGGGGATCTGGATATCTGATGTAGGGAAGTGGATTTAGTTGTCTGTTGCCTATGTTCAACCTATATATTTGTAAATAAACTCAAATATTATAAAATTATAAAATGCATAAACCTGCAGTAACCTTCCAAAGGAAACTGAAGTCTAATGAGTATTCTGCTTCTCACTAGCCAAAGAAGTGGGGAGATCATAACAAGAGAATTTAGCTCTCACGGCACAACAGCCATGAAATTACTGTAAGAAGAGGATGGATGGATGAAAGGAGAGAATACTTCTAGACAGATATTGTTCTAATAGTGCCTTGAGATTCATGCCATTTTGCTTTCTGCAGAATTATGTGTTTAAAGTATAGTTCAAGAGTGTTTTAGCTGGTGGGTTGGGATGCAAACTGAGGTCACCAACCTAGTTAATGGGAACTTCCAGATGAGGCTTGCATATCATTGTCCTGACTCATTGACAGAACTTTTACAGGGAGACAGCATTGTCTCCAGCTAGTAGCCTCCTGTGTTTTCCCACAACTTCTTCCAAGTTTTTTTCTTACTGCAGAAAATCTGTTACGGAAGAAAAGGCAGAATAGCTGCACCATGCCTTCTGGAGGTTAGCACTAGGACCCCTTTGCCTGGAGGCTTGCCGACATGCACCAAAAAGTACCCAGGTTCTGGCTGCTTCCCAACCCTCTTCTGTTGTAATTTTTCAGATCTCCATGAACTTTTATTATTTGATACTAGTATAGTTTATTAGTTTTGATATTTATTGCCTGCAGCTGGCACGTCCTGCATCAAGGAAATGCCAGGACAGAGTACACTGCTGGCAGTGTACTATCCATAACCATAATCTCAGCACTGCAGATAAGAAAAATGTACAATTAATTTTTGCATGTTTTGCTTTGTTTTTGGAATTGTTGCTGGTAAAAACTGGATTCCATCTCTCTCTGTTTGAGAATGTACTATTATTTGGCTGCTTACAGCCATTGGGGAACTGTGTAGAGAGCAGATATTGAGGGTTAAGCTTGCAGCAATTTATTTTCTATGCGTACAAAGATATGCTCCCCCTTTCTTAATTCATTGTTAAGTGGATTCTGGCAGGCAGAGTGTATGCAAACTGTGGGCGAGATGCCCATCCAACGGCTTCCAACAATGTTTCCTCTGCAACACTGGTTTTAATCTCGTATTATTCTCCTGAACACTGATGTCCAGAATCTCGTTAGGTAATTCTTAACCCAACTGGGGTCATGCCTGGTCTATATGGCTTTGTGCCTAGAATGTTGTATAATGTGGTGTTCTCTACTATACTGTACTGTCAAGGAAGATTCTCTGAACTAGATCTAGGCACTGGGTAATTTAAAATAACACCTATTATATAAAATGAGCTGTACTGTCTTTACTAATACCCAGTGTACAGAAAACCTAGCTCTGATTTCATTTACATTTAATTACTCAAAAGCTAGCCTGATTTGTACAGACAGAAACACACTGCAACCTCTTGCAATGTCTTTGACAGTGAGGGCTGGGACTACCATGTCAGAGAATTGGAAGGGTAATTCCACCACCACACCACCCCCTTGCTGTTTTCCATTTCCCCATATGCATGAATTATCCCTCCTTGGTCATGCTAGCATGTCAAATGCCTTTGGGATGGTAGATAGATAGATAGATAGATAGATAGATAGATAGATAGATAGATAGATAGATAGATATAGATTTTGTATGACCCATGGTGTTTTGGAAGAATCATGAGCATACAAAACTGTTTTATAACAAGTCAGACCATTGGTCTACCTCATCCAGTACTGTCTACTCCAGTTGGTGTGGCACTCCAAGATCTCAGGCAGAGGTCTTTCCCAAATCTTTGATGGTAGAGAATCCAGGGATTGAACCCAGTGCCTCTGACATGCTAAGCATGTGCCCTACCTGTGGACACCCAAGTCTGCCCTCGCAGCTTTTGATCCTTGGCATAGGAATGATGTAACATCCTGCTTTCCAGGTGAGCTGTGATGGCAACATGTACCCAGGTCCTAGAATATAGTAGCAAAAAGAGGCCCAGCTCATTATGTATTTCATCTGTAATAATAAAAGAGCATGTCTGTCTATGTTTGTTCATCCATCAGCACCACAGGGCCAATACCATGAAGCCTAGACACCTGAAACTGAATATTAAAGGGACCTCATGAATGTGCACTTCAAGGTTATTTTGTTTTTAAAATGCATTAATTTAACATTTAAAATGAATGTGAATGTGTCCATGTAGTTGAAGCCTGCAGTGACATCTTCAGTCATTAGGTGGCAAACTTCCCAAATCAGTGCATAACTTTGCAGCTTTATACAATTTGCCGTTTGAAGCCGGGGGGAAGAGTTTGTGTACAACTATGATTAGTTGTACATGAAGCATGGGGCAAGGTCTACCTGTCCCTTCCCCCTGCTGTGGGGCAGCCCTCCCCCCAGAGGGGGGGAACGGACGGGACAGAACCATCTCTGAAGGGTCTGAATGGGCTGCAGGTTGTGCCCAGGGTTGCCCATGGCATTGACGTAAGTCAGATGGGGCAGGTACAACGTTTTCAACTCTGGCAGTTGTGTAAGTTTGATGGTAGTCTCCATTGTATCAAACAAAGGGCTATTCCAACCTGTGTGGTTGGGTGAATAATTGCTTAATAAAAATGGCCCTAATGTTAAGACTTGGGTAATCTGAGTAGCAGAGTTGCATCTGTGTAACTGTTCTCTGTTCAAAAGTCTGGTGTGATTTACAGCAGAGTTGCCTTATATAGAGAAAGCCACATGGTGCTTGCTTATTGCAGAGACAGAGGAAGAAGGAGCAGGAAAAAGTAACTGATCAGACAACAAGGGGGGTGAACAAGACATTCTCTATCACATCCTAAATGTCTGGAAGCATTGGATTTAGCACTGAAGGCCACATCAAAAATAAGGCAAGCAACCATTAAGATGGGGGGGGGGCTGCATCAGTAGTTGTTTCAGCTTCATTGTGGGGAAGCCAAACTTGACAGCACAAGGTACCCATTTCAGGAGAAACAAAATGCCGTTGAGCTGCTCCTGCTCCTAACACACTTCAGACACTGACCTCACAATTGCACTAGCAATTGCTCGACTTCAGCATCACGTGTCAATTGCATATCTGATACATAGTCAGTCTATTGCTCTGGGGCTCGTCCACATGGTTGCTTTGCCCCTGGATTGCTTGGGAGTGGCGGCAGGTGATCTACATGACACAGCCACCACTTCAAATCAATCCAGGGGCAAAGCCCCAAAGCTCAGCACTAAAGAAGTCCAGGACTTACTCCGACTTTTTAAGATTGGAGCAAGATTCTGTGCCTCTGCAGAGCCTTGTTAAGGAAAAATAAATAAAATTTGTGGGGGGGGGGTTGGGAATCCTGCTAGGGAGGGAGCACCCCATTCAATTCCCCCTTGTTTCCCCCCAAAACAAAACAACAACGTCAGCCCCATTTTCCCATTAAAAGCCCCACTAACCAGAGAAGAGGGGGCACGGATGCTCCTAGGCACCCCTGGACCAGCCTCCTGAGTGTTTGGGTCGGCGGCCGCAGCACTGCCTGGAAACCCTAAATTACGCTCCTTCCCATGTAGATGCTGGGAAGGAGTGTTAATGCGGCTGTGCCTCCGGGTGCAGCATTATCAAAGTTGTATAGACGAGGGCCTTGAGTGTCACTTGAATACTATTACACAAAGTGTGGATCTATCTCAGAAATTTGCCCTTGACATGCATATTCAGCATCTGAGGCCCTCATGTCTTAAAAAGGCTTACTCTGTGATATCAGAAAGTACAGACAACACCATAAATATGGCAGGGAATTTACCAATTTTAGGTAGTGGATCCAGTCCCATTCAATTCAGTGGCTCTACTCTAAGTAGGACTGATGTTGGATACAAACCAAAGGGCAGAAGATTACTTTAGTGTCCAACAACTCATGAGAATTCCCAAAGGAAACTACAACCCCAGAAAAAAACATACTTGTTGTCTTAAGGCACTGACAACAAGTATGTAGATTTAGACAGAAAAAAAGTCCCTGAACT
This sequence comes from Elgaria multicarinata webbii, assembly GCF_023053635.1. NCBI lineage: Eukaryota > Metazoa > Chordata > Lepidosauria > Squamata > Anguidae > Elgaria > Elgaria multicarinata. The sequence goes on from NC_086171.1 coordinate 172,032,007, forward strand.
CCCAGTATTCCCATGGTGGCTGGGAGTTGTAGGACTTTTTCTGACTAAATGCACATAGGATGGCGTCCTCTGTCTCTTAAGATCTGTTACTTAGTCATTTCCATCCAACAGCTCTGAATCTCTGATGCCTTATTATAATCCCCTCTGATTCTGTGCTGCAGTCTAACTGCAAACTCCTTGGGGCAGAACATATAATCTTCTCATACAGGAGCATCATGCTGCATATGGAGCTGTGCCTGGCAGGTACTAACAATGAATTAAAAAATAAATAAATGCCATGAGCCCACCTGGAGAAGGCAGCCTGGGATCTTTTCTGAAGTGAAACATGATGCTTTTCAGTAAAGACACACCTCTTTCAGGGTGCTGTGGAAATTTCTTTTTAAACTTAGAGACAGGAAATGTGAAATGTGACTGCCAGGACCTAAAGTGACTCTGTCACTTGGGCCAAAGTTTACCAACTTTTCACTAGAGTAACTCAGAGGCGTGAAATGGAGGCACTGTCACAAATGACCTGAATTTTCAGAAGTTTGGACATTCGTGGAAATTGCTGCCTCTGTACAAGCAGGTTTTTGCAGCATTGACATTGCTCTTTCTGTCTGGAACAGCTCTGCAGAGCTCCCCCCACCCTCCTTCTTCTTTTCCTTTTTGCTCTCATGCTTGATTTTTTCCTGACTCTAAAGCGGGATGGGTCTGTTGAAAAAGATCCTGGTTCCTTTTGCAGGATTAGTCTTGGCCTTCTGGTTTTATTCAGGAAAGGAAGACTTTAAACCGGGTAAGTTTTTTTTTAAAGCGAATGCTTAGGCAAGGTGGCGGGGGGGGGGGGGGGAGAAGGGAGCTGTGCTGGAACAGATTTTTGCACATGAACAGCCTAAAAGGAAACATGCCTGGGCGTTTCTTGCATTGCTGATAATGGGAGGCTTTGCTTGGCAAGGCTTTGAAACATATCAAGCAACAGGCAGGGATCTTTGTTCGGCAAACAGGTGAGGTGGGATTCTCCAAGGGACTTTGAAATTCAAAAAGGGACTTCACTTCAGGTAAAAGCAAGCAGGAAAGTTGTTTAACCATACAACTAATTTTTTTAAAAAAAAATCTTTGAAAAGTCATGTTCAATTAGGTGGTCAAAAAATTATATTAATCTCTCTTGATGGTGGTTCTGTGTTCCATTGGAATATTTGCAATTCTTGTTAGTGCTGATTGCAGATTGGACTGAAGGACCCTTCGGACTCAGCACTTGGTTTGTAGTCTGGAATTGCTGGTTATCCTCTTAAGTTTCTTGCCTTTTAGAGATTTATCGGGAGGGGGCTGTGTTTAATGAGATCTTTATAAATGGCTATCCCTGTATCTTGTTCTCCAGAAATGCTGAAAGGGAAGCGTGTGATTGTTACTGGGGCAAGCATGGGGATCGGTGAGCAGATGGCATACCACCTGGCACGCATGGGTTCCCACATCCTGATCACCGCGCGGACAGAAGCCAAGCTTCAGAAAGTAAATGTCAATGTTCATATATGCATGTCCTTCTCCAGGCACAATCCTGTAGAGGCACCCTTCCAGCCTTATGTTTAAAGGCATGAATGTAGAATTCACATTAGACCAAAAGGAAGGAAGGAGGAAGAAGCTTTGTATACCTTGAAATAATTAAGCACATTAATGTCATACTTTGAAGCATCTAAATAAATTCTTAGTTTATTTTGAATACCAGATTTCACAATTTGCCACCAGCAGCGTGTGAATATTTCTCCCAATTTACAGGCATGTGAATTCAACATATTCACATATGTCTGGAAGTAAGTGTGTGTGTGTGTGTGTGTGTGTAGGTGCCAGTGTGGTGTAGTGGCTAAAGTGTTGGACTGGAAGTTGGGAGATCCAGATTTTTGTCTCCACTCAGCTGTGGAAACCCACTGGGTAACTTTGGGCCAGTCACAGACTCTCAGCCCAACCCACCTCACAGGGTTGTTGTTGTGAGGATTAAAAAAAAATGGAGAGGAGGATTATGTATGCCACCTTGGGTTCCTTGAAGAAAAAAAGGTGGGATATAAATGTAATAATAATAATAATAATAATAATAATAATAATAATAATAATGAAGAAAAAGTGTTTGCAGGTGCCTCTGTAGGAGAATGGTGAAAAAGAAATCCCCCAAAAAGGGATGTGCTGTCACTACATCATCCAAGAATGCACCATTGCAGTGCCCATCTTCTAGATATCTGTGTTGTTGTTGTTGTTTCAATATCAACTGCCGATCTAAAAAAAAAAAGCACATATCACTCTTCTCTCCGCACCTTGGGACAAATGCAATTAGGACAGGGCAAGTCATTCCCCAATACACATTCTTTGGTTTCCATGACTCTTCCCTTTCTGCTGCATACATCAGCTCAGTAGTTCTTTCCCCTGATTTATATGAGGAGCGCACATCATGTATGTTTTGTGGCTGTAGCTACAACAGTGTAAGAACTGCTGCTGTAAGCACTGCTGTAAGCACCACTGCTGCCCTATAGTGGTAAAAAGCCAGGAGATTTACTGCCCTATGTTGAGGATCAGCTTTAACTGTAGCAACTACTGATGCTCAAACCTTATCTATTCCTGTATCTGGTAAACCAAGCAGAGATGTCTGGTTTTGCTGTACTTGACATGGAGCCCCTAAGAACAATGAATGGGAACGTTTTAAACAGGAAGCTTGAAATTAGCCAGTATAACCAAATCAGGCCTCGGCATACTTACAGGATTCCAGAGTTTCTCTTGGAGAACGCGATTTCTCACAATGAAGGTCAACAAATTGGAAGCATCTACCAGGGTATCAATCGAGCGACATGTGGTCAGTTTGGTAGGACTAGGACTGATTCAGCCTCTGGGCCTTTCTATATCTCCCGGCGTTCTGGGAGGGAGGGGGAGGATCTCGCAATATTCTGCTCACGAGATCCTGCCCTTTGTCCACACGCGTGTGCGACTTCCCAGGAGGAAGGAGGGATGTTGCACCCGCCATTTTCTTTCTTTCTTTTTTTTAACAAAAGATGAGCACACTTGTACTCCAACAAAAATGTGAGTAAAAAATCACACACCGCTCCCGCTCCCCACCCCATGCCCATTTCCCACCTCCTTGCATTTACTCATGAAGAGGTGGGATGAAGCTGGGAGGTGCCCACACACCTCCCGTGGTCTCGGGACAATCCCAAGACTGTAGAAAGAACCAGGTTTTCCGAGGGATTATTTATCCCTGGGGAAACCCATGCTCATCCCCCCTTGCCCCCGGGAGTCCCTGTGCATCATTTGGATGCACAGGGACTCGTTCGTGACCAGCCCAGATTTTCGGGCTGGTGTAGAACGGTCTCTGTCTTGACCAATGAATTAGTTTGAGGAGAGATGACAAAAAGATGTGGTTGGGTTAGCTACAGTAAAAAAGAAAAAGTGTGTCTAGAAATATAAAATATGATCATTGCAGTAATATTGTCATGGTGTCCAATAATACTGATATTGGTCCTACAGCAGGTGCTGCAATGGCACCAGGAAGAGACAAAGTTCTAATACCAGACATACAATACCCTTTCACACCTTGCCCAGGTTTTTGAAGTTCTCTCTTTGAATATATGTTGAACTAACCATGACTCATTTTTGTTTTTTACAAAAGAAGAAGCTGGAAACATTCTTCCAGCTGCATTTTCCAGTGGAAATTCCCCACTGATAATGCTGATCCATTAAGCAGACAGACCAAAAATGTGCTGTGCAGAAGATGCTTATAAACTGATCTACCCAGTGGTTCCTTTGGAGCACTGCCTGAGAATTTAATATGGAAGGAGGGGAGAAGGGATTACAAGGGCAACGGGCCTCCAGAAATCTCCCTTTTTTGTCTGTTTAGGTGGTCACTCGGTGCTTGGAGCTGGGCGCAGCATCTGCCAGCTACATGAATGGCAGCATGGAAGACATGGTATTTGCTGAATTGGTGGTGAAGAAAGCAGAGGAATTATGGGGTATGCTGCCTTGGAATGAACATTAGAAGTAGGGTGGCCAGGATAACAATAATAATAATAATAATAATAATAATAATAATAATAATAATATATTTATTTATTTGTTACCCGCCTCTCCCTCTGGATCGAGGTGGGGTACAACACAAATACAAACATCATAAAATACATATAACTAATTAGAACATTTAAAACTAATGCATTATTAAAAGCAGCACATTATCAAAAAGGCATCTTAAAATTCAACTGGGTAGGCCTGCTGGAAGAGATCAATCTTTATGGCTTTCTTAAATTCCGGAAGACTGTTAAGTTCATGAATCTCTCCCGGCAAGCCATTCCACAAACTGGGAGTGGCAGAAGAAAAGGTCCTCTGGGTAATAGTCGTCAGCCTTGTTTTTATTGGTTGGAGTAAATTCTTCCCAGAGGACCTGAGTGTGCGGGGCAGGTTGTACAGGAGAAGGCGAGGTAGCCTGGACCCAAATCATGTAGGGCTTTAAAGGTAATAACCAACACTTTATACTTCGCCTGGAAACTAATTGGCAGCCAGTGAAGAGATTTTAAAACTGGTGTAATGTGGTCACCCCTAGGTGTACCAGTGACTAGCCTGGCTGCCATATTTTCAATTAGTTGATGTTTCCAGACTAGGCACACAGGTAGTCCTATGTATAGTGCATTGCAGAAGTCGAGCCTCGAAGTTACCAGTGTGTTCACTACCGTCTTTAGGTCTTCCGACTCTAAGAAGGGGTGCAGCTGGCTTATCAGCCGAAGCTGATAATAGGCACTCCTGGGTTACCCAGACCAAGTCTGTCTTAAAATCAAAGAATCCTACAAAGGGAGTGCATGGAGGGGCCTTGGAGTTTCCCATGAGAGTTGGCAACTGGATAGCAGACAGAGTGGCAGGCACACCGGCCACCTGACCACAGTCTTCCTCACTATGGTGCGATATATTGTTTTTCCATTGACGTTATAGTCATTATCTCTACATTTGCATTTATACATATAAATTAGTGACCCCTTTTGCTCTCTTTTTGGTGATACGTAAGTGGTTACCCTAATTAGAAGAGCCCTGCTGAGTCAGAACAAAGTGCCATCAAGTCCATTTTCCCAGAATGGCCAACCAGATGCCTCTAGGGAGCCCACATGAGGGGGTCAGGACAATAGCCTTCTGCCACTGTTTCATCCCAGTAACAAAGTGCCTCTGAACCTGAAAGTTCTTCATGTAGCCATCATGGTTAATAGCCATTGATAGATAGAGCTCTCCTCCATGAATTTGTCCAACGACAGCCTTCCACAACCTGGTGTCCTCCAGATGTGTTGGGTTGTTCCTCCCATCATCTACAACAGAATGGATGATGGGAATTGCAGTCCAACTCATCTGGAGGGCATTTAGTTGGAAAGATTGATCTTTAAGGCACCACCTCATCACCATCCATCTGTTCTTTCATCATTCATCATTGGAGAAATCTTTCCAGAGCTCCTCACCTCAGTGGTCAACCTGAGTCCAAATAATTAAATACAAAAGTTCCAATATAGATCCTTGGGGGAACCCCACCACTTACTTTCCTCCATTTACTCCTTTTATTTAACTAATCCACATGAGGACCCATCCCACTAAATTTACTCAGAGGCCTTTGATGAAGGACTAGGGATCTACGGAGTGTGTAAATCCATACTGTCAGTGTTTCGCAGATTGTCAGGCACCTTTCGTTCTGCCATCTGCCCATCAGCGAAATCGGATTTAGCTTTTAGTTTCTGAATTTGCACATGTGCAGATTTGCGCAAATGTGCAGATTCCCCCCAAAATGCACAAATTCCTCTAAAATGTGAATGTTCACCATTTAGCCTATGGGGGAAATGCACATTTTGGGCTGGGATTGGGTGTGGGTGGGTGTCTGTGGGTGTGTCTCTGTGTGTGCATTTTTCAATGTCAAAATTTGCTCAAAATCCCAAAGGTTAGAAAAATGGTCCTCAAGCCCATAGAATCCACCTACTAGAGGAAAACCGGCCCACTTCTGTATCCGCAGATTGGATTCATAAAAATTCAAACTCATTTGGGACTTTTTGGAAGTCCAAACTGAGATGTGTAATGGCTTGAGATATTCAATGACTAAATACCCAGCACCACAGTAGTGGGAACATCATTCATTAACATGATAAAGAAGGCCAGTCAGAGAGTTCTGTACTGAAAGTGCCGCATTATTATTATTATTATTATTATTATTATTATTATTATTATTATTTATTTATATAGCACCATCAATGTACATGGTGCTGTACAGAGTAAAACAGTAAATAGCAAGACCCTGCCGCATAGGCTTACATTCTAATATACTTCTGCTTTTGATTCACAGTCAGGGACAGCAGTTCTCCCTGAAACAGGATTTTGGAGTTCCATGGCACTGTCTAAACTTAGCCACCAGCAACAGTATAATTCTGCAAAAGGTTTTATAATGGGATAGTTCCTGCCTTGGCTGACACACTGGGAACTGAACCATAGACACACACACACACACCTAGCTGGAAGCACACCACTGGAAGTACTCCAAAACTACCTGAAGAGTTTGGCTTCAGTGTAAGGTTTTAACAGGCTTACATGCTCTGGATCAGGCACAGACCTGTTAGACTTTCTACAGCTCATTGGAATATACATCTCATCCTATTGTCTCAAAGATAATCCTCTCCTCTTTACCACTGCTGCAGCTCAGAGCTAACTCTTCTCCCAGGGAGCTGTGATTGACAGATTAGTGTCCCAAGGTTGTAATTCTATCATTGTTTTCCTGAGATAACACTGTTGCAAATACAGTGAGTCCAGAAACCCTTGGACCAAATGCAGAAACAATGGCAGTGACACCACCGGACACCTCTATGAGCCACGTCCACAGTGTGTTCCTAGAAGAATGCAGCAGGTTCCATTATTTCCCCTTGTACCTGGCTGGTAATGTTGTGGGTGCATGAAGTAGTGGTAGTGATGGTAGCTCTTACTGGAGATGGGTAAATCTGTCAATTTCCATTTCTCTTCTCTCTCTCATTTTAATCTTAAATTGGTCTGTCCAAACTTTGAGACAATCTCTGGTTCAGTTCAACCGAAACATTGAGATTTTAAAAAAAGTTTGCATAACATTTTGTACTGATTTTTGTGCACATTTCCTTTCTCCTAATACAATTTATTTATTCAACACATGCATCTTTGTATGCAATTTTTACTAGAACACACTGCACTGTATGCATTTTTCCTAACTGAAGATTGTTTTTGTGTTCACCTTCCTCTAATATACACTTTTTTTCGGTATGCATTGGAGAAGTCAATTGCAAAATTCAGAGACAAGTGAATTTCAAAGGATAGCTGAGTTCCAAACAAATTTGTATCCCTCCCCTAGCTATTACTTGTGCCACTCCCAAGCAGACGAAAAGCCCAGAGATCAAGAGGGCCTTAGATTAGAACTAGTCTGGAAGGCTTTGGGTCTTTTTGAGCTGTTATGAAACTATCCCTGACACTCGGGGTGCTTTAGGGTTTGGCTACCTCACTTTGGAACTGAAGCCAAAGTGAGGTTTGCCCCCCCCTGAAATGGGTCAGCCTTTGGAGGTTTCTGGGGGGCTGCCTTACTGCCATGCAGCAGGCTCCGAGGAAATCTGGGCACAAAGCCAACCTGGAGTCCATTGGACTTTCCCCCTCCCTCCCCCTGAACCCAGAGCTACCACACCTAGTGCCAGGACTTACCTTTGCCATGTGCCTTCCTACCTTAGTGCCATGATTTAAAGGTAAGATGGGGGCTCTCTCTTTTTCATAGATCTATGGTCACAAATTCGGGAAATGACTCTTTATGACTGCTGTAGTTTGCAGCCATAAATCTATGAAAAAGCGAGAGCTCCATTTTACCTTTAAATCATGGCTCTAATCAAGGAGGACACATGGCAAAGGTAAATCCCGGTGCTGGTGGGTTTGGAGGGTGACCAGGAAGGGAGAGGAGAGGAGGGAGGGGAGTCCAATGGACTCATGATTGGCTTTGGTCCAGCTTTCCTGCACAGGCAGGTAGGTGGGGGAGCGGCCCACCACTGTGCTGAATCGGCCCAAGGTCTTCAGAACAGATCTGCTTTGCCTCGGGATGCCTCAGGCTGACTCAGTACCACCTCGTATTCAGCTGGAGGCAGGGCACAGCATTAGTGGCAACCTCATCCTTATAGTCTCACAGCCTAAATCCCCTCACATAATATCTTATAAGTAAAACATACATGCTAACCTCCACTACTGAAAGAATCTACCATCACTAGTGACCTTCCAGGACCCTCAGCACGCTGGTAAAAGAGTTTTCAGTAATAGTGCACAGAAACCTTGCTGGCAAACTGCTGTCCAGGTCCTTGCAACTAGGACCTCTGAAATATGTTCTCTCCTACTAGTGGATATCCACGGACTTCCTTGCACTATAGTAGCAATTAAGGATCACACCTTTCCCATGCTTCCACCATTCCTGCTTATCAGCTGGAAGACAAGCACAGTAGAAGAAGAAAGAGGGCATTTTTTGATAATCTCAAAGGTGTGAGAAGGAGGTAGGGCAGTCTATCACTGACCTTCCGACGTCTGAGACCTAAAATGACTTAATGAGCACCACAGAGGGCAAACGCCAAAAATCAGGTTATCACACAATTGAGCTGGCAAATCAAACGAGGAAAGTGCCTGGCCAATCATTGGCTATGACTCAAAGTATGCATTTTTAAAAAATCTGAAATGTTTTTCTGCCAAATATAGCAACCCAGGAAACCTGCAAAACTGTAAATATACAAATCCAACAACCATAAAAGTATAATTTAAAACAAGAAATGTGAAACAAGAACTCCATAAAACCAATTTAAATCACTAAAACTATAAGTGTGTACAAAAATCACAAAGACAACAACAACTAAACGTTCTCCAGATACCTGGTACAGCAGGCATTTGTTGGTTCTGAGATTATGATCTTTAGAGCACAACCCTATCTGGATCCTCAGCAACTTCTGAACTCGGAAGCTGATGGGCATCCTATGCAGAGCAAGAGGAGCACCAAGGTAAACCTAATGAATGGAGGATCACCAGATGAGGGAGTCCTCTGTTTGGATACATATCTTGTGGGCTGATATTAGGGAGTGACCAGTCATTCTACAAAGACACCAAACTAGAAGTGCTCCAAGGCCTGATCAAGTCAGGGCCTGATCACAGTAAGAAGGCACTGGGTTCTGTAGCATCCTGTATAGTAAGTAAATCTTATTTTAGAACTTAAGCAGAGTTGCTAGGATAGCTGATCATGACAAAATTCATTCCATCCTCTACCAACCTGGCTTAAACATCCCTTTTCTCGCCCCTTCTCAGGAAACCTAGACATGCTTATTCTGAACCATGTAGGCCAGAGCTACTTCAACTATTTTGACAAAAACATTGGGCATGTGAAAAAGCTCCTGGACATCAATTTCCTAAGCTATGTGACCATGACGGCTGCTGCTCTTCCTATGCTCAAAAACAGTGGAGGAAGCATCGTAGTGGTGTCATCCCTGGCAGGTGAGCATAAACTGCAATTGTGTGAAGTGGCTCTCAGTGGTTTTCACTTCTGGTTTTCCTACATGGAAATGATGAAAGCCACTTGCATTGATGATAGTCATAAACACAGATGACTGCACACTCAACTGGTTGCAACTTTCAATAGCATGTACACCTCCAGAAGTTTTGGACCACAACTGCCAACATTCCTGACTATTGACCTAATTAGCTGGGGCTGATGGGAATTAAATCTGGAAGGCACCAGATTATGGAAGGCTGCCCTAGGAGCTTGAATCACATAGGTGTGAGGCTACAAGCAGGTCGAAGCCTCAAACCTGTAAACCTGCAAAGCCTTTAGGCCCCAGTTCTTTAAGCAAGCATCATTGTACCAGGAGGAAAGACTAAATACCTGTTCCTCCTATTACCTGTGTGGATGGGAAACCTCTGACCATTAAATAGACCTGTACACCAGCAGATTTAAGGTACCAAATTCCAGCAGGACACCATAGCTAGGGCAACCACCAGGATTTCCCTGTTTTTGTCCTGGTCCTTGTTCTACCCTGGGTGTCAGGGGGGATTTTCTGTGATTTTCTATAATGTCCTGGAATGACTCACTTTCCCTTTTAAGGCCGCCATTAGTGTGGCAGGGGGTAATGGCATGTTTTCTGGAAGCCTTAAAGGGGAAAGTGTGTAATTCCTGGACATTATAGAAAAGGCCCCGATTGGAGCAGTGTGTGTGTGTGTTGGAATGACATACTTTCCCCTCCTCCACTATAATTGGGGCCTTTAAGGTGTCGTAAGGGAATGACACATTTTCCGGGGTGGGGGGCAGAAAGCCACTTCCCCCCCCCATTGGGTGTCCTCTTGTTTTGTTTCCCAAATGTGGTCACCCTAACCATAGCAGCCATTACAGAATTTCCCAAGACTCACCCGTGAAGGACTGCTGTTTGCTTGTGACCCAGCTTGTTCAGTCCCCAAATCTCCCTTCTTGAGACTGTGGGAAGAATTGGGTTTTCCAAGGGATTATTTATCCCTGGGAAAACCAGTGCTCGTCCCCCCTTGCCCCCGGGAGTCCCTGTGCGTCATTTGGACGCACAGGGACTCAGCCATGACCAGTCCAGATTTTCGGGCTGGCGTAGAAACGGCCTAAGATGGAGTCATGCTGGGGAGGAGAGGAGAAAATTGGTTCCTACATTGGAAAATGAGGAGGAAGCAAGACTCTGGCTCTGACCTAGCAGTATGAAGGCAACCTCCATGGAGTGCAATCCCAAACTACATAGAAGTGTGTGTCGTGTGTGTGTCTCCCATAGAGTCATAAAGAAGTAATAGTTATGCTTCCTTTGCCACTTTCAGGATTCTAAAATGGAATTTACTCATGTCTTGTATTACTGCTGTACTTCTAGGCAAAATTGGCTTCCCTTTCGTTACTGCCTATTCTGCAACTAAGTTTGCCCTGGATGGATTTTTCAGCTCCCTGAGGCAGGAATTTGCAATGCAGAACACCAACATTTCCATCACACTCTGCATCCTTGGACTCATCAACACAGGTAAAATCTGAAGTATCGAAACCTAACCTATTAGGACCTGGTCTTCCTTGACAGATTCATGCCATGCTCAAAATCTGTCTCAGCCTCAACCATTTTAAAGCCAATGAATCATTTTCTTGCCTTCTTGATTAATAATGCTGTGAATTATTAATCAAGAAGCAATGATTATTTACATTTTTCTCAAGTAGGGATTGCCCATAAATCACACAGAGAAAGATCATTTTGTGGATCCCAATGAATAAGACAGCAAATCAGTTGTGAAAGGAATATATAAACTTTCACATTAATGATGAAGAGTTGTTGCTAACTCAGAAGCATCCATCAGCAGAATATAAAATATCCTCCCAAATGATCTTCATGTTATTTGTATATCATATTTATTTATTTACAAAATTTATATATCGCTCCCTATTCAAGAATTTTGGAGCGGTGGAAAAATTGAATAAAAGAATAAAAAACAGAATAAAAACTCAGTAAAATACATTTTTAAAAGAAATGCCTGCCATTTTAGATTATTATTTTTTTACTCAAGATGAGCGCTCAAGCGCTACTTCAAAAAGGTAAATATTTTTTTAAAAAAATAAATAATACTCCCACTCCCTACCCCCACCCATGATGGGCATGGAGCTCCCGAAGAGCTCCATGCCCAGTTCCTGGCTCCTCAGGGTTACTCGCGAGGAGCCGGGACAAACTGGGACGGCCACCCACACATTCTGCAGTCTTGGGATGATCCCGAGAGGGTAGGGTGATATCCTGGGGCAAGGGAGGGATCGTCCCTCCCTGCTCCCGGGATGCCCTGTGTGTCATGTGGACGCAGAGGGACGATCCTGGGGCGATCCCTGGGATATCGCCCCATGTAGACATGCCCTGAGTTTCTGAGCAGTGGGTAGAACTAATAAATCAACCAATACTAACAGAAGCCCATTGTCTTCCCTTAGAAACTGCCATGAAGGCAATTTCCGGCGTAATGACATCTCCGGCAGCCCCAAAGGAGGAATGTGCTCTAGAAATTATTAAAGGGGCGGCCCTGCGCCAACGGGAAGTTTATTATGAGTATACATCTGCAAGGATCCCTCTGTTCATCCGAGAATGGGCTCCAGATCTCCTGGATTATCTCATCAGGTCGCAGTATAATGTGGAAAAACTAAAAGATTAAATGCAGTTTTAATGATGATTTTCTTTGTCTCTACCATTCTCACGTTATCTTATATAAGCCTGTGATGCTGCAGCTACCCTGTCCTTTAGCTCAGGCTGTCTGCCATTTAGGTAATACTATAGTAGGATCCTAGAAAGGCTGGAATCGACTATGCTGTTACATACAGACCTGAAATCTACTGCAGCATCTTGAAATTCACAGATTAAAACATGTGCATGCCTTATGTTATGGAACAAGGCAAGGAGTAAGATGACTTGGAAAAACACATGTTTATGACACATGTTTTGCATGCTCTTGAGCAACATCCACATAGCAGCTTTTCATACTCTGAGTGAGATGCTTTAAAGTAGGTGTGCACAACCTTTTCAGCCCTGAGGGCCGCATTGAGTGGGACCAGGGTGTTGCACATGCCTGCATGCACATATGTGCACACACAAAGATGTGCACACAAGCACAAGCCTGAGGTGTTTCTTGCTAGTGCTAGCTCTAGCAATAGAATCCTTTCTTCACCTTCTTATCAATTTCACCATCCCTGGGATAACGGGGCAGGGGAGTTAGTTACTTTTTCGCTGCACACGGCTCCCCTTAAAATAAAAACACAAAAAACAGAGCCCGCGACATCCCTCTTCTCTTCCGGGACATCGTCATCACATGGCTGTACAGAATGTGGGGGGAGGATCGCGGAAGCAGGTCAGTCCACAATCCTCCCCTTTCCTTCCGCTACACCCTTAGGTGTAGACCTGTCCTTAGGACTTAGATTTTTAGAAGTAGTTTTGCTCAAATATCAGATTTGGTGAAACAAAAAGCAAAAATCCACAACCCATCAAACAACTATACCAAAATGTGAAATTTTCTAAGTTCGTTTTTGAAATTTTGTTTGAAGCACCTAAATTTATGTCGTGCTGATAAAAACATTAAGTCGCAGTGTTAAACATAACAGTGCTTTGTGCTTAAAACACACACATACATACCTTAACTCCTACATGATGCATATTTGGATACTGAAATATTGAATTAGGGCAGCATATATTTGAATTTTTGCAAGACATTTTGAGCTTAGAAAACTGCTTGTGAGTTAGGGCACAACCTATGAACGTTTAGACAGAGAAAAGACCTACAACTCCCAGCATGGCTGGCTGGGGAATGCTGAGTGCTATTGGACCTTTTATTTTGGTCAAAACATGAATAGAAGTTCTAGCTACACAGAATGGGCACAATGAGACCCTGAATTAAAAGCTCTTTGTAAATGTCACCTTAAAATGATTCTTCCAATGTCCTCAGAAATAAAGACTTGCAATCTTCTCGCTCCAAGAATATGAAATTACTATTTCATTTTTAAATCTGAAAAATATATAACACACACATTATGCTATTCACTGGATCAGCAAAGGTTTTGTGCTGACACAACCCTTTTTTAAAAAGCGCTTTTCTGCATCCAGTGGTGCCCCCTCCAGACGGCACATGGAACTGAAGCATGCCTGTGAGGTGATACGACAACATGACAGCTCTTGAAAGTAATGTCTCTTGCTGAATTTTATTAGAATTTATTTATTTATTTATTTATTTGAAGGGATTCTTGTATAATAATTACAATTTCTTTGAAGGGCAGATAGCAAATTAAGGGAGATAGTTCATAGTTTGCTGTTCATGAAATTAAAAACCTAATTGTAAATATGAGAAGACATCTTCTCATCTTCGTCCCACATCACTCAGGCAGCCCTTCCCGGCAGGGCGTCTGTCTGTTTTAGTCCAATTGTTTAATCTGTCTTTCATTATATCTGCCACACTCCTGACTTCCCCATTTGCTCTCTTTGCCTGGATATATCTCTGACCAGTGTCAAATAGAAGCTACAGATTGGCATGCCAGACACCTAAATCATCTTGATCCCAAGCTTTCCTTGTTCTCTCCAGGGAGTGCACAATGATTAGGAAATGCTCCTTATTTCAGAGCATTCCTGACCCACCAAATATGCTTCCTATTCATGACACCCAACTCTTGTTAATTCCCAGCATCCCCCACAAAACCTCTAATGTTTTACGTATTCAAAACCCAAGTCTGCCTTAAAGTATTATTTGCTTATATTTGTCTAGAGAATTCAGTGTTGCTTATTTTATCCCTAACTTTAAGTTGCTTGGCCTTTGGTTACCTGTCATTCAGAAATATTCTAGTCCTCATTGTGAAATCTAGGAGCAATAATAATAATAAATTTATTTCTTACCCACCTTTCCGTCTGGATTGAGGTGGAGAACAACACCAAATACAAAACACCATAAAATACATAAAACTGATTAAAACATATAAAACTAATACATTATTAAAATCCATCTTAAAATTCAGCTGGGTAGGCCTGCTGGAAGAGATCAGTCTTTATGGCTTTCTTAAATTCAGAAAGACTGTTAAGTTGGCAAACGTCTAGCAGGGTCCGTGGCTTTTTGCGGCTACTTGTTTACTCACCGGGCCGGGGGGGTGATCCCAGGGGGGGAGAGAGGGGCAGGGGGAAGGCCGAACATCGGCGATGGCAAGGGGGGAAAGGCGGGGATCGGCCTGGCAAGGGGGGGGAAAGACGATCGGCCTGGCAAGGGGGGGGAAGATTGGGGACGGGATCGGGGATGGCGGATGGGGGGAGGACGAGCGAGCAGGCAGGGGGGCAGGGGGATCAGGAGCGGGTGGGGGGCTTAATTTTAAAAAAAACCACTTACCTTGTCCGGAGTCTTCGGGGCACACGTGGCCCCTTTAACACTAAAAAAAAATGGCCGACGCTGCAGGACTTCCAGAGTCCCTGCGTGTCGTGCGTGTAGGAGGCGGGGCGGCGCGCGCTAAAGTTAGTGTGCCGTCGCCCCGCCTCCCTGCCGGCTTATCCGGCTAGTCTAGCAAGGACCTAAGACGCACTTCCCCCCCCCCCATATAAACATCTCTAAAAATGGGGTGCGTCTTAGAATCGTGGGTGTGTCTTAGGTTTTTTATTTCTGTTGGTGGTACTGAAATTAGTGTGTGTCTTACAATCGATGGCATCTTACAATCGAAGAAATACGGTACCTCTGTTCTAGCTTGTACTGTATATTGTTAGTTTTACCTGCACCTTTAAGATACATGTATATAAAATGACCTGAAAGGCAGAAGGAACACATCTGTCTGCAGAACTTACTGCCATTAAAGCTGATTGAGTCGCTGGGGATTTGAGATTTCAATTAATTAATGCTTTTTTGTTAGGCTGTTAATTTTATCATGTTTTTGAAACTCTGTATTTGGGCATGGCTAGACAGGGCGATACCCCGGGGATTGGCCCGGGATCGTCCTTGTGCGTTCACATAATGCACAGGGGATCCCGGGAGCAGGGAGGGATGAGGGACATCGCCCTAGCCTTTTAGCCCACTTTTTTCATGGTCTTGGGACGATCCTGAGACCGCAGGGGGTGGGATGGTGTGGGGGAGCAGGTAAATAATAATAAAAAGAACTTACGTTTTGCGTTCAAGCGCTCTTGCGCTCCTTCTCCTTTTTTAAAAAAATGGCCGGCGCGATGTCCTCTTACTCCTGAGACGTCGCACGCCGCGTGTAGACAGGGGGGGAGATCTCGCGATAACCATATCGCGAGATCCTCCAACCTCTGTCGCGCTAGACCCGGTAGGTCTAACCATGGCCTTTGTCTCTCAGCCAAACTTCCTTCAGGGGGAATTAATATGCTACTTTGACACAGAGACTGCTTAAGGTGTTCAACTTTTCCTTACTCCCACAGCATTGCTCATTAGTGGTGAGAAAAAGGTTTGAGCCTTATCTGATGCTATTTTCAAGTAATTATGTAACTTAATGTGGGGGATGCATATCATTTTGTACTATGTATGTTTTTTCAGTTCTTACAGATAAGACGTCGCTTTTCTGAAGAAGCCAAACATAGTGAAACAGGACTGAACTGGGTGCCCGTAAAACTTTTGTCTATCTGTAAAATGTTTGTGTTCAATTTACTCTTATATTATACTGATTTAAACTAGGGTGACCATATTTGGGAAACCAAAAAAGAGGACACCTAATGTGTGTGTGGGGAAGCAGCTTTCTGAGTCCTGCAGAAAGTACGTTATTCCCCCGCCACCTTAAAGAACCCGATTGGAGCGGAGGAGGGGAAAGGATTTCATTCTGCACCACCACCATCCACTCCAATTGGGGCCTTTTCTATAATGTCCACAAATGTCTTTCCCCTTTAAGACCTCAATTGGAGCTCGGGGTGGGGGAATGATGTGCCTCAAGAAAGCATGTCATTCCCTCCTGCCATGCTAATGGCAGCCTTAAAGGGGAAGGTGTGTCATTCCAGGACATTATTGAAAATTATAGAAAATCCCCCCTGACACCATGGAAAGAACAAAAACCAGGACAAATCCGGGGAAATCCTGACAGTTGGTCACCCTATTTAAACCTTTGCCCATCTGTAAAAAGCACATGTTTTCTGTGTACACCTGTTCAATTTACCTAATTCTGCTTACATTGTATGTTTCTATATGATTATTTCCTCTGTAATGGTTTGTCACGTATTATAATATCTTTTATGAAGTTGTATTCTCTTTAGCATTCAATCTTTGTTGCCACCAAAGCCTGCTTCCCTTCCTTCAGCTTTTTTTTTTTTTACCTGTAGGGGGCAGCAGCAGCTCTTCCTCCTTCTCTCCTGGCTGGCCCCATTGTCAAAGCACAAGGGCACACTGCTGAACTTTCAGGCCTCATGCTCAATTTGAAAAGAAAAAAATATTTATACTTACATTTTAAGTAGCAGTGATCTGAACCAATTAGACACTGCCTTTGGTGGGGACTTGTCCAATGAGAGAACAGGAACAACATAAAGAGTCCCATGTGCCCTCATTGGCCATGCCCTGTGCAGAGGCAGTGTCTGATCGGTTCAGATTGCTGCTTCTCAAAATGTAAGTACAACTTTCTTTATTAAATAGAGTGCCGGAGCCTGCAGGCTCAGCTGGGTGTCCCAACCCTTGGTCAGTGGGACCAGCCAGAGGAGGAGGAGGAACGGTAGGGGCAGGGGCAAACGGGCCTTTTGAGCCTGTCTGAGCCGTCAACAACTGCCTGGCCATGCTGACAGCTGCTGTTGCTGGGCCTGGCTTCCTAAGGCATGTTATAGGACATTTCAGTACCTTCCACTGAAAATCTCAATACATTTCCCTGTGCATAGGCATGCACAGCACATGCCATTAGCATTCTACTATCAATGCAACTGCTGCATTGATAGTAGAAGTCAGCTCTCCTAGGGACTTTCTAGCTCAAGAGTTCACAAACTTAGCCACTATACTACAGCCTAGCCTCTGCTTTTGAAAAGCATGGATGTCACGATGCTCAAGAATTGATAAAGGTTATTTTCTTGCCAAGTCGAGTTCTCATTCCTGAAGGTATCTTGCTTGACTTGGTCTCAGGCTGCTAACCACAGCCTCCTGGAATTATGCATAGGCTCAAGGTGCCAAGACTGATAATATAAACTCAACAAACTTTGCTGGAGCCCCCAACGATAGTGAAAGAAATGCAGACTGTTCTACCCTAACAGAGACAAACTACTATACTATGAACCTGCTTACAGAACTCTGGGCTTCCTGTCACCTCCCTTGTCATATCAGGGTAGGGCAGAATGAGAAAGAGAGAGAGACAGAGAGGAACCAACTAACCAGGGTGAAGTATTGCGGCTTAGAGTATTTCCTGTTCTTTTCAAAAAAACACAACAGAGCAGCAAAGTGAAGTCGTCCGAATGAAAATGACAGTTACAGCATGTTAGTACTTGATAACTAAGCAGGCATCTTCTCATTTGTGCCTGAGCAACGGCAGTCCCAGGCCTCTCAGACCTTGATGAATTCACCTCAAGCCTGCCACGAAAAAGCAAAGGTAAGGACCTCCCTCATTAGTAGCAACCTTCCATTTTATTTCTCAGTGCACAGAAATGCAAACACACTGAATCTAAAAAACAGAAAAGAAAAAAAGAACTTTTTCTTTGCGCTTCCGCCGGCATGATTGACAATGTGAAGTTGCAACGTGAATGGGCATTATTTCCACTGCTTAAACTGGGGAAAATGACAGTGCCTGTGAGGGAAAGATAAAAGGCATTTGTATTGGCCCAGAAAGAAAGAAGGAAACCCTTGCATTGATAATAAGACCTCAGCAGTTTGTCCACTTGTATGGGCTAAATAAGCTGAGCAAATTCTCATCTCCATTGTTCAAAACCGGTTTGTGTTTAAGTTAAGGCTTTTTGAGTCAGCTTCACAATAAAGACATTCTGAAAACTATGGCTACTGGACAAGGTAGGTGGGTTGCTCATCTCTCGGTGGGGAAAGTGCCTATTGATGTAAGTTTCCGGGAACACAAGGAATTCGGGTGACAGGTTGGATAGGTACTAGGACAACAGGCTTCAAATCCCACCTTGAAACATTGCCCAACATTAGGTTTGAAACATTGATTTCTGAAATGAAAATTTGGTGGGGTTTTGTTTTGTTTTGTTGCCATTATAGAAGTGATGTGTGAACTGTATACACCCCTTTGATTTTGATTTTTTTTTTTTAAATCCAAACATCAGAAACCCTAAACACAAACAATATATTGCATTTCCACGTGGGCAATGAGGTTGAGTGAAGGATGATCATCACCATACTTGTGTGTCCATTTTTCTTTTCTTTTGCCTTCTCCATTTTTGAATATAGCAATAAAATGCTCTTAGTACACAGCTTGTCTGATTTATTTAAACAAGCAGAAATGGTAACTTTTCATCATGTGGCTTCTCCTGTCTTGAGAGTGTTAAGGCAGAAAATGGAGGAAGAAGTTGGCATGGAAGATCTGAAATAATGAATAGAAAAAGGTATTTCAGCTAGATAAATTATCTCATTTACTAGCATGTCCACATTAGGACACCTCAGCTGAGAATATCCAATTAGTGTATCCATATTAGTAGCTGACTTATGAAAACACTAAAGAAAATCAAGACAAGCGGGGTGGGGGGAGGAATTTAAACGTAAAAAGTTATAGACAATCTAAACGCCAAAAAATGAAGGAAATGCAACAAAATCGACCAATTTCTGCCCTCAGTGGCCAACAGCAGAGCTTTAGTTCTGTGCTGCAATGTCAGATAGGAAATATATTTCTGAAAAATTAAAAGCGGAAACAAGCCTAACAACCATGTGAAAAATGCAAATCTGAAAATAATGTATATTCTTGATGAAAAATCTAAGCATTTGCATTTTACTGGGATAGAGACTGAAAATAAATTGTATATTTTCCATTTTATTTGATCATTTGTGAACCTTACATCTGGTAGCAATTACTGAACTATTTATGTAACTTTTACTGCAACCTGTACTAATTGACTGTCTCATGCCATAGTACAGAGTGGTCAGTGAGGACAAGAATTTTTCAGTTGAGTATTTTTTTCCTTTTGATAATTACATCCCCCCCAACTTTATGTCTTAACTTTGCACTTAATAGTAGTGTTTATGTACAAAACACTGTCTTTAAATCCATCTGCCTTTTTGAGCCTGTCCACTAGATTAAGAACATTGTCTGATATAGGGAAGAGATTGGAGTATATGATGCGAATGAGAGAAAAAGAGTTGAACATAAGGGACTGGTTTATGAACAAAAAGCTTCATAAAATCCAACCAAGTGAAATTTTAAAAGAGGTCAATTCATAATTTAAGTACAGTGAGGTGTGTTTCTGTATCCCCTTCCCCGAGTAATGATAACACCAAACAGGAAGTGGTAGAAAAAGTACCACAAAGAAGAAATCCTGTTCACCATGGCTCTTTGATGCTACCATTTTTGTACCAAACTTGCCATTCCTTATATGCTGATCCTTATTCTCTTATACTTTTGGACTAGACGTTATCAGCCCAGGACTTGGTTGGTACAGACCCTGTGTAGACTGGTGTTCAAAACATAATGAATCCTGTTGTTTACACAGTTTTTTCTTATGTTTCTAACTGCATCAGAGAACAGCTTCCCTACTGCCTGACTTAACACTGTAGTAATAAACTGGAAATAAGGGAATAGA
This sequence comes from Elgaria multicarinata webbii, assembly GCF_023053635.1. Classification (NCBI taxonomy): domain Eukaryota; kingdom Metazoa; phylum Chordata; class Lepidosauria; order Squamata; family Anguidae; genus Elgaria; species Elgaria multicarinata. The sequence continues at coordinate 172,052,190 of NC_086171.1, forward strand.
ACATCAAGGAAACAGTGGAATTTACAGTACAGTCATACTTATAGATCATTCACATTCATTCACACACACACACACACACACACACACACACACACACACACACACACCTAAAAAAAAACCCTCCAAGCACAAACAAAAACAAAACTGTACTCAACCCTCATACTTTTTAAGAAGGTGATTCATTTAAAAGTTATCCTGTGAATCTGCATTTCTGTGGTTGGCTTAAATGGACATGTAAGACGTACAAATTATCATTTTATATATCCGCCCTTTGTATTAACTCTTTATATTGTTTTTAAGAGACTATTTCTATCGAAGAAGGAAATACGTCTAAGAGGGAAAGTTTGAAAATTAAGTCAAACATATACCATAACTGGAAATATGTAACAGAAAAGCTCTTCTTGCTTTCTGAGATGACGTACATGATCACATGTAGAATGTTGCAAATTTTATTGGTTCTTGTTGTGAGTGGTGTTGGATCCAGTGTGAGGAGCAGTGTGTGGCAGCTTTCTTAGATCTCAACAGGCTTCCTCCTTCTAAATCCAGGGAGCAGGGAGTTCTAGTTGCTTTGGATAATAGGGTGGCCATGTGTCCAACTTTACAGTGCACATTCCTCTGTTTGAAGGCATCCCCTATTTGAAGGGCTGTCCAGTCCAAGTCTGGTTTAAAGCTAAGGAAGCAAAAGAAGGGAGAGCAGGTAGGGGCCTTGAATTTCCCCATCAACAGTTGGCACCTAGACAGGAGACTAAGCAGGCAGGTCACTTGGTCATTTTGTTTCCCATAATGGGGCGATGCATTTTATTCCTATTTAAATTACATTGATACATTTTCATATTTCTGTATAACTTAGCATGTGCAAATTTTATGCAAATCTGTATCCTCTTTTGCCTTCTTTTCGGGTTGAAGGATTTTCTCTTTTTTTGTGACACTTAAATGTCACTTTATCCCTATTGGATAAAATCAGTTAATTAAAGTACAGATTTTAGAATACAGTGCAAGTACCTGTATTCATTCATTCACACACAGACTCTCTCTCTCTCTCTCTCTCTCTCTCTCTCTCTCTCTCTCTCTCTCTCTCTCTCTCTCTCTCTCTCACACACACACACACACACACACACACACACACACACACACACACGGTGGGATAATCAGCAGCTTGCGGAGGAATCTATTTAAGTTGGGAAACTGAAAGGAAGAGGTTTTACCCCACCCCTACATCATGTTGTCCTCCTTTTTGGTTTCCAAAATATGGTCACCCTAACCAATGAGGGGAGTATGAGCAGATCTCTGGTAAACAGAAATGGGTGAAATAGACGACCAACATACCACATGATTAATGTCGGGAAGTTTGCCCACTTCTTAATTGTGTGTTAAGTTGTGGCAAATTGCTGCACTACAGAGGACCACAGCTGGCTTTTTCTTCTTTTGTGGTTGCTGTTGCTCCACCCATAGTTACTGACTAGTTGTGTCACTAAGGAGTGAAGACCTAATTCTCCATTCATTGCTGCAGTCATTTCTCACTATTTCCTGGAGAGAGAGAGAGAGTGAGAGAAGCAGATGGTTGATATGTTCTCACATGAAAACGGTATGAAAATGGTATATAAGAGGCAGGAGCCACACTACTGCTTTATAGCAGTAGTGAAGTGCACTGACAACTGTTGGGGCCTATTAACATATACCATATACTGCTTTCATTCCACTATATCTTGCTTGGAGTGGCTCCTGCCTTTTACATACTGCTTTCATAGTACAATACCCTGCTTGGAGTAGATTAGGCCTTGAAAGTTTGTTCGTAATACTGTTAACACTGTTGGTTCAAAGAGGTCAGTAAAACACTCTTGCTTTATTTAGAGTTGTTGTCTTTCTCTTAAGAAAAAAAATCTGGCCCTTTTAAAAAAAAGATTGTGTTGTTTTCAAAGTCTATAAAGCCCTGTATTGTTATAAATATTGTGGAATACGAACCAATTGAGCCAAATAAAAAACATCCGGATGCAGGTTTTCAAAAGGAAAGTTTACTTCCACCTCAGGTACCCAAAATCTTTGTTCAAAGGTCCCTCTCCCTTTACACATATAAGGGAAAAGGCCCGGAACAGAAGTTTACTTTTCATTTTATACAGGGGGGAAACATTGTATGCAAATAATTGGTTGCTTGCTCAGATCGTCACAGCTGATCCTCCTCTTTGTCTTTTTGACATGCCCAGATGTGAGAGAGAGACCCTATTGACTTTGCAAACTCCATGATCACATGAATCCCTTAGTAATGAATCCTAGGACCTTCCTGTCACGTATTCCATTGTCTTTAACTAATCGCTGTCCACCACTCTCTCCCTGGTTCCCCCCCTCTTCGCAATGTCCCCTGGGACATTCCTGTCTCACCTTGCCTATGTGGCAGAAATCTTCCCGTTTTACCTTCCCTTGGCGCCTGACATTCCCTTCGATGGGCGAGCTTCCCACCTCTTATTTCCTTTCCTTTGGAAGGAAAGGAAATAAGAAGTGCGTGTGTGTGTCAAGCGCCTGGTGATTTAACTAGCGGCTAGGGCTCATCCTTACCCCTGAGTAAGCGACCTTACCCAAATAGGTAAATGGGACTTTTCTCTCCTACCTGGGAGTAGGGGTCTATTCTACTCATCTAAATCACTTAGAAATCACCCAAGGGTGGCATTTTGGGAAAGGAAGAAGGGAGTAGTGGGAAATCAGTTATTTTTCCATAACAGTATCATGAGTTATTTTAGATTATCTAGGGGTGTTTCATCTCCATGAGTATTTTAGATTATCCATTTAATTGCAACTAAATATACTGCACGTATGTGAACTGCAACTAAAAAAAACCTAAAATAATGTTTAGTTCAGACCTTAAAATCAACACCACAGTGGTTGCTTTTAGCACTGCCTTTTACTATTATTGTTGTATATAATGCTTAAATACTCCATGCTAGGGATGTTGGGCGATTCCGTCTTGGGGGAGGGGGGAGGTTGAAATCTGCCAAGCTTTCCACAGCTCCCCACCCGCACCCCAGTCTCTGACTCACCAGCCGCAATTTCCATATCTTGCTGTTTTTATATAAAAAAAGTATAAATCCATGAGTGGCTCCAAGGAAATCCATTTAGCCCCAAGAGGGCTGGATTTCCCTGCAATGGATATCCCTATTTTGGACATTTTCAACTGGAGGGCACCACAGAACTGTTTAAAATAAATAGTAAACACACACACCATTCCACATTGAGTGGAGAAGACATTTCCCTAAAGTCTCATACTTTAGGGTTAAACATGGAAAATTGGGTTATTAATTTACCAAATAATAAATTAAAAAAGTGTTGGCTTTTAAGCAAAAGCTTGCCTTCCTTATTGAATTGATACCGTACCTTTCCTATGTAATGTCCATGGCCATAAAATCATAATTTGGGGAATATCTTCCCTACTCAACATCAGCTGTCATAGATTGCTAATACTTACCAAGTGACTGATGGGTGGAAGCCTTACCAAACTTTGGCACACCTTAAAATGCATGGCATGGGAATAGGGGTAGGGGAATCACACCATGTTTTGTTTAATATAGGCAACCTAACAAATCCGTGATAGAAAACCTTACCACTTGGTATGTTCAGATGTACTACAGAAGTTTGTGTGACTACAAGAACAAATATCCTATTACAAGTCCAGATATACAGGAAGTCCTGAATGATGTGATGGGAATTATTTGGTAATGATGCCTCCAGTTAGAAAGGCAAATCAACAGAAAAAAGCAAAATAGAATAAGCATTTACCAGTCCCACATGCACACAGGTTATCTTAGCATAACAAAAAGAGACCACACTCTTCTTTAGTCAAGAAAAGGTGAAATAGTTTTCTCACAAATATTCTTACACACTTAATGTAGACAACATAGAGTTTAGAGAGAGTTTGTTCAGTCCATTTTGCATTCCATTATGCAGGCTGCTGTGCCTCCGTTTGGGATAGAGGAGGAAGATGGAACAGCTGAGCCTGGGAGTGTTTGGGAAGTGGTCCTTTACAAGAGCAAGCAGAAGTTAGCTACAGCCCAATGTAGAGGACAGGGCTTCTGTATCTTTAACAATTGTATAGAAAAGGGAATTTCAGCAGGTGTCATTTGTATGCATGCAGCACTTGGTGAAATTCCTTCTTCATCACCACAGTTAAAGCTGCAGGAGCACTGCCCTCTTTTGTAGAGTGACCAGATATAAAAGAGGGCAGGGCTCCTGTAGCTTTGTTGTGGTGAAGAGGGAACTCCACCAGGTGCTGCATGCATACAAATGATACCTGCTGAAATTCCCTTTTCTGTACAATTGTTAAAGATACAGGAGCCCTGTCCTCCTTTTCAGATGGTCACCCTTCTGTAGGCTATAGAGATCCTAAGACTAGTTGTGCCCAAAATTTCCATGCATTAACTAGCTGCAATACTGCCCCATTCCAGCAACTTGCAGATGTCATGGAATTCCAAAGCACTGACAAGAGACCAGTGTGACACTAGCAAACACCTGTATTTCTGGCAGCGAAACAGAGTTAGCACAGCTGTGGGCTGCACCCCGAAATGAGGGGGGAAGGCCCCAAAAGCAGTTACAGCAGACCTTTTATACAGTAAACAACCTTGTTGCACATGTCCTTCCAAATATCTATATACCTTAACAGCAAGTCAGCAGCTGAGTGTGGACGACACGCTAATCAGCAGTTGTTTTCCATTTTGTTCCAATTACACACACGGCTGATTAGGGTGTCGTCCGAACTCAGCCAGCATCTCTTCATCTACGCCTTTCTCAACTGTGCCCATGCCCTCATCTCTAACATAGCTGTTACCTCTTTGTGCTTTATTTTCTCATACAGATAAGGTTGCAATATTCCCAACGGGATGATAGACATGTGATGCAAAATGACAGAAGGGTGGACCAGTAAAGGGGAGCTAAGGGGGCAATCCTATGTATACTTAGACAGAAAAAAGTCCTACAACTCCCTGGGGATTTTAGGACTTGTTTCTGTCTAAATATGCATAGCATTTCACCCTAACTGGTTTGGTTATCCTAGGTTTTTGCAGGATTCTACCAATAACTGAAAGAGGAACTTAACTCCCAGTGTGCAACATTGCACTTTGGCCTGCTCTGCATATACAGAGTAGAATGAGGTGGTAGAATCCTGAGTTCATAGAGTTGACTGTACCATTTCAGACTGAGGTAGTGTCACATTTTTATTGCTTCTTCACATTATTATTATTATTATTATTATTATTATTAATTTTATTATTATTTATATAATACCAACAATGTACTTGGTGCTTTACAAAATATACAAATAAAACAGCAAAAAAATAAAACATTAAACAAAACACCAAGGGAGAGAGATAGAAACTCTCTGCGAATAAACCAGCAAACTAGCTCATCAGAGAGAAAGGTACAATCCACTCCTTGCAGTGCTGGTTTCTACCTGCAAAATGTTTGGGAACTTGCTGCTACTCCTCTTCCTCTTCCACATAGAAGAACATTCAGTTGTAATATTCATTCAATTACTACAGACCACAACCACCTCACCCGCCCTTCTCCTACATGTGACTCTCAGCTCTCCTTTGAAAGTGAGAGGAGAATCACTTTATCTTCCAAGAAGATTGATCTCCACCCACAACTACAAACACCTGAGATGTGACTTTTGATCTAAGGAGGAGAGAAAAACCTGATTGAGCAGGCCTAGTACGAAGCCACAGGGCTTTAGATCCCAAACTGCTTTACTTGAATGGAAACTCCAGGAGAACATTGCAGAGAACATTGTGTATCTGGAAGATGGGTATTTATTTAAGAAGCTGCCTGTAATGGGCATCTGTTTAAGAGATACAGTGCTTATTTTCTCAAGTGTGTGAATACATCGGTGGCATGAACTGTAATGAAAAATTTGATTAGCTTTTATTGAAATTAGTTGGCTGGGGGGTGGGGGAGAAGAGGATTAGCAGCAGCAAGTGTCTTTAAATATATTATATAACCTGGTTTAAAATGAAATCTAAATTTAACGCAAACAAACATGTTAAACCTCTGTGAATCTCCAAAAACCGAGTCCATGGACTCTGATAAAATACTGAATGATTATTTAAGAGCCAAACTATATGAGGTGTTATGTTTTGTATGGCTATTTTAACAAACAGCCACCATATAGGGGGTGAGTCAGAGTGGGGTGGGGGGCAGGATTAATCCTCTGCTTTTGCTGCAGTTCAAATCCAATTCAGCCCCCTGATGCTTACTATTCTCAATGGGGGGAAAGCTTCTGTTAGTGCCAATATATCAACAACAGGTCATGTATCATGTATTTTTGTGGTAAATTATGAACATGTGTGACTCTTAACAATCAAACATCATAGGTATTTACTGTGTTTTATGAAGAATGGTCAATATTTGAGGCCTTCCTCAGAAGGCCTCTTCTGAGGGCGATTTGAAGGAGGGCAAGAAGGAAGAGGGCCTTTACTGTGGTGGCTCCAGAACTGTGGAACACTCTTCCAAGTGACTCTTGCTTGGTGCCAACATTGGCATCTTTTTGGTACTAGGTCAAGACTTTCTTTTATTCCCAGGCATTTGAAGGCTTGTTATGTATCAGTTGTTTTGGCTGTGGTTCTTACTGCTGTTTAGGTTGTGTTACCATATTTTGGTGTTTTAATGAAAATAGTTTTTACCTGTTTTATATTCATTATTCATATTAATAATGTTGTCCAACACATTGGAAGGGCACCAGATTTGGGCAGGCTGAATCATGGTGTCCTAGTACTATACTCCTCTTTCATTTGAAATAAAAAAAATATCTGGAAGAGTGTTTTAGCTATCATTAAAAGACTGATTAAAAAGCAAAAGCAAACTAGGGGGCATAAAAAGGAGTCCGACACAAAGGTTATATAATGCATGTATGCTGAGCTTTAAATATCCCCATCAGTAGCAGCTGTGCCGCACCCACTGGTTTGGTCAGAATCTAGTTGGATGTACAAACAGCCAGAAACAATTTTAAATAAAAAATATTTTCCCTTATAGACCTGATTGAAAACAGCAGACACAGATGTCCATTATATGTCATTAAATGCCTGGGAGTCAGGGGGCCAACCACTGAGAAGGCCCCCCTCTCTCTTGTTGCCACCTTCTGAGCCTCCCTTGGAGGTAGCACCCAGAGGAAGACCCCAGGTGTTCATTGCAGTGTCCAGGTATGTTCATATCAGAGAGGTATTCTGTCAGGTACTGATAAAGTGCAATTCTCCAGATAGTGTGGAAAGTCAATTGCAATTTTGCTTGTAGTTTACAGTAGAAGAGCTATGAGTGGCACATCTGGAAGCAGCGTCTGTTGGAACTGAACATGCCTGGGCATGAGCAAAGGAGATAGATTATGATTAGGTGGCATAAAGGTTCTATTTATCAAAGCAATTAATACTAATAATATTTTATAGTAATAATGATGATGATGATAGATGACTACCATATGTATGCTTAACTGTTAATAGGCGAAACCTCTGCATATCTAAGAAAACATCCTGCAGATTTGTCAAATCCAGAAGTCACAACTCATCAAGAAAAGTAGGTAGCTCATATCATACAAAACATCCACTGAAATTGTGAGAAATGATATTTAGATTCTGCAGATACCTCTGCATCACATTCTTTTCAACCTCTTGACCTCTGTTTCCAGGACAATATTTCTTTCCTCATCTTGGAATGTCACACAACTCTTCTCTCAGTCATTTTCTCTCACTCTCCTGCATTGTTGCCTCCTGCCATGCTTAACAGATTGAATAGGGAATAGGATATTTTAATCTGTCTCCTAAGAGCTGTCTTCATGGTGCTGGGTTGGCACCATCTCTTTCTTCATCCCCATGCTTCCCCTCTCCCAAGGCGCCATCAGGTAATCCCAACATTGAGGAGGCAGCACGGAGTTTCTGGGCAGCCATCCAGGTACCAGAGCCTCCCCTGACCTCTTCCCGATGTAAGGCAACCAATTGCTGGGTGCCTTACATCAAGCACTGCTCGCGGGTTGACCCCGGATTGGCCCTGGAGTGACGTCACATGTCAGAAGTGCCATATTAACGTCGTTCCATTTGAAAAAGTCAGGGTACATCCCCGACTTTTTCAAATCACAACATCGCGGAGAATCCCCACAGTGGCTGCAAAGATGTGCTTGTGTTGTCTAACCAACATGGTGCAGATCCACAGCCACCACAGGGCTTTCCCCGCATATAGACAACACTTTAAGCCACCATTAGAGCTGCTAAACCTGCTGCAGACGATCTGATTGTGGTTAATGAGTGAGCAGAGTTTAGCAAAATGCATCTCACAGGACACCTTAAACCCTGCTGTTTAACCAAAAGCCTTAACCAACAGGGTTTAAGGTGTCTTCTGAACAGGCCCAATAAGTGTTAACTTGGAACAGGTGTGGGTTAAAATCAAGTACTGTTAGCCATTAAATTGTAGTGCAAGGCCAATTCCATTCTAACCTTCTTTGCTGAATTCCTAACATGCTCACATGATTCCTCCGTTCCAACCACCATTCTTAGAATATGCACACGGATTATCCCCCTGGCTGAAGGCACAGGGAGTCTCACAGCCAGCAGTGGTGGGAGAACAGGAGTAATACGTGGATGAGGGTTTTTTTGAAGTTTGTTCAATTCTTTCCTCCTTTTTGCTTTTCTAATAGAAAAGCAAAGATCCACAAGCCTTTGGCTCCCTATGGCTAGTAAACTTGCAACATATGAATTGTCAAAGTTTAAATGAGGAAAAGAGGAGATTAATAACACACTCTTCATATAGGCACAGGGTAGCGAGGTAATGCCCAAACAAAGGCACTCATTCTTCTGACTGAATTCTGGTGCAACCTGCCTATGTCAGATGGATTATAGTCAGATACACACAGAGAAAGGCAGTGTGGAAACCGAACGTATCTCTAGCCCTGAGCCGTAGTTTTTAGGGTTGAGAGGGTGTTTTATGCCTTCCTCAAACTGAACACAAATATAATTAAATGTATAAAATTAAGTGAGGCGACAGAGCATCCTCTAATCCAGTCGACTTTGGAAAGTGCGGAGAACACAGAAAATAAAGCTCCTGCAGGAGGTAAGCGGTGGCAGATTAAAAAAACAACAGGCAGTGGCAGGCCTGCTCGTTGCTATAATACTTCAGATATTATCACCCTTGAAGCTTGATGCTAAAAGAGATAACAGTGGATTTTCTTTATATGTTCCTTTCATGAATCCCAATCAATATGTAAAGCACTCTCTTTGCAGTCTTTAAGCATGAGCAGAAGGCGGAATGTAAGCAGGATTTGAGGGAAGATGGCCCACTTTCTAAAATTCACCGATTATTGATGGTCCTGAGTATTAAACAGTGATTTTTCCTTATTTAAAAACATTCCAGAGCTTGAGGAAGAAAAATAAATAAATTTTGAGGACTAGTTACCACATTTGATGTCTTCTGAATTTCAATAGTACATCAAGTTTAGTTGCACAAAGTCGAAAAAGTGTGTGTTTTTAAAAAATCAAATGAAATTTGGCTTTTTGTCTAATGTAAATAAGGCATTTTACAAGAAAGAAAAGGGATTAATTAAAGGAAGGATCCTTCTCTGAAATAACCCAGGAATTTCCCATATGATTTCAAAATAAATATACAAAAGGCTTAGTAGCAATAAAACAGTAAAATCTGTAGCTTCTGAAATAACCCTGCTATGGGGTACAGCTTTGTCTTCTAGGAGCTCAGAGTATTTTTGCATTATAGTGTCTTGAATTTTATGCAATATTGGAGTCACCTGCACCCTATTCCAAAGAGGTATTGGCCTGGTTCGCACATAACGAGAGAATGGGTTGTGTATGGGTTGTCATTGAATTGTGGGTTGTTGTTTAATCATGGTTTATTGTTATATGCAAATCCTACACTATGGTTTAACAATGGGGTTTTAGCCATGAACAACCCAGGAAAAGAACCCATGGTTTGTTGTTGGGATGGAAGTCTGGCTTGTTCGTGGTTAACAACAAAGAGTTAAATCATAGTTCAGGGTTATTTCAGAAGCTACAGCTACGTAATGACAGCCCATAATTCAATGGCAAATCACACTCAACCTGTACTCTGCGTTGAAATTACGTGCAATCTAGACCATTGTCTTCATAGTTGCATACAAAACCTCTACAGCCTACATTCTGCTGACTTTCTTTTTCTTGGTTTCACCAGGAAGTTGACTCTCAGGTGTATTTGGCGGGTGTTGTGCGTTGGCGTGACCTTTGCAATCAGTATGATAACTGGATTTGGCAAATTCCATAGCCGGCATGGCCCCCAACATGAGAGTTATGAAGAAAAATATGAACGCCGTCAGGAGAAGCGTGAAAACCTGCGCAGAATGAATAATAGGACCGTGTGCCGTCTTGTGGATAAACACCAGAGGAAAGAGGCAAAGGAGCCACTTCAAAGCCCCCGACAGAAAGAGTTCCTCCGAAGAAGGAATCTAATAACTGAAGAGCTAAGAAGGATAGATGGACAGTTGCCTCCTGAGAGCAAAACTGGAGATTCGGAAGAGATACCATCTTGGACGAATCTGAGATCATCACCTACCAACCAGGTAATATCTCCAGATGGGCGCAACAGGATTTATACCCCAATCCTGAACATGTTAACTTGTCAGTCGACCTTACTGAGTTCAGTGGCCTCTTTTATTACTTCCTGCTTATCTGGGCTTTGGGATTAATCATGATTTCTGATTTTAACTTTTGTAAATCGCCTAGAAATCTTTGGATATATGGTAGGATAGAAAAGTTTTACTAAATAAATACAATTGGCCCTTGAATAGCCTTTCTAAATGGTCCCAACATCAGTTTCCCTTCCAGTAGAGGGAAAGCATCAATACTGATTCTCTTCCATCATTTTCTTTTCTTTTTTAATGGGGAAATAGTGCCAACTTGCTGTTTTAAAAATTAAAAGGAAATTCTCCCCAACCCCACGAGACGAGAATCTGATATGGGGTTGATCTAGAGAGCATGATAGAGGGGTACAAAATTATGCTTGGTGTGGAGAATGTGGATAGGGAGACATTTTTGTCCCTCTCCCATAATACTAGAACCCAGGGTCATCCCCTGAAGCTGATTGGTGGAAGATTCACGACAGATGAAAGGGAGTACTTCTTCACACAGTGCATAGTTAAACTATGGAATTCACTATCACAAAGTGTGGTGATGGCCACCAATTTGGAGGCTTTAAAAGGGGGTTGGATAAATTCCTGGAGGAGAAGGCTATCACTGGCTACTAGTCCTGATGGTGAAGTGCAACCTCCAGTATCAGAGGCAGTAAGCCTGTATAGACTAATTGTTGGGGAATATGGGTGGGAGGGTGCTGTTGCACCTGTGTCCTACTTGTGGTTCCCTGGTTGACAGTTTGTTGGCCACTGTGTGAACAGAGTGCTCGACTAGATAGGCCCTTGGTCTGATCCAGCAGGGCTGTTCTTATGTTCTTATGACAAATCAGGGGTGATTCAGTATCACGAATCCTAGCTATTTTGGTTTCAACTAACATGATTGATTTTCTCAGGATTGAGCCCAATATGTTGTAGAGAAACAAGTTGTTATTTTGTTTCAGGAATCTTGGATTGACCCTACGTCCCGCCTTTGTACCAAATCTGTGCTGCATGACCCCAGTGATACTTTTGAACATGGCAACTTGGACTCCTCACCTCAAAACATGTTCACTGCCAAACTTTCCAAAAGCTGTAAAGGTAAGCAGCAAAGTATAACATCTGCCTCACAATTAGACATTGTATGACTTGGTTCTGCATTTTACATTATTCCATTTGAACTGGTTGAATATTCTTTCAACTGTTTCTAAAGGGCTTAACATGCAAATATTTTCATTGTAAAGACTCTAGTGGGGATAATTTAATTTGTCTTTCTGGTTCCAGAAATTAAAAACTAGATGTTTGTGCCAGATATCTCCAGTGGCTTTCAAAAGCTGTCGGATATCCAATCATATTTAATTCTCCATTGTTCAAAGCATTCATTTGGGATTTCTTTATTTTGTGTTTACACAGGTACACAGACCACAACTGAATCAAGTGCAGAAAAGAAAAGCTCAGCCCAACAGACAGAGTGAGCAAGCACATTACTGTACATTATTTTTTAGCTTAGAACTGGTGTCTTTCAGATAGAATACTGGGGATTAAGTACTGAGTATTGGACATTTTGAATAGAACAGATATGGGCAGAAATTTTCAGCAAGGACTTTACTCAAAGTCTGCCCCACACTTTGGGGACAGTATCAGTTAGAAGGCATTTTGCACCGATTCTGCTTTTCCCTAACTGATTTTCCACGTTAAGAAAAAAGATGTAAGAAATTGTGAGGAAACACAGGAAGATTAAGTGAGGAAGAGAACTTTGTCTGGACCCCTTGTGAAATTCTGTGAATGTGGCAAGGTGATGGCACAATAAAAGCCTCATCTGGAAGTATCCTTGAATCGGTGCTGGACTGAAGATGCCCTGGCTCTTTCGTTATACTCACCAGAATTCAACAGTTAGAAGCTTTGTAAGATTTCTTGCCTTCATAAGTCACACTGCACATGCACAAATCTTCCTGGACCAACATGGCACAATATCAAGCATGCTGATGCAAGAGGCACATGAGCTGCATGGCCTATAATGTCAGGGAAGGCATTTCTGAGCATGTGAAGATGTTCTCTTGCTACTGCGCCTTTTAAACATTCACAGCATGGCCTGTTCTATCAGGGAAACCTTCTAGATCCCCAATTCCAGGCTTCAACAAGACTGCTCCCCATGCCTGCCATGGCGAGTGAGGCGCCACCCTTTGGCAAGGGTTGAGCAGCCAGCCTTGCTTCCAGATTTAAAGCTAGAGAGGTGGTTGGAGTTTATCTCGACAGTTGTGCAGCAATCCCTGCTGCTTCCCCAGCTCCAATACCTTTCTGTTCCAGAGTACGAAAGGCCAGAAAAGGTGTATCTCATTTGCTGCCTGAAGACACTAGGTTCACTTTCAAGTAATGGTGCCCAACCAACCACTCTCATCACATGCCTTCCCTCAGGAAAGTCTGGGGTGGGAGCTTGCCTGAACAGAGACGGGTTGGGGGGTGGGCATGGGCTAACCCCTACTTAGTTATGAGACTAGTTGAAGGTGTCTTTAGTAAAGTTCTCTAGGTCCTGCTGATTTTCTCTAAAGTAGAGGGTGAGGCAATTTAAACTGTAGTATGGCCAGGCAAAGGAAGCTGGATCTTTCACACACACACACCCTCATTCTTTTCCACTTGACTATGCTTCATATAAAATTAGACACACAACGCGGACCCCACTGCTTTGTAGGGCCTCTTAGGCGGTACAGTTAATTCTGCACATGGCTCTGCCACTCTCACCTCTAGGCAGGCCCCAGTAGGTGGCATCCAGTGGTGTCACTCTGCTAGTGCAAAGCTTCAACATGTGTGGAAACCCTGTTTTTATCCTTGCGCAAGGGTCACGGTTTAAGCTGTTGCACAACATGTTGCACAAGTTTTTTCTGCAAATCTTTCGACAACTCATACGACTTCATTACACTAGGTGTTGCTTGCACTAGTGCTAGCGGATGTGCAGCCATAATGTCAACTCGCATAACATTGGATATAACTCAGAGCTATCCCGTTTTACAGTAGTGGCATGTCCTGTTTGATAAAGTCATGTTCTCTTTCTTTTTCAGTTGTGGAATCACAGTTTTAGATAAGGTATGGAAAATATGAAATAGTGATGGATATCCTGTTTCATTAGACATTAATAACTGATATGCTATGTATCACCACAAACCAATCCCTAGGAGTAATGTGCTTTCAATGGTATAAGCTGCCCTAATTGAGTTGTATGATCACCTCTATATGTTAATTTCCACTACCCACACAGCGTTTTCAGCAGGTTGCTCAATGGAGTAAAAAAACTTGGCTAATACATAGACATTTTTTTAATTGCATGAATAGAATCTCTTCATGCAAGCAAAAGATTTGATTTGGACTTGTGAAAGAAAGTTATTATATTAGTGCTTTATTAGAACAACAAATCATGGGCCCAAAATTTGTCCTTTTTCTAAGTATGACCATGGATGGGCAAACTACACTTAGCTCAACTTGGCATTCGGGCAACCATCACAAACATTTTTGGAGAACACTTCATCCCCCCTCCCCCAGGGCAATCAAACTAAGATCTGGGAAGCTTCTTAACTCAAAGAGCCTACATTACAAGCAGCAACTTTTATTATGGTCTCTGCTAGCTGAGCTCTCTCCCCACCCGGTATTTTCTCAACCTCTTTAGCTTATTGTGAGACATACTTTTTATGTCCTCTGCCTGGGACTATCTTAGCAGCATGCACAATTGCAATGTTACTGAGCCATGCAGCATCCTGGCTTCTAGGTAAACCCAGGGCAGGCCCAAGACATTTTACTGGCTGAGGTAAAGCTGCCAATGGCGCCCATCCCTAGACACCTGAAGGAAAAAAATTCCACAAGCAGCTCTCTTCCACTCCGCCAGTACAAATATAATAATAAATTAACTTCCTTCCCTTTCATGAAACCTCAAATCAGTTGCCTGAGGTATTAATTCCTTAAACGAATAACCTTTGTGACAGAGAAGTTTTTGACTTGAATCAAGAACCTTAAATTTAAATTTAGTAATGTGCAACAGTTGTAATATACTCAATGTACAAAGTGTTTGCTCCCTTACCTTGCCAAGAACAGAAGCTTCATGTAGAGGCTGACAGTGACTGTTGCATCTCCTTGCCAAATGTGAACATTTCCATATTAAGCTCAATTAGTATTTTAAAACTATTTATTTCTGTTTCAGGAAATTATTCAACTTTCTAACTATCTCAAGGTGAGTAACTAAAACTAACATGAGACAATCTGTGAGAAGAATTTTGCCATGAATTATCTTTTCCTTCAGAAATTACTTTAGCCTCTAGGCCTGGGAATCTTCCCTCTTCCAATATGACCTTAACTGAAAATGAGACATTAAACAGAAAGCAATGATGGAAAGTTACCTCAGATTTCCATCTATAGGTTTTGCTTTTGCTCTCAAGCTATTAAGAAAAACATTATTTAGGATCAAAAGTTTACCCACATTTGGTGCCTTAGCAGACAGCTTGAAGTACAGGAAAAAGTACCTGAGAGGAAAAAGATAGCATGTGGCTTGAGGCTTTGTGTGTATTTTAATAAGATAAAGTCTGCTACCTGCTGACCTTGCCATTTCCCTGTTCTACCATTTTGAACTACCAACAGTGTTAAGTCTAAGGGGTAAACCCCAGTAGTGTTCATCTGCCAACGAAATGAACACCTTTGATGGAATGGATTGACCTGGCCCCGTCGGTCCCAATTAACCCCTCAAAATCTGCTCTGGAGGGTTGGGGTACACTCTGGAGCATATTTGGGGGTGCAGGGGAGAGGAGAGGAAGTGGAAGTCCTGTTGTTCAAGCAAAACTTTGGAACCCAGGGTCTGAAGCAATATTTAAGCCATCAATTGGTTAGATTAATAAATTTAAATCTTTAAAATGCCTCCAATAAGCAGAGATCAGATTCTTAAAAAATGTTTACTTTATTTCAAGTGTAAGTACTTAACATTTATTTCCCCTTCTATCCCACCTAAGAGGGTATCCTCTTCAAAAATAGGCATTGTTTTAATATGAGCAGGCATCATCTAAGAAGGCTTCTGTCTTCAGAATCATTGGGTTGTATCCAACGATGGCTTTGTGCTAGCAGAAAGTGGGGCATCCAGTTCTCACTAATCCTCCTTATCTGCTGCATCCCTGTAGTCCATATCCTATACCTTTCCCAGGCATGGGGGATCTACAGTAGATACAGGGAATTGGCAACAATTTGTGCAGCATCTTGGAGAGCTCTTTTAGAGTTCTGACTGAAACCCAGAGCGGATTCACCGCCCCACTGACATCGTAGCCACCAGACTCCACTGGACAAGATGCCCAGAAACAACCTGGTGTCATAGAATCTTAGAATAGTAGAGTTGGAAGGGCCCTATAAGGCCATCGAATCCAACCCCCTGCTCAATGTAGGAATCCATCTTAAAGCATACCTGACAGATGGCTGTACAGTGACATCTTGAATGCCTTGAGTGTGTCAGTTCATGCTGCCTTTTAGAGAGAGAGAAAAAACCCTCTTGGGAGGCTAAGGAAAGTCTCACTACTGATACAGCAGACGGGGTTAGGGAATAAGCTCTGACAGTGTGATATCTTTGGTACACTTTGCTGAGTCCGATTTCTTTATTTTTTAGGAGGCGCTGCATCGAGAACTACTGCTGAAGCAAAAGTTGGTGATTTTGCAGGAGCTTTTAGCTATGTTGCTGCAAGCAGCAGAAAAATCTTGGAAGGTACTCGATGGCCAGGCTGAAATTATTAGTATCTGTACTTACACATTTTATCAGTATCTTATTGGGCAAGGCAACATGGTGCTTGTGGAGACCACAGCACCCACAGATACTTCCCCCTGTGTCTGCAAAGTGCCCTGCTGATACCTGTGATTTTTTAAATTTTAATTTAATTAAACCATTTTTTGCATGTGGCTGGGGGTACATCAAAGTGAATCGCTGGCCTCTAGCCACCTGGCATTTTTATTCACCTGAATGGCTGTGGGCTCCATGTGAATGCAGAGACATTCTTAGGAAGTAAAGATAGTGGGTGGCTGAAGGCCATCACTTAGCTTTGATCCACTCCTGGCCATTAAGGGAGGGAAAATAAAACAGGGAAGAAGGAAGCCTCAGAACCTGTAAACAGGGAGTCTTGGGAATGGCAGTAGGGAAGTAGGGGGCAGATTGGGAGTGACCTGCAGAGAACTAGGTGGCAACCTGATGGTGTAAGAGGAAGAAGCAGGGAGGCTGATGCTGGGAATGAATGAATAGGGTGGGAGGAAGAAGCAGGGAGGGGGCTGGTAGCAACGTGACACAGGGACACAGCAAATGGGAAGACTGGAGTCAGGTTGGGCTGCAGAGAGCAACACGACAGTGACAGTGTTGAAACGCTTTGCCTATTATTATCATCATCATCATCATCTTTATTGTATCCCACCTTTTGCCCAATGCTGGGCCTCAAGGCGGCTTTATAAAATTAAAACATATGCAAGTAAAAACTATAAGTAAAAATATACAAAGGTTAACAATATAATTAAATAAGTTTCAATATTAAAACATTTCAACATTTAAAATACATTTTAAAAGTTTAAAACATAGATGGAGGTCCACATTATTCAGCAAAGGCCTGCTGAAATAAAATTTTTGCCTGCCTCTGGAAACACATCACGGAGGCAGCCAGTCTAGCTTCCCTCGAAGGGAGTTCCAGAGCAATGGAGCAGCCACCGAGAAAGCCCTCTCGTGCGTTCCCACCAGGCATGCCTGTGAAGGTGGTGAGACTGAGAGAAGGGCTTCTCCTGAAGATCTCAAAACAAAATGCTTCAGGAGAAAAAAATGCAATGCAAAGAAAAATTGAAGAAAAGCTGAAAAATAAGATTAGTGACAGCTCTGTCAGAACAGGAATGCCTGACATGTACTGTCTGATGCATTGTGGTTTGAGACTTCCTTTGTGAAACATTTCTGTTAAACTTCAGAGGAGCAGGGGAAAATATCTTGACACCCTTGCTGGCAGGAAGTAGCGGTGAAAGCTCAACAGGTGGGTGTGCATTTTGTGTCTGAGCATTTGTGTTCTGGAAAATAGTTTCTGCAAGGGCTCCATTTTAGTGAGTTATCAAAGGAACAGTTAATCTGCTTCTGGGATTTCAAAACTCAATACAAATCAGAAACTTTGAGAGTTGTAATTGGAAATGCAAGAAAAGAAACAAGTTAACTGAAAGATAGGCACCTCTTCCAAATCAGAGATGGAATCTAACATTTTCAGTGCCTCAAAGTACCTTAGAAAACCACAAAGATAGGACTTGCAGTCAGGCATTGCCTGTTGAAAAATCCCCTGTTAAAAAAATCAAAATAATTAGCCATTTTATTTTTTATTTTTTAAAACAACACAGTGTTGCAATTCAGGTCTGAAATATATATTGGAATCTTCACAGAGACCAGGGTAAATCTATGTCCTGCCCTAGGTTTTACTTTTGCTCTTATCTGAAGAGATCAGGATTTAATTAGTAGCATAGGAGAAAGAGAAACAGATACATTTTATATGATTCTGTAGCTGTATGCTATTTTTCATTATCAGGCCTTTGCTTCTAATTAGGATCACCAAAGATTATATTGGGTGTTTCTAGGTAAGGCTTTATTGTGTAATCACCCTGCCCTCATTCATGGAATTTTACAGGGAGTCCAGACAATAGGCTTTCTCTATACAAGGTAGAGGCTTTAAAAGCAAGGCTAAAAGTCTCTTTCTGGAAGGCAAAAATCTCCCACCAGTCACTAGTCTGTCTTTCTGCCTTTGATGGGGAAGCAGGGAGGTTGACAGGAGCTCCATAAAACAAACAAAGGGTGCTTCCAGTTGAGAATATATGGTAGAATCACTATGGCTTATTCACTCACATTTTACAAGAGATCCACATCACATTATCAACGTATAATCGTCCTGGGTTGTCCCAGTACTGTCTCTGTCGGACCATTTTTTGAGAAGGATGGAAGAGAGATGCAATCTCCACAGGTGTAGATACCCTTAGCACTACTTGCCCACCTTTTTTAAGGGATATGCTTTTGATGTGGGTAGTGACTTATGGGGCAGGTGAGCCTATCATAGCTCAGCACACTGTGACCTGGTTCGCATGATACAGCAGGCTCAGCAGGGGTTGTTTAGCACATGATGAGTTGCAGCACAGGCAGGCAACATTTTGAATATGCAACCCCCACTCAGGGGTTGTTTTGCCATGTGAACCCAGCCACTTAGGGTTATTTGAGAGTTAAACAACCCTTGTACCCTACAATGAAACCAGGGGGGGATCTACACTACTGCTTTAAAGCGCTTTAAAGCACTTTATAACAGTTTTGACAACTGTTTGGGCCCAGGACACACTGCATATACAGTTTTCAAAACGTTTTCAAAGTGCTTTAAAGCGCTTTAAAAGCAGTAGTGTAGATCCCCCCCCCCAGTTCGTTGTAGGGTTATTCAAGAGGTTTTTATATCCTCAGATAACCCTAGGTGGATGGGTTCACACGACATGGCAACCCACCCACCCCCATGGGGTTTCATATTCAAAATGTTGTCTGGCATGCACCACAGCTCATTGTGCATTAAATAACCCATAGTGAGCTGGCCATGCCATGTGAACCAGCCCATTCAATATACTCTTTACAGAGAGCAACCATTTTTATCACCCATTTTTCTTTAATCAAGTGCTGAAGCACTTTCCCGGTTCTATATTTTTATTTTTTTTAAAAGCACATTGTGAAATAGCATGTAATGCAATATACATGTTTTTAAAATGATTGTGGGGGGGAGGAATCCCCTTTCCAGTCACTACCGGTTTAAAAAAGTAATTAATGGCAGTGACTGTGTCTTTTATAAATGATTTTAAAAATTAGAATTATACAGATACAGCTCTGTAATGCTGCTTTAAAGATAAGGTATTATAGGATTATAAAGGTATAGTGCCCTACGTTATAATGCTATTTTAACTAAAAGGTTTTACAGCAACATAGGGGTGTAACGCTACACCAGTATGATATTTTTTAAAAAAATGTTTTAGAAATCCTACAGCTGAATATGCTGGGAAGAAAAGTGTCATCTCTTTCTGGCATTATCATGGAGTTGCAGTATTATCCGTCTGAGAGATTAGCAAGAGGTTACCATTTTTCAGGAAGAGGCTTTTAGTGCTATCTTCTCAGACCCTAGAGGCAGAAGATAAGCCAGTGTTGAATGTCTCCTACCTAGGAGGAGAGTAGAAGTTTACCAGGTAAAAACATCTTGTCCTATTCTGTCCTGTTCTAATTATTATCAGTGATCCCAGAATTTTATGCCCTGCAGAACAAAGCCACCATGTCAGCCACTTCCACACAGTTCTGAGGGCCAAAGTAGATGTCACTTTAACTGTGTGTTTAGCAACCACCCCTGGGTTAAGAATGTTGTAAACCGCCCAGAGAGCTTCGGCTGTGGGGCGGTATATAAATGTAATTAAATAAATAAATAAATAAATAAATAAGAAACAAAAATTCAGCACCGGAGGGTGGGGAGGGACAGGGCAGTATCCATCAGCACCACAGTGCACAGAGATTAAACACAGTTTGATTAGCCTTATTGATACCAATGGCAAAGTGAAGAATACGTTTCATAACCCTACCATTGAAATCAGTGGAAGTTAAACTTGGTTACTTTCAGCTGAATTGTACCCATACTCTGAAAAGGAACTCCAGAACCAAGGCACAGAAACAATGTATGCGTGAACATACGTGGATGTCTTTTGACGAATCTTTGCAATTCAAGTATCCAAAATTGCAAATTTTGTTTCTCTCTCAGGGTCAGTTAAATGAAGACAAACTCAAGGGCAGATTGGGTACACTGGAGAATCAACTACAGATCTGCACTCAGGTAATATTTTTGGCTCAAGAAAAGGCGGCTTATTTCTCAAAGCAGGTAGTTTTCAGTATTTACATTGGGGACACCAACTTCTGTATCCTTGGGGCTGCTTTGTTGTTCAGACACTGCTGTTTGGGAATGGGCACTTCATCATGTAGAATCAGATTCTATCAAAACATTGGCATCACTAGGTCAGAGGCAAAGAACCTCTGACCCAACCCACCCATGTTTTCCAGGATGAGTATGAGGTAGCAATACAATATCACTTTACATAAAATCAACGTAGAGACTCGATACTTATTTTCCTTACAAATAATGGGAGCAAAACATTTTTAACCACACCTTGATTATTATTTGGGTGGTGTAATAAGGACTGAATAAAGTTGATTTGACAGCTGTGTCCATTGACCATTCCTGGCTTGTTCCAGTTTTAATCTGAATTAAAACTGGATTAAAACATGCAATCCAGTTTTAATCTTCCATTAATGAGAATCATGGAGCAACTACTCCTTTAACAAATGAATTTAGTACATTGCTCACTGTGAAAAATGTCCAGGACAGGATGATTAGTTTGGTGAACTATGGATCACATTGGTTTTAATGGGTTAAATCCAGACTAAATTAGACATGCCTTAGTGTTTTTGAAATGCATTGGACTGAAGTTAGTCATGTGTAACTGGTCCCATGGATTTCAGTGGGACCAAAGTATGACTTAGTGTAGTGTAGTTTAAATTGGGATTTCTTTTCTTAAGTTCTTGATTGTTTCATTTAGAGTTACTCAAAGCGGAGCTTAAAGAGAATACTTGTGGAGATGGAAGATCAAAAGCAGAACTATGATCAGAAAGTGAAAGAGTCTCTTCAGAAACTGCTTGAGGAGAAACTGCAAGCAGAACAGCAACTGCAGAATGCTCAGGTAGGCATGGGATTTCAGCCTGGGACCAGTAGATGGTTGGGCAGAATTTGCACACCATGGCCCTGTTGATGTTTTTCTTATACAAATTTTGTTATATATAGTGAGTTGCAAGGCTGAAGCTCCAAAACAGTGTGAGAGAAGTGTGTTGATAGAGCATGACGGATGATGATAACCTGTTGGGTGTATTGATGTGGTTCCACAATGCTCAACTAAAGAAGGATTTGCACCTGACTATCAGACCAGCACTTATAGGTTTTGCTTTTTTCTCCTAAGTATGTTAGCCCCCCACCCCACCCCTATCCCATGTACAAGGACGTAATTTTAAGTAACATGCAAAGAAATACAACAACACTGAAAACATCTGTGAAGGGAATAAAGCATTACCTACCGAAAATATAGTATAGTGCCTAAGAGACTAAGGGCACAATCCTACATATGTTTAGACAGAAAGAAGTTCTACAACTCCCAGCTTCAGCTTCCTAAATCTTCCAACCCCACAGAGTAGATAACCTGCATTCACATGCCCAGTGGCTAGCCATCTTATGAATCATTTCCATTTATTTTATATCTTTCTTTGAAAATGGTATATTCCGTCTTTTGAGCATCAGAGCATAAAGGCAGCAAGCAGTGGTGCTTTTAACTGCTTCTGGATTATGATGATGGTAATTTTACATAGTAATTTTGTATATAATTTTGTATAGTAATTTTGTATAGTAATGATGGTAATTTTACATAGTATAAGGCAAAACTGAAGTACTTTGGCCACATAATGAGAAGACAGGATACCCTAGAGAAGAGGCTGATGCTAGGGAAAGTGGAAGGCAAAAGGAAGAGGGGCCGACCAAGGGCAAGATGGATGGAGGATATTCTGGAGGTGACGGACTTGACTTTGGGGGAGCTGGAGGTGGCGACAGCCGACAGAAAGCTCTGGCGTGGGCTAGTCCATGAAGTCACGAAGAGTCGGAAGCGACTGAACGAATAAACAACAACAAATTTTACATAGTAGAGTTTTGGCTATTGGGCAATATAGATATGAACTAAATGAAAAATAGTAGAAAGGGTGTAAGTATTAATGAATAAAGAAATAAAAGCAGTGAGGCTGCTATCCTACATGCATGCATCCCACCTTACCCCAGTCCATTGCAAGTAAGATGGATAGCACTTATTTTTATTTATTGCATTTCTATACCACCCAATAACACTTTTGACTTTGGATTTTGGGCCCAAACCACTGGGACATGTTTAAGTAATTGCCTAGTGAAGCCCTAAGACTGAGGATCAAAACAGGTATTACATTAAATGTATGATCCCAGCACCCACAGAGGGAAAACAGCCATGCCTGCCCTCTCAGCCAACCCACAAAGTTGCTGTAGAAGCTTCAAGGGGAGAGCAATAATTCATTTGTTTATTCATTTATTTATTCATTTATTTGTATTTGTTTATTCATTTGTTTATTCATTTTTGAATATATACTGCTTCCCGTTTTAAAAACCTTGAAGCCATTTACAGCAAATAATAAAACAATACATCATTATCATAACATGACAAGTTAATAGTTGGGAAAAGACAGGGTAAACCAATATCTTTTTAATACATGTCGAAAGCACATCATCGGTGTGTGACGTATCATTCCGGAGGGAGGGTGCCACCACACAGAAGGCCTATTGCTGTGTGGCTGCCAGAACTCTGGCAGCCACACAGCAATAGAACACTGTAGGAAATGGCATGGACAACAAGGCTTCCCCTGAAGAGTGTAGTAACCTAATAGGTCTATATTGTGTGTGCGTGTGTGGAGGGGTGATTAATTTCCCTTCCCATTGTCCCTATCCAAAGGGGTGTCTTTATGGTGCTGGGTTGGCACCACCTCCCACTCAGATCCCGCACTTTCGTTCTCCTGGGGTGATGTTAGGTAATCCCAATGCTGAGAAGGGAGCGTGGGGTTTCTGGTCGGTCATCCAGGAATTGGAGCCGCCCTCACCCTCTTCCCGGTGCAAGGCGACCAATCACAGGTCGCCTTCCACCAGGCACTACCCAGCCACGCCTCGCCTGCGATTCCAGAGCAAAGGCGAAGGGCTGTCTTGATGCCTTCTTACGTGTCCTTACCTCGCTGTGGAGAAAAAAGTCGGGGTAAGTCCCTGACTTTTTTTCTCTGCAACTTTGGCAGGAAGCCCCAGGATGGGTGCGTGATTGCAACAGCATCGTATAATCAGTGCTGCACACCTACCCCGGGGCGTTCTGAGAGTTTAGACAGCCCCCAGATCTGGGGCCCCATTGGTGCTATTTTTGTTTTTTAAAAATGAATTATACCCAAATGTAATCACATGTTTAACTTATCATCTAGTTTGGCCCTACAGCTTACTTTTCTTTCATCTGTCCACTGGATGGCACCATATGCAAAGCTCATAACTAGGTGGTGCAACATATTAGAAAAGATACTTAACGAAGCAAGATCTGTTGGCAAAAGTGTTTAAACTTTTCCAGTTTCACACAGCTTTCCTTCAGGCAGAAATATCAACTGGTGCTTTGTTGCAGAGAAATGGGAATAACGTGATTGATGACTCCCCTTTTGCTTCTGAGGCTGCCTCATACTACTTCTCGAAGACAATTTGAAATAGCAAATCCCTGCAGCTCTTTCTGGTAGTGCATCTAACCAAAATACCCAAAAGAAATACAGGTCAATCTGGGATAACAGATCCCTGAATCCCTGGGACAATCCAGTTCGCTGGGCACAACCAGACAAACACGAGCAAGCAGAGAGGAAAAGAAATTATGTATTAGGTACAGGAAAGAGAAAGCAATGCCATAAAAGTATAAGAAATGAAATATTTTCCACCTACATCAGGGGAGGGGGCTCCTAATCAGAAGGCATTGTGGATTTTCTGCAGTAAGGAAAATATGGGAGGATTACAAGTGGAAGACATATTTGTCTGTACGGCCCCATAAATGTCCATGAATCGAGCAGACCAATAAAATACTTGTCTGGAAGCAAGTTTGAATTCCATCAGGTTTTAACAATAAATATTGAGCTTTATGGTAAAATAGCTCTCTCCACAGTGAACTACTATTCGCTGCCTTTGTTGCATGCAGCAGTGTGTCTCACTGTCAAGAAGGCATGATTGTTAAGTATGACACTCCTGTGTGATTTTCCCAGAAAGCCCTCGCTATTGCAGAGGAAGACTGCGTCCTCTGGAAAGAACACTACAACACGTTAAAAGAAGACTGGAGCCAACTGACTGAGAAGCACAGTGAACTAGAAAACGAGCTTCATGTCTTGGAAAACAAACTGCAGGTGACTTTCTTGTCTCTTTACGAGGCTGCATTCCAACCTTTCCTTTTACATCGGCAACTATCAGGCTTTTGGTTCTCAAAGACAGGATTTGAAATAGGAACAAGGCTGTGTTTTGTGAGTTTGCATCCACAGGACTGTTGGAAAGGTGAACAATGTAAACAAACGTTAATCCTCATCCTGAAACTTATGGTCCAAGCGATAGCTGCTGCGCTGAAGAGAGTGGCTCATCATCCCAACACCAGGAGATAAAATCACCTATCGTGACCCCAGGAGCATTCATGCTCCTATGAGTTGGCAGGGTTGTATCTCAGAAGAATCACTGCACCACTCTAGTAGGGTGCAGAAGAGTTTGATCTCACCCACAGTGTTATTTGGACCTTACTTCCCTTTCAGGTCACAGCTGCATTTTAATCTTAAATGGTCATTGCTACTGTAGAGTAGATATTCGCACACATCGCCTCCTGAGAGTAAGCCACAGTGGGTGGTTTTCTTTCCTTTACCCCTGGCAAATGGTAGCCCACTTGGTGGCTTTCCGTGCCTTGTTTCTCCCTCAATCCACCTGGTTTGCCTCCCTTTGAGGCAACCCCCCCTTCATTCCCTACCTCAGCACCCTTTCTGCACATGGTCTGCTAGAGTTGCCAGCTACTGAGGAAAACTCCACACTGAACCCCTGCATCAGATCACCAAAGGGATTTAAGTTTCTGACCCCTTAAGAATGCGGGAACTTGTTCACAATTTTTCTTTCTTTTTTGGGGGGGTGAGGTGGGGGTCTTGCACAACTGGATGCAAACTCACAAGGTATAACCTTGTTCTCATTTCAAATTTTGTCATCATTGTTGCTGCTGCTGTTGTTATTATCATTACATTTGTATCCCTATATCACTGGGATGTCAGGGAGGCATACAGATAAACTCATTATTATTATTATTATTATTATTATTATTTATTTATTTATTTATTTATATAGCACCATCAATGTACATGGTGCTGTACAGAGTAAAACAGTAAATAGCAAGAATGATAAATAATACACACAGCTAAAAACATATTAAATCATTAACAAATTAAAACCAGTAGAATTTTTAAAGCAATAGAAATGATTAAAAACAATTAAAACTATATGTAACCATGGAGAATTTAGCCCTCAAAGGCTTTGATAAAAAGCAGGTGTAGAAGACAGCAAGGCCTTCTGTCTGCTATGGAATATCCCCCTCTTGTCAATGTCCTTGTCAATTTCATTCTCTACTTCTTTGCTTCCCCTGCTAGCGAACACCTTTTTTTAAAGTGCTTCACATTCTCCTAAAGTAAGAGCAGCCACTCCTTCACTCCTGCAGCCCTCCCCCCCAGCATTTTCAGCTCCCTTCCACCCCACCCCCCTTTGTGCTTGTTGCTTCCCTTCATTGGTCTCCGTTGCTAGCTGTCACATATACATGTGGGATACAGAGCTGTGGGCGGGATCAGTAAGCACATAAATGTCATGGTAAGGCAATAAAATGGAGGGGGAAATCGTACAAATTTCATAATGGAACAGTAAAACTTAGGGAGAAATTCATGACAAAGCAGTAAAATGGAGGGGGGAATTGTGCGAATGTCATGGCAGAGTCATAAAATGGAGGGGGAAATCGCACAAATTTCAAGGCAGAGGAGTGAAACTGAGAGGGAAATTATGAAATTTTCCTAGCAGTGGACATTTTGTTGTTGTTTATTCGTTCAGTCGCTTCCGACTCTTCGTGACTTCATGGACTCTTATGCATTTGCATAGGTCCGGGGTGGGAGGGAAATTGTGAACATGTTCAGGACACTTCCTTCTTGATTTTTAGGAGCATGAGACAGAGGGCATTGAAAAGGGATGGTGGCCGATAGTGGTGGCACTAGTGGTGATGAGATTAGGGAAAATGGCAAGCCTTTTTGCTGCTCTTGCTGACCAGCACTCTAGGCATTCTTGACAACCCACGATAAAATTACCCTACCGGGTTTGGATGTCATGAAAAGCCAACCTGAGAACAAACCACTTTCAACCACACTACTCCAAGCCATGGGTGCTGAGAGTGGCTTATTTGCAAAAAAGCAACCATGATAGAAAAGCCACTCTAGGTTTGGACTCCTTGTTAAGCCACCCTGCAGCCACTAAAGGTAGCAACCCAGGTCACTAAGGCCTTTGTGATAATGCAGCTGAAGGTAGGTGCCTTATCTAGACATTTTGTATCAGTGTTTTGCTTGTAGAGGTAGTTGGAAAATGTCAGTTGCCTTTCCTACAAGTATATTATGATCAGTTTCTAGTTACAGAATGAAACCAAGTGATTTGTTTCCCAAAGCACAATTACTGAAATTAAACCAGGTAAGTTTTAACTTAATGCTAAATTTCTCCAAACACGGTGGGCCTGTTCAGACAACATGCTAAGCCATGGTTAGGCTGCTAACCGTTTTGTAGAAAGTGGTTAGTGAATGTGTTTAAACTGTGGTTATGTAGCCACTATGGTTAGGAATGGTTTACACGTCATACTAAGTCATGGTTCACATGACACTAAGCCATCATGTTTAGCTCAAAACGCTTAACCATTTTGGTTTAGCGTGTTGTCTGAACAGGGCCTATATCTTTAGGTTGAATTTTTATTTATTTATTATACTTTTAAGATGCACGATAACTTTGGGTAGTGTTTAGAACTTTTTTTAAGTGTTTTGATTTAAAAACAAACAGAAAACTGTTGTCTTCCAAAACCAAATCATATCATTTTCAAGCAGGAAGGGCTCCTATATTCAGGTGTTGAGGTCCTTAATTTAGTCTCTGAAGTGTTGATCAATTATGGCAGCTGCTGTCTTGCCTCTGCTGAGAAAAAGGTCTCTTTTTAATAAAGGCACTATTTGCTCATTCTATATTTTTATCTTGTGATGGCCAAAAATGATTTTTAAGAAGAACTCTCATGGACCACGCTTCGGTTATTTCTTTGCTAACCAATATATTGTTATTGTGACCGTTCCCTGCCTGCAGTGGTTGGACACCCAGAACTCTCAGCTGCACCAAGCCCTGCAAACCTTGGAGAGTGAACGCTCCAGTCTCTATGCAAGGATTGATCACCTACAAGAGGACAACAGGCTCACAATGGAGTGTCTCAATGCAGTGGAAGGTAAGAAATGTGTAGAAGGAAGAGGAAGCTGGCTCATGGCAGATCCAAGTCGTGGGCCAGGAGGGATATGACAAAGCTTGAGGGTTCTTTTAATGAATCAAAGAATAAGCTTTGATTTATTCTTCCAGTGCAGCTAACAGCTGGTTTTAAATGCTGGCAGGAGAGCATGTGATACAGCCCTCATTTGTGACTGTACCACCTCAGAATGAGTAGATTGCTTGTTTATTTTTGTTGTTGTTATTATTAAAATTACTTAGATGCTTTTCTCAGCCAAAATGACTTACAAATTAAAACAATTTAACCCAGCTAAAACCAATTATTAATAAAACAACACAACCCCATAAAATGTCAGTGATAACTGTAAACAATTCGCCTGATGCATAAAGGAGCCTGTCAAATGCCTGGGAATGGAGGAAAAGCTTAACCTGGCTCTGAAAAGATGACAAAGGTGACGCCAGACGAACCTCATTGGGGAGAACATTTCACCATCCATGTCAAAACCTCTGTGTACACTGAAAGTTTACAAGAGCCAATAAGAAAAAGTCTCATCTTAGCATGATAGCTGTTAAAGGTCTGGGGTGGGGGTGGGGGCTTTCGGACAAGCGATACCATGTGTGTTTGTTCGTTGGAAAACATGGAAAACTGCGTACCAAATATCTCTATGGACCCTTCTATCTTATGTAAAGTTCAAGGCTGTGTCTATACAAAGTTGCATTGGCACGTCGAGACACCTCATCCCGCACTTGCGCTCCTGCTGGGTAGTCCCCACAGTAAGGAGCACAAATGGGGGTTTGAACGTCACTGCCACTGCCCTATGCACCCCATTCCTCCCCCTCGGTTTCCCCCCATTTCCTTTAGTTGTGGAGGGGGGGGAAAGCAGTCGTGAACGGGGGAGTCGTCTCCTCGCTCCGATTGCGTGGTTTTCCCCCTTTATCATTAACTACGCTGCTCCGCTGGCCCACAGAGGCGGCCCAGCAACCAATCAGCTTGCTTGGCCACCCCCTCTCACCTGTCCTGGCGTACCACACTTGGCTCATTTTTGTTTTTTGTTTACTTTTTCTTTAACTGCCCTGCTCCCCTGGCCCGCGGAGGCAGTCCAAAGGCCATTTGGCTTACTGTACTTCCCTCTCCCCTTGTCGCGGCCAATGGCGACCAATCGGGATTCGCCAATGGCTGGGGACACACCTCTGGCGCAAAGCTGGAGGATGGGGATAGGCGGGAGATGCACATCTGTGCCTCACTGGCATGAAAACGTCGGGGTAGGTCCCCGACTTTTTTAAAGTGGAGCTTCGGCTGAATGCCCTCGGACGGCTCCGCAATGGCTGCTGTGTCATATAAATGACCTGCCACCACTGCGGATCCACCCCAGGGCTTTCCCCTCATCAAGAAGTGCCCTAAGTGACTTCCTTAGATAAACAGAGCTGCCTTAGTAAGGCAAAGGCCTAAATTCTCAAGAACCATGGGGTCTTTCCCTCTGTGCTGTGAGCCAACTGAGAGATCCTGAGCAGGTTACATAATGTGTCAGTCTGCTTCCCCATCTGTGTAGTATCAGTCACACAATCCTGACTCATATGGATTCAGAAATGGAAAACATTCATGAATGGAAAGCAGCAGTGCTCAAAACACAATGTGGTGTTGTCCCCTTCAGCTCAGTAGGCTCAGATTGAGAACCTATATACATCTCCCACTTGTGCCAAATGTTGCGGTTCAGGCACAAGAAAAACCCTATACAGAGTTACTTACCATTCCTGAAAGCTTGATTATTATTTGCAGGCAAGCTGCAAAGTGAAGTAAGAGAGAAGGTGGCGTTGGAGGCAAGAATTAAATGTTTGCACAGTAAGTAAAGCGTTGAGATCAAAAGCGTTGGGCAGTGAGCACAAAGGCCCACAAACACAGTGTTCACATGTTATTCCTTGTGGTATCATACTGCACTTTTAAAAGCTTTGGGTTATAATTATTTGGTTCCAATGAAAGCGTAAATATTTGGGAGCACAGAGTTAATTATTGCACACTTCTCATCTTTACAACTACTGTCCCCTGCCACCGTTGCACAGGGACAGAGAGGAGGAGTCACCAACTATACCTCTGAGTATGCAGTTATGTTCTTATTAAGTTATCCTTTGTCATTTAACAATCTGATGTGCTATACCCATTAAGGATTGCTATACCCAAAGGAATAAAGTGTTGCTCTGCTCAGGTATTCTGACCCTTCCGTGCAACAGATCCACTTTCTCAACACTTGATGGGCAGTTATCTTTATTTGCAGCCCCTAGTCGGGTTCAGTGAAAGTGTAAATATTTGGGAGGATGAGGCAACGTTTTTTAAGGAATGTGCAGCACAATATGTACACAGGTTGCTTCGGTCTGTGCTGGTTCCCTGCCTGTGCGCATGGCTAACAGGGATTATTGACACAGTGCGCATGGCTAACACAGTCTGCCAACTTTCCCTTTTTTCACCAGATATAGAATGTGGGAAACGGCCATGAGGATGGGCCATTGGTTTCAGGAGGGTGCTGCAGCTACAAGCGGTAGAAGATTCTTCCCCACTGCACACTACGAAAATGCAACAACTGTGTGAATTGTGCATGCAGGAGCCCTGTCTTCTTGACCAGATACAAAAGAGGGCAGGGCTCCTGCAGCTGTAACTGTTGTGATGAAGAGAGAATTTCATCAGGTGCTGCATGCATACAAATGACACCTGCTGAAATTCCCTTTTCTATGCAACCATTAAAGATACAGGAGCCCTGTCCTCCTTTCCATATGGTCAGCCTACAAGTGTTCCTGGTTATGATCTACTTTGGTTTGTTCCATTTGCAGATGTGATGCACAATCAGTCTAGGGAATTTATGGTTCAGCAAGATGAGATGCAAAGGACAGGCCAGCTAAACTGGTAGCGGGAGGCCTTCTAGGAATCTGGGAGTTTGTAACTGGTGCTCTAAAGAACCACTCCTCACAAGATAGGTCTGGATCTAGACACCAGTCTTGCATGTGCTCTCCCATAAGAACCATAAACAGAAACATCCCATGTGATATATTTTTGCTTGTTTAGCAGGAAGAAATGTTGCTGTTCTTCAAAAAGCTGCTAGGACACCTCTCTGTAGGCATGAAGCTATATCTGTTAGAGAAAATTCCTTAAACAATAAATGTTTTTACCTCAAAGCTGGTGTACGGTTTACTGATTTTATCACATTGCCAGCTTTTAAAACCAGGAGGTATAAATAAAATAATAGCTCAGAGGGGCGCACACTGAAGCTGCAATGCCTGCTGAAATTCAGATAGGTCAGAAAAGTGTGAGTGTATCCATTCATGCCATTCTGTGGTTGGTTAGATTGGATTCCAGAGTCATGAAATGTGGTGTTATATTACCATGCCATTTGCTTAGAATTCTACCTCTGTGGACACAGCTATTCAAGGCTGTTAGAGATAAAGGCCTGGGATCCTGGTGAACCCATATTGGTAAATGAAAGATTTCCGTAAGAACTGTACTGTAAAAATTGCTAACACGGGAGCTGTTCACACAAAAGTCCCAACTGTTTAGAGCAGGGGGTTCGAACCTCAGTCCTGCAGGCCGGTTCCAGCCCTCCAAGGCTCCTTGGAAGGCCTTTTGCCTGATTTCGGATAGTTTGGGGGGTTCCCAGCATTTGCTGTTTCTTTTCCCCCATTCGGAAAGCTTGAAATACTTCTCCCTAAGATTTAGCTACTGGCAATAAGAGCTTTAACTTAAAATATGCTGGTATTTTGGCCCTGCTCCTTTTGCCCCACCCACCACTGGAATGCAGCCCCCAGAAGCTTCTCTGAAATTGAATTCAGCGCTTGAGCGGAAAGAGGTTTGATACCCCCTTGGTGAAGTGTATATGCACAGCAGGGGGAGAGAATTCCACCCATCCACCAGGTGCCGTTGTCTGAACCTTTCTGATATCCATGCGTTGGATGTAATAACGTTGGAATAGAGCCTATCTGCATAGCACTCAGTGCACATAGACCAAATCTGCACACTCCCTGTCTGGTGTGAGGAGGCAATGGGCCATATACCATGGATTAAGTCCCCCCACTGCTCAAGGCAAGGCAGAGATCACATGACCAGCATCTCTGACCTAGTCCCAGTGGCCTCAGTTCCTCCCTCTCGGCTGACATGTGAACCAAGGCCACATTGAGGTTTCACACACAGTGCAATTTTAAAGTGAATGTGGTTGCTTTCAGGTAATTCCTAGCACTACTAACTTAAAGATCCTTAACAGATTATTATTATTTTTAGGATGGGGGAATCAGGAATGAAGCAGTGGGGAAAAATGGGAGGAGAAGTAGAAGACAATAAACCTGGACAGCTGTAAAATTCTGTGAATGAAGCAGCTCAATGGCAGGAGCCTTGTCTGCAATTGCCCTGTGTTGCTTTGTATGCTATATAATACTGTGGGAGGGGAAGCATCAGAGCCTTTATTCACATTTCTTGTTATGAAGAGCTACCATGTGACACAAGCAGCACAAGGAGAGGTCCTCATGTCTCCTCTCCCCCTAATCTTCCAGTCTAATAATAACATACACAACTGCTCTTAGACCCATACAATGGTAGGACGGAAAGTGATTTCATCTGGCCAAATGCGCTAAACCGGCACTGCAATCTGATTACGTTAGGATGCCTTCCCCCTAACAAATGAAAACGCTACCATACAGAAAGGTTCATGTAGGGTAGGGAATGAATTCATAGAGATCAAATAAGTGAGCTGGGGAAAGATAAAAAGGAATAATGAACAACGTGCACCATAAATCTGGCTAGGCATGTGCAAAAATTTAATTTCAGTCCACAAATAATTCAAATGTTCCCATTTGCAACACAATTGGGAGTGCCTATTCTCCTAAAAAAATTCAGAGAAATTCCCAAATTTGCATTTGCATTGTATGCTTTTAAATGGGGAGAAATGCTTTAGTCAATGAGGAAAACTGCACACTTAAAAAAATTGCAACATTTTCAAAATGCACACTCTTTAAAATGCACATTTTAAAAATTTGCATTTTCACACTTTAGACAATGGGGGAAGTGGCACACATTTGAAAAATGCACACTTTTCCCATTCAAGACAGGGGCTTCTCCCATACAAATGAACTGAAATAAAGATCACAAACAAGAACAGGAGTGAGCTGAACTGAACCTTGAAGTGAAGTTTGGGGAATTTCAGCAAGCTCAAGCCTCCCTGGTGCTCCAAAGAATGGAAATTTCAAGTGGAGGCACCCTGCCCTAGCTTCTGAATAGCAAATATGTTCTTGTCTCATAGATTGTGCTCATTTCAACTTAGCCTACACACACACCCTCCCTTCATCTTTTACCCCAATACTCTTCCTCTACAGGAGACATTTGTCCCAGGAGGAAAACTGCTGTATCTCAAATCATTTCTCAACATATAAATGTGAAATTATGGTGCTATGAATATTGATACTTTATGCTAAATTTCAGGCTCTGTGGACAAATAGACTGGATTTTATTCACAATTAGAATGCTGAGCTTTTATAATAGTGGAATGTGGTTTGATATCTCTGGTTATCTATATAGGCAATCTGCTGCCAGTATATTCTCATCACATCTCTGAAAAACAGTGCCAGTTTGCTTTCAGGACTAATGGGTTGCTTTGTTCCCATAAAGAAGTTTTTAATCCATGCATTTATTGTCAGGACAATCATCCTGGGGATAGAATTCTAATAAATGTCTGGCTGTTTTTGTAGAGCAGGGTGGTGTCACAGCACAGAGCCAAGTCCTCAGCTCAGCCAGAACCAAACAGAATTCCCAGTCAAAGGACCACGAGGGGGGGAGAGAGAGCAGTGTGGAGGACCAGCTGCAAAAGAGGACAACCCAGCTCGCAGCTAAGGAGAAAGAGGTGAGGAGGTGACCCAAGCAGCTCATAAGATTAAAGGATCTCAGTGGGAGATTTAATTGCTATTTTCAAATGCCTTTCAACACAGATATGAAAACTCTGCATGGCAATGGGCATCCAATCTTATATGTGCATAATTTCAGTCTGCCTAACGGATATCAGACTGCCTAAAACTCAAACCCTTTCATTTGTAAGACCTACTTTTAGTCCCTTTTTTGCAATAGCAACACCTGCACATAAGGTAAGGAAAAGCAGAAAACTACTAAGATGGCTCACTATTAATCCCATTGTTCAGATAGGAACAAAAACTGAGGCAAGACTGACTTGTCCAGGGCCGTTTCTACACCTGCCTTTTCCCCCGGGATCATCCCTGTGCCTGCAAATGTGCGCAGGGTTGGGTGGTGGGGAGGCAGACTGCAGGAATTAAGCTGAAAGAAGGAGTGGGTTTAAGCATCCCTTGTCCATGCTCCTTTGGCTTTTACAATTAGGCAACAAAGGTTTAAACATATGGACCTGGTGCACTCATGCTCATTTTGTCCCCAGGCTCAGTGCAGACAGGTAAGAACACTGGGACACCTCTAAAGTTACATGTTCTGAGTTTCAGAACAGCTTGCATTCATCATTCCAGAAAGCAAACACTTAGATTACAATTGTATCAAAAGATATTTGGATGCACTTGCTCAGTTGTAAATATATATATATATATATTGTGAAGAAAGCCAAAGGTATATTTTGAGGAATGTGTGAGCTATGGAGTAAGATTGGAGAGAAGGATAGGCTTAGAATAAATTTTCCTGCTTACTTCAGGATTAGGGGAACAGAGATGTTCTAACTACCACACTAAACCCATTGGTAACTGCTGCCCTCAAGCTCACTTGAAAAAAAAAACCTTACTATTCAGCCATTTTTCTAAACAACAATTTGCTTTTTTGCCCAGGGCACAGATCTCCGTTGTGAACTAGAGGTCCTGGGTGACGAGTATCGCAGCTGCTTCACCAAGTTACAGCAGTGTCGAGATGAGCTCAATCACTCTCAGAGCAAACAGGCCCAAGTAGGATATGTTTTCTTTGAACCGCCATTTTGTGCTGCCACATACTGTTACTATATAGTCTGCAAAGATATCAAACCACATCCTCCCAGCCCCTCAGTACACATAGATTGAACGGAGCAGCTTCAGAACTAAAATGCACACTCAGCTGGCATGAAAAAAAAGGCCAGGCTACAGATTTTTTTAAAAAAAAATACTGCACACATTGAGTACAGAGTGGGACTTTAAAATTAGCCTGGACTACCCAATGTTAGTGTTTATAAATCAGAGCTATGAAGGTCAGAAAAGCTCATTATAGGCCAGTAGAAAAAGGAACAACATACATCTCGTGTTTGATTATCACTTTTAAAATTTTTGCTGGAACTTTGGACTGATGGTTAAAAACCTGATACCAGCACTAGAAGTTTAATTTCTGTATTGACATTTCCTTCTCCCACATACAGTGACATAGTTCATTGGATGCTAGTTTAAACATAAAGGCTTTTCACTGGTTTATGAAAAAATCTACTGATGGGCTTTGGTGAACCCAGATGCCACCCCATGACACAAGGAGTCAAAATGTGTGTTGTAACAGTGGAGAGCCAATCGTATCTCATAAGACCTCAGCACAGGCTCAAAGTATAATGCTAGGATGACCATCTTGGATCGGAGAGACATATAAGGGAGTGGAACTCTTTCAGAATCATTATATTGGTGTGCTAAGGTAGCTGAGAAAGTTCCACCCTTAAAAGCAGCCTGGAAATCATGTTACATAGACAGACAGATACAGTATAATGCATATACCCACAACCACACCTCAGTGATGTAGAGAGGAGTGCATTGTTTGGACCGTATGCACAGAAGACTCATCTTGTGACTAGCAGCATCGCCACAAAACATAGCCCACATTACAAAGCAGCACACTCTTCTAAACCAGTGTGGTGTAGTGGCTAAGGTGTTGGACTGGGAGTCGGGAGATCCGGGTTCTAGTCCCCACTCAGCCATGAAAACCTACTGGGTGACTTTGGGCCAGTCACAGGCTCTCAGCCCAACCCACCTCAAAGGTTGTTGTGAGGAAAACATGGAGAAGAGGAGGGTTATGTACACCGCCTTGGGTTCCTTGGATGGGAAAAAGGCAGGATATAAATGATATAAATAATAAACCACCATATGTTGAAAATTATGTTAATAGGTTCCAACCTTTAGCATCAAGCCAGTGGGTCTACTGTTTTGGCTTTGCAAAGTGAGGAAAATAATCTGTCCTCAAAAATCACTTTCAATGCAGGTATTTCTTGAGTAGTCAAATAGAAGCTTAGACTTTTTTGTATTAAAATACAAAGTACAAGCAAGGACAGGCTTCGTGTAATTATTCAAACAGCGGCAGGAATTGTGAGTTTCTATCAAACATGAGTTAAGTTTTTTATTTCATTAGGTTTCATCTTTCTTTCAGAGACGACATGATCACTGGATCCCTCTCCTAATGGTAGTGATGGCAACAGCTCTGGTATCTTACTTAGTCAACTTTATACCTTGAGTATACTTTCTGTCTAGTTTTGCTTATGTTTCCACCTTCACATTCTAAGTTATCTACAGAAAGTGCGTATTTTTGTATTGAACAAAATATTTTTAATTTTTTATAGTTTTGAACTGCACAATCTGTTAAATGAGTTTGACTGCTGTGTGTTTATTTTGGCTGTTGTTGTTGTTTTTAATTAAAGGCTACATTACAAAAAGTGGCATGTGTATCTGGTGTATCCACATACCACACAGTTCTGTAACAATTTATTTAACTGTCAGTCTTACAGCTTTGGTAATCTTGGCTGGTGAAAACCAGCTGGACTCTTTGTGGTTGAGCTGAACAACACTTTAGATGACTACATGCAGGATAGCCTCAAAACTGTAGCCATACATGCCACCTTAAAACATCTAGCCTGAATATAAACACCTCAGGAGCTTGGCGGTTAATGGATAGCCCAGAACTGCTAAAAAAACAACACCTTTTGGTAACTTAGAGCTACGCTTCTCAAATTGCTCTTCAGATCTGAAGTTCCAAAGAAAACAACAACAGTTCAGTTGGATGCTATGAGGACAATTTTGTACGTGCCTCTGGATCATGGCCTACATTTACAAGGCCACGGCTGCCAGCACCACCACCTCAGTTGTGATAGAGAGATCGGCAAAGTCTTTCTGAGCTTTAAAAGCGTTCTTGAGGTTTTCACACCATGTATCGAGGCCTATTTTCATGTCAGGATACAAGAGTTCTGGGACACTGAACGAATAAAGTCGGACCCTGAAATTACTGCTGAACTTACAGAATGTGGCTTGGACAGTGAACACCCTCAGCGGGGCTAGAGAAAGGCAGTTATCAAAGCTCTTCTGAGCAGCAAAAGTATAGGCTGCCGGATAGCCGAGCAGAACACCAAAAAAGGTGCAGAGATTCCATTCAGCGGAAAAGAGGGCACTGGAAGAAAGCATCTGGGATGTGTCTGCTGCCAGCGCTTTCATGTGATTCAGTATCTCACACAGGTGGCCTTTTATGCGATTCACATCTTCTGGATAACAAAATCCAGGGCATGTTTGGGAAGCAGAAACATCAATGAAGGGGACACTGTTTTTAAGCAAGATTGTCTCCAACAACAGCAGCATAATTTCCAAGTTGATTATCAGGACGTTTTCAGCTATGGTCAGAACATGTAGCCGGCATTCAAGCTGACAGATAATCTGAAGCTCATGAATGTAACTCAGGATCTGAGCAATCCCAGCAGAATTGTAATCATACAAGAAAGCTGGTTTCAAGCCAGCAGCTACTGCCAGTATCTCCCCAGCCAGGTTCAAGGAAGTCAAGGGAGATAAGCCTTTCTTTTTCCCTATTCTAAGATGATGTCGAGATGCAGCAATGAGCAGTTGCGGGAATGGTTCAGCTGTTCCCATCTCTGGAGTGGGTTGACCCAGGGAACTCCT
Source organism: Elgaria multicarinata webbii (assembly GCF_023053635.1). Taxonomy (NCBI): domain Eukaryota; kingdom Metazoa; phylum Chordata; class Lepidosauria; order Squamata; family Anguidae; genus Elgaria; species Elgaria multicarinata. Next base: position 172,089,819 of record NC_086171.1, read on the forward strand.
AAATTGCCTCACTGTCCTCTAGCCATATGCTACTTTGAACAGGTTCTAGGAGATAAAAAACACAGTAATTAATATTGTTACAAAAAACACCCAACATTTTTAGCTTTTTGTGAACCGCCCAGAGAGCTTCAGCAATTGGGCGGTATAGAAATGCAATAAATAAAATCTGGAATGTTAAGCTAAGGGTCTTTAATGGTGGTGAAAAGTTTTAAAGCTCTGAATGTTTGCAACCCTACCCTAAGCCATTTATAACAAATAACAATCTATTTATGCACATCAGGTTCAGAAAGCAGAGTGAATGCTCAACCTACCATACCTGGGTGGAGTTTGGAGCATCCAAACAGAACCCAGAACATTGTAATTAGGAGCCCTGTTAAAGCAAATGTACATCATCTGCAACCCATCCAGGGAACTGTTGCCAGTCTTCTATTGCTGTATGTCAGTAATCAAATCTCATTAAGAGGGCGGCTACATAATCCAAGCCATTTCATCCCACATAAAGGAAGTGCATGAGAAATGTTATTGAGACAAGGGAGGAAAGTTCCAGTGATGCAAGAGAGAGGTAGGCAGAGTACAATTGACAAGTATGTCCATTGAAAACAGCAAAAGATCCAATTATACCCACTCCCACGCGGTCATGATTTGACAAAAGAAGTTGATTACCGTATTTCATAGACTCATAGAATAGCAGAGTTGGAAGGGACCTACAAGGCCATCGAGTCCACCCCCCTGCTCAATGCAAGAATCCACCCTAAATAGAATCATAGAACGATTCTATTAAGAATCATTTCTTTGATTCTAAGACGCCATCGATTGTAAGACACACACTAATTTCAGTACCACCAACAGAAAAAAAGCTTTGATTCTAAGAAATAATAAACACACCCACGATTCTAAGATGCACCCCGTTTTTAGAGATGTTTATATGGGGAAAAAAGTGTGTCTTAGAATCGAAGAAATACGGTAGTGCACATAAAACGTCTAAAACGGCTGGTCATACCCAGTCAGACTGAATCTTTTGCTCTTCTTTCAATAGATCTCATTTTCATTTGTAATCTGCATAAGGTTGGCAGTCCAATCTGCATTGCTTAGGTTTTCGGCCTCATTTTGTACTCCACCAAGCTTTCTGTCCGTCTCCGCATATTCGTTGAGAAAACCACATCATGCATCTAACATTGACCCTGTTCAGACGGCATAAGCCACATTGGTTAAACATTTTGAGCTAAACCTTATAGCTTAATGTGTCATGTGAGCTTGGCATGTCACGGCTACATAACAGGGTTTAAACCCGCTCACCACCCATTTTCTGCAAAAGCGTTAGCAGCCTAACCATGGCTTAGCATGCCGTCCAAACAGGCCCAATGGGAACATGATGAATATTGATCAGCCTTCCCCAACGTGGTGCCCTCCAGATGGGTTGGACTACAGCCCCCAGCTGGGTGGGGATGCTGGAGTTGTAATCCAATCCAACTGGAGGGCACCAGGTTGGGGAAGGCTGACCTAAAGTCTTGATGCCACAAGACTCGTTTTTGCTTTAATTCTAGCACACCTAACTATCTTGAATTCCTTCCACAATACCAACAACTCATAACGTCTGCTAGATTGAAAGCAAGGTTCAAAAGTCAAGATAGTTGCATGTATGGCTCCCTTTTTAAAAATTACTTAATTTCTAGTAAAATGTATCATTTTTATTATGTTTTGGACTGTTGAAAGGCCAATGGCTTTTGTTTTGTTTTTGCTTTAATTAGTAACTCTTCAATTCTTGAAAAAACATGTTTTTAAAAAAACCATTTAGAGTAAAGCCAGAAACACGCGTGACCTAGCAGCAGCTAGATCATAACGCGCTGCCCTTTGCCTTGTTGTGCATTACATTTGTGAGTCTGCAGAGACATGCGATGCCCCCGTGGGGGACCCAAAACAACGAGGACGCAGCAGCTCGGATCCACGGCACTTGGCGGATCACGAGGCGACACCATGCAGCAGAGCCGCTGCGGGGGTAGAGAAGGCCGCGCATCGCCCCGGCTCCAGCCTCCCTCCGTCCCTCCCATACGCACCGCACCGACCTCCTGGCGTCCCCTTCCAAAGAGCGCATGCGCTTCGGCTTCCTCTTACGAGCCGGCTGGATTTCCGCTTCCCTTGTCTGAGCGAAGGCAGGAAGGGGAAGAGACCGGGGCGCAGCTCGGAAAGGGCCGCCCGCCCGCCCGCCGGCCCTTAAAGAGACAGGCGGCCGAGGACGACCCGTCGCCGCCGCCACGTCGGAAGCGGGCACGGAGAGCGGGGGGCACGTGCGGCCGTGCCACCCTGCGCGCACGAGCTTGATCTGCTGAGGTGGTCAGAACAAAGCGGCCCAAAAGTAGCCCCAGGCTGCAATCCTATCCCCGCTGAGCTGGGAGTAAAGCCCCATTGGCGTCTATGGAGCTTACCCCTGAGTAGACGTGGCGAGGATTGCGCGGGAAGGCCGCTGGCGAAATCCGTGGGCTTCGCGGCAGGCGTCCTAACGGCGCCCCCCCTCCGCCTCCGCCCCCGCCCCCCGGGGCAGCTCCACTCGCAGGTTTGGTTGGCAACCTCAAGTTTTTCGCGGGGCTGCCGGGTCGTTTGCTCGAGAAGCCAAAAGCAGGGGCGGCGCTTCCCACTGGCGCTGTTGCAAACGAAAAGCCTGCCTGGAGAAGAAAAGCGCGAACACATCTGTTGGCGGGGGGGTTATAAGAGTTGTAGGCCCAAAACATCTGGAATTATTATTATTATTATTATTACTATTATTAACATAGCACCATCAGTGTACATGGTGCTGTACATAGTAAAACAATGCAATAACTGAAACCTGGCAGGCACAGTTTCAGTCCCCAGCATCTTGGTAGAACTAAAGGGGGGAGGGGACTCCAAACACTGGACAGCCATTGCTGCCAATCAGTATTGACAATACTGGGCTAGATGGACCACTGATCTCGCTCAGGATAAGGCAGCTTCCTATCTTCCCTATGTACTGCATGCTGGCATGGGGGTGGGGCGGTGAGGCCAAAAATGTATTTATTAAATTTCTGTACCACCCAACAGCTGAAGCTCTCTAGGCAATTCAGAACCATTAAAACCATAAAATACAACATAGACATTTAAAACCTGCCTCCCACCCTGGCTTCTATGCAGTGGTGCCACTACGGCTGGACTTGGGGCCTAAGTCTGTGGGTGTGGCAAGTACACCACTTAGGGTGGCAGGTACAGAAACAAGCTCCCATTTTATTCCTGTGGTCACTGCAGTGCTGATTTAAGTGAGATAGAGGGAGTGATCCTATACCCCTTCTGGATTGAGTCTGGGGGTGGGGCGCTGATCTTGGATCCAGGAAACTGCATTCCCCCCACCCCCGTGAAGCCAGTGTGGAAAGAAACAGGCCTCTCCATGCTCGGAAAATAGTGTGTAGACTGGGGAAAGGCTCCCTGGGGAGGGGAGGAAACCAGGGTGGCTGTGGTGCAACGTATCCTATGTCCACCCCAGCCTCCTTCCCACACCCTCCGAGGTATCACCGTTAGATGGGTGAAATCACTTGTCTAACTCTGTGGTAGAGCACCAGCTTTGCTACGTCCCAGCTTCAATCTCCAGCATCTTCAGTTAAGCCTGGAAAAACTGCCTGAAACCCTGGAGAGCCACTGCCAGTCAGTGTCTACAATACTGGATTAGGTGGACCAAAGGTATAAAGTAGCTTCCTATAAAACAGCATAGTAACCGCCCAGAAAGCTTTGACTATGGGGCCATGAAGAAATGTAAATCATCATCATCATCATAATGTAAATAATCATAGAGCAATCCTGAGCAGGGCCAGTAGGGAATGGCAATGCAGATATAAGTGGGGTGGGGTGGGGAGGAACTGACACATGCAGGGGTGTTACCAAGCCACCATGACTTGTTAACCACTCTTGTGTCATGCAAACCGGATCACTGTGTAAACACTGGCTATCATTTTACAGCACCCACACAATACTGTCATCGCCCCCTTATTATGATTATGATTATTAATAATAATAATATAATAGCTTATTATTATAATTAATCCCTGTGCCTGTTTGCTTTCTCTTCCCCTCCTTATTGTTTTATTATGGTTTTATTAGAATGTAAGGCTATGCGGCAGGGTCTTGCTATTTACTGTTTTACTCTGTACAGCACCATGTACATTGATGGTGCTATATAAATAAATAATAATAATAATAATAATGCAACGTGCCAGACAGCTATCCCATTGGTTTCAGCATTTATTCATACTATTTGTTAAATTTAGATCCCACATTTCCACTACAAATAGTGGTCAGGGCAGCTAACAAAATGCAAAATTGTAATCAAAACAAAAGCTAAACAATTGAAAACAACAACACATCAATAACATTTAAAAAAATTGCCCACCCGTTAAAATCTATTTCAGCAACTAACAAACTAGCTCAAAAGCCTACCTGGATAAGAACATCTTTGCCATAAGAAGCCAGTCCCTATTACAGATTGAGGAATTACAACATCCTTTTAAACACTGCATATGAAACACATGCACATAAATAGCAGGGAAGCAAAAACTCACAAGAGGTCTTAGTGTCATGGGTGCAGCATGGACAAACAACATTTTAAGCAATTCTTTAGGCTTTTAAGGCAGTGATTTTGATGAGTTTTAGATGCTTTTAATTTTAGAATACATTTAATCTTTTAATGTAGTGAGTTTACTCAGTTTAATACAAAGTATTTATTCAACCTAGAGCAAACATGAAGTCATTCAGTGGCTATTAACATAGGTGGGAAAGTAAAACACTATAAATTTTAATGAGCATTTCTGATGTCATCTATTGACATGGTCTCACTCCTGCATCTGCTTCCTGGTTGCAGAACTGAAAGCAAAACCTTAAGCACAGACTGTTGTTGTTGCCTTAAGTACTTGTTAGCCAAGTATTTTGGAGTGTATTACATTAACTTCCTTTCTCCTAAAGTCCTGTATTCCATGGACCGAATCTAGCGTCACATGAGCAGAAGTTTGTCCACTCACATGACAGGACTTTCTCTTCCCTATTCCCCAATGCATCTCAAAAGACTGGGGGTCCCCCAAACTTCAGGAGCAAATTTGGGGGGCTGTAGTGACCAGGGGAATCGTCCGCTCTCCCTGTTCAAGTGCTGGAAGCAGTTCCGCCAGCAAGAGAATGTAATTGCATTCCACGCTTTACCTCTACTAAGAACTATATTTTATCCCAAAATTGCAAATATTAAGCGGGAAAACTTTGTCTGAAGCCTTCAGGTAACATCCCTTTGCCTCTTTTATACTTCTTTCTGTACTCGTTTGGCTCATTTGCTATCAGACCAGCCTCAATTCATCTTGATTGAACAAGGAGGAAGAAAGCTTAACTTACCAGCTGATAGCCTATGTTATCACTGACATTGCTGTAAGGTCTGCACATTGGTAAAGCTACTGGAGGCCTATTTTTCTCCAGGAGCTTTTTATTTCACTGGGGCTCACTTACTCCTCTTCCACAGTCCACTTAAGACTACACCAGGACTGATCATCACCGTCATCTCCCTTTTCTTGATTGACAGGTCCAAAATGAACCCCCAAATCTACAGCTAACAGTTGTGGAGGAAAGTATCACTTAGCTTCTTTTCTCTTGATCCAGAGGAAAGCCTATTCCAGTTATGCACTTCCTTGTACACTAGGAAGTACATAACCTAACCTCTCTCACTTCCAGCAAATTCACATGCCCGAAGATACGAAGAGTGCAATCCTATGGGATGAGCCCTGGCTACTCATAAGCCTTCAAACTCAAAAGCTTGTGAGTCTCCTATGCAGAGTGGGAGGCGCCTTGCTTCTCCCACTTTGCATTTAAAACTCCCGTCTAGCAGAGGCTTCAGGGAGGGGGTGGGAAGGAGGCTGGGGTGGCCACAGGATTTGTCATCGAGCTGCCGCTCCTGTAACACCCCCTTTTCCCCATGTCTGTGCTCCGTTTTGCAAGCTCAGAGAGGTAGCTGGCACAGTTCCCTCTGTGCCTGCAGGAAGCGGGGAGGGGAGAGGGATTGTGGTTTCCTGGCTACCAGCTTTGAGCCCTGTCTATGAACTCAGAGCCATGAAACTGAACAATACAATGTCCCCTCCAGATGCTGTGTGGGGACATAGGCTTGCTCACTGAAAGGAGTCTTCTGTGCTAAAAATCACATTCTGTCTATTGCTCCATGGCATTACAGTTTTCTCTAAGAAAAGTTGATTACCAGGAGAAGCATTCAACCAATAATTTTATATCACCAGAGAGGAGCACATGACATGCAGTTATGTCCACTATGCATTATACAGTGCATTGTAGAGTTTTGATTTTATAATCACACTGAGACAAGCTATTTCCCATTTATTAAATCTGGAGGGATAGGCGAAAGAGATGCTAAGCGGGTTGGTTCTGAACATAGGTCATTTGATGTCTCCCTCTCTCAGTTTTACTCAGCTGATGAAACACTCCCAGGACACAAATTATTTCCCCTGCTTTCAAATAAAGCTGTTCTAAATCAAATACTATTTAGAAGTGAGTTGAATACCTATTATCTTGGATATGCAAGTTAAATATGATTCAATCATGCATAATCACCACTAGTAAAACACGGAGATATGAACACATGGTTAAAGTTTAACAGAAAGTTTATGGCAGTGCATTTTAATGTGTTTTCCAGAAAACATGCCCTTAACCAGTCCTGAACAAAGCTGTCCTTTAGCATTCAAAACACTGTCATTTACAACAGGCTGGGTTACATCTGCAACAATATTCAAACTTCCTGAGTTAACAGTCTGCTTACATCTTTGGAAAATAGGTCCTGCACAGAGCAAGAAGAGGGCTTCAGTGCCATTTCATATCTTCTGGCAACTTGACAGACTAACAAACACTGCAGTTTAGCTAATGTTTCAGTCTGTTTGAAGAGCAGCTCAGTGAAACTGGTTTGGACACACCCTCATTAACAGACTGGTCCAACAGAAAGCAATACTTATATTCTTTGTCTTCATAAGTAATCAAGCTGAAAACCATTGATTGTAACTGACCATTTCTTCCACATTGTACAATCAGCAGTTGATGTGCTAAGCTATGGTACTCAACATGGGAGGATATTAAAAACAACTGCTTGTTAGCCTTCTACTTAACAACCTAGCATCATCTTAATGCATTAGCAGTACTTCAATTCTTATGAGATCTGGCTTGACTGATTATACAGTCAATTAAATAAAAACTATACCTTTTCAGGCCTAAAACAGAGGGAGGATACCATCAAATAACAGTGGTTTACTGGAGTAAAATCAAGAGAACTGTCAGATCACTATTCTGCAAAGCAATTTTATTGAAGAGATAGAAGTCAGACACAATTATGGCCACTAAAAATTTGCTTTGTTCAGAAATTTCACACTTATACCAGCAGCACTAGGTTACTGGGTTTGGTTTTGTTTTAAAAACAAAAACATAAAGTACAAACATGCAATTTATGTGATAAATTTTACTAAGTTATCAAACCAGTGTGCAAGAATAGAGTTTAAAGTATGTGTTTTGGTTTAGGGATTTTGATACTCTATTTGAGTAAAAACATTTGAGCCCTCACACATAGAAAGAGAAGATTGTTGTGTTACATGTGAGCAAGGCACAACTTAAGCATCCTTTGATATATTTACATTAACTGAAGAAGTGAAAAAGTGTAAAATACGAGGTGTGTTCTTGTGTACATGCCTTAATCCAGATAAATTTAAATTTGCAAAGATTTAAAATAGGTTATGCATAAAACATTCTCATTTAAAATTTCACTTACTCAAGAGATGTTTAAAATCAATTGAAATAAAAACACTCTTGTTCTGCAATTACAGTACAATTACAGGGAATTCTTCTTTAAGAAAGAGGGGACTATCATTGTGCTGTCAGGGGTGCAGTCATCGGCATGTTCGGTGGCTGCATTGGCCAGCCTTCCTGATGGTTCTGCAACAGACGGTAGAGTTGCTTCAGTTGAGAAACAATGTTGTCCTTGATATCAGGTGTAGAGATCTGAAGCCGCACACTGCCGCTATCAAAGGAGCGGGTAAAGTCACCAGAGAACATCTCATAGATCATCCGAGCTACAACTGGAATTACCTGTTTGAAACGAAATTTCACAGCGTTAGTCCAGCTGGGATTATCAAGCGCAACAAGCTCATCTGAACAGCTAGAATGATCCCAAAGCTGTTGTGATGGAACAGTAGCATTCTGAGAATCTCAACTTTCAAATATCCAGGGCCTAAGCCAACAAAAAATGAGTTTAATGTTGGTAGACAATGGATTTTCATTGGCCAGGGCTCCGGTGTCAAACATAACTTTTTGCACCTCACCATGGCTAGTAAAAACAAATGGCATGCAAAACTGCTCATTTATAGAGATTGCTGAATTCAGCTTCTCGCAGCACAAAAATTTGCTTATTTTAAACAAATATAAATGCATTGTGATCAGTGGGATTCTGCCCCATGGGGATTCAACTACTCACAGTAAGCACGATAAACATCTTTTTACAATTCGATATCTCTTACCTGAACAACAATCAGTTTTCTATCTTTTGATTTCCCATCTGGCCATTCTTCCCCAAAACAAAAGTAGATCTCATATGGTGGCTGTTTCCCAATCTGTCCTTTCTGATGGGCAATCAGTTCTAATGGGAAAGCAATGTAGAGTGAGACACACATGCATCTGCATACGACTTAAGAGTCTGCTAATTATCCCTTCCAATTCAAAATCTATGCTTTGTTTGTTCCAGAATTTTTCTACCTACTTCCTATCCCCTCTTCCCATATTTTTTCTGCCTATAGATATCAAAATGGCATTAGCTAGGAGTCCCTTCAGCCCTGTACAAAATCAATCCAATAATAAAACATAAAAACAGGTAGCTACAAATACCATTTCACTCGCCAGCTTCTACAGCATGAAACTACGCATGTGAATAGTGCAAGAGTTGCAATGCCACTTAATGCCATCTGGGGACAACGACCCATTTGGACAAAAAGAAGTTGTGGAGAAAAAACTGCTACAATGGAACACAGCAATGCATTGTACCAAGATCCATTCAGCAACACCTGTATGCTGAGAAAATTGCAGGTTCCATGCAAACCACAATTTGCAATATCCTGCTAACACAGACACAGCCCTAGTTGATATAACTTTTCAGCACGTAACTCCTTTGCTGTGTGAACTGCACTGGCTGCCTATTTGCTACCAGGCCAGGTTTAAGGTTTTGGTACAAGCATACAAAGCCCTGAACAACTTGGAACCAGGATACCAGAGAGAACACCTTCTCCCTTACCAACCTGTCCAGTCACTGAGGTCTTCAGAGGGCATGGTCATGGTAGTTTCACGTGGACCTATGTCCCGTTTGGAGTCCACCAGGAGAAGAGTGTTTAGTGTTGTAGCCCCTTCTCTTTGGAACTCCCTGCCCCAACACTGTGCTGCTTCCAGCACCTCCTGAAAACAACTCTTTTCCAGGAAACCATCCTTGGTTCCACAGTAGTTTATATATACTTACAGTATCATGTTTGTTATCATTTTATCTCTCAATTTACTTTTGTATGATTTTTTTTTAAATCATTTTATCTTTGTATCATTTTATCTCTTGTTGTTCACCACTCCAGAATCTGCTGAGATGTGGAATGGTATACAAAAATTGTAAACAAATAAATAGCTATATGGGACCTAATGCCAAAGGCCTGGAATAGACTATACAAATATTACAGTGATTAAAAAACCCCAACAACATAGGCTACTTGGAGATTGTGATGAAAGAGCACTGTAGTACTCACCACTCAGGAATGTTTCTAAACAAAAGAGCTTGACTTTCTTTTGTCTTTCAATCAAGTTTGGTGTGGTGGAGGAAGGTGCACACGGTCCAGACCAGTACACTTTGCACTGGCAAAGTCGGATTGCATAAATGGCATGACCACTGACTTCCAGGATCAGCCCTCTGTCCATGACATCAAGCAATCGGCTTGTGAAGAGCTTTTGCTTTTCGTTGGTGATTTGTTCTGGCCCCGGAAACTTGACTTGCTCCAAATTGATAGGACCAAAGAGTTCTTCCTGATCTGGCATAGGACCCAGTTCTCCATAGAAAAGTCTGCAGCCCTGGGGGTTGCTCACAGTCATGGTCTGCCCAAATTCTTTGCCTCGATACTCGAACTTGATTTCCAGATCTGTCACTTGATTAGAAATATTTATTGTTAGAATCTCAGGCACAGCAACTGGAGCCATAACAGGAAAGAAAAACACACCTTGCATTGACTCTATCCGAGTGAATGAAATTGCATGAGATAGGGCAGAACAGAGAGTCCTTTTTTTTCCAAGTGGGGAATACAATTTCCAAGGGAACCAAGGGCCAATTCCTAGAGTCAAGCTGATCACAAAGTAACAGCATGGAGCAACAACAACATCTCTTCATCAAGCTATCATAGAGAGACTCGCTCTTCCCCAATTTGCCCAACTGTCACTCTCCCAAAATCAGCAGCAGTTTCCAACTGGGTTTCTTTTTATTCACAGGGTGATGATCAGGAGTGTGTTACACTTCCGAACACAGAATGTTCCCTGAGCCACATCAATCTGAACAGAAATAAACTGCAGGCAGAAAGAGGCCCTTGATGTATGTTCAGAAAGAAATCATGTATAGCTTAGGGAGCCATTCTATGGTCCCCTAGACAGATTCTGGGAGCCATAGGATAGTTAGAATTCCTGGATCCGAGGTTGGAGATGGCACTCCATGCAATCTTGGATCCAGGAAGCCCCCTTGCAAAACGGTCTTTCTCTTCTTTATTCTCCAATGCATCTCAAAAGACTGGTTGAGGGTCCCCCAAATTTCAGGGGCAAATTTGGGGGGCTGCAGTGAAAAGGGGAATCATCCGCCCTCCCTGTTCACGTGCTGGAAGCAGTTCCGCCAGCAGAGTCCCAGCTAGATGGACCAAAAAGCCCATCTAGCCCAAATGCAGAGCAAGAGAAGCACAGAGATGCCGATTGCCTGCGCTGCTCTTCTCGCTCTGCACCCTGTGCAGTAAGACACAAGATTTTGCTATGCAAAATGAACCCAATTGCCTATTTATTCTAATGGTGTATGCACCAAAAAGACTTACTTGGAAGAGAGCTAATCCAGAGTTCAGGAGAGCTGAACATATCATGCTGCAGAGCTGGGAGTGCAGGAGGCATTGGCATCTCGATATCTACAGGTTCTGGGGTATGGGTCTCCACGCTAGCGGGTGCCATTGGGGAATCTAAGCAGAAGAAATCTATGCTTTAAAAAAAAACCTTTAAGCATTTCAACCCCAACTACTGCTGGCATTTTAAAATTACTTTAAAAAGTTATCAACACTCTCCCTACTGGAGAGGCAAAGTTAGCTAAACTACCTTAGAAAGCATGTCCCAGGGCCCGTAGGATTCTTCAAAGCCCCCCTCGCCACAACTCCAAGGCTGTAGATGCTGCTATGACCTCAGAAGGTGGATTCCAGAATCCAATCCCTCCTCACCAGCCAACGCAGAAAGAACCGCAGCACCTTCTTTCCAAAGTCGCAAAACACAGCTTCAGAAGACCTTGGAGAGGCCTGTACAGGGGTGTTCTGGTGGGCAGGGAGGGGAGGGAAGAGGCCAGATTGCAAAGAATCCTACGGCCTCTCCAGCCCTCTCCTCACCGCTGCCAGCGCACCTTCTTTAGATGGGTTCATAGGCCTGTCTACAGCAGAAACGAAACAGCAGGAGCACCGAGGTGAAAATTGCAGGACATTAGATACACAGAGTCTTAACGAGGGCGCAATCCAGCAGATTGTGTCCTTTAGTGATGAAGGACACAATTCTATGCATGTTTAGACAGAAAAAAAGAATGTTGAGAGTTCTAGGACTTCTTTTATGTCTAAACACGCATAGGATTGCCCCTTAGGTATTTAACCATGTAGTATTGGGCATTCCCCTCCCTTTCCATTCATTCCGTTAGAGAGTAAAGTGAAAGCCACTGGCTTAATAATATTTTCCTTTTATTCGGCTTGCATTATCTAGATACAACATAATAATGTTCTGATCATCAGCATAGAATCTATGCTCCATTTAGGTGTTTGCAAGCGGCTTTCCTGAGGTCTTAACAATAGCTTGCAAAGCTGCTATGCCAACAGGACAGTGGCAAACCAATTCATGCTGGTAGGCACATCAATCTGTCAATGTTAGTGAGAACGTCTAGGAATTCAGTTTATAAATTAAATTGCACTAGAAAACCAGCCTTCATTCCTTTCCCCCCAGTGAGTTTATAAAGCAAGGGAATCAAACCCAAAAGGACTAGAGAGCAAAATCCCTAACCATCAGATGCCCAAGAACTAGAACATAACAAATGCCATCTGAACTTAACACCAAGCTGTCAATTTGCCACACTTAAAGACACTAGCATTGAAAAGGTTAGGGGTAGTTCCTGTAGATTCAATAAGTTACCTGTTCTTAAACTTTACAGCATGAACAAAATAAAATAATAATTATAATATAATAATAATAATGTGCTTTCTTACAAAGCACTGTACATAAAATAAAATAGGTCAGCAGTGTAGAAAAATACAATAATCTGAATAGAAGATCTTAACTGAATTAAAAGAATATAACAAAGCTTAAATTAAAAACCCATACAAAATATATAGTTGCTACCACAAGGACCAACAGCATGCGCTATCTCAGGAAGCCAACATTGGGTAGAATCCAATTAATTCATCCCACTGATGGAACAGCAAAATAGGGAGGGGGTGCTTCCCCCTAACCCCTTCCTGCTCCATAGGGTTGGTGGACCTTCCGGAGCAGATTTTGGGAGGGCATGGGAGAGAAGAAAGTTGTATAAGGGGAAATCTACTCTCACCGTGTTAGATCTCACCCATTATGTAAGCATTCATGGATCAGCTGCTCTGAGTGAACAAAGCCCTTTCCCCCTGCTTTCCCAGTTCTGAAGATGATTCAGTAATGTGCTGAGCATGGCAGGAGTGTCACAGGCCACAATGAAAAGTCTAGAAGTCCTGATATGGCCCACAGGACTGATGTTTCATTTGTTGGGTGTAGTCTTGGATTCAGCCCTGTAGCTGGATGATCAGGTTTCAACGATGGTCAGTCTTGCACAGCTGAGGCTTGTGTGCCAACTATACCCGTTCTCAGAGGTACATGATCTGGTCACAGTGACACGTACTTTAGTTACACCCCTTTCAAACTATTTTAACAGGCTCTATATGGGGCTGTCTTTGAAAGCAACTCGGAAATTTCAGCTGATCAGAATAATATGGCCAGATTGGGTCCAGTCCATGTGACTCCCTTGTTACACCAGTGTCACTAGCTACCCATCTATTTCTGGTCATGATTTATACAGCCCTGTACAACTTGGGACCAGGCTACCTGAAAGACCACATTCTCCCATGTGAACCTGCCTAGTTTTAAGATCTTCCGAGGAGGCTCTTCTCTGGGTCCCACCAGCATTGGAAGTACATTTGGTTGGGACATGGGAAAGCCTCCTTAGCTCTAGAATGTCTTGCCAAGGGAGACTGGGCTGGCTCCCTCTCTGTTGTCCGACTGGCAGGACAAAATGTGTTTTTATTAAGGCAGGCCTTTAATATGAAGCTCACCTGCATCTGAAGGGGTTTTTATTGGGTTGGGTGTTGCTTATTTTTTCCTTTACTGTTGTGTTTTTAATTTTGTTTTATTTGTTCTTATGTTCTTTGTTTTTAATGTTGCATTTTAATTAAGTTTTTGCTTTAATCACAATTTTATTATCATTACCCGGCTCGAGCATCATTTTTGGTCGAAAGCCAGGGCATAAACTTAATAAATAAAGCCCCACCTTTCTGTACAAAATGCATTTGATGGCTTATACCTGACACTGATGTTGCAAAAAGATAGTATCTTGGAAACACTTGTCAAGTTTTGTCAAAAACACATTCATTGACCTAGCATGATAGCTCAGTGCCCTCGATTTTCTACAATATAATTCTTACATCACAGCCAACGTCTCCCAACCCAATCTAAAGTATCTTACAACGACTACAGAGGAAAAGGAAAATCCCTTCGCAAACTTACTTAAGAAAGACACAAATAAGAAATAATAAGCAAACGCAACCTAATAGGAAGGTTAGTTTAAAGAATATTAGAGATGAGCCAGTCCATTAGTTAGAATGAGATTGTAATAAAAGTCTCTGTTAAAAGAATAGATTTGATTAAAAGTGTATAAACAACAATAAAGGCCACTTCTAGATTAGCAACACTCTTTAAAAATACACCACCATTAAAATATAACTTTAAACAAGTTCTGGTGCATGGGGAATTAATCCAGAAGTATCTGCTGAGACAATGTTACAGTTAAAACCTGTTAAACCTGAACCTTGCTCCAGGGAATTCCAAGGAACAGCCTTTTAAAGCTGTACTATCATCATTACAGGCTACATTGGTTTGGCAGAAAGGTGTGTCTGCTCTTGCTATGGGAATTTACCCTTTTATGATGGCACTAGGTGGTTGTCACAATGATTTGTGGACTGCAACAGCCTATTGCAGCACAGGCTCGCTTTATCCCACTTAGAATGGCAGCACAAGGAATGCACAGAGTTCTCCCAGCTCTTTGCTCACCCTGAGGTCTCAGCATTAGGACCCTCAAGGACCCAGTTCAACAGGGAGCTTTATCACACCAGCATTATACTGTGCAATCACTGTGAATTGCGTGAAAAAGACTCCAAAGTTTTCCAGTTTATAATCTGCTTTTATTGTGAAGCACTCCTATGTATCCTGCTTTAATTGCGCTTCTTAACCAAATAAGAGCAATATTTTGCTACTGGTTTTCGAGTGTATCATTTGTTGTTTTCCGAGCGGCCACTGGGGCGCAGGAGCAGAATTTGAAGAAAAATTAAACAAATGCTTGCATCTGCATAAGCTTTAAAGATAAAGACATCAAAATTGGCACAGTAATAGATATTAAGGAGAGCTTTAAGCACACCAAATTTGAATCAGATCGGGCCATCCGTTGATTTTTTTATGATTTTTTTACATTTCCCCCCTTAAACCCATTTCCTGGGATGCAAAGGATCTTGCCACCCGATAGCAACAACAACATCAACGGTGACAGCTTAGCGCTGTAGGGGATAATTCAAGGGAAACAGGTACGTGGGATAAAGCTCAGGGCCTGGGAACAGCCTTTCTTTTTACACCTAGCTTGCATTAGGCCAGCCGGACACCAGAGGAAACAGAAGCTGGGCTGGGCCAAACATGTGCATGAACAACCTGAAACAGAATAATCAAGGTCAAGTTCTGGGATTGTGACATAGACAGGTTAATTGTCTGCTAAAATAAATGAGCAAAAGATAACTCAGTACCTATGTGCAATTTCTTAAGTTAACAGTTAAATCATATAAACATATATTAAATCATATAAATACATATAAACAATGAAGGAAGAAAAACAGTCAAAAACTTCTGTCCAGGCAAACCAAGCAAAAGTTTTACTTCACATTGGGGTGGGGGTGGGGAGTATCTCCCTTTACCCATTTATCGTAGGAAATTGGTCAAGGAATTGCTAGCCTAGTTGCACCCAGAGATAAAAATGGCAGTTTCTTAAAAGCATTGATCAAAATATTGCTGACGTATGTACAACAAAAAGCACTATTTAAAATGTAGGAGTGAGTTCGGTGCAGATTCTGTGCCACGGCATATCTA
Organism: Elgaria multicarinata webbii; assembly: GCF_023053635.1. Classification (NCBI taxonomy): domain Eukaryota; kingdom Metazoa; phylum Chordata; class Lepidosauria; order Squamata; family Anguidae; genus Elgaria; species Elgaria multicarinata. The sequence continues at coordinate 172,105,500 of NC_086171.1, forward strand.
CTAACCATTGATATTAAGAAATGGGAAGGTATCTTGTATAGCTACATGCTGAGACTGGTTTAATTCGTCCTCATCTTCATCTTCGTCATTATCCTTCTCATCCCATGGAGCTGAACCAGTAGAGCCTGTAAGAAATGCATAAGCTGGAGAATTAGCAACTAATATGGGATTTTATCAGCAAAAGAGATAAATAAAACACAATCGCCATTTATGTGAATCATAGGAAAGCAGCACAGGCTAATTCTTCCAGTAGTACTTTCTAAAATGACATCACTTTCCTGGGGGATTTTTATTCCAAGTGCTGCTTGGCTTCCTTCACAGCTCCAGAAGTAGCACAACCCGTTTTGTGCTTCTCAGTTTATGCTTTCTTTCAATGGCCAATGTGCAAAAGAAATCCCCAGTGAATGCCACCCGATGAAGCATTCATTTCAGAAATAAAGGCATTTTAAAGCACAGTCCTATTCAGGCAGGAGGATCAGCACAGGTGATCTTCGCCTCCCTGTCTTCCCATTCTTCACATTTCACTAGATGGGCATTTTTGCCCTTCTAGCAAGGGCATGTAGGGTGTGGGGAAGAAGCTGGAGTGGTCTGAGAATAGCTCGTATCCCGGCCTCTCCAGTCTCCTCCCCTTCCCGCTCACCAAAATGCCCCCTTTCCCCCTCTCCGAGGTTTTCTGATCTTGGAAAGCAGCTGGCAGAGTTCTTTCTGGGCCGGCTGCGATGGGGCCAGGTCTCCAACTCTCCCTTCCGAGGTCAGAGTGCTGTCTCTGACCTCAGAGGGGGGAATCCCCAGAATCCTATGCTCCTTCCAACTATGTCTAGGGACCACAAGATTGCTCCCTTAAAGACTGCCGCCTTGTTCATTAATTACATTTATTTTTTACTAGTACGCTTGCTTTGGACTGATGTAGTAGAGGAGAAAAGGGGAAAGGAAAGGCATGAAGAGGGCTGGAAGGTATGTGAAGAAATGGAATGCCCTGAACCCAGAAACGCTGTCCTTTCCCTCTTTACTAGGATGAACCTGTGCTTCAAACTTCCTCTACAATCTTTTTTAGACACACACACAAAGATGAGCAATTCAGACTGCAACATACATGTGGTGAATTTGTGAGCATGCAGAAGGGTGACCTAACTCCCTTTTGTGTCAATTGAGTTGAACGAAGGATACCCCGATATGCTTACTCAAATAAAAATGAGTAACCCTGCAGGATTCACTGACAGCAAAAGACGGCTGAATGCAAAAGAACGAGTCACCCGCTTGCTTCCTCAAGCAGCAAAGTCTCACTACTTCTCACCTGGATTAATGATTGCGCCCTGGGACTGTGGGATGTCACACACTTCATAAATTTTAATAGGATTCATCGGCACCTCTTTGGTGCCATCGTACATCAGGTTGAATTCCCGGCTTTTGTTGAGGGCACACCGGAGCTGGGCTTTCCATTTTGCAGGGTCAGGGTCATCAACTCCTTCCTGGTACTTTCCTGTTTCCACAGCCCAAGCCTGGGAGCAAAGTACATCATCCTCAGTTAAGTGCTATCATTATGCCAGCTTCTGTTGAATCGTGTTACCAAAGCAATTCCCGTCTGTCAAATATGTCTATGCAATCAATATTTTTTGCAGGAACCGGCCAACTATTGGGGCCTCTGCTTTCCCCAGTACAGACAAAAACAGCATGAATCATTTTAAGATGATAGACCAATGTTATTCTGAATCAGTAAGGTATACCATTCCTACATGGACCACCTAGTTGTGTCCAAAGAAAGTCAAATCTATGGCAAATGAGGGTTTCATCATTATTATCATCATCGTCGTCGTCTTCGTGGATTGAAATTTCCAGATTTAACTACATAACATTAATTTGTGCATGAATTTTCTAGTAAAATCTGAGATTCCTGTTAACAGAGCAAGCTTGTAAAAATTTAGAATAAGATAGTCTTTTCTAATGCCTTAATTTGCAGATTTTGATCATGTTACAAAATTATTTTTTAGAAACCTCTGTTTCAAATGTTTCCAGTATTAATGCAAATAAAAGTCACTGCTCAACTTTAGCTCATTCTGAGAACAGGTCAATAGTTTGTGAGAACAAGGGTAAAAGCCAAGTAATACAACACGCTAGATGAGTATTGTACAGTGCAATTTTATACAGGTTACTCAGAAGCAAGTCCCATAGAGTTTAATGAGGCTAACTCCAAATGAAGTGTGCAGTGGATTGCAGCCTAAGCTGAAGAACTAGGATGACATGTAATCGGATTTAAGCATGAGAAGAAGTGAAGAGTTAAGTAGTAGATAACAAGAACCTTGAATCTGAAGTTCCTCAGGAGGGAAGCTGCTAGAGAGCTTCAAAGATAAACGTTCAACAACCAGATAAATGGCAGGAAAATTAGTTCTGCTGCAGCACAGAGTGGAGATAAGGTTGGAGTATCTAATTGGGAGAAGGGGATGTTGCATCTGCCAGTTACTTGAAAGACCATCTTGAACGTATGGAGCCATCTTTGCCACTCAGTTCTCCCTGTGTGGCTGTTCTCACATTTGCAGTCCATGCATGTTTCTTCCTCTTTGGATTTTGGGCTCAGGGTTTTGTTCCATTTTCACAAACAAGACTGAATACATGCACAGAGAGATGCATTCCTTTAAGCACTAATCATTTTAATTCAGTGAGCAAAACCTAGGGTGACCATATGGAAAGGAAGACAGGACTCCTGTATCTTTAACAGTTGTACAGAAAGGGAGATTTCAGCAGGTGTCATTTGAATGCATGCAGCACTTGGTGAAATTCCTTCTTCAACATAACAGTCAAAGCTGCAGAAGCCCTGCCTTCTTTTGTATCTGGTCACTCTTTTGTATCTGGTCACTCCACTCCCCTTTTGCCCTGGGAAAGGTAACCAAGGCATTTGTTGTGATGGATAGGTATCACTTGACCATGAAGCGCTCTGGGTGACCATGAGCCAGTTACAAACTCTCAGCCTTAACCTACCTCACAGTTTTTTTGTGTAGATAAATGGGGCGAGGGGCCACAATTGCCTTCCTTTAGCTTCTAGGAGCAAAAGTGGCATGTCTGTAATGTCTGTAATAAAAGACTCTTCCTCAGAGAAAAAGCTGGAGGACCAGGAACCACCAGTAGGCCAGAAGAACCCCAGGCTACCATGAAGCAAGGAGGACAAAGATTCTGTCTCAGAAGCGGAGGCAGAGAAACTTCCAGGCCCTTGTAAGAGATGCTGCTGAAAAGACAGAAACCCAATTGAGCCAGAGGCCTCCTTGGGAGGAAAGGTCTACTCACATGTAGGGGGCTTGCTCACAAGGAGGTCCTTTTCACCTGCAGTTACTAAGAGCTCACAGTTGAAGCTCGGGTGTGGCTCTGACAGCCTCTGCATAAAATCAGCAGTGTAAGGCTAAGAGAGTTGCTGGAAACAATGTTGACTGACCTTCCTAAACTCTGCATTCAGAGGTCAAGACCCATCTTTTTAATTTGGATTTTCAAAAGGTTGTTGTTGCGTCTTTTAAGGCTGTTTTAATAGATCTTTATTTATTTATGGTTTTTGTTTTCTGAATTTGGTGGGTTCCAGAAAGGCAGTACAAAAAGATGATAGAATGAGATAAACAGCAAATACAAATTCATCACTAGCACGGGGAAGTGTAGCAGCAATCTCTATAGCAGCAAAAGCAGGAAGTGCCACCAAACAGCTTCAATTATTGCATGCCACCTGTGGTATTATTTAGTACACCCTTCCTCTGAGTAGGACAGGAGTGTGTGAGTGTGTGTTTTCTGGATCTCACTAGTCCAAGTCCACCACTTCATCTGCTGTGTACCACCCTGGCTCTCCAGTACAGAACTGCATTCTTTGATTACCTTAAAAATGGTGTTCTCCTCTTCATGTTGAGGGCTGTGGCGAGTGGCGTGCTTCCAAGGGATCTGAAATCGCTTGGCATCCCTGTTGAGCCAAACGAGGCCTGGATACATACCACTGTCTACCTGAGCTACTAGCCAGGGTTTCAATCGAACTCTGCGTGGGTGTAATGCCATTATCTGGAGGGGAAGAAACACATGCAAATAGCAAACTAACCACCAAGGGGTTGCAGGAATTTTCATTGTCTAAAAAAGAAAGCTGTAGAAGCCAATTCACTCTACCTACTGAGCTCTGAACAGATTATTTAATCATCCTTTCCAATCCTGGATGCAAGTTACAGCCGCTTTCCCCAACCTGGTTCTTCTCCAGGTATGTTGGACTACATTTCCCAGCATCCTCCAGCCACCAGCCAATGTTGGGAATTTTGGGAATTTTTAAGGCTGCAAAGAGAATAACTTTCTTTGTCAGAAGGGCACTGCCGTACAGGCAGCTACAATACGTGCCTACTTGCCCTGGTTAGCTTTCAACTATAAATGACACCCTTCTCACATTCGTGTGAAGAGCACCAGCCAACAGAATCATCACCAGACCAATTATGACAATGCTATTGGAGACCTATAGCTATAGTTTGGACTGTGGTTTCAAGTCACTGGAAGCCTCCACTTGGCTTGCTTTCCCTTGCCTTCCCCATTCTCCAAGCTTTTCTAGAGCACTCCCTCTTCCAACTCTCATGTAGTTCAGGAGACATCGTTTAAACGCGTCCTGAAAACATGGTTGTTCACCCAAGTCTGGGCTGTAAGTAAATTAATTATACCACTCCATTTTACCACTCCTTGATTTTTTTACTGTCATTTTTAATGCTGTGTTTTAATGTGGTGTTTTTAATATTGCATTTTAATATTGCAAAGCACTGAGAGATTTTACTATACTCAGCGGTTTATAAATGCAATGAATAAATAAAATTCATAAAACTCTACTTTACCAGGCCCACTGTGTTCAATCCCCTCCTTCTTCTATGGTTCCTTCCCTAAACCTGCCCCTCTGTAGAATCATGGCACCACTGCCAATCGCAGCCAGAGATGACTCTGCCTGCCCTTCAGCATTTGGCTGTGTCTGGTAATTCCTGTAAGTGTAAGGGGCTTCATCACCAGCACCACAAAACAATACATTACAATATAGATGATTTGGAGCACATTGCTGAAATATTGGCATTATATATTATAGTTCTGGAGATGCTGCTAGATCTTACTGTTCGAGCCAAGCATTTCATGACTGGAGAAAGAGTCCAGAGATTTTTTTAGAATGTTGTTCTGTGAATAAAACAGGTTTGCAAAACCTAAACTATTTTTTACAGCTTCCCCTTCTTTCAAAATTATAAATAACCTCATACAGTCCATAATAAAATCAAACACCAGATGATCAGACACCAGATCATTCTTGCAGAGAAGGAATCTGTGATCCACAATGAGAGAAAGAATCAATACAACAAAGGGAGTGCTAGAAGATGGAGCTAACACCCACACAATTAGGCCCATGGCAAGAAATGCCACACAAACAGAGTACAGTACTTTGAAGTAGCCCTGTACACCTGGGCAGAAGTGGAGCTTTACTGTCAACTGACTGGGCAGCTATAGAATCCATGTAGCACCACAGGACAATTTTCTCCCAAGACAAATATACCGTCCACCAGGGCAAAGACATAAGTAATCAGTGTACAGATACCTGGAGACATTGGAAAAAATCCTTGGGGGGATCTACACTACTCCTTTAAAGCGCTTTATAACAGTTTTGACAACTGTTGGGGCCCAGGACACACTGCATATACAGTTTTCAAAATGTTTTCAAAGTGCTTTAAAGTGCTTTAAAACAATAGTGTATATCCCCCCTAGTTATTGCTCAGGTGTTGTGTTGTGCCAGAACCATTAATGCTACACCTGTGGACTGAGTGATGTCATAGCTAAGGCACAAATATGCAGCAAGGGAACAGAGTAGTCACAACAGAGCACAGCACATGCCCATGTATCTCTGATTTCACACTAACAAAATGTGTAGGAATACAGAAGCAGTAGAGAAAGCACATAGGAGAGCATGAGAGGAAAAGGAAGAAGTGGTGATGGAAAGCCATGGAAAATAAGCACAAAGTGCAATGTACAGAGACAAGCCCTGGCACAAACATCCAAAAGTGCCAGCTGTACAGAACAGAAAGAAGGGCAGCCGATTTGCATTCTCCTGATTCCCTGTGTGGGTATCCCCCACCTCAGGCCTCTGGGCAGAAATGCTCACTGGACACTTCAGCTCTGTTGCCACCAGCCATGTTGCAAAGAAAAAGCACCCAACACCAGTAAGTGAGGGCTTCAACATGATGGAGAGGGGCAATCAGGTGCTCTCCATATGTCTTGGACTACCACATCCATCATCCCCAGCCAGCATGTCCAATGGTCAGAGATTGTGGGAATTGTCATCCAAAAACATCTGGAAGGTACCAAGTTGCTTACCTCTGCCATACAGTCATCCCTGTATGGTCACCATGGAACCTCCAAAAAGCAGCATTTGGAACAGCCAAACCAACAGTAACCTCATCTGAGGCCTAAGGAGCAAACATTTTCCATCACCATCATCATCATCACTTCCCCTAAGTCTTCATTGGGCTCCTTTTCCAGCAAGAAAAGCCAAGAGGTGCAGATTCTTCAAGTGTCCAAGTGAGAAGATGCACCACCCCCAGAGACGAAAACATCTGGTGCTACCTGCCTCTGGTTGCTAGATAGCACACAATGGCAGGGGGGCGGGGAGAAGGGGGCTACTTTTTCTATAGAGACTGTGGAAACTTTGAAGATCAGTAATTGGAACAGCTGCAGCAGCAGCAATATCTAAGGCCTGAGGAGTGGATAGTTTCCATCATAATCTCCCTGGAGCCATCATTAGTCACCATTACTTTTAAAATAAATCTTATGTTTATTGTGCTCTTCACTTATTGTCAGCAGCCTTGGGCCTGTTAGGCTGAAAGGTGCATTTAAAAACAAAACAGAAAAACCCTATTATTATTCTGTAAGTTATGCTAGCCCAAATGACCAATACAAATAGCAAAATTCTTATAGAATGTAGTTACCAGCCCTTAAAGGTGGTCTGTGCAGGCAACAAATGCAAATCCTTGACCATTTCCTACTAGGTATGGGAGAACAGAACAGGGTGCAAAATATAACACCCACAGGCAGTCCTTTTCCTCCTTGCAGAATACAGCCAGAGGTCATCACGTTAATCCTTTAAGGCTGCCACACAACCGTTTGTTATTTTAGCTGCAACAAGCTAACACATTCATTGTGAGATAAACTTTCTTGCTGCATTCCACCAGGTGCATGAACTAGTAACTTCAGTGAATCAGTATATATAGCATTGAGGAGGGAGAGTAAAACAAGGGGAGGAGGGGTTCGGTTTTTCTTTACCAGATGAAACCAAACAATGCGAAAGATAACCACACAAAGCGCAAAGGAGAAAAACATTTCAAAGGAGAGAAACATCCAATCAGCACGACCTGGACTCACTCCCAACCAGTGATAGATTGGCAAAGCAAGATGTACTCCATGCACAAATACCTAAATGGAGAATATTACTTTCTGTAGGGTTAGCTGTTCTCTGTCCCTATTTGAACCGAAAGCTGATGGTGTCTGTTTTGTCAATTCCAGAGGAGTAGCTGTGTTAGTCTGTTGCAGCAAAAAGAGTGTCCTGTAGCAGTTTAAAGACGAGTACATCTGTTCTGGACTAAGCTTGCATTTCATTTGTTATTTCTATACTGCCCAAAAGCTGAAGCTCCCTGGGTGGTTTACAGAGATTTAAGACCTAATACAATATTATACATAGTATAAAATCATTTACATATAAGCAGACAAAACACACACACACACACACGTATGTATGAACAATTTTAAACAATAAACAATAAGAAAATCCAGGACTTGATTAAAAACATTATCACATGCTGCCTGAGAGTAGAGGAAAGATTTAACCTGGCACTGAAAAGCTAACTATGTTGGCACCAGGCAGGCTTTGTTGGAGAGATCATTCCATAATAGGAGGGCCACCGCTAAAAAGGCTCTCTCCCTTGCTGCCACCTTCCTAGACTCCTTTGGAGGAGGCACCTGGAGTAGGGCCTTTGATGAGGAGCATAGTAAACAGGTAGGCTCATGCAAGGAGAGGCACTGCATCAGGTATTTCGGTCTGAACTCATCTCATGCAGAGGGCTTTTGAAATGAAGCTAAAGGCCTCATGAGGCACTAAGACGACAGGTGTCTTATTTTATTTTATTTTATTTATTACATTTTTATACCGCCCAATAGCCGAAGCTCTCTGGGCGGTTCACAAAAATTAAAATCATCATAAAACAACCAACAAGTTAAAAATACAAATACAAAATACAATATAAAAAGCACAACCAGGATAAAACCACGCAGCAAAATTGATATAAGGTTAAAATACAGAGTTAAAACAGTATAATTTAAATTTAAGTTAAAATTAAGTGTTAAAATACTGAGTGAATAAAAAGGTCTTCAGCTGGCGACGAAAGGAGTACAGTGTAGGCGCCAGGCGGACCTCTCTGGGGAGCTCATTCCACAACCGGGGTGCCACAGCGGAGAAAGCCCTCCTCCTAGTAGCCACCTGCCTCACTTCCTTTGGCAGGGGCTCACGGAGAAGGGCCCCTGTAGATGATCTTAAGGTCCGGGTAGGTACATATGGGAGGAGGCGTTCCTTCAAATAACCTGGCCCCAAACCGTTTAGGGCTTTAAATGTCAATACCAGCACTTTGAATCGGGCCCGGACCTGGACTGGCAGCCAATGAAGTTGTAAAAGGACTGGCGTAATGTGATCTCGCCAGCCAGTCCCTGTTAGTAAACGGGCTGCCCTGTTTTGTACCAGCTGAAGCTTCCGGACCGTTTTCAAAGGCAGCCCCACGTATAACGCATTGCAGTAATCCAAACGAGAGGTTATCAGAGCATGGATAACTGTAGCTAGGCTATCACTGTCCAGATAAGGGCGCAGTTGGTATATCAGCCTAAGCTGATAAAAGGTGCTCTTTGCCACTGAGTTCACCTGTGCCTCAAGTGACAGTTCTGGATCGAAGAGCACCCCCAAACTACGGACCCGATCCTTTAGGGAGAGTGCAACCCCGTCCAGGACAGGGCAAACATCACCTCGCCGGACAAATGAACCACCCGCTAACAGTACCTCCGTCTTGTCTGGATTGAGTCTCAGTTTGTTAGCCCTCATCCAGTCCATTACCGTGCCCAGGCACTGGTTCAGAACAGCCACTGCCTCACCTGGGTTTGATGAAAAGGAAAGGTAGAGCTGGGTGTCATCCGCATATTGATGACACCTCAGTCCACATCTCCGGATAACCTCCCCCAGCGGCTTCATGTATATGTTAAACAGCATAGGGGATAAAATAGAGCCCTGCGGAACCCCATGGCTTAGGAGCCACGGCACAGAGCAATAATCCCCCAGCACCACCTTCTGGAATCGGCCATCCAAGTAGGAGCGGAACCACTGCAACGCAGTACCTCCAACTCCCAGCTCAGACAACCTATCCAGAAGGATACCATGGTCGATGGTATCGAAGGCCGCTGAGAGGTCTAGGAGAACCAACAGGGTCGCACTCCCCCTGTCTCTCTCCCGACAGAGGTCATCCCACAGGGCGACCAAGGCAGTTTCTGTTCCAAAACCAGGCCTGAAACCCGATTGAAATGGATCTAGATAATCCGTTTCATTCAAGAGTGCCTGGAGTTGTCCTGCAACCACCCGCTCAAGCACCTTGCCCAGGAAAGGGATATTAGCCACCGGCCTGTAGTTGTTAACATCTTCCGGGTCCAGATTAGGCTTCTTCAGGAGTGGTCTAATTACCGCCTCTTTTAAAGAGGCCGGCACCACTCCCTCTCTCAAGGAGGCATTTACAACCTCCTGGACCCAGCCGGCGATCCCCTCCTTATTTGATGTAATGAGCCACGAGGGGCAAGGGTCAAGCACACAGGTGGTCGACCGGACTTGGCCAAAAAAGCTTATGCAAAAATACATACTATTATTATTATTATTATTTATTTATATAGCACCATCAATGTACATGGTGCTGTACAGATAACACAGTAAATACGTTAGTCTTTAGAGTGCCACAAGACTCTGTTAATTTTGCAAAGGAATCTCAGCCATTTTGTGCTGGAGTCTCCCTTTAATAGCTTACTGTTAGGACTGGCATAACAAAGAGGACATGATATACATGATTGAAAATAAAAGTAAAAGGCAGCTAGTGCCAGTGAAAAGGCATCCTCTTTCCCTTGTACAAAAGCTGTATAGTATAGTATAGTGGTTAAAAGAACGAGAAGGCTCCAACAGTCAGAATTCTCCCTGGTCTCCAAACCACAAAATGATGTTGCTGAGTGTGTCCATAACAACCCATGAAGTGCTGCCGCTCACTCAAAAACTGGTGGATATCTATGCAGGACCAGGGAGAGGGGTGTGTGTCTGAAGTGTTGCAAAGAGGCACAAACAGGCCCCCTTTGGAAAACAGCCCAGTAAAAACAAATAACAGGGCATGGACAAAACAAATAAGACAAGATGGGAGAGAATAAATGCCATAAAGAGCTGAGTAGACAGCTGAGCCATCTGTCCTGGTACCAACTACTCCAATTGACAATAGCTCTCCAGTATAGCAGGAAAGGATCTTTCCCAATTCTGTCAACTATTAGCAATGCAAAGTCGCAGCCTAGAACTATTGCCCTTCTCCAGCTGGACAGTATAGCCAGAGGTTCAAAGACCCCTGCCCAGGCCTGAAGCCATGGATGCAAGGGAAAGGTGTAAAAATGGCATTTTAGCCAGGACCTGTTGGAGACTACAAAATATCACTATGAATGTACTAAAACCAAGGTGACAGGAATTGTTTTGTTCAGTGATACCTGGAACATAATTCATGACCCCTATGTTTCCACTGCTCCAAAATGGTTAATTATGTTTTGTGTGCTATCCTAGCACAAAAAGAAACTCACTAACATGCATAGGATTGCGCCTTAACTTGTTCAAAGCCACATGATTGTCTTCTGTTTCATATAAACATTCTTATATTCTTTTGATTTACATCCACTTTTTGTCTTCTGTTTCATACAAACAGTCTGGAATTCTTTTGATTTACATCCACTTTTTGAATTAACTTGTACTCAGTTTACAAATTTCACAAAATCCCATGCAAACACAAAGACGTAAGAGCATTAGCTTTCTTTTCACTTTCTAAAAAATGTTCTCCCCTTGTGGTTTCAAAGATAGGTTTCAAAATATGGCCAATGTCTAGAAAAGTCTTAGAAGCACAGAGTGTCTGGATAACATTTCCAGGGGTTAAAACAAGGCAAGGCTTCAGAGGCCTCCATATCTCCCTAGTCCTCACCATGACTAGTAAAAGCAGAACTACACACACACACACTTTGCAAAGTTTAAGGTGGTCACAGAATTCAAGTTGGTAGAGAATTCAGGTTATCAGTGCAGAATTTTGATCCTTTTTTAGCACACAGTATTAAGAAAAATTAAATTGCCTCTCTTAAACCACATACACCTGTTCAAATAAATTCTTAGCACACTGCTTGAACCCCTCCAATACACTTTTTCAGAGTCTGAATGAAACACTTCCTATTACGCTAACCAGTGTCCACAGACCTTCCTTATGCTGCCTTTCTTTACTTTTTCTGTTACAACTGGCTTGAGGTAGAAAACTTTGTATGCTACCTTTCCAAATACAAATATTGCACTCAAAGCAATTCAGAATAAAACAACAAAACTAGAAAACAATCAACAGCTACATACCACTATTCAAAATAGGTCAATATAAAAAAGCTTCAGAAGGAAAATATAATACAACAAATACAAGAAATCTATCCAATAAAATCTATCAAATGCATATAGTTAATCTGATGTATGGATTAAAAAACACTTTCTATTACTTATGTGTATGGCATGCAAATTCAGCCAAAATTATTTAATTGGTTAGGGGACTGAGAGCGTTTCCCACTTTTAATAATTGTTCAGAACTATTAGAGGTGTATGAATTACAATTGCTCAATTTCTTTTTAGAAATGAAAATTGAGTCAGGTGATTCCCAACCTGGAAGAAATATAATACAGACTTAGAACAGAATTTTTACATTGCAATTTCCATTTGTTACACTGGCACAAAATATGTTGCAGCATATTTATCTTAAAATAAGAACTGGTCCCACACTCTACCCTTAAAGTGGGGAGGAGGAAATAACTTCCTCATGAGTAAGAGACGGACAGGTATGCAAAGTAAGGAAGCCATTCAACATTACACAGGACACAGGCACAACTAAATTAGGTACAAATCCCACCTCTTGTATCAAAGCAGTTCTAATATCACTTGTACACCCTCCCACCATTAAAACCAGGCAACACAGCATTGTGTCTGCACTGCTGCTTTCCAGAAGGATTGCAGTTATCCAGACAGGCTCTTCAGATACAAATAGTCTAAACTAGTAGCTTGAAGGCAAGCTGCTCAAAATGCCTTTGATGTGCAATTTTTGTCCTGGGGGGGGGGGGGTCATAGTAAACTGACCCATACTTGAAGAAACCTCCCTCAACATTTTTTATGAGCCGGTGAGGAAATGGCTTGAAGAGGTCATTGCTACTCACTAAGACAATCCTGTCTTGCTTTCCATAAAAGGATGAATCACAATTTCACAGATAAAAGTATGTTTATATGCATGTTCACTAGAGGCAAGATGCAGCCATCCCTAAGTCAGAATTATCTTCTAGAGACTGTAGGAATAGAACTAAACCTTGAAGAATGACAACTCCAATCGCACATGCTAACATTTTAGCACTTCATCCTCCAAAGGTAAAGATAGGGAGAAAATTGGGGCAGTGATTTACCATGGACAGGGACTAGAAGATACAAATAGGACTTAACTGTTTTTCTCCTCAACAGAAACAGTGTGCCTTTGGCAGGATCTACACTACTGCTTTAAAGCACTTTATAACAGCTTTGACAACTGTTGGGGCCCAGGACACACTCCGTATACAGTTGTCAAAACTGTTATAAAGTGCTTTAAAGCAGTAGTGTAGATCCAGCCCTGAACAAGCAGGCAGAAATTCATTTGGTGCAGCACTTCCAAGCATAAAGATGTAATCAGGCATATTGCATTATGCAGAGACTATCACAAAAGAAGGCCACAACACTATTCTCGGGATTGTTTGCTGGGACAAAGGATGATTCTGCCTATTAAAAGTTTATTTAGTAAATATTTATACCTAGGCTAGGAAGTAATGATCAACTTCTCTTTATATTTCAGTTACTATTTTTTTAATATGGATTGTTAAATGTCCACATGTACTTAATATTTTCTGCTTTCAGCTCTATTATGCTACACATACAAATTGGACTAATTCAACACCACATGTAATCCACATAGGGGGAAAGCCATCTTCATTTTAATTAGGCTTTCAAGCCATTGAGACCAAATACATAAAAACAGAAGCCCTTACAATAAAACATATTAAACCAAGGCCTTCAATGAGGCATAAGGAAAGTTGCCAGTCCAGAAATGTGTGTGGTCAGACTAACAAAAATACAAGTTCTCCTTGTTGGAGCTGTATGGGGCCTACTACAAATAGGGCCTTGATCTCAGTTTTAAAACTGGTTTGTTTACTTGAGGGCAATTTGTATAATAAAGCTAATCCAATTTACCAGCCTGCATCAAACACTTTAGTTAACATGATAAAAGGTCTGATTGAATTCAACTGTAAAGACAAATAATGCTGAGGCTACCATGTCTTCCAGGACTCAGCTTTAATGAATGGTCTCAATCCGCTTTGCCAAATCTGGTGTTCTCCAGATGTGTTAGACCAGAAATCCCACCATCCCCATTCAGTATTGGAAATGGCAGGAGTTGTAGTCCAACACATCTGGAAGGCACCAGGTTGGGGAAGGTACTCTCAATTATCATTAAACAAGCGACCCCATCACAGGAGAGACCCAGGAGTTCAGTTCCCAGCCATCTCCATTCCGGTTATATGTCAGAACATGCCGATAATTTGCAAATTGGGGAGAGTCGTAGCTCAGTGGGCGAATGCCTGAGGAAGTTATCAGGTTCGATCCCTATCACCTTAGCATGAGCAAACAACTGCATATAAGGCCATTTCCGATATTCCTAAATTATCTGGAAGCGAAAGACGGCTGAGTTTTAAGGCCGTGGAAATTCCCCACAGCTACAAGGCATCAAAACTATGCACTCCTGTCCGATTTAATATGACTTCCCTCTGCGTAAACACGCTTGGATCATGTCGCACCAGAGTCTGTCCCCCACTGACTTAACACACTAGGGGATGGCTACTTGACCTAAACAAACAAGCAATACAACACAACTGCGTTCAGAAACCTCTGTGGCAGGAACTTTGGAGGGAAATTGAGTAAACCCCACGAGAGATCGGGCGAAAGAACAACTTTCAATCACACACACACACACACACACACACACACACACACACACACAGCGAATGAGCAAGGCGGAAAAGCAAACGCTTTCCCAAGAGGGCGCGCTTAGGGTGAACAGGGTCAAGGCGATTTCTCCAGAGCCAGGAGGGAAGCCGCGGGCGGCCGAGCAAAGGCACGCGAGTCTGGAAGGAGCTGGACCCCCTCTCGGCGCCGCCAAAGGCCCAGGAGTTGGAGAGGAGGCGGGAATCGCCCTCCACGTTAGCCAGGAGGCTGCGCCTACCTACAAGGGACCGTGGGGGGAGTCTTCTTCCACCACCGTGCTTTCACCCCTTCCTGCAGCCCTCACCGCCCCGGCGCTCCTCACCTGGGCGGCAGCCCCCGCTCGGCTCCGCAGCTCGCTCACCTGGGCCAGGTGCGGCGGTGGCTGCCGGGTCCGCCCCACCCCGCCCCTCAGGGCCGCGCAGTGGGGAAGGCGGCCCGGGCCCAAAAGGGGTGTGGACGGGAACGGAAGAGTAGGCGGCAGAAGGTGCATAGAAGCAGAGGGACTTGTGGTAGCGGCTGCGTTGAGGGAGGGCCAAAGAGACAGGCCGTTTGGCGAGGTACATTGCGGCTTGGGAATCTGAGTGGGAGTAAGACAACTGGCAGCCCTGACCGTTGGGCATGTGCAGAGTGCCTTTCTTTTGACTCTGAATAAGCACGAGGAGTCTGCCCGGCTTTACTTCTCCCCCCTCGGTTAAGGATTTGTTACTTCCGACGAGATCGAAGACAGTCTTCGGAATAAATAAGGGCGCAATCCTTGCATGTATAGACAAAAAAGAAAAACCTGCAACTCCCAGCATTCCCCAATCCCTAGCCAGCCATGCTGGGAGGCTTCCCCCCCCCCTTTCTGTCTAAACATGTACAAGATTGTGCCCTAAATCTCTCGACTCGTTTTCCATGAGAAAGAGTTGGCGTCGGTGCAACTGGTTTAACCAGTACGACCCCGTTACCTCACGTTGCTCTGCCTTGGGGGTTCAATACCTGATTTGAGCCAAATAGCTCGTGCTGCTGCTGCGATTTGAATCGCTTTAGAACTGCTCGGTGTTACTCAACATCCTGCGAAAGTCCTACAACTCCCTGCTTTGGTGGACAGTCCACGCTAAGGTGCCCACAACTTCCAGGTGTCAAAACAAAAGAAGGCCCCAATGGCTTAGACCAAGGGGCATCTCTGGCCTACATCCAAACAGGTGCAAAACAGTGGCTCTAGAAGGCAGGTGTTAGACCTGCAGAACTAGTTACTTTCTGCACATGCTCAGCCCTGGAATTTTTCAGTTACCAGAACTGGAGCACATTCAAAAATCTGCTGTTTTCTCCCAGAATTCCTTGACTTCTGCCACTTAATTTTGGAGGAAATTGAAAAAGGCCCTTTCTAGTCCCTATAATGTTCAGCCATTGGGAGTTGGAAGTCTATTGATCTACTGCAAATCACCCAGAGATCTACCAGTAAAGCCCTTCTGTCTTCCCCTGATCTAACCTAGAATCCTGTTCCTAGTACAAAACAGGGCATGAAACATCAAACAATATTTGGTATGCAGAGGTATACTGCCTTTGAATAAGGAGGTTCCATATGCCTTTCATGACTAATAGCCTTTGATAGGTCTGTCCTCTATTATTTTGTCCAACCCATATAAAAATCCACCCAAGCGAGTCATTCTTGCTACATCTTGTGATAGAACATTCCATTACTGTGGTGTC
Source organism: Elgaria multicarinata webbii (assembly GCF_023053635.1). NCBI lineage: Eukaryota > Metazoa > Chordata > Lepidosauria > Squamata > Anguidae > Elgaria > Elgaria multicarinata. The sequence goes on from NC_086171.1 coordinate 172,121,551, forward strand.
CAGCAGTGCATTTTACCAGCTTAGGCTGGTATGCCACTCTATCTGGAGGGGTTGAACTTTGTCTCAGTTATCCATACAGTAATGGCATCCAGACTGGACTACAGTAATGGCCCGTACTTGGGGCTGCCTTTGAAGACAGTTCAGAAATTTCAGCTGGTGCAGAATGTGGCCTCCCAAGTATTGTTGGGGAGGCAAGGTTATTTGATCATATAATGCCTATGCTGTGTCCGCTCCACTAGTTACCCAATGAAAAGCGCTGGGTTTGACCTTTACATCCTTAAATGGCTTGGACTGAATTACCTGAAGGACTGCCTTCACCTGTAGCAGCTTGCCTGCTCTTTAAGAACAGCAAGAGAGCCCCCTGTCATTTCCCCAACCGCACAAGAGAGGACCTCTTGAGTGACCCTGTACCTCTGGAATAAGGTGTCATCGGGGGTCTCCCAAGCTGCATCATTGCAGGAGTTTAAGAAGGCCTTGAAAACACATTATTTACCCTGGCCTTCTCCTGATATGGTTGCTGTTATTATGGCTGTGTTTATTGCTGGTTTTGTTGTTGTTTTCATTGCCATTTTTATTGTATTCTTACTGTTTTTATCATTCTTAATATTGTATCAGTTTTATGTGTTTTATTGTTGTACATTGCCTTGGAAGGGCTTCTGCCCTGAAAGGTGGCCAAGAAATATTTTAAATAAATAAATAAATTATGTTATCTATGAATTATCTGAGGAAGCATTTCTTTTTGTCTATTCTTTTTGTCCAATCAATTTGATTTGATAATTCCTAGTATTCTGATTATTTTTTTAAAACCCAAATTATCCTGCATTTTGGTCCAGCAGGTCTACACTTGGGGTCTCCAACACAGCGCCCACAGGCACCACAGCACTGACAAGGCCAGAATGAGGTGCCCTCCCAGCTATCCCCCCCCCTAAGTGAATGGCTCTCTCAAAGGTTTTCTCAAAGAGGATCACCTTAGCCAACCATCTAAGAGTGAGAAAGCAAAATGGATGTCCCTTGGCAGGAAGTTTCATAGCCTTGGTGCTTCTGCTAAAAAAGCCCTGTTCCAGATTACCACTGTATTTCTCACAGCAGAGCAACATGGAGCAGGGACTCAGAGAAAGTTCTTGCAGTATATTATTATTATTATTATTATTATTATTATTATTATTATTATTTGCATTTTATACCACCCAATAGCTGAAGCTCCCTGGGCGGTTCACAAAAACTAAAACAATTCAAAGTCTAAAACAAACAGTATAAAAACATGATATAAAATACACATTAAAATGAATTAAAATATACCATACATGATTAAAACATCCTGAAAACATTCTAAAATTTCACTGGATAGGCCTGCCGGAATAGATCAGTCTTTATTGCTTTTTTAAATTCTAAAAGACTGTCACGTTGATGAATCTCCTCCAGCAGGCCATTCCACAGTCTGGGAGCAGTGGAAGAAAAGGTCCTCTGGGTAACAGTTGTTAATCTAGTTTTTGCTAGCTGAAGTGGATTCTTCCCAGAGGACCTGAGTGTGGGGGGCGGATTGTACAGGAGAAGGTGATCCCACAGGTAGCCTGGACCCAAACCATGTAGGGCTTTAAAGGTAATAACCAACACTTTGTACTTTGCCCGGAAACTAATCAGCAGCCAGTGAAGAGATTTTAAAACTGGTGTAATGTGGTCACCCCTAGGTGTACCAGTGACCAGCCTGGCTGCGATATTTTGGACTAATTGAAGTTTCCAGACTAGGCACAGAGGTAGCCCCATGTAGAGCGCATTACAGAAGTCGACCCTCGAAGTTACTAGTGCGTGCACTACCGTCTTTAGGTCTTCCAACTCTAGGAAGGGGTGCAGCTGGCATATCAGCCAAAGCTGATAAGGATAGATAAGGCTATGGGAGAAGATGGAAAATTATTTCCTCCATTCACATTATTCATAATCTTATAAACCTCTGTCATGTGTCCTCCATTTATTGACTATTTTTCTAAACTGTTTTTATGCTTTTAAATTTTTGTATATTTGTTTTTAATGTTCACTGTTTTTAACTTTAGTAAACTGCCCAGAGAGCTTCGGCTATGGGCCGTATATAAATGTAATCAATAAATAGCACCAAATGCTTTCTTTGGTTGCCCTTTTCTGTACCCTTTTCCAGTGCGGTTGCTATGATATCCATTGAGATGATGCAACTAGAACAGTCTGGAGTTCCAATTTAGAAAGATCCTTGTGTACGCTTTCACCATCTGCTTTGAATTTCACTATCCTGAATCACTGGGCATAATCTGCCAATGTGTCTACTTCCCTTCACATCCTTGACTCCAGATCAGTGATGCATAAGAGTGTCATCACACGAGGGTAAACCACTTTTGCTTACCGCCGCTTCTCCGCCTACGCGTATGTCCCTCATTACTTCCTCTTTTGAAAGAGGAAGTAAACAATGTGCACGTGGCCCGTTCAGAGGGTTGTTTTGATTGCACTGCTTCTCATGCACACAGAAGGAGATAGCGGCAACTTCCGTCTTTAAAATACTGGGGTGGCTTTTTGTGGTGTGAAGAAGGCTAAAAGGAGCAAGAGGCAGACAACGTCATGAGAGGGACCCACAAAAATCCACGAGTGCCCAGTAATGAGCATGCAATAAAACACTCGTCTGATGGAGCTATAAGTGAAACAGTACCAATCCCAATCTTTGGAGGATCCTATTGCTTATTTCCCTTCATTAGGAAAATTGTGCTTTTGACAGAAGTGCAAAACAGTTTGGGGTATAGAGCATTTCTAACAAAATCCTCTCATCAGTCACACAAGGATAATTCTTCTGGAGAAATGGAGGATGAAACAGAGGAGATGCATGTAACAGTCTCCCAACTTTTGTAAAAAAATTGAATGGAGGAAACACAATGGGAGGAACTGCTGAATATTTACTCCTGCCCCTGTATAAGAACATAAGAAGAGCCATGCTGGATCAGACCAAGGGTCCACCTAGTCTAGCACACAGTTCACGTAGTGGCCAACCAGCTGTCAACCAAGGACCCACAAGCAAGACACAGTGCAACAGCACCCTCTTACCCATGTTCCCCAGAAACAAGTATATACAGCCTTACTGCCTCTGATACTAGTGGCTGCAATTTTTTTCACTCAAATTGCCATCCTCCCCAGGGTGTTTTAAACTCATATTACAATATGTATTTGTTTCTCTGTACAGAACCCATATGCGTGTATACGTACAGCACTCCCTCCTCTTTCTATCTCATGCCTACAAAAGCTCATGCAATTATGTGGCTGCAGCCCTGTACACACTCACCTGAAAGTAAGTCCCACAGAACTCAATGGAACTTACTTCTGAGAAGATATGCAAAGGATTGCACTGTGACATTATTTTATGTTTTCATTTTAAGTCGACTTGGGGGCCCTATTTGGGTCAAAGGAGGACTCAAATTTAGACATACATAGATATTAAAATGAATGTGTTAGTTTTTATAGTTCCATAAGACTGTGTTACTGTTGCTTTTCTAGAATTAATAAAGGTATTTATTTATTTATTACATTTCTATACCGCCCAATAGCCGGAGCTCTCTGGGCGGTTCACAAAAATTAAAAACATTCAAAGTATAAAACAACAGTATAAAACCATAATATAAAATACAATATAAAAGCTCAACCAGATAAAAACAGCAGCAATGCAAAATTACAAATTTTAAACACCAAGTTAAAATTTATTTATAGACTGTTAAAATGCTGGGAAAATAAAAAGGTCTTTACCTGGCGTCTAAAAGCATATAATGTAGGTGCCAAGCGAACCTCCTTAGGGAGCTCATTCCACAGCCGGGGTGCCACGGCCCTCCTCCTGGTAGCCACCTGCCTCACTTCCTTTGGCAGGGGCTCGCGGAGAAGGACCCCTGAGGATGACCTTAGGGTCCGGGCAGGTACATATGGGAGGAGGCGTTCCTTCAGATAACCTGGCCCCAAGCCATTTAGGCATTGGATACCAAAGATGGAGATAATGGATTATTATATTTGAGTAGGCTTAATTGCATGTGCCAATGACATTGTCAGCCAATGTGAAAAAAGAGGTGGGTAGGAAAATGTTCACGCACGCACGCACACACACACACAACTATGATAAATAGGCTTTCTTGAAACAACAAAATTTGTATTTTAGTTGGATGAAGGCAAGCCAGCCAGCTACTTATTAAATAGCCTTTATCCATAAAGCAGCAAACTAAATTATTTATCTTTGTTTTAGCACCTTCAGTAGATCCACGTGATGTGCTAGTTGATTTATTGTTGTTATTTTTATATTGATGTCAGCTGTTCTGAAAGTCTTCAGAATGAAGTATGCAACTATAAAACACTTGCTTAATATTTATGGGATTAAAATACTTTCTAACATTCCCTTTCCATATATTTTCATACATGTGTAACTTGTGAAAGTGCCACAACACTTAAAAGAAAATGAAAATGAAGAGCATCCCTTCCATTTCTGGTCATTTTACGGTGACACATTGCTAATTTCTATTCTTTGTGTGCAACATGCTATAATCTGAAAACGTCATAGAGTAGTTTCTGGGTATGTTTGAATAATGAATGGTTCCTGACTTGCTTGGATTAAAAAAAAAAGTTGTCTTCCTTTGATACTATGCTACTTTGATACTATGCTACTTTGATACTATGCCCTTTGATACTATGCTATATCTGGGCCCACATTTTTCAGCTAGGTAATTTGTTTAAATGGAATCAAGGCATGCTGTTTTTGCTAATAAAAGAATGTTTAACAATGCAATCCTATCCATATCTAAAGTTCCACTGAGTTTTATCCCGTTTACTCCATTGTAAGTGGGCATAAAATTGCAGCCTAAGTTAAAATGAAACCCTACACACACTTACCTGGAAGTAAGTCCTATTAAACTCAGTAGGATACTCCTGTGTACTGTTATACTGTTGTTGTTTATTCGTTCAGTCGTTTCCGACTCTTCGTGACTTCATGGACCAGCCCACGCCAGAGCTTTCTGTCGGCTGACGCCACCCCCAGCTGTTATACTGTTATACTGTTACTCAAGGCAAACTTTCTCTTGGAAAATTGGAATGCAATCCACAAATCTTTTAAAATGGCTTTGAATAAACAACAATAATTAATCTAGTATAGTCAATAGGACCAGAAAACCCACCTTTTAATTTGGTATAAAGTACTTGTGAATGTTGTTTGTGCCCTGCAGAAAGAGTGACTATTTTAATTTAAAATAGTCACTACTGATTAATGTTGGTTTTTCATTCAATTTAAAGTCTAGGGAATGCACACACACACAAAAAATAGTTTTGCATAAATTGTGATCATGCCCATAATCATTAATATAAAAAAACATTTCAGATGAAACAGATTTCAGTTTTGTTTATAGGTGAAAGGTGCTTCTAGACATCACTTTCTGCCATTAAACCGGATATATGGGAGAAAGTATAATCAGGAAGAAAGTATCGTTATTATTGTAGTAAAAATAAAAAAGGAAGTACTAAGTAGTGTGTGGGTTGTTTGCTATATTGATGAAACAATAGTCATACCACCTATTCCCAAGGTAGGAAACTTGGTGCTCTCCAGATGTTATAAACTATAACTCACATAAATCTCAGCTAGCATGGACAGTGGTCAAGGATTATGGGAATTGTAGTTTAAAACATTACGTTTTTATCGTGCAATCACCCTGCCTCATTCCCAAAAATCACAGGGAGTCCAGATGATGTTGTCCTTCACCTTGTAACCATCCCATGTCTTCCCAGTGCTTCTTCCATTCTTTTTCTTTCCACAAAAAAAAATCCATTAAGGATGAAAATACAAAATAGCTGAACAATGTCTTCTCATTGCTGACCCAGCATAAGCCTTCTTCTTATGTTCCTATGCAGATTCAGCGTATTGGTTACTTACAAAGCTGTTTGGAAGCACCTAAAGTCAAACATCCTAGTTCAAAGGTAGTTCTGGACAGTATTCTATTTTGTGGTGGTTGTTATTCTAACTAGTTTAGTTTAACTCAAACCAGTTTTGGCAGCCCTATTCACTTACATCGATCGTTCAGCTTGCATCCCAGAAGATTGGGGACTTGCAATTATCATCCCAATATACAAAAAAGGAAAAGATCGGACCCTGCAAATTACAGACCCATCAGCCTTTTAAGTATAATCAGTAAACTGTATGCCAGCCATCTTCATGAAAAACTAGTTATGTGGCTGGATCAAGAAAACATTCTAGAAGACGAACAGGCAGGATTTAGGTCTGGGCGATCTACTATTGACTAAGGCTTGGTTCTCCAACACCTGGTTGAAAAATATGCATCAAAAGCTAGAGGAGCTCTCTATGCAGCCTTTATTGATTTCAAATCGGCCTTTGACCTAATTTCAAGAGAGAGGTTATGGGAAAAATTTGCAGATACAAATATTGATAGACGTCTCTTAACTCTCATACGCTGCTTATATGAGAACACTTATCTTCGGATAAGTTGCGATCGGGTGGGACACCTAACTGATCAAATCCCAACTTTTAATGGAGTAAAGCAAGGCTGTATACTTGCACCTACTCTTTTTAATTTCTATATCAATTCATTAGTTAAAAGTGTGAGGGAAGTATGTTCCCATCCCCCAAAATTGGCAAATAAGCCCTTGTCAGTACTTCTGTATGCCGACGATGCTGTGCTGCTTTCCTTAACAAGTGTAGGACTAAGACGTCTTTTAAAAGCGTTAGATCTCTATTGTAAAAATGAATTACTGTTGATTAACCATCTTAAATCTAAGGTTATGGTTTTTTCCAGAAGAAGGTTAAAGCATAAATGGCAGATTAACAACCATCCCATTGAACAAGTTTCATCCTTTAGATACTTGGGTATATCATTTCATTCTTCTGGCTTATGGAGTTTGCAAACTAAAAATGCAATTGAGAATGCACAGAGAAGCATCAAGGCTCTCCTCTGCTTTTTCTATACGAAAGGAGGCCAATATATTCCCTCAGCCATTCAAGTTTTCAAGGCGAAGGCCATCTCCCAGATGTTATATGGATCACAGTTGTGCGCATACAAAAATTTTGCCCCCTTTGAAGTCACTCAGACTAAATTTTTGCGTTCAGTTTTGGGAATCCCAAGTTGTGTTCCAAATGTAATTGTCCGTTTAGAGACAGGGCAAATTTCTATTGAGGCCTGTATATGGATCCTTAGGATTCATTACTGGCTGAAGCTGATTTTCTCCCCAGTGGGCCTGGCCCCACTGACATTAATTGATACATTCCAGACAAAATGGAAAACTGCACTATATGAAAAACTGAGAGTTCTAGGCTTCTCACCAAATGCCCTAGTTGCTCTTGGTTTTGAAAAAGCTAAAATGACAATTCAACAACGTATTTGGGATATAGAATTGCAAAATCATTTGAGTTTGGCTTCAAGGTATCCTGAATTTAGAGATAATGGGAGGATATTTGCTTATGCAAAATATCTGGTGGACTTGAATATTCCTAAATTCAAGAAAGCTTTCACTCTGGCCAGGTTTAATGTTCTACCTTCAGCCCTTTTGGATGGAAGGTTTGGAAATGTACCCTACCAAGAACGGGTATGTCCCTGTGAGATGGGTAAAGTGGAAACAGTAGGCCATGTTCTGCTGTATTGTTCCTTTTATCAAGATCTACGCCAAACATTTATAACCTCTATCCTGCAGCGAATTCCCGGTAGATCAGATGAATATTACATAAAACATCTTCTATCAGATCAGAATCCTCAGATTACTCTAAAAGTGGCCAGTTTTTGTGCGGCTGCCATAAGCCAACGGAAATTAATGTTGAAGAATTTTATTGCATCTTAGACTAAGGCTGAGACTGCCACGTTTTATGGATTTTATGTATGTATTTTATTGTATATTGGGGGTTTTATGGATTTTATGTATGTATTTTATTGTATATTGGGGTTTTTAATATTATTATGATGATGTTTTCTATTGTGCTGGTCTATGACCGAAATAAACAAACTTTGACTTTGACTCAAACCAGGCCACTGTAAGTTTATAATACTAAAGTTCCTTAAAATATTATGCTAATATATTCTTTTGCACTAACCTCTGGTTATGAACAGGATTAAAACTCACAAAATCCAGATCTTCCCAAAGAGAATCAAAATGCTCCAGATGCTCTTTCTTCCCTCATATCAGTATTCCAGAAGCATACCTTTACTGCTAACTGCAGCGCAATGTATTCTTCCCTCCGACACGTTTGCTGACTTCATACTAGAGTGTGTCCTTGATATGATTCCTCACTTACTTTACCTTCTTCTAAGGTGGGGAGTGATGACTCAGTAGTGAATCTTGGTTTCGATAGAGCAAGTTATACACTATAATTCTATGTAAGTGAATCAGAAAAGAGGGAAGGGATTCCCCTTTTCTTTTCTAGTGTTGCTAATTTTAGAAAGTCAGACTTATGCCCATTGCTCAAAGCTATGCCAGTGTTTCGAAATTCATCCACCTTTCTAAACTTTTCAACAATAATAATGAAAGCAGGATATTTCTCTTGGGTTCTCATATCTTTTTACAACTGTTACCATCATATTTCTTTGTTCCACCACTGAAATACAAGCACTTCTGAGTTAAAACGTGAAGTAAGGGTATTTACAATCTCTAAAAAACACCAACACAAAACTAGTTGCAAGCCCTTTCCAAAAGATTTTAAAGTCCGGATATCTCTTGCCCCTTCCCCCACTCCCCGCCTCGCAATTTATCTCTGTTTCCTGCTAGCATTGAATCAACGCCATTGGGCACAATGTCCCATCACCATAAAAAGGAAGTATACTGCAGGAAGTATAGCAGTACTGTAGGTAGGAATAGCCATCCTCTTGTTTATTGTGCTGTGTTGTTCTTAAATCAGTATAGTACCCCAGTGCTAGAAATACAGATACACAATTTAACAAAATTAGGCAATTTGACTTCACTGGGATTAAAGAGTCCTAATTCTGTGTTCTTTGAAAGCAGTGTCCACAAGCCGTTTTGTGTGTACTTTTAATTAAATTGGGTGTGTGTGTGTTACAGAATGTCCAGGTGATTGCGATAGGATGATAGTGGTATTGCTATGAACTTTTGTTGTTTAAATGGATACTGTTTTATACTGTTGTTTTTCTATTTTTTTGATGTTTTTAAATTTTGTATACTTTTTAATGTTCACTATTTTTAACTTCTGTAAACTGCCCAGAGAGCTTCGGCTATGGGGCGGTATATAAATTTAATAAATAAAAGAGGGGAACGGGGTTGCTGAAAGGAATGGGCACACCAGCACACCTGAGAAAACAGCATTCCCTTCTTTTTTGTCAAAATTCTGCGTGAACTTGATCTGAAGGCCAAACTGGACATCACATGAGAACTCCAGTTATTGGGCAATCTAAAAGTATAAGGAATCAATGAATTAGTGAAAAGTTCACGTAGCAATCTCCCAACTTTAAGGAAAAGCATCTGCAAGAGGCTGACAGGATAGATGGATGGGTAGCTGTTAACTGTTTCCTTTCTGATATGGTTTTTGTTTTGTTTTTAACCCTCTGACTTGCTTCTCAGTGACATGTTTAGACATCTAGTTTTGTCTAGTTTAGTCCAAATTATATGGAGTCAAAGTCACACATGCATTTTACAGTATCTATTGCAAAGTAAGTCCCGTTGAGTTCACTGCGTCTTATTCCTGGGTAAGTGGGTAAGGGATTGCAGGCTTATAGTGTTTTAGGGTGTGATCCTATGTGTGTTTACACAGAAAAAAGTCCTATAACTCAGCATTTCCCAACTAGTACGATTGGTTGGAGAATGCTAGAAGTTGTAGGACTTCTTCTGTCTAAACATGCATAGGATTGCACCCTGAATTTATCATTTGGTAGTATTTCTCTGTTTCATGTAATGTGCATTATCACCACTCACAAGATATGCTTTCCCCAATTTAAAGGTCACCATGCAGACTCCAACTAGTCAAGAGGAAACTATCCCTATGTTTGCCTCTGCTCCATGATGGAAGCATGTTATCCAAAACAGTGCAGGAACCTGAAATGCAGTTGTAAACCAAGCTTCCTGTATGGTCATTAATTCATGTAAAAATCTGGTACAAGCACATTTAAAGCTGCATTTTCTGTCTTTGACACATGCACACCAACAACAAGATGCAGGCTCAAAAGTGTTCTACATGGCACATGTGCAGTTCATCTTACACCTTCTAAACTGTTACATCGAGCTTTCCTATATGCTGCCAAGCTACAGACGGAATGCCTAGAGCTCTCTTCCCCTTCTCATCTTTCTTTCTTTCTTTCTTTCTTTCTTTCTTTCTTTCTTTCTTTCTTTCTTGTGTTCAGTAGTGTTAAACCTATTTAATGTAGATCCCCAGCAGATGATTCGGTCCCTGTTGCAGCCACTTCCTGCATTTCCTTCAGGCCTCAGTGCAGCTGACATGTGGGAACATGCTGTGTGAGTAGTCTAAAGGAAAATGAGTAACCTGCCTTGTTGAATCTTCTCAGGTTCTCAAATAGGAAATATCTTTGCTCTCATCACAGCATATATAACTCAGTCAGGACAGCATATGATTGGATAGAATGTGCTCCTTTGCACCTTAGTTACCGAAGGTAGTTTTCAGTGTTCCATCTATCAAACATGTTTCCTTTCCCTTTTTGAGTAACATCTTCCACTCCCATACAGTTTAATTATAAAATTTAGCTTTATAAACCTGTGTGCTACAGGGGAAATACTATTTTAATTTCTGGGAAACTAACACCAACATATATCAACTAGTCAGTAACACATGAGGTATTTTGTACAGGAAGAACTGAATCTAAGGCTGTATTTATTGTTTGTTTGTTTGTTTATTACATTTATATCCCATCTTATTTCCTCCAAGGAACTCAAGGTGATATACATAATCCTCCTCTCTGTTTTATTCTCACAACAACCCTGTGAGGTAGGTTGGACTGAGAGTCTGTGACTGGCCCAAAGAAACCCAGGCCATAGCTAGACCTAAGGTTTATCCCTGGATCGTCTAGGGGTCAAACCTGTTCATCTCGGTGACACACAGGGGATCCAGTGCTCAGGCAGGGGCGAACCCTGGATGATCCCAGGATAAACCTTAGGTCTAGCTGTGGCCCAAGTGAGCTTCCATGGCCAAGTGAGGACTATAACTGCGATCTCCTGACTTCTAGTTTAACACTCCTGCATCTACACCACACTGATTCTAATTCTATCCAAACTTGTTAGGGACTAAAGCTGCAATCTCAATAGACTTCCTTGGAGTAAGTGCCATTAAACACATTGGGATATACATCTGAGCAAACACACATAAGATTGCACTGTACGTATGGCATAGCAGCATGGGCCTCTTTCTACATATCTCAGTGAGACACATTTGGCACCTAAAGAACAGCTTGTTCTGATCTCCTTTCCATCTGCATATTACAAAGAACTACATGTCAATGAATACAGAATTCTCAACGCCCGCTCTGCAGCATCCAGCTCAGCTTACCCATCGTCTTCACATCATAACGATATGTGTTTTTCTTCCCCCTGCTCTACAACATTGGCTGCTGTCAGGGGTAGGAATTGCACATGAGGTAATGTGCAATGAGGTAAGTCGAGCTGGGCATTATGGAGGGGGAGTGGAGAAAACTCAAGGTGCAGAAAACAGCAACCAAAATTATCGGGACTAGAGAGCTTCCCCTATGAGGGAAGTCTAAAGCATCTGGGGTGTTTTAGTTTTTCAAAATGGAAACTAAGGGAAAACATAATGGAGGTTTATAAAATTAAGCATGCTGCGGAGAAAGTTGATAAACAGATGTTTTCCTCTCTCCCTCACTCATATAATACCAGAACACCAGGCCATTCCATTTAATTGATTGATGGTAGATATAGAACAGACAGAAGAAAGTTCTGTTTCAAAAAAGTACATCATTTATGGAATTCACTGCCACAAGATGTGGCGAGGACCGGTACGTTAGCTGGCTTTAAAGATTAGGCAGGTTCGGGGTGGACAGCAGTGGAGCTGGTGGCTCTGATATCAGTGGGGTGGTGAATCTGCTCCTGGTTTGAGTCAGAACCAGCCAGAACGCTAAAGGAGCTAGCTCCTTTAGAGTTCTGACTGAGAGCTGGAATGGATTCACCGCCCCATGACATCGGAAATACCAGGCTTCACTGAACAGGTCTGCCAAGAGATTTTAGCCATGAGGGCTATATGGAATGCTACGGTTCAGAGTTCTTTGAGTTGCTAGGGAGTAATAGCAGGACAAATAATAATAATAATAATAATAATAATAATAATAATAATAATAATAATAATAATAATATATTTCTTACCCGCCTCTCCCTCCAGATTGAGGCGGGGAACAACACAGAATACTAAAATATTATAAAATACATAAAACTTATTAAAACATATAAAACCAATACATTGTTAAAATAACAGCCAGACTTCTTAAAATTCGACTGGGTAGGCCTGCTGGAAAAGATCAGTCTTTATAGCTTTTTTATATTCAGGAAGATTGTTGAGTTGCCTTCCTGCCCAGCTTGAGGGCTTCTGGAGGCATCTGGTTAGCCACTTTAAGAGACAAGATGCTAGACTAGATGGATCTTGATTTGATCCAGCCAGCAGTGTTATTTTTAGAATCTTACATCTAGTGATTGAGCCCAGCCAGGAGAAAAAATGGCTTTAAATATGGTTCTGCCCTTGGGTTGCCTTGTTCTGAACTCAGAGTTACCACCTTCATTGGCATGTAGGTCTACCCTGTTGATTATGGTAATGATATTGATTGATTGATTTAGGTAGGAAGAATCAGATGCACAAATACAGGATGAGTTACCTACATTGACAACAGTACATGTGAAAAGGATCAAGGGGTTTTAGTAGACCACAAGCTAAATATGAGTCAATGGTATTATGCAGTGGCTAAAAAGGCTAATATAATTCTAGGCTGTATCAACAGCAGTGTAATGTCCATATCACTAGACTTATTGATACCACTCTATTCTGGTTTGGTCAGACCTCACCTGGAGTACTGTGTCCACTTCTGGACACTAGAGTTTAAGACGAGTTTCAACAACTGGAACATGGCTAGTTGAGAGTGATCAAGACGGTGAAGAACCTGGAGACCAAGTCCTATGAGGAAAGCCAGAAGGAACTAGGTATGTTTGACCTGAAGAAGAGACATGTATGTGGCAATGTGAAAGCCATCTTCAAAGATTTGAAGAGTGGTCATACAGAACAATGAGGGGCCAAATTTGTTCACTGTTGCTCCAGGCAGCAGGGCCTGAACCAATGGGTTCAAATTATGAGAAAAGGGATTTTGACTAATTATTAAGACCTATTTGACAGTGGAACAGATTGCTCTGATTATGGTGGGCTTTCCTTCATTGAAGGTGTTTATGTAGAGGCTGGACAGCCATCTGTCAGGGGTGCTGTAACAGTGTATTTTCTGCTTTGATGGGGTTGAACTAGATGATCTTTGAGGTTCCCTCCAATTCTATTATTCTGTGACCATAGTGCAATTAGTAATGCTATCTGCACCTCTAAAGAGATTTGTTTCTTTTTCCAGCATCCAAGTAGTTGTGCCTCTGAAATGTCAATGGGATAGATGTAACATATTATAATAATCAAAAATTGCTCCACAGAGCTGCAGGAGGAAAATGACTAATATTTTCAAATCAGCAGGGTAAAGGACCCTGAGTAGTAACCACAAGAGCATTCACTTTAGTAGCTGCATCAGTATTTTAAAGTGCTACTTGTTCAATTAGCAGAGCATTCCCCAACCTGATGCCCTCCAGATGTGATGGACTACATTGCTCATTATCCTCCCTCCAGAATGCCTGGGGAGGTTTGGAATTGTAGTCCAACACATCTAGAAGGTGCCAGGTTGGTGAAGGCCGAGTGAGCATAAGGAAGCAAAATTATTTCTTCCACATGATATATTTGTTTCACAATAAACATAACAGCTATTCTGTCTTCCTGGGAACAAATCATTAGAATCCAAAGCTGAAAAACAAAGTGATGCACCAATGATCTGGGCATGTAAGGTCTTGTTTCACTTTCTTGTTAGTCACATTTTACAACAGAGCAGGTTTACTGGCCCCAGGACTTAGTAAATGGCAGATCTTAGTACACTGCTGCCTCTCCCTATTTTCTGCTCCCATCCGCTAACAAAGAAACCTTGGACCTGCCCCCCTCCCTGCCCACCTTGTCAAACCAACTCGAGTGATGCCACCGCTGTAGTAAAATGATTAGCACAGCAATCAGAAGTGGGATGGGGTGGGCAAACGCTGGGACAGATGGTCTGCCACTTCCAAAGCCCCTGCCAGTTCATGCCAGCCGCGCCTGGAGTGTGGTGGGGGAGAGGGGGATTTGACCGGGCTTTTCAGTCCAACGGATCTTTATGTTTTGGAAATCACTCCCTTCCCATTGAATATAGTGGAGGGAATTAGCTATGCTGCTCTAGGCTGGCATAGCTGAGAGGGCTGATCAGGGAGCCTCTTGATGGGTAATGAAGAAGCTTCATCCAACAGATTCAAAGCCACCCCTGCCCCCAGAACACTCCTGGTTGGTGTGTACCAGTGGCAGGTAAATCTTCGCCTGCAGAGTCTTCCACAGGTATAACAAGGCCTCATCCCCACCCACCCTATCCTATTCCCTCCAGCTTGTTAATCTGGGCATTAGGCTTGCACCACGTAAACTAATGTTGGGAAATGTGTATAAGAAAGGAAAAATACCTTTCAAGTGTTTATATTTTCTTCTGAATATCTCTGGATCTTGCAATTCACACACACATACACACACACACACACACACACACACACACGATATTCATCCCACTAACTAAATAGCAGTGTAGTGAACGGAGAGTCTTGTGGCTCTTAAGTGAATTCTAAAAGCTATGTAACTTGGGCCGGATCTACACTACTGCTTTAAAGCGCTTTATAACAGTTATAAAGCGCTTTAACTGCTTTAAAGCACTATAAAACTGTTATAAAGCGCTTTAAAGCAATAGTGTAGATCTGGCCCAACTCTGTGGTGGTGTTTTGCATACGTTGTGCATTTATTTATTTTTCCTTGGGAGGGATACTTAGAGATGGGCTTGAGTGGAAGAGGGAGCTGGAGAAAAGGGGGCCGGTTAGAAAGGGGGACTGGAGCAAAACTTCATACAGTGTGTGTGTGTGTGGTGTGGTATGTGTGTGTGTTTGCAGGGAAAGATAGGAATACTGGTGGTCCAGCATTTACTTTAATGGATCACCATTTGGCAATATTGGACAGAAACAGTGTAAAATAGGTTAAATCTCCTCTACCGCTCCCCACCATTAAGGCCCTGATTTGGCCTGAGGCCTTACTCTAGCGTGTAAGAGGAGTGTGCCCTACTGAGAAGCAGGGTACTAAAGGTGCTTCCAGATGGAGAACTGTTACCATTCAGAAGGTATTGTACAGCAATACCATTCTATTTTTCTTTCATGGATTTTCCGTGATAAGAAAGAAGTCAGAAGACATGGTGGGAAAACACAGGAGGGTTACGAGTGGAAGACAATGATGTCTGGACCCCCGTAAAATTCCTTGAATGAGTCAGAGTGATGGCGCAATAAAAGCATTGGCTGGAAGCACCCTGAGAAGCAGCTTTGAATTTTTGATAGCAGAGTAGAGTAGGTAGCTGAAAGAGTAGAAAGAAACATGATACTGAGGAAATGGAAAAGTGGAATGGGCAGTCAAGCAAAATTTGGATTCTGGGCTGTGGCATGGGGAGAGGAGAAGCGATGAACCAAATGGGCCAAAGCAATTATAGGAATAAGAGAAGTTATTATTATTATTATTATTATTATTATTATTTATTTATATAGCACCATCAATGTACATGGTGCTGTACAGAGTAAAACATGTATTCATTTTCAAATACATCTACCACCCTCTCTGGCTTCAATATGATTTCTAAAGGCAAAAGTCACATGTGGATTGAATCTAACCAGCCCAATATTTCTGTAGAGTTTTCTAGTTTTTATAATATATCTAGAGGGTTTTTTTACTTCATTAGCTCATCTTTGTATAAGCTGGCCTGTGGAATACGCAACTGTGGTGTAGTGGCTAAAGTGTCAGACTGTGAGTCAGGAGATCTGGGTTCTAGTCCCCACTCGGCCATGGAAATCCACTGGGTGACTTTGGGCCAGTCACAGACTCTCAGCCCAACCCACCTCACAGGGTTGTTGTTGTGAGGATAAAGTGGAGAGGAGGAGGATTATGTATGCCGCCTTGGGTTCCTTGCAGGGGGAAAAAGGTGGGATATAAATGCAATAATAAATATAAATGCAATAATAAATACAATTCCTTTGTGCCTTACTATTATAGCAGGACGGAGACCATTGTTTCCTATTAACACTGTACCAATCCTCTTAGAATGGAATCCTATCTGCTTCTCAGGAGGGCTCAGGCACATTTATAGCAACAGGTCATCTGTTTCCATTTGACATGAGAACACAGATTTGGGCCTGGGTGCCAGAGAATAACAATGGATTTTATTTTTTTAAAGGGACAGTAACAGAAACACGGGTCCCACCTACTGGACTAAAATTGTTGATTTTCAGTTTTCTTATTTGACTCTTCTCTGCATAATGCATAACATACACAAAAACTGTCTTTTATTAGGGTTCATGTAAGATTTAGTCTTCATAACTTTTATTTATTTATTTATTTATTTATTACATTTCTATACCGCCCAATAGCCGAAGTTCTCTGGGCGGTTCACAAAAATTAAAACCATAATAAAACAACCAACAGGTTAAAAGCACAAATACAAAATACAGTATAAAAAGCACAACCAGGATAAAACCATGCAGCAAAATTGATATAAGATTAAAATACAGAGTTAGAACAGCATGCACTTATACTTTATATACCGTGATGTCGTCGGCAAAATTAAAATGGTTAACCATATATGCTGAGATCTCATTGAATTGTTTTATCATTACCTGTTATGCCTTCAGGTATCTTCCATTACCATCTGTCATAGCTGCTGTTTGTATTTGTTACTTACAGTACTTGTTTATATATAATTAAATAACAAACGCATCTTACTAGTAAATGCAAATAACATTCCACTGCAGAGGTTCTAGTGTTTCATCACCTTTGCATCTATATACATAGTTTTTTCTGTCTGACATCTTCTTTCTATTTTGGGCTGCATTAATAGAAGTATATCTTCCAAATCGCATGAGGTACTGGTTCCTCTCTATTCGGCCCTGGTTCGGCCTCATCTAGAGTATTGCGTCCAGTTCTGGGCTCCACAATTCAAGAAGGACGCAGACAAGCTGGAGCGTGTTCAGAGGAGGGCAACCAGGATGATCAGGGCTCTGGAAACAAAGCCCTATGAAGAGAGACTGAAAGAACTGGGCATGTTTAGCCTGGAGAAGAGAAGATTGAGGGGAGACATGATAGTACTCTTCAAATACTTAAAAGGTTGTCACACAGAGGAGGGCCAGGATCTCTTCTCGATCCTCCCAGAATGCAGGACACGGAATAATGGGCTCAAGTTACAGGAAGCCAGATTCCGGCTGGACATCAGGAAAAACTTCCTGACTGTTAGAGCAGTACGACAATGGAACCAGTTACCTAGGAAGGTTGTGTGCTCTCCCACACTAGAGGCATTCAAGAGGCAGTTGGACAGCCGTCAGGGATGCTTTAGGGTGGATTCCTGCATTGAGCAGGACTCAACGGCCTTATAGCCCCCTTCCAATGCTACTGTTCCATGATTCTATGATTCTCTCCCCACATACTCGTTCTTATATGATAGTTGGTCACTTTGATTGCTATGGGTAATATTGGATATGTTCGTTTTTTCTTTCCTATCAAATTTGGTGTCAAATTTAAATTTTACTGTATTAAAGACTTTAGTATGTCCTCAACCATATTAATTACTTTAATATGGTTGATTTCATGGGAAAGGAGGGCAGTTTCCAGATAAATGCAAAGTATGCCAGTAGTTTTAATCCTAAAGTTCTGTTAAGGAGTGCAAAACAATAGGCAAAATGTTCCAATTTTAGAAGAATGCAAGTGAATTTATTCAAGGGACTTTCATACATTTCAAAATGAGGACTGATTATCAGAAATTCATATAGTTGTGTCATGATTGATGGACCAAAGAGAATGGGATATTCACAGGAAATTTGCATTCATAGAAACATTGAGTACCATGTTTAGATGATGGTGATTTAGATTTAGTTTAATCTATGTTCATAGTTGTCTCAGTTGATTTGAGAGAGGCAACGAGGCTCTCACAACGGGTTGCTTCACTTGTATTTGTGCTGGCAAAGGGGAACAATTGTTTTAAGTTCAGATATGGTTCAAACGGTCATAAATAGCTCTCAGTGTGGGAGCTTTCAGAGCTGGAGATTGGCATCTGAGCTCCCACTGACCCCACTTGGAGAGGCATAGCCCTGAGATTTCTAAATGAAGCCTTGCCCTGAGAGATCTCCGACGTGTACAAGGGAATCTCCTAATGATCTTAGATATTCTTAACTTGTGCTGATATAATCCAGGGAATCCAGGGAGTGAGTGGAGGCTGCAGGACAGAAAAGTAAAAAGAAGAAGGAAGGAAGATGAGCGGGAGAAGTAACCTGGGTTAAATGTGCAATATTCATTGAAGAAAGAAAAAGAAAATAAATGCCATAAGGGAGGAAATATTCATCCAAGAAGAAAGAAAATACAAAACTGAAAGAAAGTGTGTGTGGGGGAGAAAACCATCCTTTTCTCTTCCATTTTGCTCAGCAACATGGGACAACACTTCACCAACGAGGAAGGGGAACCAGCCGAGATTGATGTGGCTGAACTGCAGGAATGGTATAAGAAGTTTGTGGTGGAATGTCCCAGTGGGACTCTCTTCATGCATGAATTCAAACGGTTCTTTGGGGTACACAATGATCAGGAGGCAGCAGAATATGTAGAGAATATGTTCAAGGCTTTTGATAAGAATGGGGTAAGCATTATTTTCAATATTTAGTTGTTTGTTTACATTTTTAGTTATGTCCTTTAAGGTTTACATCTAATGTAGAAAAGTCACTTTCCCTTCCTTTCTAAATGTGGAGTTTCCCTTTTTACTAGACATTCTTTGTTAAGTGTTTTGTCAAAGGAAAGTGACAGATGTGTCAAGATCCCGGGAGATGGATAATGATTTCCATTGCAAAGAGGGAACTAACTAACTAAATGTCTCTAATGAAGGTTAGATTTTTTAGAGGAAACACACATTTTACACTTGTGTCCATAATTTAGTGGATTGTAGACTATGTGGACAGCAGACCATGCGGTGAGCTTTAAAATAAATATTTGATTGGTTGAAGCAATTCAAGAAATCACTCCTGGTCCTTCTTATGGTAGGGTCACATGCCACCCAGTCAACTGCTCCTAGGGTGCTTCCAGATGAAGAGATCCTAGCACTAACTATTAAATTACACTAGGAAGCTTTTCTTTCTGAACAGTCTTTCTGCAGTAAATAAAAGATGGAAGAAGTGGTGGGGAAACATAGGGAGGGTTATGGGTGGAAAACAACATCACCTGGACCCCACCCCAGTCAAACTCCATGAATGAGGCTGGGCAATGGCACACAATAAAAGCTGAATTGGGAAGTACCCATAAAATTCAAGGCCAGCCCTAGGAAAAATAGCCCCTGGAGTAGGAGCCCATTCGGCTTCTCCTCTTCCATTCAGCTTACAAATTCTTCTATTATTGCCTGTAGTTCTCCGTAGTATTTGTAGATCTTGCAGCACTTGGTAATGTTGTCTCAAAGTAAGCCATGTCCAGCTGGTTGTTATCTAGAACAAATGAAATTATACCAGCAATTAAAAAAAAATACTTGAAAGTTTACTAACGGAAGTTTATTTTTATAGTAAGTACCCCCCCTCCAAAAAAACAACAACAACCACTCATAGAACTTTGAAGAAGAAAAAAAGATGAAAGACGATTCCTGTTTTTCAGGCATATTCTACTGCAGCACAAGGACCTACTGTCAGAAAACCACAATCAAGACCCATCTAAAGGGTTTCTCTGAATTGCATCCATTAATATTATTATGACAATATATCTGGGTAGATAATTAATTGACTGATGAACCAGCCTGTCATTACTGCTCAGTGGGAGTCTTTGTTTTTGGTACACTGATTGTACTTACTGCAAGGTCGCTCACCATGACAATTATATAAGGAGTCACTTGACTCTGATCAAAATATTAGTGAGAGGAAGGAACCCTGCTGACATCAGTGGCTTTAGATGAGACACAAGCTGATCTAGGTTTAACAGAGAAATGGTAGTCAGAACATCAGTTTGATGTATGAATCCTGCTAGTCACACTGGAATACTTATACACTAAACTTTACCCACTTGGGTGCCATCAGATGAGGCTTTTATTGTGCAACTGCACTGCCTTATTCATGGAACATTATGCAGATTCCAAACAACATTGTTTTCAATGTAGCCGTCCTGTGCTTTCCCACTACTTCTTTTGTTTCATTTCTTACCAGAAAAAAAACTTTTAAGGAAGAAAAGTTGTGAAAGTTGCAGAATGTCTTTTGGTTGTACATACTCAGCTCTCTGTCTGGAAGCATCCTTGCTATAGGGTCCTGGTATTTCATATCAGTTCCCCTTTCCAGCCAGACGGACATCAAATAATGTACAGACAGGAAGGCAGTGTGTTGAATTAGACATGTGGATGATTCAACTTGTATTCAAATTATGACTCAGTACATTCCAAAACATTTGAGTTGCAGACGGTATAGGAGTGTTTTAAATTATTCACAGAACAAGATTGAATATGCAAAAGTCAAATGCTGTTAGTTCCAACATGTTAGAAATTGTTGGGATTTGATCC
The DNA here is from genome assembly GCF_023053635.1 of Elgaria multicarinata webbii. Classification (NCBI taxonomy): domain Eukaryota; kingdom Metazoa; phylum Chordata; class Lepidosauria; order Squamata; family Anguidae; genus Elgaria; species Elgaria multicarinata. The sequence continues at coordinate 172,142,382 of NC_086171.1, forward strand.
AGGCTGGCAAAATTTAGGCTAATATTTCAGGAAACCCACTCTAGGAGTATAGTGTGAATGGTCCTCAGCTTGGTTGCACTGTTCCTGCCTTTGGGAAGGGGTGCACAAAATGTGTGATAAATACATGCAATGGGAGAAAAATATTGAGTTATTCTCGAATAGAAGGGTCCTTGAGAATGCAATCTAAGGCTAATGGTCTACTTCAGGGTTGGAGTACCCCTTTCAGGCCAAGGGCCAAATTCCATTTTAGATAAGCTGTCAGGGTGGTGTGCGAGGCAAAAGGGGTGGTGGCAAAAGTACCCAAAATACCAGCACATTTAAGCTTAAAGCTCTTCCTGGCAGTAACTAAGCCTTGGGAAAGGCATCTCAGCCTTTTAGGATGTGGGGGAAAGTACACAAAAACTGAGAAAACAGGTATTGCCTTCTGGGAACCTCTGGAGAGTCAGATTGGGATCCTAAGGTTTTGCACCCCTTGTGTACTTATATGAGCCACTCTATTCAGTTTAACAAACTATGGCCCCTTCTACACCTAAGAGTTATCCCAAGAAAATGAAGGGATCATCCCTGCCTGCTCCCAGGACCCCCTGTGTGTCATTTGCATGCACAGGGATGATCCCGGGATGATCCCAGGGGAAAAAGGCAGGTGTAGAAATAGCCTAAGTTACAATCTATGTATAGTTGAGAAATAAATCTCCTCAGAAAAGCAATATTCTATGGTTTCCATTTTGTATGGGGCATTATTTTACTTGCGGCATTGCACAGCTGTAACTAGTTAATGTAAGCGCTAACTAATTCCAAGCAAGAGTTTTAACTAATTGCAAGCAAGAGTGAGAGGAATAACATAGATATAACATAGATATATCTTATTAAATAATTTGAGGAAGAAGGGAGAGAAGACTAAATTTGGGCCCTGTTAACTTGTATTGTTGGCCTCCCGTGTGTGAGGAGAAAATAATGAGTGGGTTGGGTTGTCCGTTCAAAAAAAGTGTGATATGGCCCTGTTCAGTTGTTCTCCCTAGAGAGACAGATGAGTGTGGCTGTAGGGTTTTGCATGGCCTGATGTTATAAAACTGTGCTTGACACTTAGAGTTCTAGGGTCAAATCGACAGGTTCTAGTGCTGGTATCAGCTGGAAGTGTTGGCACAGTGCTTAGGCTTCAGACTCAGCACCGTTATACCATTTCAGCTCTACTGTGCAAGAACATCCATGTGGTCTTCTATACACAGCACTGTTGGTCAGCTCATGGTCCATTATATTCTTTAAGCGCTTAGGGGAATGAGAGAATCGTTCCCCCAAGAAACATGGGCCCTTTCTACACCTAAGGATTATCCCAGGAAAATGGAGGGATCATCCCTGCCTGCTCCTGGGATCCCCTGTGTGTCATTTACATGCACAGGGGTGATCCCAGGATGATGCTTTGGAAAAAAGGCAGGTGTAGAAACGGCCAAGGAGAGTAAAACAAAGCTGCCCTGCCTCAAACTTGAAATACAGTTTCTGAGGTATTAAAATGCACTTTAGTAACAACAGAAAAAATTCCTACTTGCCTCCCTGAAGGTTAAGGTTATTTATTAGAACGGGCTATCCAGCATACTAAGCTTTGTAATGATATTTAAGGGCTCTAGTGGTCTACTTCTACCATCCCTTATAGTAAATAGAAGCTCCACGATGTTGGGAAATTCCCAGCCTTTGAGATGTAGGTGCTAATTTTGAGATCATAGTATGTTCAGCCCTGAGATCAGGCTAAATATATCTTCATGGCAGGAAGAGCAAACCCAGGCCTTAGCTAGACCTAAGGTTTATGCCGGGGTCGTCCCTGCCTGCTCCTGGGATATCCTGTGTGTCATTTACATGAACAGGGATGACCCCGGGACGATCCCGGGATAAACCTTAGGTCTAGCTAAGGCCTCAGTTAATAGGAGCTATTAGCAGAGCTATCAAATATGGCTTACAAGTAAGGAACTGGAAAAGCAAGGAGTAAAGCTGACTTCAATCAGATCCAGATGTATGCAAAAAGAAATGAAGATTTTGCTATGCTGAGAAATGAGCAGATAGAATGCAAAATGAATGTTGTCTTGCATGCTAAAAATGAAATCAAGAGTAGTTATTGAAAGTGTTACCTAGCACAGCAAATCCAAGACATTTTGATGTTTTTGTGGCAAAGAACAAAATGGCTCCCCATTCCATTCTGCATACAGTAGCCAGCTGGCTTGGCAGTTTAATCTTACTTTAACACTGACAACAGTATTGCATCCTCTATCACAACTAAGGGCAGCAGGCCAATTTAGGAGTTGCAGGACAAAGGGGACCAGGTAGGGTGACCATATTTGGGAAACCAAAAAAGAGGACACCTAGTGTGTGTGTGGGGAAGCAGCTTTCTGAGTCCTGCAAAAAGTACGTTATCCCCCCGCCACCTTAAAGAACCCGATTGGAGTGGAGGAGGGGAAAGGATTTCATTCTGCACCACCACCATCCACACCAATTGGGGCCTTTTCTATAATGTCCACGAATGACCCACTTTCCCCTTTAAGACCTCAATTGGAGCTCGGGGTGGGGGAATGATGTGCCTCAAGAAAGCATGTCATTCCCTCCTGCCATGCTAATGGCAGCCTTAAAGGGGAAGGTGTGTCATTCCAGGACATTATTGAAAATTATAGAAAATCCCCCCTGACACCATGGAAAGAACAAAAACCAGGACAAATCTAGGGAAATCCTGACAGTTGGTCACGCTAGGACCAGGAGACTTGGGGAGCTGCCATTATTGCCTGACTCCCAAGGTTAAAAGTAGAAGATGACATTGTCTGGACCTCCACGCCTAATAAAATTTCATGAACGAGGCAGGACAATAGCATTATAAAGGCCTTGCCTGGAAGCACCTTGTAGCTCAAGAAGAAATTATTCTCAGGAAATGGATGTGAAAACCAGCCTTTGTTTAAGTGTATAAGAATATAAGCACCTGCAATTTCAAATCACCTTTAAAAAGCAGGACTATTTTGAAAATATCTCTTTCCTCTGAATTATTTTTGTCTTGTAGTTTTCTATCTATTTATAACCTTTTTACTTCTGTGATAAGAAATTTGATCAGCAAAGTGGAGATTGCTTTTGAGGCTGGCTGGGGCGGCTGTACACTTTACACTGCAGACATGATTACTTGTAGGTACGCTGGGTTCATACCAGTATTTCCCACAGCAAAGTTGTAAAGTGTGAATGACATGCAGATGCACACATCATGGAGATCTCTAGGCAAACCAGACTTTCCATGTGTGTATACAAGGGTGTTTAAAATTACAAGTATTTCTCCAAATTCCCCTTGTTTGAAATGGGGACCACTGAAGTTATATAGGTATGCTTGCAGCAACTGTAGTGGTCGTGTAAAATATAGAGCAACCGTTAAGAGTAACTACGTTGATGTGATATGGTTACTGAAAAATGTTCTTCTCTACAAACAGAAGGTTGTACCCTACACTCAGAACTGACAAGCAGAGGACCAATCTAGATTTGTAATAAGCAAAAAAATGACAATTTTATATGTTCAAGGCTTCCTTCCAATTACACTCACACACATTTGCAGTATCAATAACTACCTATGATCATGAATGGCGATCTCGCTCTTCTCAGCAAGACAGCAGGGGTTTCTCCTGCTCTTGCCACACAGCTCTGTAGCTGGCCAAAATAACACACAGTGACCACTAGCCAAAGCAATAACCCACGATGGTTTAAATAACACGCTCTGCAGACTGTGGGTTATCGGGGTGGATGGGGGGTATTTTGACCTAATAAGCCATTGTGGGTTTTTTAAAAAAATTGCCAGACGACATGATAACCCACGATGGGTTAAATAAGCTGTCATGGTTTATTTAACCTATTGTGGGTTATCATGATGTCTGAACCCAGTCAATAGCTCTCTCCAGCTTCATGCGCTACTGTGATCATTAGTCAGTGCTGTTGACCAACTGGAGTTGTCTTATCAGGGGCTTGTTTGGAGACAATTCAGGGTTTTGCTTATAAAAAAATCTGGAGTCACGTATCTGGTGCTTTGGACAGGGAGCAGGTATAGAAAATGTTGTCAAAATTAGGAGCCAGAACATCAGAATTAGGAGCCAAAGAAGCAAGGCAGCTGAAGCCAGGTCGGGAGTGTACAGGTCAAAGGAAATATGTTGGGTGTCAATAGGGCAGAGTCAAATGTCAAAAAGATATGCCAGTTAAGGACATGAAAGTCAAAAGAGTAAGCAGCGATTATGTGCTTCATATAGCTCTGTGTAACCTGCAGAAACTAGACTTGGGGACAGCCACACAGAAGCAATGAGGACAGACTATGTCAGGAATTCTACGTCCATGCACATGGTTTCAAATAGGTAGATGCTGAAGGCACCCATCAGGAGTCCTTGCACACTTGCATTAGCGCCACTATTGTCTCCTATATCTTGATATTTAAGGCTTCATCCTTAGCAATTATCCATTAGAAATTAAACCAGCCGGTGCAAGGACCTCCTTTGAGTAGACTGACATTGGTCCTAAAAGAATTCAGTCTCACTGAGAAGCATTGGGAGCTGTATTATTGGATCACCTGTAGAGTTGTGTTTTTTTAAAGTTTTCTAGACATTTACAGAATGTGTGTTTTTAATCAGGCAAGATTGAACAATCTGGGGTTCAAACCCATGAGATAGGAAATCAATAATATTCATTCATTAAATAATTGATAAAGTATCTCACCAATCCAATGGAAGAAAACATACACAGGGGAGATCCAAATGTGAAAGCAGGTTGTACGATCTTCCCCACAAAAAAGCTGCTTGTGTGAGTGCGAGTTTAAATGAATGCTGCAGAAGTTATGCTGTTCCTATGCTTGCAGAGCCCAAATTTCCATGGTTTAAGGACACCCACCTTTCCCCTATGATTAGCACTGAGAATGCGTTCAGTGTAGAAAGGGAGAAGGCCTCAAAAGCACCGCTATGTTTGAATTCTGAATCTGTGGATCAGGGCAAACACTTTTTGTGTTGATCAACCACGTTCAAGCAAAATGCAGTCTTTTTGTTGTGCCTGGCTTATTATATTGTCTTCAGTGCTGTTGTTTGTGTGTGTTTTGTTTAAGATAGCATGAAGGAGTTGGAGCAGACATTCGTTAGATAAAACACAGGCTATAGCCCTACACAGACACTTTGAAATGTCTGGATAACAGCATGTGGAGGAGGTGCAGGATCACATCCTTTGGCCCCACTGTGAACCACAGCACTTGGCTGCAGTCTCCTGCACAGAGCCTGCAATAGGCATATAGCCTCTGAGGGGCCTGTAGCCCTAATACAGTGATGTGTTTGCTCCAACATTCTGCCTCCATCTTAAGGCCAAACAAAAATTCTGAAGATAATATGGACCCCACAGTAAGATAGACTTGGGGTGCCTGCAGATGAGGCTTTTAACATGTCATTGCCCTGCCTCATTGACAGTATTTTATGGGCGGTGGCGGGGGGGAGGGGAGTGTGGATGACTTCATCTTCAGCTTGTAGCCCTCCCATGTTTTTCCACCACTTCCAGTTTTTTTCTTACCGCAGAAAATCCGTTAAGGAGAAAGAGATGGAATAGCTGCCCAGTGCTTTCTGATGGTTAGCACTAAGACTCCTTTGTCTGGGAGCACCCTTGGTGGGAGTGCACATTTGCACATATAAAGTAACCAGCTAGGGGAAATATATTTTATCATTTAGGGTGCTCCCATATTTATTTATTTATGATATTTATATACCACTCCATATCTAAAATAGGTTCCAGAGCAGTGAACATAAGAAATAAAACAGTTAAAAAGATTAAAAGGTTAAAACCACATCTTTAAATTGTTTATTCTAAAACAGAATACCAATAAAAATTGTGGCTGGTCAGTTAAGGAAGGCATCCTGGAAAAATGCTGTTTTGGGGAGATGCCTGAAACAGCACAAGCCTGGTTCAGACAACATACTAAACCATGCTGCTTAACCACAAAATGGTTAAGGGAATGCATTAAGGTCAATGCATTCCGTTAACCATTTTGTGGTTAAGCAGCATGGTTTTGCGTGTTGTCTGAACCAGGCCAGTGTTGGTGACTGCCTGATCTCCAGAGACAGAGAATTCCAAAGAAAAGGGGCCACCACACTAAAGCCTCCTCTCCCATCGGGATTTAGGTCCATGTGAAACCACCAGGAGTATGCCCTCTGATGATCTCAGTGACCGAGCAGGATGGCTCCCAGTGCTCAAAAAGTCATTGTGCAGCTATTCCATCATTCCCTCTCCTTAAGCGATTTTCTGAAGTAAGAAAAAAGGATGAAAGAAGCAATGGGGAAACGGGAGCGTTATAAATGGAAGACACCCAACAGCGGGTATAATTCAGTGAATGAGACTGTGAGATGCTGCAATCAAGGCTTCATCTGAAAGTAGTGATAAGCTCCCATACTCAATTTTGTTGTACAAGCGAAGAGTGTTGGCAGCTCCTGAGGCAGAAGTAGGTGGGGGGCAATCTAGTCTCAGGAAAGGCTTATCACAGGCCTCTTGTGATAAGGATTCACGTTCCATAAACGTCTCCTCGGTCAAAGCAGTAACTGAAGAATGGGCTCCTTTTAATAATATAAAACCTGACGTAAGGCATGAACACTTGGTAATGATCATCGAAGAGATTTTAAGATTACATTCAGCGTCAGCCAAAGCTACACCAGAACATCAAAGCACATAATATATAGCACATAAGTAAAGTATAGCAGCATGACCAAAACCTCGCAAAATACAACCATCATCGCTGCGTTTAGATTTCCTCAAAGAATAGAAACTACAGCAAGCAGCTGTAGTTCCATTTCATTCTGTTAGTTTCAGTTCTTTTTGACAATTTAGCTCAAGATGCCAATATTCTGAGGTTACGATCCTTGCCACCATTAGTTAATAGGTAATGACCGAAAATAAATTGAATGGACCCCCCTTTTTCAAATTAAGTTCCAGCAGAGTTATATGCTGGCAGTTTTTATTTTGCTGTATTTTTTTATTTTTTTTGCTACTGAGTGCCTGTACCAGTGTGCCAGTCACACATGGCCCATGGTAGATCAGTGTTCAATACCAACTATCTATCTATCTATCTGTGAGGGGATCAGCAGAGATACTATGGCTTCTTTTACCCTCGTGATTGTCCAAACTCAGGGAACCAGGGAAGCTAAATAGCAAGAGGGTATGAGGTGGTCCTCATTATCTGGATGATGATGATGATGATGATGATGATGATGATGATGATGATGATGACTTTAAAAAGGAGAATAACTGTTCAGGACAGGAGGAAAAGCAATGGATTTTGACAACAAAGTAGATTTATATTTAAACATTGGGAAGAAATTCCAAGCCATTTAATATCTTGCCTAATATTTGGGAAGTTGAAATAATCTATTCAATTATGTATTCCTTCCAATTCTTATTCTAAAAATAGAAGAAACTGACACTGAAACTGACAATGAAATTGATTTGGAAATTCAATCAGGGTGGAAGTGGTGATAGCATATAAAAAATGCTATGTGCAAATGTAGCAGGCGTCGGGCCATGCTAGGCATGACTTGGTAAATAGCAGTTGCAGAGGGGCCCAATTCAGATTTGGACCATAGTGCTGGGGAAGGAGTAACCATTTTTCCTCAAGTTGTTTTCCTGATGAGGCATATAAGTACCTTTATAAGTTTTGTCCTGCGAGACAAACTACAACTTCAAGAAGACAATTTTCATACATTTTCATACATATTCCTGCACTATTGACAGTTTTTAAAAACTTATTCATAGAGCTTCTGCATCACATCTAGTGGCCTCATATATATATATCAAGATTCTGAAATTGACATCCCAGGACTGGACAAATCCCATCCATATGAACAAGGAAAGGAATCCATCAGTGTTTCTCATCCTTGTATTTATTTTGTAGAATTGTGGGCTCCACTCACCAGACTGTCAAACAGGGTCACATCCAGGGTTGAGAGATGAGTCAAGAGCCCCCGAGCCTTGCCAGGAATTGTTGACTCTCTTTCATCTCACTTCAAAGGCTGTGAAGGGATTTCAGAGTGCATTATCTCAAGGGAAACTCATTGAAAACCCTACAGACTGAAACACATGAGAGAGTCATGTTGAAGATCATAAAATAAAAGCAAACAAAAATAATCCACCAACTAGAACTGGTGCAGTAAAAGATATTGGCTTTATCTATTCTATAGGCCAGATCAGACATTAGTAAATTACTCCATATGGAGTATGCCAAACATGCTTCAAAAGGTAGGTGCATTGAAAAAGTAACGGCTGACCTAGCATTTCAACAGATACAGCCATTACTTTGCAGTAGCATGTTACATATTTATTTATTTATTTATTTATTTATTACATTTATATACTGCCCCATAGCTGAAGCTCTCTGGGCGATTTACAAAAGTTGAAAACAGTAAACATTAAAAATATACAAAATTTAAAACCATCAAACCCATAAAAACCACAGTATAAAAACAACAGTATCCATTTAAAAACAACAGTTCTGGGGTCCGTTAAAAAAACAAACTTAGCATTGTTAAATGCTGTTAAATGCCTGGGAGAAGAGAAAAGTCTTGACCTGGCGCCTGAAAGATAACAGTGTTGGCGATGTATCTTTCAGTAACAGCGCTCACTTCTCCTGGGAAGTAGTGGCTGTTTCCATGGACATTGAATATGCAGGTAGTAAATTGCTCCAAATGGAATAGGTTTGTGGATCATCTTACAAATGTCTGAACTGTCTAATTCTTCCAGTCTTTGAGACCACTTCAGCAATGGTAGCACTTGGAGCTTTTCTATCCAAGGCATTTGTTATGCACTTGTCATTCCCTACTTATGGTTGTTTATGGGTTCTTTAGACGACTTCGTGACCCTTCAGTTTCACTTCTGTTTGAAAACAGCACTTTCCGCAAGTATTTTTAAAGCAGGGGAAAATAAGGTATTATTTCTGATGGCTAAAGAAAACACAATTTCTTCTTGTGCGTTTGGGCTATTCCACTATACCGGTGTCATCAGAAAATCCAGAAAGGAAATGCTGTTTGTGTAGTGCTCAGATTTCAATTCTGTGGCAAAACCGAAAATAGATGCAGCGGATTAACATCCTTGTGTAGAAAAGCCCTTGGTATTTAGAAAATCAAACTAATTTGTGCAAGTAGAATTGTTATACCATACAGCAGTCTTATCCACCCTAGTGCCTTCATGCAGGTCAGAGATGATGGTCAGGGATGATGATGGTTGGGTATGATTTATTTATTTATTATTTAAAACATTTATATCCCGTTTTATATCAATAAGATCTCAGGGCGGCGTACAGGTTGGACTATAACTCCATCATCTCAAACTGCATGTTGGACTATAACTCCCATTATCCCTGTCCTGCTTGTTGGTTGGGGATGGTGGGAGTTGAGGTCCAACCCATATAGAGGGCACCAGGCTGTGAAAGTCTGCCCTTTAGAGCCACAAAACAATGTACTCTTTATCTACGTCTACATGCCAGTGAAGTAGAGTTGACCTGCCCTTTGAAAGCTAACCCCCAATCCTTATCTTATATATCCACAGGATAACACAATTGACTTCCTAGAGTATGTGGCTGCCTTGAATCTTGTTTTGCGAGGGAAGCTGGAACACAAGCTGAGATGGACATTCAAAATATATGATAAGGATGGGAATGGCTGCATAGATAGACCTGAGCTCTTAGAAATAATTGAGGTAAGTAAGTATGAATTTGCTACTCATTGCCAGGTACTCCACCTGGTTTCACAGCACCAGTTTGATAGATTCTGTAAAGCCAATCCTGTCTTGAAAAAGTACAGTGGGGATTCCTGAAATGGAACATGTCAGGAGGTCTGGAAACCAGTGGATGGCAAGATATGAGATCTCTCAATAGGAAATCTGCCAACTCTCCCACCTTGTGTGAGAGATAGATGGAGTTGAAGCCAATCACTTGCTTTCCCTCTTTGAAATTTGTGCCTTTGTTCTGGGCATTTCTGTGTCACTTTCCTAAATTATATTATGGGCAATAGAAGTCAGAACTTTGATAAGAAGCATCTTAATGCTTTTGCTTGTCACATACACACACACACCACACGCACACACACACACACACACACACACACACACACACACACCATGGTTTTCTTAGCTTTACATACATCATTGGGGAAATAATAGTGACAGAGAGTGGGGCTTCAACATCAAGAAAAAGATCCAGGAAAATGGCCTCTCCTACATTTTTCAAATAGGAGATAGACTGGGGGTGATGCAGTAGCTTGGTCTCCCTGTATTGTTTCAGATCATGGTGAATGTATTTGAGCAAGGAATGACTACACAGAATTGAGAGATAAGAGTGAGTCCTAAGATAGGCTGATAGACTAGATTGCAGAGGGCGCTAATTGGTTTCTTTCTATCCAGAGAAGGGAGGTCACAGGAGGCTGGAACCACTTAAGAATCAGACTAAATAAATAAGCAAGTAAATAAACCTTTTCAGGAAACTCAGTGTTAATAGAATGTAAGAGGTATTATTATATTATTATCACTGGTATTTACAGCTTGGGAACTATTCACCGCTGTTAGCATTGTGAGCATTAGCATTCAGATTGCATTAATGTACAGAAAAGCTGTGTTGATGACTGGTGCCAGTATTCACAAGTTAAAAAAGAAAAAGAAAAAAACACATATTCCCATGAATTTTGTTACCTATACTCTCGTTCAAGTAAACTGAGTCATCCACCTGGAAAAGAAAAGCAATGCTGTGTAATTTGAGGGGAATCATCTTGCACACAATACCCAGAGGAAAGAGTAAACAGTGTAAAGGAGCTATTATAAATTTCCCGGAAGGATTACTGCCCCAGCTATTATTAAAAGGCTTAGTAATAAGGATTATGTACTGCATAGAGAAATCAGGACTGTGTCATTATGTTGATCACACTTGCCATTCTCTAGTTAGAGCAACTAGAGATTTAAAAGAGCCCAATCTCTCTTTTAAATTTAAAAGAGTGGAATCTCTCTTCCCACCCCAATATCCAAGACCAATTGCATGGCTAATTACATCCAGTATGCCATCATTCCTTTTGAGATTGTGATCATGAGCTGAGCCCTCTACATGGGTGAGTCATGAGCATCAAGAACTTAAGGAGCTGATGACCTGTGTCATCTGAGAGGTGTGTCTTAAGCAGATTCTCAGTCCTAACAGGTCAGCAAAGAATTGGTCATGTCTGGGTCATGCCCTGGCTAATCCACAATCAGGTAAAATGCCAGCCCACAGAGGCCCTTGTGGGCTGGCAAAGAATAGCTACACCTAAGACCAAAACAAGACCAAGGACAAGAGAAGTAGTGTTCAAAAAGAAAAAGAGAGTATCTGCTTATTGATTGTTTATGATCCTGGCTTGTTTGGGAGCGAGAAACCAGGATCCTAGAGATTCTGACAACACAATAAGCTATCCCTTCCTGATTAGTATCACCCATTTGTGGGAAGGAAGGAGCAAAGCAGGAACAAATGGGCTATGCACACCAGCATGCTGCTTGTTCACAGAATGCAAGGAACCCTGCTGTATTGTTATGTGCAAACATAGCCCATATCAGATCTAATGGAAATTTGTCTGGGTGGATGTTCGTTTCATCTGGCCTGCTGCTGTCCCATACTCTGATGCACCAGGTAGCAAAGTATACTTTTCTTTCCCCAGACGACTTCAGGCCAAACTAGTCATAATAATCAGAGATCCATGATTGACTCTCCCATGATTTTTCACAAGAGCAAATGCCACCACAGGATGGGAATGTGGTGCAGAAAAGGCCAAGGGGCAGATTAGTATTCGTTATTGAGTGACTAACCCCTTCCACGGCTGCCATTTTCTTCATCCAAATCGACACCTCTGGATGTGCTGCTTGCTCCATGGAGCAAAGCATATGGACACTGAAATCATCTGGATTCACCACCTCTCCGTGCAGCACGTGTCCAGGGGTGCAGCACCTCAGGCCTGGAGGACAAAGCTGGCCCTCCTGGGGTCCCAATCCAATTCTCTGGGGCTGCCCAGATGACCACACACCCTTTCCCTTTTCCCTAACCCACAGATCATTTGGTAGTTTCCCAGCTTTTTTGCAGCCCCCACCCCATTCTAAACGGTTCCCCCACTCTCCTAAGGCTTAGTTACTGCCAGCAAGAGCTGTAAACTACAATATACTGTTAGTTTTGTTATTCTGGACACACCCACCACTGGGCTGTGGCCCCTGTGAGCTTCTCTGAAGTGGAATTCAGCCCTCGAGCTGAAGGAGATTCAACACCCCTGATGTTAGCAGAAGTAGCCCCAACTTTTCACTCCACAAACGGAACTGAAGTCACAAGACAAACTGGGTTAGTTTGATTGACAGTACTAGGCGCTGTCTACCTGGAAGCACCTTAAATCACTCACACCTGGAAAGAGACTGGGATGTTTCTTCCCATTGCTTTTTGTTCCCTTTTCAGTGAACGTCTTTGATCAAACTATTCATTAGTATTTCATGTACCTCTTATCTCAGGAGCTGTTCTTGCCTGCCTTTCTTTTAACATCAGCTTCCCCCCCCCTTTCCAGTCTATTTACAGACTAAAGCAAGTTTGCCAGCCTGAAGAAGAAGGAAGCCAACCACGCCTCACTCCAGAGGAAGTTGTGGAGAGGATATTTCAGTTAGTGGATGAGAATGGAGATGGTAAGAAATTTACAGCTTGGGTGCCTGCATTTGTAATACTTTTGCTAGGCAAATGTTTAATGAGTACACCAAAACTCAGAAGAAAGAGCATCTTATGCACTGTAGTACATATGGCCATCAGAGTCAACTCATTTAAAATATGAGGGACATTTCTTAGTTCAACTACATCCTCAGCGTGTCCATTTTCCACCTTCCAGAACAGTCTTTGATTATTTCCAAGATGCTGTAGGCCATTTACTTGTAATTTCCCTAAAGGTGATACTTTCCAGTGCCATTAAGGTGATTTCCACCAGTCCTACTTGTCCAAACCCCCATCTTAAAACAATGTTAAACCAGGGCTGATCCAAATTTGAGAGTTTCCAAATTTTCTTTCACGCAAATATTTTCCTGCACAGCTATTTTAATTGAGGATTGTCACACCTTCGCTGGGCTGTCCCTTTCAAGCTTGCTCAAGGACTTCATGGCTCCCTTGAAAATTGTTGAGGGGTGGGCAGATCCCCCCCACCCAGCCAATCATGTTTCCAAAAGTGAAGACTAAACTTTCCAAGTGCTTTTGGCTCATTTACTCTTGCCATTCATATTATTATTATTATTATTATTATTATTATTATTATTATTATTATTATTCTGCCCCATAGCTGAAGCTCTCTGGGCGGTTTACAAAGATTAAAACATTAAACATTAAAAATCGATATACAAAATTTAAAACTTTAAAAGGATAAAAACAGACCTCATACAAAGACAATACACATTTAAAAACAACTTTGAACTCTCTTTGAACTCTCAGTCAGGGGTCAATTGAAAACTCAACATGTGCTCTGAAATGCCTGGGAGAAGAGAAAAGTCTTGACTTGGAGGAACAACACACGTCGTACTGAGGGCGCTTCCATGTGTCCCCAGTGTGACCCCAAAGCGATCGTGTAGCTTGCCTGGAGAAGAGACGAGGAAGAGGCATCCTTGCCGCCGCCGCCCACCTACCTCCTCGCCGGCCGGCTCGGAGAGCTCGGCAGAAGAAGGCGGGGTGGAGAGCTTCTTCCGCTTTCCACCCCGCCTTCTTCCGCCGAGCTCTCCGAGCCGGCCGGCAAGGAGGTAGGTGGGCGGCGGCGGCAAGGACGCCTCTTCCTCCAGGCAAGCTACACGATCGCTTTGGGGTCGCACTGGGGGTGCAAGAAGCGCCCTCAGTACGACGTGTAGAATCCTCCCTGGTGCCGAAAAGATAACAATGTTGGCACCAGGCGGACCTCGTCAGGCAGATCATTCCATAATTAGAGGGCCACCACCCTCTCCCTTGTTGCCATCCTCCGAGCTTCCCTGAGAGTAGGCACCTGGAGGAGGACTTTAGATTCATAGTCTAGGTTGATAAGAATCAGAATGGATAAGAATTCTGACATTGGTTTCCAGAGTCAAATTAATGCAGAAGCACCAGTTTGGGGCTACTAGCAGAAGGGTGTCCATTCCCTCCTTCTCTTCTCTTCTCTTCTCTTCCCTTCTCTTCTCTTCTCTGTGAAGAAGGCAAATGTTGGGTAGCAGGGGAAACACTGGTAGTACAACAGTGGCCACAGGGTGTGGGGCTACACAGGTCATGACACATTTGACACACTGTGACTCCCTCTCTCTTCCATTGATTCTTTAGGGCAGTTGTCGTTGGATGAATTCATTGATGGGGCACGGAAAGACAAATGGGTGATGAAGATGTTACAGATGGATGTGAATCCAGGAGGATGGATTGCTGAGCAGAGGAGGAAAAGCGCACTGTTCTAACAGTTGGCTCTATGACTGGAAAAGTTTGAGATGGGAAAAGGTTCAGGATTGGGCACTTTCTCTGAGAGGCCAAGCTTCTGTATCTTAAACATGTATATTGAAAGTAGCAAGGAGTGATAACACCTGGAGACCACTGCTGACCAGCCATGCTAGAAAATAACCATATGAGTAAATATCCTGTTTGTTGGCTCAGGCTTATGGTTGCATCCCAAGGAACTGACTTGCAAGAGTCCCAAAGTGAAAGCTGAGTGTCATTCGACGCTCCAAATATACAAGGTGACTGAGTAGTTAGTCATCAACCATGCTTTCTTTGTAGATCGCTGTGTGTTATTTTATGCCTGAGGAAAGAGATGAACTTGCTGGAACAAAGGAAGTGCTATTGTAACTGACTATGAAAGTGTGACTCGTCTGTTCTGATACAAAGTCTGTGTGTTCCAAGGTTTTGTTTGCTGCCTGGATCTCAATAAGTGTCCTGCTGCTAAGCTGCACCATTTGGACTACGGGTGCTTCCAGATGGAGGGGTCCTACTGCAACCAATCAGAAGGCGTTATGCAGTTATCCCTTCTTTCCCTCCTTAGCTGTTTTTCCCCTCTGGTAAGAAAAAAGAGATAACACTTGGTGGGGAAACATAGGAGGATTGCAAAATGAAGACATCAACATCTGTACCCCCTGTAAAATTCTGTGAATGAGGCAGAACAATTGCACCGTAAAGGCCTCATCTGGAAGCACCCTTAGTGCAAGTGAAATGTTCCATCTTCTTTGTAACATTCCAGCTCAGCAATCAAACATGTATAGAATTGAAGAGGAAAGGTACCTATGTACTTTACAGTATGTTATGTGTCTACAGGGGATGGGGAAAAAGGAGTACAGACTAATTTATACTGAACACCGCATCATGAATGTATACCTACCACATCAGGCACCTCTTGCTTACTGGATCTTTTTTCTTCTGTCAATTCATTCATTGTCTTAGGGCAGATTTCTCTACATGGTAGATCTATTTTGGAACTACTTTGCAGAAGTTTCAGTGTGGAAACTTTGGCTCAGTTTAGATTATTCGCCCGAGTACTGTTTGGGGAATCAGAAGCATGTCATAACCTCATACATTCTGTTCTCTCTCCTCTGCTATCCTGTACCAATTCCCACCCCTTTCCTAGTTTCCTCTAACCATGGTTTGCCATCATTTCTGAAACTGGCAAACTATGATTAGAACTAGGTAGGAGTGTTGCAAACAATGGTTTGTCAAGCCAGATCATGGTTTGGCAGCAAGCACTAACTATAGTTTGCCTCCTTTGGACTTCATGGCAAACTGTGGTTACTGGAAACCATAAAATGGAGGAGAAAATCTGTCTGTGAGAATGGAAATGAAAGGGGGATGAGAGAGTGCAAAACCCCTTGGCGCATTCCCAATCTTCCAAACTACATGTAGAATATCAAAACATGTATGGCCTGGTGGAAATGACCCTATTTATGAAATCAGCAGTGCAGACTTGTTATATTTACACAGAAGCTTTACAGGTGAATTAGTGAACACCTACGGTGTGAGGCTCCAGTTGCTGGGCCTACTATGAATGTTAGGCAGCTGATAGAGGTGCTCATTAGCATGTAGCTAACATTTATTATTTTTACTCAAATTCTCCAAATATAGAACTCATTTGTTTGTGTGGCCTGCAGTTCATTCAAACCATCCAGATTCTAAAGCCCAGGGCTAACATGGCCCCTGGCAACTACCTACCTCCCCTGGCAAACTTGTCCATTTCCCTTCCTTTGATAGTGGAGGCAGACCAGCAGCAAGCAAGCAAACAAGCAAACAAGAAAAGCTGCTGCTGGCCCCAACATTTTAATTCCTCCACATTGAGGACCTGACAGAATATTGCTCGGGCGTGAAGCTATGCCACCATTCCAGAGGCTTTGTGGGGGGATTTCAATGGCAGGCTCCAGCTAGCATGACCCAAGGAAACCACTTGTGTGGCTGTAGTTGGCATTTGGGGCTAGTGTCATGGAGGGCACTGGGCCCTCCGGAAGGGTTGGAGTGTTGACAACTGCCAGATAATGTTTTGCCCTGATGCCGGGCCTGCTAAGAATTAGTCCAATGGGATTGAATTATATCTGGATTGTGCCATTTCAGACTGAAAAGAGGGCTCACACGATGGAATGTTTCTCTCTCTCTCTCTCTCTCTCTCTCTCTCTCTCTCTCTCTCTCTCTCTCTCTCTCTCTTGTATGCACACACACACAATGTCCTACACATAAAAAGTTAGCATGTTAGAAAACTAGAATAGAGCCCTTTCCCTTGACTGCTATTTTTTATGTGTAGGTATTTTTTTTATTGTGAGAAACAGTAGGTCATGTGAGCCTCCACCTGCAGTCTGAAGTGGCCCCGTCCAGACATCTCCTATGCTTTTCATGATAACTAGGTCCAGGTAAATGGGAGCTCCATTTACATCTTACCATGTTGACATCAGGCTACATAGGGAACACAAACAATGTGCCTGTATCTCCCATACACAATTCTGATGTGGAAGGAAGTGGAAATATGAGTTCAAGGGCTTCGTACATTGTAAAGAAGCAGAAATGGGGTAGAGCGGAATGGTCTTGGGCTGCTGCAAACCTCAATGAGTCTGCCATTGGCACCCCCACAGCTTGGCTACAATGTGGTGTAGATATCATGTGTCAATAATGCACCAGCATTCAGCCACAGCTAGGGATGTTCATTGCTGGGAAATCTGGTTCTTTGATGAAGTTCTGTGGAATGTATGGCTCAATTTGTGTTTGCGGGGCGTTTTTGTGCATTACTGTTTTTTTGTTTTTTTTGTTTTTTGCAGGTTTCACAATTTGTGAAAATTTCTGAGTGATTTGGGCAAATGTCTGAGCAATTTATAGCTGAATTTGTGAAAATGGCTCAGAAATGTGCACAAATTGTGGGACTTGTGGAAATAATGTGCAAAATGCCTGGAAAACTCATGGATTTGCCTGACTTGCACTGCCCCAGTCGAATCAGGTGCTGCAGCAGGAACCAAAATGAAGTCCTAGGAAAACATGACAAACTCCACATCCCAAATGGATTTCTCTGACATCCCTAGCTACAGCACACCTATGACCTACATCCCAGAATGTCTTCATATAGGGCTGTGTTTTGAATCATCATGGGGCTTAAACCTATTATATTCTAGTAAAGCTCTGTATGGGAATGAGAAAGCCCAAATGCTAAAATAATGCATTTGAAACAATATATACTAAGCGAGCTGAAGAAACTTATTATCATCTTTATCATGAATATATTATATTTGCCATTTCTTTTTTGGACATATAGGTCAAAGTTCCCCCTGTGTAAGGTTGAAAAGACTTTTATTTATTTTTCCTGTGGCCTTTTATTATAAACTTTTGCTTCTCTTCAGTATTCAAGTTTTATGTACCATGGTTTGCTTTCTTAAATTTAGGAACATGGGATTGGTGCATCAGTGGAGTGAATTTAAATAAAATCTTTTCAATAATCCAGTAGAAGTGTGAATGTTAAACTTATGCATTTTGATGATCTGCCTTTGTTTTCAAAGAAAATATACTTGCTATGTAGGGAGCAAATAATTTTGACTGCAGGAAGAAGAGATTTCTAGTTCGATTGTTCTATGCTTGAAAATATCATTTCAATTTTGGAAGGCATTAATGAATCTCTCCAGTTCTGTACTTTTTATCTCTGAATTGGGTTCTATGCAAGCAGGATAAAATTAAGAATAAATAATATGAAACTTGATTTTGGCTTTGAAAGCTGAGATGGAAACAAAACTGTAGGCTTCAGTGTCTGTGGCTTGAACTTAAGAGCTAGATTTTATAGCTGGGTTGCTTCAGACTCGTATGTATTGTGTGTTGGTCAGGTCTAATGAAACATATAGCACAGTTCCTCTCTTAGTGATTACAATGGTATAGCTTCACACTGATAATGATTTTGGTAGTGAATCAGCTGTAAATTATTTTTACTGGATTAATTATGAATGCAGCTGCCCAGAAAAAAAAATATATCAAGAGAGCTTCCAGTCCCTTGTTTACCAGACCCAAATGTAGAGAGGGAGTGATTTTCATCAGGACCATTACATGAGGAAGAAGGGTTAAACATTTCCTTCCTCTCAGTGTTGCTGATCCTCTTCCACAGCTGCAATTTGGTGGAAGAGGTGGAATGAAGTAGACAATGTGACTGAGAAAGGGTAGGATTAGAATGATAGTCAATTCCTAGGGGCTGTTTTCATGGAGCCAGGTTGGTGCAGCTCCCTCGCCAAACCCTGCGCTATCCCTGGTGTGTGGCAGCAGCAAGTTGTTCTAACAAGGGGGAGCAGGGTGGGCTTTCTAGAGGCCCCTCCCATGGATTCTGGTGACCAATAAGAGGTCACCTTCCACCTGGGAAGCTCTGAGCGATGACAGCCTGGCGGAAGAGCTGGGCTGACCTTGCTCTGGCTGGTAAGTCCCCAACTTTTCCGCTGTGCATCTTTGCCCAGGGGTGGCTTTGAATCTGTGTCTGCATCATCTAACTAACACAGCATGGATTCGGAGCCACTCCGGGAAGCTGAAGGAGGGAAATGTCAGAGGAGGATGTTTTGCTCACGAGACTGTGCTGTTGCCTTGCAAAAAGTGAGTGAGCAAAACCTGTCTATTAGACAGTAAATATCCAATGTGGAAGCAAACCCGAGATATTTGACCAATAGCTGCAAGCAATATCCCCTCTCCTTCGTGTGGATACGCCAAATCTAGGTTTGGGCATGGCTGCTCTTAGGACTCCCTTGCAGATGGCACAAGTCCAGGAAACAATCATTTATGAACTTTTGAAGAGCAGAACTCCTTTGATTTCAGTGCACTGACACTGCTTTGCAGTTTTGAATCAAGGCTGGAAAGGATGAGATAAACACAGCAGTAGCACTAAAGGTGTTCTATGTTAATTTGCTTTATCATAATTGACTTAAAATCAGACAGATGTCCTCCAAGATTAGCTTTGTCCTGGGCTGCCTCACAAAAAGGAGCTCTGTCTTCTATGCCTGGGAATTTGTATAATTATCATTGTTCCTCATTCAGCTACACTGATGTGCATGCAAAGATATCTACAATATTAGGAGGAAAATACATAATTTGAATTGCAAGGAAACTGCAAGGAAACACGAGAAGCGTAGAATAAATGATATGAAAACCACACACACAACACACACACACACACACACACACACAGAGAGAGATCCATCACACATGGGACACTCCCTACCATCGCTTCTCCGCTCCTGGTTTCGTTGCTCAGTTACTTCCTGTTTCAAAACCGGAAGTAAACAACGCGCACAAGGCCCATTCAGTCAGGTGCTCTAATCACACTGCTTCTCCTGCACACAGCAAGAGAGAGCAGCAACTTCCAGTTTTAAAAATATTTCAGACTTTCTGCGGTTTTTCTTGTGGCATAAGGAAGGCCAGAAGGGGTGCAGGAGGTAGATGACGTCATGTGAGGGACCTGCGAAAAATCTGTGAGTTCCCAGTAACGAGTGTGCAATAAAACGCTCATCAGATGGAGCCCAGAGAGAGAGAGACTATAATGCAATAATGCTATCATGTTCATGGGGAAGTGGTAACCATCCCCAAATCCTCTGTGGCGACAGCCAACAGAAAGCTCTGGCGTGGGCTGGTCCATGAAATCACAAAGAGTCGGAAGCGACTCAACGAATAAACAACAAAACCCTTTCATAGCTTAAAATGTCAGACTCAAATAGCCCCAAGTTACTTAGGTTTGGAGGAAGTCTATTCAGTACTTGAGATGAAACAGATTAGATTTGCTTGGTTACTGTAGCAGATAACTATCCAGTGTATGTTTGTGTGTGTATGTGTGTGTGTGTGTACGTGTACAGATTGGCCTTCCCTTTGGCACATGTGCACTGCAGGTCTCTTATGCTTCCACAGGAATAGTACCACTTTACTCTTAACAATCCTGCATCAAACAATTCCTAAGACTCTACTGCTACCCTGTATCAACACTGTGCCCATACTTAATTGTAGTGTAGTGTGATGGATGGTATAGAACAGATCTCAATAACTGATTATGCATCAGAGCACACCTTAGCGCAAACATGGCTTATGTCATATTCAGTAAGAAAATGGAGAGCCCAAGAAGCTGGCTTTCCACTGCCTTGTGTTTTTCTTAATCATTTACACAGGTTAGATTTGAAAATCTTCTGGTTTCATACCTCTTTAGTTCCTTAATCTGACTGGAGTGATTCCAAAGTTACGCTTACTGAAAGATCTAGGCTAATCTAAACCAAGCAGGATATAGCACTATGAAAGCAGTATGAAAGCGGTATATAAAAGGCAGGAGCCACACTACTGCTTTATAGCAGTATTGAAGTTCACTGACAACTGTTGGGGCCCATTGACACATACCATATACTGCTTTCATACCGCTATATCCTGTTTGGTGTGGCTCCTGCCTTTTATATACCAGTTTCATACCGCTTTCATAGTGCAATAACCTGCTTGGTGTAGATGAGGCCCTAGTCTAATGTTTACTGAATATGCCTAGATTTTTATTAGATTAATATCTGGCAAATATTTTATATTGGCCACAATCCAGGGTGTATTTGCATGTATGGTGTGTTTTAAGTTCTACCATAATAAGGATGTAGGTTTTTAAAATGCTATGCGCACAAATTCCAGCTCCTCTCAAAGGAAAATGCATTATATTTTACCATTCAACTTCCTTTCAAGTTGAATGTTGTTAACATTATACTGTTTCTTTACATGGTAAAAGCACCCCTTTAATTTTGATTTTTGAGTCAGCTTCTGGACAGGGGATGATATTTGCTGACCCCTTGCCACTTGTGAAATGATGAAGAGTTTTGTAATATTTGAATTTAATAAAGATCCGTGTTTATTAAAATGGTGTGCTATGTGTCCCACAATGTAAGAATGGAATCAGCAGATTGTTCAGATTAAAACAAACAAACAAACAAACAAAAACTCCTGCTCTAGAAAGATCTAATGCAAGGAATACACATTTCAAAAAAGAGTTAACATGTTAAAAATTGTGTAACATAAGATAAGGAACAAGAGATTTCAACTACATTCATCTCAGTTAGCTGCCTTTCATACACTCATGACATGAGAGATCCATGATCCAAACTTTTGAATTCTTTTACTTAACTCAAAAGCCACTATAATGAGTAGGGGTTGAATTGGATCAGGGCTGCAGTTATATAAGAGAGTTTAACCCATTCTTCCTGTGGTATGATTTAAATCCTCCTGTCAAGATCAATCCTATTCCCCAAAGCATGGGGAAAGAAGTTGTGGAGGGTTAATCAGACTCAGAATCCAAAGAAGAAGAACCAAAAAATTGGCAGCCAACACAGGAAGCGGGGGAGGAGATTCTCCAAGGCTCTTCAAGAGTCAACGTTTAATATTGCCAGCAGCTTAGCTGCAAGAATGTAGACAGCCCAGAGACCTCGCTTCCTAAGAACTCAGCCTCTGTCTGACGGGGAGGGGACATCAGAGTTGACAGATCCCAGAGTCCGCCACAAGGTCAAGAGTTGGGAGAAGGTGGGAGGCGGACTCTTAGGGTAGAAGTTCACAATAATCTTCTCAAAAAACTTGTCCCTGACAAAAAGTGTCTGTTAGAATGTTGAAAACAGTCCTGCTTGAGTTGAAGGCAACTGTGTAGCTTTGTTAGTCAACTTAAGCTTAGAGCATAGCTCCTAGCATTCACACACCCTTCAGGTGAGAAGAGATGTTTGATTGTTGAATAAAGCTTTGTAGATTACACAGCAGACATCTTTTTTGTCTTGTACTGGCAGGGGAGTTTAGAATCATGACACCCACCCATCCACTCGAAGCTGCTATTAGCCACAGAGTGAGGAAAACATACCATGGCTAATTTAAAATCAACCCACCCGCACTTTAGGGAGTAGGGATAATTTTAAATTTTGAAACCCATTTCTCTCAGTTCCATTTGGGATGGGGGTCTGTCTGTGGCTACTTTTAAGTAAAGAAAAAGTTGTCAGGTGATCACATGGCTGTCACCCATTTAAAATCTTTACATCAATGTCCATCATTCCTCACCTCAGAAGGTGCCCAAACTCTTATAGTCCAGATAATATATAGAACTCTTATAGTCCATATATATCCAGATAAAGTCTTTCTAGTCCATAATACTATTTTTAGAAGCTGGAGTTGGTGGTTACATAGCCACCTTGAGGCCCAGCATTTGGGGAAAGGCATCATCATCATCATCATCATCATCATCATCATCATCATCATTTTTAAAAGCCTTCGGGTTAAGAAGATGCTTTTAATTAATTTTGTACATAAAAAAACAACTTTACCCACCCACACACACAGGGGCTCCTAACTTTCTTCAAAAAATAAAATGTTTTCTTTTCAGAATTCCAAATTTGGGCTAGAAGACATTTCTAAGTGGGGTGAAATAAAATCAGATTTATTTATTTATTATTATTATTATTATTATTATTATTATTATTATTATTTTAAAAACCCTTTGTTGAAAGCATTTGAAATTATTTGCAAAAGCAGGAATGTTGATAATTTTCAGAAATTATTATAGGAAACTGGCCCTTCTCTCCCATTTGAATTAACCTCTGTACTGGTTGCTTAAGTCAGAAACTTGCTGTAATCCATTTTCCAGACTTACAGCCTAGTTAAGATTGGATTGCCGTAATCCGATTTCACATCGGGCTAATTTCGGAAACTGGGAGCTGGGCATCAAAAGATTAGAAGAAGCAAATTCCAACTGATGCTGTGAGCTGATCATACTTGGATCTTCTTTACAATAGTGGCCAAACTAAGATGATATGATGAGGAGTGCTGTACTATGGAAGAATAGAGTACGTAATAATAATGTTTCAAAGCAATATCTAGAAGCTCCATGTAGTATTAACTACTGTATAAACACATAGTGAAATTATGGGCATGTCTACACCATTCCTTATCCTGGGGATCTAACTGCATACACTGAATACAGTTAAACGCTTAACAAAAACAAAAGAACATGAGGTGTCTGTGTACGCTCCTACACATATAAATTATTATACCAAATATGAATTAAAGGTGCAAAGAGTATTTAAAGCAAAGTAGCCAGTTATATTAACACTCAAAGTAATATATCATAAACATAACAAAACCAGGATGGCTGGCCACACCTCCTGCGGTCTGGGGATGATCCTGAGGCTGCAGGAAAAATCAGGCTAAAAGCCATCCTGGTTATCCCGGGGAAATGGAGGGATCTTCCCTTCCTGCCCCCGGAATCCCCTGCACGTCATGTGGACTCACAGGGATGATCCCGGGGTGATCCCTGGGATAAGGCATGGTGTAGACATGCCCATAATTTCACTATGTGTTTATACAATAGTTAATACTACATGGAGCTTCTAGATATTGCTCATGTGGATGCACAGGGACAATCCCAGGGCGATCCCCAGGATAAAAAACAAAAAAATGGGCTGCAGTTGGAAAAATACGAATAAGAATGGAGCCCAAAGAGCACCCAACTGCATAGTGAAGGTCTATCTGATGAAATCGTACAAGATGAAACAGGATTTATTTACCAGACTCCTGTCAAAACAAGAACATTATTTGTTTTGTACATCAAAACCACATGAACCCAACAAGGAGTTTATTCCATTTAATGTATAGGAATTCTGTTATGTGAAATTTTTCTCATCCACCAGACCACACCTAAGGGTATGTCATTTCCCGGCTTCTTGGGGCGGCACAAAACTCGGGGTTTGCGGCACAAAACTAGCACAAAACTTGGCACCAGTTTGGAGGTTCTATGACAAAGTTCATTTTTTGGTGTGTTAACTACGAACCCCCACTTGAAGTATCAATACACAGCTGTTGGTGGCAGCACAAAACTCAGCGTTTGTGGCACAAAACTTTGGCATATGTTTAGAAAAGATTCTAGGTTGGGGGGTTCCAAGTTAATAGAGCCACAGAACTGACCCAGTGTGGTTCAGAGATCCTAGAATCAATACTAGATAGAAAATAAGGAGGAATGAAGAGGGCAGGGGTAGATATGTTGTTCCCCACCTCGATTCAGAGGGAGAGGCAGGTGAGAATTGTTGTTGTTGTTGTTGTTATATAAGATTCGTACCGGTGTGTATTCCCTCATAGGGCATATAGCAGAGATCTTTGCACACACATAGGGCAGTATCCAATACTGCTGCTGAGTTCCACACAAACTGGTACAGAAGAAGGATCCACTGCTTGTGCAACAAGGAGCTAGGAATTCAAATATCAACCCCAGAAACAAGCTGAAACACTTGTTTTCAGATCAAGACAGGTCAGTAGAGTTCTACAAGCTTTGCTGACCTGACCTGTTCTGGAAATTAATATTTTAACTTGTTTTGGGTTAATTTGAGACCAACTAACTCCCCATTGCACTAATGGTAGCTGCTGCAGGTTCACAGGTAGACTTAGATACTGCCCAGAGCTGCATTTATTTTTGAAACTGCATGAGATCCATTAATAGCTGTCTTTTGCATGGCAAGGGAGAGATCGGGGTGGACAGTAATGTCAGAATTTGTTCAGTCTTGGAATGCAGTTTCCCATGTTATAAGAGAGGCCTGAAGGAGATTAGTAAGCATAGCAAATGAGAATGCATCTTCTGTCAGAAAAACTTTAAGACAAAACATTTTCTGTTTTATTATTATGAATATTTCTATTTAATGACCTAAGATTAATTTAATTTAGCATCATTTTTATGTAACTTGTAGGACTAATTTGTTTGAGAAAATTTGTCCTCTAGTAGATGATGGCAAATATCAATGAAGAAAAAAGGTGGCCTGACTGATCCAGTAAACAAAGTGCAATACGTAAACAAAGCTACAGCCCAGTTAGGCAATTAAATTTTCCTTATTCAGTGGGATTGCAGCCATAACAGCACACAGAATTGTTAAGATGGCAATACATAGGGATATTTTTTGTAAGGTTTGTGTAAATGCATAATCAAACGAGTTTAGAAGGGGTTTTGAAGCTGGAAATGCACAGTAGTGTGTTCTCAGGGCGGCAGAGTGAGGCACCTCAGGGGGCAGTTGCTGAGGAGCAGGAATGGTGGTGAGGTGTTTCAAGACCTGTGTGTATCACGCAATCGGACACTGTCGCATTGCCAGCGTTGAAGTAAGATTCGACTACCAGTCCAGTCATCTTCTGTATTCGTAATGGCAGGAGGAGACATCTTATCCTTTACATCAGCTAGCAAAATGTCTCGGGCCAGCCCTGTCCACTCTGCAAAATGCTAAGAGAATTAGTGTAAGTACATCAATGACCAGATGGTGGCATGCGAGATTTATAGAAGAAATCAGAAAGACTCTTGATTTACAATCACGTGAAGGTGAAACAAATTAGGAGAAAGAGTTCTCTAGAAAATTATTCTAACTTGAATTTGCTTGCAAAAACTCATTTTATCTTCTCTGAAATATCTGAAATCAATTTCACATTTCCAGTTGTTCCTGGATATGTGATAACTGAAGAACGGAACAACTCATTAATATAAATAAAAGTAGAAAGGATTTTGGAGATCAGACCAGAAAAACAAAGATTATCCTTCTTTATTTTGATGTGGGGAATAAAACAGTGACAACAGCTTCTTGAATTATATTATTCTTATACAAAGGTGAGCTAAATGTTAGAAGGGATGTGGTAGGGAGGGTGATTATACTAATGTAGATCAAATGCTGGAATATTGCAGTCTAGATTCAGGAGAAAATAGCACCTTTTATAGGAGAAATCTTGGGACGGACAATAGCTATTAGCATTTTAGGTCCACAACCCTGTGAGATAACTTGAATGCATGCATATATACAAGGGCCAGATCTACACAAAGCAGGATATAACACTTTGAAAATGGTTTGAAAACTGTATCTGGAGTGTGTTTTGGGCCCCAACAGTTGTCAATACTGTTATTAACCATTTCAAAGCAGTAATGTAGATCCTGCCTAGAAGCATTCATTGAATGGCCTTCATTCATTGAATTCCGTGGGTTTCAATTAAATTCCTTCAGAATAAACACCATAGGATTAGATTGCAGCTGACAGACAATGACACATATGAACAGACCCAGAAAGGCTAGGAATTGGGTTAGGAATTGTTCCGTGAAGCCCAGCCCTACCCTTACTCCCAGGTAAATGTCCTTAGAATTGCAGCCTAAGAAGTCTGAATTCTCACTTGCAACCAAATGTACAGCAGTTTATTCAATGTGGCTTCCCTCTGCTTACTAAGGGCCTTGCTAGACGAGGTCTTAGCGCTCTGTGAGGCCCGGTTTTCCTGCTGTGCGTCCAGATGACGCACAGGGGAATCCGGGGTGAGGCCGTGCTGAAACCTCATTTGACGCGCCATAAGCAAAGTCACTTATGCGCGGCTTTTCTGGAACGTCTTTTATGGAACGTCTAGCAGGGTCTGTGGCTTTTTGCGGCTACTCGCTTACTCGCGAGTAGCCGGGAAAAGCCACGGACTGGGCACAGCGCTCATATGAGCGTTGTGCCCATCGGGCCGGGGGGATCCCGGGGGGGGAGATAGGGGGGAAGGCCGGACCGGCAGGAGAGGGGGATGGTGGAGGGTGGCACATATCGGGGGTGGGGAGGGATGGCGGGGAAAGAGGAGGCAGGGGGGCAGGGGGCTTAATTTAAAAAAGGGTGTGGGGGGGGCTTAATTTAAAAAAAACCCACTTACCTTCTCCGGAGTCTTCGGGGCGCACGTGGCCCCTTTAACAACAACAACAAAATGGCTGACGCTGCAGGGCTTCCGGAGTCCCTGCGCGTCGTGAGTGTAGGAGGCTGGGCGGCGCGCGCTAAAGTTAGCGCGCCGTCACCCCGCCTCCCTGCTGGCTTATCCGGCATAGTATAGCAAGGCCCTAAGTCACTGTGCATGTATTATAATTATAAGTAATGGAGAAAATAGTATTTGTGTGAGCTGAGTTCTAGTAAACAGTCATGAGGAGGCAGTGCACCATCCTTTCTTAGCTAACAGAGACTTGGACAGGTTTATTATACTTGTATTGATATTTAAACTTGTATAGCTTAGCAGTCACAGCTTCTCCCAAGGAATGTTGGGAAATATAGTTTTTTAAGAGCTCTAATCATTCTGTAGCAATTCCTATGGGGCAAATGTCCCTAGCCATAGCAGTAAAATTCATGGCTTTTAGCATCGTGCATTTTTAGAAAATTTGGCTGACCACCTTGTTGCATTGTTTTTTGACTAATGTGGCAAACTCCTTAATCTAGAGCAGAGGAACCTGTGACTTTCCTGATGTTATTAAATTTCAATTAACATCAGCAAGGCCTGGCCAAGAGTGAAGGATGATAAAAGTAGGATGGACTACTCATGCTCAGATATGTTCATCTGTAGGGCCACAAGTTTCTCAGCCCTGTCTTAATCCAAAGATATGTGGTGATGAAGCATTTTGAATGGCCTTGTTGGCCTGGTTGCCACCATGACATTCAGCATATTATCTACATTACGCACTTACCCAGGGTCAGTCTGAGTTGAAGCTAATTTAAGTAGCAAGTGGGTTGTAGTGCTTGTATTACAAACATGTATGAATTGGTATAGACTGGAATCTGTACTCAGCAGCAATTATATAAGAATGGCAGGAAATGGGAATGGGAAGTAAATTTTTCATTCTTTAGCAATCATTAGGCTGATTGTGTGAACACAAAGGTGATTACATTATGCTAAGTAGTAATTATTCTGCATTGATTTTGAATAATGTTCTGAAGTAATTGGATCAAAGAATGAAGATGGGGCAAGACATCCCATTTTATTGCTTGCTGGAGAATTACTGCTCAGATGGCTAAAATTTTGGTTTTTGAAGACCAGAGAACTTTCCCCCCTTAAGCTTTGAATCCTATCTCAAAATATCTACAACCAGTGAGGGTACAATATAAACAAGGCTGTAGTGTTTACTCTGTAAAATATCTCTGATCATTTGTTTTTTTTTTTTTTTTTAATAACTAACTTCTTGTTTGTGGGCTTGTGGACGTGACAGTGTACTGAAGCTGAGATGTGTAGACTTTGACCCATGCTACATTCAGTTCTGGATGAAAGAAATTCTATGCACTCTGATTTATGTTTGGCATATGAAGAACAAGTTAATTTTCACTCTACTCATCATATAATGAATAGATATTTTCATACCTGAGTGAAAAGTCGAAATGAGCTCTTCACCTCCATCTGTATTCTGGGTTGGAGATTTTTTTTAATGAAACACACACACACACACAAAACGTTGGCTTCTCTAGAATCTTTGTGCACTGTTGCTTCATCCTTATTGTTGCTTCATTCATAGTAGGGCCAACCCTGCATTGAGTGGATGTATTATAAAGCAAACAGTCATCTCATGACATGTCAAGAGAATCACAATGGCAGGCAAATGACATATGAATGTAGGGTGACCATATGACCGGATTTGCCCAGATTTGTCCGGGGTTTTGATGACAAATCCAGGAGGGGGAGGGGAAATCCGGATTTTCCAAAGAGCAGCTCTAATGGGACTGAAACAGATCCGTTCATCCATTGATTTTTAAGGGATTTTTAAAAATTGAGGTTTTAAAATTATTTTTTAAACCATCATTTTTAAAGATGAAGAGCTGAAAGTTGGCACCATGATAAATTTTAGGTAGAGCTTTAGCCATACCAAATTTGAAACAGATCTGTTCATCCATTGATTTTTAGGAATTTTTTTAAAATTTGAGGACTTAATTTTTTAAAAAAAATGTTATTTTAAAAGATAAAGAGATGAAACTTGGCACCATGATTGCTCTTAACAAGGACTTTAGCTTTGCCAAGTTTGAAACAGATCCGTCCATCCATTGAGTTTTAGGATTTTTTTTTAAAGTTTGAGGTTTTAAAATTATTATTTTTAAATGACAATTTTAAAGATAAAGGGCAGAAAGTTGGCACCATGATAGCTCTTAAGGAGAGATTTAGCCATGCCAAGTTTCATTCAGATCTGTTCATCCATTGTTTTTTTAGGATTTTTTTAAAAAGTTCAAAGTTTTAAAATTGTGTTTTAAAACTGCTGGAGCCATATCCTTCAAACTCAGGTTGTCAAACCTCCTCTTTGCAGTTTCAGCCCTTGGCATTAAGATTTGTCTTAAATGTGTGCTGTAAAATCAGACATGTGACCAAGGCTATGTTCGGGTGGGCACGCCCCCTTGGTGCTGGACACGCCCCCTTGGGGGCCAGCCACGTTGTCCTTTTTGGTTTCCAAAATATGGTCACTCTAATAACTCCATAACACCTATGATCTTAATACTATCTTGAAAGTGAGTTTAAGTGGGATTTCTTTCAAAGTGGGGGAGGGTTTTAGATAACAAAATAACTTGCCCAGCACAATTTCATCTGAAGGAGCCCTGTCCCCCTCTGAGAATCCTCTCCTAGGCAAGGAGTGCCTGAACTCTGGCTCCAAGGGGAACAACTCTCATCTTGGGAGGGACTGATGGGATTTGAGGGCCAACATCATCTGAAGGCCCATAGGCTCCCCAGCCCTGATCTGTGGTGACACGGCCCTCTTACTTACTCTCCAGGGAAAACGGTCTACCTGGCAGCTTCTTTTGCAAACTGCTTAATCTTGCTCTTTTGGAAGGCTGGGCTAGTTCTAGTGAGTGTTTTATAAAGCTATTTTTAATTCTACCAGTTGACACTTTTATTGACGTAATTTGTTTTCTTCATATTAATTTCATACGCCTTTGCCCGAGCCGTTCTGTTAGGCACATGGCTCAAAATACCAAATAAAATGTTGAAAACAACCTCAACGAACTTCCTGACCTGAAGGAAATGAATGGCTACATTGGAGCTAATCGCCCATCCCCCAAAGGTGCATCATGGTATGTGAAGCTGTAGTCTAACAGGGGTTCTCAGTAGAGTTCCAGGCCCTGCTGTAATGCAGTGTCCTTGGGAAAATCCATTTCACCCCCACTTATTGTGAAGACTGCAGCTAAGCTCAAAGGGAATAGGACATTCTGAAGGATGGGGATGGTGGAAGATGTCAGCATCCCAGCTAATAAACAATGTACTAACATGGCCTACTTGTGATCCTTGTACCACTACCCTGGGATTATCTAGTGTCAGTTTTCACATTGGGAGCAGATGGCTGGCTGTGGCAAAAAGGGCAAGCCAGAGACTACCCTCTGTATTTTCTGACAGCAGGCTCTCCTTCTCCCTCCCCAGGCCAAGGACATGACAGACAATCTTGCAGCAGCATATCTCCTCCCTGGACATAATTTTAACTGATGTTGCTCTGCCCAAGGTAAATGAAATAGTAATAAAAGAAGTCTTAATAGAATGTCTAAAGCTAAAGGGAGGGAAGCAATGAGGGAGATGAATAAACTGAGTGTTGCAGAACAAACCCAATTTTGCATCCCTGCCAACCACACCTTTGAAGTTGGACCACATTTAGCTAATCCCCTTCGAAGCATCTCATCTCTCTTCAGTAACACCTACATTCTTGGTGATAAGATGAAAGCATACGTGGGCTATATTTTTGTCTATTGAAGGGGTAAAATAACGTGACACATCAAGGCAACAACCTTCTGCTCCAGCCATCCTTGCTTCATTATCATTATTTATTACATTTCTCTACTGGCCCATAGTCAAAGCTTTCTGGGTGGTTTACGTAAAATTAAAAACATATACAATTTAAAACTATAACAATATGCAGCATACACAACATACATTTGAAACCATAAAAACATGCAGCATACACAACATACATTAAAAAAAAACCCAATAAATATGCTTCTTCTGCCTTTATGCAATTCCAATGTGAGGTGGCTGCCCTCTGCCATCCCCATTTGTACCCGAAAGGAAGCCTAGGCAGGTACAATTGAATTGGCTCGCCTTTGTTAGCACCTTCTCCATAAAACTCCACATATATTGATATATCAGCAATCCCCAACCTGGTACTCTCCTAATGTTTTCAACTTCAACTCCCATCAGCCCTTGCCAGCACAGCCAATGGTCAGAAATGCTGGGGATCATAGTCCAAAACCTCTAAAAGGCACTAGGTTGGGAAAGGTTGTGCTCTATAAACTAGTGATGGGAAGATGTGCCTCAGGTGAAATTGTTGTTTTCCTGAATTCGCTCAAACAAGAGTTCTAATTTAATATGAAACCTCATTCAATGTGTCTGGGCTTTTCACCTTGGAGGTTTCCTCACACTCAGCTACATTTCCAGGAAGGATCCATCACGATGCCCCATCATTAAGCCACCTTCTATTAGGTCATCATTGCTAAGCTGAGACGTCCTCATGAAGGGGACTCAGCCTATGTGCAACACAGTTCTAAGTCAACCATGTGCTGATGGCCTTGGCAGCCTTCCCAACGTACAACTTGAAGCAGCAAATGGACATTTGGAAGCAAGCAAAACATACAACCCAGAGCTATGAGTATCTTCTTCTCTGAACTACTTAATGAATTCCATAGTGGTCCCCAAAAGTTCCATTGGGCTCCCTCAACCATTCTATTTAGTAGGGACAATTTTCTTACTGGCCCCATTTCAGAACTCATGGCTCCGAGGGCTTTGGCCTTAGTGTTTCCCAGTTCTCCTAGGGCTGAGGATAATTTTAAAATATCCATGTGATTGGCACCTGCCTCATAAAAGGGAACAGCTCCTCTGAGGTACGTTTCTATTATTGCTCCTCCATTAGCATTGAGATAATTGTGAATCTGGGGAGCAGGCAAGGATTTCAGGGTTCTCCCAGAGGAGGAAATATATGAAAGGGAACACAGGCCAGGGTCACTGCACGGAAGCATTTTGTGAACACTCTCTCTGCATTGCCAAAATGTTCCAGCTGCACATGCATAGACAAATATAATCTGCACATTGGTCAGACTGTCTTGGAAGGGATCTGCCAGACTCCTGCTTTTCCCTTGGCTCATCTGAGCATATATTTGGGTACTATTAGCATATGGGGAGGGTACCCACTTGGGGCCTACATCCAGGAGACATTTTCCCCATCCCACTCATGACTGGCCAGGACTGAAAATATGGGTAGGCCACTTTTGGCATCTTTGGGCCTGTGAGAACAGACCCAGTAGTGGGTCTTGTTCTGAGTCTTGTTCTATATGCTTTACATGATGGAGGAAAGTGTTGCCATAGTAGAAGGAACTCACAGGGATTATAAATGGGAAGACTAATAGGATTTCTCTTTTCATGAGAATTCTATCAACAGAATTATAGTAACAATAATAATGACTGTGAAAAGCAAACACACTAAGTAAGGCCAGCGTGGCTGAACCCATGAATAACTAGTTTCTAAACCAGTTTTCACTGAGGGCAAATCCTGTCAGTTCAGTCTCTTCAACTTCACTTTGAGGTCTCCCAAGGGGTTAGCAGTCCATCTGGTGGTCATGAGAAAGCCATCCGCAACTGCAGTCAGTTTTTTCTGGGCTGGGCAGCCTGCATCGCTCCGTTGGGAATCGCTGTCTCTGTCCCTTGGTGTCATCTCTTGACTGGCGTCGGCAGTCAAACTTTTGCAGTGCGAGAAGTAGACCCAGCTGTTGTAGCCCTCACACTTATGGCATTGATTACCCTTAACAGCAGCGTTGGTTGCAAGAAGCACCTGATACGGACTTTTCCACCTTGGTTGCAGGACGTTCTTCCTTTGAAACAATTTGATGTAGATCCAATCTCCAGGCTGGAGATTACCTGTGAATGAGAAGCTTGAACACACTTCATTAGGTTCTTGCAATAGTCAGACAGCAGTTCATCTACTAGCTCAGTCTGGCAATCCACTCTGTATATGGCTCAAAATACCCAGAAGATATGGGTTTTCCTCTCCTCTGAAACATGGTATGTCCTTATATCCTCAATATTCCCTTTTCTTAAATGCAAAAAGAGATTTCATTAAATTCCAAGACTCCCAGGTGATCAGGCTGGAAGTTGGGATTTCATGAAGAGGAGTCAGGAAACTCAAACCAGCCTCCAAAGGAGGAAAAGGCCACATCATGCCTTGCAACAAGGTCACAATACGTTTAGGGTATCAAGACATGCTCTATGGGGTGAGTAATAAACTTTACATTCTTTACTTACAGAGGCAGTCAGGTCCACTTTCCTGTTTTGCTTGGTCTCACAGAATTCCTGGGTTGGGATTCGAGCGTGCTCCGGACCCACGGTTCCACCCGAAGGGGAGGCCAAGCCAATAGGGATTTCAAAAGGTCCCTTACCTTGGTGCGCGCTGGGATGGTGGTCCCCAAAGGGCTTCTACCGATCTGGTCCTGACGAGCCTTGTCGACTCCCAGACAAGGAATCCAGGGATTGTCATGGATTTCCAAGGCACTGACAAAGACATTAGCAACAGCCTTCGTTTCGGCAGCAAAAAATTTATACCACAGAGTAAAGAAACTCCGTTTGCATGACTCTTTTCTGGAAGAATTAATTAAATATTTTAAGAACTCATCCTTCAGGATTAGAAGCTGCTGTGCAGGAGGATGGTCCATATGGATTGTTGAGGGTCAAGGAGTCAGCAGGGTCCAGAGAAGCAAGGCGACATCTTGAGGTTAACTTACAGTTGACTGCAGCAGAGATCTGGTTCCAGCTGAACTGATTTATGCCTGATCCTTAAGAAGCAAAGCAGGCTAATTAAGTCAGCATGTTACTTTCAAAGGAGGCACCAAGCTATGGCTTCTTCCTTCCCTACCGTTCACATCTGAACCTATGGCATCTGTATAGATGAAGCATCTCTGGGTCTGCTTCCTGAACATAGGGACATCTGAGAACAACATTGGAGGAGCCAAGCTGTTCTTCCAAACTTTCTGTGGAGTGCTGTCAGCTGGACCATGAGATCACTTGCCTGATGGGCATCAAGGTAGATTTAGGTCCCTAACATCCCAATGAACGGGATGTTTTAACGGGCAGCTGGGTAGCTAAAAGTCTCTGGCATCCCAATGAATGGGACACTAGTTGTGTCTAACACAGTTTTACATCCACCAGCCTCTTAAAGGGTGACAGCGTAGCTATAACCCCCAGGGCATCCCAATGAATGGGACACTAGCTGTGGCTAACACAGCTTTAAGTTCACCAGCCCTTTAACGGGTGGCCGGGTAGCTATATGTCCCTGGGATCCCAATGAATGGGACACTAGCTGTGACTAACACAGTTTTAAGTCAGCCAGCCCTTTAACGGGTGGCAGGGTAACTATAAGTCCAGTGATCCCAATGAATGGGACACTAGCTGTGTCTAACACAGTTTTTAATCCACCAGCCCTTTAACGGGTGGCAGGGTAACTATCAGTCCCTGGGATCCCAATGAATGGGACACTAGCTGTGTCTAACACAGTTTTAAGTCAGCCAGCCCTTTAACGGGTGGCAGGGTAACTATAAGTCTCAGTGATCCCAATGAAAGGGACACTAGCTGTATCTAACACAGTTTTTAGTCCACCAGCCCCTTAACGGGTGGCAGCATAACTATAAGTCCCTGGCAACCCAATGAATGGGACACTAGCTGTGCCTAACACAGTTTTTAATCCACCAGCCCTTTAACGGGTGGCAGGGTAGCTATAAGTCCCTGGCATACCAATGAATGGGACACTAACTGTGTCTAACACAGTTCAAAATCCACCAGCCCTTTAATGGGTGGCACAGTAACTATAAGTCCCTGGGATCCCAATAAATGGGATACCAGCTGTGTCTAACACAGTTTTAAGTCAGCCAGCCCTTTAACGGGTGGCAGGGTAGCTATAAGTCCCTGGGGTTCTAGCTGTGTCTAACACAGTTTAAAGTCAGCCAGCCCTTTAATGGGTGGCAGGGAAGCTATAAATCCCTGTAATCCCAATGAATGGGATACTAGCTGTGCATAACACAGTTTTTAATCCACCAGCGCTTTAACGGGTGGCAGGATAGCTATAAATCCCTGGCATCCCAATGAATGGGATACTAGCTGTGTCTAACACAGTTCAAAATCCACCAGCCCTTTAACGGGTGGCATGGTAGCTGTAAGTCCCTGGCATCCCAATGCGACACTAGCTGTGTCTAACACAGTTTTAAAAAAGCCAGCCCTTTAACGGGTGGCAGGGCAGCTATAAGTCCCTGGCATCACAATGAATGGTACACTACCTTTGCCTAACACAGTTTTAAGTCAGGCAGCACTTTAACGGGTGGCAGGGTAGCTATAAGTCCCTGGGGTTCTTGCTGTGTCTAACACAGTTTTAAGTCAGCCAGCCCTTTAACAGGTGGAAGGGTAGCTATAAATCCCTGGAATCCCAATGAATGGGATACTAGCTGTGTCTAACACAGTTTAATGTCTGCCAACCCTTTAACGGGTGGCAGGGTAGCTATAAGTCCCTGGAATCCCAATGAATGGGATACTAGCTGTGTCTAACACAGTTTAATGTCCGCCAACCCTTTAACGGGTGTCAGGGTTGCTGTAAGTCCCTGGGATCCCAATAAATGGGATACCAGCTGTGTCTAACACAGTTTTAAGTCAGCCAGCCCTTTAACGGGTGGCAGGGTAGCTATAAGTCCCTGGGGTTCTTGCTGTGTCTAACACAGTTTTTAATCCACCAGCCCTTTAACGGCTGGCAGGGTAGCTATAAGTCCCTGGGATCCCAATGAATGGGACACTAGCTGTGTCTAACACAGTTTTAAGTCAGCCAGCCCTTTAACGGGTGGCAGGGTAACTATAAGTCCCAGTGATCCCAATGAATGGGACACTAGCTGTGTCTAACACAGTTTTAAGTCAGCCAGCCCTTTAACGGGTGGCAGGGTAACTATTAATACCTGGAATCCCAATGAATGGGATACCAGCTGTGTCTAACACAGTTTTAAGTCAGCCAGCCCTTTAACAGGTGGCAGGGTAGCTTTAAGTCCCTGGGGTACTAGCTGTGTCTAACACAGTTTAATGTCCGCAAAACCTTTAACAGGTGGCAGGGTAGCTATAAGTGCCTGGGATCTCAATGAATGGGATACTAGCTGTGCCTAACAAAGTTTTAAGTCAGCCAGCCCTTTAACGGGTGGCACGGAAACTATAAGTCCCTGGCATCCCAAAGAATGGTACACTACCTGTGTCTAACACAGTTTTCAATCCACCAGCCCTTTAACGGGTGGCAGGGTAGCTTTAAGTCCCTGGGGTTCTAGCTGTGTCTAACACAGTTTTAAGTCAGCCAGCCCTTTAACAGGTGGCAGGGTAGCTATAAATACCTGGGATCCAAATGAATTGGACACTAGCTGTGTCTAACAAATTTTTAAGTCAGCCAGCCCTTTAACGGGTGGCAGGGTAACTATAAATCCCTGGAATCCCAATGAATGGGATACTAGCTGTGTCTAACACAGTTTTTAATCCACCAGCCCTTTAACAGGTGGCAGGGTAGCTATAAATCCCTGGAATCCCAATGAATGGGATACTAGCTGTGTCTAACAATGTTTAATTTCCGCCAACCCTTTAACGGGTGGCAGGGTGCTATAGGTCCCTGGCATCCCAATGAGTCGGACACTAGCTGTGTCTAACACAGTTTTTAGTCCACCAGCCCTTTAACGGGTGGCAGGGTAGCTATAAGTCCCTGGCATCCCAATGAATGCGACACTAGCTGTGTCTAACACAGTTCAAAATCCACCAGTCCTTTAACGGGTGGCAGGGTAGCTGTAAGTCCCTGGGATCCCAATGGGACACTAGCTGTGTCTAACACAGTTTTAAATCAGCCAGCTTGTTAACGGGTGGCAGGGTAACTATAAGTCCCAGTGATCCCAATGAATGAGACACTAGCTGTTTCTAACACAGTTTTTAGTCCACCAGTCCTTTAACGGCTGGCAGGGTAACTATAAGTCCCTGGCATGCCAATGAATGGGTCACTAGCTGTGTCTAACACAGCTTTTAATCCACCTGCCCTTTAACGGGTGGCAGAGTAGCTATCAGTCCCTGGGATCCCAATGAATGGGACACTAGCTGTGTCTAACACAGTTTTTAATCCAAAAGCCCTTTAACGGGTGGCAGGGTAACTATAAGTCCCTGGCATCCCAATGAATAATACACTACCTGTGCCTAACACAGTTTTAAGTCAGCCAGCCCTTTAACGGGTGGCAGGGTAGCTATATGTCCCTGGGGTTCTAGCTGTGTCTAACATAGTTTTAAGTCAGCCAGCCCTTTAACAGGTGGCAGGGTAGCTATAAATCCCTGGAATCCAAATGAATGGGATACTAGCTGTGTCTAACACAGTTTAATGTCCGCCAACCCTTTAACGGGTGTCAGGGTTGCTATAAGTCCATGGCATCCCAATGAATGGGACACTAGCTGTGTCTAACACAGTTTTAAGTCAGCCAGCCCTTTAACAGGTGGCAGGGTAACTATAAGTCCCTGGGATCCCAATGAATGGGACACTAGCTGTATCTAACACAGTTCAAAATCCACCAGCCCTTTAACAGCTGGCAGGGCAGCTATACGTCCCTGGGATCCCAATGAATGGGACACTAGCTGTGTTTAACACAGTTTTAAGTCAGCCAGCTCTTTAACGGGTGGCAGTGTAACTATAAATCCCAGTGATCCCAATGAATGGGACACTAGCTGTGTCTAACACAGTTTTAAGTCAGCCAGCCCTTTAACGGGTGGCAGGGTAACTATAAGTCCCAGTGATCCCAATGAATGGGACACTAGCTGTGTCTAACACAGTTTTAAGTCAGACAGCCCTTTAACGGGTGGCAGGGTAACTATAAATCCCTGGAATCCCAATGAATGGGATACTAGCTGTGTCTAACACAGTTTTAAGTCAGCCAGGCGTTTAACGGGTGGCAGGGTAGCTTTAAGTCCCTGGGGTTCGAGCTGTGTCTAACACAGTTTTAAGTCAGCCAGCCCTTTAACAGGTGGCAGGGTAGCTATAAATACCTGGGATCCAAATGAATTGGACACTAGCTGTGTCTAACAAATTTTTAAGTCAGACAGCCCTTTAACGGGTGGCAGGGTAACTATAAATCCCTGGAATCCCAATGAATGGGATACTAGCTGTGTCTAACACAGTTTTTAATCCACCAGCCCTTTAACAGGTGGCAGGGTAGCTATAAATCCCTGGAATCCCAATGAATGGGATACTAGCTGTGTCTAACAATGTTTAATTTCCACCAACCCTTTAACGGGTGGCAGGGTGCTATAGGTCCCTGGCATCCCAATGAGTGGGACACTAGCTGTGTCTAACACAGTTTTTAGTCCACCAGCCCTTTAACAGGTGGCAGGGTAGCTATAAGTCCCTGGCATCCCAATGAATGCGACACTAGCTGTGTCTAACACAGTTCAAAATCCACCAGCCCTTTAACAGGTGGCAGGGTAGCTGTAAGTCCCTGGGATCCCAATGGGACACTAGCTGTGTCTAACACAGTTTTAAATCAGCCAGCTTGTTAACGGGTGGCAGGGTAACTATAAGTCCCAGTGATACCAATGAATGAGACACTAGCTGTTTCTAAAACAGTTTTTAGTCCACCAGTCCTTTAACAGCTGGCAGGGTAACTATAAGTCCCTGGCATGCCAATGAATGGGTCACTAGCTGTGTCTAACACAGCTTTTAATCCACCTGCCCTTTAACGGGTGGCAGAGTAGCTATCAGTCCCTGGGATCCCAATGAATGGGACACTAGCTGTGTCTAACAAAGTTTTTAATCCAAAAGCCCTTTAATGGGTGGCAGGGTAACTATAAGTCCCTGGCATCCCAATGAATGGTACACTACCTGTGCCTAACACAGTTTTAAGTCAGCCAGCCCTTTAACGGGTGGCAGG
The DNA here is from genome assembly GCF_023053635.1 of Elgaria multicarinata webbii. Lineage (NCBI taxonomy): Eukaryota > Metazoa > Chordata > Lepidosauria > Squamata > Anguidae > Elgaria > Elgaria multicarinata. Next base: position 172,181,535 of record NC_086171.1, read on the forward strand.
GTAGCTATAAGTCCCTGGGGTTCTAGCTGTGTCTAACACAGTTTTAAGTCAGCCAGCCCTTTAACAGGTGGCAGGGTAGCTATAAATCCCTGGAATCGCAATGAATGGGACACTAGCTGTGTCTAACACAGTTTTTAATCCACCAGCCCTTTAACAGGTGGTAGGGTAGCTATAAATCCCTGGAATCCCAATGAATGGGATACTAGCTGTGTCTAACAACGTTTAATTTCCGCCAACCCTTTAACGGGTGGCAGGGTGCTATAAGTCCCTGGCATCCCAATGAATGGGACACTAGCTGTGTCTAACACAGTTTTTAGTCCACCAGCCTTTTAACGGGTGGCAGGGTAGCTATAAGTCCCTGGCATCCCAATGAATGCGACAATAGCTGTGTCTAACACAGTTCAAAATCCACCAGCCCTTTAACGGGTGGCAGGGTAGCTGTAAGTCCCTGGGATCCCAATGGGACACTAGCTGTGTCTAACACAGTTTTAAATTAGCCAGCTTTTTAACGGGTGGCAGGGTTACTATAAGTCCCAGTGATCCCAATGAATGGGACGCTAGCTGTTTCTAACACAGTTTTTAGTCCACCAGTCCTTTAACGGCTGGCAGGGTAGCTATAAATCCCTGGAATCCCAATGAATGGGATACTAGCTGTGTCTAACAATGTTTAATGTCCGCCAACCCTTTAATGGGTGTCAGGGTTGTTATAAGTCCCTGGCATCCCAATGAATGGGACACTAGCTCTGCCTAACACAGTTCAAAATCCACCAGCCCTTTAACGGGTGGCAGGGTAGCTGTAAGTCCCTGGGATCCCAATGGGACACTAGCTGTGTCTAACACAGTTTTAAATTAGCCAGCCCTTTAACGGGTGGCAGGGTAACTATAAGTCCCAGTGATCCCAATGAATGGGAAACTAGCTGTGTCTAACACAGTTTTTAGTCCACCAGTCCTTTAACGGCTGGCAGGGTAACTATAAGTCCCTTGCATGCCAATGAATGGGACACTACCTGTGCCTAACACAGTTTTAAGTCTGCCAGCCCTTTAATGGGTGGCAGGGTAGCTTTAAGTCCCTAGGGTTATAGCTGTGTCTAACACAGTTTTAAGTCAGCCAGCCCTTTAACAGGTGGCAGGGTAACTATAAGTCCCAGTGATCCCAATGAATGGGACACTAGCTGTGTCTAACACAGTTTTTAATCCACCAGCCCTTTAACGGTGGAAGGGTTGCTATAAGCCTCTGGTGAACTAGCTGTGTCTAACACTGTTTAATGCCTGCCAACCCTTTAACGGGTGGCAGGGTAGCTATAAGTCCCTGGCATCCCAATGAATGGGACACTAGCTGTGTCCAACACAGTTTTTAATCGACCAGCCCTTTAATGGGTGGCAGGGTAGCTTTACGTACCAGGGGTAGTAGCTGTGCCTAACACAGTTTAATGTCCGTCAACCCTTTAACGGGTGGCAGGGTAGCTATAAGTCCCTGGGATCCCAATGAATGGTACACCACCTGTGCCTAACATAGTTTTAAGTCAGCCAGCCCTTTAACGGGTGGCACAGTAACTATAAGTCCCTGGGATCAAAATGAATGGGATACTAGCTGTGTCTAACACAGTTTTAAGTCAGCCAGCCCTTTAACGGGTGGCAGGGTAGCTATAAGTCCCTGGCATCCCAGTGAATGGTACACTACCTGTGTCTAACACAGTTTTTAATCCACCAGCCCTTTAACGGGTGGCAGGGTAACTATAAGTCCAGTGATCCCAATGAATGAGACACTAGCTGTGCCTAACACAGTTTTTAATCGACCAGCCCTTTAACAGGTGGCAGGGTAGCTATCAGTCCCTGGCATCCCAATGAATGGGACACTAGCTCTGTGTAACACAGTTCAAAATCCACCAGTCCTTTAATTGGTGGCAGGGTAGCTAAAAGTCGCTGGGATCCAAATGGGACACTAGCTGTGTCTAACACATTTTTAAATCAGCCAGCCCTTTAACGGGTGGCAGGTTAACTATAAGTCCCTGGCATCCCAATGAATGGCACACTAGCTGTGTCTAACACAGTTCAAAATCCACCAGCCCTTTAACGGGTGGTAGGGTAGCTATCACTCCCTGGGATCCCAATGAATGGGACACTAGCTGTGTCTAACACAGTTTTAAGTCAGCCAGCCCTTTAACAGGTGGCACAGTAACTATAAGTGCCTGGGATCCCAATGAATGGGATACTAGCTGTGTCTAACACAGTTTTAAGTCAGCCAGCCCTTTAACGGGTGACAGGGTAGCTATCAGTCCCTGGGATCCCAATGAATGGGACACTAGCTGTGTCTAACACAGTTTTAAGTCAGCCAGCCCTTTAACAGGTGGCACAGTAACTATAAGTGCCTGGGACCCCAATGAATGGGATACTAGCTGTGTCTAACACAGTTTTAAGTCAGCCAGCCCTTTAACGGGTGGCAGGGTAGCTATAAGTCCCTGGGGTTCTAGCTGTGTCTAACACAGTTTTAAGTCAGCATATAAATCCCTGTAATCAAAATGAATGGGATACTAGCTGTGTCTAACACAGTTTAATGTTCCGCAACCCTTTAACGGGTGGCAGGGTAGCTATAAGTCCCTGGGATCCCAATGAATGGGATACTAGCTGTGTCTAACACAGTTTTTAGTCCACCAGTCCTTTAACGGCTGGCAGGGTAACTATAAGTCCCTGGCATGCCAATGAATGGGACACTACCTGTGCCTAACACAGTTTTAAGTCAGCCAGCCCTTTAATGGGTGGCAGGGTAGCTGTAAGTCCCTGGGATCCCATTGGGTCACTAGCTGTGTCTAACACAGTTTTAAATCAGCCAGCCCTTTAACGGGTGGCAGGGTAACTGTAAGTCCCAGTGATCCCAATGAATGGGAAACTAGCTGTATCTAACACAGTTTTTAGTCCACCAGTCCTTTAACGGGTGGCACAGTAAGTATAAGTCCATGGGATCCCAATGAATGGGATACTAGCTGTGTCTAACCCAGTTTTAAGTCAGCCAGCCCTTAAACGGGTGGCAGGGTAGCTTTATGTCCCTGGCATCCCAATGAATGGTACACTACCTTTGTCTAACACAGTTTTTAATCCACCAGCCCTTTAACGGGTGGCAGTGTAGCTATAAGTCCCTGGGATCCCAATGAATGGGATACTAGCTGTGTCTAACACAGTTCTAAGTCAGCCAGCCCTTTAACGGGTGGCAGGGTAACTATAAATCCCTGGAATCCCAATGAATGGGATACTAGCTGTGTCTAACACATTTTTTAATCCACCAGCCCTTTAACAGGTGGCAGGGTAGCTTTAAGTACCTGGGGTACTAGCTGTGTCTAACACAGTTTAATGTCCGCAAAGCCCTTAACAGGTGGCAGGGTAGCTATAAGTGCCTGGGATCCCAATGAATGGGATACTAGCTGTGCCTAACACAGTTTTAAGTCAGCCTGCCCATTAACGGGTGGCACGGTAACTATAAGTCCCTGGGATCCCAATGAATGGGATACTAGCTGTGTCTAACACAGTTTTAAGTCAGCCAGCCCTTTAACAGGTGGCAGGGTAGCTATAAATCCCTGGGATCCCAATGAATGGGACACTACCTGTGTCTAACACAGTTTTTAATCCACCAGCCCTTTAACGGGTGGCAGGGTAACTATAAGTCCAGTGATCCCAATGAATGAGACACTAGCTGTGCCTAACACAGTTTTTAATCGACCAGCCCTTTAACAGGTGGCAGGGTAGCTATCAGTCCCTGGCATCCCAATGAATGGGACACTAGCTGTGTGTAACACAGTTCAAAATCCACCAGTCCTTTAATTGGTGGCAGGGTAGCTAAAAGTCGCTGGGATCCAAATGGGACACTAGCTGTGTCTAACACATTTTTAAATCAGCCAGCCCTTTAACGGGTGGCAGGGTAACTATAAGTCCCTGGCATCCCAATGAATGGCACACTAGCTGTGTCTAACACAGTTCAAAATCCACCAGCCCTTTAACGGGTGGCAGGGTAGCTATCAGTCCCTGGGATCCCAATGAATGGGACACTAGCTGTGTCTAACACAGTTTTAAGTCAGCCAGCCATTTTAAAAGGTGGCACAGTAACTATAAGTGCCTGGGATCCCAATGAATGGGATACTAGCTGTGTCTAACACAGTTTTAAGTCAGCCAGCCCTTTAACAGGTGGCAGGGTAGCTATCAGTCCCTGGGATCCCAATGAATGGGACACTAGCTGTGTCTAACACAGTTTTAAGTCAGCCAGCCCTTTAACAGGTGGCACAGTAACTATAAGTGCCTGGGATCCCAATGAATGGGATACTAGCTGTGTCTAACACAGTTTAAAGTCAGCCAGCCCTTTAACGGGTGGCAGGGTAGCTATAAGTCCCTGGGGTTCTACCTGTGTCTAACACAGTTTTAAGTCAGCAAGCCCTTTAACAGGTGGCAGGGAAGCTATAAATCCCTGTAATCCCAATGAATGGGATACTAGCTGTGTCTAACACAGTTTAATGTTCCGCAACCCTTTAACGGGTGGCAGGGTAGCTATAAGTCCCTGGGATCCCAATGAATGGGATACTAGCTGTGTCTAACACAGTTTTAAATCAGCCAGCCCTTTAATGGGTGGCAGGGTAACTATAAGTCCCAGTGATCCCAATGAATGGGAAACTAGCTGTTTCTAACACAGTTTTTCGTCCACCAGTCCTTTAACGGCTGGCAGGGTAACTATAAGTCCCTGGCATGCCAATGAATGTGACACTACCTCTGCCTAACACAGTTTTAAGTCAGCCAGCCCTTTAACGGGTGGCAGGGTAGCTGTAAGTCCCTGGGATCCCAATGGGTCACTATCTGTGTCTAACACAGTTTTAAATCAGCCAGCCCTTTAACGGGTGGCAGGGTAACTATAAGTCCCAGTGATCCCAATGAATGGGAAACTAGCTGTATCTACCACAGTTTTTAGTCCACCAGTCCTTTAACGGCTGGCAGGGTAACTATAAGTCCCTGGGATCCCAATGAATGGTATACCACCGGTGCCTAACATAATTTTAAGTCAGCCAGCCCTTTAACCGGTGGCACAGTAACTATAAGTCCATGGGATCCCAATGAATGGGATACTAGCTGTGTCTAACACAGTTTTAAGTCAGCCAGCCCTTTAACGGGTGGCAGGGTAGCTTTATGTCCCTGGCATCACAATGAATGGTACACTACCTTTGTCTAACACAGTTTTTAATCCACCAGCCCTTTAACGGGTGGCAGTGTAGCTATAAGTCCCTGGGATCCCAATGAATGGGATACTAGCTGTGTCTAACACAGTTTTAAGTCCACCAGCCCTTTAACGGGTGGCAACGTAGCTTTAAGTCTCTGCTGAACTAGCTGTGTCTAACACTGTTTAATGTCCGCCAACCCTTTAATGGGTGTCAGGGTGCTATAAGTCCCTGGCATCCCAATGAATGGGATACTAGCTGTGTCTAACACAGTTTTAAGTCAGCCAGCCCTTTAACGGGTGGCAGGGTAACTATAAATCCCTGGAATCCCAATGAATGGGATACTAGCTGTGTCTAACACATTTTTTAATCCACCAGCCCTTTAACAGGTGGCAGGGTAGCTTTAAGTACCTGGGGTACTAGCTGTGTCTAACAGAGTTTAATGTCCGCAAAGCCCTTAACAGGTGGCAGGGTAGCTATAAGTGCCTGGGATCCCAATGAATGGGATACTAGCTGTGCCTAACACAGTTTTAAGTCAGCCAGCCCTTTAACGGGTGGCACGGTAACTATAAGTCCCTGGGATCCCAATGAATGGGATACTAGCTGTGCCTAACACAGTTTTAAGACAGCCAGCCCTTTAACGGGTGGCACGGTAACTATAAGTCCCTGGGATCCCAATGAATGGGATACTAGCTGTGTCTAACACAATTTTAAGTCAGCCAGCCCTTTAACGGGTGGCAGGGTAGCTTTAAGTCCCTGGGGTTCTAGCTGTGTCTAACACAGTTTTAAGTCAGCCAGCCCTTTAACGGGTGGCAGTTTAACTATAAGTCCCTGGCATCCCAATGAATGGGATACTAGCTGTGTCATACACAGTTTTTAATCCACCAGCCCTTTAACAGGTGGCAGGGTAGCTATAAATCCCTGGAATCCCAATGAATGGGATACTAGCTGTGTCTAACAATGTTTAATTTCCGCCAACCCTTTAACAGGTGGCAGGGTAGCTATAAGTCCCTGGCATACCAATGAATGGGACACTAGCTGTGTCTAACACAGTTTTAAGTCCACCAGCCCTTTAACGGTTGGCAGGGTTGCTATAAGTCTCGGGTGAACTAGCTGTGTCTAACACTGTCTAATGTCGGCCAACCCTTTAATAGGTGTCAGGGTTGCTATAAGTCCCTGGCATCCCAATGAATGGGACACTAGCTCTGCCTAACACAGTTTTTAGTCCACCAGCCCTTTAACGGGTGGAAGGGTAGCTATAAGTCCCTGGCATACCAATTAATGGGACACTAGCTGTGTCTAACACAGTTTTAAATCAGCAAGCCCTTTAACGGGTGGCAGGGTAACTATAAGTCCCAGTGATCCCAATGAATGGGAAACTAGCTGTGTCTAACACAGTTTTTAGTCCACCAGTCCTTTAACGGCTGGCAGGGTAACTATAAGTCCCTGGCATGCCAATGAATGGGACACTACCTGTGCCTAACACAGTTTTAAGTCAGCCAGCCCTTTAATGGGTGGCAGGGTAGCTTTAAGTCCCTGGGGATCTAGCTGTGTCTAACACAGTTTTAAGTCAGCCAGCCCTTTAACAGGTGGCAGTGTAGCTATAAATCCCTGGGATCCAAATGAATTGGACACTAGCTGTGTCTAACAAATTTTTAAGTCAGCCAGCCTTTTAACGGGTGGCAGGGTAGCTATAAATCCCTGGAATCCCAAAGAATGGGATACTAGCTGTGTCTAACACTGTTTAATGCCTGCCAACCCTTTAACGGGTGGCAGGGTAGCTATAAGTCCCTGGCATCCCAATGAATGGGACACTAGCTGTGTCTAACACAGTTTTTAATCCACCAGCCCTTTAACAGGTGGCAGGGTAGCTATAAGTCCCTGGCATCCCAATGAATGGGATACTAGCTGTGTCCAACACAGTTTTTAATCGACCAGCCCTTTAACGGGTGGGAGGGTAGCTTTACGTACCAGGGGTAGTAGCTGTGCCTAACACAGTTTAATGTCCGTCAACCCTTTAACGGGTGGCAGCGTAGCTATAAGTCCATGGGATCCCAATGAATGGTACACCACCTGTGCCTAACATAGTTTTAAGTCATCCAGCCCTTTAACGGGTGGCACAGTAACTATAAGTCCCTGGGATCAAAATGAATGGGATACTAGCTGTGTCTAACACAGTTTTAAGTCAGCCAGCCCTTTAACGGGTGGCAGGGTAGCTATAAGTCCCTGGCATCCCAGTGAATGGTACACTACCTGTGTCTAACACAGTTTTTAATCCACCAGCCCTTTAACGGGTGGCAGGGTAACTATAAGTCCAGTGATCCCAATGAATGAGACACTAGCTGTGCCTAACACAGTTTTTAATCGACCAGCCCTTTAACAGGTGGCAGGGTAGCTATCAGTCCCTGGCATCCCAATGAATGGGACACTAGCTCTGTGTAACACAGTTCAAAATCCACCAGTCCTTTAATTGGTGGCAGGGTAGCTAAAAGTCGCTGGGATCCAAATGGGACACTAGCTGTGTCTAACACATTTTTAAATCAGCCAGCCCTTTAACGGGTGGCAGGGTAACTATAAGTCCCTGGCATCCCAATGAAAGGCACACTTGCTGTGTCTAACACAGTTCAAAATCCACCAGCCCTAACGGGTGGCAGGGTAGCTATCAGTCCCTGGGATCCCAATGAATGGGACACTAGCTGTGTCTAACACAGTTTTAAGTCAGCCAGCCCTTTAACAGGTGGCACAGTAACTATAAGTGCCTGGGATCCCAATGAATGGGATACTAGCTGTGTCTAACACAGTTTTAAGTCAGCCAGCCCTTTAACAGGTGGCAGGGTAGCTGTAAGTCCCTGGGATCCCAATGGGTCACTATCTGTGTCTAACACAGTTTTAAATCAGCCAGCCCTTTAACGGGTGGCAGGGTAACTATAAGTCCCAGTGATCCCAATGAATGGGAAACTAGCTGTATCTAACACAGTTTTTAGTCCACCAGTCCTTTAACGGCTGGCAGGGTAACTATAAGTCCCTGGGATCCCAATGAATGGTATACCACCGGTGCCTAACATAATTTTAAGTCAGCCAGCCCTTTAACCGGTGGCACAGTAACTATAAGTCCATGGGATCCCAATGAATGGTACACTACCTTTGTCTAACACAGTTTTTAATCCACCAGCCCTTTAACGGGTGGCAGTGTAGCTATCAGTCCCTGGCATCCCAATGAATGGGACACTAGCTCTGTGTAACACAGTTCAAAATCCACCAGTCCTTTAATTGGTGGCAGGGTAGCTAAAAGTCGCTGGGATCCAAATGGGACACTAGCTGTGTCTAACACATTTTTAAATCAGCCAGCCCTTTAACGGGTGGCAGGGTAACTATAAGTCCCTGGCATCCCAATGAAAGGCACACTTGCTGTGTCTAACACAGTTCAAAATCCACCAGCCCTAACGGGTGGCAGGGTAGCTATCAGTCCCTGGGATCCCAATGAATGGGACACTAGCTGTGTCTAACACAGTTTTAAGTCAGCCAGCCCTTTAACAGGTGGCACAGTAACTATAAGTGCCTGGGATCCCAATGAATGGGATACTAGCTGTGTCTAACACAGTTTTAAGTCAGCCAGCCCTTTAACGGGTGGCAGGTTAGCTATCAGTCCCTGGGATCCCAATGAATGGGACACTAGCTGTGTCTAACACAGTTTTAAGTCAGCCAGCCCTTTAACAGGTGGCACAGTAACTATAAGTGCCTGGGATCCCAATGAATGGGATACTAGCTGTGTCTAACACAATTTTAAGTCAGCCAGCCCTTTAACGGGTGGCAGGGTAGCTATAAGTCCCTGGGGTTCTAGCTGTGTCTAACACAGTTTTAAGTCAGCCAGCCCTTTAACAGGTGGCAGGGAAGCTATAAATCCCTGTAATCCCAATGAATGGGATACTAGCTGTGTCTAACACAGTTTAATGTTCCGCAACCCTTTAACGGGTGGCAGGGTAGCTATAAGTCCCTGGGATCCCAATGAATGGGACACTAGCTGTGTCTAACAATGTTTAATTTCCGCCAACCCTTTAACGGCTGGCAGGGTAGCTATAAGTCCCTGGGATCCCAATGAATGGGACACTAGCTGTGTCTAACACAGTTTTAAGTCACCCAGCCCTTTAACGGGTGGCAGGGTAGCTATAAGTCCCTGGCATCCCAATGTATGGTACACTACCTGTGTCTAACACAGTTTTCAATCCACCAGCCCTTTAATGGGTGGCAGGGTAGCTTTAAGTCCCTGGGATTCTAGCTGTGCCTAACACAGTTTTAAGTCAGCCAGCCTTTTAACGGGTGGCAGGGAAACTATAAATCCCTGGAATCCGAATGAATGGGATACTAGCTGTGTCTAACACAAGTTTTTAATCCACCAGCCCTTTAACAGTTGGCAGGGTAGGTTTAAGTACCTATGGTACTAGCTGTGTCTAACACAGTTTTAAGTCCACCAGCCCTTTAACGGGTGGCAGGGTTGCTATAAGCCTCTGGTGAACTAGCTGTGTCTAACACTGTTTAATGCCTGCCAACCCTTTAACGGGTGGCAGGGTAGCTATAAGTCCCTGGCATCCCAATGAATGGGACACTAGCTGTGTCTAACACAGTTTTAAGTCAGCCAGCCCTTTAACGGGTGGCACGGTAACTATAAGTCCCTGGGATCCCAATGAATGGGATACTTGCTGTGCCTAACACAGTTTTAAGTCAGCCAGCCCTTTAACGGGTGGCACGGTAACTATAAGTCCCTGGGATCCCAATGAATGGGATACCAGCTGTGCCTAACACAGTTTTAAGACAGCCAGCCCTTTAACGGGTGGCACAGTAACTATAAGTCCCTGGGATCCCAATGAATTGAATACTAGCTGTGCCTAACACAGTTTTAAGTCAGCCAGCCCTTTAACGGGTGGCAGGGTAGCTTTAAGTCCCTGGGGTTCTAGCTGTGTCTAACACAGTTTTAAGTCAGCCAGCCCTTTAACAGGTGGCAGGGTAGCTATAAATCCCTGGGATCCCAATGAATGGGACACTAGCTGTGTCTAACAAATTTTTAAGTCAGCCAGCCCTTTAACGGGTGGCAGTTTAACTATAAGTCCCTGGCATCCCAATGAATGGGATACTAGCTGTGTCTTACACAATTTTTAATCCACCAGCCCTTTAACAGGTGGCAGGGTAGCTATAAATCCCTGGAATCCCAATGAATGGGATACTAGCTGTGTCTAACAATGTTTAATTTCCGCCAACCCTTTAACAGGTGGCAGGGTAGCTATAAGTCCCTGGCATACCAATGAATGGGACACTAGCTGTGTCTAACACAGTTTTAAGTCCACCAGCCCTTTAACGGTTGGCAGGGTTGCTATAAGTCTCTGGTGAACTAGCTGTGTCTAACACTGTTTAATGTCGGCCAACCCTTTAATGGGTGTCAGGGTTGCTATAAGTCCCTGGCATCCCAATGAATGGGACACTAGCTCTGCCTAACACAGTTTTTAATCCACCAGCCCTTTAACGGGTGGCAGGGTAGCTATAAGTCCCTGGGATCCAAATGAATTGGACACTAGCTGTGTCTAACAAATTTTTAAGTCAGCCAGCCCTTTAACGGGTGGCAGGGTAACTATAAATCCCTGGAATCCCAATGAATGGGATACTAGCTGTGTCTAACACAGTTTTTAATCCACCAGCCCTTTAACAGGTGGGAGGGTAGCTATAAATCCCTGGAATCCCAAAGAATGGGATACTAGCTGTGTCTAACAATGTTTAATTTCCGCCAACCCGTTAACGGGTGGCAGGGTGCTATACGTCCCTGGCATCCCAATGAGTGGGACACTAGCTGTGTCTAACACAGTTTTTAGTCCACCAGCCCTTTAACGGGTGGCAGGGTAGCTATAAGTCCCTGGGATCCCAATGGGTCACTATCTGTGTCTAACACAGTTTTAAATCAGCCAGCCCTTTAACGGGTGGCAGGGTAACTATAAGTCCCAGTGATCCCAATGAATGGGAAACTAGCTGTATCTAACACAGTTTTTAGTCCACCAGTCCTTTAACGGCTGGCAGGGTAACTATAAGTCCCTGGGATCCCAATGAATGGTATACCACCGGTGCCTAACATAATTTTAAGTCAGCCAGCCCTTTAACCGGTGGCACAGTAACTATAAGTCCATGGGATCCCAATGAATGGTACACTACCTTTGTCTAACACAGTTTTTAATCCACCAGCCCTTTAACGGGTGGCAGTGTAGCTATCAGTCCCTGGCATCCCAATGAATGGGACACTAGCTCTGTGTAACACAGTTCAAAATCCACCAGTCCTTTAATTGGTGGCAGGGTAGCTAAAAGTCGCTGGGATCCAAATGGGACACTAGCTGTGTCTAACACATTTTTAAATCAGCCAGCCCTTTAACGGGTGGCAGGGTAACTATAAGTCCCTGGCATCCCAATGAAAGGCACACTTGCTGTGTCTAACACAGTTCAAAATCCACCAGCCCTAACGGGTGGCAGGGTAGCTATCAGTCCCTGGGATCCCAATGAATGGGACACTAGCTGTGTCTAACACAGTTTTAAGTCAGCCAGCCCTTTAACAGGTGGCACAGTAACTATAAGTGCCTGGGATCCCAATGAATGGGATACTAGCTGTGTCTAACACAGTTTTAAGTCAGCCAGCCCTTTAACGGGTGGCAGGTTAGCTATCAGTCCCTGGGATCCCAATGAATGGGACACTAGCTGTGTCTAACACAGTTTTAAGTCAGCCAGCCCTTTAACAGGTGGCACAGTAACTATAAGTGCCTGGGATCCCAATGAATGGGATACTAGCTGTGTCTAACACAATTTTAAGTCAGCCAGCCCTTTAACGGGTGGCAGGGTAGCTATAAGTCCCTGGGGTTCTAGCTGTGTCTAACACAGTTTTAAGTCAGCCAGCCCTTTAACAGGTGGCAGGGAAGCTATAAATCCCTGTAATCCCAATGAATGGGATACTAGCTGTGTCTAACACAGTTTAATGTTCCGCAACCCTTTAACGGGTGGCAGGGTAGCTATAAGTCCCTGGGATCCCAATGAATGGGACACTAGCTGTGTCTAACAATGTTTAATTTCCGCCAACCCTTTAACGGCTGGCAGGGTAGCTATAAGTCCCTGGGATCCCAATGAATGGGACACTAGCTGTGTCTAACACAGTTTTAAGTCACCCAGCCCTTTAACGGGTGGCAGGGTAGCTATAAGTCCCTGGCATCCCAATGTATGGTACACTACCTGTGTCTAACACAGTTTTCAATCCACCAGCCCTTTAATGGGTGGCAGGGTAGCTTTAAGTCCCTGGGATTCTAGCTGTGCCTAACACAGTTTTAAGTCAGCCAGCCCTTTAACGGGTGGCAGGGAAACTATAAATCCCTGGAATCCGAATGAATGGGATACTAGCTGTGTCTAACACAAGTTTTTAATCCACCAGCCCTTTAACAGTTGGCAGGGTAGGTTTAAGTACCTATGGTACTAGCTGTGTCTAACACAGTTTTAAGTCCACCAGCCCTTTAACGGGTGGCAGGGTTGCTATAAGCCTCTGGTGAACTAGCTGTGTCTAACACTGTTTAATGCCTGCCAACCCTTTAACGGGTGGCAGGGTAGCTATAAGTCCCTGGCATCCCAATGAATGGGACACTAGCTGTGTCTAACACAGTTTTAAGTCAGCCAGCCCTTTAACGGGTGGCACGGTAACTATAAGTCCCTGGGATCCCAATGAATGGGATACTTGCTGTGCCTAACACAGTTTTAAGTCAGCCAGCCCTTTAACGGGTGGCACGGTAACTATAAGTCCCTTGGATCCCAATGAATGGGATACCAGCTGTGCCTAACACAGTTTTAAGACAGCCAGCCCTTTAACGGGTGGCACAGTAACTATAAGTCCCTGGGATCCCAATGAATTGAATACTAGCTGTGCCTAACACAGTTTTAAGTCAGCCAGCCCTTTAACGGGTGGCAGGGTAGCTTTAAGTCCCTGGGGTTCTAGCTGTGTCTAACACAGTTTTAAGTCAGCCAGCCCTTTAACAGGTGGCAGGGTAGCTATAAATCCCTGGGATCCCAATGAATGGGACACTAGCTTTGTCTAACAAATTTTTAAGTCAGCCAGCCCTTTAACGGGTGGCAGTTTAACTATAAGTCCCTGGCATCCCAATGAATGGGATACTAGCTGTGTCTTACACAATTTTTAATCCACCAGCCCTTTAACAGGTGGCAGGGTAGCTATAAATCCCTGGAATCCCAATGAATGGGATACTAGCTGTGTCTAACAATGTTTAATTTCCGCCAACCCTTTAACAGGTGGCAGGGTAGCTATAAGTCCCTGGCATACCAATGAATGGGACACTAGCTGTGTCTAACACAGTTTTAAGTCCACCAGCCCTTTAACGGTTGGCAGGGTTGCTATAAGTCTCTGGTGAACTAGCTGTGTCTAACACTGTTTAATGTCGGCCAACCCTTTAATGGGTGTCAGGGTTGCTATAAGTCCCTGGCATCCCAATGAATGGGACACTAGCTCTGCCTAACACAGTTTTTAATCCACCAGCCCTTTAACGGGTGGCAGGGTAGCTATAAGTCCCTGGGATCCAAATGAATTGGACACTAGCTGTGTCTAACAAATATTTAAGTCAGCCAGCCCTTTAACGGGTGGCAGGGTAACTATAAATCCCTGGAATCCCAATGAATGGGATACTAGCTGTGTCTAACACAGTTTTTAATCCACCAGCCCTTTAACAGGTGGGAGGGTAGCTATAAATCCCTGGAATCCCAAAGAATGGGATACTAGCTGTGTCTAACAATGTTTAATTTCCGCCAACCCTTTAACGGGTGGCAGGGTGCTATACGTCCCTGGCATCCCAATGAGTGGGACACTAGCTGTGTCTAACACAGTTTTTAGTCCACCAGCCCTTTAACGGGTGGCAGGGTAGCTATAAGTCCCTGGCATGCCAATGAATGTGACACTAGCTCTGCCTAACACAGTTTTTAATCCACCAGCCCTTTAACGGGTGGCAGGGTAGCTATAAGTCCCTGGGATCCAAATGAATTGGACACTAGCTGGGTCTAACAAATTTTTAAGTCAGCCAGCCCTTTAACGGGTGGCAGGGTAACTATAAATCCCTGGAATCCCAATGAATGGGATACTAGCTGTGTCTAACACAGTTTTTAATCCACCAGCCCTTTAACAGGTGGCAGGGTAGCTATAAATCCCTGGAATCCCAAAGAATGGGATACTAGCTGTGTCTAACAATGTTTAATTTCCGCCAACCCGTTAACGGGTGGCAGGGTGCTATACGTCCCTGGCATCCCAATGAGTGGGACACTAGCTGTGTCTAACACAGTTTTTAGTCCACCAGCCCTTTAACGGGTGGCAGGGTAGCTATAAGTCCCTGGGATCCCAATGGGTCACTATCTGTGTCTAACACAGTTTTAAATCAGCCAGCCCTTTAACGGGTGGCAGGGTAACTATAAGTCCCAGTGATCCCAATGAATGGGAAACTAGCTGTATCTAACACAGTTTTTAGTCCACCAGTCCTTTAACGGCTGGCAGGGTAACTATAAGTCCCTGGGATCCCAATGAATGGTATACCACCGGTGCCTAACATAATTTTAAGTCAGCCAGCCCTTTAACCGGTGGCACAGTAACTATAAGTCCATGGGATCCCAATGAATGGTACACTACCTTTGTCTAACACAGTTTTTAATCCACCAGCCCTTTAACGGGTGGCAGTGTAGCTATCAGTCCCTGGCATCCCAATGAATGGGACACTAGCTCTGTGTAACACAGTTCAAAATCCACCAGTCCTTTAATTGGTGGCAGGGTAGCTAAAAGTCGCTGGGATCCAAATGGGACACTAGCTGTGTCTAACACATTTTTAAATCAGCCAGCCCTTTAACGGGTGGCAGGGTAACTATAAGTCCCTGGCATCCCAATGAAAGGCACACTTGCTGTGTCTAACACAGTTCAAAATCCACCAGCCCTAACGGGTGGCAGGGTAGCTATCAGTCCCTGGGATCCCAATGAATGGGACACTAGCTGTGTCTAACACAGTTTTAAGTCAGCCAGCCCTTTAACAGGTGGCACAGTAACTATAAGTGCCTGGGATCCCAATGAATGGGATACTAGCTGTGTCTAACACAGTTTTAAGTCAGCCAGCCCTTTAACGGGTGGCAGGTTAGCTATCAGTCCCTGGGATCCCAATGAATGGGACACTAGCTGTGTCTAACACAGTTTTAAGTCAGCCAGCCCTTTAACAGGTGGCACAGTAACTATAAGTGCCTGGGATCCCAATGAATGTGATACTAGCTGTGTCTAACACAATTTTAAGTCAGCCAGCCCTTTAACGGGTGGCAGGGTAGCTATAAGTCCCTGGGGTTCTAGCTGTGTCTAACACAGTTTTAAGTCAGCCAGCCCTTTAACAGGTGGCAGGGAAGCTATAAATCCCTGTAATCCCAATGAATGGGATACTAGCTGTGTCTAACACAGTTTAATGTTCCGCAACCCTTTAACGGGTGGCAGGGTAGCTATAAGTCCCTGGGATCCCAATGAATGGGACACTAGCTGTGTCTAACAATGTTTAATTTCCGCCAACCCTTTAACGGCTGGCAGGGTAGCTATAAGTCCCTGGGATCCCAATGAATGGGACACTAGCTGTGTCTAACACAGTTTTAAGTCACCCAGCCCTTTAACGGGTGGCAGGGTAGCTATAAGTCCCTGGCATCCCAATGTATGGTACACTACCTGTGTCTAACACAGTTTTCAATCCACCAGCCCTTTAATGGGTGGCAGGGTAGCTTTAAGTCCCTGGGATTCTAGCTGTGCCTAACACAGTTTTAAGTCAGCCAGCCCTTTAACGGGTGGCAGGGAAACTATAAATCCCTGGAATCCGAATGAATGGGATACTAGCTGTGTCTAACACAAGTTTTTAATCCACCAGCCCTTTAACAGTTGGCAGGGTAGGTTTAAGTACCTATTGTACTAGCTGTGTCTAACACAGTTTTAAGTCCACCAGCCCTTTAACGGGTGGCAGGGTTGCTATAAGCCTCTGGTGAACTAGCTGTGTCTAACACTGTTTAATGCCTGCCAACCCTTTAACGGGTGGCAGGGTAGCTATAAGTCCCTGGCATCCCAATGAATGGGACACTAGCTGTGTCTAACACAGTTTTAAGTCAGCCAGCCCTTTAACGGGTGGCACGGTAACTATAAGTCCCTGGGATCCCAATGAATGGGATACTTGCTGTGCCTAACACAGTTTTAAGTCAGCCAGCCCTTTAACGGGTGGCACGGTAACTATAAGTCCCTGGGATCCCAATGAATGGGATACCAGCTGTGCCTAACACAGTTTTAAGACAGCCAGCCCTTTAACGGGTGGCACAGTAACTATAAGTCCCTGGGATCCCAATGAATTGAATACTAGCTGTGCCTAACACAGTTTTAAGTCAGCCAGCCCTTTAACGGGTGGCAGGGTAGCTTTAAGTCCCTGGGGTTCTAGCTGTGTCTAACACAGTTTTAAGTCAGCCAGCCCTTTAACAGGTGGCAGGGTAGCTATAAATCCCTGGGATCCCAATGAATGGGACACTAGCTGTGTCTAACAAATTTTTAAGTCAGCCAGCCCTTTAACGGGTGGCAGTTTAACTATAAGTCCCTGGCATCCCAATGAATGGGATACTAGCTGTGTCTTACACAATTTTTAATCCACCAGCCCTTTAACAGGTGGCAGGGTAGCTATAAATCCCTGGAATCCCAATGAATGGGATACTAGCTGTGTCTAACAATGTTTAATTTCCGCCAACCCTTTAACAGGTGGCAGGGTAGCTATAAGTCCCTGGCATACCAATGAATGGGACACTAGCTGTGTCTAACACAGTTTTAAGTCCACCAGCCCTTTAACGGTTGGCAGGGTTGCTATAAGTCTCTGGTGAACTAGCTGTGTCTAACACTGTTTAATGTCGGCCAACCCTTTAATGGGTGTCAGGGTTGCTATAAGTCCCTGGCATCCCAATGAATGGGACACTAGCTCTGCCTAACACAGTTTTTAATCCACCAGCCCTTTAACGGGTGGCAGGGTAGCTATAAGTCCCTGGGATCCAAATGAATTGGACACTAGCTGTGTCTAACAATGTTTAATTTCCGCCAACCCTTTAACGGGTGGCAGGGTGCTATACGTCCCTGGCATCCCAATGAGTGGGACACTAGCTGTGTCTAACACAGTTTTTAGTCCACCAGCCCTTTAACGGGTGGCAGGGTAGCTATAAGTCCCTGGCATGCCAATGAATGTGACACTAGCTCTGCCTAACACAGTTTTTAATCCACCAGCCCTTTAACGGGTGGCAGGGTAGCTATAAGTCCCTGGGATCCAAATGAATTGGACACTAGCTGTGTCTAACAAATTTTTAAGTCAGCCAGCCCTTTAACGGGTGGCAGGGTAACTATAAATCCCTGGAATCCCAATGAATGGGATACTAGCTGTGTCTAACACAGTTTTTAATCCACCAGCCCTTTAACAGGTGGCAGGGTAGCTATAAATCCCTGGAATCCCAAAGAATGGGATACTAGCTGTGTCTAACAATGTTTAATTTCCGCCAACCCGTTAACGGGTGGCAGGGTGCTATACGTCCCTGGCATCCCAATGAGTGGGACACTAGCTGTGTCTAACACAGTTTTTAGTCCACCAGCCCTTTAACGGGTGGCAGGGTAGCTATAAGTCCCTGGCATGCCAATGAATGTGACACTAGCTGTGTCTAACACAGTTCAAAATCCACCAGCCCTTTAACAGGTGGCAGGGTAGCTGTAAGTCCCTGGGATCCCAATGGGACACTAGCTGTGTCTAACACAGTTTTAAATCAGCCAGCTTTTTAACGGGTGGCAGGGTAACTATAAGTCCCAGTGATCCCAATGAATGGGAAACTAGCTGTTTCTAACACAGTTTTTAGTCCACCAGTCCTTTAACGGCTGGCAGGGTAACTATAAGTCCCTGGGATGCCAATGAATGGGTCACTAGCTGTGTCTAACACAGCTTTTAATCCACCAGCCCTTTAACGGGTGGCAGAGTAGCTATCAGTCCCTGGCATCCCAATGAATGGGACACTAGCTCTGCCTAATACAGTTTTTAATCCACCAGCCCTTTAACGGGTGGCAGGGTAGCTATAAGTCCCTGGCATACCAATTAATGGGACACTAGCTGTGTCTAACACAGTTCAAAATCCACCAGCCCTTTAACGGGTCGCAGGGTAGCTGTAAGTCCCTGGGATCCCAATGGGTCACTAGCTGTGTCTAACACAGTTTTAAATCAGCAAGCCCTTTAACGGGTGGCAGGGTAACTATAAGTCCCAGTGATCCCAATGAATGGGAAACTAGCTGTGTCTAACACAGTTTTTAGTCCACCAGTCCTTTAACGGCTGGCAGGGTAACTATAAGTCCCTGGCATGCCAATGAATGGGACACTACCTGTGCCTAACACAGTTTTAAGTCAGCCAGCCCTTTAATGGGTGGCCGGGTAGCTTTAAGTCCCTGGGGTTCTAGCTGTGTCTAACACAGTTTTAAGTCAGCCAGCCCTTTAATAGGTGGCAGTGTAGCTGTAAATCCCTGGGATCCAAGTGAATTGGACACTAGCTGTGTCTAACAAATTTTTAAGTCAGCCAGCCCTTTAACGGGTGGCAGGGTAACTATAAATCCCTGGAATCCCAATGAATGGGATACTAGCTGTGTCTAACACAGTTTTTAATCCACCAGCCCTTTAACAGGTGGCAGGTTAGCTATAAATCCCTGGAATCCCAAAGAATGGGATACTAGCTGGGTCTAACAATGTTTAATTTCCGCCAACCCTTTAACGGGTGGCAGGGTGCTATACGTCCCTGGCATCCCAATGAGTGGGATACTAGCTGTGTCTTACACAGTTTTTAGTCCACCAGCCCTTTAACGGGTGGCAGGGTAGCTATAAGTCCCTGGCATCCCAATGAATGCGACACTAGCTGTGTCTAACACAGTTCAAAATCCACCAGCCCTTTAACAGGTGGCAGGGTAGCTGTAAGTCCCTGGGATCCCAATGGGACACTAGCTGTGTCTAACACAGTTATAAATCAGCCAGCTTTTTAACGGGTGGCAGGGTAACTATAAGTCCCAGTGATCCCAATGAATGGGAAACTAGCTGTTTCTAACACAGTTTTTAGTCCACCAGTCCTTTAACGGCTGGCAGGGTAACTATAAGTCCCTGGCATGCCAATGAATGGGTCACTAGCTGTGTCTAACACAGCTTTTAATCCACCAGCCCTTTAACGGGTGGCAGAGTAGCTCTCAGTCCCTGGGATCCCAATGAATGGGACACTAGCTGTGTCTAACACATTTTTAAGTCAGCCAGCCCTTTAACGGGTGGCAGTTTAACTATAAGTCCCTGGCATCCTAATGAATGGGACACTAGCTGTGTCTAACACAGTTTTTAGTCCACCAGTCCTTTAACGGCTGGCAGGGTAACTATAAGTCCCCGGCATGCCAATGAATGGGACACTACCTGTGCCTATCACAGTTTTAATTCAGCCAGCCCTTTAATGGGTGGCAGGGTAGCTTTAAGTCCCTGGGGTTCTAGCTGTGTCTGACACTGTTTTAAGTCAGCCAGCCCTTTAACAGGTGGCAGGGTAGCTATAAATCCCTGGGATCCCAATGAATGGGACACTAGCTGTGTCTAACACAGTTTTAAGTCAGCCAGCCCTTTAACAGGTGGCACAGTAACTATAAGTGCCTGGGATCCCAATGAATGGGATACTAGCTGTGTCTAACACAGTTTTAAGTCAGCCAGCCCTTTAACGGGTGGCAGGGTAGCTATCAGTCCCTGGGATCCCAATGAATGGGACACTAGCTGTGTCTAACACAGTTTTAAGTCAGCCAGCCCTTTAACAGGTGGCAAAGTAACTATAAGTGCCTGGGATCCCAATGAATGGGATACTAGCTGTGTCTAACACAGTTTTAAGTCAGCCAGCCCTTTAACAGGTGGCAGGGAAATGCAGGTTGCTTACCTGTAACTGTAGTTCTTCGAGTGGTCATCTATGCATTCACACATATGGGCTTTGCGCCTGCGCAGAGACCAGACCGGAACCTACTATAGCTGAGTGGAACGTTTTTGGCGGGAACCCCTCCCCCCACGCTACCGCGCATGTCCATGGGGTTCCCGCCCTCACCTCAGTTTACAGGAGTCCGACATTGTGCCCCCATAAACATGAGTGTAAATAAAGTAAAGTACATTCCACAATAAAACAGTGTCATTTATAAGTCTCACACCACCAAGTGGGGATGGTGGGTGGGTTGTGTGAATGCATAGATGACCACTCGAAGAACTACAGTTACAGGTAAGCAACCTGCATTTCTTCTTCGTGGTCTCTATGCATCACACATATGGGCGAGTAGCAAGCTGACATACCTTTGGAGGTGGGTTGGTGCATCATCTGAAGATCTCTGAAAGCACTGTCCTCCCAAATGAGCAGTCCTGCCTCGCACGGGTGTCCAAACTGTAGTGCTTGACAAACGTGGACGGAGTGGACCACGTTGCGGCTCTACAGACTTCAGTCAGTGGAACACCTCTGGTGAAAGCCACCGAAGTTGAAACAGCTCTGGTGGAATGAGCTGTCACCGGTTTCACTAACTCTAATTTAGAAATAGAGTAGGCCAATTCAATTGTCTCCACTATCCAACGTGACAACCGCTGGCAAGAGACAGGGAGTCCCTTAGAAGGCTCACCATAACAAATAAACAATTGCTTTGTTTTCCTTAAAGTCTCTGTTCTGTCTTTGTAAAAAGCAAGAGCCCTTCTTACATCGAGAGTGTGCAAGGAAGACTCAAGAGGTGTAGTTGGATTAGGAAAGAAAGCAGGTAAAGTAACGTGCTGGGACAGATGAAAAGTTGACACTACCTTAGGTAGGAAGGCTGGGTCTGTGCGTAGCACAACCTTGTCCTTATGAAAAATAGTGTACGGGACATCTATCCTAAGAGCTTTAAGCTCACTTGCACGTCTTGCCGATGTGATGGCTACTAAAAAGACAGTCTTTAAAGTAAGCAGCCTAAGGTCTGTCGACGCCATGGGCTCAAAGGGCTTGCGTGTCAGTGCTTGCAGCACAACTGACAGGCTCCATGGCGGCACGATACTTTTCACAGTCGGTATCGTGTTCCTCAGACCTCTTAGAAATTTCTTCGTTGTTGGATGGGTAAAAGGTGTAAACCCATCTATACCTTGGTGAAAAGATGTAATCGCAGCAAGGTGAACCCTGATGGATGCGAGTTTAAGTCCCTGCTGGAAAAGTGTCAATAAATAATTGAGAATAAAAGATAAGTGGCAAGATTCTGGTGTTTGATCTTGTTCTGAAGCAAAATTCCGAAATCTTTGCCACTTTGCTGCATAAGCTTTCCTCGTAGAAGGCTTTAGTGCTGCCAATATAATGTGGTCCACAGTCAAAGCTCTGGTTCCAGAGGAGGAGCGGTTGCTATCCTCCATGCAGTCATCTTGAGGGTCGACAGATCTGCGTGTCGAACTTTGCCCTGGTGTCGAGACAGTAGCTTCGGTGTCGACGGGAGCCTGATGTAATTCCCTCTCGATAACCGAAGGACGTGAGAGAACCACGTCTGTCGAGGCCACCACGGTGTGATCAGGATGGAATTGGAGTTGTCCATCTGGATCTTGGCTATCACTCTTGTCAATAGTGGAAAGGGAGGAAACATGTACAGGAGGTTTCCTCCCCAAGTCCTGGTGAAAGCGTCTCCTAGAGAGCGCTTTCCTTTTCCTGCTCTGCTGCAAAACTTGGTACAGACTGCGTTGTCCTCGGTAGCGAAGACATCGACAGCAGGGCGGCCCCAGTACCGAAAAAGACTTTCTCGAACTTCGACATCGAGCTCCCACTCGTGGTCGACATGGAAGGACCTGCTGAGAGAGTCCGCAATGATGTTCTCCTTGCCGGCTACATGGATTGCAGTCAGGTAAGTCCTTCTCTTTATGCACCAGTTCCATATCCTGAGTGCAGAACGGTTCAGGGGGTGAGATCTTGTTCCACCCTGCCTGTTGATGTAAGCCACTACGGTAGTATTGTCCGTCGCGATCAAGACATTCTGGCCCTCGATCAACTGTGCAAATGCTTTTATCGCATTTTCTACTGCCAGGAGTTCGAGGTGATTGATGTGCTGTTCTCTCTGTGATCGAGGCCAACGACCTTGAGCGGTAAGGGAGTTGCAATGGGCTCCCCATCCTTCTAAAGATGCATCCGTTGTGATCGTTACCGAAGGCGCCTGTTGTTGAAACGGAACGCCTTCGAGAAGAGTCGACATCGAGAACCACCATTTCAGCGATGCCCTCACTTGCTTTGGTATCGAAAGGTAAGTTCGTCGAGCATTGTGCCTGAGATCGAAAGTCCTCAGAAACCAGGCCTGCAATACCCTCATTCTGAGTCTTGAAAACCTGATGACTGCCGTAGTAGCTGCCATCAGACCCAACAATCTTTGAACTGTCCATGCCGAAACTTTTCGGCGGCTCTCGGTATCGATGGCTAACTGCTGCAAGGTGTTTGCCCTGGTTGAAGGTAAGTATGCTCTCCCGTCCTGAGAGGATAGGGTTACCCCTATGAAGTCCAATCTCTGCTGTGGAGTCAAAACGGACTTTTCGCGGTTGACCCACAGTCCTAACGAATCCAAGAGGTTGAGGGTGGTTCGTATGTCCGACTGGAGTGTATTTCTGTTGTCTGCTACGAGGAGCCAATCGTCCAGGTATGGGTAAATGTAAATGCCTTCCTGTCTTAGGTGGGCGCACACAACAGCCATGACCTTCGTGAAAACCCTCGGCGCCGTGGCCAACCCGAACGGAAGAACGGTGAACTGGTACTGGGATGCACCGATCGAAAACCGAAGGTAAGCTTGATGCAACTTCCTGATGGATATGTGGAAGTACGCATCCTTCAGATCCACCACTGCGAACCAAACTCCTTTTTGTAGAAGCTGTAAAATAGAAGTAACCGTTGTCATACGGAATTTCCTCGGGGTGATGAACTTGTTCAGATGTCTTAAGTCCATGATCGGTCGAAGACCTCCATCCTTCTTCGGGACCGTGAAGTAACGGGAGAAAAATCCCTGGTTGAGCTCCTCTGCAGGTACGGGAGAGATAGCTCCCTTCGATAGTAAAGTCTGTACCTCGAGAAGCAGAGGAGGGGATGGAGCCGTTACTTTCACGCCGGAAAAGGGAGGAAGGGCATCGAGCTCGATGGCGTAGCCCGAGTTGATGATAGTGAGCACCCAGGAGTCTGATGTTATTAACTCCCATTGATGGTAATGGGGTGCTAGGCGGTTCGCGAAGGGAGGTGGATCTGGGTCCGAAAAGTCAAACCCGCTGCTTTTTAGAGAAGTCGGGCTGCCGCTTATCCTGTTGGTATCTGCCCTGGTAAGGCCTCTTCCTCTGCAGCTGCTGTTGTTGCTGCCGAGGTTGAGGCTGATATTGTGGTCGATGTTGTTGTTGTATGGGAGGCCTTGTCCATCTTTTGGTTCGGTATTGGGTCTGAGGAGGAGCAGTAAACCCCATCTTTTTTGCTGTTGTCCTTGCTTTATAGATGGAGTCCAGTGTCTCATCGGTCTTGGTATTAAATAGACCTTCGCCATCGAATGGCATATTTTCAATTCTCCACTTTGTTTCTTGTGTGAGATTAGCTGATCTGAGCCATGCATGCCTCCTCAAAGAAATGGCACCCATCATCGACTTTGAGTGGCAGTCCACTTGATGTCGAGCGGTGGACAACTGTTGTCTTGCTATGGCCGTCGCTTCGCTCTGAAAGACTCTTGCGAGCTCCTTTTTATCCTCAGGAAGATGCTCGCATAGGGAACCCATCTTTTCCCAAAGGAAAATCTGGTATCTCGCCATAGTCGCTTCATACGCCGACGCTTTGATTCCCAAAGAGGAGGATGCATAGACTCTTCTTCCAGTTTGATCCAACTTTCTCCCCTCCCTATCTACAGGCGCAGAATGGGCTTTATGAGACTGTCCTTGTGCCGATTCTACTACTATAGAATTCGGCTTAGGATGCTGTACCAAGAATTGTGCCTCATCCTCCCTAACGCGATATAGTGTCTCTAGTCTTTTTGATGTTGTTTGAGCCACTGCTGGAGTCTTCCATGACAACTGAGCCGCTTGTTTTAGAGCGTGGGGTATAGGAATGGCCAAGCGTTGATTTGTAGTTGTTTGGAACACATCATAAATAGGATCGATGACGGATTCATCTGCCTGCTGAATGTCGAGACCTAATGCGTTAGCCATTCTGAGCATATGGTCTGAGAACCGGACCATATCATCAGACGGAGAAGAAGGGTCAGCATCATCGACTGCATCGTCCGGCGAAGGTGCGGTTGGAACCAAAGAGTGAGCCGACTCGGAGTCAGATGGATAGTTCCCTTCTGGCGAGGACAGCGTCACCACCTGCAAATCTAAACGTTCTTCCTGTGTAGGTAGTGCAGTCGATGCAGCGATCGGTATCACATGTTGCTCATGGTGTCGAGGGGTCGACACCGTGGAGACTTGATGCTCGGAAGGAGGAGGCAAGGGCAACTGGCATACCCTCGATGTTGGAGGAGGATGTGCATAATAGCCCTCAGGCTGGTAATGCTCCTGGCCACCTTGAAAAAACTGCTGTGGTCGGTAACGATCCCACTGGTAGTAGCCGTATCTGGATTGGGGATCAGAGTACTGAGATACTCTGTCCCATTCACGCCTTGGAGTATGTCTTGGTGAGGGCTGCCCGGGGATTAAACCCTGGAGCTCCAAGGGTCTAACAGGTTGTCGAGCGGAGGCCACCGACACCGAATCTCGAATCTCGCCTTCGGATAGACTTGTAGGACGTGTCGGTACCGTGGCCATCGGTACCGACATCGATCTCGATACCGAAGGAGACCTCGGTATCGAAGTGGTCGGCGCGGCGGGAGGGGTGGAATGGCTCCTGGCCGATTCCCGCGGCCGAGGTGACGCTATGGTGGATTTCTCCGCGTCCCTCTTTTTCTTCTTCTTCTTCTTCTTCTCCAGCTCAGAAGAAGGTATCAAAGTTCTGGCTTTTTTAGAGATCTTTTTAGCCAACGAACTTGATAAAGACCGACCAGGCGTGAGGGGTATCTCAGCCCTATTAGCTCTGGCCTGCACTTCAGTGCTGTGGTCTGGCGGTTTTTCCGTTACAGTCGTTGTAACTGCCGTCTTACGGGCAACAGACTTTTGAACCGCCGCTCTCTCCATCGTAGGGGCCTCCGTGGCCTTAAGAGCTTTTTCCCAGAGTGTCGAACGGAGTCGGTCTGCTCGATTTTTTCTAGTTTGCTTGGTAAAAGACATACAGTGGTGGCAGGTCTCTACCACATGTCCCTCTCCCAAACAGATAATACACAAAGAATGGCCGTCCGAGGGAGGAAGCTTCGCTCCACACTTTACGCACTTTCTAAATGGTGCTTTGATTGCCATAAAGGCCTCACGCGACCGAAGTCGCTGAGGAGAAATCTAACTATAACAATTTTTTTTTTTTTTTTTTTTATAGGACAGAATAAAGGCTAAAAAAGATAAGTTAAAGTGAGAAGCGAACGAGAAGAGAAAAGAATGAAGAAAAAGGTATTTTAATAGAGAATACGCTAAGTAGGCTGGTTCTATGTCTAAGCACGATGGCGGACGACGAAGAACTGAGGTGAGGGCGGGAACCCCATGGACATGCGCGGTAGCGTGGGGGGAGGGGTTCCCGCCAAAAACGTTCCACTCAGCTATAGTAGGTTCCGGTCTGGTCTCTGCGCAGGCGCAAAGCCCATATGTGTGATGCATAGAGACCACGAAGAAGAACCTATAAATCCCTGTAATCCCAATGAATGGGATACTAGCTGTGTCTAACACAGTTTAATGTTCCGCAACCCTTTAACGGGTGGCAGGGTAGCTATAAGTCCCTGGGATCCCAATGAATGGGATAATAGCTTTGTCTAACACAGTTTAATGTCCGCCAACCCTTTAACAGGTGACAGGGTAACTATAAGTCCCTGGGATCCCAATGAATGGGACACTAGCTGTGTCTAACACAGTTTTAAGTCAGCCAACCCTTTAACGGCTGGCAGGGTAGCTATAAGTCCCTGGGATCCCAATGAATGGGACACTAGCTGTGTCTAACACAGTTTTAAGTCAGCCAGCCCTTTAACGGGTGGCAGGGTAGCAATAAGTCCCTGGAATCCGAATGAATGGGATACTAGTTGTGTCTAACACAAGTTCTTAATCCACCAGCCCTTTAACAGGTGGCAGGGTAGCTTTAAGTCCCTGGGGTTCTAGCTGTATCTAACACAGTTTTAAGTCCACCAGCCCTTTAACGGGTGGCAGGGTTGCTATAAGCCTCTGGTGAACTAGCTGTGTCTAACACTGTTTAATGCCTGCCAACCCTTTAACGGGTGGCAGGGTAGCTATAAGTCCCTGGCATCCCAATGAATGGGACACTAGCTGTGTCTAACACAGTTTTTAATCCACCAGCCCTTTAACAGGTGGCAGGGTAGCTATAAGTCCCTGGCATCCCAATGAATGGGATACTAGCTGTGTCCAGCACAGTTTTTAATCGACCAGCCCTTTAACGGGTGGCAGGGTAGCTTTACGTACCAGGGGTAGTAGCTGTGCCTAACACAGTTTAATGTCCGTCAACCCTTTAACGGGTGGCAGGGTAGCTATAAGTCCCTGGGATCCCAATGAATGGTACACCACCTGTGCCTAACATAGTTTTAAGTCAGCCAGCCCTTTAACGGGTGGCACAGTAACTTTAAGTCACTGGGATCCCAATGAATGGGATACTAGCTGTGTCTAACACAGTTTTAAGTCAGCCAGCCCTTTAACGGGTGGCAGGGTAGCTATAAGTCCCTGGCATCCCAGTGAATGGTACACTACCTGTGTCTAACACAGTTTTTAATCCACCAGCCCTTTAACGGGTGGCAGGGTAACTATAAGTCCAGTGATCCCAATGAATGGGACACTAGCTGTGCCTAACACAGTTTTTAATCCACCAGCCCTTTAACAGGTGGCAGGGTAGCTATCAGTCCCTGGCATCCCAATGAATGGGACACTAGCTGTGTCTAACACAGTTCAAAATCCACCAGTCCTTTAATGGGTGGCAGGGTAGCTAAAAGTACCTGGGATTCCAATGGGACACTAGCTGTGTCTAACACATTTTTAAATCAGCCAGCCCTTTAACGGGTGGCAGGGTAACTATAAGTCCCTGGCATCCCAATGAATGGGACACTAGCTGTGTCTAACACAGTTCAAAAACCACCAGCCCTTTAACGGGTGGCAGGGTAGCTATCAGTCCCTGGGATCCCAATGAATGGGACACTACCTGTGTCTAACACAGTTTTAAGTCAGCCAGCCCTTTAACACGTGGCACAGTAACTATAAGTGCCTGGGATCCCAATGAATGGGATACTAGCTGTGTCTAACACAGTTTTAAGTCAGCCAGCCCTTTAACGGGTGGCAGGGTAGCTATAAATCCCTGTAATCCCAATGAATGGGATACTAACTGTGTCTAACACAGTTTAATGTTCGCCAACCCTTTAACGGGTGGCAGGGTAGCTATAAGTCCCTGGGATCCCAATGAATGGGATACTAGCTGTGTCTAACACATTTTAATGTCCGCCAACCCTTTAACGGGTGTCAGTGTTGCTACAAGTTCCTGGGATCCCAATGAATGGGACACTAGCTGTGTCTAACGCAGTTTTAAGTCAGCAAGCCCTTTAACAGGTGACAGGGTAACTATAAGTCCCTGGGATCCCAATGAATGTGATACTAGCTGTGTCTAACAAGGTTTCATTTCCGCCAACCCTTTAACGGCTGGCAGGGTAGCTATAAGTCCCTGGCATACCAATGAATGGGACACTAGCTGTGTCTAACACACTTTTAAGTCAGCCAGCCCTTTAACGGGTGGCAGGGTAGCTTTAAGTCCCTGGGGTTCTAGCTGTGTCTAACACAGTTTTAAGTCAGCCAGCCCTTTAACGGGTGGCAGGGTAACTATAAGTCCCTGGCATCCCAATGAATGGGACACTAGTTGCATCTAACACAGTTTTAAGTCAGCCAGCCCTTTAATGGGTAGCAGGGTAGCTATAAGTCCCTGGCATCCCAATGAATGGGACTCTAGCTGTGTCTAACACAGTTCAAAATCCACCAGCCCTTTAACGGATGGCATGGTAGCTGTAAGTCTCTGGGATCCCAATGGGACACTAGCTGTGTTTAACACATTTTAAGTCAGCCAGCCCTTTAACGGGTGGCAGGGTAACTATAAGTCCCAGTGATCCCAATGAATGGGACACTAGCTGTGTCTAACACAGTTTTTAGTCCACCAGTCCTTTAACGGCTGGCAGGGTTGCTATAAGTCTCTGGTTAACTAGCTGTGTCTAACACTGTTTAATGTCCGCCAACCCTTTAACGGGTGGCAGGGTAGCTGTCAGTCCCTGGCATCCCAATGAATGGGAGACTAGCTGTGTCTAACACAGTTTTTAGTCCACCAGTCCTTTAACGGCTGGCAGGGTAACTATAAGTCCCTGGCATGCCAATGAATGGGACAATACCTGTGCCTAACACAGTTTTAAGTCAGCCAGCCCTTTAACAGGTGGCAGGGTAGCTATAAATCCCTGGGATCCCAATGAATGCAATACTAGCTGTGTCCAAAACAGTTTTAAGTCCACCAGCCCTTTAACGGGTGGCAGGGTTGCTATAAGCCTCTGGTGAACTAGCTGTGTCTAACACTGTTTAATGCCTGCCAACCCATTAACGGGTGGCAGGGTAGCTATAAGTCCCTGGCATCCTAATGTATGGTACACTACCTGTGTCTAACACAGTTTTCAATCCACCAGCACTTTAATGGGTGGCAGGGTAGCTTTAAGTCCCTGGGGTTCTAGCTGTGTCTAACACAGTTTTAAATCAGCCAGCCCTTTAACAGGTGGCAAAGTAGCTATAAATCACTGGGATCCCAATGAATACAATACTAGCTGTGTCCAAAACAGTTTTAAGTCCACCAGCCCTTTAACGGGTGGCAGGGTAGCTATAAGTCCCTGGCATCCTAATGTATGGTACACTACCTGTGTCTAACACAGTTTTCAATCCACCAGCCCTTTAATGGGTGGCAGGGTAGCTTTAAGTTCCTGGGGTTCTAGCTGTGTCTAACACAGTTTTAAATCAGCCAGCCCTTTAACAGGTGGCAGGGTAGCTATAAATCCCTGGGATCCCAATGAATGCAATACTAGCTGTGTCCAAAACAGTTTTAAGTCAGCCAGCCCTTTAACGGGTGGCACAGTAACTATAAGTGCCTGGGATCCCAATGAATGTGATACTAGCTGTGTCTAACACAGTTTTAAGTCAGCCAGCCCTTTAACAGGTGGCAGGGAACCTATAAATCCCTGTAATCCCAATGAATGGGATACTAGCTGTGTCTAACACAGTTTAATGTTTGCCAACCCTTTAACGGGTGGCAGGGTAGCTATAAGTCCCTGGGATCCCAGTGAATGGTACACTACCTGTGTCTAACACAGTTTTTAATCCACCAGCCCTTTAACGGGTGGCAGGGTTGCTATAAGTCTCTGGTGAACTAGCTGTGTCTAACACAGTTTAATGTTTGCCAACCCTTTAACGGGTGGCAGGGAACCTATAAATCCCTGTAATCCCAATGAATGGGATACTAGCTGTGTCTAACACAGTTTAATGTTTGCCAACCCTTTAACGGGTGGCAGGGTAGCTATCAGTCCCTGGGATCCCAATGAATGGGACACTAGCTGTGTCTAACACAGTTTTAAGTCAGCCAGCCCTTTAACAGGTGGCACAGTAACTATAAGTGCCTGGGATCCCAATGAATGGGATACTAGCTGTGTCTAACACAGTTTTAAGTCAGCCAGCCCTTTAATGGGTGGCAGGGTAACTATATGTCCCAGTGATCCAAATGAATGGGACACTAGCTGTGCCTAACACCGTTTTAAATCCACCAGGGTGGCAGGGTACCTTTATGTCTCCGGGGTGCTAGCTGTGTCTAACACAGTTTAATGTCCACCAGCCCTTTAACGGGTGGCAGGGTAGCTATCAGTCCCTGGGATCCCAATAAATGAGACACTAGCTGTTTCTAACACAGTTTTAAGTCAGCCAGCCCTTTAACAGGTGGCAGGGAACCTATAAATCCCTGTAATCCCAATGAATGGGATACTAGCTGTGTCTAACACAGTTTAATGTCCGCCAACCCTTTAACGGGTGTCAGTGTTGCTACAAGTCCCTGGGATCCCAATGAATGGGACACTAGCTGTGTCTAACACAGTTTTAAGTCAGCCAGCCCTTTAACAGGTGGCAGGGTAGCTTTAAGTACCTGGGGTACTAGCTGTGTCTAACACAGTTTAATGTCCACAAAACCTTTAACAGGTGGCAGGGTAGCTATATGTCCCTGGCATCCCAATGAATGGGACACTAGCTGTGTCTAACACAGTTCAAAATCCACGAGCCCTTTAACGGATGGCATGGTAGCTGTAAGTCCCTGGGATCCCAATGGGACACTAGCTGTGTCTAACACATTTTTAAGTCAGCCAGCCCTTTAACGGGTGGCAGGGTAACTATAAGTCCCTGGCATCCCAATGAATGGGACACTACCTGTGCCTAACACAGTTTTTAGTCCACCAGTCCTTTAACGGCTGGCAGGGTTGCTATAAGTCTCTGGTGAACTAGCTGTGTCTAACACTGTTTAATGTCCGCCAACCCTTTAACAGGTGGCAGGGTAGCTATAAATCCCTGGAATTCCAATGAATGGGATACTAGCTGTGTCTAACACAGTTGAATGTCCGCCAACCCTTTAACGGGTGGCTGGGTAGCTATAAGTCCCTGGGATCCCAATGAATGGGATACTCGCTGTGTCTAACACAGTTTTAAGTCCACCAGCCCTTTAACGGGTGGCAGGGTTGCTATAAGCCTCTGGTGAACTAGCTGTGTCTAACACTGTTTAATGTCCGCCAACCCTTTAACGGGTGGCAGGGTAACTATAAGTCCCAGTGATCCAAATGAATGGGACACTAGCTGTGCTAACATCGTTTTAAATCCACCAGGGTGGCAAGGTACCTTTAAGTCTCTGGGGTGCTAGCTTTGACTAACACAGTTTAATGTCCACCAACTCTTTAACGGGTGGCAGTGTAGCTATAAGTCCCTGGGATCCCAATGACAGGGACACTAACTGTGTCTAACACAGTTTAATGTCCGCCAACCCTTTAACAGGTGGCAGCGTAGCTATAAGTCCCTGAGATCCCAAAGAATGGGATACTAGCTGTGTCTAACACAGTTTTTAATCCACCAGCCCTTTAACAGGTGGCAGGGTAGCTATAAATCCCTGGAATCCCAAAGAATGGGATACTAGCTGTGTCTAACAATGTTTAATTTCCGCCAACCCTTTAACAGGTGGCAGGGTAGCTATATGTCCCTGGCATCCCAATGAATGGGACACTAGCTGTGTCAAACACAGTTCAAAATCCACGAGCCCTTTAACGGATGGCATGGTAGCTGTAAGTCCCTGGGATCCCAATGGGACACTAGCTGTGTCTAACACATTTTTAAGTCAGCCAGCCCTTTAACGGGTGGCAGGGTAACTATAAGTCCCTGGCATCCCAATGAATGGGACACTACCTGTGCCTAACACAGTTTTTAGTCCACCAGTCCTTTAACGGCTGGCAGGGTTGCTATAAGTCTCTGGTGAACTAGCTGTGTCTAACACTGTTTAATGTCCGCCAACCCTTTAACAGGTGGCAGGGTAGCTATAAATCCCTGGAATTCCAATGAATGGGATACTAGCTGTGTCTAACACAGTTGAATGTCCGCCAACCCTTTAACGGGTGGCTGGGTAGCTATAAGTCCCTGGGATCCCAATGAATGGGATACTAGCTGTGTCTAACACAGTTTTAAGTCCACCAGCCCTTTAACGGGTGGCAGGGTTGCTATAAGCCTCTGGTGAACTAGCTGTGTCTAACACTGTTTAATGTCCGCCAACCCTTTAACGGGTGGCAGGGTAACTATAAGTCCCAGTGATCCAAATGAATGGGACACTAGCTGTGCTAACATCGTTTTAAATCCACCAGGGTGGCAAGGTACCTTTAAGTCTCTGGGGTGCTAGCTTTGACTAACACAGTTTAATGTCCACCAACTCTTTAACGGGTGGCAGTGTAGCTATAAGTCCCTGGGATCCCAATGACAGGGACACTAACTGTGTCTAACACAGTTTAATGTCCGCCAACCCTTTAACAGGTGGCAGCGTAGCTATAAGTCCCTGAGATCCCAAAGAATGGGATACTAGCTGTGTCTAACACAGTTTTTAATCCACCAGCCCTTTAACAGGTGGCAGGGTAGCTATAAATCCCTGGAATCCCAAAGAATGGGATACTAGCTGTGTCTAACAATGTTTAATTTCCGCCAACCCTTTAACAGGTGGCAGGGTAGCTATAAGTCCCTGGCATACCAATGAATGGGACACTAGCTGTGTCTAACACAGTTTTTAGTCCACCAGTCCTTTAACGGCTGGCAGGGTAACTATAAGTCCCTGGCATGCCAATGAATGGGACAATACCTGTGCCTAACAGAGTTTTAAGTCAGCCAGCCCTTTAACAGGTGGCAGGGTAGCTATAAATCCCTGGGATCCCAATGAATGCAATACTAGCTGTGTCCAAAACAGTTTTAAGTCCACCAGCCCTTTAACGGGTGGCAGGGTTGCTATAAGCCTCTGGTGAACTAGCTGTGTCTTACACTGTTTAATGCCTGCCAACCCTTTAACGGGTGGCAGGGTAGCTGTAAGTCCCTGGCATCCTAATGTATGGTACACTACCTGTGTCTAACACAGTTTTCAATCCACCAGCACTTTAATGGGTGGCAGGGTAGCTTTAAGTCCCTGGGGTTCTAGCTGTGTCTAACACAGTTTTAAATCAGCCAGCCCTTTAACAGGTGGCAAGGTAGCTATAAATCACTGGGATCCCAATGAATGCAATACTAGCTGTGTCCAAAACAGTTTTTAATCCACCAGCCCTTTAACGGGTGGCAGGGTTGCTATAAGTCTCTGGTGAACTAGCTGTGTCTAACACTGTTTAATGTCCGCCAACCCTTTAATGGGTGGCAGGGTAACTATAAGTCCCAGTGATCCAAATGAATGGGCCACTAGCTGTGCCTAACACCGTTTTAAATCCACCAGGGTGGCAGGGTACCTTTATGTCTCCGGGGTGCTAGCTGTGTCTAACACAGTTTAATGTCCACCAACCCTTTAACGGGTGGCAGGGTAGCTATCAGTCCCTGGGATCCCAATAAAATAGACACTAGCTGTTTCTAACACAGTTTTAAGTCAGCCAGCCCTTTAACGGGTGGCACAGTAACTATAAGTGCCTGGGATCCCAATGAATGTGATACTAGCTGTGTCTAACACAGTTTTAAGTCAGCCAGCCCTTTAACAGGTGGCAGGGAAGCTATAAATCCCTGTAATCCCAATGAATGGGATACTAGCTGTGTCTAACACAGTTTAATGTTTGCCAACCCTTTAACGGGTGGCAGGGTAGCTATAAGTCCCTGGGATCCCAATGAATGGGATACTAGCTGTGTCTAACACAGTTTAATGTCCGCCAACCCTTTAACGGGTGTCAGTGTTGCTACAAGTCCCTGGGATCCCAATGAATGGGACACTAGCTGTGTCTAACACAGTTTTAAGTCAGCCAGCCCTTTAACAGGTGGCAGGGTAGCTTTAAGTACCTGGGGTACTAGCTGTGTCTAACACAGTTTAATGTCCACAAAACCTTTAACAGGTGGCAGGGTAGCTATATGTCCCTGGCATCCCAATGAATGGGACACTAGCTGTGTCTAACACAGTTCAAAATCCACGAGCCCTTTAACGGATGGCATGGTAGCTGTAAGTCCCTGGGATCCCAATGGGACACTAGCTGTGTCTAACACATTTTTAAGTCAGCCAGCCCTTTAACGGGTGGCAGGGTAACTATAAGTCCCTGGCATCCCAATGAATGGGATACTAGCTGTGTCTAACACAGTTGAATGTCCGCCAACCCTTTAACGGGTGGCTGGGTAGCTATAAGTCCCTGGGATCCCAATGAATGGGATACTAGCTGTGTCTAACACAGTTTTAAGTCCACCAGCCCTTTAACGGGTGGCAGGGTTGCTATAAGCCTCTGGTGAACTAGCTGTGTCTATCACTGTTTAATGTCCGCCAACCCTTTAACGGGTGGCAGGGTAACTATAAGTCCCAGTGATCCAAATGAATGGGACACTAGCTGTGCTAACATCGTTTTAAATCCACCAGGGTGTCAGGGTACCTTTAAGTCTCTGGGGTGCTAGCTGTGACTAACACAGTTTAATGACCACCAACTCTTTAACAGGTGGCAGCGTAGCTATAAGTCCCTGAGATCCCAATGAATGGGATACTAGCTGTGTCTAACACAGTTTTAAGCCAGCCAGCCTTTTAACAGGTGGCAGGGTAGCTTTAAGTCTCTGGGGTACTAGCTGTGTCTAACACAGTTTTTAGTCCACCAGTCCTTTAACGCGTGGCAGGGTAGCTATAAGTCCCTGGGATCCCAATGAATGAGATACTAGCTGTGTCTAACACAGTTTTTAGTCACTTTTAACAGGTGGCAGGGTAACTTTAAGTAACTGGCATCCCAATGAATGGGATGTTTGCTGTGTTTGTTTTTATGTTCTGTTTTCGCACGCCTACAAATTATACTCTCACCCTGTGAAAAGTGAATTCATAATTCATTTGCACACTTACCTGGGAGAAAGCTAATAAGCAACTTAATATTTTAAAAGGTAGCACAAGCAAGGTCTTACAACTAAGTTCTTTGGACAATTAAGAACACCTGTTAAAACCATATTACACATTATTAATTATAATGCTAATTGCCAAATGTTGGAAGTACGCAGAAAGTTTAAACATAAGGAGATGGTACAATGTATTATGTTAAGTAACTCTGACAGAAAGTTATTGAACACTTGAGAGTATTAAGAGGCGAAAAGAAAAATGACACTTTTGTAACAGAATGCCGGTGTTTTATTAGACGCACAAACGAAATGAAAGCACCCACACGATTTTGAAATGTCTTTAATAGGTTATCATTACAATAGTTTCACAGGAGAAAACATTAAAATACACAGTAATAAACTCACATTTACCTATCCTCTCATTAGTTAATTATATTTTAAATCTGCCTAAGAACTAATGTTAAACTTGTACTGTGTGTTTATAGTGCTGGACTCTATAGTTGGACTTTTATTTCTTTTTTTAAGAAGTATTTGTAATTTACTACTTACTCCTTGCATGCTGATATTTAAGTTTTATATTGGCAAATTAATTAAAATAAAATGCAATCCACAGCAATTCAAACTATGAAATATATTATGATGTAAAATGCAAAAGCACAATTATAAAGCCAGGAAGTAATCTTGCTAAGGCTTTGTTAATCCTATCACTGCTAGCCAGTTTTCCTCTAAATCACCATCCCCCAACCTGGCACCCTCCCATTTCACAGTTAAAGACGTTGGGATTTACTTCTAATTAAATACATGTAGAGGTGTGTGATAAAACCCTAAAAATGACACAAACCAACTCCCACAACTGATCTCTCTGGGCAGTTTCCAACAATTCAGAGCACAAAATGCATCCTCAAATGAAATTCAATCCACATGTCAAACCACAAAATGCATCATCAAATGAAATTCAATCCACATGTCAAACCACAAAATGCATCAACAAACAAAATGCAGTATTAAATGTGAAAGCACCATTAGAAAGCCATGAAGGAATTTTGGTAAGGTGTGTTTAACCCTGTTATGGCCAGCCGTTCTTCCTCTACAACATCCTTCCCCAATCTGGCACCCTCCCATTTCACAGTTAAAGATGTTGGGATTTACTTCTAATTAAATACATGTAGAGGTGTGTGATAAAACCCTAAAAATGACACAAACCAACTCCCACAATTGATCTCCCTGGGCAGTTCACAACAATTCAGAGCACAAAATGCATCATCAAATTAAATTCAATCCACATGTCAAACCACAAAATGCATCAAATGAAATTCAATCCACAATTCAATCCACAAAATGCATCAACAAACAAAATGCAGTATTAAATGCGAAAGCACCATTAGAAAAGCCATGAAGGAATCTTGGTAAATTGTGTTTAACCCTGTCACAGCCAGCCGTTCTTCCTCTACAACATCCTTCCCAACCTGGCGTCCTCCCATTTCACAGTCAAAGATCTTGGCCTTGTTCAGTGAACACCCAACACCTTAAACCACAGTGGTTAATGCTTTTTTGTTAACAAAAAAACCTTAACCACCATGGTTTAAGGTGCCTTCTGAACAGGGCCATTGGGATTTACTTCTGATTAAACACACAAAAGATTGTGTGATAAATGCTAAAGAATGACACAAACCAACTCTCAAACCACAAAATACATGACAAAGTAAAATGCAACTCCCAACAATTTAAACCACAAAACACGTTATAAAATAAAATCCCAGGCACTTACCTTTCTTTGAAGCAAGCTGATCAAGCAGATAGACAAGCTGGGGAAGAGAAGTGAAAATGTACAATTACGTACAAGAACAAAACACACACAATAAGACTAAAAAAAGGTAAAACTTACTAATTGCAATATCTAAAGAGACACCTTAGTTTTCAGGTGTCCCTCAAGCAGAAGCTGCATTTCAATAGGGATTCTTTGCTCATTTGCCATTCAGTACAGCCAGGAGGAGAAGGCCAGTACAGCTAGCTCAGATAAGCCATGACAGGCAAGGGTCAAGGGAAAATGTGGTGGGTTGAACCGATGCTAGTGTCTTGTCCACATCCTAGGCTCCAAAAACTGGGATTGATCCCACAAAACAGGGTAAGACCATGCACTGGACACCTCAACAGACACTTTATCAATAGTGGCATTTGAGCCAGCGTGAAGGTGAGCAATTTTATCCTCAATGTGTCTTGCAAACTCATCACAGTGAGCCCTCGAGGGTTCTAGTATTGAATTGGGTGGGTTAGATGCAAGTAATCACTGAACCACTCTGAAAAGCTTAGCTAGACAACAGCTTGATGCAATGGAGGCAGCAAAGTAAGCCTTCTTTGCTGCCTTCACCACCATGCAGTAGGCATGATTATACACTCTTATGCATGTTCGGTCACCTTCATGATTAGTCTTACGCCACTTACACTCCAGCCATCTTCTGACCTGTTTCATTGCCCTGATCTCCCCAGTAAACCACGGTACCTTCCAAGTCCTACAGTGTTGAAAAGGGTACTCAGGAGTGATTGGGTCAATGGTCCTTCGCACTGCATCCTTCCATAGTATGACAAGGGCCTTGACAGAATCGCTGGCTCTGGCTACTGAAAATTCTCCCAAAGCATTCAGGAACCACTCGGATTTCATAAGTCTCTGGGGACAGACCATCTTAATGGGTCCCCCACCCTTGCAGGGAGGGACTGCCAGTGGCAGCACCAGAAAGGAAACTCCGGGGGGGGGGGAAGCACAGAAGGGGCAAAGCATATTTCTAGGTGAGCGGGCTGTGTCTCACATAAGTTCTCTGAAATAAAAATAATGGTATATTCTCACACTAAAACTGCTATCCTACCCATATATTCTGAAGTCAT
Source organism: Elgaria multicarinata webbii (assembly GCF_023053635.1). Lineage (NCBI taxonomy): Eukaryota > Metazoa > Chordata > Lepidosauria > Squamata > Anguidae > Elgaria > Elgaria multicarinata. The sequence goes on from NC_086171.1 coordinate 172,219,366, forward strand.
ATATTGATTAATTTACCCAGTAGGTGTTTGTTTTTTAATCTAGCATGTATGAGCCAAATTCTAATTACAGTAAGTAGAAAAGCTTTCAAACAAGTTAAGAGTCACTACACAAACATTTTCTTGACATACAGATCAGACAGACAGAACACTTTCTTTAGGAAACAGTTACTTTTGAACCAGTACAGGGTAGACTCCTAGTGTAAGGAAAGTAAGAGCAAACTGAGGCAAGATCTACACCAAGCAGGATATGACACTTTGAAAAATGGTTTGAAAACTGTACATGTAGTGTGTCCTGGGCCCCAACAGTTGTCACTACTGTTATAAACCATTTTAAACTGGGGAGAGGTAATGGGGGGGGGGGGTACCACAGGGCTCAGTCCTTTACCCAGTGCTCTTCAACATTTTTATTTATGACTTGGATGAAGAGGTGCAGGGAATGCTTATTAAATTTGCAATTGACACAAAATTGGGTGGGATAGCTAATACCCTGGAAGACAGAAAAAACTTCAAAGTGATCTTGACAGGCTGGAGCATAATGAAATTTAACAGCGATAAATGCCAAGTTCTACGCCTGGGAAAAAGAAACCAAATGCACAGTTACAAGACGGGGGATACTTGGCTCAGCAATACTACAAGCGAGAAGGATCTTGGAATTGTTGTAGATTGCAAGCTGAGTATGAGCCAACAGTGTGATGTGGCTGCAAAAAAAACAAATGCTATTTTGGGCTGCATTAATAGAAGTATAGTGTCCAAATCATGTGAGGTACTGGTTCCCCTCTATTCGGCACTGGTTAGGGCTCATCTTGAGTATTGTGTCCAGATCTGGGCACCACACTTCAAGAAGGATGCAGACAAGCTGGAGGGGGTTCAGAGGAGGGCAATGAGGATGATCAGGAGTCTGGAAACAAAGCCCTATGAGGAGAGAATGAAAGAATTGGACATGTTTAGCCTGGAGAAGAGAAGACTGAGGGGAGACAGAATAGTACTCTTCAAATACTTGCAAGGATGTCACACAGAGGAGGGCCAGGATCTCTTCTCAATCCTCCCAGAGTGTAGGACATGGAATAACGGGCTCAAGTTACAGGAAGCCAGATTCCAGCTGGACATCAGGAAAAACTTCCTGTTAGAGCAGTACAACTATGGAACCAATTACCTAGGGAGGTTGTGGGCTCTCCCACAATAGAGGCATTCAAGAGGCAGCTGGACAGCCATCTGTCAGGTATGCTTTGAGGTGGATTCCTGCATTGAGCACGGGGTTGGACTCAATGTCCTTAGAGGCCTTTCCAACTCTACTATTCTATATTTCTATGAAAGCAGTAGTGTATATCCTGCCTGAGACACCTGGGCCCTGTACAGCTAGGAAACCCAATGCATGTTGTTCTGTATCTAACTTACAGCCATCTTCGGCCAGTGCCGCTTGAAGACATTTTGCTGCCCAAAGTGGAATAGCAAATGACTTGATGCCCCCCCTCAAAAAAAGTCACAGTGCACAAGCCAGTCATTTTGGCACTTGAGGCCAGTTGACAACAGCTTATTATGCCTTTATAAAGTTGTCAGTCTTCACGATGTCACAGGACACTTTATAGCTTTTGAAACCAAAAGAAGAGTTCCCTATGCTTCTCTTAACATCTGTTCACCTTTCTCTAGCAAGTGCAAACCCCTGCCAAGGAGGACTATACCATAACCTGGCCTTGTGGATCATATAACTAGCAGGTACAGTCCAGAAAGATGTTTTGAGAGCCAAGGAAACCCAGACAGAAGCAATTCAAGCCAAACCACACTACATACCCACATATTATCTTGTCCCTAGCCCAAACGTTGCTGCTCACATCCCTTTTTGCTGCAGTGCCACTTCTGTCTCTTTAACCCAGATAAGGGGCCTGGGCAGCTTGGAAGAAGCAACAGGTAAAGGCGGTCTCTGGCACTCCACTGAATATGGCAGAAGCCAGTCCACCCACTCCTCCCCTTGCCAGGACCCTCACTGTCTATAATGGCAAAGTGTAGTAATTGGCTGGGCACCTCCTTCTGCATAATCAGGTAGTAACTTACAATGGTGTTGTTAAGCAATTTTAGATACTTATAGGCCCCTTTCTATCTTAAAACGTATCACTTCAGTTCAAATGGCAGATATACCTTCCACACTGACAGCTGCTACATTCCTGATACTAGAGCAATTATATCAATCAAAAAATCGATCAAAAGTTTACTGGCTAAGTCTCCAGACCATTTCACACACAATAAACATGTGTTAAAAACAAACAATACATGAATCTTAAAACATAACTTTTAAAAAGTTTATAATTAAGGTTATGCAATATTTTAAAAGATCAAAGTACATGCTCCTATTAAGGCCGCACAAGATTTAGAAACGGATACATGGCTCATTTAAAACACACACACACGTACGTGTGTGTGTGTTTCAACACATGTGAAGAGTTCCACATTTTAAACTCATTTAAGGTGCAACCCTATGCACGCTTGTAAAGAAAAAAAGTCCTACAATTCTCAGCATACCCTAAGAGTTGAAGGACTTTTTTCTGTCTAAACATGCATAAAATTGTGCCTTTAACTCATCATGCCACACTAGCATGAATATAGGAATCAAATAGGATTTCCTTTTGCAGTGGAACATGCTTACTAAGGAGTAAGCACCATTTTGTTATAGGAAAGGATATGTTTTTAATTAAAAAAAACCTATCTGTTACCTGGTACAGAGTTTTCTCATGGAAAACCTAGCTGGTTCACTGTTGCAATTATTTGATTGAGACTAAAATACAGTTACACGTGAATGAAGGAGAGGGGCACTAATTTTAAGGGCACTAATCGTTACTGTACTTATTATTTTCTTTAAATATGGTTAAACATCCCACAGTTATCTTGCTATTCTATTTCTACAATGCCTTTATCGGTATCCTTTTCTCTTGTCTTTACTTCACCCTCCCTTCTTTTTCAGGCTGACTCTTATGCACATTTACCTCAGAGTAAGTCCTACTTACTCAGTGGGGCTTACTTCTGTGTAGACATACTTAGGATTGTGCTGCAGCTCTGTTTTTAAGGTTAAACAAGATACACACCTACCATGTTTACCAAAAGAACAGCTTGAAAAAAGGGGGTTGGACACCCTAAAATTAGCATGGGCAGATAAGAATTGTTTTAGCAAACATTCTGAAAAAAGCGCTGCTGATAAGTTCCTCCTTAACCCTCCCTCCTTTCTCTCTCAGTCTTGCTGGAGTCCAGACTTGGGGGTTGGGGAGAGAGAAAGAGCTAAGGAGAGAACACTCAAACATACAGCTTCTCTCTCTCTCCTTGGTCAGCAAGAGTGAAGGCAGCGGCTGGGCCAGTGAGAAAGATGTTCTTGGCCTTCCTTTGCAGGAGCGGGATGGGGAGAGCAGCTGAATTTGCCACTCTTTCCTGCTCCACTGCAACTGGGGTGGCAAGCTCTTTGTTTGGGGGGAGCATTTGCCCCCACCCCCGCCACTGTGTGAGACCAAATTTCACCAGGAAGTAGTCTGACCATGGCAATGGGGTAATTTCCATTCCCCACAAAATCCAGACCACCCCCTCACACCCTTAGGCAAAGACTGAGTCAAGGATATGCCCTGCCCTGTGTGTCAGGCCTGCGACAAATGGAGACAGCCCCACAGTTGTCATGGAGAATATGAAATTCTGAGCTGGTCCTGTTAAGGCAGCCTCAACGTGAATATTGAAATCCCCCAGGACCAAGGCCCTAGGATTTCCCAAGACCACATCCGAGAGCTCCTCAGGCAGCTCAGTCAGGGAACCCATTGGGTAGCAAGGTGGGTGGTACACCAATAGTATCCCTAATCTGTCTCTTTGGCCCAGCACAAGGTACAGGCCCTCATAGCCTATCCCAGGGCATAGGGGATCTCCCGGTGAGCAAGATTTAACTTTTATGGATCATGGTAACTCCCAACCCTGGCCCTCAAGCCTGGATTGGTGCTGCACTAAATAACCAGATGGGCAAAGCTGGGTCATGTCTACACCATAGGGTGACCATTCAGAAAGGAGGACAGGGCTTCTGTATCTTTAACTGTTACATAGAAAAGGGAATTTAAGCAGGTGTCATTTGTATGCATGCAGCACCTGGTGAAATTCCCTCTTCATCACAACAGCTAAAACTGCATGAGCCCTGCCCCTTTTTGTATCTGATAATAATAAAAGTATTTATTTCTTACCCACCTCTCCATTTTGATTTAGGCGGGGAACAACAGTATAGCTCCTGCAGCTTTAACTGTTGTGATGAAGAGGGAATTTCATCAGGTGCTGCATGCATAAAACAGCACCTGCTGAAATTCCCCTTTCAACACAAATGTTAAAGATACAGGAGCCCTGTCCTCTTTTCTGAATGGTCACCCTGCTACACTGCCCAGCTCACTGAACCATGTCTCAGTGATGAGTGAGGTCTTGTTGCAAGCTGACCTGGCACTCACCACCAGCACCACAACCAGAATAGCTGTTTCCACAAGGATACTGTTGTTTTTTATGCTTATGTTTTTAAATTTTGTATATTTGTTTTTAATGTTTACTGTTTTTAACTTTAGTAAACTGCCCAGAGAGCTTCAGCTATGGGGCAGTATATAAATGCAATAAATAAACCAAGCCAGAGGGCTCAGTAGCCAGTCCACCAGGAACCTGGGGTGGGGTGGGGTGGGGCAAGGCACCACTTGGGAACAAGCCAGGCAAACCCCCCTCCCCATAGGTTTGGATGTTTATGAGCCTCTTCTAGGTGAGGCTCTGGCCCAATCCATCCACCACAGTCCCCAGCAGCAAACCCTTACCAGCAAAGCTGCAGATTGAAACAGTCCAGGTAAGCAGGCTGGCCACCAAGCAGAGCTTGGAGAAGCAAGAAGGCACTCTTGCTGGCAGGTAAAGCAGCTAAGGCAGAGGGTGAGGCGTTTTGTGTGGCCCAATCAGCCCCATGCTGCCAGTTGGGCCCTTGTGCTGCTGGAAGGAAGGAAGGAAAGCCACGGCAGGGCTGGTACTTTCATGAGCCTCTTCCAGCTGAGGCTCTGGCCCAATCCAGCCACCACACAGTCCCCAGCAACAACCCCTTACTAGACAGCTGCAGATTGAAACAGTCCAGATAAGCAAGCAGGCCAAACGAGAAGGCACTCTTACTACCAGGTAAAACACAGCTGAAGGGCTAGCTTTTTTGTGTGTGGCCCATTAAGCCTCATGCTGCCAGTTGGTCCCTTGTGTTGCTCCCAGGAAGGCACAGTAGGGCTGGTTCTTTCATGAGTCTCTTCCAGCTGAGGCTCTGGCCCAATCCAGCCACCACACAGTCTCCAGCAGTAAACTTTTACTAGCAGGCTGTTGATTGAAACAGTCCAGGTAAGCAGGCCAGCCACCAAATAGAGCTTGGAGAAGCAAAAAGGCACTGTTGCTATCAGGTAAAATGCAGCTGAGGCAGAGGGCTGGGTGTTTTTCGTGTGGCCCAGTAAGCCTCATGCTGCCAGTTGGTCCCTTGTGCTGCTCCCAGAAAAGAAGCCCATGGCAGGGCTGGCTCTTTTATCAGCCACTTCCAGGTGAGCCTCTGGCCTAATCCAGTCACCACAGTCCCCGATGGCTAATCCTTACCAGCAAAGCTGCAGATTGAAACAGTCCAGGCCAAGCGAGAAGGCACTCTTACTAGCAGGTAAAACACAGTTGAGACAGAAGGCTCATTGCTTCATGTGGCCCAATTACCCCCATAGTGCCACTTGGGCCTTTGCACTGCTCTCAGGAAGAATGGAAAGCCATGAGAGAACTGGTTCTTTTTTGAGTTTCTCCCCTATGCAAACTGTCTACCTAACTAAAGAACTGGGAATACTGAGAGATTATATGCACTGTGGCTTTGTAGCTGCAGCTGAATTGAGTCTGGCTCGTTAGTATTCACAGGTGGTTCTTCCTTCACTTGAGTAGACCCCTCTAGTCTTCACCCTTTTGCTCCTGAGTAGGAATTTTTAGCCTTGAGCTTTTCTGTGTTCTGTAATGTGACAAGGTGGCATATATATGTGGGGGAACTGGTTCTTCCAAAGCTGATTTTCTCCTGCAAAGTAGGTGCATTACTACTGAGCAACAGCGCCAGCCCTCAATCCCCTTTAACTCTGCTTATGGGAAGGAGGGGGGACTGGACCCCTTCCCCTTCTGTAGCTGAAGACTCTAGACTGGGGGAACCCATGGCTTTTGTTTCCTTTCAGTTAATTTTACTGTGAGGGGGCAGTGCATCTAATGGGTGATTTGTGGCAGAGGTTTTTCTTGAAAAGGGACATGGAAGTTTGGAGGTGGGGTGGGTGCCTGAGAGTGAGGAGAGAGATTAAGGACTGAACCGTGGAATGGGGCAAGGGAGAGAGTAAAAATCCCAGACATGAGGGAATACTAATATTTACTTTGGGGGTTTTGAGATTGCTTGGTGACAATTCTGTCTGAAGGACTTGAGAAACATGGCGGCTGCTGCGAGCTTCTTAATGACTTTTTACTTCAGGCCAAATTCCCTAAACCTTCACCCTCAGCAGATACACCCACAACCAGGTCCACCTCTTGGGTACAGTCTTCCTCTCACCCCTAATGTTTGTTACACTGCAGTCAGCTGTTACTAATTGCATTCTGATTTCTTTGTCTGGGAACTGCTCTGTTAGGAGTTAAGGAGCTGCTCCTTTTGTTTGGGTGGGGGGATTTTTCTTCAGCATTGCTACCACCTATGTGGTTTCTTATTTACAGCAAATGCCTATAGAAACACTCAACTGTAAGTACCATCAGTTTTGAAGAGTCCAAGCGTCCCCACTGCCCAGAGGCATGGGGCCATTATGCTGAAATTACTGGGTGCCTTTACCACCACCTAGGGGGGAGGTGCCACACTGCTGCTGAAATCACTGAGCCTCTCCTCCCAGAGGAAAGGCTCCTGCTGAGACCAGTAGGCTTCTTGTTTGCCATTTGTATTGAAAGGGGAATTTCCACAGGTGTCATTTGTATGCATGCAGCACCTGGTGAAATTCCCTCTTCATCGCAACAATAAAAGCTGCAGGAGCCCTGCCCTCTTTTGTATCTGGTCACGCTAGGCACAGAATTAATTTTTAAACTTAATTTGTGTTTCAGGTAGACACTTCCTGCAGTTGGAAGCTCTACCTTTAAAGTAGACTATTTATTAGGAAGCAAAATCTGATTATCAAATACAAGGAGTTATTTACTAGACTTTACCACCATTTCAAGAGACAAAGGCAGGATCTACACTACTGCTTTAAAGCACTTTATAACGGTTTTCACAACTGTTGGGGCCCAGGACACACCCTATGGAATGAACTGAGTTCATTCCATAGGGAAAAAAATCTGAATGGATCTATTTTCATTTCTGGGGGAGCCTGTTTTGAAACTCCCTGCCTACTGCTTCCACTCAGCAGGCTTTGCTGACCAGGGTCCTTGGTATTGGTAACTGGCACGAGGTTGGGGACCCCTGCCTTGCTTGGGTTTAACTGAGGAATGGGCTCCAGTAGGCAGAAGTTACAGCCTACAATGGCTCCAAGCGTGTCTTTTCTCCCCCTGGGAGGACTTCTTTAAGTTACCAGAGGTCCTTAGCAGTTTGGAGGCTTGCAAAAACCTGACTGTGTGAAGCCAAATATTGAAAACACTCAACTTTTCTTTTTAGATGCCAGCACCACACAGCAAGGAGCTAAATCAAAGTGCACCCATGACTTGAGTGTACAAATACTAACGTTTTTGTAGGGTGACCATATGAAAAAGAGGGCAGGGCTTTGGTATCTCATAGGGTGACTGTGAGAACAGAAGGACAGGGCTCCTGTACCTTAAACAGTTGTAGAAAAAAGAGAATTTCAGCAGGTGTCATTTGTATGCAAGCCACACCTGGTGAAATTCCTTCTTCATCACAACAGTTAAAGCTGCAGGTGCTATAATAGAGTGACCAGATACAAAACAGGGGAGGAATTTCACCAGATGCTGCATGTGTACAAATGACACCTTCTGAATTCCCCTTTTCAATACAATTGTTAAAGATACAGAAGCCCTCTACTAGTTTTCACATGGTCACCCTATCTCAAGGGGTATCTTAAAACATCATTTGAGGATGTGTGCATCTGCCTCTTTACCACTTTTGAGAAAGCTCAGCTTAGCCGTGTTCACTTTGGGTCTGATTTTGTGAATTCAGACCTATTTCACCATCCCTTAGAGCCTTTCCTTTCACAGGTCAAACCTCCCCGCCCCCTCGATGTTGCCTTTCCCCTTTTGTTTGTCAGAGTTTGATATGCCCACAATGCCCTTTGCAAGATTGTGGGCCTGTTCAGAAGGCACTTTAAACCCTGCTGGTTAAGGTCTTTTGTTAAGCAAAAGGCCATGTTTGGGTGGGCACGCCCCCTTGGGGGCTGGACATGTTGGTGGGCATGCCCTATTGGGGGCTGGACATATTGGTGGGCACACCCCCTTGGAAGCGGCCATGTTGTCCTCCTTTTTGGTTTCCAAAATATGGTCACCCTAAATCAAGGCTTCCTTTCTCCCTTTTGCTAGAGTATTTACTACTGTGTTATGTGTTGTAGTTAGTTAGCAATAGATCATGGGCAATTCTAAATCTAGTTCACATTTGTTCACATGACCTAAAGAGGATTTATTTATTTAAGCTTCAGCCCAACAATTTGTTGAGACTGTCACAACAGACCTTCCTTATAACCAAGCATTCTGGAAAACTAGGGTGCAGGAACAGAGATTCAAAAAAATAAAATAAAAAGGCCCAAGTGAGCTGATTTTGTAAAATGCTATCTTTAATATGTCCTTTCATTACATTTTAAGATCCAAAGTATAAAAGATAACATCTTACATTTGAATGGAAGTATATACAGAAAATCAGAGAGGAGTTTGTACATGGAAATGTCTAATGCAGAATAGTTAAAAGCCAAGAAAATCATTACTTCAAATATCACTTTTCATACCTCCCAGATGAAGAAAATTCTACTTTCTATCATCCCTACCAGAGATGGGCAGAGTGCTGTGGTGGAAATGGGCAGTAAAGTAAAGATACATTACCTGAAAAAATTGCAGGTTTCCACAAAACATCAGTCACATTCATTATTGAACTACAAATGCCAGTAACATAGATCACTCATTTTCATCAGTGGGATAGACACCAACACACAACTCTTTGCATTTTCAAGTAGACTTGTACTTACTGTACTAAAAAGGACACCTTTCTAGTGAAAAGATGTAACGTGTGTACTCTAGTTCATGAATATTTTTATATTGACTTGTATCAGTGGGTCATAATGGGCCGAAAAATATTTGGTCACTTTGCTAGTGTAAAGATGTACCTACATTTAGAAGCTAGACTTGTAGTTTTCACAGAATATTTTCTTTTTTCATCCAAGGAAGTATTATCTTTTCTTTTTGCTGGCATTTATTTAGTGAGACTTATACAAAAGAGCAGTTATAAAACCCTCTCTAAATTAATCACTGGTCAGGAAAAAAATGTAGATGTCATAGGATCCTATGGGGGGAAAACCTACTTTCTTCATTTACAAAAATGACTGTCCAAACCAAAATTCTCATTTACCCTAGTGTATCTCCAAATTATAAATGTATTCTGGATTTATGCAAGAGCAACTGAGAATCTGATTCTGTGCACAAAGATCTGGATAATCAGGAAGATATCTCACAAAACTAGCAAACAAAAATTCTATACAGTGCACAAAGAAGTTTATATTTCTCTTATGTACAGGAATATTCGATGAACATATTTTGAGTTGCCCTTCAGATTCTTCATGCAATAACTAGAGGCTCATGAAGATATTGCTTTGACTGGTCGGGTACACGTTTAAAGGCACATGTTGAACAAATTTCCAGCTCTCGCATTTGGGCATATTTTTTTAAAAAAAATTCAGGTTTCATGTAAAGAAGCATATATGACTATCACTATGAATCCCATCCATTCCAGATAACAATGTTTCTATGCAACTATCTGGAGAGACTTTTCATATCCTGATGCTTTATTTGCTGCCTCTGCTGCTTGAAGAATCACATTTTTCTTCACTTTCAAAAAATCTAACCTACAGAGATATATTCCTTAGATTTTTCAACAAGTGGTGAATCCTAGGGCCCACTCTGGCAGTAACTTTGAGCCATACAAGCCATGTGCAGAATTCAGTGTCGATCAACACAGAGTTCTGCATGTGGCTTCTATGGCTCACAGAAAATAGAAAGTAAGGTCATGGTTCCTCATTCATTAATGCACATTTGATAATGTTATACAAAGCAAGGAGAGGAACCATTTTATCAAGTGTTTAACATACCTATATAAAGTTGTATATTCATGCTTTGTATATTCTGGTTAGGGAATGCTCAGAGTTGTAGGACTCTTTTCTGTCAAACATACATAGGATTGTGCCCTAAAGTGCCTGTTAGTTTCATTAACAGAAATAGCTAGATATTCACTTGTGCCTTATGTTTTCCAATAGTTATGGGGGTGGGGGTGGTTTTTGGACCAACCTTGAATTATTATTTTCTTTTCTTTTTAATATGCAAAATTCTGCATCAGAACTGAATGATGGAATTCTGTGAAGTAAATTTTTCCATATTACTAAGATAATCTGGTTCAGTAAAATATAGCACATCACTTATTTTGTGTTCACTAATCTTTGCTGGCAAATGGAATGTGCCTAAATTATATTTTCCAGGATTCCATGCCACTGAGGGGACCAAAACTTTGCACTTGGTAGGACTGTATTCTTCAACTATATATAAAATCTAACACAGAAAGGGTCTTCTTCACAATGCTCTGTACCACAGGCTCTAGATCGATTTGAGTCAATGGGTCTTTGGCCACTGTCTTCAATGGAACCAGATTTAGACTCTCAGGAACTAGTAGAGGATAAAATGTGGATGTCACTGGGTTGCACTGCTACTAAGAAGAGTCAGCATGTGGGCATTTTGCATAAGTTTTACTTCATGATCTAATTTGTAGGTAACTTGTATTCTTCATCAAAATGAGCAGCATTCAGAGGCAGTCAGGTGGTACAGGAGTTCTTGTGGCACCAGTCAGAAAATCCCCTCATCTTGGCCTCCCCCACTGACAGTGATCTTGGAGGGATCTGACGGCTATGTATCTTCTTTCCTTTACATTTCTTTCCTTTACATATATTTCCCTCAAGCAGAAGTGCCTCTACCTAGGCAACCCTGAGATCTTCATAAACTGTCAGCACCCATAATACCATGATTTGATTACACAGAAAAAGCATAAAAGCTTGTACTTGTTCTTTTTAGGATGATGTTTTAAAACAAGAGTCCCCTGGATACCTGCCCAATTTGTAGCCCTGACTTTTCTTTCTATAACATTTATTTAGCTTTTTCTGTTGGTTAAAAAAGCATATTAAAAATAATAATAATAATAATATATGGTCTATTGAGCCGCCTCTGCTGACTGTCCTGCTTCCTCAGGGTGCTTTCCATCATTCTGGATCATTCGAACAATGTGTGTCAGGTCCAGGCTGCGGGTGAGGATGTCAAGTAGAAGTTCATCCTTCTGTACTCCATCCATGAATTCCTCCAGAGACAACTCACCTACAGAAACACACAAAAGGATTTTGTTCATGTACAGCCTGAAGTAATGAATGGTATCTGATTTCATGAGTAATGCAGGGCATGGAAGTCCAACTAGTTATTTCAGCATCATGTCTACATTTCTGCCTTTGTCTGATCATATTTTTAAAAAAACTGCAGGATTTTGTTCCACTTCCAAAGAATAGAGAATTACTAGTACCTTACATCAAGATAATCAGCTTAACTTTTAGGATCTTCATCATATCTAACTTGAATCTATCATCTTCTCTCCTTTAAATTCTGTTTTACACAACTACAGAGTTTTCTGCCATGTGAAACTTCTTTTTCACTTATTTATAAATCCTGATCAAGTTCCTGAATGAGCAGATGTCTTAAATAGGGTTGGGAAATCTGTGGCTCACAGGGCCTCCGCATCTGGCCTTCTGGCCTCTCCTCAACTCTTCCCCCTCCTCAGCCTTGATCCCATCGGAGCTCAACTGGTTCCTGCCAGTGTGTGTGGGTGGGGAGATTATGGGGAGTTTTAAAGGGGCAATGGCTGCAGAGTCCTTCTGCCAATGGAGGAAGAGAATCTCTCTTCATCTGCTGGCAGCTTATTGTACTTTCCTGGTGGGTGCTAAGAAAGGAAAGCACTTTTCTCAGTTCCCAGCAAGGAAGAATGATCCTGATGTATGAATATGTACAAATGCGGAGTGTGTGGATGTATGGGTGTATGTGAATGGTGTGTGTGTGTGTGTGTAAGTGTAAGGATAGATGAATGAGTGTGAAGCTGTGTGCATCTATCCTTCCACAAACACCCCACTCACATACATTCACACACTCTCCATATGTGTATGGATTTTGTGTGACTCATGTGCATGTGGATGTAATGTGAGCGATAATGTTTATGTGTGGAGGGATTTGTATGAATGAGGTGTGTACTCTGCGTGGATGGATAAGTGTAGAGAATGGGATGTATATGTAAATCTGGCCCTACCCACTACTGACATACAGCCTCTGAAAGGTTACCCTTGCCTTTGGGCTGAAAAGGGTTCCCCACCTCTTAAGCATATAGGAGTTATGATTTCCAGTTGTCCATCACTGTAGCCCCACTATCTTATTGGCCTGCACGGCATACTCTTCCCCATCACTAATTACTATTTCCCTGCATTTCCCAGAACCAATTAGCAGTGCCGGAAGTGGGAGAAGGTTTTGAAGGAAGCCAGATAGTTCCAAAGTTTCAAAACAAGGACTCAATTATGTCTACCTGAAAAGTATTGGGATGGCATCACACCCCACTTAAGGCACTGCTAATTGTTAATCTTAGCATCTAACATTAGCAGTCATTCCTCACCCTGGAATTTCCCTGACACACATTGATCTCAGTTTGAAATCTTCATATATGACTCCTATGGTGATGCACCCAGCCCATACTTTGGGTCTACTAATTTAAAGCAACACCTCAGATTGCAAAGAAATGTTCTTACCATCTCCATTTATATCGATTTTATCAAACACCATGTTTGTGAAATCCTCAGCTGACATTACTTCTTGACATGGATTAATGGTACGAATTGCCTGCAGAAAATTAAAATGGAAAACATTGGATGAGCACGAGTTTCAGATTTATATGTCTGTGAACAATAGATAGATGACCCCCTCCTCACCCTCATGAAGTATGAATCAACAGACTATCATGCAACATTTCCCAATGGGAAATATAAACTTGTTTCTCACTTTATGTTGTAAAACTCACATCGGAATATAATATAGACTGGACATAAGGTATCATCAGAATAATTAATCCGTCTTTTTTCTAGATCTTTTTTCTAGATTCCTGCATTGAGCAGGGGGTTGGACTCAATGGCCTTATAGGCCCCTTCCAACTCTACTATGATTCTATGATCTTATTTTAGCATGAATTCACATTGTGGACTCAACGAAACCTTCAGTGTTATAATTTCTGTTCGGACTAAGCACTTTTGTTTGGAATCAGGAATAACAAAGGGGAGCAAATGTTGTGCATATCTTTCTCCTAATTTCAGGTGAAGTGTCCCAGAGATCCCTTTCACACTGAAGGGCTGGACAGCTCTCAATAACAGTGGTATTAATTTATCTTTCCTGATCATAGTTACACCCATTGGCATACTATAAACTATCACTGTATATACACAATCTCAGAATAGTGTTATCTGTGTTTGAATACAATGCTGTTATTTGTTCATGAGTAGGGAGCTTATATCATGAGGGGTTCTCATGACAGTTTGCCCAGTGTATAATCACAATAAGGAAATTACCAACCAAATTAGAAGGATCATTTTTTCAGTGGACTTTAATTATTTGTTCTCTGCGCAGCATTACAATTCCAGTTTTAAGATCTTTTCATAGAATAATAGAGTTGGAAGGGGGCTATAAGGCCATTGAATCCAACCCCCTGCTCAATTCAGGAATCCACCTCAAAGCATCCCTGACAGATGGTTGTCTAGCTGCCTTTTGAATGCCTCTAGTGTGGGAGAGCCCACGGCCTCCCTAGGGAATTAGTTCCATTGTCGTACTGCATTGATTTGTTCTCAGATCTGTCAGTAATGTGAATGCAACCTACATTGCACTGAGTGTATGTTCAATTTCTTTTCTGCATTTTGTCCTACATTACCAACAGCGATGATACATGGTACACAGAATGTGAGAGGTTCAAATGCCCTTTCCTTCATTGTTTTATATGAAAAGTCAATTTTGGCTGTCTTATTGGATCTTCCAGGTACATCTACGAAATGCTGATAGCATAGTAATTGGCTGAAGGAGATACTGAGGAAAATAACATACCTTAATAATGTTTAGTAACTCATCCCTGTCGATGCAGCCATTTCCATCCACATCATAGAGTTTGAAGTACCACCTCAGCTTCTGTTCCACTTTCCCCTTCAGGACCAAGCTTAGAGCTGCAACATACTCCATAAAATCAATGTAGCCATCCTGTTGAAGTACACAAAGCAGCATATCAGATGTATGCCACAACCATGTTTACTGTGTCCATCTTATATCTTGCAAGAATCACAGCTATGCCTTCAGTACATGGGGACACACAATATATGAGAAAATATTCTTGCAGAAAAGTCTACAAGAATGCATTCTGGACTTGCCAGAGTGCATTCTTGAAGACTTTTAACACCATACTACCACTCATCTGTGACCTCTATACTGCAGTTTCTCATCAGTCTAGTTTCCATCATAGTAGAGTATAGTACAGTGAGTATAGCAAGTGTCATCACAATCCTATTATAAAGCTGTACCAGAGGTATTAGTTAATATGTCCAACATTACATAGGGTGTTTGGAGTAGAAAAAGATATTGAAAACAGATCTCTGAAGTCATCAGCACCACCTTTATACAGCAGATTTAGGCAAACAGCTGACACGGTACATGATGGCATAATTATTTTTGAATGGTGACTTCAAAAAGGCCCAGTTTTAGAGCCTTCGGTAGTTCGCTGTGATGCATTTAATGATCATTTCACAGATAAAATCTCTTAGATAAGAGCCAATTTAGATGCCGTCGTTATAACAGAAGCTGAAGTGTCCAGCAACTCTATGAGTAGGATTACACTGGATCAGTTTCAGTTGGTGAGTACTGATGATGTGGACAAGATGCTTGGACGAGTAAGGAAGACAACTTGTCCTCTCGATCCCTGTCCTTCTTGGCTGGTCGCCCAGAGAGGAGATGCAGTTAGACTACAACGTATTATTAATGCATCTCTCAGAGAGGGGAGTTTTCCACCATGTTTAAAAGAAGCAGTGGTATGGCTGCTTCTAAAAAAAGTCCTCCCTGGACCTTAATAATTACAGACCAGTATCAAATCTTCCATTTTTGGGCAAGGTGTTTGAGAGGGCAGTTGCCTTCCAACACCAAGCAGTCTTGGATGATACAGACCCATTTCAAACTGGCTTTAGGGCAGGATACGGAGTTGAGACAGCTATGGTCGCCTTAGTGGATGATCTCCGCATGAGTATTGACAGGCGGAGTGTGTCCCTGCTGGTACTTTTGGACCTTTCAGCGACTTTCGATACCATCGACCATGGTATCCTTCTGGAACGCCTGAGGGATTTGGGAATTGGAGGCGCTGTGCTGCAGTGGTTCCGGTCCTACCTGTCAGGTAGATTCCAGATGGTGATGCTTGGAGATAGCTGCTCCTCAAAAAAGGAGCTGTTGTATGGCGTACCACAAGGTGCCATCCTATCCCCAATGCTGTTTAACATCTACATGAAACTGCTGGGAGAGATCATCCGGAGGCATGGGGCGGCGTGCTATCAGTATGCTGATGACACCCAAATATATTTCTCTATGCCTTCAATAACAGCATCAGCTAAGGATAGTGTGTCTCCTCTGAATGAATGTTTGGAGGCGGTAATGGGCTTGATGAGGAAAAACAAACTGAAGCTGAATCCAGACAAAACAGAGGTGCTTGCTGTCAAGGGCTCTGACCTAGGTTTGGAGGTGTGTCAACCAGTTCTGGATGGGGCTACACTCCTCCTGAAAGACTGTGTTCGCAGTTTGGGGTTGCTCCAGGATCCGTCGCTCCAAATGACAGCCCAGATAGATGTGACGGCCAGGAGTGCCTACTATCAGCTTTGGCTGATACGCCAGCTACACCCCTTCTTAGAGTAAAGACAGTAGTGCACACGCTGGTAACCTCAAGGCTTGACTTCTGCAATGCGCTCTACATAGGGCTACCATTGTACCTAGTTCGGAAACTTCAACTAGTTCAAAATATGGCAGCCAGGTTGGTCACCGGTACATCTAGGGGTGAGCAGCCTTAAAGACTAGCCTTTTCTGGCAGGCCTATCCAGATCAATGTAAAATCAAGAATTTTTAAGATGTATTGAGATGTAGGCCAAGACAGCACGCTTGTCTGTGATGTTTCAGAACACACACATGTATCATATACTCCACATCAAATAACCCTATAATGGTTTCGCCTCCTTAGCTGTTCAAACCTGTTTTCCTGTCTCCTTACCTTATTGGATCTTTTTATGCAAGAACAAGGATCTCCAAGACCTAGAGAAACCCCTTCCACAGGCTCATTGACTGCATTTGTTATATATTTCCTACATCTCTATGATTCTCAGACTGCTATCTTGAAATAATCTAAAAACCGATATTAAAATAAATGGACTCAAGGCTAATACTGCAATCCTATAATGTCTACTCAGAAGTAGGTCCCATTGAGTTCAATGGAGTTTATTCCCAAGTAGATGGATATTTGATTGCAACCTGAAAATATGATCGCACTTCTTTTTTATATGTTTTAATTTTGTTGTGAGTGTCCCTAAATTCTTTTAAGAATGATGATGATGATGATGATAAGCTACCAGAAATAGCTGGTGTAAAAATTAGAGAAAACCTAGTGAAAAAGACCTCCCAAAATAACAAATAGATTTATTGTACCTACAAAGAGTTTTCCCAACAAAATAAGAAAACTAGGATCCATAAGATGTCTTGTGTTTTCAGCTTAGCTTTTTCTTGTGTCCTGTTCATTGTTAAATAGCATCTTTTGATAGAATAAAGTAACGTTTCAGATCACAGAGGAAAGCAGGTGTACACAGATGGACTCTTATGGATTGTATCTTTGCAATTCCCTTGGCTGCTAATGGGACTATTGTGCAGCCCTCAAAGGGAGAAGAGGAACCATAATCATAACCAAAATTAAGCACATATTGTTTTGTTAAGCCAAGTTCTTTTTCAACAGAAGATTTAGTTTCACTTTCAAGATTGATGATTTGTACCTTTTCCTTGTGCTTTATTTTCTTAGGGCACAATATCCTCAACTTGTGTTGCCATGATATCTAAAGGGATTCAGGTGTTGGCCAGGACTTTTAAGCTGCTTTTTAAGAAGTTACATATCAGGATTAAGGTGTATTTGCATGTATTATACACCTTAAGGTTTAGGTGCACCTGTTCAGACATTCTGGAACAGCTCATACCATTCCTGTCTTTACATTATTGACCTGATAATATTTAAACATATTGTTATGCTCCCATCTCTATGTTTCAAACACAAAACAGCACTAAACGGCACAATAACACAATACAAATTCCTATGGGATGTGCTCTTAAATCAACTCAACCTCTTGCCCTCAGGATCACAAGTAGCTAATCTGCTTTATTCTACAGACACATTATTCCAAAGTCAGATTAGGTTTTAACAATGTTGAACCCAATTACCGGACTGGATTTCCTCTGTGTTGATTTATTCATCAGGGTTGGGATTCAAAGAACCATGCAGCTAGTTAAGGAGGTTTTCAAATTTGTGTTGCTCAAACATCACATGACAAACCATTTTGTAACTAAAGACCTTTTTGCTGATAAAAAGTTTAAAAACTGGACTGGGCCAAGCACAGACCTTGCATATACTTAAAATCCAGACAAGACGGAGGTACTGTTAGCGGGTGGTTCATCTGTCCAGCGAGGTGATGTTTGCCCCGTCCTGGATGGGGTTGCACTCCCCCTGAAGGATCGGGTCCGTAGTTTGGGGGTGCTCTTGGATCCAGAACTGTCACTTGAGGCACAGGTGAACTCAGTGGCAAAGAGCACCTTTTATCAGCTTAGGCTGATATACCAGCTGAGCTCTTATCTGGACAGAGATAGCCTAGCTACAGTTATCCATGCTCTGATAACCTCTCGTTTGGATTACTGCAATGCGTTATACATGGGGCTGCCTTTGAAAACGGTCTGGAAACTTCAACTGGTACAAAACAGGGCAGCACATTTACTAACAGGGACTGGCCGACAAGACCACATCACGCCAGTCCTTTTCCAGCTTCATTGGCTGCCAGTCCAGGTCCGGGCCCGATTCAAAGTGCTGGTATTAACATTTAAAGCCCTAAACAGCTTGGGGCCAGGTTATCTGAAGGAACGCCTCCTCCCATATGTACCTGCCCGGACCCTAAGGTCATCCTCAGGGGTCCTTCTCTGCGAGCCCCTGCCAAAGGAAGTGAGGCAGGTGTCTACCAGGGGGAGGGCCTTCTCTGCTGTGGCACCCCGGCTGTGGAATGAGCTCCCTAAGGAGGTTCGCTTGGCACCTACATTATATGCTTTTAGATGCCAGGTGAAGACCTTTTTATTTTCCCAGCATTTTAACAGTCTATAAATAAATTTTAACTTGGTGTTTAAATTTGTAATTTTGCATTGCTGCTGTTTTTATCTGGTTGAGCTTTTATATTGTATTTTATATTATGGTTTTATACTGTTGTTTTATACTTTGAATGTTTTTAATTTTTGTGAACCGCCCAGAGAGCTCCGGCTATTGGGCGATATATAAATGTAATAAATAAATAAGTAGGTCTTTGGGTTTCTGTACGAGAGTTTATTTAGTGTCCATCTTTTCTGACTAGCCTTTCACTTCAATTCTTTTTTGAGGTCCTTCAAAAGTCGTAATGTTTGCCAAGTGGAATTTAAGGCTTCAATTCTTGTTTAAAGTTAAAGACATTACAGTCTGTGGGATTGATCTGTGGGATGTTTATGTTTGGGTATACATGTTTGTTATGCTTTTTTAAAACTATCTCTAATCTCAGTCCCATAATTATTTTCATTCTGCCTGATCTTCAGAGTTCTTATTCAGAAAGAGAGTTTTATTTGACATTGGATATTTTCTTTGGCCAGGTCTGAAGATTAAAAGATCAGACAAGTCTAAATGTGAGTTCTAAAGCTGGCGATTATTCCTCTGACGTCGTGAGTAGGAGGTTAGAATTATTTCCTCCCTAAATTCTATGTTGAAACTGCGCCATGCAGTGGAATAATTAAACTGCTACATGTGCTAATGGATGCAGAGTGCAAACATTTAAATCACAAAGCAGGATGAATGACCAAATTTCACTGTATGAGGAAACATCCATTTGGTTTTTTTTTTTATACTAATTTCATAAGCAAGAACAGAAAACCAGTTCTGAAATTGATCAGTTCTCTTACACTGGTCTCCATCAATAAATATTGTGGTTTCTCTGAAGATTATACTATCCTATGTCCAGTTTACAGTTTTAAATCCCATTGATTTCAGTGGAATTTAGGAGCATGATAAAGGTGGTGGTAGTGGTGGTGGTTATTATTATTATTATTATTATAATTATTATTATTATTATTATTATTATTATTATTATTTGTATCCTGCCTTTTGCCCAATACTGGGCCTCAAGGCAGTATTACAAAGTTTAAAATACACAACAAAATTTTAAGTCAGTAGGGAAAGAAAACAAAACAAACAAACAAGGGATCAGGCCCTCGCCCTGGTGTCAGACCTGCCCCCAAAGGAGCCTGCCTCTTAAGCTCCCAGTCCCAAAAAGTTGTTGCAGCTGGGGGTGAGATGGTTCTGTGCTGGGAGCCTGAGTCTGCTAGGAGGCAGTTGGAAGGTTCCGCTCATTGGCCCCTTGCTTTGTAGGCTTCCTCTCCTGGCTGGATCAGATGGACAGTATCCCAGGTAGCAGGAGCCTGCCTCTTAAGCTCCCAGTCCCAAAAAGTTGTTGCAAGGGGCTTACTCTGTGTCCTCTTTGGTTAGAGGAAATTATGCATGAGGGCTAAGAAATTCTCATGGATGTTTTTTCAATGGCCCAACACTATTATTTCCTTAATCCCTCAAATCCTAGGAGTTTGTTAAATGAGTGAAGACCATACTAGCTAAAGCAGAGATGGTGATGCAATCTCATGTTCATTCACACCTAAATCATAAACAACTGTGAACCTAATATCTACAGAGATAATGTCCCACTGAAATATGTGTGACTTACTTCTGTGTATCATGCTTTTCAGCCCATCTAGCAAGGATATTTTGGAGCAGGTGGGAAGGAGACTGGAAGAGGCTCAGGTAAACAGCATCCTGGACTCTCCAATCCCCTCCCCTCCCTGCCCATCAGAATGCCCTCTTTCCCCCCTCTCCAAGGTAGATTTTCCAACCTTGGAGAGGCCACTGGCACGGTTCTCTGTGAGAGGGCAGGGAAGAGGGTTGGTTCTCTGACACCCCCTTCTGAGGTTGGAGTACTATCTCCAATCTTGCACCGCTACACTCACCAGGTACCATGGGCTTGCTCTCCCCATCCCTCTCCAACATAGAGAACAGCTAGCTAAAATTTCATGTCGGTGTTAGTTAGGGATGTATGAGAATTTCATTTTACGCGCAAATCATGTGAGCATCCCCCAGTTGAAGCTCTAAATGCAAGCATGTGTCTGCCCAAAATATGTATCAATTGCAAAACACATGCTCATATTTGTCTTGTTCCTGATTTTGAGTTCAAATTGCATAAATTTCCTCTGTAGACTGCTTTAATCTACAGAGGAAATTTGTGCAATTTTCCCATTTGCGTAGAATGATCAGTGATTGCAAACACAAACGGAAATTGGGTACAAGATGAGCTGCAATGCGACATTCAGAAAACCCTGGCGACCTCAAACATCACTTGTTCACGCATCCCTAACATTAATGGGAAAATTAAGTACATACTATAGTCCTTTCCAAAATCAATGAGACAGAAAAGTGTTTAACTTTGGCTAAATCACATCGACAGACCACATCTTTCTCAGGCAACTGATGGGAAGCGTAATTATCTGTGCGAAGATTATTCTTTGTGGGATTCCTTCTGTGCATATTGTATTAGGACAGAATTACCTTTGCTTCCAATTCAGCTACAAAAATTCTACTGTTTGAGTGGTGTTCATTCCACCTGAAGAAAACCTAGATTAAGTTTGTGCATGACATAAATCCCATCTAAGCCTACTTCAAGGACTTAAGGCAAAGGGGAAGAGGAGACATGACTATGAGGCTAGCCCTTGACATTATTAGATTATTTAAACAACATTGTGGGAGAGATTAAACCTGGACATGCCTCCATCTTTCACACTGTATATATGGGCACAGAGTCTTCTTCTCTTTGCCATAATCTACTTTAAGAATAATTTTGTCCATGCCAAGAGAAAGAGAGAGATTTAAAGCATTTCTGGTTCTTCGGGGACTAGAATGAGACAGAAGATTCCCTGTAATGTTCCAAACTGTATTTGTAACTCTCGAGTCTCAATTTGGGGCAGCCGGGGGCGAGGGTGGGGGGAACGGGATGACGACATGTGCCATTGTGGTGAATGCTTTTAAAAATACAAGTTCAAAGCATTCAGTTGCTCAAAATTAGTTGAGCAGACTGAATCCTGTGCTAGGTATATACAGAGATCAGACAAGCAAGCTGTCTACTCCATTGTCTCTGGTGATAAATTTCATATAAAGGTGTGTCTCAAGCTGCACTACCACCTGAAGGTACTACCATATCATCAAATATTTACATATTCTCTAATAGTTTAAAGTGACTTTCTGGAAACAAAGTTCTAATAAAATTCACATTTATTTTAAACATTGGCAATTATGTCTGACTTCTCATTGACTTTTTACTGTCAAACCCATGGACTCCATTTCAGTTTTTAAACTAACTACAGGTGTAGGGGGGTATATGGAAAATGCCAAGTTGACTTACAAACCCTGCAGTACAGAATCTACTGAATCACTAAATAACCAGGCCTAATGAAGACTACCCATAATCTATCTCTCTGCAACTAGCCTTCACTTCTCTGTCTTGATGTTTGGTTAATTCATTGTATTTTTTCCCTTTGGCCACTGAAAGGATGTCATTAGAGACAATAAACCAAAACCAGGAACTCTTTGGAGACTTCTTGAAAAGATATGGCAGCAGGTGCACAGAGATTCATGAGAATAAACGGCTCTAGTGCAAGGCTGACACAAAGATAAACCCAGCACTGGTCCTTTGAGGTCAACAGATGAATAACAAGCAGGAATTGACCCTAGAATCTTATGTCTAGAAAATAATCCTTGCACCTCCCCCACCCTTGTCCTGAAAGCTCCTTAGAGAAGATCTAAATCTGGTTCACCATCACTTTACATCTTAAGAAGTGATGCTAAATAGGTGAATACACGTATGAAATCAAAATAATATAGCAATAATGTATAGCGGTAACTAGTACTATAGCTTCTACTTCTTCTGCCTCTTGTTCTTGGAATAGCTTATCTGAGATCATTAGAGGTATCTTTACAGTTGTCTCAAGGAGTGTTGCATGATCAGAATATTCTTATAGGGCACCAGCAATAATGGGAACTTTGCTTTGGAAATACATTTAACAGAGGTTTTGCTATGTTTAAAAGGGTTCATTTGAGGTGGGTTTTTTTTCTGATGCAAGAAGTTGTTTTTATTTACTATTGTCTTTTAACAGTTGTAAAATAAAGGTATGGGTTTTTAATAAGAAAGATACAATAAAACTGGCTTTAAAAGCGACCGTATTTTTCAGCACTTTGCAAATGAAAGTAATTTGTGGTCATATGGGAAACAGTTTTGTAGTGCATGGTATTAGAATTTATAGAGCATACTAGGAAAAGGAAATGAGAAATGAGAAAAACAAGCAAACCCTGATAATTTTAATTAGCTTGCAGTATATATTCAGCCTCTCCATTTCTCTTGATTTGCCATTTAGCTTGGCAGTCCTCTGCCCAGGGCTTGGAGAATAGCAGGTGTATTCTTTAAATCTCCATCTAAGCCAGCCTCCTCTAACCTGGTGCACTCCAGTTATGTTGAACTATGATTCCAATAATCCACAGCCAGCATTGCAGATAGGGATGATGGATATTGTAATCTAAGACATCTGGAGGGCACAAAATTGAGGAGGGCTGATCTAACCCAACAGTAAACTTAAATGATTGAACTAAACATTGTAACCAAAGTATTCCCCAAAAGTTCCATGTAGCATATTCATAATCATAGTAATTTAAAAGAGTGCAAAATTTTGGACAAGGTGTGCAAAATTCAATGCAAGCAAAAATGCTAACAAAATGTTTGAGTGAAAGGCAACTGTTATGGCCCATTTTCACAAAACAAATTAGTGTTTTATATGTCAAAGTAGAAAATGCAGGCAACAACACAGGCAGTCCATTCATATGTTATTTTAAAGTCATTTGTATCACATATCTGTATAATGGCCACATACTTTTATGTATGTGTATAATGTATATATACAGAATATTGTCCAGTTGAAATTGATTACTCACCTTATTAAAGTCAAACGTCTCAAACATTTGCTCAATGTAGTCATTTGATGATGGGCTCAGGTTTTTCAAGCCAAAAAACTGTTTGAACTCATGCAGGGTAAGTTGCCCTGAAGGACACTCGGTCATAAATTTCTTGTACCATTGGTGGCACTCGGTGGCACTCAGTTCCTCAACAGATTTTCCATCCATGTTCCCCATTTTTTTTTAAAAAAAGGTGGGCACAACTTGCAGCAGCAGCAGAGTTCCTCGGAAGGGTTTTCCTTTTCAAAATACAAAAGTAGGCGATATGAAATGTATAGTGCAAAGAAAGCAGAATGCCTCCTAAGATCTGCTAAAAATCAGGAACGACAGGAAGCTGCGACAAGTTTCCTTCCTGAGAACATTTCATACTCGCAGAGGTTTTAAAATGGCAAACAGCTCTTCAAGGAAGCTCCTGATATTTAAGTACCCACTAAATCCTCCACCAACCAATGAGGGAAGAGCCCTATGATAGGATCCCGAAAAGGGCATGGGAAGTTCAAGGCAAAAATAGAAAAATGGCAAAATGGGCAGGAGTCTTGCAGATTATGGGCCCTGGCAGGAGATTAAAATGGCAGGATTTACCTGAAGATAGCATAAGCGTCTAATCCACTTCACTTTTGATTCTGTCAGCCACGTGCATGTTTATGGCAAACAGGGCAGAAGGCAGGGAAATACTTCTATTGTCTTTCATTGTTTCCTATCATCTCCTTGTGGAGTAATGAAGTAGGAAGGGATTAGAAAAAACACTCTCTACGCAAATTATCAGCTGTGAAGCAGAGCCACGACCCTTCATTCCATCTACAAATGTGGTTCTTAGATCAACCTGGAATTGTAGATTGTGCCTTAGGCAGAGATCCGATGCATGGCAGAAATGTCCCAGCACAGTGATAGTTACAAAGATGTCTTTTTTTAAAAAAAGTTAAGAAGCCACACACTTAGGTCAAGAGCAAAACCAAACCAAAACCATGGCTAAAGGATTTTCAATAATGATCGGGAACTTGAGCTTGAAGGTTCAATAAAAGCCATTTTGCTTTTAGCCAGAAAGGGCCCATTTTTGTTAATGGTGGACAATACAAACGAGTCAAGTAACAGAAGAAAAGAGTAATAAATAGAGCAACCAAAAGACTGTACATCCTTATGAAAATTGCCTCTTATACTAGGGGAAGGCGTATTATATCATTTCTGTAGCGATGAGACTAAGGAAAGTGTTAGCATCTCCCTTTCTGCCTCATTAGTCCAAAATGTGTGTGATAATTGCAACCTCAAGTTCCCAAAGCCTTGTGCACCGATTCTAGCAAGTCCTACCACATTACTGAACATTGGAGGACAAATACAAGTGATGTACAACTATTGGAAGGTAAAATAATTAAACTGTTTCCCCCAATTTTGTTGTCCAAGGCCACAGCTAGACCTAAGGTTTATCCTGGGATCATCCAGGGTACGCTCCTGCCTGAGCACTGGATCCCCTGTGTGTCACCTAGATGAACAGGTTTGACCCCTGGATGATCCAGGGATAAACCTTAGGTCTAGCTATGGCCCTAGTTTTTCCAGATTGCTTTTATTCTTTAGCTGACTCCAAAAGAGTTTTTGGACAGTATCCAGTGCTGACACTCCATTTACACCACTGACGTTGGGCTAGCATAAGCAACTTCTAGTGCAACATCAATAACATATGCTATTGTAAACTAGTTGGTGATATTTTAAAATATGATAAGTGGTATATAAATCTATTAAATAATCAAATAAAATGCTGACACAACAGGTTCCCCAGAAAACCCACTGCACCCCCATACACTATTGGCATTGTGCTAGAGGTTGCTTACACGAAGTAGAGCAGCAGTGTTGGATGCTGCCCTTTGTCTCCTCCTGTCAGATCAACAACTTTGAACCAGTACTCATTCCTCACAGCAGTTTGGATCCTTCCTGGCCCACCCAATAGGAACAGACACTCAGCAACACAGAGCCATTTTGGAAGAGAAGCCTGTTTTCTACAATCTAATATGTGAGAAAATGTGTCTCCTTCCTTGTGCCAGTCCTCGTCTTCTGTTATATATCTTCTCCAGACTAACCTGCCCAGCTTTTCTCACCATTTCTGCATAGGTTTTGCATCCCAAACTCTTCATTATCTCCATTGCTTTTTTCAGGAACCTTTCCAATTTGTCTACATATTCATTAAAATGTGGTTACTGTGAACCTGATTGAGTAAAACATTATCAAGATATCAACTTGAATAGCAAATTGCATTTTTGTCAAACTGTACCCTTCCAGCACCTGGGCCTAGAAGCTTTCTCAAAGCTATTCACCAGGGGATGGTTCCAACATACAATTAAGAATGAAATGTGGGGATATTTTTCTGACTTTTCACATTTGTGTTCTTTAGAGCTTTTTTATATGATGCATTCATCATACGCTCATGATTCCTTACTCCTGGTTGTTTACAGATTCTTTATATGATGTCGAAATCCTCCAGTTTTGCTTCTGTTTTTTTTAAGAGCACTTTTGGAGGGGATGTTAGAGTCAGAAAATTGGGTATTATTTCTGAAAGTGAATGAAAGGGTATTTATTTTCCTTCTTGTGTAAGTGTGCGACTCTGCTACAGCACAGCGCCACCTAGAAATTATGTAGGGGTAAAGCAGGAAAGGAAAAGCTCTTTGTGTAGAGTTTAGCTCTCAATTCTGCGACAACACCAAAAGTAGATACAGCGATTAACAGCCTCATGTGGAAAAACTGTTAATCTCTCAATTTTCTGTTACCACATCACTTCATTTATTATCATAAATGCCCACATATATTCATATAGTGGGGGTACTTTCCTAGCAATATTCCATATAATTAAGAATCAAAACTCTGAAACATCTTTTTAAAAAACCAAACCAAAGTAATAAGAACTTTAGAAGATCACAGAGATCTTGCAAGAATTCATGTGGACAGAGAATTGGATCCTACTTCTGCTAAGAAGTCACTGTCTGGCCAAAGCTAAACTACATAATGCTAAGTTGTGTCCCCATCCCTCCCAACCTAGATCTCGGGTTTGTTCTTCAAGTTTGCTCTGCATGCTATATCTTTGGAATGAGCAAGTCAGATCAAGGAGTCAGATGCAGTAGAGTGCAGGACAGTTCACGGCACACTTCTGCCGGTTGTAAGTAGATTAAGGCCAAGGAGTAACTACCTGTTTATAGCAGAGGAATTACCGTGTCCACTAAGAACTAGGGATAGCCCTTACGCAATTAGAGGATTTCAGGAGATTCCCTCTTATTTGCTGAGGACCTACTGTGTCAAAATTCAGCCCTTGGTTATCCTGAAATGAACTTGGCTTTTGCTAGAAGTTACTCTCCATCCAAGC
Organism: Elgaria multicarinata webbii; assembly: GCF_023053635.1. Lineage (NCBI taxonomy): Eukaryota > Metazoa > Chordata > Lepidosauria > Squamata > Anguidae > Elgaria > Elgaria multicarinata. The sequence continues at coordinate 172,246,338 of NC_086171.1, forward strand.
TTACCTTCTTGTTATCCCCACATGGCTGAGATGGGGATAATTCAAATTTTGCCCAATCTAATGAGAGTCAGGTTGTTTTTTGTTTGTTTTTCTGTACTGATTTCAGTTCACCTAAGAGCAGTAGCTTAGATGGCTATTTTGCATAGATAGCCCAATTTTATATTAGCCTAAACAGGACAAGCATGGGAAATGTTACTTAATAACATTTCTGAGCTGCTGTGGGATGCTTTGCAATGCATGAATGTCCTCATGAGAAGAGCTTGCCTGTACTCATGTGGGTGAAGTACCAAATGAACTGAAATACACATTTTACAGGGAGTGCTGCAGTTACAGCAATGCTTCCTGGAACTGCTTAAAATACTTGGCACTGTTGCAATCACGTGTAACCAAATGTGAGTGCCTTTCTAAAGTACATGCCACTTCCTCCTTTTGAAGATTTACTTAAAATATTTCTTGGACACCTTTCAGGGAAAGAGCCCTCCCAAGATGGCATACAGCAATGAACACAAAATAAAAACTAATGTGGAATTAAAAATAGGAAAAACACAATAAAAACTAGGGCTGTGATCTGCTTCTCTTCGGTTCTTAGAAGCGATAGCGGAGCAGCCTGATTCGCCTCCCTTACAGGCGGAAGAGAAGCGGATCGGGTGGCGAGCGAAGCATGGTGAAGAGAAGCGAACGAAAGCGAGTAATTCACTTTTACGCGGAGCGCTCCACCCACCATTTTGGATATTTTTTCCATAGGATTGCATTGTGGAAAAGATTAGCGGATAACTTTTTTGTTTTTCAAGCTACATCCTTGAAACTGAATGTGCTTAGAGAGTTGTGGGTGGGGGTCATTTGTGCCTATTTTCAGCAAAGCACTGCTACCCTCCCTAACCTTGGTGAACAAATGAATAGATGTGGTGCAAGAGGATGAGGTCTACTAGGGCATGTGGACATGCCCAGTGCACTCCTGTCCTGTCCTTGGAGGGTTATCAGAACCCTCCAAAGGTTAGCCAGTGAAGCTACATGGCATGCCTGTCATGAGTTGAAGTGTAAGGTAGCTTCTGAAAGACTGGTACTTATACAGGGCCAGTCAAATGGGCACAGTTCCCCCTGTCCCTGGGCACGTCCACTTTCCTCTTACTGGTAAAAGACAGACATAGCCTTTTATTAATATTTCTTCTTCTTCTTCTTCTTCTTCTTCTTCTTCTTCTTCTTCTTCTTCTTCTTCTTCTTCTCCTCCTCCTCCTCCTCCTCCTCCTCCTCCTCCTCCTCCTCCTCCTCCTTCTTGTGATTCAGCAACACTGCTGCTTTTAATTCCACCCCTCCTGTGTTTATTTCTTTATTTATTACATTTATTATACACCCCATAGCCCAAGCTCTCCTGGCTTTCCCTCTTTAGTGAAGTCAGGCAGGCTTTCATTGTGGTTCAACTCCTTATTGTTGTGGTTGTTATTATTACTATTACTATTAATATTAGTACTGCTATTATTAACATTAATGCCTGTGATCACAGTGCAGTCAATCAACTCTGAAGCAAGGATCACAAAGCTTTACTCTTATCCTCCTAGCCTCCTAGTTATGGGATGCAAAAGAAAAGGCATCTCTCTGTGCTGTTCCTGCCTCACAGGGACGGTTTGCATTACTGGCTTTGAAACAATCCTTGGCTCACTTCGTTGTGCCCCCATAAATGTCTGCTGCATGCCTGCCTTCCCGCCTCCACCTGGGTGCTGTTGTTGTGGGGTATCTGCTGGGACTTACTTCCCCGTAGATCTATGGCATAGTCATACATCTCTGCCTGCCTCTCTGCCCTCCTGGTGCCTGGGAGATGTACTAGATGATGGGCTTTGTGGTTCAACCCCACAAGCCTCTGCCATGCTTGCTCCCAGTGCTGCCATCGCAGAGATGGTTTGTGTGTCTCTTGCTTTGACTCAGGGAGGGTATCCTTCTGCATTGCGCGCTTACCCTATTTAAGATTTCTTGGTGTGTGGGGGTGCATTTTTGGGAGTGTTTCACCTGAGATGAAAATCCTTATTTAGAAAAAATCCTGATTCCCCCAAATCATCTGTGCTATTGATTGCTATGGACAAGCACTTTGCAATGGATCCCTATGGGCAGGTATGGTTTCCTTATGGGCATACTGTCCTTTGTGGGGGATTTTCAAAAATTCCCCCAAAATCAGTGGAACCTCAGATTGACTTTATTTATTTATTTATTTATTTTATAACTTCTAACTGGGCTTGAAGATGGATACATGGTTAAGCTCTCATGGTGCCAATTTTGAGGTTTCTAACGTGAAAACTGATGGAGTTCTAGCATGGGACTTAAATTGGGGTGAGTTAAAAGGAGGGATTGCCAAAAATCAGGGGATGATGGGATTTGCTTGAAACTTGCCATGAATGTGGATCTAGATGGCATCTGTGAGGGTGCCCACTTCCAAGTTTGAATCTGTACAGATGTCGGAGTAAATCCCATTTCTGAAAATGGGGTGTAGGATTTTTAAAAATTCCCCGAAAATCAGGGGAGGATCGGATTGACTTCCAACTGGGCATGAAGGTGGATACATGGATAAGCTCTCATGGTGGTGATTTTGAGGTGTCTAACATTAACAGAAAAAAGTTATAGGCGTTTGGATTTCAATGCAAGTCTATGGGGGAAAACGGAGCTCCAATTCGGATCCGGAGCTCCGCAGCGAAGCGAAGCGGACCACTGGCAGATCGGCATGGACCTGATCCAGAAGTTGCGGATCGGGATCCGAAGCAGATTGGAGGGGTCCGTGCACAGCCCTAATAAAAACAGCAACCGCAGCAGACTAAAAAAACAGCAAACAACAGAGTCAAATAAAACTTATACCAGACAACTGCAACCACAACCCAGTCGAATAAAACATAATCAGAGGAAGGCAAGGGTAAAGTGGTGCGTTTCTTAAAAGCCTGGAATGATAGGGTCTGGCAGACCCCTGATGGCAACTTATTCTAGAGATGTGGGGCCAGCAGAAAAGACCCTCCCTCACATGGTCACCCATCTAACTACTCACACAGGTGGGAACATGAGACAGGACTCTCTTGTTGGATCCTGGAATGGATCTTGGATATGTTTCCATGGATTTACTAATTGCTGAGGAGCTGGAGGAATCAGAAGACTCAGCAGAAAACTTAAAGGTCAACGTTGCACCTGGACATTGAATAATTGGTGACTTGATTGTTTCAATTAAGGGATTGCAAGCAGTTGCATCATTGTACAGTTAGCCTATAAAAAGGATTGTATTCCCATGTACATGTATCAGATATCACTCACTCCATGTATCAGAGCTGTATTGACTGACCGTATGTAAGTATTTGTATTTGTGATTGCCATAACTAAATTATATTTTTATATGCCAGTAAAGGTTTGTTTAAACCTACTGAAAGTCTCAGTCTTAATCTGTGTCTGTGCTGATTTGCTGGAAACCGCTGCAAAACTCTGTTATAAGGTTATTGGCCAGAAGCCCAGTCTGGCAATAACTAAAATAAGGTTGTAAATATTAGACCAACATATTCCAATAGGTTATGGGCCCAGGCCCCTAAAAAACAACCAGCAAGCAGAGTGGTTACAGCAAGAACAGTAGGACTGAAGGATTAAGCCGTGGTTGATTAAATTCCTGAGCGTCTTTGTTGAAAGTCGTTGGAACAGGCAGCCGGAAAGCTATTTCGGATAGCTGGTGTCTGAAAAATCACACGGAGAGAACTGGCAAGAGTGGTTTTGAATTTAAGGGGGCACTGAGGAAGCTGAAACTGTATAGCTGGTCAGACCCTAAAAGAAATCAAACCACTGAAGGGGTTGTATATCAGAAACAACCTGTTAAATTGAAAGTATGGCATTAAACGTTGGGAACACTGTCCCTATGGAATTACTTACAGACGAAAATTACATGTCATGGTCATTCAAGTTAGAAATGAGCCTGAGAAATCTTGATCTGTGGGAGGTTGTAACAGATGCCACAGCAGAAGATTTGAATGCAGCAGATTTACAGGCGTGGAGACGTCGCGCTGACCGGGCAAAAGCCCACATTGTTTTGTCCATGAGAAATGACCAACTGTCGTATATAAGCAGAGAAGACACAGTTGATGTTATCTGGGCTAAACTGAGAACTGTATATGTTAGGGATACCGCTGGAGCTAGAATAAGCTGAACTTAAATTAGGGCAGGGTGAAGGCTCCCCTTCAAATAATTTGGTGCCAAACTGTTTAAGGCTTGAAAGGTCAAAAAAGGCACTTTAAATTGTACTTGGAAACACACCGGTAACCAGTGCAAACTGCACAGTCAGGCTGGCCTTAGGAGCGGGCAAGCTGGCGGTCGCCCAGAATGCTGAGCTGAGTAAATGGCAAATTAAGCTGAAGAAAGTGCCAAGCTGAGCTTAGTAGCTGCATTTTTGGAATGTACTGTCTGCAGTTGAGCTATACCACTCCAACAGAGGGCCTACTCTTTGTTGCTGAAGAGGGAACGTTGGAAGTCAGGGAGAAGAGCTTACAGCAGGAACCATTTTGTATGTGTGCTGAGCATAATTTAAGGATGCACAGCCATGTGTCCTTAGTTAATGTTCGACCGGGGGCGGGGGGTCAGCATTCTACCATGATAAAGGGGTAATTGGGGGGTTGGTAATTTTAACATTCATAAAATAAATGTTAGAATGACCAGCTACACCCCTATCTGGACAGGGATAACCTGGCTTCAGTTGTCTACATTCTGGTAACATCCAAATTAGATTACTGCAATGCACTCTACATGGGGCTGCCTTTGAAGACAGTTTGGAAGCTTCAGCTTGTGCAAACTGCAACGGGACCAGAAGCTTCAAGCATATAAGACCCACTCTGGCCTGCTTGCATTGGCTGCCTGTATGTTTCCGAGCCCAATTCAAGGTGCTGGTTTTAACCTATAAAGCCTTACATGGCTTGGGAACACAATACCTGATGGAACGCCTTTCCCGACATGAACCTACCCGAACACTACGTTCAACATCTAAGGTCCTCCTCCTGGTGCCTACTCCAAGGGAAGCTTGGAGGGTGGCAACAAGAGAGAGGGCCTTTCTGTGGTGGCCCCCCAACTGTGTAACAATATACCTGATGAGGCCCGCCTGGTGCTGACATTGTCATCTTTTTGGCACCAGGTCAAGATTTTTCTCTTCTTCCAGACATTTAGCAATGTGTAATGGGCCTGGGTCTGTTTTTCTGGCTCATCGTTTCTAAAGTTGTTACAGTGGTTTTAACTGTATGCGCATTTTGCATGCTTTTGTGGTTTTTAATTTTTGTATATTTTTAAATGATCTTATGTGAACCACCCAGAGAGCTTCAGCTATTGGGCGGTATACAAATGCAATAAATTAAAGAAAAAATTAAAGAAAAAATGTTTCACCAATCTTCCTGAAATTTAGATGTGCCAGATAACCTCAAAATTTCAAGATTGGTGAAAGATTGAGGGAAGCAGGGCAGTTTAAAGAAAAGAATTTAAAAAAACTCCTTCGGCCAAAGTGTTTGTTTAAAAAAACTTGGCGATTTTTTTGTCTGCCCTTTGTGATCATATGAGGGCTTAACCTAATTAAAATCCTGATGATTCCCTTTTCCTTTGATCTTATATTTGATGGAATAGCTTTTCTTTTTTAAAAAAAAATCATTTACTTTTTTAAAATATATATTTTGTTATTGCTAATGAAAGCCCATAGAAGCTCATAATGTGGCACTCTGAATGTTGAGGGGGAGGGGAGGAGGGAATAATTGCTATCTGGAGTAAAAGCAGCAAACAGCAGCAGCTCTGAATTTCTGTGACCTCTGTGCATGCATATGTGTGTGCGTACATAGACAAGCAATCCCCTCAGCGTGGCTAGACCCTACCAAAGAAAGCTATGGAATTAAACGGGAGTGAAATTTTAGTTTATTACCAAGCTTGGCTTTCCTTGAGGGCAGAGTTTTGCTGCCTGAAGTCTTAGAAACAGACTCAGCCTGGTTCTTGCCTCCTTTTTGAGAGAAATAGAGTCCTCTTTTCTCTTTTGGAACATGTTTTCCTTTGGCTTTTGAGATTATTTTGGGCTATCTTTTCCCAAGTCAAGTTCCTCTGAGCAAGGCACATGGCTCCTGAGCAGCTTGGTGTAGTTTTCACCCTTTATTTGATTTTGCTCACTGATGAAGGTTGGGCTTCACAGCACTTTTCATTTTAACATATTTTCTACACTCTCTACCAGGATCAGCATTCCTGATCACTGCCCATGCTGGTAGGGACTTTTACAAGTTGAACTCCAAAGCATCTGGAGATCTACATTCTGCTTGCTCTAGAACAGCCTTCCCCAACCTGGTGCCCATCAAATGTGTTGGTTGCAACTTTCAACATGAGATGCTCTAAAAAAAGAGAAGTAGGTGGCCCTAAATTGTTCATCATCAGTTTTCCACAGCCCCACAGCCACCTCTGCATGTCATATTCTCCATCCTGTCCTCATGGATTTCTGCTTTGGGAGAATGAGAATTTCACTTGCACTTTCTGCCTCCTTAGGGAGGATGTGGTGTTAAGGCTCATGAGCCTTAACTCCCAATTTCCCTGCCTTTTTGTGCTTGGTCGAAAGCTCTAGAGTCTCAGGCCTTAGTTAGACCTACGGTTTATCCCGGGATCATCTCTGTTCATGTAAATGACACACAGGATATCCCGGGAGCAGGCAGGGACGACCCCGGGATAAACTTTAGGTCTAGCTAAGGCCTTAATGTTGTTTTGTAAACCGTAGGTTTTTTGTTTAATGAGAGAATATAGGCCTACAACTCCAATTCACTTCAGAATCCAATATAAACTTCTCCTGTTGACCTTCAAAGCTTTCCACGGTCTAGCTCCTTCCTATCTCTCCTCTCTCATCTCACACTATTGCCCCGCTCGTGCTCTTCGCTCCTCTGATGCCATGTTTCTCGCCTGCCCAAGGGTCTCTACTTCCCTTGCTCGGCTTCGTCCCTTCTCTTCTGCTGCCCCTTATGCCTGGAACGCTCTTCCAGAACATTTGAGATCTACAAGCTCAATCACAACTTTTAAAGCTCAGCTAAAAACTTTTCTTTTTCCTAAAGCTTTTAAAACTTGATGTTGCTCGGACTTTATACTGTTAGTTTTACCCTACCCTGTGCCTGTTTACCCTACCCAGTGCCTGTTTGCATTCCCTTCCCCTCCTTATTGCTTTACTATGATTTTAGTAGAATGTAAGCCTATGTGGCAGGGTCTTGTGATTTACTGTTTTACGCTGTACAGCACCATGTACATTGATGGTGCTATATAAATAAATAATAATAATAATAACAATAGAGTCTTGTAAGACGACACTGAATCTCAACATGTAATTGTGACATAATGGAACTTTTCCTCAGCCATGATGAAGTAAATATTTTACATTTGTGTGTAGAAACAGAATAGATGCTAATTTGAGGCTTAAGCTGGTTGTAAAGTATATCTTTAGGAGGCTGGAAGGGTAGGGCCTGCTTATTAGCTAGACTTGCAGCCCAACTGTAAGGGAGTCTAAAGCCGTCACAGTAAGGTAAAATCTTTCGTTATGTCTGGGCAGCAATAGAGATAAGATTGGCCAGGCAGGCTTATGATTAGCCCAGGCCAAATAGCCCATGGTACAGAGTTGGTTGTACGAAGCGAAAGAACTTTAAGAAGGGATTGTGTGGTAGAGCAGGTGGCCTGTTCTTCTCACAGAAAAAAATTCCAGGCCTGCTGGGAAAAGAGTTCAAGGAGTAAGTGAGTGAGTGACGCCACCTAAGATTTCCAGCAAAGTAAGGTTCAGTGGCAGTTACCACAGAGAAATGCATAGGAATGGCATGAGGCCAGGCCTTAAGAAATCCTTTCATTCAGAGTAGTGGAGAAGGCCAGCAGCAGGACACAAGTGAAACTGAGCCTTAAGAAGCTGAAAGAAGTACTGCTAGAACGGCTTTGGATTTTGGAGGAGGCACTCAGGAGAAGCACAACCCGATCCCTATTCCCTTATCCCCATGTAAGAAAAAATGAAACACATCTCATTTTACTTGAACCCAGGGTAAGGAGGAGCTGCAGGTGAGAAATCCCGGAAGTAGTCTGTGCATGCAATAATTCTCCCCCAGCTTTGTATACATATGCATTGGTCCTTGTAGAAGGCAACAGCAGGGCCCCCAACATCACACCTGCACCAGGACCCATAAACCATCTAGATGGTCCTGCAAAGTTGACTGGGAGGGAGGCGGGTGTCACCAAAGGCACTCCTCACTCAGGGCAGTATTTTATCTTAGGGCCATCCCTCAGCACAGTATAAGCATTATATGATCAAATTGCCTCCCCCCACAACACAGCTAGAGTTTCTGAACCAACTCAAAAGCAACCCCACTTACAGCACATTACAGTAATCCAGCCTGGACATCACTAGTGCATGAATAACTGAAGCAAAGTCTGTCCTCTCCAGATAGGACTGCAGTTGGTGTGCCAGCCTAAACTGATAAAACACGCTTCTCAACATCACAGCCTCTTGGGCTTCCACAGAGTCCAGGAGGAATCTCAGACTGTCCAGTTAAGGTAGCCTATTGCTGATCTCTTGCTTGTGAGCCTACAAAAATCCTGGAGCTGATCCTGCCACTTAAGTATCTGTTTTAACAGTCCCTCTAATAAAGATGCTTTTTTAACACAGAAATAGTTGCTGTGAAATCCAGTGATATCAACATGCCACTAGAGTACTTAAAGGAGCAATCCTATGCATGTCTAGAGAGCAAAAAATCCTACAACTCCCAGCATGCGGCATGTTGGGAATTGTAGGACTTTTTTTCTATCTAAATGTACATAGGATTGCGCCCTAAGACACACAGTTTATTTCAGCTGCACTGTGAGCTTCTAGAGAACGGGGTTACTTTTCCAACCTGGTGCCCACTTGATGTGTTGGACTGCAACTCCCATCATTCCCAGAGCGCATTTCTCTGATAATTCACATAGTGAACTATGGGAGCTGCAGTCCAACACATCTGGAGAGGACCAGGTTGAGGAAGGCTGTTTTACAATATGAAGCTTAAACAATGCCGCCTCTCTCACCATGATTCCTGTTGTGCCAATGGTCTTTCTTGGACCTTAGGACGACATTGTGTATTTCCCTTTCTTGCTCATCCCAACCTTAATGAGCTTGCAGTAAATTCCCAGATCTGCTTCTCTCCCAGTTTATTCAGTACCTGATTGATTGTAAGCCACTCCAGGAGACTTTTGGGGGGCTGAGGAAGGGCCTAAAAAGACTTCAAATTATTATTATTATTATTATTATTATTATTATTATTACCGAATTCACTAAGTTGGCCACATGCCTTCCTCATCTGCCCTATTAGCTGACAGACTTTAATTTCTCTGTATTGCCTCACTTAGTAAGTGATTTTTGTTCCCCAGAGAAATGGGGAAAGTAAAAGCAGAAACAATTTTCACTTTGCTTTGCCTAGTTTTTAAAGTCAAGTGGGGACTTGTGGATCTCATGAGCTCTGTCTGTAAGCCTCAGATAACTTGCTGCAAGATGTCGTGATGGCCACCAATTTAGATGGCTTTAAAACGGGGTTAGACAAATGCATGGAAGATAAGGTATCAAGGGCTACTAGTACGGATGACTATATGCTACCTCCAGTATCAGAGCCAGTTCACCTATGTATATCAGTTGCTGGAGAGCATGAGCAGGAAGACGCTGTCCCACAGGCAACTGGTGTGAAGAGGATGCTGAATAAGATGGAGCATTTGTCAGATCCAGTATGGCCCTTCTTATGTTCTTGTGACCTCTGGAATTCCAGATACTGCAGCTAGAATAAGTGAAGTCAGAAAACCATTGTTACGTTTCCTCCAGCTCTGTATAACGTGAATGACTTTCATGCTGTGAAAAAGGCATCCCTTCACTTGCTTTGGGGTTTGATGTTTTCATCACTGTTTTGAACATGTACATCTCTTCCCTCCCCCACCATTTTTCTTGCATTCTGCTGACTCACGTAAAAAGATGAAAAGTCAGCCAGCCCCTTTAATGATTTTCTCTTCCGCATGGGCCTTTGTTTACAGTGCCAACTAAGGGCTGGCATTAGGACCCTTTACTGTAGAACTTGGATTGTTCGGTTGCAATTCATTCCAGAAGCTCTCACTGTAAGGCAGATCAGTTCCTTCCGAAGCTCCTACACCACCTCCTTCTAGAAGGTCTTTGTGAATGATTGAGTTCAGTCTCCATCTTAGAATGCCCTTATAAAAGCCCTTGTAATTGCATGGTAGTTTCAGTGTTTTGAGCTTGCTATGGACACACCTGGCTTTTTCCCCACCACACTTCTCCACTTCGGGATATTCACTCTCTCAACATCTAACACTTTCCTTGTATGATCTGTGTCTCGGCAATACTGATAACCACAGGTTGGTTTTTGTAAAGTGTAAAATGGAGTGTAAGAATTGGAGTAGTTAGGGTTGTAGAAAGCAAAGCTGAGAGACTCAGGCTTGTGTCCTCCAGGATGTATGACCACAGGGACATATTCAGAAACTAAAGCCTGCTCCATCTTGTAGCCCAGGGCTATTGGAAACTGCTTCTTAGGCTTTTGTGCAGCAGTTGATGACTGCGGCAATGCTTTGGCCGCTTTCTTCTCCTCTGACATCTTGCAGGCATTGACGCACTCTTTGGTTTTCCTAGATGTTTTGGTCTGTAAAGAGAAAAGTCAAACGGAGAGGCAGATTGAATCTTTCTTTTCTACAGTGAGTTGCATGAGTGGCATCTTGAACTCAGGGCCCAAATAAAATGTGATGCAGAGGACCTGTCTGTAGAATTTAGTCTCCTGCTGAATTCCTAAAAAGCAGCAGGTGGGGGAATTTCAGGTGCATCATTGGCGAAGGGGAGAGAATGCTGAGCTCACACCTAACACATTCCTTCCAGTTCCAACACTGTAAAGGCCATTTCTCTCCCACTGGAGTTCTGTAACAGAAAGCAACTCCTGCTAGGAGAAAATGGTAGAAAATAAGTAGTTTCAGGTAATAAAAAATTACGGTGCATTTTAAATCACCCATCTGTACTGTACAGGGAATATGCAGGAGTCAGTTGGTCCTTGCCACCATCACATCCAGTTGCATCTAGAGATGTACAATTGAAGCCATGGGTGGGGAGTGGACACAGTTCTTTTTCTGGGGAAAATGGAAATTTGGGAGAAAGTGAAAAATATGTAATACTTATTATTATTATTATTTTGGGGGGGTGTTCTTTCCAAATCTAAGTCACTTTGTGACTTTAAGAACTTACAATGAATTATGTATAGTCTTACTCATTAAATTATCATTAAAATTAAAAAATATTTAAAAGTAAACCCAGTTAGTAAATGTATTATTGTTGTTAAATAAAGCATGGCAGGCTGTTTGATCATGCAAATCAGCCTTATGCGTTAGTTAACTCATGTGAACTGGCCCTATGCTTAAGTTTCTTTGCCGCTACACTTTCCCTTTATCTCTCTCTGGTATTCCATTCTCCTTTTTTTCTTCTATTTCTTCTTCCACACTCAACCTTTTGTCTTTCTTGTCTCTTACTACATCTATTTGTTTGTTCTAGTAACCCCTCCCCCCCCCAAAAAAACCTTCCACCTTGGGGATGTCTTGACGACATTGCTTTGCTGCTCATTTCCTCCAAACCCTGCAGCATTGCAGCTGTGGGGTGAGAGCAGCAAACCTCCGTGGCAGGAGGGAGCACGGGCTTTCTGAGCAGCGCTAGCGGCCATCCAGCTCATCAAGCCTGCCCTCTGCCCAGCCTTCCCTTGTGTCCTCCAACCTATCCTGGGCCTTGATCTGACCCCGGAATGCCCCCAGCTCAATTTGAAGTGAGGTCTCCACCGACAGACAGAGCAAAGAAGGTGGTGACCTCATAGTAAAGGAAAAAGTTGCATTAAGTCAGTGACTTTTTAAAAGCACTGTTTCAGAGGAAAAGCTTGTGGTGGCTGCATATTGGTGGCTGTGTCGTATAAACACAGCACCATTGCGCAACCACCACAGGGTATACAGGACGTATAGAGAAGCCCCCTGTGGGGCTAAAGTGGGGGAGAATGGTGGGTGAATTATTGGTTTATCTCTATTATTTGCTTGTTTGTATTTTATAACAACCAATAAAAATCTTAAGAAGAGCAAGCCAAGCCCATCATGCAACAAAACGAAGGGGTGTGAGTGTTCTCCATTCAAACACTTCAATAAGTCTCAGATTGGAGGATGGGAATTTTTACGGCTAGCCACTGATGGCCATGAAGGGTTGAAAATCTGAATTTCAGATTTCAAGTTTGATTTTTGAAGGATATTTTTAAAAATAAATAAAACAAAACAAAACAACAACTAAAAACCAAGTATTTACATTTTTAGGGTACTAATCACAAGTTTTAACTTTAAAATACAACTTTATAAATAGCTTCCCCACCCCCTAAAACCCTAAATTCAAAAGGATTCATAATTGGATGAAATGATGATTTTAAAGCAGTTTGAATATTTTTTTTAAAGACTAGATGTAATGGAAATAATCTACAAACATCTATTGTACTAAAACAAACAAAAATATCCCGAGATTATATGATCCAATCATCTCTTTCTTGAGTCTAGGGATCAGTTCCATTAGTTTTGCATTTGTCACTGCCGGTGACTTGAAATCTTTGGGCAAGAACTGTTTTTTCATTGTTACTTAGCTGGCTTATATCAAATAAGATGCTTTATCCCCATCCCCAAATTGATGCCTGCACTCTGGGTGATTGTCGAATGGAAAACAGTTTCAACCCTGTGTTGATTATCCTATTTGTGAATCTTAAACTCTGACGGCACCAATGTTTATTTTAAAACCTTGTTAACGTGTCTTCTGCTTTCCATGACGCGCTGAGCTTATTAGGCTGAATTATTTTAGGCTCTAGATCTGGCTCTGCGTGCTCACTTGTAAAGCTATTAATCCTGTAACAAGGAAAATCAGTGAGTGTTTATGTAATGCAGTGAATGTCCATGAAGCAAAGGAGTCAGCACAGGGGAATTACCTGGCTTTTATTGAAAACAAGGGATAGCCCCTTAGGCCTGTTTTTTCAAGCAACAGAAACACAGGACCCCAGTCCTAATCCCACCCCCAACTTCCTCTTGTTTCTGAAAGAAAAATTCTGCACTCGAGGGCAAACCATTAACATCACATGTAGTTTGGCCCTATCTCGTAATATAGTTGGGTTCCCCATTTCGATAGCCTTTAGCACTGCTCTAGCATTGCTTTTCTGTAATCAGCTGGAAGTGGAATTAAAATAGTGGTTCTGCACCATTTTCTCCATGAACAGCTGCCTATGCCCATCACAGTGGACAACGTCCTACTATATGTTTATGTTATGTAGAGGCAGCTTCCATTCAACAAAGGTCGCACTTTTCCCTGCCACTGTCCCTAAAGTAGTAGTTGCTTCCTCCCTTCTTCCTTTCTTTTAAAGGGACTAATTAGTTTCTTCCCATTCACTCACCGTGGCTGTCCTGTTCTTGAATTGTTCTTAGTTAGTCACTCCCTGTTCCTTGGAGGCTTTAATTATTGGTTTCTTATTTGTAATAAGAACATTGATTTTATTTTATGAGTGCAATTTAGGAAAGTAGTAATTAAAGCCCCTCCCCTGCACACAACACATACAATATACACTACCCACTCAAGGGAGCAGGAACTGATTAAGGACTATTTAAGAGTACTGCAGCCATACAAGTTGCATTCGGACAACATGATAGTCAATGGTGGGGTAATAATCAACGTTTATCTAGAGGGTGCTATCCACATAACGTGAGAATAATCAACCATGGTGTGAATTAGGATTAGGGTGAGTTGACTATTAGTCCATGCTGAGTTGACTCACTCATCTCCTGCCCTCTTCCCCCCCCCCAGTCCTCCCACTAGTATCCCATCAGCCATTGCTGCCAAAAACGTATCCTGCCGCAGCAGCCACTGCTTTGACTGCTCTTGCCTTATGACTCTATAGCTGACAAAATAACCAATGGTAGCCAAGGAAATAACCAACAATGCCCTCCGAACAACACGATAACCAATGGTGTTTTAAATAGCCAACTCGGCACAGCGTTGGTTATTTTTGTTGGTTATTTAAGCCAAATAACTAACTGTTGTTTAAAATCTCCCTCCACACAACACGATAATGCATGGTGGGTTAAATAACCTATTGCCGACTATTTAAATCACCATTGGTTATCAAGCTGTCTGAATCCAGTCAGTGTGTGTGGTGGTGGTGGGGGAACACAGCTAGGAAGAACTTATTAATTAAAATGACAAAATCCCTGAAAAGTTTTTATAGCACTACAATAGACACTGCTGTCTGTCCGTCTCTCTCAAACGACATGTTTTTCCAGATGAGGTTTTTCATCTGCCCTACCTCATTTATACTTCTGCTGGGTGTGGGAGGCAAGGGGGAAAAGGAATAACTGCACAGTGTCTTTTGACTGGTAGTGCTAGGAGCGCTCCATCTGGAAGTACCCTACAAATCAGATCTGAAATATCAGGCGAGATGGTATCAGGTGCTTCCAGATAAAGGGGTCCTAGGGGGATTCCTCACGTCGTACTGAGGGCGCTTCCATACGCCCCCAGTGCAGCCCCAAAGCGATCGTGTAGCTTGCCTGGAGAAGAGACGAGGAAGAGGCGTCCTTGCCGCCGCCACCCACCTACCTCCTCGCCGGCCGGGTCGGAGAGCTCGGCGGAGCCCTGCCTTCTTCCGCCAAGCTCTCCGACCCGGCCAGCGAGGAGGTAGGTGGGTGGCGGCGGCAAGGACGCCTCTTCCTCGTCTCTTCTCCAGGCAAGCTACACGATCACTTTGGGGCCGCACTGGGGGCGCATGGAAGTGCCCTCAGTACGACGTGTGGAATCCCCCCTAGTGCTATTAATTAGAAAGCATTGTGCAGCTATTTCATCTTTTTCTCTGAAACAGATTTTCTGTGGAAAGAGCATAGTCAGAAGAATCAGTGGGAAAACACAGAAAGTTATGAACAGAAGTCAACAACTTCAGCATCCATAAAAATCCTTGAATAAGCAGAGCAATGGCATAAAAGCCTAATCTGGAAGCACCCAATATTTGGATTTTCCATAAAAACTGAGTGAACAAAGGATGTTCATTCCAAAATAAATAGCCAAATTAATATCAGTAAAATCCAGTTTTCCACTTCCTGGAATTCTTTAGATTCTGTAGTAGACAACTTCCATTCCTGTAAATTAGCATTCCATAGAGTTTCGTTTTCTGCAAGTGTCTGGTATTATTTCAAAGTCCACAAGTTGAGAGATATGTAATATGCTTCCCTCCTAATGCATCCAAGTGGAAACAACCCTGACAAAAGACATAATAAGAACTGACATACCGTCAGCTAAGAAATGAGATAAATATAGTGACAACAACAAAATCACAAAAATACAACTCAAATATATTCATTTGGTGAAATATCTGCCTGTCTATATCCCTTTTATCTATGTTAAAAGCACTCCATAGGACAAAGCTGTAAGACAAATAAATGGTTCTCAGCGTTTCCATATTCATTAGAGCAGCTAACAGAGCTGCAAAATATTGGGTGTTACCCAACACAACATATTTCCCAGATTAACTAGCAAGCTCTCTGTTAACCCCTTTCAAAGCCTGGGGCAAGTAGTAAAGTGCCCAATAAGAAATGACATGCACAACAAACCTCCTAGAAATATACATGAAAGCACTTTGGGGATGAAGTCATGGGAACTGAGAAATGATCCATGCAGTTGATATAATTAGGGTTGCCACCTTTTCCTTTTCTTATTTTACTGGCCTGCTCCTGTGCTTTCTGACACATATATGTTTAATAGATGAAGCTTCTTCCTGGCATGAAGTTGTTGTTGTTGTTTTAAAAAATCTAACATCTACATTTAGGAATATAGGAAACTACCTTATCTTGAGTCAGATAATTGGTCCATCTAACTGAGTACTGTATACACTGATTGGTAGTGGCTCTCCAGGGTTTCTCGCAGAAAGCTTCCAAAGCCATACCTGGAGGTGCCAGGGCCCCCATCTATACGTCAACAGGATTGCTCCTCATTAAATATAAACCTGAATTTTCATAGATTCAAATGTAAGTAAAGAGCGTCACACTGCAGCAGCAACAGTGATTTATTTCCTGAATTTATTTATTTTTATAGCAAGTTATAAATGCGCACATGTGCATTATCGCAGTATCCCATATACAACACTATGGAGAAGAGATGAGGGGAGCTATAAATTTTATATGCGGAGCTCCACAGATTCATAGAACAGACAAACTGGGAGCGGAGGGGGAGGAGGGAAGACACAGCAGAGGGAAAGGAACGAGGCAGCAGAACACGTCTCCTTTGTCTGGCTGCCTGTTTCCCCATCTTTGTTTTTGTGAACCGCCCAGAGAGCTTTGCATATTGGGCAGTACAGAAATACACTAAATATATAAATACAGAAATAAATTTGTTTTAAGAAGCTTTCTCTGCGTAGCTCCGCAGAGAGACTTCAAACTAAAATTGATGCGAATGAACAAGGCAGCCGATTGGTGCAAAATCGGGAAATCAGCCAATCATGTTGTCCTACTCTCAAAGCTCCACCCATATGTCAAAATCAGATTTAACTCCCCCAAAGACACATAGCCATAACGCAGTGCAAACTCGGACGTGACCTAAAAGTCGTGGTAAATCGCGAATGCAAAAATGCACATTGTCGCAGTTAAAACCCGGTGTTGTGGCGAATGGACGGCTGTGTCATGTAACCTAAAACGTGAATATGTGCATTTAGATTGGGGTAAACAAGCCGTATAGACAAGCCCAGGGATTGAACTAGAGACCTTTTGCATGCAAACATGTCCTCTACCATAGAGCTAGGGAGAGACACAATTGCAAGGGCAATAAAAACAACAACAACCTTCAGCATTGTGCTAGAGGGCTGACTCTAAAGACTATTCTATACAGGGGAATGCCCACAGTGAAACACATGTGAAGAATTAATAAACCAAAGGGATTTTATTATTGTATTTACTCCTACTTGGAGATTTTTCTCGCAAAGCCTCAGTTTAATATATTTTAAAAATACAGCAAAAAAGAAAAAAAAAGAAATAAACAATCAGAAAGTAGGAACCAGAACCTTTCCAGAATATACTTTTAAATGTTTACATTTTATTTGCATCTTATTTATCTCTGAAGGTGCTATTACAAAATCCTCTTCATCTGTGTATAGATAGATGGTTGGTTAAATCAGATAGACAGACAGAATTGTATCCAATGTTGGCTATTCGCTAGGGAGAAATACTTCCACTCACACAAACCTGGTTTTGGCAATACCCCCTCCTCAAAAGAGCTGCTTTTGGAGGGGTAGAATCTCCAGAACAGTGTCAGATATGGTGCAGAGGACTCCTGTGGGGGCCGGGAGGGGAGGGCGGGGAGGTGAATCAGCAAAAATGGGATCCCTGCCTTACACAAGAATAAGCACAAAGGCAGCAGTAGATGTAGCACATCATTGATTTATATATATTACACACACACATACACACCATGCAGCACCAGTACCCAGGCTTTCTTAGAACAGAGTTTTAAGGATTTATGCTTTAGAATCACTTTGCAGAGAGCTTATAATATTTGGTGGTAGGATGGACATTTTGGCTCAGGAATCATTCTCCTTCCTAGTTCTGGTGGATAGCATATTTTTCTCCCCCTACCCCGAAAGTTGGTTTATTTATTTATTACATTTTTATACTGTCCAATAGCCGAAGGGGTGATTCACAGAAATTAAAATTACAAAGTACAGCATAAAACAACATAAAATCTAAAAGCTTAAAACTATAATATAAAAGTACAACCACAATAAAACCTAGCAGCAATGCAGAGATTTAAAATACAGATTTAAAACAGCAGAGCTAAAACACTAGAATACTGTCTGGGAAAATAAAAAGCTCTTCACCTGACACCAAAAGGAGTACAATGTAGGCACCAGGTGAAACTCTCTAGAGAGCTCCTTCCACAATCAGGGTACCACAGCAGAAAAGGCCCTCCTCCTGGTAGCTAACAATCTCACTTTCTTTGGCAGGGGCTCCTGAAGAAGGACATCTGAAGATGATCTTAGGGTTTGGGAAGGTATATGGGAAGAGACAATCCTTCAGATAACCTGACCCCAAGCCATTTAAGGCTTTGAATGTTAATACCAGCACTTTGAATTGAGCCTGGACATGGACTGGCAGCCAGTGCAGCTGGCATAATATGATCTCATTGGCCAATCCCGGTTAAAAATCTCACTGCCTTGTTTTGGACTAGCTGAAGTTTCTGGATTGTTTTCAAAGGCAGTCCCACATTCAACGCATTGCAGTCATCCAGGCGAGGTTATCAGAGCATGGATAACTGTAACTAAACTATCTCTATCCAGATAAGGGTGTAGTTGGTATATCAGCCTAAAATCATAAAAGGTGTTCTGTGCCACCAAGTCTTCCTGAGCCTCAAGTGACAGTTCTGGGTCCAAGAGCACCCCAAAAATACGAACCCGGTCCTTTCAATGGAGTGCAGCCCCCTCCAGAACAGTTTGAACATCACCTAGCAGGGCAGATAAACCACCCACTAACACTACCTCTGCCTTTTCTGGATTGAGTCTCAGTTTATTGGCTGTTATCCAGTCCATTACCATGCCCAGGCACTAAGTCAAGTTGCCTAAAACGCCTTCAGATGTCCTCGCCAAATTGTCTTATGAAGGGATATTTTTTTTAGTTTCATTTATTGCTATAACTCCTGTCTAGAGTTATAGTAACTTTCAGAATCCTCCGATAAGTAGGTAGATGTTTATAGACACATACAGTGCAATCCTACGCATGTCTATTCAGTAGTATATCCCACTGAGTTCAATGGAACTTACTTTCAAATAAGGTGTATAGGATTGCAGTTGGGGGTTAGAGAGAGGGCAGGATCAAACTGAGAAATCAGGATGTTTTTGAAGAGTCTGAATTACACTTTCAGATCAGTCTCTTCTCAACTCCATCTAATCATTTTACATTATTGATGAGGTCTATATTCTTTTCACACTGTGTTCTTGCATTTGCTAATTGCCTACCTCTAATTAAGGCAATGTTTCTTGTAAATGTTTAGGTTCGTGCTCAAAAAGACTAATTTTTATCAGCCAATTTATAGAAAATAAAGTGCCGCTTTTATCCCCGAAATGGGTGATTAGGGGCATGTCTACACCATGCCTTATCCAGGGGATCATCCCGGGATCATCCCTGTGCGTCCACATGATGCTCAGTGGATCCCAGGGGCAGGAAGAGATGATCCCTCCACTTCCCTGAGATAACTGGGATGGCTTTTAGCCCAATTTTTCTCACGGTCTCGGGATCATCCCAAGACCCCAGGAGGTGTGGCCAGCCCGGTTTCATCCCAGCTCCTCGCAAGTAAATGTGAGGAGGTGGGAACCGGGCACGGGGCACAGAGCTCTTCAGGCACTCCATGCCCATCGGGGTGGGGTGAGCAGGAGCGGGTGTTTTTTTAAAAAACAACAACTTAGATTTGTGTTGGAGTGCACGTGCGCTCATCATCTGTTAAAAAAATGGCAGGCAATTTTATATTAATGTATCAACTGTTTTTTTATTTGTTGTGTTTGCTGTTGTATTTTTTTTAAATTAAATTTTTTTAAAAAATGGCAGGCATGACATCCCTTGTTCCTCCCGGGATTTCGTGCTTGTGTCTGTCCAAAGGGGAGGATCTCGTGAGCAGAATATCGAGAGATCCTCCCCACTCCCTCCCGGAGCACCGGGAGGTGTAGACATGCCCTTGGAATCGTGCCTGATGGTCTCACCCCTGATCTTCCTAACTTCAAGGTACTATTTGCATAGGAACCTATGCATGAAACCTGTATGTGCGTAGATTCCTCTGCACCAATCCAAGAGTACACAAAAATGGGCTTCATCTTGGGGAAAGAGGGACAAGGTGCAATTCAAGGGATGAACCACAGATTATCTTTCTGTCAGTTCACTCAGGAGGAGCACTGGAGTCCTAAACATTCTCCCAGCCAGGAGTAGCAACTATAACCTTCTTGGGAATAAAGGCCTGCTCATTAATGAAATACTTCATGGGACTGGAATGAGAAATGGGCACAGCTTAGAACAGGGGCAGACAGACTTCAGGCTTGCACAATCTACTTTGCTTTTTATTTGAACCCTGAGATCCATGGCTTGGTGCGATAGGCTTAGAATTAAATAAGTTCTGAGCCCAGGAATTTGGTTTGAGTACCAGAACTGAATGGAGCTCCTAGTCCTTCCCCAGTCCTGGTTACCCCCAAGGTTTCTTCATTTCAGCACTATTATTTAGGGCAGGAGGGGAGTAATTTTGTTGCTGTGATAGTTAAACAATTGGGAGTCAGAAATCATTGCTGATCTACTTCATATCACCCAGAACTCTATGAGCAGATCCAGATCTACTTTTTGCCCACCCTTTGCTTAGACTCTTTCCAGTGCCGGAGGAGTCCTTTCGCACAGTGTGCGCCACCCCCATGTGGGCTGCTCCTCCCAGTGCCAGCCAAGTCTGTTTCCTGGTGCTGAGGGAGGGGTGATGAATTTAGTGGATGGGGCCACTGATGTCATCCAATCCATGGAGGGGCTATTGGGGGGCAATTTGACCCCCAGCCAGATATGGTTTTGCACCCTTGGCTTAAAGTTACCTATAAGAGGCAGAACTAAGGAGGGATCTTCTGAGCTGCTCCTAGAGTCAAGGAGGTAAAGGGGTTTGAGAGACTTCAACCACTAGAGGATTGTTTGCACAGGACTCCTGAGTTATGCCTATGGAACTACAAGCCAGGCACCGTAGCTATATTTTTTGGGTGCTTTCACACTGTCATACGTTAGCTTAGTGTGGAAGATTCTGTACACTAGGCTGCAGTCCTATGCATACTCTCATGTGAGAGTAAGTTGAACTTAGTGGGAATTATGACTAAGTAAACCTGCCCCAGTATTGAGCAAAAGGAGGGATAAACAACAACAACAACAACAACAACAACAACAATAATAATAATAATAATACAAATGTACCAAGATGAGACTGTAATCTTTTGTCCTACAATGATCTTACCCCACAACAATCTTATTAAGATGAGGTTAAGGAACAACAACTTATTCAAGGTAGGTAGGTGGCTTATTAGCATGTGAAGTTACACAAGAACATTAAATTCAACTTTCCCACTGTTTGAGTAATTACTGAATGCCTACTGTTTATCTTTTATTAAGCTCTTTTAATATTTAGAGTGCTTTATGGTGTAATACTTCTAAGCATTTCATCAACATTATACCAATAATTCTTACAACAACCTTGTAAGGAAGATCAGCATTATTACCCCCATATTGCAGATATAGAGATTTGAGGATGAAAATGACTTGTCTAAGGCCACCTAGCTCATGGCTGAGGCAAGACTTGGAGCGTCATCAGACGGGGTGGGTGGGGAGTTTTGTGTTTCCCTATTGTCGCTATAGTCTCCTGCTGCTGTCCCACAATAGCAAGGGTTTCTTTACATGGGGAGAGTTGGATTTTCCGGGGTCTTTTTTTGCGATGGAAAAATGAGCAGGAGTGGGAGGCGTGTGGAAGGTGGACATCAGCATCGTCTAAAGGACATGCGAAAAACCGTGAGTGAGCAGTAAAACGCTCCTCTGATGATCCTCTGGAACTCAGGAAGCAACCCTAGTACTACCATTCCCACTACTTGGCAGCTGCCCAATTCATTGCAGGAGTTGGGGATAAACTGTTTATCTGAATGTGCCCTTGCTTTTAGGCCAACATAATAGCAGTGCAATCCTACACATGCCTACTCAGAAGCTGAGTTCAGTGGGAATTACTCCCAGGTTAGTGTACATGCTTTTTTGCTGTCTAAACATGCATAGGATTGCACCCTTAAGCTGCAATCTTATGCATGTTCAGACAGGAAAAAGTCCTACAACTCCCAGCCTGCATGTAATAGGATTGCAGCCTGACTCTCCTAAATACACAGCCCTTGGTCCAGCACTCACTCATTGCTACCCTGTGCTTCGCTGCTAGTGAAAGCCCCTCTCTGTGTCTTTCGGACATCTTGTAAGGCAACTTTCTCGCCGCGCAATCAAGGCATATTGATTAGGAAAGCCCCGCTTCCTGCCGCGTTGCAGCAGCTGCCATTTCGGACGCATTAAAAAAGGGCTCAGGGTTGGATCTTGAATCTTCCAGGGCAGAGGCGACTGTGATGGAGAAGACGGGACTCCCTTCCTCCGTCTCCGCCCTCCTCTCCTCCTAAGTCCGTTAGCCCAGCCCACTCCTACCTCCGAGGGAATCCTCCCTACGGGGTTCTCCTTCTGCGTCACCCTGCAACTCCTCCCCACGCGGGAGCCCGCGCTCCTCCTCTCGTTGTTCCTATGGTCCTGGGAAAGCGCTGCCAGAGGGGCGGGAATGAATTGCGGCTGCGGCCGGGCGCATGGTGACCTGCGCCGTCTGGCACCACTTCTTCACGGAGGCTGGAGAGGGCGCTGCGCTGCGCTGCCCCGGCCTGCAATCCGGGGCCATTGTGACTACGGGAGGGCGTCAGCTTGAACGGCAGCGCCAGATCCCTAAAGGGGAGCGAGAGACTGGGCGATCCTGGCCCCCGATCATGGATCGGGGCTTCAAACGATAAACTGCCTTCCTTCCGCCGCCTTCTCTGATGCCGTTTTCTAATCCCACACACGTAGGATCGTATAGGCGGAGGTTATGCGGTCAGACAACCTCTCACATGCTCAGAGCAACTTTTTTCACATATTCTAGAACTGGGCCACGGTTCAAATGAGACCAATTCGTCTGAATTTGCTCTTAATAGAACATTGAAGCCACCGCGTCCTACGCCTCCTCCCCTCCCGCTACCCTGACGCTGTGGATTTCTTTGGGGGCATCACAGAAATGCAGCAATTACTCTGTGGCTGCCAGAAAGTTAACGGTGAACTTTAAAATAATTGAATCAGTCGCTTAACTGTGTGTTTGTTTCACCACCATTACTACCGCAGGTCCTTTCTACTGATGTGATGTCATGACTGGATGGAGTCTCATAAATCATTTTGTTTCTTGGTTGGTTGGCTGTGATATTCTATCATTCATAAAAATCTTTAAAAGAAGACTGCACCCCTCTTGGGCATGCGCCATTTAATATATAAGCACAGCTGAGTTTCATGTGAGTTAGCGGCATGAATAATTTGCGTCATGTCATGACAGATACTTACAGGAAAGGGAGTGTTGTGTTTTTATTATATAACCTCCCTGCTGCATTCTTACCGATTTTGCAAATGATAAAACCCAGAGAACACTATGTTCTTCTCGTAAGTGCACAGCACCGTTGTCTTCACAGACTACAAAGTTATGTGAATAAACACATACATTCTGTGCCTAAATTGTGTTCCTTGAACCAATTATTTCTCACTATAATTTCCAAGTAGATCGTTCCAGAGTTTTGTTTTTGAATGGGCACCATTACATGTGTTCTTCGTTTAATCCACTCCTTTTTTGGTCTTATCTCTCCCCAACCCCATTACTTTATGATATATTTGTAGCCCTCCCGTGTTTTCTCACCGCTTCTTCCATCTATTTTCCTACTAGGCGAAAAAAGTTAAGTCAGAAATGATGGAATAGATGCACAATGCCTTTTGATTTCCACTCTTAAGAGGTTGTGAGAATAGGCCCTGAGCAACATTTCTGGTGTTTGTATGTATAACATATTTGAAAGGACAGATCTTGTATACCATGGGTTGGATCCAGACTAAATTAGTCATGCTTTAGTCCCATTGAGTCAATGTGATAAAAGCATAACCAGTTTAAATCTGGATTAAAAATTATGCTATTTTCCACAGTTTCACAGAAAACTTTTGGACATCACACTCATGTTGTCAGGTACATGAAGGAGAATTCTTTTGCACTCCTACCCCTAAGGAATACTAAGTATACACAAATCATGTGGAAAAATCAGGCAGTTTTATTATAAAAGATACTTTCCCTCCTTTCTGTGGAGTACTGCCCTCTTGTGTAAAAGAAAAATTAGTCATATCCTGCTGCTTGCTCATTGCCAGTCTATGAGGTTCATCAGATGAGCGTTTTATTGCATGCTTGCTATTACCCACTTAAGGAAGTGTGTGCATCCTTTAGACAATATCGTTCACGTCCTGCGCACCTCCCTCTCGTTTTTCCGTAGCAAAATAGACCCCTTTTAATCTGATTTTTTTAAAATGGAATGTGCTACAATCTCCTGCCTTATGCAGGAAAAGCTGCGCATTAAAAAAAGCCCCTGAATGGGCCACATGGTTTTTGTTTACTTTCTCTTTCCCCTCCC
The DNA here is from genome assembly GCF_023053635.1 of Elgaria multicarinata webbii. Taxonomy (NCBI): domain Eukaryota; kingdom Metazoa; phylum Chordata; class Lepidosauria; order Squamata; family Anguidae; genus Elgaria; species Elgaria multicarinata. The sequence continues at coordinate 172,270,616 of NC_086171.1, forward strand.
TGCAGAAAGAGGAAGGAATGGGGGACAAAAGCAGGGGGGAGAAGCAATGGTAAGGAAATGCTTTTTCCCTGTGTGATGATGCTATAAACTGATTTACATGAAATATCCTAATAATATTTACATAGATTAGAATTCAATCTAAAATCCATTCTTTGCTGAAATATTTCTAGGCTATTAGAATGAATTAGCACTTTCTTACTGTATCCTTTGAAAATCTATACCAATTAATTAAGAAATGAATTCACTGAAACCTGATGTACTGCAAAATACTGATTGGGGAATGATAACTATCTCTTCTTTACCTCAAAAGCTGATGAAAAATAATCATTTTTTAAACACAGAGGCTTATGTTATTTAAAGCCAGATTTTTTTGTAAGTCATTTCAAGACCCCCTCACCCTTTCATTATAATAAACACATAAATTGGAGCAAAGTTTATATATTTAGCACTGAAATCCAGTGTTCTTTTTCTCTCGACACAAGATCAAATTCAAAATTAATTTCAGGGTGTCTAAGAGGCACATCCTGTGGCTGATGATTTCAAAGAGTCATCAAAGGAACAGCTCTTAACTGCCGGATGAGGGGAAATGTCAGTCAGCAGAATGACAGCAGGTCACTCCTTGGCAGGATCTACACTACTGCTTTAAAATGATTTATAACAGTAGTGACAACTGTTGGGGCCCAGGACACACTCCTCCATATACAGTTTTCAAACCATTTCCAAAGTGTCATATCCTGCTTGGTGTAGATCTGGCCTCCAAAGAATGATGGGCTGACATCACTCTGTGGCATTACCTCTTAAATATTTGACAGGAAACCTAAATGCCTAATTCCACGTTTCTCAAACTGTGCCTCAGCTCACTTTCATCAGTGGGCCTAAGTCCACTTTCAGGTGGATCTCAGAGCTGCAGACTGAACAGTGCCACACCATGCACACTGCATAGGAAGCTGTGGCAGTGGGAGTTGGTTAGAGAGCAAGGCTAATGTTTTTAACAATATTTTTAAGGAACTGGGCATACAGAGGAAGGAAATAAGAGAGGGAAGTTGTTATAGGAAAAAAATGACTGAAAAAGCAGTGGGAGGGTGGGATGAAAGAAACTGGCAGATGCAGGTAGGGTACAGGTTAAATGTGAAAGGAGAAGGGGAGAAGAAATGATACGAGCTGAGTAAGAATACTTTGAGAGACATGGGTGGGAAGAGAAAACACTATGAAAATTGTTCTACTTAGAGCTTTATCACACCAGCATTATACTGTGCAACCACTGCGAATTGCATGCAAAGGACTCCGAAGTTTTCCAGCTTATAATCTGCTTTTATTGTGAAGTACTCAAAGTTTGAAGTACTCCCATGCATCCTGCTTTAATTGTGCTTCAAAGGCAAAAGACCTGACCTATTTTGATACTACTTTTGGAGCGAATCATTTGTTGTTTTCTGAGCGGCCACTGAGGGCGCAGGAGCAGGATTTGATATGTTTAAAGAAAAATTAAACAAATGCTTACATCTGCGTAAGTTTTAAAGATAAAGACATCAAAATTGGCACAGTAATAGATATTAAGGAGAGCTTTAAGCATACCAAATTTGAATTGGGTTGGGTCATCCATTGATTTTTTATGATTTTTTTTTACATTTCCTCCCTTAAACCCATTTCCTGTTATGCAAAGGATCTTAGGAGCGCTGCTGCCTGGGGTGTGATTTAGCTAGTGACAACAACAACGACAGCTAAATGCTGTAGGGTATAATTCGAGAGAAACAAGTATGTGGGATGAAGCTATTAGAGGCTCTGTATCAGCAAATTGTGCTTGAAGTGGGAAGGCTGAAAAACAATACATGTGTCCTTTACTTGAGGAAAGCTGAACTATGGAACTCCCTACTATAAGAAAATAGCTGTGACAAAGAATTTGGCCCATTTCTGAAGAGGGATTAGATATCAATATAAAATGATATCAATAATTGGCACTTGATTATGCCATCTGCCACCATTTTGTGACTGGGGTGATGGTGGTGGCTCAATCATTATTACCTCCCAGGTGAGCAGCTTCAGCCTGGCCAAATGGAGTCTTGAAGACAGAGCACAAATATAAAGTGGAGGTCTTGACAGCCCCCTTGAGTAGTTTTTGGTAGAAAGGTAGGGTATAAATCAAATAAATATCTATGATGCTCTCTGGGTTGTGATGAGAATTGGAAGCATTTCATGAGTGTGTATAGTCATTTATTTATTTATTTATTTATTTATTTTATTTATTTATTTATTACATTTCTATACCGCCCAATAGCCGAAGCTCTCTGGGCGGTTCACAAAGTGCCTCTAAGGCCACAGCTAGACCTAAGGTTTATCCTGGGATCATCCAGGGTTCGCCCCTGCCTGAGCACTGGATCCCCTGTGTGTCACCTAGATGAATAGGTTTGACCCCTGGACGATCCAGGGATGAACCTTAGGTCTAGCTATGGCCCAAGTGTCCTCTAAGTGCCTTGAAAACTTCCTCTTTTGAGATCTCTCTCTCTCTCTCTCTCTCTTTCTTGTAATACTAGAATCCAGGGTCATTTCATGAACCTGAATGGTGGAATATTCAGGACAGATAAAAGGAAGTACTTCTTCGCACAGTGCATAAATTATGGAATTTGCTGGCACAAGATATAGTGATGGCCAGCTACTTGGAAAGCTTTTAAACAAAATTGGACAAATTTATGGAGGCTTCATTTAAGCAGGCTATCAATGGCTATTAGTCATGATGACTATATAGTATCTCCAGTATCGGAGGCAGGGTGAAAATGTCTATTCATTATGTGATGAGTAGAGTGAAAATTAACTTGTACTTTATATGCCACACTTGAAGTTGAGTGCTGCCTAGAAAAATATGTTTCCCCAAACCTGAATGTGGTATGTGTCAAAGTCAGTATGCCTGAGCATGAGCAAATCATCATGTCCACCAGCCCACAAACAAGTTATTCATTTAAGAAAGCAAATAATTATCATGAATACTTTACAGAGTAAAAATTTGTTGTCCTATCAATATTGTATCCATCTCCTGATGGTATGAGCGAGTACTCAAAGCTTAAGAAAGAAAGGTTCCTGGTTCTTTGAAAACCAAATGTTTTCCAGTTTTTCATCTAAGAACTGAGAGAAATGTTCTAGGAACCAATGACATGGAGGATAAGGCTATCAGTGGCTACTGGTCATGTTGGCTATATATTACCTCCAGTATCAGTGCCAGTATGCCTCTATATAATATATACCAGTTGCTGGGGAAAACGAGGTTGCATTCGTTTCCTTCTTGTGAACTTCCTGTAGGTATCTGGCTTGTGATATGTGGATGTATATACCTTCGATGAGGACCTGGAGACTAGCAGCTACAGGCTTCTTAAAGGGATACTACATGGCTGGCCGGTGTGGGAACAGAACGTTTGACTAGATTTGGCCTTTGGTCTGATTCAGCATGGTTCTTTTTATGTTATCTTAACACACATGCACAGACACATGCAAGAGACATGTGTCCTCTCCACCGTGCCTGGGTCCAGCTCCAGCTGAGAGCCCCCTCCCTCCTGCTACCAGCTGTCTCTGCAGAGGCCACCAGAGAGGGAGGAAGCAGCAGCCAGGCACCTCTCCACCGTGCCTGGGTCCAGCTCCAGCTGAGAGCCCCCTCCCTCCTGCTACCAACTGTCTCTGCAGAGGCCACCAGAGAGGGAGGAAGCAGCAGCCAGGCACCTCTCCACCGTGCCTGGGTCCAGCTCCAGCTGAGAGCCCCCTCCCTCCTGCTACTAACTGTAACTGCTGAACTTTCCAACTAAGATTGTAGTGCCTGAGTTTGCTTTCCTTTCCCCCCCCCTCCCAATCCCCTTTCCTTTTGTGTCATGTCTTTTAGATTGTAAGCCTGTGGGCAGGGACTGTCAAGAAATACTTTTGTAAGCCGCCGTGAGAGCCTTTTTTGGCTGAATGGCGGCATAAAAATACTTAAATAAATAAATAAAATAAAATAAAATAAATAAGAGACAGCAAGAGCAGTTAGATATTGTTCATTGTATCATCTGACTTATATAAACAGGAAAGAAGCCTTACTTGTATCTTCACAACTGTTGTAGCTATCATCATTTAATAGTGTTCATGTGCCTGGAGAGTGTAAGTCTTTGCTGGGTACGTAGTAGAAACTAGCCTATGATTTACTGTCATTTTTCTTTTTGTCATCAACCATGCATGAACACTGGTACAATAACAAATAGTCATTAATTGATAAAAAATGAAGAGTACAGTACACCAAGATGAACAACTGAGATTGTACCCCCAAATTGTACCCCACATCATGTGCTAAGATGTTTTGAAAATCAACACAACACAGTTTTCAGGCAGAGCATGATGGCCCAAGAAGGGAGAGCAAAAGGTTAATGGCCAACTTCTTCCTAGCAGTAAAAAAATTGGTGATAGCTGTGTTGGTTCATTTGAAGAACCCAAGAATAACAGTAATACCGTTTTCTATGACCAACTAAACTGCCACAAAGTGGTGAGCAAGTTCTAAAGACCTGGTTGATGCAAAAGCTGGCGAGCTTCTTTGTAAGTTATCCTTGTTCTAAATCTGTTAATGTATTTCTAACAACCTCTCAAGATATTACTCCTTTAGAAAGCTCCTCCCATTTTGTTCCTTCCTTTGCTTTATCTATATCACTTGTTAAACAGGTTTGATCAAAGAATGCAAATATCAGGTGATGTATCTTGCATATTTTCCACAGGCATCGTGTACTGTGCACATGTATTTACATATCTGCTCTGCTTGGTAAGAATATTACTAAGAGAAGATCTTGTTATTTGGGTGCTTGCACACAGAATTGTGTCCTATCCCACCCCACCCCAAATTTTGGTTGGGTTTACTTGGTGTACCCAAGACATGATTGCATTCTCAAGCATAAATATACTTTCAGATAGAAAGATTTGCTAGTGAACCTGACATTTGCAATCCAAAGGGGGATAATGTTGATCTGCAAGCTCAGCTGATTACTGCTAGTCCAAAAGAGCTAGTGGGATCTGCATAGGACACCACAGCATGGCACAACAACTGGGATGCAAAGTCTAACCCAAATAGTGTCAGCCTCCCCCTGCCTCAGATTAGCACGTACTTCCTCTTTCACTTCCTATTTTGGTGCTATAGTTAGAGGGGAAGCTGTCAACTGTGCCCCCACCACCACCGATTTGCCACTCAGATCTGGAGGTCCTATCGGGGACAATGTGAATGCTGTCAAAAGGCCATCAATAAATTCTCTGTAGTAGTTTCCTCAGGAAAGTCTGTCAGATCCTTATGAGCTCTTCTAAAAACAACCATTTATTCATATTAAATGTCTATTTCAGTTTGATTTGTGAATTCATAAAGCACTGCTCCAGCCTTCTCCTCCGATGTTTTGGGCAACAACTTCCAGCATTCCAGATCATTGGCCATGCTGGCTAGGGCTCATGGGAGTTGAAGTCCCAAACATCTGGAGGACATCAGTTTGGGGAATGCTGTAGCAAAATTCTGAAAGTTGTTGATCTGTACTCATCTCCAGTAGTAATAGTACCATTCAGAAATGGGCTGGCCATGGCTGATCTCATAGTTATAAACAGAGCTGAAACTAGTCAGTGCTCATAAAATCAATATTCATTATTATACTCATAAGAATCTTAATTCCATCATCATTGTTGCCAGAATCCTCACCATTTATTTGTAACCTGTTTTTCCCTCTGAAAAGAAACCTAAAGTGGCTATCAAAATCATCATAGACAATACAATAACATCAAATCACTACCTATAAAGCAGAACGTATGTGTGTGTTACATATGTCCTGAAATATTTGCCCACATATGGTACTGCCTTAATGCTGTTCACCCAGACAGGTCTTCATGTACATGGATCAGAAAAAAATCTAAAAACATGAATTTTGGGGTTTTAAGTATTTTTAAAGAATTTAATAAAAACCTAGGTTTACACCTACAATTCCCAGCATGCCCTGGGCAGAACTCCCAGCATGCCTTGGGTTGGAGGCAAGACTTACTGGTCTTTGGTGGCCATTGTGATTCCTAAAGTCAGTCAACCCAATTCCACATAAAAGGAAACCGGACACATAAATGGGATGCATCCATTTGTGGTGCCTCCTCCCAAATGCCATGTGTGGTTTTAAAATCATAACTAGATACAACAGCATGTCTTTGAGAGGCTGAACTCTGGACATGCTCAAAAGCACCCTGTCCTGATATCATTGTTTTTTCAGAAACTGAGTGAAGCACACACACAGCCTTCACCCTTAAGATAGGGCAACCATATGAAAAGGAGGACAGGGCTCCTGTATCTTTAACAGTTGCATAGAAAAGGGAATTTCAGCAGGTGTCATTTGTATATATGGAGAACCTGGTGAAATTCCGCCTTCTTTACAACAGTTAAAGGTGCAGGAGCTATACTAGAGTGACCAGATTTAAAAGAGGGCAGGGCACCTGCAGCTTTAACTGGTGTGCTGAAGAGGAAATTTCACCAGGTTCTCCATATGTACAAATGATACCTGCTGAAATTCCCTTTTCAATACAACTGTTAAAGATACAGGAGCCCTGTCCTCCTTTTCATATGGTCACCCTACTTAAGAGGGAGGGAGGAAAGGAAAGCACTCTGTGCATGCCCAGAAACAAGCTTGACAAAGAGCCGTCAGTACAGGCTCCTAATGGAGCACTTCATGGGTGAGAAGTGCAGGCTGAGGAAGTCCCAGCAGGATTTAGCCAGAGTTGTGCACATCCGCTAAGAGCTACTTACCTCCCCTCCTCAGCAATGCTACTCCTCGATGCTCTATCAAAGAGCAGTATTGGCAACAAGAGGAGGAAACCGCCTCTCAGAGGACATGGGCACCCGAGGGCTGCCAAAGGCATGCTGGGAGGTGTAGTACTGGCATGTCACTATCTCTCAGTCCTAACCCAGACCCCACTTTCCTAACCTCTCGCTGTCTTTGTTCTCTTTCTAACTACCTTTCTCCAACTGCTACTCCAACTGCCACTCTCCAACTGCCTACCATTCCATTCCAGCCTCAGCTATCAGTCATTCCTCCATTCACTCTTCTGTTTACAGGGAAACACAGGAGTGTTTCCCTGTGTTATAGGCGATCAGTGAAAAGAGCATTCCACCATGTTAAAGCCGAAATTGGGGGTGGGTCATTCTGACATTCATAAAATGGAAAATGTTTCACCAATCTTTCTGAAATGGAGACCTGCCAGAAAGAAATGCTGGTTTTACATACCCTGCGCGTTTCAAGAAGATTTGTGAAATATTGAGGGCAGGATGGCAGTTCAAAGTACGAAAATGGGGAAAACCTCTCTTGCTCAAAATGGCATACTATTTCCGGGTGGCGACGATTTTTTTGTTCACTAAAAGCTCCGAATTGGGACCCTTACCCTTCAAACCAGTGGTGGGATCTTGTCCCCATGTCCTTCTAGTTGGTGGAATGGCTTTTCTTTTTTCAAAATTCACTTCCATTGTTTTTCTTTGCCCCATTAAAGTGAGTACAGACTCATAACTCCTAAATGGAGCATGCTCAGTAGTGTCGCTCTCCCCCCTCCCTCCTGTCTCAAATAGATTGGAATGTTGGAAATAAGATGGCCGCCTGGCACATTTATTAGGAGCCATTTCCTTCTGCAGATAAGCCAAGGCCCTGTTTGGGCCCTCTCCTTCCCCACAGTGCTGTGGAGGCCAGGGAGGGAGAGAGAAACTATATCTGCCTTGCTTCTTATAAGCTAAATCTGCTGCTTTATGTTTGTATGAAAGGAAAACATTTTCTAAAATGTACATCCAAAACATTACTTCACACCAGAGAAATGGTTAAGGGACCTAGTTTTTGCTACAACCTGGCACCCTCCATTTGCTGTAGACTTAGATTCACAGAATCATAGAATTCAATGCCCCTCAGTAGTTGCAGTAGTCCAGGGCATGTAGTCCTCTTCATCATCCTCTTCATTTTATCCTCACAACGACCCTGTGAGGTAGTGTAGGCTGAGGGAAAGCCTGGAAGGGGGGGCATAAGGAATTACATTTATATACCGCCCCATAGCCTGGGTGTATTTATTTATTACATTGATATACCGCCTCATAGCCAAAGCTCTGCAATAAATACCTAAATGTGTTGTTAACAATGATCTCCAGTTATTGACATAGCAAGAAAATACGAGCAAGGAAGCAACATTTGGTGATGCCTTTCATCTGGAAGTTATGTGATATGTGGGTTATCAAGCAGTTATATGAAAAATGCTAGATACTCTGATCCTTGGTTTAAGTGGATTCTTTAATGTCAATATAGTAAAAATTATAAATTTTAGTGTAATTTTTTAAATAATTACACTATAGTGTCATAATTTAATTTTTTTAAATCGTGTAAATTGGGAAATTATTTTTAAAAATAATTTTTTCTCCCCTGTGTGGGTTCTTTGATGTCTACTCAAGGTCCCACTACAGCTGAAGCTTTCCCCACATCCCATACATTTATATGGCTTATTTCCTGTGTGGTCATCCGCTACACAGAGCCATGAAATTCAATAAACAAAAAATCTACAGTTTACAAAACAACGTTAAAGGCTCTACAGTTTTCAACCAAACTCCAAAAATCAGGGAAATTGAGAGTTAAGGCTCACAGGCCTATAACGCCACATCCTCCCTAAGGAGGCAGAAAGTGCCAGTGAAATTCTCATTCTCCCAAAGCAGATATAAACCCATGAGGACAGGATGGAGAATAGGATATGCAGAGGTGACTGGTGGGGTTGTGGAAAACTGATGACGAACAACTTAGGGCCACCTGCTTCTCATTTATTTATTTATTACATTTCTATACTGCCCAATAGCCGGAGCTCTCTGGGCGGTTTAGAGCAGCCCTTCCCCAACCTGGTGCCCTCCAAAGGTGTTGGACTACAACTCCCATCATTGCAAGTCAGTATGTCCCATGGACAGGAATGCTGCGACTTGTACTCTCAAACATGTGGAGAGGTGACTGTGGGGTTCTGGAAAACTGATCGGGGAATGCTGTTCTAGAGCAAGGGCAGGCAAAATGTAGATCTCTAGATGTTTTGGCATTGAACTCATAAAAGTCTCTGTCAGCATGGACAGTGATCAAGAATGCTGCGAATGCTGTAACCGCAGAGGATTTTTCTTACATGTTCAGCAGTGTGAGATCAAAGGCAAAGCTACCACCTAATAGATTCATGTGTAAGGAAGGATTATTTTAAAAACTATTGATGAAAATGATTTTTGTCCTCACCATAACATGGGAGTTGCAGCGCAGCACATCTGGAGTGTACCAGGCTGGAGAAGGATGGTTTATACTTGGATCCTATACATGTCTTCTCAGAAGCCAGTGCCACTGAGTTTACTAGGGCTTCCCCTCAAGTGGTATAGGATTGCAAATTAATCTCATCTGAAAGTTCAAGACACCCAAACTAATCCTTTTCTGTTCCTCTGGCACTCTGATGAGATGATGTATTGTGGAGGGATTTTGAATAGTATATTTTGTATGAACACATTTTAAGAAAAAAACATTGGTTCTTTGAAGGGCAGGGTATTTACCAAAAGCTGAAAGTGCCAGCCCTTGCTCTGGTTCTACATCTCCAACAAATAGTGCCCCTTCTGTTATCAATCCTGCTGCTCTATGCGAGATGTTTGTGAGAAAAAATATTGCGCAGCCCCTGTATTTGGTAAGGATATAGAACAGCGTTCCCTATCCTGCTGTCCCAGCTTTCCTGACCATGGGATATACTGACTTGCAATGATGGGAGTTGTAGTCCAACACCTTTGGAGGGCACCAGGTTGGGGAAGGGCTGCTCTAAACAAAAAAAGAGAAGTAGGTGGCCCTAAGTTGTTCGTCATCAGTTTTCCATAACCCCACAGTCACCTCTGCATATCCTATTCTCCATCCTGTTCTCATGGTTTATATCTGCTTTGGGAGAATGAGAATTTCACTGGCACTTTCTTAGGGTGATCATATGAAAAGGAGGACAGGGCTCCTGTATCTTTAACAGTTGCATAGAAAAGGGAATTTCAGCAGGTGTCATTTGTATATAGGGAGAACCTGGTGAAATTCCCTCTTCATTAAAACAGTTAAAGCTGCAGGAGCTATATTAGAGTGACCAGATTTAAAAGAGGGCAGGGCACCTGCAGCTTTAACTGGTGTGATGAAGAGGAAAATTCACCAGGTTCTCCATATATACAAATGACACCTGCTGAAATTCCCTTTTTCAATACAACTGTTAAAGATACAGGAGCCCTGTCCTCCTTTTCATATGGTCACCCTAACTTTCTGCCTCCTTAGGGAGGATGTGGCGTTATAGGCCTGTGAGCCTTAACTCTCAATTTCCCTGCTTTTTGGAGTTTGGTTGAAAACTGTAGAGCCTTTAACGTTAGGGTGACCAACTGTCAGGATTTCCCCGGATTTGTCCTGGTTTTTGTTCTTTCCATGGTGTCAGGGGGGATTTTCTATAATTTTCAATAATGTCCTGGAATGACACACCTTCCCCTTTAAGGCTGCCATTAGCATGGCAGGAGGGAATGACATGCTTTCTTGAGGCACATCATTCCCCCACCCCGAGCTCCAATTGAAGTCTTAAAGGGGAAAGTGGGTCATTCGTGGACATTATAGAAAAGGCCCCAATTGGAGTGGATGGTGGTGCTGCAGAATGAAATCCTTTCCCCTCCTCCACTCCAATCGGGTTCTCTAAGGTGGCGGGGGAATAACATACTTTCTGCAGGACTCAGAAAGCTGCTTCCCCACACACACACTAGGTGTCCTCTTTTTTGGTTTTCCAGATATGGTCACCCTATTTAACGTTTTGTAAACCGTAGGTTTTTTGTTTATTGAATTCAATAGTAAAGCCAGGCTTTTACATAACAATCATAAACTTTATTCAGTAATTCTTGCATCTGTTTTGGAATGTTGTGGTTTAATTATAACGGGGTGGGGGTGGGGGGAGGGAACCGCAGCAAAAAAAAATCTCATCAAGTTAAAAGGCCTTGGAATTATTATTATTTTATATTAACTTGGCACTTAAAAGCCATTAATGCAGTCACTAGGCAAGCCTGCCTTGGGAAAAAATCCTTAAGCAGAGTGCTACAACTATGAAGTATGTGTTCAAAGATTAACATGTTATTCAGGGACCTAGGCGTATGCCTACAACTCCCAGCATGCCTTGGGTGGAACTCCCATGAATCTTCTCTTGCTGCCAAAGTATGACTCATAGTCATGACCAGTACAAATTGCTATTATTCCTTCAGGACATTCCATAAATAAAATTTCTTCAGCAGGAGATATTGAAAATTGCTTTATCCTCTATGTGACTCCATAGCAGTGGCATGTTATAAACACTGTTCACGAACCCAAGCAATGCCAGGTGTATTAGCTAGTAAAATATAAAAAGAAGTACTATAAAAATATTTAATAAAAATACTACAAGAAAAATATAAACAAATGTTCAATTTTAATATCAAGGCAGCTAATAAATACATAATTCATAAATATATGGAACACTAGCCATATTTTATCTCAAAATACACATTTGTACCCAACTCCAGCAGTTTGGATGTCCCATTAAAAGATAAAAATCCACCCTGAGGAAACTAGGCAGAACCAAATAATACAATCATTCTAAATAATGTTGATGACAAGGTCAAACCTGAAACCCCCTCATGTCAAACCTGTTCTCTCACCACACTTTAATATGGAGGAAAGGCAACTAGCAGTTAAAAATTGCTAACATATGTCTGTCTGTCTGTCTTTTTAACCTTTGACTCATTTGCTCAAATCTGCAAATATCTGCTTAGGAGTCTCATAATTTCAGCAGAAATTACTTCTGAATTACAATTAGGATTACCATTTTTAAAAAAACACACCCCAAAACCATTCCTGGTATCAGCACCCTAGGGTAGCCTCCCCATTAAGGACCACTGGAAATAATGCCTGCCCTGGGCTCCCTATCCAGGGTGGCTGGACATGAGAGCCACCAATTTGGTTTCCTACGATGCTCCAGAGCAACACTACATAGTGGGCATTGTGGGGAATTTGAATGACAGTTCACTCTTCACTGCTGATTAGAGCACTTTTGCTGCTAACTGCTACAGCCCAGGTAAGCCCCTGCTACCTCACAGATGTATGAGCACACTCACTACAAAGGTCCGTCAAACATAGAAAAGTTGCTTTTGCTATGGATGATGTGTTAATAAAGTTCAGCTGCTCACAAGGTAAGCAAACAAGGTACATAACATTGTGAACATTAATCCTTCATAGTAAATTACAAGTTTACAAATAATCCCTGTCTGCACAGGCAAGACCCTGTTCTCCCTGCCTCTGACACTCATCTGTCATGGGGATAATGACTCTGGACTACAGTATAAAGCTGTAAGGATTACTGAGATCATGTATGTGAAACCCTTTGAAAACTTTTTTTTATTTATAGAGTAAGAAAAAATATTGTTACATATTTTTTGCTGGGTATGGAATTGGAAGTCCATCTTAATTGTGTCTGTTTTGTATGTTTTTATGTTGATGTTTGATTTTTATAATGTTTATTTGCTTGTTTTGTTTGTGTTTTTAGAAAATAATAAAACATTTAAAACACGAAAACTTGAAGAGTGCTATATAAAGATTAGGTATTATTGTTAGTAATAGGGCTGAATTATCTTCCATTGACAAAATTATTATCAAATCTTGAACCTCTTACAAGGTTCCTCTTGAGGTACAAATGAAAGATGGAAGGTGAGCTGGGAAAAAATGCTTAGAATGAAGTTTACACACTGATTAATGCTGTTTATCTGGAAGTAAATCCCACTGAATTCAGCTGGAGCCCAAGCCCCTTAACTATAAATATTTCAGTTAGTTCCGGCAAATTATGTCTTAATTAAAAGCCTTTAAGCACACCAAAGTTCTCTCAACATGGCTTAAACAGTAGGTGATGTTTCATAAACTGACAGTGGCTCAAGAAATTATGCTTCAACCTTCTGTTTTATTTTTTAAAAATCCAGTATGACTGCATATTTTATTTAACACACATGTCTTTCAAGCAGAGATATTTTATGATGATGGATTAAAGCGGAGAAAGGTTGACTCCACTGTTTCATGGAATACTTTTTTTCTTTTTTAAGAAATAGAACCTCCATGGTCTGATGTGTTTTATATTTACAAAGCAAGATTAAATATCTAGAATCGGTTAAGGGTGAAGGCAATAGTAATTCATTTTAAGTGTTCATTCTTGCTTAAGTACATACAAAGTGCCTAGCAGGATTCGACCAAACTCCATTGAGTCCAACATTGCCTAAGTACCCAGCAATTAGTGCTAGACAGACCACTAGAAATTGCCCTATAGTAGGGTGACCATATGAAAAGGAGGACAGGGCTCCTGTATCTTTAACAGTTTATAGAAAAGGGAATTTCAGATATAGGAGTCCTGTCCTCCTTTTCATACGGTCACCCTACCAATAGTCTACTGTTGGGGCACTGTCTACTTTTTGTGCGTTCCAGAATTAAAAGACACAAACAGAGTGGTAATGTTAGGAAAAAATATTACCTCAAGGTAAAGGCTTCTTCATAATATTTTTTGTTCTATGCAGATTCTTTCATAAGCTAAGGGGTAATTAGTTTCTCAAAAAACCTACAAATATTAAATAGGAATGTAATTATCATCACCATCCCTCTTCTGCTTATTGTAGGCATAAAGTGTTCAAATGTAAAAATAATTCCCACAAATGTATCCCACCTACACTCAAGGAATCATGTGGCTGCTTTCTGAAGTACAACTGTGCAGAAGCTGTTACATACTCATTTGACTTTGTCGCTAGAATTTTCCAAAGCTGAGGTAAAATTCCCCAGAAGAGATTTTTCCTCAGGAGAGATTTTTTCCCCCAGAGAAAATTTCTGAGAATTCCCTTCACTCTTAGAAAAAGGCCATTTTGCCAAATAGGAATAATTTACTTGTGTTAAACCAGCAGTGGGGAACCTCATGCCTGAAGGCCAAATCCAGCCGTCCAGGGGTTCCCCTTATAGCCCCTTCCCTAGGCCCATCCGCTTTTCCTTTGGATAGCTCCTTTAGAATTCTGACTGAAACCCAGAGTACATTCACCGCCCCACAGAGATTGGAGCCACCAGCCTGCACTGGTGGTTTCCCGGCTTTTGTGCAGTTTTTCTCCTATTCCAAAAGGCTGAAATGCTCCTCCTAAGGCTTCATTGCTGCCAGTAAGTGCTTTGAGCTATAATATACTGGTATTTTGGCTCCAACGCTTTTGGCTTCAGCCCTGCCCACCCCTGGAATGTGGTCCTCAAGAGCTTCTTTGAAATGGATTTGGCCCTTGGACTGAAAGAAGGTTCCCCACCCATGTGTCAAACATTAAGGCAGGATGAAGGACAAGGCTTCAGGAGGAGCCCTTTACTTCTTTGAAAACAGATCTCTTCCACTCCTAGGTGTCTCATTGTGATCTCAATCATTTGGTATGCCTTCATACTTTCCTCTGCATACATGGAAAGAAGATCCCAGTGGCTGCTTCCTAGCTCTGGGGAGGTTCACCAAAGCTTTAGCATGAACACAAAAACATACTATAAGGGCAAAAAAAGCAGTAGCTTTGAATACATATAGAGTTATTACAGTTGTATATTTCTACAGTATGCCTTCATTTAAAAAAACACAAAAAACAAATGATTATATAAATTTGACTTCATCTGAGCCTAAATAAATAGGGAGGGTTATAATCCTAAGTAAATATTGACCTGGTAAGTTGGGGAATTCATGTATTGCCAACCAATGGATTTTATTCTCTCAGCTTTACCTCTGAAAACTTGGAATGTGTGTTTGATTCTCTCTCTCTTTTCAAAACAAATAAAACAGGAACGATTGTAATCCTCATAGTCTCCCTTGGACGTGGCAGTGCCCTGGGGAAGACCTTCACAAACTCCTGGGCTAAAGAACTGCCTTGCGTTTAACAATGGCTTATTGTAGCAGCGAGGAAAGAATGTGACCAAAGGAGCTGCTGTGGGGTGTGGCCAGGTAACAGCAGCCAGCCCTCTCTTTTCTACCTGCTCAGGTGTTTTAGCTTTAAAGCAGCTGAGAAGGTAGCTCAGCAGACTAGCACCTGTTGGAGCTCTGCGTGCTGGGTGGTAACTGAGCAAACTGGAAATATGTCTTGCTAGAGGGAGCATTTGGAGACACACCAGGGAAGGCAGAAGTAAGAATGAAGAAGCAAGGGACTTTTAGCCGGCTCTTTGGGAAAAAACATGCCAACAACAATCCCACCAGCTCCCTCTACGTCACCAACCCTCCTTGGATCTTCACAAAGGAGGTCAGCTCTGACAACCTGACAAGCTCAGGTCAGTATGCACTTTTTCCCCCCCAGCATGTACTGAAAGTCCTCTTTCCTTTCTCCACTTCTTGAGCTTTCAACCGAGGGGAAAGACTACTGGGGAAGCCAATTTACACTCTCACTGTGCAGCTTCACTTGATTGGAGTCCAGCTTGTAGAATATTCAGCCATGGGGGCAACCATCAAACACAGAAGTGGGTTGAATGACTCTGATATTGATTTGGGTGCTTCATTTGTGCAGAGAGAGAGAGAGAGAGAGAGAGACGTATGAAGCAGCCCTAAAGTTGGGGAAACTACACGGAGCATTTGATAGGAATGACTGGATTAAAGAGAAACATGTTGGAACCTGTAAAACTAAACTACCAGTCTGTGATCAGCTTTGTAAGGGGGGAAAAGCAAGAGGAATGACTGGATTCCTAGGGCTTCCCCTGTAAAGCAAGGAAATGGGAAGTGATCAACCAGACTGTTGCAAATAAATCTCTGACATTGTTTGCAAGAGAATGGAGTTACGTTGATTGCAGCCATAAAGAAGCCTTTGGAAGTATATTTGGTGGGTGCCTCTGGTGCTGAGGCAGTAGACTTGTTTATTCAGGTGTGTGGGTTCCAACTCTGAGCAGTGTTGGAGCAATGTTGAGTATCAGCTAAGAGAATGGGGATCAATCTGGCACACTTAAGTGCTATCCACTACATATTGCTGCTGTGCAACGTCTCACTGCAACAAGGGATTGTGCAAAAATCCCACGCGAGTGCCATTGGAAGCAATCAAGATTGCGCAGCAAAATTTATAACACACCCTTGGAGGTCACCAGAGTTATGTAACTTGTACCTGTGTGTAGGTTCAAGATAGGCAGTGGCGCTGACTCTGGCTCAGTATCCTGGACAGTAATGATTTGGATGAAAGGGAGACCCAAGCAATAAGAGAGAGAGAAATAATTCTCTGAGATTAATGAAATGTGAAGCTTTGCCCTTTGGCTTGTTTCTAGTTCAAAGAATGAGTCAGTCCTTTGCTATGGCAAAAAAGCCCTTTCTCAGTGTTTAATTAGCAAGTTATGCCCCAAGTCTGTGGTAAATATCTGTTGACACTGGAGCTTTTCTAGGGACTAACATAAGGAGTAAGTCTCTTCTGATGTCCAGTCACATACAGATGCAGGATATGGCTCCTTTGTTCAGGAATTCCCATGTAGTGGACTGTTAGGGTGCCAAGATTGAATCATAGGGGCCTAAGGATTTAAAGGTGTGGTTTAAAAAGAGCACCTCTGTTGCCATTCTTCATGTTCTCTACTGCTTTTTCCTGTCCACACATGATTCCTTTTTTCAGGAACTATTAGGTGTCCTTTGAGCCTGGGAATACATGTCTTAAAATACGTAAAAAACATTTGTTGAATCAACATAGGCCTTACAATATGAAGCAATGCAAGGTTGTCACTTTGGACAGCAGATTACAGGGGGCTGTACCATATCTCTGGCCTTAGTCTCTACCTCTGTGTGTTGTTCTAAAATAAACTCAAAAGGCGGGGAGAGAGATGGATCAATTTGTCCTTTCACTTCTGTTGCAAAAATATCTACAGCTAGTACTGTGCTGTATATGTACACACATGCATGCACACCTGAGCTCCTTAAACACACACACAGAATAACGTCACTGAAATACAAAAATATGAGGAGGGCTCCATCTCGATTGAATCAAGGAGCCTCATTTAGACATTTATTTATTTATTTATTTATTTATTTATTTATTTATTTACATTTATATACCGCCCCACAGCTGAAGCTCTCTGGGCGGTTTACAACAATTAAAAATGCAACATCAACTGTTACCCATTGGGCAAACACCCCATACAAAGTAGTGAGTAGATCCAAATATGTATATTCATTAAAAAAATTTTTTTAATAAAAACAAAAGTTCCACAGGCATGTAGAAGCAACGAGACAGTATCTTGGATGCAGATCGGTTAAAAACAAACGTGCTGGCAAGGTTTCATATCTAGATCAGAGGCTGAAACTGACGGATGAGTTCTCAAAATATTTTGCGATTCCCCTTAGTGATGGCTTACACATTTACCTGGAGGTAAGCCCCATTGAATTCAATGGGACTTATATCTGAGTAGACATGCATAGGATTGCACTTTTTGTCACCTTTGTGTTGCCCTCCGTGCCCTAAAACAGGGGTAGGCAATCTTTTTGCCCCTGTGGGTCACCTGTGGTGGCAGGCAGTGGGTTGGGGGTTGCATGTGGTAATGGACATGGCTGCAGCTGCTGGTGAGCAGGGCCTGGGCTCCCCCTCCCTTTTTTCATACGTGTCATGGAAGAACCTCCTTGTGGAAGGTTGTCATATGGTCAGTTTGCATATGCAATCTGTCCCCATCCCCCCCAAATTCTGATGAATAACATCAGGATGGAGCTAGACCAAGTTAGTTGAGACAAATTAGCCATGAATTAATTTAAGTCTCACTGATTTCAACTGGAACCAAGTTCAACTAACTTTGTTTGGATCTAACCACTTGTATGAACAATCTTGATTGTGGATGATCTGTCCACAGACACAACCTACAGTGGCCAGCAGGCATCTCTGTGATCTCAAGAGCTGTCAAATATTCCATCACGCTGAAATTGTGCAAATCATATTGCTACTTGTCTGCAACAGATTGTATCCATGCTGTTTAAAACTTGAATTTCCCTGTGGGGGAAAGTGGCCAGGTCCCGTGTGTGAACCAGCCTACAGATCTAGTCAGCTGCTGTGCTACGACAAGTGGTGATTTTTGCTGTTCTATTGTTTTCCTGTCTGTTCACCAGCCTACGATATCTTTCTGCTGCTAGAATCACACTGCATACTCTTTAAAACCCTCTTCTGTATCTTCCTTGAAATGAATGTTTGCTGCGTTCTTCTTCACTACAAGTTGTAATGATGGCTGTTACTTTGGGTGGTTTTAAAAGGGGATCAGACAAATTCATGGAGGGTAAAGCTATCAGTGGCTAGTAGTCCTGATGGCTATATGCAACCTCCAGTGCCAGAGTGAGTATGGCAGTTACTGGGGAACACAAGTAGGAGGGTGGTATTTCACTCATGTCCTACTTGTGGGTTTCCCCCAGGCAACTATTTGGCCACTGTGTGAACAGGATGCCAGACAAGATAGACCCTTCATCTGATCCCAGACTCATCCTCTTATGTTCTTAAGTACAGGGTATAACATCACTCTGATCATCCATGATTGTGGTTGTTATGCACTGCTGTGGAAAAGTTAAACAGAATTGTCCCATGTCCATTATTGTCTACCTAGAAAAAGCTGCCAATTTGAAGTGAGCTAATGGGTAAGGTTAACACTGATGTTACCCATGTTCAACTGTTATGCAGGCCCCTTGAACTGAATGTTTGCTGCGTGTTTTCATGCTGCATGGTCTAAAAGAGATTGAATGTTTCGGTTAATCCCCACCTTAGTTTTCCATCGGATGAATTGCAAAGTAAACACAGGTTACCCAACCTGAGATGGGTGTGGGCATGTGGGTGTCACTGACTCAGAGATTCCTGAATCTAGTCCTGGCCCTCCCTCTGCCCTACACCTCCCTTACAGCTATGGATGCACTCAACATAAAGAGACAGCTATGCCTCTTTTGCGTGATGCAATGAATGACACGACACAGTTAGACATGTCTTAGAAATAGTTCCTACGAAGTCGCGTAACTAAGGGCACAATGCTACGCATGTTTAGACAGAAAAAAGTCCTACAATTCCCAGCATTCCCCATCCAGCTAGCAATTTTAGGATGTTTTTAATTTTAAACATGCATAGGATTGTGCCTTAAATTAATCATATAGCTGTTTGGGAGGGTAAAGTTCAGTCACAGGATTCTCCTGAAACAAAGAGATGGCTCTTTTGCAAATATAACCAGAACATTTGGAGTGACCCATTCTGGAGCAGTTTTCATTTATGTTCTTATCAACTACAGCATTTTGTGCCATTCTATCTCCAAGTAATGAATCAGACATTGTGGATGTTTGATGAATTAAATGCTGCTCAAATACTCCTTTTTGGGGACACAAATCATAGAGTAGGTTTTGTCTTTCATTTTTAAGCTTGACAGAACACCGGGGGATGGGAAGCTTTTTTAGGCCTTCAGTTGCCATCAAGCTGACCAGAAACTCACTTGAAAAATCTAGTAATGAGAGTTTAGAAGGGTTTTAAATATATACTTAGCATGCTTTCACATAGAGGAGTCCTACCACTAACAGTCAGAAGGCATTATGAAGCCATTCCACTTTTTTTTCTTAATGTATTTTCTATGGTAAGGCAAAATAATAATAATAATAATAATAATAATAATAATAATAATAATAATAATAATAATATATTTATTTATTTGTTACCCGCCTCTCCCTCTGGATCAAGGTGGGGTACAACACAATTAAAAACAACATAAAATACATAAAACTAATTCAAACATTTTAAACCAGTGCATCATTAAAAGCAGCACACCATTAAAAAGACATCTTAAAATTCAGCTAGGTAGGCCTGCTGGAAGAGATCAGTCTTTATGGCTTTCTTAAATTCTGGAAGACTGTTAAGTTGACGAATCTCTCCCAGCAAGCCATTCCACAAACTGGGAGCGGCAGAAGAAAAGGTCCTCTGGGTAATAGTTGTCAGCCTTGTTTTTGTTGGCTGGAGTAAATTCTTCCCAGAGGACCTGAGTGTGCGGGGCGGATTGTGGTGGGAAAACACAGTGGTGGGAAAACACAGGAAAGTTACAAAAGGAAGGTGTCACCATCTGGAACCCCCATAAAATTCCATGAAAGAGGCAGGCAATGGTGCAGGATCTCGAAGCACACTTAGAAATATTGCACAAAATGCCTCTTGAGTAGCAAAGCCTACCAACCCTTTTTCACCAGAACAATACACCACATTCTTGAGCCACATGCAGCTGGTTTTGTGTATGTGAGGGAGAGCTATGTGTACCTGTTGCATTCATGTCGGTATCCCTGCCTGCTTCCCTGCCTATTGCTGCCCATCCACAAAGTAGGCTGCAGCTCCCCACTCCCAATCCTCATAGTTCTATTTATTTATTATTTATTTATTTATTACATTTTTATACCGCCCAATAGCCGAAGCTCTCTGGGCGGTTCACGAAAATTAAAACCATGAAAGCATAAAAGTAACCAACAATTTAAAAACATGAATACAAAATACAACATAAAAAGCACAACCAGGATTAAAACCACACAGCAAAAATTGATATAGGTTAAAATATAGAATTAAAACAGCAAAGTTTAAGTGTTAAAATGCTGAGAAAATAAAAAGGTCTTCAGCTGGCGACAAAAGGAGTACACTGTAGGCGCCAAGCAAACCTCTCTGGGGAGCTCATTCCACAGCCGGGGTGCCACAGCAGAGAAAGCCCTCCTACCAGTGCTAGAACAGCGCATTAAAAGGTATTAGCAGTGAAAGTGTGGGGTATACATTTTAGAAATAAAATATGAATAAATACATGTGCCCTGTACTCTAGGTTTAATGCTGGTGCACGACACTAGAATGTGAGGGCAATGAAGTTGGTGTCTACCAAATACTAGTGCCAGTGAACCTAGAGCACAGGGTACATGCATTTTATATTTTTATTTCTAAAATGACTGGAGATGGTGTTTTCTACCAAACTGTTTCACATTTTAAAATCTCTGTCTCTCTAAACTGGATGCACTATTGTTAGTTGTTTATTTTGTTTTGGAGTGCTATGTCATGTGCATCGCCTTTATTCTAAAATGCATTCCCTGCACATCCAATGCCAGTCCACATTCCTAAATAAGAGTGGCCATTTCTCCTCTTTACACAGCTGCAAGTTTTTCTTGATCATTTTACCATTTTTAATTTATTTTAATTGTACCATACGATGCAGGCTATGGAGGCTATGCTTATTTATTGTTAATTGATATGACTTGAGGACATGCAGAAGACTTTTAAAATAGAGCTTTTGGTCCTCCTCTGGGTAAATCTTAGAGCATTCAGTGAGCTCATGTTAACTTAAACTTTCTCTTTTGTTTGTCAGATATGAAATTAGAGTGAAGAATGCCCTATGTGCAAGCCAGTAATCAGTCTCAGAATGATTATATTATATTTTCTTGACTAAGGAAGGCTTAGTCTGCAAAGCCTCATTTTAGCTTGAGTTTGTTTGGCCCTGCATTAAGAGGAATTGGCCTGACACAACCCATGGTTGAAGTCTCACTCTTGCATAGCTTCTATTCATTTTGGTGGGTGCTTGTGCAGGAGACATCCATAGATGATTGTTTCCCAACTTTCTGTTGTTTCTACTACTGCAAGGCAGGGTTGAGGGATGTGTGGTTCTCCAGATGTTGTTGTACTGCATCTCCCATCAGCCCTATCCAGTATAGCCAATGGTGAGGCATGATGGAAGTTGCAGTCCAACATCTGGAGGGCCACATGTTCCCCATCCCTGTTTTAAGGATTATGTATGAGCCCAGTTTTGTGGCTTCCTCATAGTAAGTGGACTAAACTGTGGGGATCTAAAGCTTATTATTAGTGCTAAGGCTGACAGGAACATTTGCTTCTTTTCTGTCCATAGAGGAGAATTTCACAGTTCTTACTGCCAAGAATGGGGATGTTGTGAGCAATCTGTGGACTGTCAACATTCTCTGAGGCGTAGACTTCGGCCAAATATAACCAAACCAGGAACAAGCTAGCTGAGTTCTGTCATGTTATTCAAGTTGCCTTTTGCTGCTGATTCACATGCTGAACTCAGACATGCCCATACGGGTGTCAGGGTAGATATATCTCCTAGCTTGGTTCACTGGAATGCTGCCTTAACTTGGTCTCCCAGTTGTTCAGCCTTCTTCTCATGCCACGCCAGCTGCTTGGCACAGGCCCTGCTCATAAGGAGGATATGTGTCTTAAAGCATCATTGTTGTAAATGATTACAAGGAATGGATGCAATTAGTCCAGCAAAGGGAATAAGGAGAGATGGCCCTCTAAAGAGTTCTCCTGGGTCCCATTCCTCTCTGATACGAAGGTCACATTCTTCCAACTATTTTCTTATTCCAATTCCCCCCTCCAGTGATCTTGCCCCCCCCCCAACTTTGTTTCAGATGCCTCTTTTACAAACACCTGTTTTGAACCCTGTGGATCGAAAAGCTACTGGAGAGAAATGATGGGAAGAAGAAGAAGAAGTGTTCAAACCTTCATCCACCTCCCCCCCTCTGCTTTCTGTTCTAAATTCCCTCCTTTCAAAGTGGCTTTGGTTTATGGGGAAAAAAGCAATGGGAATAATTACATATATCTGCATGATCGATCTATCTATCTATCTATCTATCTATCTATCTATCTATCACCTTTGGGTCCACCTCATTTCTTTTTGCATTTCGTTGTCCATTCATTAACAAGCAGAGGCTTACTGTCTTGAAGGGGACACTGATTTGACAACATATGGAATGTACAAGGCCATTTGTGGATGTGTTTGTGCCCATTTCCAAGGGCAATCTCTATTTAGGCAATTGGAAGACAGTCTATGCTTCGCCTTACTTTCCAGGTTTTATGGATTTGGGTGGGGTTTTTTAGCAAAAAGAAAGAAACGTGTTCAATGTTACATTAAGATTAAACTTTCATTGTAAAATGGCATACACTTTTATAGGTGACATCTTATTTTATCAGATGCTGGACAAAGCAATGCAAAAAAAAGTGAGTTGAAAGCCAACCAAGGGAAAATATTCTAAATTTCTTACAGAGACACTAATAATATAAAGAAACCATCATCTTTGTTAAACCCCCAATTGATGCAGTCAAATTTCTGTGTGAACTCCTGTATTACAGTTTCTACATTTTTCCCATAAAAATGGGGGGCACTGAATGAGAGGCGGGGATAGGCAGGTGGGTATTACAGGTGCTTGGTTTTCTCACAGCACTATAAACCAGCCTGTGGCAAGCAGTTGCAACACAGGAAAGGCAGATTGGCCATCTGAAAGACTTTGTGTGGGCAGAGCACATGGCAAGATGGGTGGAGAAGAAGAGCCGAGCAGTTCACAAGAACCTAAAAGAAAAGTTGGTCAAAGTTTTGAAGCTTCTAGATGACACAAACAAGAGAAGGAATGAGAGGCTGCAGATTGCCCATGCAATCCTTATAAATTATGCCAGCCTTCCCCAGCCCCATGCCCTTCAGATGGGTCATACTAGAACTCCCATCATCCCCAGCCACCAGAGCTGGGAGATGGTGGAAGTTGTAGTTCAACCATCTGGAGGACGGTGGGTTAGGGAAGGTTGCATTATGGTGTAAGGCCAATGCATTTAGTAAGGAAAGCATGAAACTTGTCTAGAGAAGTTTTGGGTTGGACAGCAGAGCTTTGTATGGCTTTGAGCAAATGTCTCCGATTTGGTTCTCCTTTTGGCAAATGAATAGTTAGTGTGATGCTGATATGACCCATGCAGGGCAATCTGATGCATGTTTAATCAGAAGTAAATCCCACTGCATTCCCTAGGCTAGTAAATGTGCTTTTGGGATAGCAGAGGTAGTATTATGAGGGTAACACTTGGGAAGTACATGGGAACAGTTCCAACTCATTCTTTTGCATTGAACTTTTGTATATGAGGCATTTATTGTGTGCTCATCATTCCCTAATCAATGTCTATGTCAATGTCACAACCCTCCAGTTTTGCTTCAGTTTTTAAACTGAACTTTGTGTGAGGGTTTTTTTTTTTAGAGCAGGGGAAATGCAGTATTATTTAAATAAAGTGAAAGAAAATGCTGTTTCCCCTTGTGTATTTGCGCTATTCTGGTATAGAACAGTGCCTATTTGAGGTTATGTAGTGGGAAAATAGGAAAGAAAATGTCCTTCCTGTATTGTTCAGTCTCAGACTTCAATTCTGCAAAGAACCCAGAAGTAGATACAGCAGATTAACAGCATCATGTAGAAAAGCTCATTGTCCCCAACACAATTCTGTTTCCACACTGCAATATCACTCTTTCTACGTAAGAGACCATTCAAACAGCCACTTTCTGATGTGGTTGAGCCAATGTCAATCATCACTCTGTGGCAAACAAGTCATTTGAGTGGTGCAATACAATCTCTTCTGCACCATTTTGTGCATCTTGGATGCAATCCAAATGTGACAAATGGACATCCAAATTATAACTTGTCACCAGTTCAGAAAGTTTCCAAAAATGGATGGAGAATGTCATGAGTTGCAATTTTGAGATGTGTGGTTAATGACATGTCCTTTTGAAGGACGTTTTTGAGGGTGTGTAAATGTTTTGATATGGATATTCATTGAAGCAATCTCATCCTGATTGTTAACGTGAAGTTTAGCCTGATTATCTGATGCTTTTTTCAAAAGCTTAATTTGGCCCTCAAAAAGGGAAACTGGGCACCAGAGTAAGAGATTATAAGGACAAATGAGTCTGGGTGTCACTGATACCTACCTCTATGACAGATCAGACAACCAGTTGAAGAATTTCAGCTGCAAGCTAGTTGGTAAGGAAAACAAACAAACAAACAGAAATAGGTATCTATATCTATATCTCTCTCTCTATATATATCTATATATCTATCTATATATATATATATATATAGTCAGTAGAGGCTGATAACTACAATGTCACTTGGTCCAATCAGCTCTGGGTTTCAGTCAGAACTCTAAAGGAGCTAGTTCCTTTAGTGTTCTGACTGGTTCTGACTGAAACCCAGAGCGGATTCACCAAGCCACTGATATTGGCGCCACCCACCTCCACTGTATATAGTTACTGATTACGGGGCATGCTTGTAAAGGCATCAGGCTAAGCTTCCAATTTCCTGGTTTGTGGAGCTTAAGCCAACATGAGATAGCCTGAACTTTGATTTTAAACTAACCGTGTTTTTTTAAATTGTTGAATATCTATATAATCCCTTTAATACTTTAATGAAACCGTCTTTTCACTCTTTCACTAACTTTGAATCAATCATAAAATGGAATTGATTGGGATGGATGTGGACTTTTTCAAGTGGGAATTCATCCTGATTTATTGACGATTGTGCATATTCTGTGTGTCTCTCTTCCTCCTCCTCCTCCCTTTAATGTTTGCTTTCTCTGTAGCAAATTGCTACAGAGCAGCCCTTCAAGCAGAGGTGGGGCTTATAGTCTTGGAGTGTCTCTGCTGATCATACCTGTTAATTCATGCTGTTCACCTGAGATTGTTATTAAAGTAAATTATGGGCTGTGCTCACTACTAGAAAGAACAGCTCAGAGAGGTGTGGTCCTATGGCAAGAACATAGGGCTGGAAGCTAGGAAGTCCCCAAGTTCTATTCCCAGCTCTGACACCAACATGATCATCAGGTTTGTTTCCCTGTCATCTTTACAAGGGGGAGAATTATCTTGAACACAAGGTTTAGAAAGAATGCTTGCGCCCATAAAGAGAGTAATGGAATTACTATCCCTGGTCAAGTTTCAGATGTTTCAGACTACAACTCCCACAGTCCCTGACCATTGGCCATGCTAGGTGGGGTGCATGGGAATTGTCCAAAAACATCTGACGGGCACCAGGTTGCCTAATCCTGGACTAGACAAATAGCTTCTCTTTCCAAATGGGCTGTTTCTTGAAGGTGTGGAAGTCAGACATTTGCTGAGCCTGCACTGTAACAATATGAAAGAACTGCTGTATTCAGCCTGAATAGGTTGTGCTTCCTGGGAGAAACCAGGAAGTAGTTAAGGGCCATACCCACTGCTTCTGGCCTGAGGAGAGAATGGCCACAGCCTGAGAGAGGTCTGTATAGAAGATCTTGTATAAATAAAGATCTTGCATAAATAACAACTTGGGAGTTTGTTTGTAAAGGAGAGTCTGAAAACGTGGCGTGCAGTCCACTCACTTTGAAACATCCTCAACTGTCTTAGGAACCCGATTTAGGGTGACATTAAAGCAGCAAATGTCAATTATTAGGTTTATTATGTTTTTACTGCCATGGGGGTTGGCACTTGGATTTTCTGTCCAAGGCACCAAAATGTCTTGACCATCTTTCCTGTTCCCAGCTTTGTATGTACCCCTCTTATATCCCTTTTTTTACTTTGCCTGGTTGCTGGAGTAGTGCGAGGAGGGACACTTGCAGCTATTTGTCCACTTGAATTTGGGGCTGGTACCCACAGGAAGGTGCTCAGTTTGCCCAGTGAGTGGGCCAGACTGAGGCATTTCCAGATAATTATGTAAGGTGCAGCACGAATTGTTTCCTAATTCTTTCCATTACTCGGTGCCTGGATTAGGCAAGAATGAAGCAGTGAGGTAAATTGGGGGCGGGGGGGGGGGGAGGAATCTACCAATTTGTTTTAGCTAAGTCCTCCTGGCCCTTTTTGTGCCCCCTGCCCTGTCCCTGGTGCCACGCTGTGGAATTTGCTGCTAAAATTTGTTGGTGCTGGGGCAACGAGGAAAAACAGCTTCCTTTAAAACTCCTCCAAATGGCAGATCACCACTAAAATGTGGCAGTGCTGCAGGAAAAAGGAGCTCTCTAAAAGCTCAATGTGACCAAAAAGCAGGCCTTACCAGGATATTTCCAGGTAATTACGCATTTTGCAGCTGTGGCCGCAAGGATCGTTTCCTAATTCTTTCCATTCTTCAGTGCCTTGCTCAAGCAAGAATGAAGCAGCACAATAAAGGAGGAATAACTTGCAATTCCTTTCAGCTAAGCCTCACCCTGTGCCTGTCACTGTAGACTCTATTCATTCGCTGAATGGAGATTGGCCCTGGCTCGCTTGTCCTTTGCTCTGCTTGGTGTTTCTTGCAAACCTACCACCGGACAAAAGGTGCTGTGGGTGCTGACTGCAAAGCTGAAAGAGCAATGATACTGTTGAGCAACAACACTGAGAGCTCATTGTCCCTGTCTGCCCTGTGTACAATTAAAAGGCCAAGATCTACAGAAGTGATAAAGTAAACCAAAGCACTTGTGTGTATGAAAGCAGACTCCCTGCCCATGGGGCTGTGCAGTTGGCAGTCCTAAGACATAAAGGAAAGCTTGGGATTCTGCAGGATCTTTGTGTGGTGCGTTGTGGTTAGTGACAGGCCATTGCTTGTGCTCTGACACCGCAGCCCTATCTGCTTGCCTGCCAAAACCTGTATCAGCAAAATCAGCTGCCTGATTTCTATGGGGGTATGACAAGAGAGGAAATGGGGGTGGGGATGGCATCAAAGAGAGGCCCTTTCTCACCAAACCCGAAAATGCTGGCTCGTTTTCTTCCTTTCACATTGCCACAAGTGACTCATCAGCATTTCAAAACTATGGAGCTGAACTGCCAGGACTCCCTATTTATATAGCTTACCTGAGAGTCAGCCAGTGCTGTATAGTAGGTAAGAGGGTTGTGTTACAATGGGAGATACCTTGGTTAGAATCCCCACTCACCTACCAACCTCACTAGGCCAGGGGTGGGCAACCTGCTGCCCTTGGGCCACATCCAACCTTCCACCTAATTTCAAATGTCCTCTGCATGCGTTCAGCTCAGACCTTTGGCAAGAGCAATCTGTGCCTTTCCTGGCAGCCTGCTGCATGGGAATGAAAAGGGAGACAGAGAAATCGTGGGGTGGGGGTGGGGCACTGCAAAAAGAGAAAGTAGGCTTGTTTTGAGGATAAAATGGTTTAAGCTCTTTGGAGGAAGGGCTGGATGCCAATCTGATAGTTGGTAATAGATGCGAAATGACAGGCAGAGAGAGCATCATTTATGAATGATAGAAATTGTTCACACTTACATGTAGAAATTGTGGCTGCTGTCAGTAATATAAACAATGGTGGACTGCAAATGATTAATAAATGACTATTACTAATGAATTAAATTATATATTTTTAGGCCCACTTCACAGATTATATATTTTTAGACATACACACCTAAGATGTTTTACGTGTACACCTACAAATGTAAGTGTGACCATAGCTGTCACATGTTTGCTAGCACAAGTATCATGCAGCTCTGCAAGTAGAATATTTGCAATTGGCTGCAACTCCCTGTTGGGTTTACATTTGGTAGCAAACCTGAATTTGAGTCTGTGTAATCTCTCAAAAATGACCTGTAGGTCTTGTATTAAAAATAACACATGAAGTGACCCTCAGTCCTAAGGCTTTCTTTATATCTCAGGGGGGTGGAACCTCTTTCAGCACAAGAGTCGAGTTTCATTTTGGAAAAGCACTGAGGGGCTGCATTCCAGGAGTGGGCCTGACTGAAGGAAAAGGGTACCTCTGATGTACCCCTGATACATCTCAAATGCTTCAGAAATCATGCTGACCAGTTACATGACTGTTGTTCCAAGGGCCAGCAGTTCATTCAAGATATTTGCTCTTCCTACAAATGAATCTTGAGCATGTTTGGACATTTGCACTCATGGAAAACCTCACAAGCAATTTAGGCAGCACAACAGTTTGCAAAAGCTAAACAAAAGTGGAGCCAGCATTCAGCTAGACAGAGGAAATTACAAACCTGGCTCTTTTAAATGATTCTATTGATACCTATCTGATTCATAATACCGGTTTAAGCAGCGACTCAGGATTCCCCACCCCCAAAAAACCCATGGGGTTCTGCCCATTACCCTGGAGAGGATGTTAAAAACTATGTTTGGATATAGTTTGCCTTCTTTTGCTTACTTGTTCTCTTTTGGTTTAGGTGAAACGGATGGCATTTATTATGGGGATAATCGCTTTGGTTCAGTGACGGATTCTGGAACAGCGACCCTTAAACCACGCCCAAGAGTCCGGCCTTTGTTGACTTTCTTACCCCTTGTGAGTATTTGCTATGTGCTGCAGGTTGGCTTAGGGTTAGTTTGCATGAAAGATATGGAATGTTATTGCCATATTTTGCTTATAAAACATAAGGAAGTTCATAACGCTTTTGTCTTGACTTCGGTTATGAGCAACATTGAGTTTTTCAGCCTTACAAACCTGCTTTGCAGGCAGACACTCTGTGGGGGATGGAGTAGGAACAATGACAGGGTTCAAAAGCTTTCACACAGAGAACATAGAGCTCCATCACACCTACTTTTTAATCCAGTTTTCATCCATGGTTTCCCCATCCTGTCTTCAGTAATATCTCAAATTAATCAAATTAATGACTAATAGAAGTGGTGACGGAAGAAGAAAAAGCAGGACAAGCGTGGGCAGAACTGCTAAGGCTGGAACTAAAATGTCATCATAGACCAGACTGTGCCATGTTGCTATTCTAGTAGTGTTTATATGTAAAATACTGTATGATTCCAAAGAGGTGAGAGTGAAGTTTTCAATAGAACCTGCTACTCTAAGAGGTCAACCTTTATCCAAGTATGGAATGGAGAAACCTTATAAATCGGGCTTGTGGAACCTTTCTCAGGTCAAGGGCCAAATTCCATTTCAGAGAAGCTCTCAGGAGCCTCATCCCAGTGGTGGGTGGAGCAGAAGACAAAGCGGTGGAGCCAAAGGCAAAAGGTGTCAGACGAAAAAATACCTACAAAACAACAGCAACCAGCAAATGTAGCTTAAACCTCTTATTGCCAGTAACAAAGCCATAAAAAAGGCATTTCAATCTTTTAGAATGGGGGAAAATGCACAAAAGTCAGGAAACCACAAAACAATTATTGGTTGGGATAAAGGGGGTGGGGCCATCTTCAGAACCCAGGCAGGCCAGATTTGGTCCCAGGCCTGAGCTTTTCCACCTGTTATAGATACGCTATGATGAGAGCCATGTGGATTCTATAAACGTCCACAGGTGCAGAAAAATGCAGAACTTGACCTTGGGTGTAGAATTCAGCTTCATGATAATGTTTGCTCTTGTTTTTAAAAGCTCCATTTGCTTAATTCACATAATTTGTTTTTTAAGTGCAATCTATCCACAGCCATGATTATAACAGGATTTTCTGGGCAACAATTCTACTTCCTTGGCTCCCAAGTCCTGTTCGTAATGTAGTGTGTTTAGTCACTTTATTGTTTAGAGCCTCAGGTCACCACAATATACATAAGGAGAAAAAAGAAAACAACAACAATACAATGCAATCATGTTTATATATACAGAAATACACATATCCCACGAGGTCAGAATCAACCGCCCTGAGCTGTTTGGGACTTGGGACGTATTTTCTTTGCTACCAAGGCAAATTTGCCAGAAAGAAGCGCGCATATCTGTTCTAAGATGGGCTTATTGTCAGGAACTGGAAAATGATAGCAAGAAATCTATGCCTAGGATGATCATCGAGGGTGCATCTTAGTAAGTAGTGGGAAACATCCTCAACCTCCCCAGACCTGCAGATATAAAGTCTTTGATGGACTGGAGTATTGTCAAATCTTCCCTCCAGAAAAGGGAAGAAACACAATGCTGTGAATGGTTTCTTAGAGGGGCTACAGTCAGAGTGATAATGTGTAATGCCAAGGGTTTATGGGCTTGCACTGTGTTCATTCTATTCATTTTTGCTATACATCAACATTAGATTTGTTGCCTCTGGATTCTGGAACTGCAAGCTGGCGCCATTGTGCCTAAAGTCAGAAACACATATTTAAGATCACTCAAGCATAAACAGTACTATGAGCCTAAGATTGCTATATGAGTGAATTCACTGTTGGGGGAAAAATGCCGACGAATACTTTTTCCTAGTTACATCTGGTTTCTCTCTTAAACCAGACAGACAGGAGCTGGTGGTGCTTATCCACCCTAGACAGCATTGCAGTGCAGGAGACTCTGCCCATCATTCTAAAAGCTCAGAGGCAGCAAAAGAGCATGCATAGGGTGACCATGTTTGGGAAACCAAAAAAGAGGACACCTAGTGTGTGTGTGGGGAAGCAGCTTTCTGAGTCCTGCAGAAAGTATGTTATTCCCCCGCCACCTTAGAGAACCCGATTGGAGTGGAGGAGGGGAAAGGATTTCATTCTGCAGCACCACCATCCACTCCAATTGGGGCCTTTTCTATAATGTCCACGAATGACCCACTTTCCCCTTTAAGACCTCAATTGGAGCTCGGGGTGGGGGAATGATGTGCCTCAAGAAAGCATGTCATTCTCTCCTGCCATGCTAATGGCAGCCTTAAAGGGGAAGGTGTGTCATTCCAGGACATTATTGAAAATTATAGAAAATCCCCCCTGACACCATGGAAAGAACAAAAACCAGGACAAATCCGGGGAAATCCTGACAGTTGGTCACCCTAAGCATGCAGCAGCAATGTCTCCTGTGCTTCTGCTCTTAACAGCCCCTCCACCCTTCTGGTTCTGCTGCCTGCAACAAGTTTTGCAGTGCTAACAGACAAAAAAATTGGGAATCATATTGTAAAACTAATCAATATATCGTAATCATTAACATCTCCCTTGATGTGCAGAAAAGGGAGAAGAAGAAAAACAAGGAAGGGGTGGGGAAAAGATTAATATTTCCACTTCAAATATATATGTTAATATAAACAGTCCATATATCTAAATAAGCAAGCCTATATACACCATTTGCTGGGGAACATGGGTGGGAGGGTGCTGTTGCACCGTATCCTGCTTGTTGGTCCCTGCTCAACAGCTGGCTGGCCACCGTGTGAACAGAGTGCTGGACTAGATGGACCCAGCATGGCTCTTCTTATGTTCTTATGACTCTGGGCATCATCAGACGAGCATTTTATTGCACACTCGTTACTAGGCACTCACGGATTTTCCCAGGTCCCTCTCATGACGTCGTCTGCCTCCCGCCCATTCTAGCCTTCTTTGCATGACAAAAGAAGCCTCCAGTAAGTCCATATTCTTTTAAAAAACAGTTGTTGCCAATATCTTCTGCTGTGTGCAGGAGAAGTGGCGTGATAAAGACAGCCCCTGAACGGGCCACGTGCACTTTTTTACTTCCTCTTTCCTCTCCCAGAGAGAAAGAGGAAGGATCAAGCAACAAAAGTGGGGGCAGAGAAGCGATGGTAGGCAAGCATGATTCTGAAGAGCAGTAAGTTCTTCAGTCCATTCAGTGATAGGTGGTGTGTGTTTCTCCTTCCAAGCTTGGAATATAAGTCTCTTTGAGAATGTAAAGGCTCTAAGTATTCACTTTTGCTGTCCATCTTTTAACCCCACATTGTACCCTTCTGCATACTATGATGCAAACCCCAAATTTTCAAAGTGACAAGCCAGATCTTTGGATTAGTATTTGGTAAACCTATCCTGAAATGAATGAACTGCCTGTTTACAATAAGAAAATATCTGCTTACATGAGGTTTGCAGTAGCAGTCAGATGGGATGTGTCAAATAATTCGTGAGCTAATATATATTATACATTAGGCAACATTCAAATCTGAAAAAGGTGTCCTGAACTAAATCAGGGCAGCTTCATATGCAGTTTTGAAATTGCTTTTGCTCTTTGCAGTGCTCCTTTCATTGCAGAGAGAAGCACATATGCAAAGCAGTATATACATTTGTTTTTAACAATGTGCTTGCTGGTGTCATCTTTAGAGGTGTATTGCTAAAAGTGCACTTGGTATGTTGCATCATAATGTGCTTCTTTGAGCGTTGGGAGTACCTTTTCTCTGAGTATTGTCAGGAACTCATCCAGTGAATCTTGTTGACAGGTGCAAAGACCAGGTCACAAATGCATGTTGACCGCTTGAGGACAGCAGCATCCTGTAATGAGTTACATGTGTGAATGATCTAACACAGATCAAACACCTCCAAGTGGTCACCTCATCCACAAGGCTTTCCCAAGGAATCAGTCCACACACCCAGCTCCAGGTTAACAAGCAGTATATAGCAAGTACATATGAAACTTAAGTTGTAACTATATTTAATCATACTTAAGAGTAGACCTATTGAAATCGATCTCCCTTATTTCAATGGGCCTATTCTAAGTATGACTTCACCCTGGAACTGACCCACTGGATGTACTGAACGTTCACTTGCAATCTCTTACGCCTTCCTGCTTTGGAGCACCTTGTACCTTTATATGTTTCCTTGGCTGATTTGTCCATTGAATATCTGCTTACTCCAAGAAATCATGCTGACTAGAGAAATATCAGGGTGGGTATCATTAGAAGATAAGGGCTTGTACAGATATAGCTGAGGGTACCATTAAGAGGGAGGGAATGGTGTGACTCAGGTCTCATTAAGGAAATAATTCAAAGACAATGGGGTATAGAGGTATCTCTGAAACTGACGCACATGGTGTTGCTGAATGAAACAGGGAGAATGTGTCTTATATTGTAGGGCAAATTCATGCATACATTTTTCTTTGGACTGCCCACATGCTATACTGCGTCATGGAGAGAAGCCACAGACGTTTCTTTCCCCCCACCCCCACTCCCAAGTACTATCTTGAAATACATCCATGTTTGCAATGACAGGAGTTACACCCTTTCAAAAGTCTCCAGATGTCACTAAGTTCGAAGAGCTGGAGAAATGATAAGGTCTCTATTGCTTCCTAGAGGACCAAATAGTTGCTCTAGATTATGAATTTTCAAAATTTGCTATCATTTCCTGGGTTTGACCTTCTCTTTTTCTCATGACTCATCTGGGCACTAGAATTTTGTTGTGTGATTGTTATCCCTCATGCACGGTATTTTCCACGAGCTTTAACCATGTCATGGTCCTCCAGTCATTTCCCCACACCATCCCTTGTTATTTCTGAGTGGGGAAAATGTGGTATTTTTTCATGCTGCTCTATTAAAACACCATCGCCTGCCCATATCCTTTTGCCATCGCACAACGAGCCGCTTTGTGTGGGTGGTTCTTGGGGGCATGGTTATGATGATGTCCACAGTGATGACGATGGGGTGCGAGTGTCACCTTGCCCTACTGTTCCTGTGCCTTTTTGTCTCTTCACCATTCTGCTACTGGTTGGCCTGCAGAACACAACACAGAGGTCTCCATTGGAGCAGTAGAGCGGCATTGTGGTAATACGGCACGGCTGAGACTACTGAGACTATAGCGCTTCATAATGGGGTGGGGGAGATCATAGCTGTTGCTTTGCTACGCTTTATAGCTACTGCCCAGAAAATTTAACCCCTTACTACTCAATCCCCACATACACACAAATGAGGAAAGTGTTACTGCTTGCTTTGATTGTGTGTGTGTAGGGGGGAGGAGGTGGTAGATCAGACTTCTGAAGTTCCAAAAGTACTGTGGATTCTATACATGCAACCCCTTTCAGCTGCCGCCTCCTCCTTTCTGTGTTTCTCCATGGGATTGGGTCACTCTGCTCTGCAGTTGCTGCCCAGAAAAGTTTAATCTCTCTCCTCTCAATCTCACCAGGTACGCACAAATGAGAAAAATGTAACTGCTTGCCTTGTTGGGTGGTGGGAGAGCAGACTTCCAAAGTTGCAAAAGTACTGTGAATTCTATATGAAAGTGGCCGGAGTAGGTCTTGGAGACAGCGGAAGTGAAAAGGGGAAGGAAGGAAATGTAAAAGTTCATGCTGAGGGGGAGAGGGCTAGTCCAGAGGGGTTGACAGAAGGCGTACTACACTGCTGACATCCAATAACATCCCACCAGGCTCCCCCTACCAGTGTAAATGGCAGGTAGCATTTAAAGAAAAACGGACTGTGAAAAGAACCGATCTTAATCCCACAAAGAATCCGGAAGCAGAAGTCCCAGTAAATAACAGGTTGAAAAGCCTGGTGTCGTGAAGCCCTTAGTCTCTTTCACACAGTTTCTCTCCATCTTCCTGCAGTCTTTGCTGAGTGGACAGTTTCTGGTGTTACAACAAAGGGGGGAGCATGAATCATTTCCTCTGCTTTTTGTGCTTCCTTTGTAGACCTAGGAAATGACATTTTTTTTCTTTCAACATAATTAAATTCATATGCAAATATGAATAATCCTTTGTAGGCCTAGGAAATGACTTTTTTTTTCTTTCAACGTAATTAAATTCATAAGCAAATATGAATAATAAACAGCCAATCCTTTCCTTTTTCTTTTTTAGTGAAAAGCAGCCTGGTGAGACTTTGATTCTGAGTACAGATGTGGCAGTGGAGCAGAATGCTTTGCTCTTTCCCTGCAATCAGTTTTTTTTTTAACTGAAAATCTTCCTGACAAGCTACTACTTCCCTTGCAGAGTTCCAGATAGATATGTTTGTATCTGGAGTTCAGGGATGAAAACAACTGGGGGCAGAATGCTGAACACCAAATTGGCTGGAGTGGAAGAGTTAGGCTCTCCCTCCCTGTTGCTTATCTGTTCAAAAGTAACAGTCTCCAGGCTGCTTTTCAGTTTTTTAAAAATGTTGGGGCTTCGTTACATATGTAGTGCACACTTTACCCCTGAAGTTAATTTTTCTCACTATATGGAAGGCATGTAATTTCGACATCAGATAGCAAATGTGAAAACTTCCATCCCTCTCTTCTTGTGTTCAGTGCACGAAATTGCTCTAAGAACTGGTGCCACGTAGCTGTGTATTGAAGATGAGTAGTTGAGGTGTGCATGTTACTGGCACTCCTGCCTCATTTAAAACTGGCCTGGCATGGTATGACTTAAACATATTAATTTAAGTCCCATTGATTTCAGTGTGACTAAGAGCCTGCCTTCATGGTGCCACTCTTGGTCCCACTCTGCTGCTAAACCCTGCTGTTTTGCTGCTGTGGGGTGGCAGCGCATAATACAGAATGCTGGAGGGAGAGTGGGTTTTTCCGGTGGCCATCCAGATAACAGAGCCCTCCCTCTACCCTCTTCAGTTTTTGGTGACTAATCAGCTTTGCCATCTGCCTGGACCACCCACCGGCTCGACACTGAGTGAAGTCACATGGCGGAAAAGCTGTGTTGACCTCACTGTAAAGAAAAAAGTTGGAGTAAGTCCCGACTTTTCTAAAACAAAGCATTGTCTCTTTACCCTGCAATGACTGTGAATCTGTGGCTGTATCATATAATCACAGGGCAGAGATGCCATCTAGACAGCCCCCAAGTCCTGATCCAACAATTGTGCTAGGGAGAGCCAGCATAGTCTAAAGAGACTACATCTCAGCCAGTCTAAAGAGACAGCATCTCAGTTCACAAATAGGGTTGCTACCTAGTACTATCTATCAGAAGGCATTGGGCAGCAATTCTGCCCTCCCCCCCTTTACGGATTTTCTGCAGCAAGGAAAAGGGGAGCTGTTGACATGTATTGTCCCCTTACCACTTGGGTGGATGTGCTCATCAGGCTCCCCTAGAGTTTTTACTTTAGGGAAGTTCCACACACACCCTCCTGCAAAAGCGGGCATTTTCATTGAACAAGCACCAGGAACCTTGCACAATGTTGTGCATGCCCACTTTCCCACCATTGTTGCCTGAGGAGAAGATGGTAAAAATTGTTCATGGAATCCATGTGACTTGGAAAAAAACTGTACACTGTGGAATCTGCTTGATAGAAATCCAAATGCGCTTGAATTCATTGTGGATTACGCTGAGAGCCTTAGTTGACCAAATGTTGGGGGTGAGGATCCAGTGGACTAGTGTGGGAGCCAGGAGTTTAGCCAGTTGATCCTGGGCAGCAAAGGACCAAGGCTGACTCTGTTTAGGAGAAATCATCATCAGCCCAGCATTCTTCTAAAGAGATCAGGGTGGCATGTGTTGGTTTCCCCCTGCACTTTATTATCATGACAATCCTGTGGGAGATATAGTGATTGGCCAAAAGTCACTTACGGCACAATCCTAGGGATGCTTATTCGCTAGTCAGTCTCACTGTGCTCAATTAGGTTTACTTCCTGTGTTTATGTTTGTAGCCCTAGTAAGAAACTACACAGTACATGCAAATATGTGTAACAATGGCTGCTTTGTATAAGGAAAAGCAGCTGGGGGTGGGGGACAATGCAGTTTTGAACAGAAAAGTTGTGTGTGTGTGTGTGTGTGTGCGTGCACACACACACACACACACACACACACACACACTTAACCCTTAAATTGTTCTCCCATTTGCTCTCCATCACCCACCTCCAGTGTGGTTCAGATGGATGTTTACTCTAGTAAACATGTATCTGAAACGCCATGAAAAATAATGCAGCAGGTAAGGGAAAACTGAACGGTGGGGAAAGAGTTAACATGCACACCCTGTGCATCTCTGCTTAAGATCACCCTTCCAAAAGATGCTTTTATTTTCAAAGACTAGCTGTAAGGCTTCATTTCATGCATTTTTATGTAATGTATAGCTAGGCCCTTAAATACTGGGTTAAATAGGGAAATGAGCCTAAAATATGAAGTACGTAGGACCAAGCCCATATCTCTGACCATGTATATATCTGAAATTCTTGACCTCCAAGCCGTTCCCTTATGCAAGCATTAACCCCTATGCAATTCTGCCTCAGAAAGGAATGAGGATTTGACCAGCTGTCATGGGTGTAGGTATGAGTCAATATTTGAAATGGCTTAGGCACTGTATACACCCAATGTTGGACAGAAGCCCATTCATATTCCTTTGCTTTGAAAATATCCCGCTGTAAAACTAAAACCTCCTTGCCACACCCTGTACCAAACCTGGCATCTGCCCCCCACACTGGCAGCATAGCATCCAGGAAGCATTCTTCATATTTCACAGAGAAAGGAAATTTGTATTCTAAACAGTTCTTACTGGAGCATGTCAGAGCCAGCAGCTGAAGATTTGCACATGGCCCACGTGCTTCTGATATGTGCTTTGGTGGTGCACAGCATTTTGGCATCTCTGGACTGTACCACACACCTGTCTCTCTCCTCCTTGCCTAATCAATCTGCTCAGCAGGCAAGCTGGGGTAGTTTGAATATGAATCATGTTGCACTCTTAACCTTCTCACTTCATGAGGTTAACTGGAGCAGGGCCTTTTTCTGTTGGCCCTGGAGTTGCGGAATGCGCTCCCCTGAGAAGTCTATTTCCATTCTTCCCTGCTTTCTTTTTGAAAGCAGGTGAAAGTGCTTTGTTTTTTTGGGGGGGGGGACCTTGCCAATTACTTGGGAATTTAGAGCTTGTTACTGTTTCTTTTGTGTAATTTTAAATCTGTTTTTATAATGTTTTAATTTTTTGCTAATATTTTAATGCTTTTGTAAACCACGTTGTGAACACTTGTTGAAAGGCAGCCTACAAAAATTGTAAATAAATAAACAAATGTGTGGTGCAGACATTTCCTGACTGAAACACCATTCACATACAACACTTCTTGCATATCAAGAGTCTCTACGACGTCCACATCCTCATTTCTTGAGAGGAGGAGAACACTACATTTGGAAGACGGAAGTACTGTATGTGTGGGAGGTGCCCTTCATTTCAAAATTAGGCTGAGAATCACCAGAATATTTCTCCAACAAGAATATTTCTCCAAAATGTTTCTTAAAATGACCTTCTGGAGGGAGGGGACCATGTGTCGTAGCAGTGACACAGGAAGCTGCCATATGCCAAGTCAGACCAGTGGTCCATGTAGCTCAGTAGTGTCTACAGTGACACCAAGGGAAACTTTTTATGCAGCACGTTGTGGCGGGAGGTGGGGGGGGGGGAGAGAAATGGGGAAATCCTTTATCACCTATTGGTGTTTTGGAGATGGATTTTCCACTGGGAGAATGTCTCTCTGATCAGCTGCTGATTGGAGATAAATGTTTTTGAGGGCTGGGAGTGTAAGAGAAAGAGTGGGGCCAAGGAAAGGGGGTATCTGGGGAGAAGCTCATAGGCTGTACCTGGCCTCCCCATGGGCTGTATCTGGCTTGAGGTTAGAGGTTCTTCATCCCTGATCTACAATGACTGGCAGTCACTCTTCTGGATTTCAGGGCAGAAATCTTTCTTGGCCTTACCTGGGAGATGCCAGAGATTGAACCTGGGAACTTCTGCATACAAAGCATGTCCTCTGTTGTGGCGTTCCAGATCTTCTCCTGGGGTAGTTATAGTAGAAACAACTCCAATGGTTGCTTGGAGCAACACTGTTTTAAGGGGTACTAGTGAAGCACTGCATGATCCAAAAAGTTATACGTCAACATGCTCTATAACTTTGCAAAGGTTAATGTATGAATTTCTTAGATCATGTGCCATGGCCAAGTGAACCAGCAAAATATCTTTGACTCAATCTTGTCACATCTGTGGATCACCTTGTTTGTTTTGTTGCTTTTCAGATTTTCCATGTGTGGTTGGAGGATGTTCAAAGCAGCTAAGGGGAAAAAAAACCCTCATAAAATGCAGATGCAATCAAATTTACACAAACACATGTACCCTCTACAACAGTCTGCCCCACCATGGTGCCTTCCAGATGTTTTGGACTACAACCCCATTATCCCTGACCATTGGCCATGCTGGTCGAGACTGACTGTAATCCAAAACATCAGGCTTTTGGGGAAGGCTGCTATACTGTATAACAACACTGGTAAAACAATACAAAGTTAAAAGGACATTCCCAAAAACTGGAATAAATGTTTTCATCAGTGCTAAGCAAAAGAGGAACAGAGATAAAACCATACAAGACTCATGGAGTCCATCATCTTGGCACCAGACAGAAAAGGCCCTGCCTCGTGTATCCTCCCACCATACTTCCAAGGGAGGAGGGGGCACAGAGCAGCACCTCTAATGGTTCATATGAGACAATGAGTTCCTTATGTTACCTAGGTCCTATCCCGCTTATTCCGTCTCCCAACATCATCACAGGACTTTTCACTATTGCAATGAAAGATGTCCCACAAAGGATGACTGATGGTGCATCAAATGTCTCATGGTTCACATTCCACAAGCTTGAAAAGCTGGTTTTTAAGCCACCTGAAGTGGTGAAAGTGGCTCTTGATGAATCAGATACATGTAGGGAAAAGTTTATTCCTGCTACTATTGCTGAATATTTATTTCACAGCAGCAGGGAATTAGGTATTTGACAAAACACAGAAGTGATAGAGAGCTTTCAAGACCCATTACTGAGGGAAGGACAAGGGTAAAAGTATTACTAGTGGTTTTTAACAATTTTTAGGAGCTCGGTTTAGAAAGCTGCTCGGTGCAGTTGGCCATAATTTTTAGTTGAATTATCTACAAACCAAATATTTTAAAAAATAGCATTTCATGATTATTGCTTGCTATTTTTGTTTGTCAGTTCCATGGAGAATGGGGTTGTAGTCCAAAACGTCTGGAAGGCACCATGGTGGGGCAGACTGTTGTAGAGGGGACATGTGTTTGTGTAAATTTGATCGCATCTGTATTTTATGAGGTTTTTTGCTAGTGCAATTGCAGATCACAGGGGAAAGTGCCAGAGAAGGGATTTAAGTAAGAGAACAATGGACTTGGGTTGTGTGTTTTACGTTTTAAATGTTTATTATTTTCCAAATCACAAACAAACATTACAAAAAACAAAATCAACATCAATATAAAAAACATACACAATTAGGTTGGACTTCTGATTCCCTCCACCTTCTGATTCCCTCCACAGCAAAAAAATATGTAACAATATTTCTCTTACTCTATAATTAAAAGAAGAGTTTCCCTCTTTCTTTCATTTTAACATTTTCTTCTCATTCATTGAATCCACAGATAAACAAATTATTTTTTTCTAGTCTCTGCAAAAAGTCTATGAAAGGTTTCCATTCAGTTATAAACCTAGATATTGACTTTTCTCTGATTATTGACGTACGTTTTGCCATCTCCAACACCTTCAACAGCCATTCCTCCATAGTAGGTAATATTGACCCTTTCTATTTTTACGCATATAGTAGTCTTGCTGCCGTAGTCATATATAGGAACAAGGTCCCAAAGTTCTTTCTTTCTTTCTTTATTACGCTTATATATTTCCCCCATAGCCAGGGCTCTCTGGGCGGTTTACAGAAATTCTAAAATTAAGATAAAAACGAGTATACAAAATTTAAAATTCTAAAACACAGAGCATACACACATAAAGCATTAAAAACCATTAAAAAACTAAACATGTGGGTGATTAAGATGTGCTTTTTCATCTGGTCATCCACGAAACCCAACAGAAAATATTCTGGCTTCAATTGTATATTAACTTTTAATATCTTCTGCATCAAAGAATGAATTTGTGTCCAAAAAGTTTTAGCCTTTTTACAAGTCCACCACATATGATAAAATGTTCCCAATACATTTTTATACATTTTGGACAGACTTGGGTTGTGTGTTAAGGAATACTTTAGTGGAAAAGGTACCAACTAGGACAGGGGGCTGGTACTACACTTGTTGCTGTGGATGGTGCCACCCACACCATGTTGTTAAACCATCAGGAATAACACTGCAGGAACCACTGCACTGAGATCAGCAGAGTCCCTGTGTGGCTGGCCAGTGTCGTGTGCTGTTATTTGGTGTACCTGACACTCTACATGGAAAATGAGCGTTTGGCGTGACCGGGAAGAAAAAGGCAATTGAATCACCCAGCCTTCTATATGACCACTGGATTGCGGCTCATTATTTTTTAACCTGCATTTTCCGTGATTCACTTCTGCTCAAAGAGCGTTATACTGCAGGAGCCCTCCCTCCTCTCAGCCCCACCGCCTCCCCTGCCTGTTCCGAGGCATTTGTTTAAGTTAGGAATAGATGTGGGCAGGGAGATGTGTTTACTCTGAAGTAAGTTCCCCCTGCGCGTGGAGGGTACATCTCCACTCCCTCCCACCCCCACTTCTACAAGGCAAATGCGCCACTCATTGGGGACAGGGGGATGTGTTTACTCAGAAGTAAGTTCCCCTGCGCACGGAGGGTACATCTCCACTCACTCCCACCCCCACTTCTGTAAGGCAGACGCTTTTAGTCCTGCAAAGATACATTACCATGCGATTTAAAAGTCACCAAAGGCACAGTAAATCACAAAAGTCGAGGCAAATCAGCACCTACGAATATGCGCATCTTAGGGCATTTAAACCGGTGGAGCAGCAAATCAAGGGCTGCTTCATGTGATGAGCAACACGGAAAGGTGCAGCACAGGCGAGTTATAGATGTTACCTATTGGTTGGTATGGAAATAAAATAAATGAAATGAAAAATTAAAACTGAAAGTAGAAGATCATCATGAGCCAAAGAATTGGGTAGGAGGTTGAGGTTTAAAGCATCACAGGTGCTGGATGTGTGCTAGATATTGGACATTTAGAGAACAAATATAAAAATGGAAGGGCCTTGAAAATTCAGAGAAAGAGATGGTTTTAGCATGAGAGGCACTTAGAGTGTGCCGTTATATACATGCTTTTATAGTATTCAGTTAAACCTGAGCAGTAGCGACTACTAGCTCTTTTATGATGAGACTTGCAAATGTTTTATTCTGCTTCCACATTCTTTGCACGATTACATATAATGCAGGTTAGAAAGAAAGCTTTCATGGTTTCAGTAGGCTGTGCAGTCACTACATGGCAGGATACAGTACTAGAGTCAGTATAGTTTCTTTGTCCATCTGAAAAGGTGGGTTATTTTTAACCATTTATCTCCCTTTTGGTTTGGGTCGTACGTGATGGTATGTGTTTTATTAAGTTTGGAAGACTTTGGCCTGCTGTTGCAATTTCTCTAACAGATGATAACAAGTGCTCAGTAAAAAGCGTAGGGCTCTGGCTTAATTATTATCAAAGGGTGTGTTGATAATAGAGCATTTAAAACCACTTGAATGAGGCAAAGGACCAGTTGAAGCACTCTGAAATGTTCCTGGTCTAAAATGCCACATGAGATGGTGCAAAGTAAAATATTTTGTTAATGAAAGCACTGTAAGAGCACATATGTTGACTCTGAAACAATCATTATTGATGTGTGTGTAAGTTCACTTCAGACTATTGGACCCTCTCCAGTTGATATGGCTGACAAGGGCACATTGTGGGATCAGGGTGCAGCTTATGCAGTGTGCAAGGTTGGCTTTTTGTGCCATGAAATATGAATGACCCTTTTGACTGCACTCTCAACTCCCTCAACCCTCCCTTTGTACGAGCTGTGCTTAGACCATAGGAAGTCTCTAATTAGCCATAGGTCCCCATTTCCTTGTCTTGAGTCAAGCCATGAGCGTGGTGCACAGCATTAATCGTAGTAGGTACCTTAAAGGTCATCTAGAAGATCCTCCTTCTACCAGTGCAGGAGACTCACTGCTACAGTATGTCTGATCTATGGCCATTCCAGTCTTCTTGAAAAGCTCTAACAAAGGAATCCACCACTGTCCTAGACAACTTGTTTCACTGTTGAACAATTTGTGCCATCAGGATGTTCTTCATATTACCAAAAGCCAGAGAATGTGATGCACCACACTTAATATGTTTAAAAACAGAATTTTGATTGGCTTTGAAAACTGGAACTTGATATTTTCCACCTGTTTAATCTGTGTATATTTCCAATGCCTAGCACTTTTTCTTCATTATTTTAAAGTCCACCTTTCAAATCTTTTCAGAATGCTCAAGAGGCACATGGAGTGGCTGTACCAACACCTTCAGTGCCAGAAGGCTTTGAGGACAAACCAGCTCTTGGTAAGAAGAGTTTTTAACAGACTCACTCAAGAAACCCTAGTTTTCATATGCTCAACATTCAGTAGAGCTGGTTCTGATTTTATCTCATGCTTAAATCCTAAACCTTTGTATGTCTCTTTCAACATCACTGTAACATCCTTGTAATACTAGTGCAATGGCATATTTTGTGGTTAAGGTTGGTCCATCTTTAACTTTTATTTAAAGGCTGAAGAGATCTTACGATTGAGTCATAAGGCAGCATCTGCACCTCAGGCTGCTTCGGCACAAATATGAGATGAACTATTCCAAGAACCTGTTTAAAGTAGAACAATATAGCAAAGGGCAACCTAATAGGACCACCACTCCTGAAGCAGTGCTAATACTGAGTATGTGATCACACAAGATGCAGATTGCCTATCTGACGTTCAGTCAGTGGTGCATTTAAGGTAGCACTTTGTGGTGGAGGTCCAGGACCCCACTCAGCAGAATGAACAGATGCCTCCCTCATTCCCCAGTGCAGCAGGTAATACGCATTACCATCCCTCCCTAAGACTACAGCATTGGCATAATACAGGTTATGCATCTTTGCACTTAATGTGCTATTAGCATTAGTCCTGCTGGCTAGAGATGATGGGGATTGTAGTCCAATACATCCAGAAGACACCAGTTTGAGGAAGTCTATCTTAGTTGGATCATGCCCCATGTGTTCAGTTCTGAAGAGACCAAGCTAACAATGAACATTTTCAATGT
Organism: Elgaria multicarinata webbii; assembly: GCF_023053635.1. Taxonomy (NCBI): domain Eukaryota; kingdom Metazoa; phylum Chordata; class Lepidosauria; order Squamata; family Anguidae; genus Elgaria; species Elgaria multicarinata. The sequence continues at coordinate 172,314,876 of NC_086171.1, forward strand.
GTCATCCAGTTATTCTTCCAAAATGTTGTGATCAGGTTCGATAATGCTGACATTTATTTTAAAGTATTCACCTTTTAATCATTAGTTTCTCTCTTTGTTCTAGTCTAGTTTTCTTTTTTTCTTGTTTTTGGCTGTCCTATACTTGAATCCTTTAATAAATCTACAATGAATGAACTCAAAATATTTAGCATTGCTAACAGGAAGGCTTGGCACATGCTTATGGGCAGAGATCATAAAATCTGAATCAACCTCTTCAAAAGCACGTTCAGCTAGTTTCTGCAGTGTGGCAGCCATAGCAATTATCAGACATTTTAAAAAATATTTAGTTACTTCCCTGTTAATGAGTAAGACTTGTTTGCTACAGCCCCCCCATTCATCAGGAAGCTGGAAAGTAAATTGATCTTGTTTGTCCTTTTTGTTTGATAGTGACTCTTGATCGGGTTGCAGTCTTGCAGACTCCAGTATCTGATCTTCCAATGGGAGGAACATTTCCTGGACACCAACTAGGTGGACTGGCTGCCTGTGGTTTCACATAACCACTAATAGACATAAGCATAATATTCTCATTGAGATTTCTTTGTTGATAATTACAGAAGGGCCAAAATAGATATTACACTGGCAGATCCAAGTTTTTGAGTTGGGTCTCCACTGAACGTACGGGAAGTGGTGGATTGGGAGCCATTTAAAGCCTTGGAAGGAAGGATAGGAGGAGGGACTGAACCCTTTCCCCACCTGTGCTTCGCCCCAGACAGCTGAACCGTAGCTCCACAATTCAAAGTTCCGGAGCTCCAGTAACTACGTTGTCTTCAATTAACAAATAGGAGATAATTTTAGATTCCATTTTAAATTTAAAAATAATAATTGAACTTTTTTTTTAAAAAAACTGAAAAATAATCTAAAATTATCTCCTGCATTTTTAATATAAAGGCTGCCTAATTTTTCTCTGTGGTCCCCTGGTAAAAGGAGCCCATGTGTTTTGCCCAGGATGGAAACCACTTTTGCAGCTCCAACCAGTAACCATCATATGACCTGCAGAGCCTAATTTGGATGTCTGCATCCCTTGTTCCATCTTGGGGTTCTGAAATTCAGGCACTGACTTCACCAAGTAGTCAGATTTCTTTACCTTCCCCTATTCCTCACTCCCTACCCTCAGTGCTTTTATAACATCTTGCCCAATTAATAGATCTGTGGATCTCAAAAGCTGGCATGTTTTTGTGGTCTCATGTTTGGCTTAGTAAAGGTATTACACTAATATGGGTTTCAGAGTTGGAAATAAACACTCTTCACTCAGAAAGTGGCTGGGGGAGAAGCAGTTCAGGGAGCAACGGGCTGGAGAGGAGGAAAAGATGCAGCTCTTCCCTCCCACTCTTCCTTGATGCGCTTTAAAATTACCCTCCTGCATTGTAGGAATTCTGCACTACCTGAGCTTGCATTGAGTTTTTGGCATGTCTGGGTCGCCCTGTGGGGCCAAGCTGGATGCGACTTTAGATGAATCTCTGCCTTTAATGTGCCAGGTGTTTTCAAATGCAAATAGCACCAAGTGTGTGCGTGGAGGGGGGGGGACTGCTAATTATTGAGATCACCCCAGATGTGGAGGTGGCGTTTAACCCAGGGGTGCAGAACCTCTTTCTTCCTGAGGTCCAAATCAGAGAAGCTTTGGCTCTGCCCACCATTCCGGTGGTGGGCAGAGCCAAAGGCAAAATGGGCGGGCCGGATCTACACTACAGCTTTAAAGCGCTTTATAACAGTTTTGACAACTGTATATGGAGTGTGCCCTGGGCCCCAACAGTTGTCAAAACTGTCATAAAGCACTTTAAAGCAGTAGTGTAGATCCTGTCCAAGATACCAGCATGTTTTCACTTAAACCTCTTACTGCCAGTAACTAGGCCTTGGGAGAGGCATTTCAGCCTTTCAGAATGGGGGGAAACCGGGGAACCACCAAGTGATGGGGGGCAAAGGGGACATTGCCGTCTAGGGATCCCCTGAAGGATGGATTGGGATCCCCAGCCTGAGCTTCTGCATCCCTGGTTTAACCGTTTCTTCCCCTGTTGGAATCTTGAGGAAAATCTTGAAGGTGGGCTTTGCTTCAGCTCCAATTGTCAGCCCCCCATCAACTAATGCCATTTGCATTTTTTTAATAAGCTGCACAGAGAGATGCATTTCACGTTGCATCTAGCTCAGCCCTTACTCTACAGCAACAAAAGATACAGGGCACTCCTTCAGTCATCCATTCCAGATGAGAGAGTTCCCTCCTAATGCATTAGACCACCTTCACATGCACAGGAGATTCTGATGCACATGTGAGGAAGACACACTGATCTCTGGACCGAGACAAAGAGCTTCTTCAGATGAGCGTTTTATCGCACACTGTACAAGCCACGTGGTTGCTGTTCTCTCCCTGCTCTCGCCCTCCATGTAATTGGAACTCATTACAGAAGCGGAACAGATGCAGCTTCAGAGCCAACGGTAAGGGAACACGATTTCCCTCCGTCTGAAGGAGCTCAAAGAAGTGCTGAGTATCTGCTGTATTACTGATAATGTTCTCCTTTTGCCTCCTGTTTATATGACTTGCAGAATCCAAAGAGCTTTGGAAAATTAAAGTAAGCTACTTTGTTGGGAAAATGGGCAGTGATCAAAGCTGCCATTTCCATTTAATTGTTACCAAAACTTTAGTTACCTCCACATCTTTCGTGGGGGGGAGGAGAGCAAGCAAAGGGGAGCATTATCAGTAGGCATGAAGTGGCAGAGAAGGACTTTTTTGTGGGGTGTGAGTGTGTGTTCCCCAATGCTTTATAAAAGTGCTACTCATCATGGTCTGAGGGAAAATGTTCACCTGTGCTAATGTTTACTTTTCCCATCTAAAACAACAAGAAGCCTGAACACTTTTGTGTGTGTGCTGTTTTCTCCCTAGGGCTTGGTTCTCAAATCAATGGCAATTATAGGAAGTACAATTCAGTGGTTGACCTGAGGCCAAAGGCATTTGATGAGAACTACTTGGATGATGATTATATTCCACCACCACCATCAGTTCCTCCTCCACCACCACCTTCCCTTGACCTAGCACCACCTCCGTCTTCTGTGGAACCTCCCCCTCCCCCTCCCATGCAAGCTCCTCCTCCACCACCACCAATGCCGGCTCCTCCAATTCCACCACCACTGCCAACTCCATCTCCTTCTTCTCTGGCTGCACCTCCATACTCCTATTCCAATTTGTCTTCTCCCAGCACTCCATCCCCACCAGACTTCATTCCTCCTCCTCCTCCGGCTTTTATGGGTGGTGCAGCCCCTCCCATGCCTCCATTTTCACCACCGTTTCACACTCCACCTTTCTCAAATGGTGTGTCCAAATGGAAATCTGAGACTGTTCTTAATCTGAGGCAGCCAGATAGCACCTCTCACCATCTGAACCATGTCTCTCCAACAACCCCTACTCAGAAGGTGCCACAGGTGCCACAATCCAGCCCAGATCCTCATCTCACTTTTCCCAGGACATTAAAAATACCTCCTCCTACACCTGTGAGAACATCATCTATTTCCTCGGCTGAAAAAGAATCGAGCCCAAAAGATGAGCAGCACCCTAAGATGGTTCCTCACAGCCGACCTGCCTTGCCAGCTAACTTCACTATACGGCCTGCAGCCATGGTTCACCCAGAGGGAGATGCTGGGGGGGAAACTACTTTGGAAAAGCCTTCTATATTAATCACTGAGTCTGGAAGTCCAAAGCTAACACCTAATGGCTCTTCTACCACCCCACTGAGGCATGAGGTACCACTTGCAGGAAAAACAGAGCTTCCTTCTCCGGACTGTGTATTTTCTGATGATGATGATGTTGTTGATGATGAAGATGACTGGAAGGAACGTAGCAACCTAGACAAGCTGAAGCATGAACTGTCAGCCCTGCTGTCCTCTTCATGCAGAAACGAAGATAGACAGCTAGATAGAACTGTCCTTCCCAAGACTAAGACCAGCATTAATAATAGCAACCAGGCTACTCCAGATGAATTAAAGCAAGCTAAACCTGCCACAAAAAGCTCACAGTCACCAGCAGGGACAGAGAACGAGAGGAAAGAAAAGATACCTGCTAATATACCTTCTCCAGGCAAAGCCTTCCCCAATGATGTTTTCTCCACTCCAGACAATAAAACTAGCCCCATTCAAGCAAACTGTGTTTTGAAATTCAAAGATGAGTTGGAAGCCTTGTTGTCGCCAACCAAGGATGGAGGCCCACCCTTGGCTCTTGCAAATCTGAGACATAACCCAGAACCAAAGAAACAAGTTACTCTTCAGTTTGGTGGCAGTGTGATCAATGGTGGTGAGTCCAAGCTTCCAAAACCCACAGAAAGTCAGAATAACCCGACATTGGAAGCCACAGAAAAAGAGCCCAAGACTCCCAGGGCCTCTTCTGGTCACGTGCAACCCGACAACATTTGCAAACCTCCAGTCTCTCCCCTGAAACCAAAGAGTGAACTCTTGGTTCCAGCTGCACCTTCGCCAGATTCTTCTGGGGCCGCCTCGCCTATACGAACCGCATCTCCCAGCATGGATTTTTCTCTCCTGCAATACAAGACACATCGGACAAGGTTCGGCTCCGTTGACAGCCTGGCCTCTGCAACTTCTTCCCAAACTACAGAAGATGGGCCAGTCAGCACAAATAATGAAAATGGAAGAGACACTGCTGAACGTGTGTCCACAGTGGCATCCACGCTGTCTAGGAACACAGAGACAGGGAATAGTGACGTTTTGCTTCATCCTGTTACAGGAGAAAAAGTGGAGAGAGGCTCCCCAATGGCTCTTCTCCTGGCTGCACAACAGCGGGCCCAAAGAGGCAATTGTTCTGTTTCCGCCTCCCGACAGAACAGCTATTTATCAGAGAGGCCTCAGCTCAAGTTATCAGAGAAGCTGTACAATAGCAGCCAATCAGAGACTGGCTCATCCGCCATTTTGTTCAGCGATTCCAAGCCCAACACTGTCACAGTTGTACCAAAATCCTCTCAAATGGCTCTCTCAGAAAGTAAGCAACGTAATGGAGCCAGTACATCTGACAGCAATATCTGGGGCTTGTCAGAAATAGGGCAGAGAGAGCATAAGCCACAGACATTCTCCAGTGCCTCAGAACAGTGTGGGAATGCCCCAAAACTCGAGGGGATAAACGAATCCCAAAAACTTCCCCCATTAAATAGGCATGGCCCTGCCGCTTTAGTTCAAGGCCTCCTGGAGTCCAGCCACTTGAAACAGCAAAGCTCTCCCAGCGTGCCAAGAACACCCCTATACTCTCAGACTACACCCCAAAACCACAGCATGAGTAATAATGAAGTGGAAGAGGGGTTTGATTATGAGATCATTCCTCCACCACCAGAGTTCAGCAATGATGCCAAGGAAGTCCCAGATGGTTCTTCAAAGGGGCAAGAGAATGATAAAGGCCTTAATGCCCCATGCAACCTTCGGGCCCCAGATAAGCGACTTAATTTCAATCACTCAAGCTATGACTATGGCAACAGTTATTCCCTGGCATCCAAAGCATCTCTGGAAAACAGCATGAGGCCCAGTGGATACAGTCTCCATTACCCAGGTGGGAGTTACTCCCCTAGCTACCTTAGTTGCTATTCCAGCAGCCGTCCTCTGATAAAGAAGCGCCTTTATGTGTCGGAGACCGATGGATCACATGGCAGGTCAGCCATGACCTCTCGCAGTATGAGCACACCTAACGCCTATGGCCACAATACAATAACATTCAACTCACAAGCTATGGAAGGGATGCGCCGGGTCAACTCTACTCACAGAAATATTCCCAGCAGCACACAGGGCAGAAGGGTGTCCCTGGAACTACCTGGGAAAATGGTAGTGTATAATAATGTTGCCAATGATGCCAAGTATAAAGGCCAGAATGGAGAATATTCTAACAGTTCAGCAGCTGCTGGCAGGTATGTTCCACTTGTCATAAATACAGGAGTTGTGTGAAATGAAAGCTGCAGGAAAACATTGCTGGTTAGTTGGATGCAAGCATGCAGGTGACATCATAAACTTTCTGCCGTTTCTGTCTAGTGCTGGGATTTGGCCCTACAGATGTTGTTAGACCACAATTCCCAGCATTCCTGACCATTGGCCATGATGGTGAGGGCTTATGGGAATTGGAGCCCAACAACATCTAGAGGGCCACAGGTTCCTTAGCCCTGGTCTAGTAGATGGAGGTAGTTTTCTCCTGGACAACAGTGGGAAAATCCTGGCTGGCCATTTTTATCAGAACATTCTTCTCAATATTGTGTCTACTGGTTGCAGTCCCTAATGCAACAACTAGAGACTATGTAAATACTTTTCTATTTAAAATCCACTTGCCAGTTTGACCAGATGATTTACTGCATAAAAATATTCAAAATACCTCCAACTAAGCCCGTGCTTGTTCATGTATCTAAGATCACAGTCAAAATCACCAGCTGGGGGAAAGCATCATATTAACGGATGGGATATCATTCCATTTGTCTAGCCTACCCTTCCCCAACTTGGCACCCTCCAGATGTGTTGGTCTACAATTCCCATTATCCCCTGTCAGCATGGCCAATAGCTGAGCTGATTGGGGGTGGTGGTCAGAGTTGTAGTCATCATATTTGGAGGGTACCATGTTGGTCAAAGCTGATCTGGCTATTTATTTCAAACTATAGTTGCACAGTAAACAGATGCATGTTTCACTGGCAGTTTTCACTGAACACAGTAAAACGTAGAGTGCTTCTAGACAGAGGGTTCCCAGAGCTACACATCAGAAGACATTGTGCAGCAGTTCTGTCTTTTTATCCTTACTTAATTTTTTTTATTAATTTTTTTTGCATTAGAAAAAAAAGATGGAAGAAGCAGTAGGGCCAAGAGTGGAAGACAACATTGTCTGGACCCTCTGTAAAATTCCATGAATGAGGCAGGCTTATGGCACAATAAAAGCCTAAGCACCTTTGCTTCAAGCAAACAAGCATATTCTTTGTTTTTAACATTTATTTCAAAGTGACCAAGCAACAGGGAAATTCACCATGCAGTGCAATAGTGCTGTAAGGAATTGAGCAAGGATCCAGTTCAGTCTTGGGAGGTAGTCAAGAGGCTGGCATCTTGTCAAAAAAAGATAATGATGTTGTATACTTGAAGTTCGTGCCTACTGTAACCAAAAGACATTCCATCATCAAAATTCCAGCTTACTGTTTTGGCTCTGGAAACAGTAAGTGGAAGTGATTGCTGTACAATCTTTTGTCCAGTAGAGTTCTTCCTTCCAACCATTCATTTTTCTTATGCATCCCCCACCCACCCACAGGCCCCGTCAATATATTGCATTGTATGACAAAGGATTTCCATTCATTTGATGTTTCTGTATTTCCAGCTCCCAACCCCACTTCAGACCTTCCCATGGAAGTCCACAATATAGCGGAACTGCAAATACATTCACCGTCAGGCCTGGGACAAGGCAGCCCATTTCTTATTCATCATACCAAGGAGGTCTTCGTTAATGCACTTCGACTGGAAGTTCCATCATCTCTCACGATAGCGCTGGCCAAGCCTGACACTACGCATTGTAGGCCACATCCTCTCCGCTTTGTTATGGCTCTTCCTTTTATTGCTCTTTGGGGGCTTGGAGTGGTCCCAGTATCTCCTTGTAAATAGACTGGCTGTAAGTTATTAGGGACAAGGATAAGAATGAGCCTTTTGAACCAATACCCTGCTACGAAGGGCTTCTATGCAATATGGATAACAGGGCAATATGTGCCATTAATCATTCAGCAACGTTTGCTTAACTTAAAGCATATGAGTAACTCCATAGACTTCTTTGTGTTTGGGGCTAGCTTGGCCGCTAAGTGACTACCCAGAGCAGCAGTTCATGGAAGAAATGTTACCTTTCCAGTGCCACCTTAATGAAGCTTCATCTGTCACTTGGGAACAGCAAAGAAAGATGGGTGCCTTCATCCTATAGGAGGGCAAGGGAGTGACAAGGAATCTCGGCAGCAGAAAGGGTGAGCAGAGAATCCAGGAGCCAGGATAAGATGGGTGGATGAATAGGAGTTAACACCAGCCAACCATGTGGGGCTCTGACCTGAAAGCAGAAGAGCCCGATGGGTGGAGGAAGATGGCACAGTTGTAGGGAAATGAGAAAAGGGGTTCATAAGGATAAAATATAAGTGAGGCAGTATAGATTAGGGGGACTAGGACAGGGGCTGTGGGTAGTCTAGATTAGTTTTTGTGGCACCTGTAGCTTTAACAGCTCCAGGACAAGAGGAAATTTTGTCATCACTGCGTCTCCAAGTCAGAAAAAGCCACACCTACTGGATTTCCACTCATCATGCAACTGTTAAAGGCTCAGGAACCTTGATAGAAAAGAAGTTGCAAGCCTAGAAGGGGAAGTCAGTTGCTCCTAGATCTACTGGAGGGGTGTGTGTGTGTGTGTTAGTTAAAATTTCAACTAGGGTACAAAATACTTGAGACTGAAACTTCTTCAGACAATTTTAAAGTCAATTTCGAGACTTAAGAGCATCATCAGATGGGGGGTGGGAGGAAGTAAACAGTGACCACATGGCCCATTCAGTGGGTGCTTTTATCGCACCGCTTTCCCTGCACACAGCAGAAGATTGCAGCAAGTTTCACTTCTAAAAATAAATAGGAAAGAAGGCCAGAAAGAGCGAGAGACACATGGGAGGTGGACGGCGTCATCAAAAGGACCCATGAAAACCTGTGAGTGGGCAGTAATGAGAATGCAGTAAAACACTGTTCTGATGACACTCTAAGACGTTTAGTCTTTTGCTTAACCCATCTCAAGAGACAAGAAGGAGATGACGTTCGAGATTATGGGGGATTAGTTTTAATAGTTGTGGGGGGCAATTTAACAATGCAGGTGCTGGCACCTATAAAAACGAAAGCCATGATGTATCTCAATGGGTAATTAAAATGGAAGTAATGTGGGGGGGGCTGTGTATACATGGCCAAAGCCCTGCCATGCCTGCAAATCTGAACTGCGTCAATTATACAACAAAGCCGCAGATTCGCAGCCACCGTGAGGTTTTCCTGTGTAGCTGAGCTTTGAAAAAGTCAGGGACTTACTCCAACTTTTTTGGTGGGAGCAAGGTCAGTACGGCTCTTCTGCTGTCTGACCTTGCTCTGGGCCAATCCTGGGGTGGGGGTGGGCGGTACTGTTGGAAGGCAACCGGTGATTGGTCACCAGAAATGAGGAAGAGGGCAGGGGTGTGTGGCTGTGGTACCTGAATGACCGCCCGAAACCCCACGTTCCCTCCTTGGTAAGGAAAACCGTGGGGTTTGGGGGAAAGGCGGCACCAACCGCCCAGAGAGCTCTAGCTATGGGGGCAATATATAAATGTAATAAAATAAATAAATAAACTCAGCGCCATGAAGACAGCCCCCAAGTTTAAAGGTCACCTCTGAAAATAGGATCCTTGCAATGTGATCCTAACCATGTTTATTTGGAAGTAAATCTTATTAATTCAGTGGGATTTACTTTTGAGTAGATAAGTGTAGGATTGCAACCTTAATCTACTTTGTTTGATTGTATTCCCCATATGCGAGTGCTTCCATAATGGTACTGATGTTTATCTGTATTAGTCAGCTGATCTCTTATATGTTAGCTGCCTAATTGGTAAATGTAATGTTTTTAAAAACAATTATGAGATCTTTCTGAATCTCTTATTCATAAGCTACTCCCATAGTCTATGGGAGCACTGGCTTTTAGGTCTGATTAAACAAAACAACCCTCCCAAACCATTTTTTTTCAGAAAAGCAATGATATACCTAAGAATGGTTTTTCACACTTGTAGATAACTATTGTAAAATACGCAGTCTTGCAGGGTTTACATGGCCGCAGATTCTCTTTCATATGAAATAATCTCTTGTAATCATGCAGTTTTAGTTCAAATCAAGTACATTTATTTAGGTGCTTGGTTCTTTCTGGCTCTTATGGCTGCTTCATACATAGAACCAAAGGTCGTACAGGAAAGACACCCACCCGCCCCCGGACATTTAAGAACTGTGCAAAAAAGGGGATTTTAGCAGGCACGGCTTGTCATGTTATGGAGATGCAAGTTCTTTCCTGCATTTGGGCACCCTGTTCATGCATCACATTGTTTCCTGCACTTATTTATATACATGAACACAAAAGCACGGATCCTAAGATGTTAATTTAAGGATGTTTCCCAGCCCTTAGGCCCCACTGCAGTCACCTTTGCCGCAGCCCCCAAAAGCCATTCCAGAGTGTCAGGGTGCCCTCCTAGGCAATGTACGATGGGATGCTTGGATGGGGTGTGTGCACGGAGGGGCGGAGAGAAAACATTTCTCCCATGAACTTCCTTAGGATGCAATCCTATACCCACTTACCTGGGAGTAAGCCCCATTGAACTCAATGGGATTTTCTTTCGACTTTTCATGTAAAGGATTGTGCTGTGGGTTAACTTAGAATCCAAGCCATTAAGTTTAGAAAATGACCAGACGTTGTTGGCTCTCCATTATGTACACAACTGGCTTAAGTATCTTTCAAAGGCTATAGCACACAGGGAATGTGTGGCCGTCCAGATGTTATTGGACTGCAAATCCCATCATTCCCAGCCAGCATAGCTAATGATGCAGCCCAACATCTTGAAGGCCATGCGCTCCCCTTCCCTGGATCATGTAATGTGACAATATCTCAATGCCTTACACTTGCATTCAGTGTTTGCTTGTATTGCTAGCTCTGACCAGACCGCAGTTTCCAAACAAACAAATGTTCTGTACTGGTTGCAGCTAAAGGAATATACAAATGAGATGTGGAAGTAGTTACCTGGGTAAACAAGGGGCTTGTATTCTTAGTATATGTCAAAGACTGTTAAACTCATTTCAGTTGCCAACATTTGTTAAAAAGACCACAGAAGCTAAGGTAGTATTTACATCACAAGGCAATGTAAAGACTGTAAAATAAATGTAAAAGATGTAGAGAATGCGTTGTACTATGGAAACATAAAGCACTTTGAAACAAACATCTTGAAAGTACTTTTTAATTTTCTTCCATCTGCGGTATTTCCTCTTTAGTTCATTTAATCTTTCCCAGGTGGTGTGTGTGGATGTATGGAAATAGGTAAAGGTAAATCACACTTCTAAACAAGTACCTTAAAACTAAGGATGATCCAGACTATACGCACTTCAAAAACTCATTCTTCTGCAAGTGTGTGTTTCTAAAAGCCACAGTGTGTTTCCCTGTCATTTATTATATTAACAACTCAATAATGTCTGGCTTTCTTTTTCAGACAGTTGAAAATATTTGTTAAAATGTCACAAATTCTAAAGTGCTGTTCTGTTCTGAGATAAATAATCCAAGATTGTTAGCATCTAAAATCATGTAGAAAGAAGTGCTGCATAGGAAGAACTAAGCAATACTCTGCACAAGGATACACATGCTAATCAAACTGGAATATTGGCAGCCAGTGATGTCTGGTAACTCGGATGTCAGTAACTGGTTCTGACTGAAACTCTGAGCAGATTCACTGCCCCACTGACATCAGAGCCACCAGCCTCCAGTGCTGGCAGCCAGAGCATCCGTGTTGAGCACATAGATCCATAAATTTGCAGTTCCTCCACATGCTTCTTTTGTGGTAGTCTTCAGAGAGCACAGGATCATAACAATTATTCATAAAGAACTTTGTCCGAAGAGATGGTGAACCTTATCAGTACTCCAACACAGAACCTATTGCATGAGTGGCAGTCTATTACTAACAACACGATCCTATACATGTCTCTTCATAAGTAAGTCCCGCTGGGCTTATTCTCAGATAAGTGGGTATAGGATTGCAGCTGAAATATCTGTATAAATTTGCCATACATTTGTAGCCTACATAACTGCAATAGTAAAGCAACATATGGTGCAGTTATCTTCTAACATTAATGAACAACACCAAAGAAATCAGTAACTTAACACATGCAAATCATTGACCAGGCTTGTAATAAGACTTTAGGCTTGCTGTTCTTAGCAAATATGGAAGAGCCAATGTCATTTAAAATACCTTTTGTCACATTGTTTACAGTATGTGTGTGTGAGACAAGCGGTCAGGTGAAATTTTAGCTACTGAACTTGAATTCTAAAAACAAAAAAACTACATTTTCCCCCCTTATCTGAGCTCATTTGAGTTGGACTTCGTGTATATTGTTTATTTGCATATAATTCACTTCATACAAACAAGAGAATTAGGTTGTTATGTGTAGTCTGCAGCCTTCTTCATTGCCATTCCACCGAGATCAGACCAAAATAAATAAATAAATAAACCAACATAACACAATGCCCAGTATATTGAATTATTTATGCATTCTGATATAGTGGGAATATTGGACTTAGTCAATTTTGTATATTCCACTGCCTAAAATCCATTCTTCATTTTGAAAGAAGCAATGCTGCAGGGCAATATCCAACGCTGCCGCTCCACTAACGTGATTGACATTGCCCTAAATGTAAGCAACCTCTAGCACCATGTCAATAGCGTATGCTGATGCATAGACCAGCATACGCTATTGGAGATGAATTAGAGATCACTTGTATTAGCATAATGTCAATTGCAAAAGCGGAGCAGCAGCTTTAGATACAGTCTGTAATCTTTGCAGCCATTGCAGAAAGGCTTGAATATTAAAAGGCTGTGGCAGAGGAATCAGAAACCTGGGGCCTATAAAAGGCTACCTCCATTTATACAAATCTGGTTTGCTAATGCAGATTGAAAGGTTTCTAATGACAAAAAACATTTGGAACCAGGCTAGGCAAATGACCCCTGGATTGCTTCATCAGGGATCTTAGCATGAACTTTTATTTCCCAGCATACCAGGAATTGTTGCCTGAGAACAAAAAAGGTGGGGGAGTCAGATTATCCTCCTCTACAAGTTAAAAGAACTACGTGTGTGTTTGTGTGTGTGTGTTTTTGTGTATGTGTGTGTGTGTGTGTGTGTGTGTGTGTGCGAGAGAGAGAGAGAACGAGAACAGTGTGGGGCCTAGTCATGCATTTAGTGGCCATGCTCTAGATCAGTGGTTCCCAATTAGCTAAGTACTGTGGACCCCTTGTTTTTCAAATGCCAAGCCATGGACACCCTGCTTTTGAAAATGTTATCTCTATAGTATTTACCTGTGCGAAGCAAAGGATTTTAGGTATACTAAAAACAGACCATAAAATTTGTGATATTACCATGCAAAAATGACAATGATTTAGTTAGAAATATAAAGACAAATTTAATTTTACTAATGTCTAGTTTACAATTGAACAAATTATGACATGTCTAACAGCTACAAGGTCAGTGCCAGACTATTTTGCGCCCTAGGCAGGCGCGCCGTACTGAAGCTGCCACCCAACCCCAGCGCCCGCTCCTGGCTTTGAAGCCAGGACACTGGGGTTGCGGGGTGGCCAGGGCAGCAGCTTCGGAACAGCGTACCCGGAAGCAGCTTCTGGGCGTGCCATTCGGCGCCCTCCTTTGCTTGGCGCTCTAGGCCGCCGCCTGAGCTGCCTCTATGGCAGCGCCGGCCCTGAGCAACTACTAAACCTAAATGTGATGGGAGAAATCATGCCTCTTTTTGTCCTGAACAATCCCTTCCATATCTAGTTCAATATTTCCTACTTTTAATCTCAAATCTGGATCAACGTCGAGCCAATTTCTACGCTTGTTCTTCATATAACAAAATGTCGAAAATGTTTGTTCACAAAGATATGTGGAACAAAAGGGAAGTAGATGTTTCAAAGCTTTTTCACCTAACTTCTTATAATCAGGAAAAACCTTCACCCAGAATTGGTCCAGTCTATATTCTTTGAAAAATGATTTCAGTGAACCATCACAAGTCACATCAACAAGTGCATCTTGCTCTTCCGCAGATAGGGTTGTTAGTTGTACATCACCACAGTCAAAAGGATTCTTTATCCATGAGTTTTCAGGATTAGGTGCAGGGAAGTAATCTCTGAAGCTAGTTGCTAAATCACGCAGGTGCTTTCGCGCATGACATCACCGTCGAAGCAAATGGAGCACGGGAGACAGCGTATTTACTTTTATTAAAATACGGACCTTGCAGAGCTAATATGTGAATGGTGCCACGGACCCCCTGGGTGGGTTACGCAGACCACCAATTGGGAACCACTGCTCTAGATACACCTAGTGGCCATGCTCCCCCTACTCCATATCTGCACTTTTAGACAGCATGAGAAGGGCCAGGCTCTCCCCTCTTGTAGAGCTCTACACACCTACATCGCTATGCATGTAAAGCCTCTTCACACACTGGCCAAACGTACGGCTGGCGTGGCCACCAGCTGTGACCTGGCAATTCCGTGCTTTGAGATCTTCTGGAGAAGCCCTTCTTTCAGTCCCACCAGCTTCACAGCCGCGCTTGGTGGGAACATGGGAGAGGGCCTTCTCAGTGGCTGCTCCAGTGCTTTGGAACTCTCTTCCTGGGGAAGCTAGACTGGCTCCCTCCTTGATGGGCTTTCGAAAGCAGCCTAAAACTTGTTTGTTCCAGCAGGCCTTTGGAGAATAATCTGGCCCTCCGTCTATGTTAATGACTATTTTGTTGTGTATTTTAAATGTTTTGTTTTCAAAGCATGTTTTATTCTTTGTAAGGCCGCCTTGAGGCCCAGTATTGGGCAAAAGGCGGGGGGGGGGATAAATATAATAATAATAATTCCCCTCATGCATTTTTCAATGATTGAGGTCAGCTGAGACACACACATACCACTCTAAAATTCCACACAAGGTCTAGAGTCAAAGGAACTTGGTGGCTTTTGTGTCACATCTTAGTGCAAGATTCATGTGTAATGAAATGGCATGTCTGCTGCTTCCCCTGTGGCTGTATACCACATGGCTCTAGTAGTAATAATGTCTGCAAAACGGAATCATATGAGTCAGGTGAATTTGGCCCTTCTTTACCACACCGCATCAGGATTAAGCCATACAATTTCTGGCAATGGGTATGTAACTAGAACATTTTGGCTTTCAGGCAAGGGATCCATATTAAGCCAGCCTCTGGATCCCTTGCTGTTGTCCTTCATATCAACACCAAATGCATCACCTCAACTGAAAATGCTTGCTTGATAGGGCAACATGGGCAGGAAAGCTTGTTCTGCTGCTTACCAGGACTGGTGCTATAAATAGAACACAAGTCTGTCTCCTAAGCTGCTCATGCAACTCCTTCCAGCAAGCCCTAACAGGAGAGTCTTGTGAAATGGCAAATACTGCATCAATCCACCTACAGACCCAAAACAAACCTCCGTGAGGCTTAAACGCAACCATGCTTGATTCCCTAACAGCCATCTTAAGACTGAAGTGTGTGCATGGACAGTATTTTTAAAATGGCAGCAAAGGCACCATAAGATCCTGGGGAGGCAGAATCCAGTCAAGCCAGTTTGGGAAGCAGCTTTGGGGATTCAAAGCAGAGATGCACATGAAGCTCTTTTCAGAGGCCTGGTGTCCATCACGCTGCTAAACACCATGCTCTTTGGAAAAGCACTTCTTTAAACAAATCTCAGCCACGGAGTTTTCCTCTCTTAAGCACCACAAAAGGAAGTTACTCTTAATTGCTGTGTTTAGAAGGAAAAGATGAGGCTGCTGTATTTTCTTAGCACATTTATTTTTGAGGAATGGGATGGCAGAAGATAGACAGCCTTGCCCACGAAGCACGGATGGTTAGTTTGCGTATTCTTGGAGTGACCTGCTAACCCTAACCCTAAGCACAAATCTGGCAGCTACTCCTCAACTCCCCTCCAAATATGCTACGTCACTCAATGCCTTGGAGCTGCTGTGATTCCAATGATAAGGTTGCAGCCAAACGACAATGCATTTTCTAGGAAGGGGTTAGGTTTCCCTGTGTAATTTTCCATACCCTGAGAAAGCTGGAATGTTACCATCCAAGCTAATCTTATCAACTGCTGGCTAATTGAATTAGATGTTCTAGTTTTGTCTTTTATGTATTGGTTCTCTTTTATTGTAAGTCATCTGAGAACATTCATTAATGGGCAGAGTATACATGTCGGAACAAAACTGAAATAAATTAAATTAAATATATAGCCTTCCAAGAGACACTTC
This sequence comes from Elgaria multicarinata webbii, assembly GCF_023053635.1. Lineage (NCBI taxonomy): Eukaryota > Metazoa > Chordata > Lepidosauria > Squamata > Anguidae > Elgaria > Elgaria multicarinata. The sequence continues at coordinate 172,330,914 of NC_086171.1, forward strand.
AGCCTGCAGTTTCTTTAATGGCAGCCAAGTAGCCGTGTTAGTAGCAAAGAATCTTGTGGCATTTTACAGACTGATTAGCATACAAGTCCTTACTTCTTAGAAAGAAGAGTCTGCAAGTTTTCTTTCAGCAGAATTTCTTTCAGGTGTTTGGAAACACCTGGCAGAGCCCAAGGGAAAAAAGCCATTTGCAGTCACCCATAGATTAATACAGGAGACAATCTTTTCACTGGAAGAAATTCTGCAGCCACTTCTTTCAGATTTGTAAGACTTTACAGATTGAACAAATTTATTATCGCATAAGCTTTTGGTCTATTAAGATCTATTAAGTCTGTGCAATTCCTTTACTTGTACTCATCAGTACAACAGAAAAGGCAAAGCAAGATAAATATACACATCAACACAATAGATACTTGCTAAATTTATCAAGGAGGTTAATATACTGGAGGCATCATCCCATATTTAGCTATGAAACCCTTTTAACAATAAGACTGGACAAGACGTAAGTAACATCTGCCTCCTAGTGGCAAAACAGATACACAGTACAGAAAGTATATCTAATCTAAAGTGACAGAAGGAGCAATCCTATGGCCCCTAGACTGAGTCTGAGGGGCCATAGGATATTTTGGATTCCGACATCTGAGGTTGGAGACAGCAGACCTCAGAGGGGGGAGTCAGATCTCCAACCCTCCTCTTCCCTCTCACAGCTAGCACGGGGGCGGGGAGTACCACCTGCTCTGCAAAGTTGGGAACTCGACTTCAGAGAAGGGGGCCTTTGGTGCGTGGAGAAGGGAGGCCAGGGTACAAGTTATCCTGAGACTCTCCAGCCTGCTTTCCCCCCCCACCCCCCTCTGAAGTGCCCTAGATGTATGGGAAAACGTATAGGGAAAAATGCAGGATGGAAGAACAGAGAGGCAAAAATCATTTCTGTCCCTCCTGCTGCCCTGCATTGCATGATTGGAAGCCTTCAAGTTTGGGGGCTTACAATCATCAAGGGTGCAATCCTATGCCTGTTTAGACAGAAAAAAGTCCTACAACTCCAGAATTCCCCAGCCAGCCATACCTTTTTTCCTGTCTACACATGCATAGCATTGCACCCGCAGTAATGCCCAGCTTCAAACATTTATTAGGCAAGTGCTGGTGAACCAATTTGTATGGTGGTGGAGTAGGTACTACAATCCCTCCACACCATGGAGTGACAAAGCCTCAGTGTAAAGCACCAGTTTACAAGTTCTCCTCTGCTCCCACCCCCACCGTTAAAGGGAAAATTGGGTAGGACCCAAAAGAGGTGCACCTACATCATGCACTGGGCTAAGTTAAGCGTTACGTTATTCACACTCTTTAAAAAACCACACAAAAAAGTTTGCATAAGCTGCTCCCTTGTATTTTTAAGAAAAAGCAGCTTCTGGCCCTCATTTCAGAAGGTGTTCCTGGCATAGGTTGAGGCTTCCCACCAGTTTCCTACTGAAGTTGCCCATCACTGGCTGTAGGAAACTGGGGCATGGCCCAAACACCAACAGTGTGGCCCCACAGCTTTCTTTTTCATCAGGATTAGCGTCCTATTAAAACATGTTTAAGAATCATGAGCAACATAACAGACAGGGAAGACCCATGGGCCCACTCCTTCACTTCACAGACTGGTCCAACCCGCTACTCAATACATGACCTGAAATGCAGGATGCAACCACAGCATCACCGACAGATGACGCTGCAGCGTCTGCTTAAACACCTCAAATAGAGAGACCCAAGGCTCCATATCCCAAGGCAGTCTGACCAGTCTTACAGCCCTTACCATTAGGAAGTTTTCCCTAACGTTTCACTGAAATCTACTTCTATGCAATTTCCACTCATTGGCTCTAGCCCTGCTCTCTGGCCGTTTCTGCTCCATCCATTCACGACAGCTCTTTAGAAATTTGAAGATATCTCTGCCTCCCACTCACTTCCTCTTCTTCAGGCGAAACACGCCTAGCTGTTTCAACTGTTCCTTACAGAACTTCTTTCCACAGCCCTCAGCCTCCTCTGGACACAACCTTGACACAGTCCTCCAGATGTGGCCTGACCAATGGAGAATCGAGTGCAACTATTACTTCTCATGATGTGGACATCATGTTTTTGTTTATGTGGCCTGAGAATGCATTAAGCATTATTAGCAGCTGCATCACACTGCTAGCTGACTTCAGCTTATCAGCCAAGACACCCGGGGCCCCTGGATGCTATACTCAGCATCACCACTAGTACATTAGCTTTCTCCTCTCCATTTTATCCTCATAACAACCCTGTGAGGTAGTTTAGGATGAGAGTAAATGACAGGCCCAAAAACACCTAATGAGTTTCATTGTTAAATAGAGACTAGAAGCCAGGTCTCCTGAATCCCAGTCTAACACTCTAACCACTACCTCACACTGCCTCTTAATGCAGAAAAATGCCATGGAAACAAACATGAGTGAGTCACATCCCTTCCAGGTTGTTCCGTGCTGCTCTACCAGCGAGATGTATCTGAAACCACTCTGACATCTAACTGCTGGTTCTCAGTAAGGTTTTCTTTGGGAAACCCGATGAACTTTCAATTTATCTAAAAACTTAACACATTTTACAGTGAGTTGCATACAAGTGACTAAAATCTTGAAACATCGGTGCATCCTGCAAAGCGGTAATGCTCAGATACATTTAGAACAGAAGTCAAAGCAAGCATAATAAAGACAGGATACTGCTGAATAAAATGGAGAACCACCCATTTAAATAAGAAAAGGGATTTATTTATTTATTTTAAAAACCTGCCTCCCGTTTCTGTCCGTGGTCATCTCCAGTTGTTTCGTAGGTCACAGAGGTCCTGGAGCAGTGCTGGTTGCCAACATCACATAACCACACAGGTCTGCCCTTTCTTCAGTCAAGAAGATCACGGAAGAACAAGAACCCTCCAACATTTCTACTACTAGCATTCCATGACAAAACCACAATGTCCCACAGCAGCATGCCCACAATACATCTTCTGCTCCACCATGGAATTCAGCTGCGAATACAGCGGACAAAAAATATACGTACAACAGCAAATTCACCTACCTGTCCAGAAACTGAATGGAGGATGCTACCAACAGTTGGGATTTCACACAATTACAATTAAGTTCGCAAACACCAAACTTGCCAGTTACCATATTTGCTTGAAGGACAGATAACCACATATCATGGAAAAGTGGCTTCTTGTCAGCTATCTTGTTCACTTTACCTAATGTGATGTGGGAGGGCAGGAGGTACAAAACTCTAAGCCTGGTTTATACACAGGTAGTCCTGCAGGGTTTGAGAACCACTTCACAGAGTTATCTGGCTGTGTACTGTGCCTAAATGGAGCAATCTTTTACAACAGGTGAGTGCCTTCTTCTTCTTCTTCCCACTTCTAGCTACACAGCCTAAAAGTTAAACTTTAGTGCACCCTTCCCCAAGCTGGTACTCTATGGGAATTTTAGATGTCAACTCCCATCAGCATGACCAATGGTTAGGAATGCTGGGAGTTGTGGTCCAAAACATCTGGAAGGCACCAGATTGAGGACAACTGCGCTTACAGCTTTATGCTGCAATGCTATGTACACTTTCCTGGGAGTAAGACCCATTGGCTTCAATGAGGCTTACTTCTAAGTAGACAAGCATAGGATTGCACTGTTACTGTCTTCGTCCAAACAGCCCCAAAGTTTCCTTAATCAGAGTGTCAGTTAATCCTCAAGCAATATCAATAGCAGGGGTGGGCAATTTAACATGCAATCCTATGATAGAAAGAAGTCCTACAACTCCCAGCATTCCCTAGCCAGCATGGCTGACCGGGGAATGCCAAGTTGTAGGACTTTTTTTCTGTCTGAACATGCATAGGATTGCTCCCTTATAGGCCAAAACATCTGGAGGGCCACAACTCCCATCAGCACTGGCCAGCATAGCCAATGGTGAGAAACTATAGAAGTTGTAGGCCAAAACACATGGAGGGCCAGAAATTGCCCACTCCTGTGTAGTAGTTCTTCCAAGGAATGCAAGACATTAGAAAAACAAATTATAACTTCTGAGCTTCTTGGAACTAACAAGAATATTCCTTCCTTCATATCACACATCCACTGGCCAGGTGAGGAAAAAACGCAGAAGGAAAAAAGGAAGCTTCCACCCATAACTAGGTAAAAATAATAGTGCACCTTTCTAAACTTGCCTTACCCTAAGTAGGGGCATGGACTTAGAAAGGCAGTGACTGGATTCGGAAAACACGATAACCCAAGATGGCTTAAATAACCCACTGTGGGTTATATTTAAACCATTGTGGGTTATCGTGTCATGTGGCAGGATTTTTTTAGTCCATCCCTCGCCCTGCCTCAAATTTTTTGCAGAAATTGCTGCAGTTGCAAAAAACAACAACACCCCACACCAACTATTTTGTTTGAAAACAAGGCACATATTCCCTGCACGCCAAGTTTTCAAGAAAAACTGCCACATTTTGGGGTGCCACCATGGGATACTCAGCAGCCAGGGCGGGGGCATGAGGGTTACATGCAGACCAAACGTTGTCCAACCCTGCTTTAAACAGCAAATTCTCATGCTGTGCCACGTGTCGCATTTGCAACTGCGTAGAACTGCAATCATTCTTCTTTGCTATGGGATTGGTGGGGTTGGGGTGCTGCTACCCAAGATACACAAACCCAAGGCAGCCGTGGGCACACAAAGCTAGTCAAGCACTTCTTTGGCACAGGGGCAAGACTATCTGGCATTCTATGACGGAGCTATCCAAGGAATAAAAAGAACTAGGATGCTTTTAGGAAGTTTTAACAATGTATACTATGTTTTTAATCAGTATTTTATGTATTTTTACTGGCTTTGTTCCCCACCTCGTCGGAATGGAGAGGCGGGTAAGAAATAATTTATTATTATTATCATCATCATCATCTACAGGAGACGGATGCTCCTGCCACATCATTGATGCTTCCCTGATCAGCCTCATATACAACATTTCAAACCTCTAGGAGTACAAAACCTAGCTCGTGCTGAGCGCACTGGCCGGCTGCCTTTCGACCACTGCCCCAGACAAGAAGCTGTTCTAGATGACATTATACTTCATCCTTAAGGTGGGCCAATTTAGACCACAGATGGGAAAAGGCTGGGGGACTGGCATGAGCAAGTTGAGCACCGTTCTTTCGGGCTGAATCCACAATCCCTGCTCCGTTGGCAGGATTACTTCACTCTCTGAAGCAACAACTCCAATTAAAATCTGGCCAGGTAAATCCAGAAATTACTCCAAAGTTTTATTTCACATTAAAAACAAACAAAAACACACTTCTCTACAACTTTGGAGGTTTTAAAAAGTAAAATACAACTAAAACAAAAAGAAGCCAATTCTCACATAGTTTTGTATTGTTCTGCTTCACACCATAAAACTTCTGATACCTGCAGAATCTGATTGGCTGCAACAAGCAGCTGGTATGAGGCTAGCGCTCATCTAACATGAAATTGCTACAGGGCCTTTCTTCTTGCCTGCAAAGGCCACATTCAACCCCAGGACTTGACACACACACCCCAAAAAAGGGGGGGAGAGGATGCTATTCCAGGGAGAAGGACCAAAAAGTGAACACACAAAAACTATGCAGTGATGTTGTTGTTCTTCCCAGGATGGTTATTCTGCGTTGGGATTGTGTGATGTAGAACCTGATGATCCCACCCAACTGTCGTCAGGGAGCTTTTGTTCATTGGTGACCAAGATAAGCCTTTCACAAAGTCTCGGTGGGACCGGTTTCTAAAACTGGGGAAAGCGTGAAACATTGCAGAGTTACTTGAGGAACACGCAGCCACAGCCACAAATAATAAAAAAGCTTTCCTAAGTGCTATGGTTACCTGCAAGTTGCTACAAATGGAAATGAATTGGACCCAACTGCATAATCATAACAGCCTTCCCTAACCTGGTGCCCTCCCAATGTGTTTGACTAGACCCTGGGCTCATCCCATGAAGCTGAATGGTGGGAAATTTACGACAGATAAAAGGAAGCACTTCTTGTAACAGAGTGTAGTTAAACAACGGAATTTGCTAACACAAGATGTAGCAATGGCCACCAATTTGGATGGCTTTAAAAGGGGGTTGGATAAATTCCTGGAGAAGGCTATCAAGGGCTACCAGTTCTGATGTGCTACCCTCAGTATCGGAGGCAGTATACACCAGTTGCTGGGGAACATGGGTTGGAGGGTGCTGTTGCACTTGTGGGTCCCTGGTCGACAGCTGTTTGGCCACTGGAGTAGATGGACTCTTGGTCTGATCCAGCATGTCTCTTCTTATGTTCTTAGGATTACAGCTTCCATCATGATCAATGGTCACACTGACTGGGGTAGACAGAAGTTACAGTCCAACACACCTTGAAGGGTGCCAGGTTGGCGAGAGCTGGGTTATAGGTTCAAATGGTGCTTCTTTAAAAATGTTCTAAAGCAACTTGTGGCCCTCCCCATCAGGCCCTAGCCAGCATAGCCAATGGTGGGGGATGATGGGCCTTGTAGGCCAAATCACCTGGAGGGCCACAAGTTGCCCACCTTTGCTCGAAGGGTTAGATCTTCTCTTCTGTAAACTGAAGGACCCAGAAATGATGCTCTTTTCCGAGGCAACATCGATATAAAACGCCAGCTCCCAGTTTCCCCTTCTTCCTGGCTAGAACATGGCCAACAGAGAGGAAGCAAAAATGGGCTGGAGGGAGAAGCACCAAAAGTATGTGCAAAAGGAGGGAGACGCCGGCTCTGGTGCTGGTGAGAAGATTCTTTATTTTTTATTTTTCTTGTTAAAAAGGTTTTTTTAAAAAACTTCACAAATAGCCCAATGTTTCAGATGGTGACAATCCTTCTTCCGGGGCTGTTTAGAAAAGTTGGCTGATAAGCGTCCACAGTGAAGTATTCTGCCACAAAACTATGCTGGCGATTTCTTTCAAGGGAGTTGCATCTCCAAGCTGCAATGTGGCAGAATACTTCACTGTGGACGCTTATCAGCCAACTTTTCTAAACAGCCCCAGAAGGAGGATTGTCACCATCCGAAAGGGAGAGGAAAGTCAATGTGTAGGGAGCACATACCGACTGCTTCCCTACGTATTGCCTCCAAAGCTTACAGCAGAAAAGAATCTGCAAGGCAGAGAAGGACAGAATTCTTGCCTCATCCACTTGCTCCGCAGTCCACGATTCAGGCTGCCTTCGCTGAGAAAGACGGGATCTAGCTAAGTAGGCCGAGCCCAGATCCATCATTGCATGGCACCACTGGCCTGCATGACAGACTGCAAGGCACGGCAAAAGCGAGGAAAGCTCTCATTTCACATCAGCTCCCTCTCTTGCAACCCAAACTTAACCCCGTTAATCAATTCTCATGGGAGTTTGACCCATCACAACATTTACATCCAACCCTATCAAGGCAACTACCCGATGTGAAGAGAAGGAGCTCTCCCTGCAGCAAGCCCATCATCAAAGCTGCCCTCACTGGCCACAGCGAGGGGCTGGGCATTGTGAATCAGGCATGCCCCGATCCTCTCCTCATCCTGTAGCCATAAGAACGTAAGAAGGGCCTCGATGTTGGATCAGTCCAAAGCTCCATCCAGTCCAGCAGCGTGTACACCCAGAGGCCAACCAGCTGCCTGTGGCAGGCCCACAAACAGCTTCCCTCTTCTGTGCCCCAGCAACAGCGCCTTCGATTACAGGATTGAGGAATGGTCTTAGTTTGGATTTGTCTAAGCCAGGGGTGCAGAACCTCAGGCCTGGGGGGCCAAATCCAGCCCTCTTGGGTTCTCCAGTTGGCCCCACCCTCTTTCCCCCAACCACTGATGGTTGGGTAGGTTCCTAGCTTGGTGAAGTTTCTCCCCCCTTTCTGAAAGGTTGAAATGCCTCTCCAAAGGCTTACTGGCAGCAAGTACTGCAAACTGAAACACACGATTATTTGGGGTGGGGTACCCCCCCCCCCCCGCCCTGTTTGCCTTTGGCCCCACCCACCACTGACATACCCCTCCCTCCAAGCTTCTCTGAAACGGCATTTGGCTCTCACCCCACCCCACCCCAGCTTATGCAGCTCTCGTGCGGAGTCTGCCGAGATGGCAGCCGGCTTGAAGCCCTAACTGCGCTCAGGAGAAGGACACGGAGAGGAAAACAGGTGGGGATCCAAGAGACTCTTTGGCACTCACACTTCTGAAAAGCTGGAGTCAAGAACAACTACTGAGCAGTCTTCGCTGATGGAAGCCAGCAAGGGGGAGCTGAAGAAGAAAGAAAAACGGACGTTAATGCATGTGGCGTGTTTAGCTTCAACAGGCCACACAAAGACAAATGCGCTAGAAGTTCTGACATTTCTCCCTGACCCAGAGGTTGGTTAAAAAAAAGAAAAAAAGCAATGTATCTAGGGCTTTACAAAGAAGCATAAGCAAAAGTGACACGTCACTACACAGTGAGGCTTACAAGCCCAGTTCTGGAAATGGGGAAGAGAAAAGAAGCAAGGCCCTTTGTACAGGGATTCCCCCTTCCACTGACTGACTATGCAGCTTGAGTTAGAATACCTCCCAAGCCCTCCATGCTGCTTTGACCCACCCTATCCAATCTCCCACCCTGGCGTCACCCCTTACCAGTTGGATCCTTGCCAATATTTTTCCCAGAGTAAAAGAATATTTTCCCACCCCCAAAACATATCAAAAGTGCAAGAGGGTGGAAACACATTTGCAGGGCAGAACATGGTTTGGCTCAGCAAATAATTTAGATTATTTTCAGCGGAGAAGCACCTAAAAACCTTTAAATGTATGTACCTGGCCCGGCTGAGGAACAAGAGTCTAATACAGGAATATTAGAACTACTGACCAATGAGACCACATTATGCCAGTCCTTTTCCAGCTTCATTGGCTGCCAGTCCAGGTCCAATTCAGTGCTGGTATTAACATTCAAAGCCCTAAACGGCTTGGGGCCAGGCTATCTGAAGGAACGCCTCCTCCCATATGTACCTGCTCGGACCCTAAGGCCATCCTCAGGGGTCCTTCTCCGCGAGCCCCTGCCAAAGGAAGTGAGGCAGGTGGCTACCAGGAGGAGGGCCTTCTCTGCTGTGGAATGAGCTCCCTAAGGAGGTTCGCTTGGCACCTACATTATATGCTTTTAGACGCCAGGTGAAGACCTTTTTATTTTCCCAGCATTTTAACAGTCTATAAATAAATTTTAACTTGGTGTTTAAAATTTGTAATTTTGCATTGCTGCTGTTTTTATCTGGTTGAGCTTTTATATTGTATTTTATATTATGGTTTTATACTGTTGTTTTATACTTTGAATGTTTTTAATTTTTGTGAACCGCCCAGAGAGCTCCGGCTATTGGGCGGTATAGAAATGTAATAAATAAATAAATAAAATAAATAAATTACTTCACTTCAAAACATGGTAAGCCACCCCCGCTGTGTTTGGGGGCCCTCCTGCTCATGCCACTGAGTGGGACCCTGGGATTCTGCCCCAAAGCCCTGCCCTGACGTACTCTTCTATAATACGGAAGAGGGTGTGCATCCACAAATACATACTGGCCAACCCCAACTGATATGATGGACCATACCTATGTGCAGAAAAAGCAAAGCCCGTGATGCTTCGGGAGTGCACAGGTGAGCTGAGGGCAGACTCTGCATTCTTTGTGTCCACAAGAAAAACCGTTCCGCTTTCATCGCCTTCAAAATAGCAACAGAGAGGAATGTTATCACTAAGTCTGTTAGAGAGATAAGAGTATTTTCTTGCCACGCTGAGACAGCAAGAAGAAACGCTCCTTACCCAATACAAAAGTGTCACTTCGATGTGGATGCCACATCAATGAGGTAGGAAGATGACTAGAGGCATTGCAGGCTGCATGGAGATGGAGAGAGAAAAGAAGAACTGCAGTCAGTTTAAAAGGTCTTTCTGCTTTTATTCCCTAGAGTAGCAAACTGACTGTTGGCTTATATTTAAAAAGAAACCTGAAACCTGCACCCAACACATGCAGGAAGCTTGCTATATATGGAATTCTGCAATATTCTCAAATCTTCAAAGCTACAGTTATTGTATTCAAAACTTTGTCCATCTACTTGTATATGATGGAGAAGGGACTGGAATTCTTTGTCCAGTACAAATACATTTGGGGAAGACCTGCTGATAGGATTTTGTATCTGTTGATTTTACTTTTCAATGGCCAAAGCCTCAGGAGGACGTGGAGGAAGAGAAAGTCCTTGTGTCAGGAAGGAGTTACTTAAGATGCCTTTTATTATTTGTTGAGGCTCAACTGCCTTGAGCTCAGGGAGGAGCTGTGTGCCTACTTTGGTACCTCGGATTTTATATCCAAGGACCAGTTTACCAGAAGATGCTTTGTTACAATGCATCTGAATGCTGTATGCAGTTCTTTTAAAAAAAAAGACAACCATGTTTAAGAGAGAGAAATTGAGCTGGGGAATTGGATCTGCTCACGGGCTCAGAGATGGAAGTGAGGCAACTATGCTGGAAGCTACTGTGATATGCTAGTTAGCTGGTTTCCAAAAGTGCTGGTAAACCAATAGTGTCCCCACTGGATTAAGTCGTGCATCCAGCTCATGCATTCCCATCCCCCTTCTCGTGCACAAACCCATCCTGGCACCCAGCCACCCGGTTTGCCTTAAACTGTGGTTTAGCATTACGTGTGCATTGCCACAAGTGATGGCTATTGCCAAGCGTGAAAGCGCCAAACCACGATCATTTGCAAACCATGAATTTGAGCAACGCTGCTCAGCTTTAACCATAGCTAGCACCATTCTGAATAGATGTAACACTAAATGCTGGTTTCAGGAAACCATGAAAGGGAAGGCAGAAATTATGCACGGAATGGGAAGAAGCATGCACATGCTCAGGACATTCCCGATCGCCAGCTGGAGTTGAGGAACGTTATGCGCCAACAGGATCTGGTTGGGTTGCAGGTCTCTAGAATGCACGGCTATACGAACTGGCTCTGGGGGAGGCAGCCTGGCTGACCTTCACACTCAGGAACTATGAGAACTCCCGGTGGAATTGTTTTAGTATCAATTATTGATGCTTCATTCTTTGAAGTTGTTAAGGGGCTCCCAGGTTGTGCAATGTGGAATTTCAGTTGAGCAACAATAATTTTGTTTCAAAGTTGTTTCTACTTAACCCCATGGGAAACCCTAATAAATAATCTGGCACCAAAAGACTTACCAATCCGAGTTGCTGGTTTTGGGGATCTGGTATCCCAGAGTAAAATTCTGCCATCCTAAAAAAAAAGTATTAAAATATAGGATAATTTTTTTTAAAGTGGATTACTGCTGTCAAAACAGGTATTTGCAAATAACTATGTCATCCTTTCCAGTTTTGCCAGCTTTCTTCCTCTCTTCCCTGATATACTACCTGTTCAGACAACACGCTTAGCCATGGTTAGGCAGCTAACTCTTTTGCAGCAAGGGGTTATTGAGCATGTTTAAACCGTGATTATGCAGTCACCATAGTTAGGAATGGTTCATATGACACGCTGAGCCATAATGTTTAGCTCAAAATGTTTAACCACTGAACAGAGTCAATACGAGATATCTAAATCACATTGTCTTTAGGATGTATAGGCTAAATCTGAATCTACAAAGATTCAGAAACAAGAAGTTGGCTTTACCTCAGCGCAGGACAGGAACACTGTCTCCTTTCCGGGGCAGGAGTTCACACATGTCACTTGACCGGAATGAGCTGGCCAAAATTAAACAAAAAAGAGCACAATGTACCACATTAATATGGGCTTGTTTAGATGCACTCTGGGCAGAAGAAAGTATCAATACACATGTATGGGACAAAAAGGGCCTTGTAGGAAAGAAAAAATAGTACGGGACTGCTAGCTAGTATGTAAAAGGAAGAGGCCACACTTTCATTGCTTCAGGAATGTGATTCTTGTGAATTCAGATGCAGGCAAACTAATGTGTGGATGGGATCCACTGGGTTTCATATTTCTTTGAATACTGTGAAAATACTCAAAAAGCATCGCAATACATTTAAAGGTGCCTATTTTTAGATGAAATTTGTTTAGAAATAAGTACTTTGGGAGAAAATACCTTTAGAAATACCTGTTTAATTTTTTGTGCAGACTAAAAAAATGGAGATTCATGTGGGAATGGGACAGAAAAGACTTAGGAGCGAACGCATAGAAAAGCAACACAGAATGGAAATTAATTGATTTGGCCTAGTCACAATTAACATCACTTTGTTTCCAAAGCAACAGCCCTCAAGAGATTTCTAAAGAAAGAGGGTCAAGAGGGCCAGAAGCCACTTAACCTGGAACGTAAACAGCTTGTATGTAGGAATGAAGTGCAAAGCTAATTCTAAAAAAAGTGAGACATTGGCTTTACTTTAGCATGAAACCTCATATGTCAAGTATATTTTGGGGGAGTTATTGTTGTGGGCCAAATTAGGCATGAGCTTGTGGTCCTGCAAGTACAGCCACCTCATGATTCCCATCATTGGAGAGATCTCTCCCACACTTCTCCCTAACGCAGACTGCTTGAAATTTAAGCCGTGGGGATGAGAATATCTTTAGTCAATTTGAGCTGATGACTTGGTCCACACGTAACGATAACCCCTAGCTTTAAAAATTGATGGGTTGTCATGCACGGGCAGGGGATGAAGGGTGCCCACTTGCAGCATGCCTGCCTCTTCCGCTTTTACCCCACAATCTACGATCGCCCGTGAACAACCCAGCGGTCCAGCACTGGACATCACGAAGGAGCCAAAGGGGCAGGCGTGCTGCAGGCAGGGCGAACAGGCCCACCATAACAAGCGTAAGGAGCCAAATGAAATAACTCTTCTTTCTCCAACTTTATAATGGCAACTGATCCCAAAGAGATCAATGGCTAAAATTTGTGTAAAGTCCTTCCACACAAATGGTTTGTCATTTTATTAGGACAAATGCTATCTGCTAAAAACCTGTTTGCAATAACTAGTGTATCTTTAAATCAGAAAAAGATCATATTTTACTTTTACACTTCTCCCTTCCTGCTACTGCTATTTTCCTTCAGCTAGCACCCAACTGTTTTGCAATGAGTTTTGCACCCTGAGAGTTTAGAATCATGCACACGGAAGCATCACACTGCCTTTTGTCGCCTGATCACACTGAACAGAATATTCAACCTGGCTGGGACACACAGAGGTCACACTGCTTCCTTCAACAATATCAGGGCAGTATGCTGCTGTATGTCAGTTGCTGGGAACATTTGCAGGAAGTTGATGTTGCACTTATGTCCTGGTCGTGGGTTTCCCACAGGTGTCTTGTTGGCCACTGCATGAAAAGAATACTGGACTAGACAGGCCTTTGGTCTGATTCAACAGGGCTTTTATGTTCTTAGACCTTTAGCTGGCCTGTCCATACCAAGTGCAAAGGTGAGCAAGAAGGCCCAGCAAGTCACTGCACAGGCTGGTAGGATATGGCCTTCATTCCTGCCCTAGATGCTTTTAGTCCAGAGACAACAGAACAAACTTCCTCAAGCTGGTTTCCTCCAGATGCTTTGAACTACAACCCCTAGCATTCCAGACCCTTGCTATGCTGGCAGGGGCAAATGGAAGTTGAAGCCTAAAACTTCTGGAGGGCACCATGTTGAAGGAGGTTGCAACAGAATCACAACCAAAATTGTGATTCTTAGGCTTATTCAGAAGCCTAAGAACAAAGGCACATTAAAGTTCTGCCAAGGCAGGTTCTATTTTACTGAGAATAGACAAGGTTGAAGGCATGACACAATGCAGGATTGAACATGGAAAGACAAGCAAGGAAGGCAATGAGCAAAAAGACCCTTGTTCATCTCACTACTCAGTCATGAAGCTCACTGGATTTCCTTGGGTCAGACTCTCTCTCCCTTTCTAGCTCCTCCTACAGTGTTCTTGAAGGCACAAACCTGCACATGTTTAGACAGAAAGAAATCCTACAACTCCCAGAATTCCCCAGCCAGCCGTAGGACTTTTTTCTGTCTAAACATTTGCAGAATTGCGTCCTAAGGGAATAAAGTTGGGGGTGGATGATGTGCCACTCTAACCTACTTGAGAAGAAGGGCAGGATAAAGTCATTAAAAAAATATGAGCATCAATCAAGCACAGCACTCACCTCTGTAGGTGTTGAGCACCGTTTGTTGAGGGATGTCCCAGATCTTCACACTAGACATAAAATCCAGATTAAGTTTAAGAAGAATGGATACGTTTACTTAAAGCAGAAAAGCAGCACCACAAAGGGGTCACCTGAAGTCTTTGCTGCCGCTGACGGCCTGTGTGCTGTTGGCGAGGACACTCACTGTGGTCACAATGTTGTCATGCTCGTACTTACAGAATTTGTTCACGATCAGAGTCTCGTTCTCGTCCAGCTCCCAAAGTTCCAGAGCGCCTGGGTTAGATAGGGAACAAACTCAGCAGAGGAATTCCTCTGAACCACCTCCCCCACTACATACATGAAGACATAATTACTTAATGTTGTAGCTAAACATAAAGATTCTCTCTCTAAGTCACAAAGAAGATCACATCCATGTCCCAAATATATTGTGTGCCAAAGCAGGTAGCATTAAAATGTCACCTTTTGGAAGTAAACACGTATGGTTGGATCCCAAGGTGCCTCTCCATGAGCAAAAACAGCTTGGGTCCAGCAGAGGCTTCAACTCACAGAAAACTTTGTTGGAGAAGAGAAAACTTTTGATGCAGCAACACACCACCTCCCACGCTATTCCAGACACCCACCCACCCCAAGAAATTTTCAGGAAGCTGGCAAAGAATTGCCTCCCCTCCTTTCATCGGCAGGTACCAGGAGTGCCCGTTCCACGAATGGAACCCCACTTATGAGATCTCAGGATCACAACCAGATTTCATAATGCTTTACAATATGCATTTTGTCCTGCAGGCTTAGGTTGCAGGTCTTCAAAGAGCTCATGTCACATTATTTCATTTTTGCAAAAGTAAGGATTTGAGAAAAATCCTGGGATTTCCAGGTGAAAGGTCCTTACATGCTCTTAAAAGCAGCCCATCATGCAACTTTAAGAAGCACAGAGAAACCCAGGAAAAGAGAGACAAAGAAACTTATCCAACATCATAGTGGACTCTATGGCTGTGTTCGCCTATAATGCGAAGTCGTGAATTATTGTTATGTGCAAAAGTGTGAAGGGCTTGTGCAAGTACTGCATTCCCCTTCCCCTCTCTTTCTGTGCTTTTGGAAATAGGAATAAACCAGGATTCTATTTTACTTTAGCAAACTCCTGGCTTGTCCTTTATTTTAAACCAAGGGAACGTGGTTTGAAACAAATTCTCGTTTGCTAAACAAGCTGGCTAAATGACCTTTGGTATCCTTTCTGCTCACGCATGGAACACAAAACCCCAGTTTAGTGTTATGTGCAAACCCTCCTTATGGCAGAAATAAGCAAGCCATTGAGACCTTAAAGGCACTGACTGGATCCAACCGGCCTTCCTCGCGACCAATTCAGAACAGTCATGATTTTAGACATTAAAAGAACAACAGTAGGTGTTTGGGATGCTTTTAGGCCAGATCCTCCCAAGAAACTTACAAACATAGCAAGGATGAGACATGCTCAGCAAAAGGAGAATCGTCATTGGTCACTATATACCAATATCCATTTGTTTATTTTGCCTACATGAATGCATACTTATAGTTATGGGACAGCCACTAGAGATGGCTGTTTTTAATGTAGCCTATATCCAGATACCCAGTAAGGACAGCGTGTATAAAGATGACTCAGCTATTCTCCCCATGGTTTTGCACGTTTCCTTCTACCACCCCCCATACTGGTTCCCTTAATGAACAAAACACTCTCCCTCTTGCTTCCAACCTGCACAGGTATTACGTGGAATACCTCGGGTAGCCATATCCCAGAGTTCCTTTGAAATGTGGGAAGCGCGAGGTGGTGGCAAGATGCAATGTCATCAACAGGGCTACAATTTGCCCAAGTAGGCACAGGAACATTCAGCTGAATCATATTCTAGGTACCAGAAAAGGAAGAAGAGACAAGCTACCTTTCAGTTTCATAGAATCATAGAATAGCAGAGTTGGAAGGGGCCTACAAGGCCATCGAGTCCAACCCCCTGCTCAATGCATGAATCCACCCTAAAGCATCCCTGACAGATGCTTGTCCAGCTGCCTCTTGAAGGCCTCTAGTGTGGGAGCGCCCACAACCTCCCTAGGTAACTGATTCCACCGTCGTACTGCTCTAACAGTTAGGAAGTTTTTCCTGATGTCCAGCCGGAATCTGGCTTCCTTTAACTTGAGCCCGTTATTCCGTGTCCTGCACTCTGGGAGGATCGAGAAGAGATCCTGGCCCTCCTCTGTGTGACAACCTTTTAAGTATTTGAAGAGTGCTATCATGTCTCCCCTCAATCTTCTCTTCAACAGTAGCTTGTCTCTTTGGCATTGAGAACTGCTCTAAGGATGAAAGAAAGCAAAGCTCCTTGCATGCATATCTCGTCACAGGATCCTTGCCATTATGTATAACACACACAGAGATTTCAGGGGAAAGATTTCCCCAGGGCTCACCTGAATCGGAAGCTATCAGGATGCCTTTATCTGCCACCCATTTCAGATCTGATATTCCTGCTTCAGTTTGAACTCCCGCAGAGCAAAAGCCTTCATTAGGAGCTTTGGATGGATCCTTGAACACCCAAATGGAACCCACCCAGCAACGTCCGCTCAAGCTGGATGCTCCCAGGAGCAAGGAACCATCTGGGAAATAGAGTTAAACAGAGTTAGGTGTAAATATTTCATTTCAAGTGTGTGGATTTTCTACACCTAACAGAAAGAGAAACATTATTGCTAATCATTTATTTAATGCCAAAGTTGATCTGGGTACAGTTTCACAATACCTAAACAACACAATTCCCTTGCAGACGACTCACAATTTACATCGGATTCAAAAGACAGGCAAGGCTAAAACAACTGAAGATCTACTTGCGGATCATTCTAGACTGTTAAAACCTTTATCCTTTATGGAACAATGTCCCAATAATAGAACATATTTATCCACAACGCATCCAGAGATTGATGTGGCTGAGCCAAAATCCTACATGAAAGTAGATGATGTACTACCATTTTTTAAAAAGAAAACTCTATAGATGAATTTACTACAGTTGGTGTTTTTGAGAATAGGAACACATTGGAATTCAAATGGAAGAAGAAAGCTATATAGACAATAACAGAAGAGAGGAAGGTGTATGTTTCTGTGCACATACACACAAACAGAAGTGCCCTGAGTATGGCCAGAGAATTTCTACAATACAGCTCTGCACATATAGAGGAAAGGGATAGATTTCATCTACCAGAGAAGCTTGAATTTCAACACTGCTCTGCTTCAGAAATGATGCACGAGTTGCTGGGGAACATGGGTGGGAGAGTGCAGTTGGACCATGTCCTACTTTGTTGGTCCCTGGTTGGCCACTGTGTGAACAGAGTCCTGGACTAGATGGACCCTTGGTCTGATCCAGCATCAGGGCACTTCTTATGTTCTTATGAATGTTTTGGGATACAACTGCAGAAATGCTCTGAAGTGTGGTGGCTCCAGCCACAGAGAAGACACTCTAAAGCATCCTTCTCCAACCTTGTTCCTCTCACATTCTGTTTGCTACATCTCCCATCATCCCTGTCCATTTGGCCAGCTGGCTGGGACGATGGGAGTTGTAGGAACAACATTGGTCAGGAGGGACCCAGGCTGAGGAAAGCTGGCCTAAAGCAAGCCTTTCAGCATTTCTTAAAAACACAGAACGTTAAAACAGCAACAGAGAAACCCTAAGTACCTTAACTCAGAAGGAAGCCCCACTGCATTCAATGGGATCTCCTCCCCAATAAACATATTTAGCATCGCACCGTTACAGACATGCGGGCTTGTTTTAAGGATTTTTTAAAAAAAGAACAGGAGTTTTGGCGAATGCTCAGCAGGGGATGCAGAGATTTCGACCGGGTGGGCGCTGTGAATAACACTACACTGCAGTTGGCAAAAAGTAAAAAGAGGGAAAGAGACTCTTCCAGAGTTCGCTCTGCTGCCCATCAATCAAGGGGACGCGCGGGAATTGAGCCAGGGATGTCCCGGATGGGGGGCAGCGGGCAACGCAACCCCCCCTTCTGAAATGGTGGCGGGGCAGGCGCAAAGCCAGCCATTGCAGGCGGGCGTACGCCGGCTGGAAGCATCCAGGCTCGCATGCCGGGCGGCGGGGGCAGCTCAGGACGAGCGAGGTCCTCCAAGCGCAGGCTATGGGGAGGAAGGGCGCCGGGGGAGGTACCTGCCCGGTAGTGGGCCCCGTCCAGGTGCCGCTCCATGCAGGCGGGCGCGTTGGGCGGGATGCTCCATTCGGACCCGGCTTCCCCATCGTCCGGCTCCCCGGCGCTGGGCTTCGTGTCTGCCATGGCTGGAGCGGCGCGAGACAAACTCCGAGCGCGCCCACGTGCTCCCAGGACACCCCTGTTCCGCCTCCCACGGCTCTCGCCGCCCCTCTTCTCGCGAGAACGGCCAACGCGTAGCTCCTTCTCCCCACCCACCACGCTGTTCTCGCGATCTTTTCCATAGAACGAGCCCGTCAAAAGTGATGGAGCAGCCTTTCCGCAGCCTGGGCCGCTCCGGATGTGTGGGACGACGGTGCTGTTTTAGAGCCAAAAGGCGGCATGGAAATGTCGTAGAAACGAGTAACAGCACAATCCTGTGCAAATTTAGACAGAAGCAGGCCCTACATTCCCCAGCCAGCACAGCTGGGAGCTGTTGGGCTTTTGCCTTTTTTTTTGTGGTCTAAGCATGCCTAGGATTAAGCCCTAAATAAATAAAAATGCATTGCTGAAGCCTGAGCCCTCTCAGCTACAGCCTGGAATACGGGTTGAATTGCGATGGACCACACTGGAGGGCTGATGTTAGGCACTATCGGTCAGACATAAGGTCCCCGCCCCCAGCCTGCAATAATAATTATGGGATGCATTTACACGACATATATGTAGCCTTAAAAAAACACAACTCGTCCCCACCCCCCATTCAAACTAAGCCTTGAGTTAGAAAGAGCCCCTGACTTTGTTACTCCCTTCGTGGGGAGGGTGATGCCCCATCACACCTTTGCTAAAAACGTGACGTTCTCCATTGTTTCCTCTGGGCAGTTATCAATTTTATCCCTGAGCGGAGAGGAAGAAGCCGCGTCCAGAGTAACCAGGGAGCCCCGTGCAGAAACAATGGGATCCTCTAGCTGAGCCAGGAGAGGCGGGTGGCTCCGATTTCGGTAGGGCTATGAATCCATTTAGTCAGAACCAGCCAGAACTCTAAAGGAGCCATCCAAAGCTCTGATTCTATTTTGGGGACAGGGTTAAGCACCTTGGATACCTCCTCTAGAGTTCTGGCTGGTTTTGACTGCAATCCAGAATGGATTCACAGCCCCACCGAAATCGGAGCCGCCAGCCTTCACTGATATGAGTCTGTCTCGGTCCTTCAGATGCTCGAAGAGCGGTAGCCGATGCCATAATACCAAGGGTAGCATCCAAGTGTTAATCCTACATCGAACAGACCCCATTGAAATGAATGGGATTAAAATTCAATGGGTCTACTTTACGTAGGATTAACTATTGGATTGTAGCCCTGGCCTAAAAAGCCCATCGCGTCGGCACCGTCGTTTGCAGAGCTAAAGCGCCGCCCCTTCGGTAGCCACAGAGAGAGCGTTGTGGCCCTTGGTGGAGTTCCCATCCGGCTGGGTGGCACTCTTCACCTGCATAGTTCTATGTTCCTCTTCCGCCTGCGGTGACTTTCGCGAGCTTTAGAACGCTGTCCTCGTTCTCGCGAGACTTCTTTTACGGAGGCTGCCATCTTAGTGTTGCTGCCGGGGGTCACAGGGACGGAGAGGGCAGCGTTGTCTACGGCGTGATGCTGTCCCGTTTGGCTTTACGCGCCCTGGGTAAGCGGGGGCGGTAGGGTGTGGGGTGTGTGGGAAGGGGGAGCTGAGTGGGTTGGATTCTGGCCGGGCTGTGACTCGCTGTTCTTACCTCCTGCAGCCCCGGCTGGCCTGAAGAGCTTGGCGCCGTCTCTGTCGGTGGGGTGAGTACCGGTGTGGAAAGAGCCCCGCGTCCTTGTGAGGAGCAAGTGTTGTATCAAATGCTACGCCTCCTTAAAGTAGACCCCTTGAAATGGGTGAGACTCTCCTAAGTCCCATTCATTTCAATAGGTCTACCCCATGTAGGGCTAACATTGAAGACAACCCTAAAGCAGGAATTGCTCTTTGGGTATGTTTAAAAACAAACAAACATTGTTTAGTTTAGAAATATTTCAAATATAAGTTAGGCCAACACAGTTACAGTAAAATCAACTGCCAAACAAAACGTTAAGACAGGTGTTACAAATCAACAAGTGCTAAATGTTAAGCATCATTTTGTTTGTTTTTCCTGGTAGTCCCTCTCTGTAATGAGGGAATGGAATTGGGCACCCTGGTTTTCTAGAGAGGTAGGTGGTATTGTTCCTTGACAGTTTCATTGGTATTCATGGTTGCAAGACATGCAGGTATCCAGCAAGTTAAACTTTCTCCTACGACTGTATCGCTCTGCCTGGGGGAGAATACGACTGTTGACTTTCTGATTGTGCTTGGATGTTGTGGGTATCGGAGCTCTGTTGGGGGAAAGGGTATTGAAGAGCTATTCTTCCAACTATTCTTCATGGATGATGGATGCGGCTAAAGCAGGGTAGGTTGAAGAGAACTCTGCTCGATGTCTTAAAGGTTTGGTCAGCAGCTAGTGTTGCCAGGGGAATGCTTCAAGAAGGCAGTGAAGTGTCAAGATCCACCGTCTCCATATGTATGGAGTAATGTCTATAAGGCAGAAAGCCTAGCTGCACTCTGCAAAGCCTACCTTGTAACACCTTATTTTGTATAAGCAAGACTTGCCTGTGTGAAGCAGGCAGTGGGTCAACAAATTTTGCTTTGGCTTATTAGCCAAGCATGTTATTGCTATTGCCCCTGACCCTTGTTTTCCAGTGGCATATTGAGAGAACTCATAGAAGAGAGGGGTGTTTGTTTTTGTGCTGTGCTTATGGTTAGTTTTTCCCAGGAAGCAGCAGTAAGATTTTCTTTTCTGAGGCTTCATCGTGGGATATCCCATTGTGAAGGGAAAGAAATTACCCCTTCTTTCTCTCAAACAAGCGGGGTGGGGGGGGGTGGGAAGGGATGTAAGGGTTTTTCACTCTTCCATTGGGCTTTTGGAGGCAGCAGCAACAATACACTGCTGGTACTTTCTATAAAAGCACAGCTTATGGGATGGAAGCCACCTCCCACTTCTCTATGCAGAGGAAGCAAGTTGGTGGTGGTTTGGAGACATTACTATGCACCTCACTGCTTCTACCTTGGAAAAGGTAGGAAAAGAAACTAGCAGGTTTCCCCTCAGGAAACAACAGGCTATTTGCAGGAGAAGAGAGTACTTTTCCTTTCTTCTCTGGGAGGAAAGGAAAGAAGTTTCTCCACAAGTAGGATTTTTAGTGGAAGAAAGTTCAGCAGCACTCACCATTTGCGGGAGAGATGCTTGTCTATGGCGAGGAGTTATTAAAATCTGGCAGCAGGATTTCTGCTTCATTCTTGTCATGCTGAAGCTCTCTTCCACTGTATCACAAGTTGCTTCTTAACTCTGAAGAGGTTTTGCAGCAGCAGATTGTGCAACAGTGGGTCTGTTCAGACAACACACTAAGCCATGGTTAGGCCACTAACCCGTTTGCAACAAATGGTTAGTGAGTGTGTTTAAATTGTGGTTATGTAGCCACAATGGTTAGGAATAGTTCACATGACATACCAAGTCGTGGTTCACGCAACACGCTAAGCCATAATATTTAGCTCAAAATGCATAACCACCATGGCTTAGCATGTCATCTGAACAGGAACAGTATGATGAATGTATGGCACTCTTCCCCAAACTACTCTGTACTTGAATACAAAATCCTAACATTCAGGGAACAGTATGGGGCAAATGTACATGCTTCTTCATGTTGAAAATGGTTTCTGTGTGATATCATGTCAGTCCTTGTTTTAAAGTCTCTCCAGTCTCTTTGTGATTGCTTTTCCTCTCCTAGAAAGGTTGGTTTGCCATTGTTTTAAGTTATGCTTAGCTAACTTGAAAGAATAGACTTAAGAGGCCGATTTCTTGCTTTTTGCAGACAGTGATCTATTAGGCTGTAGGATTTTGGAGATCACGTAGGCTTCACGAAGTACTGCAGCTTGCACATTTTCAGTTGAGGCACTGACACTCTGAAGTGCTCACCCTAGAGAGGTCTTTATAGCCATGTCACTATATGACTTCCAGTGTCTGGTGAAACCTAGCTCTTTAAGATAGCCTTAGGGAAAGCTGAAGTGATTATTATTTTTATTAGCAGATGTTGCTGTTATATTTGATTATGTTTTTTGTGTTGTCCTGCTTATTTGCATCTTTATGCTGTTCCCTTTAATTTCCTTAATAGAGATAAAGCAGAACATAACATTTTATAATAAATAAGCAAAACACGATGTATTCTTGAATACTCTAAAGCAAATGATTTCTACTTAGTCTCAGTAGAACATTTTTGGGAAGGCTGCGGTATCAATGAATCTCTTTATTGTAGAGTCGTGCAAGTATCAAGACCACTTCACACAAGTCAGCAGCACTTGGCTCCTGTGCCACCACTTCCAGAGACAGGAGGGAAGGTCCGCCATGGAATCATCCCTGAAGAATTTTTCCAATTCTTATATCCTAAAACGGGAGTTACAGGTTAGTATGTTTATGTGAGGTTGCCCTTGGCAAAAGCCTGTTCTTAACAAGGCATTTATAAAAAACATGAATTTATTCGGTATATTTATATCCTGACTTTTTCTGACTGGTGTTCTCACGTAGTTTAATGTGATTTGGGGATTCCAGAGACAGTGCCACTGCTAATACAGGGGTTTTGCATCATCTTATGAAATATGTTGTGTTCATGAATGACTGCAATAGCCAACATAAGGGGGGGAATAGAAAAGAGGGGGTGTAGAATAGGAGCCTACAATTTGTACAAGCACCTCCTTAAAATAGGATAGAATTACAAAGATACCTCTCCATGGATTTGAGTGACTTGTTCCTGAAGCTAAAACTTGGGTGCATTGCATCTCCTGAATTTCAACTGGTGAAGGAAAAGTAGTTCCATTTTAAAAGGGGGTTGCAGTGGGTCTCTGCCAGTATCAAGAACCTATGTGCAGTTTTGATTAGATTGTTATTGCCAGGTTTGACCTTACACATGTGACTTGCAGCGTTATTAGGCAAGATCATTGCTATTTTTCCTGCCTTGGCTCTGACAAGAATATCTTAAAGTACCCCTGTCTGTGATTGACAACTATCTCTGGAGTCTGCAGTACTTGCTCTACCACTCTGCACCTTGGTAACAAACAATAAGTCTGTTATGCCTAGAATTCCAGCTTGTTCATCCTCATTCAGTCATTTACTGCACCCAAGCACTAGTTCAGAACGTCTGCCCCTCTGTGTACTGAACCAGTAGTAATGCAGGGAAAGTATGTCACCTGACTTTGCCATGGACCTTCTAGCTCTTCTTCAGGCATGCTACAAACTCCCGTTGCCTTTACCACTTGTGGCACCCACACTGCAAGTCAACTGCATATGGAGTAGAATTTTAGAAGGCCATGAAATTTTTCATTATGCTGAATATTTTGATTTACGTAATGGTATCTTTATATTTGTTTCTAGGCCCCTATATGCTTGGGACTGGACTTCTGCTTTATCTCCTCTCTAAGGAAATTTACGTAATTAACCATGAAACAGTTGCTGCATGCTCTATTATTGGAATCCTGATCTATGGAGTTAAGAAGTATGGTGCTGACGTAGCAGCTTTTGCTGATAAACTCAATGAGGTGAGAGAGTACTTTTGTTACGCCTCGCTAACAAAATGTATATGTAAAAGGTATACTATATAAGTACAATAGCACGGTGCTGACATTCGTAGAATGTTTTAGCTTAGCATGCAAGATGACATCCTTAAGGCTTTTGATCAGTCAAAATATCTGTCATGTCCTTTTTCCTTGCAAGTAGTATAATTTACTAATGATCAGTCCTAATTTAGCATCATCCTACCCCTCTCCTAGTTAGTAGGTTAGCAGTGTAATCCTATGTATGTTTACCCAGAAGTAAATCCCACTGTGTTCAGTGTACTTGCTTCTAGGTAAGTGTGCATGGGATTTATTTATTAGTACGTTCATACCCTGCCTTTTTTCTAATTTCAGGGAATTCAAGGCACCTTATAGAAGGAACCTATATGTAGTCTTCTTGCACTGCAGAAAATTCTCTTCAGTGCAATTCAATATTCCTCCCTAAGTCGGTACCTCAACTCTGTGCTCTGTTAATAATTATGATGTTGATGTGTAATCTGAAGACATCGAGTGAGAATGACCGAGTCTGCATGTAATGACAACACATAAGTTGTTTAAACCATGGGCTGCCAGAGCTGCAAGCAAGGGAACGAGTGCACTGCCTCCCACATGCTCACCACTTCTCTTTTGAATCTGCTTTCATCAACAACTCAAGAACAGCTCATGTCTGAACCTGGAATTTTGGGTTATATAGGGTTAAAAACCCCAGAGTTTTACCCACTAATCACTCATGGTTTGTTGTTGGATTAAACTCTGGATCGTTTACCCTACAACAGCCCAGAGTTCTAAGTTTGGATGTCATGTCAAACTATGCAGGAATGGTATTCCTGGGTTGTTGATGAAAGCTGATTGAAAGCAAAAGTGCTGAGCATCTGAGAGGCAGCTCATTCCCTAGCTCATAGTCCTGCTAATTCATAGGTTAAACAACCCATGAATTGGTGTCATGTATGAATCAGTTCAATGAGTTTTATTATACTATTCAGTATAAGAAATATAAAAGATCTTCCAAATTATTTCCTTTCAAGATTTTGATTGTTCTAATTATATTCAATAATCAGCTTCATGCTCTTACTAATACTTGGGATTTGATGCCATGCAATGGGATATAATTTCCATTAGCTGAATCAGAATGAAAAACATGGTGCCAGATAGAGAACTTTGTCCAATGTCCTTTTTGTCCATGCAGGTAGAGAAGAGAGTATACTATGTTTGAAAATTCATGCTCATTATGTTAAATCATGCTACTATTCAGTCTTTTCATATCTAATAACAATTATACTATGACTTCTTCCAATACTGTATAAGGATGTGGAGATGGGTAATGGGCTATAGGTGTGACTTCGAAAAAATAGACTTTTTCGATTTCTTTCTAATTTCAGGAAAAAATTGCTATAGCACAAGCTGTGAGAAATGATAAGATGACCCACCTTGAGAAGGCAATTGAGGACGAGAAGAAAGAGCAATGGAGGGTTGAGGGACGCCACTATCTTTTTGATGCCAAGAGGGTACAGTATTAAAATATATAGGCAATGTTGCAATAGCAATTAAAAAAGTAAACTTGAGAAATTCTGTCCAACAACTTACTAGACTTATTAATATAAGCTCTTAAGAGTTATAATGTGTTGTATGTATTCTCAGTTCTTGTGCTTCTGGTGCCTTTACTGTTTTCGTCTTTCTACAAACTACTGTCAGTCTGCGATAGCACTTGATTAAAATGTGTGAAAGATATTCTGAAATTTCATTGGAGGAGATATTCTAAACACCTTTAACATAGTTCCTACCTAAATATAAAAGAGATACCAAGTGCAGTATCACTAGAAAATTTGGAACAGTGGTATGGCTAAATTAGTATCTTGCCATTAACATCAAGTGCTGTCTAAAAGTGATGGAATTCTAACATTTAATTACTTGGTGCATCTGGATCAATGTCTCAAGCTGCAATTCTGGCCACAATTTTCTAGGAGTAAGTCCCATTGAACTTAATGAGATTACCTCTTTGCAGAGATGTGTAGGGTTGCACTCTTACAGAGTGATCCTGCCAGTGGATGGGGAGAGATGCAAAGGCAAAGGAAACGCCTTATCAAAAACCTGCCAGGCTCTCACCATCTGGGCAGAACAGAGAGGGGAGCAACGCCTCCCCACTCTTCATTTTTTCTCTCTGTTTTAATTTCCTTCCCATTGGTTTTCTCAGTCCCTGGGAAGTTTCCCTTCTCTTTTGCCCACTCCCTCCTTTTATCCCAAATGCCTTTGCAGCACTGTTGTACTGGCATGTAGAGGGGCTGGAGGGTTTTTTCCACTCTTTCCTGCTCCCTCTGTAGCCTGGTGAAGCAACCTGTGGTTCACACGTAACAACAGCCCATGGTTTAAACAACCCAGAATTCACAACCCAATAACAATCCATTTGTTTTCTTTCTGGGTTGTTCAAAGTGAGCAAGCTATGGTTTTTCAGCATGGCTGGGTTCATATATCAAGAGAATACATCATTCAATACCCATGGGTTAGTGTTATGTGCAAATCATTGTGGAAATACATGTTAAGAAAGGATATCTCATTTGATACTGTGATTGTAATATACCAGGTTGATGGACTTGTGGAACTTACCCCTTTTTAACTGCTGTATATTTTAACTATTGAATATTTTGGGGAGAAGAGACATATTCTTAGTGAGAATTTAACAAAGATAGCAGTTAATATCTAAAGTATGTGTGGTAACAGATTTTGTCTCAAATTGCTCATCTTCTAGTTTTTAAACATGTATCTGTAAATCTTTTAAACATAAGAAAAACAAGATATTCTATGTATGAGCGCATTTCACAGAAATACTATGATCAGATACTATGGCAAAGTGATATATTTTATTTCTTGCTGATCTAGAACAATGTTGCTATGCTGCTGGAGACCAATTTTAGAGAGAGGATGCTCACTGTATACAGTGAGGTGAAGAAGCGGTTAGACTATCATGTGGCGATGCAGAATGTCAAGCGGCATATGGAACAAGCTCACATGATCAACTGGGTGGAGCGAAATGTTAGGCAGAGTATTACAGCTCAACAGGTACTTAGAAAATGCTACGTTACTAGTACTTGTGGATGGCATTTCACTGTTAGCATTTGGTTTCCTTTTACCGCCCCAGTTTAGATTAAGATACCACCTAACCTGCTGGAGAATGTGTGCTATTATTTAGAACTAAAGTTTAGGATGCTGCCCATCTTTTTTTGATATTTGCAGTGGAAAATATGGATGTCTCTGTTTTAGATACAGACTTGAAGCAAGAACAGATTCTCATGATTAATTTGGCTATTATGAAAATCCAAACAGACTTTTTTATATATGTGAATCACAGAATGTATATGTTTAAAAGATAAAAGTTAAGAATTAGAATATTGTTGTAACTAGATAACATTGTTTAAGTTGTTTTTAAATGGGCCTGCAAGCCAAAGATGTAAGTTCTTTAAGGCTCAGTTCAGACAACACATTAGTTAACGCAGTGTGAAAACTCCACTCAGCGGTTGAGTTTTTAGGAGGTATTCCCCACACAACATGTTCTAACTCCACCATTGTGTGACTGTGGGCTCCCATGGAGTTGAGTAAAATCCATCACAATGTTTTACGGTTCCTCCGCCCTCTCTCCTTCCCCAGTCATCCCGAAGGTATCCCATCAACCATTGCTGCAAAAAAAAACAATCCTGGTGGCTCTACTAGAATGGCACTTCCTCCTTTCGCTGCTCATGCCAGGGAAGTCTGTAGCCAATGGGAAAAGTCAACTCAACAGAAAATTCCATGGAGCCCACCACACAACATGCCACACAATGATTGTGCAGGAACTCTCCTCTGCACAGTGTGGATATTCTGCATTGAGTGTTTTCCAAAAAAAAGCCTCCACCATTGCATGGCATTTTCCTGCCGGACAACACATTTCTCAACGGTGGTGTTAAAACTCCACCATGGAGTTCTAAAACCACCATTGAGAAACATGTTGTCTGAACTGAGCCTAAGTTTATTGACTTCAGTGGGTTTAGGCATGCTTAACTCTGGACTCTGGTTCATGTGAATAAAAGATGATTGCATATGCTGATCTGGTGATAGCTAGCTCCTTAGCAAACCCCCCCCCCCCCATCTGACTTTATTTATAGCATAGGCAGGGATACTTCCTTTATCCTTGAATTTTGGCAGCTCGCCTAGACAAAGCTTAAGGACCTTTGTTCTTGATTCTAATTAAGAAATTCAAAATATTCAGTTATGTCTAGCATATATGACTTAAACTAGATTGTTTTGATTTCCAATTATTTGGCTAGAATACAGGCCATCTAGTCCAACTCTAAGTATTTTTTCCTTCTCTCTGTTATTTCTTCCACTGAAGTTTCTCAAAATATTCATTTTCCTCTGTATTTCAGGAGAAGGAGAGCATTGCCAAGTGTATCTTGGATCTGAAGATGCTGTCAAAGACTGCACGGGCAACTGCCTAAATACAGCTTTTACTCATGACCTCTTTAATCTTATGACTGATAATCTTAATTAAAACATCTGTAACCTTTTCGTGTTTTCTATCTGGTAACTACAGAAACAGTTACAATCCTAGACTAGGACTGACTGATGGCAGTTTATCTCTCACGTATGTCACTCTGCAGCCATTTAAAATAAATGGATGCTGGCACACTATAACTCTGTTACAGTGATGGGGACTGAAGGACATACTAGCTTCTTGCAATGTCAAGTGATGAATCTTCTTTGCTACTCTTTCACCCCTTACTGTTTCTATAATATATACTCAGGTTGCTAGGGCTAGAGTAGACAAATCTAAAAATACAACTTTTCTTAAAGGTAGCAACATTTGTTACTTTTGAATCCTGTTGTCAATCAAGTTGGTAGAAACTAAGGGACTATATATTCATCTGGCCTTAGTAGCCTGAAAATTTGTGGTTGTGATATACCTGCCCCGCCCCCAAGTTCGGGAAAGTGCTGGGTTTTTTCTCTGTTGTGCTGAGCCTCTAAGGCACTTGGGCTGAGCCCTTGCTCAGCCATGTATGTGTGGAATGGATGGGGACTTATTCCTTTAGTCACACTGGCCTTCAGGGGCCTCTCAATGTCTCTCTCTCTTGGCTGGGGAAGACAGAACAAAAGGAGGTCATTGCTGGTGAGGGCAATTATTCATCCCTGGATGAAACTGCTTTGTGAGTGAAATCCTGCTTTTGCACTAGTCACCTATCAAATGTTCTTGTTGGCTGCATTTCCTAAGAAATTGCTTGATCCTCTGTTCCTCTCAAATCAGAGCTCAGAAGTTGTCCTTGCTTGGATACAAATTGGATGTAAGGTGCATATTCTTCTATACCTGCGGACAGGTTGTGAGCCTTGCAGTGTTCCTCTTGCAGTTGAACCTGTTTCCTACATGCTGAACATTCTGTGAAATCGTTCACCTGATTTGCACCAAGTCTAACTTCCTTTCTTGGTGAAAATAGTAATTTGTGTGGTTTATGTTTATTAAAAGAAGCAGGCAGCTAGCAAGACCATATGAACTGATCCCTGGCTCTACAAGAAGAATCCCATAAACAACATACTTCAATTGGGCTTTCTTTCTTTTTTGTCATATCTGATATCAAGCAATTTTGCTTAGATCCTTACTAGCTGCCTTTTCTTAGGGTGCTTTCAAATAGAAATCTTGTGTTGCAGATCAAAAGGCATTATACAGCTATTCCAAATTTTCCTCCTTAATGGATGTTTTTCTAGCAAGAACACAGAACAAGTAGGGGGGCAGGGAGAATGAGATGATATCAAATTGAAAATGGTGACCTCTGGATCCTCTGTAAAACCCCGTCAATGAGACAGCGCAACTGGAAGCCTCGTTGGAAAGCACTCTTTATTGATTTGTCTGACATGAAATTTTGAAACAAGCCCATAAGAAGAGGACTCTGAAGCAAAGAACAGAACATGGCAGTAACTGTTTAGGATTAGATCGTGATGTAGTCATACTTAAAGTAAACCCATCAAAATTAATGGGGTTGAAGTTGGTCATGACTAATTGAAGTCCTATTGATATCAATGGGTATATTCAAAGTATGATTAAGTCTGAATTCAACTCATAGCTTTTGCATATATTTTAGCCGGTATGCTATCGCATGACGATAAGAGTTATTAGTATAGAAAATTACAGTTTATAGTAATTTCTAGAAACTCAACACTTAAAATCCACAGTCAATTAACTATCAAATGCATCTCTCACACTACTGTCATTTTATATTTATGAAATTTATCTGTGACTTAATCTTTGCTCTCCTTATGTATCTGTAAATTCTACTGAAGCATATGAATGTTGGGCACACAAAGGCATAGTTGGTATTGGAGTATAGATCCTATCTGCATTTGAAAGTCGTTACTATTGAATAGCACACACTTTTAGGCACATTTTATTTATGTTAAATGAATGTCACAGACTTTCAGAAAGTGACCCAAATGATTGGATCCACCAAAGTGATTTAGAGATATTAATATATAATACCAACACAGTATTCATAATACATTTTTGTAATACAAGCTTTTAGTTCTGAAATGTGGCAGAGAAATCAGTAAAACAAGTACACTAAATAATACATTTTTCAATATTTCTGAGTAGAACTATGAATAAAATATTCATAATACAAACTTTAGTTCTGAAATGTGGCACAGAAATCTGGAATAACTACAGTAAACATTTTTTTCTGTATTTCTGAGAGTACAGTTTTCACCTTGGAACATTCCCAATGAATTGCAATGTTCAAAAGATAAGGTACTTCATTGTATAGATGACATCTAGTTCTAAAATAATGCAATGCTCCCTTTGAAGTGCTAATATTGTCCTGAGATGCACTTTCGTTATCTCCTTCCAATACACATTTTATTTCTGAAGGATATTGTGGTTGAGCTTTAACTTTAAAAAATCGCTAAAAATCAGGGCATGGTCCGATTTCCTTCAAAGTTGTCATGCCTAAGGTCCTATGTGGAAGCTATCATGGTGTCCAGTTACATGTGTATATCTTGAAAAATGATGGAGATAAATGCAGTTTTGTAAATGTTGGAAGTTTTAAAAATTCCCTAAAAATTGGGATGATTCGCTTCAAAATTGGCATGACTAAGGATCTATTTAGAAGCTATCAGGGTGCCTAGTTACATGTATGTATCTTGAAAAAAAGATACATACATAAAAAAGTTATAGGCGTTTTTCTTTTCCAATGCAAGTCAATGGAAAAAAAATGCAGTTTGACCCAAAATGGCGTCTGGAGCTCCAGATCGATCCAAACCGATTCGAACAGATCCGGACCTCCCCCGACCCGAATCCAAATTTAGGGAATCTGGATCGGCCCAATCCCACTCCAAATCCAGGGATGCGGAGCACAGCCCTAGTTTCAAGGTCATACATATTAATCATAACTGATTTATTATTACATATTACAATTGGTATATCAGATGAGTTTATCCTTTTCACTTGGCAATCTTGCCTGGAACGTCCTCCTTAAACTCTCCACTGACGGCTGAGGAGAAACTTCAGGCACAGGCTGAACGAAACGGGAACTTCAGCATTGAGATTTGAGCAAACGGGAACCTCTGCCACCCTCTTCATGGTCACAAAGATCTTCTGGAATGTCCCACTAGAACTGGCCAACAACTTGCCTTTGTGTTTTGAAGTGTTTCAGTTGCTGACTACTGTAGATAGAGCTGACGTTGAAATTGCAGGAAGCAGCCATCCCACCTCAGCTGATAATCTTATCAAATTCTAAATCAGAGATTGTGGTATAATGTTATAAGGCTTCAAGGCAGAGCAAAGTTCATCCAAATACCGCATTATGTTTCAAAGAAGACACATGTGGTTGCCAATCGCCTGGAACATTTGTGCAGTAACTGCCCTGAGAAACAGTACTGATATAATCTTGGCCTCAAGTGGGTTGATGATGTGGCTTGCTTGAGGTCCCCTATTTAAAAGCAATAAAGATAGCATAGCAATAGCATGCAAGATGTGCCACATATTTGAGAAGCAGAATTTGCAGAATTGCTTTAAGCATCCATTCTAATTTTCCAACAAATTTGCCTTAGTTGAGATGAAAACTAAAAATCTGCAAAACAATTAAGTTTTGCTGATACGCAACCTGGGCTGTGTATGCAGTGCCTCAGGGGTGGGCAACTTGTGGTCCTTCAGATGTTTTGGCTTATGATTCCCATTAGCCCTCACCATTGGCTAAGCTGCCTAGGGCTGATGGGAGCTGTAGGCCAAAACATCTGGAAAGCTGTATGTTGCCTGTCCCTGCAGTACCTAAAATGATAAGAGTTGGAAGGGGCCATTTGGGCCATCAAGTTTGACACCCTGCTCAGTGCAGAAATCCAGTTTAAAGCATCCCTGACTTAGACCCAGTTCTATCCCTCTTGGCATTCCATGCATGTACCATGGCATCTTCAAATCTTTCTTAAGCTACATTTTAGGAAGCCTTTCCCCTTGCTGTTTTCCCCTCCCCAATTGTATTTCTGTTTACATAGAAACTTGTGGTTCATTTATTTCTTTGGATGCAATTATCACAGTGCTCTTTTTTCTGTTCTTGAATCCTGAAGACATCATATTTGTCTAGATTCATTTTAAAGATTATGCTTGGATTGATCATCTTAATTTTAACCCTTCAATTAACTGACTAAACAATACCCTCCTAGGATGGAGTCTGACAATGTTTTGCTATGTATTTGTCTGCCACCTCACCAGAAAGAACATACTGAGAAAAATAGGACACAGCAGAGATTTAAACCCTTCTCAAGTGATCAGTTCCCAGCTGCGATATTGCAAATTGCAACCTCTTTTTAAGATCCAGAGCTGACCGCTTCATTCTTGACGACTATAGCACTATCAGTTTGGAAGGTGTATTGTGAGCAAAAATGACAGATTCATGTCCCAAGGAACTTACAGTCTTAACTTTCTTTTTCTTTTCTTTTTTTAATTTAATTTTTTTATTTTCTACAATACTTAAACATACAGCATTACAATTAAAGAAAACAACATACTACATAAATGTTGAATACATAATACATAACATAATCAAAATTAACATATAAGTGCACCCCCCACCTCGGGATCTCATTCCAAAATCTCATACTTTCTTCTGCTGGCGGTTTCCCACTTCCCTTAGAAAACACAAATATTAGGAACTGTTTCCAAATTCCTTCAAAATCATTTGTTTTAGCTATTCCTCTTCTCCACTTAATATTACAAGTCAATTTATCATTAATAGCTATATCCCATACTTCTTTATACCATTCTTCAATAGAATATTCCCCTTAAGTTTTCCAGTTCCTAGCTACCATCAATCGTGCTGCAGTCAGCAAACTCGATATCAATTCTTCAATTTCTTTTCCACATTTTAAATCTTCAAATAGTGACAGTAATTCCCGCTATTTCTTCAATCTCCAAAAACACCATCTTCCACAATCTTTGTACATATTTGCAATCCCACCACATATGTAAATACGTTCCTTTCCCCCCACAACCTCTCCAACAGTTTGCTGAATGCTGATTATTTATCTTATTCAATCTAATCGGGGTTAGGTACCACCTCCATATAATTTTAAAATAATTCTCTTTTATTCTCACTGACAGTCTTAACTTTCAACAAAGAAAGGAGGAAGAATGAGAGAGGTGAAGCTAGTAATGGCAGATAACATTGTGGACATATCTTGAAAGTGCAACGTTTATTCAGGCCCTGATCTATGACTGTTGTGATGTAGCAGGGAGTACTCTAGTTCAGTGGTAGAGCATGTGTTGGCTGTGCAGGAGATTCCAGATTCAAACCCTGCCACTTTCAGTTAAATACAATTTTTAGTAGCAAATTCATGGAAATTTGAGATCTTGGTGAGCTGCTGATAATCAGAGCTAGGTACACCAATGGTCTGATTCTCCAGAAGACATCTATAGTGCTTCGATGAAATGTTTACATTAGGTGCATCACGTGTTGGATCCGTATGTAGAATATAGGTTCTTAAAATCTGAAGGCAAGCTCCTCGGAACTTCTTTATTCTGAAAGCATAGACGATGGGGTTCATGACTGAATGGGAGTGAGAGAGAAGGATGCCCATGGATGTCACACATTGTGGGATGGAATATGAACCAAAATATGTGATGCAGTTCATGATACATATTGGCAGCCAACAGAGAGCAAATAAGAAGAGGACCAGGGCCAAGGATTTGGCAGTCTTGAACTCATGTCTATAAAATATTCCTTGCCTTTTGACAGTCATTGAACAGTGTTTCAGCTTTGTTCGGATGATGCAGAAAATCTTTGTGTAAAGGATACACATGAGGATCAGTGGGACAAGGGTGCCGGCAAAGAAGCTCAAGTATACCAAGTAGTCCATTTTCATAAGATTGGTAAACTGGCATTTAGTGTAGTTTGAGTTATCTGTTTTTTTGTGTGCAAAACCAAACATGGGAACAAAACCCACCAGTAGCGATAAGAACCAGATTGCTACCAGAATGATCCAGACTCTTTTTTCAGTAGTTATTTTATACCTGTTTTAGGGGAGAAAAATAAAATCCCACATCAAATGAGATGTTATTCTTTAAAACATCCATGCTCAAAGTGTGAGATAGATCCTGTTCTCTTAGGCAGCCCTGTCAAGTGAGGAGCAAGCAATGCCCTTGCATTATGCCTTCCACCTCAGTAAGTAGGTCTCTTATGAAAAGTGCTCAGGGGTCCCCTTCCCCACAAAAGGTCCATTTAGGCCTTAGCTAGATGGGGCGAAATCCCGGGGCGATCTCTGGGATTGTCCCTGTGCATTCATATGACGCACAGGGGAACCCAGGATCAGGAAGGAATGATCCCTCCCTTGCCCCAGGATCTCGCTCTACACTTTAGGCACACTTTTTCTGCAGTCTTGGGCTGAGTCTGAGACCACGGAACATGTGTGCGGGCGTCACGGTTTATCACGATTCCTCGAGGTTCCTCACTTGGAGCCGTGAGCCATCAGGAGCTCTGCGCCCATCAGGGTTGGGATGGGGGGAGCGGGGGATTTTTTTTTTTTAAAGAACAACTTTTTTGCACATGAGCGCTCGTACGCATCTTCTGTTTCTTTAAAAAAAACCAAAATGGTTGGGTGCAACATCCTCTCCTTCTGAGGCCATTGCGCGCCGCATGTAAACAGAGGGGGGATCTCACGATAAAAACACTGTGAGATCTTCACGCCTCCATTGCGCAATAACAGGTAGGTCTAGCTGAGGCCTTAGAGAAGATTTCAGCCCATGTGGTTATTACTCAGGAGCATCCCTACATTTCTGGCCAACCTACTGGTTTTTCGCAATCAATAACTATTGTTATAAACACCAAAATACATTTCTCTATTTTTTTAAAAAAAGGTTGATTGGCATAACATTGCTACAGTTATTATGAGTTATAATAAACTAATCAGAACAAATATTCTTAAAATACACTTTTTAAATGGCTATCAAAGGGAGCACATTGAAAACTTGCTGAGAATCTTGGCTTTTTTTAACCTCTCCCCCAACCTCCAAATCTCCAAAGATCTGCTTGATTCCCTGATAGGACTCTTACCAGGATCCCTCCCAACCTTCTTATGAAGAAAGAAACAATTAACACTCCTAAATGTTCCATTGTTCTTGCTCCCAGAAGTCCTTCTTATCTCACCTGTCTAAAATTTAATAGATGTATAGCACAGGGGACAGGAAAATAGGAGAGATGTGTTGTCAGCCCCTGAATATTCCTTTTTACTGGGTATCCCAGAATTCTTCAGCACACAAGAGCCACGCTCTTAATGTCTGTTGTAGGAATTATTATTGCAAGGAACTTGAAGAGATGGCTGCCTCTTTGATCCAATGGGTCTTCTGTCATCAGAATGGGGAAGGAGCTGATTTTCACCAAACCTCCTGCACAGCCTCCCATGCTGTTCTGAAGGGCCCTCCAACCCTCTAGAACAGATTTAGAGGGGCGGGAGTAAGAGGGATTCATGAAAATTGCCTTCCTCCCAATTCTGATGGTGGAAGGCTACTGGATCAAATAGCCTTCCATCGGTGGAGGGACACCATTGGACCCAAACTATGGGGAATTATCAATTCACTAACAACTCTCAAAAATAACAATTGCAATTTCTGTCTGAATGCAATAAGGCAGCTATGCCATACATTGACTGGGTTTGCATAATCACAGAGGTGGAAATAAATCATGGTGGCTTATTTCCACACACACACATGCATGTATGCTGGGGGGGATTTGCATTATTACCCTTGGCAGCATGGCTTGTTGTACTGTGCAAACCCATCGGCTGTTGCAGGGTTCTGGGTGACACGTCACGCATGGTAACAAGGGTAATTATACAAATCCCCTGGCAAATGTGCAACAGGGAATGGGAATAAGAGACCATGACTAATTTTCCCCTCCATGATCATGTGAAACGGTTCATTGTCTTTCAAATTTCCTCTTGACCAGATACAAAAGAGGGCAGGGCTTCTGCAGCTTTAATTGTTGCGATGAGGGAATTTCATCAGGTGCTGAATGAATACAAGTGACACCTGCTGAAATTCCATTTTCTATGCAACCATATGAAAAGGAGCAGCTCTGTCCTCCTTTTCATATTGTCAGCCTAACAGTGATGGTAGACCTGGAAAGGCATTCATAGATTTTTATTTAAACCTAAGCTGAAGAATGAAAACCAGTCCCCTGAAAGGCAGTTGTAAAATTCAACCCAGTTTGTATAAGTTGACAATGCACGTGTACGAAGTCAGGTACAAAAAATAGCACACACAAAACACCTAATGAAAACAAGCCCCCTGTATCTCGTGCAAGAGACACCATTTAAACCCTGATATCCAAACCATCCTTGGAAAGGTATGACTCACCGGGTCAGCAGCTGCACTTTCAAATATCTGTCAATCGCAATGGCGAGCAAGGACAGGATGGAAGCCTGAGTAAAAATCATAAGCAGGCAGCACATGAACAGGCAGCCTTCATACGCCATCGGGATCCCTAAGCTCACCACGATGGCCACTGGCATGGCGAGCCCCACAGCGATATCGGCAACTGCCAGTGAGGCAATAAAGTAGTAGATGGTCTTCTTCTGAAACTCCGGGGTAACTTTCACCACCCAAATAACCAGGACATTACCCAGGATGGCAAGCACTGCAATCACAGACTCTATGGCAATGTAAATGCCGTCAGGTTTTGGCATCTCGGGAAGCAAGGATTTTCCCTCATGCTGAGGAGAGTCCATTGTAAATAGGTTGAAAGGGAGACTTTTCCTGAAGCAAAAACAAAAGGAGCTTCGACCAGTGTTCTAGCTAGTGTGATATTAATGAGGGAAGAGCCACAGAGAACCTCATGACATCTTCATCATCATAAATTGCTCAGAACCAATTGCTATGCTTTCCTGCAGATAAGCACTTCCAGTTTCTTAGGAACAAAACCTTGAGGAGGAAATTGTTTTCAGGCCATTTCATTTGTGGGTTTTAAGGTCTTAATGTAGCTAAAAATATCAGAGAGGTGTGTGTGTATGTGTGTGCTTTTAATTCATTTCCCATCTTTTATTATAAACATATATAGTCCCCAAATATATAACAAATATTAAATATCAGCACTGAATGATCAAACAGGAAAGATAAATATATCTAAACGAGGATAGTTACATAAGTCAGTGTGGGCAGAAGATAGATCAAGATCTATCAGCAGATTGCTGAGGGGTTTGCACAACACACCAACCCATCATGGGCGACTAGTCATGCACTCTTGGTTGTTCCATGAATAACCCACAGTACATGGTTTGTGCACCTGACAGATGTTCGGGCACACCACTCACAGTGCATAGCTTGTTCCCACCCCTTCCCCTTCAGTCCTCCAGGTGGCTCTGCCCAGTATCACAGGGGACCTTGTAAACAGAAATTGCCTTGTCTGCCACCAAGTCCCACCATCCACGTTCCCGCAGCAATCCAATGCCCTTTATCCATAATGAGTTGGTAGGTCTGGGTTCGGACAACACGCCAAACCATCATGGGTAAAAAACCTCCTACAACAGACCGTGGCCAAGTTCAGACGATCACAGGGGAAAAAGAAGCCACAACGAGTTGAAGATTGGAGACAGTAATATGGTATTGGTGCCTGTTCTGGAACCTGCTGCCCATGGTAGCAGCTTCTCATCTCACTTCAGAATAAACTTGACCTTCTAAGCTCTCTGAATACTTATAGATAAAGCATCATTATAAAAAGACTCTACAAGCCTGTGCTGTCTTCCAAGAGGTGTACCGCCTAAGTCTGCCATGAACTTCTCTTCCCTCAGGGAAAGAGCATATTGAATATATGTGAAGCATTTAGCCCATTATTGGAACTATGGTTTGAAACCAGTGCCAGCTCCAGTGTCCTTCGGCAAGACACCCTCAATGGGCCTCTCCCTCCATGAGTCAACCTTCTCCCTACCATCACCACCCACTGCTATTCCCCCTCACCCTTTCTCTCGTCATTGCTGCCTCCTGCTCCTCACCTCCACTGTTGCCTGGGTCAGAACAAGAGGCAGGTGGACAAGCAGGTTACAATGGTGAAAAGGGAGAACAAGACCTGGGGGTTTGTCAGGGAGCTCCTGTTGTGGCAGATGCCCACAATGACCACCCTTGACATTGGCCCAGTGCTAAGGGCTGCAGCTCAGATGCTCAGGGGTAGAGCATCTGCTTTGCATGCAGAAGGTCCCACCCATCACTCCCCAGTATCTTCAGGTTGGACTGGGAAAACTGCTGCCTGAAACCCTGAGAGCCTCTGCCAGTCAGTACCGATAATACTGGGCTAAAGGAACCAATGGTCTGACTCAGTATATGGCAGCTTCCTATGTAAGCTGAAGTTAACTTCAAATTAGAGCGCAAGTGCATGCAGATTCCCCTGAAGGGAAGTGTACTTCCCTTTTTAAAGAATTTCAGGGTTACTAAGTTCTGGTTCTGCAAGTTTCCGCATTCTCTTACTATTGTTACATTTCAGAGTATTCATTAGAATAAGCACAGTGCTTCTGAAAATTCTAGTTAATTAGGGTGACCATATGAAAAGCAGGACAGGGCTCCAGTATCTTTAACAGTTGCATAGAAAAGGGAATTTCAGCAGGTGTCATTTGTATATATGGAGAACCCTGTGAAATTTCTTCTTCATCACAACAGTTAACTTAAGTGAACAGTTCACTTAAATGAAGCAGTTATTAGGAGATTTGGGGCAAGGTGTCACCAGTATGCTGATGAACCCAGCTCCATTTCTCTGTGACATCTGAATCAGGAATGGCCGTGCACATTCTGAACTGGTGCCTGGATGCAGTTACAGCTTGGATGAGAGTTATGCAACTGGAGTTGAATCCTGATAAGACAGAGACCCAATGGGTGGGTGGTCCCCAGGTCTGGGAATTGGGCTGTTCACTTGTTCTGGATGGGATTGCACTCATGCTAAAGGAGCAGGTATGACCAGATACAAAAGAGGGCAGGGCTCCTGCAGTTTTAACTGTTGTGATGAAGAGGAAATTTCACCAGGTTCCCCATATATACAAATGACACCTGCTGAAATTCCCTTTTCTATATAGCTGTTAAAGATACAGGAGCCCTGTTCTCCTTTTCATATGGTCACCCTATCCACATACTGTTTTCAAACACTTTCATAGTGTTACATCCTGCTTAGTGTAGATCAAGTCTGCTGCTGCCAGGTAAGTCCACTAGCACACACTGACAGAGCCCCACCACCACCAGAGATGGTATTTTGCCCACTCATACTTGGATTTTACTGATTAGCATCACAGCAAATGTTTACTTAACCCCTCACCCCCAAACCCCCCCTTCATGTCAGGATGAGAGGATTTTCCTTATTGACATGCATATGTTACACTTAAAAGCAGGGCCCTTACCCAGTCTTACTCAGTTGCTAAAGTGTAGTTACTCCCCTTGGTTCATTTCCCCTCGTTAATGACCAGGGAACTGAGCTCTTACTGTTTGCCGCCTTTGGTTTCCTGTTTGCATTTTGCAGTATTTCTTCCTCATAGTGGAGATTCAGAAAGGTCTAGTTGTTCCTCCAGTTTCTAAAACAAATAGACACATTTTTCCTGGCTTTGGTCAAAGTTTTGAGAACTCTTACCTGTGGGTCATCTACATGAGGTGCTAATCCAGATGTGGGTTATGGTCAAAGAAACCTGCGAAAAAGTAGAGTAACTTCAATGCCTACCCACATTGGAAATGTCAACATACTACCAACTATACTGTCAAAAGATACAAAGAAAGACATGACCACAAGATGGCAGCAGTTTCCTGGAGGAAGCCATTGTTCTACATGACTCTTCTTTTAACGGAGTCCCATCTGCTGATTTTCACTAGAAAAAAAGCTGCTATCCAACCAGCATCCTCTCACTCCCCACTTTCTGAGGGTGAGAAAAAAACAGCCTTTCTTGGTCTGCTGCTTTTGCATGCTCTGGAATGCACACAATGGTTGGGTTGCTTACTTGTCTGTAACTATTCCATTGGTACTCCTAGTAGGAGTGTATTGGGTAAGTACCACAGAGGATCCATCATATTCTTACATTTGACCTGTGCATAGAAATATAACAGACCATAGCTACGCCTTGCATTTCGTGGCCTTTTCCCCCTTGGCACCCATCTATCTATCTGAGATATGGTACCATCTGAGGATATTTCATGCATCTGCTGAAGTGGGATCTGGTCCACAAAAGCTTGTTCCACCATTAGTGTGTTAGCATTTAAGGTTCTGCAGGGCTCTTTGTAGCTTTTGCCACAACAGAATAACACTGTGACCCCTCTGGGGTGGATTCAAAGGTCTCTGTTCAAAGTGTGTTTTCAGAAATGATATTCTGCCTAGCTTTTAGCCAATGTGACGTGACACCATCTCTCTAATGTGCTGAGATTTGTTTTGAAAGAGCATGCCAGAGCTCAATTCAGCCCAGTTTCCATTCTAAATTTTGAGGGGAATTGTGGTTATTTTATGGCTTTTACAACTGGTTACGCTACTCTGTGAAGTATTTATTTATTTATTTATTACATTTTTATACCACCCAATAGCCGAAGCTCTCTGGGCGGTTCACAAAAATTAAAACCATAATAAAACAACCAACAGGTTAAAAACACAAATACAAAATACAGTATAAAAAGCACAAGCAGCAAGTACTCGCATGTATAGGAACAAAAGCAACAACAAAGTGCAACCTTCTCAGACCCAGGATATAACCTTTGGCCTAAAAGCCTATGTGGGGACTCACATCTTAAATGTTTTACTATATATTTGGATGGTAGCAGTGCTGCCATTGTGACCTCCTTTGGTCAGGCTGAGATGCAATAGTGGGTCCTGACCCATCCCCTGGAGACGAATGTTCTGTGTTTACAGTGTTAAGAAAGGAAACAGGTGGCCAGTTCTATTTTGTAGAATGTTTCTCTGTTTCAGAAGATTACACCTCCGCAATGTTCCTCATTTCAGTAATATGTTGTAGAAATGGCAGGTTATTTACCTTCCTGTGAACCTCTTAGTGTGAGGTTTCTGTTAAAAATGAAGCTCTCTTTGGTCCTTCTTCCCCTCCTCCTTTTGAGTTCTATATAAAGAAATGACTCTTGGTATGTAGCCAAAACGTGGTATGTAGCCAAAGAATAAACATTGTGCTAAACTATGGGAGGAATAGAAAGGAAGCAGGTTCTGGCTATTCGAGACTACCTGTCTGGTGATTCAAACCATAAGGAAAAAAGAAGCATATCCATTGCATCTCCAAGGCAGTGTCAGACACACCTGGGCAGATCACAGCATATCTGGCATCCCAGTCCAAGTTAAACAAGTCCACTCTCTCCCATCGATCTGGCCAGCATAACACAAACTGCCTGTCTTTCATACAGATGTTTCCTCTGCTGGGCAGCATCTGTTTCCTGCCCAAAGTTGAACACTCCAGTTATTGGCGTTTTCTTACACTTACATTGTACAGCAAAGGAGACCCTTATGCGAATCCTCCTGTGGATATTCGCCTTACTCATCTTTGTGCATTTTGCAGCTGAGAGCTGCATTAGAATGCCGCAGCAATGCTTTCCCATCCCGCAAGCCACACGCTTCCTGTTTCAAGAGGCGCCCAGCCTGCCTCCAGTTTCTAAACTACCTCTGGAAAAATGGTGAGCTTGCAAAAAGCGATTGGAGAAGAACCCTCCCTGTAATGGAGTCAGGGCAGACTTAATTATTTTTACAGTTTAGCTGTTGCCTATATATCCTTGCTGCCCGTTTTATTTATTTAATCAATTGGGCCCTTTAAATCAATCAGGCAGCTGAGAATGAACTCTCTCTCTCTCTCTCTCTCTCTCTCCCTCTCCCTCTCTCTCTCTCTCTCTCTCCATTACTGGCTTTCAGTTAAATTATCTTAACCTTGGAACTTGTTAAGGACCAATGGAATGTTTGCAATCTATGTCTCTCATTGCCCTCACCTAGGCGGGGTGGGGGTATGATAGAGGTATTGACAACTGTTGGGGCCCAGGACTCATTCCATATATATTGTTTTCAATTCAAACCGCTTTTAAAGTGTTATATCCTGCTTGGTGTAGATCTGGCCTCAGAGGATTTGATTACAACATCATTCTCAGAAGTACCTTTAGCATTTCTTCTAAATTTCAGGATTCCAATTGTCTTCGTCACTGACAGCCCTGATTGTTTTGTGTTTCAAAAGCCAACAAAGATTTTTAAGTACCATAACAATGTGCTCAGTAATGGAGTGCCTTGGTTAGTAACCTCTCCGATTCATTCAGGTGGATCAGCTTCGGAACAGCACCACTTTTCTCTCTGAGCATTTGCATAAATGGTTGTCACATGCAAAAGAAACCACCCTGTGTGGGTGGGGGAGATCACCGCCTGAGACGCAAGTTCAGCTCTCAGTCTGAATCCTCTGTAGGTGACAGGGAAGCCTTCCTTGGCACTGCTGCGAGAATTATCGCCCCATTTGTAGAAGGCATTCCGACTTGAACAGAAAGCAAAACCCAACCCACAGAGAGAGCTTTGGACTTTCTTTCCTTGGTAACCTCATTAAGCAAGTCCTAACAATATTCTAAAGTAGAATCAGGCAAGACAACGAGAGTCATTGATGCTCCACCATCTCATGTAAGATCTCACATTGCTCTCCCCCTCCTCTGGCTTCCTTAAAAGAGAATGTAATAGCATTCATGCATTCTTCCTCCTGTCACTTCCTTTATCAGCCACTTCTTGTTTTTGGATTAAGAATGATGACTCCCCATTTCTCATAGAAGCATTATTTTACAGCTTACACAGCAGAAGTTTGTGGCTCTAGTACAAGCTGTTATCAACAGAGAATCGGACTGGGTAGTGGACCATGCGTTTCCTTTCTGTCTCTTACGCAACATCAAACTCGCTGTTAAATGAAAACAAAAATCACAGTTAATTGCTGTAGCCTTATAAGAACACAGTGGTTTTTGGTTACTCAGATAGCATTTATACATATCTTAAAAACAAAAACAAATTCCAATTCAGCTCCTGGCTCTGGTCCTCCATTGTGATTAACTATTGCTAATTTTCCCTGTTTCACTTATTCCGAAGAAGCTATTCATGTTTAGAAAGACCAACTAACCCATGATTCTGAATAGAAAAGGATACTCTGGTCACAGAAGATTCTGCCCAGTGTTGGGGCCCAAAGGCAGTAGTGCCAATTCAGCAAAAGTTAGTCATGGAATTAATTGTAGTTAATTTAAATTCCATTTATTTCAGTGGGATTTAAGCATGACTAACTTTCTCTGTACTGGGGCCAGTTACTCTACTTCACAGAAATATATACATAATTCTTGTATTATTGATCCTATGGAAGTACTCCTTGCATCTGATGAAGTGGGCTGTAGTCCATGAAAGCTTATGCCTAAATATAATTATTTGAGAGCCAGTATGCTGTAGTGGCTAGAGTGTTGGACTGGGAGTTGGGAGATCTGGGTTCTAGTCCCCATTTGGCCATGGAAGCTCACTGGGTGACTTTGGGCCAGTCACAGACTCTAAGCCCAACCTACTCCACAGGGTTGTTGTTGTGAGGATAGAAATGGAGAGGAGGAGGATTATGTATGCCACCTTGAGATCCTTGGGGGGGGGAAGGCAGGATATAAATGCAATCAATCAATCAATATATTTATTTATTTTAAAAAATT
Source organism: Elgaria multicarinata webbii (assembly GCF_023053635.1). NCBI lineage: Eukaryota > Metazoa > Chordata > Lepidosauria > Squamata > Anguidae > Elgaria > Elgaria multicarinata. Next base: position 172,374,883 of record NC_086171.1, read on the forward strand.
ATATTCCACTCTACATCCAATCTTGACTGCAGGAGGGAGCTTGGGCTTCCTGGCTGAAAAAGCTGCAGCACCGATGGCCATTCGACTGTCGAGCCCACCCCATGCCTTCTGCACTGCCTTCCCAGCTAACTGTGACCTATCCTGGGCCTTGTTCTGCCCCTGGGAATGCCCCCAGCTTGAACCCGAAGCAAGATCACCACCGACAGATGGCAGAAAGAAGGTGGTGACCATGCAGCAAAGGAAAAAGCTGTGGTAAGACAGAAACTTTTAAAGCACACCATTTGGGGGGGAAGCCTGTGGTGGTTACGAGTTGGCAGTTGCGTTGTATAAATGACTCAGCTGCACTGTGCAGCCATCACGGTGGGTATATACGGGGTGTACAGACAGCACCCTGGAGGAAGCCACTCATATCCTGCATATTGGGAGGTGCCAGTGTTTGTCTTCAGTTGCCCTATCTCCCCAGTCCTGGGTTTTTAGCCCTTAGATGTTTGTCAGGGGAATATCCCAATAGGCGTTGAATATTTCCTCATGATCATACCCTTAATTAGAAGAGGAAATTATAAGCTTCAAAAGGTAATTGGTTGCCTACATGTGCAATGATTGGATGGTGTCTGAACAGATGAGTATTGGAATTCTGCCGGCAAGTAGCTGTAGGGATATTCCTATACCTAAGACACATGACTTGGGCTGATATAACAGAGTAAAACTTAGCTATCCACTTAGTTTTGCACTAGCTATCAGAACTTAGCTTTGAAAGTTTCCAAATGGAATGCAGTTCTCAGCAGTTGAAATGTATCAAAATATGCATTTCAGCCAGTATTTTGAGGGAAAACATGCATTTTAATACATTTTTAATGGTTGCTTTTAAAGAAACCTATATCCATGTGGAAAAGGAACAGACTAGAATTCTTTTGTACACTTGTAATCTGTCACAGGTCCATGAATTCTGTAGTTACACACTTATGAGTTCAATCCATGTACTGTTCCACACTCTTGAGTCATAGTTCTGGTCAGCTGGATACCTTGCCATTAAATTCAAGGCATTCCAAAGAAACATTAGCAAAACTTTCATGTTGAAGACAGATAATACTGAAGGCATATGACTCAGATCCTATATGGAGAAAAGATACTCATTGATATAAACTGCATTGTTGTCATCCATGATTTATACTACTGGAAGAAGTTTTAAATATGTATTTAACAATTAGTAAAAGCTGAATCAGACAAATGACCATAAGTTGCCAGACACTTATTCATGAGTAGTCCCAATTAAATTAGGGACTTTAATTCTGAACTGTGTGGCTTGAGGTCTGCAGCTAAAGTGATGTGTAATTGTTTGTAATTTGGCTTTGCCTTCTATAAATGAAACAGTAGCAACAGCAAATTAATTCAATCAGTAGCAACCTCTGTAGAGTACAGTAATGAGAGAAGCAGGGATTTTTTTTGCAAATGCCTCTGAACATCAGGGGGAAACCCTGATAGGTTAGCTTTTCTTTCTGTATCCTGCATGTAGTTTTCCAACCACAGTATCAAGCTGCACTTATAGGAAAGAAGATTAGATGTGCTTGGCTGAGAGGATGCAGTTTGTACCCTAAAGCTCTGCTTAACTTTAGACACAGAGCTTTGTTTTCGCAGAGAGCCAATGCAGTTGTAAAATGCAGTTGTAAATGTGACCATGGCATCATTAATTTAAATTACAGAGTGTTCTTTCTATCAACTTCCATGATTGACAACAGATTTCTGCCAGCCAAACATATGCCCCCCCCCTTTGTTCCTCTAAAGTACTTTGCACATGACAGGTTCAGATGTTAGCGAGTGAGTCAATGGAGTAGGAGGTGCCATGAAGGCAAATCTAGGAATACAGAATACTAAATAATGGAATAATATATGTATTAACTTATTTCACATGTTCTCTCCTAAAAATGAGCAATTAAAAATGAATAGCATATAAACTCAAGCTGTGATAATGGTAGTTATGGGTGTCTTTTCTGAGAGTCTTTTGTTAGGATAAGTGCAATATCATTAGCTCACTTGGAGCCAGATTATTTTGTTTTATTTTATTTTCCAATGAGAATTATGGAAATAGACTTCTACATGTGATCACTAGTTCAAAATATGGCAGCCAGGTTGGTCACTGGTACACCTAGGGGTGACCACATTACACCAGTCTTAAAATCTCTTCACTGGCTGCCAATTAGTTTCCAGGCAAAGTATAAAGTGTTGGTTGTCACCTTTAAAGCCCTACATGGTTTGGGTCCAGGCTACCTGCGGGATCGCCTTCTCCCGTACAATCCGCCCCCCACACTCAGGTCCTCTGGGAAGAACTTCCTTCAGCCAGCCAAAACTAGGCTGACAGGTATTACCCAGAGGACCTTTTCTTCTGCCGCTCCCAGTTTGTGGAATGGCTTGCCGGGAGAGATTCGTCAACTTAACAGTCTTCCAAAATTTAAGAAAGCCATAAAGACTGATCTCTTCCAGCAGGCCTACCCAGCTGAATTTTAAGATGCCTTTTTAATGGTGTGCTGCTTTTAATGATGCACTGGTTTTAAACGTTTGAATTAGTTGTATGTATTTTAAGGTGTTTTTATTTGTGTTGTACCCAGCCTCGATCCAGAGGAAGAGGCAGGTAACAAAAATATATATTATTATATTATTAATTTTATATAGTTATGCCACTGTAGTATTGTCATTTTATCACAATTTACCCTACTGTGCTTTTACAGTGCACCTTATTTTTCATATAGGGGAATTTTCATTCAATTATTAGTCCAATGCAGTGGTGATATTGATGAAATTAGGTTTTACTCTGATCACTACATCCTTTTCTTCATTTTACCTGTTAAACTGACAGAAATATCTATATCATGTATATTCTCTCCAAAACGAGTGGGGAAGTCTGTAGTGGGTTTCTACTCACTTTCACTTGAAAATGAGTAGAAGACCACACAATCAAGAACCCTGCTGTCAAGGTTCCTTCTATGACTTGGACCTCCTGAGCAATCCTAAAAACCCACCTTCCTTATTTTGCTCTCCCCTTCCCAATAATGTGAGGTTTAGGCTGTAGATGTGGGGTGATTGGCACACCAGACACTTGATGTTTAACACAACAGTTTACTTGAATATTAAAACAACCAAATTAAAAATATAGGTATTTAGTCAATAGAGCTGGCTGATACAAAGGCATTAAAAGAAAACAAAATTGCAAAATGCAAGTCCTTTACCCTAACTGCATTTAGGCTTTTCCTGCTTCTTCTTTCTTATGCTCTTGTCCTTTCCTGCTCTCTCCTTTTATACCTCTTCCCCCCAAAATGGAAAATACTGTTTCAAACCTGAAGAAATGAAACTTAACTCAGGAACTGAAACTTAACAGAGCCACTGATTGGAGATCTGATTGACTTAAAAGCTCCTAATGACTCCTCAGGTAACAGTTTGCCTCATTCACTGAGAAACTCCACTCTCCATAGTAAGAGAGGTGGAGGCCTCAAATGACACCTCGCATTCCTTTTGTCTTGAAGAACAAAAGCTTATAAGAAGTTTTGATACCCTACCCTGGCAAGATAAATGTGAGGCTTTATCAAAACTATTAACTCTGATGGAGATATTGAAAAGGGAAATTACTCAGAACACTGCACAACCGCTTCTTCAAGATTCTGCGGTAGTCAGGAATCCCAGTAAAAGTGGACCATCTAGGACCACTCAGCTAAGGATGAGTTTGACATCTATAGTGTACAGGATATAACCTACAGGTCACAATCCCCCAAAAGTATGAGGGAGGTGCACCTAGGCCCAGGGCCTTTATTTATTTTATTTTATTTATTATTTATTTATTACATTTCTATACCGCCCAATAGCCGGAGCTCTCTGGGCAGTTCACAAAAGCTCATTACTTCCTCTTTGGCAACACAGCTTCCCATACGAAGCCACAGTGACAGCTATATGAACTATAGTGACCAGGGTGATAACTCAGAACAAATCAGCCTTATTTTAGATCATTATGTGGATAAGAACACAGTCCATAAGACAGGAACATTATACCCCGATATCACTATAACTAAGAGATAACTTAACTGGGAAATGAATCTTAGCTTGAGAAATGAAACTACTCCTCTCAGGAATACCCCTCCCAATAGAAAATCTCCAGGCCACTAAGTCTGGTTCTCCTACCTTGCCTCTGTAGGCCTCAAACCTTCACACCTGTTTTATTTGGTTTCCAATTGCACAGGGGATTCTACTTGTATTTTGGGGGGAGCATAGTAACCCATGGTGTGTTGTATGGTTCTGGTTGTCTTTGTACCCATGGCAACAAGCCATCCTCTCCAAGTTCACATGATACGGCAAGCTGTGTCAGCAAGAGTAATTATGCAAATTCCCCCTGCCATGTGAGGGGGGGAAATAAGCCACTGTGTGTGTGCACAGTTAAAGTCTCTTCTTCTCCCCCTGCAATTTTGATCAGTGGGAGAGCCTTTCTACAAAAGGCTTTTATTGTGCACTCATGATTGCTCATTCATGGTAGTTTGCAGGTCCTTTCCATGACCATTATCACGTTTTTCCCTTTAATGGCCTCTATAATGCCATAGAAAATATTTTGTAATTGCGCATTTCCGCTATACTACAGCACCACCTAGTGGCTGTATAATGGAGGCCAAGAAAGAAAAACACAAGGGGAAGCTGACCTTAATTCTAAAAAGACTCCGAAAGCAGAAGCCTTGATAAAGGTGGAGGATAAAAGCTTCATTTATGCTGACATGGGGAAGAGGCTTCAAAGCTCTCCAGTGATCCTGCACAGTGTGTGCGTGTGCGTGTGTGTGTGTGTGTGTGTGAGAGAGAGAGAGAGAGGGAGGGGATGCATGGTGTAGAGATTGTGGATTCACTACCACAAGATGTGATGGCCACCAATTTGGATGGCTTTAAAAGGGGGTTGAATAAATTGTTGGAGAAGGCTATTAATGGCTACTAGTCCTGATGGCTAAGTGCACCACCAGTATCAGAGGCAGTAAGCCTGTATACACTGGTTGCTGGGGAACATAGGTGGGAGGACACTGCTGCACTGTGTCTTGCTTCTGGGTCCCTGGTCAATAGCTGGTTGGCCACTGTATGAATAGAGTCCTGGACTAGATGGACCCTTGGTCTGATCCATCATGGCTTCTTATGCCCTTATATTGTCTGGGAATGACTGGGAATGTATGTGTGTCCTGGCACAAGCCAGACCCTCTCATGTGGCTCCTGACAAAGGCTTCCACAGGGGGCAAAAAAGCTGCCCCCTTGCATCCCATTAAGGCCTGCCTTAATTTCCATGCCATGCAAGTCATAAATGCATTATATAGCAGGGGTGAACAATCTTTTTAGGACAAGGACCACACTGTCCCCCTGTGGAACCCGTTGGGTTGTGCATGAGTGAATCTGTAAGCACCTTAATTCTTCCCATAAAACAGAGTCTCTTTGATCCTAGAACGATTCCTTACTGCATTGCTTTTCGTTATAAAATTAGTAAACACTGGCTTGCAGCCAGCAGGCATCAGTAATGCAGAGGACTGAGCTTTTCGTCGGCCAAAGACAGCAGAAGTCTCTTCGCTCTCTGAGAAAGATTTCTAGCAGCCAACCATGAGGTGTGTGATAGTTCTTCCCACCGAAAGAATACCATATCCCTACATGGAAGCAGTGGTTCATGTGCGAATCCCCTGTACTTACAAGGAGCTAAGCTCACGTAGCCGTGGAAGCACTGGGTAGATCTGGCAGCCCGCCTCTCGGAGGCTCCCTGCCCAAATGCACTTGTATAAAATCTCATCTCATTTCCTTTCTGCCCACACTACAGGCCTGCTGTACATCGACGGAGCGAAAAGGTTAGGGCTGTGTTTCTCAAGACTGTCAAGTTGTCATGCTATTAATCTCTTCCAGGTCCAGCGGCCGGCAAGATCCCCAGAGAGCAATGTAGAAGGCTCTGCCATTGTTTACAATGTCAGATCTTTCCAGGGAGGGACAGCATCTGCCAAGTCTGCAAACGGTTGTATTTTCGAAAAAGGGAAGGCTATGCGCAAAGTTTCACAATGTCAAAGTACCTTATCTTGACACGGCGCTCCGGCTGGAGTCAGGCCAGGCCAAATCCTTCATTACAAGTTCCTAACAATCTCCGAAGAGCTGATTTGGAGTCAAAGGTGTCGTCTCTTTCTGCTGCCCAGGCTTTTGTGCCAATTCATTGCCCAGCTTTTTTGGTAATCAGAGTGGAGTGAGAAACGATGCCAACAGCTTGTGCTCACTGGAAGAGATCAAACTATCTTTTATCATTGGTCACTGGGCTCATTCAGGTAGCTGCCTCACAACGCGGTACAGCAGCTGTGCTTTTTAGTCAGCCCTGTGCTGATTTTGAGCCACTCTTGCCATGGGTGGATGCAATTATGCAACCGCTGCTTGGCATGTAAAACTCAACCCCTCTGTGTGCATAATCTTTTGCACTCATTTATAATTGCTGCTTTGGGTCAGTTGCGAATGAGTGATAAAATCTGAGCCATTACCTGCCTCATCACACAGGGGGAAATGCCCTTTCCTTACTGTCACTTGTCCCTCATTACTTCCTCTTTCTTCCAAGAGAGGAAAGAGAAAGTAAACAAAGACCACATGGCCCATTCAGGGGCCATTTTCATCACACCACTTTTCCTGCACACAGCAGGAGATCACGGCACATTCTGTTTCTTAAAAAGTCGGATTAAAAGGGGTCTATTTTGTGATGGGAAAATGAAGGAGCTGGAGGCACCCGGGAGGCAGACATCATCTTTTATGTGTGCATACCTGTAAGTGGGCAGTAGCGAGTGTACGAAAAAATGCTCATCTGACGAACCTCATAGACATCTCAGACAAACAGCTGCACAACTACATAGTGATTATTTGCAGTTATCTGTGAATGCAGGCAATCAACTTACACTGAGTTCTACATGTGCGGAAGTCTGCCTGTTTCAAAGACGTGCTAAAGTGCAGCAGTACAAACAAGCATGGATGGCAGTTGCTTTTCTTCCACCCCTAGTTAATTGGGGTGACTATGTGGCTATGGGGGTGAAGGCCTACCTCTCCATGCATTAGCGGTGTTTTAGAACTACTCCCTGGTTCTATGTTTGAGTGAACATGTGGTTAATATGTTCTCACAGTCTAAAACATTTGATCATAGTAACAATGATGTTGTTTCAACGTGGTGAGTACATCGTTATTCCATCTCTTGAAAATTGTTATCTTTCTCCTAGGAACAATTTCTGGTGTTTAAAACAGAAAATCGTGTTGCTTTTTAAGCTTGTGAAGGTATCTATTGTGTGTAACACCCTATTCCCACCTCATACACACACACTGCCTTTGTCATACAACAGACAGAACAGTAACTACCTGTGATATGACTTGACTGGCCCACCTCTGCGCTTCTCCGGCATGGAGAGAAGCTGAAAAAAGTAACAAACCAACCAACCTGGGATGCGAGGAGGTGCGGGAACTCTGGTGCATGGGCACAGCACCTCCTCCGAATAAAAGCTTTAAAAAAGAACACCCCCTGGGACCTGAAGAGGGATAATGCAAAGGAGCACAAATGTGGGGATTTGGGGGCTCACAGAGCCAAAGCACCATCATCAATATTATTTAAAATATTTATATCCCGCCCTATATCACTAAGATCTCAGGGCAGCATACAGATAAAAACATACAGTGTAAAACAATAAATATACACAGTTAAAACAAATTAACCCATATTCCAAGTTAAAACAATATATAATTTAAAAGCAATAGATGCAGTTAAAACAGTTAAAACAATGTGCCAGTGAGTTTAACCATCAAAGGCTTTGTTAAAAAGCCTTGTTTTCACTTGGCGACAGAATAAAATCAGCGTTGGCGCCAGTCGGGCCTCCAAGGGGAGGACATTCCACAGCTGGGGTGCCACCACAGAGAAATCCCTCTCCCTTGTCCCATCATAACGTATATGTTGCATTGGTGGGATGCGGAGAAGGGCTCTTCCAACAGATCTAAGGTCTCGGGCAGGCATATATAAGGAGAGGCGCTCTCTCAAGTATCGAGGTCCCAAGCCATTTAGGGCTTTAAACGTCATTACCAGCACCTTGAATTCCAACCGGAAGCATATAGGCAGCCAGTGCAGTTCCTTTAAAACTGGTGTTATATGGGCTCTGTAAGATGTACCTGCCAGCAGTCTAGCTGCTGCATTTTGCACTAGCTGCAATTTCCGCGTCATCTTCAAGGGCAGCCCCACGTAGAGTGCATTGCAGTAGTCTAATCGGGAAGTTACCAGTGCGTGCACTACTGTGGCTAGGTTGCCCCTGTCCAGGAAAGGCCGTAGCTGGCGGATCAGCCGAAGCTGACCCCAAGTACTCCGTGCCACAGAGTCCACCTGGGCCTGCAGTGACAAGGATGGATCAAGGAGTACTCCCAAGCTACGCACCTGCTTCTTCAGAGGGAGTGCCACCTCCTCCAGAACAGGCCGCTTATCCATTTCCCGGACTTGGGAACCACCAATCCACAGAGCTTCCATCTTATCAGGATTCAGCTTCAGTTCATTGGCCATCATCGAGCCCATTACAGCCTCCAGCACTGGTCCAGCACCTTCACAGCCCCAGCTGACTCCGACGACAAGGAGAAGTAGAGCTGAGTATCATCAGCATACTGATGGCACCCAACCCCAAAACCCCTAATGACTTCACCCAACGGCTTCATATAGATGTTCAACAGCATGGGGGACAGAATAGAACCCTGTGGCACCCCACAACGTAATATGAGCCCCTGGACTATAAACTCTCTCATACAGACAGGGAAAAGATGATAATATGCCATGTTCAATTCCACAGCAAGTATTATGCTACCAGAAAGATCCAAATAATGTCGCCCGCCATTGACCTACATCTCTGCAGGTACCTAGCACCTTTTTCAATTCCTCAGGCGGCCACATTTCCCCCCCTTTTCCATTAGTAAAGCCTGATGTTTCGCATTGCAACACATCGCACAAAGATGAACCGGTCCTTGTCTTATTGCATTATGTCACACCAAAGAAATCAAGTGGAAAGCACAATGCTTCCTTAGGTTTATGTTGAATGCTTCTGTGTGATAGCAGATGGAAAGCAAGTGTCACGCATTCACAAAAATAGACATACAACTTTTCTATCCATATTAGAAGAAGAAATTAGGATTGTTTTATGCTCACACATATATGCTTTTTTTAGAAGTGTATTTCCTCAGTTAAATTCAGCTTGCTCTTTGCCATGACATGAGATATTTTGTAGAAATGCCCTATTTAACAGAATATTTGAAAAGCATACATATACTTTTTGCACTCTAAACAAGTAGAAACTAAAAATAAAGAACATTTATTGCAGTTTAGAAAGAGAACCCCATGAACAAATTCCAAGAAAATTCGCTGAATTTATTCCCAGCACCACACACAATACAAAAGTTTCAGCTTTCAATAGTTCATTTTCTGAGCTGTTGTAAGGTGAAGCAAGGTTGCATTTCTTTCTAAAACATATCACTGCTAGAATGCTTGGGAGTACATTTCTTAGGGAGGGCAATGAACGAGATTGCTGTCAGGATCTGTGCTTGTGCAGAGTATTTGCAGGACCCAGGTCCACTTTCAGGAGCTGTTTGGCTGTAGAGTGCTCGCTGGACTCAGGCCCTTTGCCAGCAGTACTCCATGGGGGCTGATGTGGATCAGCTGGGAGCAGCTAGGGTAAGGGCTATATAAGACCAGCATTTCTGTTCTAGCCTTTGCTGCAGCAACGCAATTTCTTGGTTCTGCTGTAGCCTGTTCCTGTGACTCCAGAACCTGCCTTGCCTGAACCTCTTTTTCATCATGACCACGTCCCTTGCCTCTGGCCCTGCTGTTCTTGGACTCGGACCTGGACCCCTGCTCGAACTCAGGTTTGCCTTTGGCCTCTGAAACCTGCTTATTTCTGGACTTTGCCTCTGCCTCTCACCCTGCTTGGACTTTGTGTAGTCCTGCACTCTGAATCCTGCTCACGCCTGGACTTTGCTTTTGCCTCTGGCTCTGCCATACCTTGCTAGTATTATTAAAGTAAGACCTTTCCAGACTACCCGTCTTGTGTGGGGCTCTGATATGTTTTAGTTCTCCTGGGTCCTGGCGGCCTAGCCCTAGAGTCTGGCCGCCCATGCCTCAAATCATTACAATTGCCTTAGAGTAGCCTCCCATAACTTGGCACCCTCCAGATGGCTGGACTTCAAACCCCATCATCCTCAGCCAACATGGCTGGCTGGGGATGATGGGGTTGTCCAACATCTCTGTACTCCAACACCTCTGGAGGGTTGGGGAAAGGTGCTTCAGATGTTCAGAATGTGAAAGACATCCCCTACTGATGATAAAGGACTGGTCTGTTGGTAACAAGAGAGTGTGGGATGTGTCACTGTGTGTCTTACTCACCTGAAATTGGAAATATGCATCTGTTTGAAAGCTTGCTGTATCCTGCCTAAAGAAAAGAAAAAAGCACATTTTACTTGTAGGGTGGTCTATCTATTTCTCTCTCTCTCCTGCAGATATAAATTCAACTATCCTTCACTAATGAGCTGTGTGCAGTTTTCTAGAGAATGACACCTATGCAATGGAACCATTATCATCTGATTGCCATCTTTAATCAACTTTGATTCTGTTTTGACTAGGCCTGCAAGCTTTAATCAGTAGATAAATCAATTAAAGCTTTTGTTGATGGGCTGTGAATTAAGAGCACACTTGTTTGGGGTTTTTTTGAAGCTATTTTTATTCTGCGTTATTACAATAGGAAATGAAAGAAGAGTGTAAAGATGACGTTTCTTTATATAACAGTGAGTATGTTTATTCATTTGAAAGTTATCCCTGTACTTCCTCAAGGTTTTGGCAATATGCAAATTTAATTGAGTCATTAAATATAAGCTCTAGAAGAGTATGATCAACTAAAACTGCTTTAATCTGACAACGGCTGTAACGTTAACCCATGGGGTAATCAATTAAAGAACTCAGATAAATCATCCATATAGCACATTTTAAGTAGTAAATCCAAAGTAGAGTATCACATTTGTGCACATTTGCACACTAACAGTACTGAATACAGGAAATTTGCTAATGTTAACAAGGGAGCTTGAAGAGACTCCAGAGGAAGGGTATGTGGCTGATCGTCTAGAAAACCCCTGGAAAGCCAGACTGGGAATGCAGGTGGGCTGAATTTGCACCCACCTGTTAGTGGCTGCCTGACCTCCAGGGCCAGAGATTTCCACAGAGAAGGGGCCACTAAACTAAAGGCTGTTCTCCTGGTGGATTCCAGTCAGGCCATAGGTCCATGTGGAACCACCAAGCGCATGTCCTCCGATGACCTCTGTGATCGGGCAGGTTGGTATGGGAGAAGGCGCTCTCTCCGGTTTCCTGGTCCCAAGTTCTTTAAAGCTTTGTACACTAGTACCAAAACCTTAAACCTGGCCCAATAGCCAATAGGCAGCCCGTGCAATTCCCTCAGCAAAGGAGTTATAAGCTGAAAAGAGGCCCTCCAATATCTCACTGTTGCTGTCCTGTCCCTCAGCGTCATGCCACCTGAGGCAGCCACCTCACTCGGACAAATGGTAGGGGTGGCCATGTCTTCAACATGGCTATGTTAACATATAATGCTAAACCACAGTTTAGCATGAAGGAAGCACATCCAGGTGAGCCTCAGGCTCATGAACTCCCTCCTCCCCTGTCCTTTTCCAGAGTGGTAGTGAGAAGGAGATTGGATGTTTGTCCAGGTTCAGACTAGACTAGACTATTAACAGTAACTGCTGTTAACTGAAAACAGAATCCAAAGCATCTGGTCATTAAGATGTTACAATGTGATAAAATTGTGGGGGGGGGGGGATTTCCTTCCAATAGAAAAAGCAGTTTTCAAAGGAGCAATTTTCATCAGGCCCACAACATGGGAGGGAAGGGGTAAAAATCCCTTTTCCCACCTCTTCAATCCCAATAATTATTGTCTCTTTCTCGAATGGTTGCAGTTTATGTTAAAAATGCAAAGACACTTTAATGGCTCACTGGTGCTCAGTGAAGGTTAACTTTGTAAAGGGTCATTCAAAAATTAGATCTAACACAATAGGTTGTGAAACACTCAATGTGTGTGAGCCATGTTGTAGTACAAGGCTCACATTTATAACTTGTGTATGTTTCAGAAAGTTTTGTGCCAAGTGACTTGGCTAACAAGAGCAGCGGCCCCAGGTTTGAGGTCAAATGGTCCTCCAGGCCCCACAGCTCCCCTAGTGGCCTTTTCAATAAACTTGCCAAGTGGTTGAGTGCTGGCAATTAGGGCTGTGCTCCGCTTCAGTTCTTAGAACTGATAGTGAAGCGGCCTGATTCGCCCCCGACAAAGGCAGAGACTGATCGGGTCGGGGAGCTGCGGATTGAGACGAAGTGGATCAAGACAAAGCAGATCCTTCGCCTCGATCCGGAGCTCCGAAAAAAAAGGTAAGTGTGGCAGGAGGGGGGCTTACCTGGTGCTGCCACAGTCCGTGCGGTGATGGCGGCAGAACCAAGTAAGGGGGCAGCGGCAGCTTCAACTGAGGCCTCGGCAGAGCCAGGTAAGGGGGCAGGGGGGAGTGGGGCTTACCTACCTCTGTCGCCGAGGCCTCAGTTGAAGCCGCCGCCGGCGGACAGTGATGGAGGCAGGTAAGTGGTGAGAGGGGCCTTACCTGACGCTGCCACTGCGGAGCTCCGAAATCCGGAGCCCCAGAGCGGATCGGAGCATAGGCAGATCGGGGTGGGGCGGACCTGATCCAGAAGTTGCAGATCGGGATGCAGAGTGGTTCGGGGGGGTGTGTGTCCGGGCACAGCCCTACTGGCAATGGGGCAGGTGATGTTGAGAAGCAGAGGAGGTGGGTGGTGGCACACAGCCCAGTTGTGAGAATTGAAGCACTGGGTGAAGCAGCTGCAGCAGATGCGACCATCTTCATTTCCCAGAATGCCCCTGCATAATATGATACATTGGGCCCAGAGGCATGGGAGATTATGAAGTTGGCGGTGGCTGCCCCCATGCTTATCTACAGTGCAGTGGGCCCTAAAAACTGGGAGGGGTCAAGCATCAGTTATTCTGGGCCCTGTCAAGCCTGTCGGCTAAGCTCATGGTGCAGCACGATCAGGAACCCAATAGATTTTGTTTATTTATTTATTACATTTTTATACTGCTGCATAGCCCTCTGGGTGGTTCACAAAAATTAAAAATCATGAAGAACATAAAAACAACAACAAATTTAAAACACAGTTTAAACACAGAATAGATGTTCTGGAGATCCTACACCAAGTTTCTAGTGAAATCCTCTTTGCTGCATCACGGGGCTTCAGATAACAGTTTCCTTGCAATCACTCGTAGTGCAGCATTATGGGAACTAAATTGCAGAAGCCTTGCTGATTCACTTCGGGATGCTAAGGAAAGAGACAGCGGAAACAACCGGTCACAGTGATCATGAAGTGATCATGAGCTTCCTTTACTACAGAGCCAAAGTAACCTTTGGTTGCCTATTGTTCCTTTCCCGCATAGACGGTTCAGACAAGGGTGAGGAGATGTGACAATAACTGCCTTCCTGCAACGTTCCACTGCACTCAAACTAGAGCAAAACAGTTCCTGAGACATCATTCAGCTGCCGTGGTGATTAGGGAGGTTGGAGGAATCTGCAGTGGCTTCAAAGGACGTCTGCGGGTTCCGCAGTGGACTGACTTTTTCTGAGCCACAATGATTCTGTGGACTTGCAGAACGTTTTTTCAATTCTTGGGGGGGGGGATTTGTGCTAATACGAATTTGCGCAAATGAAAATGAGCAGAAGTAGAATGGAATTCTGTTTTTAAAAAAGATCTGATTCTGTAAATGAGCAGATGATGGAAGAACAGACACCTAACCCCCTATGAAACACAGCTCCAATAGATTTAACAAAACTTGGACATCCCTAATGGGGATAGAAACAGTTTAAAAAGTAGGTGGATCCAGAAGCTTAGCAGAGGTGGGGAGCAGAGCCGCCCTCGACACAGTTTCGGCCGTGGTTTCGGTCCTTTCTTTTCCCAAGCAGGAGAGAGATTCAGAGCTGCTTTTTCAGGGTCAGGTTTCTCTGGGCAAGAGAGCTTTGGAGAGGTAAAAAAAAAATCTGCTGATTAACAAATAAGAGAGAAGCAGCCACTGCCAGCACAGGCAGGAGCTAGATACCACCAGCCACAAGGCAGAATGAATTTGAATCCCACAAGCATGGCGTTATTATCAGAGTCTTCATTCATACAACAAAATATGGTGGATATAGTTGCACTAGCTGGGTTGAGAATCACGACACTCAAGGAACTGGACCTGGAAACCTCAGTGCTGGAGAACCAGCATCAGCCATGATTGTAGGGCAGGGGTGGGCAACTTGTGGCCCTTGAGATGTTTTGGCCAGCAACTTCCATCATCCCTCACCATTTGATGTGCTGGCAAGGGCTGATGGGAGCTGTGGTCCTCTAGATGTTTTGGCCTAGAAGTTGCCCACCCTTCAGCAACAGCTGTGCAGGGGAGAGAGAGGGGGGAGGAGGAATTAGCTGTGGCTTCACAATCTTTCTGGTGGAGCTCAGTGTCTGGAACTCTCATGCCCCTACTTGAGCAGTCCTCCTCAGAGGAGGAGCTAGAGGCCCCCAGAAGCCCAGGGCACCCCAGACCAGGGGCTGGCATCAGACCCACAGGAGTCTGATGCCAGGGGAGGTGGTTGCAGGACCATCCATATCAGGAGAAAAGGACACACCGGCTGAGTTCGGATGACATGCTAATCAATGGTTGTTTCCCATTCTGTTCCTATTAAACCAACCCCCTCACCCCCCACCCCGTTGATTAGCATGTCGTCCAAACTCAGCCAGCTTCTGAGGCAGAGGCTGAGCAACTCCCTGATCCCTTGGAGTGTTGTCGCCACAAGCAACAGGCGAGTAGGGCTTCTGTGCAAAGGAGTGTTCATCTCCAGAAAATGACTCCTCATGAGTAGGGCTTTGGAAAGGGAGCTCTGATTACTGCAGCTGAGCTCTGGTTGGGGTCCAGCAGGTTTTGGTCATAAAAACTCAGGCAGGGTTGGAACAACTTGGTCCATCCGACCTTAGTTGTGCATCTTGTTTCGGAAGTGTGCCCTGTTTCCTGACCTTTTGGACTGCGAATGCCCCTGCTTCCGGACTGCATAATGTATCTGACTGATTTGCTGTGTTTGACCCTTCCCTGTTATCATGAGCACTTCTGTTGTTGCCTGAACTCCTTGACTGACTGGCTGTGCTCTGACCTCTGCCTGGATTTAAACCACCTCTGTTCTAGCCTGAACCCCATTGGCTAACCACCTGTAGGCCATTTGCTGACTCTACTGCATTTAGAGCTTGCTAAAGGAGAACAGGAACCAACCTAGAGTGTCAACAGATGGGTGGGGGAATTGCAGTTCCCTACCATCATTATGGCCTCCTGCTGCTGCCCCGCAATAGTGTTGATTTATTTACATGGGAAAAGAAAAAAGAAGTAGTAACGACCACATGCTTTTAAAAGTTTTGCTTTTTTAAAAAATAAGTTGGATTTACCAGGGTCTATTTTGTCATGGAAAAAGGGCCAGAAGAGGCAGGAGAGGGACAGTTTCGTCATCATCTTCTTCATCATCAAAAAGACACACGGAAAACTGTGAGTGGGCAGTAATGAGTGTGCAATAAAACGCTTGTCTGATGATGCCCCTAGACCTTAGTTCCAGTACAGACAACCGTAAAGTCTATGCAGTGCTCAGTCTCTGTGTTAGTTGAGATAGATCTGGGACAAGAACTCCCCCCATGAAAGAAAGCTCTTGTGGGGCCTTGCACTTAGGAATTCCCAGAAGGAACTGAGCCATTCCAGATTGTCCATTTCCTTTTAGGAAGGGGATCGGTATGATGGTTCCTCTCTGACTAGACTCTTTCAATATGATAAGTTAAGGGTGGGGGAATGTCTTTGGAAAGGAAACACGGTATCTTATTTTAGATGGAAGTTCTGTGTTTTGGATCCTGCCTTTTCCATAACAAAAGTTGAAGGTTTTGTTGAGTTCCCTTGATATGTAAATGGTTCAGTGGAAACTGTTTTTCTTTAGAATGATCAGAAATACACTTTTTATATATCAAAAAGTACCTGCTTATAGCAGCAGCACATGCTGCTGCTTTGACCTTATCTTCTAAGCACACTCTGTATATGTGTACTTGGAAGTAAGTGCCACCATGTTCAATGAGGCTTATTAATTTCATTTTATTATTATTTTGCTAAGCATTGCAGCTTAATTCTGTACATTGAAAAGTGTTCCTATTTCAAAGCCCTTGACATTTTTTTTAGATGTAACCCTACTGCAGATTTGATTGGGTACGGCATGTCCCATGCATATCTATCCCTTTGTTATCACATGGATTATCTCTGCAATGCTTAAAACAGTCCTGCATTTAGCATTACTATCCCTATGTTGCAGATGTGGGACTGAGGTTGACAGAATTATAGCTTGTCTTAGGCCCCCTGCACACACTTAACAGGGAGTAAACCCATCTGAGCACTTCTGAGTAAACATGCATAGGATTGATTGATATGAGATTCGAAGGATTTCTGAGATCATAAGCTTTAGTTCATAATCTTAGACTTCAATCAGTTTCTGTGACTGCTCTTTTATGAGTCTGTCTTTGTCCATTCCACAGATAATGATAAAAAATATGGGGCCAATGTGGGCTGTATGGTCTAAAAAGTAGGAGTTCTGTTATGGGCGTGAAAAAAGCAAGATATCCAACAACGATCAGACCAAAGATCTATCTGGCTTAGGATCCTAGGGAACAAAGGCACCATCTCTAGCATCTGGCATCCCTAATCTCTAGCATCTGGGGCCAGATCTACACCAAGCAGGATATAACACTTTGAAAACGGTTTGAAAACGGTATATGGAGTGTGTCTTGGGGCCCAACAGTTGTCAATACTGTTATAAGCTGTTTGTGTAGAATCTGCCTGGCATCCAGAGCTATTTCCTCTGGAGGATCCACATAGCTCCATCAATGGCTATTGGGCATGGTAGTTATATAACCCCTTACAAAGCCATTTAAACTAGTGGCCATCATGCTTTCTCCTTATGGTGAATGCCATAATAAGTGTATTATGGATTGTTTGAAATTTTGTCTATTCAAAACCTAATACTGATCAGTATTATTTGGTGAACCTGAGTCCTGGTATTATGAGAGAGGGACAGAAACCATTTTTTATCCACTTCTCAAGAGTATACATGCTTCTATGAACTCCTATCATGTCCATCCTTGTCCTTTTTATCTAAACTAAAAAGCTCCCAACGCGTTCACCTTTTTTCGTTAGGAAAGTGTTCCAACCCTTGCTCATTTTGGTAGCACTAGACTTTTCTCTACCTTTCCCAATAGTATGGTATTCTTTTGTAATGAAGGTGAACAGAATGGTAGTTTTCCAAATGCAGACATTACAATGTTCATTATTATTATTATTATTATTATTTATTTATTTATATAGCACCATCAATGTACATGGTGCTGTACAGAGTAAAACAGTAAATAGCAAGACCCTGCAGCATAGGCTTACATTCTAATAAAATCATAATAAAACAATAAGGAGGGGAAGAGAATGCAAACAGGCACAGGGTAGGGTAAACAGGCACTGGGTAGGGTAAAACTAACAGTATAAAGTCAGAACAAAATCAAGTTTTAAAAGCTATAGGAAAAAGAAAAGTTGTTCACTGCTTTAGTTTCAATCCCTTTCCTGAAAATTCCTGGTATTGAGTTTGCTATTTTTATTGCTGCTGCACAATGAGTTGATGTTTTCAGTGAGCTATCCAATATGACACCAAACTTTTTTTGTTGGGGTTACTTGACATTTACAAAAATGGAATCTCATTGGCTGTTTTGTTGCCCATACAATTCGTAGAAATCCTTCTGAATCTCCTTTCGAGTTTTTCCATCCCAAATAGTTTGGATTCATTTGCAAAACTGGCTATCGCAAGACTCACCTCTGGCTCGAGATCATATGTGCATAAGTTATATGGCACCAGTTCCTACTGCTGGCTCCTTCCTAATTTCACTGTCAGTTTCCCATTCTTTTACTAGTTAAAAGTCCATAAGAGGATGTGCCCTTTTATCCTGTGACTACTTTCAGAGGGCCCATAGCTCAGTCATAGAGAACATGCTTTGCATGCAGAAGGTCCCTGATTCAATCCTCATCATCTCCAGGTATGGCTGGAAAATGTACTACCTGAAAGCACGGAGAGCTGCTGCCAGTCAGAGTTGACAATACAGGGCTAGATGGACCAATGGTATAAGACAGCTTCCTATGTATTTAGGTTTGCTCAGGAGCCATTGTTGATCTTTTGGGAGGTCATATTTATTTTGTCTTTCATATGAACCTTACTTGTTGAATTCTAAAATGTAGCTGAGGCACCTTGACAGAAGCCATCCTGATTCAGGGTACCTTTGAGAATCCTGTTCTCCTGCCTTCTGTTGAGAAGGATGTTTTTTTGTCAAATGTCTCGAGGGCACCAGATTAGTTGAGGCTGGTCTGTTGGAAGGATGCTGCTGCCAACTCAAGTGAAAGAAGGACAGAATGAACGTGGAAAGGCAGCATGCAGGATGAATAGGTTGGAAGCAGGCCATCATAAGGATGCAAGAAGAGCAGTGCTGGGTCAGACCAGGGGGTCCATCTAGCCCAGCTTTCTGATCACACGGTGGCCAAGCAGCTGCTCACAGGAAACCATCCATTCAGATACATCTTCATTGTGAACTTGTAGTATGAGTACAGTTTGCACAGCTGTGGTAAGTATATCATCAATCCAGGTCTTTTCTCCATTACTTTGTCACATTAGCTCCACATTAGTACCTCACCACTTCCACCTCCTCCTCCTCTTCCTCTTTCTTTGGTACTTTACTTAGAATGCAGTGTCTGTAGAAAGAAAGGTGTTAGTGACATTTACCTTGTATCCCTGTGCCTTTTATGTAGCTGTTTGCCGAGGGTTGGTAAATGTTTGGCTTTCTTATCATATGGAAATCCAATTTATGGAGGAAATCCACTTCCTTGGCCTGACCAGCACCAGTATGACCTCATACAATGTGCAGTCAATGATTACGGAAGGAAGTTCAATCGATAGGTAGCACAGCAAGGGAATAACTCCCAGCATTTCAGGTTTCTAGGTGACCTAAAGCAAACTTTATCTTCTTTTTTTAATGGCTCCTAAAATAGCATAATCACTACATCAAATGGGTAATTTATAGGCAGAGAAAACTGTTCTTCATTTGGTAACTGTGACAAGCCAAGTGAAGCTTAGAGGGAAAGGGTGCAATCCTGCTCTCTCAGTTTGTGTGTGTGCATTCACGTGCATCTGTGCATGTGCATATGTGTGGAGAGCAAGTTATAAAGCTGCTGAATCTCCCAACTCTCTCTTTGCCACAGCTATGCTGCATGAGTGCTCCATTGCAGCCAGGCACTTTACCACAGTCTCTCCCACATCTTGAATTTGCTGTTCAAGTAAGGTCCAACCCTTGCATCTCTTGAAAACAGCCTGGCATGTTGGGCGTAAGGCTGCTGGATCATCTTCTGCAAAGCATGGGAGAGTCCATTCTGAAATAAAGAATTTTTCCACCTGAGGCATTTATTGTGTGCTTGTGACTCCTTACTCATGGTTGTTTACAGATTCTTTATGCGAGGTTGTGATCCTCCAGTTTTGCTTCTGTTAAGAGCACTGTCCAGGTTTTTGGTTTTTTTAAATGGGAGAAATGGGCTATTAGTCCTGAAAGTGAAAGGAAAGGTATTTTCCTAATTGCGTAATTGCAATATTCCATTATAGCACAGCACCACCTAGGGGCTATGTAGCAGAAAAGGAAAAACTCTTAGTGCAGAGTTTGGATTTCAGTTCTGTGAGGAAACTGGATGTAGATGCAGTGGAATAACAGCCTTGTGTAGAAAAGCTCAAAGTTTCTGGAGGAGACTGATTATCCAGGGATTGTCACAGCTCCTCCAGTACAGCAGTGCAGACATTTATAGGAGAAGGCTATCAATGGCTATATGCTAACTCCAATATCCGAGTCAGAATGCCTATGTGTACCAATTGCTGGAGAACACGGGTAGGAGGGTGCTGCTGCACTCAAGTCCTGCTGGTGGGTTTCTTCCCTTGTGGGAAGATGGTTGGCCAGAGTTGTGAATAGGATGCTGGAGTCTGAACTAGAATGGCTCTTATGGGGAGAGGAGAGTTCCATACTTGCCAACATGTCAGAGATGAAAAACAAGGCATGCTTGTAGCACCCCAATTTTCACACCAAGGATCCCTGCTCAGCCGCCCACTATTTTGGAAGGCTGTACTCGGCTTGTCATAGGCTGCATTGGTTTTCCTTACAAACACCTGTTCTCCACTGATTCCAAAGCCAAGAGCTCCGGATATTGGGCAGTATAGAAATGTAATAAATAAATAGATAAATAAATAGTTCTCCTGGTTAGAGATACACTTGAAAATATATAGTTCTCCTCCAGTATGTGATCACCATTCGAAATATACCTCAGCAGCTACAAGGCATTGCAAACGGCAGACTGTGTGCACTGCACGGTGCCTCATTGTTCATTTACATGCACTTAGAATCATGCCCTTCCCAATGGAGGTGCTCTTAAATCCTAAATACTGTGAGGGAAAGGTGATTCCCCACCCCCAGGGTGGTTGCAGGGTTGGGGAGGGGAGGGTTAGCTCTTCCCTCCCCAGTAAAGCCCCCCTCCCCCGAAAAATAACCCAACAACCTCGAGGTTGTAATTAGGCTTCTCAAAATCCTTGCTTGCAGCATGGAAAGGAGGAGAAGGCTACCAGCCCTGATGGTTATGTACTACCGCCAGAATTTGAGGCAGTAAGCCTGTGTGCAGCAGTTGCTGGGGGACATGGGTAGGAGGGTGTGGTTGGACCACGTCCTTTGTTGGTCGCTGGTTGGCCACTGTGTGAAGAGAATGCTGGGCTAGATGGACCCTTGGTCTGATCCAGCATCAGGGCACTTCTTATGTTCTTACCCATTATAGACCATGTGGCCACCCCTCTCGGGCTGTGTAATGCAGCCCCATGCGCAAGAGAAGCAAGAAGCAAAGCCTGGATAAGGAAACATGATTTCCCCTTAATTTAAAGAAACCCTAAGAAGGATATGTACCACAGCCAAGATGCATCCATTCCCCATTCAGACACTTAGCATCTAGAGACCCTGAATGAAACCCTGAAAAATCTTTAGAACACACTTGCCCTGGATGCAGAGGATGTTTCAAATGGGGTGTGTGTGTACTTTTAAAAGCAGGATCTAGGGCCACCCTTGAAGGGGGGGGGACAACCCACTAAAACTATAGAATGGTAGAAGAAAATAGTGCATAGATGTCATGGTGAAGTTATAGTGCTGGTCTGAGACATTTTGGGTACACTCTTCGGGGAAATTCTCAAGCCCCACTGAAATGAATGGCAGCTGTCCGACATCCCACCAAAGCGCTTGCACAGCTCCTGTTTATTACAATAGAGCTAAAAGCAAAATGATCCCTTGCTCCTGCTCAGCTTAAATAAGAGACACAGGCTGAGTTTGGACGACATGTTAGGCGATGTAGGGGGGAATAGCACACTCACCGTGCGTTATTTTGCCAGTACAACATGTTGACCCTCCACCCATCACGCAGCTGAACGTCCCGGTGTCCTTCTGGGTGGCTGGTGCTCCTCCCTCAGTCCTCCTAGCCTATCCCATCAGCCATTGCGAGTTCTGCTGGCCATACAGGAACAGCCAGGGTGTTTTCGGTCACTCCTGCTGGAGAACTTTATGTCTTATGGAATAGTGCACTTGATGGGGGGAGATTATACAACGTAGCCCTCCACACAACATTTTAATCCATTGATTATTGTATAAGCAAGGGAGCATCCCGTTGTTTTTCTGCGTTGTTTAAATGAACAAAACATATTGCGCATTGTGTGTCCATTCTATTCCCCCCCCCCCAATGACACAATCAACTCAATGGACAGTTGCCTTTCTCTCCCCTCCCCCCTGGTTGATTATCGTGCCATCTGAACCAGGCCACAGAGAGAATTAGTTTGGGGTTCTTTTGATAAGCGAAATCAGCTCTGTTGGATTGATTTGTTTGCCTATCCACCCCTTGCACATTTTGCCTATTTGTGATATATTTTAATGACATACAAATAGAGGAAGGAAAACAGCACACCCTCTGGAATCTGCTTGCTCAAACACTGGCTTCACCCTCTCCAGGGTAAGTCCAGCCCTGTAACATTAACAGATGTGAATATGCATTTGGGCGGGGAGACGGGACTTTGAAAAAGCAGCAGAAAAACCGAGTTTGCTTATCCTTCACTGGAATCATACATTTATGCTGACTCTTGCAAGTGTTTCAAAAGGTAGTAATGCCAACAAGGAATTTCTTGCACTCTTATCCCATACGTACTGAAAATGCTTGTCTCCATAATTTAATTGTGGGCATTTGCCCCTCGTTCTGTTTTTAAAAGCTCCTTCTCCTCCATCTTTTCCTTATGCTATTTTCCATTGCCTTTTCCCAAATATTGGTTTAGCAATACATTATTTTCTTTGTTGTAATGGCAAATATTCCCTGTTTAACTTAGTGCTCCTTTGACTTGAATACACACTTTACAAGGGAAAAATGAACTATGGATTACTGCATGAGGGGCGTTTTAAGCCGTTTGCAGAGTTGGCCAAAAACATGCCTTAAAAGTAAATGTCTCCTGTTAGTAATTTGTTATAACATCTTAAAACACTTTAAAAAATCCACTCTGAATAGTGAGATACAGTGTAAATTATCCAGAACCTTTTAAATGTCAAAGGCTGCAAAACAATATAGAAGTAAGCCCTGTTAAATTCAGTAGGATTTACTTAAGAGTAAACGTGTAGAGTACCAGGCTGTTAAATTATGATCCTTTGTATTAGAGCTGTATGCAAACGGCCTCTCAAAGTTCTCCAGCCTGTTTGTGCGTGGAGAAATTGGGAGGACAATTTCACCGAATTTCTCCAGGGGGAGGAGAAATTCTCCAACAGTTTTTCGTAAGTGGAGCTCATCATTGGCAGGGGTTGTAGCACAGCTTTCTTCTCCTTTCCTAAGGGTTTTGGGCAAGTGGGGAGGAAAGCCGCAACAGCAGTAACTGTGTTCACAGCCTGGCCCCCATTTTACAGCCTCCACAATGTCCCATACCGAGCAGGTAGGCTCATTCCGGAGCATTGTGGGGGAAGAGAGGGAAAGTGGCCACTATATAAAATTAATTGAAGTGTAGGAAGCTGAGGAAACTACAAACTAGGGCTGTGCACCCCCTCCCTGAACTAATTCAGATCCTGATCCGGAACTTCTGGATCGGGCCCAAACGGGTTCGGGTCGATCTGGACCTAACCCGATCTGCTCCAGAGCGAGATCCGGAGATCCAGATCGATATTTGGGCCCCATTTTGCCCCCCTTCCCCACTTACTTTCCTCTGCGGTGGGCAGTGGAGGCAGGTAAGTGAGGAAGGGGGAACAAAATGGGGCCCGAATGAGCCCCCCCTCCCCCCTTACCTGGCTCCTCCATCCGCCGCTGCACAGACTGGGGCGGCAGCGGATGTCGGAGCCAGGTAAGACCCCTTGCCCTCCACTTACCTGGCTCCGTCGTCCATCATGGTCCTGGTGGTGGCTTCAACTGCGACCCAGGCCTCAGGCCGGAACAAGGCCACAGCCTGCTTCCAGCCTGAGGTCTGGGCCTCAGTTGAAGCCGCCGCCTGGACCGTGATGGAGCCAGGTAAGCCCCCCTCCCCCTTTCCCCCTTACCTGGCTCTGCCGCTGTCGCCGCATGGACTGTGCCGCCACCAGATAAGCCCCCCTCCCCCCTACTTACCTGGGTCCAGAGCTTCAGAATGGTCCGAATCACTTTGGACCATTCCAATCTGCTCTGCGCCAATCCGGACCTCCCCTGATCTGCTCCGGAACCGGGCTTTGGAGGTCCGGATCGGCCCACTCCACTTTGAATCCAGGGATCCATAATGGAGCTGAGCACAGCCCTACTATAAACTGCTATAAAGATGATTGTACAATGGAGGATTGGGCACTTGTGCACACTCCCCAGCCATCTCATAAGTAAGGTAAATGCAATAACCTTGATCCAAATCCATGAGAATTTCTACTCCTTTGTATTTGCCCCCCAAAGCAATTTCTTTTCCATCAAATGTGGAAAAGAATGTGGGAGAAATTTTCAGCATAGCACTACCTTTTACTTCCCTTTTGAAACAGAAGTAGTTTACGTCCCACTTCAGTAGTAAAGTATCTCACTTCTGCAATGTTTGCACTGACACATCAGTGGAGATAAAACAACTGCTGATCTCCTTTGTTTTGCCCTCATTCTGACAAGGAAAGTGTCCCCGTATTCCTCAATGCAGAGTAAAATAGTACGTAAGAGTCTGCCTTTTTGAAAAGTGCCTCTTGGGGGACAGGAATAGTTACAATCCATTCCAAAACCATCTGTGTTATCTCTTTCAAGCATCCCAAGGGAAAACAGTAATACACTACTGCTGAATCTTTCAAGAGTAATTTAACACTGAACTCTACAGTAAAAATATACATTGAACAATAGTTTGAGAAGTATTGCAACTGGTAATCTACCAGTGCAAACAGCCACCAATGTATACAGCACACATAAATACTGGGTAGCTTCCCTATCACTGGAAATGGTGGATGAAAATGTACTGGGGACTGCCTATGAGCTTCATCCCACATACCCATTTCCCTTGAATTATCCCCATGTTAGCTAAATCACACCCCAGGCGGTGGTGCTCCTAAGATCCTTTGCATACCAGGAAAAGCGTTTAAGGGGGAGAAATGTAAAAAATCATTAAAAAAATCAACGGATGACCCAATCTGATTCAAATTTGGTATGCTTAAAGCCCTCCTTAATATCTATTACTGTGCCAATTTTGATCTCTTTATCTTTAAAACTTACACAGATGGAAGCATTTGTTTAATTGATAGTATAAACATATCAAATCATTCTCCTGTGCCCCCAGTGGCCGCTTGGAGAACAACAAAAGATTCACTCCTAAAGGGGTAGTAAAATACGTCTAAGAAGCACAATTAAACCAGGATGCACGGGAGTGCTTCAGTCAAAGCAGATTATAAGATGGAAAACTTCAGAGTCCTTTGCACACAATTCGCAGTGATTGCACAGTATAACGCTGGTGTGATGAAGCTATAAATGCTTGGGAAGCCCCAGGACGGGTGTGTGGTGGCATGGCGTTGATTCTACTCTGCTGCTGCAATTGTGCACCCACCCTGGGATTTTCTGCCCAAGCTGTGGAGAGAAAAAGTCGTGGACGTGCAAGATGATGTCAAGACCACCCCTCACCTTGCTCCAGAGTCACAGCAGAGGTGTGGCCAGGCAGTGCCTGGTGGAAGATGAACTGTGACTGGTCACCTTCCACCAGAAAGAGGGCGGGGGCAGCTCCGGTCCCCAGAGGGCCACCCAGAAACCCTGTGCTTCCTCTTCAGCATCAGGATTACCTGATGCCACCCCAGGGGAGGGAAGCCACCGGGTTGCTGAGGGACACGACACCAACCTGGTGCCGTGAAGACACCCCCAATGGTGTAAATAAAACTATTGTGGATATGGATCATTTCAATAATCTCTCTCCCAAAACCTGAAAGAAAACAACCATCCGGAATTTGAGATTGATAGATCCCAGAAAGGACCACCTTTTGTTAAGGGTAATCATCCAGATTTCATTGAATGCGCAAGTCCTTTCTTTTCATTGTGAGGCAGAAGAAAAATACAGTAAACCCTGCCTCCCACTTTCCTATGCCCTGTTTGCTCTTGCTTGCAGGGTGGAAGTTAGGAGAGAAGCGGAGCTTACTGTACTGTTCATCTCTCTCTTGATGGAAACGTCTTCCTCTTTGCTTTGCTTTGGAGCATGGAGTAAATCACTGTCATGCTTTTCCAGCAATGGGAGAGATCCATCTAGGCACACTCTTGAGGATGTCTAAATGGGATTTTTTTTAGTTGGGGGCCTGGTTGGGGATTGGGAGGGTTTAGGATTCCTCAGGTCCTCAGCTACTCCCTTCCAACTTGCTGGCGCGCCCCAGAATGCTTGGTTTCCCCTTTTTACAGGGTTGGAGTTTTGAGCATGTAGAGGAAGTCCCCACAGAAACCTCCACAGTGGCTGGAATGAACCAAAAAGTGGGCCCATACATTAAAAAAAAACCTATAAAAATTAAATCTTGGGGTTTGTAGCTTTGCCTACAGCCTTGGAGGGTTCCCCCCTTAGCAACCCTATGGGACACCGTCCCAGGACCATAGGATTTCGTTCCATCTTTATTATATTCAAACATCGAGTATAAAAATATTAATAAAAAGCTATATGAATATTAAAACAGAATAAAAAGGATCAACGAGTAGCTCCCCAATTGCCTTCATGCTCTCTTTGAATCCCACTGGTATAGAGCATAGGGACACGTCTGTCCCAAACTTTACTCCCCTTCCCATCCTTTTTTTCATCCCCTCTGTAAGGTTTTATTTTTTTCCCTTCAAAAAGTCAACCTGCCCATTTGTCTCCTAGGAACCAGGCTTATCTTCATCTGGGAATGCAGATTTATGTTATGGTGAAACGGCTTGTCTCTGTTCTCAGAGGTTCTCAGGTGACAACTACTGCAATGCCATGGCCTTGCTCTTTCTGGCTGCCTCTTGCTTTGTGAACGTGTTATGAGGGAAAGGACGGTCAATGTGTAAATGAAGACTCTGGTTCATCACGGAGTTTCTCTCACTTCCACTCGAGCTAGTTTCTGCTTCAGCCCATGAGGTCTTCCAGGGGCTGTAGCTCAGTGGGAGAGCGCCTGCTTTGCATGCAGAAGGTCCTAGGTTTGATCCTGGGCATCTCCAGGTTGGGCTGGAAAAATTCCTGCCTGAAATCCTGGGGGGAATCCACACGTCGTTCTGAGATCGCTTCTAAGCGACCCCAGTGCGGCGTGTAACTTGCCTTTTGAAGAGCCGACAAAGAGACATCCTTCCCGCTGCCGCCGCTGCCGCCGCCACCCAACTCCCTCCTCGCCGGCTGGGACGGAGAGCTCAGGGAAAGAAGGCAGGGTGGAGAGCTTCTTCCGCTCTCAACCCCGCCTTCTTCAGCTGAGCTCTCCTTGCCGCTCGGCGAGGAGGTCTGCGGGTGGCGGCGGCGGCGGCGGGAAGGACGTCTCTTTGTCGGTTCTTCAAAAGGCAAGTTACATGCTCGCTTTCACGCCGCACTGGGGTCGCTTAGAAGCGATCTCAGAACGACGTGCGGATTCCCCCCTGGAGAGTACTGGGCTAGATGGACCAATGGTCTGACTCGGTATAAGGCAGCTTCCTAGCCTTTATGAACTGGGCTCATGCTGGCTGTTTGCCGTAATAAATTTGATTGATTGAACTGGGCTTCATGAGGAACATGACAAAACTTTTCATCAAGCAGAATAAAAAAGTAGCTTTGGGCCAAGTTAGATGTGACACAGGAGATCTGTGATTAGGATTCCCCAATGTTATCTATCTATCTAGGGTGTTGATCTTTTAGCCCAAGGGCCAAATTTGTTTCCGGAGAAGCTCTCAGGGGCTGGATTCCAGTGGTGGGTGGGGCTAAAGGCAAAGGGGGTGCAGCCATCATACCAGCATTCCAGCTTAAAGCTCTTACTGCCAGTAACTTAAGTCTTAGCACAGGGATGTCAACCTTTTAGAATATGGGGGTGGGGAAACTGCACAGAAATTCACCAATGATTGGTGGTCAAGGGGGAGGATGGGAGGCATCAGGGAAACTTCAGATGCCCGGACTGGGACCCTAGGAAGCTGGATTTGGCTCCTGGGCCTGAGATTCTGCACCCATAAATACACAGACATGAACACACCACACATATTTTGATAGCAGCTGCACGTGTGTGTTGTTTGTGTGTGCAGGGAGGCAGTGATTGGGTTGTGAATCCAGTGGCAGGGGAGAGTTTGTAACCCTTTCCACCAGTGCTGTTTTCCCAGTTACAATTGTCCCTCCTGAACCTATTTGCCCCAGGAGAGAAAACTTAAAAGTACCTGCCTGATACTTGCAAAATTTCTCCTGTTGGGCAAATAGCAGGTTGGGAGTGATTTTAATCAAGAAAACGGCACTCTGGCACTACAACAGTAGTGTGTCATTTGCAAACCTCCTGCAGGTCTTTTTTTTTTAAAAAAGTAAGGTGGCATGATGGCTCTATGCATGTTTTCTACTGTGCTTCCAGGTGAGGCTTTTATTGCGCAATTGTCCTGCCTGCAACACAGAAGTTTATGGCTGGGGGGGAGGGGGGAGAGAACGTCATCTCGCAATTGTTACCCTCCTGTGTTTTCCCACCATTTCTTCCATCTGTTTTCTTGCCACAATAAATCCATCAAGGAAGAAAAATCAGAATAGCTGCACAATGCTTTTGATAGATAGCGGTAGGGGCCTGAGTGAACGCCTTCTCCCTTATCAGCCTGCCCGGCCACTGAGGTCATCAGAGGCCGTGCTCCTGGTGGCTCCGCTTGGACCTATGGCCCAATTGGATTCCACTTGGAGAACAACCTTCGGAGTGGTGGCTGCCCATGTAATGGTGCCAATCATAATCCCAGAAAGAAAGAGAAAGCAGAAAGCCCGGGTAAAGCAACGGGATTTTTTTTTTTTTAATGTAGAGAAGCTCTGTAGCACACATCAGTCATTCCTGCTTCCTCATTTTGGCTATCATCTGGTGGTTGGAATTAAACCATTTTGGTGTCTTAAAAATTGCCATGATTTTCATTTTACATTTTTTAAACATGAAACATATTGTTGCCTGCCTAAGCCCTTCAGCTAACTAAAACCAGTCAGTCCGTCAGTTGCGGAACCAATAAAATCTGCAATAACGTTTCTGGAATTCCCAAACCCATGTTGCTGCCAGCAAAAGGAGACAAGAGAGCCTAGTAAATAGGCAGGCACACACACACACACACACACACACACACACACACACACACACACACTTATCTCCATCTCTTTCCTGCTTCTCATAGCCGAAAAGGTCACCACCGCTTCATTCCCGCCCACTCATGTTCACCACTATTCAGAGACTGAGCTCTTTCTGGATCGGAAAGCTCTCGGATCAGATCCTGTCTACTTCTTGGGCCGATCTTAGAAATGACTGTTCCTTTGCCTTGCATAATTGGAAACAATTAGTCTTTCCAAGGGAGTGTTTTGTTGTGCTCTTGCCCAAGAGCCTGGAGCCTCCTTGCTGGCAAACCTTCTCCTCCCACGACCCAAGAATAACATCCTTGCACCATGGAGCTTTGCTCCAGCTGTGTAATGTGCAGCTCCACCTTCTCTGTAGGCTCATCACCTCCTTCTCCCCCAGCCCCCCCCCCCCCCCGGAAAGGAAATGGGTCCTGGTCTGTTTCCTGCCTGGCGCATTTCCTGAGCAATAGCTCACAGCCAGAAACTTGTTCATGAGTATGACTGGAGCTGACTGAAACAGTGAGAAATAGGGGGCGTAGGAGTGAGTAGACAGGCTAAGTAGGAAGGAATCATCAGACAGGGTTCCTTCAGTTTCTGACTGAGGAAGGAAATCAGGATCATCACTGCATGGTTGGGAAAGTAATTTGTCACATATCATACTGGAAACACACCATGAGTCAAAGGCAATCATGGCTTTACATAGATTCTGAAGTCCACAGAATTTGCATGAAGAAGGTGATTGGCTGGTGTGTTGTACTGATTTGATGAATTAAAAACCCCCAATAATCTGTGATTGGGACCGGCCCTACCATGAGGCAGGGAGAGGCAGTTGCCTCAGGTAGCGGGTATGGGGTGTCCTAATAGGGCAGCAATTTTTTAGTTACTTAGTTATTATTGTATTTCTATTGCTAGGGATGGAGAGAGGTGTTTTTGAGATTTTCTGCCTCATGTACCAAAATAACTTGTCTGGTTTTGGTTACTATGTACCTTGATTTTGGGGGTGAGGTTGGGAGCACCATTTGCTGTTCTGCCTCAGGCAGTAAAATGTCTTGATTTGGCCCTGTCTGTGATTATTATTATGTTTAGGCATTAGGTTTTAACCCAAGATATGTTTGCCAGCCATTTTGTGTCTGTGTGTCCATGTGTCCTGGCAGAATGTTTTCTTGTTGATAGTAACATTTGTGTGTTCCAAGCAGACAGTTGGCAGGTGTCCCTTCATCTATGTAATAGGAAAATCTTTACCTTAGGATATAATCCTATGTATTTTTAAATATATAGTCCTACAACTCACATCATTCCCTGGCCAGGGGAACTATAGGACTTTTTACTGTGTAAACATGCACAAGATTGCACACTTAATTTTTCTTCTGTCATTCTTTCAGCTCTTCGAGGCAGTAGGAGCCATGGTGGTGGGTGGTGGTGGATTGGCAACGTTACCTTGAGGCATTCAAAACATGCTCAGATACTCTCTTTTTTGGGTCACTTAATCACATAGTTTAGGTCTGAGTATAGGCTTCACATTTCCATGCTAGAATCAGTTGTCATATGAAGCTCTGACACCGGGTTTAACACCATGGAATTTGCAAAACAATGGCTTCTTATTTGCGTTGCTTCTCTTCAAATTTATCTCCACCATCATGAATGTAGTTGTATATAGTTTTAAAGCAAAATTTGCGCAGAGACTCTGAAGATACCCAAAAGCCTGCAGGTTGCGTTCTACAGCACCTGGGACCTGTGGTCCAGTATAGGTTTAGTGGTTAGAAGGTGAGGCTAGAAGGCATGGGCTGCTGGATAATGATTCTCATTGTGAGATGCCCCAGGCATTGGGACACTTAGGTTGACAGAAGATGGTTATTTTGGGCTCATTACATAAGGTGTCTGCAGACATATGCCACCACAGTGGATTACTGTGCTGATGAGGAGGCAGAATTAGAGGATTAGTGCAACAATGCATGGCACAATAGCTCAGTGGAAGGGTGATGAGGCAGAGTTCTTAGTGGAGAGAGGGGAGATATTAGTGGATCTCAGCAGATTGGCAGGCAGATTCACCAGGCAGGAAGCCTTGTGAACCACATAACAGGAATGACAGCCTCCTGATGAGGAGATGAATCAGTGCATTTCAGAAGATTGAAGAAACGAGGATAAGGAGAGAGAGAAAAACCTTGGGAAAATGATGCTCCAGCAAAGAAATGTGACAGTGCATTACGCTTCGCCCTATCACACCTCATGCCACGCTGGAACATGCCACTGCTTTGGATGGGGTTATCTCATTCCAGCTCTTCAGCACTGACCATCCATCACAACTAGAGCTTCAAATGGGAACGACTGGCAAACCTGGAGCAGGGCAGCAGGTGGAGCTCAAATGGCAATTGTGCCACTGGAGAAATGGCAGCACAGCACTTGCCCCTGTGCCAAGGGCAGGGCTGGTTTTAAAGAAATAAATCAAATCAAAAGAGTGTTGTCATAATACGTTATGGATATTTTCTTTTCTTTTTTAAATGCAGTTTTATAAAACAACAACAACCCATTCCTTGTGCTTTTGGTGGAGAATTGGTGGGGTGGCTCTATAGTATTGCTCCCTTCTGTTGTAAATATCTAGCAATCTGAAAGCAATTGCATTAATGTGGATAGTGGGAAGCAGAAGAGCTCTTCTAGTTAATTTTTTTAAATTTCAGAATTGAGGAAAACACACACCTGAGAAATTTGGGAAATTGAAATTTATTTTTAAAAGAATGAACAGAATTTGAACAATTCAAGGTGCTGGTTTTAACCTATAAAGCCTTACATGGCTTGGCACCACAATACCTGACGGAACGCCTCTTCCGACATGAACCTACCCATACACTACGCTCAACATCTAAAGTCCTCCTCCGGATGCCTACCCTGAGGGAAGCTCGGAGAATGGCAACAAGGGAGAGGGCCTTTTCAGTGGTGGCCCCTCAATTATGGAATGATCTCCCCCAATGAGGCTTGCCTGGCGCTAACATTGTTATCTTTTCAGCACCAGGTGAAGACTTTTCTCTTCTCCCAGGCATTTAACAGCATTTAATAGCATATGCTGAGTTTTTTTAATTGACCCCAGAATAGTTGTTTTAAAAGGATATTGACTGTTTTTGTATGCATTTTATGCTTTTTATGGTTTAAAATTTTGTATATTTGTTCACTATTTTTAACTTTTGTAAACCACCCAGAGAACTTTGGCTATGGGGCGGTATATAAATGTAATAAGCAACATAATAATAATTTGGGTGTGTGTGTGTGTCTCCTTTAGATCTCAGCATAGAAAACTTTTCTATGTTTTAAAATCAATAGGGGGTAACCTAAATTCTTGTGAAGGTTTTATATGTGAGAAAGTCAATTTTTATGCTTGGTGCTAAACGTGACAAAAGTTTCCAAGGCAGCCAGATAAGTGACACACTGGCAGGTTGCATGTTCCAAGATCAGGAAAGAAGAGGGAGGGATAATTCTAATGCTTAGATGTTGCAGTGATGGAATCCTCCCAGGCAGCTGTACCACTTCGGTTTTCAGTTGGGAAATGTTTTTTTTAAGTCCCCTGTGTGAACATCATGCAACAAGGGTGAGGGCCTTTTCAGTGGTGGCCCCCCAATTATGGAATGATTTCCCCAATGAGGCTCTCCTGGCCCCAACAATGTTATCTTTTCGGTGCCTGGTTAAGACCTTTCTCTTCTCCCAGGCATTTAACAGTATTTAACAACCTATGCTGAGTTTGTTTGTTTTTAATGGACCCCAGAATAGCTGTTTTTAAATGCTTTTTATGCATATACTGTGTTTTATGCTTTTTATGTTTTTAAACTTTGTATATTTATTTTAATGATTACTGTTTTTAAGTTTTATAAACTGCCCAGAGAGCTTTGGCTATGAGGTGGTATATAAATGCAATTAAATAAATAAATAAATAAATAAATAAATAAATCATGCCCCACTTTGAAACTCACCCACCTCAGAGAGATATGAGAGCTTGGTCACAAGTTACTGCAGGATGAAGGAAGCTCCTTAACCACTCCAAAGCAAATAAAAAGATCTGTCATGGAGGTGGATATCAGGGTTGTCCCAGTGTCATTGAAAGAATCCAGAGTCAGAGCATGCAAAATGCACAGTGTCCTGCTTGTCTCCGTTCAGTTACTCGAGTAAATCAAAGTCTTCTATATCTGAGCACTGGGAAGTTTATGAAGCATTCTGTCAGCTGAACTCTGTGTTTTATAGCCAGAACCTAGATGCATGTAACAAAGTATTCAGCATATATTTCAGTGAAAGGGGTGGGGGGGAATGTGCTCAACTTTCCTTTTTAACAACTGCACCTTGGCTGGATGAAAACGTGAGCATTTCCCAAAGCAGGAACGGAGTATATCTTTGTGAGGTTTTGGCATGCTATCCGCTTTTCTTGCAAAGCCAGAGGGAAAATAGAATATGAGTTCTTGTTTGGAGACAGAGAGAGAATAAATCACTAATAATTGAATTATAAGGAGGCCTCAAGCAAGGGGGGAGTCATAGGTACTCCTGTGTTCATTGTTCCCCAGGATATATCCCAGAACATTCAAGGAAGTGCTGGTGTAGGCTGCACCCCATCCAGGGTGACTGGGTCAGCTACTCTGGGGTAGCATTGCTGATTAGCAGTGCTTCCAAACGAGTGTCCCTGAGTGTTACCAATCAAAAGGCACTGTGCCACTTTCCCATCTTTCTTTCCTTAACAGATTTTCTGCATTAAGCAAAAGGACAGCAAAAGGAGTTGGAAAACACGAGAAAGTTACAAATGGAAGACATTGTTGACTGCACTTCCCCCCACCCCGAAATAAAATTCCAAGAATTTTCCTTATTTTGGGATTTTAGTCTTGTCCAACAAGTCCTAATTGGAACAGGGACCAATCTATCTATATACATCTATCTATGTACTTAATCACACTCTGCTGGATTGGATTAACAGTGCAATCCTATGCATGTAAAACCCATTGTGTTCAATGGGTCTTAATCCTAGGTAGGTATGCATGGGATACCAGTCCAAGGATACATTAGTTCAGCATCCTGTTTTTGTCAACAACACTGCCAGCACTGTGTCTGGCTTGATGGGGAGGGGAGGGGCTGTAAAGTGTGCTGTTTCATCTTCTAAAACAGAAAACTGGGGCCAGTTAGCTACATAGAGGAAGGCCATCTGTTACACTTTTCACATCATACTCTGCTGTTTTTATCATAACTTCCCTCTATTGCTAAACACCAGGCTATTTTAAAACACATCGACTCTCATTTAGGCAAACAGATATCTCCATGCGTAGCCTGAGCAGTGTGGTAAAAAGTGATCTGCAGAAGAGCTTCCGAAAAAGGACTCCTGTTGCTTTGGCCTAGGCAAAATATAGGCATGGAAAACCATATGAAAGACAGACTTGAGGAGAGGCAGTTGTGTTTCTAGCCACATGGTGTGCATGTGCGAGATGTGTGTGTTATGTTTGCAGTGACGTGGTGGAACCAGGGCTCACAGGTTCAAAACGTCAGAACTTTTTGATTAGCAGGATGATGATGTCATCTGCCACGCACACACCCGTCAGACTTTCATGTTTCCTCTGAGCCAGTGGAGGCTAGTAGCTCTGATTTTGGTGGGGCTGTGAATCCACACTGGTTCCAGAACCATAAATCTAAAGGAGCTGTCCAAGGTGCTGAACCCAAGCACCTTAGATAGCTCCTTTAGAGTACTGGTCTTGGCTGAAACCCAGAGTGGATTCACAGCCCCACCAAAATCAGAGCCACCAGCCACCACAGTTCTGAGTTTAGCTGCAATCTTCACAGAAGCTGGAGGTAAATGGATTTTCCCAGAAAGAACATATTGTTATAGATCAGCACAGCTGCCTGCATTTTTGGATTCTCCTTGAAGGGGGTGTAATTGCAGGGACTATCATGATAAATGCCTGCACTTCAAAATTTACCACTGCACCACTGTGTTTGTGTGCATGTCAAAGAATGTGCTTTAGATCATGTGGATTTCCTAAGTTGAAGCTGATCTCCTGGATTTTCCTGTCTGACACTTCCTGCCGCTATCCATCCTTCCCCAATTAGGATGGCCACATCAGTATTGCCAAAAAGAGCACACGTGTCACTGAAAAAGAGGACTCCAGTTCGCATAAAATTTGCATATGCTAATTTATATGTATAGCTGCAAATTTAGAAATTATTAGTATAATTTAAATGGAAATACAATACATCTCACCATAGTGTGGAAGACAGTGACCAAGTGAGCAATGTGCCTTGCCCAGTCTGCTATCCACATACTATAGATGAGTGACTTTGAGGCTCAGTTCTTCCTTCAGATGGTTCTTTATCTTTATACTGGACATGGACTGGACAGCCCTTCAAACAAAGGACACTTTCAAAGTAGAGGGCCATCCTCTCTTCCGAAAGTGTCCTATGTAAAAGGGCACCTGAAATACTACAGCCTTTGAGGACAGAAGGGAGGGTAGAGGACCTAGTGGCAGGAAGTGGACTGGTGGCTGATCATGTCAATTCCTCCATTTTGTAGAGCAGATATGGTCCTCCTAACGTTGTTGGACACCAACTCTCATCATCCTTTACCACTGTTTATGCTGGACAGGGCTGATGGCAGCCCACCAACTGGGCTGCCAATGGTTGACATTTTGCTTGAGTAAGCAAGATGCCAACTCACCTAAATCCTGCAACCCTAGTGTTAAGATTTATACTCCAACTTATTATACAAGGGAAATTGAAGGGAAAAGATCAGTGGGAAGAAGATGAACATAATGGCTAAAGAACATGACAGAATGGTATAGCTGTAGTTCTGTACAATTGTTAGAGCAGTGGCGTCAAAAACAAAAATAGCTGTAATGATAGCTAACCTCTGCTAGGAGAAGGCACCTTGAGAAGGATGAGTTGGCTTGGATTTGACAAAGACTTTTTCAAATTACATCCAAGAGAAAGAAAAGATGCTTGTTTGATTTTGGTTTGATTTCCAGCAGTTTGCGTCCGAAAAGTACTTTTCTTTTTCTTCTCCAATTGTGTTTCCTCGTGTGTCTTGGAATGCCAGAGTTAGTGTGGCTACTTTGCGGAGAAAGATTTATAAGAAGCAGGATCCTGCTGGGATAAGCCTTAGCAACAAGAAGACAGAAGAACAGCTTAGGGATTTAAACCAATGAAGCCAGAGAAGAAGCCAGGAGGTCAGTGGGACAAGGTCTTGCATGATCCCGAGTTGTCATCAGGGGGCCTGCTTTATGCTGCCCCGTGTAAGCCTTGAACGTAAGAGGATGTTGCCAGGACAGCATTGCTAGGCACAGGGCTGGATTTAAACTTGTTGTGGCCCTAAGCTATAACATGAGTGAGGCCCTTCCTTCTTCAACAAATAAACCTTTTAAATGCAAAATATGGGCTGTACAATTAAATGGAATTTGATAGTCGTACAATATAGGTATTAAAATGCAAGTTATACGTGTGCACAATCTTTATTTAGGAGTTTGTCAAACACATAACACAGTTAAACAATATAACATAAGGTTATAATATATAAATTAGATGTAAATCACACTAAGTAATTATTCTTTGCACATTTTCTTTGGTTTTAGTAAATGTTGTAAATGTGCTTGCTTGCTTGCTTGCTTGCTTTCTTTCTTTCTTTCTTTCTTTCTTTCTTTCTTTCTTTCTTTCTTTCTTTCAACGCGAGACTCCTTGTAATGTGAGGCCCTAAGCTGTAGCTTAGAAAAATAATGATTATATAACAAGAGAGCACAAACAAATCAATACTTTCTCCAGAGTATTATTTTGAACCAAAATAAAATTTCTAAATCAGGTCTACTATATATGTTAGGTATAATCTGTCTTTCACACTATCACTAAAATGTACTTGTGTAATTGTTTTTTTTTAATCTACAATCCTGAATAAACTTATTCCATTGTTCTAAAGAATCATTTTTGTGACTTACCTCTTCCAAAGTTTCTTATAAAGAGAAATTAGTATTTTATGCAAATATTATTCTGTCACTTTCTTAAAATTGTCATTCCTTATTTCCCCCCAATTTTTGGCTTTTGGTATTCAGGCAGAAGTTGGCATATTTGGAGAGTGTGGTTATCTGGTTGAGCTTTTATATTGTATTTTATATTATGGTTTTATACTGTTGTTTTATACTTGAATTGTCTTAATTTTGTAAACTGCCCAGAGAGCTTTCGGCTGTTGGGTTGTATAGAAATGCAATAAATAAATAAAATAAAAAATACGTAAATCCAGCCCTGACTAGGCACCATTGCTAGGCCAGGCTCATGGAGCAAAAATCTGCATAAATTTTTCATATGCATATATAATTACTAGGATTTGTTTAAATTTTGTAGATGGCAACACCAGCCAATTAATTTTCCATTAAAATTATACCAAACAAAACAAATGCTTTAATTAATTTGTGCCCCGTACCTAGATCATCCTAAATCAGCAATCCCTCTTCAGTTACAATTAATTTGGACTGGCTGGGAACAGGTGTAAAAAATTTACAAAAAAGAGTGGCTTGTTTTTTTTTTTCCACAACCACACTCAAGCAGATAAAACTGGCAACTTCACAACATTTCAAATAGTTGACAGAGCAGTGATCTAAAAGCAAGCCAAGGTCAAATCAGGAGGTCACTCCCAATTAATTTCCCAATTCCCACCCAGATCCTTCTCCAAAACTTAATCAATTTGCTTTCAATTAATTACTCCCATTCATCAGTCATCATTACCTCCATAAATTGCATTCAAAATAAAAGGGGTCAACATTTCCTTGTGTGTGTGTGTGTGTGTGTGTGTGTGTGTGTGTGTGTGTGTGTGTGTGTGTGTGTGTGTATGTATGTGTGTATGTGTTTGGGGGTGGATGATAGGAGGCATGATGGCTGGAGGAGTGGTAGAGCACCTGCCTAGCTTGCAGAAAGTTGCAAGTTCAATCCCTGGCATGTCCAGGTAGAGCTAAGAAAGAATCCTGCCTGAGGGACACTGTTAGTCAGTGTCCACAATAATGGGCTAGATGGACTCGCTATAAGGCAGCTTCCTGTATTCCTAGTGGGGCAGAAGAGGTAGAGTAAGAAAGAATGGTTAAGAAAGAAATTAGAGTAGGAAGGAAGGAACAGGTTTAGGGTGGGAATCAGAAAGAGTGGAAGGATGGAGCAAGGACTGGGCAATGTGGAGACAATCAGAGGGAGCCTGAAAAGGGAAGAGATGGAGGAAGCAAGGGGTGCTGCAGGAAGCATAGCTCTCTCACTTTATCTGCTCTACAATTTTTGGGATTGTCTCACTATGTGGTGAGGACCCATGCCTTTTTATCCACGAGCTCCAATAGATACTCACAGAGGAAGACATAAGCAGAGCCAGCTATAAACCCCACACCAAGAACCGCCTCCCTATGTACCACAATGCGGAGCAGGGAGACACACAAAGATCTAGAGGAGCCCACCCCCCATCTCTCTCACACAAAGACAACAAGGTCTTGGAGTACCTGGAAAAGAGCAGAACCTACAAAAAGGAATCTTTCAATTAAAAGCACAGGAGTGCTGTAAGCTTCAGTAGTCCTTTGCCTATTCACACTGGATAAGCTGGTGCTATAATTGTGCTTGATTGGCCAACCCCCACCCAAAGAAATCACCACAAATCGGGTCAGACTGTAACAATTTGGATCCTCCATAAAGTGAGCCAACAGAGGATGGCAATTGCAGAGGAAAGGATTCATGTGTAAGCAACCTAGACGTGTGGGGGTGGATGGGTTTCAACATATGCTTACACCCATTAGTCCATAGGGACTACTATGCGTTCAAGTGTGTTCGGTGCAATCCACAGCTGACTTCCTAAGCTGAGTAAGGCCATGTTTCATGTAAAGAAAGTTCCCTGACTTCCCCTGGAATATTTCCATATGCACGATTATGCTGACCATGCATAATTAGGAAGGAACTGGACAGGAGGACTGGATGAGCCCTTAGTATGTGCTTGCTGTCTGAAAGCCAACTGGAGAGCACATAGTATTATAAATGCTCTTCTTATAATTTAATTTTGTTTAAAAGCTATGAAATATGATCTCCTGGAGTGGCAGATCCAAGACTAACTGTTGCTAACTGCACCTGCAATAGCAAAACAGAGCTGATGTTGCAAATGTTTGCCAGATGGCTATCAAGGTCATGGGATGAATACATTTAGATGGAAACCACCACAACATTGAATGAAACTGTCTCATTCAGTTCACTGTTCTTATTGACAGACCCCACTTAGCCACATCTTTCTCTGCTACATTTGTCCAAGAGGAGTTGTGCTCCTTCCTTAACAAATCCATGTGCACTTTTCTCTTTAACAGATTCACTGAGGGAAGAAGCAATGTCTGTGTGCTTAAGTTTGTTTCTCTCTTGAACACCACCTGTGTTTGCACTGGAATGTACTGATTTTGAATCAAGAGCAATGAAGACCTATAGAAACACAGAACTTGATCCCTTCACTCAATAATGCCAACCCATGGTATGGGTTATTGAATTCTGGGTTGCCATGCTAACAAGCCATAGTTTGTTAACCATGAACAACCCAGAAAAGGAATGCATGGTTTGTTGTTTGGTTGTGAACTCTGAGCTGTTGTTACATGTTACAAAAGCTGGAAAACCACTAAACCATCAGTGCTAGGGGGAAAGCGAGTAGGGCTGGGGAGCCCCAGATGGCCAGATTTGGTCCTCTGGCCTGAGGTTCTGCCCCCTTCTGTTGCTGTTATGATTTCTCTTGGCTGAGATTGTCATAGGTACTTGATTGGACAATGCTAGTGATATCACTAGTGATGAGGTGCACTCTCACCCAACATGCCAACACAATTATTGGCATTTAAATTCTCTGAAAACAGGAGAAAGAAAAGTTGCTGGCATTGGTTTCAATGCAACACTCCAGTTGCATTTTAGTTATGGCTCCACTTGAAATAATTTGTGAGGAACAACAGGTTGAAAAACAGGAACAACAGAAGACATGTGATCAACAACAGTATCTAAAAGAGGGGTTGCCTTAGGAAAGGGTGGGTGGGTTTGAGAGTTTGGTTAACTTCTGCCAAGTCAATCCTGTGAGAAGCATGTGAAAGGCAAACGGGGGCTCTGAAACCCAGAACTTGCGTTCATGCACCATGTTGATTTGTGAACACCTTTGGATTTCAGTTTGCTTCACCTCACAGTCAAATGCCTCTTTACTTCTTGCTGTCAGCAGACCCTAGAAATAAAAAGGGCATGCTTAATGCTGTTTTGATGGAGAGAGAGATTTCATCAATTCATATGACATAACTGGTTTGCCACTTGTTTCGTTTAGAATGCCAAAAAGGGAAAATTGCTGTTGGGCAAGACAGAGATCTTAAACTACTGCTGATCTGATGAAAGTTAGAAGCTGGAGTAATATGCAAGAGGAAGTGGGTTAGGGGCAGAAACTGTGTATGAGGCTGCAGCTGCCTTTTAATCACTGAATCAGCAAACAAAGTTTGATCACGCAACCAAAAGGAAATAACGTTTACTTGCTTAGGCTCGGTCCGGAACAGCCCTTTCTGGGCTTCTGCACATGTGAAAGAATGTCTTCTAAGATCTGCTGCACTCAGAAAAGTCTGGCTTCATAGATTTTAATGTCATTGAGGCCCAGGAATGGTGACTTGGATAGGATGTAGAAGCAGCCCTGTTTACATCCATCCCACATTGTCTTTTTCTTTTCCCCATAGAAGAATATCTGTGTAGGAATACATGATGTAAAACACATTGGCCACAAATCAAGGAAGAGTTAATGGGCTTAAGCCTACTTAACTCTAGGCTGGATTTTGGCCATTATACATTGGATAATTAGCCATTATACATTTTGGCCATTATACATTGGATACATTGGCTGGATTTTGGCCATTATATACACATGCTGATTCTCTGTGCATTTTTTCGGGCTGTATATCCAAGCTTGAGTGAGCAGTAATCTACTTTTTTGTCCACAGTGAGTGCTTTTACCTGGGGACGTGGGTGGGGTGGGGTGGGGTGGGGAACAACACTTGTGGATTTGTGGGCTTGAGTGGGCAGGAATCTTGGGAAACTGTTACATTTGACTGTGTAAAACACAGCTGACTTATTAGCATAAGGGTTTAGCTTTGAGATTGTCCCTCTCTCTCTTGTAGTGCGTCCTATACACGTCTACTCTGAATAATCTCAATCTCAATTTATTTATTAGGCAACCAAATGCAGGTTATAGCCAAAGAAACCGACAACCGCAACCAAACAGTACAATGCAAGGTACTACTACTACTACTACTACTGCTACTATTAATAATAATAATATCACAACTTAAAATTCAATGTGGATATACAGATACACAAAGCATTAAAAATATAAAATCTCTGTGAGGGATGTGAGGACAATCTAGCTGAGACATCAGCCACCCCATTGATCGCCAGGGCTGATTCAGTTGATCTGGTTGGCTAGGCAGGTGTCCCCTTTCTCACCGCACCATGCGTGTCCCTCCCAAAGTTGTGCACTCAGTAGAATGAGTGTACTGTTCTTCAGTCAAGGTATACTCAGAGGAAGCAAGTTCCATTGAGTTCCTTGGGTCATGGCCTGTTAAGTGAGCTCAGGATTGCCAGTACTGTCATGCTGAGAGTAATCCCAAGCAAAATCACTGGGAGATGAGTGCACTGTTAGTTACTCCCACATCACTTCATTTGAACTAGGCAGGTTGATCCTCAGTGCCAAGGGCCTTATTTCATGACCTCCAACAAATGTCAAGCAGCTCACTTTAATTCATGGAGCAGCTCTTAGACTCGGTTTGGCTGAACAGTAGGGATGAGTGAGAATTTTGTTTCAGTTTGGTTTTGATACATTCCCCCCCCCTTCTCATGAAGCTGATTGGTGGGAGATTCAGGACACATTAAAGGAAGTATCTCTTCACACAGTGCATAGTTAAACTATGGGAATCACTACCACAAGATGTAGTGATGGACACCAATTTGGATGGCTTTAAAAGAGAGCTGGATAAATTCCTGGTGGAGATGGCTATCAATGGCTACTAGTCCTGATGGCTATGTGCTACCTCCAGTATCAGAGACAGTAAGCTTATGTACATCAGTTGCTGGGGAGCATGGGTAGGAGGGTCCTGTTGCACTCATGTCCTGCTTGTGGGTTCCTGGCTGACAGCTGGTTGGCCACTGTGTGAACAGAGTGCTGGACTAGATGGACCTTTGGTCTGATCCAGCATGGCTCTGTTATGTAATTATGATAAGAATTTTTCAAAATTCACAAAGTTCTCCATATTCAGGATAAAAACAAACTGAGATTTTTAAAAAATTGAATGCATGAGGAATGTAATTGACTGATTCATCCATCCAGACCCAGGCCTTCAAGTGCTTAGCTCTTGAAAGTCTGGCTTTGAAACTCTGCATATTTAACCATGTTGTTGTTTAATTAAGATTGGCACCTCTTTTTTCCTGACAGGTTCCTCATTTTTAACTGCTACATTGGCATGCAGGTACATCATAGTCCTCTCCATGCTGGAAATAGTTGTACCTACTGAATTTGGTTGGTGCGGTTGAGTGAGAATTTTGTTTCAGTTTGTATTTTTGATGAATTTGACAAAATTTGAAAAAGTGCTTCATATTCAACTGAAAAAGAATTTGAGATTGTAAACATTCATATGTGGGAGAAAGCCAAAGCGACAGATTCACCCACCCTTGCTGAAAAATAAGGAAAAACAGAATAAATAAAATACTTACTTTTAAAGGCATAAACACTTTAGGACCTGGGACCTAAAGCTGCCTTCTTATCTGGGAACCATTAAGATTGGGCTCAGGCATCCTTAGATATAGGGCTTTTTATCCCTCCCCCCAAATCTGTGGATCTCCATCCTCAGAAAGTTTGACTGACAAGGGTTTGACTTGGTTTCAGTGCCAGGTGATGACCTTTTTCATTTTCTCAGCCCTTCTGGAGTTTTACTAGTAGCTTTATTTGTTCTAATGCTTGTATTTGTATCTACTCCACTTTTCACTGTTGTGTTATGTTTTTAATGTATAGTTGTGACTTCTAACAATTTTTATATTAAAAAAATAGGGCTGTGTAAGCTTCGGATTCCTTGCCTTTCTACAGAATCCCATAAATTTACGACATTCCATGAAAAGTGGGTTGTATTCCATGAAAAGTGGGTTGTAGTTTGCATAAAGTGGGAGATATTCACCTGCTGCTCAATCTTAAGACCAATGTGTAGTTTTCTTAACTTTCCTTCTAAATGACACATTACCACTCAATCTGCAAAGGCTAAGTCCACTAATTCCAACAAGAAGACAGAGGCTGTAGCTAGACCTAAGGTTTATCCCAGGATCATCCCGGGTTCGTCCCTGCCTGAGCGCTGGATGCCCTGTGTGGCACTTAGATGAACAGGTTTGACCCCAGGACAATCCTGGGATAAACCTTAAGTCTAGCTATGGCCCATGTTGCTCCCACATTGACTGCAATGCATGCTAGGAGGTGTAAGATTTTTCTCTCTCCTCATACTAGGGCTGTGCACAAAATGGAGGATTCTACACAAGATGGCCACCATGCTTTGGAATTCCAAATCTGAATCTGAATTCAGATCACAGCCCTATTAAAACACACACACAAAGCTGTGGAGACTTATCTGCTGAAGAGTGGGATAGAAGTATATTAAATAAATGAACAGATGTATACCAGTACACCATGTCCTCAGTGCATAACTATTTTAGATATGGAGTGGTATATAAAATTGTAAATAAATAAATAAGGCATTTTAGTGTTAAGCAGACATCACAGATAGGTCTCTGCTCCCATTGAGCATACAACCTAAAATAAACAGGGGGGGGGCAACCAAGGGAGGGAAGAATGTGTGAAAATATCATTCCAAGTTCTTAAGGCTTGGTTACAGCTGACAGTAATGTAAGAGGAGAATCTAAAGGCCACATGAAAAAGTCAAGTTCTGAATGGCAGGATAGAGGTAGCACCCAGTCATCCCGATTGTTGAGCTAGGCCCTCCAGATGTTTTGGAGTACAACTCCCATCATCCCTGGCCATTGGCCATGAGAGTTTAGGCTGATGGTAGTTTTAACCCAATACACCTGTATGGCAACTCATTGAGGAAGCTGATATCCACCCATTGGAACAGCCAGGGAGAATGGAAGGGATGGCTTAAAGGACCAAGAGTGTGTGAGAGTTGGTGGAGCAGGTGGTGGGGAATTGGTTCAAGGCAGAAGCACTGGGGCAGGGAGGGGGGGGGCTTTAAATCCTTTCTCCAGTGCAGTTTTCCTGGTCAAAATTGTCCTCAGACATCACAAGTGTGGATGTCTGGGAAATCTG
This sequence comes from Elgaria multicarinata webbii, assembly GCF_023053635.1. Lineage (NCBI taxonomy): Eukaryota > Metazoa > Chordata > Lepidosauria > Squamata > Anguidae > Elgaria > Elgaria multicarinata. Next base: position 172,419,131 of record NC_086171.1, read on the forward strand.
CAACAGATTCAAATGAGTTCAGATTTCTAGGAATCTGGCCTGCTTTTTCCCATTCACACAGATTCCACAGACTTGTATACCTGGTTTTCACTTTGGGGTGGAGGGAGAGGGATGTTTGCTAATTTCCATTAACTAATGTGAATTAGTGCAAGTAGAACGAAATTCTAGTTTGGAAAAATTGATTCTGTCAATGAGCCGATGATGGAATGAAAGATGCCTGACAATCTATGAAACACAGACAGAATGGATGCAGTAAAATCTGTATGTCCTTAGACACTAGTCAGGCTATAAATGATTGACATCCATATGCCAATGTCTCCAAATTGTCAGGCAAATCAATTTTTCTAAATTTTTGCTCTACACATTGAAGGTATATGGATATACTCCAAAATATATCTGCTTAGGAGAAATTGGGACTAAGGTGGGACGAACTGGAAAGTTGCCACTGTGTTACCTTAGAAATGCCTCCTATGATCTCTGCTCTGTTTTCCTGAAATAATTAATCATTTAACGGGGGCCTCTATCAACCTATCATAGAGGATTGCACCATTCTTTTTGCCTGGAGTAAATAGTCTTCTAGCTGTATGTGCTGAATTATCACTCATTTTTGTTGGGTGTCATTGCCAGGAATGGGTGGATAAATTTCCCTAGTAGTGTGGTAACATTTCAAGTCAGACACCACCACCATCTCACCCCCCAATGTCTTTCTGTGCTGCAAAACCACGAGGATATTGGAAGCTAAATGAAGGAAATTGAGTTTAGCTGACGAGTCCCTGAGCCATGCTGTGCAGTATCTCGTGCAGGCACAAAACTCTAGTTAGGTGTCCCATGAATCTCATGAATATGTTCTCTTCATTACTGAGAATGTGGGGGTTCCCCACCTTATCCCTTTTCTCTGGAACTGACATAATTCTCTCACTAGGGTTTTATGCTATTGAGTCATTGCATTCCAACTTTTTCTCCCATTGACCTCCCGACTCTTTTCAGGGTAAAATTACAAGTTTCACATGCAGGAGTTCTGTAATCAGATATCCATATGTGTGTTTTTTAAAGCAGAAAAGCAGCATTGTGGGTGAGTGGTGGTGGTGGTGGTAGGCAATTGGTTCAAGGCAGCAGCTCTGGGGAGCACTGGTGGGTCATGGCTAAACTGACTGGTGGGGTGGAAAGGAGGTAGCAGAGGTAGAACCAAGGGGTCACTGGAGGCAGGGCCAAAGAGCTTTTAAAGATAACAGTTGGCCATTCATACAGCCAACTTTGTTTTAAAAGACATAACACTGTGCAAATGCATTATAAGCCAGTTTATGATTTCTCCAACATGAACAAAAGCATTATAAGCCACTTTGTGAGTTCTTAACACACACACACACACACACACAAACTAAAAACCAGTTTATTGTTTTCTACCAACTGTCCTTTCTCTAATCACTTATCAGCCTCAGAGGTCTTCTTTTGTAAAATATGAATACTGATTGGTTGCCTTTGATCTTTGTGCATCTCTGCTGGCCAGTTTCAGACTTTTCATTCAAATCCCTGGTCTGTACTATTTCAGATGCAGAATTGTACTCATATCTAAATTAGTACTACAAATCAAGTTTGTACTCTAAATCTTTTTGAGAAGATAGGTGTTAGGGATACTCTTGCCCTGTCCTGCCACGATCTATATTCAGACTGATCATTTTGTCCTATATTTTAATTAATTTTCAATCTTTCTGTTTAGAAAGGATGATGTTGAGATGGGGATGGAAGAGCCAACTGAACAAAGCACCTCCTGAAGACTGATGTCTTAAGAACAGAAGAGTCCTGTTGGTTCAGAGCAAAGCTTATCTAGTCCAGCATTCTGTTCGCACAGTGGCTAACCAGATGCCCCATGGGACATCTAAAAGCAGGACATGAATGCAATAGCATGCGGCCACTCATGTTCCTCAGCAACTGTTATCAAGGTAATATATAGTCAGCATGACTACTAGCAATTGATAGCCTTATTCTCCACGAATGTATCGAACCCCTTTGAAGTCAACCAAATGGATGACCATCACTACATCTTATGGTACAAAATTCTCTACTTTAATTATGTACTATGTGAAGAAGTACTTCTTCTTATCTGTTTTGAATCTCCCAACATTTACATTTATTGGCTGACCTTGGGTTCTAGTATTATATGAGAGAGAGGTCTCCCTATCCACTTTCTCCACACTATCCATAATTTTAAACACTTCTATCATGTCCCTCTGTACTCATCTTTTTCTAAGCTAATCAACCCCAAACACTGTAACCTTTCCTTATAGTCCCAGCCCTTGGATTATTTGCTTAGCAAACTGTAGCCAGAGGGTTATGAGTAATACTACCCAATTATAGTTCTTCACTTTACATTTATATTACTCAATTGACAATGACTGCATAATATAACAGACAGCGGAGAAACACTCCCACTGTGTAACTCAGCCTTCCACTACCTGGTCCCCTCCAGGTGTTTTGAATTTCAACTCCCATCAGCCCCAGCCAGCATGGTCAATGGGCAGACTGTAGAATGCCCTCCCCTTGGAGGCCCAACTGGCACCAACACCGATTTCATTTCGATGCCAAGTAAAAACATGCCTTTTTAAAAAAAGACTTTGATGGTTAAATTCACTAAGATGGCACATTGTTTTAACTGCTTTTAAATTATATATTGCTTTAACTTGGTTTATTTTTTTTAACTGTGCATATTTATTGTTTTACACTGTATGCTTTTATCTGTATGCCGCCCTGAGATCTTAATGATATAGGGTGGGATACAAATGTTTTAAATAAATAAATGCTGGTAGCTATAGGCCAAAATATCTGGAGGGTACCATGTAGTGGAAGGCTGGTGTAAATCCTACACTGCAAAGCATAAAGCTCCTTGTGCTTCTGTCTGCAAATAAACTCTCTGGAAGGAGTTCTCTCTTCCCTGAATAAACTACTACAGAAGGGATGACTGGCTAAGATTGCCAGGAAAGCAGTGACAAATATAGAAATGAAACAAGTGCCTGAGATGTGATTAAAAAGCAAGCGAGGGACACAATGAGAGTTAAAGATCCTTTGTTTAGATCTGTGCTCCTTTGGGGTCACCCTTCAACCAGCAGCAAGTTGTGGCAGCCAATACAACAAACTTTCGAGTGCTGAAGGCAGTGAATCTTTTGCTCGGAGCAGGCAGATAATAAAAGCAGTCTATTAAGTTCCCATTAGCCTAAAAATGAGAACCCCCCATCTGTGCTAATGAGCAGGCTCTTGCCAGGTCTAAGCAGCATGAGGCCTGCTCTAGACTGCTCTTGCCAGCCAGCTCTGCTGGCCTTTGGAAGATTAAATTAGGAGTTGCAATCACTGATTTTTTAATTATTATTTTTTAATGTGCACGCTACCCATACTACAGCTCCAGGAAAAGATGCCTAAGAGGGAGACCTGATCAAATAACTGAAAGGCAGCCATGCAGATCACGGATGATAGGTTTGTTCTCTGTCATTCCAGAGGCAGGACTATAACCAATGGATAAAAATTGCAGGGAAGCAAATGTTGGCTAAACATTAGGAGAAACATCTGAACAGTAAAGGCAGTTTAACAGGGGAACAGACCGCTTTGGGAGGAAGTGGCCCCTCCTTTACTGGAGTTATTTAAGCAGAGGCTAGGGGCCTACCTATCTAGGATGCTGTAGTTGGATCTTGCATTGTAGATCCTGCATTGAACCGAAGGTTGAATGAAGATCTCCAAAATCCTTTCCAGCTCTATGGTTCTATGATTCTATGGACTTCTCATGTCTGTCCATCGCACTTATCAAGGAAGGGGGAACACATGGAATAGGAAACTTGGGCTGCAACCCTATGCACGCTGCAACCCTATGAACATTAAATCCAGATGCAAAGTCTGGCTTTCCAATATTCTCAGGGTGAGTTTATGACACACTTTTTATTCGGTAAGTTGTGTTGCCTTGAGGTGACATTTCCCCTCCAATTCTGTTCTGATGTGGGTAATCTGTATAAATGGAACTAGTTTTCAGTGGTTGGATTTTCTGTGGCTATATCTCACATTCCGTCTCTTTCAAACCTGATACCAAAGTCCAGCAATTCACTAGCAGCTGTCTGCTGATGATTCAGAAAGCAAAAGGAAGGCCTTGAGGAGTGTCATATTCCAGAAATCTGGGCTCTACAGTTATTCTTCCCATTAGTGTAGGGCTGGGGACATTATTGTTGGTCTCCAATTTCTCATGAGCCCCAACCAGCATGGCCAACGGTCAGGGATTATGGGAGCTGTAGCCCAACAACATCTGGAGGCTCACAGGTTCTTTTGTACTTCTGCAGATGTTGGAGTTCCCCAAGTCTACAGATACTCCTTGTGTATGTATGGTGCCATCTTGGCTACATAAGGACTGGCATTTGTAGGATTGAGTCTATTATTAGTTAATTAATATATATGATTCTTATGGGGCTGAGGACTAGCATATATTATTTCCAAAATCTTTGGTCTGGAAATTGGCTGGACCCAGACATTCAATATTTTCAGCCTTCCAAATAAAGGTGTGAGGAATGAGAATTTGCTACTTCAGGTAGCTCAGACTGACAGCAGAACAAGAAACACTGGGTTTGTGTTTTTATAAGTGTAGTCTGCCGGTTAAGGACATAAAATGTATGGAGCAGATGACCCCTTCCTAACCCATCTGTCTGCCCTTGTCATTGCTGTGGTACGTTTCAGTTGTCTTCAAGTTTGTGGACGTATATCGGTGCATTTGAAAACATTTTTGTATGGTTTTAAAAAACTCTAGATGGGTAGGGTTTCCTTTTTGGTGCATTGCATCTAACTGCTGCACTGCTGCATAGCACTGTGACATGAGCCTTAAAGAAATTAGTGATCCCTAAGCTCATGCAGAAAAAACCCTCCTCCGATGCCATAAAAATGTCACAACCGTTATTATGCCTTGTTACTACTAACTGTGCCTAATGACACAATACAATAAGCATTTGGAAGGATGATCTCTACGTCTATATTTCAGTGATTCTTGTGGCTATTTTATTTTAGTGAGCCTTTTACTAGTGTTTGTTCTCAGACTATTCCTGAAAATGATGGCATTTAGAGGCAGAGACAAGACATACGCACTGCTCATCCAGAGTTTTAAAAAAGAGGCACGTTTAGAACATGATCCAAAGGAAGTCAGTGCATTCTGTATTTCATGACACAAGTGACTAGCACAGGAATGCATTTTCATTTAAAATGGAGCACTGATCTGTTATTCTGAGCTTGACCTCTTCTCTTCTCCAGGGTTGTGATCCCATCATGCAGGCATCTGTGCTCATTATGAGTGTGCAACTTGATTCTGTATTTCATTAAATAGGCAATAGGTATTAGCAAGGCATTCATGTCAGCCTGAGCTGTGATAATTTATCCAATTGGACAACTGCAATGTTGAATTTTGAAAAAGTTCTCATAGGGATTATGATACATTTTTATCTTCTTGTAGCAGAAGAGCTCGACCTATATATAACTGATTTGTTGTTTCAGGAAATCCAAAGTGTATTGTGTGTTTGTTTTTTAAATGGTTGATAGCATTTTTAAATGGCTCTGTTTTACACCCAGGCTAAGAGTTGATTCACATCTTTATGTGGCAGCCTGATTATACTGACATTCTACCCATGATTACATGGTCACATGGTATATACATGAGAATCTGGTTCGCACAATACAACAGCCCAGTGTGGCTTAATTTACCCATGAGGGCTGTCATGTTGTGAGGAATGGCTGTTGGTGCCCTTTTTGCATGGTATCCATGGGTGTCTGGCTTGCTGTGGCTTCTTATGTTGTGTGAACCCAGGGGGCAGGGGTTCGATAACCTTCAAAAATAGTTATGGGTTATTAGAGGGTTGTTTAACCATCAAACAACCCCTGCTGCCTGGGTTTGCATGACACAACAAGCCATGATAAGCCAGACATCCATGGGCACTGGCACAAGCCATGGTGGGCTGTCGTGACATATGAATCAGGTTCAAGCCTAGAGAGAAGACAAACATTCATCCCCTGACAAATGGGGACAATCAGCTACTTGGCACATGTTCACTGTATATCAGCTCAAGCATTTTATAGAACAGGAATTGAACCCTGTGCCTGTGATGTTCCATTGAAATGGTTAATTCTCTCCACCCACCCAGAACATTCTTTTATTTACAAACAAAACTCAACCAATTTTTCATTATATTAGAGTTTGCAGACAACACTCAATTACAACTTCATGGTTTCATTTCTCCTTTTCATTGTACAAAATAAATATTGCACGGAGTCGTAGCAGTCTTCTGTGCAATTTTTTGTGTGGAGTCATCATAGGTATGAAATGGTAACCGACTTTCAAAACAATCATTATCCTAAAAGAGGTTACTTGCCTCTTTGATCTGAATCAACATTTCACCAATAACTAAAATTTCCCAAGACTTGTCCAACCATTCTTGTCCCCAACTACTACCTGGGCATCCAGGACAGGATCCAGGAGTATTCCTGACCTCAGATGTGATCCCAGAGAGGAGCATGGGAGTATGATCTCATCAAGGACAGCTTTTCCACCCAACTGATCAACTGAGGCCCTTTCTACAACTAAGGGCCTTCAGGAAGTGAGGGAGGAAGGATAATTTTGGAGTTGCCATCTTCCAGGATCATCCCAGAGTGTTCAAACAGAAGCACGACATCCCAGAAGGGAAGAGTGACATCGTGACCATCATACCCACCATTTAAAAAACAACAACAGGAGCCGTCAGCGCAGTTGCGCTCCAGTGAAAAGTAAGAAGTTAAATAAAAACCCCAACCCCACTCTCCCCCACTCTCGATGTCCCTGGACTCCCCCCGGTCCGGCTCCTCCCCTTTGCTGACCCCACTACTCACAGGGAGGAGGGGAAGAAGCCGGGACAGGTGCTCACACCGCCACCAGTCCTCGGGATCGTCCCAGGACCACGGGTAAAACTGGGATAACCGAGTTATCATCCCTGCCTGCTCCTGGGATCCCCTGTGCACATTTGGATGCACAGGGATGATCCAGGGAAAAAAGGCAGGTATAGAAAGGGCCTGAGTCTCCCACTCACATCATCTCTGTCTTGTCTGAATTGAGCTCTGATTTACTCACCCTCAGTCTATCACTGATTTCAGCCAGTTGTCAATGGAGGTCACTGTCCCACCTGGAACCTGACGAAAAGGTTTGGCAGTAAACTGAGTGTCATCAGTTTACTGCCATGTCAGTTCTCCATTCCAGAGATCAACCAGGTCCTTCACAGGAAGGCTTTCCAGATAGGGTGGGGGGAAATTAGGAGATGACCAAGCCTCACTCTTATTTTCTTAGCCTTCTGTCGTTCTACAATACCCAGCCCTTTCTCCCCTGGCCAAGTGAACAGTTTGCCAAATAAGTTGGACTTGTCCCCAAATTTTCACATTTCATGTCAGCAATATGAAAACTAACAACACATATCTTACATTTGGTCTGGTTCAACACAGTGACAAAACCTGATTCAGCAATAAACTGGGCCAGCTTTTGTACCTTGCTGCAAAGACCCAGCTCTCAAGCATAACAGAAGATAATGGGGGTCTCCAGGCTGAATCAGGTGCACAGCATGGGCCCCTATTTAGAAATGGACAATATGATCTCCACAACTGTTATGTATGGGAGAGATAAGAGTGCAAGGAGTGAGCACCGAATGCTGAGTGGGAAAAAGATACAGATGAATAGATAGTAGGAGCGAAGTTTATTTTAGCTTTAAATGCAGGCTCGCTGTCACATCTGTGCTGAGAGGAAGCATAAATTCTATGCCAAACCACCATAAGTCCTTTCAGTAAAATTAGGGGGATTTTAAAGGTTGATGGGCCTTGAGGGCTGCCCTCTCTGTAGCAGGAGGAAATATATGCGATCTTTCAGTGGTTCAGTATCAATACCACTTTTTTAAACCAGAGCTCAGTTGCCATAACTAGTTATTTCTGTGCCAAGGTCAAGCTTCCAGTTCTTCACCCTTGCCCCTGGTATGGCTGCCAACACAATGGATAAAGGTAAGCAAGCTGACATTCAGAAAACTCCGTTGGGCATTATTCATCTTTTTATTGAGGAACCCTTGATAAGCTTTCAGGGAGTCCCAAGAATTCCCACAACAATGGCTGAAAACCACTGCCTTAACTGCACTTTGATTTGCAGCAATTAGGTCATTGTGTTTAGCTCCATGGCATGAAAAGGTTCATTGACTGATTTCTGCATATCAAAGTTCTTTCAAAAGCCAGGTCAGACTGATTCCCCACTCCACCCAGCAGCCACTTTTCAACTCTGAGACTAGTGTGGTGTTATGGTTAGGATCAAATCCCCACCCAGCCATGAAGCTCAGTGGGTGACCTCGGGCCACCCATGCTCTTACAGCCCAATCTAACAAGATTGTTGTGAGGATCAAATGGGATGGTGAAGCATCTTCACTGCCATCCCGAACTCTAGGGAGGAAGTATGTGATACGTAATGAATAAATCAACTCTTGCACTCGGAAACCTATGAAACAGCTGGATGTTATTTGAGTGGGGGGAAAAGACCACTCTAGTCACTACACTGCGGCCAGATCTACACCAAGCAAGATATGACACTTTGAAAACGGTTTGAAAACTGTATATGGAGTGTGTCCTGGCCCCCAACAGTTGCCACTACTGTTATAAACCGTTTTAAAGCAGTAGTGTAGATTCTGCCTGCATCAGCTTTTAGCAAGTGTCAGTGTATGTGTATATTTGTATGTATGAATGTGTGTGTAGAGTGTACATGCACATACTGTACACTGAATGTATTGCATGATCTTTGATGCCAATGCTTCTATAATTCCACCTATAAGGTCCTTTTCTGTGCTATAGACAGATGATGGATTGATTGGTTCAGTTTATTGTAGTTTTTGCATTAGCCTAACAAAGAGTATAATAAGATATGGCCAAAACTAGTGACAGAAACAGTGCATATACATTTCAGGTCTCAGTTCAAAGTGTTGGTATTCACCTTCAATCCTTTAATAGCCTACCATGATACCTTAAGGATTACCTTTCCCCATTCAAACCTGCCCGGGCTTTCAGAGGCTTTTCCTCTGTGTACCTTATAGAGGACAGTGCTCTATTTGAAGGGCCATCTAGTCCAAGTCCAGTTTAAAGACAGAGGATCGTAAGGCACGGACCTTGAAGTTGCCCATCCACAGTTAGCAGCTGGACAGCAGACTGAGCAGGCATCTCTATGGTGAGATGCATTGTATTTCTATTTAAATTATACTAATTCCTTCTAAACCTGCATCTATGCATATATATTAGCATTTGCTAATTTTGTGCAGCCTTGGCCAGCTCTACGCCAAGCCGGATATAACTCTTTGAAAACAGTTTGAAAATTATTATTATTATTATTATTTATTTATATAGCACCATCAATGTACATGGTGCTGTACAGAGTAAAACAGTAAATAGCAAGACCCTGCCGCATAGGCTTACAATCTAATAAAATCATAGTAAAACAATAAGGAGGGGAAGAGAATGCAAACAGGTACAGGGTAGGGTAAGCAGGCACAGGGTAGGGAAAAACTAACAGTAGAAAGTAACAGTAGAAAGTAACAGTAGAAGTCTGCACAACATCAAGTTTTAAAAGCTTTAGGAAAAAGAAAAGTTTTTAGTTGAGCTTTAAAAGCTGTGGTTGAACTTGTAGTTCTCAAATGTTCTGGAAGAGCGTTCCAGGCGTAAGGGGCAGCAGACGAAAATGGACGAAGCCGAGCAAGGGAAGTAGAGGCCCTTGGGCAGGCGAGAAACATGGCATCAGAGGAGCGAAGAGCACGAGCGGGGCAATAGTGTGAGATGAGAGAGGAGAGATAGGAAGGAGCTAGACCGTGAAAAGCTTTGAAGGTTAACAGGAGAAGTTTATATTGGATTCTGAAGTGAATTGGAAGCCAATGAAGAGATTTCAGAAAATGGTATATGGAGTGTGTCCTGGCCCCAACAGTTGTCAATATCTTTATAAACTGTTATAAAGCAGTAGTGTAGATGCTTCCCTTGTGCCGTTTTTGTCCCCTTTCTTAGCAATGCATGCTCTCTTCTTTGACCACATGTAACGGGCCACTCTATATCCAGCCAGCCAGATATATTTTCTAAAAAAACATTGGTCATTGCCAACATACAACACAAGCAGATTAAAAGATATATTTTAAAATCAATGATCCCCAGCAAATTAAACCTGTTTCGTACCTTGTTGGGCTGCAAGAAACTTATATATATATTTATCTGTATTGCTCAACAGATAACAAATTTCACGCTACTGTTCCCTATCCCTACAGGTCTGTGGATTTCAGAGGGGTGGATAGAAGAGAAAGAACCGTTTTTGAGGTGGAGCCCAGAATGGCTCTGAGGCTGGTCTGCCAAAGTCTGTCTTTGAGCTTTTCTACATGAGGCTTTTAACCTGCCACTTTACCAAGGCTTCTGCTTCTGGATTAAAATCAGCTCCTTTACACGTGTTTTTTTTCTGGGAGTTTTCTTTTTCTGCTTTTCTATGTGTTCCATTATGTAACCATTAGGTGGCACTGTGGTATAGTGGAATTGCGCAGTTACATGAAGGTTTTATAACGCCATTGAGAAAAAATACTAGACTTTCCTCATTAGGGAAAAATGTGATAATGGTTGCAAAACACATGAGAGGCTCTGGAGTATGACGATGTTGCCAGGACTGACAAACTACCATGAATGAGTAAGCACAAGTGCAAAATAAAAGCCTCGTGTAGAAAGGCACTTTTAATTTGAAGTGTTAACCCTGGCTGATAGCTGCATTGCATAATCCTGCTGCTGTCATTTCCTATTTATTTATTTATTTATTTATTTATTTATTTATTTATTTAATTTCTACACCACCCAATAGCTGAATATTTCAGGGCAGGTCACAAAAATCAAACCCACAAAAGACAGCATAAAATACAATATAAAATATAAAAGCTTATCACAGCAGCAGTATAAAAGTACAGCCAGAATAAAACCTAGGAACAATGCAGAGATTTAAAATACTAGCAGGTTTAAAAAATAGACTCAAAAAGTATAGATGCTACCATGTTAAAACACTACCATGTTAAAAAGAGCAGAACATAGATAACATTCTTTTGTAGGCCACTTTTGTTATAACTGCCTAAAAGGTAGTGGGATGTATAAATACAGTAAATAAACAAACAAGTACAGAAATGAAAGGAAAACAGAGAAGGTCTAGAAAGTCTAGGTGGAGTAGAATGTGATGTCTCTTGAGCTGTTGTAGGGTGATTAGAGGACAAGCCATGATGCCTGGGTTTGAACGACACAACAAGCCACACCCAGGCAGGTAATTAGGAAAACAGCACATGCTGGGGATTAAAACAAGCCACTGTGGCTTATTTGATCATGAGAACCAGCCCTGTGTGTCAGAGCAATAAATAGTGGAGCTGGAATGCAATGAGTTGTAGCTTCTAGTCCTATTATGTTGTGCAGGGAAAAGACCAATTTCTGTTGTAATTACTACTACTTAATTTAGTACCAGTAGGAGGCTACATGCTGAGCTGGCTTCCCCACCTCCCCCACCCTTGTTTCTTTTTGCCAAGCTCTGAAATCTAATGAGCTACATTTATTTACACTGACCGAGGATTTTGCCTATATCTCTGCTGACAGGTAGGCAGTGATTAGACAGGGGCTAGTTATTTAGAGCTGCAGAGATCAGTCTGATCTTTTTAATAAGAAACAGCCAAGAAATAGGGTATCACAACTGGGGACTGGAAGTTATCGGAGGCTGTAGGCCTCTGTATACTACTTGCTGGGGAACATGAGCAGAAGGTTTCGACTGCACTCATGTTCTACTTCTGAATTTCCCAAGGGCAGCTGCTTGGCCACTGTGTGAACAGAATGCTGGACTAGATGGACCCTTGCTCTGATCTAGCCTTGCTCTTTTGAGCTGCTCTAAAAAAATCCCAGTGGCTTCTTGAGGTCAAAAGTGAATCTTCATTTTGTGTTGAAAGCTACTGTTTATTTCCATCCATCTTTCTTAAAGTAGGAAAACCATCTGCCTGAAGGTGGTCCCTGCCCCATTGGTGAAAGCTGAGGTAAAGAGACTCACCTTGACTCAAGCAGTCCAGGTGTTACCCTTCTAAATCTAACTTGCATGCAAGATAAGCAGTGCTTTCCTAAGCTTGTCGTCCTAAACCTGTATGGGACCCCAAAAGACGTTACTTTAAAGATGTAACTAGCAGTCAATGGTGCAGTCCTACCTATTGTACCTTCAATGATGGGAAGATCCCAATTCAGAGGCTTCTAATCATCCAATGCAGGGCGGGAGGAGTAGAGATGATCTTTGAGCTTTATCACACCAGCGTTATACTGTGCAATCACTGCGAACTGCATGCAAAGGACTCCAAAGTTTTCCAGCTTATAATCTGCTTTTTATTGTGAAGTACTCTGAAGTTTTCCAGTTTATAATCTGCTTTGACTGTGAAGTACTCCCATGCACCCTGCATTAATTATGCTTCAAAGGCAAAAGAGCCACCCTTTTTTGGTACTACTTTTGGAGCGAATCATTTGTTGTTTTCCGAGCGGCCACTGGGGGCGCAGGAGCAGGATTTGATATGTTTAAGGAAAAATTAAAGAAATGCTCACATCTGCGTAAGTTTTAAAGATAGAGACATCAAAATTGGCACAGTATTAGATATTAAGGAGAGCTTTAAGCATACCAAATTTGAATTGGATTGGGTCATCCATTGATTTTTTATGATTTTTTACATTTCCCCCCCCCCCCCGAAACCCATTTCCTGGTATGCAAAGAATCTTAGGAGCACTGCCGCCTGGGGTGTGGTTTAGCTAACAACAACAATGATGACAGCTAAATGCTGTAGGGGATAATTCAAGGGAAACATGTATATGGGATGAAGCTTTTCATCTCCCTGTCCTCCTGCCCTGGATTTTGTGCCAGATGGCACTTCTAGTGATAGTGCAGTGGAGGAGGAGGGAATGCTCATATTCTGGCCTCTCCAGTGTCTTCTACTCCTGGCCCACCAAACTAACCCCTTTTCCCCATTCTTCGAAGTCACTTTTCCAACCTTGGAGGACAGCTGGTATGGTTGTTTCCATGCTGGCTGTAAGGGGGCGGGGGAGGTTGGTCAGATCTCTGACTTCCCCTTCCAAGGTCAGAGCGCTGATCTTGGAGGGGGGAATCCCCAGTATCCTATTATGCCCCCCCCCCCCGCCCCGCGACAATGTCTAGGGCCCAGAGGATTGTTCAGCAGGTCTTTTTAAAACAAAACAAAAAACCTCTAGAATGAATGCAGGGGCCCTGATTCGGATTGGGACCCTGTGTGTGTGTGTGCCTAGATGGTCTTTTACCTTTCCCTCTGTTGCGGACTCAATCCAGATCAGACACCATTAAAGCAAATGGAAATCACTGGTACTTCTTTCTAAGTAAGCATGGTTGGAATTGCATTGTATGCTATGTTTTCCATTGAAATCTGTGATGTTCACCAATATACACCTGTAGCATGAAAGGCAATGACCTACAATGTGTTGTTGTTGTTGTTGTTGTTGTTCTCTGCTCAAGTAAACTCTCATTAATTTCTATTATCTGTTTTACCAATGTTTGGAACACTAATGGATATCCATGACACAAGGGTAGTGCAAAGGCAGATGCAGGAAAACGTAACCTAACCTCTCACAGTATCCCAAGAATCCTTTGTCTAGTCTCACCTTGAATTTCTCTAGAGATATGCTGCTGTGGTCCCTGTTATGTCCCTTGGCAACTGATTATGGAGCTGTGCTTGCAAACAAATGTCTGTGTGCTTTCAAGTAGAGCATAGAACATTCCAGCTATCTGCACTGCTTTGAAACATTTTTTAGATTTGTCTTCAATGTGACTGTATTTTCTGGAAGCAAATTAAAACTTTGGCAGAAAGAGCCTTCATTTTTTTAATGGAAAAGAACAATAGACAATTAATGTTTTCTACAGCTGGGCTGCTGGGATTGTATAGAATGTTCATAGATATTATAACTGCTAAGGTCAATGCCCCATGTTCATAAACACTGCCAATTTTGTAAGAGAAGAGAGTTAATAAGGAAAACATCACCTTTGACTTGCGGACCGAAATAATTGTGTGTTGTTGGCCAGATGGAGGCTCAAGAATTAGCAGTGTCATGAAGTCAGATAAGCTCGGTATGAAGAGGACCCAGGAAATAGGGGACACAAAGCACAGCAAGCCTAGCAGGCAGGGTGATTGAACAACTTGAGGCAATAAGTTGAGGAAGGTGGTGTTGAGGTGGAAGACTGAGTGGAAACAGACAAGAAGTTAACAAAAAGAAAGGCTGAGAAGAAAGGGGTCCAGGGAAGTAAAATGCAGGTCATGAAGCTGAGTTGATAGCAATGGGGCTCCATTCTAAATAGCAAGTTGACTATCTAGTCCACCCTTCCCCAAGTTGGTGTTCTCCACATGTGTTGACTACAGTTCCCAGAATTATCAGCCATATAATTGGCTGGGAATTATGGGAGTTGCAGGCCAACATACCTGGAGGGCACCAGCTTCAGGAAGGCTGACTAGGGCCTAATCTACACCTACAGCCCTTTCACAAGGGAGGAGGGTGGTTGTGAGTTTTCCTGCTTCCATGTTCGCGGCTCACGGCACACGTGAGGGAAGTTTCCCGCAATGACAGGAGTGCCGTGTGTCCCCTGATGGCGCTTCTGCATGCGAATAGGAAGAAGTAAATGGGGATACACAGATGACATGGCTACGGGGATTACATACATACATATATGAATCGGGAGGGATGTGCAGGAATGCAAAATCACAGCTATGCATGGGGTGGATAGGAGGTCCAGTGAATCTGCACAGAATCTGCAGAGATCTGTTTGTGTTAAAAAAACAAAAACAAAACACGGTCGGTGCCTCAACGTGCTGATAACCAATCAAAACCTGCTGAAAATGGTGGATGGGTCCACTCCCGCACACCTCCGAAACCGCTGGACATGCCCCTGACAGCGGGTTGGCTGTTTGCTGAGCCAGGAACTCACACAAACGGCAACAGTTTCACAAAGGGGGGGACACACCAGTTGTGGACTTCAGGATTGTAGCAAGAGAGCCGGAATAACTGTGACAAATCCAGTCAGCGATATTCCCGAATAACTGAGGGGTGGACTCGAGATCACCATGGGATCAGCTGTGTGTCATGTGGCCTGGTAGGGATTACTTCAGTATTATTCCGGAATAAACAGCTGGTGTAGACATGGCCTTAGCTGTATCTTTGGCTGGAGGATTTTAGTCAATAATTATTTTATGAACTCATTCCAAAATATGGCATGATAACTTTCTTAGAAAATATACATTTAATTCCAAGTTGCATCACTGACTTTATGTGACACTTGGAACATCCCCCCCCCTCCCCATATCTCACTTCATGGGGATGGTAGCTCTCAGGTGTTCTTACCTTAAATTTGTCACTGGTGCTGGTTAAAATCAAGGTAAAGACATTGGATAGCTTGATGAAGGAAAATGGATTTCCATCCACTTCTTGACATTTAAATGCATTTGCCATTTCAACCTCATAGAGAAGAATGTGTGTGTGTGTGTGTGTGTGTGTGTGTGTGTGTGTGTGTGTGTGTGTGATATCTTGCTCCTAGAGAAGTATTCTCTCTGACTGCCAAGTGGAATATTTAGACATAAAAAGGTAGAATAATAATTCTGTAGTCCTAGCTCACCAGAGCTGATTTACAAGAACCAGTATGCCATGGGTGGGCAACTCGTGGCCCTCCAGACAGTTTGGCCTATACTCAACATCAGCTCTAGCCAACATAACCAATGGTCAGGGATCATGAGAGTTGTAGGTCAAAACAACTGGGGGGCCACAAGTTGCCCACCACTGCTGTAATGGAGGGATTTGAACCAGGGAGACTCAACCTAAAAGCCCTTCTCACCCATTGTCCTTAATATTGAGTCATATTCATAGTGGAAAAATGCTGATTCCTTGCAGGATCCAAGCGAGGACAGAAGCTTTTAAGTCTCCTGCTGTTCCATTTGAAAATTAAAACAAACAAACACATTTATTCACTATGCCTGCATAAATGGTTTTGCTTAATAATAAACATTTTATGGTTGTCTTATTCAAGTTATATCAAATTGCAACAATATCACTTTCCTGACATCTTGGAAAATCAAAGATTGCACAGACCATAAGAAATAAAACAAACTCGGACCCTGGCCTTCAGAGGTGTTTACCCAACACGTCCAATGTTAATAATAATTCAGACATGGATGAAATAGACCAGCCACCTTACATTAATACAGCTTCTTCCTTGAAGTTGTGTTCCATGTCTCCCCTTCCCTGTCAACACATCTTGAGCAGCAGGTGATCGGTATGACTACTAAAGTCCCTACTGTAGACGATAGCTGGAAAGTATTCACACTTCACTTGGTGTTGTTGATGTGACAAAATGAGCCATTCCATTGGTGAAATACAGTGAGCATCTTGAGGATGGGACCAATGACTGAAAGCATTACACCATAATGTGCAGGGGAAATATTTGTAACTGAAAACCTGAATCTCTTGGAGATACACAATGAAGTGAAAAGCGCTTTCCTGCATTACTTCAGCGCAGATTCTACCGATATTTTTATGATCTTTTCCTGGAGGCAAAATGTGACATGTATGAAAGAAGGGCAGGGCTAGAAATGGCACCTTCAAGTATTTCCTGGGGCTACAGAACTCTGACAGGGCCCATCACTTATACAGCCCCTGGACTACCTGCTATTTAAATCACCCACAATACTCCTGGTGTAGTGTCAGTCTATGGCAGCCTTCCCCAAACTAGTGCCTTCTGGATGTTTTAGACTTCAACACCCATCAGCCTTAGCCAGCATGGCCAATGGTCAGGAATTCTAGGAGTTGTGGTCTAAAATCTTGAAGACACCAGGTTGCGGAGGCTTGTGTATGTCATTATGGAAAATTAAAATGGCAGCCCCACTGGGGTTATGTCAGATGCATTGTGGGTAAGTAAAATGATGGGTGGCAGGCAGTTGCTAGGGGAGTTGAATACCAGGGGAGTTGAACTCAGGCTGAATTCAATTTCAGAGAAGCTCTTGGGGATAGAGGGCAGGGTCAAAGAAGAAAGAGGCAGGACAAAAAGTTCAAAAATACCAGCATATTTTATGCTGAAGCTCTTACTGCCATTAACTAAGCCTTAGAAAAGGGATTTCAACCCTAGGAGAGGCTTTTAAAATAGAGGGAAACCCCTACAAAAGCTGGGAAATCACCAAATGATTAGCGATTGAGGAAAGGGGTGTGGCTAGAAGAGAGAGGGGCCTTCTGGGAAACCTCGGACAACAGCCAGGCTGGATTTGACATAGGAACTGAAGCTCAAGACCCGTTCCTTATACGGATCACTCCTGTTTGATAAGCCATCTGTGGCACCCCAGCTGTGGAATGAGCTCCCTACGGGGATTCACCTGGCACATACGTTCTCCTCTTTCCGGCACCAGATGAAGATCTTTTAATTTCCCCAGTATTTTAGCATTTTATCATCCTAGTCTTTTAATTCTGCATTTTTTAATTTGTAAACTCTCTGCATTACTGCTTGGTTTTATTTTGTTTTTTTATATTGTGGTTTTAAAGTTTCCGTATTTTATATTCAAACTGTACTCTATGGTTTTAATTTTTGTGAACTGTCCAGAGAGCTTTGCTACTGGGTGGTATAGAAATGAAATAACTAACAATGATATAGGAGAGAGACACCCAGAGGGCATGGTGCTGCTTCCCGCCCTCAAACCTAGAGCCAGTTCTGAGGTAAAAAGAAGTCACCTACAAGAGTTCATACAGATGACACAGAGTCTGTGTTATGTTAGTCATTGAGCAAGACAGACTATTTCTCATTTGTTCTTTGCGACCAATTTTATTATTCAAGGCGGTTGTACAATTGCTGTGTCTCTTTTCCCCACATGATCAAGAGATTTTTATGATCCTGTTGTAGCATTCAAATAACTTTATGGCTGTTTGTCAACTGCCTCAGGACATGTCTTCAACTAATTTTATTAGTGTTCTAATAAAAGTTTTTCATGACAACACAATGCACTGAGAGAGAATCAAGAGTATAGGGAAGACTCAGTCCATCAAAACGGAACAGATGGATTTCCTGGCCAACTGTAGATGTTCAAGGGCCAAAAAGGGTGTGAAGAAACGAAAGCTACATTTAACAAGTTAGGAGAAAGGCTGGTTTTAATCCAAAATATTCAAAATTATCCAGCCTTTCGCAAGACAATATTTCCTTGCACACTGCCACATCCTGTGCTATTAACAGCTAACTACTTGCTTTCTGTTCTGATAAGGCAAGAGAAAAAAAGTTCCTTACTTGTTTGTGTTCTCCTTTTGGCATGGTTTGTTCTTCCTCTGCAACCTGACATTCCTGGTGCACCCTATGATCTTTATTCCAAAAATCTATACACACATTTATACTGGGGATTTATGTGGTCCTGTCAAAGACGTTTCTTGCTGATGTGGCATTGAGATCTGGACGTGGTAAGGGCTAAAAGTAGCATATGGTGCTACTCTTCAGATCCATATTTACCAAGTCATTTGCAGGAACTCTAAGGAAGCATTTTAATACTTTATTGGGATGAATATCCACTTTGGAACTTTACCTATTACCAGCACAAATCCTATCAAGGCTTTAAAAACAGGACTGGGGTCTTACTGCTCATCTTGTATACTGCAGTGAGTTGAATACATATTTTAAAAGACACACCTCTACTGTGCATCATCTTTTTAACCTCACATCCAGGGCCAGGTTTGGTGGTTCCCTTGGCAGTGGCAAAGATCCCCCATGGGCAACAACAGAATGAACAGAAACAGAAGGCCTTCTGGGGCCACCCGCAGCTCCTTTCCTTCTCCGTCCTTCGATGCAGGTGGGTGAAAGCACCTCATTGGCAAGCACTGCTGCTACTCATGCACCCAGCATTTATATTTCCCCAGTGTAGCTGGGGTCACTCTCCATCAGGGCTCCTGAGACATGGTGGGAATATTACAATAGTGGGTGCAGCAGTAGCAGCACTTGCTGGCAGGACCAAGCTTTTTGCTGCTGGCGGTGCCTCCCTGCATCAAGGGAAGTGGAGGACAGGGCAGGGCTGATTGGGTGCTTTGCTGATAGGCTCTTCGGAGCCACCTAGACAGCAGCTCACATGGTCACAGTCTTCCTCACATATGGTGAGATGTACTGTATTTCTATTTAAATTTTAGTTATTCTTTCTGAATTTGCACCTGTAAATATTAATTAGTATATGCAAATATTATGCAAAATTGGCATCCACCTTTGTCCTCTTTTTTGGTCATGCATTTCCTTTGAGGGTGGATTGTTTGGGTTGAACCGTGGGTAGGTAAGTAGAGAGAGTTTATGGTGCAGCAGCATTAGAGATGTGAAGGCACAGGGTAAAAAGGGAAAATTCAGGGGAATTCAGGGGAAAGGCCCCCCCCCCCCGAACAATTTTTTGAAGGCTCCCCCCCCCCCCCGAACAATTGAAAAAATGAAGAAAAATGGATTATGGAATGTTTTATTTTAGCATGATGAATAAAATGTTTAAGATAAAGTATTCATATATTTACTTCTCCAAATGATTTCTAAAAACTACGTACTGTATCAGATTATTACAATTGCTATGCACTGAGGATAAGCAAGTCCTGGGTTGCAAACTGAGACTATAACTCTCAGTATGCATTTCTGCCTCTAGGGGGCACTGCCATTGAAGCAGAGATTGAAACTGATAGTGAGTTATATTTCAGAAAACGAGTCTGATTAAATTTCATTCATATTCACTGAATCTTGGTCCCATCCCCTTTTCTCAGTTCTTTTTATGGGAATGGGTGCTTTATGTCTGTGGAGGTTTAGCGGAGACAAAAATAATTGTCTTCGTTATCAATGTTGATGGTTTCTTCTGTTTTTTGCTTGCTCCTGATAAAATGACAAAACCAAAGAGGTTCCTTACAGACCAGGTGTACGTTACTGTTCAGGAGCTACATTTGTTAATTTAAAAAATAATAATAATTAAAAAAGTAAATTCAATTTGTAATAATTACTTGAATACACTGTACTTTTAATATACCAAACATGATAATTTTATGCCAAACCAACTTGTACATAATTACATTTTATGTTCCTAAAGTAACAAAGTAACTTTCAATCTGTAAAAAGTGCTAATATTCCCCACCCCAATTTTTCTGAAATTTCCATTCCTCCCCAGAAAAAAACAATGGGTTTTTTTCCATGGTTCAAAATTTTCAGATATTTTACAGCTCTAAACAGCATCTAGGCTATATTGCCACAGACAAAGATTGGGTTTGCACAACACTCCAGCCCACACTCAACCATTGTCCTGTTTGAATGCAGGACATCTTCCGCAGGGTGGCTTGTTAACCACCCTGATGACCCAACGACAAACCATGGGTTCTCAAGGTAGCTTGTTTCAAGAAAAATAAGCCTCACTGCATGGAAAATGTTTGAGTGTGGGTTGGCATGTGCTTGAGTGTGGGTTGGCATGTTGTGTGAGCCAAGTCTTTATCTGGGGCAATATGGCCTAGATGCTGTTGCACCATAAAAATCTCTCTACTTAAGTACCCACTTACCTTCTTTTTCTCATTCCTCAACTGTTTCTTTCATCTTGCTCTCTCACTTTATACTGGGCAAAACATGTCTATGACCTTAAAACACATGCATGCATGCTGAGCCTCTTTCAGAGGGACCTGGCCTTGATATCTGCAGTAGATACTGTTCTTTCATAAGGGTCTAAAATACTCTCAACATTATGTCACCAGAAAGGGCTTCTTATTTTCTACAGTGGCACACACATAACACGGTTTAGGGTGTTGCTAAATGACAAAGAACGAAACTGGGTAGGCCAAAAAAATGTGGTAGCTACAAAATAGGATAGAAGGCGAATCTCTAAGAACTTTATTCCTTTTAAAACTTACTAGAAATATTTGCATTGTAACTCTGCAATAAGTCTAATTGTACGCTTGATTCCTCCGAACATTTTCATAACATTGAGATAGTTGTCAAAATTGCCTGATACAATGATTGGTTGAAAGATCTTTCTAGTTGGCGGGCTGAGGGATGGGGTGGAATTCAAAGAAAATAATTTTAATTTTTAGGGCTAAAGTAGCATGCCCTCCAGTCCCCAACAGATGGTTGGTCCCTGTCTCTCTCTCTCTTTGCATAACTTTGTTGCAAAAGGAATAATATACTGCAAGGAGTTCACCTGTTAACTATAGATCTTAAAAGATGCATTGTACTCCATTGCTGAAAGACAGAACAGAAGTTAGAACAACTTCTTCTTCTTCTTCTTCTTCTTCTTCTTCTTCTTCTTCTTCTTCTTCTTTTTCTTCGAAAGAGAAAGGGCTGGAGAGAGAAACTGCTTATGAAATGATATGGCATTGTGTGGTGTTGCTCAGGTTTTTTTTTTAATATTGAAGGGAGACATGGGAGCACTATACCTTTAAAAATATTTTTTAAAATATGTGGTTTGAGAGGAACCATGTTTCTCACATCACTCACCACTACAATAGATTTGCTTCCTGGGAAAAGAATTGCATTTCCCTAGCAAATAGAGCAAATCAATTCATCATGGTGCTGTCCAGATCAGGAAAGCAGGTGCGGATTCCCAAGTTAGTTGCCACGGAATGACAACTAACTCATGACAGAAGAGCTTGCTTTGGGGAACATGCATCACAGTGAACAGTTCAGTAGCCACCGCGCATTCCTGGAAAAAAGATCATAACATCTGATTGTAATTTCCCCAATACACAGGGCTTGCAAGGTCTCTTCCTTCCCAGTTACATACTGGGACAGCAGTATGTAAGTCTGGGATGGGCAATTGAAGGAGGTCTGAGGATAATTTCCACCCTCTTGTCTCCCCTTCCCCTACTATGGGCTGCTCTCCATGTGTGCAGTCTATGGGGCACTCCTGAAATTAGAAAAATAAAAATAAATTTGAAGCTACATTTGACAATTTTAGCACACTATAGCATAAACCTGCCTACCCACAAAGGGGTGGGGTGGAAAATGAGCCCTGATGTAGGTAATAGAATAGTTTTTAAATGAGTCTGGAAGGTTGCATAAACATAGCTGTGTTCAAGCATTTGCCTGAGGACTGTATGAAGATGGATGGAGAGGCACATGTTGTAGTGACCCCCAGTATCTCTGGGCGTGCTGACAACAGCCTCTCGGTTTCTGAAACACATGTTCTACTTGTGTTTGCTTGAACATGAGAAAATCTCTTTGTACTATCAGAGACCCTGATTAAGCAGGATCCCCAATTACAAAGAAAGTTGGGGGGAGATTTAAACCTCCCCAACCCGTGAACAGTACTTCTAATTCAGTTCAGGGCCCCACATGCTTATTTGTGAATAACAAAATGAAGAGAGGGGCTGCTGCATGAGAAATATTTTACGTATTGTGCAGTTTGACCCTCTGTGAGGATCAATCTACAACTGTCTAAACAAGTGTGCTGAACCTGGCTGCTTTTATTGGGTAGAAAAAAAGCTGCCACAGGCCCCAATCTGGAATAAGTCATTTGGACTCGGATCCATGCTGGTTATCTGCTGAAACTTGCCTCCATCTAGGCTGCTTTTTGCAGATGAAGATACTGTTTACAGTAAACAGCACTTTGGGGGTCAAAAAGCAGCCAGGAGGAAGTGATTTTCAGCAAAAAATAAATTTTTTAAAAGGGTGTCTTGGATCAGGACCTGCAATTGCTTTTCTTCCAAATTAAAAGTGTTCAGGTTATTTAAAGACATTTGTTTAAACACATGATTAACATCACGGGTAGTTTGCACCCAAGGCTTAGTATCCAGTAAACATGGATAAGATCACACTGCATACAAAAGTTGTTGTTGTTATTAAATGGTGCTATGAAATGGTTACACCCTTTCATGTGAAAATGCATACTAAATGGGGAGGTGGTTTCACACAAGAAGTACTGATGATGTTTATCATCATGTGTGAGGTTTCTTTTACATTGACATATATAATGTGCAGGTGACAAAAAAAAAATGGTGATCTTTGTAATGCACTGTCAGAAGTTCCAAACGGCTAGGTTATCACCCATTAGTTGCAGACATGACATGAGAAACCAGTCTCAAATGGTTAATAATCACAGGTTATATTTCCCTGTGGAAATTGGCCTGACTACCAGACTTAAACTTTTATAATTATCTAATTATATAGTGCTACAGATCAAATCCAGAATATCACTTGGAAAGCTGCCTATATTATCGAACTGACAGTTTTGATGGTTGGGATTTTCAGTAATAGGAAGACTCTTAATAATGTTCCAAATCATTATGTGAAAAAACAAACCAACCAGCCCTGGGTTTAAAAAGGTTTGTTACATTTACAACTTGCCTTTCTGTCAAAAATAGAGCTCGAAATTTCACAGGAGATTCTCTGTCTAGTGACGCAAGCCAAGCTAGACATGATAATTATGTGGTTTGCCCTTGCACGATTTAGGGTGCAATCCTATGCGTGTTTAGACAGAAAAAACTCCTACAGCTAGCTGGGGGAATGTAGGATTTTTTTCCTGTCTAAACATGCATTGGTTTGCACCGTATTTATTAATGTTTTTGAACAAACAGCTGGTGGAACTGCCCTACCAAGGCTAAATTGGGACTATGGTGTGTGGGAAGTGGGGGCTTTAACTCTTTGGCCCCACTATGTTCCCAATCTGAATCGTCTCTCCCTCCCCCAATTCGCAAATGGGAGAAAAGCTCCCATTCGTACCAGGTACTTAATGTCCCCTCTTACATGCCATGGTTCCATTTGACCCCCACCCCGAAATACACTGGCTATTTCTTAAATAAACAACAAAAAAAGTTGTGTCTAGTTTGGCCCAGTTAGGGCTTTTCCATACAACCACTCAGTGCGTGCTGTGGGGAAAACGTCAGCCATTACTGGCTCCAGCCTGGAGAAAGCAAGCTGCAGACAGATCCAAATTCACATGACTATTTCAGCTCATGTTTCCTGCCAGTTGTGATGCACGCGAGTTCTGTTCATGATTAGTGGCATCATTTGGCTTTTGCGCAACCAGATCAGCATGAGGCTGGGCTCAAAGGGTGGTTTGAATGAACTGCCACAAGGCATAGTGATGGCCACCAGTTTGGATCGCTTTAAAAGGGGGTTAAATTCCTGGAGGAGAAGGCTATCAGTATCAGAGGCAGTAACCCTGTGTACAACAGTTTCTGGGGAACATGGGTAGGAGGGTGCTGTTCACTCATGTCTTGCTTGTGGGTTCCTGGTCAACAGCTGGTTGGCCATTGTATGAACAGAATGCTGGACTAGATGGGACTCTTGGTCTGATACAGCATGGGTCTTCTTATGTTCTAAATTTATGACAGCAAATGAATGTGTTGAGTAACTATGTGAATTGATGGAAACAGCATATACACTTGCAGTAGAATGAAATAAAAGAGTGGACCACTTTGGACTTTTTGTTCAATGCCCTGCACTTAAAAAATAAATCCCTTTAAGTAGAAAGCAAGCACACAAGGGAAAAAGGTTCTTACTCAGTCCTCTCCCTGCTGTGCTAATTTCCTGTCCGCAGGGCTTTATTTACTTGTACCTCAATTTGCATTTCACCTGCCCACCTTATTTTGTTGCACACATAGACCCTGCTTCAGTTGTCTTGGGCAGCAGTGAGGGGAAAGCACTCTACATATACTCAGAGGTACTTTCTTCATTACTATGACATTGTATGGCCCTGAAATTAGAACTGGCACTGAACACAAGAGTCTGGCAGGTAACACTGAGCCTGGTCTTGCACAGTGTCGGAAATAATCACAGGTTATATTCCTCCCTGGAAATTGGACTGACCACCAGTTGAAATTAGCTGTTATTTTAAGCATGCTTTTTAAAAAGCATATGTAACATGGCTGCAAGTGAGCTGATCAGCAGTTGTTGCTGGTAAGCTGAGGCAATCAATCGTTAAAACAATCAACAGCAATAATTTCTCCCTCACTGCAGCGGATGCTGGAAAAGAAGGGAAGGGGGCGGCAGCAGTGCAATTAGGTAATTTTAGACTCTGGAACTAATGGTCTTATGGAGCCCCAGGCGTGTGGGCACAGGCAGCTAGCTACAATTTCTCCCTGGGTGACATCAGGGATCCAAGTCCTCCAATGTGCAGAGCTGGCCCTACCATTAGGTAGAATGAAGCAGTTGCTTCTGGTGGAAGATGCTGCGAGGCGGCAGCAAGGTGTTGGGAGGAAAGAACTGTGTGCCATGTAGCCTGCTTTGCACCCATTAAACTACACTACCACTTTGAGGTGCAGTGGAGGAAGCTGTTCCATCCCCAGCATTGAAATGAGATTCAACTGCCTTTCCAGTCAGCTTTTGTAGAGGGAATGGGGGCGATTTCTTGTTCTCTCCTCAGGTAGCCAAATCTCTTGGGCTGGCCCTGCAGATGCACAAACAGAGGCAGGTGCAACTGTTGCCTCCCCACCCTGTAAATGGCAGAGTTCAGATGGGCAGGTACTTCCTAAGTGGTGGTGGCAGTGGGAGAGATTCATTTCTGGAGGCTTTCAGTCCAGACCTAACCTCCCCCCCCTCCACTTCTTTTTCCAACCTCTGCTACAGGACAGGAGAAGGGAGGAGAGGTTGCTGTGGCCTTCTGACTGCTCCTAGACACTAGCAACAGCTACTGATCCATGGCTTTTTCATTCAAAGTGAAGGTGGTCGCATGGAACACACACACACACACATATAATTACGCACACTTTTAAATTTCACACACACACACCTCTCTCTCTCTCTCCGGTTTACAACAATTAATAAAATACAGCATACAGATATAAATATACAAAATGTAAAACAATTTAGACCGCTAAAAAGAGTTTCACTAGAACGCCAAGACCTGCTTAGACGGCCGGCATAACTTAAGCGTGCTTTACGCGCCCCTTGGAGTTTAAACGAACAGGCAACCGACGGCCCTTCGCTAGGAAAAAGCGGACTCGCCGCTTCCCCCGCCCGCGCCTCCGCCTCCTCCTCCTCCTCCTCCTCCTCCTGCTGCTGCTGCTGCTGCTGCTGCTGCCTTCGCTCCGCCCGGGCTGCTCGGACTTGCCGCGCGGCTCCGCTCCGCCCCTCGGCCTGCCGCGCTCTGGCTCCTCCCTCGCCGGCTCGGCGGCCCTTCCCCAAGCCCAGGAGGGAGGAGGAAAGGGGGGCGGAGCGGACGAGCTGCCTCCGCCGCGGACTGGAGCCACCACCGAGCCCCGAGCAGGGAAGGCAGGCGAGGCGAGCGGCCACTGAGGAGCCGCAGGAAGGGAGCGGGCGGGCGGCTCGGCTCGCCCCGGCAGGCAGCAGCAACGACGGGGTGAGCGCGGCGGCAGGGAGGGCGCGGCGGCGGCTGGCTCGGTCTCGCCCTTCCCGGCCCAGTGCGGGGCCCAATCGCCTCCCTCTCGCAGCCAGGCCGAGGGGCCCTGCCGCTTCCCCTTGGCTCAGGGCCCGCGAGGGAGGGGTCAGGCAGGGTGTTCTCTCGCTCTCCCTCTCTCTCCAGAGCGGGCGGCTACAATGCCGTCCCTCCTCGCCCCCCCCAACACCCCCCCCCCAAGTCCAAAGAGAAAGGCAGAAGGCGAGCGGGGAGGCGGACCCCCGCGAGGAGAAAAGAGGGCTCCGGAGGGAGACTCACTGACAGCCAGGCTGGAGCCGGGCCAGAGAAGTGGCTGGCCGGAGTGCATGTAATGTTGGCATGTTCGGCGTTGGGGGTGGGGGGGTGGGGGGGTTTGCGGTGCAGGTTTCGACCATCATCCAGGGGTGATGAGGAGGAAGTCTTGCCCATCAAGGAGCCAGGCGCCCAGGTTTTGTGTGTGTGTGTATGGGGCGGGGAGCAAGGAGGGAGAAGAGAAACGTTGGGGTTTGATGTGAGTTGACAGCACTGATCCACGTTTCTCGCCTTGACCTCCCCCCCCCCCTATTTTAGTGCGGTCTCTCTAAAAGATCCCCCCCCTTTTGTGGCTGCACTTTCCACTTGTCAGTGAAGGGTATCTGGTGGACAGGAGAGAGGGGATGTTCCCCGTGCATCTTGGAAGCCGTTGGCATATCCCAGAGGGTAGCGAGGGACCCCCTACCAAAGCAAAGTGCTCCCGCCCTTCTATTGTGTATGGTGAAAGGGGATGGTCCCTTCCTCCAGGAGGACTAGATGAATGCTAGGGTTTTATTTTTTATGGGGCAAATGGAACTCTTCCTTCTTCCTAAGACCTATCTCTTGGGTGTCGCTCCGTCTTTGGGGAGTGCAGCGTAGGCAGAAGGGGCTGATGCCAGGTAGATGGCCTTTTTCCAGCCTCACACTTATGACCATTTGACATGGTGGTCGCTTCTTTTCATAATACTTTTGTGGTATAGGATGGTATTTCCTAGAAATGCTGATATTAGGGGACTTAACCAAAAGAATCTAAACTCTGCTTGGGACCTGGTCTAAGGTTATAATTCCCGTTATAGAAGTGGAACCAGTTGTGTCTCCAGTACCCACTACTGACAGCTTGGCAAACCTCCCACCTCTGGGTGGGGTCCTGACTGGAGTCATTGGCGTGCAGGGCCCTGAATGCCAAAGGCTTGAGTCCCTGCCAGAATAGGTTCCCCTTCTCTCCTTGGTCCTCCTTCTTGGTGCCAATAATGGGGAAGTAAAAAACAGAATTTCCCATACTTCAGGATATCAGGGAAAAGAAACTGGGCGCCAGAGAGCCTGTACTTCTCTGTTTTGAGTGTAGAAAGTTCCCTGGCAGCTTGGCTTCTCCTTACCATTCTCAGATTCGTCCTGTGGCTGCCATTCTCTCGCCATACCCACACTGAGGTAGGTTCCTCTTCTGTTCTGTAAAAGCATTTCTGCTTAGGGCTTAGAAGTCAAGACGTCCCTTCACTTCTGTGGCATGGCGGCCTTTGACTGCTTCCAGATGAAAGTGTCAATGTTCCTTTCCTCTAGCTCCAACTGTTCTCTTTGCCACAGTGGGGAATCTTTTCTGTTGTTGCTAAACTTTGTAGCAAGCTCGAACTTGGAGATCACAGAGTCTTGGAAGCAGAGCTTTTGAATTTAAAAAGAGCATGAGCATCAATGGAAACTTCTTTTTGACAGAGGAGTTGATTCAAAATGGTGCATGGAGGACTTGTGACGCCTCCTATGGCTGTCATAGACAACATCCAATAGGTGTACAAATGTGGCCTCCTCCATACTGAGAGTCCTATGAAGAATGACCGGTTGGGAATTCATGTTTTCCAGGAATATGGGCTGCTCCTGGCAGTGGGAGTTTTTGTGGTGGACGTATCGTTTGGCTGTTTTGGTCATGGCACTACAGTCCTTGTGTTATAGCTACAGTTCCTGAAAAGGCCCCTAGCGATTGTGGATAAGTCATTGTGAGAGGCTCTTCGTTTGCCATCCCAGATTAATGCAAATAAAAATGAGCAGCAGTATGGTGTATGAAAGAGGGCATTTTGTGTTTTCTGAGAGCTGAATTAGGTTTGTGTGTGTGTGTGTGTTTCCTCTCCCGGCTCCCTTCCCTCATAGTGCTGAAATTTGAAGGCAAAAGTTTAATGGGGAACCCGAGGCAACTTGCAAACTGTTCCAAAATGCATATTAGTTTTAAAGTTGTCAGTAAATGCTGAAGCTGGCATTGCTACTGAATTATCAAGCTGACAGTTTTGCAACATACTACATCTTGTGCTTCTTTTTTCAGTGACATCAGTGAATTTTTGGGGTGGTGGTCATGGACTGAGCCTCTCCTGTCATTAATACAGTTGTCTTTCTATAGCACTTCCTATTTTGAAATAGTGTATGGCGTTTCCCTTTTTGGAGAGTTTGTTACTATTTGCAGTGTGTCATGGTGGGGGGCAGGGGTAAGGGAGGAAGAGTGGCCATTTTGTCTATGCTTGATGCCAATCTACTATTTTAACATGGTGTGGGGAAAGTAATTCTGGTCTATATGCATCACTTCCTTCTTCAGCAGTACCCCCTTGTTATCCAACCCTCATGCAAAAAAGAGTCCTTGGTGACGGCTGGAATCTGCTGTGTGTGAATCTTAAAAGAGTTATCTTTTAAGTTGTCCTAGATAACTTAGGCACATAGACAGCTTAGTAAATATCATGTTTCAGTTCTGAAATGTCTAAGCATCCCACGTATATTGGGCAATGGCTGTATTATATTCCCTGGGATTGTAAAACTTTCAAAATAGTTTACTTGTGCCATTAGTAATCCCTAAGATGTTATTCATGTGCCCTTAGCTGATCATTTGTTTGCTAGAAAGACTGTGAAAAATATCTAAAATATTTTCTGAAATCAAAGCAGCACTACCAATGACAAGCTGGTGTGAAATAGGTGGGATTTTTTGTTTCTAAAAACAACAATCAGTAGCTAATGTTGATAGAATTACCGTGGTGTGTGCAAATTATTTCATTTATTTCATTTATTTACAGATGAAATAAAGATGCTCTTCAGATTCAAATTTGAGATATTTATAACACTGATGTTGCCATGTTGTGCAGTTCAAGCTGATGTGAAATTTACTACCCTGTTGCCCTAGTCATAAAGTATTTGCCATTTGGTTTAACCGTAGCAGCAATTGGCTATATTTGTATGTAAGCGTTTCTAGTTGAAAAAGAAATGTCTCCAATGATTTTTTAAAAGGATTTTTTTTTACTATTTAATGCAAGGGTTAAAGTGGAATATGAGCTGGATTTTCAGCTATTCCTTCTGCAGCCCCCAACTGCCCTCAAAAGACCACTTCTCAAAGTGGGGCACCTTCGCAGGTTGCATTTGATATGGCATAGGGGGACTATAACTCCTCCCTGTGTGCCTTGAAGCACCTTGAATGGCTGTCTGGAGAATGCTAGGAGTTGTAGGACTTTTTTCTGTCTAAACATGCGTAAGATTGTGCCCTAAAACATCTAAGATACGTTCCACTGGAAGCTTCTCCAGTGCAAATTCTATTGAAATACATATAAGTAGTGCAAAAGCACAGCTGTCTTATGCAATTGAATATATTTTAATAGGCCTTGTGCGAGGGAGGTGCTGAGTGGATTGTGCTCCTAACTTTTAAAACTTTGCAGAAGCAATGGGAAATACTACATTTGTATTGACATGATACCGTTAGAGCGGCTTTGAGAGTGCCAGGTCCTTGCATCCTGCTGAAATGGAAATGTTCAGTGTTTTTTTTTCCTGTAGGATATCCATGACAGCAAATGCAACTGTTTTATAATTTGTCAATCGCAAACAAATGAATTTCGTTGTGCTTGGTGATAAACTAGTTTAATCATTCATTTTGTTGTTGTGGACCAAACCCTGGACTATTCAGTTCACATGTCCCATGGCAGGTCTGAAGAACTTTTTCTTTGCAGTTGATGACTGATGAACTGCTGGCTGTATGACCTGACAGGAGAGCGTGTGTAGTTTTTAAGGTGGAGTTCAGCTGAAACAGGAAGTCCTGTGTTCCACTGAGTCTATAAACAAATCTATTTTCATACACTATTTTTTTTTATCAAAGCTTGTCACTTTGGCAAAACAACTATTGTTATTTGAAAAAGCCAGAAGATGTCGATATTTAACATGATGATAAGTTTGTCTCTTTTAATAGCTGACTGGTGTCTAATAAATGTGTGACTGACTGATTGTCTCTCTTTCTCCCCCTCTGCCTTCAAAGCTGTTGGATTACCTTGAGATCAGTATAATCAAGGAAACAATATTAGGCCTGTGTAGCGATCAAAGAGCAAGTATTATGGCTAAATGGAGGGCTAAAATTAGACACATAATCATATGTTTGGGGTAAGTTTTGATGGGATTTTCAGATCACAAAATCTTTGCAGTTGACTGTGAAATGAAACCCTATTGCCATTAGAACTTTAAGGCAGCTCCAGCAATTATGTGTGGTATCCACAACCAAGATTTCAGCAGTGGCCATTGGGGCTGAGTTCATTAATGTAGGCTATTTAGTTTTGTGTACTACTTCCTTTGAAGCATTTGTGTAAAGACGATCAGAAGTAGTTCACAATTGAAACAGCATACTGAGCAGGTGTGTGCTCTGATGTGCCAAACACTATAGATTTCATGTCCCCTCTCACACACAAGGGGGGCATTGTTGGCATGAAGTAGAGTTGAGTTTGGCAGTTGTAAGAGTTGAGGAATATGACTGAGCCTTTAGAAGTGTGTGCTGGTATAGAATTATTTCTGAATGACTTGCTTAGTGCTATGGTGTAGAATCTGTGTTTGAGCAGTAGCTGGTCCCAAACCCGTGGCTATGTTTACTAGTCCTATAAATGTATTTCACATCCTTGAGCTTAAAGGAAGCCCTGTGAGGATTTTACAGTTATGGCAAAGTCATGGAGCTCTGTCTTAACACTTTCTATCATGTTAAATGTAGTTTACGCAATCCAACACTAGTCCCTTTAGTTTCAATGGGAGAGATCAGAATTTGAAAAACGGGGAATATTTCAAAAATCTGGTGATTAATACTGTGGAGTTACAGTGCTCTGTAAAAAGGGGCCAATGAAAATGTGATGTTTTGACATGGAGCACATGCTTAATATAAAGAAAACTCAACAATCCTAATTGGAAGACCAGTACTAGTCTATGCAACACATCACAGTATGTTGTAAATCTGAATTGCTTAGCTCTAATTTGGATGGCGGTTGGTTCACACAACAGTCACAAAAATTGTGAATAATATAATCTCTGTCTTTTAACATCCAGGTATGAGCTACTGTCCCTTTTGATTGGGCTAGGAGATGTGTATACTGGCGTTTAAATATACAGGTTTGTCACCTGCAGTTCATATATCTGCTGCAGGAACTAGCAGTGTAAAAGCAGTAAAACTGCAGCAATCATATTTGCTCTTACTGAGGATTATTACATTTTATACTGCCCATTAGCCAAAGCTCTCTGAATGGTTCACAAACATTTAAAATCATAAATACAACAATTTGATAAACCATAGTATAATACTTTAAAAAGTTTAAGCTACAGCATAAAACTAAAGGAAAAATAAGCAGCATTGTAAAGATCTAAAACACAATAACAGATTGCAAAGGGCTAAAAACTGAAAGGCTAAAATTCCATTGAGAATAAGAATGTCTTCAACTGGCACTGAAATTACCACAATGAAGGCATCAGGTGAGCCTGTCTGGGAGGGCATCCCACAACAGTCGGGGAGCCACAGCTGAAAAGGCCAGTTGTGTCACTACATTTGTGGGGGCACCCAGAGAATCATAGAATCATAGAATAGCAGAGTTGGAAGGGGCCTACAAGGCCATCGAGTCCAACCCCCTGCTCAATGCAGGAATCCACCCTAAAGCATCCCTGACAGATGCTTGTCCAGCTGCCTCTTGAATGCCTCTAGTGTGGGAGAGCCCACAACCTCCCTAGATAACTGATTCCATTGTCGTACTGCTCTAACAGGAAGTTTTTCCTGATGTCCAGCTGGAATCTGGTTTCCTTTAACTTGAGCCCGTTATTCCGTGTCTTGCACTCTGGGAGGATCGAGAAGAGATCCTGGCCCTCCTCTGTGTGACAACCTTTTAAGTATTTGAAGAGTGCTATCATGTCTCCCCTCAATCTTCTCTTCTCCAGGCTAAACATGCCCAGTTCTTTCAGTCTCTCTTCATAGGGCTTTGTTTCCAGACCCCTGATCATCCTGGTTGGGCCTCTGAAGATGATCTTAAGGTCCAGGTGGTTATTTATGGGAGGAGACAATCTTTCAGGTAACCTGGCCCCAAGCCATTTAGGGCTTTCAATGTTAATATCAGCACTTTGTTATCTTTATAGTGTGTGTGAAAGCCAACTTGATTTAATCATGAGAAAAGAGATGTTGTTTTCTAATCTTCTTTCAATACCAAGTCATCTTGCAACTATTGACTTCCCTTTGAATTCAGAGTTGTATTCTTCTGGAAGGCTAATACCCAAATTCTCATAACATAAAGATTGAAGGTTTGGAGGAACGCTAAGGCTTATTGTATTCAGTCTGGTCATTCACATACCCATGTAACAATTTGGCTGCATGCTTAATGGCACATAAGGTAGACTAATTAATGGCTCTTCTTTGGTTTTATATAGGATATCATAAAAAGAGGAGTGCAGTATTTATTGGTTTGTAAATAATGCAAAATTCGGGTCTCCTTATTTTTTGTTGGAATTAGTAAAGTTAAATGTTTCCTACTAGTTATTTAAATAGAAAGAAATACAATTAAGCACAGTTCTGGTGAACAGTTTCTATTTTATTTTATTTATTACATTTTTATACCGCCCAATAGCCGAAGCTCTAGTTTCTGATAGTTGACTACTTCTAAAATACCCAGATGTACATCTGCACTGAAGGTTCCTGGATTTTAGAATTCCCCATGGATTGCAGGCTAAACCAGTACTGAATCTATCCAGTTTCCTTGTTAGGAAACAGAACATAAGTTGAAATCACATCCAGGAATCCCCCTCCCCCTGCCCTTTCTGGGTATACCCTAGCAACTGAGAACTATTTGTGTTTATTGCTGAAGTATCATAACTGTGGCAATCTGGCCTAAAATCCCGACACTGACATTTGAAGTGAGTCCGTTCTCCGTATGATGGGCTTTTTGAGTAGGAAAAAAAAACCTTTTTACATGAAACTCTCCTGGAAAAAATGCAGCGTAATCAGCTTTCTACAGCAGTTGGGTAGAATTGCAAGTGTAATAATCTTACCTATGTTCTATTTAATGAAGAAGTGTTCAATAGAGCATAAAATTCTGAAGTGAACATTGGTTACATAATCAGTTACATTATGAATAAACTACGGCTAACATCTCCATGACTTCTGACTAGACTGGCTGATAGACAAGCATAATATAATGTGTAAAGCATTTTTGACCATGCCTGACTTCTCAAAACTCATCCTTCTTCCTTCCCACATCCTTCCATAAGAACTAAAGCATAATACTCGGTTCCATCTTAGTAAATTCCTACATTGCAGCGTATGGGATTTGCATCATATTTCCCCATACTAAGCCCTCTCTGTAACCCTCACTTAGTACAGTTTTGGAGGCCAGCTGCGAGTTGGGATGAGGAGGGAGAAATCACTTCGAATCTAGCCACAGCCCAGAAGGCAAATGTGGGAGACGAGACGAGATTAAGGCAAATAAAAGGTTTTATGTAAAGAGGAAGAAGCAAGATAACATGCTAAACTATTGCACCAGAAGAGCAAAATGCATGTGACACTCTAATTCATTTATACACTCTTCTAAGTTTGAAACAGTTTCACAATCTCTCTCATCCCCTTGACCTAAAACCTGATGTATTTACAGGCAGGACCTTGAAAGTGGGTGAGATTGTGTTGTGGCCTAGTCAAGATGTGCCCAAAGGTACTAAAGAGCCCTGTACCTCTTTTAGCAAGCGTCTCTGCTTCCTTAGTGTGCCTTGCACAGTGGCAGTAGATGAAAGAAACTCTGAAACCCAGCTGTGAGGGGAAGCTTCCTGTGTTTGTCAGACATACTGAGCTGCAAGTATCTTATTTAAGGTCGCTTGAAACAAGCCATGTTATACAGCTGTTAGATCTGCTGGCATAACATGTACATTTGAGACTATCAAGTTGGTGTGTTTGCATGGGTGTAATTTTCCTTCCCAAGCCATTTGGCATACGTGCAGATTGGCGTAAAGATAATTTTTCATTTGGTTTCTATTTGGCACATTGTGCTCCATTTAGTTACTCCTCGTTGCAATCTCTCCTTGCATTATTGAAGCAACTGTTCCCATGCTCTGCCATAACTTCCATAGCCCATTGTAGCCCCGGAGAGTCTTCATGCCATTGATATTGATGATGCAGGGCTCTTACAGAAATCCCCACACTTTGGATTTCTGTGTATACCCAGAGAACGTGAGTGTGCAAGCCCTTCTGTGTAAGCAACAAGACACTAGTTTGTGCCCCAGCATTGTAACTTCCATTAGTTGGAGATAATGGGATGAATTTAGGCCTGATTTTTGTAGTACTTGTTCAGTGGCAACTTATGAATAAAGACATTTTTAATCGTTCTACTATTCTATGTTCTCTCCCTCCTGTTGCCCATGTCCTTTTAAGGAATGATTTTTTCTGGACTTGATTCTAAATGCTTGCTATTCTTGAAATGCCACTTTCCCAGTGGCGTTTAGCAAGTTGATTAAGTGCCTGTTTTATCTGTTTAAAATCCTAAAAAGCATAACTCTCTTGCGAATGTTGTAGCCAATCATAGAATGTGCTATGGCTGGCTTTTCTACAGTTATCATGTTGAAGCTATAATTTTTACTAGTTCGAAAAGTATTATTTGTTCTTACAATATAAGGCTCTAAGGATAAAACCTGGTTATACTAAAAAATCATGTTTCAATTCCACTTCATAGAGTATTCTCAGCCTTTGAAACAGTTATGAGATTAAAGGGCATTAATCTAAGCTCTCAGGACCCAGCTGAATATGTTCTGTATTGATTTGATCTTGCTTTTCCTAATAAATGTCTTAGCAGACCACAATACAGAATCCTCAAAGGTCAAATGAAATGTGCTGTTCTCGAGGAGCATAAATGGAAACTTATTTTCTCCAAGCACTGCCTTGTGTGTGTTTGGAAATACACTTCACCTCTAAACAAGACTTATATAAAAAAGAGCTAGTAAATCAATGCTGGATTTCTTGTATGGAAGTTGGTGGGAATCTGGCTAATAGAGGGCCCATAGCTACAATGTTCAGATTGGATATTGGAAACATAGGTCCAAATCCATGGTACCAATGATACTTGCTGGTTAGCATCTTTTCTTCTAATTCCAAAGTTCAGAGGTGAGTCTGGATCCTTATGTAGCTAAAACAGAACCATCCACTTACAAGAGGGAGGTAACCGTCTGCTTGGGGGAAGCCCAAGGTTTACAGAAGTTAAAAAATGTTTAGCAAAAAATCCTATGGGAGAGAAAATCCCCCTAAAAGCCCAACGAGGTCTGAATATACTCGGTGGCCAAGAAATACTGGCTGACTGGTGGTAGAATTGGGTGGGAGGGGAATGAAATGAAGTATTATGGATGAGGGAATGGCTAACTGGAACACTGACCAAGAGTGCTGCAACATTTTGTTCCAAGTCCTTTTTGTTAGAATATAGTAAATAAGAAACCGTTATGAACTTCGGGTTAAATGAAATGTTTGCATATAAATGGAGAATTGTATATGCTGTGAATATTAGGGAAATAATCTTGAGAACCTTTTGCTTCATTCATTATTCATCCATTATTACATTTATATTTTTTTTCCTCAAAGGAACCCAAGATCCTCCTCTTTTTCATTTCATCCTCACAGCAGTCCTGTGAGGTAGGTTGTGCCAGGGGTCCCCAACCTTTTTGGATCCATGAGCACAATTGGGAATTTGAGAAGCTGCTATGGGTGCCATCACAAAATGGCTCCCTTGGTGGATGTGGCTAGTTGCATAATGGCTGCTGTGGGGCGTGGCTAATAAAAAATGAGCTAAAGAGATAGTGATGAGGTGGGGGAGAGAAATAGCAAGGCTAGAGGGTGAGAGGGAATGGCAAAGCAGAGGGGTAGAGGGAAGAGTAAAAGCAAGGCTATTGGCTAGAAAGGGAGAGAAAGAAGACTGCCCTAGCCTTTTCCAAGGCTTTTCTTAAAACAATTTAAGAGCTTCAAGGGCACCACTAGAGGTCCCTGTGGGTGCCAGGTACCCAGTGAACTTCATGGCTGAGTGGGGACTTGAAACTGCATCACCTGAGTCCCAGTCCAACACTCTAGCCACTACACCACACTGGCTGTCTCATGTGAACTCGATTTAGTAAATTAACTTTTAAATTATGAATGTAGAGACACATGTAATAAGTGCTGAATACTGGGAACCAGGAAAAACCTTGGATCAGGCTTGCGGCGTTAGTTTTTGTACAGTAGCAAACTGGATGCTCTTCCTTTCTGTTTGTTGTCTACCACTGTGGAAACTTTTAGTTGAAGTGTAGGATGAAAAGAAATAATTTCTGCAGAGAAATATTATCAGAGTGATGACACAAACCTCTTTGCGTTAAACTGACTTGACAAGTGGCTAGGTTTTCTATGCTGTGTGTTGCTTTTCACTTCATTCAAAGTGTGTGTGTATGTTTTAAAAGCTAGGCTTTGAAGTAGCCACTCTCCTAGGTTGCCTGCAGCAGATAAAAATCACCTGTAGGTGACCAGACAAGAAAGGTTTTTGTAAATTACAACTTTGTTTCATCTTTAGGCTATGAATGTGCTACCACAAATAACTA
Source organism: Elgaria multicarinata webbii (assembly GCF_023053635.1). Taxonomy (NCBI): domain Eukaryota; kingdom Metazoa; phylum Chordata; class Lepidosauria; order Squamata; family Anguidae; genus Elgaria; species Elgaria multicarinata. The sequence continues at coordinate 172,456,354 of NC_086171.1, forward strand.
ACGAGACAGGTAGTAAATTGTGAGCTAAGAACTTTTGTAGATCTACTAGATGTACTTGCATGGCTTTTCTAAGCTGATAGTTTTAGACTGATAATTTAAAATGGATTGGACTTGGCTTTTTATTACAGCCCACTCTCCTTTTCATGTGATGTTATTATGATTGAAGCATTCAGCATGCAGTAGCAGAGGGTTTAGGATTCATCACCTGTGTTGGTTAGGTGGGATAAGATCTAGGTCTCCTGGCAGATGTCACTGCTTATTCATGAGATTCCCCGTGGGCTGGGACTGACTGGAAGATCAATAGGTTAATGTTGGGGTTTTATATTTGAATGACAGTGGATTGTAATTCTGCAACATCATATTTGTCTTTTCCTGAAAACTTCACAGAGGTGAACTGCAAAAATGGCTTACAGTTCAGGCTGGATTAAAAAATGTATTTTTTAAAAGGTAGTGTTTAGATGTGGTGTTTTTTAGTTTAAGTCAGCCTTCTTAAAATTTTAATTAGAGTAAATGTCTCTTGAAAAAATAACCTGATTTAGAAGTAAAACTGAATACAAATGTTTAGTCCTAAATATTTCTTAAAACTTAATCATGACCACCTATCAAACACATAGGGTAAAACAGGGGTGCAAGACCTCAGTGATTGAGGGCTGAATAACATTTTGGAGAAGCTCTTGAGGGTCGAATTCTTGTGGTAGGCAGAGCTGGAGGCAAAAGGGGCAGGATCAAAAATGCTAGAATATTAAAACTCTTACTGCCAGTAACTGCGTCTTAGGAGAGGCATTTCAGCCTTCTAAAATTTAAAACTTTAAATTAAAATTTTGGTTTTAAGTTTTGTATATTTGTTTTTAATATTCACTGTTTTAACTTTTGTAAACTGCCCAGAGAGCTTCGGATATGGGGCCGTATATAAATGTAATAAATAATAATAATAATAATAATAATAATAATAATAATAATAATAATAATGGAAACGGCACAAAGGCTGGGAAACCACAGAATGATTAAGTAGTTGGAGGAAAGTGGATGGAGCCAGGAGAAGGGGGCATGGCCTTCTGTGGAACCCCAGTGGGCCAGAGTGGGACCCCTGGAGGAATTCGATAAGGCATGCACATTATTGTGGGCTTCCTCCTGGAACCAGGAACTATCAAATCATTAGAGTTAAGGATGGCTGTTCAGTACTCAGAGAGCTCCATCACACTAGCAATTTATTGCACACTCATCATTCCTGGAATTTGGATTTGTGGCGTGGTACTCACATGACATTGTCCCTGTCCTGCACTCATGTCGCCCCTTCCCCCTTGTTGCATTTTATTTTGGTACGGGGAAAGTCTGGATTATTTCCCCCTCTCATTTTTTCATTTGTTGGGGGAGTGTACTCTTCCTCCGGCACGGTCATCGTACGGACTTGTTAGTTGGTTGAATGGCTTTTTTAGTGCTCCACCCCCACCCACCGCAGCATTGCCTGCAGAAACGGAGCCCAGATGAAACCTTAAAAGTAATTGCTAGATAACAAAGCCAGAGCGGGGGGGGGGGGGGAGAGGCCACGCCAATCAGAGTACCACAACCAATGAACTGGAGGAGGAAGGAGAAGGAGCAGGGTGGAATGGAAGAGCAAACAAGCAAAAATCCACATCAAAGGGACCATGTGTGAGGGAGCCCTTGCAGTGCTTATGAAACGGAGGTAAAAAACTCGGAGACAAACCAGAGGAAAAAAATAGGTGTGATGGAGCTCCTAGTATGTCTTCTAGCTACCTTAGACCTGCAGTGTTTTCAGATGCAAATTATGAATATTTATAATGCTATGGAACAGTGGGGATGCTTACTTTCCTTCTTGTGGAGAAGCACTGTTTTCTGTAGAAACTTGCTTCTGGAAAGATCTGGGCAATTGGAGGGTCAATATAAGTGTATAGAGATATGTATTGGGGTGGGGTGAGGATCCTAATTTCACATATTAAACTAATGGGATCTGAACTTGGTGAGACTAACTAGGAAAGTTCTTGGGGCTGGGCTGGATAGCACATTGAAAACATGTTGGTATTAAGGTAGCTTTGGAGTGTGTGAGTTTGTGTGCATGTGATGGTGGTAGTGGGAAGCAAATCCCATGCTAGGGATTTTTGGGAAAGAGATTGAAAACAAATTGCCAGTATCGTGAAGCCTGTATACATATCTGTGGTTCCATCACATTTGGAATACTGTGAACATTTGGACACCCCAACTTAAATGGTGGAAATTATGCAGAAGAGGACAACCAGTATGATTAGGCATTCATAATACTTTCCCTATGAGGAAAGTAAAAAGCATTTGAGACCTTGTCTTTTAAAAGAAAAGCTAAGAGAGAACATTGTATATGAATATGCATGTGATGTCTCTCCCATAATACTGAAACACTGAGTCACCCACTGATATGCACTGGCAATAGATTCAGGACAGACAAGAAACACTTTACATGACCCTCTACATGTTGAATGAACATGCAGAGTGGGCTGTGGAGCCATTTGAGTTTGTCCTGCTCACAACCATTGCTATACACCATCACCATGTTCCACTGATAAACATCCATTTGGTGTTCATCAGGAGAAGTTCTTTGCATGTACGGATTTATGCATGGAGAGCTACATGTAAGGAGAGACCCTGATCAGCCAGAGTCATTCTCGCGTATTGGAGCACTCCTTGTAAACATCTTTCCGAAGGACATCACATGGATGTTGGGGAATGTGATTTAGTCAATGCATACCCCTTATTATTTTATGGAATTTGTTGCCACAGTAATATGATGGTCACTAGTTTAGATTGCTTTATAAGGGGATTAGACGAATTAATGGAAGACAGGTCTATCAGTGGTAGAATTTCCATGTTCAAAAGCAATATGCCACTGGACACATTGTTGGGGAGCAACAGTGGGGAAAGCTATTGCCTTGATGTTAATTAGAAGTAAATCCTACTTTGTTCAACAGGCTTTACTTTCAAACAAGTGTGCATGTGATTGCAGTCTTAGCCAATCAAGTAAGTGATTTTGGTTAATATTTTTGCAGGTGTACAGATAGCCAAGCAGAAATCTGTTTGTGTCTTTGTCTCTAAGCAGATACAATTCTGTTGTGGGCTGAATCACCAAAGACTTTGAAGTGGCATAAAGGCTCTATTTAGTTTCAAAACCATGTATTCTGTTTGTTAAAGCAATTAGTTAGTATGCATGCTAATTCAGGAAATATGTGAGTTTCATATTAGGAAACGTGATTGAAATCAATGCTTTAAACTGATCTTGGTGATTTTGAATCGATCCACCTTACATATAATACCTTCTTTGTGGGTAGAATCCAATTTTTATCAAATTGACTTTTTACAGGAAGGAAAATGGAAATTTTATTTGAAATGCAGCTACCATCCCATGCATAACAATTTATTCATACATTCGATTAATTTCAGTTGCATCTTCTTAACTTGCAGGATTTAATTCAATGATTATGGAAAATGCCATTTATTTTTTATTTTTTAATGTGAGAATTAAAAAGACTATTTTTATCATTTGTCTTCAAAATTCTACTGAACATATTTAAAATAATTATGCATTGAAATTCTGCTTTCATGTCTTGTGGCTTCAGTGAAGTTTCTCCCAGTCAATTGTTCGTTTCAATTCTTACTTAAAATTTGGTGATACGGCTCCAGTTTTGCACCAAATGTGTGTAGTTTTGTGGTGTGCAAACTTGTATTACATATCTGTGATACTAAACAGACTACAGCTGCAATCATGTGCATGTTTAGACAGAAACAAGTTTTAAAGCTGGCTGGGGAATGCTGGGAATTGTAGTACTTGTTTCTATCTAAACATGTATATGATTATGTCGTAAGGTAGGGTACAGTTGTTCAGGATTCTTCGGTAACATTTTTTGCTTCATTTTCTAGGAACAGCTGCTTTACCATTTATTAAAGTAGACTTTGGCTAAAATTATTTTAGAGAACTAAATGTGGAAACTTCAACATAATAAAGCAACCCTTCAACGGTGCCTTATTAACCACCATGTCATTTTAATGCACTTTTCTAACAAAGTGTGTTTTAAGGCAGTAATTTATAAATTGCTTTGAGGTTCTTGGTTTTAAAGTGGCACATAAGAGCCAAGGCGTATCACCACAAGGCCTTTATGATAGCCTTTTCTACATTTCAATGAAGCACTTCTGTGTGCTTTGCCTCATTGACACTACTTTGATAATGTGTCAAAATTAGAGAGCAGAGGCTTCAAAGATTGGTCCTTGCATCACTCCATCCTCTATTGACTTGAAGACTTGAGATAAGTGGGGTCTAAACTGAATTACCCTCACAAAATTATCTGACTATTTAAACTGTGTTCATAGATATGGTGTCTTAAGTGTGCACCATGCACACTGTGTATCTTTGGCATTGGTCTCTTAGTACATGCTAATAAGCAGGATTTAAATTCACTTTAGAGACATCTCATCTCTGTTCTTAGCGCTTTTTGTGTCGTCATAATTGCGTTACATTGAATAATATGTTGGCTTTCAAGTACATTTCTTGAGGATGTGACATGGTCACATCTTTACCCATGAGCCTCATTCGGGTTGCGAACATTATAATCTCACTGTGTCAATATTGGCTTGGAGCTCATAATTTATGCATGCAACCCTCCATTAACCTAGGTGTTCTTGTTACCGGAGTGACATGCTTATAAAAATCTCATTTGTGTGTGTGTGTGTGTGTCTAGTGGGGGTGGGCGGATGGGATGTGTAAAATGACTGAAGCAGATATCTTTAGCTTGATCTTATGAGAGGGCATTAATGACATCTCAAAATGCTTGGATTTTCATTACAAACAATATAGAAGAATAAAACTAATAGAGAAAACATTCCTTTTCATGGTATACTTTAATCTTCAGGGGGAAATAGGTTTTCCATGGCTGGGAATTTGCTGATTTGTGGCTGAAACCCTTTGTGTCTTTATGGTGAATTGGTATGTCTACTTGAACTTTGAAATGAAAAACAAAAGATAACACTTTTTCACTATATTAACTTTGAAATGAAACCATTAGTATGATATTTATGTAGATATACAAGTGTTGAGACTGTAAGAAGATATAAATTGGCAGAGTGAGGGTGATAGCTGCTACTGCGCCTCAGGATACTTTAATTTGGATATGATAGTTTCTCAGTGTATTAACATTCTATCAGGCAGATCTCATGGGGGAAACAACTTTTTGTACCCATGCAGTTATGACAAGGTGGGAGGGTTCCCCCCCACTATTTTATTCACTGCTTATAATAGCAGCTGCTTGATGGCAGTTCCTCCTCTTATTTTGGTTCAAAACTTTACTATTCCTGTAGATCAGGATAATTTAACACCTGGCTAATGATACATTGAAAGGAAGGAATACAATTCGAAAGAGGAAAAATGCTGATTTGTGTAACTTCACCAAATTTCAGGAAAAGAATAAATGGAAATGTAAGATAAAGGGTTTTTGTTTTAATTCAGCCTTGTAAATAAGCCCATAAAAGTTACTAGCTTGCTTTTTTTATTTTACTATAACCTGCTGGAGTTGGCAGAGGCGGGACAGAGCTTCATTCCTATGCTGTATTCCCTCTTCTGGCAGCCCGTTTAGTTTCTATGCAGGGCACAAAAGAGAAATGGCGTGCTTTGTACCTTCTCTGCCTTTAGCCCCCTCCCCTGGCTGGAATTCCACACAGTTGCCTAACGCACTTGAAAAAGTATCATGGAATATCACCTGTTCAATGAAATTACAGTGTCATGGTGATGAGGTAGCTAGCCTATAATATGTCAAACTAGCTTGCAGAAGGACTGGACCTGGGTGGTTACTGAATTTGCCTTTCTGTACTGAGTTCGCCTTTCGTTTTCATCTCCTGGGTATATCAATATGACATTTCAGAGATTATCTGATGAACAATGAAAATTCCCAAATCATTAAGTTGAAAGAGGGGTAATGGAAAGCTGACTCTCTATACAAATAGAGTTGTCAGGGGGTATTTGAAAGCAGTGACCACGTGGTAAGTGGCTGTTGGTGTTCAATCTCTAAGGGTGCTTCCAAACAGACGTCTCTCAGTACTGCCAATCAAAAGGCATTGTGCAACTATTCCATCTTTTCCTCCTTAACAATCTTTTTTTCTGGTAAGAAAAAAGGTGGAAAAAGTGTTGGGAAAACAAGGACGGTTACAAGTGGAAGGCCATGTTGCCAGCCCACCCCACAGTAAAATTCCTGGAATGATGCAGGGCAACTGCACAATAAAAGCTTCGTCTAGAAACACCCTAAGAATCAATAACACAAGGATTTGCATTGCCGTAAACAGTAGCCCTTTTCAGGCATTCCATAGTGTGTAGGGTCTACACGTAAGGAGGGGGAGTGGGGATGAATGTGCTAGCTGTGGCTCTCTCCATCAGCATTCTCATCGTCCTTTATATATGGAGAGTGAAAGAATGCGGCCGAGAGCCTCTTGTATCCATGGAGGTAATCTGTGTTGTTTTAAATACTGAATTTCCAGGGTTTTAAATCACATGGAGAACTTCTGCAGATACAGGAGCCTTTCTGCTGCATGCAGTTGTAGAGGGCAACAAGAATGATGATGGTGAGGGGGCAAAGCTAGCATACTCATTTCTGCTCCCCCTCCTCACATGTAGACACTTTGGAGTACCTGAACAGAGCTGTCAACTACTTGGGTAATACCCTTTTCTACCATTCCCCATATATAAAGAAAGCATACATGGTCGCCATGTTGACCATTTTGAAATTCCCAAACAAGTAAATCCAGTAATTCTAACATGACATGCAGTCCAGTTGGTCCAAGATGTTCTCTTCCTCTTCACTTTCCTTCCAGTGTAAATGAAATATGATTCACAGATAACTGTATTTCACTATAAGGTAACAGCTTGTGTTGTGTTGGGCTGTGTGCATAAGGAGTCCTTTTATACATCATTTTCCTAAATGTATTGCAGACTACTATCACTCTTGAATGAGAAGCCCCAACGTTGTATTACAGCTAGAATGGTGCAGTTAAGAATGGGAAATCTGGAAAGGTTTGTGAGAATTCTAAGAACATGGACAAGGCTAGTTACTTAAGATATTGAACACCGACTTGGGATAGGAATTTAGTGTGTAAAGAAACATAATATAGAAACTGAAATAGGTTACTAAAACAAGGAATGAATGAATTGGGAACAGCATGGGCCTGGTTGAATTAAAGTTGTAGAAGACTTGAATGTCAGTATTATGAGCAGGATCTTAAGGACATTAGCTCAACAAAATATATAGATCCATGGGAAGTTGGCATCATCTTTTGGGCCAGTCTTTGTTTTTTATATAGCCAGTTCAGGAGTGGGTGGTAGGTCAAAAAATCTCAACAGAAGCAACTTGTATTGGATGACAATATTGGATCCCCCACAAATGTTCTTCTGTTTGTAATGCTATTTATTTATTTATTTACAATATTTATATACTGCTACCCATTCAAAATTTCAGAGCGGTGTACAAGATAAAATTAAAACAGAATAAAACACCTTAAAATAGATTTTTAAAAGAAGCAAAGTGAAAAGTGAACCGTGAACCATGGCTGGTCGTTAAGGAAAGGCTTCCTGGAACAATGATGCTTTCAAGAAGCACCAAAAGGAATACAAAGTTGGGAATTTGGAATTACATGGGAATTCGGGGACCTGAGTAGGACGTTAGAAGGGTTGCTTCCTTAGCATCTGATGCCAAGGATATTTGACATAGTGCCTATTGTAAGCATTATTAGAAAACTTATGCTCAATGAAAGACTGATGAGCGTATAAACAACAGGGTGGTTTCAGAATCAATGAGTAAGCTATTTAGTATGGGATGTTAACATTCCAACTTTATTTACCTATAATAATTTTTCCCTTGACATATTTCTATGTAAAGCATGTAAAAATCATCTCTTTTATTCTTCTAAGAGTCAACGTTCAGTTGCCTGTGATGTGATTAAAACTGCTTTCTAGTAGTGAAGCATTCCTCTGTCTGGACAAAAGGCTCAGTCCTTTGGCAGAGACTGACTCCTTTGTGTTCTACTAAGTTGAACTACAAGAAGCCTTTCTCTCTCCTCCACCCTGTTTTCTTCATTGAAGATGGGTGCCAGATTTAATTTCCCTAAGAGGTTTGTGAGCGGGCTGTCAGAGTCGCTCTGGCCGTTTACACGAGGCAGCTTCAGAAAGTCCCAAAGCTTTTAGCCGGTTTGACCAATTTTATACATTCATGGTGAAAGAGTTTGTACCCTCGTTGAGCCGCTGGACCCTGTTTTGGAGTCTCCAGTACAATGAGCTGCCACCATGACTTGGGAGTCCATCTCGGTACTGAAGACATGTTGGTATATTGCTTCAGCTACTAGGTTAGCCATGCCAGTGGGACAGAGCAACACAGACCCTGTTCTTATCCATTGTACTTCCAGGCCTAGTTTACACCTGTAGCAGAATGAGATGTTAGAATGGACAACACCACATCAGACTATAAGTCCATCACTTTCTTAAATGCTGCTTGAAATTGTCTGCGTATTGTGATCACTTTCTGTTTGCAAAGGGCTGGGAGGAAAGCATTTCTGCACATGTGCTAGTTTATTTTATTTTTTATGGACTTGTGATGTTGTTTTTAAAGGATTTTTTTTTTGGAGGAACATTCCAAAGTGGTGCCCTCTTCCTGTAGCCTAAAGTAGTATAGTCCATTCTACTCCTCACTCCCATCTCATTCTGCTGCATGCTCAGACCTTGCCTAATTCAATGCAAATAGTGGAACGAGTCCTCTAACCCTAATAGAAATCAAATACCTCTTTGAAGTCCTCCAAAAGCCTTGCGTGGGTGGGGATTGCAGGAGCTTGCTGAGCAAACCCAGAAGCTTACCCTGTCAAACTGCAATAAATGTAAATTAAGACTATGGGAAAACGCCATGTTGCAATGGATAGAATCCACTAGAGATCTTAATTTTCAAATGCATTTAAGCATTTTGTGCTTGGTACAAGGCATGAACTATGCCCTTCTCCTCCCTTCCCTATTTGTTATTCTTAAAGTCTTGCAGATACTAAACAGCTACATTTTCGACTTGTAAAGGATTGCTGCCCAAAAAAAGAAAGAAAAAAAGCTGGACACCTTTAATTCCCCATGAGAATGGGGGAATGAAATTGTTTGTGGCATGGGCTAGAGTAGCCTTCTCCAACATGGGGCCTTCCTAGACGAGGGTTTAGCCCGGTGCATGGCCCGGGCTCCCTGCTGTGTGTGCAGATGATGCACAGGGGATCCCGGGGTCAGGATGGGCTAAACCCTCCCTTGGCCCGGGATAACTGGCACCACTTTTGGGCTGGTTTTTCCGCAGCCCCGGGCTGAGAACGGGACTGCGGAAAGTCTAGCAGGTTCTGCGGCTTTTCCCGGCTGCTCGCTTACTCGCGAGCATAGGAGCGCTGTGCCCATCGGGCCAGGGACGAGGGAATCGTGGGGGTGTGTGTGATGGGGGCCAGGGGGGAAAGAGTGGACCTGGCAGGAGAGATGGGGGGGAAGAGTGGAGCCAGGGTGGGGAGATCGTGGCTGGAGGGGGGGCAGAGGGGGCATCAGACCTGGTGAGCGGGTGAGCAAGTGGGCGAGGCGAGTGAGGGGGCAAGCGGGGGGGCGGACTGGCAAGCGGGGGCATCAGACATTGTGGGGGGAAATCGGGGGCAGGGGGAGCGGGGAACCCTTTATTTTTTAAAAAAACAACCACTTACCTTTTCGTTGGTGCGCTCCTGCGCACGTGGCCCCTTTAAGATTTTTTTAAAATGGGCAACGCGACGGGGCTTTCCTTTCCCTGTCGCGTCTGATGTCTGGATAGGCGCGACGGTCCGTGCTAATTGTAGCATGGGCTCACCACGCCTGAAGGCCGGATTCAAAGGTAGGTCTAGCAAGGCCCATGGTGCTCTCCAGATGTTTTGCACTTCAACTCCCATCACCCCTAGCCAGCATGGCCAATCGTCAGGAATGTTAAGAGTTGCAATCCAAAGCATCTGGAGGGCACCAGGTTGTAGAGCTAGAGTGACTACAGTGCCTCAGTTTTTCGCATTTGATCATAAATTTTTGCAGAACATACACATGGAAGTTATTGTAAACTAGCTGCACTTGCATCATCATTAAGCATGCAGCCCATCTGGTCTTCTGTTTATGCAGAAAGCTGTAGTTTGATTTAAGGACTAAAATATGCCTTTTTCTTTGAAGCAGCAAATCATTTGCTGAAGGGTGATGTCAGTAACTCCAGGACAGTTGGTTGTGTGTGGATTGAGTTGGTAGGTTATGGAATGGTTTCGAATGTTTATTCCCATCACATTTCATGCGCCTGATTCCAATTTAACTAAGATGTGCTGTGCAAAATTGCCCATCTGGGAGAAGGTTGACTTGTGTTTTTTTAAAAAGCAAGACCCTGATGGACCTTTGCAAATTCTTGTTGCTGTTTGGAGCCTGGTGGAAACTTTAGATTGAAAGCAAAAATACATTCTGAGCATTCTGGTTTCAGGTGTACTATGTAATTACTGCTAGACCAACAGCCTGTGCTAGGACTTGAAATAGGATGGGAGTTGTCAAGAAAGGCGAGAACAGAGCTATATGGGCAAGCTAGCTGTATCCTTCTGTTCACGGTCTTGGCAATGTCTCACTGCCCCAAATTAAGTTTGTGCAGATACAAGGAGAACTTCAAATAGCAAAACATTCCCCTCTTTAGAAGGCCATATTTTAGGCTGACTTAAATCTTTCACTTTGTTACTCAGTTTGAAATATTTACTTTAAATATAGACAGCTTGGCACAGACAACTCACCAAATAATAAAGATAGAAATGTGACTTCTTAGGGTTTTCTAGTTGGAAAAGGGAAGCTGTTTATTTTCAACTGAAACTATTCCCCCCCACCCCACAGTCTGTTAGCAATGGTTCTATACTTCCTCTGTTAAGATGTATTTAGGCTGCATTCATCTATTACCAGAGTCATGTAGTTGCTGCTTCCTGTACCTAGAAACATAAGAAACTGCCTTATACTGAGTCAGACCCTTGGTCTATCTAGTCCAGTATTCTTGACACTGACTGGCAGAGGCTCTCCTGGATTTCAGGCAGAAGTTTTTCTTGCCCTACCTGGAGATGCTGGGGATTGAATCTGGGACCTTCTGCATGCAAAGACAATTCTCTACCACTGAGCTATAGCCCCTCCCTGCTGTACCTGGATCCCATTCTGCCCTTGTAGTGTTTGGGTGGTTGAATTGCCATGTCAGCAGCCTGGAAGGTGAGGGAGACTGGTGTGCAGACTGGTGTGGAAGAGCAGCTCTGGCATCTACCTTGCAGCCCTTCCTTAATCTGGTGCCCAACAGATGTGTTGGACTACAACACTCATCATGCAGCCTGGGGAAGATGGGAGTTTTAGTCCAATGCATCTGGAGGGGGTCAGGTTGGTGCAGCTGACCTACATGATCCTGGCAGCCTATGTGATCCAAATGTTACTGGAGAAATATGGAATTCAGTCTCAGGTAATTGACAACCATATCACTTAGTTACAGTACCCTAAGAATCTGGCTTTAGTGTCTTCTGAGTGTATAGAAACTGTCAGTGGTGTTAAGGCATACAAGCACATGGTAAATATACAAAAACGTGAAGTTATTTAAGCCTGTGCTTAAATAACAGAACTCCAAGAAGTTACGGCTATATTAAGTGTGTAGTTGAATCAATTTTGAATTTTATATTATGATCAGTATAAAATTGACCCCCGCCCCCCCAATCCCACCTGTGTCATTGTGATGAGGGTTCTTGATCTCCCAGGGCACTGACAATGTGGAACACCACATACTTTAAATGAGTGACCTTATGGTGCAGTAGGTTAGAGTTCTCACTCAATTTTTAGGACAGAGCTTTTAAGTAGGCCTTACTGTATATGAAAAACAAAGATAATTGTGTGTGTGTTTGTATTTTATTTTAATTATTTATTTAAAACATTTATATCTCGCCCTATATCAATAAGATCTCAGGGCGGCGTACAGATAAAAGCATACAGTATAAAAACAGTAAATATATACAGCTAAAAACAAATTAAACCATAAACCAAGTTAATGGTTTGTATTCCATTTGTAAGGCTAGAATCCAGGGCCATTAAGTGAAGCTAAATGATGGGTGATACAGGACAGACAAAAAGAAAGAGTTCTTCACCCAGCACTTTATTGAACTATGAATTTCCTACCATAGTATGTGATGGAGACCAGTAACTTGGACAACTTTAGAAAAAAATATGATGGATAAGGCCATCAATAGTTACTAGTTGAAATGGCTAAATTCCAAGATCACAGGCAGCATATCAATTGCTGAGCGAGAACCGTGGAAGAGGGTTGTTGCCTTCGTGTCTTGCTTGTGGTTCACAGGCATGTTGATCACTACTGTGGGAAATAGGATGCTAAACTAGATAGACCTTTAACATGGCTCTGGTTATGAAACTTAACTGATGAAGATATGAAATCAGTTTTGAGACCGTGAGCGGTCATATGTTACACGTGCAGGTTGTATAGTCTTAATATATAGGCACAAGAACCTGATTATTGAAGTTGGAGCTGGGTAAATAATGTTTTTAATTTAACTTACCTAGCAGTTATTCTGGCATTACAGGCACCCTCTCCCCCCCCAACAAGTCTTACTGGCACGTTTCAAAACTTCTTGTAGTGTATCACTTTATTTCCCTCTTTAATGGGATTAAATCTGATCTTAAATATTTCTGTGGGTATAGTATAGTGGAGAGGAGGTAGCTGTGCTGTTTTCTGTCAGCTTGAAAGTTCCTTGTTGAAAAACAATTGAGAGTGAATTGGAAAGCTGACATACAGCCAAGAAGCAACTAAACGGGCAACGAACTGAGGTGAGGTGGAGGACGGAAGAGCAGATGAGCTATAATAAATCTTGTATTACTGAACCCGAGTTTATAGGGAATTGCTGTTGGCTTTTTAAGGTTCCAGCCCTAGGCCAAGACCATGAATGGCCATAGACTGTACTGCACCCCCTCCCTTGTATCTTGACAACTCTGCCATTGTGTTTACATATCTATACAGTTATGTAGCCATGGCAGAGATCTTACTCTACTACTTACATTGTAATATCACAAATGTTTATGATATTTTTTGCAATATTCTTGCAATATTTTTAATATCTTCCTTCTAAAGCCCAATTTCTGGTGTTGTACAATCATCTAAAGCTTTTCTTACAAAATTCTGAGGTTTGTACCATTGTGGTCCAAAGCCTTCTGTTAGAAGATGATAACTCTCCACTTTCTTCCTCTCCCTAAAAATATTGGTGTTGAAGAGTTGTTTGGTTTTGGGGGAATCTGCTTGAAGATGCTTTGGATGCTAAATCTTAGGAATACTGAACAGATTCTCTGGAAACACATCTAATGACCTTTGTGAGTGCAAAATCCAAGTACTGAACTTGAATGCCCTCTTGAATGCTTCTGTTTATCTCTGCCTAGTCTGTTTCATCTTTCTGTGTTGGATAGCATTGAACTTCCCATAGAGTGTGGCTTGTGGCTTCCAACGAGACTTAAATGAAAGCATAGGGAGGGAGGGGAGGCGGCTCAGATTGTACGGATGGGTGGGAGGCTTTGAAAGCAAGTGTCAAACCACTTTGGCTGCACAGATGAAATGTGAACTATTTAAACACCATTAAGTCAATGTGATGTGAGTAGCTGCTGGGTAAATAAGCCAGCAAAGAAAGGTGAAATAAAAGCCTGAGTTTGGTCCCATGTTTCTTAGCATTTATTTCCTCTGTTTAAAGGATGTTCAAAATAGAAGTGGAGGATTACTGACTGTGCCAGCTGTGTGTGTGTGTGTGTGTGTGTGTGTGTGTGTGTGCGCGCGCGCTAAACTTCCGATAGCTGGGAGTTAAGCTATGTTTCTCCTTTAAAAAAAAAAAAAAAACTTCATTGGAAATCATCAGGCTTTTCAGCTCTAAATGTCAGTGCTACGGAAAGCACATGAATCTAAGGTCAAATGTGATATCCATATATGTTTGAGTGGAGTGGGCGAAGGATGACCTCCAGGCCATGGTTGGGTTCCTATCTTGTTAGGTGAATTTTCTAACAAGCTGGTGTGCCCGAGAGCAGTGAGAAGCTGTTTTGTAAACTGGGCAGAGACCTCCAGCTATTGGGTGGTACAGAAATACAAGTAAATAGGTCAAAAATGTTCATAACTGAGTAAAAATTATATAATATGATCTAGAACACCTAATTTTGTCCTGCATCATTTCTAGGAGTAGCAGAGCAAATTGCAACGTATTGGAGAGGAGTGCAGGGGGAACCTCCTATTCATAACTTCCTCGGTCCCCTTCCTTATTATCTAGATAAACACTGATGGTGGGATATAGAGGAATTCTTGGGCACTTCCAGGCTTATGCATTCAGTTTCTTCTCCAGGCACCACTGTCTGTCTTGTGCGTTTATGAAATTTGTAAACATATTATTGAGGAGGAAGTTGTTTGTTCAGGTGGTTCATCTATTCTGCGTCTGCATATAGGGCTCTAGAAGGCAGAGTATAGGGCTATAGTATTTTCCTGATGCTTTTTGAGTAGGTAGGAAAAGCCAAACCTGCTTTAACACAACTCAATCTAGTAGTGTCCTGTGTCAAATTGCTATTATATAGTGATTTAAATCAATATAAGACTGTTTATTTTCTAATTGCTAACAAGAACAAGCTATTTGTTCTTGTTTCAAACCACCTAGCCTTTTGTTTTCATGCCTCGTATTTGTAATTTGGATGGCTAGAGATTTCCTTTAAAAGAAAGAAGTTGTCCTCAAAGGTTATGTTGAGGGATTGTGTGGGGACATAAGAAACATGGACTGGTGAGTTTCTACTTTTCTCTAGATAGATAATTTCTTAAGCATTGTTTCTTCTCTTAGAAAGAAATATCATTTTACTGTCTTGTTCCAAACCCTTTATCTGATACCTATTTGTCATCTATATATACTTTGTAGAATTTACTATTCCTCTGGTTTAGTGGGGAAGTGTTGTTAGTAGTTTACGAGTTATAGTGGCCCTTTGTGTGTGAGCTACAAGAAGGATGGAAAGCATTTTTTTGAAATGGGGAAAGGCAGATACATCTTGGAAAAGCTTTCCACTGTACATCATGGGCCACACAAGGACCAGCCAGGCTCATAAATGGCTAAGAGTTTTTTTCCTTCTCATTTACCCAAGCACCTCACCCAGAAACCTAGATTTGACTGAATGTCAACACCACTAACATACCAAGAGTATACAGTATCAACCATATATTTACTTCAAAACAATAAGTAAAAGGAAACAACTATAGAACTCTTCCTCTCTCCCAGAGTCTGCTGTATCTTTTGCAACCGGGTAGCTGTAGAAATCCAGGTGGTAACTCTCCATCCTGGGTGTTCTTACCCTCTGAGTAGTAGGTCAGCCATCTGGAGCAGGCTTCAGAGCACAGTCCAAGGTTGCAGTCTGGAGCTTAAAACTGGGTCAGGGTCAGTATTTCAGCCTTTTCTTCTCTAGCAAAGACAACTAGAGTTGTCCTGCCTCTGTCTTTTTTTCTGCAGGTAGTGTGCTCAATTTGGGGGCTAGCTCTTGAGAAATTGATTGCCAAGGTCCAAGCTGAAGAGCCAGTGGCCCAACCTGTGGGAAGACCAGAACAGTAATAACCTTCTTAAGTTGAAATCAGGATTTCGATTATGGTCAAATGCATCTCTTTAAGAACTGAAGGAAGGAACTTGTCCTCACTTAGTTAAGGACTGGACACAGAGTGCCTCCCAATCAGGATGTATGCCTAGATACCTATGAGGAGCCTACAAGCAGGACATGGGGGCAATAGTATCCTTTTGCTTGTCTTCCCCAGCAAATGGCAGTGAAAGTCATGCTGCCTCTCATACTGGAGATAATATATAGCCATCATAAATAGTAGCTATTGATTGCCCTATTGCCTTTGTTTGACCCCCTTTTAAAGCTGTCTGAGTTAATGACCATCAGTACTTTTTGTGGTAGAGAATTCCATAGTTTTAACTCTGTGCTGTGTGAAAAAGGACTTTTTAATCTAAACTAAGCATTAAAAAGCCACTCTTTTCAGAGACAATTAGATAGAAGTATTTGGGAAAAAGGGGTACTGTATTTAAATTTTTAACCTATATTAAGGAGGGGTGCTTTGATTTCCTACTAAGACCATAGATTGGCCAGTTTAAAGGTACCCTCCTGGGTTGCCCAATTAGATGGTGACTCAATACTCAAGAAGGTATTTGCATATATCTGCAATCATCAAGCTTTCTGTATTGCCCAATAGCTGAAGCTCTGCATACTACACAAGGACAACTGCTTTGATTAGGTTATGGTAGAGGGCACACAGGGCAGTGAACCTCTATTACTATAAGGCAGGTAGCCTAACATATTAATGCTGGAATCCTATTGCTCCTAGCTTCTTGTCCATTCAGCCTTTCCTCTAACAAAAGAAATATTAGACAAGGTGCTAGAGCGATGCTAGCCCAAATACAAAATACTTGTGTACAAAAGCCATTATGGCTGAGCTTCTCAGTAACAAATGCTTCCAACAACACACCTTTTCCCTCACCCAAGTTTGCTATAGTTATGCGGAGATACTTAAGGACTTTCACAGGCAGATTCCACTGAAGAAAGCTGAGCCATATTGCAGACATCCTAAACCCTGTCCCCAAACAAAGATTTCAGACAGGCAGATTACTACTTCCAACTCAACTCCCATAGTTGCTCTGTATTCCCCCCCAATGTGTAAATGGAGCCCACCCCAGGTTAGATTGCCTGCAATGACAGTGCTGCTGCTTCTGAAGTGGCTACTATTCCAAAGGCTTACCCATGACCTGTTTATAGCTTTTAAGTCAGTAAATGCTCTAGCCAGTACTCAATAGTATTCAGTGGTTATGGAGACATGCTCTGTTGCCCCTATATGGACATCGGTTTGTCTTCAAATGTGTCTTCAGTGCCTGATCATTTTGAATAAGTTATGCAGCCTGTTTTCAATGTGTGGATCATGTTTACTGGGTCAAGACATATCTGTCTGTCTTGGTTTAAACCCTTGCAGCATAGCTTGTTGAAATCTGAAATAGTTTGGACTCAAGCAAATAAGTTGTTTTTATTTTATTTTATTTTATTTATTACATTTCTGTACTGCCCAATAGCTGTAATTTTCTGGACAGTTCACAAAATAAAGATAAAAATTTAAAAAGAATTCCCAGTCTGTAAGGTAACTGAGTTCATATGATTTCAAGAGAGATAGCCATATTCATCTATTGTAGAAAAACAAGAGTTTTGTGGCACCTTAAAAAGGCATAACAAATTGATTCTGGCATAAACTTTTTATAGTTCTATAACCCACTTCATCAGATGCATGGTTATGAACAATTTCAGGTTTTTATATAATACAGGTGGTGGTGGTGAAGAATTGTAAACCGTGAGACCAGAAGGAAATTAAATGCAGAAAGTAACAATCACGTTATTAGCAGTGGTTATTTGTTGAACTTTTGTTGCTGGAAATGCAAACACCCTGGCATTAAATAAGCCAATTAACACATGTAGACCCTGTTTGCACATAACACCGGCATTTGGGGGGAAATTGTGGAGTTATTTGTTCTTGAGTTAACTTTGGGTTGCTTATCCCTTGAACAACCCAAAGTGCTTGATCTCAGACATGGTTGCAACCGATGAATGCAGCATTTGTGGGTTGCAGCTGGAAACTGAAAGTAGCTTGCGCATGGCATGTGTTCCCACAGTTTATGGATTAATTAACCCATGATTTCCTGCTAAACATCACCGTTATGTGCAAACAAGGTCATGGTATGATAAAAATCCATTGTCCTGATGCAAGCCTCTGGCAATTAGAATTAAATTCTGTTGATAAAGTCTAACTCAGCATCTCTTGCTCTGATCACCCTTTGAAGATTCTTTACTTCACAGTGGCCTCTTTACAATTCGTGACAGAGTGTCCTCGGAGTCTGAATTGTTCCCCCACTGTTTTTTGAATATTGTTATTTCTGATGTCATATTTGTGTCATTGATTGTTTTCTGTAGAGATTGGCCTCTTTGCCCTATGTTAATGCAGAAGTGCATTGCTGACAGAAGATGGCATATATATCATTGAAAGATGAGCAAGTGAATAACCCCCCATAGTTGTGTGGTGACTTTATTAGATCTTGTAATAGTGTTTCCAGAATCGATATGGGACAGAGTTGGCATCTCTTGCCTGTGTTTGTATCCTTGTTATGTGACCAGTTGCTAGTAAGTAGCTGTTTTAGGTTGGGTAGATGGGGTGGGGGTTTATCCATAAGCAACTACAGGCCTACCACCCAAGGCCTGTGAGACAGAAGTGCCATTGTCCAAAAAGGCATGTATATCATGGCTACTTTTGAGTGGTTTTATCTGGGAACTGTAGATGGAGTTCTGTACTCTCTTCTGGGTCTGTCCTGTAGTAGATTGATCCTGGATACCAATCTGACCGTGTCAATATGTTTTCTCACTTCATTGAGTGAAAGTACTGTAGTCTGAGGAATGCCTGATTTAGTTAGGTTCATATGAGGCTCGAAAGAAAGCAGACCTGAGTCATCAGTACTCATCCTATGTTTCTCAGAAGTAGAATACGGGCACCCTCATGAAATTGCTTTTTACAGACGAGTGATGTTCAGCTTAATGAATCTATATCCTAATATTAGTCTCTCCCTTTCTTTCTCAGCCCACTCTCTTCAGTAAGAAAAAGCTTGTCAAAGACGCTTCAGATCTCTCTAGCCCTCTAATTGTCAACTGCACTCTGTCACCCTCTGAATAACATTTCCACTTGGTTTTTAAGTAGCTTTCTGTCAGCTGTGATGGATGAAGAATTCTAGTGACAAACCCATCAAGTGGGCTACTGGGATCAGAAAATACCCTATCTTGGGGGCTGATATGTTGTGTGTATGTATAAGTGGGTCTTCCTAAATAATAATTCTGGATGTAGATTGCTGACTTTTGGGTGGATAAGAGGGCTTAGAGTTTTGAACTGTGAAGATGGAGGGAACTTGTAGCATGTTAATTATTTCATGTCTTGATTTTAGAAATAAGTTGAAAGTGTAAGAAGAAAAGACACCTTGAAGTAAGGTGCCCTGTTCGCATTTCAAAAAGGCTTAGATACTAAATACACCAGAGTGATAGCTAATGTCTTCGGTTTTGCTGCTCCAATCAAGGTTCCCAGCTACTGTATGTGAATTTTTGAAGAGTGTTGAGATGCCATCCACACTTTATAGGTCTGCTATGTGTTAACATCAGTTGATTCTTCTTAAAAATACCAGAAACAAAGCACAGAGTGGTAGTGGCCAGTTCTATCTTCTGTTCTGTGTCACTAGTAGAACCTTAGTTCAACAGGCAAATTGAGTTCTATGACTGTTGGTAAAGTACAATAGATATACCATTTTGCCAATCTTTTAAGCTTCATCCAGCTTAATTGCTGCTGGAACTTTGGTCTGGACCTGGGATATGTTCAGACAATGTGAATAAAAGGCTGCCTGGTGAAACGTTTGTTGATTGCAAAGGTAGCATTGGAAATACAATAGTATAAATTCAGCTCCTAAAGTAGAAGCCCCCCCCAATTTTGCTTTTCCATGTCTACTATCATTTTTAGAGTATTCATTACAGCATATGAAATGAATCGGTTTTTATGGAAGTATGTAATTTTATAATGCAGGGAGACAGAGTGCTTGTTCACTCCCCCTTGAGGAGGTGGTTTCTACAGAAACACACAGTTTATTTGCAGATTTAAAGAAATGGAAAACCTTGAAGTGTTTAAAGAAGGAAATAGTTTGAATATCTTCAGTGTAGATATAGTTCAGTTATAGCAACACTCATCTTGTTTCAGAACTTCAGTTTTGAGCTCCAAAACAAATAAAAATCTTCCCCAAGAACCTCATAATACTGGCTTCGGTACCCATTTGATGATGAATTCTGAAGGAATGCATAAATGTGACACAGTTTAGATTATTTGTTGTAACTGTATGAAATTTGGATTTCTCTTGCTTATGTTTTCTGTAGTAAGTAAAGGCAATGATTTTTCAAAGGTGGCAGATGTAGTACTGAAAAACTATTCACACAGTGTGTTGCAGGATACAGACATAACTGGAGTTTAAAAGAAGATTAATAGTGTAGGATCATTCCTTGTTCTTTCAATGGTAGAGTCTTGTATCTCACAAGAAGGATCAAGTATTTGCTGTCTGCCTCTGTGAGCTAGATCCTAGTACCTAATGTTTATGGTTTCCTAGCTCATGTTTGCACTGAAGGAAAGGAAAACGAAAGATCTGACCCTTCTTCATCCCATAGGAATGGAAGAGGAAAAAGCTACCAATATTTTTTCTACTTTGTAATGCATCCTGTGTTGAAAATGTTTTGCAGCTCTGTGCTATGCGAAGACTTGCGTTAACTGTACATTTTGGCAGCTGTGGATGACAGTTACATGTGACTGTTATATCTGAATGGTGTGATTTGTGGGGTGGGTGGGGGAGAGGGGATGACCTTCTGTTTCCACAAAGTTAGTACACATGCCTTCCTATGTGTCAAGGTAGCGCTGTTGGATCTCTTTTTTTAAACAGCACAACAAAAGAATGTTATGTCTCTCTTCACCCCACCCGCCCCGCCCTCCTGTTTCCCACCACTCCTTTCCAAGAAAAACATGCACAGCTTAGGTAGGCTCCTATCCTTCCGGTCCCAGAGCCTTGTTCATTATTATGAAGTCTGCACCAAAACTGCAGTCCATTTAGAGACGTCTCTGCCAAGTGCCACCAACGAAGTTATATTTTGTTCTAAACAAGGGTGTAACGTGTTGTTTTCATGCCTTGCCTCTGGCTTCCCTTCTGTCTGTTTTGGCACACGTCCTTTTACATTTCCTGCAGAATATTCCCGGACTAGCAGAATAAAAACTACATCTATCCAATGGAATGCTAGAAGTCCCAGCCCCAGTGAAGGTGTGCTGGCTGAAGAACAGGAAGCTACTCCCTAGGGTTTAGGCTGAAAAGTAAGTATTATTTGCAAGTGCACCTCAGTGAGAGATAATCATTTGAGTAGTTAATATTAATGGCATATTAACTTCCCAGGTCCATATTTTTTTTTGTATCAGCTAGGGAGAAGTGGATATATGGACTATCTTCCCTTTATACAGTGCTGTGTGTGTGTGTGTGTGTGTGTAGGGTCCCAGAATCTAGTATTGGATGTGGCATCAAGCTTGTACTTGGATGGGTAACCACAGCATCTTGTTATTATTGAGTGCCACACAGAAACTTGTGTGGGGTCTTATTTGATTGCGGTCAAAGAGTGTGTGTAGGGGGGGAGGGAGTTGGGGAGGGTTGGGGGAACTATTGCTAAAAATCCAGAGGAGAGCATCATACGTTCTCCAGTTGCTCAAGGTGATGGCCTTATACGAATGTTTGTGTTGTCATAGAAGTCTGCCTTTGTGGTTTGTCACCAGAGTTCAGCCTGAAACAGCGTTGCATCTCAATGTTGTGGAATTGCTTCTGAGAGCTTGTGGTTGATTTATAACACATGCATGAGGGAATTTAGGCCCATGAGCCAAATATGACCTATAGGGTCCCACCAGCTTCTTCCCCAGCTCCACATCCTCTGTTGGCACATCAGCAGATCAGAAATAAGAACATTCCCCTGCTGAGCATGGAAAAAGGCTCTTTTTCTCATCACTGGAAAAGCTCTTATCTTCAATCAGCTGCTGATCAGAAATAAGAGCTTTCCCTGCCAGCGGAGAGGCCTTGGGAGAAGTCTGCTGAGTGACTCAATCCGGCTTACTTCTGAGTACACATCCAGAGGTGTATCCTGCTTGCTTCTGTCTAGGCATAAGATCTGTAAGAATCACATTTTGGCCCTGCTTACTTTGTGGCCACACCTACAGATGGAGTGTGGCCCCCAAGACCTTACCCAGATTGGAATTCGATCCTTGGACTGAAAAAACGTTTCCCATCCTTGATTTACATATCATAATGTCAAGGACACGTTGGGCTCAATCCAACCAGAGCAATAGCTCAGAGGAAGAGTAAATGGTTTTGCATGCAAAAGGTCTTTGATTCAATTCTTCACGTGTCTAGGTAGGGCTGGAAAAAACTCATGCCTGAAACCCTGCAGAGCTGTTGATAATATTAGATGAATGTTGGATGAGTTAGGTGAACCAATGTGCTGTCTTAATATAAGACATCTTCTGATGTTCCAAACCATAGGGTGACCATATGAAAAGGAGGGCAGGGCTCCTGTATTCAAAGTGCTGGTATTAACATTCAAATCCCTAAATGGTTTGGGGCCATGTGATTTGAAGGAACGCCTCCTCCCATATGTGCCTGCCCAGACCTTAAGATCATCTACAGGGGTCCTTCTCTGTGAGCCCCTGCCAAAGGAAGTGAGGCAGGTGGCTACTAGGAGGAGGGCTTTCTCTGCTGTGGCACCCTGGTTGTAGAATGAGCTCCCCAGAGAGGTTCGCTTGGCACCTACATTGTTTTCTTTCCGTCGCCAGCTGAAGACCTTTTTATTTTCTCAGTATTTTAACTTAATTTAACTTAAATTTAAACTTTGCTGTTTTAATCTCATATTTTAACTTAAATTAATTTTTACTGTGTGGTTTTATTCTGGTTGTGCTTTTTATATTGTATTTTGTATTTGTGTTTTAAATTTGTTGGTTTTTATGCTCTTCATGGTTTTAATTTTTGTGAACCGCCCAGAGAGCTTCGGCTATTGGGCGGTATAAAAATGTAATAAATAAATAAATAAATAAATAAATAAATAAATAACAGTTGTATAGCAAAGCAAATTTCAGCAAGTGTCATTTGTATGCCTGTAGCACTTGGTGAAATTCTTTCTTCATCACAACAGTTAAAGCTGCAGGAGACCTGCTCTCTTTTGTATCTGTTCAAGAGGGCAGGGCTCCTGTAGCTTCAACTGTTGTGATGAAGAGGGAATTTCACCAGGTGTTGCATGCATACAGATGACACCTGCTGAAATTTCCTTTTCTGTACAACTGTTAAGATACAGGAGCGCTGTCCTCCTTTTCATGTGGTCACCCTACCTAACCATACATGCCCGAGGGTGTTTGTTTCTGAACAACAGCACCTTTCAAACCCGCCCCATTTCAGGCTGCAGGGCAAACCCTGTTTGAAAATTAAGTTTGAAACTGAATGGAGTTTCAAAAGCAGCTTGTGATATGGCAGGATGGGGGGATGTTCTGCCGCTTAAAAAAGAAACGTCAAACATTTCCATTGGGAGTGTCTAAAGTCATTATTTGGATCCTGGCCACAGTCGAGTGTTCTGGCAGCTTGACTGATTTTTATATCTATTTTAGGATTTGTTTGTTATCACAGAAGGGTTATAGTAAGGAATGAAGTAACCTTGTGGTGAGGAAGCAATGTAGTTATATTTTACTGTGTGATAACATATGGTCTGTTTAAAATGTTAAAGATCATATTAATATCTTGCATGTGGTGATGCACAGATCTAGAAGCATACATCTGTGTCATGTGGATAGGAACTGTTATGTGTATGCGTGTGAGATACACACAACTCCCTGGAAGGATCACTGAAAATGAGCAATGTGTAAGTTATTCCTGGATCATATGTTAACATGGCCCTTAGAATTGAGTTCGTCGTCCAGTGTATGTAGAATATTAACATGATCTTAAACATCTAAACCAGTCCTTAGATGTTTGTAGCTATAATTTGATAATTATATTTTACCACTTTCCCCAAGGTTGATCTGTATCATCACACCAAGTGATGATGGGAATTTTGTCTGCACAGGTCTGACAGAATGTGTAATGAAATGATAATTTGCACCTATCCTTTGCATGGCAATAATGTATGTGAAAACCATATCATTGGCTATTTGAGTAACTCTGTGGTGGGTTGTTTCTTGTATAAGTGGATAATAATTGGTACATGTACTGATTCCTTCAGGAGCTTGTAACATATGTGTGTTTGTGTACACACCACACACACACACACAAAATGCAAGTTTCCTAGAAAGAAATACAAACACTCATCTGAGTAAATTGATTGACTATCTTGCTCTACAGCAATAGTATTGAATTATTTTAAGCACTGCAGTGATATGAGATATTAGTCCATTACCATTGCTTAAAACCGTTTTATGTAGCTTTGTATAGGGATTAGATACTGCTCAATTAGATGTGAATCTGTGATGGTCTCTTTGCTTCTTTTTTCCACATAGTGATGACATTGGGCTAGTGTAGTCACCCTTTCCAAATGACACAAGGAATATCTTTGTTGTGTTGCCCCTTCTTTTTTGGGAGCAGCTCCTCCTATATTCCTGGTTTGGTGCTCAATTGCCCAACTGGGGCCAGTTCCCATGAAGATGAGTTCTTCTGTTCCCAAAGGTAATTCCCAAATTACAAAGATCTTTCAGAAGAGAGAATCTGGGCTTGCCAAATTTCTGTTCAGGAACTGTGTGTGCGCATGGGTGTGCATGGCTTGTAAGCTTTTGTTAACTCATGGAATTAGTCTCCAAGAATTAAAATGGTTGGGTTGTTCTGTATGGGAATAGTATATAGGCAGTTAGTCCCTTTAACTATAGAAGAAAGTCAGCCCTGAAAGTAATATGCCACGTATGATGTAGGTAGCTATTATGGAGAGGGATGTTAATTCATAGTAGCTTTATAATTAGTTTTCTGTTTACTGTGACACTGTACAAAATAACTCTGTGGTTATGAGTACTTCTGCCCCTAAATACTACACGTCTGATCATGTCTCTGAGTATTCCAGTCTTGTGCTGTACCCACAAAAACATTCTCCCTCTTCTGCTGAAGTATGTGATGTTCTAAAAGTAACTCTTGGAAACAACACTTGCTATTGGTGAGTGGAAAGTGAAAATTGCAGCTTGTTCTGCCAAGCAGGCAACCAAGGGCATAGATAAGCTAAGCTGCACCTTGTCTGCTTTAGCATGACACTTCTGTACCATGTTATGATTTCCTTGTGATGAATAATATGGAAGGAACTTCCTATAGGACATGGCTACAGCTATAGGGGCAAAGGGCAGGGAAATGCCTGTTTCAAATATTACTCCGCCATCAACTCACAAGTTGGGCTTCAATATACCATTCTTTCCTGGCCTCAGAACCCCTTCCAATTCTGCAATTTGGGTATAGTAATACGGAGCCGCTCTGCAAGGCTGTTGTACGGACTACTGAGAGAATGTATGTGAAGTGCTGCAAATGCTCAAAGTGCTAAACAAATGTTAAGTAGAAGTCAGGTAATGTTTACTTTATCTTCTGTGTTTCATTTAAATATAATGGATTAAAGTTAAATTTGTGTTACCAACCATTAATATTGATCTCCTTTTGAGATATTGTAAGCTGTCCCAAGAACTTTTGCTGGTGGGTGGCATATAAATGTTGTTGAATAAAATAAAACTTGAAATAAAAGTTAGAGTTTATAATAAACGAATACTTACCCCTGCATCGTTAAAAGACAAAGCAGTCTTCAGCATTTTCTTTTTCATCCCTTATGCAGAAATTTCTTTTTTGTCATCAAAATGATATTGTAGTCAAATTGATTTTTTTAAATGTAAATTATAGTTGATCAGTACAGACTCTATTACATAGTATAGTGTTGTTACTGTGCATGGTGTAGATGAACTTGAGTTGCAAATCTGGCAGAGCTACTGCTGGCCTAATAAGGTTGCCAACCAAACACACTTGATGTAACAGATTTAGAGAAGCATGGATCTGTAGCTGAGTGGGTACAAGTGGCTTATCCCACTTGAAAATTTAATTTACGTAATAATAATAATAATAATAATAATAATAATAATAATAATAATAAATAAATGAATGTTGCTCAAGTAGTGATATGACGTCAAAATGGTACTCAGACTCCCAATGTGGGTACAGGGAGACATTTTTTCCCTTTACACCATTGTTGGGAACCAGCCCCACAGCTTGCACTGGGGACAGCAGCTACCATCATGGAAAAGGACATTCTAGCTCTAAAAGAATAAAATTTAACTTGCAAGATTTGACCTTTTGGGTGCTCTGAACACCATTCGCTTCATTTTTAGAGTTGTCTAACAGGTTACAGCCCTAAGGAAGGGAAGATTGAGTGGGGACAAAAATGCCCCCTCCCATACCTCCTAAAGTTGCTTATCCCTGCAGTAATTTGCCTGCCATAATGTTGTACCCCAAAATTCTGCAAGGCCCCTGCCTTTTCAGCAGTATTGTGGAGTGCTGGGAGATGTTCAGTGGAACTGTGGCTAAAAGTGAATGCTCTGCCTATGAACGGCTGTGCATGATGGTTTTTTGAGAATCAAAATTAATCCTGCAGGACATGGTTTATTTAACTTTTAAAACTGGCATGCAGGGCATTTATTTGCTGAGGATTCAATAGATTTGTTGTAATGTAGTTTGGTAATTCTCTAGATGAACTCCAAAGTAAAAACAACCAGACTGAGCTGTTGTAATAGCCCAATAATCTGCTTGTGTCTCAAAGGAAAATGAGATAATGCCGGGGTTTGTTTTTGTTTGTTTTTTGTTTGTAGTCCCAACAGTTCAATGGAAGTATTTAATGTGCAAACAGTTCCTTTTAAAAATGTGCATTTCTCTTTCTAGCCCTAAAGGGCTAGAAATGAGTTTTCTTCTAAATACTTTGGCTTAATGGTGTGTGTGTGTGTGTGTGTGTGTGTGTGTGTGTGTTTGTGTGTGTTTTAAATGCCATGGGAGAGTTATACATTATCTTAGCTTTGCTTGTTAATTTTGGTAAATGCATTAATTCATGTTTCCATTTCCTAGAACCTCTTTCAATTTCTTCTTCAAGTGATCAGTATTTTGGTTTCAGAAACAGGTTGACTTTGGATGTAACATACCAGGGCCAATAAACTATAGGTTTTTGGGGGGAACAGCAACATGCTCTAGTGCTCCCTCCTCCTCTTGTGTGCTCCAGATATAGAGGATACTTGTTGGGTTGTTAAATCTCAGTTTTCTGTGATGTCTGAACTAGGCAGCTGGCTTAAGCATGCCCTGCAAACCTCAGCTTCAATCCTGTATTGCAAACCTGGTTTGTAGGGAGTACTTGAATGTCCCTTTGTTAGTTTGAAAGTCATGGGGGACCTGTGATTTAACAAACCAGGAACTCCCTTCTCTAGCCAGTCATGTAAAGGATGGAGGAAAGAGGAGGTGGCAGAGCTTGAGGTCATTGCTCATTCCTGTTCTTTACAAACCATAGTTTATGGGAATGTTATGTCTGAACCTGGCCATAGCCTTTCAAACAATAGTTAGCTTAATAATCAAATATAAAAATACTGTTTATAGGTATGGGTTAAGTTTTTGATGGCTGTTGGATCCAGTGTGGTACAGAGGAGACCTGTAGGCCTTAACTGAAACATATAGTCGCACACTGAAACACGGCTTGGGACCACAATACCTGACAGAATGCCTTTCCTGACATGAACCTACCCGAACACTACGTTCAATGTCTCCGGTCCTCCTCCGGGTGCCTTCTCCTAGGGAAGCTTGCAGGGTGGCAACAAGAGAGAGGGCCTTCTCTGTGGTGGCCCCCCAACTGTGGAACAATCTTCCTGATGAGGCTAGCCTGGCGCCAACATTGTAATCTTTTCGGCGCCAGGTCAAGACTTTTATCTTCTCCCAGGCATTTAGCAATATGTAATGAGCATGTGTCTGGTTTTTTGGCTCATTGTTTCTAAAGTTCATATAGTGGTTTTAAATGTATGTGCATTTTGCATGTTTTTGTGGTTTTTAATTTTTGCATATTGTTTTTAAATGTTTTATGTTATGTGAACCATCCAGAGAGCTTCGGCTATGGGGCAGTATAAAAATGCAATAAATAAATAAATAAAAATAAAATATTTGACAGTGCATAGGTGGAAAGCCTGGCTTTTAAAGAAACCTTCTGCAAGGCCAGGGCTGGGCAACAAATGCTCCCTCCCCCAGCCTTTTTTGCTGTCTTCACCATCCCTGTATTTGCTGTAGAAATTCGATAGCGCAGCAGCAAAATGTTCTGATTTTTCCTTGGTTTGCAGAGCACAAGAGTATGCCCCCTGGTGATTCAGGGGGAAATTGGCCCCCAGGTGTTGCCCACCCTGTAGTAGGCTTTAACTATGCTGCAAAGAAGTATATTATTTCAGCTCAAAAGCCTTTATAACCATAAAGAGGTCTTCTGGGTGCTTGTTTCTGTAAATAGCAAAGAGCAAAGTGGCACCGTATCAGGAAGAGGGGCGGGGGGGAACCCTGATGGTGTAGATATAATCAAGAATTAGGCATAGCTCATAGAGCTGCACACTTGACTTAAGTGAGGGAGCTGCCTGGGTGTTTGGTACTCTTCCAAAGGCTTTGTATATTTTAACCCAGAATGTACAGAGAGCTTCACAAAAGCAGAGTGCAATTTCCTTAGGGAAGAGTACTTGTCTTTCTGATAAATAAAGATGCAGTAAATAGGTTTGGATTACACAGCCCTTAAGAGCCCACATACTATGAGCCATGACAGCAGGTTATTAAGGAACATTTAAAAGAAGAAGAGAACGGAGGGTTTGGATTGGATGCACAGGAAGTGGATAACAGGAAGGAATTTTGGCTATAAATGTATTTTTGAGAAATCCTGCTTCAAAAGGGAAGAAGGCCTGTGTGGAATGCTTCCATCCTCGTTCTTCGATAGATTGAGTGGAAATTAAATGACTGAAGGGGGATAGGAAATTAGGAGCTCTTCCTCTGAAATACGGAACAGCTCCTTTGTTAACCACTTCATAGGTTAAATATCTAGTTTTTTTAAATGTAATTTTGGGGAGTTTAAACAGAATGGGCCCTAACTTTTTTTTAGTACTCAGATAGTCCTTCCAATTTCCAGGCTTAATAATAATTATTATATTTATTTGTATCCCGCCTTTTGCCCAATACTGGGCCTCAAGGTGACCTTACAAAATTTAAAACATATACATTTTAAAACCCATGAAAAGAATTATTAAAAAGTTTTAAATATATTAAATATATTACAATACTTAAACATTAAACATTTAAAATACATGACAATTTTTAAACGGCTATAGCATAGACGGAGGCCCAGATTAAACCAATGCTTTTCTGAGAGAGTAGGTTTGGACAAGACAGTGGGAAGCTGGGAGTGGGACTGTGCAAGCCCCAGACAGCTATGTGAAGGGAACGCGCAAGCTTTCGATGCGGAAAGCTTAGGGAGTATCCAACATTATCCTGGCACTAGCACTGATGACTTGGTATAGCGTAAACCAATGCTTTCACAATGTAACTTTGCATTCCTTTTTTGCCACCCTGCCGCCAAATATCAGGGGTAAATCACCGTTTTTTCTCATTGTGTTACTTACATTGCATAAGCTTTGGTTTATGCTAGGGCAACGTCGTTAGAGCTAGTGCCAGGACAACATTGGAAACTACCCATTGAGCATTCTCTCTTCATGACTTCCTTTTTGGACTATCCGTATAAAAAGCTCATATAGGTGCTCTTTTGCTGCTTCTGTAAAGTCCAAAGCTGCTTTGAGCTAGAACCACTTAAACCAGCCTTCCCCAGCTTGGTGCCCTCCAGAGATTTTGGACTCCCCCCCCCCTTAGCCCCAGCCAGCATGGCCAATGGTGAGGAATGAAGGCAGTTGTTCAAACATCTGGAGGGCACCAGCTTGGAGAAGGCTGACTTAAACACTCACAGTTCCACATGACCTATACATTCAAGTTTTAGTGCTAATTCACACGTTACCTTCTGAAATCAGCTTGCAAGCATGTTACCTCAATAGTTCTGGAATAGTTTTCTAGGCACAATTCAGGGTGGGCTTTGTCCTTTAACATGCTAAATTGCTCGAATCCAGCATAAATGAGACCACCCCCTTGCGTATGTGTTATCATTGTGTTCTTTCCAATGCTCTGCAATAAGACACCCATTGTGTCTTCTGCCAGGTCCTCTTCTCATTGCACAACATTCTGGGGTATGTGCTAATGCATACACATAGTTCATGCAGGGTCCAGACAATGAACTCATCACTGCCTCCCATGAATAGAGACTGTGACCTAGAACAAGCCCAACACTCTGTGCACCAATTGCTGGAGAACATGGGTGAGAAGGTGCTGTTGCACCGTCTCCTGCTTTGTTGGTCCCTGGTCAACAGCTGGTTGGCTACTTTGTGTACAGAATGCTGGACTAGATGGACCCTCAGTCTGATCCAGCGTGGCACTTCTTATGTTCTTACTCCTGTGGCAGCATTGTAGGCGCAGATTAGTAAAAGAGGATGTATTGTACTTCAGGGAAACTTGTTCGCTATTATTGATCTTGTTACTGAGAGCTGCTTTGAACCACTGTGAGGAGAGCATAGCAATTTAGATGGGATTTTAAAATTCTGTGGGGATGTTGTGGGTACTTTTCAATCTGGAAGTAATATGGACCAGTTATGATGCTTGCTTATTCTTGATTTTATATGTAACCTTTGTCAATCAGACCTCACGAGGTCTGGGTGGGATAGAAATCTTGAAGATTAATTCAAATGAGGATACATTGCTTTGTCAAGCCAGGGAGATGACACTGAAGCGTCTCAGTGATCCTAGTTGGGCTAATCTTTATTTCAACCATTTGGGAAGTCTCCAGAGAGAAGGAACTTATTGTTCAGAATGGAAAGTGTTGTAAAAATGCTTAATTTTATGAAATGGTCCTAGGCAAGCTGTCTTGATCTGGATTTGTGTTTTTCTTTCTCACCAGTAATGCCCACTGAGCGGTCTTTAAATTCAGTTGCTGTATGTCCCCTTTCAGTAAAGCTAGGTCAGGAACTTCTCTGTTAGGTTTGGTTTATCATAGAGAGCCAGTGTGGTGTAGTGATTAGAGTGTTATTGAGGTTCT
The DNA here is from genome assembly GCF_023053635.1 of Elgaria multicarinata webbii. NCBI lineage: Eukaryota > Metazoa > Chordata > Lepidosauria > Squamata > Anguidae > Elgaria > Elgaria multicarinata. The sequence goes on from NC_086171.1 coordinate 172,487,201, forward strand.
AGGCCCTACATGGCCATAGAAGCTCACTGGGTGACTTTGAGCCAGTCACAGACTCTCAGCCCAACCTAACTCACAACGTTGTTGTTGTGGGAATAAAAAGGAAAGAGGATTTTATATGCCGCCTTGGGTTCCTTAAGGAAGAAAAAATGTGGAATACAAATGTAATTAATAGTAATACTACCTATTGACAGTACTTTGACAGCTGAACAGTGTTAGAATATTTGTTTTGTTAGTAATGTTAATAATAATTTCCTGACCTAAGAAGTTTTTTTTTGTCCTGTGGGAAATAGTGGAATGGCTAAAGTCAGTCACAGAAATGTACCACAGTATGCCAAGTATTAATCATGCATCTTAATTTCTGGCCAGAAATTCTTGCTAGTACAATTGGCAGAAAAAAGGAAACATACGCTGACAAAATCTTATCTTTAATAAGGATGAAAATGCAAATTTGTAGAACCTAATTGATTTTCAGACTTTTTTTTTTTACTCAAGATAATGTGTTTTCAAATATAGCTCATTGTTAGCGCTAATTCTTTGCCTGTTGTGTTTTTCAAAGCGAAGTTTCAAGGCATTGCCAGATAGAAGTATGTATGTATGAAGTGCATGTCCAAAGTTGCAGAGCATGCTGATAACAAGGATTTGGAAAGGAATCTTGTTTTCCTGTAGTTTACAAACTTTAGGAATATTACTCTTCTTTAGCACAAGGTATGCAGGAAAACACTTATACTGCTATGAAGTGCCATTTGATTTGATGCTTGCTCAGCTAGGGTTTGTATCCTGAATCTGCCTTCCAGGAATGGAAGGGCCCTGCTCATGTAAAGTCCACCTGCCTGATTTTTGGGGATCCGCCCCAACTCACCCCATTGAGAAGGGTCTCTTGAACGTTCTGCATATTATTCTCAAAAGCTGGAGGGGCTGCCATGGGAAGGAGGCTGCAAATAAGTCTACTTCCATGAGTACTGTTGATCCAGCATAAATCTGGATATAACTGTTAGGTATCCATTAGGGTAATCCATCACAAATTTATTCAGCCTTGCAAAATAGTCCACAGAGGTTATTAGGACCCTGTCTACATGTACCTATGTCTGTAATTGCGCTCTAAAAGGGAAAAAATGGGGGAAGCTCTTTCTAACACTCCCTGCTTATTTACATTTTTATTAGATACTTGCCTGATCTCCTATTGGAATCTGTAAGTCTGAATCCTTTACATGTATATGGCAAAAGTCCTCCTTGTCCCAGTAATATTTTGTAATGATTTGAAGAGTTGATCATACTCCACAATATTATAATACCCAACATGATAACTATTTGCTAAACACATATGGAAGAAAGATTGCAGATACAGCCCCTGTGAGCTTGTGTGTATGTTGATAATCTCATAACCCAATAAAAGTTCTGGAATCTTGATGAGAACGACAATTAGATAAATATGTGTACTAGTTTATTATTTGATGTCTCAATTCAGAATAGGATCAATTATTGTGCATTATATATCAGAGGTCCCTTTTTAGACTTGTGGGCACATTTGGGAATTTGAGAAACTGCTGTGGGCACCACCGCAACATGTCTAATCAGTTGATTGCTGCATTTATTTATTTATTTATTTATTTATTTATTTATTTGTTTGTTTATTATATTTCTATACTACCCAGTAGTGAAGGCTCTCTGGGTAGTTCAAAGCTATAAAATACAACATGATTTAACATAATATAAAACTTGTAAAAGATTAAAAGTAGCATGTAAGACTAAAACTCTACATCTGTTTCAGCCCAGGGAAATCCTGGGTGAAAAAGTGTGTCTTTAGGAGGCATTTGAATGATCTCACATTTTTTGCTTCCCTAACTGCACGGGGGAGGGTTGTCCAGAGGAATGGTACCACTCCAGAGAAGGCCTGCTGCTGGAGGTTTTCATGGAGACAATCCTTGCATTCTGGAATGACTGGCAAGGCCTCCTGTGATGATGTTAAATGTTGCTTGGGTATATATACGGGAAAGTGGTCTGCTAGGTATTCTAGTCCCAAGTTGTTTAGGGCTTTATATGATAATAATATAATCTTGTACATGGATCGGTAGCTAATAGGCAACCACTTTAGTACTTTTAACACAGGTGTTATGTGAGCATAGTTAGGTGACCCAGTGAGCAACTTCTGAACCACGCATTGCAGTACTCTAATCGTGAAGTTACCAGTGCTTGGATGACCATGGCTAGACTAATCCTATCCAGGAACGGACATAGTTGGTGTACCAACCAAAGTTGGTACTGGGCACTCCAGGCTTACAAAGTGACAAAGATGGATCCAGGAGTACCCCCAAACTATGAAGCTGTAGCCCTATTCAGAACAGGCAAACACCCCAATTCCTGGACTTGGGAACTGTGAACCCACAGGGTCTCTATTTTATCAAGATTCAACTTCAGTTTATTAGCCCTCATCCAAGCCATAACTGCGTTCGGGCACCTGTTCAGAATGCCTTGGCATCTACCTGTCGCATTGAAGGGTCTTAGGCTGCGTCTTAATCAACAAAACCTTTGTTTCATTTCTATTGGACATGGTAACATCTCTTTTAATAAGGTATTGTCTAATTCAACTAATTTCTGGTAGTGCAATACAGCAAATGCTTCTTTTAAAATGTATGTTTTGGCATTGCCCAGTAGTTGCTTCTTTTTGGGAAGAGGTTATTAGCACAGATAATGTTTGTACTGGAACAGTTTTTATTATTCACTGATGTGCACCTTCTGTTAAATTATTTACCTGCTTCATGGAAATTAAAAAATGGTCAGTGTAAATGGATTCTTTATGCCCTTTTCACAGCTTAAAGCCTGATATTGCAACATTGGAAAGATAAACACTCACCTTCTATAATGCAATGAATTGAGGAACTTACAAAGCTTTCAATATTTGAACAGGTGGCATTTAGACGCCACCTTCAAATGAATTTTTATTTGGATATTTGGTCCGCTTTTGTTAATGCCTATATGTAATTGCTAGAAAGTCATATACATTTCATATGTATTCATTGGTATGGATATATACAAATCCAGGTACATCTATTTTTTTAAAAAAAGGGCACTACATTGGGAATCCCTGCACTAGTGCCATTGGAGCCGCACACGGGCATAGTGGACCCCTGCTATATATGATGTGTACTTTTTTCCTAGCAGAAAATTTCTGAAAGTATTGAGGGCTAAGTGAGGGGCCATTATTCACTGGCGAGAACACATGTTCCAATGATAAATCCCTGCCATCTTTTATTTTTATTTATTTATAATATTTTTATCATGCACCTCAGCCAAAAAGGCTCCCGGAGCAGCTCACAATCAATCAGTAAAGAAGACAGTCCCTGCCTTCAGGCTTACATTCTAAAAAAAGATATGACACACAAGGAAAAGGGGATGAGGAGGGAAAGAAAAAAAGATTTCAAATAGCAGATCTCATAAAACCCTTCATGGGCACGCTAGAGAGCTGCTGCAAATTGACAATACTGGGCTAGATGGACCAGTTATCTGAGCTGGTGATAGTCAGTTTTAAGAACATAAGTGCCATGCTGGATCAGACGGAAGGTCCATCTTGACCAGCACTCTACACAGCTTTGTGTGTTCAGTTGTAGTTACTGGTGGAAAGATAAAGTAACTGCATGCCTAAAGTATTGGGGTAAAAGTGGCTAGACATGATGGGAGTTGGATTTCAGTAAAGATGTTCTGAGTGGTGCCTGTTAAACTGTTGATGAGGACATTCTTTTGTTTTCATACATGATTCAGTTTTTATGTAAAGAAGAATTTCAGTTCAGTCACATACACTCCACAGTTAAATGTTGATACAGCAGTTGTGAGATGTAAACCTTTTAGGGCTTCCCCCCACCCGATTACTTTTTTGTACAATTATTCAGCATTTAGATGTGGAGTGCTACTTTTTGTTGTTGTTGAAGCTCCAGGTAGCAATTACCCACAAGTTGGTAGTAAAATTTATTCCTTTTATGACAGATTGAAATTGGTTGATTGGGACGTCTGTAGGTCTTGAGATGAGAATTTAGAACATAATCTGACTCTGAGATGATGAGCTCATTGTAGATACATGTTTAACATATCTACAAAAATACAAGAGATGAAAGATTGCCCTGCTGGATGCATTAGTAGTATAAAAATGCAGCAAGTTTTTGAGTTCCATGAAATTAAATCATTTTGCCAGATGTTCAGACAGAGCACTGTGACAAATGAAATCATAAAACATCCCAACAGCATTAAGGAGCAGTTTTGTATGGGATATCCGTAAGAACCCAGACCTTTTGCACTATCCTAGTTTTTTTCTGTTATGAACACAAAATGTATTAACATGTTATAGCAGGAGTGGGCAACTTGTGGCCCTCCAGATATTTTGGCCTACAACTCCCCTCACCCTTCACCATTGGCTGTGTTGGCTAAGGCTGATGGGAATTGTAGGCCAGAACATGTAGAAGGGGCAAAATTGCCCAAGCCTGTGTTACAGCTTTTGTTTTGTATATAAAGCTAGAACAATTTTCAATGTATTCATTTTTAGGTTTTTGATGAGCAAACTGGAGCAAACTTGGCTGTCTGACTTTGAACGTTGGATTACTGTGGTGGTCTTTTTCAGCCATTGCAGGCAGTTATTATGGAATGCTACACAGTATATTTCTGCAAGCATTTATCTAGTTGAAAACAATGCCCAGCATGCTGTGCAATATCCATTCTAAATAGATTGTTCCTAAGCTTCCATTATTAAAGCTGATTAGTTAATAAGCCACCAATTATAACCTTCCTTAGAAACCTAAAAGCGGTAGCGGCTGAAAACAAAAGTTAATGATATCCTGAGGCCAATGTATAATGTCCTTTCAGATCATAGTTTTTGAGGCCAGCAGGGATGGTGACTGTTGCCTAATTTGACCTCTTTGCACAGCAACATCAGCTATGAAAACCGAATCCGCAGTTGCTGAGGCTTCTGCAGTAGTTGGAGCGTAGCTTTTTAACAGAAACATTGGCTGCCATGTTGCAACTCCACCCTCGTCTCCTAAGAGTGAGTTGAGATGCTGGAAACTTTTTTTTAAAAAATGGGATGAACATGTAACCTTGTCTGTATTTAGGAGACTTTACATGGACAAAGGTCCATCAGTGTTGTGGAAAACATATCATTTATTATTCCTGTTTAATACTGACTGTGACTGATTCATTGCCAATACAGACTGTGCCTGAATTGGGACTACATATGTGTGCAGGAAATTATTCTCCCAGTTCTTCTTTGTTTGATGTGCCTTTTAATACTAATAGTGTGCTTCATTTCCCCCTTCATCACAAGCTCCACTTCTCTTCCTGCCTCCAGTCTCAGCCTGTTGTCTGTGTATGATCCAGTGTGCACATTTTGAATTGTTTACGTTTCCTGATTCTGGCCCTGCTTACATAGCTTAACTTGGTAAGACTCAGTTTCAGAACCCTACAGGTTGAATTATGGGTTTTATTTTGTGTCAGTTGAATGGCAATCCTTGTGTGTGGTTTCTGAATACAATCTGTGTTTAAATATCTATTTGCTTAGATTTCTGTTTTCTAAATCTGGAAGAGCCTACGAAAATGCTGCTGCTTCTCTTTCTGTTTCTGAACATCCCCAAACTCCAAATTTGTAGTTTCTTTAGGTTACAGTTGAGTCTTAATGTAGAATAGAACAATAAAAACTCAAGAAGAACTGTATAGAAGAATCAAGAACTTTATAGTGGTGGTGACTGGTGCCTTGGGAAGGAAGTGTGTGTGTGTGTGTGTTTTGCACAAGTACCAATTTGCAACAAATATTTTCAAGTAGCCTGAACATTGTTTGAGTAATTCTTACTGACATAGACAGCTCAATTTTCCAACTTGCTTAGATGATGTTATATCTCTGAAACTGTCCATCGAGGCCTAGAGAAACATTTTTCAGTTTCCTGACCAGCATTTCTTGCTCTGATTTGGTTGTCTTATCAAGTTAATGTTAAAGCGAGTTGAAAAGGTTCATTCAGTAAGTAGGAGTTCTGGCATGAGCAGTTTCTTCCATCCGCTGACTGCCCCCCCCCCCCCCGCCCTTTTTGGTCTTTTTGCATATGACTCACAATTGCTGACTAAAATCTTGCTGATTTGGTACTTGCAGCTTATTTTTAAGGGAGGAAAAATAAATCCCTGAGCAAGATATTGACCAAGTGAAAAATAAGCTCTGACGTTTCTCATATTTTGTGGTTGCTTTAACTTGCCTTTATCAAAATACATATAAAAACAGCATCTTTATAGATAAGAGAATTCAGGATGGAGTTTCGTTCCTGTCTCAGATACTCCCTCATAATCGTCTTCCAGCTGGGCACAGGAACTTGTCTCCAGCATTTGAATACTTTGAAGTTACGGAAAGTGGTGCTAAGCTTGTGGATCAGCTCTTTCTCTCCCTCCTAGCCTTCAGCCTTCTCCCCTAAAACTGGCTGGGAACTTCTTTAGTCAACATGTTCAGTTTGTGCAATGTGGGTATAAGTTGAAGCTACAGGTGGCTTATGGAAAGCTGGGTTGCATTTTCTTATTAAACGTATTTTCTTAGTTTTTTCTTTCTTTTCTTTTTCGGACTCCCCCTGAGCTGTTGGGGAGGGGGTGAAATTTTTCAAGAATATTTGGCAAAATGCCCTCCTCCCCCACTTCTGTACCCATGAATAGGTTGGAGAATTTCAGGTGCAGCTGGGCATCCACTTTTAATATTTTAAAATTCATTCATTATTCACTGAGCTGAAATTTCTCAAGAGAACTTTGGAATTTTCCCCAAGAACTTTCTTTTTTGTTTTTTGTTTTTGCCCCTGCTGTCTCACAAATAATTTCCACTTCCTATATTTCACTGCCTGCAAATAGGTTAGGCAATTTTGGGAGTCTGTATTCACTCATCCCTATGAGTCTATTTCCACAGCTTGCAAAATACACCTCTCTCAATTTCAGTAACAATCTAGCATGGTGAATCTCCAAATAAGGACTCTTCCTTTTCTCTCTTCTCCAAAAAATGCACTCTGCAAAAATGTCCATTTGCTTTTAAAGAATTTCCTTTAATTCCATATTATAGTAAAAGGTTTTGTCACAGGATGCAGCTCTGTACCTAGTCTCTTCCCTGCCACTGTGTTCAATTTTTTGCTGTACAGAAAATTGGTTTTTTTCTTTGTTTAGAAATGTTAGGTATTTCTTTCATCTTGAAGTTAATTTATCATAAGCAAACATGTATATTTCAACCTCCAGTTTTTAGCTCACTCCTATTATAAGCTACTTTGCTTGTTTGTCATGTGGTATTATGAAATGATACCACCTTAGAAATATATGTGGAAGGGTTGCTTTCTTGGAAGTGCCCCCATCTCAAAATCTCTCTGCACATTCAAAGTTAGCCCATTGAGGTGAAGAGTTGGATAGAAACTTTCTCTTTCATGTGCTACCTTCATTGTGCTGAGAGATGATGATGATGTTTACTATTAGCATTTTCATAATGCCCATTGTGACATGTACTACTTCTATATGACTTAGGAGACTTTTTATTAGTTGTTGTTGTTATTATTATTATGTTGTTGTTGTTATTATTCATGTGTTATTAAGAAAGCACATGAAGAGGCACGCCATGCTACCCTCTCCCCATTGGCCTCTGTTTCTTGCACCTTCTACATGTGGATGTTCCAGAATTACAAATCACATGGAGAGCCTCCATGGATAGAGGAAATTCTCCGATTCAGAAAGTTGCCTTCCACATGTAGGGGGATGATGGAAATGGTGGTAGAGAGGGGTGGAGCTAGCATCTTTCCCTTCCTTATGTGTTCACATTACTTGGATTCCTGAATAGGAATCTGAATAAAGGCAGGCTTAGATAGAATCCACCACCTTTTCTCTCTCATACTAACTGCCTACTCCCAACTGGCAAGCCCTAGCCATCAATGAGCCTGTGATCTTTCTTTCTTCCCTTCCGGCTTCTATCATGGAGGAGGGGCCTCTTCCTTGACAGACATCTCCTCAGGCCCAGCTGTCAGATCACTTTGTTACAGCCATTAACTAGGTTCTCAAGAAATTTGCGTTTGGGGGGAGAACTTCAGGCATACAGTGTGCTCCACATGCATATTTGAGGTGGTACAGATATGAACTGGCTGTATTTTTTCAACCATATTGGTTTACATGGCTGTCTAAAAAATGTTTGCCCTTCCCAGGTAGACTTGCATCATTGGTCTTCTCAGACATTGGCCTCGGATGTTTCATAACTATTTTGTGTTCCTGGATGACAACAACTCTGACAATTATATAGCTGCTTATCTTGAGCACAATATCTTCCAGCTCCTTGTTTACTTTTGGGTGAGGTTACAACACCTACTATGAGAAGTCTACAGAAGGCAATGATCTCTCCGAGATAGTGACTATGCAAATACAAGGAGTTCTCATTTGAGATAAATAACAGTTTTGTGCAACAAGACAGATTTTCTCTGTGTGTGAATCATGACATCTCTCTTCCCCCTCCCCCAAATAATATATATGTATGTATCAGTTGAAAGAAATGAGAACTGTTGGGATATGTTCAGTTTGCTTTCTCATCTTGTTCCAAGGGACTTAGTGAGAGTTACAGTGGGTATGTATAACTTCCCACCACCAATTTAGTCCCTTGTTCCAAGGGACTTAGTGAGAGTTACAGTGGGTATGTATAACTTCCCACCACCAATTTAGAGGATTTGCCCAAGACCAGTGATTTGAGTTTTACATCTGAGAAGGGTTCTGAGCTTGGATCTCCCACAATTTGGCACAGTCTCTGTTTGCGTTACCACAGTGGCACATGGGATGGCTGCTTGAAATCTGCTTCCACATTAATTGCATTTTTATGATATCTTGATACTTCACTCGTAGGGGCAGGAAATCCATGCGACGTCGTTTCTTTCTAATATGTGAAAAGACTTCCTAATGGGAAAGCCCTGTTTTTCCTTCATGCTTGGTATGTTAACTTAGTAATTTCTATACTAAGTGATGTTATTGATCAAGTGATTTTTGAGTCGGTTGCCAGAGTTGCCTGCAGGTATGGTGAAGAGGCTTTCAGGATGACTTCTTATGCTTCTTAAGGTTTGTCGACAAAATTGATATTTCACAAAACAAGATGTTAAGCATTTGGGGAACTGACGTGGAATGAGTGTTCTGGTTGGTTTGCCTGGTGACCCCTATTGATTTTTTAAAATCTTGCCTTGTAATGTGCGTTCAGAGCATGTTCAGAGGAGGGCAACCAGGATGATCAGGGGTCTGGAAACAAAGCCCTATGAAGAGAGACTGAAAGAACTGGGCCTGTTTAGCCTGGAGAAGAGAAGATTGAGGGGAGACATGATAGCACTCTTCAAATACTTAAAAGGTTGTCACACAAGGGAGGGCCAGGATCTCTTCTCGATCCTCCCAGAGTGCAGGACACGGAATAACGGGCTCAAGTTAAAGGAAGCTCGATTCCAGCTGAACATCAGGAAAAACTTCCTGACTGTTAGAGCAGTACGACAATGGAATCAGTTGCCTGGTGAGGTTGTGGCCTCTCCCACACTAGAGGCCTTCAAGAGGCAGCTGGACAAGCATCTGTCAGGGATGCTTTAGGGTGGATTCCTGCATTGAGCAGGGGGTTGGACTCGATGGCCTTGTAGGCCCCTTCCAACTCTGCTATTCTTTGATTCTATGTGTATATAGAATGGCCTACTAAAGCCATGGAAGTATGTTGTATTACTATGGGCAGTTCTGATATAATGTACCTGGCTCATGTTGCTCCCTGCATATAGTGCAATGGTTTGATTGATATGGGATAATATGATAAGGGATTCTGAGAATGGAGGGTGCCGCTGAAATGTTGGAACCAAGCTCAACGACCTTCAAACACCTTTTACCCAAGCACTTTTATAGATATATGATCAGAAGCTTGTTTCCACCACGGCAGTATATTAGCACAAATTGAGAAAGCTTTGTTTAATAATTTGGGCAGGCAAATGTTGCCTATCATGTTATCCACCACCACCACCACCACATTTTTTTGAGACCAGTTCTGCAGGCTGGAGCTGATGGGACCTGGAAGTCCAAAACATCTGGAGCACATCAGGTTGGGGAAGGCCACCTAGAGTATTCTACCAAGACTAATGTAAAGCCCGTGTCACCACAGGTGTTAATAGTCTGAAAATGATTGGATGAAAATATGTTCTGGGTTTGCTTCTAGTTATGAAACTTGCTTTACCTATTGAAGTTAATTAAAACCCAGCATTTTCTGGAGTCTTTTCATTTGCACTTAATAGCTGGGGATTAAGCCAGAAAGGACTTTAATTTACTTCACTTTCCATTTTATATATTTTCTAGCTTTAAAGCTTGCTTTTCTGGACTTTTCCAATGGTGAGGCATACAATTTTAAAGAAAATAGCTACTTCCACTGATAGCAGATGTTTTATGTCAAGAATCTTTACATGTATTTGACTCTTTGTAATGGGGTGATAAAATATTGCCATGATTCTTTGGTGACTCATCCTAATAATTACTGTGTACTGTGGGTTGACTTTTGCAATAGTACTTGCTTTGCCTTATCTTAGGTACATTTGAAACTCATTGTGGAAGTGGCTTTCCACTCAACCTTGTGCTGTTCTGGTTGATTGGTTAACCTTTTATATATAACCTTGAAGGGAGAATTAAACGAAGTCTGTGCACTGACCAGTCTTTAAGAGCTTATGCTACTGACCTACTTGGTTATAATGATCTGCTGCTGATCTTCATTGTTCAGAGGTTCGGTTGGCACTTGGCCTTGGGTTGATGTCCTATGTGCAATAGTTCTCAGGAGCGAATTGTGTGCTTGCCTGCTACCTGATGAGCTTTCAGTGTAATGCCGAGCTTATGCGTGAGAAACTTGTTCACACCAAAGGCTTTATGGGTTGTAGGGGAGGGTGTGTGAATTTGTTGCTCACTTGCATCTACCACATACATAAGGCTAAATTGGACCACCATAGAGCAAAGGGAAACTAATTATTCAGCATGCAGAATTTTTTCCTTTCCTTTTTGGGGAAGGGTAGAGCTGGTATCCATGGCATCTTTCCATAGGGCTAGGAAAGACTGGAGTGCCACTGCCACTCAGTATAGACAATAATGACCTACATGGACAAATAACTTGTTGTAAGGCACCTTCCTATGTTCTTTTTGTCATTTCTTATGAGGTTGATGCAATTAATAAGGCCTTGTTTTTCCATCTCTTCTGTTTGGCTGCTTTATGAAGTGATTTCACTTTCTGATTATTTTATTAACCACATAAGGCGCCTTGGCCGAAAGGTGGTTACAAATCTGAGAAATAAATAAATGAAGTAACTTCATAAATAAATAAATGAAGTGTGTTAAACTGGAAGAAGTGATGAGATTTTCATATGGTAATTGCTGGAGGACTTCCAGTGATATGATCTGAGTAGCTTGATAAGACAGACTGATCCGAACCCAGCTTTGTTTACTCTTGCTTGAGTTAGGAGCGGGTGTTCTCATCCTTTGCCTTGCACTGAGCTCAGCATGACCTCATGCATGGATACGTGTTAACTGACTTTGCTGCCACCCCCTTTCCCCCTTTCCTTTCCTTTCCTTTTCTTCTTATTGCACAGTTAGTTTGAATCAAGTATTCAGTCGATTCTACTAACAATGAATCTTTTCATTTTCCTTGCACAGAGAATGGTCATCACTGGCTGGCCAATCTGCCTGAGATTTCCAGCAGAGCACAGTTGCACAGTGTTGACCTGCAGGGTTAATGCCACCTGATGTCTGATCTAAGTCCTAGTCCAGGGGTGCAGAAGGGCTGAATTCCATTTTGAAGAAGCTCTCAGGAGCTACATAGCAGTGGTGGGTAGAGCAAAGGGTTGGGGCCATAATACCCCAAATGCCAGCAAATTTTAGCGTATAGGTCTTACTGCTAGTAACTAAGCCTCAGGGAGGCATTTATTTATAAATGGCATTTCTATACCGCCGAAGAACATTTCAACCTGCACAAAAGTTAAGAAACCACCAAATAATCTATGGTTGGGGAAAAGGGTGGGGCCATTTGGGGAACCTTGGAGGGCCAGATTAGAACCCCTGGAAAGCCATATTTGGCCCCTAGGCTTGAAGTTCTGCAACTCTGTCCTAGCCCTACACATGCACACACATATACATTATACACATGCACACATAAACACACACACACACACATGAGTGAGTGTGCTAGTTCATGCCACAAAGGCTGATAATTAATTAAAAGCACACATGGCAGAAGTAGTGAGTTTTCTCAAGTTCTCTATGGCACTTTAGATAGACTGGTCCCCCTTCCATAGGTGGTTGCTGAGCTCCTGCATGATGTGGGATCTGAAAGCTTTTTCATAGTGATGACATGTGACTTAATTGTTAGTGTATAGTTTCCTTGGCTCCTAAAAATTGAAGCATATTTTTAGTAAACTCTTGTTGACGAGGTCTATAAACAGAATGGAGTGGTACTATTATTACAGGATCAAAAGCCCAAAGTTAGCTCTTTCCATAGCACTGTTGCTAACTGGTCTCTCAAGTTTTGGCAACTTTTGAAATGTTGTTTTTAATTTCGACACAAGGTATATAATAATGAAGCTTTCTAGCTAGACTAGGCAAACTTTGACACTCATATAATGCCAATAAATCATTTAGTTTCTCAAGATGTTACAGATGTGCAGATTTTAAGTGCATGTCATATGATTTTGGTGTCACACTAAATCTTGAATGTTTGGGTAAGGCTCAGTTCATAAGACAATTGCATATGAATTGTTTCCAAATTATGACTCGTTTAAATGAGCATTTCTACAGTTATGTGACTCTTAATTTCTTTTGTCTTTTTTGCCATTGTTTAAGAAGTAGGAAGATGTAAAGGTTCATTATGCTTCACACTTTTCCTCACAAAACTGGAAACATCCACACAGAATGAAACACTTAAAATCTCTCTTTCTAATACACCATCACACACCTTCCATCTGCTGTATCACACACAACTTCCTGATCCTTCAACCTACTTTAGAAACAAAAAGAAATCTACAGTACAAAGCCACTTCACTGCTGGTTGGAGTTTATGAAAATCAACCAACCTGTTCTTTTTAATTGTACATGTTTCCACAGACAGTAACGATGCCAGCCACAGCTTGGCATGAACCGCAAGAATTAATTATCATATGAAAGTCCTGTCGTTATCATAACCACCAGCAGAGTTGTTTGAGTCAAGCGTTGTTGTATCCTTTGCAAATCCATCTAATATGAAACATCTCTCCATATAGAGGCTGCAATGTTAGACACACTTAACTGGGAATAAGTTCTATTGAATTCAGTGGGATGTACTTCTCGGTAGATATGTGTAGGATTGTGTTGTTTCTCATCTGAGAGAGTATACCTTGAATGCACATATGCAAGACAAAATAGGAAAATCAAACACCTTTTACCCAGTTAACTGTATTTTTTAAAAAGAAATTGAGTTGAGTTTTCTCCTTTATGGTATCTTCGTGGTACCAATGGAATTTGGACCTGAATAGACTCAGAACTGTGACTGAGTAGGTGATCATTTGAAAAACGTGTTACAGGTAGCGGTTAGAATGTTGGACTAGGGCTCTAGGCCCCACTTAGCTTTGGGCCAGTCACTGATCAAGTCTAGTCTAGCTCACAGGGTTGTTGTGAAGAGAGGAGGAGCATCGTGTACGCTATTGGGGAGGAAAGGCAGGATATAAATGTAATTAATTCATTAATTAAAACTGCCTCCATTCTAACTTTTGGGGTTTGCTTGTTTGGCTATATTATGGTGGCACAAGGCTCGCCCATTAAGTGTGAATACCCTGAATTGTCAACAAGTTGCACAGCAAACACATTTTCCCAGCATTCACTAATACGTTTACCAGTATTCACTTGTTAGGGTGGAAAGAGAGAGGTACCAAAAATTCCAGCCTCTTCTCTTTGCCCTCCACAAGGTAATTAGCAAAAATGCCTGAAGTGACTTCATTGAAGTTTGTTTCCTTGTCCCTGCAAGCAAAAGTCCTTGAAATGGAAAAAGGTAGAAGGAAATTCAGAGTGCAATGATGTTACATGGAGACCAATGTGGTAGAGTTTTGGAGAGCTGATTCAAATCCTTGCTCAGTGACACCCTGGGTGGTACCTTTGGCCAGTTCACTGCCTCTTAGCCTAACCTACCTCACAGGGTTGTTTTTATTTATTACATTTATATACTGCCCCATAGCTGAAGCTCTCTGGGAGGTTTACAAAAGTTAAAGGTCTGTGTAGGAAAGAGCGCTTCAGCTTTCTGCTTCCAACTCTTATTCTTGTTTTGCTGCTTATGGCATTTTTACCTTCTAAGGCGGGGGGAAACCTGCCAGCACTAAGATGGAAATATAGAGAATATACATAGAAAATATACTTGAGCAGCCCTATGTACATGGTCTTTTATTTAAACATTGTGAGTATATGGTTGTGAGCATAAAAGTGGAGGTGAACCACATATGTATACTGCTGTGAGTTCTTTGGGCAGATATTGTCTGTGGTTTTTAACTTACTAAATTGTGGGCGGGCAACTTCTAGGGCTCCAGATGTTTTGGCCTACAGCTCCCCTCGTCCCTCCCATTGGCTATGATGGCTAGGCATAATAGGAGTTGTAGGCCAAAACTTCTGGAGGGCCCCAGGCTGCTCATCCCTGTACTAGATGCTGAGAATGGGAAAGAGTGACAGCACTGCTCTGTTTAACTGCACGGGCATGTCTCCTGTAATGTCTGATTCCACCGTTAGTCAAGAGATGCAATACAAAAAGGATGCAGCAAGTTGAGAGTTGAGGACTGCCTTACAATCCTCATGGATGCCGCATTCCACACAATAGCGGGCAGTGTTCATTTGGTCACCGTGTCATAGAGACACAAACTGTTTCTCCCCTTTCTCTCTCTACAGTGCAGTGTGGGACAGCGTTGCTGCCTAAAATGGTCAGTGCTTTGCACTATAACTGCTCATTTTTGTCACAAGTCCTTTCCATATTGCATGACATTGTGGTTTTATGATGGAGGTCTGTGTAGGGAAGAAGGATTCAGCTTTCTGCTTCCAACTCTTATTCTTGTTCTGCTGCTTATGGCATTTTTACCTTCTAAGGCGGGGGAAACCGGAAATATAGAGAATATACATAGAAAATATACTTGAGCAGCCCTATGTATATGGTCTTTTATTTAAACATTTTGCAGATTAAGTCTATGACATTTATTTTTAAAGTTCTGCATCAATGCAAACTTGACCCTTGATGGTACAAAACTAGAGTATATTTAAAGGAGCAAGCACAATAAAAACTGCCATGTACTTCTGAAAACCAAGGGAGGGTTAAAGAAGTGGTACATCTGGAAGACGGAAAATGATGTTTCTCTGGAAGTGAAGGGCATTGTAAAGAAAGAGAGCTGTCTGACTAGAGGGGAAAACTTAAGTAATAGAGGTGTCAGAAAAGTGATGCATCCTCCACTTTAGGCCCAGAATAACTGAATAGCAGAGGAGGAGCAGGCAGTCCATTTAGGCATTAATCTTGCAGTGATGCGTAGGAAGAGAGAATAGTTGCTGTTTCCTTCTTTAAAATATATGTAGCGGCCGGATCTTTTTGTTGCTTGTCACTGGCATGTGTCTTAAAGAGAAAAGCTGATGAACTATACTTTTATTTTAGTACAAAATGCAGACGAAGATGTGGTGCTGCAAGATGTCAGTAATACTTACTCAGTAATCTGATTTTTTTTCTATTTTGGGAGGTTTGGCCAAATGGTTAGAAAGTGATAGTGAAACTTGCATGAACCTTTTGTACGAATAATGACAAACTGCCCATGGATGAAATCTCTTTGAGCTGGCAATAAAATGGCCCAAACTAGGAGCCATCTGAAATATGGCCTGGAAACTGGTATCTTTAACATCTTTCTTAGTTAAAGAGAAGCGATAGCTATAGTTATTCTGCGTTGATGTGCATGCGAGGAGTGTTTTACTAGATGGTTAAGAGTGTAGAAATTGTTCAAGTTTTAATACGCATGGACCTGTTGTTACAGATCTAGCTTGGCCCTTAAGGCATTAAGGCCTGTCATTTGTTAAACACATTGGACTATCACTTGAGGCCTTTTCAAGTCACAGTTGGACAAGTTGCAAAAGCTGTAAGACAGTATTATGTAAAGTCTGGGAACAGGTTTTGATTGCTGAGTCTGCGAGACTACATATTGTAGTGACTTGATGAGGAGAAAATGTTGTTCAGCTCAGTTTTTCAGAGACCATCTTCAATTTTGCACTTTTACTTCTACCCACTGCAGTTCCTCACTTCAAACACAATTAAAGTGCATTTTTTTTGTACTAATATTTTGGTGCACTTATTCGTTCGAGCAGTTTATTGTATCAATTACTCTGCTGAATTCCTAAACACTTAATATCAAAAAATTGTGTTTCTCATTGCATTCATTACTGAAAGAAAGCGAGCATTACTTTCACAAGTTTCTTAACTTGCCCTCTTGGAACGGTTATCCTTTAGTTCTTATGCTTTGTACAGAAAATCAAAGGAGATCCTACCAAAAGTTGAGATACAAAAGAAGTAAAATGCTGTCCTATTGTGGAACAAGATATATAGTTTGCTCTACATGTTTCTGCGGAGTCAATATGGTTTCAGACACCTGGATCATCTGGATTACTACATAATTTCAAAATATGCGGAAATACAAGCTGTATTTTCCTCACTTCCTTCATGAAGCATAAAAATAGCAAAGTAGGCAGTGTTTGAAATAAATGTGTTCAGGTAATGCTTATGGTTTCTTTAAAAACAGGCTTAAAAAAACCCAGTCAAATTATCAGTTGGCGTTTTTCATCCATTTAAAAGACGTTTTCACTGCTGATGTAGGCAGTCTTTGTGCGCCTTTAGACCTAGGTTGTTGTGTTCGTGGTGACTCTTCAGTAGTAAATGATTCTGTGTTTAGTTGAGGGAAATTTATTAGTCTGAGAACTAAACCAGACATGATGCCATTCATGCAATTAGAAATTGTATGAATTGTGTTTTTTTGAGAATAACTAGGTGTTCCCTAGTTTTTTTGGGAGTAAATAGTAACAATTACTATTTTAAAAAATAGTAATTATATTTTCATATGGTGTTTTTATTCTTTTATTCTATCTGCTGTTCACTGCTCTGAGATCTTGGATTTGGAGCAATATACAAATATTGTAAATAAATTAGTTAAATAAAAAATTGGATCACTTGATAATGTTTGCGCTAAAATAAAGATAGGTTTATAGGCTTTATGGATATATTTATTCCTGGACTGAAAGAAGGGTGTCTGTGGAACAGTGTCGTGATACTACCTTGTTTGCTTAGCACCATTATTCCATAATCACTGCTGCTGAATTGTACATGTGATTCTACAAATCACATGTACAGTTCAGTATGAAACCTGCCTCTCCTCCAAAATTGCAGGTGAGTCTAGTTTTGTCTGAATGGACTGGTGTGCAACTGTCAGGAGAAGTTGGAGAAAGAGCATTTATTTAGGATAGTTCTGTTATTACTTCATTGCCAGTACCTCTTTTCCCCATTCTCCTGTTGTTAGAAAATGGATGTTAAATATACCCAAAATTGTATTCTTGGTTGTGTTTCCGTTTTAACTTAGTATGAATGCAGAGGCAAACCTTGTTCTCGGTGGGATGTGCACAACTCAAAACAGTGCTGCTTCCCAACTTTTGTTTATTTGAATAGGACTTCAGCATAAGCCTAATGCTAGTTGTAGTATACCAGCTGATTCTCAGGGTGAAATGCATTTCATACTAATTGATTAATCTTGATAGGGAAAGGGGGCAGTTTTCTGTAAACACACACTCAAACCAGTCACTTCTACTGATGCCTTCAACAATTTCATGCCCATAGCATCGGCAGCTAACATAATTCCAAAGACCTGGTTCTTTGGATTCTCCCTTGCTTAACCCCTGATATGCTTTTTTCCTTGAAGAAAAAAGCTTAAACTGTGAGACACAGTACTGTACAAACTTCAGTGCTATAATTCTAGGCATCCCAGAGGAATTTGTATAATAGGGATAGCTCCGGGACTACTCCCCTCTCAACAGAAATAGCTGAGTAGTATGTGTAAGAAATACGCTCTGTGTAATGTCATCTGGGATAGCTACAAACTTGCTCTTCAGCTATGCTGTGGTCAGAAGCTGCATTGAGCCATTGTAGTCTCGAGTTGCTTTACATTTTATTTTCAGTGCAGTATTGATTTTTTAGTGTGTGGAATTGTCCCCGCCCCCTAGAAAAACTAGCTAACGTATGCCCGTTGTGTCCTCCACAAAGGGGATTAAAATTAAAGTGTCTGAATTCTTAGAGAACCAATGCAAAACTCATCAAACAGCTCATGTAAAAATTCTATTGTTTTCTAGTATTAGTCATTCAGTACAGCATGGCGTTTTAGACAATGTTGGCCTGTTCAGCAGTTAGCATAATATAATGTAAGAATGTACAGTGGGAGTTTTAGGATACTGTAGATAGCGTCTTTTCTTTTTAAAAAAAAGGAGGCTATGATATTATTCTGCTCCATGCTCTGTGGATGTGTGATGTATTTGGAAAAAACAAAACAAAATGCCAAATTCTAGAAATTGTATACTACATTATTGGCCAGGGAATGCTGACTGAGCAAATACTCTGATGATAATAGTTCATGGTCAGAAGGCTCAGATAATGGAATCATATAGTGAGTGATATTACCCTGTTGAGTCTTGTTGATGCAATTCATATGACTTCCAGTTTCAAATGTTTTTTTCTTGCTGAGTTTAATAAGGTCACACAAATGCCAGGATACAAAACTTGCATTCACTTTTGAAATCCTGATTTGCTGAGAGATTAATTCAGCTGCCTGTGATGGTGGCTGGGTTCAGGCAATTGCAGGGGGAAAGAAGCTATTGTGGCTACTTTCCCAACCTTTGTGTGTGCTGCACATGTGCTGGTTGTTTACATAATTATCTGCGCTGCAGCATGTATTGGCTTGTTATCCAAATGTGGTGTGTGACACGGTGGGGATGGCTTCGTACCCACCCTACAACCCATGACATGCAGTAGGGGTTGTAGGCTGGGTACGAAGCCAACCTCACTGTAACGTGTGCTGGGTTCAGACAACACACCAACCTGCTTTGCAGCATGGAAAATTATATAAACAACTGCCATGCACATGGCACACCCAGGAGCAGGGAGAGAAGCCATGATAGCTTCTTTCGCCCCACAATTGTCCAAACATGCCCCATATGTACTCTAGGGAGCATTTCTTCGTTCTCAAATGAGACTCAGCAGTCATAATCTGTAAAAGAAGGATTTGTCTTGTTCATTATGAGAAGTGCTTTCAAAACATGTTATTAAATTTCTAAAAGTTCTGAATTGTAATTTTTCTTTTCTTTTGCAGTCCCTTAGAGGGAGTTCGGGAAGACCTCTAGCAGGTGCTGTCAACACTGATGAGAGATTTTATATGCCAAGGTATGAACTACTTTCATGTTATATCTATGTATGTTGTTGCTTTACGCCAAGTCAGGCCAGATAGTACACTTAGTCCTGTACTATCTGCTCTGATGGGGGAGTAGCTCTCCAAGACCTTGACCAGACCTTTCCCTAGCTCTGATGCCAGAGACCTCCTACCTGGAAATGCCTGGGGTTGAAACTGGGGCTTCCACATAAAGGCATGTGCTGTGCCATTGAATT
Organism: Elgaria multicarinata webbii; assembly: GCF_023053635.1. Lineage (NCBI taxonomy): Eukaryota > Metazoa > Chordata > Lepidosauria > Squamata > Anguidae > Elgaria > Elgaria multicarinata. The sequence continues at coordinate 172,506,882 of NC_086171.1, forward strand.
ATGGCATCTCTCCGTTCATGAAATAGTGTGTTTGGGGAAGCAAGGGAAGAATGGCTTAAAATAAATTTGTGTGCTATAAAACTTCTATTCTCCTCCCCCTCCCCCAGAGTAGCTTGTTTTAAACATTGTGCTTTCTGCCATTATCAAATGTTGACATAAACTATCCTTCTGGGAAACACATCATTACATCATTTTTTCTCTTTAAAAGGGTGATAGGAAATGCTCAGATTATTACTATGCTTCAAGGTTCTCACTTTCTCACCATTGTCTTGTTTAAATAAGGCTGGGTGGAATGGATATTTCATAACCACGAAACACAACAGCCTCCAGCATTATCTGCATATCCATCTGTACCTTTGCACCTAATGCAGATTATTGCTGACTCAGCAGTAAATGAAAGGTGAGGAAGATGGGCATGCTCCATTTGCCTTTACACAATTTCTAATGCTGTACCAACATGCCCACATATCAGGAATGTCTGGGGAAAAGAATTCCTGGGTTAGTAAATATTGGCTGATTTAAAAATTTGATATATAGCTTATGGATCCAGTGTTTGGGTATTAAATGAGTGCACTTTGGCATTAAGCCAGCCAGCAGTGATGCATCTGCCTGGTAACCAGAGAGGGATTCACTAGTTATGTATAAATTATTATGACTCAGATTGTTTAGCAGCTTAGGGTTTTTTTTAAAAAAAATTATTATTATTATTATTATTATTATTATTATTATTATTATTATGTCTATTACTACTACTACAATGGCCATTTATAAAATCACAAAGCTAGAAGCAATTAAAATGCAATCTAGTCAAGATTGCTCTTCTATAAAACCCTAAATTGCTAAGGGCTAAAATATCTGAAAGACTACCTGTATTTCTGAGGCCCTGTTGTACCACCAAAACATTTTAACTCTACCTGGCTTTTAGTGGTTTTTAATTTGAAATTTAATGTTTTGACTCTGCATCATTTTAATGCTGTATGTTGCTCTGTTTCCTTTTGCAGTATTCTGTTTTGTAAACTACCTTGTAAAGGCAGAAAGGTGGCATGGAGGTACCTTTATAAATAAATAGTTTATCGTTCTGCCACGAGGCAGGAACATCCATCCATCAGCTCCCCAGGGATCAGCTTAGCAATTATAATGTTGTACAATCCAATTGCTGGTGTACTGTAGGAAAGGTGCTGATGAGTTAAATAACTTCCAATGGGCCCATTCAGTTAGGAAGAGAAGTTCACATTACACAGGAAACAAAAGCAGCCCAGAGTCATGGTGAATTTTGAGCTGTGGAAAAATTCCTTTACAACAGGAGTGAGCAACCCTCAGGTTACATGTAGCCCATTGTGGCCATCCATGTGGCTCAGGGTAAGCCCGTACCACTAGTCAGGGGGGCTTCAGGGAAAAGACTGCTGTTCTAATGCTGCTGTTAACAGTGCCAGGATAGTGGTCCTGATCCTGATCCCTCCCCCTCCTTCAGCTATTCCAAAGCAGCTGGGGTTGTGAGGAGGAGGAGAAGAGGCTTTGGCCTGCCCCTGCCTCAGCCATCCCACCCCCCTACATGTGTATGCAATGTAGCCTGAAGTTGGAGTGTGTCAGGTCATCCATGGTTCAGGTGAGATTTGAACCCGTCTCCTAGATTATTCAAATGCAATGCAAGGCACCCTGGTTATGCCCTCCCTAGAGGTGCTCACTTTGCACCCCATGTTGTGGTCTTTTCGGTACAAGGTGAAGACTCTTTTATTTCCCCAGGCTGCTAATGCTTTGCAGATATTTAATAAAATATTAAGGTCTTTGAAATTTCCGACGCTGTGGTAAGTTTACTATATTGATTTTACCCTCTGTTGCAGGTTTCATGCTTTATTAGTTTTGACAGGTTTATGATCTGAGTTGTATATTTGATGGTTTTAACTTTTATTATAACCTGTCCAGGGAACTATTTATTTATTTATTTATTTTATTTATAAACTGCTCCACATTGAGAGATGTCAGAGTGGTATACAATAAATTAAAACATAAAACACAAAATACGCAAAGTGAATCGAGGTTGAGAAGTCATTTCACGAAACCATTTCTCCTTGAATTACTGGACCAGTTTCAGATATACAGTCGTGTGAAAAAGAAAGTGCACCCTCTTGGAATTGTATGATTTTACATATCAGGACATAATAACAATCATCTGTTCCTTAGCAGGTCTAAAAATTAGGGAAATACAACCTCAGATGAACAACAACACATGTCATATTACACCGTGTCATGATTTATTTAACAGAAATAAAGCCAAAATGGAGAAGCCATATGTGAAAAAGTAAGTACACCTTATGATTCAATAGCTTGTAGAACCACCTTTAGCAGCAATAACTTGAAGTAATCGTTTTCTGTATGACTTTATCAGTCTCTCACATCGTTGTGGAGGAATTTTGGCCCATTCTTCTTTACAACGTTGCTTCAGTTCATTGAGGTTTGAGGGCATTTGTTTATGCACAGCTCTCTTAAGGTCCCGCCACAGCATTTCAATCGGGTTGAGGTCTGGACTTTGACTGGGCCATTGCAACACCTTGATTCTTTTCTTTTTCAGCCATTCTGTTGTAGATTTGCTGGTGTGCTTGGGATCATTGTCCTGTTGCATGACCCAATTTCATCCAAGCTTTAGCTGTCAGACAGATGGCCTCACATTTGACTCTAGAATACTTTGGTATACAGAGGAGTTCATGGTCGACTCAATGACTGCAAGGTTCCCAGGTCCTGTGGCTGCAAAACAAGCCCAAATCATCATCCCTCCACCACCGTGCTTGACAGTTGGTATGAGGTGTTTGTGCTGATATGCTGTGTTTGGTTTTCACCAAACATGGCACTGTGCATTATGGTCAAACTTCTCCACTTTGGTCTCATCTGTTCAAAGGACATCGTTCCAGAAGTCTTGTGGTTTGTTCAGATGCAACTTTGCAAACCTAAGCCGTGCTGCCACATTCTTTTTAGAGAGAAGAGGCTTTCTCCTGGCAACACTTCCAAACATACTTGTTCAGTCTTTTTCTAATTGTACTGTCATGAACTTTAACATTTAACATGCTCACTGAGGCCTGTAGAGTCTGAGATGTAACTCTTGGGTTTTTTGCAATTTCTCTGAGCATTGCACGGTTTGACCTTGGGGTGATTTTGCTGGGTCGTCCTCTCCTGGGAAGATTGGCAATAGTCTTGAATGTTTTCCACTTTTGAATAATCTTTCTCACTGTAGAATGATGGACTTTAAATTGTTTGGAAATGGCCTTATAACCCTTCCCAGATTGATGGGCAGCAGCAATTGCTTCTCTAAGATCATTGCTGATGTCTTTCCTCCTTGGCATTGTGTTAACACACACCTGGATGCTCCAGACCAGCAAACTGAAAAAACTTTGGCTTTTATAGAGGTGGTCATACTTGCTGATGATCAATTAATCACAGGCATTTGATTAGCAGCACCTGTCTGCTACTTAGCATCTTAATTCCTATGGAAGCAGTAAGGGTGTACTTACTTTTTCACACATGACTTCTCCATTTTGGCTTTATTTCTGTTAAATAAATCATGACACAGTGTAATATGTCATGTGTTGTTGTTCATCTGAGGTTGTATTTCCCTAATTTTTAGACCTGCTAAGGAACAGATGATTGTTATTATGTCCTGATATGTAAAATCATACAATTCCAAGAGGGTGTACTTTCTTTTTCACACGACTGTATCTGATTGAAGAACTGTTTCTCACCAACTCTAGGGGCCATCTCAAGCTAGAGTGGGTGATGATAGTATTGGCCCACCTATCAGGGTTGTTGTAAGGACTACAAAGACAAAGAAAGTGAAAGAAAATGCATTGTTGTTGTTGTTGTTGTTGTTGTTATTACCATTGCAAATTGTATGCATTTTTCTACAACTGTGTAGGAAAACTATTATAATATCAACAGTAAAAACAATAACAATAATAATATAATTATTTCTTACCCGCCTCTCCCTTTGGATCGAAATGGCCCCCAGAGAACTTCACGAAAGGGTATTTCAGCCAGCACATTACTCTTACGTTTATTTTTTTTCACTTTTAGTAACAACTGCTTTATCATAAAGTGGTTAGAGGGTTTGGAGCCTCCATAATATACTTCAACATTATATTATTATTATTATTATTATTATCATCATCATCATCATCATCATCATCATCATCCTGCCTTTTGTCCAATACTGGGTTTCAAGGCGGCCTTACAAAATTTAAAACACGTACATTTTAAAACCTATGAATAGAAATATACAAAAGTTGAAAATATATTCCAATATTAAAACATTTAAACATTTAAAATTCATGACAATTTTAAAAGTCCATAGCACAGACAGAGGCCCAGATTAATCGCCAAAGGCCTGCCGGAGCAGAAAATTTTTTGCCTGCCTCCGAAAGCACATCATGGAGGGAACCAGTCTATCTTCCCTGGGAAGAGAGTTCCAGAGCACTGAAGCAGCCACCGAGAAGGCCCTCTCCCGTGTTCCCACCAAGTGTGCCTGTGATGGTGTTGGAACTGAAAGAAGGGCTTCCCCAGAAGATCTCAAAGCACAGGCAGGCTCATAAGGGAGAATACGGTCTTTCAGATAACCTGGGAGGCTTAAAAATATAGTAAGTACATTTCTAAAATAAAATTCTGGACCATACTGGCTGTTGCTGACAAGCCCATTTCCGAAGTTTCAGTGCAACCTCTGCCTGCATGGCCTTAGGCAAACCACTTAACTTTCTGTGCATGTATTTATTCAATATAAAATGAGTATCACTGACCTATATCCCAAGGCTGAAAGTTGACTCAGTGCTCTGAAGATGTTTGGAGTTATTCAATTCCTACACAATTACAGTGTACAGGGACTCTTTTATAAGATTGAGTCTTTAATATAATGCATTACCCTTTGGTCAGCCTTTCCATCTCAAAAATTCATGGTGGACCTTTGCATTTTCAGAAAATGTATTAAATTCTTATATTGGTCAACAGTGTGTAGCTCCGTACCCAGCCTGTCACGTAGTTTAGCTTGAGCAATAAATAAACTTGCATCCTCACTTCCACTTGGATCTTTGAGGTGGGACCGATAATTAGTTTATGAGCTGTGCCCTCCATCTAACATGAGAATGTATAAAGCTGGCATAGAGTCTGGCCCAGGCATCTGCTGACTAACCAATAAGAGATCTAATTTAACCAATGAGAGACTTAAAAGTTATATAAATGAGAGACAGCTCTTTATTCAATATGAATGGGCAAAGTCTTATTGGCTAAATTGTGACTGTTCCTATGTTGATACATTTATTCCTGGTCACCTTTGGTTCACAATTGCTTGTGCAACTGATGTAACATTTCAGATGACAGACTGGCAAGGATATTATGGCTGTATTTGGCTTAATAATGTGAGATTTGAATGAGTTGTCTTCCTGCAAATCAAGGCCAGCGTCAAGGGTAGACTTGATTGGGCCCCTGTGAAGGGTCCACACCACAGCAGTAATCCACTGACCACAGCCACTTGGAGTTGCTCATCCTGTTCACCACTGGAACCTGCTTGTTTATCTGCCCCTTGCTTTGGCCCAGACAACAGTGGTGGTGAGAAAGAGGAATGATAGATGCCCCTGCCTACTTGCTCACTCAGTCTTTGCCTGTAAAACAAGCAAGTGGTAGCAGTGGTGAGAAAGAGGAGAAGGAGCAACAGCAGCTGAGGAAAATGGCAGTAAGAAGATAGACTTACTGAGGGAGGGGGCAATGGAGGGTGTTTTGTCCAAAATCCTAGAGCTGGCACTGCTGCAAATGCAGCTCCTTCCTTCTTCCCTTCTTGACCTGCAATTATTAACACTGGAAATCTTCAGTGAACTATAGTTCCCCATTAACATGCAAATCAGGAAACTAGGGTTACCAGTTTTGGAACAAGCCAGGATCTTAAACCAGCTTCAGACTGTGGTTTAAGATTCCAGCTTGTTCCAGATTTACTCCTATAGTTTCTTGTTTCAGATGTAATAGGAAACTACTGTTAATTGAAGACTTCTTGGATTATTGCAGCTGTATGTGGGATGCATGTGCAGGTGCAAGGCTTGTGTATGGCTCAGTTGAATAAGATGAGAGATGATTGTCCAGATGCAGTCTATATGGCTTAATTCAGGCACTATGCTAAGCCATGGCTTGAGCTTCCAAATGTGTAGTCACATTGTATCCTAGAATTGTTTGTCTGCCTTTTTATCTGTTCAGCACTGTAGTCTCTAGGTGAAGCAGCCTCTTGAGGTGGAGCAACAACCATAACTATGGTTTGTCAAGCCAGACAACATGCAATAGCACCTATACTATAGTAATCACAAAGCCATAGTTTTAAAGCCCACGTTAGGCCATGGATTCTGATTCTGATTTGCTGGCTAATCTCAAAGCATATGTTGTCAATTTATTCATCACATCAAACCCTAGCTAATTCTTAACTATGGCTTGAGGATCATATAAAAGCTACATTTCAAAAATGTATTCTTGCACAAATGTTATGGGATATCTAAGACACTTGGATGCTGCTTTATGCATCTTTCATAAAACAAGATTAATCCCAACTAGCCAGTGTCATTTTCCCTGTGGTTGAAAGAAGGAGCAGACAGATGTACAAAAATTCAGGCAACCTGGTACTTTTCCCTTAAGATCTCCAGACACCCCTTCAGAAACATCTGTGGATAAGATGATAAAGAGGGAGAGTCACAGCTTAATTTATATCTGATTGCATTTCCTTCTTTTTTTTGCATTTGCTCTGTGGCAAAGAATTTGCATAAAAAACCCTTAATTTATACTTCCCTTACAGTGTTTATCTTCTCTTAAAGCTTGAATATAGATCACTGTGTTACCCTTTCTGGTATGTCCACAGTTAAAACTTCCCCTCCTCTATTTCCAGTACAGAGCAGTAACCTTGCAAAATGAAGAAGTGACTGCTGCTTACTCAGAGAAGTCTTCCAGTAGAAGAGTAGACGCATATAACAATGGCCAAAATGTTTAACCCAAAGTGCACTCTAAGTTTAACGGGCTTGGTCATGTAAATACTGCTCTCTTTAGTTGTGCACAACTAAGGCAGTTGCTTAGGAAAAGGCATTGCATGCTAACTGTGAGTCTTTTCATTGTTGTCAAGTTAATAATTGTATGAAGATGTAGGCTTCCCTTGCCTCTAGACAGACAGCCACAAGGGATGCTTGCCTGGGTGCACCAAATTCTCTCTTACGCCATCTGTGATGCAGTTTTACTGCCTGTCATGAGCTATCAAATTTGAGGGATCTAATCTGTATGTCAGTAAGCAAAGGAAACTGGCTGAAACTAGAGTAGTGGAAGTGATAAAATGTTATGAATTAAGAACACATCTACGCTTTGAACCAAAACTTTCTGTCATGCACATGCTCTTATTGTTGTCTGAATAGAGCTTTGCATTTATGTATGTTCAGAGTCCAGGGTTGCTTGTAAACATTGACCCTGTTCAGGTGACACACTAAGCCATGGCAGTTAAGTACTTTAAGCTAAACATTATGGCTTAATGTGTCATGTGAACTATGACTTAGCGACCTTATTCAGACAGTACACTAAGCCACAGTGGTTAAGCATTTTGAGGTAAACAGTGTGACTTAGCATGTTGTGTGAACCATTCCTAACCATCGTGGCTACATAACCATGGTTTAAACACACTCACTAACCATTTGCTGCAAAATGGCTTACCTTGTTGTCTGAACAGGCCCATTGTGTATGTGTTTCCAGTCTACTCAAGCATAAACACTTAAACATGGTTGGTGCTAGCCATAGTTTCTTGCCTTAACCCTGGTTAAAGTCCCAGTTTTACAATGAAACCCTAACTTGCCAAGGAACATGTATAAGGATACAGCAGCAGGACTTTCTTGTGATCTTACAAGAACAGAGGCTGGGAAATGGGATGGGGCATTGGTGTGAGAGTGAGAAGACATTTTCTGTTACCATTGGCTAGTGTAGTATTTTATCATGACATCTGTAATAAGTGATGTATTTTGATGTTAAAGTGAATTTTCAGCAGTTTTAAGTGAGAGTAACATATGAGCATGACATAACTAAAGGGACTGACCATTATTTTATTTATTTATTTATAAAAAATTTATTCCACCTTTGCACCAAAAACTGCCTCTCAAGGTGGATAACAATAATAAAATACAAGCAAAAACAAAACATAAGAAAACAATTAAAAACATAGCAATAAAAAGTAATAGACAGCACCCAACCAGTTAAAACCTCCTCAGCAACAAACCAGCTTACATGCCAAAGGCCTTGTTGAATAAAAAATGTCTGTCTTTGCTTGCCAGAAGGACAAGAAATAGGGAACCAACTGATCCTCTCTCTGTTGGCAGGGAGTTCCAGACCTTGGGAGCGGCTACTGAGAAGACAAGAATTGTAATTTGCCCAGCAAAGGATATTTCCTATTTGAGAAGTTCTGACTTAAGTGTTTATTGATCACTGTAGATTGGTCTGTCATGCCCCAACATGTTATCTTCTATGCTTTGCGTGCAGGGCCAGCCCCACCATTAGATAGGCTGAGGCAGTTGCCTCCGGAAGCAGATGCTGAGAAACAGCAGCAAGGTGTTCAAGGAGAGAACTGTGTGCCTTGCAGCCTTCTCTGCGCCTTGTAAGTTAGCCTGCTGTCTTCAAGTTCAGTGGAGAACATTGTCCCATCATTAGTGTGGAAGACGGATTCATCTGCCAGTCCAGTCAGCTTCTATACATGGAATGCCCCCCCCCCCCCCGGCATCTTTGCACCAGAGACTCTTGTGGAAGGGGAGAACATCTGTCCAGTTAGCATGTCCCCCTTTCAACCCAGTGTATCGCATGCATTGTTGCTCTAAAGCTGCCTTCCCCAACCTCGTGCTCTTCAGAAGTGTTGGACTACAACGCCCATTGGCCATGCTTGCTCCGGGTGATGGGAGTAGCTCCATCCTGATGTATTAAACTACAAGGTGAGGGACAGATGCCCTCAAGTCTTGGTTCCTTAATAACAGAATGGGGGATTTCTAACATGTCCGAAACAAATTCATCTCAGTCATCTGAGGAAGTGGGCTCTGGTCCTATGAAAGTGTATGCTAATATATTCATTAGACTTTAAGGTACCACAAGACTCCTACAGACTAGCCTAGGTACCCCTTTGGAACTTGTTATGCCACAGAAACTAAGTTGCATTAGTTTTGTTCTTGGAGAACACTTGCCACTTTTGAGTTTGTTCAGCTAGGACTTGGCAAAGTCTCTTTAGTTTTCAGTTGCAGTTTTGGTGTCCTTAGATACTCCCCCCCCTCCCTTTGAATTACCAAGCTCTTTGACCTTTTGTCCACATAACTCTAGTATTTCCTGTTTAGATAGTGTTATGGAGTTATATACAGATATATGGGAACTTCTCTGAGCCTTCTGAGATTATAGCGAGGTGCAGATTCTGTATTACGGCTTTTCCCAAAAGTGCACCATTCAAGTACTCTGCTGCTATTGGAAAAAGAGAGGCATGGGATAAAGAGTTTTGCTGCCTCCCCTGAAAATTCCCGACAGTCCTGTTGAAAGTCCTACAGGCAAGGGCTTAAATGTGTGTTTGACAGACTAGGTGGAAGTTGTTGGGTGTTTTGGTGTTGTAGGGACTAAACAAATAATCCCATGCTAATGTGACCCAGCTAGACCTGGGAAGAATTTTGCAGTTGGATGGCCCAAGAATCCTCTGCGTTTCTTGAAAGTAAACAAGAAAAGGGAATGGCCAGGCTGAAGACTTTCCAAAATAAGCGAGTTGACGCTGTGAAGTACCTCAGCCAGGCCCCTTGGCAGTTCTGCCTGAATGCTGTGGATATGCTTGAGCATTCTGCACCTGCTCTTGTAATGATGTTTGTCATTTCTGCCAAAAGCTTTATAGCAATTGCTTAATTGAATTTTTCAACATCCCTTGGAGGAAATGAGACCAGGTGGTGGTATGTGGCACATGTGGAAGCCGAAGCTGAGAGTCGCAAGAGCAGAAGTGACGCCCAATTCCATCAGATCAATTATTGGCTTAGTGTGGCACCCGCACCATCAGCTGCTTCCCCAGACTGGCACCCTCCAGTGGCCATGCTGGGTGGGAATTCTGGGAGTTGCAGTCCAACACATCTGGAGGTTGGGTTATAGGGCTGGTTGCTTCAGGTGGCAGATGCTGGGAGGTGGCAGCAAGATGTTGGAGGAAAGCCCTGTGTACCAAGCAGTCGGCCCTATGTTCCCTAAGCTAACCTGTTATCTTCAGGTGTGGTGGAGGGTGCTTTCCCAATACTCAGTTGGCAGTCCAGATGGCTTTTATTCATGGAATAGAGAGGAGGTGCCGTTTCGTTCTTCGTGTCAGGCAGCAAAATGTCTTGGGCTGTCCCTTGGGCAACACACATTTTGAATGTCGGATTCGGATCTGTGCTAATGCAAGTGGAGGCTGGGATTCAAGGGCTTAGTGAAGGCATGACCAAAGTCTAGCGCTCACCTAGGCAGGCTTTTTAAAGACTTTCTTTGAATGGTGGATCACTGTAGTGTTGAAGCCCTATTGGGGGGACACAACTAGTTTCAGATTTGTTTCGCTCCTGTCCTCAGGCTTTCCCTCTAAACTCTCAGCAATCTAATGTTGGGGAACTACCTCAGTAAAAGTGTCTCCCCCCTGCTTAATGTTAATTGCTGTTGACTCTTATGATTTCTGCAAAAGGGTTTTGTTACATAGTTTTTTACAGTGAAGCCTGGATTTAAACCCTTTATCAATGAGCAAATCTGGCAATTTGTTAAGATAAATAAATAAATTCCCATACTTGTATAGCAGTAAAAGTGACCAAAATGATTCATATCTAGTAGCAGAATGTTTTCACTATCTGCTTGGATATTTGTCTCATTTTTATTGAGGGTCAGGCTCAATTAATAGATGTGTGACACAATTTCCCCCAAGGTGTCTCCCTGGCCAAGAGTGGCCCCCCTAACTTCCCGATCCCCAATACTACATCCTGTGTACACCACAATGTCAAGCTAGACAGACAGCTATTCAAAAGATTCCTTTGCAAGCCATTCTTTCAAGAAGAACCAATGTGGTCATTGTTCAGAACTTCAGTGCTCTTTCCGTAGCTGCCAGCCAGCAGAGTAATTGGCAGCACAGTTGACTCAAATGCCTGCACAACCAGGGAATTGTTATCCTCATGACCTACTAACTAAATGACACACAGACTAGAACACCATTGAAACACTTGAGCAATCACATTTGTGGCCATTATCAGTCTGCAGACATCTATACGTGCAGCTAAGGGAAACTACTGCCACAAATAGATTAGATTTGACCCATTGGATTTTGGTACCTACGTTGCCTAGTCAAGCATCAAGCCTTTTCGTTTGGGAAGCCCCAGCCCTGGAATGGCAGCACAGGGGTGGGGATTAAGAAAGCTGGGAGGAAGGTCAGTACCATTTTTTTAAAAAAAAATTATATTGGAAGAGTTTGGCATCGGTTACTGCAGGCTTTCCTTGAGATAATAGAGCAGCTGCTCTCACTTGAGGCAAGTTTTCACCATCAGCAGCATAAGTGTGCCTGCCTGCCTGCCTGCCTCCGTATTATGGGTGGTTTTGAAGGCTATTCTTTGAATAAGAGATACTATACATCTAGTTTTTGGCCCCCAATCCATCTAATGTGCTTTGTAAAACTGGTAACTTACCTGCACCCTAGAAAGGTGCTGATTATAGTGGACTGCATGAAACACTCCATGAGATTTAAGGTTAATTTGAAGGGTTCTTAACCAAAAATATATTTAGTTTATATTGAATAGAATGTATAAGTCTCTACACAAAGCACACTATTGTATGATCACAGAGGACTAATATGCACTTTCTGCTCATTAATCTTTCTCTAATATGAATGTTTTGTTTAATCTTCACCTACTAGTGCAAATCTCATGTTGCCACGGGCTAGTAGTATGAAAATGACTGATAAAAATATGTTTGCCCATTTCCCACAACCAAGTGCATTGTGCTGAAATCTATTGTGGACTAGAGCCTACTTCATCAAATGTATGTGCTCTAGGTTGGACATATATATCCTAAGTACATAGAGAAGGAGTTTTTTTTAACTAAGTGAGGCAAAACAATCAAATGATGTCACATAGTGAGTCACGTATTAATTACTATGGGAAGCACAAATCTTAAGAATGCAAGATTTGGCATTGTGGATGTGACATACTCCTGACAAGGAACCGCAGGTGATGAATAGGTGTAACAAAATCAATTGTGTAAATAAAAACTTAAAGAGGAACACTTACTTTCTGTAGTGAGCAAGAAATTCTCATATTTGTTGAGACAAAATTCCCCTGCGTCAAACTCACTATTGTTTCTGCATCTTCACCTTGGAGTCTCCCTTTGAAATTATTTTTGTTGGAGCAGTGTAGATTTATGGTTTACTACAGAAGACTGACATGTTTCCAAACTGGTTTTTCTGGGTGCCACCATTTTTAATCTTTGGAATAAAAACTGACCTCTTTGGTCCATGTGAATTGCAGAAGGCACTGTTAGCAAATGATGGCACATGTGGCATTAGAAGATGTACAAGTGAATGAGCCCTTGGTGATATGACTGATGTTTCTTGCCCCCACGATAGTATTGCTAGAGTAAATATGGAAATGGAATTTGCGCTGGGATTTCTTGCTGTGCTGTGCTTTGTATCTCAATTATGTCTTGCAGTCTTTCTAGCGAGCAACTGCTTTGGGTTGGAAGGTTGTTGTAAGAAGGGATAAGCCTGCTACCCAAAGCTTGTGAGAGTGAAGGAACATTGTTCAAAGTGGTCTATAGATCCTTGAGGACTTGGAGAGATTTTAGATGAGAGCTGCAGGAACAAATTGTGTTTTGCTGCTCTTTCTGCTGGGTCCCTTCCATAGTAGTTGACTCTTGGTTTCCACTGAGGCCTTGTTCTCTATTTGTTTTTTCCCCTCTCCCTTCCTTGGATTAGTATTATATCTTTAAGAACACCTGATGTAAATCATATAGGTGTTGGTCCGAAGGATTGAGCAATTGTTCATAGGGCTTGTCTACAGACGATGCATAATGTGGTATGCTCCGGGTTGGAGCACATTTGGCAATTTGAGAAACTATCCTGGGCACCACCACAAATGGGTATGCTGCAGATGAAAGAATCAGCATGCAGCTACCTGACATTCTAAGAATGTCACTGAGCCCCATGTGTGGCTCAGAAGCATTTGTGGGAAAAGAGGATGGGAGCAGCTAGAGACTTCCACTTTTCTTTCAGCAATCCCAGCTGCTAATAATGAGCTTTGGTATTTAAAAAATAAAAAGTGAAAGGGGTAGAACACTATGGCAGTGCCTACTCTACTTTGGGTGGGAGCTGAAAGCATGTAGGCAATGAGTTGGTTTCCAGTATAATGTCCCACATGTAGTTGTACCACATGACCAGAAAGGGGGTCTGCTGCATGGAATATTCTATGCTTAGATTAATGGCAATCACTGAAGTCCTTTTTTGCTTTGGCACATGATCACTTTTGATTGAAGTTAACAGAATAGAACAGTGTAACAATGGTCAAAAATGGTCTTGTGTACATAACTATATGCTTTCCTTTCTTATATAGACAACTTATTAATTTTTGTTACATTGTTAACGTTAAGTTTCTGGGGACATCAACAAACGTAAGAGTTATGGTTGGGAAGCTCATAAATCTCATGGCAAAGTTGGGTTGTGATCTCTCTAAAAGAATGCTGCTGCTGCAATCCTGTAGCTTTTGCTTTTCTGAATCCTTACTTGGGAGCAAAGTTATCTTGAGGAGGGCTGAAAAGATAATTAGCAAGTGATGTCATTGCTTGGACGGGCTCTGCTGTTGGGGCAGCGAGAGCTGGTTTATAATGTCAACACTGTTAAAATGTTTATCGTTGGTTTTGTCATTTTCCTTATTTGTCAAGTAATCCTGAAGAGAATGAAAGGTTTTCTGGTGCAGCTTAGTGAGTAGAGAGATTTCCATAAAAAGGCACAGACATTGCTTTGAGGAGCAGAAAGGTTTCTGAGTTGGCAATGGCAAGTGAGGCCTGACCTTTTACAGAGAGAAAATATTGGCCTAAATCATTCCCTCTTGGGGATGGGAAAGTAATCTTGGTCTCTTGCAACTCACTACTATAATTTTCTTTCTTAATTGCACGTACTTTTGTGCAATTGAGTGTGAAAAAATAGATTGCATTAGCAAGTATTAATGTGTTTGAGGGTAGAATTTTAAGGAAGGCCTCCTTAGCCAGAGTTCACATCTAGCTGCCTTATGTGACATTGCTGCAAAGTTTAACCCACTAGTATGGTGTTGGTGCTGTTTATGTCAAATAACAGAGAATATAATTTTTGCATTATTTCTCTGCGGGTCTCAGCAGGTCTTCCAGTGCTTTGGTCCCTTCCATTGTTAATTGATGCTCTTTAATCATTCTCACTGTGCCTTTTACACCACATTTCTCCTAGTTCAGTTTTCCCCCTTCCTTGAAATCAGCCCTTACCCATTCTCCTCCTGCACTTCCAATATTTTGGAAGTCTCAGTCTTAGAAGCAAAACAAACAAACAAAAAACTCTGCTATGCTTAGTTTGAAATTTCATGTATGAAAAGGCCCGGTTCAGACATGACGATTTAGCCATGGTTTCTCAGCCCAGCCCCTCCCTCCCCTTGTGCGCCCAACTTCAGCAAAACCGGTTTTTGTTTCTTAAACTGTGGTTTCCTGTGGCTTCTAATCTTGAAACAATTCTTTAAGGGCTCCCTTGAAATCAGGATCTAATCCAGGTCAATACATTTATTTATGGAATGCTGTGAGGCTCAGATGAAACAGTGATTACAAAAGTACATTAAAGAATTCCTCAAGTATTGCTGCTTTTCTGGATAGAGATTCTAATGGTGTGATTGCTTATATGCACTGGAATAAATGTTTGCCAGTCGCTGTTATGTATTTGCTTGCATGGCTTTTCATCTGATCCATCCTATTTATTTATTTATTTATTTATTTATTGCACTTATATACCACTCCCATAGCCAGGGCTCTCTGGGCGGTTTACAGCAATGCATATTTACTCAGACGTAAGCCCTATTGCAGGGATGGGGAGCCTCAAGGCTGAGGGCCAACTGCAGCCCTCCAGGCCTGGGATTCCCCAGACGACCATGGCTGCTTCCCTGGCCTCATCTTCTTTTACCCAAATGCCCATTCCTGTGCTTCGTATTGCTTTTTCCTCTGTTCTAAAAGGTTGAAATGCCTTTCCTAACTAACTCGTCTTACTGGCCAGAACATGCAAATTTATGTCTTTTTAAAAAAATATTTAATATTGTGTTTGGCTCCGCCTAGCAATGGAATGCTTCCCCTGAGAGCTTCTCTAGAATTGAACTTGGCCATCGGTCTGAAAGACGTTTCCCACCCCTTCCCTAAGTAGGACTTACTTCCAGTAAGTGTGTATAGGATTTCAGGCCTACTCATGTTTTCCCCATATCAATTTTTGGGATGCCGTGAGGCTCAATGGAACAGTGATATCAGGTGGCGGAGTTAGTGAATAGGTCTCTACCTCTGGCAGTGACCCACATGCCAGGGCTCTGGTTCGCTGTTCTACTTGCATGTCTGCTGCTGCCAGAAGTAGTTAAGGGTCATTGGGGAACGACCTGCTGCTGCAGTAGCCAGATAAAGGGGGAATGCTGGGCTCGTTGCAAGTGTTGAGGGAAGAATTTAGATCCTATTGCACTCACAATTGCACTCCTATTGGCATTTGATAGGGTCTGAAATGGACTTGTAACTGACCTCAGAAATAGATGAACTATATTCGGATGTATGTATGTGGGTGTGTATCATTCACCCATCACTAGCTCAGTGTCTTAAGGATAGTTAACATCATCATCATCATCATTTTTTGAAGCACTGGACAACAAAATCTTCCCTAAATATAGTATTTATTTATTTATTTATTTATTTATTGACAATATTTATATTCCGCTCCCCATTGAAAATTTCGGAGTGGTGTACAAGATAAAATAAAATAAAAACAGAATAAAACACTTTAAAATAGATTTTAAAAGAAGCAAATATGTACCAGATTAGACTTTTAATTTATGTACATTGGCACCCCAGGAGAAAATGCTCTTTTATTAAATGTGGCAAAGTGGACTAATTGGGTGGAGCAAGGGAGTAGTACACTTTTCCCTGGGTTTTTATTGTATTTTCCCTTCTTCGTTGTTTTTACTTTCTCCTGCTTGATTGCTATAAACCGGCTGTATGTTTATAAACCAGCTGTATGGATGGAAACCTGGGTTGTTGCATGTGTTGTGTTGCTGTCTTATGTTTACGTTCATGAAAGGCAATATAATTGTTGGAACAAAGATTCAGTATCGTACTTAGAAAGAACATGCAACGGTTGAAAGCTTGTGAACCTAGCTAGTCCAAATGTGTAGGCAGAGAATTGTAGAATATATTGGCAGTTCTTTAGCAGATACCCTGCTGGAGGTTGTTGGGGGTGGGGGTTTGGTAGAAAAAAGAAAAGGAAAAAAGTGTGTGGTCCCACCCCCCTCATTTTTATCATTTCTGTAACATTTATATCATCTGTTTCAATGTAATAGAGTTACATGAAGCTTTTATGTATTGTCCGTACATAATTTTAACATGCCCGGGAATTTTAAACACATTTTCCCATCATCTTTGTGTTTTTTAATAGTTTTGGAATTAGAAACATAGAAAGCTGCCTTATACCGAGTCAATCCATCGGACCAATTAGCCCAGTATTCTTGATACTGACTGGCAAAAATGGGTTTCAGGCTGGAATTTTTCTGGCCCTACCAGGAGAAGCCAAGGATCAGACCTGGGACCTTTTGCATACAAAGTATGTGGTCTGTCACTAAGTTATGGCCCCTCCCTAAATACCTTTCTGTGTTCTGGAGAGACAAGATAGCTTCCTAGAGAACCATTTGACTCACAACACTAACAGCCAGAAATTCAAAACCAGTTCATCTGCACATTGTCTGATGTCTCTGCATCCAGGGTTTCATAATTGTGGTCACCAGGTTGTCATTGATGACCATGAATTGCTCGTGGTGAGTGTCTATACGTGAGAAAACCCTACCCTCCCATGTGTTCCCATGAACTGCAAGGAACTTGTCTCTCTTTCTGTGTGTGGTGGGGGAGAGAAGAGACAACCACTCTGGCTGGGTCTAAGTGTCTACAAAGCCTTGAAGAAAGTTGCTCTGTCCCATCCTTGATTCTTCTCTCTTAGGGGAGAGGTGACAGTGGGGGCATCACAAATAAATACCAGGGCATCTGTGTGCTATTACAAACTGGTATCTTAGCAGTTATCAAGCTTGTCAAGTGGAAGAGCTTCATCACACCCTTTGTCTACCATTGATATACCTTTGTAAATGATAACCTTTACAAGTGAATGCAGAGATAAGCAGCGGGAGGAAAATCCTTGTATAGTTAGTAATTGTTCCATATGTCTTATTTCATATAAAGAGACCTTAACTTCCATTACTTTCTTCTCTTTTTCAGACTGTCAGTATTTGAATAGACCACATCATGCGTGAGTACAAGCTAGTGGTCCTTGGCTCAGGCGGCGTGGGGAAGTCTGCTTTGGTGAGTTTCATCTTGCTACTGCTGATGACAATCCTCTTCCCTTTTTCCTTTTTTTAAGAATTGGTCTTCTCAAAAAGTCACTCTTGGAATCCTCAAGGCTGACTGTTAATTCCATAGTTAATAGTCAAGATATTTGCATTCCAAGTACTCAGCAAAGAAATTAGTGGTGCTTAGCTTGGAATTAATATAAGAGCAAAAAGCTGTTTAAGTGTTAAAGTGAATTCAACACATTGAAAGACTCACCTGCAGATTCTGAAACCAGAAAACCTACATTTTGTAATTGCATTATTTAGGCCAGAGGTATCCAACTTCAGTTTGCACTGGGGTTGCTTTATTCTCCAGAGTGGTCTGGGCGATGAAACTTGAGTGTGTTATGCTGCACAAGCTGGACTTGCCATAAGTGGAAAGATTGCCTCCGTAAAGTTTGTGCTGTCTAGCTGTAATCACTTCAGAATTATGCTACACATGTGCTCAGGTATAACATTACATGCAAATATAAAATGTTACAACATCCAAGGGAAGACACGTGTGGAATATCTCATCTTTCTGAAAAACTGAAATATTTCCTCTTGATTTCCTTACAGCTGCAAATTTGTAGAAATGTTTCAGCATGTCTGGATTAAAATTTTGGAGGGGCACCAGGAACAAATAAAATTGAGCTGGGGATCGCAATTGGTGCAGGATAAACCAGTTGGCCATCCCTAATTTAGGCCAATATCTATTTGTCTGCATTTTTTGTCAAAACTTGTACTACAGAGGGATGCTTTTCAACTCACCTTTGGAGAAGTTTTTGGGGACTGTATTCAAGTGATGAATGGGACTGAAAGCAAGAGGATCAGCAAACAGGATCAGAATAACAGCATAGTTAGCTTGTAATGCAAATAACCTCTGTTCTCCCTGCCCCCTTTAAAAAAAATGTTTTAATAATTCTTGAAAAATGTTAGGGCAATCTTTCTATCCCTTTCCTGCCTCTAGCCTCTCTATTTCTCCCCAAACTCTTTGGCTTACTGTTTCTTCCCCTCCAACCTGTAGCCTTGCTCATTCTCTACCTCTGTGCTTTGCTGTATCCCCTTTCCTCACAACCGCTCCCCATCTCTTTACCTTGCTGTTTCTCCCTTCTCCCACTCTCTTTGCTCTTTCTCGCCTTCTGCCCTTCTGCCTTGCTTGTTCCCCCTGCCTGCCAGCCTCTAGCCTCACTACTTCTCTCCCCTGCCCCCTCTTTAGCACACTTTTGACAGCCCCCATGGCAGCCATTATTTGAGTAGCCTCATTCTCCATGGGAGCCATTTTGGGGTGGTGCCCAGAACATTTAGTCAAATTTCCAAATATGTCTATGGGCCCAAAAAAACTGGGATCCCTGACCTAAAGCTTATGAGGGAAAGACTGTGCAAAAGCTGGAAAACCACCCAACATTTGGGAGGGGTCAAAGCAGGCACCACCTCCTGGAGAATTGTGGAAAGTAGCATATCCATCTGAGGAACTCTACAGGGCTGGATTTGACTCCTTTTGACCCCAGGTTCGACCCATTTTGGTGTGCTACTTGCTGCAATTTATCGCACATGGGAAACGCAGTTTCTGAGAGTAGAAGGATGGATCTTGGTTATGGGGAAGATAAACGGGATGGCCAAAGCAAGCATTGGGTTCTATGCTGACTGCTTCTTTGTCAACTGGCTGTCTTTCTCAGGCTTTTGATTACATGAACAAAATTACATGTAATTTTGATTACAGAGAGCTTCGGCTATTGGGCGGTATAAAAATATAATTAATTAATTAATTAATTAAATGATATACTGTGCAAGTAGATTGTGTTTAGGTGCTGACTTCAGGGATTCTGTAGGGGTTCTGGAATTCTCTTGGAAACCGTATTCTTTGCTTCAGGGTATAATTTCTACCCTGCAGCTGGCTAGACCTCTCTGCTTGTACTCTAGCTAACTGCAACTAAATTGTTGGAGCTGAATTGTTGAAAGTTTTAAAATACCGTATTTTAGATACTGGTAAACATCAGTGGCTATTTTAAATTAAAAGTCTTAAATTACAATTTCTTCATGTTTATTCTCCTCCTGTTTTCAGTGACAGATATGTAGCCTTGAATAAAATGAGACACATGTCATGAATTACAGGTGGTGTAGGCTGTTGTGGCATTCCGTGGCTGACGGCTTGCCATTCTCTGTGACGCTGAAATAGCTATGCAGGCTAAAAACTGTAATGGCAGGATGGGGAGACCAGTTTTAGTGGTTGCCCACATAATGCTTAAAAGTAATAAAACCAGAATGAGAGAAGAACTCACGCCCCAAAGACTACATGCTTCTTCTCCCAAAAGTGCTTGTGTTGTGGTGACAAAGCAAGTGAATTCAAAGTTAGTTTGACCACTTAATAGTGTTAGACTTGAAGTTTCTGGATGGCACTGGAACAGGATACCCCACCTCACTATTATGGGAATAATGGTGACCAGCATCAAAGTGATAAGATGATAGACAGAAAGATACTTAAGACTGTAAAATATTCTGCTCTACACTGTTAATGGCAGTATTGAGATTGTAAGCAATAGGAATAAAGACTTTTGATCATCTTCCTGTGGTTCTTTGCAATTCTGCCTACCTGTAGCATTCCTGGCAAACTGTGTTGGAAGGGCTCTTGTTTATGTGTCTGTGCAGCTCATTATTGCTCAGACATTTTATATAGACCCATAGACAAGAAACGAGGATGTTCAGTGTGTCCCCATTAAAAGAGCATGGGCAAGAAGTTGTTTCTAGATTATTAGGATGATATAAGAAAACAATAGTTGATAGCAACTTGTGTATGTCTATTTGTGGAAGATGTTAATTATGTATTGTCCCTTATATGTAGTTGCTGGAGCAAGGTTTGGACAGGAATTCTTGCCAGACTGAATTTAGCAATGGTTCTGAGATGAGTTATTTTTTTTTAACCTCTGGTACGATACTGATAAGTTTAGAACTTCTAAAGTGGCTTTATAAGTGATTACTCCTAGTCTACTGGTTTAGATGAATAGTCATGATACATCCTGATCCAGGATTTAATATTGCAATTTTGCAGTTACTGTACACATCACAGAATATTGTATTTCCAGGACATGCTCAAACAGAGCAACCTCATTCCAAGATGTCATTCAAAATTTCCACCAAATATACATATGCCATATCTCGGTTAAGTATTTTGACTGAAATAGTAGCATTGTATATGTGTTAGAGGAAAAGAATCCATAAATGACTATTTCAATTAGATTAGAATAATAGATTCCATTAGAATTCAAGATGGCCACTACACTGATGATGTAATGATTTGCATATTGGGACATTGGTGTGTGTGTGTATGTGTGTGTTTAAGTTTGAGGTTGTTTTTCTTGTTGGCAAAGACTATGCCCATGCATTCAGTGCTCACAGTTTTTATTCTAGCGGCAAAGAGCTCAGCACTCAAATTGAGTGGTTTCACAAAAGCACTTCCTTGAGCACAGTGGCTCAGCCTTACAGCTGCACTTGATTAGTTCCCTGCAGGTTTTCTTGCTTCTGGTTGTGTCATTCACCTTTGTTGCCAAGTGTCCGTTTTTGTCCAGCTGAACTTGGAGTTGGGACATTCGGTGGTGGCATCAGATCTTCATTAACCAAATCTTGGCTTAATTTGCCTATCAAAATCTTGCATCTTGTCATGACTGTCACTTTATGTTAATGTAAGAGATAATTCTCTCACTTTCCAGAGTGGTAGCCATATTAATCTGTGGCAGCAAAACCAAGAATGTTGTGGCACGTTCTAAAGACCAATAAATTTTATTATCTCATACGCTTTCATGGATCAGAGTCCACTTTGTCAGATGCATGAAGCATTATCCTCAGTTGGCAGGTATATACACATGAATATAGAGGAAGAAATGTAAACAATGAGGCCAGATGGGGAAAAAATGCCCCCCAAAAGAAGTATGTGACTGTTCTTAAATGTATGCAAAGAGCATTCATAATAGTAATTGATGATGAGACGCATATCCTAATATTGCTAAGGTAATTAATACCTGTTGTGGGATAGGAAGTCATTTTCATGATTTAAGCCTAGGTGATGGACTTGAACCTATTAATAAATTAGTTTTTTCACAATTCGTTTGTTAAAGAATGGCCACTTTAAGGTTCATAATGGTGTGTCCTGGGAGTTTGAAACATTCTCCCACTGTTTTCAGAATGTTGCCCTTTCTGATATCAGCTTCCTATCCATTTCTTCTTTGTGACAGGATGCTGTCATCTGCCAGCAATAGCCTTCTGCTTTCTACATAAGGCAGCTAGGTTAGTCTGTCCAGAAGAAGAAATAGATAGCAAATAAGGTGCTGGTCAAACATGCATGAGCAAGGAGTTCATAATTTGGGTGCCGCTAATAAAAAGTCTTATCTTCAATAGCCACTCAGCAGAAGGGCTGCTAAAGAAGACCTTAATTCAAAGTTACGTCATGTTCTTGGTTCACTCCATGCATCTGATGATGTAGATGCATGTAACTGAAGTACTTCAGTGCATATAACTGAAATAATCATATATATTTTCTTTTTACTCCTGCCTCCCCCTTCCTCTGCTTCTGTTGCTCAATTTTTAGATTGTAAGCTCTTTGGGGCAGGGACCAGGCCTCTTATACTCTATAGAGTGTTATTCACATTAAATAATAACAGCTGCTTGCCTCCCATAAGCTACAATAAGCCAATCTTTAAGGTACATGTCTTTTAACTCGTGTACTTTGTTTTACACTGATATCCAAGAGCCTGATGTAATAGATAAATTGCATATTCTATTCCAAAAAGCTTGTGAAATACAGAATGTTCTGAGCCGTTAAAATAGCATGTAGTCTTATTTGACGGTATGAGGGAGGGGTGTCTCGCCAAATAGCAGCTCTATGTGTTTAAAGCTATAGCTTTTTAACCATTTACACATAGCTTCTTTGGTAAGTGAGATTTTCACATATTAACTAAGAATAAAAACTCTGCACTCTTGGCATTGAATAAGACTTTACACATAAATCAACGTTTATCTGATCTCCATACTATATTTTGGTCTAATGGTTTGTCATTGCACTTTGTTTCTTTGCAATTGGGGGTTGGTGGGGTTACGTTTTTTTATATTTACATTTTTTGTATTTACATCAGACCACAATACCTGATGGGACGCCTCTCCCGACATGAACCTACCCGCTCACTGCGCTCTACATCTAAGGTCCTCCTCAAGGTCCTCCTCTGAGTGAAGCTCGGAGGATGGCAACCAAGGAGAGGGCCTTTTCAGTGGTGGGCCCCCAATTATGGAATGATCTCCCCGACGAGACTCACCTGGTGCCAACATTGTTATCTTTTCGGTGCCAGGTTAAGACCTTTTTCTTCTCCCAGGCATTTAACAGCATTTAACAACATATGCTGAGTTTGTTTGTTTTTAATGGACCCCAGAATAGCTGTTTTTATAAAGCTACTGTGTTTTATGCTTTTTATGATTTTCAACTTTGTATATTTGTTTTAATGTTTACTGTTTTTAACTTTTGTAAACCGCCCAGAGAGCTTCGGCTATGGGACGGTATATAAATGCAATAAATAAAATAATATAAAAAGGCTAGATGAGCTGATAATAACTTTCCATTGTGGTGGTATGTCGGCACAGATACCTTGATCTTTTTCTAGAATACAGTGTACGTTGTGCTACTGTTGTCGAATGAGTTTTCAGTGGGCATCTCCCTCCATTGCAGGGAAAGTACTCTTGAACATGAAAGCTAGAAAATTGTTTTCTCCTTTGTTAGGAAATCGTTGAAGCATTCACCACTCCCCCAAATACAATGATGCCTTTTGCAGATAACCGGCCTTTCAAAATGAAAAACCATGTATTAGGAGCGGTAGTGCTTGTGTTTCTTGTCAACTTGAGAAAAATCCCAGCTTTGACCCTGAACAAAATAGGGTTGTTGTTTAAAGGATGCTTGTGATTTCTAAGAACAAGTTACTAAAAAAGCTGTTTATGTGAGTCACTGCAGAAAAGTTTGTTGCTGTATTTAAAAGGGAAATGTGCAATACCTGTCACTTGTTGTTGCAACAAAGAGCAAAGTGTTCCTTTTGAGAGCTAGTGAGGCTTACTTAATAATAAGATGGCCCTGGAAATCCTTTCTTGAAATCCTGTTCTTTGCTTGCAGGCCTTGAGAAAATCTGTAAAGTAGAAAAATAGAGATGGTTCTAGTAAAACAATTTTTTGCAAAAGCAAGATGCAATCTACATCCGTTGGGGTTCAGTGCTAAATCCCCTCATATGTATTAATGGATTTAGATTTCCCCCTGGAAGTGTTGTAATATAATTTAAGAAGCTGTGAATCAGAAGCACTGAAATTGTAATCTAGGAGGGTTTTTTTAGTACAGGACTAAGGGGTCATCTACACCAAGCAGGATATTCCACTATGAAAACGGCATGAAAGTGGTATATAAAAGGCAGGAGCCACACTACTGCTTTATAGCGGTATTGAAGTGCACTGCAGGATCTACACTACTGCTATATATTGGTACTGAAGTGCACTGACAACTGTTGGGGACCATGTCACATCTACTCCAAGCAGGATATAACACTATGAAAGTGGTATGAAAGTGGTATATGGTCTGTGTCAATGGGCCCCAACAGTTGTCAGTTCACTTCAGTAGTGTGGCTCCTGCCTTTTTATATTTTTATATTCTGCCTTCATACCACTTTCATAGTGGAATATCCTGCTTGGTGTAGATGAGCCCTAAGTTCATATAGCCTGGTCCACACATAACTATCAGGTCCTAGTTTCATATCATGGTTTGTAAGCAGTTTGTCAAGAGTTGCTGAGATCTGTGTCTAGCTCCACTATGTGATGAGCCACTGAATTTCAGGTGGGAGTTTCTCAGCCCCGGACTGATTCCACCCACTCAGACTGGCTGTTGGGTCCTCTTGGATAGTATAAGAGGACTTCGTGTTCCAGTTGCTTGCAGAACAAGGTCTTCCTGACCTCTGGGCCATTCCTGTATCCTAGGCTATTCTTTGGTCCTGACTTGTGACTCACTCCTGCTTCCTGGTTTGTCTCTTTATTCTTACACATTGGGCCTGATTAGCTCTGATCCCCTGGCACAATTTGTTCCCAGTTTCTGGATCATCTCAGACTACTGTCTACAGTGCAGCCCTAATACAGTTTAAACAACAGTGTCCTGTATAGTTTAACAGATTACAATATCAGTACCGAAACCAGGAACACAAGGGGAGGAGAGTGCACACGGGCTCAAAGACTTGCTTTCAGCTTAATAAACAATGGCTTATTGGACCAACTTCATTATGTCAGTTCAGACATAATGAAGTTGGTCCAACAAGCCATTGTTAAGTTATAGTCAGGGGTTCACAAATGTGCTCTTGGATAATGAGCCAGTCTTTTAACCTGGTGCAACAAGCACTGTGTGACATCAAAACATATTCTTTGTTAACATGACTGCTCCCTGTGTCTTCGTTCACATGTGTGCAAACTCGCATCCATACGTCTGTACACAAAGAACATGAAAATATTAGGGTGCTTTGCAGACCCACGGCATGCACATGGTATATGCACTACACTGGATACAATGAGGAAATTAGCTCAAGAGCACTGACAGATAATCCGTTATTTTACCACATGTTTATAGAAAGAAAATGATTAGTTAGTACATCAGCCAATAGCCTTGAACTGGTAGACTATTCCTAATCACAGTGACAGAGAGAAAAGATTAAAGTCGAGAGTTATGGCTTACCAAATAAGGAATGGGGAGGGTGCTTGGGAAATGGCAAGGGAATCCTTTGTTGGCCTAAGTATAATGGACACAACTCAAATGTTAATGGTGCAGGTTTGCTCATGCAAGGGATATAACAGTGATATCAGGAGAAAAGTAAAGTGTGGAAAGGAGGGAAAGGAACAATCAAATGTATTAGACAAGGTGCTTGGGTAATGTCAACAAAATACACAAGTACAAAAGATATCATGGCTGAGCTTCACAGTAGCAGTGTATCTAAGCTAAATGAGGGTACCCCCCCCCAGTTGCTATTATGCTGCCTCTCTGAGACTTTACATTACTTTATTTATTTCATTTTTATACCGCCCAATAGCCGAAGCTCTCTGGGCGGTTCACAAAAATTAAAATCATGAAGAGCATAAAAACAACCAACAATATAAAAACACAAATACAAAATACAATATAAAAAGCACAACCAGAATAAAACCACACAGCAAAAATTGATATAGGTTAAAATATGGAATTAGCAAAGTTTAAATTTAAGTTAATTGGTGTTAAAATACTGAGAAAATAAAAAGGTCTTCAGCTGGCAACGGAAGGAATACAGTGTAGGCACCAGCCAAACCTCTCTGGGGAGCTCCTTCCACAGCCGGGGTGCCACAGCAGAGAAAGCCCTCCTCCTAGTAGCCACCTGCCTCACTTCCTTTGGCAGGGGCTCACGGAGAAGGACCCCTGTGGATGATCTTAAGGTCCAGGAGGGCACATATGGGAGGAGGCGTTCCTTCAAATAAGCTGGCCCCAAACCGTTTAGGGCGTTGAATGTTAGTACCAGCACTTTCCAGGGGTGTTTTATTTTTATATGCTTAGCATGTTGGGGCTAAGTCCATTCCCTGAATTGGAGAAGTTTAGGATAAGGAATAAACAAGTTTTTGACTAGCTTCAGGGACAGCCAGAATTTATGCTCCCCTTTTATATAGTGGACTATGACACATTGTTTCTCAACAACATTCCCCTTTTCCTCAGGATGCATCTTTCCATTCTCTTTCAGTAGGCACAGGGAGTGAGATCTATATTGTTTGCTCTCGTTTACTTCAAGTGCATTAGTTATAATAATAGTTATTTATGTGTTTAAATTTAAAAAATTGCACATATTTGTTTGCATGCACAGCTTTTAAAAATGGTCAGTGTGTTAAAGCAGCTTTATCGCATCTGCTATGTGTTTATGTGGTTGTTTTGTTTTTGCATTGCACATACGCAGTCATAGTGGACTGTGGCAGTCACCCCTAAGCAAGTCAAGTGACAACCCCAAGATAACAGTGCGTGTGGTTAGCCTGGATTAAAATTTAACACTATCCTACAAACTATGGACTATAACGCAGAATGCATCAGACTATTATCCCTATACAGGTATTTGCCTGCTTGTGTGTAAGGAAAAGTGGGGAGGAGGATGTGCATGTAAACCCCTCTCCCCATGTCCCCAGCTGCCGCTTAGACTTGTGAAGGTCTGGAAAGGTTTCTCTGAATATGTGCAGCTGTCCTGTGATCACAAACACTGCCTTATCAGAGGACTGTATGGAGCAGAGCTGACATGCACATCCATGTCCCCCTCCCTACTTTTCCCCTATACACGAACAGGCAAATGTCTATGAAGGGCTTTGTCTATAAAAGGTTAGGTTGATGAAACTTCCTTACCAAACTGTTTTTTCCCCACATATTATTGGACATAACACATTTTAAGTCTGAGATCAGAATGTTTTTATAGAAATTGTGTTTATAAAGCTGAGTTACAGATTAAATATTAGTCATATATATGTACAAAACCTGTATTTTTTACTCAACCTGACCTTTGTGTATAACTGTTTGGGCTAGATTGAGGGAACCAAACTGAAGATTTGTGCTCTACAAAAGATTTACCCAATTAGCCTTCAGTTAATAACTTCAGTTGCAGACAATCGGCTGACCCAGGCTGTGTGTTCTTTTCCCCTCTTTACTTTTCTTTCTAGACTGTACAGTTTGTTCAGGGAATTTTTGTTGAAAAATATGACCCTACCATAGAAGATTCCTACAGAAAGGTATAGTATGAAATGTTATTTTCTCTAGCGTCTTTGAGACAGGATTTTCCATTTTCACTTGGGGTAGAATTCTTCACATCACATAACAAGTGCCATCTCCACAATAAGGAACAAATTCCTGATGGTGCGTCACTCCCCCCCCCCCCACCCCAGGATGGCTATGAGATCATCTGTCTTGGATTTGTTTTTGTTTTTTTCTGAGAAATTGCAGGGGCCTGATCTGGCTTGAGACCATTCACACAGAGAGAAGAATCCTGACCCTTCCCTATGCCGTTTCCCCACCAAAAAACAGATCAAAAGAGCTATTTCCCCCCAAATATGCCGTTGCAGCAAATTACAGAGACTGCAGGAAATAGGGGGAAAGACCACCTGATAGAGAAATTTTTGGCAGGAAAATGGTATGGGAGGAAAGGTTCAGGACTTTGTCCCTCCTCCCACATACCATAGTCTCTGTCTGGGTTGGACTCTACCATAATTGCGATTTCTAAAACAACCAAGACCAAGACAGATGATCATGGGTTAAATACATTGCCTATTCCAGGCCCCACACATCATGCAAAGAATTGTTATATGTGATGTCTAATGCCATGCCCTACAATACATTTATAATAATAAACTAGATATGTAAATCAGCATTTGCTTATAGATACGTAAATTGGCATAAGTGGATTCCCTATTCATTGGAGAAATGCCACAAGCTTTGTTTAATTCCGTTTAATTCCATTAAATACTTAACAAAAGAAACCTAATGCCTAGCAATCAGTGGAAAACCCCAATCACGATTTCATAGATTATTCAAAGTTTTGAATAATCCCATGAAATTATTATTATTATTGTTATTATTATTATTATTATTAAATTATTATCCTGCAATATCAGCGTAGATATTTTTTAACTTAATGATAATATTTGCGGGCAATTGTAACCACACATTTACAAATGTTTCCTCAATCATAGTTCATGTCAGTGTTATTCTATAAAAACGTATATGTGTGATTAACATTCAGGTAAGAACTGTCGTTCAGTGGTAGAGCACAGGCTTTGCATGCCGGAGGTTCCAGATGCCAACTCCTGGCATCTCTAGCTAGGGCTGGGAAAGAATCTTGTCTGGAACCCTGGATAACTGCTGTTAGTCAGTGGGGACAGTACCAATGGTCTGACTTAGTAGCTTCATAGATTCCTGATCACAGTTAATAGACTTTGGCAGGTAGTCATCATTTGAGTGGAAGAACTACTATTTTATCCCTTGCCTGCTATACTGTTTGTTGTACTTGTGAACTCTCACAAAATGGTGCTTGTCTTCTCTCTGTCTTTCAGCAAGTGGAAGTAGACTGTCAACAGTGTATGCTTGAAATCCTCGATACAGCAGGAACAGTAAGTGAGATCTACCATGAAATCTGAAACCCTTATTTGAAGAGGGCCCTAAGATCACAAGAGATGATTTTAGATTTTAAGATTCTTGGAGCCGAAAATCTTCTTCTTCTTTGTCGTTCTTTGTCGCTATTGTATGAAATGCTGTTTACCTTTTTAACGATGTCTCATGACCAGTACATAAATAAATAATATTTCTTGTCCTTTATAAAAAAATAACCCTGTTCAGATTAGCTCAAGCTGTACAACTGCATTTGCCGTTTTGATTTTATTAGGAATAAACTGAAATTCCGTGCTGGTTTTTTGGGTCCAAATACAGAATTTCACTAAGATGTTTTTTAATTAGAATGTTATTGCCAGAATTCTAAAATAGTTAACAGCTTGATTTTAACATTCTCGCTTTGAAGCTGATTGGGAAAGCGGGTGAGGGTGAGGGTGTACGCGCTATGAAATAACTTTTAAAAATGTACTACACAGTTGCCACCTAAATGAGACCGCACTTCTACTTGGCTGTTTTGGTGGCTATTGCCTGAAGCAGGGATGGGGAATCTGTGGCCCCCCTTCAGATGCTGTTGGATTTCATCATCCATCACCTGCAGCCAGCATGGCTAATGGTCAGGGACAACGGCTGTGCAGTCCAACAGTATCTGAATGGCCCTAAGTTTCCCCCTCCCACCCTGTCTTAAAGCCTAAAGTGGTTCTTAATATTCTCAAATGATTTCCCCAAATCTTTCTGCGTCTAAAGCCTGCTTCACATCTTACAGTAGATGTGGGCTTCTGTTATGGATTTCGTATGACATGGCTGCACAGGGTTTTTTTCAGCATGTGTGTTTTTTCTTAATGAGTGTTTCACTGACTACTGTGTGTATGTGAGAGAGGGGGCTGGAATGATATATGTATCTGCCTTTCTCGGTAGAAGCTGGTGCAAACTTCTGTTGTAAGGTGTGTTGCAACCCTTTAAGTATGGGGAAAACTTCACTGTTTGGGTATTTATTTTGCTTTTGGTTCTGAGAACTGGCTTCTTTAAAATTAAATTCACATGCTTCTCTGGATTTCTGCAAGATCAAAGAGTGGAAAATTCAAGTTAGCCATAGCATTTTTCTGTTTTTGCTTAAATCTGAGTCTCTTATTGTGTATACTAAACAGCTAGTTATACTTAACAGCTAATTTTTTAAAATACTTTTTGATTACAGGAACAATTTACAGCAATGAGGGATCTCTATATGAAGAATGGTCAGGGTTTTGCACTAGTATATTCTATTACAGCACAGTCTACATTCAATGACTTACAGGACCTGAGGGAACAGATCTTACGGGTCAAAGACACTGAAGACGTAAGTAGATGAGTTTTCCCCCCCTTTATGAGCCATTGGAATCTTTGTCTAACTAAACAAGTCAGCATCTGTTTTTGCACAATGCCTATATGACTGAAGAACACTGTTCTAGAATGCTTTTGTATGATAGAATAAAATTCCCTATTTAGATATTTGAGAAACCTTTCTTTATTCACATGGATATTACTGCCCAGCATCTTGGCCAATGCCCAGCATCCTAAACGGGTTCAACTCTAGAAAAGTTTGAGTCCCATAAGAAGTGGTAATTTTTCCATTTGCTTATACACTGACACTCAAGCTCGATCCCCCAAACAATAATTCGTGATTCAATACGGAAACAAGTTGCCAGATTTTTAGAAGGCTCAGTAACTCCCATTGATCTGGTTCAGACAACACAACAGCCCATCATGGCTACATTAACCCATGGGGTTCTGTGCATGTCACATGCCTGTGAGTGCCATTTTTGCATGGTGGGTGCCTGGCTTGCTGTGGCTTGTTGTATCGTGTGAACTGAGGGGGCAAGGATTGTTTGAGGGTTAGATAACCTTCAAATAACCCTAAAGCAAGCCGTGGGTTATTTTAGGGTTCTCTGACCCTCAAACAATCCCTGCTGCCTGACACAACAGCCACAGCAAGCTGAGCTCCTGCAAGCACCATGTAAAAATGGCTCTTGAGCTCAAGTGGCATAACATGACAACCCCTGGGGGTAAATTAAGCCATCATGAACTGTCATGTCGTCCAAAGCAGGTCAGGATAACTTTCTCCTAAAGATGGATTTTGTGGCTCTGCAGTAGAGATGTAGTTTCTACTTACCGTTACTATTTGAATGGTAATCTAGCTAATCAGGTATTTCATTAAGAACAAAATAGGTGTATTCAAAATCTCATGGCATAAGCAATTCTCATAAGTTATGGAAGCGTAGTCCTCTTGGTTATACTATCCACAACCTGTGGAGAATAACACTTGTAAAATATAGCTTACTGATACGTTGTTAAATTCTGTTCCATGAAGAGGAGGTGTGTTGTGTCTGCCTGATTTATGTATCCCCAAATGAATTTTCCTCCCATACATGCAACATAGCATCTCGTCAAGACGACTACCTGCCTTGGCCCTCTTGCTTTGTATCCAACTTAGGAAGCAACCCTATGCTCCTTGGCTGGGTGGCTAAGGTGCCACTGGATGGGGCAGCAGTGCCGTTCCTCCCGTGGAGAAAAAGTCCTGCTACCTGGATGGCACTTCTGCTGCTAAGAGGTCCAGGGGTATATTGCAGAGGCCCTAGATCTACAGGATCCTAAGCCTTCTTAGTTACTCTGACCCCATCCCCAAACAGGCCCTGAAATTACACCAGCCTTGGAGCTACCATAGTTCTTCCCTGCCTTGGCAGTTCATGGGAGAAATGAAAAAAAAAACTAAGGAACTGAAAAAGCCAGAGGGGGCACCTCCCACCCTACCCACAGTGAGCTTTCAGATGAGTGGATGTTCTCTTCCATGAAATCTCTTCCCCCACACTATATAGGATTGCTCTGTTAAAGCATTTGCCCAGATCCATATAGGCAACATGGAGCACATCAGGGAATTGAATCCAGGCTGTGCTGTTCCCCTGTATGTGCTCTTATCTTTTCATCATCCTTTTTCTTTGAGCTTCTATGTGCAGAAACATTGATATGCATTTTCGTTTAAATCAGTATTAATAGCTATCACCTAGGATCTTGACCTTGGCAAGCAGTTATCAAAGTGCCATATATTGACTCTGCCAGGCTTCAAAATGATTTTAATAAAGCCGCTTATTTCCATGTTATGTGCTAAAACTGGACTTTGTGCTGTACAGATTCCAGAAGAGGATACATTTTCTCTACAACAGCATTTCCCACCAGTTTTGAGGCTATTATTAAACATAGATACGTTGTAGTGCATGTCTCAAAGTACCCCCTACCCACCACCCACTCCATGTTTCATAACCAATGTGGAACTCCTACCATGATAATAATTGCTTTATTCCAGAGTTGGTGGTTCTGACAAAACCAGCCTGAATCCAGGGAAATGTTAGTGTGTCTCGATTGTTTCAAAATTCAGAGAAAAGATAGTTCAACACGTGTGGTCAACTTTTGAACCCTCTATAGTTGTGTGAGGCTTTAACTGAAAAGGAACGCTAAAATGTGTTTTGCACTTGCTTATCAGAAGTATCAGTTCCTGTTACTGAATTTGGTTTCTTTTCACACGGGCTTCAGCATACTGCATCAGTTTGGCTCCTTTCAATCTACTTTTGAAGCCTCTTGCATATTCTTTGTTGTTCAACTTCCTGCTTAAAACAGTTCCTTTTTTCTTTTTAATGCAGTCCTCCTTTTATGACTCCTGGGTTTTTCCTGCATTAAACATCTATGGTGCTACTCATCTTGTTGCCAATTCTAAATACGAGAGCAGGGGAAATAATGTGTTACATTCATTGTGTATAGCCTCTTAGGCCTTAGCTAGTCCTAAGGTTTATCCCGGGATCATCCCGGGGTCATTCCTGTTCATGTAAATGACACACAGGATATCCCAGGAGCAGGCAGGGATGACCCTGGGATAAACCTTAGGCCTTAGATTTACAAAAAATCTCCTAATGCTGTTTGTTTATATATTTGATTTGTACCAAGAAAAATAGCACTAAGTTGTGTGTGAAAGTTTGCCAGTTGGCAGAGTTGAATCCTAACTCTGACAATTGGCTTGCTATACATATATTATCTGACCTTCTCATCAGGGGATTCCACCACTGATAAATGGAAGAAGCTGTGCCTGGATAAGTTTTGGTGTCATATTTCATCATACAGCTGTTAAGCGGGTCCTGTACTATAATCACTACTGATCACTATGTAATCCAAGCTGATAGGCTTTGTATTGCATTATCAGTTCCTTGGCATCATTCGTGCTGTAGGTTGTGCTTTCAATGGATGTTAACTGCATCTGTTAAGAGCAGCCCAGCTCGATCAGACCAAATGTCCAGCATTCTAACAGTGTCTAAGGGTGGAACTGCACATTATATGTACTTCTGTGATTCCCTCCCTTCGCCCACACGCAGATACATTTTTAATGCAATCTAGCTGCTGGATATGCAGAAGACCACCATAGTGGGAGAGGGCCTTCTTAACCCCTTTACCTCATGCTTTTCTTCTGCAAGTTTCTTGTCTTTTTCCTGGTAGCATTAAAAGTCGCTGATGGGGGCACTTTTTGGAGGATTAAGAAGCCTCCT
Organism: Elgaria multicarinata webbii; assembly: GCF_023053635.1. Lineage (NCBI taxonomy): Eukaryota > Metazoa > Chordata > Lepidosauria > Squamata > Anguidae > Elgaria > Elgaria multicarinata. The sequence goes on from NC_086171.1 coordinate 172,540,193, forward strand.
CCTCTAAAGGGCTGGTGTTCTGCTGCAAGTTGCCATCTCAGTGGCTACATTTTAATATTATCATGTGTTCTTGTTTTCATATTAGTCGCTGTTGTTAACCTCCTTGAGGCATCGGTAATAAGCTGGGATATAAATTGAGGGGACATAATGTGAGGGGCTAGATGATGGATGTTTGGTCTGATCCAGCAGGGTCTGTTCTTCACAGATGCTGAAAACATCCACTCACAAAGTCCCTCTAGGGGTTAGTATGTTAGGGAATTCTATTTTAACATCAGATCTAGTTTATCTAGTGAGAGAGACATGACTATGACTGTTTCGTTTTTTGCTTTCACAGCTAATAACTATTATACATCTGTCCTCTGTAAACGTGTCTAATTCTTCTTACAGCTATTTCAGCTAGTAGATATCACCATATCTTGTGGCAATGAATTATGTCTTAATTATGCATTCCATAGTGAATGCTCTTATTAGATTATAAGCCTTTAGATCTTGCTTTTATCTCCAGCACATCGCTTAATTGCCAGAAGCATTTATAATAGTTTTTGTTGTTTGAAAAAAAAAATTTATTTGTCCTTAAACTATTTATTGGATGACCCCAAATTCTAACATATTGAGAACATGCAAGAAAATAATGTGTTTCTTACCAAGACCATTCATAACTTAATCAAAGTTACGTTACTATTAAACTATTTATAGAAATAGGTCTAAACCCAAACTACTGGAGTGCTGTGGAAATAAGGATTAATGCATACATTTTTTTAAAAAAAAAATAGGCCAGCTTTAATGGTGGAGCCATCCAAAGGAGGTATATAAGACAAAAGAAACAGTAGAAAACATCATTTTCAATAAAAACCAGTGACTTACAAATAAAACCAGCAGCCCCAAAATTAAGAAAAAGCCAACGAGAACAAGTGGGTACTAATGTAACATGTCTTTTCAGAAGTAAGCCACATTGAGTTCAGTGGGGCTTTCTCCCAGGTCAGTTTTTATAGCATTGCAACTTAAGTTTAGGAAACAGCACCTATTGCCCAACTGATGCTCCCTGAGCCCACTGAACTGTCCTCTGGGTCCCATCACTTACCAATTATGTATTAATTAAATTTCCAAATCTGAACATATTCGTATGTGCAACTTAGTTTAGAGATTATAGTGGGACCTCCAGATTCCTTGGAGTTGCATTACTATGTGAATACTTTAAAAATAGACTGTGACAAATTCATAGAGGCCAGGTCTACCAAGAACAATTGCCAGTGATAATAAATGAAGCTTTCGTGTCCAAAGGAATTATACCTCTTATTAGAGATGGCTACCTTGATAGTCTTGTGAATTTCCCAGAAGCTAGATACTCTAAATAAATAGTCGATGATCTTCAATGGTCCTTCCAACTCTGATTCAATTATTCTTCAAATGGAATATGTCTCCGTTCTTCCCTGCCATTTTTTCCCCTTCAAACTTGGGTCATCGTATCAGTGGTATTGGCTTTCCTACAATGTTCAAAATATGTAGGTGCAATGTTCTGTATTCACTTGCATTCATAGGATCTCTTTTACAGGTTTTGCATCTGTGTTGAGAATTCAGGCTAAACTGCCCCAAATGGGGAAGCACAGGCAAATTCATTGACAAAAACACGTATCATTGAATCCTTGCATTTCACGACTCAGCAGTGCCATTTCCAGAAAGGGGAGGAAAGCATTTATCGCCTAAGCAGGTCAAGTCACTAGGGCCAACATATACAGGAGATTTCTTAGGAAGTGATGCACATCCTGTTGTCTAAATTAAGCTTAAATTGAAAGGTAACTACTGTCTGGCTTAGCATTTGAAATGTCAGCTCTGTGTTTTTTCTAGAAACTGGCATTAGGATAAGTGCTTAGGGAAATAAATCATGTATCAATGAACTTTCCAAACCCATGATATCTTCATTTGTTTGATAGTTGCCATGAAACTGTTTAATGATCAGTGCTATGTAGCCATGGTAATCACAAAGTGCAAAATTGTTTGTTTGCTTACTTGCCTGCAAGTACCTAATGCACAATCAAGTCTCTGATCCACAAATGTACTTTCAAACTTTACTTACCGGGGTACATAGGGATTTTGTACAACAAAGATTAGCCTTATAGTTTCCAACTGTCAATTCCCTATACCCCCACCCCCCCAACCCTAAGGTGCAGGACAGTTTATGTTGTAAACTTTGTGGAAAGATTCTATCATATTTTCAAGACAATGAAAATACATTTTTGAAGTTTTTGAACTTACAAATTAGAATTTCTTGAATTTTAGCTTCTGAAACAAGTTGAGCAGTAGAAAACAATGCAGTGAAATCAGCCTGTTAAACAAAAAACATGGAAGCTATGAAACTAATAATGGAGATTTGTTTCAAGTGTATGCTTAGAGATGGCTAAACTTGTCCAGCAATTATTTTTGCAGTCCATTCCAGAATAAGCACATTGTTTTGAGTCCCATTTATTCATTACCCTCTTATTCTTTTTGCACAGGTTCCCATGATTCTGGTTGGCAATAAATGTGATCTGGAAGATGAACGCGTAGTTGGCAAAGAACAGGGACAGAACTTAGCAAGACAGTGGTGTAACTGTGCCTTTCTAGAGTCATCTGCGAAGTCTAAAATCAATGTTAACGAGGTAACTATTGGTTGATCTTTCACAAGGAAGAATACAAATGGCCTTAAGTGTTTTTGTGTGTGTATGTACACCTTCCCCTCACATAGATATTTGTATAGTCCTATTGTATTGTTTATTCAGACCTGTCAGAAACCCACATGCTGGTGGATCCATTCTGAAGGATGCTTTTCACATAGCCATCATTGCTGTTTTAGATATAGAATTGCATTCATCAAAAGTGAGACTTGCCCCCGTACATATGGCCAAAGTAAAGCACAGGAGCTCACATTGCAGGATGTCTGTATTCACTCAATTTTGGATTCATTCTGCTATCATGTTATCTAAGAGAAAATTAATGCCTTAGATGAGAGGCCCATACCAATTTTACTGCTGCTTTTACTTTGGATCTAAAAGTGGTGCTTGAATGCTTTTGTCATGTTTGCTTGGTGAGCACCTGTGTAAACAGGTGTGCCATACACCGCATTTTAATCTTTCAAGGCCCATAGTTCAAGCTCAAGCTGTGTCTCTTAGAAGTAGAATTGTCCAGTTCTGAGGATTGTTTCATGCACCTAAATAGAAGGAGGAAATTGGTAGGCATTGTTGCATAGATGGAGGTTTGGGATGAGGGTTGTTTGTAAGGATGAGCCAAAAGAACATGAAAATGCTTTGCAGCAATGAAAAATGCCTCCCCCCACCCATTTCAGTTATTTGTTTGTATGTGAGAATGCTTTGAAAATGGATGATACATTCAGAGCAAGGTCTTATTAGCTGGGAACATTCACATGACCAGTGCAGAATACATTGACCTAACCATCTGCCCACAGTGGCCTCATCACATAGTCAAATTTTCTCTGTAGTATCATGATAATATCACATTTGCCATGTGTTCTCTGACTGTCTGGTATCACTTGAGGAACCCCGCCCCCAAAAAGAAACCCCTAGCCGAAACAGTGGAAGAGTAGGGAAACAGCAGTGAACAGGTATAAAAAGTTTCCAAAAGGGTAGCCATGTTGCAGTAAAAAGAACAAAGAATCCATTGTCTTGTTAAACACTAACAAATTTATTATGAAATAAGCTTTCATGGACTCTGTCAACAAAAGCTTATACCATGATAATTTTGTTACTCTCTAAGGTGCCACAACATTCTTTTGTTTTATACATAAAATATTCTCAGCTGACATGGGTTGAAAAGTCACTGAAATAGAAGAATGAGTAGGTGCTTCATTTGTCAGTAAATAACTATCGGGGTAATTGCTTACCCAAAATATAGCAGAGTGCGAAATAGCAGCAGCGTAGAGTCTGGAAATGGTTTCAGCTTGAATTTAGGAACAAAAAGAAGCACTCACGGTCTTTGGTCAGTAAGAAGCTTTACTGACACTAAATAAATTACTTACAGAATAAATGGTCATATATACAGTCCTTTCACAGTACAGCAACAACGTAGCAGTATAACATCAGCAGTAAGTTCCAGCAGTAAGTTCCAGCAGTAAGAACCAGCAGTAAGAAGCCATACAACATGGACTTCTTAAATACACTTTTCTCCTTGGCTCAATTAACCAATAGTCTCTTCATCTTGTACATCTCGTACCGCACGTAGGCCAGGGAAGAATCTGCTTCATACTGGACTTCTCCTGGCAGAGACAATTTGGCCAAGGACATCTTTTTAACTCTTTAGAGTCCTTTTCCTTCTGTGGTTAAAAACCTAACCACAACACCCTTTCATTTTTAACTACAGAAAAAATACAATTTACATTTCATTACATTTCACCTGTAAGAAAACAACTTTACATGTTTACAACAATCCCAACATTGTGTACATTTCTCTGTGTGTTACATTTCCCAGAGACTTATTTATATGTAAGCTTTTCTTTTCTTCTTCTTCCAAGCACTGTTGAAAAACTTTGTGCTTTGGGGCGTTGAACTACTTTGCAATCTTCCAACTTGCAAACTTTCAGCAATTTTAAAACTTTCTGCTTCTGGCTTATTAGGTAACTTCCATTGGAAATTTTTTCTACCTCTACACCAAGGTAACACCTAACTTTCCCCAGAGACTTCAGTTTCAACCCTTCCTGCAGCTTTGGGCTGAGTTTTCTTGAATGTGGTCTTGGGAACTCCCTGCCACCAGTAGACGAACCACTAGCTCCACAATCATGTACTCTTTTGCTTGCCCCTTTGCATACAGACACGTGTGTTTGAAAACACCTCCTTTCAGTTTTCGCTGCCTGAAAACACTTTTCTTGCTCTTGTTCAGACAATTTCAACACACCACTGTAACTCTCAGGTTCAGACTTCACATAACAAACACTGAATTCATCTGAATACTTTAAAGGTGGAATTCCTTTGTTTTTTCTTTGTGAACGACGAGGTACACTGGCAATTTCTTCCTCCCTTTCATTTCCCTCCTCCCTTCCACTTTTGGGAGTGGAAACACTCTTCTCAGAGATGTGAGGGCTCTGAGAAGTTAACCCCTGAGTTACTGTTTTTTCCTGGTTGTTCACAGTTTCTAACAGAACTTGGGAACCTTGAATCCTGTCCCAACCTGCCTCCTGAAAAGTAGCAGATCTAGAAACAACCACCTTCCCATGACTTAGGGAAAATCGCCAAGATTTGGATTGCATGCCAGAATAACCCACAAAACGTAATTTCACAGACTTGGTTTCACCTTTAGATCTTTTGGACTTTGGGATATGCACGTATGCCCAAGACCCCCATGTTCTCAAGTGAGACAAATCTGGTTTTGAACCAAAAAGTAAACAGTAAGGCGAACTGCCTGTAACCCTGCTCCAGGTTCTATTACACAAATAGTTTGCGGTTAAAAATGCTTCTCCCCACAAATCTTGCTCAGCGTTTGCATCAGCCATTAGAGAATCTTTCTTCATTTGAAGTACTCCAATTCTTCTCTCAACTGACCCATTTTGAAAAGGAGTTTGGGGATCTATTAACCTGTGTGTGATTCCTGTTTTCCTAAACCACTCACAGAACCTTCCAGAAACAAACTCACCCCCACGGTCCGACTGCACAGAAATAATGGGCTTGTTAAAGAACTTTTCCGCCCAAGTTTTCCAATCCCTAAAAGTTTCAAAAGCTTCTGATTTTCGCTTCAGTAAATAACACCAACTAAAGCGTGTGTAATCATCCAGAATTACAAGCACGTAACTGGATCCCCCTTGTGTAGGCGTGAATGGCCCTACCAAGTCAATAAACACCAATTCAAAAGGCTTTTGTGACACCCTGTCACTTTTCCTGCAGATGTTCTGCACCCGGGATTTGGTCTGATGACAGATTGAACAATCCAAGAAATTTTTACAGTTTCGCAAGCTTAACCCTGTACACACTTGAGGCATGTGACTTAACACTTTAAAACTTGCATGACCTAAACGCCTGTGCAACTCATGAACACAATTTTTATGGTCTGGCACGTTACCAGTTTGTGCCACCCTTTCTTTACCTGCACCCATGTAAAACAGTCCATTTTTAACATGTCCCAGTGCCACATTTTGTCCATCCTTAATCACTTGGCACTCATCCTTCTGAAACGTAACAACATATCCTTCAGACGTTAGAGCACTAACAGAAAGGAGACAAAAATCTAAATCTGGAACATACAGAACCTGTTCACACTCCTTTTGCAGACATGGAACGTAGCAACAGCCAATTCCTTCCACCCTCGACGTTCGTCCATCTGCAAGCGTGATTGACTTCACCTTGCTTGGTTCCAACTTCCGAAACGCCTCTGGATTATTAGAAATTGTTCTGGACGACGCAGAATCAATCAGCCAAACCTCTTGGGCCTCGTTACACCTCACTGTGGCTGAAACAAATGCATTCGAGCATTCCTTCTCCTCTCCAGCCTGTGTAACTCCCTTCTTCCTCTTTTTACAGAAGCGTTTGATATGACCCGGCTGTTTGCAAAAATAACACTTTCTTATTGCAACTGCGGTTCTCTCCACACTGTTGTCTTGGAAACACTTATCTCTCTGCATTCTTTCTCTGCTGCCAAGGGCTGACTGCTTAACCCTTTCCTGGCAGTTTTCCTCCTTCCTGGAAAGACGCCGTTTCTCTTCTTGGAGCAAACGACCCGTCAAATAATGAAGAGTGAGTTCATCAGTCTTCATACTTTCCAGACTGGTTGTCAGAATGTCCCAGCTTTGAGGCAACGACCCCAAAATCAGGTAGCACTTATGCTCTTCCGTAAAAACGATTCCGACCTCCTGCAACTGGACAAATAGAGATCTCACCTGTTGGAGATGATTTGCCAAACTTCCAGCCTCCTCCAACTTTAACCGATACAGCTCTCTGGTGAGGCTCAGCCGTGTGCTTGCCGACGCACGCACATAAATCTGTCTCAGCGCATTCCAGCTGTCTCTTGCCGTCTCATCTCTGTTGATATGGACAATTTGCGAGTCCTCCATACTCAAGACAATGTTTGCTTTGGCCCTTTCATTCTGCTCTTCCCACACTTGTGCTTCTTGAGCAGTCTGACCAACCGGCCTCGGGACACTCACGACGTTCCAACATCTGTCCCGCTTCAAAAACATTTCCATCTTGAATGACCACGTTAAGTAATTTCTCTCATTCAGCCGTTCCACCGGAATACTGGATGCCATCTGAACCTGGGCCATCCTCACCGGCTGGGCTGGAGCGCGACTCACACTGGATACAGACCCGTCTGAGCTCGATGAACTGCCTGAGCTCGACTCCGTCTTTCCCTCCAGCGTTCCTTTGCTCTCAAGCTTTCCAGCAACCAAAAATTATGCCTTCCAGACTTTCTCTGGGCCCATAACCTATCGGGGTAATTGCTTACCCAAAATATAGCAGAGTGCGAAATAGCAGCAGCGTAGAGTCTGGAAATGGTTTCAGCTTGAATTTAGGAACAAAAAGAAGCACTCACGGTCTTTGGTCAGTAAGAAGCTTTACTGACACTAAATAAATTACTTACAGAATAAATGGTCATATATACAGTCCTTTCACAGTACAGCAACAACGTAGCAGTATAACATCAGCAGTAAGTTCCAGCAGTAAGTTCCAGCAGTAAGAACCAGCAGTAAGAAGCCATACAACATGGACTTCTTAAATACACTTTTCTCCTTGGCTCAATTAACCAATAGTCTCTTCATCTTGTACATCTCGTACCGCACGTAGGCCAGGGAAGAATCTGCTTCATACTGGACTTCTCCTGGCAGAGACAATTTGGCCAAGGACATCTTTTTAACTCTTTAGAGTCCTTTTCCTTCTGTGGTTAAAAACCTAACCACAACAATAACAATTGCTTAAAAGTCATTAAAAACTGCCCTGGGCTGCAGAGCAAGTGCAGCTTCTTCTCCCTTCAGGAAATGAGAACATCTTTGTTAGCTTAATCTCAGTTATCTGAAAGAGCAGATAGTAGTTACAAAATCATTGATCCCACAAAAGGGTGAATGAGACACATTACCATAGCCAGAGGTGTTGAATGCCTTCCAGGCCGAAGGCCGAATTCCATTTCAGAGAAGTTCTGCAGAGGGAGGGGGGAATCCTGTAGTGGGACCAAAGTCAAAAGGGGATGAAGCCAAAAATACCAGCATCTTTTAGCTTGAAGCTCTTGCTGCCAATAATTAAAGTGTGAGAGTGGGGGGAGTTGCACATTTCTGGAACTGCGGATTTGCCCAGGTTTGTACTTTCGAACGCAAAGTTCAGGAAATTGAGAAAAATCCAATTCAGTCTATGAGGGGACGATGGAACGAAAAACGTCTACCAGTCCACAAAACATGGACGGAACAGATTTAACAAAATCTGTACATCCCTAGAGTAACTTGTGCTTTCAGTATTTGGTACATCTTTGCTTTCCATACCTTAAATTTTGTACAGGAAGGCTTTCAAGGAAGTCTCTCTCTTTTTCCTCAGTTTGTAAATTTGTTCTTGGAACAGAATCAGTTTCTGGACTGATCTTTAATATTCTTCTGATTGCAAAGCTACTAAAGACTGCTTCATTAGTTTGCATTTTGGAAGCAACAAGTGACTTCCACTTGTAATTTCCTTATTTCAGAATCTAAAAGGGTTCTCATCCAAAATGATCTAGTCACACTTGCTTTGACTTTGTTGAATACAGTAAGTGGCAATATAGAAAGCAACACTTTGCCCACCTGGTTCTCACCAGCAGAAGCTGAGCGAACATGAAAGAGAAGATTACACTGCTTGAGAATGGCAACAATGGTTAGGGATGTGCATTCAAATGATTTTCATAATTGCTGAGATTCTCCAAACTAGGGCTGTGCACTGCCTTGCCCCCAATCTGGAGTGATACCTGCTCTGCCTGAGGCACCCCGAGGCAGACTAGCACCAAAGCCTCAGGGGTGCCTCAGGCTGATTTGGGGTGATACTGGGCTCTTCCCTCCATCTACTTGGAAAAGCTGGTGCAAGGCCAGCAATGAGTCTAGGTGAGTCCATTAGACTCACTGGACTGAATTCTCTCTCCCTCCCCACCCTCCTTGGCCTCCCACCGCCGCCACTGGGACTTAACTGGAAACATGTCCTCCTCCTGAGGGCCAGGCCGCGATTTAAAGTTATTGTGGGGGCTCTCTCTTTTTAGTATATCTATGGCCACACACTACAGTGGCCATAAAGGGCCATTTCCTTTGTATGGCCACCGTAGTTTGTATCCACACATATACTAAAATCAGAGAGCCCCTACAATATCTTCAAATCACAGCCTGGCTCTTAGGAGGAGGATACATTTCCAGGGAAGTCCCAGCAGTGGCTCTGGGTTGGGGGGGCAGCAGGGGGAGGAGTTGGGAGTCCAGTGGACTCCTGGTCGGCCTTTCTCCTGACTTCCCTGGGTGCACATCCGGCACCCAGGAACCTGTAAGATTGACCCACTTGGGGTGTGTATGTGAATTTTACTTGGCTTCAGTGTCAAGTCAAGGTGGGCACCCCCAAAAGCATCCCAAGTTGAATCTGGGTCATTTTAGAAGCTCCAAAACAGCCTCCAAGGCAAGGCAGGAGTGCTGTGCACAGCCCTGCTCCAAACACCACCTTGAAGCTAGGGCTCACCTCATTTCCCATGTTAGATTGCGTGTTTGAAATTCTCATGCATGCCTAACAATGGCTCATGTTCCTCTCTCTCTCTCTCTCTCTCTCCCTCTCTCCCTCTCTCTCTCTCTCTCTCTCTCTCTCTCTCTCTCTGTTTCCCCCATTATTGCAGTCAGCAGCCTTTAATTGAGCAGATATCTGAAGAATTTGCATATTTTAATTATGTGAGATTAAGGCTGCAGTCCTGTAGCTACTTACCTGAACTCAACGGAGCTTTCTTCTCAGTAGACATGTACAGAATTAAACTGTAAATTATTTGGATCCACTGGAAGCCATTAATGGAATTTCTTCTGACACCCTGTTCTATACTGTTATAATATTTAGTTGGTCAATTTAGAGCAGTACTCTGTGGATTGTGATCACCCCTCTCTCGTTTACCAAGAGAAGGTGTTAATCAGGCTGTTATTATAGCATTGCAGATGACCTATTTTAATATGGCAGGTGGCGCTTTAAAGGGAGTAGACATTTTTGCTCCTTTTTGTGTGTTTTCCTACCCTCCGTTTGACAAAATGGGAGAAACTTATTGTAGAGGTAGAAATGTTTTATGGAAAGAGGGATTGGCACAGTCCTGATTTTTTTAGATCGAGGGAAATGACATGTTGCTGCATGCATAAACCACCCATGAGAGCAGCATAAGAGTGGTGTGAATGTCAGTTCAGGGGCGATGGCTGACATCACAGGAGTATTTGGGGGAATGTATGGCACAACTCTTCCCAGGAACAGGTTGCCCCTTTTTGGAATAGCAGCTGAGCGATGAGTAAAGTGTTCATGGATCAATATTTCAACTGAAGGTAGAAACTAATATCATGCAGGGAACAGGGTGTTAAACTTGGGAATGAATCCCCACCTTTGCTATGGACTTTTTGGGTGATTTTTAATGTCTTTTTAATAAGACATTAATAAGACAGACCTGCAATATGCAAATAATGGCGTATCCAACTGTGTGTCTCTGTGTCATACCTTTAGCGCAATTGATGTTGCGCAAGCGGAAACTAGGTTCAGAATCCAGCTAAAGTTACATTTGCACAAGCTTTTTGTGCATTATGCTTGCGCAACCAGCACATAACTCTTATGCAGACTGTTGTGTATCTTGCCTAATGGGAAACCGCTTGCGTAATGGAAAGACTCAGCAGAGCTCCACTAGCGCTATTTGAATTTGCAGAATGACACTGTTGGATACCGCCCAAGCACGTTGACTGTGTCGGGGTAATCACTGAACTTAAGCGTGCTGTAAAATACAGACTCACAGTGATAGCAGAGTATACAGCGGCTCTTAACTATGAACACAGCAAAGACTCAAAAATATAAGGCAGAGATTTTTGTTTGTAGTGTACAAAAATAAATACTTTACTGGCATAAAATAATTAGTTATGGCAAGACAATGTACAATTCAATACTCACACATGGTCACATGATATACAGCTTACAACAGGCTTCACAGCAACAAAAGTGATGGTTTAATCTGGTTACAGTAATTCCAAACACTCTTTATATACACTTCTCAGTACAAATGATGCAATACATAATTGGCACTAATAGAAAAATTAACACTATGTCATAGTCCAATTATTCCATCAAGCCCATCTGCAAAGTTGACCTTTCAGTGATTGTCTTTTGCTGACTCCACACTTTATCCAGGATTTGCAGAATCGTCCAGAAATATTGAAAAGGAAAAAACAGAGTCCAGTCCAGGACTCAACGGACTGTGCAGTCCATGCTGTTCCCACGATTCCCCCCCATTCAATGTTGGGGATACCTGGGAAAGTGGGGTGGTGGTGGGGAAAATAAGGTGTTCTCTAAATCACTCTATTCATATGAGGCTTTGTTAGGCTTAAACCAGGCATGCAGTATTGAGGTCCAAAGGGCCAAATCCAGCCTACCCGTGCTCCTAATCCTCTGGGGTTTCCACGATGGCCACATTCCATTTCCCTGGCCCCACCCCCTTTCCCCCGACAACTAATCGTTTGGTGGTTCCCCAGGTTTGTGCGAGTTTTCCCCCCATTCTAAAAGGTCGAAATGCCTCTCCTAAGGCGTAGTTACTGGCAGTGAGAGCTTTAAGCTAAAATATGCTGGTATTTTGGCCCCACCCCTTTTGCCTTTGGCCCCACCCACCACTGTAGTGCAGCCCACTCCCATCCCACAGCTTCACTGAAATAGAATTCAATCCTCAGGCTGAAAGAGGCTTGGAATCCCCAGCTTAAACAGAGCATCCGCTGCCCTAAGTGAACCAGGCCTCTCTAGTCCCATGCTTTACTGGCTGTGTTTGATTAGCGCAAAAGCGGCCAAGCACTTTGGAGACTCAAACTGTGTTTTAAGTGACTACTGATAAGGTGTGGGGTTTTTGAGCCATCTTCATCGGAAAAGACGGCGGATGCCTTCTGCCTCGACCCAGGCCCCCACTGGGAGACACCCTAACCCTCTTCTCACTTCTCTGCGGTGCAATCCTCAACCTCCAAGCTCCATCGAGCATCTAGCAAGAAGCCGGCTTGACCTTACGAGAGTACAAACCAATGTGTTTTGCCTTGGGCTGACAGCATAAAACCATGTAACTTTAAACCCAGTTGGGAGAGAGGGTGGGAAACCTAACTGCTGCTACGGAGTGTTATTGTACAGAGTGAAGAGATGCTGGCCTTATCATGCTTTCAGAAAGTGCTTGGCTAAGCTTCAGTCTTTTCTTTTCTTTTTTTAAAAAAAGATCATATCAAGGCAGTATCCAATTTCTAGGTTTTGCAGTTCTCAGACCAAACACCATAGACTTAAAGCTTGTTGGAATTTGTGGATCACACAGATTTGGGGGCAGGGAGGGGGAAGTGAGTAAAGTGAGGTTTTCTGTGAGGTGAAATACGACAGCTGCGTCACTACAAAGCTGGCTTCACCCAAGGCAAATACACATGCAGCCTCCGGCTCCTGATTTCATGCTACGGTGGATAGGAGCCATGGTGGGACGAGCCCTTGGGAAAGGAAGGTGCCTTTATCTCCCCATCCCCCACCAGGCCACCCCCACACCAATGACAGGATAAGGCAGTGTTGTATGGCAGCCTTACATTTAAGATCATGGGCACCAAGGAACCACACATTGCAAGGGAAACTCTTTGACTTTAGACCTCGGTCAACCTTTCTTAAGAGATAGTGGCTGGGTTTGCATAATCACAGGGAGGTAAATAATATTTCCCCTACCGTGATCATATGGTCATTATATGTACTGTAAGAGTTCAGAAATAATAACTCTGCAACCCTTTCCCTTTCTGATTGTCTTATGACAAAGAGAGCTGCCTCATTTAATATGTTGGCATATTGGTGCTACGGCTTAGATTTGGACAGTTGCTTATAATGGCAAAAACTGGGAGCTACTGCTAATACTCAGTTTCTTCTACTAGACAAAAAGTTTTTGAACCAATAAACCAGTGCATGAAATTGTCTTTGTTAGATATTTTTGATCAGAACATGTAGATTTTTATTTCATTTCATTTTTAGAGCATTTCCTGTCTTGTTTTTTGATGCAGCCATGGGAAAGCAGGGGCAGCTAGATCACAATCGGGGCAGCTAGAACATAATTGGGGAAACCTCAGTAGGAAGGACTTCCTAAGCTTAAATATTGTCCTGCCCTGTTGCAGGAAGAGGTTAGAGTTCCTCACCCATCTTCAAGCCAAGAAGGCGTGGAAAGGATTTCCCTCTTCTAGCCTCCCATTCCATTTATTTCTCACCTTCTCACTTGATTTAGCCAAAAGCTTTTATGCTGTATGATAGGATTGTATAAGAGGTTGCTGTTCTGTAACACCTGCTTCTCTAATGGCTCCCCATCCTTTTCTCCCTTTCTCTCAGATTTTTTATGATCTCGTCAGACAGATAAATAGAAAAACACCAGTGGAAAAGAAGAAGCCTAAAAAGAAATCATGTCTGCTGCTCTAGACCCACAGCACGCAGCAGCTCTGAGCCAGGTGAGCAAATGCAGAGCTCCGCTTCCCCGGGAAAATCGCATTGCCTTCCTGGGACGCATTGATCTAAACTTTGCAGCTACAATGTGATGGAAGGACAATTGTAAACTGGGGACTGGAGGCCTCCTGGGTTCCTTTGGCAAAGGAATGAGAAGCTGCCCATGTTTTGGGTACATGCTATAAATAATCTTCCTGTATAATTTGGCCAAGTATTTTCTCTGCTCCAGAGGTTTTTATAAAGGATGTTTGAAAGATCGTCCTTTTTTCTCAGGTTTTGAAGCCTGGATACAAATGTCTCCCACGCTATAAGCAAGACACAAGGGTTCACCCTCCCCACCCCAACTATTAACTCTTGTTTCACATGCCTTCTTGCTCTTTTGCTTGTCTTCCACTTTTCACGATAGGAGGAGCTATCAGTAGGCAAAATAATGGTTGCATTTCCTACTAGCCACACTGTACAAATGTAACTACACTGAATCCCTGCTCTGCTGAGAGTTCGTTTGCTGATGACTTTCCATAACAACAAACTTTGCACAATAAATACTCGTTGCAAAGGTTCCCTTTTCGCCTTACCCTCGTCCCTGCCCAAACTGGGACAACGGTTCATCTTGCTAAGGGTGCAAAATAGTGCTGTGCCGAATCCTGACTCCTATTTTTAGGAACCTTTTCTCTCCCTGCAAAAGAAGTGGTTTTTTTTCTACCTCTTTTGCAGGGAGGGGGAGAATTGCAGAGAATTTTTCTCCTTGGGAGGGGTGCAGCATTTCCACATACTTTTTTAAAGTGTAGCAGGTTGTTTAGGGGTCTTATTTCTATTTTTTAAATTAAAAATACCCCCTGCACTTGGAGGAGCCCGGCAGTTCTTCATGAATGCCTATTGGAGACCATGTGACTGCACCGTCTCCAATAGGCGTTGAGGAAGAACTCCTGGGCTCCTGCAAGTGCAGGGATGTTTATTTAAAGAAGAAGAAGATAACCCCTCAAAACTTCCTACACTTAAAAAAGTATGTAGAAACTCTGTCCCCCTCCCCAAAGAGAAAATTCTCTGAAATTCTCACTGCTCCAAGCTTCTTTCAACAGAGGTTTTATATCACCCCCCTCACAAAAAGCCAAAAATGGAAAAATCAAAAATTTTGGCACGGGACTAGTACAAAGCGTTCTTTTCCTCTAGAGGCTGCCTTTCCCTGCCTTTAAGTAAATTACACTGGAACACATATAAAGCCACCTTCTATTGGGTAGTATTCAGTTGTGCCCCAGCGCTAGCGGTAATGCACTAGTGTAAACCAACACTTGTACAGCATAACTTGTGCTTGCAAGGGCAATGGGGAAAAGCAGCAATTTGCTGCCAAAATTTGATGGCAAATTGCCGCTTTTTCCCCATTGCCCTAGCAAGAGCTAATTACATTGCGTACATGTTGGTTTACACTAGCACAATGTCATTAGCACTGGGGTGCAATTGGATACTACTCATGGAGTTGTACCCTTGGTCCATCTAGCTCAGTCCCTCACCCAAGCTGCTTTATGATAGTTGTGGCTTGAAAGGCACATTGTTGACATTGGCATAAAAAAAATGGTATTAATCAGCTTTTGAAAGAGTGATGCTCTTCAGTGCCCCCTATTTTCCCATATGTGCAGTGTCAGAAATTCACAACGGATTCAAATGAATTCAGATTCCTATCAATCCAACCTGTGGACCAGGGCAAGTGCACATGAGCATTAATGTGCGGAAATGTGAATCCGCTCTTGCAAATTTGCACCAATGCTAATTAGCACAAGTAGAACAAAATCCTGATTTTAAAAATTCGATTCCCTCAATGAGGGGACGATGGAACAAAAGATGTCTGACAGTCCACGAAACACAGACAAAATGGATTTAATGAAATCTGTACAACTCTTAACTACAGCCAGGGGGTTTGGATCCGATTAGGCAATATGTCATCTGTATGCATAGTCAGGCCTGCATGCACATACTTCCTCTTGAGGTTGAAGTGCCACCTGCTGACTCATTACTATTTGACATCTGGCTTTTTAACCCTCTTGTTACTGATCTTTTGTGTGAGCAGAACAGAAATGCCATTTTACCAAGCACAGATGTGTTGTCACATTTTCTTTTGCTTTTTGAAATTTACATACAGATCTTTGCATAGAGAGCTTAGATACAGTCTGAACAAACCATTTTTCAGTCTTGCCATACTAAAATAAAAATCCAAAAGCCGTTAGAAATAAAAAAAAGTCCATTAGAAAAAATGAACAAGTAAGAGACCGGCAGCCACACTTCTCTCTGTGTGTTGCTTTGGATCCTTTGCACCAAAGAGCTTTTGCACCAAGCATGACCTAACTGAATTAAATCTGCATTGTAAGACTGTTGTAGACTATTTTATTTTTAAATTTATCCCAAAGAAGATAACTGGAAAGGAGTACATATTAATTAAACGTTGAATACAGAGAAATAACCTAAAATCTCAACATAAAATTATAAAATTTAAAGACATAAAACTATTTCAACTAGCTTAAAAATATAACTTTAAATATAAATTTATGCAATCCCTAAAAATGCCTGAGCAAATAAACATGTTTTCACCTGGCACTGAACAGCATTTGCAGCAGGCGGAGGACATTCCAAGGTCACGGCACCACCACAGAGAAGGCCCTTTCTTTGGAAGATGATAAATCTACTTCTCTTGTAGAAGGAACGTGGGGAAGGGTTTGTACTGATTATCTTAGTTCACGAGCAGGTTGACATGGATGGAAGTGCGCCTTCAGGTATAGAATCATAGAATAGCAGAGTTGGAAGGGGCCTACAAGGCCATCGAGTCCAACCCCCTGCTCAATGCAGGAATCCACCCTAAAGCATCCCTGACAGATGGTTGTCCAGCTGCCTCTTGAAGGCCTCTAGTGTGGGAGAGGCCACAACCTCCCTAGGTAGTTTGGCTCCATGCAATTTAGAGCTTTAAAGGTAAGCACCAGCACCTTGAGTAGGGTTTGGTAGTGAATATGCAACCCATGTAGGTCTTCGAAAACTGACAAGGATGGCTTCACCTAGGCAAACCATTAAGAATTCTAGCTACTGAAATTGTACTAGTCGCTCCACGTATAACACATTACAGTACTCCGAATAGGTTTCATCATCATGTCCTGCGATATCCTTTCCTTTCTCATCCCATTTTTGTTTTGCATTTTTCTTAATCCAACCTGATGAAGAGTACTGATGATCTCAAAAGCCTGGAAATGTCCATGCAACATTTTAGTTGATCTGAATAAAGGTGGCATTTATTGCATGTTGTTTATTCAAAGTGTCTGTACCTCACCCTTTCAATTCCAGAAAATGTATGTAGCTGCTAATAAACATAACTTAAAACGCTAGCAATAAAATCTTAAAAACAAATGTCGTTACAAAAAGTACGCTTTTGGTAAAACCCTGATAAGACAGCAGCTGGACAAATGAATCCCCAATGGCAATAGGTTGGCTCCTGAGAACTGTCAGTGGAAGGAAGCTTACTGAAGGGATCTTCCCCAGTTCTGCTCACATATAATACCTCCACCTAACTGTCTCCTGTACCCCATCCCATACTATTCTGGAGGGTGTACGGGATTGCAGTGAGAAGGAGGCAAGAAAGTCCCCTCCTGGAGGCCTCTATTCACAATGCTCAAGATTATAACCCATAGTTCATTAAAAGGTCTGAGCAAATTAACACCATTATAACTGGTTCCTAAAACTCAATGAGGTCAGTGTCAGAAAACATCTCTAGTGGTAGGGGGGTTCCATGGTCTTAACACCACAGAAAGGACTCGATCTCTAGTCACTATTTGCCTAACCTCTGAAGGCAGAGAATGTCAACCGATGCAATGCCCCCAAGACCTAAATGTATATTTATTTATTTATTTATTTATTTATATGTATATTCATTTATGACTTGCCTTTAGGTTCAAATAAGGCCCCAAGCATCCTACAGTTGAAACTTACAACAATTTTTTTTAAAAAAAACTTTAAAAACATTTTGGAAACAGCACCGACAGCAGAAATTGAGAGCAAGAAAGGATCTTAAAAACAAGAGTGTGAAGCTAAGAGATTTAAGGCGCAATCCTATGCATGTTTAGACAGAATAAATGTTGTGTACATGATGAGTGGGGAATGTTGGGAGGTGTAGGACATCTTTCTTTCTAAACATGCATGGCATTACTCCCTTAAAATACTTAAGCCATATGGAACAATTTTTTTTGACATCCACCGAAAAATGAACAAAAATGGGGGCATAACTTCCTTTCTGAGAGAATTCCACTGCCAGGGTGCTGCCACAGGGAAGACCCTGTCCCATGTTCCCACCAACTTAACCTCTCTTGGTGATGGGACACACAGTAGCACTATTTCCCAATAATAATAATAATAATAATAATAATAATAATAATAATAATAATTCTTAGACTTGGATCTAGTTAAACAGCTATTTTTGGGGACATGAAATCTGTATATTTTTTAAAAGAATATTTTGGAAAAAAATGTCTTCAATGCTGTGTGTTTAAATATATTTTTGTTTCAGAAGTCTGAGTACTAACTTTAACTTCATTCTATCTTCTTTTCTCAAGATTACAGGAATGAAGAACTGTTGCCTAATTTGGAAAGTGCCAGCATTCCAGTACTTCAAATAACTACACCATGAATTAACAACATATCTGAAGAGGCTTCTGTTTTTATATATTATGTGAAGAATTTAGATCTTAAAATGGTTTGCACAAAGGTCCCTGGGGAAAAAAAGAAAAAGAAAATTGCTCTCTGTATATCTCTTGGAAATTAAAGACAATAGTACTTCTCCTTTGCAATAGCAGTTAACAGATGTGATAATAAATATAATTGACTCTAGTTGTATGATTATACAAAAGAGCATGGATGCATTTCAAATGTTAGATATTGCTACTATAATTTCATATTGACCTCTTACCATAATTTTTCTCCCATCAAGCACTAAAAATGGTCAGTCATTAATACTTTATATCTATCAAGATAGATATAACTACACAAATTTTACCCTTTGAACTCACTGCAACAAATAACTTTCCAAGTCATTGACTTCATTTTATATTTAAAAAGTTATGGAATATCATTATTTTCATTCTGCCATTATATTCTAATTAAAATTGTGCATAATGCTTTGGAAAAAATGGGTCTTTTATAGGAAAAAAACTGGGATAACTGATTTCTATGGCTTTGAAAGCTAAAATATATAATATACTAAACCAACTCTAATATTGCTTCTTGTGTTTTACTGTCACAGATTAAATTACAGCTTTTATGAATGATTAAATTTTAGTACATTTTCATTTTGTTTGCGTGTTTCTGTTCCAGGTTTCAGGTCTGGAGTTTTAATTGAAAGGGTGATAAACATTTGTAAATCCTAGCAATGTTTTGAACTATTCTCACTTGTTTCAATAGGGATTGTGTAGGAAAAGTTCTAAGTGGATTGTGGCCAATAACACTAAATAGTAGTTTTCAGGTAATAGTTTTAATTGCAGTTGTTTGTATGGGCTGGGCTGACCACAGTTTTTAGTTTCATAGACCTCTTTAGGTGGAAGTGATATCAAATCAAGTTCTGAGTTTATATAAAAGCAAAGAGTACCCACAGTCTTATCAGACCAATACAATGATTAACAAGCCACTAATGGATCTAATTAATATGACACAACAATGGATTATAATGATGAATGTAGATGGGAGTTTTTTCAGTTCATTTTTGTTATCTGCTAGTAATGCTGTACTCTGGACTCTTTACATATCCACGCCCTGTAGTACAAACTAGTCTTAAAGAGGTGGATTTAAATGCAAGGCAGCAACAGAGTTTATCATGGTCAGATTGTAATTTTTGTGTACACTAATTCGCCAGCGTAGGTTCATGTGTGTGGGATCACAGGAATGTTTTGAGCCCCTCACTTAATATTGTTCCATTAAACAGTTTTCATATGCCCCCTAGCGGACATAAAATGCAGTAGGCATTCCCCCACTAAATATGCTCTATGCCATGTTGACATATTAAAATGATGACGTGCTTCTTTGGTTTTAAATTGTGATGGTGTTACATAGGATTTCCAGTTCCTGACCCAGGCATTGTGTTTATTATTTTGAGCGCTTTAGTTTCAATGATGGCTTTTTCAAATTGCATCTCCTGCACTTACACTGCAGCAGTACAGTTGCCTACTTGCTAAAATGAGTGTTATGTCTCCAACGGGAAGTGGGGCAGAAATGTATTTGGGAGGCACCATTCCTAAATGATCTGTATCTATTCCAGAGGCATTTATTTGTATCCCATCCTTCCTCGATATACATGGATGTTCTTAAATCCTCAGTGAGCTAGATGAGACTGAGAAAGAGTTGCCAGCTCAAAATCACCCAATGAGCATTGTGGCTGTGTGGGGATTAGAACTCTGTCCAATACTCTGCCTTCAACACCACACTGGCTCTCCTAGCCTGTGCATGAGGAGTTGGCAAACTTAGTTCAAGGCAAATGTGTTCCGCACAGCATAAAATGTTTTAGTTAACTGGCAAGGCATTTGCACAGAATAAAGTCATGCAGAACACCTCAGATTTAAACTGAAAAACGTACAGATCTCAGGCCAAGCAAGGTTTTATAGTAGCTACCAGCAGTAATTTAGACAGGCATCTGTGAATCCAACAGAGTGGGAAGTGACCTTTTAAGCCATCAGAGCAAACTGTGCAGAATAGGCGGATCTTGTCACTCTCCGTCTTAATGTGTTGGTCAAGTAAGACGTTTCCTCCCCAGTAGGCAATAAAGCAGCCTTCTGAGCTTTATTGTATAATTATTTTATTTCCACCAGGTGGCGTGTGAAGACTGTTTACTGAACAATACATATTAATGCTCTACACGCACGCGCGCACACACACAGAGAGAAGAGAGAACAAGAGAACTCTTTGCTTCCTCTAGATATTCGCTTTTTAATCGTGCTAGGCCGGATCCCGCTGTGTACATTTGCAACCTCTTCACTTCCCTGTGGAAGAGGCAATTGTTTTTTTCTGTTTTCTTCACAATGATAGTAAGAATTTTGGAGAAATGTCATAGTGTGCAGCTGTTAAGGGCTTACCTTACTGTGAAGGGGCTGAGGTGCGTGTGCGTGTGCTTTTTCTTTTTCAACTTAAGTCCCATTGCCCTGTGCTTTTCAGCCTCTCCTAGAGGACTTTGCCAGGACTTCCTACTGAAAGCAGAATGAGGAGGTGAGGGTGGCGGTTGTGTCCTTTTAACAACAAAACCAAAAATGCCTTGCTCAGCTTTCAGGCACTCAGCAGGCAGCAGGACTGAAAAGCTCCAAGGGAGGGTGACCTGGCTAAGGCTTCTTAGGATCCCCCCCACCCCCGAAAGCTCAAGGACTGCATAGCACTGAAAACAAAAGAGTGGAACCTCAGGTAAAAAAGAAGGAATGTGCACACTCACACACCTTGGCCACCTTGTTACAGTAAGGTAAGCCCTTAAGCCACTTTCCAGTGGTTGGTGGAGCTAAAGGGAGAGGAGGTGGGGCCAAAATACAGAAACGAAAAGAAAAACACCTACCAGCATGTTCTACCTTAAGAGTTCTTACTGCCAGTAAGTAACAGTTGTGAGTGGCATTTCAGCCTTTTAGAATGGGGGGAAACTGCACAAAAGCTGGGAATCTGTGGTTAGGAAAAAGGGGGTGGGAGCAGGGGACGGGGGGGGTTCCCTCTGGGGAACTGAAGAGGGCAGGATTTGGTCCCCATGTCCGAGGTTCACCACCACTTTCCTGAAGGGCAGTACGCTATAACTTGTTAGTGTATTCAACAGGTAGGTTTAGGGGATTGTTGGGGGTGGAGACGACACCTTTGCCACACTAATAAAAGGAGACCATGCTTAGCTAAAATATTGAATTAGCCATTGCCACATTTTGTGGAAGCAATCGGGTTAGATGGCTTTAAAAGGGGAATTGGTCAAATTCATGGGTGATTGGGGCCTAATCTACACCAAGCAGGATATTTCACTATGAAAGCAGTATGAAACAGTTATATAAAAGGCAGGAACCACACTACTGCTTTATAGCGGTATTGAAGTGCACTGACAACTGTTGGGGCCCATTGACACATACCATATACTGCTTTCATACCGCTGTCATCGTGCAATATCCTACTTGCTGTAGATTAGGCCAAGGTCATCAATGGCTACAGCAAAGATCACCAACCTTTTTGGACCAGTGGGCATATTTGAGAAACCGCTGTGGGCACAACCACAAAATGGGCCCCACAGATGATGTGGCTAATTACATCATGGCTGCCATGGGAGCCTGCGTAGTAAAAATGTGCTGAAGAGGAACAGGGGATAATGAGGGTAGAGAGTGGGAAGAAACGTACGGTAAAGAGATGGAGAGAAAAAGAACGAAGCTAGAGGCTGGGAGGAAAGGGAAAACAAGGCAAAGGGCTAGAGAAAGAGGAAGCCGAGAGGTGAGGAGGAGGAGAAACTGAGCTAAAGGGAGGATAGCCAGGCAAAGGGATAGAGGGGAGAGCAAGACTGGAGACCAGAAAGGGAGACAAAGAAGACTATAATGTTTTCCAATGACTTTATTTTATTTTAAATTTAAGGGTGCAGGGAAGGGAGAGCTTTGTGAGTGTCATTGGAGGTGTCCATGGGAGCTGCCTTGGGGACCCCTGGGTTATAGAGTCGTGTGAAAAAAAAAGTGCACCCTCTTGGAACTGTATGATTTTACATATCAGGACATAATAACAATCATCTGTTCCTTAGCAGGTCTAAAAATTAGGGAAATACAACCTCAGATGAACAACAACACATGACATATTACACTGTGTCATGATTTATTTAACAGAAATAAAGCCAAAATGGAGAAGCCATGTGTGAAAAAGTAAGTACACCTTCTGATTGAATAGCTTGTAGAACCACTTTTAGCAGCAATAACTTGAAGTAATCATTTTCTGTATGACTTTATCAGTCTCTCACATCGTTGTGGAGGAATTTTGGCCCATTCTTCTTTACAAGGTTGCTTCAGTTCATTAAGGTTTGAGGACATTTGTTTATGCACAGCTCTCTTAAGGTCCCGCCACAGCATTTCAGTCAGGTTGAGGTCTGGACTTTGACTGGGCCATTGCAACACCTTGATTCTTTTCTTTTTCAGCCATTCTGTTGTAGATTTGCTGGTGTGCTTGGGATCATTGTTGTGTTGCATGACCCAATTTCGGCCAAGCTTTAGCTGTTGGACTGATGGCCTCACATTGCTTCTCTAAGATCATTGCTGATGTCTTTCCACCTTGGCATTGTGCTAACACACACCTGGATGCTCCAGACCAGCAAACTGAAAAAACTTTGACTTTTATAGAGGTGGTCATACTTGCTGATGATCAATTAATCACGGGCATTTGATTAGCAGCACCTGTCTGCTACTTAGCGTCTTAATTCCTATGGAAGCAGTAAGGGTGTACTTACTTTTTCACACATGGCTTCTCCATTTTGGCTTTATTTCTGTTAAATAGATCATGACACAATGTAATATGTCATGTGTTGTTGTTCATCTGAGGTTGTATTTACCTAATTTTTAGACCTGCTAAGGAACAGATGATTGTTATTATGTCCTGATGTGTAAAATCATACAATTCCAAGAGGGTGCACTTTCTTTTTCACACAACTGTATATTCTACTTCTAGGGTCAGAGGCAGCATGCCTCTGAATGCTAGCCACTGGGGAACAATACTGGGGGAGAGGTGTTTCCCTATTTCCCTGCTTGTAGGCCTCCCAGAGGCACTTGGGAAACAGGATGGGCCCTTCTTATGTTCTCACGTGCTTATTTCTTCACTGTAGAGACCAATCTTTATTTCTCAGCTTTAAAACAAAATCTGATGATAATTTATTACTAATGATCAACTGAAAACGAGGCAGCAATGTAAACAAATATTTTTACAGGGCCAGGGGAAAAAACTCTTTTCACGTACCTTAGGGTGCAGTGTTCTTAATTTTGTTGAAGTTTATCAGTGGGAATAATATTTTTCCCATATGCCAGTAGATGGCATACTTAAGTAATACTTCTGAAGCATCAGATCTGTCCCTCTTTTCTTCCACCTGCAGGAAAATAGTCAGTGAAGAGGTCCACTGCAGTTCTGTGAGTGCTGAGATAAATACGCTCAACCAATAATGATTGTGGACATGATACCACTGCAAGTGAGTGGACACTGTGAAACATTTATAGATTAGGCTGAATTCAAGTTGTTGATGGTTCTTCTTTGGCACATAATGCCCTTTTGACATGTATGTGCACACAGAAAGTTCAGCTGATCTGAGCACAATATGTTAACCCCCACACATTTACCACAGCTTCTTTATTGGGAAGCCACACATTTATTCATTACATTTATATCCCGCCTTCCCCACCACCACCTTTTGTAAGGAACCCAAGATGACTTACATGGTTCCCTTTCTCTCCATTTAATCCTCACAACAACTCTGTGAAGTAGTTTAGGCTGAGAATTACACATTGGGGAAAATCTGTAGACGCTAGAAGTTAGATTACATAATGAAAAGTATTATATGGATGAATAAGAGCTGAGCTCAATATAATTCCAATAGTAACTCCGGTTCAAACTTCACTTGTACTTTAATGGTTGTGAGCATTTTAAAAAAAAAATTGGCTAGAGGAAAAAACCACAAAAAGATTTCTTCCTCTAACTAGATAACAGGTAACAATCTTCAAAATAAAACCCCCAAAGCATTAGAAGACTGGTTCCACGGACCTCACTTTAAGTGAGGTCATGAGAGGCTTTCAAGGGATGATAAAAACAGAATTACTGCTGTACTGCTCATCTTGTATTTAAAGGGAATCCTACAAGCCTGCCACGTTTTGTGTTTCCAAGTCAGGAAATACAAAGTCACCATTTTGTGATGGTTCTTGAAGCACTGGCAGATGAAACGCTTGCTGGATTTTCTCTTTTTATTTTTGCCAAGACTTCAAGAACCATCAGCTATGGCCACGCACAAAATGGTAGCTTATTCAGGAAAGTCTCTTTGGCCATAAAATAATTTTAGCTTAGGGTGGTCCGAGGATAAATGTGAAGAATTGCAAAACACTTTCCTGCTTGCTACCAAAAAAAACCTAAATGGCAATTTCCCCCTCTCGTATCCACATATACATGAGTTTATGCACAACATTCTCTGCCAGGTTTGGGCTGCCAAGTGAATGGAGTAATGGGTTTGAGGTCTTAAATAGTTAATTTATACAACATTCCTGGTAGAGACATCATTTCAGATAACTTTGGTTGAGATTGAATCTCCGTGGGCAGCCCCCACTCTCTGCTCTGCTCCGCAAGGTTTATGATGTAACGTCTCTAGAAGAAGGGCAGGAAGCGTTTTTCTTTCCCCCCCGCCCTGCCCAAACCTCTCTATTCCCGTCCACTCAACTTGAAACATTATTATCATAGTTTCCAGCCACAGCTAAAAGGTTTTAAATGAGGACTTTAGTCTGTGATTGAGTGATTGATGAGTACTCTTTGGGGCTGAAATCCTGAAAGGCTAACTTTTGCATAAGGAGATGGATGTATTTACAGGAGTAAGAAGAGCACAAGCCTATAATTTTTAGGGAAGATGGGTCTGACTTTGGGATAAGTCTCTGTGTTTCTTTACTAGTCATTTAGAAAATAAAGGCTTAGTAGGGAGCATTGCGGTGGTGATGGGATTTCTCACCTGAAATGTCTCCATTGCCAACATTACCTAATTCTGAAATCAGTCATATTTTATTTATTTATTTATTTATTTATTTATTTATTTTATTTTATTTTATTTATTACATTTATATACTGCCCCTTAGCCGAAGCTTTCTGGGCGGTTTACAAAATATTTGGCGGTGGTGGTGGTAGTTGTTTTTGAGTCAGCTTAGGTCTACTTGATGTAGTAATCAGCATCAGAAGGTGGTAGAGCTATTTCTAGTCTTTACCTGGCAGTTGTTTATACATACTGGAAGCCCCGAGGTGGCTCCGCAGTGGTGCTGTGTCGATTATACGACTTGGCAGCCACCTCAAAGCCATCATGGGGCTTTCTAGAGAAGCTCTGCATTTTAAAAGTCAGGGGCTTACCCTGACTTTTCAGGATGGAGCGAAGCGAACATGGGTCTTCCGCCGTCTAACTCACTGCATCCTTGATGTGGAGGCGTGGCCAGGTGGATGGTGCCCCTGATTGGTTGCTGTCCACCTAGGCAGAGGGCGGGCCGGGCCTAACTGCCAGGAACTTTGCACTTTTGCTGTGCGTCAGGATTAACAAAAATGTGGTTTTTTGCTTATCATGGTGTCAACCCACCACCATGTAGGCAGACCCCTAGTTGGTCTACATTTTCTACCATTTCAAAGTCCCTGCATAGGGACAGGGCTAAACTAAAGCATTGTTCCTACATGCTAGGATTATTTATCTATTTATTTACATGCAGAGAGTTTTTAAAATGGGGGACCATTCCAATGTGTGATCCCTCCACCTGCAGCCTGAAGTGGTACAGTCCAAGAAGAGCTTTGGTTTGGGGGAAGTATAGAAATGTAATAAAATAAAATAAGAGCTGTTACATGCTTCTGATGAATATGTGAATGTCCACTGTCTGAAGTGCGTGTTGAAAATAGTGGGCAATAGGAATCAGAAGAAAATTAATTTCATAGAAAATTCAGCTAGTCATAACTCTGCTTACATGATTTACATCTTGCATCTATTCGTGTGAGGAAGAGAGGCTGCTCATATGGGCAAAATGTTTACTTTGTAAATTGGTTCTCTGTCTCTACAGAAAAGACAACAAGGGATGTAAGTTTGGAAGGATTCCAGGCTGTTCTAAAGGCAAGCAGCTCATAGCAACTTCCGTCCGCTCGGTAGTTCCCTCTGGCCTCCAAGATTTCAGACAAGAGTCTGAAATAAACCCCTGGCAACAGTAAAAGTGTCCAAGCCAGAACAATTCATGACACCCCAAAGAAGGTAGCAACCTCATACCAGCTGCAGGAAGCTATCTTTTTAATCTCCTGCTTTTATGCAAAGCATGCATAGAGCAAAAGAAAGAACCCAAAGCGTGGTGGGTCATCAATGGCTCTTGGTATGTTGTGAGTATTTGTCCTCGCAGCTGTGGTAGCTTCTTTTTTCTTTTTCTTTTACATCCACTTTACAAACTTGTGAATTGATCCCCCAAAGCCAACTCATGCTTCATGCCAACATGATCCACAAGTCAATCTTCCTAAAGATGACAGAAAATGGTATGGGGTGGGGGTGGGGACTGTCAAAGAGGCATCCATAGGCTCCCTCTCCTTTCATGGCTTTCTGCACCTGGGCTGGAAATCCTGAAGGAAGTTACTACACAGCCACACTTATTTCAGACAAATAAGTTCCCAGGCTGTGAGTATTGTGTCTCAATGAGCAGCTGATGTCAATGAGGATCTTGGCAGACAAATTGACCATAATCCATCTAGCTGCCCTTGGCTTAACTGGTCTGATGTCAAAGGGAGAAGTGCAATGTGGCTTCCTACAATTTGTTGCAGCATTTATGTGTTACATCAGCTTTCCCCAACCTGGCGCTCTCCAGATGTGTTGGACTGCAAATTCTTCCATCTCCAGCTAGCATGGTCCTCCTCATCTGGAGGGCACCAGGTTGGGGAAGGCTGTGTGTGAGTGTGTATACAACTGTGTGGATATTTATTTATCATATTTAGCCTTAAAAGATTTGTATCCTGCCTTTCTTTCCAAATAAAATCAAGGTGGATAAGAGAAAGCTAAATTTAGAACAAGTCACGATAACAAATAAAACTCCTTAAGCAAATGAAATATTTCCTAAGGACAAACGGGCTTGATGTAATCCTCAATCCTCAATATAATTGAGAAATATAATTTCATTAAAGGAGCTGTTCTTTGGAAATAGAAACAAACATATTGCACCTGGTTTCTCAAGCACAAATGAGAAAGTCATGCAAAATCCACCAATGGCAAACAGCCAGAACATGAAGTGAGGTGGACTAGGCAATGTTATTATGGATAGCTGCAGAAAAGCTCTGAGTGGAGAAGGTTTTTTAAGGTAACAAAAACACAACCAGGGTCAGGCACCATTAGCCTTATTCAAGGCAAGGCATTAGCCCTATGTTCATGCCAAGACAGTGGGGAAAAGGGAGGGTTTAGGAAGAGATTGGGCATGTTAGAAATTGAGTTGAGGTGGTTAGGAGTGGCGTTAAACTGAAGACCAGAGAAAGGGGGCAAGAGAAAGGACCTGATAGTATACAAACCAAATTCTTTCCAGTTTGTTGCAGTTGTTTGGAAAGTTGCCTCCATATTTCTCGAAGTCCACTTCCTGTTCCATCTTGTGCGCTTGGTAACTTTTTCTGTTGAACAAGTACTACACAAAAAAGGAGTGGGGATGAGGAAACCTCTGAATTTCCACATCCCGAGCTCCAAAGGCCTTACTGTCTGGTCTGTTGTTTACAGTCAAAAGCAGGAGTTTGGGCTATTTATATTTCATAGTTATTGTAGGCTTGCTCGCAAGTGTTGAAAAAGGAGTGGATGCATCTTTCATGTTGGCGGTCTAAAGCATTCTTTGGATTAAAGCCAATATATTTCCAGCGAAGCCTATGGCGTGGTTTCAGAGTCATTGTATATTTATGCCGAAGGAGGCTTCGGCAAGGCTCTTATAGTAACCCAAGGCAACAGTTCATGGATGAACAGAGTGTTCCGCCCTACATCCTTGACTGCAATCCATTGAAAGCATCTCTGCCCACTGTTTATTTTCTGGCCCAATGGCTTCCTGTGTGGTGTGTGGATTGGAGCGCTAACAAGGTGAACAAATTAGGACTGCATAGTATGGACAAGGGAAAACAAATAATGTTCTCTACAACACCGTTCCTAAGCATCCTCTTGTGCAGTGGAGCGTCTTGCTGTGCTGAAGGCGATTAATAAGATTTGTAACTTTATCATTTCAAATTACTTCCCATAATGCCCTCTTCCTATGCTACAGTTCTCTGAAAGGTTCTTTATTTTTTCTTGCTAGAATGGGGAGCTATTTGTTCAGATGACTCTAGCTTTTTATTCTCTATTTATTAGGCCCAGTATTAGGCAAAAGGCAGGATACTACTACCTTATTTCTTCGATTGTAAGATGCCATCGATTGTAAGACACACACTAATTTCAGTACCACCAACAGAAAAAAAGCTTTGATTCTAAGAATAATAATCACACTCGCGATTCTAAGACGTACCCCATGTTTAGAGATGTTTATATGGGGGGGAAAGTGCGTCTTAGAATCAAAGAAATACAGTACTACTACTACTACTACTACTACTACTACTACTAAGGTCTTGCTGCATTCCTGAAGTGTGCAATGTTCAGCTTTCATTGCTCTTAGTCAAAGCTTGGAAGGGATGAGTACAAGAAGAACTTCGCTTTCACATCGAGTTCATATATATCGGGTGGAGACTGCCGGGCCAGAGGGATGGATGTATCCCAGTCAGGCCAGAGGGATGGATGTAGCCCAATTAGTCTTTGAATCTTCCCCACCACCTCTCCCCTTTCTGCCTTGGAGAATCTAGGAGCTGCTTCAGATGGGCGGGGGGAGTGTTTCCCTCCGGTCGCTTTGCCACATGCTCCTGTCCCACAATGGAGATGAGCAGCTTCCTCTTTCTTTACACGCTGAAGAAAGAGGAAGTAAACAAAGACCACGTGGCCCATTCAGTGGGTGTTTTTATCACGCTGCTTTCCCTGGACAGCGCATTTCACTGTAGGAGAAAAAAATAGGATTTTCCAGGGTTTTTCCAACCTTTTTTTTTTTTAACGGGAAAATGACCAGAAGGAGTGGGAGGTGCATGGAAGGCAGATGGAGTTGTGAAAAGAACCCACAAAAATTCATGAGTGCCCAGTAATGAACTTGCTCTAAAACCTTTGTCTGATGATGCTCTAGAACTAAAAAGTGGGATATAAGTGTTTCTAAGAATCAATCAGTAAGCCTCATCTATGAAAACAGTCTTACCACTAGTGTCAGCTTCTGGCTAGTTAAAGCCCAGCTGGGTGTTTGTGTTGATTTCTGAGAATTCCGAGTTCCTGAGGCTAATTTAATTTACAGTCCCAAAACAAACTACAATGTAGAGAACAAGAAACTCAACAACAGACTTTGCTAGATGTTCTTGTAGATCACAATTCCAAATTTAAATTGATGTTAGTTTTCTTAATTGTATTAAAATATTGAAGTATGTCAAAGATCTCTTAAGGCCTTATAAGGAAAATTTCCTCATAAAATGATATTGTCATTCAAGCTAATTAGTAGAGCTGGACTATTTTTTTCTTGAAGCCTTTCACAATATTTGCCTTATATGCTTTTTCATAATTCCCAACTTCCCTTCACAGGCAAGAACTAGGAACATTATGGTACATTATTTCTCTTTATGGTACATTATTTCTTATTCATTATCCAGGAGCCCTGACTGCTCAATCCTATATCTGTCTTCTCAGAAGTAAGTGTTTAATTGGAATTACTCCCAAGTAAGTTTGTATAGGATTGCACTGTGACTCTCCTACCCAATGCATTCACATTTCCCTTCTGGCAAATGCTTAAAATAGACGTATTATTTTTCCAACCAGTTCTTATTATGAGTTGCGCTGAGGCAAGGTTGTGATGGAGAACATTTCTGATGGAGGGCATGGAGCTTTCAGGGTTTCCCATCTGCCCTTGCTGGTGGGAAAATCAAAGTCATTACTCACCAGTGTTCTGCGTTAAAAAAAGAAAGAAAGAAAGAGATAAGCCTGACTATATCCAAGTATTTCCATTAACAAACAGTTTCTAGAGAGAGAAATCATTGATTTGAGGGAAATTGGAAGGGACCTTGACATATTATCATACCCATTGATGTTATAAATTCATATTGTCCTTATTAATTAAAATAATTGAGATGAGGTAAGACCATCTAAATTGAGATGAGACTGAGATGAAGAAGGACCATCTAGATCAGCTTTGCTCAACATAGTATCTTCCAGATGTGTTGGCTAATGGCCATGCTAGATGGGGATGCTGATAGGTGTAGTCCAGCACATCTGGAGGGCACCAGATTGGGGGGAACTGAACTAGATGAATTCCTAGCATCACATGTCCAAAAAAGTATCTGCGTAGAGAGGCTAAAACCAAGATCTCTGCAGGCTGAATCCAAACATTCTCTTCCTCACCATGAGGAAGATGGCCCTGTCCTTTAGAGCAGGGCTGGGGAACCTGTGGCCTTCCAGCTGTTATTGTCTCCAGCATCCATCAGCCCCAGCCAGCATAGCCCATGGTATGTAGTCCAACAACATCTGGAGGGCCACAGATCTTCCACTCCTGCTTTACAGGCACAGGGAATTTGATATGGAGTAGGAATAGGCTTCAGTTATCCATAGCAAAGCACGGCAAGAAGGTTTGAGGAATAGCTACTGTTTAGCCTCTGCATCCATATCATTATGTCATTCCTTGTTCACCATATATCTGCGGTGTTAGGTGCTGTGTATGTAATCTATATACAAATCCCAATTGAATTTTCTGAGTGCCTATGCTTATCTAGTCAAAACTGCACTACACATGCACAAGAGAGAGAGAGAGAGATAGCAGACTCAGTGCAAAAGCACACACAAGTATGATAATTGTATGGGAAGAAAACTAAGGGAGACCACCACCACCCCGACACTCCACACACACACTCAAATGATAACTAAATATTTATTTTATTTTCATTTATTTATTATTTCATTTATATCCTGCCTTTTTTTTCCTCCAAGGAACCCAAGGCGGTGTACATAATCCTCCTCTTCTTCTCCATTTTATCCTCAAGGCAACAACCCTGTGAGGTAGGTTGGGCTGAGAGTCTGTGACTAGCCCAAAGTCACCCAGTGGGCTTCCATGGCCAAGTGGGGATTAGAATCCGGATCTCCCGACTCCCAGTCCAACATTCTAGCCACGGCACCAAACTGGCTCTCAGTATGTTGATAGATGGAAAGAAAAATATGCTGACAACTGCGTGGGATGGTAATGGCTTTAGTGGAGTGATTGTGGGGCAGGGAATTAAAGCTGTGAGTAGGGTGGGAACACAATAGAGTAGCTGAACACCAAAATGGTAAACAGACCCACCTCATTTTCTAGATAGGTTGTTTCCTGGTTCATGCTGAGAAGCTATTTGAAAACATCCTCAGGGATAGCTGTTCATAAACATTACTGGAGAAATCAAAGATTTTTTATGTCACTAGGATTGGGCACAAATGATTCCACTCCTGCCCCCCGAAACCCTCCAAAATAGATTTTATAAAAGCATGACATAGAGAAAAGGGCTGGAGAAGTTGGAACCCTGAAGAGAAGCACTCAGTATAAGGTAGTATTTATGTTCTAAAAGCTCCATCACACCTTGGAAGACGCTGGCTAACACTGGCTACCGTTGCTTCTCCGTGGACACTCAGTTACTTCCTGTTTTCAAACAGGAGGTAAACAAGGTGCATGAGGGCCATTCAGTTCCTCTTGTGAACACGCTGCTTCTCCCACACACAGCAGGAGAGAGCAGCAACTTTGGTTTAAAAAATATTTTGACGTTTTTCTGGTTTTTCTTGCTGCACAAGCCGCAAGGAAGGCCAGAAGGGCTGGAAGCCGTGCGGGAGGCAGACAACGTCATGTGAGCTACCTCAGAGGAATCCGTGAGTACCCAGTAACGAGCGTGCAATAAAACGCTCGTCGGATGGAGCTTTAAGTGAAGCCAGCATTCTTGGGAACTGAGTCCACTTAATTCCTTTGAGAGTGCAATCATATGCCCACCTTCAAGGAGGACGCCCTCCTGAACTCAAGGGGACTTACTTCTAAGTAAATAGGCTCACGATTGCCATGTGAGTCACTTAGGAAATCATTAACATGAAATGATCATCCATCCCTCTAATGAAATCAGAGTTGCTGTTACTGCTTTGTTCCCCCTTTTTTATGGCTTAACTTCTCAACGGGGAGCTGGCATTTTAATGGCAACTGCTTGCAGAACGGTTCCATGTTTGGAAGCCTGATCAGAAGGCGAACCTCTCCTGCCACTGAATCCCCTGCTCAGAAAAAGCCTGCTAAGTGAAAGAGTGACTAGGAAGCGAAGTCAAGCGGCAGCCAGCCCTGAAGGCGTTCTGGCTTTGGCTGGGCTCCAGTCATTGTATGTCCAATAAGCAACACACTCAGCTATACAGCACCCAACCACTCCAGCAGCTGAAACTGCAACCACAAAGGACAGCTTCATGGGCAGACAGTAGAGCGCTTGTAACCTGAGCACACAGCCTGTACTGTGGGGCTGAGAAGGCAGATGGCCTCCTCCTACACGCTAGCATTTTTGCCTGAGTGCCATTTCTTCTGTGCACGGGAAGTTAATAAAATGGGAATTGGCTGAGATGTCAGCAAGCAGGGCCTAATCTTCTTCTTGACGTGGCCTAACGTGAAGTTTTTGATTCTGCAATGGTGTGCAAATGAACCTAGATATCAAGGGGAGAATCTCCTAGCATCACACATTTCATATGTTGTGTGTTTGTGTATATGTGGAGTTAGGTGACTGTGTCATCTTTTGCAGAGGACAGCCTCTGTTTGAATGGCTGCCAGAGGACCATCCTCTATTTGGTGTCCTCTCCAAATCCTCAGACTCTTCTTCAAATTTAAAGAGAGAGAACTGTAAGAGCTGTTGCCCATCAGAGTTAGCACCTGAGCAGCAGACTGAAAAGACAGGCACACAGGTCACCTGGGACACTTTCAAACCCGTGTTTTACATTGCTGTGTGTCATTCACCAAATTTTGGAGAGGGAGGGGCAGACATCGTTGTCTTGAACTCATAACCCTTCAGTATTCCCACTGCAGACTTTTGTTTTTCTTACCACAGATAACGAGCTTCTTTCACATGAGCGAAATAAAGCACGTTTGTGACACCATCGTTAACCTCCTGCACATCTCTCGCACCTTACCCCAGTAATTCCATTCTTTAAAAAGCCCTGGATATCATGATTCTGCTGAAATATCTTAGGATTTCCTACCGTGCACAGGGGAAGTTGCGCTACAAAGAAACCATTAGAGGGTGCTGTCCCAATCAGGCCTATGAGCACTGAGAGGAGGTGAAGTTTTCCATTATAGGCCACGTGGTTGCCCCTCTCTGGCCGTGTAATGCAGCCCATTACAATTGTGCAAGAGAAGCAGGAAGTAAAGCCCTGGTAAAGCAACGTGATTTCCTCTTAATCTAAAGAAGCCCACTCTGGGGGGAAAAGATGGACTAGCTTCACAGCACCTTCTGACTGGTAATACTAGGAGCCCTCCCTCTGGAAGCACCCCTGGTCAGTCTTCTCCACTGTGGTGAGATGTACTATATTTCTAATTAAATTATAATAATAATTTCTAAATTTGCACGTATACGTATATACTTGCATATGGTATTTTAAGCAAATCAGTATCCTCTTTGGTCCTCCTTTGTAGCTATTCATGAGTGGCCACCCGACAGGCCCTGCTGCCATGACTCATATTTTTACACAGACTGTGCAAACCAGCCCTGAGCTATAAAAGAGGCAGCTTGGTTGAACATTGTGAAGGTTGGAGAAATGGAGAGTTTCCTTTACCTAACAGATTGGAGAATATTCCATATTTCTGTCTAGAACAAGGAGGCAAGCTTCCTTGTAAAGCAGAAAAAACTGAAAGCAAACTAGATGTGAATGATGGGTGTAAATCTGTCTTTTGAGGTCAGGTCTTCCACAGTCACTTGTAAAGTAGGGGCCAGACTATAAGACTCAAAGGGGTGTGTGGGTAAGAAGTGTTGAACCCTCCCCCAACTGCATCTTACTTCCCTGCAGTCTGTCTCCCCAGGCACTTTTCTCTCAGTCAGGGTCTGATAACAGCAGGAAGCTCAGCTGGGAGAAAAGTACTGGGGGAGGGTGCAGTTAGATCTAGGGTGACCATATGAAAAGGAAGACAGGGATCCTGTATCTTTAACAGTTGCATAGAAAAGGGAATTTCTGCAGGTGCCATTTGTATATATGGAGAACCTGGTGCAATTCACCCTTCATTACAACAGTTAAAGCTGCAGAAGCTACACTAGAGTGACCAGATTTTAAAAAAGGGCAGGGCACCTGCAGCTTTAACTGGTGTGATGAAGAGGAAATTTCACCAGATTCCCCATATATACAAATGGCACCTGCTGAAATCCCCTTTTCAATACAACTGTTAAAGATACAGGAGCCCTGTCCTCCTTTTCATATGGTCACCCTAGATCTAACTGCACCCTCCCCCAGCACTTTTCTCCCAGCTGAGCTCCCTACTGGTAGATAAGCTTCAGGAGTGGGAGAGGGTTCAGCCCTCTCACCTGCACTATATGTTTTGCTATTGAAAGTAGGCCCCAACCCCTGCTTTATATGTCATTAAGCTGACCCACAAAAGACTGGCCCTATCATCAGGCAGAGTGCAGCAATCGGCTCATGTGGGGAAGTAGCAGCAAGTAGTTGCAGGAGAGAGCTGTGAGTCCAGGGCCGGCACTACCATTAGGCCAACTAGGCAGCCGCCTAGGGCGCAGTCCTCAGAGGGGCGCAGTACTTCCCATTAAGGGTCACAGTTTTATACAAATTAGCTGCTTTAAGAAAAAAACATAATAAAAGGAAAATATAATAGTTCAGAAACTCTTCTTGAACAGCTGAATCTAAGTTGGCAATTTTGGTGTGTGTGTGTGTGTGTGTGTGCAAGTAGCTCGCCTTGCCTAGGGCGCAAAATAGTCTGGCACTGGCCCGTAGTCATATGGCCTGCACTGTGCCCACTAACCTAGCCTGCTATCTTCAGTGTGGTGAAAGATATTGTCCCATGGCCAGGCCAGGCCAGTCATCTTTTGTACAAGGAATGTAAGGGGGCACCATTTCATCTTTTTCCTCAGGCAGCAAAATGTCTTGCGCCGGCTCTGGATCAACATGTATATGGTTATTGAACTGACGAATCTTGAAAGAAGCCTTTCCCAACCAGGCCCTCTTCAGATGTGTTGGACTACAGCTCTCACCATCCATGACCATGTTGTCTGTGGATGGTGGGAGTTGTAGCCCAACACATCTGGAAATGGCCTGCCTGGCTGGGGAAGGTTGATTTAAAGAGGGGCCTAAAATCAGGCCTGGTTTTTAGCCTGATGAGGAATGGAGGCAAGGTATTTGTGAGCTATGTGAAAAAATGATGGAGGTTAGCAAGCCTTTACATAAGAATTCTAGCATTTGTAGGAAAATCAAGCACTACTGTCAAGCCACTGGCTTTGGAAGATTGTGCACCTCATCGTTGTGATTTCTTTAACCCAATATGTGTGCTGGCCATCCCTTTAAAAAACAAAGACACCACAATCCTGCTTTAATATTCACTAGGTCAGCCTAGATATTCCTAGCAAATCTTGTTTTGTAATATCTAGGGCATTAAATTTTCAGGCTTAATACATAATATCAAAAGGGATTTTTAAAAATGTGATGTTACTGGTTAGAAACACAGATTTTGATATTGCCCCAGTACCTTGTAAAAATACATCCTGTTAAACTTGAGATATTGGTAGTATTTCTTTTTAAACAACAACAACCCTGTGGCAGTAGATAAAAATATTTGCAAGACAAATGATTGAAAATTAATGGTATCAGAAAAGTAAAGACATGGGCAACATGAGAGCATATAGAAAAATCAAAAGAATAATATTGCAAGCTATCTTTTTCAGTCCAGAAACATTTTCCAATCCTAAAATATTTTGTGCAATTTTTCAATTAAAATATTTATCTCTAATTTCTGAAGGGTTTAAAATATCCAGACCTTTCCTGTCAAAATGCAGAGACAATATCTGAACTTGATTAACAGTGGCTGATGTTTTAAATTTGCAAATGACATCTACTTGTATGAATAGAAAGCCAGTCTTTTACACCATAAACTATTCAGCCTGACATTCAAATCTGACTGGAAAGAAGCTTTTAGTGTATGATTGATTGGAAAATTAGAGAAATTTCTTCGTCCTTATGTAGAAACCCATCTGTCAAAGGAAGAGTAGCTCAAAACATCTGGCTATAAATTCTATTGCATTGCTGCAGTGCCACAAATCATCACCTTCAAGACAATGAGTTTGCCATGCATACGTTTTGGCATGATGGGACTGAAATTGACCATGGTTTGGGAATTAGTTGCTCCAAAGCGATATGTCAGAATTAATCTTGGCATGTTGGAAATAAGTATGGAACAAAAGGAATGAATCAAGGCAGAAATTAGGAGAAGCTGTCAAGTTAGTAAATTAAATTCAAGAATTCGTTTTTGCGGCAAGTATAGTGAGCCTTATTTACCCAAATGTTCCTTAGATGTCTGCAGTAGTTAGATAATATGTTAGATAATGACACATATTATAGATTTAAGCAAGGCTAACCTTGGCATCGTGGCTTTATTTGAGTCAGAGCTCAACCTAAGAAACTATATTTGTTGCTGAGACTCAGCCCTGGAACATGTAAATGAATACTATAGAGGATCACACACACTTTGACATACCTCTGATGAGGGTCAGAGCTTCTGAGTCAAATGGTGCAATTTCTAGAAAGACAGGAATTGAAACAGAGTACTGTATGGCTCGAATATGAATGCATAAAGTCCTTCCCTGACTTTATGCTACCAAAATGTTCTGACCAAAATATGCAATATGTCCCTCATATCAACATCTGTACCAGAGGACTGGAAGATGTCCAATGTAACACCAATTTTTAAAAAGGGATCCGGGGAGATCTGGGAAATTACAGGCCGGATAGCTTAATGTCAGTTCCAGATAAATTGGTTGAAAGATAAAATTAATAAGCACGTAGAAGGACAAGCCTTGCTGGGAAAGGACACTGTTTCAGCAAACATAAATCCTGTCTCACTAATCTTTTAGAGTTTTTTGAGAGTGTCAATAAACATATTGACAGGGGTGATCTGGTGGACACTTCCAAAAGGCTTTTGATAAAACCCCTCACCAAAGAGTCCTGAACAAATTTGGCAGTCATGGAATAAGAGGAGAGGTCCTCTTATAGATCAGTAACTGGTTAAAGAACAGAAAGCAGAGAGTAGGAATAAATGGTCAGTTCTTCCAATGAAGGGAATTAAATAGTAGGGTCCCACAGGCATCTGTATATGGACCAATGCTTTTCAACTTGTTCGTAAATAATCAGGAATTAGGAGTGAGCAGGGAAGTGGCAGAGTTTGCCAATGACACCAAATTATTTAAGGTGGTTAAAACAAAAAGGGATTGTGAGGATATCCAAAAGGATCTCTCCAAACCGGGGCCTTGTCTTGACGAAGAGTTTGCCCCCGGGGTGGATTTGGAGTTGGCAGCAGATCATCTACATGATGCAGCTGCCATTGCGAAGCCATCCGGGGGCAAACCCCAGGAACTCTGCTTTAAAAAAGTCAGGCACTTACCCCGACTCTTTTGGTTGCTGAGCCGATGGCACCCCCTGATTGTTTGCCATTGGCTGGGGCGGACAAGGAAGGGGGTGGACTGGGAGCTCCAAGTCGGGCACGACAGGTCCCTGTAAATGAATGAATGAATAAATAAATAAGGGGGGACGAGAGGAACAGGGTAGTCAGGAGGCCGCTGCTGGGCCAAGCACTGGGAAGAGGGGAGGAATGGGGCAGTCGGCTCTTCTCCCTCTGACCTCCCTCTTTTGTCACTCTAGCTGTACTCCTGCAGCTCTAACTGTTGTGATGAAGAGGGAATTTCACCAGGTGCTGCATGCATACAAATGACCCCTGCTGAAATTCCCCTTTTCTATGCAACTGTTAAGATACCGGAGCCCTGTCCTCCTTTCCATAGGGTCACCCTAAAAGATTAGCTATAGCTGCACAGGCGGGTGAGTGCTGCTTGTTATTCATCTCTATATGCCCACACATGCTCCCAGGCCTGTTAAACTTGGCAATCTTTATATTGAAGGTAATCTGTTCCAAAGGGGGTTGCCATTCCTGCTTTGATCTTAACCCCACCACAGGATGTCCAATCACAGCTCTCTCGCCATCTTGCCTAACTAACTAGGCCCTTAGTAGAGCACCAGCTCTGATGCATTACTCAAATCACTGCCCTTTGCATCCTCTAAGGACAGAAACTCTAAACATCCTGAAGTGTTCTGCTGTTGTATCTGACAGCACTTCTGTTGCTTTGGGACTACAGTTCTGAACTAAACTGCACTGTCAGAAGTTCTACTTCCTTCCTGCCCTGTGTGTGTCCCACTACCTTTCCGCTCTTACTTGCTACTATGACTAAAATAAACCTAGAGGCAGCAGGGTGGACGGTGGGTGGAATGGGAATCAATTGAAGCTTTTAAGCAGAATTGACATCTGAACAAGATGGGGGCAGGGGCAAGGCTTGGTTTTCCAAGAAACCAAGAAAAAAGAAATCCTTGGGTCATTCTTCCTCAACCTGGTGCCCTTCAGTTGCCGTGGACTACAACTCTCATCATCCCCAGCAATTAGCTGTGCTGGCTGGTGATGATGTGAATTGTAGGCAAAGGCACCTGGAGGGTATCAGGTTGGGAAAGGCTGGCATAGGCCATTTGCACCCTAAAAATAGACTCTTAACTGTTAAGCATTAAATTATTATTATTATTATTATTATTATTTATTTATATAGCACCATCAATGTACATGGTGCTGTACAGAGTAAAACAGTAAATAGCAAGACTCTGCCTCATAGGCTTACAATCTAATAAAATCATAGTAAAACAATAAGGAGGGGAAGAGAATGCAAACAGGTGCTTTCCAGATGTGTTGGGCTACAATTCCCAATGGCTGTGCTGGCAGGGAATTATGGGAGATGTAGTCCAAAATGTCTAGAGGGCACCAAGTTGGGGAAGGCTGCACTAAATGATAGTTGTGCAATCTCATCACTGAGAAAACCCAATGGCCTGATTCACACCTAGGGGGAATCCGCACGTCATTCCGAGATCGCTTCTAAGCGACCCCAGAGCGGCGTGAAAGCGAGCGTGTAACTTGCCTTTTGAAGAGCCAACGAAGAGACGTCCTTCCCCCCGCCGCCGCCACCCGCAGACCTCCTCGCCGAGCAGCGAGGAGAGCTCGGCCACCCCGCCTTCTTCCCCCGAGCGCTCCGTCCCAGCCGGCGAGGAGGGAGTTGGGTGGCGGGGGCGGCGGGAAGGACGTCTCTTTGTCGGCTCTTCAAAAGGCAAGTTACACGCTCGCTTTCACGCCGCTCTGGGGTCGCTTAGAAGCGATCTCAGAACGACGTGCGGATTCCCCCCTGCACACACCTCCCTTGATTTGTCTACGTTTCATGAGTGGCAGGTATATGTAAACTGACTCCACTGGAAAGCCTTGTGTTTGGGCTGTGCGTGTTGATATGAAAGCGCAGTCTTACGGGGCTGCAGCTTATGGCCCATTCATACCTCTTTGGCGTTGTGGGAAATTTAAATGTTAGTGCTAATCAGAGTGCTGCTATTGTCCATCACAGTGGCCAGGTATAAGCCTGCTTGAGGGAGTGGTGGGAGGCACTGAAGT
Organism: Elgaria multicarinata webbii; assembly: GCF_023053635.1. NCBI lineage: Eukaryota > Metazoa > Chordata > Lepidosauria > Squamata > Anguidae > Elgaria > Elgaria multicarinata. The sequence continues at coordinate 172,580,277 of NC_086171.1, forward strand.
AGGAGGGGATCACCAAAGGACACTTTGATGAGAATCCCCTGAATACTTGAACTGGGCTTTCAAGTTACTACGTGGTAATGTAGTCATCGGGCAGTCTTTTGTCACTGGTCCTGAAAGTGTGAGGTGACTGACTCCATTGTGCTAGAAATGATGTGATGTGAGAATTCTGTCTAGTGTTGGGCCAAAAATTTCGACCATTCCATTTTGGGCATTTTGTGGGGTGGGGAAATGAAAACAGGCAAAAAAGTCTGGGGGAGGTGTGAATTTTGGAGATTTTTTTCTCCTTTGGGACAGGGTTTCCTTATACCTTTTTAAATGTAGCCAGTTGCTGAGGGGTCTTCTTTCTTTCTTTTTATTTTTTCAAAAAAACCCAGCACTTGCAGGAGCCTCGTAGTTCTACATGAGTGCCTATTGGAGAGGGAGAGGTCACATGGTCTCCAAAAGCATTCACTTAGAATTGCTGGGCTCCTCCAAATACCGAGTTAAGTGGGGAAGGGTTTTTTTCTGAAAAACTAAAAAAATAAGAAGCCCCCTTCCTCAGCAATAAGCTACACATAAAAAGGTAAGTGGAAACCCTGACCCTCTCCCCAAGGAGAAAATTCTCTGAATTTTGCCCCCTCCCTGTGAAAGAGGCAGAAAAAACATGGCCTCTTTCACAGGGAGAGAGAAAGTTCCCAAAAATAGGGGGCAGGATTTGGCCCAGCATTAATTCTGTCTTCATAGAATCATAGAATAGCAGAGTTGGAAGGGGCCTACAAGGCCATCGAGTCCAATCCCCTGCTCAATGCAGGAATCCACCCTAAAGCATCCCTGACAGATGGTTTCCAGCTCCCTCTTAAATGCTTCTAGTGTAGGAAAGCCCACAACCTCCCTAGGTAACTGATTCCATTGTTGTACTGCTCTAACAGTCAGGAAGTTTTTCCTGATGTCCAGCTGGAATCTGGCTTCCTTTAACTTGAGCCCGTTATTCCATGTCCTGCGCTCTGAGAGGATCTAGAAGAGATCCTGGCCCTCCTCTGTGTGACAACCTTTGAAGTATTTGAAGAGTGCTATCATGTCTCCCCTCAATCTTCTCTTCTCCAGGCTAAACATGCCCAGTTCTTTCAGTCTCTCTTCATAGGGCTTTGTTTCCAGACCCCTGATCAATGTTGTATCTGTGGTCACTAATTCACATGCCAGACATTGCTTGATGTTACAGCCATCAAGGGAAGAAACTGGATATATATGCACGATCCAAGCTGTTGTGGTTTCCCAGTGGGCTGATGTGCTCTGTAAACCTTGGCCAATCATATTCCTCCTCCAAACCTTTCTCATGTGCAGTCTTCTCATGTGAGTGCTACTTCCTTCGGGCAACTTCATACAGTACACATTAACAGGACGACCCTGATCTCAGCTGAAACCCTTAAGCTCTGTTGTAAAACAAATCAAGATGAACAGAGGGGGAAAAGCGCTCTGGAGGCCTCAGGGAGCCGGCATAAGAGAAGTGCAACATTCTGCCGTGATTTGCTTAGCCTTTCAAGCAAGAAACGCCAAGCTGCTATGTCAGTGTGGCTCACCACGCTCTGAGGCAAACTCACTGGGATTTTATGCTGGATGGCCTATTGAAAATGACAGCACAGGGATCCCCGGCAGGATAATCTCTCCGATGAATGAATATTTGATATGAGGGCTATCCCTTTAGAACTGTCTGTGTCACTACCAACTATTAATCTGCAAAAGAAATTACACGATCAGGCATATCTAGGGCAGGGGGCTCTGCCAATGCCTAATCGCTGAGCAGAGCCGAAGTGTGGGATGGAACTGTGTGTGATTAAAAATGAACATACAGTCCAGGAACATCTCATATTAATGACAAGCAATGGGAGTGATAAAGCCTGAGCAGCCTTATACTGCTTGGGAAGGTGCATTCCCACCTCGCCTCCCCTGCTACAAAATTGTGTGCTTCCAGCAGGGCTCTCGAACCAACACAAACCTACCCATACGCTACACACAACATCTAAAGTCCTCCTCCGGGTGCCTACCCAGAGAGAAGCTTGGAAGACGGCAACAAGAGAGAGGGCCTTCTCAGTGGTGGCCCCTGCAATTATGGAATGATCACCCCAACAAGGACTGCATGGCATCAATATTGCTGGTTTTTTCTGCTGTGCCAGTCTCTATAATTCCAGTGCAAGATATGTGGCAGTTTGTGCTACGAAAATAGAATGGGGTAGTCCAAAACAATCCAGAAATACACAAATTGTGAAAATGTATAGTTAAAACACAGAAAAAATTCTAATCCCCAAATCCTATTGAATAAAAAGTTCCATTTCCACCTTCATATTTATCTGCTGTGTTTCTGCCATTTGCACCACCCAAGGAGCGCCAGATCCCATCTGGTGAGAAAAATCATCACCATCATCATCAAAAAGAAAGCTTTCTCTTAGCCAAATGAATAGTATTAAATATCCTTTTGGCCCACCTAAAATTGTTTCCAGAAGTCTTTAAAGAAAGTATTTATTCATTTATTTATTTATTTATTTATTACATTTTTATACCGCCCAATAGCCGAAGCACTCTGGGCGGTTCACAAAAATTATAAAACCACAATAAAACACCCAACAGGTTAAAAACACAATTACGAAATACAGTATAAAAAGTGCAACCAGGATAAAACCACACAGCAAAATTGATATAAGATTAAAATACAGAGTTAAAACAGTAAAATTTAAATTTAAGTTAAAATTAAGTGTTAAAATACTGAGTGAATAAAAAGGTCTTCAGCTGGCGACGAAAGCAGTACAGTAGGCGCCAGGCGGACCTCTCTGGGGAGCTCGTTCCACAACCGGGGTGCCACAGCAGAGAAAGCCCTCCTCCTAGTAGCCACCTGCCTCACTTCCTTTGGCAGGGGCTCACGGAGAAGGGCCCCTGTAGATGATCTTAAGGTCCGGGTAGGTACATATGGGAGGAGGCGTTCCTTCAGATAACCTGGCCCCAAACTGTTTAGGGCTTTAAATGTCAATACCAGCACTTTGAATTGGGCCCGGACCTGGACTGGCAGCCAATGAAGCTGGAAAAGGACTGGCGTGATGTGGTTTCGTCGGCCAGTCCCTGTTAATAACCTTGCTGCCCTATTTTGTACCAGCTGAAGCTTCCGGACCGTTTTCAAAGGCAGCCCCACGTATAACGCATTGCAGTAATCCAAGCGAGAGGTTATCAGAGCATGGATAACTGTAGCTAGGCTATCTCTGTCCAGATAAGGGCGTAGTTGGTATATCAACCTAAGCTGATAAAAGGTGCTCCTTGCCACTGAGTTCACCTGTGCCTCAAGTGACACTTCTGGATCCAAGAGCACCCCCAAACTACGGACCCGATCCTTTAGGGAGAGTGCAACCCCGTCCAGGACAGGGCAAACATCACCTCGCTGGACAGATGAACCACCCGCTAACAGTACCTCCGTCTTGTCTGGATTGAGTCTGTTTATTAGCCCTCATCCAGTCCATTACCGTGCCCAGGCACTGGTTCAGAACAGTCACTGCCTCACCTGGGTTTGATGAAAAGGAAAGGTAGAGCTGGGTATCATCCGCATATTGATGACACCTCAGTCCACATCTCCGGATAACCTCCCCCAGCGGCTTCATGTATATGTTAAACAGCATAGGGGATAAGATAGAGCCCTGTGGAACCCCATGGCTTAGGAGCCACGGCACAGAGCAATAATCCCCCAGTACCACCTTCTGGAATCGGCCATCCAAGTAGGAGCGGAACCACTGTAGCGCAGTACCTCCAACTCCCAGCTCAGACAACCTATCCAGAAGGATACCATGGTCGATGGTATCGAAGGCCGCTGAGAGGTCCAGGAGAACCAACAGGGTCACACTCCCCCTGTCCCTCTCCCGGCAAAGGTCATCCCACAGGGCGACCAAAGCAGTTTCTGGTCCAAAACCAGGCCTGAAGCCCGATTGAAATGGATCTCGATAATCCGTTTCATTCAAGAGTGCCTGGAGTTGTCCTGCAACCACCCGCTCAAGCACCTTGCCCAGGAAAGGGATATTAGCCACCGGCCTGAAGTTGTTAACATCCTCCGTGTCCAGGTTAGGCTTCTTCAGGAGTGGTCTAATCACCGCCTCTTTTAAAGAGGCCGGCACCACTCCCTCTCTCAAGGAGGCATTTACAACCTCCTGGACCCAGCCGGCGATCCCCTCCTTATTTGATGTAATGAGCCACGAGGGGCAAGGGGCAAGCACACAGGTGGTCAACTGGACTTGGCCAAGCACCTTGTCCACATCCTCAGGCCTCAATAACTGAAACTCATCCAATAAAACTGAACTGGACGGCGCTCTGAATGCCTCTACTAGTGGAGCTGCATTAAGTGTGGTGTCCAATTCATGACGAATCTGAGCGACTTTATCTTTAAAGTGCCGTGCAAACTCGTCACAGCGTGCTACCGAGGGTTCCACCATCTCTCGCCCTGGCCCAGAGTGTAACAGGCCGCGAACCACCCGGAAATTCTGCCGGACGACACTGAGAAGACGCAATGCTGGTGGAAAAGAACTGTCTCTTTGCCACCCTCACCGCCACAGAGTAGGCTCAATAGTGAGCTCTAACCCGTGTTCGATCAGACCCAGTTGAGAAGATGTTTATGTAAAACAGAACAATCTTTTTCCTTTGGGAAAAAAGTGAACCGAAAACTCTTCACCCTAATCCAGCCTCCCCTAAACTAGCACCCTCCACACGTGTCAAGCTACAACTCCCATTATCCCCAAACAAGTAGGCTGCCCTTGTTATTATTTTGCAGTGCTCTTTTGATCTCTGTATGCAGAATATTCCTGTTTAGATGATGATGATGATGATGATGATGATGATGATGATGATTAGAGTGCAAGGAACCCAAAAGCGGCATATATAATCCTCCTCCTCTCCATTTTATCCCCACATCAGCCCTGTGATGGAGGTTAGGCTGATAGTCAGAGTCTGACTCAAAGGCCATTGCTAGACCAGGGTTTAGCCCGGTGCGAGACCCAGGCCCGTCCATGTGCATCCAGATGGCACACAAGGGATCCCGGGCTCAGGCAGGGGTCAACTCTCCCTTGGCCCAGGGTAACCAGAACCGCTTGTGGCCCAGTATTTCCAACAGTTTCGGGCTAAGCCCGAGACTGCAGGCGTGTAGACTGGTCCATTGCTTTCCCCAGCTACAGCAATCACTCGTGAGTAGCCAGGAAAAGCGGCAGATGGGGTGCAGCACTCCGCAGGATCTCTAGGCCCATTGGGGCAGGGGGAGAGATTGGGGAGTGGGGAGATCATGGGGGGGAGCGGAGATCGGGGGGAATCACGGCCAGGGTGGGGAAATTGGGGGCAGAGGGGAAGCGGGGAACCTTTTAATATATATATATATATATATATATATATATATATATATATATATATATATCAACTTACCTTTGTTGCTGGTGTGCTCCTGCGCACCCGGCCCTTTAAGACAAAAAAATGGCGGACGCGATGGGGCTTTCCTGTAGCCCGCCATGTCTGGGGTGACAGCCTGGCTACTTGAAGCGTGGGCTCACCCCTCTCCCACACGGATCACCAGGTAGGTCTAGCAAAAGCCAAAGTCACTCATTGAGCTTCATGGCTGATTGGGGACTGGAATCTAGGGCAGGATCTACACTACTGCTTTATAGTGGTACTGAAGAGCACTGATGACTGTTGGGGCCCACTGACACATCTACACCAAGTAGGATATAACACTATGAAAGTGGTATGAAAGCAGTATATGGCATGTGTAATGGGTCCCAATAGTTGTCAGTGCACCTCAATACCGCTATAAAGCAGCAGTGTGGCTTTGCTTTCATAGTGCAATATCCTGCTTGGTGTGGATCTGGCCCTAGGTCTCCTGGTCGTAGTCCAGCATTCTAACCACTGTGCCACACTGGACTTTACTACTCCTACCTAGTGCTGTACACTATTATTATTATTATTATTATTATTATTATTATTATTATTATTATTATTATTATTTAGAAATTGACGTTTGGATGGCCCAATAACTCAGTGTATGAATCCAAATATAATGTCTACCTCCTAAGTCACCACCAGACACATGGAAACCTTGGTTCTGCCATAGACAAGAGTCAGATCCCAATGTGCCCCTCAGACCAGATGAGCTCAGTATGACAGGTAAACAGTAGTTAAATAAAAAAGCCAGCCCTGCTCTTCAGAGGTTTCTTCTGGTCCTCTCAGATGTAGGGCCAATGTGCTACTTAGAGTGTGGTTAGAAGAACAAAACAGGCCCCTGCTGGCTTCCTTTGTGATTAAGAGTGGGACATACTCATGCATGTCCCTTTGGTGCATGACAGGTCCTAATGGACCATGATATAATGACTACTCCAGCTGGCCTCAGCACAAGTTTCCAACCTGTAAAAATAGATTCCCCTCTGACACAAAATCTATTAGGAACCCTGATGTACAGTGAGAAGAGATGTGTGCTAGGGGGGTCCCAGCCATATACAATAGCTGCTTTGGCACTGATTTATAGATGACTGCTCTGCTGTTACTTTCCTCTGTAGCTGCAGCAGCTTCCTACGGACGCATCTTGGCTAGGTTTCCCATGTCTCCATGCCTCAGGGAGAACAGCAAGGGGATGGGTATCAATCGTCTGGGCTATGTAGTGAGAAAAAGAGACACATTAGCAAATAAGTTTTATAAACAACAACAACAACAACAACTCTGCATCCTCAAGTTGCCATATGAGGGCTACTGAATTCTTTGCTGTTCAATGGCTCTACTTCTTTGGTAAGATGAAATTGGAAGGAAATCTTAGCCGCAGGCTTTCTCAGGTACCAGGGTAGTGAAGTACTTCTCAAAAGGTGGGAAAGGATCTGCTGGTGGGCATAAGACGCTAGCAGGGGGATGCAAAGAATTTTGCACACCTTATTGAGAAAATACTTTTATGAAGAGTCATGGATGTCCAGTTTTGTTGGGAATGTTGCAAATGTATCTGCAAGTTGCTGGAAGGGGGCAGTGTTGCAGTTAGTCAGTGAATGCATGGGGATTTGGGGCATTAGCCTTAGATTCTCTGGTTTCTGGGCTCCTCCCCTTCCTCCCCCTCCCTCTCTAGCTTCCTCCATTGCTGGGAGCACACATGCTTGCTCTTTCTCGCTTTGTAATAGAACACAAAACGGACTGAACAAATCTGTTTGAAACCTTATGCTGTACCTGCACTTATATGCAAGAATACTGAGAGCAAATCATTTAACCCTTTCTTCACTAAAGCAGGGTGATCATATGGAAAGGAGGACAGGGTTCCTGTATCTTTAACAGCATTCCCCAGCCAGCCATGCTGTTCTTTTGTATCTGGTCAAGAGGGCAGGGCTCTTGCAGCTCTAACAGTTGTGATGAAGAGGGCATTTCACCAGGTGCTGCATGCGTACAAATGACGCCTGCTGACATTCCCTTTTTTATACAACTGTTAAAGATATACAGTAGGAGTCCTGTTCTCCTTTCCATATGGTCACCCTAACTAAAGAAGTATGTGGTTTCCTTTTATTCTAAAGATAGCCTCGTGTGCATGTGGGACTCGTAAATACTCATTCTGTTTTGCCCTTTTTGTTTTTCAAACTGTTCAGATGTGTTTGCTGGTCCTCTGAATGCTCTGCCCCTGTCCCAGTGTCCTTTGCAGTATGAGCGCCTGAGCGGCCATTATTGGGCCACTCCTTTTGTCCTATTCAATACTGTTTGTGGTGAGTTTGTCGATATGGAGGATCCGAGTGCCGCCCCTCTCTTATTGGCCAGGATGCTCACTGCCGTTTGCTTCATTGGCAGTTACAAGCACGACACCCGTTTTCCCTTTCCCCGTGGCCATTTTGATCTGTGACTGACAGGAACAGTAATCTTACGGGCCCTGGGGGGAGGGGGATCAGTGAGAGGGGATTCCAAAGACATTTCACTTGGACTGGGCCTATAGATGGTCTTGCAAAGTGCGTGTACTGCATGGGAATCTGCCTCAAGATTGTGAAATGGCAGCCAGTGTGGCTGTAGCTGCATGGCAGGAATTGGCATTGAAGAGCCGGTGTAGTGTAGTGGCTAAAGTGTTAGACTGGGATTCAGGAAATCCAGGTTCTAGTCCCCACTCGGCCATGGAAACCCACTGGGTGACTTTGGGCCAGTCACAGCCTCTCAGCCCAACCTATCTCACAGGGTTGTTGTTGTGAGGATAACATGGAGAGGAGGAGGATTATGTATGCTGCCTTGGATTCCCTGGAGGAAAAAAAGGTGGAATATAAATGGAATAAATAAATAAATAAATAAATAAATAAATAAGATCCAGCTTGCCGGCCAGAGTGTCCTAGCCAATGAAGGCCACTCTTGCCACTTAGCTCTATGATACAAGCCCATAAACTCCACTTTAAGACAGGGTTACAGCTGCTGACTGTGGTTACCAAGTAACCAGGGTTTAGCAAAATGCATCACACATGACACGCTGCTCAACTAAAATCCCTTAACCAGCATGGTTAAGCATATTGTCTGAACAGGGCCAGTGTCAGCTGCTGTGCTGGCTGATGAATTATCTTGACTTTGACCTCAGAGTGAACCCTGTGGATCTATGGCACATCCAGTGAAATGGCGGTTCCTTGGCATGTGGCCCTGTGCAACTATGTGGATGGTGGAGCGCACTGGCTTTTCCCAACACATCTTGAATAAGCTACAGAGGAGCCAGAAGCTGGCTTTGCCTTTTAGCCATCTCACCCTATACCCCCAAGGCTCAAGCTGACAGTAAGTGCAAAAGCTCTCCTCCCGATGCATCTCTGAACAGGAGAATGTTTGCTGCTCTAATTAGAAGGGTAATGGCTGAGGATAATTTAACATGAAACGAAGAGCAGCCTGGCTTAGAATAACCAGTACGAAAGAGGACCATGTATTAGCCTAGAAGGAACTGCCACTTCTTATCTGTCTTTACTCATTAGTGTATTTGAACATAATCTATGAAAGTCGAAAATCTACATTTCCAAAGAGATCATGTTTGTATTGCATTATGGGATTGGGGTTTCAACTGAATGGTCTCTCAGCATCCCTCTCGAGCCTGTGATTTTACAATTGTAGCAAAGAGACCTGTCAAAATGAGTCAAACTAGTTGAATAAGTTTAGCTTGGCAGATCCTGTGGAGTTAGAGGGATCAGCATTGATGACTCAGGCAGGTTTCTGGACAGAGCATGTCTTTTCCCACAACCTTCTCTCTCCTCCCCTGTGCTAAGTCAGTGTCCATGTAAGAAAGGAACAAATCAAGCAGCTTGTTGTTTGAAGGCAGACTGAGACAGATGCAGGATGAGGGTCAGTGTGAGCCTGTTGCAGATCGGGAAGATATTTTTTTTGGTAGCTGCTAGGGTGTAAACTGTCAACCTCTGCCTATGATCAACCTCTATATTTGTAAATAACAGCAAATATTACAAAATGCCAGTAAGCTTCAAGTAACCACAGTGACCTCATCATAAAACAGGGGTGGACAACCTCCAGGATTTGGGGGACCACATTCCCCCGCACAAGAAACTAATGGTGCCTGCCTGCATCCCATCCTTGATGAATTTGCCACTGAAACTACCATGCAAAGAGACTTCTAGGAGTATAATTCTGTTTGGAAACAAAGGTGTATGCCCGATGTGCACCTTGTTTTCTTGCAAAATTGCCACCATTTTGGGGCTGAGGACCATGCATGTGGCCCACAGGGTGTATGTTGCCCACCCCTGTTATAAAGGGAACCAAACCTGGGTGGCAGTGTACCACTGAACTTGTCACTACTTGCAGGATTGGGGTATATGTGATAATTGTTCGGAGCACCATGACAATAATATAGACCCCATCCCACCTCCCCCCCATTTCCTCTGTCCAGATGTTCAGAAGAATATTTTCTTCACAATATTTTCTGCCTGATTCAACATTATTCTGGACAATTATTTTTGTCAAAGTAGAAATGAAGGCCTCTGATAACATGGACTTAAATGACCCTTTTTGCACATAATGACAGCCTATCAATTTAAAAACCATTTGGTTGTCTTCTATGAGCAAGCACACTGCCTGTTGCACACTTGACTTTCCCCTTTTATCCCACAACCCACAGTTGGCTCCTTGGTAAGTTGTGGAGCATTACAAACCCAGACCATTGGGTTGTTTAGGGGCTAAACAAACTTTGAAGATAAAGTCGCTCAGATTCGTCATGAATTGGACACCACAGTTAATGCAGCTCCACTAGTAGAGGCGTTCAGAGCACTGTCCAGTTCAGTTTTGTTGGATGAGTTTCAGTTACTGAGGCCTGAGGATATGGACAAGGTGCCTGGCCAAGTCCAGTCGACCACCTGTGTGCTTGACCCTTGACCCTCATGGCTCATTATATCAAATAAGGAGGGGATCGCCGGCTGGGTCCAGGAGGTTGTAAATGCCTCCTTGAGAGAGGGAGTGGTGCCGGCCTCTTTAAAAGAGGCGGTAATTAGACCACTCCTGAAGAAGCCTAACCTGGACATGGAGGATGTTAACAACTTCAGGCCGGTGGCTAATATCCCTTTCCTGGGCAAGGTGCTTGAGCGGGTGGCTGCAGGACAACTCCAGGCACTCTTGAATGAAACAGATTATCTAGATCCATTTCAGTCGGGTTTCAGGCCTGGTATTGGAATGGAAACTGCCTTGGTCGCCCTGTGGGATGACTTCTGTCGGGAGAGACACAGGGGAAGTGTGACCCTGTTGGTTCTCCTGGATCTCTTAGCTGCTTTCGATACCATCAACCATGGTATCCTTCTGGATAGGTTGTCTGAGCTGGGAGTTGGAGGTACTGCATTGCAGTGGTTCTACTCCTACTTGGATGGCCGATTCCAGAAGGTGGTGCTGGGGGATTATTGCTCTGTGCCGTGGCGCCTAAGTCATGGGGTTCCACAGGGCTCTATTTTATCCCCTATGCTGTTTAACATATACATGAAGCTGCTGGGGGAGGTTATCCAGAGATGTGGACTGAGGTGTCATCAATATGCGGATGATTCCCAGCTCTACCTTTCCTTTTCATCAAACCCAGGTGAGGCAGTGACTGTTCTGAACCAGTGCCTGGGCATGGTAATGGACTGGATGAGGGCTAATAAACTGAGACTCAATCCAGACAAGACTGCGATACTGTTAGCGGGTGGTTCATCTGTCCGGCGAGGTGATGTTTGCCCTGTCCTGGACAGGGTTGCACTCTCCCTAAAGGATCGGGTCTGTAGTTTGGGGGTGCTCTTGGATCCAGAACTGTCACTTGAGGCACAGGTGAACTCAGTGGCAAAGAGCATCTTTTATCAGCTTAGGCTGATATACCAACTACGCCCTTATCTGGACGGAGATAGCCTAGCTACAGTTATCCATGCTCTGATAACCTCTCGTTTGGATTACTGCAATGCGTTATACATGGGGCTGCCTTTGAAAACGGTCCGGAAACTTCAACTGGTACAAAACAGGGCAGCACGGTTACTAACAGGGACTGGCCGACAAGACCACATCACGCCAGTCCTTTTCCAGCTTCATTGGCTGCCAGTCCAGGTCCGGGCCCGATTCAAAGTGCTGGTTTTAACATTTAAAGCCCTAAACGGCTTGGGGCCAGGCTATCTGAAGGAACGCCTCCACCCGTATGAACCTGCATGGACCCTAAGGTCATCCTCAGGGGGCCTTCTCTGCGAGCCCCTGCCAAAGAAAGTGAAGCAGGTGGCTACCAGGAGGAGGGCCTTCTCTGCTGTGGCACCCCAGCTGTGAAATGAGCTCCCTAAGGAGGTTCGCTTGGCACCTACATTATATGCTTTTAGACGCCAGGTGAAGACCTTTTTATTCTCCCAGCATTTTAACAGTTTATAAATAAATTTTAACCTGGTGTTTAAAATTTGTAATTTTGCATTGCTGCTGTTTTTATCTGGTTGAGCTTTTATACTGTATTTTATATTATGGTTTTATACTGTTGTTTTATACTTTGAATGTTTTCAATTTTTGTGAACCGCCCAGAGAGCTCCGGCTATTGGATGGTGTAGAAATGTAATAAATAAATAAATAAAAATAAACAACCCAGTAGTTGACACAACAATAAACCTGGGTTAACTGGGTTGAGCCTGGGTTTAACCCCTCAGCAAACCCAGCAGTCTGGGTTCCTACGAAAGAGCTGAACATGGGTGTTGGGGTAAAGCAGAAGAGGCGGGCTCACTCAATCCATTGGGTTTTAAACCAATGGCTTGTCATTACATGTGAGGCAAGTTTGTATTTGGTAGATTACAGGGACGTTGCAAACTTTTGCATGGGGGAACACCCTCTTCTTTGGCCTGCCTGCTTGTAGGTGTAAAACCTCACAACTGTCCAATCTGGATATACATAAATGACTAATTTCTTCTCCTTTGAAGCTCTTTTCAGAAGCAATTTCTTTTCTATCAGGTTGAATGAGAATGATAAAGAAATATGTGGGGTGAAATTTCCAGCCCAGCACTAACTCCCCTGCAGTATCAGGTTTTCTCTGTGATGCCGCATGGGTGGGTCATGGTCTGAACCTCAGTAAGGTCCAGGACTGCATCCTTGACAATACCAATTCTTATGCATTTGACACATATTTGTATGAAGGGGAGGGCATAATAAAATCTTCCTACCTTCTAAGCTGTTATGACAGTAGATGTATTATATATTGTGCTGCTGTACAGGAATAGGAACCTTTAAAAAAAAAGATTAGAATGCATTCTCTTTCCGTCACTTGTGTGCTACTTAAATCTGCAAAGACCTGCAACCATTCTTAAAGGATTAGCGATAAATGTGGACAGCAGAGTTCTCAGATCCAGTGGAAATTGTTTAGATTATGCAAACCCTAGAAATGGGATTAAATGATTAGGTATTGTTTGCACAGGAATGGAGACTTGGACATCCATTTTTTTGATGATGAAGCAAAGGTGAATGTGGTTAGGAATCCATTATCCTTAACAAAAACCGTTCCTTCCTCTGAAATTCGTTTTGCTTCATTCGTCTGACTATGTTATGGTTAATATTTTCAAAGTCCAAGAAAGCAATTGTACATGGTCACCTGAGGCTCTAGTAGTTTAGAGAATTTTAATCTCAAGTGCCTTATCTTATTTTGGACAGACTACCTAATCTGGTAGGGTTTTTTTTTTTTAAGTGAATTCAGCTGCATGAAAGCTCCTCTCTCTTCCTGCCACTTTTCATCAGTTCTGCCCGCCTATCACTGGGAACCCGAGAAACAAAAGGTACAATCCACCTCCCATTGAAATCAACAGGAAATTTCAGCATAGAAGTGTTGGACCATAAACTCCTCACTCAAAGGGTGCTATGTGTAATCACCTTGCCACATCCACAGACATCTGATCGTAATCAGTCTGTATTTTTCTATCTGTCTTTTTTCTAACAAATGGAGCAGTAGTACATTTTTTCAGCAGGTGTGCACAGGAAAATGAGTCAGGGTGGAATCAGATGTCTCTGGGTAAGGTGGAAGATATAGTGGGGATGCCCCTTTTTTCTCTACCATTTGTTACGCATTTCCAGTCACAGAGCCATTTTCTGTCCTGCAGTGCAAAGTTTCCCTGAGCCTGCAAAGCAGGGAGAGAGCCCATTGAACACAGAAGGACTTACTTCTGAATAAAAATTACAGAATCTATGGTAAGGCTGCAATTGTCTTACTGGTGCTCAAGCAATTCATTTTTATTTTTATTTTTTAAACCATTCAAAATTTCACTATGTTGGAGTAGAGGTACTCTGAAATTGCTCAAAAGCTGCCTATTATTATTATTATTATTATTATTATTATTATTATTATTATTTTATTTCAATTTGTATACCGCCCCAAAGTTTACATAGGATATTTAAAGTAACAGGGAAGTGAAACTGATACAGATCTTGTCAATTTCAACTGCTGACTTCCTTCCCCCCTTTGAAGCAACAGGGTTTGGAAATAATGAATCAAAGAAGCCCCTTTAGATATTGAGAGAAAGATGTGGCAGAAGATTTGAGGATATAACAAATTCTAGCTTGGTTATGAAACTGACAAGAAAAATTAAGGGGGTTGAAATTAACTAGAAAAAGCAAGCAGGTTACTTTCTTAGCTTGATTTTGAAACTGACCAGAAAAAGCAGGATTTACAGCCCCATTGTAACCATGTTTACAGTACACAAATGGAAGGCTGAAGTCCACTTGCCTTGTGCTACAGGCACTGATTAAATAAAAAAATATGAAAACCCACACAGACACCAGGCTGCTAAGATGAGCTTTGTCTATTGGGCGGTATAAAAATGTAATAAATAAATAAATAAATAAATACCGAGTAGCACCTATTTCAAAATGTTAGAGAAGGGGTGTGTGACAACCATAAGCACTCGTGCACTCCTGTTGCTTTTTAAAAAAATGGCAGGCATGACGCCTCTCCTCTTGAAGTCATTGCGCCTCACGTGTAAATGGAGTGATCTCATGATAATCACATTGTGGGATCTTCCATCCTCCGTCGTGGAATAAAAGGTAGGTCTAGCTAAGGCCTGAGATCAGAGCTCTCTTTCTGATCCTGCAGGGGAGATCCTGTCTTTCTTATGGCTGGGACATTGTGCCAAGAACCAGAGGATTGCACCATTAGAATTAGAGAACAAGATGCTTCTGAGCACATTCTGAGCCTAGGAATTTATTTTCAGTCCCAGAACCGATCTGACCTGAACACACTCAGTTCACACAAGTCTGCTTCTGGTTACCCCCCAATCTTTCTTCATTTCAGCAGCCTGGAAAAAATAAATCATTTTGTTGATGAGGTTGTTAAATAATTAGGAGTCAGAACCATTGCTGTTCTTGTCTGCCTTCCTGCTTTGTTCTCCCAGCATCTTCGATAATTTCCCATCATTCACTGCTGGCCCATCAGCAGCAGAATGTCAATGGAATTACCTGGAAATCAAAGGGAAGTTTTTCTTTGCTTTGTTTCATCGGTGCATAGGACTCACTCCCTGCCCTCTATTTTAAATATCCATTTCTGAAAGCTTTCCTCTTCATGTTCCCATGGGCATTTGGAGAAGTAGTAAACGGAGGGGTTGGCCTGGAGGGAGGCACAATGGCTTAATTTGTAGCTCAGGCTTCCTGCCTTGCTGTGGCTGCCCAGCCCACCGCTCAGAGCCATGCTAGCATTAAACAGCTGTTGTCTCTCCAAGCTGCTCATCTCTGTGATTTTTACAAACAAGCACTGACAACCCTGGGAGCAGAACTGCCTGCTTATTTGCCTACCATTCTTTATGGCTTGAGATCTACTGGGGGTGGGGGTGGGGGTGGGGGTGGGAGTTCTCCTGCTCTCTCTCTCTCTCTTTTCTCAGCCCTGTTGGATAACATTTTCCTCGGGGGCAATTTAGGCACCTACAGTTCCTTGGAAGGTCACTTGGAGCCACGGGTGCTCAGCGCTTCTGAAATACCAGGACCACAAGCAGTTTTTCTTGCTCTTGGCCAAGCCAGCATGGCATCAGCCCCAAGGATCCTGTGTAGGGTTCACTTCATCTGACCCCCTTTGCAGGAACTGAGCGTGAAGGCGAGGTGCCACTTTAAAGCTTCTGGCCCTAAGCACCGTAGAAAGGAGGATTTTGATGCACAATGACTTCCATTGAGCTTAATGCCAAGGTTCTATCCAAAATCTCTGAGATGCTGAACAAGAGAATGCTCCACTGTAATTGGGGAACTGATGAGTAGAGGAAGATAGAAGGTCTGGAAACAAAGCCCTATGAAGAGAGACTGAAACAACTGGGCATGTTTAGCCTGGAGAAGAGAAGATTGAGAGGAGACATGATAGCACTCTTCAAATACTTAAAAGGTTGTCACACAGAGGAGGGCCAGGATCTCTTCTCAATCCTCCCAGAGTGCAGGACACGGAATAACGGGCTCAAGTTACAGGAAGCCAGATTCTGGCTGGACATCAGGAAAAACTTCCTGACTGTTAGAGCAGAACGGCAATGGAACCAGTTACCTAGGGAGGTTGTGGGCTCTCCCACACTAGAGGCATTCAAGAGGCAGCTGGGCAACCATCAGTCAAGTATGCTTTAGGGTGGATTCCTGCACTGAGCAGGGGGTTGGACTCGATGGCCTTATAGGCCCCTTCCAACTTTACTATTCTATGATTCTATGATTTGGCCAAGATATCTCGGGTCCATATCTTACAAAGCTTGCAGGCCAATAGCCTAATCACTGGCTAGTCCTTCTTTTCTACAGAAGAGGAAAAAATGGTGCTGAACTGCCTCAATGTCTAAAGACATTTGCTGTGGTGCAGCTAGGGCTGGGTCTTGGGGCCTAAGTCCTGGGTCTCATTGCCCACTCCCACCCCCCAATGACTACCCAGAGAGCAGCAGGTGATCATGTTGGTTGTGGCAAATAGACCTGGCATCAAGACTTGGACCAGCATTGGACCAGCACCCAACTACTTTCTTCCTTTCTTTGAAAAGATTTTATATTCAGGAATAGCCAGCCAGCCAGCCAGCCACACACACACACTGTTAAAATGCTGTTTTATTATTTTACTTTAAAATCTATTATCCTTTTCAACAACAAAACGGTGCTTATTTTGAAGTAAATGTATTTAGCATCAGGTCAGCAGAAGCAAAGGGCTATTATATTCCTGTTGTCATGATGGTGCTTTGATTTCAAAGCATTTGCACAATCCTATGCATGTTTTGACAGGAAAAAAGTCAAACTCTCAGCATTTCCCAGACAGCCATGCTGAATTTGAATCCTAATTTTGCTGAATGCTCTGAAATATTGTTCAGTTCTATTTACAGTACAGTATAGGAGTAAATATGGTTTTGTTCCTTTCAGTGCTAAGATTCTGGGAGCTTTGAATCAAATCAAACTTTATCTAACTTCCTTTTCTGACTACTTCTTGCTTTTCCCCCCTCTTTTTTTTTAAAGTGGTTTAGCAAGTAGATTTATTTCTTGTAGTACCCGTTTTCACAATGTGTAACATATAAAATTAAGAAGAATTATCTATATAGTTCTAGAGGAAGACTATTCTTAGTCAAAGTGGTAACACACCACAATTCCATTGATAGATATGTTTGAGATGAGACTGATAAGCTTGATATGATGGATATACATTGAAACTATTGGCTTCTTCTGTAACTTGGCGCAGTGGCGCAAGGTTGATTAGATGCGCAGATGCCACTGTGCAGGCATCCCAGGGCTGTCCCCAAAGCTCAGAAGCAAAAAAGTTGGGGATTTACCTTGACTTTGTTGTTTAGAGCATGGCAATGGTGGCACATCACCGTCTGTCCCTGCTGCTCCAGGGTCATGTCGGAGATGTGGCTGGGCAGATGGTGACCCCTGATTGGTCACCATCTGCTCGAGCAGGGGGGAGGAGGGGGTGAACTGGTGAGCAAATGGCCACCAGAACACCCCTGCAATGCCTCCATGGGGAGAAGTTTCCCTTTTGCTGGGGTGGGGGGAAGGTTCTCCCTTCCCCTGGCTTCTATCCCCACAAGATAGGGGGGAAACCAGGGTGGGATGGCAGCGGTGGCGGCTCCCCCCTCCTAGATCCATATAAACTCCACGCTCGCTCCTTTGCATTGGGATAATGGGGCGCAACCCCACAGGAGCGAAAGTGTGGGGTTTTGGGGGAATGTGGTGCTAACTCAGCCCCATGAAGATACTTCTCTGGTATTTATTACTGATTGTACCTTATTTGTTTATATACATGCCTTTAAACTATTACAAACTTCATTTCTTCTTATCCAATACATATTGATTAACTGCAGTTCTGTAAGGTTCCTTGCACCTTTTATGTTTTTGCTGAATTCTTATTGGGGACCCTGTCCCTCTTCCTTTCTCTCTTTTTGGTGAATGAGACTACACAACCGAAGGGACCATTTTTGACATAGAAGTAAGATGGAGGAGTTAATAAGGAAGTGTTAGACAGCAATGCCACATGTCAGATCAAGCAATATTGCTTCCTGCTATATGAGTCTTGGGGATCATATGTTAGGGCCAGTTTATCCAGTAGAATTAAATGGAAATACTTTTTCCTAGATGATACCATTTCAGGGATGCAGGTTGGAGGAATGTTTTTAATACTTTATTGACCACCAATAATACAACTCTGGACTCCCAGTGTATAGAAAACAACCTTGTCAGACAGAAGAGTTCAGTTTAGCATTCTTTCTCTCTGACATAGCATTTTTCAATGCAGTTATTTTCCCCCCTGTGTGTGTGTTGGGAGTGTACATTCACACATCCAGCTCTCCCACCTGAGTCTGAATGGCACAGTCCAGGACAAGATTAACCTTTTCAGTGTACAAAGACTCCCTCGGGCTGTTTGCTTGAAGACCATTTTCTATACGATGCACATCTCTTCTTTTCAGTTATTTTTAGACGTTGTGGCCTAAAATACTTATACTTGAGCATTGTGAACTTAAAAGTTCCTGAGTGAATGCAACCTCACCCCCAAATAATAAAAAAGAGTCCAAGAAGACAAATAAGAGAAGAAATCATTTTCCCCTGTAAAGAAGTGTGTGTGTGTGTTTTGCCTTGGCATAAAATTTTCTGTTCTCAACAAATGGCGGTCCGCTCCACTGTATCAATAATAGCACCTCCTCCCTCCTGGCTTAATCATCCCAGTTTTGCTTTTTAATATTAATTAAACATTCCTTGGGGATTGTTTTCATCCTAATTAAATCGGAAGCTCACAAAAGATTCAGAAGGAAACAAAAGCTAGGCGGGTGAGTAATGGGGGTAGGAGAACCCCACATTTGTGAAGTCTGTCTGTGATAACCTGGGAAATGAAATCAGAGTTGAGCTCGAAGTGGAGAGATTAAAAAGAATGGCATGAAAGGTTGCCTTACTGGACATTCATCCACTGCAGGCCCTGGGCTTTGAGGAACATGGATTTTAGGGGAAGAAATATAGAGATACGCCAGTCTTGATTTGGGGGACCAAATGGTTGCCTGCTTCTCTCCTCCTCCCCCTTCAACAAGACATCTTTGGCAAAGACCCATGGATAGTATCAAAGGGCTAATTAGCTGGCAGCTGCTGTGGAAAGGGTGTGTGTGGAAAATAAAGGAAGTGAAAGAAGACAGATGAATATAAATTCATACGCCAAATGACAATCAGAAAGATAGCAGCTGGGTGATGAGCCCATCCCATAATTGTAGGTTAGTGGGGAGGCCTCATCTTGCCTTATGGTGTCACATTAGGGGATGGGGTAGGGAATACGTGTCTTCCCATGTCAGGAGGTGAGGCAATCCCTATCCATCATCTCCAGCTCCTGCAATGCACCTGCCTTATCTTTTCTCCATTAGTATGTGCATTGCACTAATAGTGTGGTCCAGTGGCTAGTGTATTGAGTCTCAATGTTGGAGATACAGGGCAGTATCCAATGCTGTTACAGCGCTAGCATTAATGACATTGCACTAGCATAGGTTTACATTAGCACTTGCTAGGCATAGGGGAAAAGCACTGGTTTGCTCCAGAATTTTAGCGGCAAATATAGCCACTTTCCCCAGCATTGTGCTAGGGTTGGTTATGTGAGTACTGTGACAGCATAGGGTACTGCCCACAGTTTCCCATTCCACAAGGATCTAAATTCCACTGGGCCGCATAACCTATCTCCAAGGTTTAATTTGAACAAAATCTCCACGCAGCTGCAGTCTAGAAGGTGTGAGGTCTGGGTTCCAGTGCTATTGTGCTTCTGCAGAATTAGATGATGGTAATCGCTTTTGTGGTTGATTTGGTTAATCCTTTCCAACACAGAGGTCCCTTCCAGAGCTCCCTTCCAACTCAGTAATTCTTGACTTTTATGATGTCTGTGCATGGATTTCTGACAGTGTAGGCTGCCTGAGCCATACCTGGTCAAAACCTTGGACTTCCTAATAATCCTGGCACAGTGCCCTGTATGTTCTTTTGTTGAAGAGACTTAGCTTTAACAGAGGATAAGGAAATGATCAGAGACTCCTTCCAGAGTGGCGTGTCTCATTCCTCCACCTTCTTGTGGGGGAATGAGGCCATTAAAGACACTGGCAGCTTTTGGAAAAGATTCAGAGGACTGAGTTGGAGCTCTGTAACAGTATTTTGAACTCTGGGACATCTGTTGTGGGGTGTTCATGTTGCAAATGCTCAACCTTTATGCTTGACCTGTAGATTGTGTAAATAAAGCATAAGTTTAAAAAATGCCAAAGGACACCAGAATTTTGGATAAAATGCCTGCATCTCTGGAATTTTCACCACTTACAGAAATTGTGGGGGTGAGGTTATAACACTACTTCGTCTTAATGCTGAAACCAATACAGCGTTTCAAATTCCTGAATTATAATGCAAATGTTTGCTCAGAAATCTGTGTTCAATAGGACTTACTCCCTAATAAATGTGATTAGGATTACTATGTACTGCCTGGGATTAAAACCTGGTGGGACATCTGAATAAACATGCATAGACTTGCACTGTTTTTCATATACTAGTTTTCTTTAATAAATGCTCAAATCATCCAATTCAAATTCACCAAAGTCAATGAGTCTGAACTTCTTAGCACATTTTCATTCCAGTTTTTCTGAAAGTTTGATTGTATATTCACAATTAATGAAGCCCTAAGGTTTTAACTGTTGATCTGTTCTTTTCAAATTAGGATATTATTTCCCAAACCTGCCTTCTTTTATTAATTATTTCACAGTGATGAAATATATGTGCAAATAGCACATAGCCCTTAGGAACAGGCAAGTTGACATTGCTTGGTGCTGCAAATTTGTTTTTCCAACATAAAGCTGGTGTAATAGACTGCAATAAACTGGGCAAAAAGTACCATTTCTAGAACATTGATGATTTCATAAGAAAAGTTGGTGCTTTTTTTTTTAAGAACTTAATTCATTTTTTGCTTATTGGCCTTTCTTCAGAGCTGTGACTCACTGGCCTTCATACATATAAAATGATTTTGACAATCTTTACAGCACTGTTGGCATGCTACCAGTCTTATTGACTTCTGTCAGAAATGCTTAGATGACAACCAAGTGGCTGAATCGCTAGTAGTTGTGACAGTTCAGCCGTTCATTCTGGGTAGAGATGAATGTGTGGCAGTTCAGGGAATCGCCTATTAATTCCTGCTTCAATCTCTATATTATCAAGGTATTCTTTGCATTGGAGCCGAGGGCTATATGAGAATTTCCTTTCAGTTTTTTTGACCAGAATGTTCTCAGTTTGCAACTCCCAGAACTAAGAATGTTTTTTAGGATGTTTTTAGGATGTTTTAATCAGTTTTTATGTGTTTTATATTCGCTGTTGTTCCCCGCCTCGATCAAAGTGGAAAGGCAGGTAAGAAATAGATGATGATGATGATGATGATGATGATGATGATGATGAACCTGAATGCAGTTGAAATCTGTCCATTTCCAAGTTCACAATGCAATTTGTGGAACAAACAAACAAATATCAATAATAATGATAATATATTTATTTCTTACATGCCTCTCCCTCTGGCCCAAGGAAAAGAACAACATGGAATACAAAAATACATAAAACTGATTAAAAACATATAAAACTAATACATTATTAAAATAACAGCCAAACATCTTAAAATTTGACTGGATAGACTTGCCAGAAGATATCAGTCTTTATTGCTTTTTAAAGTTCAGAATCACTGTTAAGTTGGTGAATCTCTCCCAGAAGGCCATTCCACAGTCTGGGAGCAGCAGAAGAGAAGGTCCTCTGGGTAATGGTTGTCCAGTCTAATTTTGGCTAACTGGAGTAAATTAAAAAAACAGGCTTGAAAAATGGGTAGATTTCAAAAATGTGCATAATTGATGCTTACATTTGGAAAAATCTGCATGAAAATAGGCACAAATGTTCATGCAAACAGGAAAGAACTCCCCAACCCCACCCCAAAGCTCACAGTCTGGAATTGGCATGACTTGGAATGAAACAGAAGGCCTTCAACTTTTTTTCTCTCGAAAGCACAATTATTTATTTATTTTATTTATTTGGAGAGCAAGCTGATGGCCCTCAGACAGTGTTGGGGCGGGACATAGGATCTTTTAGATTCCTGGATCTGGCATGGATAAAACCGCGCTGCCTGTCTCTCCAAGCTCACAAAAGTAAAGAGGCTGTTCCTGTGGATGGAGAGGCTGGCTTACAAGGCATCCTGCAGCCTCTCCATCCATCTTCCCTCCCCCTAACACAGCATCTCAGCTAGATGGGTAAAAAGGACTGTCTAGCTGAAAGGAAGAGCAGGAGGAGTGCAGAGATGGAGACGACTCCAGATTGTGCTCTTAATGGCTTTTTATATTTTTGATCTGCCCAATAGAGGTACATAGGTGGATAATAATTCAAAGTAGATTCAAAAAGGAGAGGAAACATTTCAAGATGCAAAGATTTTATTTGTGGAAAGCCCAATGTGCTTTGGCCTCTTTTTTTTTTTTACATTGAATGCCTTCTTCAAGGGCCTGTAATGATGATGATGATGACAATTAATATCCTGGGACAGAACAATTCATATGGTCAATACAATAGCTTGCAACCGACCAGACATAACAGTTATAGACAAAAAAGAAGAAAACACTTACCTCATCGACATAGCAATACCTAATGACAAAAATATTGTAGGAAAGGAAGAGGAAAAGAGAGAAAAACATGCATCACTGGCCATGGAAGTTAAATAACTATGGCATCAGGAAAAGATTACAATTATTCCATTAGTCACATCAGTAACTAGCATCACATCAAAAAAATTTTTTTTACAGAAAACCTTCAGAAACTGGGCCTGCCAAAATACATCCACAGCAATATCCAGAAAGCAGTCATACTTAAAACATGTTCAGTAGACAGGAATCAGTAAAAGAAAGCATGATTTGGGAAAGCCCATCACGTCCATCTAGAAAAACTGCAAAGAGCGAGAAAAAAGAGGTAATAATAATATAGGACAACACATTATTACATTATAAAATGTTTTAAAACATATATATTGTAGCACCTTGCAACTACAGTTTAGCATGAAAAAACATATAACCAATGTTCTCTGGGCAGATTACAAACATTTTAATTGCTCCTTTTCTACACCCCACCCCAGTGAATTTTAGTGGCAAACGGCTACTTTTTGCCTTTAAAAGGAGGCTGTTTTTCCACACTGTTTTTCCACCAAATTTCATTGGCATGGTGGGGGCTGGGCTGGGGCCTCCAATTGAATCCAGACCCCCCCCATCTCCTAGAAGTGTCCCATCCTTGCTCTAAAGGAAGAAATGGAAGATAATCATCAAGTATGGATTACTCAAGGCTGATATCTAGTTTCTCTCCAGCATTGTTGATCATTGGTATTGTTTTGTTGGGATGTATTGTGAATTGCATACCAAGTTATGCAAGTACTTAAATCCAATCAGAGGAGCCCTGCTTGAACTAGATAATTAATTGAGCAAGGGGAGGGGAATGGTTGTAACAGCTTTTGTATTTTGTTGCTTGAAGAGCATTTTCAACTCTTTGGGCAAACGTTTCTGCAGATGGGAATTTTGAAGAGCAGCAGAGAACTCAAGCTTGGTCTGACTCCCCCTTCCTTTAAATCAACAACAAGAACAGCAACAGCAAATTCCTTGATAGCTTGGAAAACCTTATTTGTAGCAAATTGTGTTTTGCATAGAGAAAATGTGTTTTGTTTTGTGATCCTGTGCCAAGGCCTTAAAAAAATTGTCTTGTGTTTTGACACAGAATTCCTTCCTGATTCCCTGAGGTCATTCCCACCTGCTTCATTAACTGCCTCTTGAGAACTGACAGTTTTTCCTCTTGCATTGCCTAAATATATGTATCTCCCTCCCCTTCCCTTCCCCCTGTTTTCCCATATCTTTATTTGGAAGTTATTCAAGTAGTAGAGCCAAATAAAAAAGAGGACTTTGTCTCAACAGTAGCACCCATGAGAATATTTTAGGATTCTAAATGAGTCAAATGGAGAAAAGTTCCTGAGAAATGGAAGCATAAGCAAATACTGTCCCTATAAGCAAACATTTGACTAACAGAAGCCAGAGACATATTTGCGGTTTTGATGGAGAAGGCAATATTTCAGGAGCATCTACACATGTCATCTGGCAAGTGCTGGATAGTACTAGGTACATACTTCTGCACTTATGATACCCATCTTCTCACATCAATGTTCATTGCCTGCTCATCCCTATTCCACTGCTGCAGAAAGCGAAAGGCTTTTCTCCACTTGCTTTACCCTGAAATAGTCTGTTCTGTTCTAAAGTGCTGTCTCTTTCCTTTAAATCTGGTGTCCCCATCCTCTTTGGACTCGTGGGCTCATTTAGGAATGTGAGGAACTGCTGTGGGCACCACCACAAAATGCCTAATCAGTGGATCACAGCTTTGGTGTCAACCTGTTACATCTATGGATCTTATTTTGCAGAATATGGCTGTGGCAGTATGTAGCCTCTTTGGCTTCTTGTGCTTCAGTTAAAGCCCAAGCCAAGACTCAAGAGGCTTGTTGATATCAGGAAATATAGGCAATCAGGGAAGCTGCAGACTGTTGGGGAAATGTGTAACAAGAAAAACCCACCGCTCAAACATTCCCTCCATGGATTCATGAACTCACAAAGGGGTTGGGGTTAGGGAACAGGGGCATGAATGCTGACTTCACCTCCAAATTTATCCATCTCCATTGGTATTACCCTCCCAGCCTCTCTTCTTCTTCTTCTTCTTCTTCTTCTTCTTCTTCTTCTTCTTCTTCTTCTTCTTCTTCATCTTCATCTTCATCTTCTTTTTCTTCATCATCATCATCATCATCATCATCGTTCTATACTACCCCATGGGCAAAGCTTTCTGGGCAGTCTACAAAGATTAAAGACATCAAAATACAACACAAAGTTCAAATCTATTTACAATATATGTTAAGACGATGTTAAGCATTAAATAGGAGATCTGAAAGGGGAACCTATGTATGCTTAGCTGAAGTTAGCTTTAATTTCACATCAGTTTCTGTTCCCTGTAGAGGGATTGTTTCCTTTCATTTTTCTTCCTTTTCATTTCTAAAATAGTGAAATAGTGCTATTTCCCAATTTAAAAGTGGAAAAATGGGAGGAAATCAGTGATGAAATCACTCCATCCTCCAATGGGAAACAAGAATTGAGTCATTACAGTGACTGTAAGAGGCTATTACACTGAACAGGCAGCAATTAAAGGGCTTTCTCCACTGTGGCACCCCGGTTGTGGAATGAGCTCCCCAGAGAGGTCCTCCTGGCGCCTATACTGTACTCCTTTCATAGCCAGCTGAAGACCTTTTTATTCTCCCAATATTTTAACACTTAATTTTAACTTAAATTTAAATTTTACTGTTTTAACTCTGTATTTTAATTTTATATCAATTTTGCTGCATGGTTTTTATTCTGGTTGTGCTTTTTATATCGTATTGTGTGTTTGTGCTTTTAACCTGTTGATTGTCTTGCTATGATTTTAATTTTTGTGAACCGCCCAGAGAGCTTCGGCTATTGGGCGGTATAGAAATGTAATAAATAAATAAATAAATAAATAAATAAATAAGGAGCAGAAGTTCCAGAGAAGAAGATACTAAATAAAGGTACAGTAGTTCCAGGTAGGCTCATTCACACTTTAACTATCCTTGTTGGACAAGCTAGCAGTGTGATTACATTTTTTAAAAAATCACAAACCAGATCTGGGAGAAAATAGATGGGAGACAATATAGGAAACACTGGAGTGCAACAGGCTGGAAAAAATGTATATGGAATGCAAATAAAAGAATGACGAATTCCAGACTGAACAGGTAATGTGGGATCATCTGTTGGCTTATTTGTTAAGAAATCACTATGAGTGGCTGAAAAAAATTATGGTGAACATATTCTTCACTGTCTACAAAATACCTTACAACCTCCTTCATCATATACAATATTGATCAAGACGAAGTCTCTCTGGAAAGACCTACATATCCCGTTGTAATGCAATAGACATTGTAATGAACGACCAGGTGTGCATGCTGTGAAAAAGCAATGCAGTAGAATAGGCTAGTAGGGGTGTGTGTGTGTGTGTGTGTGTGAGTGAGAGAGAGAGAGAGAGAGAGAGAGAGAGTTTTGTCTCCCCAGTCCCTTTTGGAGATATAAGGGAATCAGCAAAACGCATTACACAAATCTCCAGTGGACAGTAGCTTTGCTTAATGGAGTGGACAGTATGATAATAGGATTTACATGCTCAGTTGCATTCCTCTCTCTGCTTTGGGGGATGGCTTTTCTGTGGCAAA
Source organism: Elgaria multicarinata webbii (assembly GCF_023053635.1). Taxonomy (NCBI): domain Eukaryota; kingdom Metazoa; phylum Chordata; class Lepidosauria; order Squamata; family Anguidae; genus Elgaria; species Elgaria multicarinata. The sequence goes on from NC_086171.1 coordinate 172,606,447, forward strand.
GGTATTCAAAACACAGTAGACCCTAGGTATCAGGCAGGTCATGGTAGTTTTTGCTGATAGTCACTATCGTAGTCAAGCCACAAACTTGTATATGGCTTAATCCCACTCCCCTGGAAACCTATCCAAAAGAAGATTCTTGCATGGTTCAAAGTTTGGATTCCACCATTAAAAACCTAGCCTCTGGTCAGTTGTATAATGTTATCACATGATTAATTCATAGTAGAGGGTTTGCCTGGTAATGGAGAGTGTGAGGTCTACAAGCCATCAATTACAAGGTCATGTACAGAGCCAAAAATTACACACCATCAACAGACAGACTGCAAATCACACTTCTAAACCAGGTGAGACAATATTTATTTACTTATTTAGTAAATTTATATACTGCTTACCATATGTAAACATTAACTCTGAGCGGTTTACACAGGAAGATTAAAATACATTACAATGCATTTCTATAAAATATTTATAAAAAACAATAAACTCATGATGCCATAATAAAACACATTGTACAGCACAGCCAGTCAGGGAAGGCCTGGGTAAAGACACGGGACTTTAATTGGTTCCTAAAGCACACTGAAGTTGGCACCTTCTGAATTCCAGTGGGGAGGGCACCACCATGCAGAAGGCCTGCTCCCAGTTTACTGCAAGATGGCAGTCTGCAGACACAACTACCAAGACTTCTTCCAACAACCTTAGTGATTGCACAATTCTATAGCAAGGAAGGCAAACCACCAGGTAATGGTGATCCGCCATAGTAGGGGTACATCAGTTAAAGGGTTGCACTTCAGTTGGAAAATAACTTCCGAAGCCTGCTACAAATAAGCAGTTTAAACACACACACACACACTATTATTATTATTATTATTATTATTATTATTATTATTATTATTATTATTTATTTATATAGCACCATCAATGTACATGGTGCTGTACAGATTACACAGTAAATAGCAAGACCCTGCCGCATAGGCTTACAATCTAATAAAGTTGTAGTAAACAATAAGGAGGGAAAGAGAATGCAAACAGGCACAGGGAAGTGTAAACAGGCACCGGGTAGGGTGAGGCTAACAGTATAGAGTCAGAACAAACTCAACATTTAAAAGCTATAGGGAAAAGAAAAGTTTTTAGCTGAGTTTTAAAAGCTGTGATTGAGTTGGTAGTTCTCAAGTGTTCTGGAAGAGCGTTCCAGGCGTAAGGGGCAGCAGAAGAAAAAGGACGAAGCCGAGTAAGGGAAGTGGAGGTCCTTGGGCAGACCGACTGATACCTGGTTGGGGTGGGTACCAGGAATGCAGTGTTTTAGGGGTGAAATGCTAAATTCTTGGGTCCTCGGGAATAAATGAATGAGCAAAGGTGTCAATGCCAGGGGGGAAGTTAATACCCTACCTCTTATATAAAAGCCCAGAGTCCTCCTCCATGCCACTTATGCAAATAGGAGAGAAGGCAGAGTATCCACTGCCTTTGCCTTCTCTCCTATTTGCATGTTCTCTCCTATTTGCACTTACAGACTATTTGCATGTTCTCTTCTATTTGCACTTATAGACCAATCCACTGCCTTGGAAGTTCCAAGAAAAATAACTGCCATCTAGGGAAGTTCCAAGATAGAAGGCCAGAGGGCTCCGCCAAGCCACTTCTAGGTTTTGCCCTCTGGCGCCATCTAGCGACGTTTCTCAGAACTGCGACCTTCTATGTAAGTTCCAAGTACCCAGAAAGAAATAGTTTTGTCTCATGAGGGAAAATTTGATAGAAGAATGGGAAATAACAGGGGAAGTTGGTTCAAAATTTTCGCTCAAGGACAGACATTAGAAAAGGTGGGCCTTTATTTGCCAGAACTGGTATTTACCAATAGACAACTGTATGTGGCAATGTCCAGAGTCCGACAGTCTGAGAACAATTGATGGGAAAGAACAGGGGAAGTTGATTCAAATTTTTTAAAAAGTGTATACCAAAAATAATGTATTCAAATAAGTGCTAACAAAATAAATACACCTGTCGTATGATAGGCTTTTTTGCTAGTGATTTAATGGGTATTAAGAAGATGCTGAATTCTGGAATGTATATATTAGTGAGGAAGGGAAATGGCTCAACTGGAATCTGTGCACAAGAAAAATCACCCCTCATCCTAGCTTTTATTCCTCCCCCCCCCCCCACATTTTTACTGTTTCTTGTCATTTGCTTTTATAACAAAATGGAAAAAAACAGGGATGCCCTTGTTTCAATTCTAGATATAGTGATAATTTTTGATCCATCAATGGCAAATGATGCTGTATTTATGTCAGAAAATATTCCGGAGCAAAATAAAAAAGCCTAATTAAGCAAGACAGATTGTCATGTTAGTTACCCTTTGGTTCCAGATGTTTCATTAGTGATGTTGATCTGCATTAAAGCCTTGTGGGGAAGTGCAAGATGACCTGCCCACTCCTAAAGTTGATGTGACTATAGCACCTTCATCTCTGCAATAGTGGGATGATATTAGAAGCGACCCAGCTGTATTTTGCTTGAAATCCTTCTTTTGTTTCTAGTTTTGGCTTAGTCTAATGGTTGTTTAAACATTACCTGCAAGTTTGTGTATAAACTGGTTTGGAACTCCCTTTTCTGCCAAGACATGATGGCTCTTCTGCTTTAGTGATCATTGCGCATTGGTGTGCAGTTGGACGTGAAATGTTCCATGAGCAAGATGTTCAACCCAATGGAATCCAGTTCCTTGGGAGCAAATGTGCTGGCTGGCAAGGACACTATGGCTTGAAACTGTGTAAGAAATTATTGGGCTGGAAGTGGGGAGTGCTGAGTTTGTGCCACGTGCATCTAGAGAAAATGCAGTGATGCACACACACTTCGCATGATTACTACCAGATCCCAGGATATTCACATTTTATACATCATAGATTTTTCCCTTGGAAATCCCTTCTCCTCTAAGAATGTAAGAGGAGCTTACGGTCTGATTGGGATTGTAGGAGAGATGCATTTGGCCCTCAGGCCTGAGGCACACCACCCCTTCCGTAAGAAGTGCTTCCAAGTGGAGGGCATTGCACAGCAATTTCATCTTTTTCCCCCCTTAATGGATTTTCTGCAGCATGAAAAATCAGTGGGAAAACATGGGAAGATTGCAAGTGGAAGTTGTTATTTTCTGGAACACTCCCCCCCCCCCTTGAATTCTGTAGACGAGGCAGGATGATAGCTGGATAAAAGTGTCATCTGGAAACACCCCAAAGATCCATCTAAACCAGCATCCAGATGATCCTGGGAAGTGCACAAGCAGAGTGCAAAGATGCCAAATATAAGGAGAGCCATGTTGGACCACATCAAGGGTCCCTCTAGTCCAGTATTCTGATCACATAGTAGCCAACCCCCTGCCCACAGGCAACCCACAAACAGGCCTTAATGAGTGCAGCAGCACCCTCCTGCCCAATAATTCTGTCTCCATTCCCCCCAGCAACTTCACATATTGTGGCAGAGATTTTCTCTTCTTCCTCTTTCCATCACCTTTTCTCCCACTCCACTTCCCTTGCACTGTTGTCACATGACTGTCACAGAATTGGGAAGGCCTAAACACCTAGGCCATAAGGTGTTTGCTCCTGGGTTTGCTCCTGAGTTTCTATTCATTCTTTTCTCTGGGAGCATCATCACATGCGGGGGAAATCACATTTCCTTAACGTCACTTCTCTGCCATCGCTTTTGTCCCTCATTGCTTCCTCTTTCTGCCCAGAGGGGAAAGAGGAAGTAAACAAAGACCATGTGGCCCATTCAGGGGCCAGTTTTATCGCTCTGCTTTTCCTGCACAAAGCAGGAGATCGCGGCATATTCCGTGTTGTTGTTGTTTTAAAAAAGTCGGATTAAAAGGGGTGAATTTTGCAACTGAAAAAGGAGCGGAAAGAGTGGGAGGTGGACATCATCGTCTAATGGGCAGTAGTGAGCGTGCGATAAAATGTTCGTCTGATGAACCTCTGGGACTCCCTTTCCTCCCTTCAGCATAATAACTAAGGTTTGGGGGCAGCCTCTCCCAAGCATCCAATGGATGTGAATGTGTTACTCCTAGGCAGCTGACCCTGAATAGATGTTGGTAAGCTTGTCCATGAACAGTGTTGCCCAAAGAGACAGCCAGCATCCAAGTCATGTAAACAGAGTCACATAGCAATGAAGCATGGAGGGTTGCAGAAAGAAGCAGGGAATTCTATGGTAAGAGTTAAATCCTGATGAAGGCTGACTTCTTTATATGCTAGAAAGCATGCAAAGCAAATTAATGGAATTGCTCAGTCTGGTGTAGCACATTCTCTGCTAATGCACAAAGTAAAAATAAAAAGTAGAGCATCGTACATGGTGTGCCAGAGGGGATGGGCTGTGCTTTACTGATCTTAAAAGGGCATCTGAGAACTCATGAACATGAGTCTGTTCCAGGTCAGGAACATAACAAAAACCTTTTACTGTCCCTGTCATTAGGGATGGTGCTGGAGATAATGGAACAAATGCAGCCAAGAAAAATAAAAGACAACCCACAGAAGCAGACGCATTTCCATTTTGCAAATCACTGACTTCTTCAAGTGGGTTTCATGTTTTGTGTGGCACAAGCAATGGTGGATTTTTACCAAAGGGCACAAGTACCGAAGTAGAAAATTGCTTTGGCATTTCAGCATCCCATCCTGTGCTGGCTGTAGAATTCCAGAGCATAGGTGTGGCTGGTGTACAGAATCAGCTACCAATTACAGCAGACTATGAAATTTGTCTTTTGGTTCTCACAGGAAGAAACATCTTTTGGAGAACATTTGAATATAAGATACCCTAGGTCAGGGGGGATGGTTGAACCTTTTGGGGCTGTGAGCACATTTGGCAATTTGAGAAATTGTCTTGGGCACCACCACAAAATGGCTGCAAATGGAGGCATGGCAAAGGACAAGTAACCTGCCTAAAAGACTGAGCACAAGGCAGAAGTGGGGTCTAAGCCACAATGCACTAAAACTACTTCTTTGAACCCACAGTTTTCAGCACCGACAGAAACCCATGTCACAGCAATCCCAACTGCTGGTAAGAAAATGTGTTCGTTTCTTGACAGGTGCCAAGAAAAATGCCAGCGGACCATTGGTGCCCACGGGCATCATGTTGCCTACCCCTGGATTAGTTGATCCACTGGATATGTTCCAAATATATTATTTGCCCTGAACGTGTACAGATGGTTTGATGCATGTGCCTCTATTTCTGAAGGTTCTGGGTTTGAGTCTCATGCCATCCCATACCAACTGGCTATCCCCATCCAATGTAAATGGAAAACCTGCAAAGTGTATTGGGTGGTGACAAGCGCAGTCTTTCCTTGCAAACCACAGACGACCAAAATAGATCTACCCATGTGCAGCACCAGTGGCTCATGTCAAGCTTTAGCTTATGGCAGGAGGCTGCCCTGAGTTCAAACCCTAATGATATGCTCATCATGATTCCTGTGGTATTCAGCTGTACATCATTGTGCTACAATGTGTTAACACAAAAGCCGGGGCTATGTGGAAAAATGAGGAGTCTGGAGATGGTCACAACACAATGCGTTTTATTTCCTACTCAGGTATGTACAACTCATAAATGTCAGATATTTTTGGATCCTTGTATTTTATTATCCATTGTTTTTAGCTGTTTTAAGTTGCTTAAAATTTTTGTACATTAAAGATTTTTTATTATGTTTTTATTTTGGGTTTTATTTTTGGTGAACTGCCCAGAGAAAACATAAGAACATAAGAAGAGCCATGCTGGATCAGACCAAGGGTCCATCTAGACCAGCCTTTCTCAACCTGGGGCGCTCCAGATGTGTTGGACTACAACTCCCAGAATGCCCCAGCCAGGGGAGCGCCCCAGGTTGAGAAAGGCTGATCTAGACCAACATTCTGTTCACACGGTGGCCAACCCGCTGCCTCAGGAAAGTCCACAAGTAGGACATGAGCGCAACAAACACTTACCCATCCATGCTACCCAGCTGGTGTACATAGACATACTGCCTCTGATACTGCATATAGGTAGCAGAAAGTCACCAGAGCTAATAGCCTTTGATAGCCTTCTCCCCCATGAATTGTAAATTTAGCTACTGGGCAGTATAGAAATGAATAAATGAATCAATATGATTGGGGTGGGCTGTCTAAAAGAAGATAGCAACCCTCTCTATAGTGTTCCTTTGCCAGAAAAGAAGTTCAACCATTGAACCCACAGGCATAGTTTCTGTGTGCCTATTGGATGGGTGCATTTCCTTATTTCTTTGTTGACTGTTGTTGACCAGTGCTGCCATTAAATTGCCTCTATGCCAGAATATAGTTCCTTCCAATCAGTAGCATGAGAAAAGCCCCCCTCCACCGAGAGTAAACAAGAAGGTGTCAGAGTTAATAAGGCAAAAATGCAAATCAGGAGAGAACTGCTCAGCCTTTAAGTTCACATTTCACAATAAAAAAGGGGGGAGTTCACATTTTGCTAGCCTTTGACTCCAGAGGAAATCCCCAAGGGGGCACCGTTGTCTGAGAAGATCTCTTAGTTTGTTTAAGTGCATCTGACTACCCATTAAAGTCAATGTAGCATTATGTCAAAGCAAAGCAAAACATTGGCCTTGTGTGACCTGAGTAAGAAAAGCTTCTGTGATCCAGGGAAGCGGTGCCAGGCCTGTAGTAAGTAAGCACGTGGTGTTTTTTAAATTGATTTGAAGGATAAAAAGGTCTGATTAAATTATGGTTCCGTAGTCTCACAGCATACATTGTTTGATGTCTTCCATGAAAATTAAATAGGCAAGAAGAACAAGCATAACTTTTCCTTTCCTTCAGGCAGATTTTGCTTGTGAAATTCTCTTACACAGCAAAATACTACTACTACTAATAATAATAATAACGAATACCATGTGAAATTGATTTGCAGATTATGGTTTTTTGTTTTGTTTTTAATATTACAACTCCAAGTCTTCTGGAGACCATTTGGCTTTGCATCAGGTTACTGGCTGTTGGCACAGCCTCTGACTATATGGAGAAGGATGGAAAAGAAAGGGAGTCTTTGGTACAGTCAGTTAAACCAGTGTGCATTATAAGAAACACATTCTCCCTCCCTCTCCCTCTCCCTCCCTCTCTCTCTTCCTTTCCCCCCCCTCTCTCTCCCCTTGGGTTTGGAACATCTGCTAACGTGGAACCCACCCACCTGGCTCCTTCCCCCTATAGTCAGACTGGGACAGATGTGACGTTGGCAGGCTGTCCTGCTGCTCCCTAGAAGGATTGGTGTGTGTGTGTGTGTGTCTGCTGAGCCACGGGACAAGAACCAACATTGTGCACAGGCGCAGCAGTGCGGGTGGGAACTTGCTTTGCAGGGATATGGAACAAATTGCCCCAGTTGCCCTCCACCTTTCTGGGCAGCCCAGTCTACATAGTTGAGAGGGCAGACAGAGAGAATTGCTCTCTCTCTCTCTCTCTCTCTCTCTCTCTCTCTCTCTCTCTCTCTCTCTCTCTCTCTCTCTTTTATTAGCTCTGATATACCAACAATACAAGTTGATACCTAACAGCAGAATTCCCAGGCACATTACTCAGTCCATTTCAATCATCAGTGCTGAGCAGTTATAGGGCTAGGCTAACAAGAAATGCAACTTGATAATAAGTGCACTGCATTTCTTCTCCAGTGGCCATGTGTCCTCTTTCACAGAGGATCATCCTCTCTTTGAAGGGCTTTCTTGTCCAATTCCGGTTCAAAGATAAAGAGCCATAAGAACATCAACAGTTAGCACCTGGGAAGTTGACTGAACAGGCAGGCACATTGTGAGTTTCCTTCATAGAATCAGTACCATAATGGGGGTGGGATTTCATGGGGTTTAGCCTTCTTCAACCTGGTGTCCTTCAGATGTGTCAGATTGCAACTCCCATCATCCCCAGCTATCATAGCCAATCAGGTGAGGGAGGCTGATCTGCAGGACTATTCCCATCCACATGACTGCATTACTCACACACAGCCCTCAGTCCATGGGAATGACTCTTGAGAGCCCTACAGCAGCCAAAGACCACCAACATTTCCACTGAAATGAAAGAAATGCGGCCTTTCAAGAAGCTACATGTGATTGATTCCTCCTTCACCACTGAATCACTTTGTATTATATAACATAACACATTCTCTATCATTGGTGCACAGGAATGATTGACCCATACTTGTGATGTGCTTTAGTGTCCTTTTGAAATTTGAATTTAATTTATTTATTTATTTATTTATTTATTACATTTCTATACCGCCCAATAGCTGGAGCTTTCTGGGCGGTTCACAAAAATTAAAATAAATAAAAAGGTTTTCAGCTGACGATGGAAGGAATACAGTGTAGGCGCCAATCGAACCTCTCTGGGGAGCTCATTCCACAGCTGGGGTGCCTCAGCAGAGATCTTCTCCATTCTCTGCTAGCCTGAAGAAAATGGTGTTGCAGCTGTAGATGTATTCCCATACATAGCACATGCATGCATATTTTAATGCAAATAGGGACACTGCAGTGCACATGTGTAATTGATGGCAGTGCATCCATCTTTCTTCACTGACTCTGAATCTGCGTCCCTCAATTCTGGCAAAAAGTTATGAGACTAATACTATGGACTTGTAGAACTCTGGCCTAGTGGTAACTGTAACCCTCCCAGGAGATTTGCATTAAGCAGAAGTGGGCCGTGGGCCATATCTTGTCTGTATCAGATTTATGAAGCCACATATTGTTATTGTCACACAGAACTCATGTTTTGCACAAGATTCTGATTGTTGCTTTGATTAATTACAGCTTCTTCTTTTTTTAAAGCTCTGGGGTAGCTGCTGCTTGAAATTCTAGTTGTCAAATGCAAACTCTCATTCTTGCTCTCTGAGGCATGGCCCTGCTGCTGATCTTTGAGGCCTATTGCATAGGCAAGGCCCATGGGAACTGCCCTGTTAGTTCTTCTATTAGGAATGCCTCCAAAGTAACTTGCGATATTAATGTTTCCCCATGGGTAAACAAACAGAAGGAAGTCATAGGTGTGTGCAAGGGGTGTGCCAGGTGTATCCAGGCACACACTAATGTCTCAAGCAATAAGCACCAAATTGAGGGGGGCATTGAGTAGGGATCCAGAGGGAGATCCAGATGCAACTGAACGGTCCTTTGGTTGCCCTCTGGCTGCTCCATCGCTACACCAAAGATCCGCTGCTCCCAAGAGACCATGGTTGCTCCCTGCAGCAGGAGCAAAAAGGGATTGATGTGCTACGAGCCTCTCTGCCAGGAGCTGCACTTCAAAGAAGCCAGGAGGAAGGGCCCCGAAGGCTAATATAAGCCCCTCCTCTGGCCAGTGTCACCACAAAGTCCCACCAATGCTGGGGCTTGAGGAGTGTCTCCTCATCCCCCCTCCACCCATCATCTGCAATGGACCTCCCATGGTGAGGAAAACTGAATGCAGAGTAGGGCATCAGTGTCTACAGTGTTTAATAAATAAATGAATTATGTTTGAGTATTCAATAAATGTTCGCCTTTAAAAAAAAATCCCTAGGTGCACACCCTAGTGAAATGTGCTGCACAGGCCAAAACATAGTCAATACTGTGTCACTCCGGAAAAGTAACATATATTTGCTACTGCCACAGACTTTATCTTATGAAGTATTAGGTTTGGGTATGGGAGGGCCAAACTCAAAACCCCACTGATCCATCATGACCTTGGGCTCAAAGTCGATGGCCCCACAGCCCAGTGGCCTCAAATAACCATCCAGAGCATGGCACATGAGGCCATCAGGGCAGCAGTAGAATATGGCTGGAATATGATGACAAGAAATGATAGTCTAAAAGGGAAGGGTGAGTTATTGATGAAAAGAGATGTTTTATTTAAAACCTATTTAAATAATTCTAAGGGACAAGATCAGTAAATAGATGACAAAGTGTTGATGGATTAATATTGTATCCCTCTGACTGCAGAACAGACAAGACAGAAAGTTGGTTGTATCACAGTCACAGTATCAGAGGATTCCAGAGCGCATGGATGGATTATGCTTGTGATTTTCCACACTATGACATAAAGTGCGAAATGATAGGAAAAGGGCAAGAGGGCTTCAGAAAGAGCCCTTCCTGACTAGAGTATGATGATGAGCCTATCAGACTGGCATATTGAGAATATAGTAGCCCTATTCAGGTGTTCCATTTGTAGATGAAGCCAATGCGCGATGTGAAGGAGTGCTCCACCCCACTTTCTCATATCATGTTTCATCACTCTCTACTTGTTAGAAATGACAGTCTGAAGAAGAGAACTTCCTGTATCTGTCGAACCTCTCCACATGAGCCAGAACATGGATTTTTCAGCATTTGGGCTTGTGTGATGAGCCAGCTGTCCAACTGTGCCACTTTGTAGTCTGGAGCTATTGTATGGAGGATCCCAGTTTGGGCAGGCTCATAAGTGTCTTCTGGTCCCTTTCCACCTTGTGACTCTAGAATTTTACCTGAATTGGCATTGTCAGGGTCAAGGTGATGCTCAAGCACTTTTGATCATTTGCTCCTGTGTAGGGATGTGTGAATCAGCAAAACTTGAGATCTGCTAAGCTTGCCGAATCCCTTTTCAAAGCTTGTTCCAACAAGCGTTTCCCTAAATGTACCCATCAGTTGTGTGTGTCTTTCAAACATATGCATTCTGCTCCCATCGCTGTAAGCGCTTTTGAGGAAATACTCATTTTTTTATGCACATTTTGCAAATTTGGTTTTCGCTTTTCAATGCACTTTGGGGGGCTGCGAATTGCTTTGCAGGCTCAGAAATGTACGGATTTCAATCGTACATTGCGTCCTAGTCTGTGTTCAATCTGAAAGGTGCGAACTAGGTAAATCCTGATCAAAAATGAACTGAAAGGAATTTCTCATGCATATTTACCCCTGTGACAACAAAAATGGAATGATTCGAATGCATCCAGAGGCCTGGGTTTCATTTATTATTCCTCACATAAACTATGTTGAATGTGCTGGTGGGGTGGGGAGAATGTGCTGTAATTAATAGGGTGGGGTGAGAGGTAATGGCGCTATTGTGTAGTGTGCTTTGCATTTACAAATCCTATTCAAGATGCAAGAATCTGATGGTGCCTCATTAAATACCTCTGTCAGGCTAATTAGGCACGTCGGATCCCTAACAATGGCAAATCATTTTATGGAAATACCATCAGGCAAGGGAAAAGCCCTTTATTATTATTTCAGGGAAAGTCACTAAGACAGTGAGACGGCAATTAATGATGCCTTCAAAATACTAAATAGGGGGCCTCCAGCCGAAATCGATCAAGAAGGGCTGTGTGAGCCATGATTAGATGGAATTTGTGGCAACCAGGGCTGCGGCTTGCATTGTACCCCTCACCATTTGCCTCTCAGTCTGCACAACGTCAATGCTGACTCCCCTCTTTTGGGACTCCTGCCAAATGTCTCACATGGTCTCTGCCAAAACTACAGCTCTAACTCATAAATCATTCCTCCCCTACAAGTTTCATTTATTTCAGCAGTTCTTAGGCCTTCCTATGGCTTGAGTTATTAGATTCCGCCTAAAGTTATGATTCCTAACCATTTCAGAGCCGATCTGCATGACCCCAAAATTGGCTTCGACCATGTGGCGAATTCAGAGTGTTACTTACAACAGCCCATCTGTGAACTGCATTTGATTCCAGCCAGGTCAATTTCCAATGCAGGATGAGGTTGCAGGGGGTTGGGGGTGGGGGGAGGGAGATCCTCCTCTTGGTCATGTGATGGAGCAAACAGATGGCTGCTTTTGGACCTGTGCAGCATGTTGTGAAGTCAGACCCTGCTTTGAGGTTGATGTGAATTAGCTTCAGGTTGGCCTATTAAGAGGAATGTTGTGCTCAGGTAAACTAACATCTGGAATCTACTACCTACCACTGTTCTACAGCAGTAGTCTTCAACCTTCCTGGATGCAGGACCTATTTTTAACCTCAATATTTAGTGTAGGAACTACTGTTTTGATCCTCTAATTGCTTTAAAAAACCTTCATAACTTTGATCAGTGATTCGAGAGAACACCGAAAGAGGGTTGTGGGCTGGAGGTTCCCCATGCCTGCTCTCTGGCCATCTTCTTCTCCGTTTTTCTAGGAGAAAGAAGACAAAATCTTGCAAAGGAAGATAAAACCACTCCTGCAGCTTTAATAGTTGTGCAGAAGAAGAAATTCTGACCAGTGCAGCTTTTCTTGCTTGCTTGCTTGCTTTAAAATCATTTTAAAAGAGTAATTAAAACAAGTGCACTGTCAAGGAGATGTAGTTTACAAAGAGATCTGACGTAGTCTACAACATGAGGAATGACAAGTCATAGCTATGCAAAACCATTCAATACCCCCAAAGTGCTTTCCACGGGCCCCCATGGGAAAATGACAACCTTGTTAGGGTGCAGATTTTTTCACCTCCAAGACACAAGCTGCAGGTTCCACAAATTTAGTTAATATTAAAGTTAAATTGGCTCAATCCCCTTCCCATCTGTCTTTCTGTTTTCCTATTGAAAAACAAACTTGAAACAAACAAAAAATAGCGGTGATGTCACTGGTGGAACTTACCATGTAGGTCCGGATGCACCAAATGAAGACCAATGCAAAATGGTATCTGGCAGCTTAAAATCCAATGGAGATGAGACCTTACCTAAATTGACTTAAGCTAGCACCTAAGGCTGAGGGCTAAATTACTTTTCAGTATCAGCATTCAACAAATGTCTTATTGAATGTACTTTGTGTAAATTCCTTTCTATTGCCAGGCACCATGTGACCTCTCCTCTTCCTGGGGCAGACACATGCACGCTCCACTTGTAGACAATTCTTTGTGCCGGCTGTCCCTCCGAAAGCAACCGATTGATCAAGGACTGTGTTGTTGTTGTGTTTATGTTAGTGGTGCAAGACTTTTGCGGTAGACTTGAATGGACATAGACTCATAGGTGTGCCAACTTGCCAACATTCCAACTTTGGGTCATAATGAAAGCATTGTTGATGAAGCAGAGTAACTCTCGAGCCGGACTAGATTAACACAGATTACCAACACACTTCAGAAACTCCTCGTTAGCAGGACGTATCCCATCAATGGGTGCGGGAGTGACTCAGGTTGTACAGTACCCAGAGAACGGAAGTTCTGTGAAGCTTTCAAGAGGACGTGCAAGAGGCCTTTTGAACTTCTCTTTCCTCCACGAGTTTTTAATATTTTCCCATAACCAAGGGAAACATCATCTATTTGGCTGTCTTAAGGGTCTCGCTGCTGCAACGTGATGCAGCGGTAGAATTCCCATTTGCAATCTTTTATCTCTCTAATATCCCTCTCTTTCCCCCCCCTCCTGCGTCCATATCATATAAAAGGAACAGTGTTCTGAGGCCTTTAGTGCAGCTGTCAGGGAAAGGCAGGAGGGGCCAAAGGTCTCTTTCTCAGGAGAAGTTCCAGTTGGCTTCCTTGTCAGACAGCAGGGAAACAGCGTCGCTGACAGCTGTTGTTCTGGGGGCTTAAACCATTTGCGAGAGACCATGTGCCACGGCAGGATTGGTTCATATTACCTTATTTATAAATCCTGGAGTTGCAGAGCTGGAGTGAGCTTCTGTTGGCTGTGTGTAAGCAAGCAGGCTGGGCAGTAGAGTTTATAATAACGAGATGGAAATGACAGAAAAGCTGTTTTGTTGCATGGGAATAATCCCCAAGTGCATTTTTCATGCTTCAGAGAATGTTCAGGAGGCACCATCCTCTTACTTAGGGGACCCTCAGTCAATGAACACCTGCTGCAATGTTAGGAGCTATTATCTCTCTCAAAGTCCATGAGTCCTGTGTGGAGATATATGCTCTCTAGTTGTATATTTCCTCCACACTCTAGATCCTCCAAACTGCTCACCTCCAGATGCTTTGGACTACAACTCCCAGCATTCCTGAACATTGGCTATTCTGGCTGGGGCCGAAGTCCAAAACTGGCCCAACTAAAGTCCAAAACATCTGGAGGGCACTAGCTTGGGAAAGACCCGCTATATTCTGCTATATTGCTGACCATGTGGTCTGTAATCGAAAACTTCCCTCCTCTCAGAGCTCATATACTTGAATGGGACAAAGCTTTGTAGGTGCTTTGTAGGGCAACATCGGCTGCACATGCTAGGAAATCCCGTGATTTCAGAAGAATCGGGATATCCAGGTGTTTTTTTAGAACGGGATTACTGGAAGACATGCGAGACATCCCGGAGGTTGACATCATCATATAATAGACCCGCAAACTTTCGTGAGTGCACTAAATTGCTCTTGTAGACATAGCATTAGTCTCTTCAATCCACTGGATCATTTTGGATGTTCTTAAGTTTTGTTTTACTTTCTTTTTTAACAGATCAACTGTATTACATCAACTTTATTAGATCCATGTATTATATTTTCTCTTCAACTTTCCTTTTAGAAATCCTTGAAAAGGGACAGTGAGCTATAGAACAGCAATTGTTTGACCTATTCTTTATGAATTTATATAATCTTTGTTGAAAGCTATATCAGATCCAAACTGCATGTTATGCAGATACTTTGTCACATTTTCGGGTTGGGATGATTCCAAAGGTTGGGCAGGAGGGAGAGGGGCTGCGTAACCCTTTCCCCTTCTGTGTTTATTAGCTCAAAAACATTCACCCCAAGCTGCATTTTTTTCATCCTCAGGGCAGTGTGTGTAGGGCAATGGGATTTGGGGTCCCTGTATTTTCTCTCCAATGGATGAGAAAGCAGGTTCATGAGGGTGATTTTGAAATGAAAAATGACCAGAAGGAAAAGGATGAAGCAACTCTCTTTGTCTTCCCTCATCATACTCAGGCTGCTTTGGGTTAAAGAAACAAAACAGAAGAATCATGGAACTTCCATGGGACCTGCATTCCGAGTCTGAACTAATTAGTGGCCATTATCCTATCCTAGACTGACTTACCCCAACCTGGCACTTTCTTTGTAGGATGTATTTGCCCCCAATAAGAAGGCAGAAAGTGTCTGGCTAGTGTCATCATTAAGGTACAATTAACCATTTGGTGCACATAATGTGGTCTTAAAAAACTCCAACTCATTGGGTGGGAAAGGAGGGAGAATAAGAAAGTGCTTCCAGTTTCGGAGGTGGGTGGGAGAGAGAGAGAGAACGTGCCTACATATTTCTATGCCCAGAGTAGATCCTTTGCCAGCTTTTGATTCCTTGTAAGGGCAAAAACTAGTGCTGGTCTTGTGCCTATGTTTAATTCATTTGCAGGAGGAATAAAAATCCCAGATATAGTCTTCTGATTGCTCTCCTAACTCGTCCGTCTTATGAAGCTGAAACAGGAACATAACTTCATTAAACAGTACTGACTTGATTTTTCTTTTCTTTTCAACTCCTGCCATGGCTTAGCAAAATCGAAAAATTGTGTATTAGCAGCATGAGCCAGAAAATCAAGATTGAAAGAACAGAACTAAAGATGTTTGGGCATGTTTTGGTGCAAAATATGAGGATACATGAGTCAAATCAATCCCCGTAGCAATCTTAAATGAACAACTTTGAGGTACCCGATCTCATATGCCTTTTCCTGGGCATATCACTTCATTTTGAGAGTGTTACAGATCTGCATTCTGTTGTTCTGGTTGCAGAGGTCTCTCGATGCATATATATAGACCTCTCTCTTTTCAGTGAAAGAAGTTTAGCACAAACAGATCTCTGGATCACAGCCTGGATTAGAAGCTAATTAATGGACAAGAAACATGGATATGACTGATTCTGAATGTGAATCCATTCTGGGCTGAAACCAATTCATGGGATTATTTCTGTATTAATTGTTAATCTGGCAAAGCCCCCCCCCCCCCATCAGTTCCTTTTCCATGAACTTGCGAGGGCTCTGGCTTATCTCTAGCCCATGACTGCTAAAGTTCAGGTCCAGCCGTCCGGGTTTCCCCAAATGGCCACGTCCCCTTCCCTGTGTCACTACATTGTTCCCACTTTCCTATGATCCGATCATTTGTTGGGTGTCCCAGCTTCTGTATGTTTTTCCCCTATTCTAAAAGGGTGAAATGCATCTCCTAAGGCTTAGTTACTGTCCTCGAGTTAAAATATGGCAGTATTTTTGGGTGTTTCTGCCCCCTGTTCACCACTGGAATCCGCCAACCCCCAAAGGAACTTCTCTGCAATCGAATTCAGCATTCAGGCTGAAAGGGGTTGTGCACCCCTGGTCCAGCCTCCGACAATACTGCAACTCACCACCTCCTGGAAAACCTTTGAAATGTGGGTTGCTCTTGCATTGCAGCATTTGGACACCATGCTAACCAAAGTCAGCTTCTGAAAGGCTCAAAAGCCCCCAGTGTTTGAGTCAACCATCTCTCACTTTCCTAGTGCGGTAAATAATTCAGTGTTCTATGGACTGATGTTATGTTACACTCCCCAGGATCTTTGCAGCATGGATCAACTTGCAGGTGTAGCTGGGAGGGCACTTCCCTCATAGGCCACAGTTCAAAGGGCCACATAGTGATCTCTGGATAGTTGTTCTCAAGGCTTCTCCCTTGATAACTGCCCCCTTCCCTCTGAGAAGGTGCTCCTGGAAATTGAGAAAGCATAAGGAACTGTAATAATGAAGAAAAGAATCCCAAGATGTTCCACTGCGCACATGGAAGAGCTTGCAGGCTCCTAGGGACTGCTTTGGGTCACAGACATAGTTCACAGATATTTCACAGGCATATGACAATAACGCTCTATCTGTGATTTGCATGATTGTGTGTGGAGAGGGATACTACCCTGCTGAAGCTACATTTTGAAAATATTCCATGAATTTATCACAATGTCCAAACAGCACATTGTCTGGGTACTTTTGTATCATATGGTACAATGACCAAACATCCCACTAAGTCACATGCGGAGAGAGGAACATCACTTTATTTAATAAACTCTTGGAGAGATGGACCACTGGAGAACTCACGAGTCTAAATTTATACATGGTAAGAAATGCAAAATGAAACAACTAAAACCAGGGAACAGTCTATTTCAACTTGGGACCTCAGTGTGGCATCCAGAGTTTAAGGCTTCGAGGGCAAGATGAAGAGGTGAAGGACTTCTGCTAATCTTAAAGTCGCAGCGATGGGATGGCTACTAGTGACTACATAACATTTCTTAGACACAATCTAGTACAGTACAGATCATGATGGATGAATCGGAAATAATCCTTTAGAAAAAAGAACAGTAAAAATAAAATGGCAATGTGTTGATTGGCTGTACCAATTTCACTCAGGTATTGTTCAAGTCCCACAGTCTTTTTATTCTTATGAATTCATGCCTCACTCTTAAGTTAGCCATCAAGTGCTTATTCATTTGCCTGGTGCATAATCCAGGATTTAGTGCACACAAGAGTTTTTTTTTTAAAAAAATAAAAAATAAACACACACACGCACACACACACATAAAGTGCATGCACACAGATCTAACATTCTGTTGCTACCTGAATTAGAGATGAACTGATTAGGTTTGGCAATATATAGGTGAATAGGACACCTATATAGGTGAAAGGACAGAGGAAGGGGCTAATTAAGACACTCCTCTAGCCCCCAAACTGTGAAGGGCTCCCTTGACCACTAGCTTTAGAGAGTTTCTTCATACAATCTTGCTCCCTGTATCAAAGAGGTGTATTTATACAAGCCATACTTGTGGAAGTGATTTGTGTCAACTTCTATTTCGTGGAGACCCTCTCTCCTTCTCCCTTTCTTCAACCTATCCCATGTCTGGCATCTCTCTCTTTCCTCTTTCTCCCCCTGATTCATCTCTGATTTGGGATGGAACCCTTTAGGCCAAGGAGGTGACCAGACGTGAAGTTCAGACCCATACAGCTGTGTTAAAATCAAACCCCGACGGAGCGTGGTCTATTGTGCTTTGGATCGTCTTGGCACAATGTTTGGCCTTGGTCTTGCTCGCTTCCTTCTTTTGGAACCTCTCTGTTTTGTCGTGAGAGTTTGGTATGTTCCCGTGGACTGGGAAGTAAAAGGTCCCCTTTTGTTTGTTTACTTTTTTGGGCCTCTTTAAGATTTCTGCCTCTTTGTCTTCCGTCGGTAGCCAGCACGGCTTCTCCTTGAGCAACCTGTCTCGATCTGGCCGGACGCTCCTTAAGAACTTCTTGAAGATATTGGCCGTGAGGGAGAACTTCCTGTAGAACTCCTGGGACTTGCTGCTTGACAGGGACGTCTCATTCTTCTCTCCTTTTTTCTCTATCTCAGGCAAATCCAACCAGTTCCCAACCAAATCGGCAAAGATGTTGTCACCTAGGACCAGAGGCTGCCGATTCCTGCTTTGAGACATCAGTGAGGAAGTCCAGTCGTTAGGCTCGTCAGAGAGCTGACATTCTCCGCAACCCGATTTGCTCTCAGACAAGCTGCTTGTGTCTTGGGAATACCAGCTTCTGCGCTCGCTGGATGACTCACACGTCCTGGGCGAATGGTACTCTGCTGTGCTCACGGTTGATGAAGGACCACTGGCACGGTAGTCGTCCTCACTGCTTATGCTGTTAAGGGAGGAAGCGATGTGCCCGTGGCTACTGTCTGGCAAAGTGACATGGTAAAGCGGGCTGGTGGGCTGCGGCACCGGAGTCGAGCGCAAAAAGGCCGAAGAACCGCAGCCGTCCCAGTGACTCTTTCCCAGCAGTTTCCCAGTCTGCCTGCTGGCCTCCCACCTTGCCCTTGGCACCTCTTGATTGTTTTGACAATACTGAGGCTGGCCAATTCCTGAAACCTGGTTGGAGTGGCTAGAAATCTCCAGCTGTTCCAAAGCTGTCTGGACCTGGAGCAGTTTCAGCTCTTGCAGAGCACCCATCATGCAGTTCATCTGTTCATGCAGCCCGTCTCCGACCTCCTTCATGGATAACTGTCGGGGGAGGAAAAGACAGCATCAAATTAGTTTGGAAGAAGCCAAAGGACAGAAGCAGGTTTCATCAATGCGAGCAAAAGCGAAACAAAATCTGTTCTCTTCCACTTGTGTGATTTATATAAGCCTAAATATCCTACATTAGACTGGATTTCCTTCCTACTTATTGAATAGGAGATACAGAGCTGTGAAGTTCTCATATTATATGCTTCCGGTCGGAGAGGTTGTTTTTATTTGTTTGTAAGAGTTAATAAGATTTTAAAAAATATCTGGAAGGATTTATTTGCTGTATTTCTGCTTTTCAGGATTTGATTGCATTTTATCAATTGACTCCATCTGTTTCAGTGTGCCCCATGAATCACATTTTGGTGCTACAAAAAACAATCATCTATAAGAACTAGTTCAGATAATGAATAGGTAGTGCCCAGACTTCTATTTCTTTGTCTTTTTTCTTAGATGATGCACACATTCTAAAAAAAGGTCCTTAAAAAAATATTCCAATTACCCAGTGAAATGGGCTTAGTTCTTACAAACAGTGAAAGAAGTGGTAAATCTGTCCGTGGAATGTACCACTTCAGCTTGCAGGTGGAGGCTCATTTCCATGCCTCCCCCCCAAATCCTTGCACACAGGAAACTAGCATGTCAATGGGGAAACTGCATTACAGTCTTTTCACCCAACATGCTAGTGTTGTATCTGCAAGGAATGTTTTCATAGAGAGGAGCAATTAATGATATGAAATGGTACAGTCCAAAATGGTACAGTCCAGATGCAGGCTTACCGCCTTATCTGGGGTTGGATCCAGGATCTGGCTTCCGCTGGAGAAAGAGATCTTCCACAAGTAGAAGCACTCTTTTCTTGGAAGATTCATCAGTCTGATCTTTGAGCATCCCCGCTCCCGGCTCACCCCATTCAGCAGGTCTCCTAACTCTCTGTGTAGTATTCTCAGGGGGTTGGAGAAGGTGCCATGGGAAAGAGGGGGCAGGGAAGTCCGTTTCCATCAGCAGCGTTCTTCCAGGGTAAAACTGGATCCAACCTTTGCTGTTTGTGAAAACTAGGCCGTAGCTTCAGAATTTAATGACATACTTCAGGCAAGGAAATGACAGAAATAGTTAAGCAAATTGAAAATTAAAATAGTGATTATAACTTTAAAAGTACACTTACCTTCTTCAACCTGAACAACTACAATGTGATTATTTTAGCTTCCAGGCTAGACTTTTCATTAGCATGCCTCTTTTGTTACCTACACGCCTTGTTAAACATGCCAGCTATTTCCCCCAGCGCCTAAATTCTCCACTCTGCCCTTTCATTATATATTTTCTCTTATAGAGGAACCAGATCTCATTCCCAAAGCCGCATCATAAAACAAATGGGCCATACTTCCTAACAGCTGCCACTACTCACTCTCTCCGTCGAGAGCTGGAGGAAAAGATGGAGCTCTTTGATGTACGGAAGTTTTCAGACGGGTTCACAAAGGCTCCCTAAAAAAAGGCAGTATAAACTACATGTCTGTTATCAAAGATTGTTCAAAGCTCATTGCAATCTCTTTTTGGAGCGCTCTTATTCTGCAGCTGTCCCTTTAACACCTGTGTGTACGGCTGGCAACTGCATTGCCGTGAATTATCTGCCATCATTTCGCTACATTAGTTCATCTACTCGCCAGTTTCCTTGGAAGCGGAGAACTCACAATCTGATCGGATTGAGGGGAAAAAAGGCTACTGTTCTGCACAAAGTGTGGTGCAACCCCCCACCCCCACCCCCATATCTGCATGCAGGCAAAACACCTCTCCAATATCCAAGGTCCAAAACTTGAATGCAGAGAACAGCTGAAGTAGAAGCAACAAGCCAATCTGCCTGCAGGAAGGCGACTGAACACAGCTGCCAGGTTTAAACAGGAGGATGCTTCCTCTAACTTCTGACTGCCTTTTGCAAAATCTCTCTTCTGGCTAGTTTTATAGTCAAATCCTTAGAAAGCGATATCGACCTTCTCTGCACAAGCAACAGCCATATTCCTATAATAGAACTGCTCTTATGTTACCCTCCTGGGGGCCCATCTGTTCTCTAAGCCTCCGAGAAAACTATCACCTTACCTCTTTCCAGATTTGCTGTAATGCTTCTTGTCCTAACCTTTCCTGCCTTATTAATGGAATCCCCCTTTTATCTGGAGCTTTGCAAAGCGGGCTTTGGAAACAGCTTGGACCCTCATTGGACACTTTCCATCAAATCCCCTCGCAGGCCAAGTGGTGTAATCAAGCAATGATGAGTGACAAAGGGTCCCGCAGTAATGACTAGGGCTGATAGGAAATTCAGCATATGCTGGATGGCTGTGTTGTTCACTTCATTGATTCAATTAACTCCTCCATTGGGGGGGGAGGGGGGATATAATTACAAAGCATGCCTCATGTGACAAGGACCTATTAGGAATTATTAATATTTCAGATGTCCTCATTCCCAGCTTCTTCTCCGGAGAATGAGATGGTAACAAAGAAACACAAGTGCAAGTCTCTAGCCTAGTGGTCCATATTTGGCACTCTCACCACCGTGGCCTGGGTTTGATTCCCAACCAGAGAAAGTGCCCGACCCTTCATTTTTCTGATGGACAACAGCTCAGTGGCACAACACATGCTTTGCATGTTATATATGGTCCCAGATTCTATCCCTAAAATCTTTTGAAAGTTATGCTGAATTCTCTTAAATCTAGTCATGGCCAGTCCAAGACATCTTGCTGCCTATGCAAAGAACAAGATAGTGCCACCTCTCATGCTGTGCAGCAAAAGCCGATAGGAAGATGAATCTGTCTTCAACACAGACGATGGGTTGGCATCTTCCACTGCGCCGGAAAGCAGCAGGGAAACCCAGGGGGTGCAGGGCAGGGTGCAGGGCACAAAGCTCTCTGCTCCAACACCTTGCTGCCACCTCCCAGCATCTGCTGCCTGAAGCAACTGCTTCACTTTGCCTAATGACAGGGCCAGCCCTGGCTCTGGGAAAGAGGCCTTTTATGGGAAGCCTTCAACAGCAACTGTCAGTCAGGACAGACAGTCCTGAGCTAGACAGACCACTGACTGGAATTAGCAGAATGAGCTCTTTACAATAACTATTTGGATTTTAGGGGCAAATTGGCCTGGAAGTTTGTCAAGCGACTGAATATAGAGTGAACCCAACAGACCACAGTGCCTACCCTTTTGACGACTGATAACGCAGCAGCTTCCTCAGTAACAAGGATATCCCATATCATCTGAGAACAAAACATTAGTTTCATTTGTTCAGTGAGGACACTGTATAGCCAAAACTGATGGACTACCTGGGACTGCAGCACCAAAACACAACTTGCATGATCCCTGCTTGGCTAGGATCACTCAGCAAACATGCTCGGGTAAAAAGGTGCAGGTGTACCAGCGAATGGGGAAACAAGCACAGTGAATAGCAGTGAAAAGGCTACAATTGTGGATCCAAAGCCTTGCCTGACCTACCCACCCCCGCCACATGCAAGGAGGCTTCCAAAGGTGGACCTCCTCCTTCACCCATGTAGAGGGAGCTCCGCATTATCTTATTTTCCTGGGAACCCTGCTAGGACCATAGGATTGTGCTCTATGGTGCTGTGAACACCTTAGAAACCATATAAACTTTCGAAGGTGGCAACTGAACATAGTTTTTTGAGCCTAAATATGAAGGAGATACATAAAAATCCACTATTTTTACAAGAATACTCTTAGGCCAGATCTACACCTTGTTTCAAATCATTTCAAATGTGGAATAAAAACCAAGATATAACACTATGGCCTTAGCTAGACCTAAGGTTTATCCCGGGATCGTCCCGGGGTCATCCCTGTTCATGTAAATGACACACTGGGGATCCAGGGAGCAGGCAGGGATGACCCCGGGATAAACTTTAGGTCTAGCTAAGGCCTATGAAAACTGTATATGGAATGTGGATTGTTCCCCAACAGTTATCAGTGCACTTCAACACCACTATAAAGCAGTTGTGTAGATCTAGCCTTAGATTTCTGGTGGAAATCAGAGAAAAACATAATAACGAAGATCATTTTAATGATGGATAGAAAATCATATTGTCTAACATGGTAGCAGCAATGCAGACAAATGCCCTGCAAGGATCTTGTCCCTTTGGCAGAAGGGACTGCTGTGTTATAGATCCTGCTGGTGATCCATCTCGTACCGAAGCAGTTCCATCCTATGAGCATATACTTAGAAGTAAACCCCATTGAAGTTTATAGTACTTATTCCCAAGTACTTGTGCACAGAACTGCAGCCATGCAGCCTGATTATAAGTATATTTACTCAGAAGTAAATCTATCGGGACCTACTCTCTAGAGTAAGTGTGTTAGGATTATAGCCTTAAACTTTTCGCATAAACCCACTTTGAATTTATGGTGATTTATTATATAATACAATTTTAGATTGCATTTCAGCATAAAAAAAACCCTCAGTATGATGCTGCTAGAGATGCTCTTAGGAAAAGTTATGCAAGGGATGTTGCATAAGCCACCCTGCAGCAGGATGTCTACAGGCGCGAGATCTGGTGTGTTCCATTTACAGAGAATCCGTGCAGTGAAATCAGCTAAAACATCACTGTACGTTGCAAGGGAGATCAAAATAATAGCTAATTAAAAACACGTGTCATTACACTTTGCTTGGAGCTGATGAAAGGAGACTTCTCCGGGGTTATCAGTCCCAAACGCGCAGTGCCGGTTTCATATTTTGCGGGGCTCATGGGCAAGCTGATCTCTGTGGGCCACTGGGTGGCCATGGGTCCTACTTTACAGAGGACAGTCCCCTATTTGATGGCATCTTCTGTTCAAAGGCTGTCCACTCCACGTCCGGTTTAAAGATAGAGCCATAAGAAGGCAGGGGAAGGACCTTGAAGTTGCCCATCAAAAAGTTCGCACCTGGACAGCAGGACTGGGCAGGCATACAGATCACCTGGACACAGTCTGCTCCCACTATGGCGGATATGTATTTCTGTTTAAATGGGAGTAATCAGGGCCAACCCTACCATGAAGCGGGATGATGTGGGTGTTGCAAGCGGCAGAGTGTGGAAAGAGCAGAGCTCGTGCTCTCCACAGGGTCTGCCGTTTCTTGGTCCTGCTGGCCGCCTCCGTGGCCAGTCATGCAGGCAGCTGGCATGACCAAGAAGCCGCTGTTCACTCGCACGCGCACCTTCCGCCTGATCCTGCCTCACATCCGCGCCCCCTGCTGGTGTGTTTCCCAACCCGCCTCGCCCGGCCTGTGTGGCCTCTGGCTAGCTTACTTTTCCTGGCAAGCGTATACGGGCCTGCCTTGCCAGTGCACTGCTCTTAAGGTGTTTCCGCCCTGAAAAGCTGCACGGTGCCTGCGCAAGGTCAGGAAAAGTATCAGAAAAGTCCCAGAACTTCCAGGACCTCTCACACTACTTTGCCAGATGCATGGCTCCTGGGGGTGGACACGCTACTTTCCGCGACGTGTGGCTCTTGAAGGCGGAAATGCCTGAAGGGCAGCGTGCTGACGAGGGAGGCTCGCATACCCGCACCAAGAAAAGTAAACTAGCTGGCAGGCGGACAGATTGGGAGGGAAGGAGGTGGTGACAGCAGTCCCTACTTCAGACAGCCACCTGCCTTGGGCCAGGCCTGAGCGTAATTATGTCTAAATTCACATCTGTACATTAGTATTTGCAAACCACTGTCCTCTTTGGCGGGGATGCATTTCCTCGTTTTGAGAGAACTCATCCTTCTTGGAGCGAGCTCATCAACTCCATCTCACTGCAGTTCCCACTACCCATTCACACACCTTTCCCCATGGACCCAATCTGCACCACCTCATAGAGGAGAGGGCAAGGCATGCAGAGGGTCCTTCTTCTCACTCCTCTCACTGCTTACCCTGGGATGCATTTCATCCCCAAACATTTTCACAGTCTTTTGCACAGGCGCCAAAAAAGTGGGCATTTCAGGGACCTACTTTGAGCAAGCGTATATACACTTAACAGTTTATTTTATTTATTTATTTACTGCATTTCTATACTGCCTAGTAGCTGAAGCTCTCTGGTTCACAAAAGTTAAAGCCATCAAATACGAATCAAAGTATAAAACAAACAGCAGTATAAAAACACAATATAAAAGCACAACCAGGGTAAAACCGAGCAGCAATGCAGAGGTTTTTACAGGTTTAAAATACAGATTTAAAACAGCAAAGTTAAAAGATTAAGATAATAAACTGTTAAAATACTGGGAGAATAAGAAGGTTTTCCCCTGACGTTGAAAAGAGTATAACTTAGGTTCCAGGGGAACCTCTCTAGGGAGGTTAAATCCTATACATGTCTATGTAGAAGTAAGTCCTATTGATTCGATGGGGCTTACTGCCAGGTAAGTGGATATAGGATTTTATCATGAATATATTAAATGCCCACTCTGAATTCCCACTCTGAATTCACAAACATAACAGAAGCTAATGTCTTGGATGAGAAGTAGCATCTGTGTTCATTCTTCTTTTCCCATCTTAACAAAACATTTCCAGACTTTGGAAATGATATAAAAGAATTCATCTAATGTATCTTATCTCTCCGCCCTCCGCTCTTATTTTTGTAAGAGCCTGAGTTTGCAGCGTTTCCCTGGAATTCAGCATCATCCAATCCCCTTGAGTCAAACTTCAATTTGTTTCCAGCTTGCCATCACATCTGTGCTACCTAGAACTGAAGTCATATTTTGGTTCAGACTGGTGAAAAGAATGACAACACAGCCCAGCTGAATAAGAGGTCAGAAGAAGCTTCTCATAATTGGAAGGAAGACAGATGTGCAGCCCTTGGATGAAAGAGGTGTTGCAAGAGGAAGTTATTGTTCAGTGAAACCCTGGGAACAGGAAAGTGCAGATTGCCATAGCAAGCCCTTAAAAACGAAGAAGAGGAAACAGAACTCTCAATGAACAATATCTGGACTATTGGAAGAGGATGCAAAAGTCAACACAAAGGGATTTTTATAGGAATGACATCAATACCACTGGGTCTTTTCTGGAGGGGGAGGGAGAAGTAGATGGATAAGATAATGAATCCAGGTGTTTGTATTCAAGCAAATCTTCCAGTGAAGAAATATGCATGCTGCATTTTTTAGAAGATTTACTGTATTTCTTCGATTCTAAGACGCCATCGATTGTAAGACGCACACTAATTTCAGTACCACCAACAGACAAAAAGCTTTGATTCTAAGAAATAATAAATGACCTGCGATTCTAAGACACACCCCGTTTTTAGAGATGTTTATATGGGGGGGGAAAGTGTGTCTTAGAATCAAAGAAATACAGTAAATAAAATAAAATAACACCCAACAAGATGAACAACCAGCTGGGGATGTTTGTTTGTGCAAGCACCTTTGTTTCAAAAAGGCAAGAGAGATAAGTGTGGTCCCCTGAGGACAAGCGCCCTCTCAGTTCATTAGTGGTTAATAATAATATTTAATAACAACAGTGGTGGTTGTTTAGTGCACTGGAGAGAGTATATCAGTCTGAGGTAGGGCCCTCGTGGCCAAGTCATGTTTTGATGTCTGAACTAAGCTACTGAGTTGGTATAAGAATAAAACAGGAAATTTTGCATTTAGGCCATCCAGAGCCCCTTGGATGGCTATAGATGTGATAGATACATACTGGCTGGGTTCTCACAACATGCTAACACATCCAGTGTGTGTTGCTGTTGAACTGTGGGTTATCATGTTGTCTGAACGCAGCACGTTTTCGGCAGGGTGGGTTATCTCGTTGTTTGTACACAGTGCTTTTTTGCACAGGGTGGGTTATCGAGCTGTCTGAATGCAGTGTGTTTTCTGCAGGGTTGCTCATTAACCATGCAGTGTGGTTTGCTAACAACCCCACAACAAGCCATGGGGTATCAAGCTGGCTTGTTTGAGAAAAATAATCCACAGAGCCATAGCTAGACAGGGCGAAATCCCGGGGCGATCCTTGGGATCGTCCCTGTGCATTTATATGATGTACAGGGAATCCTGGGATCAGGGAGGGATGATCCCTCCCTTGCCCCAGGATCTCGCCCTACCCTTTGAGCCCGGTTTTTCCACGGTCCCGGGCTGAGCCCGAGACTGCGGAATGTATGGCTGGGCATCGCTGTTTGTCCCGGTTCCTCATGAGGAGCCGGGACCTGCGCACGGGGCGCAGAGCTCCTCAGGAGCACTGCTCCCATCGGGGGGTGAGGTGGGGTGAGAGGGGATTTTTTTTCTTACCTTTTGCGCATGAGCGCTCGTGCGCATTTTCTCCTTTAAGAAATAAAAACCGGCAGGAGCGACGCCTCTAAGGTCGCCTCTCCCTCTAAGGTCGTCACACGCCATGTGTAAACAGAGGGGGGATCGCATGATAAAAACATCGCAAGATCTTCACCCCTCCGTCGTGCAATAACAGGTATGTCTAGCTAAGCCCCCTGGTTAACAAGCCACTCTGTGGAAAATGTGCTGTGTTCAGCAACGCAATATTCCATGATGGGTTAGAGTGTTGTGTGAATCTAGACATTTATAATCCCACTTATCTACCATAAGGAAGCTCCACCATCCATTCTAGCCAATTCTTTTTGAATTGGTGTGAAATGTGTCGATATGCTAAAATACAGGCAGTTTTTATCCTGCAGCTAATATGGACAATGAAAAGTAGGTGTGAGCATGAAGGTCCCTCACACCCCGTAACAAGGGAGTAAGCTAAATCCTGTGATACTGAAAAATCAGGGTCTATGGCAGGGCACGAAGAGGCTGAAGTCTTCTCCAAATCAGACGTGAAGTCAGGTCCCCAATAGGTCAGAGTAGACACACTAAAGCTCAAAATTTTGTTCTGACATCCTAGGGCAATGCAGCAATTTTGTATTAAAAGGCCAGTTATTCTCCATATACAGAGAAATGACTTGTCACATGCTCTAGTGTTCAGCAGAGGAGCAAAGCGAGGAAGTCCGGCATTTTAATTCTATTTGCAGTTGGACCAAACAGAAAACAGCATTTCCCCTGGAGGAACATGCAGAATTCCTGAATAAATAGGAGAGGAAATACACATAATTGAATGTGCATTTCAGAGAATGCCTTTAGTGTGATGGTGCTACCGTTACTTATTACTTGTGGTTGTTTTCATGTGGCGTTGTGAGCTGGTGTATCATGTGTCAGGTGAGAAATCCTAAACGCAAAGGGAGGACATCTGGGCGACCACAGTTTACTGTGGACCTCCCTCTCTGCAGGTGGTGATGGATAGAGAAGCGCACCGCTGGAAACAACCCCAGTGTTGCAGCAGAAAGGTCCACCACCATTGCTGTACTGCCTTCTACAAGTGTTACAACTACTTGTAGTACAAGTTATACAAGGATTTTTTAAAAAAAAAAAAATCTGCTGTGTGATTATTGGGGCAACTTCTTGTCAATCAAAAGATTCGTAATTGATCAATTAAACAAACCAATGAATCCACAAAAATATTGCAACGATTTATTTAAATTTTAACGTTCTTTAAAAAAAAGTTTTGGTAAAGATACTGCACTTTTACTCACCCCTTCTGAAATGCATATATCCTGTGATTCCTTCTGTTTAAAATTGTTTAAAAATTCATTGATTCTATCGCCCTGCAGCAATGCTATTTTCCCTGTAGCAAGACTACCACCTCATAAAAAGTGTCTGATGCTGGTAGGTGAATTTATAGTTCAATAGTTCTCTTAACCTGGATGTGTTGAGAAGTTACATTGCATGATTTGTGGAGTGTAAAAAAAGAAGAAGCATAAGGAAGCTACTTCTCTCATATATTAGTACTGAGTTATTCAGACCTAACAACAAGTTTCAGACTAAGGGTGTCTTGGGTAATTTCCTATAGCTTTGTAACAGACCAAAGGGAATTTATCCAAAGGGTGCTAATCCCATTTCCCTGCAGGGTAATCCACAAAAGCTTTTACCTTTTAGTCATATAAGTCAAAGGTATTTTAAGGTAGGCGCCACATGGATAAGCTACAAACCGCAGTTCCATGACCTAGGTAGGAATGGAGTAGCCAGAGTAGCTGACTCAGCTTTCCTCCTGGCCATATCCAGACCTGATCTGACTAAGGCCATAGCTAGACCTAAGGTTTATCCTTGGATCGTCCAGGGGTCAAACCTGTTCATCTAGGTGACACACAGGTGACACACAGTGCTCAGGCAGGGGCGAACCCTGGATGATCCCAGGATAAACCTTAGGTCTAGCTGTGGCCTAAATATACAGATATATCAGCCCTTCCCAATTTCTGATACAAATGCTCCTAAATATATGCAACTAAGCAATAACTCTCCACTCGTCTAGTTTCTTTTTTGTAATCTCCAGATCCAGTTCAAATATCAGCTTCTGCTGCTGCTTCTGTTTTTCTTTGTACAGGGTTCTTTCACAGAGGTACGGGTGTAGAAGTGAGGCTACAAAAATATTCTCTTGCTCAGGGTTACAACCAACCAGGGTCCTGCATCCCCTCCCTCTCCAGTTTTCCATCCCCACCCCATCCAAAGAGTGATCTGGTTTGCACAATCATTATCAGCCATGGTGGCTTAAAAAAGCTGCCCTAGTTTGCAGCATCTGCTGGGCATCTCTTCCATAACCCAGTTTGTCATGTTGTCTGAACCCGGCGAGGCCGGGTTGTTGGCCTGGTTAACAAACCATTCAGAATCCATGGGCTGTTTTATGGTTGTTAGTCCACATATCATGACCACTGTGTAGTCATTGGGTTGTTTTGGGGTTTTCCCCTGCTGTCTCCCTCCCATTTTTTTCTTGGCTCCTGTCCAGCTTCTTGTAGAGCCACCAAAAGGGAATTCAGTGTGAATTCTGGGGACTTACAGACTGAGGTGCTTACAGAAATATGTTGTGGATACAGAGGCTTTAGCTAGACCAGGCTATATCCCGGGGCAAACCCTGGGATCGTCCCTGTGCATCCACATGATGCACAGGGGATCCCGGGATCAGGGAGAGATCATCCCTCCCTTGCCCCGGGATACAGCCCTACACTTTGGGCCTGCTTTTTCCGCAGTCTCGAGCTAAGCCCAAGACCGCGGAACGTGTGGCCTGTTTCCGTGGGATTACTCGTGCAGAGCTGGGAGCTGCGCCCATCTGGGTTAGGGTGGTGGCGGGGAGCGGGGAAATTAAATTAAATTTAAAAAACCACTTACCTTTATTATTATTATTATTATTATTATTATTATTATTATTTATTTATATAGCACCATCAGTGTACATGGTGCTGTACAGAGTAAAACAGTAAATAGCAAGACCCTGCCGCATAGGCTTACAATCCGCTCATGCGCTCCTCTCCCTTTAAGAAAATTAAAAAATGGCAGGTGTGACACCTCTCTTCCTGAGGTCGTTGTGCCTTACGTGTATTCACCTTTCCCCCGGACTTTCAGGTAGGTCTAGCTAAGGCCAGAGGCTTCTGTGATGTGGTGGACCACACGGCACATATGCAAAAACATTCAAGAATCACACCACATTTGTCCATACACCATGAGGCCTGCTGAGTCACAGAAATCAAAGATGCCACCAGAGTAGAACCAATGCTTCCATAATCCAGAACAGACTTTGGAAGGGGAACAAAAGGTCTAGAGGGAAATTTGGATGAAATATCCAGGTCTGCTGAACCTTCTCTAGGGCGGAACTGGAAGATTTTGTCTTGTCTAATCACAGAAGATAATATTGGGCTAGATGGTAATGGAATGACCTGGCACAAGGATGCTTCCAAAGTTCCTAAGGGCGCAATCTTATGCATATTTAGATGCTAAAAAAGCCCTACAACTCCCAACATTCTCCAGCGAGTATGTAGGACTTTTTTTCTGACTAAACGTGCATAGGATTGCACCATAAAGCTGACATAGATGTCACGTGGGACTTCACAGTCAAACTTGGATTTAAAAGTATAAGCCAAACCTCTTCCTTAAAGGGGACTGAACTCCTGCATAGGTGCAAATCCCCCCACCGGAAGCTCCTCCATCTTGTCTCAATGGAGCCAATGATATTATTTTATGCATGTAACCCATAGTGCACTTGTACAACCAAGAGCTCCCTGTGTTTGCTGTACAAAATGGGTGGGGAATCCAGGGACTCCGTGCATAGGTACCATATCGCTTGAGGTCCTTTCTTGGAAGCCTGAATAAGTTTCCCCTGCTTCAAGATCTAAACAAATCTCTACATCAGAAGATAGCAATTCCCATGGCCTACAATTCCCATGATCTCTCACCATTGCCTCTGTTGGCTAGGGCTAATGGGAGTTGTAGGCCAAAACATCTGAAGGGTCACAAGTCCCCACCACCACCACCACCATTGCTGTGCATGGAAAAATCTCTAGAAACCTGTTCAACAAACATTTCAATTGTGCCCCCTGCCCTGTTAATACCATCCAAGCGGTGGGCGGCCAGAGAAAGCAATGAAGCGAACATTTCTCCCTGAAAAGCACATTTTTTTCTTTTTAAGAGCAAGGTCTTCATGTGTGTTTCATGAGGCTCCCTGCACAATGAAGGAACTGATTCCACCCCCACCCGCATGATTCCCATTTTGCCCTGTCAACTTGTGGCCCTGATTGCTTTTCAGTTGTGAATCTGCCAACAGAGGCAGAAATGATAACCGGAGGTCAATGGGATAATGCACTTTACTATAGCTGCATTTACACACTATTGCCTGAGTGGCTAATTGAGTTAACATCTTGTTAGAACACTATCCAGACAACCTCTCCTCAGGAAGAGAATATATGGGCCATTTTCTTGTGTGATTACGTACAGTTGTTCATACAGAAGGCAGCAGGGTGTACAAATAAAGAAGATATTTTTTACTCATCACAGGGAAAATGTTCCATTCCCATGAGACAGTAGTGCAGTTAAGTACCAAGGGAGGGTGGCCAGGGGGGTGGGGGATGGGGAGAAATACTACTAAGAATCAGGCTTATATCACTTACGTTCTAGAGTAGAGGGAGAAAGTAACTTTACACTCTTGTTACACTCTTATTTTTTAATACAGAGTTTAAAAATAGCATTTTTAAAGAAACTCATAGAAGATGATTTGAAAACAAACACCAAGAAACATTCTGCTCATTCCAGAAATAACCGAGGAACAAGACATATCTAATGCTAAATAAGCACGGTTATCACAGGCCGTTGCTAGACCATAGGTTAGCGCGGTGCGAGGCCCGTGCTCGTCCCTGTGCGTCCAGATGACACACAGGGGATCCTGGCCTCAGCCAGGACTTGAGCCGCCCTGGCACCGCGCTAACAGGAACCGCTTGTAGTGCGGTTCTTCCCCGCGGTCCCAGCCTCAGGTCGGGCTGAGGCCGGGACCGCGGGCGTGTGGACCGTTCCGCCGCTTTTCCCGGCTACTGCACTTACGCGCGAGTAGCCGGGAAAAGCGGCGGACAGGCTGCGGCGCCCCTGCCCCCTTCCCGATTCCCCCCCACGACATCCCCTGGCCTCCGATTCCTCCCTGTCCCCACGTGCATGTCTCACCCCCCCTTGTCCCCACCTACTGTGTCCTGCTGCCACCGCTGTCCCCAGCCACCCTGTCCCGCTGCCACCGCTACTGTCCCCAGCTGGCTTTTCCTGTTGTCGCCATGTCCGGCCTGCAGGACATGGCGATCCCTGTCGCCATGTCTGGCCTGTGATGCCTGCTCAGCAGGCATCACAGGCCGGACATAGCGACAACAGGAAAAGCCAGCTGGGGACAGTGGTGGCAGCGGGACAGGGCAGCTGGGGACATTGGTGGCAGCAGGACACAGCAGGTGGGGACGGGGGGGGAATCGGAGGCCAGGGGAAGTCATGTGTGTGGGGAATCGGGGGCAGGGGTCCCTATTTTTTTTTTTAAAAAAACCTTACCCTGGCCGTTGGTGCGCTCCTGCACACGCAGCCACTTTAACTTGAATAAAAATGGCAGACGCGACGGGGCTTCCCTTGGCCCCGTCGCATCTCACATGTGGATGAGGCCTACAGGCCGCGCTACTTCTAGCGCGGCTTGGCCCCTCCTCCCACACAGATTCTAATGTAGGTCTAGCAAGGCCCACAGTGGAAGGCATCCTTCCCTGGACAGGCACATGGGTAACAGAACCTCCTTCACATGGTATATGCATGAAGAGAGTTCCAAGAATAAAAGGGCACCAGAGTCTCTTGTGGCTCCCTCGGCTCACCCTTGATGCCCACATATCAAGCATGGATTCTGAACAAGGAAGCCTACCCGTGGGTGCAGATTAAACAACCCTTGCATGACCCTCAATTAGTAATAACCCTCAATTAATAATAACAGCCCACAATTCACCAATACTATCAACAGTCCATTGCAGAGCCATCAGATTACTTTGTCTTGCCTACTTCTTGAACTTTCTGCTTTAATTTCACCTTGAAAATACTACGACTATAGCTAGTACTTGTTACTCTTCACACTCCTGCACTTGCTCCAGTCCATTTTCCCATTATATCTCTATCTTGCACATCACCCAGGGCCAAGGTCAAGGATAGGTAAAGTTGGGCACCTGCTGAGGGCCCGTACCACTGCAGGGGCCCACTGACAACAGCCCTCTGGAGTTGCTCCACCTCTTTGACCATACAACCTGCTTGTTCACCTGCTTCTCACTCTGGCCCAGACAACAGGTGTAGTGAGAAGGAAGAGCAGTAGATCTCACTGCCTACTTGCCTGTCAAGTAAGCAAATGGTAGCCATGATGAGAAAGAGGATAGGGAGCAATAACAGCTGGTGACAATGGTGGTGAGAAGGTGGACTCACTGAAGGAGAGGGCCTATTGAGGGGTATTGCCTGAAAGCCCCTAAAACCTGGAAGGGGCACTGCTATTATCCATTTCCACTCATACCACTAGAGTTATCAGTACAGCTCTGACTATACTTCTGCTCGGCATATTTCTCACCTTGTCTTCAGCTGCAGCTTTCCGAATTGACTTCTGGACCGTTGGTCCAGAGTGCACCTTATCCCTACACTTAGATCCCAGCCTTATCCTGCAACCATGAACAATAATAAGGACTAGATAGACTCTAGCTTCCTTGGGAGCTTCAGGAACCCTGGAAGGGCGGTTCTTGAAGGAGCAGCTCCCTTTTCCCACTGCAGCAGTGGCAAAGGAGGAGCTGCTCTGGCTCTATAGAGGGCCGTGTGTGTATGTGCATATGGGTGTATGAGTGTGAAGGGTGTGTGTGCAAATGTGTGTGGCTGTAAATAAATGGTGTATGTGTGTGTTTGAGAGAGGGGTGGTGGCCGCACCCATTTTGGCTCTGGCCACACGTAGTGCTGACATATGGCTCCTGAGAGGTTTCCCAGGTGGCAGTCCAGCCCTTGGGCTGAAAGTGGTTCCTAGGCACTTGACAGTGTTCTACGTTCTATTCAGAATGATAAGCAATGGATTTTCATCCCTTTCCATCACCCAAAAGGGATGTGTCTTAAAATGTGGAAGGATACGCATTGTAGTGTGTAGAATTGATAAGAATTTATTGTCTCTTGTAGGTGTGACTAGTTCGTTCGTTCTGTGTGTGTGTGTGTGTGTGTGTGTGTGTGATGAGATAACTATGAATAGTGCAATGTATTCTTGGAAATGAAGGAAGGCTGCCACAAATGGGTCGGTCAAGTACAGAGAGCAGCACGCTGCTGCTTAGCAGGGACCACTTCATCTGGATGTTACTGGTGTCAGTGGCAGACCTGGCTATGCTGAGAAAAATGTAGGCCTGAGAGTTTATGTCCAAAGCTAAAGATGAGGTCATTGATAGCATGACGGTTATAAAAGACCAGGCTTTGATTAGTTTTGGAGAGAGATCCCGGGAGAATGAGAAACTGACCACACATGCTTAGGCTGGTTTCGCCCACCATGCCTTCCCTTTAGGTAAATCTGAAGCTTTGATATTGACTGTTGGATTGAGAGGAACCTAGGTTTTGCTATGTTAATAATAGGCTTGCTACTATTTTCTTTATTTTTTTAGTGTTTATAACTTGTGTGTATAAAGCAAGATATAAATAATACATATGATATGTGAGGCATGGTTCAAAAAAAAAATTCTTGTATAAACGACCTTTGTCCCTGAAAGATATTTTTTTCTGCCGTCTCCTCGGGACTAAAGTGATAGCATCTTTTCTGGAGCCTGTTGGCTTATAACAACATTCAAATGTGTCTGTGGATGTTGGCAGGAGAATAACACTCACGCCTTATCAAAATTATGAAGCATTACTATTTGCAAAAGCTACTCTTGGCTCAGCACATGCAGGCACCTGTGTCCCCATGTCTCCATAGGCCCCTCCTAATGCAGCTCCTTGGCATTTCGGCAGAATTTATGGACAGGAAATTGGAAAGCTGCTGCCTTTGGCTTTCTTACAGCCATTTGTTTTCTTTATCTGTAAAGGTGACACAATTTATTCCCCTCAAAGATTTTAATTTCACAGCAACATTTATAAGCTGGAAATTAGATGAACAGGATTTTATGTTTGATTATACAAATTTACTCTGATGCTACTATCTAAGAGCCACATGGGATTCTTACTTCTGGCACTATTATTGCATTAGGTTAGGACATGTCTACATGGGAGTGTCCTATGGTCTTGTATCACTGATTTTAGTGCAAAACTAGAATATTATTTATAGTGGCTGGGGTCACACAACATGCTAACTCACCAAGTTTGGGTTGTTGTTGAACAGTGGGTTGTGGTGTTGTCTGAACACAGTACGTTTTCCTCAGAATGGGTTATCGTGTTGTGTGAATGCAATGTGATTTCTGCAGAGTGGTTTGTTAACCACCCTAAATAACCCAACAATAAGCCATTTAGTTTTCCTTTTTCTCAAACAAGGTGGATTGTTCGAGAAAAATAAAGTACACTGCGTGGTTAACAAGGCACCCTGCAAAAAATGTGCTGTGTGCAGACAACATGTTAACCGCTGTGGAAAATGCACTGCATTCAGTCAACACAATAACCCATAGTTGGTTGGGTGAATCCAGCCAGTAATACATTGATATCCCATCATGGAACTCAAGGTGACATACGTGGGGTTGCTAGGTAGTCTCCCACCCACTGACTCACCAGACCCAGACCTAATTGGCTTCAGCAAAATAGCTGTGTTATGTGCCCTCAGATCATACCCAGTAAACACACAAGAAACAGTAGTTGAGAAAAGATTATACCAAATGATAGAGGTCTGTTGGTTGGTGTGTGGTGGATATAGAAAGACTAGAGAAAGGCTGGGGAGAAGGTAGAGAGCCGAAACCTGAATATTAAATTATTCCTTATCCATATCTAGCTGGTGAAGATCAGGAGTAAGGAGCAGGTGGCAGTGTTGTGTCAGGTGGCTTCCCTAATATCTTACCAAAGAAAGGTTACACAAGGAGGCATTAAAACTCAGGTCAGCTGTTCAAGCAGCTGGTAGAACAACAGGAGAAGCTTTGGTGTCAGAAGAAGGCTGGACCCAAGAGCTGGACCTGGTTGTGGGTGAATATGGCTGAGGTGGAAGTTTAGGGAGTTGGGTCTTATATTAAAAAGTCATTAAGAGACTTGTATCAGCAAAAGTGCCTCTTGAGTCCTCAAGTATTGTCAGTAATTTTGAAACCCCAAAAGTAAATATTCCCTTATATGCCAAATATCCTTTAATAAACCAACTTGTTCAATAGTTCATCATACATAAACCTCTTATACTAAGGCACTAAGAGCTTTTCAAGTATTCTAAGAGAACTGGTGACAGTGGAAAAGGGTCAGCTTGTGGAACTCTTGAGTTATAGTAGCAGTTATATAAGCATTTGCTAGAAAAATCAGAAATGTTATAGCTAGGATTGTCCAGAGAAGGAGCAGTTTCCCCATAAGATGGCTTCATCTTAACAAGAACATAAGAATCCATTTCAACCTAAGAATATTCACTGCAAGCATCAACATATTTCTTGCTAAAACATGACACATGATGAAGTCATTGACTCTGGCAAGGATTCCCATCCTTGGGTGCAGAATTGAATATGGAAGTCAGTCATCTTGAACTCTGACCTAAGCTGGCTTTTCTGCCCAGATTTCCTAACTCCCTATGACTGTGAGCAATGTATTCTGAACCCTCTGAACCTTCACTGATTCTACTGATATGAACAATGCTATTCTAGAGTGAATGGGTTGAGGATGGAACCTTTCATCTTGCCTTGACTCAGACACCACACAGCAAATTATGCATCTGGAAGATAGATAGGCAAATTTTCTCTTAAAAGTCTGACTCAAGATTGGTAGCTTGATAACTGTTCAAACATCTGGGGAAGGGAGTGAAAATGACATACTGCTCTGATTTCCTAATTGTAGCTGCTTCCGAATCCTATCCAAGCCAACAGAATTGTGAAATTGTCTAGAACAGGGCTGGCCAGACTTCAGACTTGTCAGATCGACTTTATTTTTTATTTTATTTTTACTAAAATCCCAAGACCCACCAAGAAAAGCCAGGAACAAAAAATGTATACTTAGAATCCAAGCACGCAATGCCTCTGAGCACGTTCTGAGCCTAGGAATTTGTGACTCAAGTCACATTTGTGCTCATAGTCTTTTCACATAAAAGTCCACTCCTGGTTACCTCCGAGCTTTCTTCATTTCAGCAGCCTAATTTAGGGGTGGGGAGGACTTATTGGTGTTGCTACTGTGAAACAAGTAGGGCACAGAAATCCTTGCCTGAGTGATACTGCAAAATAATCACTCAGGGATCTACCACTAGATCTCAGCCTACTGTCTGCCCATCCCAAGACTAGAATCGATGCAAAATGCTTATGATCTTCTCAGTTTCACTCCTAAGGAAAACCTGATTTTTATTTTTAGGGTACTACACAAGTTGATATCTTAATATCCAAAGTGACCACCCTTTTTTCCTCTGACTTTTTTCTTTGTTTTATTGGGCCTGGGGACTATCCAGCACAAAAACAGCCACGCAAAAACATACACGTATATATTGCATTAGTGTTGGTCATGCTTCTGGGTGCTGCTTATTTTGTCTTTTCCAGAGTATAGTTTGCAGTGCTACAAAGCCCTGCACAATCAGTTTGGTTAGAGACTATGGTGGCACATAAGAAAATGAACACGTGTGTGCAACAGGCAATGACCGCTCAAGATTACTGTTGCCAAATCTGAAAAAGTATCGCCTGTACAACGTGAGCAGCTTCAGATGTTATGGCCCCTGTATTGCACAACCCAATTTCCTTCACCCACACTATTTTGTATGTTTAACCCATGCACAGGAGCACAATCCAGCCAGGAGAGTTGAACCTCTTTCAGACTGAGTGCTGAATTCCATTTCGGAGAAGGTCTTGGAGGCCATTTGGGAGGGTGGGACAGAGGGCAAAAAGGGGACATGTCCAAAGGGAAAGGGGAAAGGACCATGATACCAGCACATTGTAGTTTCAAAATCTTAAACTGCTGTCAAATGAATCTTAGGAGAAGGATTTCAACCATTTAAATTGGGGAAAAGACAGTGCAAACTCCGGAACACTACCAAAAGTTGAGAGGTCAGGGGGAAAGGGGAATAAAATATGGCCTTCTGGGGAACCCCAGAGGGCTGCACTGGGCCCCAGGCAGGCCAGATTTGGCTCACGGACCTGTGTTTTTGCACCCCTGATCTTGGCAGACTGGAACATTGGCAAAGAGCAGCACTGCTATTCCCTGCAACAGTGTGCCTGTCATTTTCTGAAACTTTTAACATTTATTTGGATTTAAATAAAAAATAAAAAATTGGTAACTGCACCCTTCATCATTTAAGTCCAAGCACATACTGAGCCAGATTTTTCAAAATTTGGCAAATAACAGCATAACTATTCATTTGCAGCAATACTATCAGGGCCCCCAGCATCTCTTGCCTTACATTTATTACATCCAGTTTGGATACTGCAATACTGTCAATGAAAAGTGATTTGGAGGGATATGATGCAATGGCCAAAATGTGCTGGCTTTCCACCCAGTGGGCTTTGCAGTCTATCTAGCTGTGCTCCTTTCTAATGAACGAAAGAGCCAGCTGAGAAGACCACAACTTTCTGGGGCTTCTATTTGGGCAATTCAAGTTATCTGAATGAAAGCCATCTGGACAGAAATCTGAGCGCAACTTCCATGGGAAAGCACCCTACCGAAATATGAAAAGGTATTCCATTCATCCAGATCATATTTATTTTGGGTAGGTGTGATCATGCAGACGTTTGGACAGACTTTGTCTGAGAGTTCATGTGAAGCCCAGTTTTAGCATATTTATATTCAGGGTGTATTTATTCAAGCAATGTTTAACATACAGTTCAGCACATGGTGATGAAACTATATACCAACAGATGCTGCCTCTGAGCCACTCATCTGCATGGACAAAGAGTGCTTTTGGAATGCTCCAAAATACTGAATGCATTGCAAATAAGTCAGATTAAACGATGGCAGTCTTTGTTCAGATAGTTATGTTGATCAATAACAGCAACTGCCCATGTGGAGTAAGCTTGGGGCCATTCACACATGCAGTGGTTTGCTAGCTGCTTGGCTCCATGGGATTGGTCCCAAACATCGCAGGCATGTCATCAAATGGAGAAGCACAACACGTGTTCTGGGAGCATACAGATATGTTCAACAGCAATTGCCATGATCATGAGCGATTGCACTCATGGAAATTGCTTCCTGGGTGCATTGGCACACTCCTAGTTGAGATGCTTTGTTTCTGCATGCAAATGCACGCATGAGAAAAGTGCTTGTGAGCAGATGCATTGAGGGTGAAGGGAAGGGACAGCTAGCACAAGTGTCTCCAAGCTGGTGCTCGACAGAGTTTTGGACTTCTCCATCCATCAGACCAAGCCAGCATGGACAATGGTGAGGAATTCTGGGAGCTGTCTTCCAAAACATCTTGATGGCACCAGCTTTGGGAAAGTTGAGGTAGTGAGGTAGATGTGTGAACCAGAATTTATGGTTTGGTTTGCCTGAAACAGCGTAATTTGAAAATAGGAAACTTTTGGCAGCTCTAGGCAGCATCTGGCATCCATATTTCAAATGTTTCAACATATGAAGAAAAAAGCAAGGCAAAAGAATAACCTTATGCCAAGGGCTACCTAAGATAGCATTGGGATAGGGTTTTATTCCAAATTAATTCCTCTAACATGAAGCCCTAACAATGTAAGATGTCATTTTAATTCATCATCATCATTATCATCATCACCATCAGCAAGTCAAAGATTGAAACACCCCATCATACAAACTCCAACTAAGTTTCTCTCATTCTGGCTCTAGGAAGCTTTTGCCTCCCTTCTATGGCCAACCATCAACAACATTTTCCTTTTTAAATGGGCAGCCTTACAAGACCTCATTGCAATGTGACATTTATTCTGCTCCTGTTGACACAGAAAAGAATGTGTGTGTGCGTGTGTGTGTGTGTGTGTGTGTGTGAGAGAGAGAGAGAGAGAGAGAGAGAGAGAGATGCAAATCAGCATTTTATTCAGTGCAAACTGGAGGCAAAAAACTGAACTCCTACGTAAACTGTGCACTGGGATTTTACTGTTCTTATCTGGGGATACAAAGAGACGGCTTTTCGTTCTGGTGCAATAATAGCTCAAGTCATGACCTGGCTGGTAATGAAGAAAGTGGTGAAAAAGGGTCAACAGATTCAATTCCCACCCCCATTATGTCCAGACGGTTCCAGCTGTCAGTTAAATTGCTTGGCTTTAAAAAAAAAGAAAAAAAAAGAAACTTCATCTGTTTTAGTTCCTGGCTATATGAAGAGAGTATTGATTTGAAATATTTCACATCAGGAGGGGAATGCAGGATGTCTCCAGTTAACTTATTTCTCTTGTCTTTGCAAATTTATTTCGCCATTCCGTTAGGCTGTATATGAAATCACAAAGAAAATGAGTTCAAATCAATGCTGATCCTAAATCAAAGGCAAAATCCTGAAAGGTGCTGACTCTGGTCCTCTCTAAAGCCACTGTACATGTGGAAGATGTGTCTCCTTAAGCACTCAGTTGGATCAATAAGTCCAGAGCACTGGCAACACTTTTTTGAACAGATGTGTTTATTATACCCAAATGTTTAAAAAAGAAATAGTTCAGTCCCTGGCCATAAGACCTGCAGGAATTGTGAGGTAGATGACTTTTCTCATTTTTCTTTCTTATGGTTACAGTTATAGTAAATATGACATGTGCTTCTGATTCCTCATGAAATTTCCTATAAAATGGCACTAGTTTCCCATCTGCATCGGCTGCAGAGTTATATACTTTTTAAAACCGAAAAGTGCTATATTAGAACTACTAAGTAAGCATGTTTTCACAAATACTTGAAACACAGCTCTGCTAACTAATTTTGTCCTGAATAACAAATTCTTTATACTTTGCTTATTATTAATATACGTCAAATCTTTGTGTTTCAGTCTGAGTGTGTATGAATACGACAGAAAACAAGCTACTTGCTGGTCTTCAGTTAAGGTGCAATCTAGGAACTTCTACAGAGGCGGACACCTTGAAGTGCATTATATGCCAGAGACACAGATCAGGAGAGAAGACAACAACTTCATTAGAAAGAAGACAGAAGGTTTTAGCAGCAGCAAAGATTTGAAATGACTTTGTTCTAGAGCGAATTAATTATTTAGGTCCTGATTTCGAATTCCTGTATCCCTGCACAAATGAGTGTTACACGTCCTACACATTGAAGAAAACTTTGCTAAGAAAACAGAGAGATAATGTAGCCATGCTGTAAGAGGAATCAGATGAAAAACCAGCTTCAGATTCCAAAAATCCAGCTAAAAGATGAAGAGTGACATATATTAATAATATAACATTATAATTAATAACAAAACCAAGAGACAGTACAATC
The DNA here is from genome assembly GCF_023053635.1 of Elgaria multicarinata webbii. NCBI lineage: Eukaryota > Metazoa > Chordata > Lepidosauria > Squamata > Anguidae > Elgaria > Elgaria multicarinata. Next base: position 172,647,971 of record NC_086171.1, read on the forward strand.
CACTTATGCCCCAAACATTATGGCTTCGTACCAATTTTTTTGCCCGGGATGCCAGATGTCTACCCAAGTTTTTCCCCATCCTTTAGGCATGCCCTAACAGGACCCAGTGAGAAAAGTTGTCCATCTCACAATTCCTACAGGTCTTATGGCAGGGGCTATATTAAAAAGAAAGGAAGACATGGATCCTGCAAAATAAAACTCTAATTAAAGCCTCTTCCCATCTATACCTGCCAGGACCTAAGGCCATCTTCAGAGCCCCTCCTCCATGTGCTCCCATGAAATTGTGGCTACAAGACAGCATGTGGCTACAAGAGAGAGGGCCTTCTTGGGTATGGTGCTCTGTTTATGAAATGCCCTCTTCAAGGAAGCTTAGCACACCTGGTGCCTACACTGTTACTTTTTTGGCGCCAAGCAAAAACATTCCTCTTCTCCCATGCATTTAGATTTTGCACTCTAGATTTGCCCATAGAGTGCTAGGGGGCTGTCTACATGCAGTGAAAGCCCTGCAGTGTCTGTGGATCTGCACCCCATCAGTTTGACGACGCAAGCGCAGCTTCACAGTCACCGTGGGGCTTCCCTGTGATGCTGTGTTTTGAAAAAGTTGGGGATTTACCCTGATTTTTTCAAAGAGAGTAATGTCTACACGGGGTTTTCTGCCATGTAATGTTGCTCCGCAGCCAATCTGGCGGTGGAGCCTGGTGGAGAGTGACCAGCAATTGGCCACCTTCCACCAGGAAGAGGGCGGGGTGGCTCCGGGACCCGGATGGCTGCCCAGAAACCCCATGCTCCCTCCTCAGCGTCAGGATTAGCCGATGCCACCCTGGGAAGAGGAAGTGTGGATTTGAGGAGGGAGGCGGCGCCAGCCTGACGCCATGAAGACAGCCCCCCGGAGTGGCTGCATTTATATATTTTACGTTGTATTGCCCCCAAATTTGAGGACTCTCCTTCCACATAAACCGCTGCACCTATTCTTCTGAAATTTTGCAGGTTCCTTACAGAGAGCCAGCTATATGCAGTCTGTGATTTTCAGAAGAATCTTCCACAAAGAGCATAGAGATATAAACGTGCCCCTTTTTTTAAAGATACCCTCAAAATGCACAATGTCTTGGATTTTCAAATCTTGACTCGGGTTCAGATGGCCTCCGACTTAAGTCTGAGCAGAATCGGGCTGTTTTCCAAAGCACCAAATCCGGGTCTGAATCTAATCTTGTGATGGGTAAACACCTCTAATTAAAAACAGTGATAAAACTCCCCCTGAATGAAATGATCCTGGATTGCAAGTTCATGTAAGCTTGCCATTCCGCCCCCTCCACCCCCCCGGCAGTTCTTAGTGCATTTAATGGTTTTATAACAAGACAACAAACAAACAAACCCCATAGCCCAGGTAGCGGAGCTTTGCTTATCAGTGCATCTCTGTGCTGCTTGTCTAGCCCTGCCTGCCTAGCCCTGTCTAGCCCTGGAAGGCTGCATGTGCTGCACTTGAGTACTTCTGCATGCCAGCGCTGAAATGAATGCACACAGATATGAATCTAAGCTACATAGTCGGAACAATATCAGACTTCCACGCCTACACTCTCCCATGCAATGGGGCCAAGGCTACGAGGTTGTTGGGTGCGGTGTTGGCAGAGAGTTATATGGACCACATTTGCCTTTTTTTTTTTCAAATGGGTGCACATTTTCCTACTACCAATGATGAGAAAAGTCAGGCTAAGACCGAAACCGATTTTTCATTGAACGGCGGGATAAAAAAATGCTTAAATAAATAAATAAGCAACTTCTGAATCTCACTTAAAGTCTATTGAAATCTATGCGATTCTAGAGTAAGTTCTAGATGGCAGCCTCAGTTCCATTTTTCTAAAAAAGCTACTTATTTTCATTAAGTTATTGCATTCCAAAGTCCTTAAAAATATACATTTGAAAGCATTATATGTATTTATATGTGTGCATGTGCGTGTAGAAACATATATAGATAGTAACATACACACAAACTGTCTCTCAGATAGATAGATAAATCGATAGATATTTGAAAGCAGGCCACAGGCACATAAACATAGAACCCATAGGAGGGAGGGTGCTGTTGCACCATGTCCTGCTAGTTCATTCCTGGCCAACGGCTGGCTGGCCACTGTGTGAACAGAGTGCTGGACTAGATGGAGCCTTGGTCTGATCCAGCAGGGCTCTTCTTATGTTCTTATGATCAATGGCAAACCAGCCTTCCCCAATTTTCCAGATCTGTGGGACTACAGCTCCCATAACCCTCTAGCCTGCACCAGGATGGGGAAGGCTGTCATGCTGATTGCAGTTGCTCAGGGATGCACTCCAGGAGTCTGTATATAGCTGCTCTGGGTAGCTGTCATCTGTTCTCCAAGTTATGCTAAAGTGAGATGCTGTTCTATTTTGGCAGATTCCCCTTTACAGTGCATTAGTTGCCTAGATGTAACCTTGTGATCTCTTCATACAGACAAAAGGTAACGTATGCGCCAGCACATTATGAGGCACCACACTGGGGGTTGCTATGGAGTGTATACTCAACAGGGAGCACTTGCCAACTATGGCTTTCTGACAAGGATGACTGTATAATTGGTTCCCAAACAGGTGTTTGCCTCATCCATATATTACATTTCTAGGTAACTACATAAAAAAGACCTATGTGTACACATAAAACGGTAATGGGCAAAGTACCCCCGAAATCACTTAAAAATAATTTCTGGAAATATTATTCCAGTATCTTCAGGAACAACCACACCTTATCATGGAAATCCTTCCCAGCCCACCAGTTCTCCTTTGTAAATGCTACCCCTCTATGCAATTTTAAATCATTCCTCCCAGTTTTTTGGGGAGGGGGGTGCAAGGGAGAAAGGGCAGGCATGGGACGGGTGCTTAAGCCTTCCCACAAATTCTATCCTGTAAGCGTTTCACCCATCCTAACATATGTGGTACATGCAGATTTGGAAATACACATTTGCTACGATATATAGTTTTACCCTTCATAGAAATTACAAAAATTATGAAACTGCTAAGCACTTTCATCTCCCTTTGACTTCTATACTGGAACTCAGCACTTCTGGAAGTCAGGGCACTTTTATTTAGAAACCAACATATAAAATCTATGCACTAGCATTAGGCATCTGCATTTAACAATATTGATTAGAGAAAATGGGTGTTTTTTTGGTCTTTTCTCAGTCACTTTACTGTTTATTGAAGATGACACATCAATGATAGTTGGATGCACCAAGGCTATATATAGGGTGACCTGTGTTGTTCAGGTTTTTCTAGGTATCACACATCAGGCACAATGTAAACATATTGGTGAACTTCAGTTCTCTTGGCTGCAATCCTATGTACACTTATTTGGGCATAAGTCTCTTCAAACTCATTGGAACTTACTTCTGAGTAAAATGCATAGGCTTGGGCTGCACATTAGATGGCAAAAGACCATGGTGTTTATAGTGCAAACATCAGGGGCTGGGGGAGATCTTTGAATTAGTACCACTTGCACGATTTCTGTACCACATCTAGCTGTGTGCCTCTAGGAGAAAATTCTGGGAACACCAACAGATCATAAATAAAACTATGAAAATGTCAGATTTCTGTTTAAAGAAGCACATTTCTACCCATCAACATGATTGCAGAAGACATTTTGAAAGTGTGGCGACAGTGTGATGTGTCTAACAAATCAGAAGACACATTAAATAGAAATGTGCACTCTTTCAACATCAATTTAATCCTGTGCTGGCAAGTCTAAAGCAACTGGGAGCTCCTCTCCCCTTCCCATTATTTCATGCTTAGATGCCCACAGTAGACTTGATTCTTGTCCTTCACATCTTATGTGTAATGCAGAACCTTTGTGCCTGCTCCTGAGTCTATTTAAATCAGTGGTGACCATTGGATGTTTATACTGGCTTTTGGCAACACTTCACAAACTATTTACTCTAAGGCAGTTTTACAAAAATCAATGGAACTGGAGTAAGTGACCTACAGCATAAAACTCATTAATAGCTTCAGTAACAATTTATTCGCATGCTATTAGCTCTTTGCAATGCCAATATCTAGCTCCTTGCAAGAGTACTGTCTAACACTTGAACCAGTGCCTGGAGGCTGTTTTAGGGTGGATGAGGGTGAACAAGCTTGGGTGGGGAAACCAACTACTCCGGATAGAGGTTTACAACTGGTCTTAGATGGGGATGTACTCCCCCTAAAAGTCCAAGGGTGTAGTCTGAGAGTCCTCTTAGACTCCGCACTAAATGGGAAAGACCAGGTGGCCACAGTGTCCAGGAGTGTGTTTTACCAGCTTAGGCTGGTAAACCAGCTGCTGTCCCATTCTGGAGAGGATGAACTTTCTCTTAGTTATTCATGCACTAGTGATGTCCAGGCTGGACTACTGTAATGTGCTGTGTCTGGGGCTGCCTTTAAAGACAGAAAGTCTAGAAACTTCAGCTGGCGCAGAATGTGGCTGCCCAAGTGTTGGTGGGGCTGAGGCGAATCAATCATATAACGCCCACACTGCACCAATTGCCCTGGATACCAGCATGTTTCCAAGCCCAATTTAAAGGACTGGTTTTGACCTTCAAACGCTTAAATGGTTTGGGACAAAATTAGTTAAAGGCTGCCTTCATGCTTATCACCCTGCCTGCCCTTTAAGTTCAGCAAGAGAGGGCCTTCTCATTTGCCCACTTGTGAGAGCACTTATGTGGGATCCCACATGAGAGAGGGCCTTTTCCGTAGTAGTCTCTATGAGGGGAGGTTACATCAACTGGGATTGTTTAGCTTGGAAAAAAGGAGGCTAATGGGAGACATGATAGAGATGTACGAAATTATGCATGGTGAATGTGGATAGAGAGACATTTTTCTCCCATAGTAGAACCCAGGGTCATCCCATGAAGCTGATTGGTGGGAGATTCAGGACGCACAGCACATAGCTAAACTATGGAATATACTACCACAAGCTGTAGTGATGGCTACCAATTTGGATGGCTTTAAAAGGGCATTACATAAATTCCTGGAGAAGGCTATCATTGGCTACTAGTCCTGAAAGCTATGCGCTACCTCCAGAAGCAGAGGCAGTAAGCCTATGTACAACAATTGCTGGGGAACATGGATGAGAAGGTGCTATTGTACCATGTCTTACTTTGTTGGTCTCTGGCTGAGAGCTGGTTGGCCACTGTTTGAAAAGAGTGCTGGACTAGATGGACCTCCGGTCTGATCCAGCAGGGCTCTTCTTATGTTCTTACGCTATGCGTCCCACACCTGTGGAATACATCGCAATTGGAGGTCCGCCAGGCCCCATCATCGCAGGCTTTTAAGAAAGCCCTGAAAACATACTTTATTCTGGCCTTTCTCTGATTATGCTACGGACTGTGGGGTGGCTGCAGTTGTCTATTCTAAGTTTTATTTTATGATGGTGTTTGTTGTTTTTTAGAAAGTTTGCTGCCATTGTGTTTTTATTGTGATTTTACTGTTTTAATTGTGATTTTACTGCTTTTATTGTGTTTTACCATTTTTAATACTGCATTGTTTTTTATGATGTGCTCTATTGTTGTACACTGTCTTGGGAGGGCTCTGGCCCTGAAAGGAGTCCAAGAAATATTTTAAATAAATAAATCCTAACATTCAGTTGTCTTTTATTTGGCTGACATAAATGGGGTTACTCCTAGTGCTAGCTGTTGGTCCAGAAAAAGTCACATCCACACTTGAAATTTGAAATTTCATAAGGCCCTTCACCTGCACAGCATGTTGTTAAGACTTTTCTTTTATATAGCGTAAGTTTCGTTTCACTGAAGTAGGTATTTTGTGATTAGATATAAATATGGGATTATTTTATGATCTGCAAGTCTTCCAAACATTTTGGCTGTTTGTTTTAGGAGTCTGCATATTTTGCATTATTTATGCTTTGGGATGGCTGTTATCTGCCATGAGCCAAATACATAGAGAAGTTTTAAAATCTGAATAAATAAAATATAAACAGTTCTGAGGCGCTACCCAAAGTTCATACATATTGAGAAATCCTGATTTTAGTGTCCGCTTAAAAGTACAACCCTATACTGAAGCTATGCCTGTTGGGGGGGGGATTGGGGTTACCAGAAGCCCTCTTATGCTGGGGAAACACAAGATACCCCACCATCACAAAACATATGCCATCAAGACACCCTACATAGATACAAAAACCCTTAGGCAAAACAGCTAAAATGGGCAGAATTGCAGAGCTGGGGAACTAGGGGTTTTTTTGGTGTGTGTGTGTCAGATGCCCCCCCCCCAGTTCTTTATGGGCCAAATGACCTCAGTGGGTGGGGCCATTCCCTCTGACATCATTCTGTCCCCGCCCATGGGGTGGGGCAAAAATGCCCCCCCAACCTCCCAAGGTTGCCCACCCCTGCTGCACTTGCTTACTGTACAGCACCATGAAAATTGAAGGTGCTATATAAATAAATATTAATAATAATAATTACTTGGGAGCCAGTCCCATTCAACTCAATGAGGCTTACATCTGAGTAAGCATGATAGGACTGGGCATTTAGCAAGACCACGCCTGCACAAAAGCACCAACGCAATCTGTGGGTGGGTGGATGGGTGGGTGACATGCGAGTACCATGGCTGCTTTCAAAGAGGTCTACTTTTAAGGTTCCGGTTATGATTCAATCCTTGGCAAATCACAGTCTTATTAGATACTGGAGCACATGATGAATTCCAGTTTCGGCTGGCCCTGTATGGATTTTGTTCTGTGGCGGTAGTCATCTTTTGGATGTAAAGAAGCCTTTTGTATTCCAAAGCTCTTCCTACCATTTTGACTCTTGCATGACCTTTCCTTTAAAACCCCCCACCACCCCACAGATGCTATTATTTATTCACATGTGATGTGTATTTCTCTTCCTTGCCTTCTTTTTTTAGTCTTTTGGGCTCTTTACGGAACAGTTCAAATGTTTTATTTAAAGGCATCCCGGTTCTTCATTACTAATCCATTAGAACAAAAACTAGGGCATCAGAAAGATCTGTCTGCTGGTGGGCAAGTCCATGCATGTCACAACTCGCAACACTTAGTGTCTGAACAGAGGTGTGGGGAGAAAAGATAGAATGTCAACGTTCAGAGCTAACATGACCCTCGTCTGCCTCTGCCCAAAGGGGCATCGGCTTCCAGGGGAGTGGAAGTAACAACCCGGATCCTCTTTTACTTTTAGGCAGTGCAGTCTAGTAATTTATGGATTATGAACTTAACCTCCAGCTCACCCCATTACCTCACTGGGTGGTTTGAGGTTATCAGTCTGTAGTTCAGCCTCCCCAACCTGGCCCCAGATGTGTTGGACTGCAACTCCCATAACCCATCTGGAGGCTGCCAGGTTGGGGGAAGGTTGCTGTAGATGTAATAAGCTGGTGGGTGATCTACCTCACAGGGTTGCTGTGAAAGCTCTTGGGAAAACGAGTACATCAGAAAGGTTCTAGAAATAACGTGAGGGTTGCACTTCCAAATACAACATGTAGGACTTTGCAAAGTGGTGTGGCTAAGCCCTTCAGGGGAAAGTCTGGGCGGAGAAAATTCTTGCTGACTGGCCTCCCTCCAGCACCATAAATCTGTCTGAATGTGTATCGATGGAACAGGCAGTGACAAGACAGGTAGGAACTAGAAGAGATTCAGGAGAAGCCAGGAAGCACTGCAAGGCATAATGGTGGGTCTACACTGGCAAGGTAGAAGGCAGTGTACATGGTAAAGCCCACATCATCTCTTCCGCATGCCCCTTTCATGGAATGTTACCAGGATTCTTGTTTTTCCTTTATTCTAGAGTAATTCAGTACAAATATTTCAGAGTAAGCAGTGGAGGAATTTGCTGGTGAAGAACCAATGCTGTCCAGTCTATGGCTTGGGAGAGCTAGGTTCAAATCCTGTGTATTAAAAGTGAACCTTGGTTGTTCATCTGTAAAAGGGGAATAGTAATAAAGGCCATCTCAAGTGGCTGCTGTGTAGGGTAATAAAATTTCAAATATGTTGAGGCTCAAATGCTCAGTGAGGTTTAGCACTTCTTTGCAGGACACTGAACAAGTAAGGGATGTTTTGCGTCTTCCAGAATCGGGCCTTAAGTGGATATTTTGCATGAGAATGGAACTGCTTGAACGGGGCTATTAGCAAAATTGTAGAACTGCAAACCAAAAAAAGGAAGCTTATGAGAGACAGCTAATGGGAAATCATCCCTTGTGGTCTGCAACTGTCTCAAAAGTGCCTAGAGAAGATTTGTAGGCACCCCTATAATTAAATGAAGTGGCTGGCAAACAGAATGCCTGGAGAGATTATGCTGCCACATCTGTGCTCTGAAAAAAGGAAAGGGAAAAAAATGGGATTCAGATCAGGGCTACTGGAGGAGAAAATGCCTGGGCTGGGAGTGGAGGGGGATACTAGGTTATGACAGATTGGAGAGGTTGCTGCTGTTTGTTTGTTTGCCTGACACGATTATTAAGTGTGCAAAAATGTGTAGAAAGAAGACCGTAACAGGTTGAGATGGGATGCCAGTTTATAATCCGAGACAGACGCTTTCAGGGCTCGTGACCGACTCTGTGTCTGAACTGATTACAAAGTTCACCACTTCGCTGTCACACTTAGGCAGACAAAAGGCAATTCCTTTACAGGAATAGCAAAGGGGTGGGGGAGGGGAGCGGTGCCGGTTTCAGGGCTCTTGCTAGCGATGCAGGCGCAACTCTTCGGTTTGCCAGCAGAAAAAGGCACCCCCCCCACACACACACACCAAAGCGGGCTAAAGAAAGGCCGATCAGTGTCAACCAGATTTAAGGTTCCGCGTCAGAAGGAAAGCTAGATGCGCAAAGAGATTTTGAAAGGAGCCCGTTTCAACGATGGATTGCGAAGGGAGAGGTGGCGGGTCAGGGAAAGGACCTGGGAGCCTCGTCTTCCTTCCGATTTCCCGTTCATCCCAGACGGGGTTTGTACAAATTCCCCAGTGGGGGAATTGGAGGCCACCCCCGCCATAAAGGAAAGGCCCTGGAAGGTTTGTAACAAAGCCCGGGAAATAAACGGTGCGAAAGAAAAGAATCATTGACACGCGCACACACACACACACGCACCCGGGAAGTTGCAAACCGAGGCGAAGGGAAGTGCGAGGGGCGCGCGTGTGTGTGCGGAGTTTGCAACGTTTTGATCAGCAATTCCTTCGTATTCGGTCCCCCTTTGCCCAGGCAGCTCTTACCAACTCCTGCTTCAGACGGCGGAGGTAATGATCCATGCTTTTCTTTTCCATCCTCACTTGCAAGTCCATGCGGCAGCGGCTCCCAAACGATTCAGCCGCAACGGCTCTTCCCCTTCCACCATACAGGTCGGGAGAGGCGGCCTCTTTGCCTCCTTCGAAGACTTCCTTGCACGCTCTCCCGGCTAATCCAACGAGCCCCTTTAAAAGCCCGTTCGGCTCCGGGCGAGCGCTCTCGCTCTCGCTCTCTCTCCAATAGAAGAGGGTGAAAAGTTTTCTCCCTTGCAAAGACGGCAACGACAAAAGCAAAGAAACCTGCTCTTTTTAAAGAAAGAAATAGAAAAAAGGCGAGGCGCGCACAAATCTGCGGGCTTGCAAGGCAATCGCGCGCGACTAGGCAAGCCCTGGCTGCAAACGCTCCCCAAGACACCGCAAGCTGAAAACGGTCCGGTGGGCTTATCGCCGGCGTGGCGCGCTGGTCCGCCCCGCGTACGACTGTGGTTGGTTGGTTGGTTTTCCAATGCAAACGCTGCAAAGATGATCCCGTCGTTCTGCAAGCAGTACCAGCAAACTGGAGAGTGACAGGAGAGATCCCGGCGCGCTGTGGAAGACGGCGGGTCGAAATCGGTGCGGCTGATGATTGGCAAGTCAGAGCCGATCTAGCATGTGGCGGCGTAGGCGAGGCCTAGAGAGGACTTGGCAGCGGAGTTAGCAGGGATTTCTCGACACCGGTAGGGTGAGCCCGCCCCAGGGGGTGGGTCTAGTAGTTTTCCTAGTCAGCGAGACAGCAGTCCCTCTTGGCAAGCTCGGGTGTGTGTACACTGGTGGAATGCTACATGCCGAAGTGCAGGCGCTCATCATGACAGTCCCCCTAGCCATGACTCCCAGCACCGCCCAAAATTGCAAGCAGCTCTGTTCATCTATATTAGTAGTTTTCATTTTAGGGGTTTTCATCTCCTAGGAGCAGGTCTTTTGTAAAGCGAATGGCTCTTAATTGCCTATTCGAAGTCACCCCCAAATCCTTTGCATTGCAACAGGGAACAATGGCCTGGTTCAGACAACAGGCTAAACCATGCTGCTTAACTACAAAATGGTTAAGGGGGATGCATGCATTCCCTTAACCATTTTGTGGTTAAGCAGCATGGTTTAGCCTGTTCTCTGAACCAGGCCATTGTGTTGTTGCTGGTGAAATACATTCCCCACCCTCACCCAGCCTAAACGTTGCTGGGGGGGCGGGCGGAGTAGAGGGGCAGTTTGTCTTGTAAACTGTTTTTATTTATCTCTTCTTTTTGCAGCCTTACCACAATTTATGTATATGCAAAAACTTTTACTAAGCAACTTCAACCATTGTTGTGGTTCTTTCCACCAGTTAAGAGCATCATCAGATGAGTGTTTTATTGCATGCTCGTTACTGGCCACTCACGGTTTTTTGCAGGTCCTTTTGACCATGTCTGCCTCCCGCGCTCCTCCTGCCCCTTTTCTCAGTTTTAGAGTAACAAAACAACAACAACCCTGTTTTCTGAGGTTGTGCTATAAATTGCCTACTAGACCCCAGTGAAATTCATTGACATCTACAGGGCATGTGGTTGCTGCTCTCTTCTTGTTGAAAAGTGCTCATTTTGAAAGAACCAGCAAGAGACCCCTATGGTAAGGAAACACGATTTCCTGCGATTTCCCCCTGTCTCATGAGCCCCTAAAAAAAAAAAGTTGAAAAAGAAATGAAGAATCACCGACTAATAAAAATCAATCAATCAATAAGCTGCAACAGGAATGTTCTGATCATGTAATCATAGAATTGGAAGGAGGCATTTAGGCCATCAAGTCCAACCCAACCACCCCAGTCCAGGAATCCAGTTTCAAGCATCCCTTACAGATCACTGTCCAGTCCCTGCTTGAATTCCTCCAGCAAGGGAGAGCCCACCACCTCCCTAGGCAGTTGGTTCCATTGTCTGACTGCTCTGTTAGGAAGTTTTTCCTGATGTTCAACCAACATCTGCCTTCCTGTAACTTAGCCCATTATTTTGTGTCCTATAGTCTTGGATGACAGAGAACTCTTCTGTGTGACAGCCCTTTCGGTACTTGAAAAGTGACATCATAGCCTTGGTTTCTACTCCCCTGGTTGTCTATGTTGCCTTCTCTGTACTCGTTGCAGTTTATCTGAACCCTTCTTAAAGTGTGGTGTCTAGAACTGGACACAGTATTTGGGGTGAGATCTGACCAGCACAAAATAGAGTGGAACTATTATTTCCTGTGATTTAGAAGCTATACTTCTAATGATGCAACCTAAATTGCGTGTGTTTGTTTTTGGCAGCCACATCACACTGCTGTCTTATATTCAGCTTGTGATCGACTGCCACTCCAAGATCCTTTTTTATACATACTGTGCCAAGCCAAGTATCCCATCTTATACCTGTGCATTTCATTTCTTATTCCTAAATGAAGAACTTTGTTCTTGTCTGTTGAATTTCATTCTGTTATTTTCTTCCTAGTTTTCTAAGCTATCAAGATCATTTTGAAGGTTTTTTTTTTTTTGACATCTAGGGCATTATTATTATTATTATTATTATTATTATTTATTTATATAGCACCATCAATTAGCTACCCCACCCAATGTTGTGTCATCTGCAAACATCCACACACACACCTCTTGATCTCCTCCTTCTGTTGGGTTTCCTGCCCATGCAATTCTACTTAGCAGTCCTCTAATACACTCTAATAAAAGAGTTTATTAAAATCAGCTTTCCTGAAGTTCAAAAAAGTTTATGAAGATGTTTTGATGGTGCTTCAGTCTCAGCAGATTCACCTGTTTCCCTGGCTACAGGGAGTTTGATTTGATGGCCTTATCGGTCCCTTCGAACTCTACTATTCTATGATTCTATGAAACCTGTTGTTCAAAACAATATCATTTTGCATTTCTTGCAACCCAATAGTCAATAGTTTAAATGTTGCTGTGATGTCTAGACCCTTCTTCCGCAGTAGTAATGTTACAGGTTTAAGATATCCCAGTACTTTTAGCAGAATTTTATTAAGAAAGAAGTCTGCTTTACACACACAGGGCCATCATTACTTGAGGGCTGCACTCTGCATCAGTGGTAACACATAAATGTGAATAACAGCCAGTTTGCAGGAACAGAGACAGCCTCATCACTGCACCTTCCAACACTGCACAGCTTTCAATAGGGACACTCTTGGGCTATCTAGGGCCCTCCAAGTGTGTTACACTGGGAATTGTAGTCCAACACATCAGGAAGGTGCCAGGTTAGGAAAGCCTGCTCTTGGGTATATGAACCAGGGCTGGCCCTACCGTTAAGCAGAGAGAGGCAGCCGTCTCAGGCAGCAGCAGATTTTGGATGTCTTGAAAGGGCAGGAAATTGTTAGTTATTTACTTTGTTATTCTTGTCTATTTACTGCCAGGGAATGGAAGAAATGCCTTGTGGGATTTTCTGCTTCAGGTGCCAAAATAACTTACCTGGCTTTGGGTACTGTGCACCTTGACTTGGGTGGGCGAGGGGTGACAGTTGATGCTCTGCAACAGGCAGCAAAATGTCTTGGCCTGAGTATGACCATTCCCCTACCCAGGATCATTACCCAAGAAGACCCTCTGCACCTTACACGATGCTGTGTGCTACAGTCTTTCACAAGCTGCAAGATTCAGTTTGTGTGTGCATATAATTTTATTATTTAAAGAGTAACAAAGTACGTTTTTCATATTACAAGAGTAAACTTCCAGGATAAAACCAGTCCTTATAAAAATACATGTAACAACTTCCATTTACAATAATTTAAGTAATTATTAAATGATAGGGTAGGGGGAGGTATATGTAGAGAGACATTAAGATGGTACTACTTATTATTCCAGAAATGTATAAAAAAGTGACCACTTCTCAATAAACTTGTTTGAGAGTTTTGTTGACTCCTTGTTAATTTCATTGACAGAACCTTTCCCTGTGTTTGTATTGTTTATTTATTAAAATTATCTACAGGCCTTCTTAAATCATAGAAGATAACAAGGTGGTTTACAAGATAAAACTGATACAATAAAACATACAACACATTTCAAAAGTTCAAAATTGGTACTTAGCTGAGAGAGCAGCAAACACTTGCTCCTCCTCTTCTTGAATGGCATCCATTCCAGTTAGTTATTAAAAGACAGAGGTGCAGAAACTGAGCCCCGGGATCTCAGTCCAGCCCACCTGGGGTTCCAGTCTGGCTTTCCTGGGTTCCCCAGATGGCTATGCCTCCTTTCCCTGATATTTTGGTGGTTTTGCAGTTCTTTCCCCATTCTAAAAGCTTGCAATGCTTCTCCTAAGGCTTAGTTACTGGCAGTAAGAACTTTAAGCTAAATTGTGCTGGTATGTTTTAGCATTCCAGACTTTTGCAGTTGATGCCACCCCTTTTTCTTCGGCCCTGCCCACCAGTGGAATGCGGCCCTCGGGAGCTTCTCTGAAATGGAATTTGGCCCTTAGACTTCAAGAGGTTCAACAACCCCCCCCCCCCCCGCCCCCGTTAAAAGAACTTGTGCCCGAGTTGGCTTTTTCCTCCTCCCTAACAATCGTGTCTTTTAAGATTGTATGCCTGAGGGCAGGGAATGTCTCATTACTGATCTTTCTAAGCTTCCCTGGGAGCCTTTTTTGACTCAAGAGCGGGGTTAAAAAAATGCATTGAAATTAACAAGCAAAACTGCTAAAGTTCTGTTCTGTGTTGTTTGATCAATGATAGCTGATTACACAACAGCCCCGATTACTTTTTTACCAAGATGTTTTTACTGACTAGTATACGTTAATGGATAGTTGCTCTGGGAAATGCCCTTTTCATTTGCCCTTTTTTCATTTTATTTTCTTCTTTTATCCAAGTCCACTTTTTTTCTGCTCTGGGCTGCAACCATGTTTTGAGAGATCTGCCTTTTTTTATGACTTGCTGAGGGGAGGGAGAGAGGGAGACCTTCCAGCACTCCCAGCAGGCATTTTCTTTACCAGCAGCTTTCAGACAGGAGCATGCTGAGCGAAAGCCTTCTCTCCCTGGGTAATGGAAAAATACGTTTTGATATCCAAGCTGTCTCTTTGACTGGGCCTTTCTCTTAAATCTTAACGATAACACAGCCCATAGATTTACAGCATAATATACTCTGCAGAGATGGTTGCCACCCTTGAGCAACGTTCAATCACAGGTGCTTCGATGAAAGGTAATATTTGTTTTTCCGTCCTCCGTAAACCTTTTGAGTTATATGGAATACATAACAAGACAGATTGGGTAGAACACCAGGGCAATTGCCATTTCATAAATCACAACACAGGGAGAAAAAAATAGATCTTGTCGAAAACAAACATATTTTTTTTAAAAAAAGTCTTTTAAACTTCAGGAGAGATATCAAAATCAACCCTAATGAAACATTACAGTTGTAAACTAATGTTTCATTTTGGCCATGTATTTACTAAACAGTATGATGTTTAGTGGTAAGAAATCAAATTATGATTAGCATCTCTTAAAGCTCAATTTTAGGAGGCCATTAAATTGACACCACTGCCTTGCTTGTGGCAGCTGATTTTTTTATTTTGCTAGTGACAGCTTCTGGAAAACAGGAAGCTGCGACTGCCATTTTGCATGATGCCACTCAACCCATACTCAGGCAGTTTGCAGTGGTGCAAAACAGGAGATTCTGTTTGTGGTGAATGAGTGAGAACACCCAATTCTTATGAGTGGGTTGTTGTTGTTGTTGTTGTTATTATTTTATTTATATAGCACCATCAGTGTACATGTTGCTGTACATAGTAAAACAATAAAATAGCAAGACCCTGCCGCATAGGCTTACATTCTATTAAAACCATAATAAAACAATAAGAAAGGGAAGGGTTGCTTCCAAGGGCAAAAGGAGAGAGAATTGATTGCCATGAGCAGGTCAATGGAGGGTGGATCCTGTGTTTTTCATGCTGTATATATTAATTAAGAACAGGGCCACCTCATGGGGTTTGACTTCCTGAGATATGGGTATCCATATGTCTCTCCCCCCCATCCCAAATATGACATTGCTAAGGATTTGTGTGGGGCACACATGCTATGTGCAAGGAGCTGACCAGACAGAGCCAGGTACAAATTTGGAATTGCACGTTGCTTCTGGTTGAGTTGTCTTTCTTTAATTGTGCCACTCCAGGCAAACGTCTAGTTTGCCCGTACAGCTGACTTGGCTGTAGTGTGGAGGGGGTGCTACTGAGACCTGTAGATTTTCATGCATGATTACATTTCACAAGAGCATGAGTTTTCTTTCATTGCTTTTTGTTGGGCCCAAGTATAGATGATATCTCTGCCGATATTGCTGTGTTTCAAAAAGACACAGCTGCTCTTTGAAACTCTCCATAGTTTACAGAGGGATCTAAGTGAATGCTGACACAGACACCACAGAGAGATGGTATAAAAGGGTGACTTTTCCACCTTTCTGTGTGGTGAGCTTTTTATGACTGCAAGTTCCTTAATAGCATGTTTACACAAGGGACCAACATGTGCTGAAAGATTCTAAAGATGTTTTCATGCCTCTCTGTAATATACATTTAAATATGTGTTGGGTGAAGTCGTAGCTTGCATAAGGACAGCCAACACAAAAGTGTGTTAGCGTCTCTGTGCGTGATGCTTTTCAGAAGTAGGTCTGTGTCTTTTTATCTTTACTTGAACTTGTGAATATGATTACTCTATAAGCTTGCCAGCTCTGCAAGTCAGAAACTCTGCACAGATATAAATATTAAAAGGATTGCCTCAATATGGGATGGTTTTGGTGAGCTTGCAGCTGGTGTGCTCTGACTGCTGACCCACCAGTGGACTGGTGAAGAGCCAGAGAACATTAAAATGGAGACGGACCTTTGCTCAGTAGAAGAGCCTATGCTGGGCATGCAAGAAACCCCAGGTTCAGTCCCTGGCATCTCCAGGAAGAGCTGAGGAAATGTCCTGACTGAAACCCTGGAGAGCTGTTGCCAGTCAATAAAGGCAAAAAAAATGGACCAATGGTCTGACTTGCTATTAGATAGCTTCCTGTGTAGAAGGAGCCGCAGTCCACTGCTACCTCAGAACAGTGCTACCTCAGACAAAGGTTTCGTCAAATGGGCTCGACTAATAAGCCTCGTTTTTGTTTTCTGCTTACCTTCTCAGGGTGATGCACTCTCCCTTTCTAGCTACTGTCTTTTGTTTTAACATAAGAGTTACATCCAAGATGGAAGAGGGGCCTGCCATAATCTTCTCATATATTAAAAGCAAAAAGACATATTTACACAGACACACACAGGCAGACACAAAATCCTGTCCCCCCATCCCTCCCGAATAACATTGTGCAATTCATGGACTATCCAGGGTCAACTCTTAAATCAACAACATAAAAACATCTTTTCTTTTCTTTTAATTGAAATGGTAAAGCTCTACAAGTGTGCCTATTTGATGTGACCAACCTGTGATTTTCCAGTTCCTGTCAATAGATGCAGTCCAAAACATGTAGAGTTTTGAAACTAATTGTCTTACTATAGAAGCATGGCAGAGATGACCATAAAGTTGGCCATGGCACAGATGGCCACGGCTCACCCCCTGGGGGACTGGCTTCTCCTACAGTGGGAAACAATGAGAATGAGGTACTTAAAGCAGCTGAATGGGTACTGCTGAAATATTAAAAGGCCCACCACCACCATGCAGGGCCATTTGTGTAGGCCCTTACCTAATCACTGCCCTGATATTGCTAGGGATGTGATAATGTTGATGTGAAAGCTGCCAGTGACCTAGCTAGCATATTTAAACATAACCTCCATTCTTTTGCTGCTCTGGGGAGAGAGAAGGAAGCAGCAAGAAAGGGAATATTCTAGCGCAGCCTTCCCCAACCTGGTGCCCTCGAGATGTTTTGGACTACAACTCCCAGCATTCCTGACCATTGGACATGCTAGAGGAGATTGATGGCAGTTGAAGCCTAAAACATCTGGAGGGCACCAGATTGGGGGAGGCTCCACTAAAGCTTAGCTTCTCTCCTATGTGTATTATTTATTTACATATTATTTACATTTATTTGGGAATGGCTCCTCTCCCCCTCCTATTCATATGGAAGTGTGGCGGGAAGACCTTGTCAATGACACTTGTCGATTTCCTTCATGGTCAACCTTTTTCTCTGTTGAAACTAGCAAATCTTTGTAAGCCACCCAGAGAGCTTCAGCTATGGGGCTGTATATAAATGTAATAAAATAAATAAAAACATAAAGTTCTCCCTTGATCATTCAGTTTCATTAGAAAACTGAGCATGGGACCCTGACAAAAATGGTGGCGGTACAGGTTAGAAACATACCTGTGGGGGATTGAATTAGCTAGTTGCAGAGTAATATGGGCCAGCATCTGGGCCGGCACATGGGGCAAGGCAAGGATGTCTCCCCCCACACTAGCAAGAGGAACTGTGGAGACCTTTAATGTAGGAAAAGCATAAGAAGTGAACATTGATAATGCAAACTAATGGAAGTGGGGAAAGTTTCTGAGTGATCATTAAAGTGCTTTAAAATGCACGGGTGATTTTGGCCTCTATCTCCCATCCAGCCCAAGGCAGATGGAGGAATAGCAGAGGTAGGAGGGGCAACTGCAGCACTGGGAAGGAGCCTGCATCTTTCAGGGCTGACATTTTAGCTTTCCGGACAGCGGCTGGCATAGCAGCCTCCATTTGGAACAATCCTTCCAGTCATATTCCATCCTGCAGCCACACAAAGCAGTCTGGCAGGAAATGGATCAGCTCCTGCTGTGCCAATTCTTGCCTTCCTAAGGTGAACTCTGGTGCTGGCTGCCCTTTTCCTTGAGTCCATCCTGCATGTGTGAACCTGTACCCATTGGTTGCTGCTGTCCATCAATATAATACCAATCAAACAGCATACACCATGGCATGGTGCCCATTTTCAGTTGTCCCTCTTTTTTTCCATCTTTGAACAACACAGGGAACTTTCTTGATGGCCATGAGGACCCTGATCTAAATCTAAGACACACAATGTAGTTTGAAGATAGACCTGCTTTTTAATATATATTTAGCTTTTGTTTTCTCATTTTATTGTGCATCCCCACTGCTTTCCTTCACTATCCTGTCTGACCTTTGCTTTAATTAATGTCACTTAATTGGGACTATTGGGTTGGATCTGGATTCCTGTTTACAAGGGCCGGTTTGTTCCCCACTAGCTGCCTAGTGGGGAACACTTTCCTAAGTAGGTCCCAGAGGGAGGGAGGAAAGAGAAGCCTGTGTAATGGCTTGGCCAGTGGAGACTGGGAATGTAGCTGCCTGTCTTGCTAATGCCACATAAACACCCTGAGAGCTGGAGGAAGCCTGCTACCTTGGCTTGGATTAACTAGGAGCGGTGATGACAGAGAATAGAGAGAGCAAAAAGCAGAGACACACGTCCCATGAGCTAGCCTGCAGGCCAGAGCTGGACAGGCTGTCCACTGTCATGACAAGTAGTTCACAGGTTTCGTGCAAGGTACAATAAATATCTGACGATAATGTCTAGAATCCTAAAGCAAGGATGTGTGGAAACGCATTCCCTCGGAATCAGTGGCACTTACTGCAAGTACAATACATTCAGCCTGATACTTTCATCACAATGCTGCTTTAACAGGTGTCCAAAGTGCAAAGCAGCCTTCCTTAACCTGGAGAGGATCTACACGGCGTACTGAAGGTGCTTGCGTGCGCCTCCAGCGCCCCCCCAAAACGATGGTGTAGATCCTGCCCAGAAGAGCGGAGGAGGCGGAGGCTGGGCCTTCTTCCGCCGAGCTCTCCAACCCGGGTGGCTCTTTTGCCGGCAGCAGGAGGCCGGCGGGGAGGTGGGCGGCGGCGGTGGCAAGGCCGCAGCCGGATTCCCCAGCCGCCGCCTCCTCTGCCTCTTCTGGGCAGGATCTACACCATCGTTTTTGGGGCACACTGCAGGCGCACGCAAGCGCCTTCAGTACGCCGCCGTGTAGATTCCCCCCTGGTGTCACCCAGGTCCCACCATTCCCAGACAGCATGGTCATTGGGGTTGTAGCCCAGCACATCTGGAGGGCACTAGCTTGAGGGATGCTGCTCCAAAGCCTTAAAGCAAGCCCCCCCCCGGCCCCCTATGTAATTCCTCACCCTCTTTACCTCGCTGTTTAGCACAGGGTCCCAAAGTCTTGCCTTTCTATTTTTGGGTAGTACTTGTTTTAGGATTGCCACTATCTAATCCATTCAAAAGAAACTACTGGTAAATCTCCTGATTGCACAAGACTTCGTATGACTCTGTGCTGTGCTGTGAGTTTCATATATCACTGAAAGGTTTGTATTAAAAAAAAATGAATCATTTCCATTGGGGATTCTTTCCACTTTGCAAAAGTGGAAGATTTGCCAGTCTCAACGGTAGTCTCAAAATCAAAGCCAAGAACCCATGGCTTCACTGCACATTTTAACATAAAATCTGTCTGCTCTTTGTAGGCAGCTGGACTTTCCCTATAGACTGTTCAGATTAGGGTATATATTTTCCTGGCTTTGCAAGGATATCAAATATCATGTGGCAGCTTTGAACAGCTACTCACTTTTAACACATACTATATTAAGTGGGCAAGTTGAAAAGTCTGTTTTCTGGCAATTATTAATGGTACCTTATTTATGATGACCTTATTTCCCGTGTGTGTGTGTTTTCTGAGACTGAAACAAAGGGTGTTAAAGATGAAGCCTGCAATCCTAAACATACTTACTAGGGAATAAGTCCTATTGAACACAGATTACTGCTGAGTAAACATGCATAGGATTGCATCGTGAACTCCCCGTACTGCTAATGTTATGTACTGGAAGGTGGTGTGTATGCATATTATATATCTTCCCTGTATCGTAAAGCCTGGTTACTTAGGATGAGGTATATCCACCAATGCAGAGATATTATTCCAAATTTAGTTGTATTGTACAATTTCTACCTAGAGTGGTGGTCTCTTGCTATTGATTTTGTTTTGTTACATAAAGATAATAATGTTCTCTATTAAAAAGCAAATTATTTCCTGTGCCTAAAGTGTTGATGTTCGAGGCCTTGGGCATTTGTTCTTGATACCTTGAAGTCAGAGATGAAAATTTCCATCAATATTTTGAAGAAAAATATAGAAAGCTGGGATTATTCAATACCAACCCTGGTTAGAAATGGAGCTCTAGTGAAGTATTTACTCTACTCTTTATCAGCAATCCCGACAGGTGGGTCAAATAATCCATGTTGGGTTAATGGCACTCAGGATATGCGTCATGCACCACCTATTTGAGCAAGACACTGTGGATTATATAAGCCATAGTGGGTGCTTTGACTGTGTGAACAGGCCCACTGCCATCCCCCTTGGGCTGATGGGATGCTGAGAAAAGGCTTGCAAAAGTGTGTGTGTGTGTGTGTGTGAGAGAGAGAGAGAGAGAGACAGACAGACAGACAGACAGACAGACAGACAGACAGAGATTTGGCCTCAGGCTATTTTGAACTTCATGCTCCAATACAATCATATAGAGGCGAAATGAACTTTGTTGTGATCCAGATAGGAAATTAATGCATTTTGGTTGTCACAGAAAAAAATTCTTAAACAGCCCCACACTAACCTTTCTCTGGATTTTTCATTTTTTAAATAGTCAACCTTCCAATTTCCTCTGCTTCTCCCCTTTGACCCTCATATTACCACTCAAGTGTTATGACCCTTATCCTCAGCAGCAGCCAAGACTCTTGGCACAGAGAATGAGGAACCAGCTGGATAAACTGAAGGAGGAAATCCAGGGATCCCTTGGGCCTGATCCCCCCCAAGAGATAGCACCACCTGAGCCAGGTAATAATAATAATAATAATAATAATAATAATAATAATAATAATAATAATAATAATAATTTCTTATCCGCCTCCCCCTCTGGATCGAGATGGGGAACAACATTAAATGCAACAATACAATATAGCCCCCTGTACCCTGGGTCTTCATGAGCAAACACTTGCTTCCTAGTGCATGCAATGTGGAAAACAGGAGTTGACATGGAAGCAACTAAGTGTTAGGCTGCAATTTAAGGGATCCCTCCTTTAAAGACTCTTTGGGAAGCGGGTAGAGGCTGGGAGGAGTAATCTGAGCCAAGGGGGATTTTTTAAAAAATACCCTTCATTTCAGCTCTTGTCCTTGCCTAAGCAGGTTATCTGTTTGGAGCTATCCAAGGTCCTGTAACTGTAGCCTGACCCTGCCTGCCTGAACCACCCTCAGGTGTCCATCCCTGCTGAACAGTGGCTCACAATCAGGTCAAGACATTGATAGAGACGTTCACCCACCTTGCGGCTCCTTCAAGTAGTGTGTGGGAGGATATTCAGCGAAAAATGGCTGACTGCTCAGAAGTTGTATCCTACTGAGCACAAGCTTCTCAAAGGAAGACAAACAAAGATGCTTAAAAAGGTACACATGGTTGTTGCAAGCATTAACGTCTGGATTAAGCGATTAAAGTGTCCAATGTGTAGGAATACTCAGTAAGATACGTCCTCCCCATGCATTAATGAGAGTATTTGTCTCCTGCAAAAGTGGTGATGGTTGGAAATCGATGACAATTGGCCAATGTGAGCAGCCATCTTGTTTCTCCAAGAATGTTCCAGGGAACAACACCACATCATGACGTAGTAGCAAGGTTCCTATGGGGCTCTCTGACCCTCACTGAAAAGGGAACACTGAGCAGTAAGAAAGTGAGGAAAGAAAGGAAGGAAGGAAGGTAGATTCATCTGCCACTTGTCTTTAGCAGTTAGCTCACTCCCCAACTGGAAATTCTTCAATTCCCCCCACCAGGTAATTTACAATCCAAGATTTTTGAAAAAATTGAAAATTAAAAACAACAGCTAAAATAAAAGAGCAACAACGGTTTTAAAAGATCTTGTAAACATAAACCATGCACATCACATCCACACCCCTGGGTGAATAACAAGGTATTTATTTATTATTTTATTTATTTATTTATTAAAACATGTATATCCCACCCTACTGTATATCACTAGGATCCCAGGGCAGCATACAGATAAAATCATACAAACAGTATAAAACAATATACATAGCTAAAAACAAATTAAACCATTAATCAAGCTAAAACCAATATAGAATTTAAAAAAACCCCAATAAAAACAATTAAAACTATATGCAACCTTGGTGAACTTAGCCATCAAAGGCTTTGTTAAAAAGCCATGATTTACCTTGGCGCCAAAATAAGGAGAGCGCCGGTGCCAGTCAGGCTTCCAAGGGGAAGGCATTCCATATCCGGGGTGCCACAACAGAGAAAGCCCTCTCCCAGGCCCTACCATAGCATATGTCTTGCATTGGTGGGATGCAGAGGAGGGCTTCTCCAACAGATCTCAAGTCCTGAGCAGGCATGTATAGGAAGAGGCACGCTGTCAAGTATCGAGGTATGATAGAAGATTCAGACCTAGGAAAGAGTATTTCACTGACAGGGCACCAGAGCACAAAGGAGGTGTCCCCCAGTTTCTATCCATCTACTCTCATAAGGTGGGGGCACCTGAAGAAGGGCAATTCAGGATGATCATACAGATTCATGAAGGAGTAGGCAATCCCTTAGATTTATTTCTTTTATTTATTTAAAACATTTCTTGGCCACCATTCAGGGCAGAAGCCCTCCGAAGGTGGCTTACAGCAATACAATACATAAAAACAGTTAAAACATTAAAAGCAGTAAGAACATAAATACAGTAAAATAGCAATAAAAGCCAACAATAAAACCAGCAGCAACAACAATAACAATAGCAAGAGCAGCAGCAACAACAGTCATATCAAGAGAAGGCCATGGTAAAATCATGCTTTTCAAGGCCTTCTCAAAAGCCTGCTATGACGTCTGATGGAAGTTAGTTCCAAAGGTATGGGGCATGGTGGAAAAGGCCTTCTCACGTGGGATCACCTACCTAATTGCTCTCAAAAGTGGGCAAATGGGAACGGCTTCTCTTTCCGATCTTAAAGTGCAGGCAGTCTGATACGGGTCAAGGTGTTTCTTCAGATAACTTGGCCCCAAACCATTCAAGGCTTTAAAGCACTTAGATACTTGTATCCTAAGCTCTTAAGTCGGTACAACTGAGAAAAGCCACAAACAAGTGACAAAACACTCATCGCAAATGATTTCTATAGTGCATGGTTAGGCCTTACAGCCTGACTTGGCTGTCACAGACTGAGTAGTGGTTTAATTAACTACAGAATTCTTAATCTTTTTTGTGGTTATATGGAATAATAAACTAAAATGCAAATTGGCTAATCATTAGGTTATTAACACTTCTGGAAATGGTGGGCCAGTAGGGAAGGAGAAACTCCATGGATTAACCCTGGTGATTGGCCAATTTGCATTTTTGAATATTGTTATTCCATTCTCCATCTCCAAATTTTTCTTACGCTGTAATTGATCCCAGTGTTTGGCTTCTGTGTTTAAGGCTGCTGTTTTAATTAGTATTTTATATGTACTTCTGTCATGTGTGTTTTTAACATTTTATGAAGCTATTCTGAGTGCTTTCAGCTCAGAAGATCAAGGTACAAATAAATTGATGAGTACAAAGAAATGACAAGAAATATTAAATTATTGAAGTTGTCAAGTAAATTTACAGCCATGTCAGAAGTAAATAGACAATGGTTAAAATGACAGTTTAGAAACAGTGATCATTTTAGTATTCTCTAAGGTTTTGAAACATTTTTACAAAAAGAAAGAAAGATTGTCAACAAAATCTACAACTTCCAGAACAGTTTTTCACATAAAATTGCTTTGGAAAGAAAAACTGTCCTAACGTTTCTACTGCCGAGTTTGTTTGCACATCAGTTGTTTGAGGATTGCTCAGGATGCATACTGGCAGGGATCCCCAAACAATTCTGTTCTGTTTGCATGCACATAGTCACATGTAACAAGTAGTAAGCTGTGAACAGGGATGGGATCCCCATCCACATCAAAAGTTACATGCAGACAGTGCAATGGGACCAAGATGAACATTGCGAGTCAAATAAACATAAGAACATAAGAAGAGCCATGCTGGACCCAACCAACAGGCTATCTAGTTCAGTACTCTGTTCCCACAGTGATCAACCAGGTGACTATGACATGGGCGCAATAGCACTTTTCTGCTTGTCTTCCCCAGCAACTGACATACGGAAGCATATTTCCTCTGATACTGGAAGTAATATAGATAGCTATCATGACTAGAAGGCATTGATAGTTTTAACCTCTTTGATTTTGTCTAATTCTCTTTTAAAGTTGTCCACGTTGGTGGCCATCACTACATCTTGTGGACGTGAATTCCATAGGTTTACTATGCACTGTGCGAAGAAGTACTGCCTTTTATTTTTCCTGAATCTTCCACCATTTAGCTTCCCCAGATTCTAGGATTATGAGAGGGGAGATTCTCTCTATCCACTTTCTCTGCTCCCTGCATAGTTTTATACACCTTCCTTTACTCTCCATTTTTCTCAGCTAAAAGTCACCTGTTAACATTCCTCAAAGGGGAGTCATTCCAGACTCTTGATCATTTTGGTTGCCCTTTCATCAGAAAGCTTATGCCAGAATAAATGTTCTAGTCTTTAAGGTGCCACTACATTCTTTGTTATTGTTTTGGGTGCAATAGACTAGCACGAATACCCCTCTGGAAATTATTTACCACATGGACATCAATATTGTGGGCATTGTACATATTGCACATTTACAATCAAGGTGCAATTCATTTGTAGTCCTGTTGAACATAAACAATATGTGCTTAGAGAAGTCACCACCTGTAGTAGTAATTATGTGATTTATGTAATCAAATGTTCTCATGACAAATTATGTATTGGCCAAATGGCTAGAGTCCTAAACAGATGCATGGAGAACACCTAAGCAATCTCTGCAACTCAAGATGAAGTGCTCCCCTTTGAGTCATTTTATGGACTATAACTACACCATTCAAAATCTCTCATTTTGGGGCATAGAAACTAGATGTTAAATTATTATCGAGAAGGAAGATGCATTGGATACTTACTTGACATAGTTTAGTATCCGCTAGTTCAAATGTTAGTTTTTATTTTTATTTATTATTACATTTATTTATTATTACATTTCATTTATTATTATATTTATATTTTTTATTTATTATTACATTTATATCTTGCAAGAAATCCAAGATGGCTTACACGATACTCTTCGTATCTATTTTATCCTCACAACAACTCTGTGTGGTAGGCTAGGCTGAGAGTGAGTGACTGGCCCAAAGTCACCCAGGGGGAGTCTACACCAGCTGTTTATTGCAGGATTGTATCGCAGCCATCACCAACGGGGCACATGACATTCACCAGTTCCTGCGGTGATCTCGGCTCTACCTCTCAGTTATATTGGAATATCCCTGACTACTTTTGTTGTGGATTTTCCGTCTCCCTCATGTACATTCTGAAGAACGTTTGTGGTGTGACCCCCCCCCCATTTGCGAGGTCGTTGCTGTTCACCACGAGCTTCAGGCTCAGTGAACAGCCAATCAGCTGTGAGAAAGCATGTGCATGGGTACTGGAGGTGTGACGGAGTGGACCTGTCGCCCATTTCTATGACATGTTTTGGGTGGATATCGATGTGTTTCATTGCCAAGTGTCTATGTTTTTCTTTTAATACAAACATATCTCTGTGCCTGCACATCCTTCACGAATTATTAAAAAACCCCTCTCTGCCCCATAGCCATCTGCCTAGCCCCGCCTACTTCTATCAATACACATGTGGAGCACTGTAATGGGGCACACGTGCTTCAGAAACGGCACTCCTGTAATTGTGGTAAAAATCAGTTGTGTGTGCCCCATGAGTGGTGATCGTGGAAGCAGGACCAGTCCCTCTTCCATTTTGGACCTTTCAGTGGCTTTCGATACCATCGACCATGGTATTCTTCTGGAACGCCTGAGGGGTTTGGGGATCAGGGGTACTGTGCTCCGGTGGTTCCAGTCCTACCTCTCAGGTAGATTCCAGATGGTAATGCTTGGGGATAGTTGCTCCTCAAAAAAGGAGCTGTTGTATGGCGTACCACAAGGTGCCATCCTATCCCCAATGCTGTTTAACATCTACATGAAACCGCTGGGAGAGATCATCCGGAGGCATGGGGTGGGGTGCTATCAATATGCTGATAACACCCAAATATAATTCTCTATGCCTTCAATAACAGCATCAGCTAAGGATAGTGTGTCTCCTCTGAATGAATGCTTGGAGGCGGTAATGGGCTGGATGAGGAAAAACAAACTGAAGCTGAATCCAGACAAAACAGAGGTGCTTGCTGTCAAGGGCTCTGACCTAGGTTTGGAGGTGTGTCAACCAGTTCTGGATGGGGCTACACTCCCCCTTAAAGACTGTGTTCACAATTTGGGGGCGCTCCTGGATCCGTCACTCCAAATGACAGCCCAGATAGATGCGACAGCCAGGAGTGCCTACTATCAGCTTCGGCTGATATGCCAGCTGTGCCCCTTCTTAGAGTCAGAAGACCTAAAGACAGTAGCGCATGTGCTGGTAACCTCAAGGCTTGACTTCTGCAATGCACTCTACATAGGGCTACCATTGTACCTAGTTCGGAAACTTCAACTAGTTCAAATTATGGCAGCCAGGTTGGTCACCAGTACATCTAGGGGTGACCACATTATCCCAACATTAAAATCACTCCACTGGCTGCCAATTACTTTCCGGGCAAAGTACAAAGTGTTGGTCATTACCTTTAAAGCCCTAAATGGTTTGGGTCCAGGTTACCTGCGGGATCGCCTTCTCCCATATAGTCCGCCCCGCACACTCAGGTCTTCTGGGGTGAACTTACTTCAGTCAGCTAAAACTAGCCTGACATCAGTTTCCCAGAGGACCTTTTCTTCTGTCGCCCCCAGATTGTGGAATGGCCTGCTGGAGGAGATTCATAAAATTATCTGTGTGATTTTAAGGCAGCTTTAAAGACTAGCCTTTTCCGGCAGGCCTATCCAGATCAATGTAAAATCAAGAATTTTTAAGATGTATTGATTCCTGTTCTAATGTTGTTCCCCGCCTCGATCCAAAGGGAGAGGCGGGTAAGAAATTATTATTATTATTATTATTATTATTATTATTATTATTATTATTATTATTATTATTATTATTGCGAAAGTGCTGCAGGTGTAGATTAGCCTCCGGTAAGCTTCATGGGCCATGGCCAAGTGAGGACCAACACTAGGTCTCATGAAAATGAATGGAAATTTGGAATTTCTTCTATTGCTTTAACTTTCTATAACTTTAACCCCCTTTTTCAAGATAGTTACATTTTTGGTTAAGCTTTGAAGATGTATTTGATAATGTTTTTGTTTTTTATTCCTCTTTGGTTTCCATCCAGGTTTAGAATTCACATATTTTTCAATGGAGACCTAAAAATGTAACTAAAGGGTTAATTCTCTTATTACTCTGTACAGGCATGGATTCTTATACTCTTCCATGCCAAAAGGTGATTATATAAGGTTCATTGTAACCAGACCTCAACTTCATTTGGTTACAGTGCACACTAAAGAACATAGCAGTGTGCTTTTTCAGGTCAGCATTTCACTCTATTGGAATCTGCCAGTTTTTCATTTCATTTAGTTCAGATCTTATTTGTACTAAGGAGTAATTCTATGTTTTTAATATCCATATGTGTAACAAAAGTTTTGGAAGATGTCTTTTGCTCTTTCCCTTTATTTTTATTTTTTAAACAGTAATAGTTTTACCCCTTATATTGTATAATGGTTGGATAGTATGACATTGTATGCAATGTTTATTGTTCTTATTTGTAGTGGGCAGATGAAGAATTTTAGTTCAAAATGCATTGGGTTAATGAAATCTTTATTTTTGTGCACCCTTGAAATGTCAAATACCTCATCCCCATCCCCTCCCACATTATTATTTTTTCTGTCAGAAGAAGACGCACATTTTAAATGGATGCACTACTAGACCCTATTTATACCATCTTCTGTAACAGTTCTTTTTATCAGTCCTGCTGTGGGTGGGAAAAGAGATACTTTGCCAATTGTCAGAGCAACTGGGATGTTAAGTGCTGCCCTAAACCTTGTCAACTGATGGGCAAATTACAGTGTCTTTCTCATAAAGAAAATGGATGCCAGAGATGCTCTGAGACACTCATTTTGATGATGAATATGGAAGCCAATTTCATGCCAGAGTCAATGGCCTCTTTTTCATTCTAGTACTTTGATTCTGGAGAGTGAAAATAGTTGCCATGGAGATATAAAAACACATGTAAATACTACTGCCCTGTGAATGAATCCTGTCTGCTGAAGAGGACTCTGTTGTTTCCCACTAATATTCAGAGGAGGAGGAGGAGGAGGAGGAGGAGGAGGAGGAGACCATGATCTCAATTTAAAAACACATGTCTATCAAATAATCCTAAATCAAAGTGGTACAAAAGGGTATCTCTTTGAAGCCACGCATGCTGAGCTGATATAAGATGAGGAAATCCATGAGGAATGGACATATAGAGACAGAGGTGCTTGCCCTTAGCAACTCTGAAATTCTCAAAGCAATATATTTTAAAGTAAGGAAATGGTTCTGCAAACACAAGAGTGTTCACAAATTCTAGGTCAAAAAGGTTCTTTCTGTGATTTAAAAAAAATACTGAGGGAATGCCTTGTTTTTAATATAGGGTCAGCAGCTGATGAAAGAAGAGATATGGAAAAAACCCAAAGCTCCCCTAAATTTGGCTTGGGTTTTTCTGAGGACCACTCCCCCAAGTTGAAAGTGATTGTGGACCAGAAAAGTTCCTCAACCCAAACAGAAGATGTGACCTGCCCCGCCGCCTCCATTGCCCTCCTGCTCCCCTTCAGTGCTGAAACATAACCCCTCCTGTTTTTTCTTAAGCAGCAACTATGACCAAAAGCAAATGGGAGGGTATCTTTCCCTTCCATTGCCCATCTCTCCCCCTCCTCTGTCACCCAGTGCAAGTAATTTTGGGAGGATAGTTCCATCGGGTTCTGGGTGGGAAGCCAGAGCAACTAGGATCACAGCATGATGGAATGCTGTGGACTCTGTGAAATGTACTTGTTTCAATTTGCAGTGGCAGGAGCCTTTGAACAAACTACTTTCCCAGAGTCCACTGTGTCCAGCATTACTTGCACTGGGTGCTGCTTGAGGGGAGCTGAGAGGTAGGGAGGGAAATCCCGCTTTTTATGCCCCTTGATGCTGCTCTTGCAGGAGAAATGGAAAGGGAGGGAGTGTCTTTATTAACTAAGTGGGGGCAAGGATGGTTTTGGGAGATTAAGAAGGTGAAGGTGAGGGACCTCCCCTCCTGACCATTTGGAATTTGAGCACTTTGGAATGGAAGCTGGGGAGTTGGAAATAGGGTGGGTATTTACACATCACCAAAAGAGAGGAAATTCATTCCCTGAGAGGACACAAGAAGGCAGCAATTTGCATAACACTTGCATTTGTAAGTCCTTATATCTACACCTACCCCTGACACAAAGGCCTCAGCAGCCTCATCAAGGTCACAAGACAGGCTGTTGTAGGAAAGTTGATCTAAGCTAGCACTTTAAATGCTTTGTTATTCTTCCTGCATGTGTGCAAGACCAAGCCTGGAAACCTGATCTGAACTTCTGTATGCTTCCCTGCAGTCTCCCTGTGGTTAATTGACTTTAATGGAGCTCTCTGCTCATGTAGATCTGCGGAAGCATAAATCAACCAGATAGACTCATGGAATCGGCAGAAAACAAACAATAAGCTGTTACACAATGAAGTTCCCTTTCATTGTGGTATAGAGAGATTTAAAGACTTTGCAATTAATTTGTGTTTGATTTACTTTGATTTTTTTAAGAGCACACTAGCTGTACACAGATTAGCATGCCTTAACAGTCAATTAAATTTCATATTATGTTCACACCATCCATTCTGAGGTCAACTTTTCTCTCTCTCCCCATCTTTCTTCATTTCAGAAATGTTTGCCCCAAATGTCACAGTTCAGCATCTTTGCCCTGTCATTTGTGTGAAAATGTGTTGCTCTGATGCCATTTTGAAAACAGAAAAATGGACCAATGAAAGTTGGCACATCCACACTGTGTCCTGGCCCATTTATAGGGAATGGATAATAGAATGGAGTTTGGGAGCATACAGTGGACAGATGCTTATCTGAATAAAATGGGGGACAAATAGAGGGTGTGTGCAACAAAATTTGCAACAGTAAATACCAACCTTTATTCTTGTTTCCAGAGGGAGTAAAATAGTGAGTCGGATGTGCAATGTTTTATGAACAGAACAAGATAATTGGGGCAGTAAGAGAAGGAGGATGCTCAAAAACAGCACATAGTAGTAAAATCAGTATAGAAATTTAATTTTATCACATGCTGCTACTAATGGCTAAAATGTCCCAAGGTAGCATTTACAAGAGGTAAAAACTCTAAAGCAGAGACAAAAACATGCTCATCAACCCTCAGGATTGATTCTTGGGCTGCAGGAGAATAATAGAGATTGGCAATGGAAATAGCTATAAGGAGGTAGTAGGGAGTGAGAATAATAGCTTGGCATGATGGCTACACACTTCTTTTCAAATGAGTTCGTTCCCCTTTATAAATAGTCTGATCAGACATAAGAGCCCTATAGTACTGGTGGCTGGATTTTAACACAATCTAACAGAATGAACCTGGTTGACTAGAAATATTCCATTCTGTATAAGTGAATGAAATTTCTCTCTCAAGAGTATGCAACTAATTGAGACTGGTGAGGTCTGCAAAACAAGGAGTGTGTCTTAATTTTTTTTAAAAAATAAATAAATTGGCACAATAAATATGAGACTGTAGAAATTCACTGATCTAATCTATTTTTCAGTTGGATCTATATCATTCCCTCAAATAGAGAACTTGGGTTTTGAGTGTCATGAAAGATGGTGCCCAAATGGGGCCACTAATAAAAAAAGGGTATTATGAGCATGCTTAGTAGCCATGGAAATGTTGACTGCCAGTTGGCAAAGAACAATGGAAAATCAGGGGGAGGGGGAAGAAACGGGAGGAAATGAAATACCTTGCTTGGAAAATATGGCTCGCTGGAACCCTTTTCTGGGCTTTTTTAGAGCGTGGAAATGGGTATTATTTCTAAAAGTGAAAGAAAAGGTATTTTCCTACTTGTGTAATTGCAGTATTCCACTATAGCATAGTGCCACTAAGAGGTTATGTAACAGCAAAGCAGGAAAGGAAAAGCTCTTTGTGTAGAGCTCAGGTCACAATTCGACAATGAAATCAAACTAGATCGAGCAATTAACAGCCTAGTGTGGAAAAGCTCTGTATCCCCTTGCCTCTCAGGAAGGATGACAGCATGGAGAAGACCAGCCTGGTCCCATCCATTGGCCGGAGAAACAGCATGTGGAGGGAGATTGCTTCCTCTCTCCTTACCAGAAAGGGCGGTGAAAGTAATCTTAGCTCCAACCTCCGCTGGTGCAGAAACTGATGAGGCCCCCTTCTTTCTGCTAACTATGCCAATGAGCAGGGTTTGCCCTTCAGGGTAGACTCAGGAAGACTAGACGTTGTGCAGTTTGAATGTATTTTATTGAATATGTGTGGTGCGAAGGATGTTGGGATGGGTGGGGGGAAGGGCACAGGGCTGATTATCACCGGCAAAACTCAGAGGCATGATGGGAGATGTAGGCGCAGAGTGCCCATGCAGACAGCTGTCCTCGGATCACAGTATGCCTGTCATCACCCCCGAAAGCAAATGACAGCATCCCAGCCTTGTCAGTGTTGCTGCTCAATGATGCCACTCGTTCCCATCCTCCTGCCACCGCTGGCCACGCCCCCTGTGGGTCATCCCCCAATCCCAACTGGCTCCCCTGTGCCCAGCCTGAAGGGGGAGGCAGCATGGAAAAACAGCAGCAGCGCCACTTCAGCCGCCACGGCCGATCTACATGGATTGCGCTCTTTCACACTTGCGCAAATCGTTCGGCGGGTGAAAAAACTGCCCCAAAAATCAGGCTGGTGTGGCTGCTCATGCCGTGCTCGACCCGACAGCACCACAACCGGAGCAAACTCCCGCAACCACCCCCCTCCAACACCGGGATAATCCACACAAGGTGTGGACCATGAGGTGTCACACCTAAATAGGAAAATCCAGTTTCACCCCTCCTCAAGCATGGAATACCCAGTAGGTCTAGCAAGGCCCCTTGTCTCTGTTGGTACCAAGATTAAACACTGATAATGATCGCTCAACTGGACACTTGTTTGGCCTTTGGAGTAACGGAAAACAAAAATAAATCAGCCTTCAATTATTTTGGAAAATTATTTGGATAATATCAGCACAAGAAAAGATTTTGTTTCTATTATTAATTATTTTGTAAGGGTATAACAGAACAAAAGAGAACTAAATAGCATATTAGCACAAATATGACTAAGAAATCACAGCAGATGCTGTGGTACATCTTTCAGTTACTGCATGATATTGGCAAGTTCTAGAAGCTGAACATGAGACCAGCGGTAACATCTGGCTAGGCTCCTTCTTGCATTGCTAGAGCTTCATTTGAGTTGAAGCATGAGCAGATGTGACCCAGATGAATTCCAAGTTGCAGTAAAAGAAGGAAACGTACCCATTCCACTTCCTACAGTCGTCAGACCAACTATAAGCATGACCATGCAGCAAAAGACTAACCCGGTGAAAACATCTTCCATTGTTGCTTTCCTCAAGGCCTGCAGCATTTGACGGGAGTGGTATGAAGTTTACCGAATAAGTTATGCAAATGGGATAGATTAATTTTGTACATAGAATTTGCATGGTTAGGTCACTTGGAGTGTTTTTGATGCAGATCACGCCAACTGGATTTGAGGGGTTAAGATTTGGCAAACCCTGTTTGAGGAGGAAGCAGTTATTTGAAGAACCCCCTCTAAGAAGTTTGCAGGGTTGCCAGGCTGATGTC
This sequence comes from Elgaria multicarinata webbii, assembly GCF_023053635.1. Classification (NCBI taxonomy): domain Eukaryota; kingdom Metazoa; phylum Chordata; class Lepidosauria; order Squamata; family Anguidae; genus Elgaria; species Elgaria multicarinata. The sequence continues at coordinate 172,680,996 of NC_086171.1, forward strand.
AGTGACACCTCCAAGAGAATATCACAGTTACTAAATTAGCTCTAATATCATGCGCCGGTGTGGGAATGATTATTTTTCTCAGTGCTTGCTCTGGCTGCCAGTTTTATATAACTGGTGTGTCACTATTTCCACAGCAGACACAAATCCCTAGGCAGGCAGGCATATCTGGGTTTGATTTTTTTTTAAAAAATCATTTTCTAAAACAAGTTTTACCCAATGTATCAGACTGTGTTTAGATGGGATCCTTCTTAATCTCTTCTGTTTTATTTAGTTACCTCCCTTCACCAAGGCCAAAATTTGTTTTTACACTGTTTTGAACTCCAGATTATGACTAGTTGCAACAATAGAATCAACGATCTTCGTTGCTATGAGTCTCATAATGTGCTCTACATGGGCCTGCCTCAGAAGACGATCTGAAAACTCTAGGTAGTACTGAATGTGGTACTGAATGTTGGTAAGGGTGGGTGAATTGCATATGTGAACACCAGCTGCCTTGGTTGCTAGTGCATTTCCAGACTCAATTTAAAGGGCTGTTTTTTGCATATAAAGGCAGAATCACTTTGAGAATGACTTACTTGTCCATATTTGAACCTGTCAGGGCATTAAGATCTGTCTCATCAGCCACAGGTTAATATCTATTCAGTTGGTGGGCTCAAGAGACTGGGCCTCTTTAATGGTAGCTCCCAGGTTGTGGCCTTTCCTCCCATTGAGGTATGTACAGTTTCAATGCTCCCAGTTTAAAATGGATTTTAAAAACTGATTTATTCTAGGTTGCTTTCTTGTAAGCAGTTTTAAAATTAATGAACAGCTTAAAACATTGGGCATCCCTATTTGTTTAAGAAAGTGATTGTTGTTTTTAACTGTTCTGTGTTCTATAATTGAATTTTGTGTTGCTCTCTGGTTTTATTGTATACTATGTTTTTAAATTTTTTTGTGAGCTGCCTTCTAGGGACTATACCCTAAAAGATGGACCATAAAGGCTGCTATAAATGATATTTTTTTTAAAAAAAAAAAAGTTCTTCAGCACTAGCATTATCCTCAAAATCTGAGCTAGATTTTGAAAATTGCAGGCCCTAGTCCAGACCACTGAAAAGTGCATCTTTAATATTTTTTTAGCATTTTTAGTTTAAAAAATCTGTAAATTTTATGGGGAAAATAGTAAATTGTACCAGTGCCATATTCCGAAAACCACATTCTGAAAACGATATTCTGAACTTAGCATATTCGATGTTCGGAATGCAGATATTCTGTAAGCTTTCAGTTTATTGATTGAGAACTTCTGCTATATACTATAAACAAATGGAAAACTCCTTCTCTGAGTGTGGCTCCTTATACATTGAAAATGTCAGCATCCCTGCACAAGAGCAAGGTATCAGCAGGTTGGGGGTACTTTAAGGTTTGCAGAAGTATGAGAAGCCTTAGGGAGCTTTCCTCCCACCCTGCCCAAACCAGCCCAATGGGGGCTCATTATGTTTAGTGGCCACAGAACATTGACTTTCTGATGGGGGCAGGGGAATAGAAATGTGGGGGGGAATGGAATAGAGTGTGTTAGAAAAGGGCATGACTTGGTTGCTGGAACCTTGAAGAGGAGTGCTACACACTGCAAAATTTTGTTGCAGGTTCCACTTTTCTGATAACTAAGATCTCAGGGATTTCCTGCCATCACTGATAATGATGGTCAGGTTACATTTCAGAAACAATCAGTCTTGTCAATAAAAACCCACCTACTTGTCATTGAAGCCATAGCACAACTTCCCCAGCTAATAGAGCAGACTGTCAGCATCAGCATCATAGTTAAATTACATATCCGGCTGTAATAAACTGTACGCCAAACAGGCAAGGTTATTCATTACATTACCTTCGGCCATAACGAATGGAAGTTGATTTCATAAACAGCAACATAAACCCAGTCCGCAACCCTCCAGGATCTCGCCCTCTTGCTAAAAGGTATAACTAATCATTTCAGCTGCACAGAGAAGGTCCTCTCCCACCCCCATTTGTGGGATTTCAATTATAGGGCAGTGCTTTTTATGTCCTAGTCATACGTGGCTGCAATTTCTGACCAAGAAAATTTGCAAATCAATTGTACGCTTGTTCGTTGTAGTTTACTGAAGGGATGTGTTTGCCTTTTTTGGCAGATGTAGCAGAACAGAGGTCTATCTGAACTCTTTCACCTGATCCACATGAAAGCTGGTCTTAAAATGAGCTGAAGACTAACAGGAGTGACTGGGCGAATAACCAATTTTTGTTAGCAGCAAAGGGATATTTGTTTTTTGGTGGGTGTGCATGGAAATGCAACAAACTAGGAGTTTTTCTAAGCGGTATGGGCGACCTCTTGTGAGGTTGAACTACATCAACAGCCAAGAGATCTGCAGTTTATTCACAGTACAGATGAGTGTGATTTTGCAAACAGTGTGAACTGTGTACTTTCCATGGCAGTACTTGAAAGGGGGGGATGAATTTAAATGGGGAAAGGTCTGTTCCATGCTTTTTGCTTGTCCAGATTTGCCAAACCAATTGTGTTGGTTTGCCCCATGCCGATTCCCTATCTTAAATAAACTCTGTCTCGAAGCAGCTACTAGCCATGGAGGTGAAAACATACAGGCGTAAGAACCTAAGTTTTCTTCTTTGCGACAAATACCAACTTTGGATAGTATGGTGCAGGGTTAGATTCCCCCCTTCCAATCCAATCCAAATCAGGATGCTCCTGATGCTTTTTGTAAAGGAAAAAGAGATTTGGAATATTAATCACAGACTCCCATACCACATGCAGTTTCACCCCGATAATTTACCAGAGGTTGCCCAGCAAATTCCTAGAAGAGCTACAGTTAGGTCTGCTATATCCATCCAAATCCAAGAAATATGTATTTGTTTGTTTATAGTATACATATCACTTAATATAATAAAATCTCAAAGCAGTTCACAGATAAATACCATATTCCTTCAATTCTAAGACGCACTCCCCCCACCCATATAAACATCTCTAAAAACGGGGTGCGTCTTAGAATCGCAGGTGTGTCTTAGGGTTTGTTTCTGTTGGTGGTACTGAAATTAGTGTGCGTCTTACCATCGATGGCGTCTTACAATCGAAGAAATACGGTATTAAAAATCACATTATTAAACACAATTTCATCTGCAACAATACAAACATGCCCTTTAGTGGTCCACATTGGCTTTCACAATACGATCTCACCAAGCATCCTTTGAGTCAGGAGACTGGACTAATCATAGCATTCTAAGCAGCAGCAGCAGCTACACCTGCCTTCTGGTGGGCACCATTCAAGTTAGTAATTATTTCTTGTTCTCTTTTTGAGTCTTAAAAAATGCATACATGAATTTGTATAAATCCATAGCAAAGAATACATACGAAATGCATATATATGAAAATACAACAAGTTTGGTATTCTAGGGGCTATCTATATGTGGGGAAAGCCCTGTGGTGGCTGTGGATCTGTGCTGCTTCGTGGGGCTTTCCCGTGATGCTGCAATTTGAAAATGTCAGGGATTTGCCCTGACTTTTTCAAACGGACTGACAACAATACACTGCTTTTGCTGTGTGATGTTCCCCTGGGGCCAATCCAGGGTCAACCCGGGGACAGAGCCTGGTGGAAGGCAACCAGCGACTGGTCGTCTTCCACCAGGAAGAGGGCGGGGTGGCTCCAGGGCCCGGATGGCCATCCAGAAATCCTGCATTCCCTCCTCAGCATTGGGATTACCGCCCCAGGAAAGGGAAAGTGAGGGGTTGAAGGGGAGGTGGTACCAACCTGGCACCATGAAGTCAGCCCCCTGATAATTTCAGGAAAAGTTGCCCTTGAGACACAGGAATCATCCTTGGAAAAGGAGATGACATGTTTACCTCTCACCAACCTTTAAGAATGTTTCCAGACAAGGCCATTGCCCTGCCTCATCCACGGAATTTTGTGGGAGGATCAGACGACAATTATGTCTATTTGTCTGTTTTCCTACTACTTCTTCAATCTTTTTTTCTTACTGCAGAAAATCCATTAAAGAGAAAAAAAATGGAATTGCTGCACAATGCCTTGTGATATGAAGTGCTAGGAGCCCTCCAGCTGGAAGCACCCTAGTACTTTAAATATGAGCTGATCTCATAAGGTAGCTGCTCATTACATTAACTGAAATAGGAGAATCAGAGCAAACCTCAAAACAGCTGTTTCAAACCTTTCCATAGTATTGGATAGTTTATGGGGAAGGGTAAGCTACACAAACTTTTCCAGCAGTGTGCTTATATCTCACTATCTAGAAAAACAGGCTATGAATATTTGGGGGGGGAAATTGAAAGTTGAACAGATTAATTCCATACACTCAATGTAGGCAACAAAGCTATAAAATAAATTATAAATACATTAAAAGTAATAAATATATTACTAAAAGAAACTTGTTTCTCATCCCTGGTCCCATTATAAAGATCTCACACGATTTTCAGAAGATACTTTGGGCATGTCTACACCAGCCATTTATCCCAGGATTATCCCAGGATTATCCCTGTGCATCCAAAAGGGGATCCAGGCAGGGACAATCCTTCCATTTTCCTGAGATAATCTTTAGGTGTAGAAAGGGCCTTTGGCTAATCCCTTGTTTAACCACTGGAGAAAGGACATTCTGAAGCTGTGGTAAGAGCTAAGAGAAAGGTTGAAATATTTTTAATAAGGGATGTCCTTCAATAAAAAAGAAACAAAGAGCAAATAACAGTCCACACTAGGCTCATTTCATATAATTTAACACACCTTGTTGGGAGGAGCTCAGGACTTCATTACCTCCATGGCAATGATGGGTCTGTCTCAACTGATATCTAGGCCGTTGCTAGATGAGGGTTTAGCCCAGTACGAGGCCCGGGCTCCCTACTATGCATGCAGATGACGCACAGGGGATCCCGGGGTCAGGCTGGGCTAAACCCTCCCTTGACCTGGGATAACCGTATCAGCTTGTGGCTCAGTTTTTCCGCAGCCCCGGGGCTGAGCCCTGGAAGATCTAGCTGGTTCCGTGGCTTTTCCCGGCTGCTCGCTTACTCGCGAGTAGCCGGGAGAAGCCACGCACTGGGCACAGTGCTCCATAGGAGCGCTGTGACGGGGTGGTGGTGGTAAAATCATGGGGGGGGGGAGATGGGGGCCGGGGGGGGAGAGCGGACCCTGCGGGAGAGATGGGGGGGAAGAGCGGGGCTAGGGTGGGGAGATCACGGATGGGGGGGCGGAGGGGGTATCGGACATGGCGGGTAGGTGATCAGGCGGCCATGGCGATCGGGCGGGCGATCAGGCAGGGGGGCATCAGACATGGCGGATGTGGGGGAGAAGAACGGGGCCAGGGCAAGGAGATCGGGGACAGGGGGGGAAGAAGAACGGGGCCAAGGCAAGGAGATCGGGATGGGGGAAAGAAGAATGGGGCCAGGGCAAGGAGATTGAGGGTGGGGGGGAAGAAGAACGGGGCCAGGGCAAGGAGATCGGGATGGGGGGAAGAAGAATGGGGCCAGGGCAAGGAGATTGGGGGTGGGGGAAAAGAAGAACGGGGCCAGGGCAAGGAGATCGAGGACAGGGTGGCATCGGACATGGTGAGCGGGGGGCGGACGGGCGAGTGAGCAAGCGAGTGGGGGCGGACATGGCGAGTGGGGGGCAGACGGGCAAGCGGGCAGGGGGCATCAGACATTGTGTGGAGGAAATCGGGGCAGGGGGGAGTGGGGAACCATTTTATTTATTTTAAAAAAAGACTTACCGTTTCGTTGGTGCGCTCTTGCGCACATGGCCCCTTTAAGACAAAAAAATGGCCAATGCGACGGGGCTTTCCCTTACCCCGTCGTGTGTTACGTCTAGCTAGGGGTGACGGCCCACACTAGCTGCAGCGCGGCCTCACCCCTACTCCCCACCGGATTATCAGGTAGGTCTAGCAAGACCGCTAGTCTTGTTGATTTGGCAAGGCACACTTTGGAACTGGTTTTCTGTGTTGGATGGGTTGATGGTGATCTGGGGATGGAAGAATTTTCTATAGTTCCATAATCAAGGATGAATCACTATTATTTATTTATTTATTTATTTATTGATATAACACCAACAATATACTTGGTGCTGTTGAGACTTATTGGGACTTGGAGCTTCTGCAGGGGCGAGGGACTGATTTAAAATGGTCCATTGCAGGAGGCTGATGGACCCAGATGGTTTCCAATGGCACTTGGGGATTTTCCTGTCACTTCAGCAGGCAATTCTGTCAAAGCCCTGATTGACCTCTGGAATGGCCTGGGCAATTGACACAATCACTCTTGAATGTCCTTTCCTGCTGTGTACAGCCAAATGAGCTCATTTCCCCCCAGAATTTGGGGTTACTGAAACGAATGGGATGATGACTAGGGTGATGCCAGTGAAAAGTCAGGATGGGTCTGACTGAAAGCCTATTCTGTTTATCTAGATCTATCTGAATCTGCCTTCAGGATGTGTTATGCAACAGACTGCTTCGGTGGATGATCTGTGCCAGGAACTGGACAGGGGGAGTGTGTCCCTGTTGGTTCTGTTGGACCTCTTAGTGGCTTTTGATACCATCAACTGTGGTATCCTTTCAAGGTGTCTGTCTGGAATGAAGGCCGACTGGGGTTGATTACAGGGAGCATATTCTCATTTATGGCTCATTTTCAAGACTTTAAATAACATCCCTGATTGCTTTTCTGGCATCTTATTACCATTTTACAAAAACAGAAGATAGAATTAGCACACAAAATGGAATTCTTCTTGATGTAAAGTAACTTCATATATATAACATTTAAAGCAAACATAAAGACACATTTCATGCACAGGTTGCACCCTCTCCTGGTGAAAAACAGCATATGCAGCGGTTACGAAAACAATAATAATTATGTGAATTTTCTTAACCCAGACCTGTTGAATCTCATTTACTACAGGTAACAAAAAACATCATATTTATTCTTCTCATAAATAGGGAAGAATATGTTTGGGATTATAGCTTCAATATATATAAAATAACCTTCATTATCAAATTATTATTATTAATATTCATTTTTATGATAGTATAGTGCGTTACAAAGAATTAGGGTGCTTCCAGATGAGGCCTTATTCATAGAAGTTTACCCTGCATTATTCACGGATGATTACAGGAGTCCAGATTACGTTGTCTTCTACTTATGGCCTTTCTGTCTTTTCTTACTTCTCCTTTCACTTTTTTCCTTAATGCAGCCAGTCCGTTAAGGACAAAAAGATGGAACACCTGCACAATGTCTTCTGATTGCTCGTGCTAGGAGTCCTCTGTAGCACCCTGCCCCAAAGAATTTGCAGATGCAAGGGAGATAACAGAGGAAAGAGAGGCGAACAGAGGCAGAGGTAAACAGGGGAAGGATCTTGATTACTGCAGCTACTTGAACTGCAACCCTGTATGTATGTACTCAAGCAGGTCCTATAAAATTTAATGGAGTGACTCCCAAGTGTGTGTGTAGGATTACTTAGGTTAGATGAAGCAGGCTAGGGAGGAGAGTGTAGTGTGAAAGGCATCTAAGCAGACTCCATGGCTTCCAACATCAGCCAGCTTTGTCTGCTATTTAGCCCAACCTGGAGCCCTCCAGATGTGTTAAGCCCCCATTATTCCCAGCCAGATGTATTAAACTCCTATTATTCCCAGCCAGCATGCTGGGAATGATTGGCCACGCTGGCTGGGAATGATAGGAGCTGCAGTCCAACACACACTAGATTGGGGAAGGCTGATCTAGTCTGATGAAGAGTTTCAGATAGCTCGGAAGCTTGTATACTATTTCGTGACGTTTTGGTTGGCCTAATAAAGGTATTGCTCTAGTATGAACTCTGGGGATTCTCTGAAGAGCCAACAAAAGCACTCTGTCTTTATTGCCGTGAAAACATGGACTTATAGCGGTACAGGGAAGAGTGGTCCATGGAAGCTGCGTTGGCGAAGCCTTTCGTAAATCTGACTCCCAGCTCCTCAGAGCCCAGCAACTGCCACCCTCGGCCGCTAGTGCGATCTGCCCCCGGCGTTGCCAAAGGGGGCTTTCCCTCAATGGTTTCGTCGTCCTCCTTCAGACATCCAATCAGTTCTTCTCCTTCTCGCGTCAAATCGCTACCTCCCCCCACCCCCTCCTCGAATAGTTTCTTCCTGCCCGTTTGTGTTCGGCGCGCGCTCCTATATCGCTCGCCCTGAGAAGTCCCGCCGCTCGTGTCTTGCTCTGCTCTGACTTCTCGCGACATCTCCGACCGCTCTCTTCCCAAGATGGCGGCTCTCGAGGCTGCTCCTGCGCCGGCTGAGAGCTGGCTCCGTACCCGAGATGTGCTCATGCAGGAAGGCCCCGAAGACTTCGGGTCGCTGCTGCTGTCGGCCCCTGTACTGGAAGGACTGAAAGCTGCCGGGTTCCTGAGGCCGTCTCCGGTGCAGCTCAAAGCCATCCCGCTGGGGCGCTGTGGCCTGGGTGAGCGAGCGGGGCCTAAAAGTGCACGCGGGAGGCGGAGCTTTGGGCTCAGCATAGCGGAGCGGGACGGGACGGGGAGAGGAGGCGGCGTGTCCGCAGTGAGACTGAGATGTGAACCCTATGGCAGGGGCGGGGAAGGTGTGTCCCTCCAGATGTTGTCGGACCGCAACTCCCATCAGCCCTACCCAGCATAGCCAGTGGTGAAGGATAATGAGCGTTGTAGTCTGTAGTCGTTCCCCACCTCTCACCTAATAACTTTCGTATGCTTAGTAACAAAGTTAGATTAAAGTTGACTGATTTTTAGTGTAAAAGCAAGAGTTATTTTACATACATTTTAAGCAATGTAATTGCCACAACATACCTTTTGCATTTTATTTCCCTCTGACCTCACTGTTTACAACCCACCTCTACCCCCATGCACATTCACACACGATCTTGTGTGTATATAGCTGCCAACCTGGGATGACACAGCATGCATCTGATGAAGTGGACTCCAGTCTATGAAACAGTACTCAATAATAAATGCCCCAAGGCACTTTTCTTTTCTTTTCTTTTCTGCAACATACTAACATGGCTGCCCTTTTGAAACTGATTTTAGGCTGTATACTTAGTCCAAATGGGGCTCTTGCCAGACTATCCCACTGTGTGAGGTGAGAGAACAACCAAGTACACACCCAGCATTTTACTGTGGCTGCATGTTATACAGGAAGATCAGTAGCGATGGTGAAGTTTTCTTCTAAGGAATATTGCCCATCACAACAAGTCTTCTAATTGAGGAACTCTGATAAGTTTCGAAGGGATATCATAATTCCTTCAGAACGCAGTTTGAAAACAATTGTCCTAATTTATGCACCTTCCTTGTCTTGACTTTCTGGTGATATTCTCCTGGCAGCTTCCTACCTTGTACTCTTTATTTATCTTTCAGATCTTATTGTGCAAGCAAAATCTGGAACTGGTAAAACCTGTGTCTTTTCTACTATTGCACTTGATTCTCTTATCTTAGAAAGCCCAGTTACACAGGTGAGTGCTATAATCACATATACAGTTTTGAGAGAAAGATCCATGTTGTGAATGGCCAAAAGTAACTTTGCAAATAAGTTCATAAGTTACTAGTTATCCGACATTTTACCTGTCTGCCTGCACATATGGATCTGTGCTACAACAAACGCTTCCAGTTTACATACATTTCCATTCTTTGTTGCCAGGAGCAGTGCTTATTCAAAAGTGAAACATCTCCCCTTTAACTCCAAACGTCACTGAATTTAAGAATTGTAGCCTTTTATTTATAGTTTCCTTCCATGTGCATTTAGAATTTTGAAGCTGCACAGTCCAGGTCCGGGCCCGATTCAAAGTGCTGGTATTGACATTTAAAGCCCTAAATAGTTTGGGGCCAGGTTATTTGAAGGAACGCCTCTTCCCATATGTACCTGCCCGGACCTTAAGATCATCTACAGGGGCCCTTCTCCGTGAGCCCCTGCCAAAGGAAGTGAAGCAGGTGGCTACAAGGAGGAGGGCTTTCTCCGCTGTGGCACCCCAGTTGTGGAATGAGCTCCCCAGAGAGGTCCACCTGGTCCCTACACTGTACTCCTTTCGTCGCCAGCTGAAGACCTTTTTATTCTCTCAGTATTTTAACACTTAATTTTAACTTAAATTTAAATGTTACTGTTTTAACTCTGTATTTTAATTTTATATCAATTTTGCTGTGTGGTTTTTATCCTGATTGTGCTTTTTATACTGTATTTTGTATTTGTGCTTTTAATCTGTTGGTTGTTTTATTATGGTTTTAATTTCTGTGAACCGCCCAGAGAGCTTTGGCTATTGGGCAGTATAAAAATGTAATAAATAAATAAATAAATAAATAAAATATTTTTTAACAGGGACAGAGCTGTTTAGTAAACTCTTGATTCAATCCCCACTCCTTCACAGACAGTTCTGGTGTAACTGTTATATATGACTTTATGCTGCCATTTAGGGATATTTTTGTAAGTATGATCTACATTTATTGATGGACTATCTGGCCAAAACTTAACTGTGGATGCTTCTAGCAGAGTGTATAAATTCCATTAAAGGGATGTCAGTTACTGATGATCTCGGCTATTCTGATGGGCAAGGGATTAATAAGCTAGAAGAAAAGTTTGTATATTTGGGGTTTTTGTTTTGTCTTTCTAGTATTCAGAGTTTTACTGTCTTTATTTCAGATTCTGGTCTTGGCTCCTACTCGGGAGATTGCTGTACAGATACATGCAGTTATTACAAGTATTGGTATCAAAATGGAAGGTTTGGAATGTCATGTTTTCATCGGAGGAACCCCTTTAAACCAAGATAAAATAAGGTTGAAGAAGTGTCATATAGCAGTTGGTTCCCCTGGTAAGACAGTATAGCATTGGAGAAATTTTAATAACATTTTATCATGTGCTACAAAAACAGTTAGATGCAATTCTCTGCAAACGAATTACGGAAGAGAATTTGATATCCTGTAATTAGAAAAGATGTGCAAAACTATTCAGGTATTTTTAGGAGGGTACTATTAAATATTATTTTAGAGACAGTATGTTTAATTGGTTGAACTATATTGATTGACATAATCATAGTTTCCATAAATTTTTGAAACATAAGGTGACTTCTTTCATTGGCAGGTCGCATAAAGCAACTCATAGAGCTGGACTATCTGAATACAGCTAGCATTCGCCTCTTCATTCTTGATGAAGCAGACAAGCTTCTGGAAGAAGGCAGTTTCCAGGAGCAAGTCAAGTAAGAGTAATATCTTTTGCAAAATGTCTTGTTTCTGCAGTGCATGTTCATATACATCTAGTGGATCTGGTGCCGGAATGGGGTGACCAATTTGCAATGTGTTTTGAGGGTGAAATCACTTGTATTTCCACGAAGTTAGATGCCAAAGTTAGATACCAGAGTTAATACAGAATCAATATTGGAGGAAGCCAGAACCCTGGCTTGTCAAGTTGTAATGGGCACTTTTTAATGTGTTCAACCAGAGTATGTGGATAAGCTATCACCTCTTGGGACCTATCACCTGTTCTCTGGATCTTTTTGCAGGTTTGAAGACCTGACTTCAGATATAGTAATTCCTTCCTTGAAAGAGTTTACGGTCCCTGCTATCCTTAAAAAAGCAGTAGAGTGACCCTTATTCAAGAAACTGTTTGTACATCCTGAGAACTTGGATAAATGTCCCTTCTTAAAATTTCCCTTTCTAGTTAAGGTGATGGAGAGGATGGTAGTCACCCACCTTCAGGTGTTTTTTGAGGAAATTCATGATCTAAATCCACATGTCTGGGTTTGGGAAAGAAACAGTCCTTGTAGATTATGTATACCAAGGATTTAATAAAAAGGAAATCCTTCTTCAAGGCTGCATTTCATTAATACTATAGCTTATGTCAGCAAGAAAACTTCCCAAAGTAATTCTGGACTTTTCTCATGTGATCACCTTTAAATTGTACCTTCTTTCTCACTCTCTTTTTGTGTGTTGCTTTGGGATGGCGTAGCCCTAAAAAGCACCTTAGATTGGTTTAACTAAATAAAACAATAAATGAGTTGGTTTAAATAAATAAAATAATAAATGAGTTGGTTTGAACAGTGCTTTCTATTCCCCTCCTTCTCTTTTAGTTGGATTTATTCTTCTCTACCAGCCAACAAGCAGATGTTGGCTGTTTCAGCTACCTATCCTGAATCCTTGGCTCATACTTTGACTAGATACATGAGAGATCCCACCTTTGTGAGGCTGAATCCCACTGACCCTAGTCTGATTGGTATGTATGATGTTGTCTTGCACTTCTACACAACCACCCCATACATAAAAGATGTATGATTAATTCTAAAGCTTACCGTATTGGTAAATAAGTGTTTTGCACCATATTGGTGCACACTTTTATTAATTGTTAAATTTGTTGCCTTTTCTCCAGTGACTTTTTGTGTATGTATAACATATAAGCCCATCATGTTTTGGCTAGGGTTAAAGCAGTACTTCAAAGTTGTGAATTCTCACCCATTACCTCATAAGACTTTTGAGGAGAAGGCTGAGCATCTACAAGAGCTGTTCAGCAAGATTCCTTTCAACCAGGCCCTGGTCTTCTCGAATCTACATAGCCGGTATTTTGTGCTTGCTTTTTTTTTCTAGAGTGTTTAAAAGAAATGAATTATTTTGGTGTTTGATAACAGTGCTTCTATTTCAGTAAATGAATGTCTAAATGTGAATCGCCCAGAGAGCTCTGGCTATTGGGCGGTATAGAAATGTAATAAATAAATAAATAAATGCACATGATGCTGGGAGCAAAAGCATTTATGTGCAACAAGCCAGTCAGAGCAGTGAACTTACAGGGCTGAAAGATTTGTCATCTAAGGTTTAACATACGATATAAGGCTGAATGTAATTAAAATGGAAGAATCAGTTTGTCTCCGAAAAGGCTCAGGTCCTATTTTAACATCTCTATTTTTTTTATCAATTATAAAAGCAAAACCGTCATTAGTCATACATATGGTAGATGAAGCAATTGGTGGAAGGGAGGAAGGTTCTGATGGAATGGACTATGTGCCTGGATATTACCATGCAGGAAGCAATATGCCCCTAATCTGTAATGTCTTATCTACATATAAGTTTTATCTAGATATTATTCAGCATTTTAGGGAGCTGTCAAACGGGAAAGTCATGGAAGTGTTAAGTTAATACATCTTGTCCCGTCTGTCTTTCTCTTTTTGAAGGGCTCAACACCTGGCAGATTTACTAACATCCAAAGGTTTTCCTGCTGAGTGCATTTCAGGCAAGTTTGTAGGCCCTTTGTGTTACTTTGCTGAACCTGATATCAACAAAATTGGTTGACTTTTAAGGCACGTGTGTCTGTAAGCAAGTACTTTGTTCTAGGCTGTAATCTTATACACACTAAGACAGAAGTAAGTTCCGCTGAATTAAGTAGGACTTACTTCTGAATAGATAAGTATGGGATTTCACTGTTAGTCTGGAATATTATGCCTAGCAGATTACTAAAGCATAGTGTTCCAAATTGTATTCTACTCTGAGCATTCCCACTAAATAAATTAGAAGTGTCTTAAGGACTGGTTGCACGTTTACTGGATTTCAGCTTTGATCAATGGCTTTCTTCAGCTTTTAGTTTCAAACATTTAAAGCCAATTTGGATGGCTTTAAAAGGGGGTTGGATAAATTCCTGGAGGAGATGGCTATCAATGGCTACTAGCCCTGATGGCTGTGTGCTATCTCCAGTGTCCGAGGCAGTAAGCCTATATGCAACAGTTGCAGGGGAACATGGGTGGGAGGGTGTTGTTGCATGCTGTCCTGCTTTGTTGGTCTCTGGCCAACAGCTGCTTGTGCTCATGTCCTGCTTGTGGGTTTATTATTATTATTATTATTTATTTATATAGCACCATCAATGTACATGGTGCTGTACAGAGTAAAACAGTAAATAGCAAGACTCTGCCGCATAGGCTTACAATCTAATAAAATCATAGTAAAACAATAAGGAGGGGAAGAGAATGCAAACAGGCACAGGGTAGGGTAAGCAGGCACAGGGTAGGGTAAAACTAACAGTATAAAGTCTGCACAACATCAAGTTTTAAAAGCTTTAGGTTTCCTGAGGGAAGCTCATTGATCACTGTGTGAACAGAGTGCTGGACTAGATGGACCCTTGGTCTGATCTAGCATGGCTCTTCTTATGTTCTTAAGTTTGAACAACACAGAGCAAACTACCCTAATGATTCTGCTAATAGGTTTTTTGGTTCCTCTCCTTGTCCTAGAGTTTAATTTATTTGTCTTTGTTTCTTTAGGAAGTATGAATCAGAATCAGCGACTTGATGCCATGGCTAAACTCAAGCAGTTCCATTGCAGGGTCTTGATTTCTACTGATCTGGTAAGCTTTTCCTATTAAATAAATGTTTAGTTTGCAAATGTATTTAATGTAGAACTGACTTGAAGGATCTTGACACTCCAGTCAAAACTAGCACACCCTTGCTTCTGACATTTTTCGTATTTAATAATAGAGATAATACATCTTAGAAAATGTGGGTTCCTTGCACTCAAATACATTGTTAATCAAATTTGATAAGAGGGAAAATAATTAGTTACCATTTTAAGAAGATATATGCCACTGTCAATTCCCAGCACGTATTTGAACATTTTTTCCATTAAGATTTATACAAATATAATTCTGAACAAAACTGCTAGTTAAATGTCTCAGAACCGTGACACTTTCTTATCTACAATATTTATAGACTAGTTTAATTGATCTAAAGAAGTTGTGTGCTTTAGATTTCATTGAATCTAATACAGTTAATACTGTATTACTGTAGAATTATGTTTCTGGATCCAATGAAATAAGTTGTCTTGAATATGACTGTGTTTTTTTCTGGATTGGGCCTATTGGTTTTAATGAAACTATAATGAATACCTGCTGTATTAGAAAGATTTTTTTTCCTGAACTAAAGCAAACTGTTTTTATATCTTGATGTATATATGTTTCTTCATTTCCATCTTTCCTGAGATGTCTTGGAATCACAGCACACTGGAATAATTGGGAGGAACTCTAAACGGATAACCTGTCTGAAGTGTTTGGCTTTTCTCTTACTCACCACTATTGCCCTTGATTTCCCCCCTTTCTTCCTCTCAGACTTCACGTGGAATTGATGCTGAGAAGGTGAACCTAGTCATTAACTTAGATGTGCCTTTGGATTGGGAAACATACATGCATCGGATTGGTAGAGCTGGGCGTTTTGGTAAGCACTGCTTTGAATTTGATCTGCAATGGCATGTGGTGGATATACAACTCTGTCTCACTAATTTGCCTCTTTGCTTTGTGCAGGAACCTTAGGGCTAGCAGTGACGTATTGCTGCCGTGGGGAAGAAGAAAATATGATGATGAAAATTGCACAGAAATGTAACCTTCGGCTTCTTCCTCTACCAGGTACAAAATGTCTCTGTTATGTTTTGGAACTTAGTGCTTGATTTTTGAGTATGCCCTTATGAATGTGCCTCAGAGTTGATAATGTAGTCACCTGGGAGAAGTCTCACTGAATTCAGCGAAGCTTACTTCTCAAGCATGTTTAGGATTACACTGTCAAAAACACAGTCATTGTTCTATTATTATGAATCCTAAGTGGCTAGTGAGTTTTCTGCATGTGAATGTTGAATTATTTCTGATAAATTATGCATTGGAGTTTTTAATTTATGATTAAATTAAGTCTATAACATTATAATTATAATATAATTAAAGGCCCAATATTGAAGACATTAAATAAACAATACATTTTATCAAATACACATTTTGGGAGCTGCTCAATATGAAAATCTTGGGCCTTTTACAGTATAATAGGTGGGAAACAATTCACTTTATTTTCTGAAAACAGGACAAGAAGCAATGGTTTAAAATATGATGGTAGTAGAAACAGGTTCCTAAATCTGTATGTCAGAACAGTTCAGCATTGGATTAAATTGCCCAGAGAGGTTGTGAAAGAAGGCGGCACCTGTCAAGACTATTCTATTTTGTGGACAGAGGGGTTGGACTACTTGATTATTGATTGTTTTTCAGCTTTGGCCGTATTTCAGAACCTTATAGAAATATTTTTTGCTTGTGGCAGTGTTTTTGTATTGCTCTTCTGTCCTGTTTTCTTTTAAAAAGCTAACAGATACTTTTAACCATCTATTAAAATACATCTAGCACATGCTTGTATTCAAAGCACATTTAATTTAAATTGAATGTTTCCAAATTCCATTTTCTGGATTAAGAAATGCTTGGCTGTACATTGTGGGATACAGAAAGAGTAAAATGTAAAATGTACTTTTTCTCTTCCCCACATAATATAGGGGATGCTTGGTATATGAATAAGCAGAGTTGAAATATTCAAGTAATTTTCATTATGATCTTGTGACATTCCTTAACAGCCAGTATAGCCATGCGTGTTTGGGAAGAGAACTCTATGAATTGGTCTTGACTGATAGTATTTTTTTTCTTGAAGAACCTGTACCTCCTGGGCTGATGGAACAGTTTGAAGGTTGGGATGTAGAAGTTACTGCTGTCCCATATCCCAATGCTTCACTGCATGCATCTCTGTTGCCAACTAAAAAACCCGAGGGGACAATGCAGCACACAATAGTAAGCACCAGTGCACAGATTTTTCCTGCTGATGTTTCTGAAAATCCTTCTACCACCAAACAAAAAATCAAACAAAAGCAGCTGCTTAAAAGCAGAATGGAGCATACCAAGACAAAGATAACTAGGAAACCACAGTCTTCTCATAGTATCCCGCAGCAGAAGTGCCAGATGGAACCTGATTTCAAAACTGAGCAGCTGAACAAAGAGGTGGAAAGGGAAGCTTTAAAAAATACACTTCCTAAGATCCCTTGCTTATCATCTTTTAAAAACCCTCAGTCCACCAATACATGGAGCATGGCTGAATTTGTTGAGGATTATGAATGCTTCATTAAGGAAGGATTGGAGAGAGATGTGGAGATTATAAGAAGCTATACGGGTCCTGGAGAGTACCGCAAACACCCAGAAAGGGATGCCTTAGATTGGAGAGGAGTGAAATCCAGAACACATGTGGCATCTACTGCTGAGGTGTTGACTGCAGAGTCTGATAGTGATAGTAGCTCTTATAGTTCTGAATCATCTACCTATAGCGGGGAGGACGAGTCATATATCAAAACCTCTTCAGATACACAGCAAAGAGACAATTGTCTGCTGTCAACAAATCAGACTGTTCAGAGACATTCTCAGCAGTTCAGAGATGTGCCAGAGCAGTTCCCAGATCCTTCTCTGCTCCAGAAGAATATGAAACGGAATGGGAAGCAGAGCAAGCAGAGTAGACAAAGTCAATCCTCTCGCACCATCAAGCCCTCCAAGAGAGAGACTGCACCCCAAGACAAAGGTGCTCCTTTCCCTCACAGTGTCAGTCTGAATTCTGAGGAATGCTGGCGAGCATATTACCAAGCATGGCGGGCCTATTATGCTGAAGCTTCTCATTCATGCTATCAAACGTATCTGAGACCATTGAACATGCTGACTGCTTATCATGCCAATGCAGTCTATTTTGAAGAGCTGTTGAGGGGTGATAGGTAATGGGAAAGTGGTGATATTTTCTCCCCTAATCTAAACTTACTAGCAGAATATTAGGCCACCTGTCATCTTCGAGTCATTCCATGTATGTATGGTTTTGTATACATTTAAGAAGGTGAAATGCTTCAGCAATGTTGTTAATAAATAGTAAATAGTACATAAATAATATTGGAATTTGTTTTCCATTGTGTGGATACTGAAGGATTGACTTCATGGCACTACAGTCAACCTGTTTAGCTGGCATGAGCTACATAAGAAATATGCCGCACATGGTCATTCTTGTCTCACTTGCATATGCTCTTGCAAAATAGTGTTGTCTTGTCTTATGAATAGTAAGCATTGTATTTGTGCAGGTTTTAACATGCTCATTTCTGGAACTCCGTTTTGGGATAGATTGCCTGTTAAAATATATAGCCCTTTTTTGTATTTTCTCTGTGATTTCAGATGAGTTCAGTGTGTACTTCCAAACTTGTGGGAGATGGTCTTTCTCCTCAAGATGGCTATATTTCTGTCCAGTTAAATTATCCACTCCTTGAGAGGTGAAATGGAACCTAATAGCACAGAATGCTACCTTCTTCCTCAAAATGGTTCATCTTGCTAATCTCAAGTGGTTAGAAGTGGATAGTATGGGCAGCAGGACAAAGCACTTGTAGCTAGTTGAGATGGAGTGGCAAAATACTTGATCTAGAGCTGTTCAGTCTGGGCCCTAAAACTTTCTTTAAGGCTTTTAACCTTAACCTGCTGTTTGAGAAACAGATTGCAAAGAATATTTAGAAAAGTAGGCTCTTCAAAGTAACAAGACATCTTGTCCTAAGTATGATTTCTGTTCCTGATGACATGCATTCTTAGATCCTTTATAGTATTGCATAGATCAGCCTTCCCCAACCTAGTGCCCTCTAGATGGTTTGAATGCAGTTCCAACGATTCCTGACCATTAGCCATGTTGGCTAGGGAGTTGACGTCCGAAGCATCTGGAAGACACTAGGTTGGGGACCTTCCCTGTTTTTTAGAGAAAGCAAAGTGTTTTTTATTACATTTTTATCTTATTTATTGAAGAGTGGTTGCATACATATATTTCCCAGCCCTTCTCCCCCAGTTTTGCCCTCAAGAGAACTGAAGTAATATAGGCTGAGTGGTAGTGATCAGCCCAAGGTCAACCAGTGAGTTTTGTGACTTGGGGGGGCATTTAGCCCCTCTACTACACTGTCTCTGATTTTTAGCTGTCATGATAAATAACATTTTGAAAATATTGTTTATGAAAACGGCATGACCAGCATCTGTTGTATTGTTGGGCATTTGCCATATGTCTTCACTCTGTGGCTCTTCATTCATGCATCCTTTTTATTGGTTGTCAGGAAATGCCATGGCCCCTACTGAGCTACAGCTGTAGCGGCTTCTGTTTAGAAGTGGCATAAATAAGAAAACGTATCTCAATTAATGCATATTGCTGTTTTAAATAAAATTTAATTAAAACTTCATAACTAACACTTTCAGAGCTAGATTGGGTTGGCCATGTGATACGAAAGATTTTTAATTATATATATTAAAAAAGCGTATGAAGCTATTATAATTGGACCATCCTCCAGTGGATACCAATATCAGACCTGCAATGCATAAGGGAAAACTTTAATTAGAAATGAAATTACCTATTAACTCAGAAACTAATTGCCCTGCTTTGTTTCAGCTGCTCTATATCCTATCTGAAATCTTGACATGATGGGAGGCTGAGTTGGTAAATGCATGAGTAATGCTATAGAGAGAATCATGCCTCTCCGTCTTGTTAATTCAGACCTTGCACAGGGTGATAAAAGACAATATTGCTGCAGTTTGACTTTTCTTCCCTGTGCACAACTATGCTTGCAGTTAACTTAATCACTTCTTTCAGTTAACCTAATTTATGGCAATGAGAAAGAGGATAGTCGTACGCCCTAGACTAGAGCTCCAGTGTGTACACACAACTTCCCTACACACAAATGCTGGCCCATTTATTTCAGTCATTCACTTTACATGCACAAAAACACCCACCCCATTTAAAGGAATGGAAGAACTTATGGGTAGGGTAATTACATTGGCCATTGTGGGATCTTAATGATGGAGCCCCTGCTCTAATGTTTGTGGATATCAAAGTGCTCTTAGAGCATTTCCAAACAAGCCCTTTTTTTTGTATCTCAGGGCCAAACTAGACAAATGGTGGGGCAAATAGCTTTGGGTGGGAGATGTTAAAACTTTGCCCCCACTCTCTCCCCTATGAATCCCCACCCCCCTGCCTGCGGTTTTTAAGAAAATCTTGGGAGATCCTAAACTAAGGTCCTCCTGTATTGTATCTAGTTTAGCACTCAGATTTTTTTGCTTAGTGCACAACCCACATTGCTCATTTGTCTACCCAGCTGAGTTTTGTGTATGTGGATGACACAGTTCACTTGAGGGAGATAGCACTATGCTTACCCAGAATCACATGAAATTGTGCCTTTCATACAGTTAATAATTACATTTGTAGACTACAACTAGGGCCCTGAACAACAAGAAAGGGGGATCCTTCTGGGATCACCACTTGCTATTTGATTCTAAAATTATTTTTACATGTAGCAGAGGTGATAAGCTTGCACACCAAGGGCCACACTGGAGATCAGCGAGTCTTCCAATTACAGGATAAACTGGCTTGGGATAAATGGGGGTAAGAACTCCCCTGCATAACCAGCTTTGGAAGCGTTCACAGGAACTGGGCTCGTTCTTTGATACAAATGCTGTACTAGATGTGTTTTTGTTTTGATCCAGTAAGCCTTTAAATACTTGCCAAGAGAGGTGCTGTGCTAATAGTTAATTAACTGAAGTAACGTTTCAATCCAGAGCAGTTGTCAGCTAATGGAAAAGTATGCCTGCATTTGTTTCACAACGGAAACAGAAAAAAAATGATGCCATCTAGTGGGTTATTTGGCTTATAACAATTGAAAGCAATATAGTACCTGTACTATTACTGAATCATACTATTCCTTGTTCAGCACCAATACTAGAGCTATACAGTTTTCAGTTTTGTTTGTATTGGGCTCTTCCTTTGCTTCCCAAAGGAATCTTTGCAGTTTGTCTTCTAATACCTTGATTTAGGTTTCCACTGTCTTCTTTTGCTTAACCTTCTGTTCTTTGTTGATCAGTTATTAATTGCTCATTAATGTAAGCTGCCCTATTGCGACCTGAACTCTTAAGTAGAATTTCTGATCCCAGAATGTTCTGAATAAGAATATTAAACCAGTCAAGGCCAAGTGTTGCAACATTATCTGAATATAATCATAAACCCAAAAAGTTTGTTTTTTAATGGACCCCAGAATTGTTGTTTTAAATGGATGCTGCTGTTTTTATACTGTTGTTTTTATGTCTCTAATGGTTTTAAATTTTGTATATTTTTAATGTTTACTGTTTTTAGCTTTTATGAACTGCCCAGAGAGCTTTGGCTGTGGGGCGATATATAAATGTAATTAAATAAATAAATAAATATTTAAATAATAACTTTTTATAACTACCAGTTCTGTACATTTTGGAGATGCATGTTATATTGAAATGGCAAACATTTAATTCCTGCAGTACATGGTATGCATTTTATTTATAGCCAATGGAAGAAGAGGACCAAATCTTTATAAAGTGCCTAATATTTTCGAGTTTGAGAAAACAACACAGTCCCTGTCCACAGGCTTTCATTTATCCCTAAATGCAGGGTTGTTTGTTTGCAAATAAAGATTTTTGAATAACTGGAAAATTTGGAAACATTAGGAATGCCTGCAGAGTTGTGCAGGGTGGTTCATATATACTGTTAGCATATCTGACTGCTGTTCCACTAATGGCTTGGCACTAGAGGGGCCCTGCCACGACACAGGCTCTGAACACCAGACCTCACGTCTGCCACCACTTCTTATGGGGCGACACAGGCTCTGAACACCAGACCCGGCCGAGGCTACTCCCTGCTCAAGCCAAGCACCACCGCTTGATACGCCTGAGGCAAGGGATAAAGCCCACCTTCCTCCAAACTATGTGGAGAAAGGGGTTTAAAATGGAGAATGGATTTTAATATATATAATAATGTGCTGTGAGTTATATCTTCTTAGGTGAATGATTGTCAGAGTGGGTGCTGAATGTGTAAACTTAAGATGATAAATGCCAAACAGACACGTGGGATTTTTGTGGGATTTTTTAAAAACAGAACAATCAAAATTTATTTTTAAAAGTTCATAAGCTTTGTTTCAAATAACATTTAAAAACCTTTTTGAAACCTTCCATGCAATCCTGTCACTCTCACATTCGCACTTTCCTTTTTCTCACACAATCACTCTTGAACTTTCTTTATCAGTATTGATTAATATACGTGCACTACGTGCACACCACACTCTAAAGACATCACTCACTACACTGACTCTCAAATTTCCCAGAACTTAAGTACCATAAATACAGAGAGCACTACAGACTCTAAGAGTACCTAACAAGTCTCCCTGAAAAGGTTCTCTCCAAAAGAACCTCTGAAAAGAACTCACAATCCCCTCAGTCATTCCCTTATAAAGCACTCCTCCCCCCTCCCAAGACATTCTAACTCCGCCCACTCAGGCCAACATTCTACAAACCACAGACTTACAAACTGCAGACATACATTTGGAATTGACTTGTGGGGTGTAACGCCACAGGCCCTGATACACCTGTGGAAAGTTCCGTGGTTGATGTAGCACTAGGGGAGTTGGGTGTCCCATGGGCAGCTCATGGATGGACTTGGCCCCTATTGTTCCTGTGACATGCTGACACTGAAAAAGAACAAGAAAGAAATAGCTACCTCCTGCCCTAGCCAGAGCAAGCTGGCAGGGCTATGATGTGATGGATGCTCTGCTGTGGATATCCCTTTCCCAGGGTCTGTAGGATTGATCTGCAAGTCTTGCAGTAATATGGAACAGGTGCCAGTTCACAGGGTACAGCAAATAACCGTAGCCCTAGTATGGGGCTCCTCATGCGTAGTTGACATCACAGAACATAGAAAAAGATTAGCCCTTTTTCAGCAGTGATTCTTTAAACTTCCCCACTTGTGTATTTCAGTGTTCACATGAATTTATGAGTAGATTTATCAAAATGAGGCTGTTTCCCAGCAGGGATAGGAGCAAGAAGAAGCTTCTCTCTTGGATCTACCCTTTATTATCTTCTCACAGGTTGCCTTAAAATGATTTGTCATACAATTCTTAGTCTGTTACATGGGGCTGGCCAGGAATGGCCAACAACTTAATTTGGGTGAGCCATATACCTGCTATCCAAGCCACTGCACCTTTTTCTCAGCCTTGGGTTCTCAGATATTGAGCTACGACTTCCCTGACCATTGATCATGCTGGCTAGGGATGATGGGAGTTATAGTGCAAGAACCATCTGGCGACCAAGGCAGGGAAAGTGTGGACTGGACTCTTCCTATAGCCAGTACATCAAATAGTGGGTTGAACCTATCTATCTGTCTGTTAAATATGAATCAGCCCATGCTTGTTCCGTCATAATTTTGGGGGTCTGGGCAGCTGATGATCCCTTTGCAATTCACATACAGCTTCATTGGTAGCTTGCACTGCATTGTTGACTGAAAGCCGATGAACATTGGAATCCTATACAGGTTTACTCAAAAGTAAGTCTCATTGAGCTCAATGAAACTTATACTCAGATAAATGAGTTTAGGAATGCAGAGGGATGAAATATTCCAGAGTTGTGTTTAATGCTACTGAAGTTACCTTTTATAGGTCCAGCCCCCAGCTAAGTGTTCATCTCTTTCTGGAGCATGAGAGCCTGCACCAGACCCAAAGAGTGGAAGACTGGGAGCAAACTACATTTTTAGCTTAGTCTTCTAGTTACGTTACCTGCTATAGAGCCCTATTCTTTCCCCCATTTCATCTCAAAATAGTAATCATGCAGACATTATGACTTCAATATCAAGTTTGCTACCCACAACCCCACCCTGGACCCCCTGCTTTTTGTAACTCTTGCCTGTTTAAGAGATCTGGAGATCCTGAAAGCATGGACATATTTTTTTTTGACTTTGTGTTTAACCTAATAATGGTATAATGCTAAAACGGATTTAAGTTACGTTTTGTTTCCAAAGACTGTCTTAGCAAAGCTCTCCACTCATATGTACCATTGGGGGACACATTCAAACATGAAAAGTCAATAATTGTTCAGAAGTGCTCTTCCTCTTTACCTTAAGTTTAAAATCTACTTTAAAAGCACACATCCACAAAGTTCCCTTTTAATTTAGCTCTTGCATAGATCAAAACTCAAACAGATTGTATTTTCTCTCCCCAGTAATGAAATGTAAAGTAATTTCCGGTTGCAAATACTATGTCCTGGGGCTATTGTTAAGAAGCACAAAATGCACTGTTTTGAGTGGTCTCTTTTTACTTCACTGGCAGCCATTGCAATTTTTTTAGCAGTAAGTGAGAAGATAAAGAACATTGTACCACGGATGCAGAATCCCTCCTTCAGTGTAGAACAACACCTCTGGAAGGATTTTAGAACTTGTACCATGTTTTTGTGGGTACATGTATTTATCAGTTCTCCCTTTCTTCGTGCCCATTATAGGTTTGATAGCCTACATTTTGTTGAATTGAGAAATGAACTGGTGCACTGAACATTGATAGAATGCATCTTGAAGGCCTTGGCATATATTATATTACTTTGTATTTAAGAAGAATTCTTTAGGTAATGACAAGCCTTTCTCTAAGATTTTTCAGCTCTCATGCTGAATTGCCCCAGGGTAGGGTATTGGGGGCTGCATGCTATGAGGATTTTGTAATGTCAAACAATCTTTCAGAAATCTGGACAGTTTTAGAGTAGACCTAAGTTACCTTAAATACAAGCATTTATATTATAACAGATTCATCATGATAACTCTTTATTTAAATAAATATGTGTTTAAAACGTTAGTTTAAAATGAATTCTCAGTAAATTAGTGTGCTTCTATGGGCTTATGGAAAAGAAAACTTCCATTACACTTGAAAATGAAAAGTTATGTTAATAGGCTATTTGCCATGTTTCATGCATTTCTCATGAATCAATTTGACTTGTAACTCAAGCTTCTCTGTGGTCTCTGTGCATCACGTATATGGGTTCTGTGCCTGCACGGGCTTCAATTTGGAAACTTTCCATAGCTGAGAATTTTGGCGGGAACCCTCCTGCACCATCCTATGGTGCATGTCCAGGAGGGTTCCTGCCCAATCCCTTGGTTCTTTGACTGCCATTGCAACTGCTTCATGGAAAACTTGCTCATCTGTTTTTTCTTGTTCAGCTGAGCTCCAAAATTTCCTGGTTTTTTTCTTATCTTTTTAGCTGTTTTGCTATCGCTGTTCTACCTTTCTACATTTTCTTTCTGAATTCTGTTGCTTTTGTTATTTTTTTCACGGGCTTCATGATCGTGCACCGCCCTCTGAGGGTACATGGCCCTTCGTGCACTTTTCAGAAAATGTACCTGATGTGGAGGCAAACTACCACCTTCTGACGTCATAATTTATGTTTGCTTTGTCTTGGGGAAGGACGTAAAGTAGAGGCTTGTCAAAATTGCCGCGCTTTCTCTAAGCAACCTAGGTGACATTGTGCAAGACCGGCTTGGAGCTGAATTTTGGAAGCGGGCCCTTGAGGCGATAGAACCACAAAAAACCACAATGGCTGCACCTGAGACTCAAGAACCCCTTTCAAATGCCCCTTCTGTGGATCTGGCTTCCCCTCCCAGGCAAGTGGATAAGGACCGCAAGGAAACTCCTTGGATGCCAGGACGGTCACTAGCTGCTTCCCTGGTGAAGAAATTGTCAAAAAAAGCTCAGACATTTAAACTCACTGAGCAGAAAAAGAAAAAGAGGAAAAGATCAGGGCACTCTGAGGAGCATCCCACAAAGACCCTTAGAAATATGCCTACGCCTCCCCTGCTACTGGATTCACCAATATCGGTGAGGCAACAACCATCGAGACTGACCACTGACCCCAGCGCAAAGTTGTCGATAAAGACTGTTGACTGGGCACCATCGGCTCGATGTCCAAAGGCGAAATCCATTTCTCATGACTCAATTTGATTTGTAACCCAGCCTTCCTCAACCTGGTGCCCTCCAGATGTGGTGGACTACAACTCACATAATTCCCAGCCAGCATGGCACATGGCACCCGGGTTGGGGAGGCTGTTCTAACTAGTTATTTCTTTTTAACTAGATTTTACATCTTAAATTAATTTTAAAAGCTGCTAACTTTAAAGTTTAACTAGTTTTTTGTTTTTAAACAAAAGCCCATCTTCATTTGCTGACGCTATTCTCTGGGTGTCCCTGCCAGCAGAAGCGAGACAAATGGCAATGAAGGAGGGGGCATTCTTGGTTTTGGTGCCCTGTTCATGGACTACCACCACCACCAAAAAAAAGCTCATCTGGTGTCTACCAGGTTACCCTTTAAATACCAGGCAAATAAGTTTTATGTTCCCAGATGTTTTATATGTCTCTGACGTATCTGCTGTTTTAATACTGGAAATAATGCTAGAGTAGATAGATATTGTTGAGGGCTTATAATTTTGATTTCCCTGGGTTTGGGGTAGCTGGCTGGATCTCATTAATAACACCAGTTAAAGAAATCTACAGCAAGAGTTCAGTGCTTTGTGGCACATATTCCATTTAATCCAGATTGGATACATCAGGTACAGCAGTGGCACAAGACGCAGTACTGTAAATGATATACAAGTTTCAACATATGCACTACAGTTCCAAAAGAAGACAACAGGAAACTTAGGATTCTTTAGAAAGTTTTTCTGAAATGAATCTACCTGCAGTTTTGTACAGTACGTTTTGTCTCGGTTGTGATGTTTTGTCAGCAAAGCCCATTTAGAGTATGAAAATAGAAAATAATACAATTGAGAGAAAATTCTGATAACAACATAAAACCTCTAACGCAAACACCATTGCATTGGAATGTCTCACTGGTTTATCAAAAATATACCATCACACGTGTTCTGTAATATATTTCATTGGTCCATGGAGCCAGTTGAAACCCCGGTCGTGGTCACAACAGAGAACTGAGAAAAGGATACAACATGGATCTTAATCTCTCACCTGCACGGCTAATTTAATCTGCCATGATAAGCATCAGTCCATAGAGGAATGAAAAGCAATACACACATATGCATAAAATTAAGAAATCATTGAAAGCAAGACTAGAGGAGGTCTAGTTGTCATTTGGTCCCGTGACTGCTTAATCCACAATCATTATGACAAGAGTAAAATAAAAGAACTGCTTCGCTAGGTTAGGTCAATAGTAAATCTAGCCCTGTGATTCCTGAACTTTTCACTTGACAATGGCATCCCTGTCTTCATTTCCTAGTCACTCAGTCTGGATTAGGAGATGAAGACAACTTGATCTGTATGCCCCTTCTTTCACACCAACACTTGTCTCTGACCTCTTGAGGAACCATGCACATGACAGCTACTACCTATTGATAGGTCCCAATCTACCCTTAAGGAATCACTGGTCTACCCTAGTAGCTTGATAGTTGTCATAGCTGAATGCTCCAGAGTGTAACACCACAGTAAAGACAGAGTCCTCTATTCATCTTTATTTGCTCTAAGCATCTGTCAAACTTTAGGCTTAAGGATGCTGGCAACCTTGGCTAATGGCTATCGATATATTTCCAAGAATTTATTTATCTTCTTTAAAAATCAACATTTTTTTTTGGTGACGTTGTGTGTGCTGGGGCATAGCTTGGCATTGTGCTCATGAAGTAAATGTGGTATGCTTGGTGTTTTTTGGGGGGGGGGGCGGGGGAAGGTTTTTTATTTATTTATTTATTACATATTTATACCGCCCAATAGCTGAATTAATTAGGTTTGTGAACTTACAAATGAACCAAAGAGATTATTTTTTAAAGGCACCTGAATTTTACAGGTGGCTAAACTGAAACATTAGAAAGTCAGAGTGAGTCATGATCAGGATTCAGGAGTTCTGGTCAACTGATTTACACCACAATCCTAAGAATATTTAACTGAAAGGAAACCCTACTGTGTACAATGGGACACTCCCCTAGGTAAGTGTATAGAGCAGGGGTAGGTAGCCAACTTGGTGCCTTCCAGATGTGTTGGACAATACCTCCCATAAACACTAATCAATGGCCATGCTGGCTGGGGGTGATGGGAATTGAAATCCATGACATCTGGAAGGCACTAGGTGGCCTACACTTGCTATAGATAATTAGTAGATTAGCTCTGTGTGTGTGTGTGTGTGTGTGTGTGTGTGTGTGTGTTTAGTTGTAGTTCTGTCTATTGAAAATGAGTGGGTTGAATTTCATATGATTGATAGTCAGAATTATTCAGAACAATGTAAGGATGAAGAATGTTTAATGGTTGTGTCATTCACAAATGGGCAGAGCTTTTTCTTTTCTTTCTAATACTTCTGACAACAGAGCAATTTTTGTTAATATAGTGTATTGGAATTGTTTAGGTTCCTTTATGCATTAAATTATTTTGCATTCGGTTCCCCCACCCACGTTATTCCAATAATGTCTTAATGTCTTTGCCATTGTATAAAGTACAATATATGATGGCCAAGTCTCAATTATATCTTGAACAGTGTATCTCCCCTTAACCTATTATTGTATTATTGGTGATGGCCTTTGGCGCAATAAAGATTTGCGGTATAGAGAAAGTGCAGCTCTAATCATTGATCCAATCTAGCAGGAGTTTGTCACTGGGGGGGGGGTTGGGGTGGGGCGGGGAGGAATTTTTTCTATGGCCATTGCTATGGAAAACCTGAGTTACAAGGAGTCAGCTTGATTTTCTCTGACTGACCAGTTGTTTTTAGAGGGAAGAAAATAAGTTCATTCTCCACTGGCTCAAAACCAATTAGTTTACCTGGAGGTTGCAAATCAAACCAGGATTTATATACATTTGAATCCACTGGGGTGTGGAAACCATCTTCCCGTAGAATTTTTTTGCGCATATAAGAAATATTCACCAGAATTTTAAAACAAAGATTTCCTCTTTTATTGCTTTTCTCTTTTTGGTGATCCTTTCTCTCACTCTCTCTTTTAGACACAGTCTTATAAACCAAGAGTTAGCTCTCCAGATGTTTTGGCCCACAATTCCCAACAATTCTAGCCAGCATTGCCAATGTTGAGAGATCATGGGAGTTGTAGGCCAAAACACCTGGAGGGTCCCGAGTTGCCTACCCCTGCTATACACACTTATCTGGGAGTTGTGCCATTAAATTTAGTGGCACTTACTCCTGAGTAGATATGTATAGAATTGCATGTTTAATGGTTTTGAAACTGAGAAAAGGGTGATTTTGTTGGAAATATTAAAACACAAAGACAGATTTTGTTTTAATGGAAAATATTAATTTGGTAAAGTCTTCTTTACTAACTTGGATCAGCTGCTGGTTAGAGAGAAGGAAAAATATATTTGTTAGCACAATCAAACCTACCAAATCAGACCTGAAGCCAGAGCCTTTGCTGAAATTAACATTTTGTCTATTTAGCCATTTCTCAATTGCTAGCAAAACAGCTGCAAACATTGTCAAAAGAACTATAACTCCCTATACATGCCACATTCCCTAGATTCTAAGGCAAGCTTGGGGAGCTATTCTGCCCTAGGGGCTGGATTGCCTCCTGGGACACTTCCCTGGGACAAGATAACATCAGGGAACAGGGCTTCCACCTCCTAATGTCATTGGACTCTTCTCCATGCAGAAAGGGAATACTCAGAGATAAGGGCAGGTTTTCCGTACTTAATACAACAAAAAGATTGCTTTTCTCTAGTGCTGAATAGGGGTCAGGGCCTGGGAGAGAAGCTAGCCAGCTGGATGGGGAGCAAGTGGGATGGAGACACTCCATCCCAGATCACATTAGTCACATGAGAAATGATACAGGCAACATGGAGCACTTATAATTTCAATAGGAAATAAGCACATGCTTAAGTTATTCTATTGAAGTCAATAGGCTTCCAAGAAAAAGAGAGAGAGAGAGAGGAATGTTCTATGGATGCAAAATAGAATTCCCATGCATCTGTCTCTTTACAAAAGTGAAGTGAAGCTTTGGATTATGCCCACTGACACCAGTGAGATTAATTTAGAATTGGTATATTGTTAGGATCTGGATTTCAGTGATATGCTAATAGGCTATGATGCCACATATGGAAAGTGCAATAGCTTGGATCTGGAACAAGTTAGTCATGCTTTTGTATCATTGAAATCAATGGGACAAGTTAGTCATGTCTAATCTAAGTCCCATTGATTTCGGTGAGACTAAAGTGTGGCTTAGTCTGAACCCAGTTCAATTAATTCACTGATGTGCCAGTTCGCTGATGAAAAGTAATAAAGGCATATGACATATGATATCAAATGCCAAGTGACATGAGGAAATAAATGTTTGGGATGGAAAAGACATAGGATCACTGCTGTTGTGAGATGATAGGATGGGAATCAAGAAACACATTCACTGTCACTTGATATGAGGACCAAAATGGTGAGTGAAGGCAATCACATTGTTCTCTACTATCACCAGATCTTAGAACTATTGCTGCTTTTTTCTCATTGAATTGTACAACCCCAGGAGCTAGAGCTATTGGACAGCATCCAATATTTTGTTCCCAGAATGGCAGGACCTTGAATTCATGGAAGGATTATTGCACTCATGTAAGGACACCTTCCAACATTTTCCATGCAATCAATTCTCATGTAAATGGAAGTTCCTTCCATTCACAGAGCAAAAGCATTGGATGCTACTCATGATTAAAAATGATTAAGGCGCAAATCCTGCACTGATGCTGCTTAAATCCCATTGAGGTGAATGAGATTTCAACAAATTGTTAGAACATCTGCATGTCATAGGCAAAAGGGATGTTGCCTGGGACTTCAGATGTTCTCCCAAATGCATTACACATATGCCACTCATGGTAGATGAGCAAAAAGAAATAACATTAGACCACCCCAGGAAAGGAAATAAATAATATCCCAGGCAAAAGTTGACCACTTACATTGAAATGCATGGATTTGATTTAGAGAAATTCACTTTAAAAGGCAAACCAAATTCTGAAACTTGAGAAGGCTGAAATAAAAACAACAACCTGTTCATGTGGGCCTGATGCCAGTTTTCAAATCTGCAAAGCAAACAAGTTATTTGCACATTCTGCTGCTCTGACTTGTAACAGTAATAAAGAAAGGAAGAAACCTGCAACTTTTTGAGTAAAGACACAGTCCCTGTTAGGATGGTCAGATGCAAAGGAGGACTGGGATCTTGTGTTTTTAAGAGTTGTGTAGCGGGAATGTCTGCAGATATGTGTTTTCTCTCTCTGTCTGCACTACAAGCTTCACCTGCTAAAATCCTTTGACCTGTAGAATTGGGAAAGGTAAAGTTACCTTTGCATCTGGTAACTCTAGATACAATTCAGTACTAGCCGAATTAAAGACAATCCATACTTCTGTTAGTTATTAATAGTTAATGGAATGATAACATACACCTGGCTCAAGGTGTGTTTACAAGTGCAGAACATCAGCGTTTGCTGCAAACCAACATTTGCCCACTGCTTCTATGCGATAGTGCTGCATAAAGATACTGCCACATTACAGGAGGCAGCAGAGCCAGAGGCAACCTCAGTCTGTGGCAATTTACAGGCCATTTGGACTAGTCAGAGTGCCAATTCCTCAATGGCTTCAGGAGATAGTAAGGACTTGGAGGAAAGGTTTTCTACAGAAGGGCTAGACTGTAGTTTCAAAGGCTCAGGCTTTTCACCCAGTGTTTACATAATCCACCCTCCAATACCAAACAATGCTTGTTTCTACTAATGGCGTGAAATGTACTGCGTGTGCAAAATCATGGGTTTTTTTAGACCTCCTTTGTGCACAGAAGTAAAAGTCAACACAGTACGTTGAGAATAGCGGAGCATCGAGCATAAAACTGACTAGACAGGAGTTGACCTGTAAGGTGTAATGAGGTGGAGTTAGACAAAGCAAAGGAAAGTTCAGATTAGAGATCACAGTGAGTCTAATGGTCCATTCTCTTAGATAGACTGTGCACCTAAGGGAAGTAGTAGATGCTTTAACTGGAGTGAATTGCAATGGATCACCAGTGAGATCATGAAAAAGCGGGACTCAAGGACTATGTGTGCTTAACTTCTAAAACTGAGGGTGCTGGAGCTCAAGTTTACCTATTACCACATCATTGAGTCTAGAAAGCTTTTCTTCAGGTGTGTGGGACTCAGTAGTGGGAGCATATTACTCTGCAGAGACTCAAAGGCACATCCTTCTTCAGAAGTACTTCAGTAGTTCAAAAACTAAGCCCTGGCATTGAAAAATGAGGTGGAGCAAGGGGAAGCAGGTGTGGTCATCTGGAGAACCCCAGAGTGACAGTTTGGGATTCCAGGAGGGCTGTATTTGGCCCACAAGCCCGAGGTTGCTCACCTCTGGGCTAAAAGGTGTGTTATCTTAGAAGTATTTGTTCAGTGCCTTTAACTCTAATGTTAAAAAAACAAATGCAATTCGAAGTCTGAAATAAGACACCTTTTTTTCCACTGGAGGTGCTTATTCTATGAACTTTGTGTTTGCAAAGCTTTCCTGCCATTTTTTTTTCTGAAAACAGCAGCACAATTTTCATTTCAAAATGTTCACTTTGTGAGGGTTTGTCAAAATAAAAGCTAAGCTGCAAAAGACATTCTGGTGTGAACGACATAACACATGTTTGGAAAAGGATCACAACATATATTGAAGCAGGGCTGGGCAACTTGAGGCCTACTCCAGATGTTTTGGCCCACAACTCCTGTCAGCCATAGCCAACAGCGAGGGATGATGGGAGTTTTGGCCCAAACACCTGGAGGTCACAAATTGCCAGTCTCTGCATTAAAGGTTAAACGAATCCAAAAAGCTTAATACATTGTGCAAACTTTGTGACAATAGAAGGACACAATCCACAGAATTCCGAATTAATGTAAGCCTTGTTGACATGGATGGAGGCCCTACAGATTGCACCCAGGGGAAGTACATTAGGAGAACGTTGGTGTAAAACTTCATTGATGCTTATGACCCACAGTCCTAAACTTTCTAAACAGTATAACAATATTTAACAATTGGTGAGCTATTTTGAAATATACATATTATTTAACCATCTATTAACAGTGTTTTATAAATTGATTAGAAATGGTACTCTAATATAAAGTAGACCCAAAAATCTAGAGGCAATCCTCCTCCTTGACAGGAAATGATGCTTTAACCAGGGAAAGTCAGTTATCATTAAATTGCTTTATCCACCAAGTTGACGCAGCCCAGAGGCTATCTCTAAGAGCCACAGGACTGCATTACAAAATGAGACACACTGTCAGTCCATGCAAAACGGTTGGCTCCTGAAGTGATCCTATGAAGGACAGATCCACTGACTATTCAGCTACTATATACAATGGGAGACACTTCCATTACTATTAAAGAAACACATATAAAACAGAAAAAAGAAAACATGGGCATAGATTACAGAGTATTAATGAACATCTGACGCAGTTGCTTTGAATGATTTTGCCCTCTTTGAAATTTGTGTGTACAGGATAAAAAAATTAAATTCCCCCCTAGGTGTACCTTTTTAGACTTTTAAAAATACAGAACTAGTTAATCTAGTCACACTCTTTACAAGCCAGTGATAACAAAATAATCTCTTAAAAAAGCAAAAAATTGTGGTGGACTACCAAAGCCTGTTTTTCCCCTACCCCTGCGAATATGATTGTTTTTCTACAGACAATAATTAGCAGACAAATACACTGTTTGCGATTGCAACTTGTGTTGAATTAAAGGCAATTACAAAACCTGTTTTAAGGGAAAAAATGCCAACCACAATGAAAGTTTTATTGGTGCTTGTTTTGTGTGTTTGATTGCATGCATGCAGGTGTGTGTTTTGCTACTGCGCACTAAAGGCTGAAGCCTGCAAAGACACACTCATGCAGAAAAGGATGCACAGTGAGGAGAACCCTTGGTTCTTCAGGCGTTACTCAAAGCATGTTGTGTACCATGCAAACAGTAGGTCTTTGCAGGGTTGAGCCCGAAGACAGGAAAGTGTGCTCAGATCTTTTGTAGTTGAAGTGTGCCAGTTTTGTGATTCTCTTGCTCGCTCACTCTCTCTCACACACGCACACACGCACAAAAGGATGAAAATTAAATTCCCGTGACAAGGTGGCTTCTTTGTCTACACCTTCATCTATAAAAGAAAGAATAGTTTTGGTTGACTAAAGATCCTGCTGCATGAAGGGAAAAAAGAAATTCACAAAATCCATTTTAATCACCTTTTTTTTCAGTCATTTCCACATGAATAAATATTATCCATTAAAAACCTTGAAAAAGGTGCTGAGATACACAGTGTTATAATTCTGCTTCTTTATTGACTTCCTTGTAGCTATGACAGGACTTCTTTCCCACTTTCCGGAAATTATTCTATGCTCTTTATCCTGGAACGAGTCTCCTTCTTGTTTATGAACAAAGAAAAATCCTTCCACCATCCCTCCACACCTCTGGCTTCCCGTTTCTTCTGAGCTCACTCTGCAGCATGAATGGCGAGTTTGAAGGAAGCGGCCCCATTTAGGCTCCCACTGTTATTTCATAGATGTTGGTCGGGTTGGTCCAGCTGTCCATCCAGCCATCCATCTAGGCACAATTTGCAGCAAAGAAGGAAAATGGAGGTGGGGAAAGGGAGAGAAATGTTGGCCGTCCAAGCTGCCTCCTTTGACCAACACAGCCTTACAAAGCCGAAACCTTGACAATGTTGCTGCTAGCAGCGGTCATGTTCATGGAATGGATGGGGCTGGAAGGAGGAGGCCTGCTTTCACCTTCTGGAGTCAGCGCCGGTGGAGTTGGGATGCTGATGATTGCTGTTGTTATTTGGGAGGCTTTGCAGTTCGGTCTCAGCCCTTCCTCTGATTTCATATTTAGGCTGGAGCGACTATAAGACAAAAGACATTTTAAGAAAGGATTTTTGAATGGGGAGATATCAAGATGAGAGCAGACACTCATTCCAAGTTTTGGATTTGCATATAACTAGGAATGGATGAATCTGTCAATTTCAGTTTCTCATTTTCCAAGGTTACATTTGGTTTGTCCCAAACTTAGACTTTTTTTTCCCATGAATTTTTTTTTCCAAAAAAGTTGCATGAAATTTGTACATGCTTTTGTGCACATTTTTACAAATACATTCATTTTTGCACATGTTTTCCTAATATACACATTTTTCTTTTTGCAAAGATTTTTCCTAATATAATGTATTTTAAAACTTTTTTTTCAGATAACATGCACATTTTTTTTTAATTGGAGAAGTCAACTGCAAAATTCAGTGACTTTTGAAGGATCTCAATTTCAGTTTGGGTATTTGTTGGAAAGTTTGAAATTAGATAGGTTTGCATTAAAATGCAAATGAAACTAAATTCTCCTCCTATCCCTCCTTATTATATATGGTCTCTGTCTTTGCTAGAGGATGTAAAAACTAAGCTAAAACTATGCAGTGAGCCACACAGGTTCGTTCTCTCCCTTATAATATTAGAATCTGGGGTCACCCCATGAAGCTGATTGGTGGGAGATTCAGGCCTTAGCTAGACCTACCTGAAAATCCGGGGGAGAGGAGGGGAGACCTCACGTTGCGATTAACGCGAGATCTTGCCCCCGTTTACATGTACAGCATGATGACCTCAGGAAGAGAGGCATCATGCCCGCCATTTTTTAATTTTTAAAGGGGACGGAGTGCACGAACACTTGTGTGCAAAGGTAAGGTTGGTTTTTTAAAAATTTTTAACTACTTTCCCCGCTCCCCCCACCCTAGCGGGCCCAAAGGGAAGGGCTGTATCCCGGGGCAAGGGAGGGATGATCCTTCCCTGATCCCAGGATCCCCTGTGTGTCATCTGGATGCACAGTCAGACAGATAAAAGGAAGTCCTTCACACAGCACACACTTAAACTATGGAATTCACTACCACAAGGTGTAGTGATGACCTTCAATCAAGATAGCTTTAAAAGGGGGGTTAGCAAAATTCCTTGAGGAGAAGGTTATCAATGGCTACTAGTCCTGATCCCTCTATGCTATTTTCAGTAATCAGAGGCAGTAAGAGTATGTACACCAGGTGCTGTGGAACATGGACTGGAGGGTGCTGTTGCACGCATGTCTTCCTTGTGGGTTTCCTGTGGGTAGCTGTTGGCCACAGTGTGAACAGAATGCTGGACTGGATGGACCCTGGTCTGGTCCAGCATGGCTCTTCTTATGTTCTTATTCCACTCTAATAAACTACGGCTGGGAATTTAATCTTATTTAGTCTATCTGTTGAGTACTCAGCCCAATGGTTAATTCTACCATATTCTACCATATTCTATATAGCCAGTGCCAGACTATTTTGTGCTCTAGGCAAGGCGAGCTACTCCCCTGCCCAAATTGCCAACTTGGAT
This sequence comes from Elgaria multicarinata webbii, assembly GCF_023053635.1. Taxonomy (NCBI): domain Eukaryota; kingdom Metazoa; phylum Chordata; class Lepidosauria; order Squamata; family Anguidae; genus Elgaria; species Elgaria multicarinata. The sequence goes on from NC_086171.1 coordinate 172,716,905, forward strand.
CAATTCATCTGTTCAAGAACTATTCTGTTTTCCTTTTATTATGTTATGCATGTAGGGTACGGTGGGGAGAAATGGCCCAAATAGAATTAAGCCTAAGAACATGAGAAGAGCCTTGCTGGATCAGACCGAGGGTCCATCTAGTCCAGTACTCTGTTCACACAGTGGCCAACCAGCTGTTGATCTGGAACCAACAAAGCAGGACATGGTGCAACAGCACCCTCCCACCCATGTTCCCCAGCAACTGGTGTACACAGGCTTACTGCCTCTGATACTGGAGGTAGCACGTAATCATCAGGGTTGTAGCCATTGATAGCCTTCTCCTCCAGCAATTTATCCATAAGAATAGGAAAAGAAAGTGGAGCAAAAATTTATGTCACAAGGGTTTGCTGTTAGGAGAGTGAAGTTTAAACTCCCTCTTAAGAAAAAGAGCAGAGTACAATGTTCTTCTAGCAGTCTGCCTCCTTGTCCTGTAGTGAGATCATATATGTTTTTATTTTGCATATAATCTAGCAGTTTTGGTAATGCAGGGGTGGATAAGGGCAATTAAAACAAGTCTTAAGGCTGTGCTCCTAAATAGACTTAGTAGGGAGTAAGTCCCATTGAGCTCAATGGGACTGACGTCTGACAAAACAGATTTAGGATTGCATTGTCAGAAAATATAATTTTGAAGTCAATATGATTAATCAAGTTAAATTTGAATACTACAGCCTTGGGCACTATACAATTTATCCCTTGCTTGTTTGTCAAAGCAAGGACATAATACCACTGGCTGCATGAGGGAAGGAAACTGCCACAAATTTCAATTTTGGCTTTCTGGGCTGGAATCACTCACCCCTTCCCCAGAAGAAGACTGATTCACTCAGCCTGTTTCACACAACTACCACCAACGCTCACCTCCTCACAGCTTCCCTCGATCTTTTCCCCAACCACGAAGCCCTCTCTATAAGTAGCCCAGGAGAGACCCAGATCCTACATGTGCAGCATTTCCAAGGTCTGTAGTGCGCACAGGACCCCAGCTGGCTTTTGCGCGCCTGCTCGGAAGTAACCCCAACTCCCTCAATGGGGCTTACTCCCAGGAAAAGCATGCATTGGGGGAATGGAAACAAGTAACCCCATTGAACAAGGGCTGTGCTGGAGCAGGCCCGGGCAGGATGGTGATGGCCAGGAGCCCTGGGTTGCTGGACAGGCCCAGGGAGCTCAAGCCAAGTGCACCATGCGGCTGAGGATAGTTGGGGAGGAGAATGGCTGGCTTGGCTTCTGGACTCCCAGGCAGGAGAGCAGGCCTGGGCAGCCACATGAATGCAGCAGCTGGAGAAGGAGGACAGACCGCGTTGTTTACCGCTTTGCTGCGATGGTGCTGGTGCTTCTGCTGCTGGTTTGCTGGGCCCTGCATGCGCAACCCCCTCCCCCTGCTGCAGGCAGGAGTCCCAACCAGCAGTTGCGCCCCTGGAGCCCGCGGCCCCTGGAAAGAGGGGAGGGGAGGGGGCGTGGCGGCAGCCTCCCATACCTGTGTGGGGCAGAGCGCAGGGCCCGCGGGAGCCTCGGGTGTTAGCGATGGGTGGCAGTGGCAGCGACGAAGCCAGGGAAGGAGGCAGCCCAGGCGGACGGGGATGCCTCCGCAGGCGGGCAGCCTCCGCCCTGCTTCCCCTTCGCTCCGCCTGCAAGCAGGAGCCTTTGCGCGCCCTCTCAGGGTCGGCGCTCTAGGTGAAAGGCTGATTTGCCTAGTCCTAGCACTGGCCATATATATATATATATATATATATATATATATATATATAGTATTTCTATAACATGTTGATCCCTACAGATCAGCCTAAGCTACTTCCCAGCTAATGTCTCACTGCAGACATCTTGAGGGCTTGTCAGCAAGAAACATTTCTATTAGATCTGCTTCAATTGCCACCTATGATTAATTATGGAGTGGAAATGATAGGGTTGCTCTTCAGGCAACTGCCTAGCTGCTGGAGTCCAGCATTATAAAACACAGGGGGCCAACCTTCGCAAAGACAAAGAACTCTTTGAATCTGAAGTCCTGACTGTAATCTTAGAGTGACTCATAAAGAGGATCCCCTCCTGAAATCTCAATCATTTCGCTGATGATGATATTCTGTGACTTCGATTAAACATAAAGACACAGTCAGACATGCAGCATTACTGGGGCTGCCGATCGTGACAACTCTGGGAATAAGAGGCAAGACCACATCACTGGGTTATACTAGCAGTGCACCATAGTTTTATCACCATTTGACAGAGGAGACCTGCATGTCTATAATAATAAAAGAGGGTGCGTGTCTGCCCATCCGTCTGTCTGTCAGTGCCATAGCACCAAGACTGTGAAACACAGATACCTGAAACTTGGCATGCATACTAAGAGGACCCTAAGGATGTGCACCTCAGGGTTATAATGCACTAACTAATTTTGATTTGTTTAAAACTGTCCAGGTGGTTGAAGCCTACAGTAAAAATTTCACTACTAGGGGCAGATTTCCCTAATCAGCCCATAGCTTTGCAGCCCATACAATTTGAACTGAGGGCAGATTAGTAGGTTGAGGGGCAGAGTTATACACCTAACCCCTCTTTCTTGCTGTGGGGCAGTCACCTTCCAGGGAAAAGGATTGGACAGGCTCCTCCCACTGGGGGCTATGGGTGTCAGTGGGCATGCTTCACTCAGGCAGGGCAGGTGCAGCGTGACCAATTTTGACAACTGTGTGCATCTTCTTGAAGGCTTTGCTGCATCACACCAAGGGCTATTCCGACCCCTTGTGAAACTGGATCCATTTGCTAGTGAGAAATATAAGAAGCCACCGGGTAGTACGATTGATTTGATTCTACTAATTGAGCTTCACAAATGTAATCCGAACCTCGACTGCCACAGTTTTCATGGATCTATGGATCGCAATAAAGCTGTATGTATGTATGACTGCCACAGTGATTCTCAAACTCTGTTTGGGTGGGAGTGCAGGACTCCCAAAGGGTCTATATCCTAGGGGGGGGGGGGGAGAGAGAGAGAGAGAGAGAGAGAGAGAGAGAGAGAGAGAGAGAGAGAGAAAACAAGAACATTCTGAGGCAGGTAGAACCCTCTTCAGCAACGGAGACATGGGTGGGCTGAATGCCCACAAGCTGTGAATCCACAATAATTCACATTGCATTTGTATGGCTGATGGCCCTTTCATTTCAATCTGATTTGGGAAGTGCTACTGCTTCGTCCCAGTGGTGTTTCCTTGTATGTGGTTTTAGGAGAGGATTGGAGAGGTCTAATTCTATTCCTCTGTTTTTAATGCAAATGTGGGATTGGTACTCTGATTCACAGGTCTTTGCACACAGAATCAAGCTACACATACAAAATGATGTGAAAAGATATTTACTGATGACCAGTGCTGGGGTGGGGAGGGCCCAGTGGTAAGAATAAGTTTAGAAAATGAGGACAAGCTAAAACAAAAACGTTTGGGACACTGTGACTAACCAAAATGGGACTCTTTCCAGGCCTACCTGAAGATTCTGGGATTGAATCTGGAACCTCCTTCAGGCTGGTGGAGGCTGGTGGCTCCGATGCCAGTGGGGTGGTAAGTCTGCTCGAGGTTTCAGTCAGAGCCAACCAGCTCTGGCTCTGACTGTCTCTGAGTGACACCTGGAGCAGATTGAACACCCCACTGACATCGGAGCCACCAGCCTCCACTGCTACAGGCAAAACAGGTGCTCCTATCTCTCTTCCCTGACTGTGGACTGATTCACACAATTTTTATTATTTTTACATAACTCAAATGTGTAAGTTTATTTTGCAGTGCATTTTGGCATCTTTAGCTGGTCTTGGAAAGCTTAATATGGGCCCAGAGGGTTCTATCTGCTTTTGAAAAAAAAATCAGAAGATAGCAAATGGTGATCCTTAAGACCCATCCACCATGCCAAACATCACAAAAGAAGGGCAGATTCAGAGTGTCATATAATAGCTATTTAAAAGATTACTGTATGATGCTTATAATGCTTAGGGGAGATGGCTATTTGTAGATTCTTAATCTCAGCATCATCAGCCATCTGCTCCCCTGCAGATGCAGGGATGTTGAGATTAAAGACACCGACCATCTCATGTGGAGGTGCCACAGGCACATACTGACACTAATTTTCAGTGTCCCCCTCCTCCCCCCAAAAGTGGAATTTGAAATTCTGGTTTTCGGATTTGCATTTTGAAATTTCTCCCAATTTGTGCAAACTTTTCATTTCCCCTCTAATCTCAACCAAGCTGGACTCAAGGGGAAAACCATCCTGAATCCCAACTCAACCCAACATGGCAGGACTGATGCTGAGAACTGCTTGGGCTGGTAGTGCATGCGCTAAAGTCCTCTTTCATAGATGAAGCGCCCCCCCCGGCCCGCGGACCCCACTGTACCTAGTTGTGAGTGAGGGCTGCTCGCTGCACTGGATGTGTATGGTACTGAGCTCCTGCATGCTCCGCAGCCGGGTTGCTGGTACGCTGGAATTTGGGAGGTGCGTTGTCTTTTTACTGCGACGGGAACAGCAGGAGGTCGTCACGCCTTGCTGACTTGAAAGCGAGGGGCTGCGAGTGGATGGATAATTCTGCATTGAGCTCTCCAGGCAGTTCTGCTCAAATAGCTGCTCGTCAATGAACTCATGGTTCTGTCAGGGAGAACATCAATAAATGTCAGTAACTCCCCAATATGATTTTTTAAATATAAAATCCTAAAAAAAACAAAAAACCCAACATAACCGCCTCCCCCCCACACATGGTTACCGCTGATTGGCTAAACTTTTAGACAATGACTTATGTCTATTTCGTCTTTAGAAAACAGGGTGGGCAGAAAGAAGACCTCCAGTTGTTTTGGACTTCAACTCTCAGCATTCCTGACCATTGACCATGCTGGCAGGGGCTTCTGGGAGTCAAAGTCCAAAACATCTGGAGAATTACCTTTTTTGCTCACCCCTGGTGTAAACAGCAGTTGGCTGGTGACACATCCTGTAATGTTGAAAAGGACACTTGCAGAGAGAAACTTGCTCCAGCTGTTTCCACATCTGTAGCCTGAGCATGAGCATTTCCTCTATTTAGGTTCTCTCTCAGACAGGAGGAAGTGTCACCACCAGAGCAGAATGTGGAAGCTACTTGTGCATTTGGCTGGTAGTGCTTCAGGCAACATCTGAATTGGCTGCCACGTGGCATTCTGTGCATTTTCACTTGGCTGCCATTCTCAGCCATGACATGCCTTATGCATTAGTACTTGGGTAGATGCAGAGAGTGCCTTCTTAACTATTTTAACTATTTGCACCTATATTTGGGCTCAAGTAGAAATGTTTTTGATGGTTTCCCCATTGTTGTAGGATTTCCTTTCCTTGGAGACATGCCAGTAACTGTGGCCATGGCTGGACCAGGCCTATATCCCGGGATCATCCCAGGATCATCCCTGTGCATCCAAATGACACACAGGGGATCCCAGGAGCAGGCAGGGACAACCCCTCCATTTGCCTGGGATAATCCTTAGGTCTAGCTAAGGCCTGAGCTTGTGCTATTCTAATTATCAGCCTGCCCACACATTAAGATCAGACAGAGAGGCCCTTCTCACTTAACAACCTTTGAGGGAACTCTGGTGGGCAAGTACAGGGGAGAGCGCCCTTTCTGCAGTGGTAGGGTGACCATATTTTAGGAACCATGTTTGCCCACCCAAACATGGTCTTGGTCACACATCTGATTTCACTAGCACCTCTTAGCTTGTTTCAACTTCTGGTTTATCAGTGAGAAACTAATCTAAAAATGTGTCATCATATCTCTGGCTCATTAGCCATGTAAACAAGACCATGGTCAGTAGCAATTCAAAGAGAGGCCAGAATAGATGCCCATTATCACAATGCTAGACAAGGATGTTACCATCCTTTTATCCAAAGTCCTACAACTCTTAGCATACCCCAGCTAGCTGGTTTTAACATGCATAAGATTGTACCCTTCATTGTCCTTGGCTGTCGAATGTCAAGGACATTTGTTCAGTGAGGGACTAAAGCAACGTATCCTCTCTAACCTCTTTCCTTGATACAAGTTGCTGAAAGTAATTGATTTTAAAAAATGAAACATGTGATTGTAGCATGATATGCAGGGCCAGTAAAGGATTGTATTCTTTGGATTATCTTCCTGGGATTTGCAACCCCTGTTTCATAAGAATACCAAGCTAGTTATTAAACCACAGCTCCTTGTTGGTTTTCTTGGAGCACCCACTCAGGTACTTGAGTTTCTTTGAACTTCACTGACCAGAGAGAACATTTTGTGCAGACCTGATCACTTGCTTTCACAGTGAGGAGCAGAATAACAAGCCTCTTACTGAGGGCGATTCACCTCCCCCACCTTCTTAAAATTAACTTTAACCTCTGATTAATCACTTGAATGTGTAAAGAAAGGAATAAGGTGAATTTCCTTCCAGCCAATACAGCTATTTTTTTCTTTATCAAAGATACCCTGCTATTTTTTCTTTACTAACTTTACTTTTGGAGTTGTAGGATGGGCTTGTTTCTGATTCTTTCAATCCTGAGGGAAGTAGAAGTGCATATGTGGGAAACGTTTGAAGATTAATAGTGGAACAACAATATTTTTTCTCCCAACTCCCCCCCCCCCTTGACACATTTCATTCTTTCAATTGCTGTCTTTTATGTATCTGATAAATTAACTCTGTCCATTCCTCCTCATACATAAGAATTTTCTTCTCAGAACTGTAGGACTAAAATGGTGATAAACAGAATTTTCACAGATTTGTTTTTATGCACATCTATAAATTTGATGCACTTTATCCCAAACAGGGGAAGGTGAGTCTTGAGAAAGGATTGGGAATTACTCAGGTTTAGGTTTTGCTAAGAGAAATTAGCAGACAAAACTTATAAACTGGCTTAGGAATGCTGGTATATAGTGCCAATTTACTAGTATTAAAAAAAAGAAAGAAGAAAGATTAATAAAGGAGAATGGACAGAATCATGACCAGGAAGGGGGACAATGTGAGACTTTTGCCTCAGGAAGTGGAATGCAAAATGTGACAGATGTGGACTGTGCCACACCACCGCCTTGCACAATTTCTGTAGCAGCTTGCACAAAAAGCTACCGTTCAGGGTTTCATCTCTAGCAGAAAATGGAATCGAAAGAAATGCAACAAGCAGTGCTAATACAGACATACCTGGACAGAGCAATCCCACTGGTGGGGGCAGGAAGATCCAAAGGTGGAAGAACATGATCCAAAGCTCTGCTGGGATCATGTTGACAGGGTAGAAGGGAGGGAGGGGAGTGCAGTGTTTTTCTTCTCCCCCTTTCCAGTTTTTTTTTCTTTTGAAGATTTTCCACCCATTGGAATCAATGGGTGGCAGATTACTTACGCTAGCTCCAGCGTTAGCGTACATTTCCTGCCTTGTGTCTGCAGACCTGGAGGACTTTGAATCTGCTCTCCCAATCTGCCCATGACACACATCCCGATCTGTACCCCCTTTTGTCTCTACCGAGGTTTGAGCTCCAACGCTGGAGCAGTGAGGGCCTTTCATGGGGCCTGGGATGGGGCATCCAAGGTTGGGTCTCCCCCATTCAGAGGGCTGTGCCCTCAGTGGGGCAGATCTCATCTATCCAGGAACCATACAGTTGCAATCTCAGCATCTCGTAATGTGATACAAACTCAAACTTACTTTCAAAAGCAAATTTACTCATTTCAGTGGAACAACACACAGGAAACACACACTGCAACTCACACATGCTCATGGTTTTTCATTCAGGGCAGCTTTCGATATTCAAACAAGTGATGATGAACAGAGGAAGCATGGAGGACTATTGCCTCTTCTTGTTGCATATCCTGTGTAACAAGCAAAGGGAGAATCTTGTGTATCTTCCACATGGTGAGATCTGTAAGTCACGGAGGCATGTCATGTGTAGAGCTCATGTATCTTCCCACAGGGATGCATCTCTCCACTTCGCCCATTACCACAGGAAGCATAAAAAGAGGAAGCATGAATCACTCATGCTCCCTCTGGCACCACTCTTTTGAATGTGTAAAGCTGCCTCCAATGTGAGTAGGCTGCAGCATTGTACATTGTGTGAGGGAATTCATAGTTCTGTCACCTAATTGGAAAAAGCAGTTACTGTATTATAAATGTCTTGATTATGTAATGTAATATGACTTGCCTGATTTAAGATTATGAAGCTGAGAGAGGAGCTTAGTAAGGCATGATTGTGCTTAAAATGGCAAACGTTAATGAAAATAACATGGTCAGGGAAAGGACAATATAGATATTTTACGATTAATCTAGCTGAATAGCACAGAACTGTATTTTTTACTGGAAAATGCATGCATGCACACACACACACACACACACACACTTTTATGCTTTCAGGTTCAGAGAAAACTTGTGAAAAAGCTTCAGCCTAGTCCTCCAATCCTTAGTAACGGGTGGCCTTCATATGTTGTGGGAGCTTCTTACCTGTGACTTCATCCTATGGTGCTGCCATAATGTTTAAAGGCCTGTCAGCAGGGCCAATCAGGCTGGTTTTCCTCATGTAAATGACAGCTGGCCAAGATCAGAGGTGACAATCTGGTGTGATGGCCTCTTGTGATTGGCTCTACCTACTCTCAAAATGGTGGGCTTTTGAATGTTATAAGCCATAGGACAGCCTGCCCCAGTGTGGTGCCCTTTAGACATTTTGGACTACAACTCCCATGTTGCCTAACCATTGGCCATGCTAGCTGGTGTTGATGGAAGCTGTAGTCCAAAACACCAGGAGGGCACCATTTTGAGGAAAACTACCTCAGAGTAGGCTGCTCCCATGCCACAATCATAACACATGAAGAGCAATCTAGGCTAGAATTGTAACGTTGTGTAACCTAGAACAAGAATTATAGGCAGATCAGAACTATATACTGAACATTGGGGTGGGGTGGTGGAATGGATGGTATCTTGTACTCATGGATAGAAGCAACAAGGGATGAAATAGCAGCATATACACAAGTGCCACATACAGATAAATAATGCAGGTACTTAATATTCTTTTGAGCTAGAAATATAGAGATAGAGAGATAGATAAAGCAGTTACTGTTTTTCATCTGACAGTCTATCAAAGACACCAGTTAGCAAAAGAGCTCCAACATGCACAGTCTGCTAAGAACAGGATCACTAACAAGGAAGGAAACAACACCCAAGACATGGCACAGAGACTGCAGTAAACGGATTGAATTAAGAAGGAAATACCTTGAAGGTGGAAGTTCGTACAGATAACAGGGGATCATCCACAAGATAGGACAATCCCTACAGGACAACATGTCAACAAAAGATAAAAACACCATTGATTGTCCATTCCAGCATTCCAAAGTTCAGTCCCAGCATTCCATCTGGCATCACACAAGTTTGAATGGGCAACAAAGCCTTTCCTTGAACATATTTCACATTGTACCATCTCTTAAAACAAGAAAATGATCCCAATAATAGCGGACATTTTGTTGGCTGCCTTTGACAGCCAAGTGGTCCAGGAGAAAACATGTTATAGGCTATTCAACTGATGTTCTCCCAAGTTCTAAACCATAGAGCTGGGTTAGAAATATATATATATATATATATATATATATATATATATATATATATATGGGTTGCTTCCAAATGAGGCTTTTATTGTGTGATCTCTCTGCCTCATTCATGGAGCTTTATGGAGTGTCCAGATGACATTGTGTTCATTTGTAATCAGCCTGTATTTTCCCACTGCTGTAACTATTTTTTCTACCTGCAAAAAAAATCTGTTAGGGAGGGAAAGAATGGTAAGGGAGAGACAGTGCAGTTTTTCAGGAGAAGTGGACAGGAAACGGTATGACTGTAGCACACGGCTTTTCTACATGAGGCATTTCTCATGCGCTCATCATTCCCTAGTCATGGTTGCTTATGGGTTCTTTTGACATCAACATGACTCTTCAATTTCACTTCTGTGTCTAAAAAGCACTTTTGATGAGTTTTGTTTTTAGAGCAGGTAAAGTGCCATATTTAAATGTAAATGTCAAAGAACATCCTTTTTATTTGTGCTATTCTGCTATAACACCATAGAGTTTACATAGCAGAAAAGCAGGAAAGGAAACACTCTTTGTGGAGTGCTTGGATCTCATTCCTGAGATGATACCAAAAATAGATACAGTAGATTAACAGCTGATTAACAGCCTTGCAGGGTTTTTTTTTTAGTGTGCAGTTGGACACAAAATGTGCAGTTGGGGGAAAAATGTGCAGTTGGAAATCTGATAATGTGCAGTTGAAAAAACTGGTGAAAAAATAAGACACGTATTATGTGTTATGTGTATATATTTATTAAGAACTTAACAACAGACAAAGTCAGGGATGGCATGTAGCCCAAATTATATAAGGATGCAGGTGAAAGAGCCCTTGATGGTGTGACTGAAGTTGTTGGGTCCTGTGACAGTGTTGCCTGAATAGATGTGGGGGAAGAGTTGGCACTTAGGTCTATTGCACAGGCTGGTCCCTCTGTCAGTATCTCTGTCCTGTGTCCTGTTGCTGGTTAGCATCTGCTTCAGAATGGGAGGTTGTCTGTCAGCCAGGACTGGTCTGACTTCCAAGGCTTGTGAGAAAGAAGTGTCTGTGTTGATGATGGGTTGGAGTTCACTGATGATCCGTTGCAGTGGTTTCAATTGGGGGCTGTAGGTGACAACCAGTGGTGTACTTCTCTTGGTCTGTCACCCTTCCTGGGTATTTGTGTGGCCCTGTCAATCTGTCACTAGGTGCTACTAGTGTTGGTGATAATCTGTCCAGTTGTGAAGGAGAAATAATGTGTTTGGCTGAAGTGGGGTGGGGGTCTGACAGGGCATTTGTGCAGTTGGAAAATTTGCTTTAACCGCCCCCCCTTGCAACCTTGTGTAGAAAAACTCACAGTCAGAAAAAAAATCTCTTGGAAAAGCTGGATGATCCTCCTTTCTCTATCCCTTTCCATACATTTCCAGCTTTTGAAAGTCATTTTGCACCCTGCAAATCAAGGCCTTCCCCCTCTACTGAGGCTTCTCCAAGCCTACAAAGCAGGGAAAGATCCCATTGAACACATTGCTTACTTCTGAGTAAACAAATGTAGGATCTGACTGTAAGGCTAGTCCTCTTACAGGTGTTCACCTGTTTTTAATGTGATTCTGCTGGAGTGGGGGCATTCTGAAATGCTGAGCCCTACGGGGTCAGGAAAGGGAAGGGGATGATGCTATCCGCTTGGCTATGTCACACCCACTGTGTGGATCGAACATATTGAGGTGCACACAGCAAGAAAATGCAAGTGAAAGTCAGTGGAAATTCTGCTTTTAGGTTACAGCCCTTCATCTGGAAGCACCCAGGAGCAGCTAAACAAACAAACAGGATAAAAGGCTGAACATGTATCCAATTGGCATGGCATTTATTTATTTTACATTTATTCTCTAAATATGAATACTTCCCAGCTTTGTTTCACCGAATTCACTGAATTTGGACATGATTCATAACAGCTCAGATATCGTAACCCTGAAATTTCAACAGTACCATGAAAATGAGGCCTGCTTTTTTCCGGAAAGGTGAATTGCCCTTTGAAACCTGCTGGAAACTTTTCATGTATGGGTCATTCCTCATTCCACTGGCAACTTTGTGACATTGCAAAATGACTCTTTTGGTGTTTCAAGAATTCAAAGGCTACGATGAGAATTTCTTTTGTTAGTTTGATGCTTTGTTAATCAGTTAAGTATGATGGAAAGACATGCATTTTCAGCACAAAATGCTGATTGAACTGTTTTGATGGGTGCACTGAAAAACACACACTGAACATGCTGCATGTCAGTCCTTGAATGGCAATCGCTGCGTTGAAAATGATAGATGATTTAGGTTGGCAACGCACCCTTCGCAATAACCAAACAGCCATTTACCACTGATTGGCCATATCTGATTCTACAGCTCCCCCACCCCTATTGTTGATGTAATATTATGCTTATTTCCATTAAGATTTCAGATAGATGCAGGAGCACTGGTGAATAATTTATTACAATTCCTATCAACATAGGTCATATACATTTTGGTCATCAATTATAACCAATTAGCTCCTTCCCCATTTAATATTATACTAAAAATGATCCAACTACTAAACATTTGAATCCACTGTTATCCACTGAGTAGCTTCACATCGCTTTGAGACTTTTTAGATGACAAATATATGTAGAATCAACGTTTGGAAGAGGACTGCCCTCTGGCCCCCAGATCAGCATCCTACATCCATCCAAACATCAAGTTTTCTGAGCAGAGTCTGTTGCACGTGTGCTTAGGGTCTGTTTGTAAAATGCTCAGATGTTGAGGGTCAACGTGTTGTGGCCCTCTCCCCATGTTGATTCTGCGCATGTTTGTTGTCTGAAAAGGCTTTACATAAATAATGACCAGATTTCTTTACCACTATTTTAACTCTACTTTTTTTCCATAGTGGTCAGGACAGCATGTGTGTAGATATCTCATTTGAACCTCACTACAACACTGTAAGGTAGACACTTTGTGTAAGGACTCCCAGCACGATCTGTGGCTGAGAGAGAATTTGAACCCGGGTCTCTTCAGTATCCAGAGTTCTATTCACTATGACATCAGACTGGCCCTGTATTTATCTACATGGCTAATATTTCTGTCACATTTTAGATACCTGTTGTTGCATAAATTATTTATTATTGGGAGACACCCATAAGTGATGAGTAAAATTTATAATATTTTTAATGGATTATTTCCCCCTTTTCTTTGATGTTTGTGTAAAATGTTCAGTGTAAACATAGCATTTCCATAGTGTCCAAAGCACTTTACATATATTATTTCAGGTATCCTTACACCAACTCTGTAAGGAAGGTCACTAGTATTATTTCCATATGGGAGATGGGGGGCAGTGATAAAAGGGTGTCCAAGGATACCTAATGAGCTCTTACTTGTTTAGCCCATGGTGTGTTATCCTCACAACAACCCCCTGTGAGGTATGTTAGGCTGAGTGTCAGTGACTGGCCCGAAGTCATCCGATGAGCCTCACACCTGAATGGGGACTAGAACCTGAGTCTCCCAAGTCCTAGTCCAACACTCTAGCCACTATACCACACTGGCTCAGCTCTTGGTTGAAGTGTAAACAGAGGGCTTCCTGATTCATAATTCAGTCGCCTAGACAGTAAATTGAAAGACCAATGTTTGCGCAAACAACCAGATGTAACCATTTCCCTTGATTGTTCTGTGTCTCTATTCGTGTACTATCCCTCTCTATGGCTTTATTTTGAACATTACTGTAGCACTAGGGACAGGTTTACTAATCCACAGGAAAATTGTTCCACCTGCTCATTACAACTGGATTGGATTCCCTTTCTTGTTGTTATCATTCACTCACAGTTGGCAATGGGGTTACTTTTATCACGTAATACCTGATATAAATAAGAAGGTTTGCATTTGAGGAAAGACATTTGTCTATGACCAAATCACAAACTAAGCTGAGATGAGACCTAAGTCCAGATTTTCCATTAATGATGTTCCCTTGATTTTTAAAGAATGCTTAGAGAATCAAGTCAAACGTGCATACACGTCTTTCAGGGATGGCAACCCTCAACCTTTATTTCAGGGACAAATATCCTGCTATTTCTTTCACCTTCTAACAAGAATGACACAACTGCACCATTATGCCTGTTTATGAAAATGTCTCTTTTTAATTTTCTGTTACAACTCATCATTGAGATGATATCCAAGGCATTCCAGTAGAGTTTATTTTGGGCTATGGAGTGGGTTGAACATGCTCATGCAACACATCAATCTCTGCAGTCCACATGTGCCATGCCTCTGGCTGTGGTGGTCTTTGACTTGACCCTACAACTGGAATGAATGACAGCAAGATCAGCATTGGGTTGTGCATTCTGCACCCACCATGAGTTGAGTTGTCTCCTTGTATACAGCCTGAGTTTAGGGTGGTCTGCTACACTGCACAACAGAAGTACGGGTAGCAAAAGACTGATAATAACCTTTATCTTTAGAGTCAGGGGGTGAGACAACAAAGAGATGAGTCCCAATGTAGCTTTAGTCATGAGTGAGTATTCTCATCTAACACCCGTTGACCTTGAATGGGGATGAGCATCACGATGCACATCAAATGATACATCCAGCCAATTGAGTGGGGCCCAGATGAGCAATATGAAACAAATGAGGATACATCTGGAAGTGCATTTGCACTGGCTAGGTACATAGAAGCCTGCTTCCATGTGCAGTTCTCTTTTGCTGGACCTCAGACAACTGCCAAAGTCTTCTGTTTACAGGATTTCCATTCACTATAGATTGTATCCAATGTTGGTCCTACATTGAAATGAATAGGACTTAAAGTTAAACTAATATTGGATACAACCCTTATTATTTCATGTTAAGCTGAAATGGAGGCACTTGCCCATCTTCTAAACAGTGGGCAATATCCAATGTGACATGCCGCTGGTACAAACTATGTTGCACTAATGTAAGCAACCTCTAAAACAATGACAATAGTGTTGCTGGCATGGTGAATTTGTCATGCCAGCAAATGCTGTTGACACTGCAATAGAGGTTGCTTACTCTAACATAACATAATTTACATTAGCAGTAGCGCCACACTGGATGCTGCCCTGTATAAGTTTCAGTTTGAGTATCCCATGCTGCTCTGATTCCAGGGTGTGATAGCTGGTGGCCAATGCAGCTCAAGTGCCTTGCAGACATCTCAAGTTACTGCAAACTACTAGTGAGGACAAATCTTGAGCATTCCTTCCTTTAATTCTTAGTAGCAATACCTGTTAGGCAACAAGGTCTGTCATTAGGGGTGGGGCTTTTGAAAGGAGAGAGACATGTTGAGAAAGGGAAAACTAACCATAGTCAGAGTAGAGTAGAACTGATTAGAAAGTCATGGGATCAATGGAGATTGCTAAGTTAACTGGGTTATTTGGAGAGATGGAACTGTGGAAAAAATATAGAGAGAGAATGTCTGAAATGGTGGGAGCCAACGCTATGTTAAAGGAAGTCTAAGAATTGGTAGAATAGGGGATGGTTTCTTGCATTATGATGAATTTGCATCTTAATGTATATAAAATAGGGTTTAAAAGTCTGTGTTTGATCTTTCTCCCCCCTCTCATTAATGTTAGTAATTGATAGGTATTTTGTAATGCTCATTTTGTACTTTTGTAATTTCATGAAATCATCATCATTATCAACACTATCAGCAGCAGCAAAATGCATCAGGCTTTGGCTAAATATTGGCTGACTGAAATGAATCATGAGAAACGTAAACCCCTTTCTTGTTGTAACATATTTTTTGTTTATATGGTACTGGACATCCAACATTACATTTCAAAATGGTCTACCAGGTATATATCTATATCTATATGCTTGTGTCCAAGGCATCCCCACATCTTCTTCAACTGAAGCCCACCCCCAGAGGGCGAGATCCAAAGTTAGACATTTTCCTGTTCCTACTTACAGTTGTTTTTTCCAAGCAGTGCAGCAGGTGGTGATGCTGACTCTCTATTATCGAAGTGGCTTTGCTGATATTGTGCTCATCTTGCATAGACCCCTAAAAGACAGAAAAGGCATTTTGAGACCATTGGCACAGATAGAAAGTCAACCATGTTCTTGATTTGAAAAAGCAACATGGAAAAGGTGAGTAAGACAAAGATCTGAGAAGTGATCCCACGGTGGTTAAATCATAGTGGGATAAGAAGCCCCAATCCTTTCAGCCAATGCCAAGACATGTAGTGGATGAAAAAAGAAAAGAAAAAAAGGACAGCACCAAAAAGTTCTGTTTATGAAAGAGTGATGATGGTCAACAAATTTATTTCCTTGCTGCTACAATAAGTAGACTAAGATCTCCTTGCCTCTGAAGAATGTGATATGCTAAAACACATTAAACATGTCTAACAAATCCTTTGAGCATCATTTTGAGGCTTTGCCTCTGCTTTTTGGGCTTCCAAGGCACACCAGGTAGCTGCATTACATGACCCCAAAGGTACAAGCCTAGATCCCTTGCAATGTCGTAGGGAAGGCTGGGGTGCAGCTCTCAAATCACATGCACCCTAAAAATATCACCACCCCAAACTACGTAAACTCAAGTTGCTTGTGCAATTAGGCCAGCTTTGCCTCCACTTTCTTGTGATGCACCTATTACAATCTGTAAATGAAGCACAATGTAAAAGTTCATTCAGGTTGCATGATCTTTGATGGGGTGGGAGAGGAAATGGGAAGGGGTCAATTCAGACAAATGTAAGGGGGAAATAATTGTACTCGCCGTTATTTTCCTACAAAAGAATGCTATAATCTATGGACAGCAGTCCTCATTCACCACACACCTCCATTCTGCTAACAAGCTAGCCTTTCTATGCTGCTTGTTAGTGCGTGATCTGAGATGTGGACAAAAGGTGTGTTGGAGAGATACACAGATAACAAGTAGCTTCATCTGTTCAGGACAGCTAGAATCCCAGCCCACGCTAGAGGTGAAGGGCTGCAGTTTTAAGTGGATAGATACATCGCTTATGAATAAGTTGGCACTTATGCAGAGCAAATATTTTTTCACAAGATGTTTCACACCTCCATCTGTGTGAGGGATTGCTATTCATTCCTGTCCAAAGGGAAACAAAGGGCCTTTTCCACAGAATCTTTTTATACATTTATGGTTATTGCTCCATCATTGTGGAGGATCAACATATATTTTGTTAGCCAGCTGGTGTGTTTGTTGAAAGGAAGCCACATTTCTCCAACACTCTACAGCAACGTTATGTCACTGGCATTCTGTTACAGTTTGGAGGGCTTTGTCCAAATGACCACTCCAAAGATATTTTGTTACTTCCCTCCATTTATTTTTATTTTTGATCATGCTTGCATGGTTTGGCCTGAGATTCTATAAAAGTCCATCTAAGGGCAGGGCCCACAACACCATGGCAATAGATCTGCATTGCCTGAATTAATTCTCAGCTCAGTCCCTGGAATCTCTAGTTTTTATTTCTTTATTTGCCCATGCCATCTTTCAAAAGATAATCTTTCCCCACAACAGTTCAGAATGGATAAGAATAATTTCAAAATAATACCCAATATCTAAAATATATAAAAAGATTAAAAGTTGAGCATAAAAACAAATTAGACTAGCAAACCAACTTAAAACTGACAGTATCACAATTAAAATAATAAATAAAATAACAGCAAAGAGCAGTATTAATTTAAAATAGAGCTGATCTTCCTTGCTCAAAAGAGCAGATTGAAATAAAAAAGGCTTTAGAGCTCACCTAAAAGAAAATAGGGAGGGAGCAAAAGGTACCCCCCAAAGGAGGGAATTTGAGAGATGTGGGCCCACCAACAAAAAGACCTTATTTATTTATTTTATTTACTTACAATATTTATATACTGCTCCCCATTGAAAATTTCGGAGCAGTGTACAAGATAAAATAAAAACAGAATAAAACACTTTAAAATAGATTTTAAAAGATGCAAAATATACAGTAAACCATGGCTAGTCATTAAGAAAAGGCTTCCTGGAATAATGACATTTTCAGGACCTTGTTTCTTGTACCTGCCAATATCATTGACCCTATGGTGGTGGTGGGGGGCTATGAGCAGAGCCTCCCTGGTTGATCTTAATGCCTGGGAAGGTTTATATGGGTGCAGGCAGTCCTTCAAGTAACCTGGTCCAAAATTGTTTAGGGCTTTAAAGGTAAATGCCAGAACTTTAAATCTGGCTTGGAAATGAGTAGGCAACCAGTGCAACTGATACAGAATCGGTGTAATATGTTCCAGATGGTTAGCCTCCAAAAAGCATCAGGACAGTTTCATTCTGAACTAGATGAACCTTCTTAATCAACTTTAAAAGCAGCCTCACAGAGAGCACATTACATTAGTCTAGTCTGGATGTAATCAGAGCAGGAGTAACTGAGTCAAGATCTACCCCTCTTTTGGTAAAAGCTGCTCTTAGTCACTATCACCACCTGTGCTTCCATAGGTAGCCCTGAGTCAAAAGGATCCCCAAGGTGCAAACTTGGTCTGTCAGAGGGAGTGCAATTCTGTCCAGAACTAATTGAACACTTCCATCCAGATCAATTGACTTCTCCACCCACTGTGCCTCCATTTTGGTGAGGCTGTGAATTCATTCTGGGTTTCAGTCAAAACCATCCAGAACTGTAAAGGAGCTATCCAAGGTGCCATTTTTGGGGGATATGGTCCAGCACCTTGGATAGCTTCTTTAGCCTAAACGTCTGGATGACTTTCCCTAAATTAAAGGCTTTCAGGCAGCATGACTGGGGGAATTCTTTGCCTATGACCTTGGAAAGTTGCTTCCACAGGAGACAATACCTGGCTAAGTCTCTCTCAGTATAAGGCAGGTCCATATGCTTCTATGCCAGCCTTTTACAGCCCAATGCTCTCCAGATGTTTTGACTACAACTCTCATCCGCCTCAGCCAGTGTGGCCAATGGTCAAGGATAATGAGAATTGTAGTCCAAAACATCTGGAGGGTCACCAGATTGAGGAAACTGTCCCATGCCTTCCTTCAGAAAACAATTGTGAAGTCAGTTCAATTTACCTCTTGTGGCGCAATCATAGGTCTTTGGGCTTTTCTACATGAAGCATTTATCTTGTGCTCATCCTTCCTGACTCACAATTGTTTATGGGTTCCTTAGATGTCATTATAATCCTCCAGTTTCTTTGCTGTGTCTAACCAGCACTTTCCACAAGCTTTTTTAGAGTAGGGAAAATGTGGCATTTAATTGTGGAAGAGAAAGAACGTGCAATTTCTTTTTGTGTTTTAGTGTTATTCTGCCATACCACAGTGCCACCTAGAGGTTACATAGTGGAAAAACAGGAAAGAAAACACTCCTCATGTAGCGCTGTGACAAAACTGAAAGTAGGTACAGAGGATTAACAGCCAATTAGCAGCCTCATGTAGAAAAGCTCTTTGTCGCATCAGCCAAAGTAACACACTGTTCAATGCATGGCTGTGTTTACAGTCCTGTGGCTCTGCTGAAATATCCCTTCACCAGTATTTCACTAGTTCACTATTGCCTAGCACTTGGTGACGAAGTTAGGAAATAGAATTGGACCATTGGGTCATCTAGCTCATTGTCCTAAACATTGATTGGCAGCAGCTCTCTGGGGTTTGACAGTATTTGGGTCATAATACTTTCCTTGCCTCACTTCTTTCATAGAATCATAGAATAGCAGAGTTGGAAGGGGCCTACAAGGCCATCGAACCCCCTGCTCAATGCAGGAATCCACCCTGAAGCATCCCTGACAGATGGTTGTCCAGCTGCCTCTTGAAGGCCTCTAGTGTGGGAAAGCCCACAACCTCACCAGGCAACTGATTCCATTGTCGTACTGCTCTAACAGTCAGGAAGTTTTTCCTGATGTCCAGCTGGAATCT
The DNA here is from genome assembly GCF_023053635.1 of Elgaria multicarinata webbii. Classification (NCBI taxonomy): domain Eukaryota; kingdom Metazoa; phylum Chordata; class Lepidosauria; order Squamata; family Anguidae; genus Elgaria; species Elgaria multicarinata. The sequence continues at coordinate 172,736,274 of NC_086171.1, forward strand.
GGCTTCCTTTAACTTGAGCCCGTTATTCCATGTCCTGCACTCTGGGAGGATCAAGAAGAGATCCTGGCCCTCCTCCATGTGACAACCTTTGAAGTATTTGAAGAGTGCTATCATGTCTCCCCTCAATCTTCTCTTCTCCAGGCTAAACATGCCCAGTTCTTTCAGTCTCTCTTCATAGGGCTTTGTTTCCAGACCCCTGATCATCCTGGATGCCCTCCTCTGAACACGCTCCAGCTTGTCTGCATCCTTCTTGAATTGTGGAGCCCAGAACTGGACGCAATACTCTAGATGAGGCCTAACCAGGGCCGAATAGAGAGGAACCAGTACCTCACATGATTTGGAAGCTATACTTCTATTAATGCAGCCCAAAATAGCATTTGCCTTTCTTGCAGCCATATCGCACTGTTGGCTCATATTCAGCTTGTGAACTACAACAATTCCAATATCCTTCACGTTTGTAGTATTGCTGAGCCAAGTATCCCCCATCTTGTAACTGTGCCTTTGGTTTCTATTTCCTAAATGTAGAACTTGGCATTTATCCCTATTAAATTTCATTCTGTTGTTTTCAGCCCAGCACTCCAGCCTATCAAGATCACTTTGAAGTTTGTTTCTGTCTTCCAGGGTATTAGCTATCCCACCCAATTTTGTGTCATCTGCAAATTTGATAAGCATTCCCTGCACCTCCTCGTCCAAATCATTAATAAAAATGTTGAAGAGCACTGGGCCCAGGACTGATCCCGGTGGTACCCCACTCGTTGTCTCTCCCCAGTTTGAGAAGGTTCCATTGATAAGTACTCTTTGAGTCCGATTCTGTAGCCAACTTTGAATCCACCTAATAGTTGTTCCATCTAGCCCACTTTTAGCTAGTTTGTTAATCAGAATATCATGGGGCACTTTGTCAAAAGCTTTGCTGAAGTCAAGATATATGACATCCACAGCATTCCCACAGTCCACAAGGGAGGTTACCCAATCAAAAATGAGATCAAATTAGTCTGACAGGACTTGTTCCTGACAAATCCATGTTGGCTTCTAGTGATCACCGCATTGATTTCAAGGTGTTTACAGATTGACTTCTTTATAATCTGCTCCAGAATTTTCCCAGATTCCTCCTTTTTGCCCTTTTTGAAGATAGGGACAACGTTAGCCCTCCTCCAGTCATCTGGCACCTCACCCGTCTTCCATGATTTTGCAAAGATAATAGACAAAGGTTCCGAGAGTTCTTCCACTAGCTCCTTCATTACTCTAGGATGCAGTTCATCGGGCCCTGGAGATTTGAACTCATTCAAGGAAATTAGGTGTACTTTGACCATTTGTTTATCAATCTCAAATTGCAATCCTGCCCCCTCAACTTCTGCTTCACTTTCTCCAGGGGGGGATCATAGACCCGCTTTCTCCATGTCTGCTTTGGCCTTCTCCTTAGGAACCTCTTAAAAGCATCAAGGAACAAAGCATTGGATCAGGCTATAAAATGTGGAATTATGGGGAATGTAAAAACCAACGGTCTGAATAGAAGTCTCAACTTCCTAAAAACCGCCTATAACTTTAACAAAAACAGTAACATTGCTCCTTTATCTGTCTTGGTTTATTATATTTTGACATCTTCAGACATTGCACTTGAAACTTGAAGAAGTAGACATTTTCACCAGCTTGATTAAGTGCAATAAAATGCGCCAGCTTATCTACTGTGGGTGACCCATTTCTTGGAATACGGCAATAATGCTGCTTTAATTAGGACATCACCTATTTAAAAAATGCCCATTATGTCTGGCTGATATGCTTTTGTGTGTATTACAGAGGCCCAGATTTTGTGAATGGACTGAGCTCATCTTTGTTCTTTTAGTTCGAGGGCCAGGTTTTGCTCAAATTGAGAGAGAAAGCAGCTAACGAGAAGCAGATTGTCAGGTCTTTTTGATACACTGAAAACATGATTCTTTAGTTCCCCCTTTTCTGCGGTTGTCACTTTAGAAACTACACTGCTAAGAATTGTGTGTGTGTGTGTGGTTAATTTAAACTCCCTGACCCTGAACTCCACCTCAATTTCACAGCATGCCTTCTGTGATCACTGCCATCAATTTTATTTATGTTCAGTGGCTGAGATTTTCAAACCCTGTTAGATACATTCAAATGGCAATTATGTGTTCAAAAGAGTGCCTTCAACTCTGGTTGATGTTTGGCAATGAGATGTCTTAGGGAATCCCTTCCCAGTGCTGTCTACAGATTCATTACAAAATGCAATTGTGATTATCATCATTACGGTTATTGTAGTATCTCCATATATCGCTTTTATTATGCTTGCAGGTTTTGGAGTAGATTGTTCAGCAACTGCAGAATGTTTTTCTCTGTTATAACTTATATAGCACTTACAATGTGCTCTAAGCTGGTCAGTCTTCAACTACGTGCATTTCCCTGTGGAATAGGTCACTATTGATTTCCAGAAACTAATTCTATGAGGCCAACTAATGGGTAGAGCCTTCATGCTGAAGTCTGCTCTTTCGCTTGGCTCACACAGTGAATTTGTTCACAAATGACAGTGTAACCAAAGGTCTAGGAACAGAGAAGTGTTGTGATTCCAAGCCCTCCCACTGAGATGTGAGACTATAAAGAGGTCTGCTGTGCAATCACACCTGGAGGGAGTGTGAATGCTAGGACCTACCCTCTAAACTTAATTTGCCTAAAAAAGCAAGGCAGTTACCTATTAACTAAATGGACAGTTTCCTGCCATGCCTGACAGGCTTTTAACAGGCCCCAGCTTCAGGGACAGTCTTTAAGCTGTAACCTCTGGTGAGTGGCTAGCCTAGAGGACCGCCTCCCACCTCCTCTCAACTTCACCTGCTTGACTCTGCATGGACCCTGGGATTGGTCACTTCTGATGCTACCTCCCCCTCCAACAAAGCCTGAGTTCCCAGGGAGGAGGAGGAGGATAATCTCTAAGCCTGGACTTCCTCCTTGACTCCTGGAGAGTCTTGGAGACTTTCCTCCTCCACATCTTGTCTTGGCTGGTCTACTACTTCTTCAGGCTCCAGGTCTGATTTGGGATCCAGAGCAGGGGGACTGGGCCTGATACTGACAGAAGAGTGGTTCTGGCTTCAGGGACCGTGGTGAAGGCTAGCAAACTGGAGTGGCTGACTCTATTGCCTGGCTGGGCTTTTAATGCTGCCTCATCATATTTCCAAGTGTTACTTGTCACATTACAAAATCCCAGCATGGAAGTCTCTTTCATGTAGAAAGCTGCATGCTTATGTGGGGTTGGATCCAGATTTACTCTGCATCAACTGAGGACTTCCCTGATTTCTCCTTCTCACGGTAGCCCATCCAACCCTCAGAAAATGCTGTACCCTGCTGAATGGGGTGAGGTGTGATGTGTTCTTAGGAGGGGGATCCTCAAAAAGCAGGAGTCAAGTAAAACTTTATTATTGCTAAGAACTAACTTGTTCTAACCCTATAAGAACTCTGTCTCTGATGAGGTAAATGTTCCCCAATGAAATCCCAGTATTTGTGCTAACCTACTGATACCCATAGTATTTAAGCCTACTTTCCCAATTCAGTTTTCTTTGGAGAAACCTCTGGGGACATTTTATACCCCCAAACTTTGCTTGGTTTGGGAGATGTAAAGACACCCCAATTCCAGATATGTTATGCCCCATGTCATTTCCCCTTCAGAAAGAAAATAGTATGTGGTAACAGGTTGAAATTTGGAGACATTATACAGCTCACAAAAGACAATAGTGTCTGGCTGGGATTCATTTAATTCCAATAACTGGAAAGTGGTAAATCATCAGTCTGGAAATGCTTGAGTGAAAAGAAAAATCTTTTAAAAACGTCAAAAACAAACTAATGCAGGTGCATGCCTGATTCAATTGGAATGACATCCCATTGGGTGGCAGCAACGACACTAAAGGCCCTGCTCCTGGTGGTCTCCAAGAAGATCTCCAACTCATGTGGGACCACCAGGCAGGAACACCTCTTCAGAAGACTCCGGAGTTCAGGCAGGATGATAACAAAGAAGGTGTGTCTTAAGGAAATCTGGTCTCAAGTTGTTCAGGTCTTTGTAGTCTAGTTTGTTGTTTATTCGTTCAGTCGTTTCCGACTCTTCGTGATTTCATGGACCAGCCCACGCCAGAGCTTTCTGTCAGCTGTCGCCACCCCCAGCTTCCCCAAGGTCAAGTCTGTCACCTCCAGAATATCATCCATCCATCTTGCCCTTGGTTGGCCCCTCTTCCTTTTGCCTTCCACTTTCCCTAGCATCAGCCTCTTCTCCAGGGTATCCTGTCTTCTCATTATGTGGCCAAAGTACTTCAGTTTTGCCATTAATACCATTCCCTCAAGTGAGCAGTCTGGCTAGACCTTAAACTTGGCCCAGAACTTAATAGGCAAATAGTGCAGAGCCTTCAGCAGAGGAGTTCCATGTTGATATGGTGTGGCATTTGACAGCAGCTGGGCAGCCACATTCAGCACTAGCTGCAGCTTCCAGACCAGCCAGAAGGGCAGGTATACACAAACCACATTGTTTGATGTTACCAATGCCTGCACCACCACAGCTAAACTATCTAGGAGTCATTGTAGCTGGCACACCAGATGAAGCTGGGAAAAGGTATTTTGAGCCACCAAGGTAACTTGAATCTCCACCAACAATGATGGACCTAGGAGTATCTCTGTACTATGACCCTGCTCCTTTAGGGGGAGGGTCTAGAACAGGTAACAAGTCTATTTCCCAGACATGGAAACAATCACTCATGGGGACAGAGTCTCTGTCTTATGAGGACTCAAGCTCAATTTACTGGCCCTCATTCAGACCATAACTGAGTCCATGCACTGGATTTTATAGCTTTATTGTGGTTTGGTTGTGTTGTGTATTATTATTATTATTATTATTATTATTATTATTATTATTATTATTATTTTGTTATTGTTATTATTAAAATTTAATGATGAAGTAAAACTTGGTTGATTCAGAAATATACACAGGTTGTTTTATAGCAATGCCATCAGAACTGAACTCCTTTTTAGAAGGAAGAGTTCTGATTAAGATCCAACAATCTACTCTGTAACTTGTAATTAAGGAAATAATTGATTTACTGTAAAGATGAGTCATGCAATGCTTTCAGCCTCAATATTTCTGAACTTAAAACAACAACAACACAGCTAGTGTCAACCAACTCAAATCAGTTCTTTTAGTGATAAATGGAAGCAGGCAGCCTAAGCACTAGTATTACACAAGTGCTCATAGAAGCGTGGCTGTGAATTTCAAGAGTGCATTTGAGCAGAGGATGTGTCTCAGGTTACTATAGGCTTGTAAAATCTGCCTATTCATTAGCAGAATAATCTTCCTTTGCTTGAAACAAAAAACCCTGGGGAGTATTTAGAGGTTGAACCAGGCTACCGAGATAGTCCAACCCCCCCCAAAAAAAATCCTCATCCACTGTTCTGTTCATTCCAAAGAAATAGCCCAAAGAATTTTGTGATGGCCCCAAACACTCAACTTCTTCTTGTGCTCTACATCCAGTTCCATGTCCTACATTTCAGGATGGAGACAGATTTGAAAGGGGGTGGGGGAAGAAGATGAGATGTTGCCTCCCTTCTCCATCACACACTCCATCACTACCTTCGCTTCTCAGCCAGTGTTTTTATTCCTCAGTTACTTCCTCTTTTCAAAGAGGAAGTACAGAACGAGCACTAGGCCCATTGAGTCCGCTCTTCTAATGGCGCTGCTTCTCCTGCACACAGCAGGAGAGGGCAGCAATTCCGAGTTTAAAAAAACATCAGACTTAATGAGGTGTTTTTTGTTGCACAAGGAAGGCCAGAGGGGGCGGAAGGCGTGCAGGAGGCAGACGATGTCATGTGAGGGACCTGAGCAAGCTCTGTGAGTGCCTAGTAATGAGCGTGCAATAAAATGCTTTTGGGATTGAGCTCTCACAGTCTTTACACTCTAATATAGGGTTAAACAAAATGTTGCAGGTGTATCCTGGATGCAGTACATAAAAGGAGTGCTTTTGTTCAGGCAGCCTGTTTAGCCAAGAACCTTTTGGGGGCTCAAAGAGAGCAGGGAGATGTTTCAGGAGGGAAAGAAGGGGTACACCCATCCCCTACGCAGTTTAAGTCCTCTGGTGTGCTGGCAAACACATGCATAGAGCCTCGGTTAGATTATTTACTTTTCCAGATTTCCAAATCTCTACATATTTAGAGTCTCCAGAGTATGTCAAAATAACGATCATATTTTTGTGTGACCCCATTTTACTTGCTTCCAAACTGTTAGGCCCTCAAGCCCCTATCAGGATAATATTCAGATATAACCCTCTAACCTCGATCTGCAGATATGATTCATTTAGTATGTTTTTATGCTGCCCCATTGTTGAAGCTCTCTGGTCAGTTTACAAAAATTAAAGATATCAGCAGAAGATTAAAACATCACCTGCTGAATTCTGCAGAACAAGCTGCTGTTAAAGGCACAGGAGCAGTTCTGGGCACTGATAACTGCTCTGTTGGCAACAGGGGCAGACCAAGATATTTTGTTGCCTGAGGTGAAGGACAAGATGGCACGTTCCATATACAAATGATAACTGGAATGGCAGTTGATTCTTCCTTCAACATTGCTGATGGGGCAGCAGGAAAATTTAGGAAGAACACAGTAGGCTGCATGGCACATAGGTCTTATCTCCAACATCCTGCTGCTACTTCCCATCTGCCACCTGAGGCAACTGCTTCACTCTGCATAATGATAGGGCCTGTCCTGATTGGCAATCTTAATTCATATGGATTTTATACCAGTTTAACTGCTATGGTTTCTCCCAAAGAATTCTGAGAGTGACAAATTCTCTCTTCTCCACCTTTTGTTGAGGGTGCTGGGAATTCTGTGATACAGATCCCTGGCCCTCCTCTCAGGCTTACAGTTCCCAGTTTGTCTAGTGAGTAGGGAGATAGAATGACTGTTAAACTAGTTTAAGTCTGGGCATTGTAGATTGTATGATTTTGTGAATTCTGGACAAAAGGCCAAACAACAATTTCCACTGGAGGGGGCTCTAGCACAGTTAAAATTTACTAGTGAACATTAGGATGTATGAGAATTTCATTTCAGTCTGCATATCATCTGAACTTGCCCCATCGGCAACCCTGAATGTGAATGGGAGTACATTTATTTCAATAAATGTTTGTAAGTTCCTAAAATTGCAATCACAATTGTAAAATGCGTTTTGTTAAATGAACACTTCGACCCTGTTCAGACAACATGCTAAGCCACGGTGGTTAAGCATTTTGAGCTAAACATTTTGGCTTAGCATGTCATGTGAACCATTCCTAACTGTGGTGGCTATATAACCATGGTTTAAACATGCTCACTAACCATTTGCTGCAAAAGGGTTAGCAGCCTAACATTGGCTCTTTGAAATGCACAATACCTCCCAAAATATGCATTTTCATGCTTTAGTGAATGGGGGAAAGTGCATACTTTTGAAAAATATGCACAGAAAAATGGAAATCAAAACAGAAGTCAGCCGAATAGAACTTCAAAGTGAAGTTCAGAGAATTTTCGTGAGTTTAAACATCCCTAGTTCTCCAATATCTAAGTGAATGTTACAAAGCGGAGTGTGATGTTTCACTGTTTTATGCTATTTATCTGTGATGTAAATTCTGTTTGGACTTCGTATGACAAGGCTAGTAAGTGTTTAATTCTGTTGGGAGGGGGAGTAAGTGAATGGAATGCTGGAATGAATGCTGATTGGCTGTTGGATTCCAGTGTATGAAGGGGAATAACAGTTGAAATCAGTTAGTAGCTGGTATTTAGTAGCTGGAAGTTGAGAATGAGAGAGAGTCAGGGTTAGTTTGCTGTAGAGGATAAATTAGTGCAGGGTCTGGTTTTATTGTTTTGGGAAATAAAGGAGCAGGAGGAGTGAGATTAGTTAGGCAAGAATACAAGACATCGTTATTGTAACAACTAAGTACTGAAACAAATTATAAGCTTGTTAAACTATGTGAGCTTACTTAAATAAAATAAATAAAAGTTATTTTGTTTCACCCTGGATTGGATTCTTTAAGTACCTGAGGTACTGTTAGCGGTAAAGTAGAAGGTGAGTAAAAGGTGCACAAAGGACCAAGCTGGTTGCTGTGGGACCAAAAAGGGGTCAGAGAATCACAGAACCAGTGGGAGAGTAAAAGGTGATGTCCAGAGGTGGTCACAGAAAGGAAAAATAATCCACAGAGTGGGCAGCCATATACCAACTGAATTCATGGCTGGGATCCTTTAAAGAGAAAGGTAAAAAGGAGTCTTCAAGGTGAGTGGGTCGGGACAGGGAGTACAAGTATAAAATGAGGAATAAAAAGAATGTGTCCCTTATTTCAACATAAATGACAGAAGCAAAATGGAGGACTAGAGAATCATAGGCCTTAGCTAGATGGGGCAAAATCCCGGGTGATCCCTGGGATTGTCCCTGTGTGACCACGTGACACACAGGGGATCCCGGGATCAGGGAGGTATGATCCCTCCCTTGCCCCGGGATCCTGCCCTACCCTTTGAGCATGTTTTTTCCGTGGTCCCGGGCTGAGCCCAAGACTGCGGAATGTGTGGCCATGTGCTGTGGTTTGTCATGGTTCCTAGCGAGGAGCCAGGACCTACACACAGTGCACAGAGCTCCTCAGGAGCACTGCGCCCATCAGGGGTGGTGGTGGGGAGCGGGGAATATATATATATATATATATATATATATATATATATATATACACATTTTGTGCACGATCACTCATGCACATCTTCCCCTTTAAGAAAAAACACACAAAATGGAGGGTGCGACGCCTCTCCCTCTGAGGTTGTCACGCACCGCATGTGAACAGAGGGGGAGATCTTGCGATAAAAATATCACAAGATCTTCACTAGGGATGTGCTCCGCTCCGATTAGGAGCGTAGAAGCAGTAGCGGATTGGCCTGCTCCGCCTTACCCAGAGGCGGAGTAGGAGCGGACCGTGGACCCCCTAGAAGCAAGGCGAAGAGAAGCGACCATTTTTCGGAGCTCCGAGTTCAGGCGGAGCGCTCCGGTCGCCATCTTGAAAACATTTCGCCATAGGATTGCATTGCGGCAAATAATCGCGCATAACTACGTTGTTTTTGAAGCTATCGCTCTGGAAATTCTTGTGCTCAGAGAGTCGTGGATGGGGGTCATTTTGAGACCACTCTCACCTCTCTGCGTTGTCCGTGTCGCGTGCTATATTTTTTTGAAAATCGGGTCAACCGCGCGGCTCAAACTGCGTTTCGGCTTTTCACCCATAGGATTGCATTGAGGGAAAGAATCGGGGATAACTGGGGGGGGTTTAAGCTATCGTTCTGAAAATTCTTGTGCACAGAGAGTCGTGGATGGGGGTCATTTTGAGACTACTCTCAACTTTCTGCGTGCTGTGGTTCACGTGCAATGTTTTTGTGAAAATCGGGTCAACCGCACGGCTCAAACTGCGTTTTCGGCTTTTCGCCCATAGGATTGCATTGAGGGAAAGAATCGGGGATAACTGGGGGGGGGGTTTTTAAGCTATCATTCTGAAAATTCTTGTGCACAGAGAGTCGTGGATGGGGGTCATTTTGAGACCACTCTCAACTTTCTGCATCGTACGGGTCGCGGGCTAGAAGTTTTTAAAAAATCGGCGGGAAAAATACCTTTTTCAAAGGGCTGAGGGGCAGAGTCAGCTCCCGGTCATGATGATCCCAAAGTTGGAGGAGGGCATAGGCAAAACAGGTAACTTGGGATTCTGGGAAACTTCTCTTTCTTCATCTGAACGGGCTTTTCCCCGTGTTTTTTAACACAGTAGCCCCACCAAATGCACAAACACAACCTGAAATCATATACTAAGCCAAGAATAAGAGATAGAAACACAGCACTGCTCCCCACCCTAACCTTGGTGAACAACTGAATCGATGTGGTGCAAGGGGATGAGCTCCCCTAGGGCATCTCATCGTGGACGTGCCCCCACTCTCTCCTGCACTGGAAGGCCATAGAGCCTTCCAAAGAGAGTAAAACGGTGGAGCAATGCCTATCATGAGTTGAAGTGAATGGTCACTTTTCAGTGGTGGAGCAATGCCTGTTCTGAGTCGAAGTGAGCGTTTTACTTCTTCTCGGAGCTGTTGGTGGCTGTAAGTGTCTTGAACTGGCAGCTACTTCCCCCTCCCCCGGGCACGTCCCCCTATTGCTGGTAAAAGACAGATATAGCCTTTTTAAAAAAATTCTTCTTGCTGTTTATTCAGCAACACTGCTGCTTTTAATTCCACCCCTCCTTTGTTTATTGATTGATTTATTCCATTTTATATGCATTACTGGCTTATCCTTGGCTCACTTCCTTATGCCCCCAGAAATGCCAGCTGCATGCCTGCCTGCCTTCCCTCCCTCCTCCCCTGCCCACCTCGCAGGGATGTTGTGTGTGGGGTGCCCGATTTTCAAAAATTCGCCAAAAATCAGGGGATGATGGGATTGCTTTGAAACTTGGCGTGTGTGTGTATATCCCCATGAGGTGTCATGGTGCCAAACATGAGGTTTCTAACTTGAACAGAAAAAAAGTTGTATAATTTTTTAGCTTTCAATGCAAGCCTATGGGGGGGGGAAACGGAGCTCCGGATCCGGAGCTCCGGGCGGAGCGGAGCGGAAGTGGGTGGAGCGGGGGCGGGGCGGAGCGGCCCGATCCGAAAAATGGCGGATCTGCAAGTGAAGCGGAGCGGGGGGTCCGTGCACACCCCTAATCTTCACCCCTCCATCCCGCTAGACCAGGTAGGTCTAGCTAAGGCCATAGAGACAGTGCATTCCTAAGAATGTTTAAACAGAAGTACAGAAATGGAAGATTTTATAACCTGGAACACCCCCCCCCCTTTTGCTGGCTAAAATTCTATGAACAGTAAAAAGCAATTACACAATAGAATCCTCATATGAAAACACTCAAAATTCTTATATTTGTGGCCTAAGTTTCTTCTAGGGTGACCATATGAAAAGGAGGACAGGGCTCCTGTATCTTTAACAGTTGCATAGAAAAGGGAATTTCAGCAGGTGTCATTTGAATATATGGAGAACCTGGTGGAATTCCCTCTTCATCACCACAGTTAAAGCTGCAGGAGCTGTACTAGAGTGGCCAGATTTAAAAGAGGGCAGGGCACCTGCAGCTTTAACTGTTGTGATGAAGAGGAAATTTCACCAGGTTCTTCATATGTACAAATGACACCTGCTGAAAATCCCTTTTCAATACAACTGTTAAAGATACAGGAGCCCTGTCCTCCTTTTCATATGGTCACCCTATTTCTTCAACATCTTGCCCCTTGAACGTATACCAAATTATTGATTTCCCCATTTTCCCCCAAACACCATCTCTTAGTGTTATCTATCCTTACAGTAGTTTTGAGCTACATCTCAAGTAGTGCAGCGGAAACTGATTGCTAGCTTTTAGATCCAGCCCAAAATGTTGGCATTTGAACTGGGTGAACTTGAATCTCTACTGTTAGTTTCATTGGGGGAGTGTGGGTGTTGAGAACAAACACAATCTCTTTCAGCCTCAGTTCAGCTCCAGGAAATTGAGAACTGTAATAACATACAATTGTGGTTATTGTGCACAGGAATAGAAACAGATAAGGATTGTAGAGCATTCTCTATCCCTGAAGTGCTATAAAAGTTACCAGATTCATGATTGATCTATTTGCTTATTACGTTCTCAGCATTGCATTTTATAATTATAATTTCTAATCTTTGCTGTTAGCTGCTTTGGAATACATTAGAAGAGCATCATCATCATCATCATCATGCCAATACCAAAAACAACAGCAATAATAATCAGCTCCCAATGTTAGTCCCTTTTGCAAAACTGCATCAAGAATCCTATTTTCCAATTAATTTTTAAAACATTTTTTGTGACACAGTTTGAAAACTGTTCAACTCTGTATTTATTAGACACTAATATTGTTGGTAAGCTTCTCTTAATGGACAGAATGTAACAACAATGCCATCAAGGGGCAAAGGAAAAGGCTAGAAATAGGATTCAGTAATTTCTACACACCTGTTCCAAGCTAGCACTATGAAGCTTTAAAACACCAAGCAAAGCTGGGCATGATTTAGATTCCTGCAGCATCTTCACTGGGTAGTTAAATCATAGAATCTTATTAACTCTTCTAAGCTGGCACTTGGAGCCTGAGCCAAGTCACGACAATTCTGTGCCGTGTTCAAAGGGTTCATTGTGTTTTGTTAGCAATCTTTATTTCTAGGATTTGTTTAAAAAAGTAAATGCAACATTTAATTCTGGCACATGCGTTTAAGAGGGAATAAGGACATTGACTGAAATAGAATAGAACGCTAGTGCGTACAGAATGAGGATCAGATATGGCCAACTGGTAGGCTGAGCAGACATTGGTTTCTTGTGATGGCTGCCATCGTGAGTGCCAGAATCAGTACCAAAGGCAAAATTGGAAAGTTTGGGCCAGGTCCTGTTGAATGAATTAACAGGTGGGCAGCAGGGGTTCCCTTGGACATCCCACAAGTCAGGCTTAGCCATAATTGGAGGGAGTATCAAATGAGATGCTGTAGTATTAAAAACACAGAAAATTATCTTTCTGGGGTAGTTCAGGAAATGGATTTGCTGCCATGCTAAGGACCTGGGATGCTTCTACTCTCAAACCTTCTACAATATTGAGGCATTGCTTTCCCACTATTAGCAGGAAGTGGTAGTGGTGTAGCTAGATAATTTCAATATTGGGTTTAGAGAGCAATCCTAAATCCCCTAGAGAGAATCTGGGGGCCACAAGATGTTTTAGATTCCTGGATCAGAGGCTGGGACAGCCCTCCAACCTCGAACCCAGGAGTCCAAGCTCCTCCCCTTCCCCCTCATAGCTGGCATGGAGAGAACCACACTGGCTGCCTTTACAAACTCATAAATACAAGCTCAGAAAGAAGGGAAAGGGGGAGGTTCTGTGAGCAGGGACGGGAGGAGACTAGAGTGGCCAGTTTAGGAAGAATTCTCTGGCTGCCTCGGGCTTCTTTCCTCTTCCTCTGCAGAGCCCCAGCTAGATGGGCAAAATCGCCCATCTAGCGAAAATGTAAGGTGAGAGGAGCATGGAGGCAAAGATTGCTTCCTTGTTCCTCCCACCCTGCATAGAGTGATCATCAGCCTCTGAGTTGAGAGGCTGATAGGCATCCGGAGAGGATTGTACCCTTAATAATCTTACCAGCCCCCCTTTTAGATGGTCATAGATATTACTTAAGTTGTAAAGGACACAATTAACTTTCTCCCCTTCCTTGTAAATCAGTCCTGTGCTTTACAACTGCTACTACAAGACTTAGGGGTGGTGTTTCATTTTTCACAACAAGGCATTTGGACCAATTCTTACCAACTCATGAAACAGGGAGGGGAGTCTGACCTTCATCAGATTTCTCATCAGACTCGGTGTCAATGAGAGGTGATTATTTTATTAAGCCTGATCAAGTCCAGAGCAAGTATTAACACATTTTCATGGATTTCATTTCAAATAAATTAGCCTTCAGTCAAGAAGAGATTACTTAACTGAGCTGCAGAAGCCATCTAATGTAGGGTGACCATATGAAAAGGAGGACAGGGCTCCTGTATCTTTAACAGTTGTATTGAAAAGGAAATTTCAGCAGGTGTCATTTGTATATATGGGGAACTTGGTGAAATTTCCTTTTCATCACAACAGTTAAAGTTGCAGGTGCCCTGCCCTCGTTTAAATCTGGTCACTCTTAACTGTTGTAATGAAGAGGGAATTGCACATGGTTCTTCGTATATACAAATGACACCTGCTGAAATTCCCTTTTCTATGCAACTGTTAAAGATACAGGAGCCCTGTCCTCCTTTTCATATGGTCACCCTATCTAATGTTCGTCTCATGTAACTGTACTCCCTAATCCAAAAGACACTCATTCCTGCATGTGGGCCTCATGAACAGAAACGCTTGCAGCGGCAAGCCCAATACCTCTTAGCAAGCATCACAGCCCGGATCTGGAGACACTGAATTGTAGGTTTATTTATTTTGAAATAAAGGGACTAGTGCATCCATTACACTAGCTATGGGGATACCACTGGGAATAGCCTTCCTTTGATGAGTGACCTGAGCCAGTGAAGGCTGGTGGCTCCTATGTTGATGGGGCAGTGAATCCACCCTGGGTTTCAGTCAGAACTCTAAAGGAGCTATCCGAGGTGGTTCTGTACCTTGGATAGCTCCTTTAGATTTCTGACTGGTTCTGACTGAAACGCGGTACAGGTTTGCCACCCCACTGACATCGAGGCCACCAGACTCCGTTGACCTGAGTCATTAAAATACACATGTCTCAACATCATATTACACACCTTCACATCACTGCCAACGGCAGTGACATGTGCAGCAGGTTCAGGCAGCTGCATCAAACCCTTGCTTCTTCAAATCTCTAATCCATGGGCTGTCAAATGCCTTTCAGGCTGAGAGCAAAATTTAATTTCAGGGAAAGACTGGAGGGTCACTTTCCAGTGGTGGGTGGAGCCAAAGTCTCCAGTGGTGGGTGGAGCCAAATACTAAGAATGCCAGCTTATTTTGGCTTAAAGCTCTTACTGCTAGGAACGAAGCCTTAGGAGAGGCATTTCAGCCTTTAGGATGGAGAAAGAACTGTGCTCAAGCCGGGAAATTAGAAAATGATTGGTGGTTGGGGGAAATGTTTGGGATGGGGTGGGAGAATGGGTGGGCCTATTTGGGGGACCTCAGAAGTCCATACTGGGACCTTACAGGAGTTGGAGTTGGACCTATCCTTGCACTAGTGAGGAAAGGCTCTATCATTAGGCTCCCTCTCTCATAATATTAGAACCCAGGGTCATCCCATGAAGCTGATTGGTGGGAGATTCAGGACAGATAAAAGGAAGTACTTCTTCACACAGTGCAACGTTAAACTATGGAATTTGCTACCACAAGATGTAATGACGGCCGCCAAGTTGGATGGCTTTAAAAGGGGCTTGGATAAATTGCTGGAAGAGAAGGCTATCAATGTCTACTAGTCCTGATGCCTATGTGCTACTTCCAGTATCAGAGGCAGTAAGCCTGTATACACCAGTTGCTGGGGAACATGGGCAGGAAGGTGCTATTGCACCCAAATCCTGCTTGTGGGTTTCTGGCTGACAGCTAGTTGGCCATTGTGTGACTAGAGTGCTGGACTAGATGGACCCTTGGCCTGATCCAGCATGGCTGTTTTTATATTCTTATTATTCCATTGGCCTCTATGTCAGTGTAGTCCAATTGAAAGTGATGTCTTGAAGTTGCTGGTCAAGGTTCTGATGCAGTGGCATTTTTAAAGCTTTCTGTCATCATTTGAGGACTACCTTCTTCCTGAGCTTTTGAGAACAGCTCCCTTTCTTTTTGCAACTGTACTCCAGCTACCTACATTTAGCACATTCAGTAAAATTACAGTGTAATTATAGCACAGTCGAGCCTCCCTACGAAACTGACAAGGGAAGAATAAGGGGTGGAGACACTTTGCAACGTTCCTCTGAAAGGGTTTGCTTTTCCTTATACATACCGTCAACTCCAGCGCTTCATTAAGGAGGCCATTGCGCTTACTGTGAAGGTAGGCATTAGAACTGCCTGTCTTGGCCACACGAATCCTAGCCAGCCGGGCTTTCTGTAGAAAGGAGGAAAGAAAGTGGGAAAAGGTTAAACCTGAACCCATCATTAACCTTGATTTCTCTCTAGTGAAAACAGTGAGGCAACTTCCATTTTTGATGCTTCAGGAGAGGTATATTGTTCATAACGGTTGACAGTTTTACTACTCCTTACATTATTATTTTTAAAGAGCTTTTTCAATAGAGGTTTTGCTTCTGAAAACGAAAAATGTTCTGAAATTAAAACAAAAACAAAAAACACCAGGCCTTTCATTATGGTAGAAGCATACAGCAGGTGCAGGAAACCAGAATTTCCCATGGAACATAATGTTGTATACTGATGACATTCCTGAAGCCAAAAGTTGTCAGATGGCGCTGGTTTTGGATTCGGAAGGGTGTTGCACAAACCCTGCTTCAGGTTTAGTCTCACTGTGTGACCTGAATACGGTCAGTATCTCCCAGCTTAATGCCACTGTTAGTTTGGGATGCTGGTGACCTACCTCAGAGGGTTATTGTGAGAATGAATATGGGAAAGGTTGAAAGGATTTTCTGCACGTTTAGGTGGAAGCCTATGCACGCTAACTGCAATTGGTGGAACTGACTCCCAGGAAAATACACTGTGGATGTGTGTGTGTGTGTTTATTTTAGCATATGCCAGGCTTCCCTACCTCACAAGATTATTGTGAAAATAAAATGAAGTGGGAAAAGAAACATGGAAGCTCCCTTGGGCTCCTTGGAGAAAAGGTGGGATATAAATGTAGTTAGGTTGACCATATGAAAAGGAGGACAGGGCTCCTGTATCTTTTACAGTTGCATAGAACAGGAAATTTCAGCAGGTGTCATTTGTATATATGGAGACCTGGTGAAATTTCTTCTTCATCACAACAGTTAAATCTGCAGGAGCTATACTAGAGTGACCAGATTTAAAAGAGGGCAGGGCACCTACTGCTTTAACTGTTGTAATGAAGAGGGAATTTCACCAGATTCTCCATATATACAAATCACACCTGCTGAAATTCCCTTTTCAATGCAACTGTTAAAGATACAGGAGCCCTGTCCTCCTTTTCATATGGTCACCCTAAATGTAGTAAATAAATAATAGTACAATACCTTTACAAGGAGCAACTGTAAGCTACAAAATAAGGAACTAGTTTTTGAGTTTCATTTATATTTTCAAAGGGAGAATAGCCCTTGCTTCTTTATCCCAGCATGCTTTGCACTTGGCACAAACTTAACTTTATTAGTCTGTCTTATTATCTTGTTACATATTGCAGATGGGTCTCTGTCATGCCTTAAAGTGCCAACAGCATCTTTTCCCCTTCTGCCCTCCCATTCTGTGTTTAGTGTCTTGCATGAGGAAGATGTCTGTGAAACTCAAGAGGTAGCTCATTATTTTGTGTCATTCAGTTGGCCCTAATAAAAGTATTATGCTGCTCTTGTTGGCCTTTTTTTTCCTAAATAGACTAACACAGATAATTGCCTTCTTTTGTCTTCTTCTTTTTCTTTTTGTCAGAAAGGAATACCTTTTTGTATTGGTTATTTCAAGACACCAGTCACTCTCCTATTCCTGTATGTATTAAGCTCCAGTTTTTCCTGAAACCCATCCAGCAACACAGTGGGGGGAAAAAAGTTAAACTTCATTTCAGTGTGCTTTTAGTAACCTGCTCTAATGGTTCCAATCTTTTGTGAAACATAACATTCCAAATTAAGAAGTACCTTTTTGGCACACAAACTGTACCCATGTTGCCAAGGTTACAAGGCAACTCTCTCTGCTGATTGCAGGCACAATGCGCTCTCTCTCCCCTCCCCTCCCCCCGAAGAGAGGTCAGTTTGCTTTCCAAAAATAAAAGTATTTTTTTCAACAACAACAAAATCAACATTAACTGCAAGCAGATCCGCCCCCTGCCCTGCAAATAATTTTAGATGGAGATGTTTATTTTTGTTGTGGAACAAAATGAAAAATACTATTAATTCACATGGCAATTGATATCATTTTATTTTAAAGGCCTGCTTTATAATGATCAGTCTAGCTTAGTACTAGGGCTGTGATCCAGAAGCAGAAGCGGATCAGGGTGCTTTGCCTCCATTACAGGCAGAGGAGAAGTGGATTGGGTGGCTAGTGAAGCATGGCGAAGTGAAGTGACCAAAAGCGAATAATTCGCGTTTACACGGAGCGCTCCGCCTGCCATTTTGGATATTTTCCCCATAGGATTGCATTGTGGAAAAGATTAGCGGATAATTTTTTTGTTTTTCAAGCTACCTCCTTGAAACTCACTGTGCTTAGAGGGTGGTGGGTGGGGGTCATTTGTGCCTATTTTTAGCACTTTGTGTGCTGTGGTTTGCTTGCTAGAATTTTTTTTAAAAAATAGGGTAAAAATGCGGGAGGGGGTACCTTTTTTTGAAGTGCTGAGAGGCAGATTCAACTCCCAATCATGATCACCTGATGAAGCATCCTCCAATCCCAAAGTTGGAGGGTGGGGGATAAGCAAAATGGGATACTTAGTAACTTGGGATACTGGGAAACTTTTCTTTCTTAGTCTCTGAATGAACTTTTCCCAGTGTTTTTTGAAACAGTAGTTAACCAGTGGAAGCTACCTAATGCCTGTCATGAGTTGAAGTGTAAGGTAGCTTCTGAAAGACTGGTTCCTAGACAGGGCCAGTAAAATGGGCACAGTTCCCCCTTCCCCTGAGCACATCCACTTTCCTCTTACTGGTAAAAGACAGACATTGCCTTTAAAAAAAAAATCTTGTTGTTGTGATTCAGCAACACTGCTGCTTTTAATTCCACCCCTCCTGTGTTTATTTATTTATTTATTACATTTATTATACACCCCGTAGCCCAAGCTCTCCTGGCTTTCCCTCTTCAGTGAAGTCAGGCAGGCTTTCATTGTGGTTCAACTCCTTATTGTTGTGGTTGTTATTATTATTATTATTACTATTAATATTAGTACTGCAATTATTAACGTTATTAATGGCTGTGATCACAGTGCAGTCAATCAACTCTGAAGCAAGGATCACAAAGCTTTACTCTTATCCTCCTAGTCCCCTAGTTATGGGATGCAAAAGAAAAGGCATCTCTCTGTGCTGTTCCCACCTCACAGGGATAGTTTGCATTACTGGCTTTGAAACAATCCTTGGCTCACTTCCTTGTGCCCCCAGAAATGTCTGCTGCATGCCTGCCTTCCCGCGTCTGCCTGGGTGCTGTTGTGGTGGGGTATCTGCTGGGACTTACTTCCCCATAGATCTATGGCATAGTCGTACATCTCTGCCTGCCTCTCTGCCCTCCTGGTGCCTGGGAGATGTACTAGTTGATGGGCTTTGTGGTTCAACCCCACAAGCCTCTGGCATGCTTGCTCCCAGTGCTGCCTGTCCTCCTCTGTGCCCGCCTCTCAGGGATGGTTTGTGCGTGTCTTGCTTTGACTCAGGGAGGGTACCTTCTGTGTGATAAAAGGCAGCTGCATTGCACGCTCTTGATGTGTCTGTACATTTTTGGAAGTGTTTCACCTGAGATGAAGATCCTTATTTAGAAAAAAAATCTTGATTCCCCCAAATCATCTGTGCTATTGATTGCTATGGGCAAGCATTTGCAATGGATCCCTATGGGCAGGTATGGTTTCCTTATGGGCATACTGTCCTTTGTGGGGGATTTTTTATATATTCCCCAAAAATCAGTGGAGGCTCGGATTGACTTTCAACTGGGCATGAAGGTGGATACATGGATAAGCTCTTGTGGTGCCAATTTTTGAGGTTTCCAACGTGAAAACTGACGGAGTTCTAGAAAGGGGTGTGAATTGGGGTGAGTTAAAAGGGGGAAAAAGCCAAAAATCAGGGGATGATGGGATTTGCTTGAAACTTGCCATGAATCTGGATCTAGATGGCATCTGTGAGGGTGCCCACTTCCAAGTTTGTATCTGTAAAAATGTCAGAGTAAATCCCATTTCTGAAAATGGCGTATTGGATTTTCAAATTTCCCCCCAAAATCAGGGGGAGGCTCGGATTTCCTTCCAACTGGGCATGAAGATGGATACATGGATAAGCTCTCATGGTGCTGATTTTGAGGTTTCTAACATTAGCAAAAAAAAAGTTATAGGTTTTTGGATTTTTTGTGAACTGCCCAGAGAGCTTCGGCTATTGGGCGGTATAGAAATGTAATAAATAAATAAATAAATAAATAAATAATGCAAGTCTATGGGGGGGGGAACGAAGCTCCACAAAGTGGAGCGGACTACGGGCAGATTGACGTGGAGCGGACCCAAACCAGAAGTTGCAGATCGGGATCTGAAGCGGATCTGGGGTCCATGCACAGCCCTACTTAGTACTGTCCATATTAGAGCTGTGCACAGGTAGCCTTTCAAAATTCTCCACCCTATTTTTGGGTAGAGAAAATGGAGAAGGGGAAAAACAATTTCATTGAATTACTCCAGGTGGAGAAATTCTCCAATAATTTCTCACATGTAGGCATCACCATTGGGAACAGCTTATTTCCCCCCCAAAGAGTTTTTGACTTTTGGCACTGCCGGTGCAAGTGGCAGCATCGTCAACTGTGTTGGCATCCTGTCCCCCATTTTGCATCCTCCACAATGCCCCATATACCTAGCATCACTCCAGGGCATTTAGGGGAGGGAACACAGCCAAAATTTGACTGCACCAGCCTTGGGTAGCAAACCCTGTTCATAATTTCCTGTGTTTGGCAATTTCAAGAAGTGCTGCAGTTAACACAAACAGCACAATCTCTTCATCGAAAATGTGTGATGGTGAGTCATTAAAAATGGAAAGGAATGATAGCACTAGGTCTGGTTTTATTATTTTGTTCTGCATCAGAAATTATACCAAAGACTCTGAACCAAAATTCTTCTATAAAATGACACCACCACCACGTATTATTAAACAGGGACATAAGAACATAATGTAGTCCAGTACTCAGTTCACACAGTGGTCAACCAACTGTCAAGCAGGGACCCACAAGCAGGACATGGGTGCAATAGTACCTTCCCACCCATGTCCCCCAGCAACTGGTGTATATAGGCTTACTGGTTCTGATGCTGGCGGTAGCATGTATCCATCAGGACTAGTAGCCACTGATAGCTTTCTCCTCTAGGAATTTATCCAACCCCCTTTTAAAGCCATCCAAATTGGTGGCCATCACCACATCTTGTGGTCACAAATTCCATAGTCCTGCCTTTTACCTGTCCTGAATCTCCCACTGATCAGCTTCATGGGATGACCCCAAGTGCTAGTATTATGGGAAAGGGAGAAAAATGTCTCCCTCTCAATCTCTTTACAACCCCTCCAACACATTATTTATAATGCTGAAGTTTTATGGGACAGAGGTGTCATCTGTGTGCTAGTTTCAAGATTGATTCTCAGAGTATAGCTGACATAGTCTTTGGGGGACACTAGACCATATTGACTCCCAGTCCATGTCTGAAATAACTGTTCGTAGATCTGCCTCCCTTGCTAATTTCAGGCCCCAAGTAATCTCACCTGATTCAGAAATCAGCAAGCTTCCAAATTTCCTTAATTAGAACAGCCAGGCTAGAGTAGGTACAGGTCTCTCAATCTGGATCATGACCTGTGTGTGCGCGTGCTTTAAAGATCTGGAGGGTGGGGGGATGCATCTACTCTGAAGTAAAAAAAAAGATGTTGCTCTAGTTTTAAAGTAATGTCTGTTTTTGCCTTAGTGGGTATTATCATGTTCTCCTTAAGATATGCAAGACCCAGGTTCAATTTCATGCTCAGATATGAAGCTCACTGGGTGACCTTTGGCCAGGAGCACAACCCTCAGAAAGCAATGGGTGCTTCCTTAAGAACCTTGAAGGAACAGCAAGGTAAAAATCCAATAAATAATAGATATATTTTAAAATCACAGGGGGAATCCATAAGAATACATAGTCATTCTAGACAACAATATCTTGTTTTCTCTCCCACTAGAACAGGTTTGCCTCTGCACTGGAATTTGTTGGGCTTAGGAGGCATTGGAAAGCTGCAGATATGTTAAACTAGGGTAACCATATGAAAAGGAGAACAGGGCTCCTGTATCTTTAACAGCTGTATTGAAAAGGAAATATCAGCAGATGTCATTTGTATATATGGGGAACCTGGTGAAATTTCCTCTTTATCACAATAGTTAAAGCTGCAGGTGCCCTGCCCTCTTTTTAATCTGGTCACTCTAGTATAGCTCCTGCACCTTTAACTGTTGGGATGAAGAGGGAATTTTACCAGGTTCTCCATATATACAAATGACACCTGCTGAAATTCCTTTTTCTATGCAACTGTTAAAGATACAGGAGCCCTGTCCTCCTTTTCATAAGGTCACTCTAGTTAAACTCTTCCTAATTTGCCTCAGTGCTATCTTGCTTTTCCTTGACTATTAAGAGTTTTGTATCCCAATACCCTTTGGATTGGACTGATTGGTTTTGCAACCTATCCTCTTTACATGTTTACTCAGAAGTAAAGCCCACTGGGTTAAACGGGACTTCCTCCCATGTATGTGTGCATAGGACTGCAGCCTTACAGTGTGATCCGATACACGACTTCTCAGAAATGTCTCATTGATTTCAGTGAGCATTATTTCAAAGTAATTGGGTATGGGATTGCAGATTTAATTACCGAAAAGCCTTTAAAGGTAATACATTATAGTTAACTGCACAAAAAATATTGCTACACCGAACAGTGCTTTCAATGCTTCTGTAGGACTCTCTCCTCTTTAATTTGCTCTGCTTAATAGACACACAATGTAGCAAGAGGTAAATATCTACCATGGACTCTCTAGCACATAATGAGCCAAGAAGCTTTATTAGCATTTATGCATCAGTGAGTCTGGTTCTCTATTAATAAGAATTGTTTAACTTTTTGAACTCTAACGTACATACACAATTTCCCAGGCAATGATGTGTCCTGAATACAGATCTGTATAAGTTCAGTTTCTTGAAAGAGACCAGAAGCCAGTTATATTGAGACTACAAGGTACAACAGAAGAGCCGTGAAATCTGTTTTGCTTCCAGATGAGGCTTTTATTGCACTATCGCTCTGGCCTCATTCACAGAACTTTACAGAGGGTCCAGACAACATCACCTTCAATTTGTAACACTCCAATCTTTCCGGCTCCTTCCATCTTTTTTTTTTTTTTTTGTACTGCAGAAGAACTGTTAAGGAGAAAAAGACTGAATTGCTGCACAATCTCTTCTAATCGATGGTGCTAGGAGCTCTCCATTTAGATATACTCCTGGCCACCAGGAGCTAGAATTTAAGTGCTCTGATATTGAAGTGCTCTTTGTTTAGGCACCTTTGACCTGTTCTAACATATTTAAAATTCTTTACTAAAGCTGTCCTTCCAGAATAGAGGCTATTATCTGGCAATTGTCATACCAAGAGAGTAGCGCTAAATCCATGTTGCAAATAATTTTGTACAGTGCAAATTTAAGATCTAGGAATGAAACTTGGTTTTCAGTGCGCAAAGCTCATTTGGTGTATGAGTTTGGATGCAAATACTAGGTAAGGAGCCCAATTTTTATGATGGCACTTGAATTTCACTATGAAAATCACCTCTGTGTGTGTGTGTGTGTGTGTGTGTGTAGTGTCATAACATGCCAATGGTTTCTTTCAAATATTTTGAGTTGTGGGATTTACAGTTGTAAATTTGAAATGGAACTTCTTGTTCTTCCAAAAGCCATCAGGGTCGCACATGGTCTAGCTCCAAGGTACCTTAAGGAGCACCTCCTCCCCTGGGTTCTAGCCTGCTACTTTAGGTCCTCTGAGGGTTGTCTGCTGCAAATGCCTAACGTGAGATTGGCAGCCACACACCAGAGGACCTTTTCCTTTGCTGCCCTTCAGCTGTGGAGTGACCTGCCGGTTGAAATGCGCCTGCTGACTTCTTTGAATGGCTTTAAGCAGGCACTAAAGACTCTATGATTCCAGCAGTCCTTCCCTTTTTAGAATCTGATTGCTGACCATTATATATTGTTTTTGTGCTGTATGGATTTACTAATTGTTTTTATCTTGTTTAAATTGTTTTTTGTATGCTGCCTACAGTATTCTGTGTATAGGTGGGGTATAAATTGTAACAACAACAACAACAACAACAACTACAGGGACATTAAGATCAACATATTCATAGTTCATATGATGCCACACACCAGCCTATATGCCGCAGATTTCATTCTAGCTCTGATTTGTGTAGAGACTGTGGCTTCCCAGCAGACCAAATCCCCATAATGTAACCTTGTGACTCACTTTGGATGGTCGAGGCCACATTGCTCCCACAGCACTATCTACTGAGATTAACTTCCCACATCTATGAAAGTGAGAAGTCATAGGAAATTTAACAAGATCACTCATGTCCTTTGTCAAAAATAGGGATTTCCTTATTATTATTATTTTAAAAATAATTACTTCTGAATCAACCCTCCACTCAGTGAGCGCTTGAGGCAATTTACAATAAAACCAGAAATGCAATAAATTGCAACAATTTCCAACAAAACAATTTCAAAAGAAAACATAAAATACATCATAGTAAAACATTGGAACCTTTTAAAAATCAAACAGTAGCCTTAAAAAGAAAATTCTCAGCAGAACTGTATCATTTTAACAAGCCTTCTAAAGGGCCATAATGAGGGAGCCAACTTAACCTCCCTTGGAAAAGAGTTCCATAACTGGGGTGCTTCTCGACAAAAAGCTATGAATGGCTACTAGTCCTGATGGATATGTGCTACCTCTAGTATCAGAGGCAGTAAGCCTGTATACACCAGTTTCTGGGGAACATGAGCAGGAGTACCTTGTTGCACCTGTGTCCTGTGTGTGGGTTCCTGGTCAACAGCTGGATGGCCATTGCATGAACAGATTGTTGGACTAGATAGACCGTTGGTCTGATCCAGTATGGCTCTTATGTTCTCAAGGCCCTGTCTTTCCCAACAAGAGGTGAGACACTTAACAGAGCCTCAGGTGAAGAACATAGGTTCTGGCCAGGTTCATATACGAGAAGGCAGTCTCTCAGATACCCTGAATTCAAGTCCTTTAGGACTTAATTGGTAAGAAACAGCACCTTGTGTTGGGCTTGGAAACAAACTGGAAGTCAACAAAGCTGTTTCAAGGCTTGTGTTATATTATCTATAAAACGCACACCAAGCAAAAGTCTGACTGCCACATTTTGCAGTAGCTGTCATTTCCAAACTCTTTTCTCCAGGGCATCCCCACATAATGTGCATTAGAGTAATCATATGTCAGGTGATTAAGGCATAGAAACTGTGGCTAGACTTGCCTTCCCAGGAAGGGATGCAGCATGTGCATGAGCTGAGCTAGGCCAAAGGCACTGCTGACCACCATTTTTTCTGTTTTCTGTAGCTCAGCTATTTCCTTTCTGAAGAACAAGCGTTTACTCTTATCCTACATGTAAATACAATATTTGTATTATTATGCATAAAAGTTGCTGTCAGTCATTGAGTTTGTACTGAAGTATTTAATTGATCTGCTAATTTTTTTTGGCAGCCCCAATAATATCTAAATTGCATTGATAAAAACATGTTTACTGTGTGACATTCTGAACTGCTTAATTTTTTGCAGACCAGCTTGACAAGATGTGACAAGATTGTGATATCTAAATTTGAAGATACAGTTTTGGGTGGTAGTGAAATATCTTGAAAATCATATTCCAAACATATTTTGGAAGACATGGTAAATAGATCCTTTCCCTGACTGAGATTGTAATATTTATTCAAATGTACATATGTGCTGTTTTCTATCCACATGAGCCTCAAAACAGCTTTTAGTTAAAACACTATGCTATATCACCACATTATAAGAACAAAATTGCACGAAAGAACAAAACTATAGGAGGAGCACCAACAGCACAAATATACAAATCAAAAGGGCAAATCCATTACTAAGAGCTCAAGATGGCCTGTTACAACTGATTAGTTATAAAGGCCTGAATAGCATTGATCTGGCAAATCTCTCCTGGAAAAAAGTTCTAGAACGCAGAGGCTATTCCTGAAAGGAACTTATTTCTAGTATAGGACAACCATGACTCCAAGAGTGGTGGCACTAAAACAATTCTCTCTACAGCTGATCTCAACTCATGTTTTTTGTTGCTGGTACTGGTGTATTGACATGCTCATTGCATTTAAAACAGCCCTACCTTCCCCCCCCCCCCTTTGCCAAATGTTGGTTCTAGCTTATTTGTACCACATATTCAAACCTCAAATTAAAAAGGGAAGGAAGTTACATAAGAATTATTATTATTATTATTATTATTATTAAAGCATTTCTTATGGCCAAGCATTGAGAACAACCCGTAATCCTCTCAAAACCCATGTAATAATGAAAACTATTCTCACAGTTCTAGGAGTCACCACCCTCTGTCTTCTTGCAGTGGACTTCCTTATTGGAATAACAATGGCAAGTGATAACACCCAAAAGAGGTGCAACAGCTCAGGGTGCAAAGCTAACAGCTCTGGGTACATACTCTGGGTACATACATCAGAAAGTCTTGTAGCCAGGTGAAACCAAATAGGCTTCTTTTTAGACTAGGTTTCTTGGTAGTCTATTAAAATAAGTACCATATATGTTCTGCAGTAGTAGTGGTTTCATTCTGTTAGAAGCCTGGCCTAATTTTCTCTGTTGCCTTATACTTATGGTTGTTTAGCAAGGGAACTACCTGTTTATTACCAAGTAAAGTTCACCATCCCTTTCACCTTCTAGATTCAATCCGTTTTATTCAGCCATTTTTGCTAATCCTTCTTCCGAGCTTTATATGCCTATGTGGAATTTCCAAGTTCTATCTATGCTGAATTCTTAAACTTTATGTTGTTTTCCAAGTCTTCCCTGTTCACCTCTTCTAAGCATACTCCTGATTTTAGTGATCCAAAAGTACACCAGAAGTTTAGGAGTTGTCCTAGGTAAAGCTGACACATTGACATTAGTAGCTGGAAGCCAACTCTAGGGACTTTACAGCTCAAGCCAGTCCTGTGATGGCCCTATGTGACTTATGGATAGATAGGGGGCACTACACACTGAATCCCCCATGCATTCACACTGTAGTCAGGCTAAGATTCACCAATGGCTATTTATGAAGATAAGGATGTGGATCTGGCATATAAATCTAGATAGCCATTGGGGAAAAGTGGAACATAATAGAGAGAATTTATGCAAAATGTAAAACTTGACTTAAATGACTGCTTTCAGTTTTTCAGCAGAGATCAGATGTGACTATTCAAGTATTTTATTTATTTATTTATTTATAAATAACATTTGTAGGCCACCTTTCAGGGATGGAGCCCTCCCAAGATGGCATACAACAATAACATGCATATAATAAAATTCATATAATAAATAAAATCAGTAAATGTTCCCCAAAACAGCATGGGGTAGACCAGCACTATATTCTTGAGACCCCTCCTCTAGGAAGGACCAGAAAAACTTTAACACTGTGCCTCCTAAGCCCAACCCAGATAAATGATCCAGAAGGGTACCATGATCAATGGTATCAAAAGCTGAGAGGTCAGGAAGAACCAACAGGGTTGCACTCACCCCATCCAGTCTCCAATGCAAGTCATCAACCTAGGCGATGAAGGCTGCTTCCATCCTGTAACCAGGCCTGAAACCTGATTGGAATGGATCTAAATAATCACCACCTGCTCCAGCATCTTGCCCAAGAATGGCAAATTTGACACTGGAAAGTTTTTATCCAAAACCATCTGGGAAATCTGTCATTTTCGCATTCTGAATGAATGCTCTTCCAAATTTGGTAATGTTCATGTCAACAAACTGCAGTATCCTAGCAACTCTCCCTGCCATTCCCACACTAACAACATGTTTGCATGCATACACAGAGTCCATAGTGATGTTGCCATTGTATGGAATTGGGCGGGGGAGGAGAAACATCTGTGCCAAAACAATATCCAGAAATAGGGATTGCAAGCTCTTCACACTAGCTTTTGAGAGTCAGGCCATGAGGTATTTAGAAAGTACTGATTTTCCTCAAGGCACATACAGCTAATCAGCTAATATGCTTCTCAGGCCTTAGCTAGACTTACCTTTTGTTCTGGGAGAGAGGAGGGGACCTCACATTGTGAATAACGCGAGATCTCGCCCCCGTTTACACGTAAGGCGCAACGACCTCAGGAAGAGAGGCATCGCGCCCACCATTTTTATTTTTAAAGGGAGAGGAGCACACAAATGCTCGTGCGCTGAAGGTAGGTGCTTTTTAAAATTTAATTTAATTTCCCCGCTCCCCCCACCCTAACCCCGATGGGCGCAGCTCCTGGTTCCTCATGAGTAATCACGTGGAGCAGGGTCAGGCCGGGACCGTGGAAAAAGCAGGCCCAAAGGGGAGGGCTATATTCCGGGGCAAGGGAGGGATGATCCCTCCCTTATCCCAGGATCCCATGTGCGTCATGTGGACGATCCTAGGGTTCGCCCCGGGATATAGCCTGGTCTAGCTAAGGCCTATGTCTCTTCGTCAAGAAAACCACTACTCATTATGGTATGAAAAATAGGTTCTGATAAAGCAAATTTCCAAGTCCTAACCTAGATCCTAAGGCTTACATCTGCCTTCCCCATCCTGGTGTCCTCCAGAGGTGTTGGACTGCAACTCCCATCATTCCCAGCCAGCATGACCATTGGCTGGGAATGATGCTGAATATCTGCATTCCATTCTGGGAAAATTCAAATTGTATTGGGTTTACAAAAATGCTCTTTTACTATTATAATTCCTGGCTCCAAACTGGAATCCAATAATGCTGTTTCACATTGGCATAGTGTCAGATGTGCTTTTTGTAGCCATTACAACAAGGGGAGTCTATTAAATTATATGTATTAGAGTCACTAACTACTGGGCAGGCTACTTATATTAGCATGATCCATCCTATATAATTTGATCCCTTAAACTCATCCTAAGAGTGCTCTTGGCATTGATAATATTTTTGTGTGTGGATACAGTCAAAGCTATTAGGCAAATGGGTGAGTGGTCACCTACAACATACTAATCCTGCTTGATCATTCTCCAGAAAATTATAGGACTGGAACTTAGAAGGGGCCTACAGGATTCCCCCTACCCCCCCCCCCTGAAATTCTGCTTTGGTTCTTAATGTTTGATGCAGGCAGTCCCAAGGAAGCACGGGGAGTTAATAAGGAAGTCAAAAGCTTCCTTCCTAATTTCTCCATCACAGGGCCAGATTTTGTTTGCCTATTTACTGAACTAAGTCCAAGGAGCAAACAGGACATCTGATGCAATGAAAGGGATGGTGGGCTCCTTCCACTTCATTTCCATTATTGAATGATGGTATGATAAAACCTTTTCTCATAATCAGTCTCTTGTGCACCTTAAAAGCATTCTATGTGTCCAAGTGATATTGTTCTTTCATTCCCTCAGCCTGTTTTCTCCCCTCACCACAGTCAGTAGCAGATGTGCCCAGCAGTTGGTTGCTTCTCAGCCATGGGGATTTGGCTGCCGTATGTGAGAACACATTTCTGCATTAACCTTGCCAGTATGTGAGCCAGCTTGTGAGTATGTTCACAACTTCCCCTCCAGATCAGACTCACATTGTTGTACAGAGTGCTCTGCAGTTTCTTAGCATACTGTATGGATATATGAAGCTGTCTTATACTGAGTTTGACCATTGATCCATCTAGCCCTTTTCCGACTTCCATAGTTTGTAACCGTAGATCTTCACCAGTTCCTTAAAGATGGTGGTTTTCTTAGAGGATGGGTGGCTCAACAGGACAAGTAGATTGATCAGGTAAGTCCTGTGGCCAGGCAGAAGGTAGCAGCTCACTGGGTTTGAGGGGCAAGTGAGAGGGGAGGTGGGGTGAGTGGGAGGTGAGTCCTATGGACTCCTGGTCAGCCTCGCACTTGGGAACAGCAAGATGTGACTAGCTTCAGATTTGGAACCAAGTCCAAAGGAGGCTGGGGGGTACAGAAGTGCCGTGAGCTAAATCGGGACCGATTTGGAAGCTCCAAATCAGTCTCCAAGGCAAATCAGGCAGGCTATGCACAGTTCATTCTGTTTTGTGTGCTAAATATGATTTGCCAGCTATGGCTGGATGGCAACATTTGTTAGTTTCTAGGTTCATCCCTGCTGTTTTTAGGTTTCAGCATCTTCCTTGCTCTTAGAAGCACTTCATGTATTTTATTGTTGTAAGTCACCTTGTGAGGGCCTCTGTCCTGAAAGGTGGCCAAGAAATGTTTTAAATAAATAAATAAATAAATAAATAAATGTTGAGGCTGATAAGGCAAATCAACCTACAATTTATGTCTCTCAATACTTATGACTGGGGAATAAACATGTTATACAGGGTCTTAAGCAGGAATGGAATAAGGAACTGGATTGTCCTACTCTGCCTAATCAACTGATCCCAGAATAGTTGTTTTAAATGGATATTGTTGTTTTTATCCTTCTGATGGTTTTAAATTTTTGTATATATATATTTTTTAATGTTCACTGTTTTTAACTTTTGTAAACCGTCCAGAGAGCTTCGGCTATGGGGCGATATATAAATGTAATAAATAAATAAATAAATGGATTGCTGCTTTGGCATCTGGAATTGATGCTTCTATGGGTTTCAGGTTGCATCTTATTCCTTTTTTTTTTTTTTGGTTTCATGTCTATTGGACACCACAATGTCGCTTTAATAAACGTTTGTCTAAGTCAGCAAATTGTTTGAGGTGTAACACAGCAATGTTTCTTTTAAGCATTTTTTTTTTGGGGGGGAATGCCCAATAGTTGCCCCTTTTTGAGAAGAGGTCATTATGTGGATAAATTTTGTTTTGGAAGCTTCCTTAATATTTACTGGCGTACATGCTGCTTCCTGGAAGTTAATGCATGGTCAGCGCAAATCGATTCTCCGTGTCCCTCTAACAGATAAAAGACTGTTATTACAACATTGGAAGGGAAAAAAATGCTCATCTCCTATAATGCAATAGATTGAAGGACTTTCAAAACTTTCAATAAGTAGTTGCTGCACATTAATAAGTAACCCAGAGCAATTTTGCATTTTGCACTAAAACGTGCCACTTGCTGGTCGTCTGAAAATGCTCTGAGAAATTCTCTTTTTTGCCAGGGTATAATACAACTTTAAAAAGGATGGTGGGACAGACTTTAAAACTTCTTTAGTCTGAAAAGTCTCTAATTTCCATCAAACTGCACCAATCTGATGCTTATTATGTGGTCTTCTTCCCTTCAGAAGTAATGGCATAGATGAAGTATTATGCTCTAAAAGCGAACAATGTATCAAGAATGGTGAAGCAAGAAGACAAGGAATAAAATAAACCTCTGTATTTGTTCTGATTTATTTCTTTGGTATGATTTCCCATGAGATTGTCTGTCACATGGCCAATGCCAACAGAACATTTGGCCCCCAGTTACCAGTAAGTATCTAGAGGAAGTAAACAGCTGTCCACACATTAAATCATTGTCTTGACGTGGCATCTTCATAAGATATGGACATAGTTAATTGCAATACTCTAAAGACAACTTCCCTAAGGAAATATGTGATTTGTTCTAAACTGGCAGGAAATAGGCTGTTGTAATGTCTATATAGATGCACATAAACACACCCAGTTACTTTTTTTTTAACCTCTAAATTGCTTGATTTCTATGCATCATGTATTTTGCCATCTTTGGTATTTCTGGCTACTTTCCTAGGTTGTTCGTATTTTCCCCTAACCCAGTACAACTTCCCTCCTAATTCCTTCAATTTCTCCTCACTTTATCCTAAGATAAAAAGCAACCATGGCTTACTCTGACGAAACAACAGCTCCTAAGCTTTAGGAGAAACCATCCAGGGAAGTTGTTGAGCTGAGTAGTAGCTCAACAAATGGCTAACATGCTGTCATTTCCTATTCTGTTCTCAAAAACTGAGATATGAGGAGTACATACTACCCTTTACAGAAGGGTGCTCAATTTGTCAATGAAAACATAATTATCTCTTGATACTTCTTAGGGTGACATTGTCAACCACATAGAGAGAAGAGAGCTAATGTAAGAGAGGTCCAGTGTGGTGTAGTAGTAAGAGTGTTGGTCTTCATTTCTGGAGACCTGGGTTCTAGTCCTCACTTGGCCATGAAACTGATTGGCCAGCTTCGTGCAAATCACTGACTTCTAACCTAACCTAACTCACAGGGCTGTTGTGATGATAAAATGGAGAGGAGGACATTATACATGTTGACTTGGCCTCTGAAGAAAGGTGGGATATAAATGTAAAACAAGCAAGCAAACAAATAACTAAAATAATTGCTTTTTTTGCAAGATGACTGAGCAAAGGAGAATTCTAGGATGTCCTTCACTGAACATGATTCTCTCTCTCTCTGTTTGTGTGTGTGTGTGGTAGTGTGGTGGGTGGGGGAAGCACTATTACTTATATATACACTTCTATACTGCAGTTTACAGAAGACATGTCCTTCTCAAAATAAAAAGAAAAGAAAAGGTAATACTATCACGAGGCATAGAACCCAGTATTTATAAGACAGTTTCCCCACATAGCAATGAGGTACTCCCAAAAAAAGCTCGGGATATTTGTAGCTAATGCTATAGGGAAGATGCGTAGCAATGACGAAGCAGTTATTTTAACCATTAAAAAAAATGAATTTAGAACATCTCCAGTAAACTTCTCTTTTGATCTACTTTTAGGGTGTGTGGAAGAAGGAACCCTGAAGTCAATCATTTCAAAATGTTAAATATTAAAGATGCACTTGGAAATTCAATTGGGTAGAACTCATTATAGTCCTCTATAATTTAATAAAATGTTGACTGTATGTGGTTACACCTTATTCTGGATCTTGCTTCATTACTTTCTGAAGATGAAAGATTCCCTTCTCCTCTTATGTGGAACTCCTTTTTAATCTTATTTGCCCTTGGCCCTATTAAAGCAATGGATTGTCACTCCAAATGCAGCATATCATTTCATCTTCTTCAACACAAGAGAACATCATTTCCAATCTATTTATAGAACAATGCACAGAATATGAAACTCACTAAGCATAGATAGGCAAGATGATTAGAGAGACAGATAGCTAGATCGGAGTGTGTTTAGTCACATTTAAAATTGACACAATCCCTTTCAAATGTATGGTAATATTCCCCACTGGGCTAGATTTAAATCTGAATTAATCAGGGCTGGTTTCTTCCACACATATTCATGAGGATAAAGTAACTTCAGATGTTCATTTCTGGGCTAATTTTGTTTCTGTGTGATGTTTACCACCACCCAGAATGGTTTAAAATTACCAGCCAGCTAGTACTTTACTGGTGCAGTAATACCATATTCTGGCAGATAACTAATAACTGTGGCCTGAATCCCTAGTACTGTAAAAGCCAGATTCTGTCAAACTCTACCAAAAATATTCCACCGGGCTCTACTCTGGTTCCATCCCTGCACTAACAGATTCTGGTTTAACTCCACCCCATACTTTCTAGATACAATATTGGTTGCACCTTTGAGCCAATGCAGAGTCTGGTGGTCCAGGGGTGGCCCCAGATGGTGAAACATGCCTAGTTACATTTAAACTGGATTACACAGTGGGCAAGTCCCTGTCCTTCTGTAAGGGCTCCATCGCACCAGTGTTTTATTGCACTCTCATCATTCTTGTATTGCAGTTTTGCATCACAGCACTCAGATGATGTTGTGCCTGTCCTGCAGACACCCCGCCTCTTCCTCTCCCTTTTTTGTGTTTTCCAAGAGCAAGGAAGGTCTGGATTATTTTCCCCAAATGTAATTAAAGCTCCCTTTAGCCCCCATGTAGTGCTGTCCTCTTGCTATTTCCTTTGTTGGGGCGTGTGCTTTGAAGGGAGAGCTTGCTGACGAAAGGAGAGGGTGGGTTGGTTCTCCTCCTCCAGCACCATGTCAAACCAATGGACTTGTGCTGAGTCAGTTGAAAAGACTTTTACTGCTCCAATCCCACTGTCATTGCCAGCAGAAATGGAATCCAGCCGATGGAACATTAAATCGATAAATTGCTAGACAAAAAAGCCATAACAAGAGGGGAAGGAGCCCACACCCATCACAATGTTAAAACCAATGAACTGGAGGTGGAAGGAGAAGGGGTGGGGTGGAGTGGAAGAGCAAACAAGCGAAAGAGGGGTTTCATTGGTATAGTACAATACCACAAACCCATGTGAAAGGGGCCATTAGCTTGATGCACTAATGAAATGGAGCTAGACATCATGGAGGCAAACCAGGGGAAAAAAGTAGGTGTGATGGAGCCCTAAGTAGTCTTAGGGCACAGACTGTAATTAGGTAACAGTATGATGTTATGAATCACTGTTCAGTCCTCTGTGCATTTCAGTCCCTAGTATTCTACTTATTCTTCTATCAGCATCCTTATCTGTGGCAGCAAACATGGCAGCAGTGGGAAGGATGAGTGTGGGAGTCCTGGAACAGCGGGTTACGGGGAAAAGAAGACCTTGGTTGAGTCTTGTTTTGAGAAAATTCCCAAATTACACACCTGAGCAATTTCTCATTGGTAGAGCACATGCTTTGCATGTTGAGCTTGCCCTCTAAAGTTACGGGGTTAGAAGCACATCTCCCTAGGAGTGTTGGAGAAAACCTCAATGGACTTAAATGAGTTTAGCTTTCTGTGACAACCCGCAGATTCTGCAGCAGATCACTTTTCCCCAAGTCATATGGATATGTAAAATAAAATAAAATAAAATAAAATAAAATAAAATACCTAGCTGAAAATGCACATTTCTCCTATAGGCTAAAGCATTGAAAATGCACATGGGGGGAATTTGTGAAAATGTGAATTTGTGCAAATTAGGAGAATTAGGAAAAATCCAATTCCATCAATTAGCATGCGATGGAATGAAAGGCATCTGACATTGTGCAGGAGTTTTTTCGCCTACTCTACACTGTGAGACAATTTGGGTGTATTAATTAGGTTAATCTGTTGCTAATTTGGTCACATTTTGCTAATGGCGCTAGGTACGGGCATCCAGAGTGGGAGTGGGAATGGTGAGCATTCACATGGCACTGGTAAGCCTGAGGCTCCCAGCTTTGAGCCCCACAGTCTACCTGGGAGATAAGACTTATCTTCGGGGCCGACCCTACTCACCCACTCAGAGCTGGACGGCTTGAGATAGGGCGTGACAAAAGAAGGTCCCCCGACCCCACAAGGGGCAGGCCTGGGGAAAGGCGAAAGACACAGCACCTATCCTTGGGCCACAAATGGCTCGCCCAACTTCAGGGCCCTGGCAACAGGCCATGCTGGATGCCTGGTAGGATTCACCCCCTATTGCAGATCATTTAATAAAATGTGGCCCTGTTTAAATCCAGCTGTTGTTGTCTCGTCTCCTTATTTATCGACCTTCGCATCACAAATATACGAGGGGAAAGGTGCACAAAAATGCTTATGCATTTTATGTGCACTTTTTAAAAAAAATCTCAAAGTTCAGGACAAACTCAATTTAGGAATGAAAAAATGGGGGGAAACTGAGGGAAACCATTCTTACTTTTACTTCATCTTTCTGTACAGATCTGTTCTCTACAAATGACCAACTGTGGTCTGGATTGGATTGCTTAGGATGATCTGGCTTTTCCATACCAAAAGATTCAATAGATGGACTTTGGTCCTATTTGACTCTATGGATTTATGACACTACATGGACCACTGATTTGTAACATTGACCCATTACCTAGCTCATTCCAGTATCTGTTTCTGATTTCTTGAGTCTCTCAGTAAACAATGAATTCATTTCTAAAGACGTTTCACACATGAAGCTAAAAAAAAAGCCCCGCTAGTTGTGCCATACACACATGCCATTAATGTGGGAAAGGCAGATTCAATTTCTCTGTTAGTTTCAAGTTAAAAACTTCAGTACTTTCTCCAGTATAGATTTTGTTCTGATTAATTCTCTCTCTCTAGCTTCCTGTTCCTCTTACCCCTCCTTTTTAAGCATTAGCTTCTTGTGGATCTGAGTCTGTTTGGATGTTAAATTTGTCATTATTAGCTGTATTACATTAGTAGCTGTATTTTTCCAGGGTGAAACAGAGAAAACAATATTATAAACATTACAAGGCTCCTGCAAAAAGCCTGATTTCTTTCTTTCTTTCTTTCTTTCTTTCTTTCTTTCTTTCTTTCTTTCTTTCTTTCTTCTGGATCACAGGTACAACAGCATTTTTGGAGAGATATGATCTTTGTACCAAGAACAGCAAGGCAGAAGTGCGCTGGTGCAGCTAAGTAATTTCAGAGACTGGATTTAATGGTCTTATGGAAGCCCCCTTTAGATGGCCCATGCATATTACTTCAGTTGCAAAGTGAAGCACTCAACTAACATTTCTCTTCTCTCCCCTGCATCCCATTCCAAGACTTCTACATTCCTGATGTGTTAGAACAACAGCACAACTGTTTGCTAACCTTGACAATCATTGTATATTATGAGGCATTTGAGACTCACTTAAATCATAGCACCATCATGTCTATAGGAATAACATGGAGTTTACTGCTGCTGCCCTCGTTACCTGCATCTCTCTGGTGGTCATTTGCCACTTCCAGGTTGTGGGGCTTTTGGACTTTGGCCTCATGGTCCAGGCCTAGCTGCAGCGCTGAAGACATTAGCTGGGCCAATCTTTGAGAAGGATCTTCCCCAGCTGCACATGGAACAAGGATCCAAAGCTCTTTCTCCTTTATCAACAAATCATTCCAGGTTGTCATGGTGACTTGTCACTGGCCCCTGTTTCCACATCATGGTTTTGTTGCATATCTTAACTAGAAGAGCCCTTAATTGTCCCAACTGGTGGCTAATGAAGCTTGTGCTTTTTCTGTATGCCAAATGGAGAGGCTGCCATTTTAGAGAGCTGGCAGGCAAATGTCTGAAATTGCCTCTCTGGTTTTCACTTTGGGTTAATGCTGATCTAGTTGAACAATCCCACTTATATAAAGAACAGGAGCTGGCTCAAAAGCCACCTGCATAGTTAACCAGGAGGACCAATCTGATTTTGATGGCAACCCTGGAGTTGGAAATCATTTCTGCAATGTAGTCAATCAATCTGCAGTGTAGATTTGCCCGTGGTTTGTTTTCTGATAATCTATACATTATTTGTAGGTAGCTCAGGGCACATGTATTATTTGTAGAAGGTCAGAAGGAAAATTACCAGGCTTGGGCATGGGAACTACTGCATGGGCTGCCAGTACCATATTGATCCCGCTGGCAGGACTGTTTGCAGATCAGTATCATATGTGCATTTGAAAAAGCTTGCTCACAGGGGCAAAACTAAACATTTGTTTAACCACATATAGCTGCATAATTGTCTCCCCTGCCCTCTTGCAAGTGTGCATGGCCCTGATTCAGATTTATTTATTTATTTATTTAATTTTATTTAAAACATTTCTTGGCTGCCTTTCAGGGCGGAAGTCCTCACAAGGTGGCTTACAACAATAAAATACATTAAAAAAACAGTTAAAATATTGAAAGCAATAAAAACGTAAACACAATAAAACATAAACACAATTTAAAACAAAGTCAACAGTAAACTCAGCAAGAAAAACAATGGCAACAGCAGCAATAACAGTATTTATATTATGAGAAGGCCACGGTAAAATGAAATGTTTTCAGGGCCCTCTTAAAAGCCTGTAAGCATGGTGCATGGCAGACCTCTGATGGGAGTTTGTTCCGGAGTTGTGGGGGCACTGCAGAGAAGGCCCTCTCCTGCATGATCACCCAGCTAATTACTGTCATGGGTGGGCAAATGAGAAGGGCCTCTCTTTCTGATCTTAAAGTCCAGGCGGGCTGATATGTGTGAAGGTGGTCCTTCAAGTAACTTGGTCCCAAACTGGTTAGAGCTTTAAAGGTCAAAACCAGCACTTGGAATTGGGCTTGGAAACATTTGGACCATGACACATCCTACTCCCCATTTTCATCCTGAAATTCTAACACTCCCATATTGGGGGGGGGGGCTGTTAAAAACAACAACAGTCTTCAATGGAATCAATGGAGACTTTCCTTCTTTCTTTAACCCTAGGGTGACCAACTGTCAGGATTTCCCCGGATTTGTCCTGGTTTTTGTTCTTTCCATGGTGTCGGGGGGATTTTCTATAATTTTCAATAATGTCCTGGAATGACACACCTTCCCCTTTAAGGCTGCCATTAGCATGGCAGGAGGGAATGACATGCTTTCTTGAGGCACATCATTCCCCCACCCCGAGCTCCAATTGAGGTTGTAAAGGGGAAAGTGGGTCATTCGTGGACATTATAGAAAAGGCCCCAATTGGAGTGGATGGTGGTGGTGCAGAATGAAATCCTTTCCCCTCCTCCACTCCAATCGGGTTCTTTAAGGTGGCGGGGTAATAACGTACTTTCTGCAGGACTCAGAAAGCTGCTTCCCCACACACACACTAGGTGTCCTCTTTTTTGGTTTCCCAAATATGGTCACCCTATTTAACCCTCCTGTACAGTGTGT
The DNA here is from genome assembly GCF_023053635.1 of Elgaria multicarinata webbii. Lineage (NCBI taxonomy): Eukaryota > Metazoa > Chordata > Lepidosauria > Squamata > Anguidae > Elgaria > Elgaria multicarinata. Next base: position 172,774,239 of record NC_086171.1, read on the forward strand.
GTGTGTGTATGTGTGGAGAATTCCAGGATGAACACAGGATGGAAGGAGAAAGGAAACTTTCCTCTCTTGAAGCATCATGGTCCAATCCAAATCAGGGCCATGCACACTTGCAGGAGAATAAGGGAGATAATGAAAGGAACATTTAGTTTGTCCTGCACAGTGGTTCAGAGTCCTGAGAATACAACTGGCAACCACACAGACCTCTCCACGCGTGGCTGAGAAAAAAGCCATCTAGGTGCACACAGTGGTTACTACTCTCAAGTGGGAATGTTTGTCACAAGGAAATCTGGCCCTTTTGGGGCTCACCAGATTTCTGTGGTGCCCCTGACTCAGCTTGTAATTGCTAGCTGAGCTGTGGGTTCTGAAATCTGGGAACTTTATCAGGGTTATTAATTTGTGTAAATAGCAATTTGCGCAAATTACGACAAATTACGACAAATTACTCTTTATGCATTTTTTTGAAACCCCAAAATATGTGCACTTGCCTGTTTGCAGGAAAAGTGTTTGCAGCTAGTTTGCAGGAAAATGAGCCAAAGTCTGGGGGACGATCTGACGAAAGCTCAGTGAGCTCCCCCGCCCCCTCTGGAACGGATTCCTCCAACATCTTGACCCCCAAGTGGGATGCAGGGAAATATGGAGGAGAAATGAACCGCCCAGAGAGCTTCGGCTATTGGGCGGTATAAAAATGTAATAAATAAATAAATAAATGAAGGAAGGGATTCCATGCAGGCCATCAAATGGAAAGAATGAAGTCAAGGATGGAATGAAATGGGGGTTCAATGTTGTTGACTCTAGCATTTTCTATATCCTTTAATAAAATCCTTACACGTTACCTCTGCCAAATCAGGAGCAGAGAAGATGCTGCTAGGTTCAAACTGGGAGTTTTTCCTCAAAAGTCCCCTCTTGACCCCTCCATCAGGGGCTTCCTTCAAGGTCTTCCTTCATCCCTTCTACTCCAGGGCTGAGGCTAGGGCCCTACATCCTTCTTTCAGTTTTCCAGCCCATCTTCCATCTCTAGACAGCTCCATTTTAAACCCCTGAAAGCAGACTTCGCTAGGTCTGAAAGCTGTTCAAATTTAGCAATGTTTCTTAATTAACTCCTCAAGGAACTGCTTTGTGAGCAAGTTGAGTTGGAGAAGTCTTGTAAATTAGCATTTACAAACTAGAATAATACTTCAGTCTACCTTTCAGCATTGGCTTGATAATATGAAACCACTTAAATGCTTTATTTTACTTCTAGTATACATTTAGATGCATGATCTGAAATATCTACCCCTGGGACTGTTCATCATTGTTAGAGAACTAGTGGGAGGAAGGAGGTGGGAGCTTCAGGCAGTGAAGCCTGGATTGCTCGCAGTTATCCGATAGAAGTGGAGATATTTTCATCAATCATGAACGGGCCTCGATGTCTCCAAGAGGTGAGAACCGTCCTCCACATACAGTCCTACAAATACCGATTTTTGTTTTGTTTTGCATTGGTGTTTATTTGTTAGATCAATGGAGATTTTCAGAGTTTGGCAGCCTATCTATTATGCTAGTAGCATCTTTATTGACAGATGTGTGAGACATCTTTCTCAGAGGCAATATGATGCCATAAATCTAGTGTTAAGCATTCGTCTCATCATCACTCTTCATCTTTGCCTCTGTCTGCTGCCATCACGTCTCCCCCTGCCTCTGGGGACAAACTGAGAATATTGCCAGTTTTTCATGTACTTCTCACAAAAGAAAAATGTTGATCCTGTTTACTGGCCTCACTGTGGCTCTTCCACATCCCCCCCCCCCAAAAAAAGTTTCTTCCATACTATGGAAACTTCTCTCCCAGTGTTACAATACTGTTTGGAAATCATTTGACTATTTCCCAGTATTCACCTTAAAGGATATCACTCTCTCCTTGTCCCTCAAATTCCATCCTTTCGCACTTTCATGAGCATTTTTTTCTTTATTAGCGCATCGATTCCTCAGGTCACTTATAATAAAAAGAATACACATCTCCAATAGGGAAGAATAATCATACAAATAAAAGTAAGAATAAAAATGCAAATTGAGGGGTACATTTTTTTCAAAGAGGAACTAAATAGTCATAAAACCACAGCGGCCAGCCAAAGATTCTACAGATTAACTATCAAAACAAGACCAGGAACAAAAAGTTTTGAACAGCCTCTAAAAGACTTGCACCCACAAAAGGCCCTAACATACATACTAATAAACAGTTATCAATAAGGAACATTTGATTACCAGGCAGTAAAGCAAGGATTACTTTAAGTAAGGGGAAGTTATAAATTGCAGTGATACAGAAATTACTCACAAAGCTATTTTATCTCCCTTCCCCCCACTGCCCCAAGTGTAATAAATGTTCTTGTCAAATTTCCCATGATGAATAAAAGTAAACATCCAGAGAGTTTTAGGGGATTCTTTTAATAGTAAAAACTAATGCATAGAATGGCTCCTCACATTATTCAGAATCATACAATCAGAACAAATGCGGTCAGATGGATGTTTGGAGCCACAGAGAGTTTTTTTCCTGCTGAATTTTTAACAACAATTTCCCTTTTCTTTCTTTCTTTCATTCATTCATTCATTCATTCATTCATTCATTCATTCATATGTTTCTATACTATCCAACAGCCAAAGCTCTCTAGCCAGTTTGCAAAGATTAAAACTTTAAGAATACAATATAGAAATATAATGGGCCTATTCAGACAACACACTCAGCCATGGTTAGGGCCGCTAACCCTTTTGCAGCAAGTAGTTAGTGAGCATGGTTAAACTGTGTTTATGTAGTCACACAACATGCTAAGCCATCATGATTAGCTCAAAATGTTTAACCATAATTGTTTAGCATGTTATCTGAAAAGGGCTATTTTTTAAAAAATAGTATTTATTTATAATTATATTTATATTCCACTTTTTTCCTTCTTGCAAGGAACCCAAGGTGGCTTACATGGTCTTCCTCCTTCCCATTATTTCCTCCCAATGACTTCACAAGGAAAGTTAGGCTAAGGCCATAGCTAGACCTAAGGTTTATCCCTGGATCATCCAGGGGTCAAACCTGTTCATCTAGGTGACACACAGGGCATCCAGTGCTCAGGCAGGGGTGAACCCTGGATGATCCCAGGATAAACCTTAGGTCTAGCTGTGGCCTAAGAGTCAGTGATTGGTCCAAAGTTACCAAGTGAGCTTCGTGGCTGAGTGAGAACTAGAACATAGATCTCCCAAGTCCCAGTCTAATATTCTAACTCTCCAACTCTCCAACAATAAGAAAGCCCTATCATATGCTGTTAAATGCCTGGAAGTATAGGAAGATCTTAACTTGGCATTGAAAGGATGGCAATGTTGGCACCAGGTGGACTGCACTGTAGGGAGTGTTCCATAATCAGGCCACCACCATGAAGTCCCCTCTCTCTGGTTGATATCTTCTGAACTTCCCACTGAACCATTTTCTTTATTACATAGTAGACATTTTTCCTCTCATTTTTGGGTGGGAAGAATCTGTATATCAGTATAAAGGAATAGGATGATGCTACAGGACAGAGTTAACTAATTATGGAAAATAAAGAACAACTAGCCTTGGAAAGACTTTGCAGATGGAAGGATATGGATGAGGACAATGGAGGTAGCTTGGTAGACAGAGAGGAGGTGATTCTATCAAGTAAAGGGAGAAACCATCTGTTTTCAGAGCTGGAAAAACATGCTGAGATACTGGTTTATATGCCAACTGATCTAAAATACCAATGTCCTACAATGTTGCATTTTCCTTCTTTTGTAACTTGACATCATTACTACCACCACCACCACCACAACAGGGAAAGGTTTGCAAAATTTGCTATGCTTGTAACATCAAAATTATATAAAAACAGGTCATTGGCTAATATATGGATGCACGCAATATGGATTAGAAGGCTTGAGGGCTCAAAAACATATTTAGTCCACGTGGAATGAAGCATTTGTTTTATAAAACTGTAAATTTTGTGCCCATGGAAGTGACTGTTTCGATTTAGTCCCCATGAAATGCATTGCTAAACCCAGGCTAATCCCTCAGAGATTATCAGCTGTTTTAATATCTTTGCTGGCATCACACATCTAGCCATTAATCATAAGTCTGCTTTAGCAGTGTTGCTCACAGACTCTGCTGGCTTCCGAGCACTTATTTACATCTCTGCCTCATCTGGTATGCGCAATGGTTGGGAAAGAATATCTGTTTGAAGGGAAAAAAGGGTCCTTCACTTTGCAGAGGAGGGCAGTAGCTCCACAGAGCACATGCTTTGTATGCAAATGGACCCTACGTTTAATCCCTGGCAGATCCAGATAGGGCTGGGAAAGACTGTGGAAAGACTGTCTGAAACCATAGAAAGCTGTGGCCAATCAGTGTAGATGATACTGAGCTAGATGGGCCAATGGTCTGACTTGATATAATGTTTCATTGTTTTGTTCATTTAGCTGTTCCCAACAAATTCCAGCTGTACTTTTTCAAGAGCACTAAATGGTCTTTGAGCATTCGAGGAAGGCTGCAAGCCAATTGAGATGAGATCAGCAAAAGAATGGAAGGAAACACCTTTCTGTAACACCTCCCCTAATTCTGGAGGCTGTCATTCCTTTGTAGTGCATGCTTCTGAAAGCAAGGAAGTATAAAGGACCTTATTATAGTTACTATCCCCTGGAGTTTTATTTATATTTATCTGATCTATGTGGGGAAATCGCTGCACTTCATACAAGTTGGGCCACATGTTCTTCCAGTGAATATTTTTGACATGCATTTGGGGTAGGGATTGTGTGGTTTGGTTTTTTTTGGTGGAAGTCAGTATTTATTGCCCCCTTAGGGTGTTCTTTTCATAGCACTTTTTATTTGTTTGTTTGTTTTAAAATTGCCATTCATCTTAAGAGCATAAGAAGAGCCAAGCTGGATCAGACTAAGGTTACATCTGGTCCAGCATTCTGCTCACACAGTGGCCAATCAGCTTCCCACAGGAAACCCACAAGCAGGACATGAGTGCAACAGCACCCTCCTGACCATGCTCCCCAGCAATTGGAGCATAGTACTGCCTCTGATACTGGTGGTAGCATATAGCCATCTGGACTAGTGGCCATTGATGTCTTCTCCAGGAATTTGTCTAACCCCTTTTAAAGCCATACAAATGATGTCCATCACTACATCTTGTGGTAGTGAATTCCATAGTTTAACTATTTATCTGTTCTGAACCTCACACCAACCAGCTTCACGGGATGGCCCTAGGACTAGATGGACTATTATGAGAGAGGGAGAAAAATGTCTGCTTATCCACGTTCTCCACACCATGTATGATTTTGTACACGTCTATCAAGTCTCCCCTTATCTTCCTTTTCCCCCAAGCTAAACAATTCCAGCTGTTGTAACCTCCCCTCTTACTAGAGTTGCTCCTGTCCCTTGATCATTATAGTTGTCCTTTTCTGCAATATCTTTTCTTGCAATATGCAGTGACCAAAACTGTACACATACAAAGTATGGTCAGACCATAGCTTTGGATAAGGGCATTATGATATCGGCAATTTTATTCTCAATTCCTTTCCTAGTTATGCCTAATATGGACTTTGCCTTTTTTCAGCAGTGGCACACCAGGTTGTCATTCTCATCAAGGTGTCCACCGAAATCCCAAGATCTCTTTCTTCATCAGTCCCCACTAGCTCAGATCCCATTAGGTGATGGTTGAAGTTGGGATTTTTTGCCCCAATGTGAATCACTTTACACTTGCTTACAATGAAACACATCTGCCATTCTCTCAGTTTGGAAAGATCCTTTTGGAGCTCCAGTTTTAACCACACAAAATAAGTTGGTGTCATTGGCAAACTTGGCCACTTCACTGCTCACTCCTAATTCCAGATCTCCAGGGTTTCAGGCAGGAATTTTTCCAGCCCTGCCGGGAGATTCCATATAAAGCAAAGCATGGTCCTGGTCCTGGAGAGCCAGAGCCATGACCAAAAGACTGCTATGCAGAGTTCAAGTCTTGACTTCAGTCTCTGTCCAAATGGCTCCCTCCACTTAATTTAGCTACCAAAAAGCCTTGTGAAGTATTGCTGTTGGGAAAGTTAAGTCATAGTTGAAAATGATGCTGAACGCATCACTCTGTTGATAACTGATAGTGGTGAATTTGCAAGGCAGCTTCTGAGTGCCTCGCCAACACTATTGGAACACCTATACATCTCACAAATCAAGAAGGAAGCAGTACATGTATTGCACTCTGGATAGCTTAACAGGTTTTTCTCAATGATTTCGCTTCTCTGCCTCATACATAATCCACTCTCTATATGTTTGTGATTGTAACATTTACTTAAGCTGAAGTCATATGCCTGTTTTTCCTCTCTCTTTGTTTATTTGTTTGTTCATTTTCCCTTCAGGCATCTCTCTCTTTAATTCAGTACAGCCAACCTCAAAGTATTTCAAGGGTGTTGTTGCTTTTTCTGTTTATTTGCTTGCTTGTTTTGGAAGGGCATCAACGGACCTGTTACTAACCTGCGCCATGTTCTAAGCCCTGGGCTAGTCGGCTGGCAGCCAGTTTTACAAGGTAAATGTACATCTCAGTAGCTCCAAAAACTCACACCGTTAAATATTTTAAAAAGGAGAGCAGGATTACATCATGTGTATACATATACATGGCATGTCCTCATTATCTGGATTGCTGCACAGTTTCCTATTCCATGTAACTCAAGTCATTTAAATGAGATTCTAGGACTGGACTGGCCTGGCCATTACGCTTACCACCTTCATATCACTCAAAAGTGAGAAGATGGATTGATATGTGACTTCATTGCTTTTCACCTTTTTCAATATTTGTATGCATTAGAGCTCCTGATTAATATATTCTTGGGACCTTAAATAGCATTTTTATTAGATACAACATTTTATAGACTTCATACATCATATAAATTTGATGAAGCTAATTTTATGTAGGCCAATGAAATCTGGCTTTTTTGCTGCTACAGATTTAATAAGTCGGCCTTTCTGGAATTACAAGGCTTGGCCTTCTGCTACAATGTCTTTCTGGATTTCCCAGGAAGCTTGCTAAACAGTTCCAGTAGCCAACCAGGCTACAACTAGGGATAGATGAACCTGTCAATTTCAGTTCCTCTCAATTTCTCATTTTTCCAGTCTTATGTTTCGTTTATATCGCTCTTTGAGAATTTCAGCAGTTCTATGTTTGGTTTGTCCAGAAAGTTGATATTTTTTAAATAAAAAATTCACACGAAAAATCCTAAGCATTTTTTTGGTGGAGATTTCTCCTAATATGTGCAGTTTTGTCTAAGATATATATTTGTTTCAAGCTGTTTTCCTAATATAAGCCATTTTTGAACATTTCCCACCCTAAACTAAACATTTTGTATAGATTTTTTTGATTGGAGAACTCCAATGCAACATTCGGGGAAGTGCAAATTTTGAAGGGTTTTGGGTCACATAATGGTTTGAAAGTGAAAAATTAGGTAAGCTTGAATTGAAATATGAACTGAACAAATTAATCCCTCAACCATAGCCTCACTGGCCAACAAACAGCAAGTGGAGTTGGGGGCATTAGAACAGAACTATAAAAGTCCACCATTCAACTACCTTCTTGGAGGCTTGTGAATGTGATAAGTCTGATTTTCCTAGCAATTTTTCAACATGCCAAAATTATCGTTAAGAACTCAATCTGATCAAAGCAGATGGGTTCCCCCCTTCCCTAGCCACAGCTTCCCACAGAGAAGTGACAAACGTCTCTGTGATATGGAGAAGCATGAGGAATGGGACACATGAGACAGGCTAGATCTACACCTAGCAGGATATAGCACTATGAAAGTGGTATGAAAGCGGTTTACAAGAGGCAGGAGCCACACTACTGCTTGATAGCAGTAGCGAAATGTACTGACAACTATTTTCATAGTGTTATATCCTGCTTGGTGTGGCGCCTGCCTCTTAGATACTGCTTTCATAGTGCTATAACCTGCTTGGTGTAGATCTGGTCATAGTGTTCACATTCTATAATGTTTGAAGTCATTCGATATTATTGAAACGCATCAGTTCACAATGTCTTTATATTTGTAAATATGTCTTTATTTATAACAAATATATATATATATTATTTTTAATTATTTATATATATATTTATATATTTATTTATAACAAAGGCTATAAATTCTGCCCTGTTCAACATCAAAATAACAAATCCAGTTCTTCCTAAAGGATCGGGTCCGTAGTTTGGGGGTGCTCTTGGATCCAGAACTGTCACTTGAGGCACAGGTGAACTCAGTGGCAAAGAGCACCTTTTATCAGCTCAGGCTGATATACCAGCTGCGCCCTTATCTGGACAGAGATAGCCTAGCTACAGTTATCCATGCTCTGATAACCTCTTGTTTGGATTACTGCAATGCGTTATACGTGGGGCTGCCCTTGAAAACGGTCCGGAAACTTCAACTGGTGCAAAACAGGGCAGCACGCTTACTAACAGGGACTGGCCGATGAGACCACATTACGCCAGTCCTTTTCCAGCTTCATTGGCTGCCAGTCCAGGTCCGGGCCCGATTCAAAGTGCTGGTATTAACATTTAAAGCCCTAAACGGCTTGGGGCCAGGTTATTTGAAGGAACGCCTCCTCCCATATGTACCTGCCCGGACCCTAAGGTCATCCTCAGGGGTCCTTCTCCGTGAGCCCCTGCCAAAGGAAGTGAGGCAGGTGGCTACCGGGAAGAGGGCCTTCTCTGCTGTGGCACCCCGGCTGTGGAATGAGCTCCCAAAGGAGGTTCGCTTGGCACCTACATTATATGCTTTTAGATGCCAGGTGAAGACCTTTTTATTTTCCCAGCATTTTAACAGTCTATAAATAAATTTTAACTTGGTGTTTTAAATTTGTAATTTTGCATTGCTGCTGTTTTTATCTGGTTGAGCTTTTATATTGTATTTTATATTATGGTTTTATACTGTTGTTTTATACTTTGAATGTTTTTAATTTTTGTGAACTGCCCAGAGAGCTCCGGCTATTGGGCGGTATAGAAATGTAATAAATAAATAAATAAATAAATATTGCTAACATAAAGGAACAGCGGCTATTTTCTCCTCCGTTTATGCCTACCAACCTCCAAGGAGCTGACAGCAGTGTACATGGTCCCCCCACACTAATATTAACCTCACAACCTGTGAGGTATGTTAGACTGAAAAATACTATTTCGAGGTTACCCAGCGAAATTCATGACTGAGCATGCACTTGAATCCAGATCTCCCCAGTCCTTTTCCAATGACCTAACAACCACATTATATTGATTGTGGGCTCATCGACACCTGCAGCCCTTTGGGGAGTGGGGAGTGATGATCACAGAGTTTTCCACTTCTGGGATCATCCCTCAGAGGTCACATGCCAGCGAGTTGTCCCAGAAGTAAAGAGGGATGTTCCAGGGTGACATATATATATTTTATAGAGGAGACATTTGCGTAATTGTGCAATTGCATGGGCACAATCCTGCATGAAGAAACAATTTGTTTTTAACCCAATAAAACAAACTCAGCGCTGAGGGCCATCCCACATGCTCTTCTCCTCACTCCCGATGCTGACGGACTTCCCCCCCCCCCAGCTCTGTGCCCATTTCCTGAGCCCTGCTACTCATGGGGAAGAGGGAGGACCCCAGTAGGGAGAGCCACACTGCCCACAGAGCTCAGGATGGTCCTGAGAGGGCAGAAAAAATCAGCAAAAGAAGCAGTCCCAGCTGTCGTGTCTAGCCCTGCTCCCCCTGGGGTGGAAGAAGGTGTTTCAAGTGATCATTCAGAATCAGACTATGAAGTAGAGGAGTTGGTGCCAGAAATAGGCCAAGCTGTACCAGTGGGGGAGAAAGCTCTCACAGGCTCTTCACTAGCTGGGAGTAAACCCTCTTCGGAGCTTATCTCCTAAAGGACAAACAATACACAGTCAGTGGGAAGTCAATATTCTTCTGAAGGGGAGAGCACAGAGAAATTAGCCAATCCTAGAGTATGCCCCAGTCTAAAATGGACGGAGCTAAAAGAAGATGAGAGAAAGTCGGCCCGGCTGGCATCCCATCAGAAACTGCATCACAACTAGTCTCTCTGACGTTAATGAGTCTTGGGAAAGGGCTTTCCATTCTTCTTGAAAGGACAATTGTCTCACTTAGTTTGCATAGTTTTGCCTAGGGGAAAGTTCTTAGAGATTAGACTCTCTTCAGGTGAGAAGAGTTGTTTATTGCTTGAATAAAGCTTTGTAGATTACCTAGCAGGCCTCGTTATTGTCTCCCAAGAAGGTGGGAGGTTCTGAGAAACATGACACCAGCTATCCCAGGAGAACTGAGTGCTCGTCCTCAGTTCACCCCAGGATCAGCTGTGCATCATTTGGATGTGTAGGGATGACCTCGTGACCACCCCGGGATAAATGGCAGGTGTAGACAAGCCCAATGTTTGCTTTATAGGCGGTAACATTTCTCATTGAAATGAAGACCGATCAAATATATTTGCACTGTGCATTTTTTTTTCATTTCTCAGTGGCAGGTCTCAAAATTTACACCAAAGAATCCTTTGAAAAAGCTTATGCTGCAATTTTTCATTTAAACCTTATACTCCTTAGCAAGGTGAGAAATTTGTATGGATGGGTTTGTAAATTGAATCAGCTGCTGCTGTCAATGCCAGACAGGCAGGCGATGCTGAATTAAAGGAGTTTTTTCAAAAATCTTTAGTGCACCAAAACCTTTCATTTCCTGACATCTAACTGGAGCAATAGGGATGCTCTGTATTTAACCCACACCAGGGCCTTTGCAATCAGTATTAACAATGGGATTTCTTTTTCTCTCTTCTGAGCTCACCGACCTCCTTCATTCACCTCTCTTGTTAGATCGCCAGTGCTGAAGGGGATCTACAGCTATCTACAATCATCCCCAGTATTGAGAAGACAAATGGAACAAACAAATGTGATTTGTTATACCTAAAAGAATCTTTCTGGCTCAATGAGGCATTTCTACCTGGTTATTTTGAAAGTAGGATGACCTAAGCAAAACAAGGCCAAGCCATGTGTCACTGTTGCACAGATGGAGAGAATGAAACAGAAAACCTATTGTGCCACTTCGAGGGAATATATTCTGCTTGGAAACAACGTCACTGACAGATTCTTTACTTTGAGCATGTCACTTCCCCCACCTCCTGCCCACAGTTCTTTCTCTTTCTTCATCACAACAGACTCAAATGCCTTCTAAGACCTTTCTCTTTTAAGGCCCATCCACTAGGCCTTTGTTGAACTTCTATTGCTCTGATGTTGATTGGCATATTCAATTAGTTCAGTTGGATTTGCCTATTTCTATATTTTCGGCTCCTGGAGTAGCTTTCGTGCAATCAGTAAAAGAAGACAGTCTCTGCTTGCACAACACACAAGGAAAAAGGAATGGGGAGGGAAAAGGAAAATATATTCTTTTCGCCACGCTGGTGGAATGACCCTGCTCTCCCTTAGTTCAGCCTGCTGGAATGGCTGCTGGTGCTGACAGCGGAGGGAGGAGCAGCCTTCCTGAAGGAGGGCTTTCAGCAGGGTTGGTGGAATGGCCCTGATCTCTTCTGCCTCTCCCTCAGTTCAGGATGATGGACTGGTAAATGTGAAATGCAGCCAGAAAGGAACATAGTGAATTGCAGCAGGCAAACATACACAGTAGTTTGAAACAGGAAGGGTCCAAATGAATGGCAAACAGAGAGCCAGAAATTCAGTGTAAGCCATTTGTTTAGTCCCAACCTAAAGAAAATACAGAATAATTTTAAAGGGCAGTCCAGAATTAACAAAATACAATGTGTGTTGGTGGTGGAAGAGGAGAATGTTTTCCTGTATGAGAAAGGGTTGCTGTGATTCCCCCCTCCCCTGTTTTAAAGAGAGTTGGGAGCCTGGGAGGAGAGACTGCTCCAATCCTGAAAATTCTTGGTTCAAAACTACTGTCTTCTAGGAGGGCACCCTTGCAGGGACAGCTGTAACTCTTACAGGGTGGGAAAGTACAATGATATGTTTCTTTGTAGATATTTCCAATTTAAGGCTAGAAACCAGAACCAGTGTGGCAGGAAACATTCCTATAGATGGGTCTTCAAATGGTGTCCATGCTTTTGTCTCCTTCTAAGAAAGTGGTGGCAAGCCTTCACATTAAAATCACCTAAGTCAAGTCCATATTACAGAGAGCACCTTTCTAGTATGCACTGAAGTATATGTGAAAACCCTATTGCATTGGGTTGCTTTTGCCACATCTTCTCACAGCAGCAGCACAGCTCTGGAAAGGAGAAAGCAGAGAGGCCAAACTTGATGCTGTAGCCTCTCCCACAATCTCTCTTGGCCCTGACTTGGTGTGCCACATTGTCACCTACCTGGGCTATGCACAGTACTTGCGCTGAAGGTTAGCTACCATGTTCTACAGATTTGAGAGTCATCACATGCCCTTTAACTGGGGAGAAGGTTTTCATACATCCACATCCTCCTACTATTCCAAAATATACATTCTAGGATCCTTGCCCCATTCATTCTTCTCCCTATTATTCCAGGGCCCCACCACAAATTCAGTTCCTAGCAGCCATGGACCTAGTTTAATCTGGAAAGTCACTCAGTGATCAAGCTGTTAAATATATTCCTCAGATTACAAGAGCCTTGACATTCACTCAAGAGCAGCATCCTATCAGTGTTCTATTCTTAGAACATCATTTAAAAAGTCACTATGAATGGCCTCTCCCCTCAACCCAACTGAAGTGAACCTTACAAATGTGATCAATCCAACTCCCCGGTGAAGTTAATATGTCATTTGCCTCTAAAGAGCACCTTAAAATTGGGCAACAGAGCACAATGCTTTAAGATTATCAGATGATCTAGTAATTAATTTCGTTACAGTTCAGGTTTGGGAAATGTCATTTTGTGTATTCATTTGGAACTGTTATTTTGTATCCTTGGGCTATAAACACACAATATCCTACTCCAGGGCCTTGGTCAGAGTTTCAGGCTAACAGATCCAATCCCATGGCTGTTCAATTGTGGCATTGCAGTTGCTTTTTTGAACTAAAGAGCAGGAGCCTTTTGATTATATCTCTGCATCTCCCACTGCTGATGACCATTAATAGTCCATGCACAATTTCTGCATACTCCCCCACCCCCTATACACACAGTTTCCAGATCTGGCATCAACAATATGCCTATAGTCACAAGAGCAGCAAGCCTCCCTCTGCCTTTCCTTCTTCCTTCTGATTTTGAACTCAGAGGTATCCAGCCTTGCATCTCACCCAGAAAGAAATTACTACAAAGAAAGGTGGGTCCAACCATGAAAAAAAGTGGTACAGAAACCTGTGGGTTATCTTCATAGGGGATGATAATAAGAAGATTAAAACAGTGCTTTGCTAGCATGCTTTGAGATCCACTTTGAGTTGCTAGTCATCACCTATCAAACCTTTCCACTCTATGTATCTGAAGGACCATCCTTGAGGTCAGCTGTGGAAGGATGTTTGCATACACCAGTTTAGAACATTTGATTGATCTGGCACAGGAAGAGATGTGCTTTGTATAGCTACAAGGTTAAAGAAGTCCCTCCCCTTGGAAGCTTGTTTGAGCCCGAACCTTGTTATATTTCAGAGACAAATGCAAGGCTCCTTTCTGTAGACTTGCTTGCCAGTGTTCAGAGGAAGGCGGGTTTTACTTCCTCTATTTTGTGATGCAGTTGTATGTGGGTTTATTCATTGCAATGCACTGTTGCTGAATGTTATCTTGATGATGGCAGATTTTTCTTCTCCTTTTTTTGTAACAGCCTTTGATATATTGTTACAAAAGCACCACAAATAAACCAACCAACCAATCAAAAGTTAAAGCAGTTAGAGTTGTAACTACACATTATTGGGTCATCTTATCTTACCCACTCACAAAAAAAATAAATAAATATGTTGAGTTCTATGTGCTAATTTTGCAACACATTCCAACGTTGAATGTCAGTTTTCTCTGATTCATGTCGTTAAGAACTGCTGTTTAATATTCATGAACGTATCAAATCATTATTGAATAGCCATTTATCCATTATTCAGTATTAATCAGTTATTATTTGATTCACTTTTCCTTAATAATCAGTTCTGAATTTTAATATGTGTTCTCCAATAATTCAGTTTTATTTCCCACACTGAAATACCCACTCATTTAGTTACATGTTACATATGATTAACCAAAGCATCTTTGAAGCATTATCACTTCCCCCGCTGAATTGGATTCCTAGTATTTTCTCTCTGTAATTTCTTCCTTACTTCAGTGCTTAAGTAATTGGCTGGTTATTGATATCCAAGCAGCAGTGCAATCAAAGGATCAATTCAACTTAGATTGTGTGAAAGTTGCTCTTTAGTTCGAACTAAGTTCAGTAAAAGTTGTGATAATGAGCATGGATGCAAATTAATGGAACAAATTTATTTTGCAAGACTACTAAGTTGAGAGAATTAAATGAAGACAAACAGTGTGTCTGAAAACTTGTACTGGTAGAAGATGGAATTTGAAGATTAATTAAAGGAAACCAATCCTTCTAGTTTAGTACAGGAATATGATAGCTTTAGCCTTTCATTTCAAATTGCTACAGGCTGATTTTGTACTAGCACTGTACTGCTAATTTACTACCACTGGAACATCTGACTCGACTGCTGTAGGATATATTTGCAAAGGGCCATGACTCAGTAGGCGAGCACGTACTTTGCATGCACAATTTCCTTGGTTCAGCCCCCAGCATCCCAGGAGTGCCACTGCCAGTCTGTGTAGAGATACTGAGACAGATGGACCAATGGTCTGATATAGGCAGCTTCCTATACCTCCCCTCCATGGGGGGGGGGGAACCTCCCACCTCTGTCTTAGATAGGAATTGGTGGTAGAGTTGTCCTTTCTAAAGGCAGCATGATTTATTCTCACTAATCAACACATGATAATGCAAGAATGAAAATCTCCAACTTGGTCCACCAGACCAGCCTATCCAATCCGTGGGTCCTTAACTGAAGTCCCTTCACCATCCTAAGCCCTGCCAATCAGGGTGAGCAGAGAGAGGGATCCCTGCTGTTATCTCTGATCAATATTAGGAGATAACAGTGGGGACAGTGGAGGCTGGTGGTTCTAAGGTGAGTGGGGTGGCAAATCTGCTCTGGATTTCAGTCAGAACTCTAAAGGAGCTCCTTTACAGTTCTGACTGGTTCTGGTTTTGACTGACACCCAGAGCAGATTCATCACGCCACTGACATCGGAGCCACCAGCCTCCACTAAGTGGGGATTCCCTTATCATGTCACTTGTTGGCAAGCAGCACACAAAGAGCTTTCCCTGTCCTGCATGATCCCCAACGGGGGAAGGCAAATGAATAGGCCACGAGAAGGAGGTGGCTGTTCTCCGGTAGGGGGCCTGCTGAGGGCATCTTCCTCAATTGGCCTCCCAAACGTGCAGCTGATACTCCCTTTGCACTACCCTTGCTTTTGAAACCTGAAATGGTATCTCTTGGCATGCTTTCTTCTCACTGTAGGGACAAAACAAGGAAGAACATCAGTCATGTAATTCCCACTGAATGGGCAGCGCAAAAAGGCACAGAAGTGAAGAACATCACTTCTGAGGCTGCTGTGTGAATGGGCTACTGTTTAAGAGGTAGGTACAAACACACTACAAATTATAATTCATGACCATCAAAAAAAGAGTGGTGCTAAACCTCATGTGGTATTTAATGGGCATCTGACATCTCATGAACCCCAACAACATTTCAGTACATGTTCTAATGAATGTGTGTGCTTTCCTCTAGCTTTAGTACGCTTACAATTTAGGGCACGTGAAAATCACTTCTCTATTTAAAACTTGATACAACTTTACTAATTCAGCAATTTGCTCAGCCCTGGGAGAATTAGAAATTCAAATGTGATGAGGAAATGCGTCGTGTGTGTGTGTGTGTCAACAAGAGTAACCTGATAAGAGCAGCAATCAATCATGCTGGAATTGAAGTTAGCGACAGATAAGCTCATTGCAAAACAGATCAACTGCCACTGATAACTTAGTCCAGGGGAAGAGGCTTAACAAGTGGGGAAAACATTTTTCCCATTTATGCATGAATGGAACCTCAGAGAATATTTGGAGGCCTGAGAAGGTGTTCCTTGTCTATAAAATGGTAATACAATCCTTCTTTTCTCCTACCGGTTGAACATTTGTCACATCAAAAAGCCCTGCATCAGATCACCGTAAAGGAATTTTGTGATGGTTTGTAATACGTAAAAGTAGTATATAATAATAATAAGGAAGGAGAGATGGGCACTATTTTGATATGTGGATAGAGCTGCCCCTTCATAAATAGGGAACAAATGCATAGATCAAATATCTGTCTGTCTGTCTGTCTGTCTGACTGTCTGTCTGTCTGTCTGTCTATCCCCAAATCTGGAATATTAATGCTCCCAGAAGCTTGGTTGTGGACAATTGCTATTTCTGGACCCCAATCCCAAAATCTTTGGGCACACTGTTCAGTGCAACAATGGGGTGTCTATACACTGGTGTCCTTAAAGAACAACAGTATACTGACCTTAGCAAATTAGTGATCTTAGCAAATTTAGGAAATTACAATAAGAATATAACGTGAATCACTATGATTTACAGTATTATTTATCCAGAAGCATGCCATCTCCTTTTAACAGTGTTTGTTTCTTTTCAGATTATATGTGATCACAGGTGCTATTTTAAGTAGGCAAAGTGCTATTTTTGTTAAATGAGAAGGCTGAAAGTGTGAGCATTGGTGCTGATGATGACAGAGAAGCTGTGCCTACAAATGCTTAAAAGGTATTTGAGTGATACCAAAGGTCAGGGTTCTGGGACATTAACTGGATAGGATTTTGCTGCATTTTATGCTGTTATTTTAAGGTTTCAAACTGGCATACATGAAGAACTCATTTAGGAATGAATGTAGATCTGATTTCTAATGTCAGATTTCCAATAACACATGACATTGTTGCTGCATGATATTCAATTATATTGTTGGTAAGACGAGTCAGGTTAATTCATTACCTGTTGAGTTACAGTTTTCCACAACAGTAAGTGCTAGTTAAGATGGAAGTGTCCAATCACTGTGGGTTTTATGTGTAATTGTAAAGTTGGATTGGAGTGTTGGGGAAAACTCAGGAACGAAAGTGCTAAAAGCTTTATCCTAGTACTAGGCAATGTCCAGGAATCAACTTCAACTAAAAGTGTACAGGATAGAAGGCAGGAGCCACACTACTGCAAGATATTGCACTATGAAAGTGGTGTAGAAAAGGCAGGAGCCCCACTACTGCTTTATAGCAGTATTGAAGTGCACTGCAGGATCTACACAACTGCCTTATAGTGGTACTGAAGTGCACTGACAACTGTTGGAGCCCATGACACATCTACACCAAGCAGGATATAGCACTATGAAAGTGGTATGAAAGTGATATATGGTATGTGTCAATGGGCCCCAACAGTTGTCAGTGCACTTCAATACTGCTATAAGGCAGTAGTGTGGCTCTTGCCTTTTATATACCGCTTTCATAGTGCAATATCTTGCTTGGTGTAGATGAGCCCGTAGTTTCATATATCTTTTTTGCATGTTGCTAGATCAAAAAATGCATACAAAGATGTGTGTTATCAGGAAAAATAACATTAACATGCATTATATTAGGATTTTTTTTGGGAAAAAAAGTATATATTTAGCAAAAACACATACAAAAATGGAGAAATATGTACCAAAATGTTTATGAAGATCCACCCCCCTCTTTAAGGAGATGATTCATTCATTGGGTCCAGTGGGACTGCAATCTCTTAAACTGCAAATCAGCCTGTGAATGGGATGCAACTTGAGTTGATCCTGTTATTAATTAACCTCACGTATTATTTAACCCCATGTGGTCAGGCCATATAATCTATGGCAGTTGCTTTGTTCTAAGGCTTAATTCAAGCTAAATCAGACTTAATGAAAGCCTGACTTGAACTTGATGTATCCATGTAAACAACCCCACACTTGACCTCTGGATCATAGCTGCACATGTATATTTATCTCATAGAGGACTTTGATACCCTCTACAGGCAAGCCAAAGGAAGAGGGAGCCATTGACATTATTATTATTATTATTATTATTATTATTATTATTATTATTAATTTATTTATTTATATAGCACCATCAATGTACATGGTGCTGTACAGAGTAAAACAGTAAATAGCAAGACCCTGCCGCATAGGCTTACATGAACGTGGACTGACATAAACAGAGCTGCTTCTGTTTCTTTCCTGGGACGCTGATGGCATGCTATCTGCCTTGGTCACGCACCTATCCCTCCTGTCCCACTGCTACCAGTTTACAAATTATTATCCAAGGCCACATGATTACATTGTGAATGCTTAAACTGGTCTTGGACCAGTCAGTGTGTGAATGAGGAAGGCAACAACCTGGAAGCTCCATATCACATAAGCTGCTCCAAGTTTTCTAAAGGAAGAGCCAGTTCGGAGTGCAATTAACAAAATAAAAAAGGAGCTTTAGATAGGAGAAAGGCTCCACTTAAAGCCAAAGGGTTTTTTTGGTGTGTTTTTAACCATATCAGATTGTGAGTGAGATGAACGGAAGCAGGGTCATGTTTTATTTATTTTCCTCTTTTCTTACAGCGCAGTCATTTCCATTGACTGTTTCCTTTTTGTGTTTCTAAACCACATATTTAATAATAGATTGTTCCTCATTCTTTGTTGCAGGGGGAGGAAAGCCATCCCCCCCCCCCCCCGCTCATTATGGCTCGTGTCGCTCCGCCTGTCACTTGGACTTACCAGCAGACAGTGTGACGTGCAATAGCTTTGCTTCAGCCTTTTCTGCAAGAGACAAGGAGGTGCCGAGGTGCTATTAGAGCTAATTAGAAGAAAGTCAATTACCAGAGATTCCCCCCTAGAGGATTAAAAATGCCACAGTCACATCAGCTGCCTTTTGTTTTATTTTCAGATTTACTGAGAACATTATTTAATGTTCACTCCTGTAAGGGGAAGGGAGGATGAGTGGGGGAACTTTCTTGGACTTTTGAAGTGTCAGTTTTTACAGAACTAGGTTTTTCTTTTTGTAAAAACAAAAATGTTGATTACAGTGCAATCCTATCCTCAAATGACACCTGCTGGGATAGGCTTGCTACTAAATGTCTAAGGCCAGCAGAACAAAAGGTTAGGCCAACATTTTATTTATTTATTATTGCATTTATATCCCACCTTTTTTCCTCCTGTCCATTATATCCTTACAACAACAACCCTGTGAGGTGGGTTGGGCTAAGAGTCTGTGGGCCCTATATCCCGGGATCATCCCTGTGCATCCAAATGCCACACAAGGGATCCCGGGAGAAGGCAGGAATGATCCCTCCATTTTCCTGGGATAACCCTTAGGTGTAGAAAGGGCCAAAGACTGGCCCAAAGTTACCCAGTGGGTTTCCATACCTGAATGGGGACTAGAATCTGGATGTCCCAACTCCCAGTCCAATTTTAGCCACTGCACCACACTGGCATAGTGGATATATGCTGCTGAAGCATTGCTGTTGCCCTGGAGTCATGCAGCATCAGCAGTACACCCCTAGTACAAGGGAAGGAGTTGGGGTGCTAGGGGAAGGAGGAGTGGCATTAGTTAAAATGTTTCCATTCTAATCAATGAGAAACCTAAACTGACAGCCCGCTTCCTCTTTATCCTCCCCCTCCACCTGTGCCACATCAGAGGATAGGATTTTGACTTGCTCAGTAGCCAATCACAGAAAACCACCAAGAGTACATATGCCCCAGTGAGGAAACAGAGCTTAAGATGCATACCATAGTAGGGCTACATTACTTTGCCCTTGGGTCTAGAGAACGTGGAGCACGTTGGTGATGCAAACTTTGGTGATGCAGTACTTTTAATGATGAGCCAACCATAGGTGTGCACAGCTCATTTCATTAGGGTGTGTACCTAATGCCCCAATTGGAGTGGAGGAGGGGAAAGCACACTTTATCGCTCCCCCACCCCAACAGCCTGGCCCAAGATATTTTGCTCCTTGAGGCAGAATGACTGACACACACACACACACACACACACACACACGCGGCTCATGTCATGGTGCATAAGCCAATCAAGTTATTTTGGCACTAGAGGCTAGTTGACTAAAGCTTATTATACTGTAATAAATTTGTGAGTCTTCTTGAAGCCACAAGACAGCTTTTCACCACAAAAGAATTAGAGTCCCTCTGCTTCTTCATATCTGTGCACCTTTCTCTAGCAAGAGCAAACCCCTGGTGTCAATGAGGACTATGCACCCTCCAGTGCCTGACCTTGTGGATCATGCAACCATCAGGTGCAGTCCAGAAAGATGCTTTCAGAGCCTAGGAGATCCAGACACGCTCTAGCAAGCCAAGCCAAGACACACTATACACTCATATGTTACGTTGCCCCTAATCCAAACATTGCTGCTCACATCCCTTTTTATTGCAGTACCACTTCAGTATACGTTCCACACTGCACAGCTGCTACACTCCTGAAGCTAGAGTAATAATACCTTTTTTTAAAGATTTCACACATGTGCCAAGTTCCACATTATAAATCCACTTAAGGTGCAATCCTCTGCGTGTTTGGAAAGAAAAAGGTTGTGCAAATCTTAGCATGCTCCATACTTATATTATCCTTTCCTATAACAAAATGGTGCTTACTCCTAAGTAAAGATGTTCAGCATCAGGGCAGCAGAGGGAAATCCTATTTTATTCCTTTAGTTATGCTAATATGACATGATGCATGCTTAAAAAGGGGGGGGGAATCCTACAACTCTTTTGTATCTGGTCATAATAGGCAGGGCTCCTGCATCATGTCATATTAGCATAACTAAAGGAATAAAATAGGATTTCCCTCTGCTGCCCTGTATACATTTAGGGACATCATTGCTGTACTTAATACAATGTTTAAATGTGGGTTGAAAAACCCACAGTTATCTATCCTATTCTGCAATGGCTTCATCTTTATCCTCTTCTCCTGCCTTTCTCCATCCTCCCATCTATTTCAGGCTGAAATTCCATGCACCTTTACCTCAGAATAAGTCCTGTTGTTCTTAGTGGGGCTTATTTCTGAGTAGACATACATAGGATTGTGCTGCAACTCAGTTTTTAAGGCGTCTTTCCCATGCCTTCCTGGGGACCCCTTCTGCATAGAAGCAGGTCCACAAATACTGAGCCTCAGCCCCTCTATGGGAACAAGGGCATGCTCAAGGAGGTGCCCAGCTATGGTAAAGGCCACCCCATGACTAATTACAACCCAAAGCCTTTGCCCCTGCCTTCCTGTGAGCCTGGAACCCAGGAATTAAAAGAAAGCCCAGCACCAAGCCCCGTACCAACCAGCGACCACTGTAAGCCCCTCTGCAAACATAGAGGGATGGCCCTACTGGTCTTCCCTGATAACCTTGGGCCCACTAGACACTGTTGTTGTGTGAGAGCCACAGACTGTCCACATAGTCACCACCACTCCTCCATCCCACGTGTTTGCTTGCTCAGCTGCAGACACACATCCTCCAGTTCTGCAGCCATGATTCAAAGAACTGGCCAAGTCAGCAAAGAAGCAAGTCACTGCCCACGCGACTCTCCCACTGGCTTCTTCACTTTGCACTAAGTGAGGGCCCTGCCAACACCACTTCTGGAGGCTGTTCTTGCTGCAGCCAAAGTTGCCCCACCATTGCGGGCCACATGCTTCTTTCCTGCTCCACCCTTCATGTTGGCGGCTTTAAGGTGGAACCTGCTGTGCTTAAAGGTATATTAATGGTGGGTTGCTCGCTTTCCTCTTCTCCTTAAAAGCCTCGCTTTGAAAGTGGGGGAGGAGGGGAGTGTGGGAAAGAGGAAGTAGTCCCAGAAACATTAGAATGTGCCTACGCACACTTGGCACACCCCTTGTGCACGCCAATGGAGCCAATGGGAAGAACCCAGTAGGATGAGGCTATTGCTAACACTTGGCATTCATACATTCCTCCTCAGAAATCCAGAATCAAGCACCCATCAGAAACCTCAACTTCATGGCTGCGACTGGGGTGGCAAAGGTGACAAGTAAGCAAGGGACGAGGCTCACCAGTGGGGGACAAGAGTCATGACTTATAGCACAACTCTTGCTCCTTCACCATACCCCTTGAGCACGCCAAGAAAAGAGACATGTATGCAGAGAGGCAAACACCCATGCCCATAAATTATCTCCCCACCCTCATCTAGGAAAGGCAATGGAAAGCACAGGCACCATTCCTCTTTTAACACCATCCATCTTGCTCATTAGATAAGTCATTCTTCCTTGCCAGATCAGAGCCAAGGAATGTGCCTTAAATGGGATGAATGAATACTGCCTTAATGATAGTACTTCCCCTTATCAGATACAGCACAGCAAAAAACTGACATTATTCAGACTATCAATGAGAGAATAAATTTGGCAGTATGAGATGAAAGGAGGTGGGATACATTAGGTGTGCTCAATGGTGCATTGGTAAATTTGGAAGTTCAGGCACTCATCTTCACAGTCCCCATAAACACGACCCAAAGGGGAGTCCAAGAATTCAGGCAATTGTGTTAATACATGTCAACAAACTAGTTCTAGCAGTTTTACCTCCACTAGGTCTTTAGGACCAAGCCTACAACACATCACAGAGATTGTGATGCACTTTGAACATACATGAGAAGACATCTGCCCACTTGATCTCTCTTAAAGACAAATATGATATTTTGGAGTTGAACATCTGTAGAGATACATCTGCCCACCTGATAACTCTTAAAGATAAAGGTAATATCTTATAGGGGACTATCTGCAGGGTTACATCTGCCCACCTAATAACTTTGAAAGACAAATATGATATTTTACAGTTGAATACATGTAGAGTTTGATCTCTGTGATGGCTGTTCAATACTTCAGCTAGAATCACTTAGTTGGAAGAGACCTAAAAAGTCACCTGGTCCAACCCCCTGCTGTTACAGGAAATCCACTACCACAGTATCCCTGATAGGTAGCTATCACTTTTTTATCTGCTTAAAAACCTCCAACAAAGGAGAGACCACCACCTTCTAAGGCCGTCTGTTTCATCATCAAACAGCTTGAACTGTCAGGTGTTTCTTCCTAATGTTTAGTTAATGTCTTCTTTGTTGACATTTGAACCTCTTGGTTTGGGTCCTAACCCCTGCACATCATCTTGCAGTTGTTAAGTGTGTGTGTGTGAATCAGCCTGTAAAAACAGTACCTTGGGCGAGAATGGGCAAAGGTAACTTCTACACGTTGCTGTTGTGATAGACGGTACCAGTATCAGTACAGTGGCAATGAAATCTGTATGAGCATCATAGCTTTCAGTGGATTAGCAGCTTACCTTTTGTGCTCGCCGCTTGTCAGCTCTTTGATTCTGGTGGTAAATCCGGCTGAAGTTGGAAACAATAACTGGCACAGGAAGGGCAATGACAAGCACACCGCTGAGTGAACAAATGGAGCCGAATATCTTGCCCGCAATCGTCTTCGGCACCATATCTCCATAACTGGTGTAAAAGACAGACAAAATGAGATGGTGATATTAGGACAAAGCTCATCACAAGTAAACACTTGCAAATTTAATCATCTAGAAGATGAAATCAGAGGCCTCATATCCTTGTACTCCTTCAAAAGTAACTCCAAAAGTTTTCCAGAATGTATTGTGGTGGGTGTTTTTTGGTGGGTGGAGCCTGTTGGACACTGCAGGGGAGAAAGAGGGAGTTAGAAACCTTGCTACATCTATTTTGTTTATTTATTACATTTTTATACTGCCCATCAGCCGAGGGTCTCTGAGCAGTGCACAATTAAAACCATAAAATACAACAAGTATAGATAAATTTAAAAAACATTAAATGTTAAAAAAGCAATATAAAAACCAGTTAAATTAAAAACCATGGAGAGCCTTTCCGAAAAGGTATGTTTGCAAGAGGAGTTTAAAAGATGTTACATTTTCCGCCTCCCAAACTGCACGAGGGAGGGTTTTCCAGAGGGTGGGTGCCGCTTCAGAGAAGGCCCACCGCTGAGGTTCTTCATGGCAACATTCTGTTCATTTCTGAATGGCCAACAGGACCTAAACTGTCTGCATTCACCTTTGGTTCTCAGGTTCACTGGTTTATTGTGGCAAGTACTTATATAGGCAACAGCCTGCTTCATCAGATGCTCCATTTAGCACTTTTGCAGAATAAACCCCTGCAGCCCGGTGCATAAAAACAATCTAGAGCTCCATAAAAATGACAGATGATATTCCAGTCCAGGTCTGTGTAGTTTACATTCATAATGATCTCATGTTGATGGATGAGCTGTTTAAACTTTACCTGTTTTTTTCTTCCAAACCATACTGGGCCTTGTTTCCAGCAAAAAAAATACAGGTTTTGCATCAAATTCTCCAGTCTCATAAATTCTAAAACTTGAAGCCCAAGGACAGTTAGCAGATTTTAGCTGGGGTTTTTTTTAAGGCAGAGGGATCAGGGCCAGCCCTAGGCATCGTCCAAATGTTTCCCACAACACACTTTGCACAGTACTCACCTGGTTCTGCACAAAACTAATGGAGCACACAAATGCATCTATAAAGACATCTCAATTCCACCTCCAGGTAACAGTTCCAATACATATTGTTAGTTCATTGTAACTGCTTTCATGATATTGAAATCTGCTTAGGTGTGGAGCAGTATTTAAATGTTGCAAATAAATAAATAAATACTGGAGCCTACAGAACTTTTTTTCATCATCACACCTGCATAAAAGGAATCTTGTGGCACCTGAAATACTAATGGATTTATTCTGCCATAAGTTTCATGGACACTGTCCTCTTCATTACCTGCAATACATGCTAATTTTAAAACAATTGCAAAATACATTATTTTGAGACAACCATCAGATTAGTGCAAGAAACAATGTATTAGATGTTATGAAGTCCAGCAAGATGCAAAACAAGTTGTGTGTCTTTCTTATCCCCAGTTGTGTAGGCCACATTCCTGTAGGATCTTCAAAAGCAGTGTGTGGGTTTTGAAGTCTCAGGATATGCACCATGCTTCAACCAAACAGGAAGTGATGCTGTCAAACATGATGCTGTCAAACATACCAATACTAGTCAATGTATGTAAAAATGAGCAAAGACACAGGGGAATACACTTCACAAGAAGCTTTATGCCATCATACACCCACATCTCTAGAAGGGTATCCTCTATAAGATAGCATAAAATTGTGTCCAGCTCAGTGCTGTTATGTATGGAACTCCCATGCCAATACACCACTATGTATATAGAACTGAATAAAGCACTACAGGGAGCCCAGGCCTACATCTCCTGAACATTGCCTCCTACATGATGGCATGGAATGACATTCACCCCAATGCTTTGTTTTGATGCAAGACACTGTGTACCATTCTGCCACAGGCCAATATATATATATATATATATATATATATATATATATATGGGGAGTGCGGAGCGGGTCTTCCCTGCTCTGAAATTTGGAGTGAAGCTCCAATGAGGCAATTCTCCACTCCAATTTTTAGAGCAGCTCTGTCTCTCCACATTGTCGGATTACCCGTCAGAGAACCATTCGGTTTTTGGATAACCGCCCTATTGTAGCCTATGGGAATTAACCAAAATGTTTACAGCTCTGTTATTTTTAAAGGTAAAAAGATGAAACTTGGCATCATGATAGCTCTTAAGTAAGGCTTTCGGCATGACAAGTTGGAAGCAATTCTTTTCATCCAAAGAATTTTAATTTTTTTTTTAAAGAATTTGAGGTCCTGGTTGTTCTGCTGATAAAAGAGTGACTCAAATGCCCCTATTAAATGTTTGAATATTTCAATGAATGTAAAGGTAATTTACAAAAAACAAAAACAAAAACCCACACAGATCCAATAGAAGCAGAAATATTATAGTGACTCTTACTTTTCAGCCAATCCAACAATAACTGGTGATGGGGAAAACTACAAACTGTTTTACATCAATCCAGACATTTCAAGTTTTAGTATGTTGTTTCTTACATTAGTTGGATTGTTTTACCACAAAATTAATTTTCTTTTGCATTTATCTTGAAGTTCAACCTTGCTTTTACTGGATTAAATTCCAACCCATGATGATAGTGTGTTTTGACTGCTTTCATAATATTGGAGTCTGCAAATCATTTTCTACTCTTCAACAATGCATTATGCAATTGGAACTACCCACTACTAAAGAAGTACAAAACAGAAAAGAAAGAAGAGGAAACTGAAAAATCATGTTTGAAGTTCAACCAAGGCAAATCTTGCATTAAATCTTGAATAGGCTTGAAGCATATGCAAAATGAGACTGCCTCTGAGCAGGAACATTATGGTTTTCCAGAACCAGAATCCTTTCTTTTGCATCTCCCCAGATTTCTTCTTTGCTTTTACATATTCAGAATCAGTTTCTTAACCCAGCATCATTACATGAAACAGAAAAAGTATATAGTAGCATGTATGGGATCATTGAAGCCAAATTGGCCTTGGCTTGTCATGTAACACCTTTGCTGGGGTGAAAATATAGGGACCCCTCATTCCAGTGTATGATATTGCCTAAGGGTGCAATGGAAATTCTATTCTGCAGCAATTATTGTAGATGCAGAACTGGGAGTAGTAGCTGCCACGACACAGGCTCTGAACACCAGGCCCGGCCGCGGACACCCCCTGCTCAAGCCAAACACCACCGCTTGATACGCCTGAGGCGAGGGACAAACACCACCTTTCTCCAAACTATGTGGAGAAAGGGGTTAAATGGAGAAGGATTTCAATAATAAAATAATGCACTGTAAATTATATGTCAGAGTTTGTGTTAAATGTAAATAACTTCAGATGATAAATGCCAAACAGACACGTGAGATTTTTGTGGTAGTTAAAACAAAATGATTAAAATTTATTTTTAAAAGTTCACAAGCTTTGTTTCAAATTAAAACATTTCAAAACCTTTTTGAAACCTTTCATCCAATCCTTTCATTCATTCACATACAGGCTTTCCTTTCTCTCACACAATCACTCTTGAACTTTATTATCAGTATTGTTTATTATAACAAACTGTCTATCTCCACACCCACTCTCAAAAGACACCACTCTCTACACTGAACCTCAAACTCTCCAGAACCCAAGTACTCTACACACCAAGAGCTAAAGCACTAAAGGCTAAAGACCCTAAGAGTACCTAAAAGGTCTCTACAATCCCCTCAGTCATTCCTTTATATATCATTCTACCCGTCCCTCCTCAGACATTCTAACTCCACCCACTCAGGTCAACATTCTAAACACACTAGACTTATTAATGCTAGACATGCATTATGGAACTGACTTGTGGGGTGTAACACCACAGTAGCATACATAGATTAACCATGGCTCACAGCAATCTGAATACCACACTATACTTGGGGTTCGTAAAAAAACGGGAAGCGAAAGGATCAAACTATAACAAGGGGAAAACAAAATGCTTGAAAGTAACATTAGTTTTTCTGCACAGAAGATCATCTGAAGAAGTCATTTAAACAACAGAACAGAAAATCCAAACAAAATGAACGCTTATGACTTTTACCCAGAAAACTGATGCCACAAAAATGATAAATGAAACACAGTGGTTTATGACTGACTGAATAAGGTGTGATCAGGATCTAATTTGTATTGGTTTGCTAGAGCAGGAAATCCTGGAGCAGTGCCTCTGAGGAAGGAAGTGAGGCAGGTGGCTACTAGGAGGAGGGCTTTCTCTGCTGTGGCACCCTGGTTGTGGAACGAGCTCCCCAGAGAGGTTCGCTTGGCACCTATGTTGTTTTCTTTCCATAGCCAGCTGAAGACCTTTTTATTTTCTCAGTATTTTTGCAGTTTTAATCTCATATTTTAACCTATATTAATTTTTCCTGTGTGAATTTATTCTGGTTGTGCTTTTTATATTGTATTTCGTATGTGTGTTTTAAATTTATTGGTTGTTTTTATGCTCTTCATGGTTTTTAACTTTTGTGAACTGCCCAGAGAGCTTTGGCTATTGGGCGGTATAAAAATATAATAAATAAATAAATATTTCCACTCATCTGTTCCCTCATGCTCATAAGCACAGAACAGGGCACTCAAGGGGTGATTGTGTAGTTCAGAGTGAAGACTAAGCCCAAGTATCTATCCTTTTAGAAGCTAAGCAGTACATGTGACCATGTGCTCTCTGTAACACCCCTGGCTAATCCGAACAGGTTAGTTACAGGATGAATGTGCAAACTAAGCCAAATCAGCACTTGTTTCTGTTCATTCTCCAAACAAAAACCAGAAGACCCCCCCACCCCACCCCAAACGCTTACTGATCAAAAGACTGCTCCTTTGTAATGGAAGACACAATCTCCCCACCCCCTTCATGTGTTATTCAAGTGAAGGGGATTCTATGTGTGGAAGGAACAATTGGCCCATGGAGCTGGCCCTGCTGTTGACATTCTGTGGCTCCTTGGTCCAGTGTGCCCACATAGTGCAAATGGATGTCTGCAAAGGGGAAAACTACTTGGATAGCGCTTTGCAGCCATAGGCTTCCCTTATGCACATGTCAATGCACAATGTATGGATGTTGGCATGTGGAGTCTGCAGCATCCCGCTTCACCCTGGTTCACTATAGAGCCAACTTCAACTGGGACTCATCCTATAATTTCATTGTCGTTATTATATTGCATTTGTTTTACAGAAATTTTCCATATACTGCCCTGGGATCTTTTATGGATGAAGGAGCTGTCTAGAACACTTTAAAACAAAAACAAATGAAAAAACAATTTATACCTCTTCCCAATGTTGGTTGAAAATCAACTGCATGGCATTCTGACAAATTCCTACAAATGCCAAATCGACAAAGAGTTTTCTGGCACCTAAAGATGAACAAATTTATTATGGCATAACTCATGTTGGTCTCTCAGGTGCCACAAACCCTCTGTTGTTTTTGCTGCAACAGCTTAGGATTTGTAGCACATGCAAGATAAGTGCTACAAATCCAAATAGTTGAATTCCCAATTTCAATAATATAATCTCCTCTCATTTTCATACCAGTCTGATCCCTTGTTTTGGGCTTGATTAGAAGACCAACTTTATACTTTTTTTTTTAATGGTAGGCTATTTTTCATATTATTTGAACAACTACTTAACTGGTGTGCACATATTGATTCAAATGCTGGAACT
Source organism: Elgaria multicarinata webbii (assembly GCF_023053635.1). Taxonomy (NCBI): domain Eukaryota; kingdom Metazoa; phylum Chordata; class Lepidosauria; order Squamata; family Anguidae; genus Elgaria; species Elgaria multicarinata. The sequence continues at coordinate 172,803,338 of NC_086171.1, forward strand.
GGGTTAACATCAATCTGCATTGGCAAACAATGTCTGGTTGTCTTAAAGACTTGCACAATGACTTCTACTCTAGGCAATGGCCAGATCAGTTAGACTGACGGACAATTTACAAAGCCCTTAAGCATTCAGCCAAGTGCTTATTTTTTTATCTGGGCTTATCCTTTCTGTCAGTGAAAAATGTATTCGTAGCAAACAATTCATCTGCTTGCTTCATGATGATCATAAACCACGTTCAGTGTGTCACTACTAAGTCATCTTCCCAGCTTTTTGATGTTGTGTGCAACCATCTGCCAAGTCCCTATTCTAAGAGGGCAACCACCAGTGTACAAAGAGATGGATTTGGGGGCAGGATCTACACTACTGCTTTATAATGGTGCTGAAGTGCACTGACAACTGATGGGACCCATGACACATTCCATATACCATTTTCAAACTGCTTTCATATCTGGCCTTGGTTTGACCTGAAAATTTAAGCAGGATTTTTTTTTAAGTGTCATCCAACAAGGAACAAGGAAGTTCATTGCCTGAGTTTTTCTCAAGTCAGTTAATCCTTCAGACAAGGAGCCCATCACTTCTCTGTATAGCTCAGTAAGGAAGGTTCAAATGGAACACAGGTATGGTGTCCATGCATCCTCTTTTATAGAGGACTGTCTTCTGTTTTGAAGGTATCCTCTATTTGAAGGTCTGTTTTAAAGATAAAGAAAATTCAGAAGGGAAAGATGGACCTTGAAGCTGCCCAGCAACAGCACTTGATGGCAGTCTGAGCAAGACACACAGGTCACATTGTCCACAGTATGGGAACATGTACTGTATTATGTTTAAATCATAACAATATTTTCTCAATATTTATCTATCTTTTTATCTGTCTGCATAGGCATATGTCAATTTCATGCAAATTGGTGTCCTCTTTTGACCTCTTTTCTGGTGATTTATGCATGTCTTCTTTGGCAATTCACAAGTGGCTGCCCTAAACCCAGGTTTTTTGTTTTGGGTGCTACATGCATAGTGTGAGACTCAGGAGGTGTCTTCACTTCACATGAGAATGGCAACAACTTCCAGATTGTTATTCTAGAGGTAGGGTGACTTGTTCCCACTATTACTTTGTGAACTGCAATCTTCAAACCCTGTGATGAACTCCCAGATTACCACAAACCTTCACAGATGCCTCCTGAGATGCCTTTTCCTCTAAAACAGGCAAATACCTGTACTTCAGTCATCTTTCTTTCTTTCTTTCTTTCTTTCCTTCCTTCCTTCCTTCTTTCTTTCCCAACTATGCTCTGTCAACTCTCCATTCTATCCCTTGTGAGGGCCAACATGGTGCCATTTACTTTCTGAGTTTGTTACCTTGCAGCTAGGCCTCTGACACAGCCTTCCAAAACTCTAGTGCCCTCTCCATTCCCTTATTGGGCAACAATAATTCTGCCACTGCCATCATTGTTTTTCTACTGGTTGTCTACTACTGCAAGGGTGGGAAACCTCTTGGAGCCCAAGGGTTCAATTCAATTTCAGAGTAATTCTTGGGGGCTGCATGGTGGATGGGGCTGAAAGCAAAAGGGGTGGGGAGTACTGGGGTCGGGGTAACATGAGGCCCAAGGATGCATGTTGCCCATCCCTGATAGACATTCATAGCAGAAATAAACAGAAACATCATAATAAAATTCACTTCCATTTGACAAATGGTGATGCAGAGTCTTTAAAGAACACACCAAACGATAAATAAAACAAATTTTCTGCAAGCTAGCAGGCATTTCTGCACAAAGGATGAGCTTGATGAGTGTTCCAGCAGGGGCAAGCACACCCTCTGTGAAGCATCACAAAATAAAGGAACTCAGAAAATGGTTTGGACAGGGCAGAAGGAGAGAAGGATGCTAGCCATTAGCAATACTCAACCAAAGCCCGTGATGCTCAGGCAACCCCATTTCACAAGGCTGACATAAAAACAAAGCAATAAATGCATTGGAGACAGGGTGGGCAGGTGTGAGAAGGAGAGAATACTTTCCCAAGTGCAAAATAGTGCTAGAGGCATGAGATATTCCCTCCAAAGAAATGTTTGATGGAAGATCTCTGATCTCCATAAAACAAATGGTTAGGTTAGCAACAGCACATTTACTGCCCTGAATTAGAAGGACCGAGGGGACAGGAGCAGGCAGAAGTAACATCGGGGCCTGCTCCTGCTGGACTCTTCCCCCCCCCACAGGGCAAACTGCCATCTTGGCCCTGTGGGGAAGAAGAAGGACCGAGGGGACAGGAGCAGGAAGAAGTAACATCGGGGCCTGCTCCTGCTGGACTCCCCCCCCCCCAGGGCAAACTGCCATCTTGGCCCTGTGGGGAAGAAGAAGGACTGAGGGGACAGGAGCAGGCAGAAGTAACATCGGGGCCTGCTCCTGCTGGACTCTCCCCCCCCCCCCACAGGGCAAACTGCCATCTTGGCCCTGTGGAGAAAAAGAAGGACCGAGGGGACAGGAGCAGGCAGAAGTAACATCGGGGCCTGCTCCTGCTGGACTCTTCCCCCCCCCAGGGCAAACTGCCATCTTGGCCCTGTGGGGAAGAAGAAGGACTGAGGGGACAGGAGCAGGCAGAAGTAACATCGGGGCCTGCTCCTGCTGGACTTCCCCCCCCCAGGGCAAACTGCCATCTTGGCCCTGTGGGGAAGAAGAAGGACCGAGGGGACAGGAGCAGGCAGAAGTAACATCGGGGCCGGCTCCTCTTGGACTCTCTCTCTCTCTCTCTCTCTCTCTCTCCCTCTCCTCCCTCCCTCCCTCCTTGACTCCTTTTCCTTGTGTGTCATGTCTTTATTAGATTGTAAGCCTGAGGGCAGGGACTGTCTTTTTTGCCAAGTGTAAGCCGCTCTGAGAGCCTTTTTTGGCTGAGGAGCGGGGTATAAGTATGATAAATTAATTAATTAATTAATTAATTAATTACCATCCCTGAACTGTTCTAAGCAAGCAACTGCAAAGGAGAAAAGGTGAGTGGTGTGAAGATATTATCTAACTAACCACCATGTTTGCATCTCATCTAACAGTTGTTTGCAAAAAAAAAAAAAAAAAAAAAGGAGCAGTGAAAGTGCTTTTCAAGGTGCCACATTGAACTATGAACCCCCGGTAGCCTATGGTCACAAGCACATATTATAGAATCCAAGGTGATTACAGTGTCAACAGATGGTTCTGGGGTATGATTCACAATCCCAAGAAGTTGTGCTGTGATATACTGTAGCTGGCTCATGACTGATGGGCCAGTCAGCTAGAATTAAGAGGTCCAATCATCTGTGCTGCATTATGGGGAATGTGTCATGCTCAACTGTAAATCAGAATTCAGAATCCCAATTACCTTAGCTGTGATATGGCGCTCGGTAAGCCGGGGCAGTCAATCATACTTGTTAGTCCCGAGCAGTTGGTGCCCTGTATGTTTCATTAGGGAATAACAGACGGAGTTCTCTTTTAGAGCGCTAGCAAGGAGACATCGACCGAATCATGGGACACCTATTCTAAGTATCTTCAAGGAAAGCATGAAAGTGCTGAAGTTTGCTATGGCAGTACACAACGTAGAAACGGTGTAAAACAAACAGCAAGATAGCAGTGTTTTTTGGTGGTTAACACACACACACAAGCATTGCATCAAAAGCAATGAAGCCCAAGGGCTCAAACCAACGGGAGGTTCTTTTGCACAAGCTATGTTGAAATGAACGAGAGTTGCACAACAGCATGGTAAAGGCACAATTGATTTTTCACAGGCATGAAAATGGTATAATATTATGCTGTCTTGTCATCTGTTATGGGAGCCATTTGCATGGCTCCAAGTGTAAAATATTATATTATAGAAGATGAAGATGATGAAGAAGTTTGTGTTTTGGATTTGGAATTCTTTGTTTCTTGGCTGGTTTATTAGCTTTCAATGGGAAATGTACTTCACACCTTTAAGGGATGTTAGAATCCAAACCACAAAGTTATCTCTGACTTTCTAGCTTTAAAACATATAAGGTCAGAGAGCTTGATGTGCAACCTGATGCCAGCACAAGTGTGGATGAAGCCATTTACTTTTGATCAAAGCCAAACAAGTGCAGAAAAATGTACCCAAATCTCTGAATTAAATCATTCCAAAATCCTCCTCATTGGAACAAAATGGTTATGCGCTCTTCCAAGCCATTACGCAGTCTAGCCAAGGTAGTACTTGTTGTTGTCTGCTTGCTGCCTCTTCCGTTAAAGTGAAAGGCTGCCAGTGCCAATATCTGAAATAAAAGCTGATGGCAGTATTCAGCTCTGGGATGCGGAGCTCCCTTGTCCTCAAAGAAAGGCTCACTATGAAGCCCAAACAAGTAAGTGAGAGCACGGCTCATCTCTGTCTGTCTGTCTGTCTGTCTGTCTGTCTCTCTCTCTCTCTCTTTCTCTCTGTCTCTGTCTCTCTCTCTCTCTCTCTGTCTCTCTCTCATTCTGCAATTTTTAGAACTCTGTAAATGCTTCTCGCATTGTTAGCTGAAACCAAATTGTGCCACATGGAAGCCTTTTGCTGGATTCATGGAAAGTAGGGGTGTTGAATTTGGCTCTTCAATCCAAGGGCCAAATTAAATTTAGGGGAATCTCTTGGGGGTTGTATTGCAGTGGTGGTGGTGGGGCTGAAGGCAAGAGGAAGCAGGGCCAAAGACAAAGGAAACAGGGCCATAATACCCAAAATGTCAGTACATTTTAGCTTCAGGCTCTTACTGTCAATAACTGAGCCTTAAGTGAGGCATTTCAGCCTCTTAGAATGAGAAAGACATGCAAAAGTTGGCAAAACCACCAAATGATTGGCTGATAAGGGTAAGGAGGAGGCCAGGGGAAGGGGACATGGCCATCTGAGGGAACACTGGAGGGCTGGAATGGGACCTCAGGAGGGCCAGATCTAAAGCCAATGCACCAAAGCCTTGTGCTGTGGCTATGATCACTACAAGGCTGGGGAAGCTTTTTTGGCCCCACAAGCAGAGCAGTGTGTTTGGTGCTGCACTGCCGGGTGGGGTGGGGGCAGGACTGACGAATCATTCACTTCCCTCACTGCCATATACAAACAGCCATTTAGAGGAGTGATTTATTGCACACTTGTGATCTAAATGACATCATGAACAACCAAGATGTCTCCATCATGAAAAGAACCACTTTTAAAGTGGTACTATCTGGGTAAAAGTGGGATCATCCACCAGTACATGGTGCTGTCTCAATGGAAGTAAACAGAGAACGCTTAGAGGGGAAGTATTCAATTCAAAACACATGTTTGTCCCTTTCTATCTATGTAATACAGCCCATAACAATCATACCCCAAAAGCAGGAAACACAAAAGCAGGAAACACAAACACAAAAGGGTAAACAATGTGATTTCCCCTTAATGTAAAGATGCCCAGAGACTCTTCCTCCCACTCTCACACATTCCATCTTCCCCCATGCTCCCTTTCCCCAGATGGACACTAACACACACTCTCCCCACACCTGTCTAAATGCACAGGGTTTAATCCTGCTGTCTCTGTGTGCTGAGATTCCATCATGCTGCCCTGTCTCCACTGCCCAGCTGATCGGCACTGGGAACAACTGAAGAGCCCGTTTATGTTTGATCCTTGGTTGTTCCCAATGCCAATCATCTCAGTGGGGAGGTAGTGTGCTATTAAAATGGGGAAGATAGTAAGCAGGAATGACTTTGCCCACATGCTGCCTTCTGCTTTCAAATCATGCTTTAGTCAGCTTGCCCAACAAAGAGTCCGCCAACAGGCTGGGAGGGATGCAATTGCATTCGGGAGGATGGCACACACAGACTCCTTTGTGTTTGTGTTCTTCTTAGACATTGCCGGGATTCATTTTCAAGAATGCAAAATTATTACACACAGTGAAGAGTTATTGCAGAAGCTGCAAACAAAACTAAGCGTGTGGCCAATAAAACAGTAGAGTAAAATGCCAGCTTCTTAGCAAATATAACATGGATTGTACAAAGAGCGCTGAATTCTAAATTAGTTGTGGACACCCAAGAATGGAGCTATTAGTTTACAGGAATTCATCCTGCCTTCATCCCTTGCCCCACTCTGGGTGGTCATTTGATAGCCTGCTGGGTTGCGGGTCCCTGAACTTCAGTCCAGCACCACTGAGTATATATTATTTTTTGGTGCATCCAAAAAATAATATAAAATGGGAAATAGTACAAAAAAGATAACAGGGAAATATGATAGGTGTGAAGCTGGGGTCCTCAAAATAATTTCAGATGCAAAAGTGGGCCTTGGTATCTGAGTCTTTGAAGACTGGATAAAGGAAAAAGCCTGTGAGACTGCAAGGCATCAGTCATCATCAAATGACTTGATCCCCACAATAGAAGGAACAACCATAGATCTTGAATGTAGGGCAGAAGGGCTTCTCTCAGGATATATTTTTGGGAGAGGGGACATAGCTCAGTGGAAGAGCACATACTTGGCCTACTCATTCTCTCTCAACCAAAGATGATATGAGAATAAAATGCGGTGTGTGTGTGTGTGTGTGTTGAATTGTATATTCTACTTTGAGTTCGACACAAAAATGATGAGATGTACAATGTAACAGACAAATGTTGATAACTTCAACCAAGATGATCAACTTCAAACACACACTCTCACCCACTCCTCAAGACCATTTTACACTAGTCAAGTATAGCTCCAGTGTAGGATGCCACCACAGAGAAGACCCTGTCTCATGTCTCAACCAGCCATGACTCTTTAAGCAATTGGGAAGCAGCTCAAGGCCTCAGGTATTTAGCATAATGATTGTGCAAGTCTGGAGAACCACACCTTTCCCAACCTTGGGATAGACAATACTGAGCTGGATGGATAAATGGTCTAACTTGGCTTAAGATAGTTTCTATATGGCAGGTGACACATCATGGCTGATGAGTTGGTTTAATGGGTTGTAAATTGTCCTGCTCAGTTTTAAGGAGAGAAAAGGAATAGCTGTGCTATTAGTTACACATGCTAAGTCTCCAGAAAGCAAACAGTTCTATGAACTTTATATAGCAGAGTCCCAAACACAGATCAGACAAACGTTCTTTCAAACATATGCAAGAGACCTATAGACTATCGTTCTCCAGCCAAATGTGTAATGTAGATAATTTAATGCTCTGGCATTTCACAAAACAGCTGCAGCCACAAAACAAAAAACACAGGAAGGAAAGGAAAGGAAACTCTCATGCAAGCACTGAGTCATTACTGACTCTTGGAGGGACACCAGTGTTTTCTTGGCAGGCCTTATAGCGGGGTGGTTTGCTGTTGCCTTCCCCGGCCGTTATTACCTTTCCCCCAGCTAACTGGGTACTCATTTTACCGACCTCGGGAGGATGGAAGGCTGAGTCGACCCGAGCCGGCTGCCTGGAACCAGCTTCTGCTGGGATTGAACTCAGGCCGTAGAGAGAGTTTCAGCTGCAGAAACTGCTACTTTACCACTCTGCGCCACATGACAAAAAACACAACACAGCAGAAAACAAACATTTACAGAAGGAGGAGGAGGAGGAGGGCAGGAGGAAGAGGAGGGGAAAGAGGAGGAGGGGACCTTAACCATTTTCTCATGTGTCACATTCAGTTTCCCATCAACACTGCAGCTGTTTGACAATTTGGCTTAGCCAGTGGGGCCATAAATGGGTTGCTGGCAAAGGAGAAGCCGTTCTTTTTCCTTGTGGGCAGCGAGCAATGAGTAAACATTCTTACCATGCGTAGCACAGCCAAACATTTCTAATTTTAGTGTCACAGGATACATTGTGGGCTGTGCAGGGTACAAATAGGTATGTAATCATATGGGACTGGTCATTCTCTGCTGTGTATTGCTAGATCCTCAAAGGTGAAGCCCATCTGCCAAAACTGGCTCCATCTGCACAGTTTTTCTTTTCAATCCCAATAAGGCAGGTTTATTGATTTGTTCATTTATTTATTTAATGCTATTTATGCATAGCTGATATTAAAATATTTATTTATTTTTAACATTTCTATGCTACTTTTAGTTGCTTAAAAGCTTTCCAGGCAGTGTACAATTTAAAACAATAAAATCATAAAATGATTTTAAAAAATGAAAACATTTAAGCTACACCTGTTAAAAGGCTAAATTGAAAAGATGTGTCTTTACCCCCTTTCTAGAAGCCAAGAGAGGGATGGGGGGCAATTGTAGTTCTTAAAGGAGTGCATTCCATAGTTTGGGGACAACACAAGAGAAAGCCGTTTCATGCGTTCCTGACAAATGGGCCTCTGAGGGTAATGGCACCATCAAAAGAGTCTCTCCCGTAGATCTTAATATCCAGGCAGGTTTATAGCAAGACAGGTGCCATGAGCCTGTCTTAGATAACAAGGACCTCAGCCATATAGGGCTTTAAAGCTTAAAACCAGCAACTTGAATTGTGCCCAGAAAGCAACTGGCCACCAGTGCAGGTCTTTCGAGACAGGTGTAATTTGTTCCTAATACTGTGCACTGGTTAGAACATCGCTTCCAGGTGCTCTTCAGAGCTAGCCCCACAGGGAGTGCATTGCTATAGTCTAAACATGGTGTAAGCAAGGCACGGACAGCTGTTGCTACAAAAAAACAATACAGTGGAAGATCATAATTAAATGCTGTATATTATTACTCTGTACAGAAGACAAATCTTGAATGGGTGATTAACCTCCATTTGCTTTATGAAATGCCTGCTCCTGGTGGAGAAAAATGCTAGAATTGGTTTGTTGCTATGGATCAATGCAGCTGCTTGTATTTTTGGACTCTTCTTCAGTGCATGGCTATGGGGACTACCATGATGAGTACTTCCACTTCAAAATTTATCACCACACCAGGTTTCAACAGAGATGCAGAGAATCATTTGGTTTCCAAGCTACCATAAGAACATTAGAAAAGCCAAGCTGGATCAGGCCAAGGGTCCAGTAGTCTGTTCACAGAGTGGCCAACCAGGTGTCCATGGGAAACTCACGAGCAGGACATGAGTGCAACAGTGCCCTCCCACCCATGTTCCCCAGCAGCTGGTGTACATAGGCTTACTGGTTATGATACTAGAGAAACACAGAGGCATCAGGACTAGTAGCCATTGATAACCTTCTCCCCAGGAATTTGTCCACCCCCTTTTAAAGCCATGCAAATTGGTGGCCATCACTACATCTTCTGCAAGTGAATCCCATAGTTTAACTGTGCACTGTGCAAAGAAATACTGCGTGAAGAAGTCCCAGAGGGTAGTACATTGATTGCTTCAGGTGGACAGCTTTGTGGAACTTCTCAGACGGAATGGTGTGTTTCAAAAAAGAAAAAGAAAATACATTTCTAGCTTCTTTAGTCCTTCACCGAGGAAGGGTTTTATTTTTTAATTTTTTATAATGGAACAGTCATGCCCCTTCCGGCTCAATTAAAACTTCTGAAACCAAGCCCACAAAAAACATGTTCTCTATAATTAAAATGTGACTTTGTATTACTCTCTCGCCCACTCCTACCTTTTGGCTTTGAGTTTCTAAGCAGTCTGTGGGTGCAGAACAGGTTGATTCATTCAATATGACAATGCAAAGCCTTTGCAAGTTTGACTCTGGGTAGCTAATTCCCAATAAAGGAGACATCAGGCCTTGATGAGGTGTAACCCCCCTGGTCTCCCCCATCCCGGTCCCCCCCTTCATCAAGTCTCCAGTATAGATGGTCATTAAAAGGTTCTTCTCAAACCGTGGATTAAACACAACCATAAAACTAAAGTATCTGTCATTGTGTGATCCACCTGGGGGAATTCTAAATTGCCAACTTGCTCTTACGAATGCCAGCCAACTAATTATCATCTAAGAAGAAAAGCACAGTAATTGGCCAAAGCCATTTTCTTTTATATTATGTATTCCTAGGAGCAAAGGAAGATCTACTATGCATAAGCAAATATCTAGTTGTTACTGATTTGATGGTTCTTCTTAAGTCTCATGATAGAAGGTGCTCTGGAAATTGGATCTCAGGACCAAATTGAACATTCTTCAAATTGGAATAGATGGAAACATTATTTCTTTTTTTACCCCAGTCCCCGTGTTTACGGTGGAATTTGGAGACAAAAATAGGAAAGGGGAAAGCTTGAATTCTCCCACATAGTGCACCATAGTCCCAATTTAAATAGGAGTCATGCACCTTTACACTGAAGTAAATCATCCAATCATGCATACTTCTGTCATGCACATTTTGACAAATGTTTTGTTTGACCCTTAGCAGCATAGATAATAGCAATGTAACTTATAAAAAAAGGAGGCCACAAAGCTGCAACTTCTCAATTGTATCCAGCAGTGATGTTCAGTTCAAACTGTGCTCTGAGGTACCCTGAGGTTGTTCTGTGTGCTGGGGTTGTTGTAAAGCTTATGAGGGGATCAACCAGTCATCAGGGACAGCTCTTGGTTTAAGGCATCAGCACTCTGATCAGTGCCAGGCAGCCAGTAGCTGCCATTTTAATTTCCCACAATACCCCAGAGGTAGCATTGATCTGTGGCATTGTGGGAAATTAAAATGGCAGCTCCCAACCAAGCTGCCTGGCAGTAATCACAGGTTCAGATTTATTTATTTTTAAAGGGCAGGGCCAGGGCAGGAATTAATAGTGGGCCCTGCTGAGGCACTGGAAGAAGTGTGATGTGCTCATGCTGGGTCTATTAGTAATGATGGGAAGACTTCCCTGAAAGAGAGCTTATTCACTGCTGTTTAGCTTCCCCTACAATGTGAAATCATGGAGGAGAGTTTGATGCATTCCATGGCACATTCTCAGCCTACCTCCTGCTGATGCAAGACAATAAAGACATCCACTGTGTAATCCACAAAGCTTTATTCAACAAATAAACATCTCTTCACACCTGAAGGGGGTATGAATGCTAGGAGTTATCCTCTAAGCATAATTTGGCTACCAAATTTAGCAGTTCCCTTCAGCTAAAGCAGGACCATTTCCCACAGTCCAACAGGCACTTTATCTCAGGATGGGTTTTTCGGGAGAAGTTTCTCGTGAGTTGCTACGCTAAGGGACTGCCTCTCACTTCCTCTCACCTCCACCTGCTTGGATCTGCAGCAGACTCTGGGATCTGTCAACACCAATGTCCCCTCCCCCCCGACAGAAGCTGAGTTCCCAGGAGTGTGTGGGGAGAATGGTCTATGAGCCTTCAGCAACCTATCCGATAAGCTCCTGGGAAGATTCATCCTTGACTCCTGAAAGGACTTGGAGAATCTCCTCCTCTGATTCCTGTCTTGGCTAATATACTTCTGGCCCTGCTTCTTCTGATTCTGAGTCTGATTGACCCCCTGAAATTACTTCCCTTATACTAGGGAGAACAGGCCTGATCCTGACACTTCTGTTAGGGACTGCATCCTGTCAACTTGATTGTCAAAATGCTATGTTAAACCAGCAGATTGTTTATATCATCCTTCCCCAACCTGGAGCCCTCTGAATGTTTTGGATGACAACTCCCAGGATTTCTGACCATTTGCCATGCTGGTGATGGAAGCTGAAGTCAAAAACATCTCAAGGGCACTAGGTTGGGGGAAGGCTGATTTAGATTACTGTGATGTGGTTGTAGAGAAAAGTTTATAACCTATGGAGTACTTGAGATGGCTATTATTTATTTATTTATTTATTTATTTATTTATTTATTTATTTAAAATATTTATATCCCGCCCTATATCACTAAGATCTCAGGGTGGCGTACAGATAAAAACATACAGTTACTTATTACTTATGTAATGCAGTAGTGTTGGGGCAGATATTGAAAAATAATGCCCTGAAGCATTGCCTTCATCTGAATACATCTTGATGAAACCTATTTGACCATAGCTGTGGAATCTTCACTATTGGTGACATGCCTGGGTGGCTGACACAGTATTAATGACTGCTGCCTCCTTGTTTTGATCCCTGATCAATATCGGCTATAGTACTAATAGCCTCACAGCACATTTATAATGGAGAAATTGCCTAGCAATCAAAAATATTGTATTTCAATGAGTATTAATTGAACATTCTATACACAAACGTCCTCCATTTTTTCCCCTTGTAGACAGGAGTTGAAGGACCATAGAAGTCTCTATTAATGTTTTCAAAAGGCAACTAATCACCTTGAAAGAAAAGAAAAATCCAACCAAGTAACAGTTCTAGTGAAAGTAGACCTTAAGTAATTAATCAATAGCCTCATTAGGGCAGCTGGGAGATAAAAGAACATTTTATGATAAATGACCAGAGGGTCTAATTTGCCCTGAAAGCAACATCAAAGCGATCAAGGCCATAAAGTGTCGTAGCACTGCAGGCAAGTGAAGAAAGCTCTTGTTGGTTCAAACTCCATGCCCTAACTTCAATGAATCTAATCTTGAGAAAAAATGCTCCATCTCTTTATGTCCCAATCCTACATATAAAATAAGACTTTGGTTGTTGCCTTGGTCAGAGGTCCTGAACCTTTGCATGCTCTACCTTTCCCTAAGACTGAAGAGTTGCAAGTCCTGTTTCTGTTTCTTGACAGGCCTGGACAGCTATGGCTGGCGAAACAAGGCAGCCTTCATACAATTCTGAACCTCAAGTATTCCCGTCCTAGTACAATAAGGCTAAATCAGGGAGAGATTCCAGCTCATGACTGTGAAGAATTTGGGCATTTTACAGGCTTCACAAACATGGTGGGAAACAGTCCTTGATTCACAGGCATCCCCTGTCCATGTCTCTGTAACTTCAAGAAAATGACCAGAACACACTATGTGTGGATTGCACTGGATGACTAGATAATATGCGGAAACAATTCCCTAGGTTGCTGTGTTGTTCCGTCACTTAGCTTGCCAGAAGAACATCATACCAATGTGTCCACATCTGTCTTGACTTATTTTCCCATAGAATGATGTTTATTATGTAGCCATTTCCAATTATCACAAGGGATCCACATTTTTCTCAAGTGTTGTGAGAGAATCCAGACATGCTCCTTTGACAGAGAAACAACTTCTTCTTCTTCTTCTTCTTCTTCTTCTTCTTCTTCTTCTTCTTCTTCTTCTTCTTATTATTATTATTATTATTATTATTATTATTATTTATTTATATAGCACCATCAATGTACATGGTGCTGTTCTTTTGCTTCTGGGCCCATTGTATAGAGTAGAGCAGGATCTACACTACTGCTTTATAATGGCTTAATGGTATTGACAACTGCTGGATCCCAGAATGCATTCTATATACCATTTTCAAACCATTTTCAAAGTATTATGTTCTGCTTGGTGTAGATCTGGCCTGGCAAAGCAATCTCCTCCCTCACAGCAATATTCCCACCCTAAATCTTTTCACTTTTGTAAAAAGGTATTTTGGAAGGCTGTGCACTTCTGTTTCTATCTCCTCCCTCACAGCAATATTCCCACCCTAAATCTTTTCACTTTTGTAAAAAGGTATTTTGGAAGGCTGTGCACTTCTGTTTCTAGCACCACAGAGAACATTTCCCCCAAACAAACAAACAAAAAACAGTGTCAATTTCACTCTAATCTTTTGATAAGAAGTGAAATTGACAAGGCTGGCATTCTGTCTAGGGTAGAGCTGCAAGGGTTTGCGGGGAAATTGTTCTGAGGAATAAAAATGCAGCTGGGATATCCTTTGCTTCATCATGTTCGTAAGCCCTCATTACTAGCTCCCTGGCACAATTCAAGGTACTACTGCAATGTTAATACAGTGAAGGTTTCAGAAATAAATGTCAACATAACCTTCTGCACAACAGCTCTGATCTGTGCTGAAAACTGGCTGGTTTCTCCATGCAAAAGCAGCTGCTGTTTAACTGACAGCAGTCAGGTGAGATGAGTATGTTGGACTTATTTGATCGGCCCACCCACTTTCTTCGTTATCTCAGCTGCCTCTGTGCAAGCCAAAATATGTCACATTTCTTTTGCAGCTAGGCAGTCCTATATAAAGTACATTGTTTACTTGACAAGATATAAACATTCATCTTTTTCTGACTGAAGGGCTCTTCAGAAAACATTCTGGAGGCAATTTTTCCTGCTGCTGCGCAGATCTGCAGGGGGCACCAAGGGTGGCTTTGATGGATTAATATCACACTGTGGCATCAAGCAAGGACCTCTTGTCTCTAAAATGAATGCACAGTAAATCATCCAGGACTAAAAATAGTATATTCAAAACAAAACAAAACAAAACTATATTCATCTTTATAGGACAGGAGTTTGGTTTACAACTTTGTTCATATGCTGTGTTTTTCTGAAGGTCTTGGGTTCAGCTGGAATTACATCTATCCCCTTCCACAAGCCTATTCTTTTGTTTTCAGTGGACGCCTATCATCCACACAAGACCCACTTTCTGCATTTAGGGGTAGATGAGAGATGATTTCTCAAAGGATCATCAAACTGAATGGAGATGTAAAAGATTTTAGCTAACATCTGTTGGATGCTTTTTTCCTCTAGCACATGGTCCCCCAAACCTTTTGTGCCATAATTTTTGAGAGAGTTTGCCCATTGACAAAGTGGCTGCCATTTCAGACATGGCCAGTCACAAAACACCCATTTCCCAGAAAGCAAAAGAAAAGTAAGGCTAAAAGAAAAGTAACTTGCCCAAGAATCTAAGTACAAGATATGTGTGTGTGTTTGTGTGTGTGTCTGAGCTCCAAAATGTAAACCACTCTTTTGAATCTACAGTTTTCTGCCCATTTTACACAAGGCAAATTAATAAGGCTCAGAGACAAGCATTGTGACTAAGAAATTGTGTGCAAGGAAATGGTGGGGTCTGAGCCCCAAATGGCAAATCACATATTTGCCTTCACAAAGCACAACAAAATGTCCATTTCACAAAAGGCAAATGGGTAATTCTCAGAGACACATACACACACACACACAACATAGATGACTCCCCCACTTCCTGCCACTACCTCTAGCCCCCCAGGATGAACCTTACTGCCCCCATGATTTCATTGTTTTTCACAGTGGCATCCAAAGAAAGGATTAAGTTGCAGCCCCCTGCCCTTTTTATATTCTAAGAATCTTCTTGGGACTCACACAGGGTCCAGAGGCATTCTTGGAAATAAAAATGGTGCCAAAAGCTGGCAATTTGCAGTTTTTTTTAACTGAAGATTTAAAAAAATAATAAAAAATCACGAGTG
Organism: Elgaria multicarinata webbii; assembly: GCF_023053635.1. Taxonomy (NCBI): domain Eukaryota; kingdom Metazoa; phylum Chordata; class Lepidosauria; order Squamata; family Anguidae; genus Elgaria; species Elgaria multicarinata. Next base: position 172,818,390 of record NC_086171.1, read on the forward strand.
ACAAGGAGGCTAGCAGGCACCAAGGGCACAGTCCTGCCCACATGCAGGGATAATCATGCCCATATGCACCACACTGGGGATTGCAGGTCTAGCATGAAGCATAGGAAGCTGCCTTAAGAACATAAGAAGATCCATGCTGGATTAGACCAAGGGAATTAGACCATCTAGTCCAGCATTCTGTTCACACAGTGGACAACCAGCTGTCGACCAGGGACCCACAAGCAGGACATGGTGCAACACCACCCTCCCACCCATGTTCCCCAACACCTAGTGAATACAGGCTTACTGCCTCTGATACTGGAGGTTGCACTTAGCCATGAGGACTAGTAGCCATTGAAATCCTTCTCCTCCAGGAATTTAGTTAGAGTATTTGTTGATCTACTCCAATATTGCCTAGTCTGACTGGTGGGGCTCTCCAGGGTCTTCAGCAGAGATCTCTTTACACTGCCTGCTACTGATCCTAACTGAGATGTTCGGAATACAAAAGTGTGCATTCTGCCACTAAGCCATGCACCCTCCTCATGAAGTCATCATGAATGCATATGAAGGTATCACAACTATCTTCCAAAATAAAGGGCTGAATTAATAGTGTTTTCATGACACACATAGTTGGCACTTGATTGCTGTTTTAATGTGTAGTATACCACTATGGGTGCATTTCAGAAAATCAGTTAAGGAATCATAGAATCCAAGTGGAGCCTGCAACAAAATGTTGCTGTTTATCTTCATCTCCGAGCAGGTTGCTGGCTAGATAGACATGCCACCCTCCAAGATACTCCACCACCTCCAGTTCATGGTTTTTCTCTTCTAACCCTTATTCAACATTCTGTGGCTACTAAGTTTTCTCTGAATTCATTGGGGTTTATTGGGGGAGGACACGTACATCTTTGTATTTTAAAATAAGTAAATCCCCTAATCATACTGATACTTCCCTCTTGCTTTTCAATTTGGGCTCCTTTTCTGTTGACACTGATCACTTGAGTTCACTATTAGAGTGATATCCATACACACACACACACACACACACACACTTGTGTAACCATGAAACACAACTAAGCACAGGCCTTTGCTGCCTGCATTCTTGGTGTCTCCCACTGACCTTCAGTGAAGGTTGAAAGGAAGGGAAATAGGAGAGGACAATTACTGGAACTACCCATAACTATGCAATCCAACAGAGCGTATGGGATGGTGATGGTGATGCTTCTATTTCAAACATATTCTGTGAGCTTACTTATCACACGCTATTCCCATGGTGATGTGTTTCCATTCCCTGGGTGTCTTCCGGCTCTACTATTGTACTGTATATATTATATATTATTTTCTTCCTACATATAAATACAGATTGTTTGTACTATTATTCCTTTCTCATCTCATTTTTAAGATAACAGCTGTAATCTTTATGCTTAGCAAATCTAATAAGGTCTGACCTCAGGGGAGGAAATATTATCCACGATAGATCACTTAATTCTTTGGTTACAAGAGGGACTGCAGAACATGTGCTTCTATTACTGACTATCAAACGTGTAGTTTAATATTGTTTATCTTCCTTTTCCAAATGGAAACATGATCAGAAGCAGGGAGATTCTGGGCTAAGCAGAAACATTGTCTGGACAGCACTTCAACTCCTCCAGCTGGCAATAAATAAGGTGCCGAGAAACTCATCGGGTCTAAAAATAACTTTCCCAGCAGCCTTCCCTGATGATTGTAACTCTCTCCCTCGATGTGTGCAGCAACGCACACACACGACCCCTAAAAATAGAGGATTATAATCAAAAGGCTGAAAGACCCTTAACTACAGCGTAGAGACATTAGCAGCTGCAGAAATAATGAAGCCTCTGCACAGTGCAGTTTTTGATTAGATTGCTCTTTTCTACTTTACTTGGATGCTGCAATCTTTAGCTAATAGGCCAAATCCATGACAACAAAGCCCTCCCTCCTAAACCCAGATGCGTGTGTTGGAAAGGATAAGATTCGTTAGCGGCAAGGGAAGAGCGTTCTACACATGCTCAGAGGCACTCTCCCCTGTGTTATCACTTCACGCAGTTTCGTATCTGAAGAACATGTAATGGAGCCAAGCTGTAGTTTGAATTAATCCCTCTACAGGGAACAGCCAGAACCGCATTACCACTTGATGGCCCCACAGCCTGCCATGTATTATAGTCTTATGAACATCCCTGGGAGGTAACCTAGAGCTCCCTAATTTTCTAGTTGAGGAGCTTTGCTAAGGCACAGCAGGACTGACAGACAGATTTCCAAAGAACTCCATTTTCATTTATATACCAATTTATGGCTCAGAGTTTGCAAAAAGCAGTTCCCTCAACCTGTCAACTTTCATTAGGCTGACCACATCTAAATTTTTCAGAAGAAATTACTGTCATGGGCAAATAAATGGGGCTGTGTCCTTTTGAAAACTGGGCTTCAACAGGTTTGAATAAGAAAAGTGACATCCCTTGCTGCTGTTAATATTCATCCTTGATGTCGCACTGATAATGTGCAATTCATTTTATATTCTAGACCTGAATGATGCTTCCCATGGCCATGTGATGGAGGCGAATATAATTTCCATTTTGCCAATGGTGGATGGATGTTTAATAGAAGTAGCTTTCCCAAGACCATCAACTGAAAGCCTAGAATCATTTTAGCTCATTGTGTTTGAGACTCATTCATGCTAACCAAGGCACACACAGATTCAGTTCAGGCCTACCATTGGCTGCTGCAATCATCACTTTTGCACTCCAGTCCTTCAGAAACGTAGTTGGTTCATTAGGATTCCTCAAAAGAGTATCTTATTCCAGAGGAATCATCATAGCTCCGTAGTAGATGACATGCTTTGAAGTTACACAGGCCCTGATTCAATTCCTAGCATCTTTCAGATAAAGGATCTTGGGGAGCAGGATTCAGATGGAATTTGGGAGCAAAGTCCAGGTCCCTGCAACCAAGGAGGTCTCCAAATGACCACCCAGAGAGTGGCAGGTGATGGGAGCAGTGGCAAACAGGCACCTCGGCCAATATGCCTGATGCAGCTCACTAGATCATCCTTTCTTTCCCCTTATTTTTAAACCATTTTATAATCAAAATTGGCCAGATGGATATAAACATGGTTACAGATGGTCATTTTATTGTAAAATATATTATTCTTTGCCACTGCAAAATGATGCTTATTCCCAAGTAAAAGTGTTTAGCATCAGGGCAGCAGAAACAAACACCATTCTATACCCACAGTCATGATTGTGCTATGATGTGAAACCCCTGAAACTCTGGAGTACTTCATTTTAATCAGGTTTAGCATACCATATTTTATTTTATTTTTTTGCTCTAGTATAGGAATGTAGATGCAGTTGCAAAGCATAGACTTGTGGTGATGGGGGAGGGGGAAGAGAAAATAAATGCTGTTTGTGTGCTTCATTTTAAAGTAAAAATAATGAAATGGACATCTGTAACCATATTTTATTATGCTGCATTTTAGGGTTCTGATTTTTGGTAAACCACCCAGAGAGCTTTGGCTATTGAGCTTTGGTTACTGAGCAGTATAGAAATATAATCAATGAATGGGGGAGGCCATTTAGTCCAGGGTCTAAAATTGTCCAGTGCACCACTGGATGCTGCTGATCTATGTAGAAGCCAACAGTGGTGTCCACAATTGTAAGCATCTTGTGACCGCCAAGCATTTCTAGTGAATCACAAATGTAACAGCATGTACATGATGTAACAGCAGGCAGGTGCAGAGGCCACCCTCTTCTTCTCTGGAAGAATATCCAAGAAGTATGATAAATAGGGGTATGCACGGACCCCCCGCTCCGCCCATACTCCAAAAATCCAAAAATTTCAGATCGGCCCACTCCGCCCATACTCCGCTCCTCTTCGCCGCGGAGGTCCAGCTCCGAATTGGAGCTCCGTAGTGGAGGGGAGTGGCACCAGGTAAGGCCGGGAAAGGAGGTCAGGGGGGTTACTGGGCCCTGCCGCTGTCGCCGCCCGTGCAGTGACAGAGCCCGGTAAGGGACCAAGGGGGAGGGGGGCCTTACCTGCCTCCGTCCGTGGTCCGTCGCCGTCTTCAATTGGGCCCGCGGTTCAACCAGGAAGTCTGGGCCGCAAGTGCGGCCCAGACTTCCTGGTTGAACCGTGGGCTCAATTGAAGAAGCCGACGGACCACGGACGGAGGCAGGTAAGGGAGAGGAGGGGGGGTTTTACCGGGCCCTGCCGCTGTTGCCACATGGGTGACAGCGACAGCAGCAGGGCCCGGTAAACCACACTTTTCCAGCAGAGCTCCGGATCGAGGCGAAGGATCCGCCTTCACCTCGATCCTCTTCGCCATGCTCCACCGGCCCCCCAATCCTCTTCGCCTCCGCCTTAAGGGGAGGCGAAGCACCCCGCTCCGCTTCTAATTCGCCGGTCCGATTAGAAGCGGAGCACATCCCTAATGATAAACCCTCCTCTACTGTGGGCTACAACTGGACCTCTTCTATAGGGTGGCAATGTGTCCTCTTTTTAGAGAGGATGGTGCACTATTTGAATGGTTGCCAGAGGACTGTCCTCTGTTTTAAAGATGTCCTCTATTTGAAGGGATGTCCAGTCCAAAATTGGTATAAAGGTAAAGAACCATCAAAAGAAAGAGCTTGGCCTTGAAAACAGCTCCCGTACAACAGACTGAGCAGCAGGCACAGTGGTCCCTTGTTCAAAGTTACACTATGGAGAGGTGTACTGTATTTCTATTGAAAGGACATCACATATTTCTAAATTTGCATTGCTACATATAAATTAGTACATGCAATTTTTTTGCAAATTAGTGCATTCCTTTTGGGAGATGCATGATTTCTTTGTTGGGTTATTAACAAGGGGCCACCCTAGTCTGGGATTGGCTAGGTGCACTGGACTATTAGACTGTCCCAAAGTGGAGGCTGATGGCTCTGATTTTGGTGGAGCAGTGAATCTGCTCCGGTTTCATTCGGAACCAATCGAAAATCTAAAGGAGCTATCTAAGGTATGAAGGACCTTGGATAGCACCTTTAGTGTTCTGACTGAAACTCAGAGTGGATTCACTGCCCAACTGATATCGGAGTCACCAGCCTCCACTGCTGTCTCACTCTAAGATAAACTGCTTAAATCCAAAGGCTGGATTTAATTAGCAGGAATGAATCACTGAAGCTAAAAAAAATCAGGGCGATATAACCTGGCATGTTTTTTTATATTCCAGTCTCGCAAACGCACAGCATTGCCGTAGTCGAGGTTTAAATCAAATAGGTTCAGTCACTTACAAGCCTTCTCTCACCTTTAGTCACACTGAATTAAATGACAAATACATTATATAAACCTAGGAATGTAGCAGCCCCACATTTTAAGAGAGGTAGGCCTAGGCAAACTGACAGAAAAAAGGCTAAATTGAATTTAGTGTTATCATAATTTTTTTCGCCTACTTTCTATAAAGTGCTAGGGAACTTTTCTCTACCTGGCTCTCTTAGAGATCAAGGCTTTGGGTCTCAAAATGATTTCACGGCTGTTTAATTTCAATAGAAGCATATAATACTATCTTTAATCTTCAATTTGCTTTTTATCAGACATATAGTTGCTTAGAAAATACTGCAATCTCATGAGAGAGCCATACAAATCTAAATCACACAGTAATAGTAATGGAACAGAATAAGTTACCTTAAATCTCAGACCTCCTGTTCACAGTTTGTGAATTTTGCACATACTACACAGGAATATTTGGCTCTAATGCAGACATTATTTCCTTCAGAACAGCCCCTTAGTGCTGGTGGTGGACTAGCTCAGGTGTGGGCCGAAAGTAGGTCTCCAGATGTTTTGGATTTCATCTCATAACATTCCTGACCTTTGGTCAGGCTGGCAGGGGCTTCTGGGAGTTGAAGTGCAAAGCACCGTTGGTTCACCCCTGCTATACTTTTGGACTTCAGAGCAAGCAACCATAACGATGTTATGGTGCCTGAGGCAGAAAACCCAAATTTATCTTGGGGCAACAATATAATAAGATACTCAATAATCATTAATATGCTTTAATAGTATCTCAAAATCTGCTTCCTGAGTTGATCTGCTATATAACCTGCTTAATGAAAAAAAGAGAATAGTCTCAGGATGCTATGAATGAATTTGCTGGAGAAAATAATTGTTTCATTCCTCCTATAAATGCATTTATCTACTTGGTAAGTAAATGCCTGAATCGGGCTTCCGTTACTACGATATGCGCAAACAGCAGCACCAAACCAGTGAAACGCATTTGTATTTTGTGAAAATTATTAATGTACTTAATGATCCACAGTCTAACAGATTAGTTGTGCATAAACATCATACAGATTTTGTGGCTAAGACACCATGGGTGTCGAAGAAGAAGTTTGAGTCATGGGAATGATTTTGTTTACGATTCCTTGAAGCTTAGTTTCACAAGTAAAGCCTTTGGGCAGCATTAACCCACTGGAAAGGAGAGCAAGGCTTTGACAAATGCTCCCTGCTGTGACCCCTTTGTGTGTGTGTGTGTGTGTGTGTGTGTGTGTGTGCGCGTGCACACGCCTGCCTCCAGGCTGAAGTAGCAGCTGATGTTAAGTATGTGGATGGTGGGCTTGTGTCCTGTACAAGATGATGGGCAATGAGGTAATGGCCTGATTCTAACTGGTATTTAAATTGCCTCTTCTGGGGTTGTATGATTTATTGTCTTATCTTGTGCATATTGACTTGGAAATAAGTCCCACTGAAATTTGTGAAATTTACTTCTGCATATGGATTTTAGGATTCCAGACATAACCTGTAATAGTTAAGTTTTAAACCCAATCAGTCGAGAGCAAGTTATGTTACAACAAATTAGACTTTCTTTTCAGTAAACCTGCACAGGGTTGCTCTGTTAGCCTGCTTGGTGTATTACCTTTTAAGGAAGGTAATTTGATATTGTGCATAAGTGTGGTGTAGTAGCTAGAGTATTGGACTGGGAGTTGAGATCCGGGTTCTAGTCCCCACTCAGCCATGGAAACCCACTGGGTGACTTTGGGCCAGGCACAGACACTCAGCGCAACCTACCTCACAGGGTTGTTGTTGTGAGGATAAAGTGGAGAGGAGGAGGATTATGTATGGTGCCTTGGGTTCCTTGCAGGAAAAAAAGGCAGGATATAAATGCAATAATAAATAAATAATACTATCATTCCAAAACATGACATTGCCATGTTAGAAGGAATGATGTACTTTGCTGGAGCATTGAACTTTGCTCAGAAAATGCACCGTTCTTCATTTCAGCACAAAGAGAATGGGCTGCCTAGCTACATGTCTGAGGGCTGCTTCGTATGAATGAAGTGACTCTTCTTCTGATCTGGCTCTGTGCTGCACAGAGCTGAAGCCAATCACACACATTAAACTGACAAGCCACAGGGTTTTCAGGGGAGCGAGAGGGAACTCTTGCATGCAAAAGGCTGGCTGCCAACACTTTTGTAATTGGGGCTGGGCCAGCCAACAAGGCTATTCTTGGTGTTACATTTCATGCACATGTTGAAATGTGTCTGTGAGTGGTTTCCTTTTGTTTTCCTGTGGGAGACACATCAACAGTTGAGGTGTGGAATTGAGCAGAAAAGCCTTTGGCACACTTTTGTCTATTTCCATGTACATTGTTAGGAAACTGAAGCTGCCATTCTGTGTACACCTCTCTGATAATGCACAGTGGGCATCATTTCTGAATAAACACTCACGGAAATCCAACATGCAAGACTGTACCCCTTAAAGCATTGGGACATGGTGAAGCACAGCCTTCCCTAACCTAGCACCCTCCAAATGTGTTGGAATACAACTCCCATCAATCCCAGCCAGCATGGCCAATCTGGAGGACACCAACGTGAAGATTAAATGTGTTAACAATGTTTAACCTAGGCTGTCTTTCAGACCATGTGATACTAATGTTGAATATTTATTTATTTATTTTATTTATTTAAAGCATTTTTATAGCGCTGCCTCACCATTTCTGGCATCGAGGCGCTTTACAATAACATATAAAACAATTCCATTAAAACTCTCAACCCACATTAAGACAATTCCATTAAAACCCTCACAGGAATAGCAAGACGATCTGTGCTGACAGCTTCCTGTGTGTTTGGAGTTGGACTTTAAATATAAAGTCTGGAACTGCTATTGAGTTTCCATGGTTTAGAAGTTCCTCATATTTTAATATGCTGATCCCATCTATAATAAGCAATTGTTTCCATTTGAACAAAACTAGAGGAAACTCTACACATGAACCAAAGTGATTCAGGGCAGAATCCTATGCATGCTTACAAAGAAAGAAGTCCTACAACACCCAGCATTTCCCAGGCAGCATGCTGGGAGTTGCAGGATTTTTTCTCCCATGCTAGCTGGGGAATGCTGGCTGTTGTAAGACTTACTTCTAAACATGCATAGGATTGTGCCCTCAGTTGCGAATACAAAGGCCACATGCTTTGGACATGATGACAGCTCAGAGGAGCTAATGCCTTTCCATTTAGCAGAGGTGACTGTATGCAGTCATGCCAATGCCTCTGCCAGCCTCCAGTAAAATAAGATCCATGACATTTTTAAGAAGAGACTAAAAATGATATTGTTTGAATCCCTTCCCCCCCCTCCAAACATCAATCATTTGCTCCTAGTCAATATTAGGACCTGAAAACAGCTTCATAGCCTTAATTTTAAGCATTTGAGTTATCTTTCAGAGTCAATGGAGCGTTTTTGCTCTGTTCTGTTTTTTGTGACACTAAAAATCTCTGTTTTGTCTTGAAAGACTGGCTAAGCACGAGCTTAGGATCAGACAGGGTGCACAAGCTACTATGTGCAGTTGCTGACCTCAAACCTAATTAAATTTATGAAAAGCAAGTCCCTGGTATCCAAAGAATGACCAAGCTCCTCAGATCAACCAATCAAAAGCTCTTGCAGGATAAAATCGTCCATTCACAAAGCACCACCATCATTGGGAGACATTTTTGCAGTTCTTGGCTGTTGTTAGGAGCCCTTAAGGATAGGTAGCTTTACTCCAATGCTTGCATACAACACCCATTGCAACCTACCATGCCATTTTCCACATGGAAGTCTTCCTTGGTACCTAGACTGCAGTTGATCCCCTTTGCTCTGGAAACTGGATATGCCCCCCCACCCCACTCCTCAACTGAGTTTTTTTTAGGATGTGTGTGTTGTTGGAGCTAGAGTTAGTTCATTTCTTCTCCTCAACCATCAGTCTTCTTCCTGGCATCCATGTTTGTTATTTTGCTATTGGTTCATTCAGGGCTCCTAGGAAATGTGCAGTTCCCCATCACAGAATCAAAGGAGGACAACCTTTTGAAGCTGAAATGGAGATTCCCAGCATTCCAAAAGACTATGCTGATGTCTGCCTGCATCACGTCTCAATCCAAAACGGGGATGGGATGTGGGTTTGCATGTAAGTATTATCAACACCACCCATAGCCCTTGGGCAAGGATCCTGATTCTGGGAGCTTTGTAAGCGCATTCAGAAAGAACCCTTTCCAGAAATTTGCGCTAAACATACAGAGATCTATAGGCAGCCAGATGCATGGAGAAGTTAGGGACAGGGCTTACATGTGCATCACTTTAGGTTTGCTCCTATTGTCGCAGGCATACACCTGCACAGACTTCAACTCTCCTCCTTATCTCCCTTAGCACTGATTAGCACTTTGATCTTCCTCTCCTATTCCATTTTTCTGTGTCATCTCTCTGCTCAACCCCTTGTACTTCCCAACTCCATGTCATTACTTCTTGAGTTTCCTTGTTGTTTTCAGACCTCCAACACCACTTGCCAAATATATAGCTCCAACCTAGTGCCCTCCAGATATGTTGGACTCCAAGTCAAATAATTCCCAGCCAACGGCCACGCTGGCTGGTAATTATGGGATTTGCAGTTGGAACACATTGGAGGGCAACAAGTTGGAGAAGGCTGCTTTAGCACTTTCCCAGTTCTCTTATTTGGCAACCAAATCTTCCTCAAATCCGCCTTTCTCTATTATTTTTGGATATACCCAGTTGCTGGTCGAAGGTTACTTGAGTTAATCAAACAAACAAACATCTCCATCCTGAATTAAAGACATCTTTTTGAGTGATCTTGTATATTTTATAATAAAGTTTATATCCTTTGATTCAGGTCTTGGCCTGTGTTACATATAGCTAAGACCTCCATGTCTCAAATGTAAAGAGCAATCCCCCACCCCAGGGTGCACCTTGTCTTTTGGGCTCAAGATCAATACTTAAACATGTCAGTCAGATATGCTACATGTGTGCCTGGGAGCAAGTACTAACAATGAGCATTTTTTCACATATGCAAAGAACATCAAGATAATTCTAGGGTCCAGGCATAGTCGAATCATCCCACAGCTGTATCACCTCAGAATGCCCAGAACATTGCTTATTTGAATGCAGCTGCAAATCCTTATCTCACGCTACATGGAAAACATAAAGCTGAGAGTCAAACTACATGTTATGTTAATTGCGTAGCATGTAGATTTTGTCTTTACTTTAGAGTTACTATACAGAGCCCTGATTTGGATCTGGTCCAATGAACACACCGAGAGGGGTGGATTAATCCTATCCCCCATGTTTGTTTCCTAAAATCACACATTCTCTCTCTCTCTCTCTCTCCCCCCCCCACACACACACGTGGGGTTTAAAGAAAAAGAAAAAAGTTTCCATTGGCATCCATGTTTGATGCATCCTAACCCAGCATAGCAAGACATCCTAACATTTCACTTCATTTTTATTTCTTCACTTTGATCAGTGCAACTCCTATATTGTTCTTTGGCTTGCGTGTGAATTCTAGTGTTGTGGCTGTCACCCTACATGACTCTTGACCTGCTTTTTAATATTTTCCCCCCTCTGTGTTTTGATGACTCTGGGCCTCTGGGCTTTAATCAGGGAGAAGCTCTTATACTTACGCCTCCCCCACTCCTTTCTGAACTTGGAAGGTCTGCTGTAATGTCTATAAGTCGTTCAACCTTAAAGGCATTTAAGCGCTTGGCTTTTACAGGCCAAGTACTTTTAAAAAATCTATTTCTGTTGTTAAAGTTTGAACAGTGGCTTAACCGTGCTGGTGTTTTTCAGCATTAGCTTCACAGATTTTGGAGAGATGGAGCTTATAAAACTGCAGAAGCAAATATACTTAGAAATTTGGCATGCAAATGAAGCTGTGGCACATTTTCGGAAGAGCCAGTGATTTCAAAATCCATAATGTGACAAACACAGAGGCAGCAATAAGAAAACTGTCAAATGACAAACTTAAACGGCAAATCAACCATGTCTAGGGAAATACAGAGACCATTTCATGCAAGAATTCATTTACATTAAGGATACTTATTTTATATGTTCCAAGCTTTGTAACTGCTCAACTGTGCTCAGTGCCTGCTATGTTTGGTTTGGTTTTGCAGCTGTGGGTTTTCATCAGAATATATTAACTGTATTATTTGCATGGGGGCAGTAAACTTCACTAGCTATGTGTCTCAAATTACATTTATCAGCCAAAGTGCTAGTAAGGAAATATGAAATAATAAATCCAAGTGCAGTAAATTATTCCCACACAACTGGTCATTGCTACTTAAAGTGTCTTTGCCTCATTGTGAAACAAAACATTTCTTTGAAAACCCACATTTTGGGTTTCATTCATATTTTTCTTAAGCTCTGTGCAGCCATCACAAAGTCTAGAAACTGATGCATGGGGGTGGGGTGGGCAGGTAGGGATTTGGTTCACACCCTCTCTCCTCTCCCCTGACCTCCACACATTCAAGGTCCTGTTAGTACATAGACATGTAGACCTGAAAGTGCATACGCTTCTTCCATGTGTATGCATTTTTGTGCACTGTATTTGAGTACACATTTTTTTTGCAAATAATAATAATAATAATAATAATAATAATAATAATAATATAATGCATTTCTCTGTGTTATTCTCAGTATCGTGACTTTTTGTGTGCACTTTCCCATAGTGTATGGATTTTGGTGTGCACAGTCCCCTGATGTGCACATTTTTGGGCACAATTGTTTGAGTGGAGAACTGTAGTGCTATATTCAGGAAAGTGCTAATATTGGTGTGCAAACTCTGTTCTGGTTCGCTCTTTGGTTTGGGAGGTACAAATTTGGTGAATTCATAAGAAGATGAGAAGTGCCGTGCTGGATCATACCAAGGGCCCATCTAATCCAGCATGCTGTTTGATGCCTGCAAAATGGAATGTATTACCTGTAACCTACGGAAGTGCTGCCTCCCCCTCCCCCCTTTGCCTGCTATGTGCCAAAGGCAAATTCCTTAATGGAGAAAGAGTAAAAGTTTGAAAAGCCCACATGTGCAAGCCATGACCAATGAAATGTGACTCCTTAGCTCATCAGTGACACTGACCAATGGAAATACTAGCTCACTTTTTGAAACCAAAGGCTATATATGTGTGTGTAACTGTTGGAAGGTGTACTTGATTTGCGATTTGTCACCGGCACCCCTTTGCTGCAGCTTCGGAAATAAAATTAAGTTGGATCTTTCACCCCTGTGTGCTTTATTGGACCTAGCGTGCTGGGCAACAGGCCCTCCTGTCCATTTGGGGGGCAACACTAGTGCACCAAGGTAGAGAGAGAGAATATCATCTGGTCGTTGTCCAGGTTTATCAGGGAGGGGCAGACTGGCCCAACCTCAAACTAATTCAGATGTGCAAGCATTACCAAGCTGGATGTCAGCAATTAAAATGTTTGGATCAAAATTATTTCTGGACCAGAACTGGCGGGGCTCTCCCATCCTTGGAAGATTTGAATTAGTTTGTACTTTTATTAGTAAGCTAATGGCTTGGATCCAAAGAACCATCAGTGGAACATGAAATGTGTGTTGTTCCTTGAAAACTTGCATGAGCTCTAGAGTAAGACCTTACCATGCACCACCAAAATATATTCATGGAGTGGGGAGGATTGGGTTACAGCCTAAGAAAAACATGACTAAGGAAGATTTAGGCTGTCAGGGAACCTTATTGAAAAGTGACCTACTTCAGAAGCTAGTATCCAGCAAGGGTCAGTATTAGAAGCAAGATCTGAAGGCAGCCCAAAGGTCCAGTCACACATGACCCTACATAGAGCAAGGTAGACAAGAAGTGTGAGAAAGGAGTCTGGGAGCTGGAGAACGGCAACTCTCTGGCTGGAAAGCAAGGCTTTTATGCTGGAATATTTAGAGCCCCATTCAGGGGACAGCTACAAGGCCATTAGAGTTAACTGAGGAATAGTTTACTCACATGGAGAGTCTTATTCACGAGTACCCCTTTACTCACAAGGAATCTAGGGAGCATGTCAAAAAGAGCTTCTGCAAAAGCTTTCCCATCTGGATTTGGGACCACTTTTCTCATGAAATGCTGCTCTGCTAAGTTCAGAACAGAGGCTTTCCACTCATGGATCCAGTCCAGAATGCATCTCATTTGCCTGAACACCAAGTCATAGTTAGATTAGCAGTGATATTTCACATATTTAACGTATTTTTATTACGAAATTGCTAATCTGTGTGGAATGTAGGTAGCTGTTTTATACCACTTCAGACCATTGCTCCAACTACTTCAGTGTTGTCTACACCAGCTGACAATACCAGGTTTTCAGACCTTGGAAAATTCCCATCACTAATTGAAGATGCAAGGAATTTATCCTGGGATCTTCTGCATGCAAAGCAGATGCTCTACCACTGAGCTATGATCCTTCCCTAATTCATGTGCAGGCATCCTGGCGATTTCCATATAGTTTGGACTACAAGTCTCATAATCCCTGACTATTGGCCATCCTAGCTAGAGCTGATGGGAATTGTAGTTCCAAAAATCTGGAGGCCACCAGGTTGTCTACTCCTGCACTAAGTGATAACATTTGAAAAATGATCCGGTAACCTCCATACTGTGGATTTACTGCCTGATATTTTCTTTACCTTTCTCCCACCTTTTCTTTTCTTCTTCATTGAGGCTATTATTTCTGATCCACTGATTTTATGAGGGAATGGGATAGAAGGGGGTCTCATTTGCACAGTACCTTGTCATGCTCAGACTATGAATTAATTATTATGTACAACATCCCAGTGTTCTTATGTATGGTTAATTGAAAATAAAAAATCAATAGAGAAACAATCCCTTACATACTTAACTAATCATTAACAGCATCCAATTTCAGGATAGGAAAGAATTCTGTCCAATAATTTTGCCCTCTCTTTATTTATATTGTGAGCTATTACTAACAATTAATACCATATTTTGAAGCTTAACTTCGTGACTATAATGGCTAGACACTTTTAAAAAAGTGAGAAAGTGTGTGTGTGTGTGTGTGTGTGTGTGAGAGAGAGAGAGAGAGAGAGAGAGAGAAGCTGACAACCCCAGGATTCTATATAGTCATACAATAACCATGCTTTTCTTGCTTCTAATTCCTGGTTTGATTTTGATACCTCTTTCTGGTAAATTGCTAAGTTTGGTCTTGGTCTCCAGTAATTGCAAGAAACCAATCTGATTCTGTTGAGAAATTCTTGCATTGCTGCAAGAAAGGAACACTTTGCACTTTTTATTATGTACATATCAATATTCCATTGCTGCTGATTCTCTGTATGAATGGGCTAGAAATATATATGCCAGCTAATTTAGACATTAAATATAGAAAAATGCATATACTTAGATCTCTCTCTATATTTCCTTAGCATGAACCATCTTCTCAGCCTGAAGGCTCTTAAGACAGATGGTCTAAACATGGGTAACAGAGAGATCTTAAGTCACAGCTATAAATGGAATTTTGTTGGCAAAGAAGTAGGTCAGAAAGCTAAATCTACTGGTCATAAACTGATGAGGAGCTGCTAATCAAGTACCTTCCATTTCCATTCATTAAGCATAAGTGAATGAGATATGAATTCATAAAGAAGGATCTGAAAAATGAATGTTGTCAACTTTTATTCCCGGGAAGAGTATTTAAACCAATGAAAACTATTTCAAAGATGGATGAAATCATCCACTGTATAGAACTACTTGTGTAGCCTTGGCAAAGGAGATACATGGTTATGTTATGTACATATGATTGTAATCCACCTTACATTTTATAGCAAAACCAGTGACAGAATCTCTTTCTTCCTATCTATTAATAAATGTTTCCCATGATAGCCCCTTTAGCTGTTTGATGCCAGGCAGTAAAATTTCACAACTTCCATAAATTGTGTCTCATTCCTTATTACAACTTTTCAGGCCAACACTTCCCTTGCTGATGGTGACCTTGCTGATAAGATAGCTCTATCTCCATCGGAAAAGTCAACTTTCCACTATAACCACAATGACTTGGTCTGGCAAAGCAGTAGGGTCATACCAAGGAAGGCATCTTTCTTCTATTGCATATTTAAATTTCAGTCCTCACTTATTATTCATTGAGTACCCAGTGAAAAGGATATTTGCTTAAACACTTTGACAGGTGAATGTGATCACTACAGGACAGACATTTCTCTGGTGGCTTAAGAAACTCTGTTAAGATGCCACGCAGGTTGATGGATGGTGCTGCATTAATGAAAATCCACATTTTCATTAAATTCAGATGTGCACAGAATGTCATCCAACCTCTGCATCATACATGCATGGAAGTGCTCAAGACCATGCCAATTTCTGCCTGTCATGTGCTGTCCACATCAAGCAGGGGCCAAACTAGAGATCACCAGGGGGTGCCATTACAGATTTCCTAAACGAACGGGAAAGAAATGATGGGCAGCAAGACAACATTCAGCAAGGTTGAAAGCCTACTCTTAGAATCACTGGCAAATTCAGACATGGGAGGTGCATTTAATGCTAAATTCCCCAAAGCACTGATTGTTTAAAGATGACTTGTAATCGAGGGTGACCATATGAAAAGGAAGACAGGGCTCCTGTATCTTTAACAGTAATGTAGAAAAGGGAATTGCAGCAGGTGTCAATTGAAGAGGGTGAAATTCCCTCTTCATCACAACAGTTAAAGCTGCAGAAGCCCTGCCTTCTTTTGAATCTGGCCACTCTACTATAGCTAGCGTAGCTTTAACTGTTGTGATGAGGAGGGAATTTCACCCTCTTCAATTGACACCTGCTGCAATTCCCTTTTCTACATTACTGTTAAAGATAGGGAGCCCTGTCCTCCTTTTCATATGGTCGACCTATTGTAATCATTTTCTTTTCCACACCTCACTACAACTGTACCGTTGTTACTAGCAGTGTTATTGAAACAAAGGGTAGTATCCAATGGGGCTGTTCCTCCTCAGCTTGTTCAGTTGTGCTCATGGAACCTACCATTTGTGTAACAGAGGAGTGGCACTTCTCAAAACAACCCTGAAAACACTTGTTTTCCAGAATGGGGCTGGTCGGCTGAGCTCCCATCTGATCAATGCCCTTCCAGAAACTAGCATTTTGGCTCATTTCAGATTGCTTCAGGAACTGCTAGGTTCCCATTGCACTAGCAGGAGATCCCGCTACTCACAGGCAGTATTGGATACTGCCCAAACTCTCCTGCCCTCTCTTGTTCTTTTTAGAACAAAGATCTTTGTGCTTTAGGCATGTATTTCTTGTACACAGACCCTTTCATAGTTTGCAATCTTAAGTAGAAGTCAGGAACTGGTGAGGGACAATGCTGTTCCTAAAAATAATCACATCTAAAATCCTTGGATGGGGAGGTAGGCAGGGTTGGCGGGATTCCTATGACCCCCTGAAATAGTATCTATGGAGAACAGTGCCTCCATGTAGGGTGCAGAATTGGGTCTATATTCTTAGTGCTAAACCTGGGGGAAATGCTTTCCCCACCTCCACCCACTTGAGGGCCAATAAACTGAGACTGAATCCTGGCAAGATGGAAGCCCTGTGGGTGAGTGGTTCCTGAGTCTGGGAGACAGGCTCATTGCCTGTTCTGGACGGGGTTGCACAGCCTCTGAAAGAATAGGTCCATAGTTTGGGGGTACTCTTAGACCCATTTCTGTCGTTGGAGGCTCAAGTAGCCGCCACGGCTCGGAGTGCCTTTTACCATCTTCGGTTGGTTCGCCAACTATGGCCTCTCCTGGAAAAAGATAGCTTGACCATGGTGGTACAGGCATTGGTAACCTCAAGATTGGATTACTGCAACGCGCTCTATGTGGGGCTGCCCTTGAAGCTGCTCCGGAAGCTGGAGCTAGTGCAGAATGCTGCAGCTCGGCTGTTGTCTGGAGCTGCCCCTTTCCAGCATGTAACTCCTCTGCTGAGGGAACTGCACTGGCTGCCTATTCGCTACCGGGCCAGGTTTAAGGTTCTTGTACTTGTTAGGGGTGTGCACGGACCCCCCACTCCGCTTCACTTCCAGATCCGCGATTTGCGGATCGGGCCGCTTCGCTCCGCCCCGCTCATGCCCGCTCCGCTCCGCTGCGGAGCTCCGGATCCGGATCGGAGCTCCGTTTCCCCCCCCCCCCCATAGGCTTGCATTAAGCTTAAAAAGTATACAACTTTTTTTCTGTGAAAGTTAGAAACCTCACGTTTGGCACCATGACACCTCATGGAGGTATACACACGCACGCCAAGACTCAAGGCAATCCCATCATCCCTTGAATTTTGGGGAATTTATGAAAATCCAACACCCCATTAACACCCCTTTCGATAGCTCCGTCAATTTGCACGTTAAAAACCTCAATCTCGCCACCATGATAGCTTATCCAGGGATACACACGCACGCCCAGACTCAAGGCAGTCCCATCATCCCCTGATTTTTGGGGAATTTATGAAAATCCAACACCCCATTCACACCCCTTTCGATAGCTCCGTCAATTTGCATGTTAAAAACCTCAAATTCGCCACCATGATAGCTTATCCAGGGACACACACGCACGCCCAGACTCAAGGCAGTCCCATCATCCCCTGTTTTTTGGTGGGGCTTAAACCTGCAGACATCTCAGTGGGGCCATTTCAAAGGAAATCCCAACATGCCATGAATTGGGGAGTAGAGATAAACCTATATGAATCTTCTTCCACACTTGAAAAATGGATTTGGAACTTCCAAAACTCCAAGTGGGAGCAGGAAGGACTTCTCCCCTGAGTCAAAGCCAGACACACACAACATCCCTGTGAGGCGGGCAGGGGAGGAGAGAGGGAAGGCAGGCAGCAGACATTTCTGGGGGCATAAGGAAGTGAGCCAAGGATAAGCCAGTAATGCATATAAAATGGAATAAATCAATAAATAAACAAAGGAGGGGTGGAATTAAAAGCAGCAGTGTTGCTGAATAAACAACAAGAAGAACTTTTTTAAAAAGGCTATATCTGTCTTTTACCAGCAATAGGGGGACGTGCCCAGGGGAGGGGGAAGCAGCTGCCAGTTCAACTCATGAAAGCCATTGCTTCACCACGAGAGCTCTGAGGAGTAGAACTCTCACTTCAACTCATGATAGGCATTGCTCCACCGGGTTACTCTCTTTGGAGGGCTCTGATTGCCCTCCAAGTACAGGAGAGAGTGGGGGCACGTCCACATGGGATGCCCTAGGGGAGCTCATCCCCTTGCACCACATCTTTTCAGTTGTTCCCCAAAGTTAGGGTGGGTAGCAGTGCTGTGTTTCTATCTCTTAGTATATGATTTCAGGTTGTGTTTGTGCATTTGGTGGGGCTACTGTTTTAAAAAACACTGGGAAAAGTCCGTTCAGACTAAGAAAGAGAAGTTCCCAGAATCCCAAGTTACCCATTTTGCCTATCCCATCCTCCAACTTTGGGATCATGTGATCATGACCGGGAGTTGACTCTGCCCCTCAGCCCTTCGGAAAAGGTATTTTCCCACCGGTTTTTAAAAATATTCTAGCACATGAACCGCAGCACACAGAGAGCTGAGAGTAGTCTCAAAATGACCCCCATCCACGACTCTCCAAGCACAAGAATTTTCAGAAAGATAGCTTCAAAAACAACACAGTTATCCCCCTTTCTTTTCTGCAATACAATCGTATGGGCGAAATGTTTCAAGATGGCGATCGGATCAGACCGCGGAAACCGGAGCGCTCCAAAATGGGTGCTTCTCTTCGCCTTGCTTCTAGGGGTCCGCGGTCCGCTTCTACTCTGCCTCTGGGTAAGGCGGAGCAGGCCAATTCGCTCCTGCTTCTGCGCTTCTAATCGGAGTGGAGCACATGCCTAGTACTTGTGTACAAACAACTTGGGACCAGGATACCTGAGTGAGCGCCTTCTCCCTTACCAACCTGCCTGGTCACTGAGGTCATCCGAGGGCCTGCTCCTGGTGGTTCCACATAGATCCATCCTCCGATTGGAATCCACCAGGGGAAGAGCCTTCAGCGTGGTGGCACCCCTCCTGTGGAATTCCCTGCCTCTGGAGGTCAGGTAGGAGCCAACCTTGTACTCCTTTCGGTGCCTCCTGAAAACATCTTTATTCCAAGAAGCCTTTCTTTAACTTGCAGCCTTGGATTTCTGTTTTTGCTTCTTTTTAAATTTTGTTTTAACTGTTTTATTCTGTTTTAATTTTCATTTTACCTTGTACACCGCTCCGAAATTTTTCAATGGGGAGTGGTATATAAATATTCTAAATAAATAAATAATAAATAAGTCTCCTTCCTACTCTTCTGGCTTAGCGTTAAAGTGCTAACATGAGACTGTGAGAGTGTGTCCAAGGCACTTCACACACACACACACCCCAATTCTGAATGGGAAAGATCGTGTAAAATATAAAATCTACTGATTCAGACTCAGAACTCTAGGAAAGGAGAAACAGATATATCTTCAGACAAGTTTCTAGGAACGTACAAATAATTCTCTTCAATTCTTCATGGTGGGGGGGAATCATTGACCAGTTCTTTTCTCTTCATCAAAAGGTAGGAAGAAAAATGAATTGACCTTTGGATATTGGCTTTTTAGATTTTTTGTATTATTATTAATAACAGCCCTGCAGCTCATTTGCCATTTATTTTGTCTGGCCTAGTTCCATCAGAGTTTTTACTTTTCTTTTTTAACACAGTAAGCTCTTCTTAAAACTGATTATGTGCCAAAAGCTAGGTAGTGTTTTAGAAGAGACTTTCATTGTACCATCATCCGCTCATGCCTATGGTGCATAAAAGTGGTGCTTCCAGATCCAAATTACAATATTAAATAAGGAAATACTGCAAGCTTCAGTACATGTTCTTGGTGAGGGAATGCTCTGAAGAAAAGAGGCTCTTAAATAAAGGACCACTGCTAGGATATCTAGAAATCTAAAATGAAGAATATGACTAACCTGGTCAAAACCTGTTTTATTGGATGGCCATTTTGAGGAAGGATGTGGGGAGGATCAGCCTCCAATTCCGCTTTTTACTGGGCCTGTTCAGATGACACACTAAGCCATGGTTTGGCCGCCAACCCTTTTACAGCAAATGGTTAGTGAGCATATTTAAACCATAGTTATGTAGCCACCATGGTTAGGAATGGTTCACACAACAAGCTAAGTCATAGTTCACACGACACACTAAGCCATAACGTTTAGCTAAAAAATGCTTAAGCACCGTGGCTCAGTCTGTTGTCTGAACAGGGTCACAGTGAGCTTTTAGCAATTCCCATGGCCCTCTCTGGATCCCTCTTGTATCTCTTTTATACTCCTATGCACATCTCTTTTATCTTGGCGCTTGATGGAACAATTCAGGGGCTGGGCTTGGTCAATGGCTCACTGATGGCTAATATAAATAATATTCTGTGGCCAGTTTAAGAGCAGTTGTGAGGGACTGTGAGGAGCTCCAAAAGGATCTTTCCAAACTGGGAGAATGGGCATCCAAATGGCAAATAAATTTCAATGTAAGCAAGTGTAAAGTCAGCACATTGGTGCAAAAACCCCCAACTTTGAGTATAACTTGATGAGATTTGCACTAGCAATGACTGACCAAGAAAGAGATCTTGGGGTTGTGGTGGACAGCTCAATGAAAAGGTCAACCTAGGGGTGCAGAGATTCAGGACAGATAAGAGGAAGTACTTCTTCCCGCATAGTCAAACTATGGAATTCATTACCACAAGACTTGGGCCTTAGCTAGACCTAAGGTTTATCCTGGGATTGTCCCGGGGTCATCCCTGACTGCTCCCGGGATCCCCTGTGTGTCATTTACATAAACAGGGATGACCCCGGGAGGATCCTGGGATAAATATTAGGTCTAGCTAAGGCCATACTGATGGCCACCAATTAGGATGGCTTTAAAAGGGGTTAGATAAATTCCTAGAGCAGAAGGATATCAATGGCTACCAGTCCTTTGGCTATGTGCTACCTCCAGGACCAGAGGCAGCATGCAGCATGTTCTTAGTGTGTATGTGCCCTAATATTTATAACACACCCAGTGACCTGTTCAAACACAGGGCTCTGTCACATAGTAGAAATTAGGGATGTGCTCCGCTTCTAATCGGACCCACGAATTAGAAGCGGAGCGGGGTGCTTCGCCTCCCCTTAAGGCGGAGGCGAAGAGGATTGGGGGGCCGGCGGCGCGTGGCGAAGAGGATCGAGGTGAAGGCGGATCCTTCGCCTCGATCCGGAGCTCCGCCGGAAAGGTAAGTGGGGTTTACCGGGCCCTGCCGCTGTCGCTGTCGCCCATGCGGCAACGGCGGCAGGACCCGGTAACCCCCCCCGCCCTCCTCTCCCTTACCTGCCTCCGTCCGCGGTCCGTCGGCTTCTTCAATTGAGCCCATGGTTCAACCAGGAAGTCTGGGCCGCACGGCCCAGACTTCTTGGTTGAACCGCGGGCTGAATTGAAGAAGCCGACGGACCGCGGACGGAGACAGGTAAGGCCCCCCTCCCCCTTGGTCCCTTACCAGGCTCTGCCGCCGTCGCCGCCTGTGCGGCGACGGTGGCAGGGCCCGGTAACCCCCCTGCCCTCCTCTCCCGGCCTTACCTGGCACCACTCCCCTCCACTGCGGAGCTCCGATTCGGAGTCGGAGGCGGTGAAGAGGAGCGGAGTATGGGCGGAGCGGCGTGGAGTGGGCCGATCCGAAATTTTCGGATCGGCCCGTGGGGCGGAGCGGGGGGTCCGTGCACACCCCTAGTAGAAATCCAGATGATTCCCAGGATGTCATATGAGACAATCCTACACCTGTGCAACTTGCTACCAGCAGAAATACAAGAATCAGTACCCATCAGGCACCTGCGACACTGATATCTGCCCCATTTTCTCCCTTTTGTTACAAAGGGAGAAAATGGGGCAGATATGGGAAGAAGGGGGCCTCTATCACAAAGGAGACTGGGTTTTGTTTGTTTTGGTCTTCTAGGAGAGCAGAAAAGCAAGTATTCAAGCCCTGCACATTAGCAAAGCTGCAGTCCTGATCTCTTGTGAACAACTTTCTGGCCAGCCCATTGAGATTCTTTACCTGTTTGTATTCACTTGCAAATGTCAGATCGTGCCTCAGGGTGACAACCACAGAAGCCCCCATCAAGAAATATTTTACGCTGATTTCCAGCTTTCCTGTTTAAGCCAAATGGAAGGTAAAGTTATTCCCCAATTTTATTTGTTTAACCTTTAAAATATTTTAAAGAACTTTTAAAGCTGTGAAACCTTGAAGCTCCCAATATTGAGTAGGCTTGTATTGGCTGACATGCCCAAGTAACTCCTTATGTCACCTGAGTGAGACCTTTGTTTAAGATGATCACTAAGTTTCCATCAAGCTATTTTCCTCACCTGGACCTGTGAAAGCCAGGCCTATTATTTCAAAAGATCTATCTCTTTTTCTCCTCCCTCCACAAGAAGAAGAAAGAAAAGACATTCTTTTCTTTCTTCTCTCTTATTTTTGAAAACTGGAAACACTTCTTACAAATCCAGTAGGAAATCTTGACCTGAGAACATCTTTTCTTTTATTTCATTCACTGACTCCTGGTTTTATCGTTGGTTTTATTGTTTGAACTGCTGATTTATTGCTTTTAATATTTTTAATATTTTATTCCTTTTAATGTTTTATGTATTTTATTGTTGTAAGCCTCCTTGTGAGGGCTTCTACCCTGAAAGGCGGCCAAGAAATGTTTTAAATAAATAAATAAATAAATAAAAGAGCACCCCCAAATCCCTGGATTTTTGGAGGATTCTTTCCATGCAGGAAGGACCCTTCACACTACTTGCTGTTGAGAAGAGCAACCCTCCTTCTCTCTCTCCTCTTCTTTTTCCAGAAGAGGCTCAACAGAGCTTCCAGTGCTCACAAGTTAGCAGAGAATGAAAGTTAAATAACTTTACCTGCATTAACTTCTAGCCAATAGCTGTTTCTCTGTTTTTCCTAATATTCCACCCCATTCCCAACTCCAAAACCCTTGAACTCCCTGTTGTTTCCACCCATTTCCTTCCAAAAACCAATGCATTTGCTTTATACCCCTCCCCCATGAAATGCTCACACAAGTAAAACACACACACCAAAATACCATCAGATTCTCTCCCATTCAAATTAACCCAGGCTGAAATTTCCTGTCTCTTTTCTCCCCCCTTCCCCATAATCAGTTACACCAGGGCAACGTCTGGCCATCAAGAGCCATTTTGGGCTGCAGTCTGTGGGGCGCCTCAAAAAGCTGAAATTTGGCAGCAAACCACCTTGTAATACTTCAGAGCACTACAATGGCTAAATAATTTATCTTGTTTGCAAGCTAAATCTAACCCTTTGGGTGTTTTGTAGCAGCTACGGAATACGCAAGTGCTAAATGTACCTAGCAAACAAGTTAAATTTGGACATTTGGGCACACTGTAGTTGATGGTGGGGTGGGGGCAGAGGGAGGGGCTTCATGCAGCCCACATACATGTTGCCCTCCCCCGAGCTAGACACACATACTTGCTAGAAAGGCACTCATAATCACCACGCTTAGGCTGGCCTTTGCCTCCCTGTTCAAGTTTTCATTTAAATTCTAACCACTGTTTGTTTGTTTTGCTCAATGCTTGAATTAAATCTCTTCTAAGTGCCACACTTCCATCACCATTTTTTGGAATACTTACATACACACAATTTTCTACATACCCCATCACATCTAGCTTTAGTACTGATTTTGAAGTGCTTTTTATCTTTTAACTTTCTCAATATTAATGATTCTAATTGCCCTGATGTATGTACAGTTCTGATTCCCTGGAACTGCGATTTTAATCCTTTTAAAATTCTTCTCTACCTATAAAGCGGAAAGTATGTGTGTGTGCCACGTATGTCCTGAAATGTTTGCCCACTTCCACATATGGTACTGTCTTAATGCTGTTTACCCAGACAGGTCTTCGTGTACATCATCATCATCATCATTATTATCATTATTATTTGCATTTTTATACTGCCCAATAGCTGAAGCTCCCTGGGTGTACATGGATCAGAAAAAATCTAAAAACATGGATTTTGGGGTTTTAAGTATTTTTAAAGAATTTAATAAAAACCTAAGTTTATGCCTACAACTCCCAGCATGCCGTGGGCAAAATTCTCAGCATGCCTTGGATGGGAGACCAGACTTACCAGCCTTTGGCGGCCATTGTGATTGCTAAGGTCAGTCAACCCAATTCCACATAAAAAGAAACAACCCACATAAATAGGCTGCATCCATTTGTGGTGCCTCCTCCCACCTGCCATGGGTGGTTTTAAAATCAGAACTAGAGACAATAACGTGTCTTTGAGTGGCCAAACTCTGGACATGCTCAAGGTAACTCATCTTGATATCGCTGTTTTCTCAGAACCTGAGGGAAGCACATGCACAGCCTTCAACCTTAAGAGGGAGGGAGGAAAGGGAAGTACTCTGCACATGCCCAGAAAAAGCTTGACGAGGAGGGGCAAATGCCCGGACCAGTCCTGGCCCTTCCGTACACGCTCCTGATGGAGCACTTCATGGGTGAGAACTGCAGGCTGAGGCAGTCCCAACGGGACTTGGCCAGAGTTGTGGTAATCCACTAAGAGCTGAAGATGTGGGCACCTGAGGGCTGCCAAAGGCATGCTGAGAGGTGTAGTACTGGCATGTCACTATCTCTCAGTCTTAACTCAGGCCATAGCAAGACTGGGCAATATCCCTGGGCGCTCCCCGGGATCGTCCCTGTGCGTTCACATGATGCACAGGGGATCCCGGGATCAGGGAGGGATGATTCCTCTCTTGCCCCGGGATCTCACCCTCACCTTTCAGCCAGCTTTTTCCACGGTCTTTTTCCGCCACTCAACCCGCCCATCATTCCATTCTAGTCTCAGCCATTATTTTTATTTTATTTATTTATTACATATTTATACTGCTCAACAGCCTAAGCTCTCTGGGCAGTTTACAACTAGAACTAGTCATTCACTCTTCTGTTTATTTATTTATTTATTAAATTTATATACCGCCCCATAGCTGAAGCTCTCTGGGTGGTTTACAAAAGCTAAAAACAGTGTACATTAAAAAAGTATACAAAATTTTAAATCATCAAAAATATAAAAACAACAGTATAAAACAACAGTATCCATTTAAACAACAACAATTCTGGGGTCCATTAAAAAACAAACAAACTTCGCATATGTTGTTAAATAGTAAATAGTTAAATAGTTTCAATAGTAAATCAATAGTTTCAATAGTAAAGTCAGGCTTTTACATAAAAATCATAAACTTTATCTAGTAATTCTTGCATCTGTCTTGGAATGCTGTTGTTTGTTATAATGGAAGAGGGTGGGGGGAGAATGCAGCCTAAAAAAATTCATCAAGTTAAAAGGCCTTGTAATTATTTTTTTTAAAAAACAAAACAACTAAATCACTTGGCCCTTAAAAGCCATTAATGTAGTCACTAGATAAGCTTGCCTGGGAAAAAGAAATCCTTAAGCAGAGTGGTACAACTAAGAAGGTCCACTCTCCCACCACACCTCAGATGTGTTAAAAAAATTAACATGTTATTCAGGGAGCTAGGCTTGCGCCTACAACTCCCAGCATCCCTTGGGAGGGAGGGAAGATTTATCAGGCTTTTAGTGGCCATCATCTGGATGTACCTTGCCATCCTGGGCCTGAAGGGAGAGTGCCTGGGCTGGCTGGAGCAGAAGGGAAGGAGAACGACACAGTTCTGGGCCCATCACCAACTACCAAGCTACCCGTGGGTCAGGTCAGCCAGCTCCTTCAGAGGGGGGGGGGGCAGGGGAGAAACTAATTTAATTTGTTTTTAAGTTACCTTACAGGCCTAGGACTGGCCTACCTTTCAGGGTTGTCATGAGGGTGAGGAAGGAAGGTTAACTCACAGGCCTGCTACTTTAAGATGATTACCTCTCAGACATATACCTCAGGGGACCTAGGCAATGCTGGGTAGAAACTTTAGAAAGCTGATAGGCTGGCTGTACAATGTACCAGAAAAATCTAAAAACATTAAATTTTGGATTTTAAGTATTTTTTAAAAAGAATTTAATAAAAAACCGAGGCTTATGCCTACAACCAGCATGCCTTGGGTGGAACTCACATGAGTCTTCTCTTGCCACCAAGCTGTTCAGTGCATTTTTTTAAAAAAAAAATGAGGCGAAAGCATGACAGGGATAGCAGGGGTTATTTAAAACAAATATTATTGGAAAGCCAATCAGCTATTGATTTAGACATATAACACAATCTATGCTTGGATAGTGGCTCTGAAGATACTTGCACCTGTACATCTCCAACTTTGAACCACTTGCTCCACTGGGAGTTTCTTTCTTTGGGGAATTATCAGGGCTATGAGCATTCTGACGTACATTCTCCAGCCAGAACTGGAAGTGCAAATACGCACACTGTTGCTTGTGTTAGCTCTGCTGGCACCGTTTCACTAACTCTGACCGACAGGGCATTAAAAGCTTCGAGTTGTTTTTAAAAGTGTGAAAAGGCTACAGTGCTATCGATTTAAGCATTATTCAGAAAAAGGGGGAGAAAAGGAATTTAACTCCAGTATATAATCAGGGTAAGAAATGCTGAGCTGAGCCTTCCACAGGATAATGCCAGTCATAACCTCTCTGCACCCCTCTTATTCATAATGTTTATTCATGGCTTTTTCCACCCTCGGAGAGCAGTTTGCTCTTTTCAGCAATAGCACAGCAAATATATCTAGTGAGGGAAGAACAATGTTCTGTGCTGCCACATGCCTCACCAACCAGCCAAGCTGTCACCCAAGGTTCCCATTTCCTCATCTCTGGTTTGGCGATGATATACGAACGAGGAATGGCTTGATCGGATTTCTTTTTCTAAGGCCAGGTCAGGTTAATGGGGAGAGAGATTTTGTTCTCCTGTCTTGGAACCCATTTGAATTTAAAATTCATGGAGGAAAATTAACATTGTGCATTTGCGATGTCAGGCTGGCCTTCACTCCTCTAAGCTGATTCAAACATAAGAGGGCAGGGGGTTGGGGTAGGAAGGAACACGGATAGCCATTGCTTCTCGAATCAAATGACAATGTGAGCCACAGTATTTCTTCTGGGCTGAACAAAATCCAAGTAAAGGAGATCTTTCACTGGGGCAGAAACTTTGGACAGCTTTGAACAGAGACGGGTCAAATTTCTGGAGAAGCCTATTAATGGCTACTAGTCCTGATGGCTATATGCTACCTCCAGTATCAAAGGCAGTAAGCTTATATATATCAGTTGCCAGAGAACATGGGCTGGGGTGCTATTGCATTAATGTCCTGTAGGTTTCCTGTGACCAGCTGGTTGGCCAATGTGTGTTGGATTACATGACCAATGCTGGGCTAGATGCACCCTTGGTCTGATCCAGCACGGCTCTTCTTATGTTTCAAGTTCTTTAGCAGGATGATCTCAGTACTTCTCTGCGTTAGGTCAGGATCCGGCCACAACCAACAGGATTGAAAAACAGAGGCTTTTGGCTAAAGGGTTGGGCTCATTACTACCATAGCTGCCCATAGGCTTTATGGTACAAATGTGATTTCCCCTACAAGGAACCATGTGTGTGTGGGACTCTGGTCAGCAATATGACATGCCAGGGCCAACAGGAGCTGAGGAAAGGCCTCAAATCTCCTCAAGGGCACCCGTTGATTTGCAGGGGCAAATGAACTCACTTGTCACTTCCCTCCAAAGCCCTCATTACCGCAACATCCACGTTGAAAATCATATTAATATCTGAAGCTAACCATATATGCATGACATTGCAAAACAAACACACATTCTATCACCTTAGCTTCTCAGGGATTGTTTGAGATGGGGGTATTGACTTGCTAGAAAATACAAATTTATTGAGCTGCAGCTCCAAGAACCACATAGATGGCTTTGAACTTCCTCCTGACCTCATGAAAGGAAGTCCTGAAATTGACACCTTTGCAGCCCAATTCTAGGCAGACGTTCTCTTTGGCTCATTTCCAAGAAAGTGTGCATAGTATGAAGTAAAAAATCAGCACCACGCAGCCTCCACCAATGCTCTGGACCAGAGCTCATTTGTAATGACTCATGAAGAAGCACCTCGACTAGAGCAGGAAAATGGATCCCCTTTGAAAATCAAAGTAAAGTCCACACAGCTAGCAAATGGTTCCAGATATTCCTGCCTGGCTTTCATGGCTATCACAGCAACAGCCCTCCCTCTCCACTAACACCAAGAGGGAACATCTCAAGAGTACTCAAACCAGGAGCACTGACAGCCAGGAGCCAGCTCCTTACTCAGTGAAACAATTGGCTAAAGTTGGGAGGGTGCTATTGTAGTCATGTCCTAGATTTCCCACAGGCAGCTGGTTGGTTGTTGTGTGAACGCAATGGTGGACTAGACAGACCTGCTGTGATTCTTCGGTCAGAGCAAATTATTGCTAAGAGAAGCCACTCACTTGCTTCACTGCTTCTGCCGGTCTATCCCACCTGCTGACTCTGGCTTGTTCCATCCTGCTTTGTTGTGGACAACCTCACACCCTTTCACCCACAGCTTTGACTTTTTTGTCTGCCCTTGGACTTTGTAGCAGCTTGCAAGATATATTGTAGTTACATGAAGCCCTCGACTACTGTCAGAGTGTGGTCCTGCCAAAGTCTAGAGACAGCCTGGCAGAATCAAGCAACACAAACAGAAGGGCACAGCTGAGCCTCTGAGTTCTGACTCCTCTGTTAAAACAGAACACCACTTCAGACAGATTGTCACGCAAGGTATGAATTGCTCAGGTCTGCAAAATCAATGGCAAATCCACTGGATCAGACCAAGAGTCTGCTTGGCAAGATAAAACTTAGAGCTGGTGGTGGAGTAGAGCAAGAGCTCCTAAGGATTTATTTATTTTATTTATTTATTTATTTATTTATTACATTTTTATACCGCCCAATAGCCGAAGCTCTCTAAGGATGGAACACTGGCACTTTTTTATTAGCAGGGACACTCACTATCTTTCACCTGCCTTGGCTGTGCCCAAGACCCCCTCCCCCCTTGTTTCCTCTGAGCTTAGCTGCAATTTTCACAGTAGCAGGGGAGTAATTAATTTTACCAGAATCCCTGTTGTAATGCAAAGTATTCTGCAATAGCTTAGTCTTGAATGGGAAATTAGCTTACAAAAGACCAGCTCCTGGGGGGGATCTACACTACTGCTTTTAAAGCGCTTTAAAGCGCTTTGAAAACATTTTGAAACCTGTATATGCAGTGTGTCCTGGGCCCCAACAGTTGTCAAAACTGTTATAAAGCGCTTTAAAGCAGTAGTGTAGATCCCCCCCTGGTGGGATGAAAACTGATTGAACTGGTTGGTCAATATGGCTCAACACTGCTGCCTGTAGTTTTGGATTCTCCTTGGTGTTACAGCCAAGGAGACTGCCATGATGAATCCCTCCACTTCAACATTTACCACTGCTTGCATATCTGCAGAACCAGCATTATGTTATCTCTCTTCCCACCCTCTCCCAACACAGGCCACAGTTCCTCAGAATGTCGTTTTTCTCAAGATAAAAACGTGATGTTGTGTTTTTCAAGGACTGGGTAATGGAAGCTCTTAACCCTGGATCTGGCAGCAAACACTGCCTAGGTCAATATTTAATTTGATTTAAATTCCACTGCAAGCTCTCTGGAAGTTAAATCCATTTATAAGAATTAGCCTCTGCATTGGTGCAAGGTGATAGCCATCTGCTGGTTCTTTGTGGGCTTCAACCCATACAGCTTTTGCATGTTTATTAAGCAGTAATGGGTCACTTTGCTTTGATTTCCCCATCCCTTTTTTGCTTTCAACTAACTGTAAATGTACTGCTGTTCACAGGGTTGTAGGTGAGTAAGTGCCAATTATAAGGCTTTAATACTTCGTGATTATTATATTATACATGGAGAAAAATAATGTTACAAGCTTTCCCTAATTCGTTTACAATTTAGTGTTCTTAGCATTCCTGGAAGCAGGGCTCAGCACTGGTTGATGCCTAAGTTCTCTCCATCATCATCAACATTTTCATATATATCTTTCCCTGCATAGGTCTGTCTGAACACTTTATAAAAAGGAAACAAGCCCCAATGCATTATTTAAACTATAAACAAAGTGAAAAGAAAGACCACGTCAGTTTTGATGAACTCGAATTATTTTTCTTCTGGCTGTGCATTCTAGAGCATTTTTTGTGTTAAATGACTCAATCTGCTATTCTCTCTAGCAGAGTCATCATGTTGGATGGAGTTGAAAACTCTCCTAAAATAGCTAGCAGTAGATTCCATTTATTTGAAAACCATAAAGTGATATGTAGAAGAAGTCACAGCTGGAAATTGAAAGGGGGATGTTGATCAGTTAATCTTTTCAGCCAAAATGAAGGTTAAAGACACCGTAACCTATGTCTTAAATTCTTAATTATAGTGTCAGCTCCAAGCAGAATCTGTTCTATTTTACCTCCACTTATTTTTTCCCATTTAATTTTTTCTAAAGCAGCTTCTGGTGTCCTTGCTGAGCCATGTCACACTTAAACGACACACATGCTGTGTATTTTAATGAGCTGCTAACACTGATTATATGAAAAGCAAGCCCTGAGACATGTTCAGAGTCCAAAATGCTCCTATGAGGAATAAATTAGCCTCTTTAAAAAGCCCTTGGCTTTGAGGAAGGCTTTAGCCCTACTGAAAGATTTGATTAGAAACTGCCATGTTCAAAGGGTTAGTGGGAGCCCAACCTTACCTTCAATGTTCACAATGAAGCAGCAGAGGTTGTGAAGCTTTTTCCAGTTGCAACAGAGGCAAAGTTTGAATGGGGGGGGGAATTCAGATCATGAACTCCCCCAGGACAAAATACCTCATCCTAAATTTGGGCCTGGGCACTTATTGCTTCTGTTGCAGACTGGTAGCCTCCTGTTCCATCCGTTGAAGGAAGAAAAGGCAAAAGAATGTACCGCTCCCACTCCTTTACCCCCTTCTCTTCCTGTGGACTTCTCTGCTGCCACTAGGTGGAAATATCTCTCCCACACCCACACCACTTTTTGCTGCCTTCACCAAACAAGCTTTGAAACTTTTTTGGTCTCAGGTATGTACTTTGGATAGTGTGGGAATTGGCTATTAGATATGGCGGCAAAGAGAAACGAAACTACAAAGTTTCAAATAATGTTTAGAAGTTTACTGAAGAAAAATGTTAATAGGAAAAAAAAACATCTGAATGGACACCCACTCACAAGACATCACACAAAAACCATATGAACAATAGGGTAATAAAACAACCAGGGATAAACACATCCAGCTACCCTGACTAGACTGTATCTCTATTAAATCCAGCCATATCTTACTGTTAAAGGTCCACCACTCTCTTAACTAGTTCTGTAGTTCTAGCTTTGATTCTTTCTTTTCTCTGGGGCTCTGGGCTTCTTTCCTTCTCTTTCTTTCATATCTTCCTTTTCTGCCTCTCTCTTTTTTTCTGCCATAGGTAGGGATGTCAGAGATATCCACAAAGGAACCAAATAAGTTCAAACTTCTATGAGTGCAGAGGACTGGCTTTCCCCCTATTGGGTGGATTTTGCAGACCTGCGGATGATTTTTCTCACCATCGGGAATTTTGCACAAATTTTATCATAGATATATACACAAAAATAAAAAGCCCAGACAAAAGTGTGCATTTCCCCCATAGGCTAAAGTATGAAAATGTGCATTTGGGGGGAATTTGCACATTCCGATTCCATGGATGGGTGAATGGCAGAATGAAATCTATGAAACACAGACAGAGTAGATTTTACACAAGTTATACATCCCTAGCCATAGGCTTTTATATATTAAAATTAGTTATTTTTCCTACCCATCTCCAACCAAAAAAGAATGTTGTTTATTGTTAATTTCTGCCTTAAATTCATTTTTCTACACACTTCCTCTGGCCTTCAGTTGAACCTTCTGCAAAATATTTCCTTCTTCCTGAGGACACAACCTTGCTCCTAGAATCTATCTAAGTATGTGATTTTTTGGCTAAAACTAACCAGCATACACAATATTTAATCCCATAATATTCCAAACCCAAACTAAGTATAAAAATGGAGGACAGTTCTTTTCCTTCACAACTTCATACTGGACTTAGCCTATCCCCATGTTATTTATTTATTTATTTATTTATTACATTTATATACTGCCCCACAGCCAAAGCTCTCTGGGCGGTTCACAAAAGTTAAAACAGTAAACATTAAAAAGTAAACAAAATTTAAAAACCATCCGAGACATAAAAACAACAGTATAAAAATATCAGTATCCATTTAAAAACAACAGTTCTGGGGTCTGTTAGAAAACAAACTTAGCGTTGTTAAATGCTGTTAAATGCCTGGGAGAAGAGAAAAGTCTTGACCTGGCACCTGAAAGATAACAGTTTTGGCGCCAGGCGAGCCTCATCAGGGAGATCTTTCCACAGTCGGGGGGCCATCACCGAAAAGGCCCTCTCACTTGTTGCTATCCTCTGAGCTTCCCTCGGAGTAGGCACTCGGAGGAGGACCTTAGATGTTGAGCGTAGTGTATGGGTAGGTTCATGTCGGGAGAGGCGTTCCATCAGGTATTGCGGTCCCAAGCCATGTAGGGCTTTATAGGTTAAAACCAGCGCCATGAATTGGGCTCGGAAACGTATAGGCAGCCAATGCAAGCAGGCCAGAATCGGTGTTATATGCTCAAACCTCCCTGTTCCAGCTATCAATCTGGCTGCCGGATTCTGCACAAGCTGCAGCTTCCGAACCATCTTTACTGCATTGCAGTAAACTAATTTGGAGGTTACCAGAGTATGGACAACTGAAGCTAGATTATCGCTGTCCAGATAGGGGCGTAGCTGGGCCACCAACCGGAGTTGGTAGAAAGCACTCTGTGCCACCGAGGCCACTGAGTCTCAAGTGACAGAGATGGTTCTAGGAGAACCCCCAACTATGAACCTGCTCCTTCAGGGGGAGTGCAACCCCATCCAGAACCGGTTGAACACCCCCCATCTGGTCAGAAGAACCACCCACCAGCAGCATCTCAGTCTTGTCTGGATTGAGTTTCAGTTTATTAGCTCTCATCCAGTCCATTGTCATGGCTAGGCACCGGTTCAGCACAACTACAGCCTCACCTGATAAAGATGAAAAGGAGAAGTAGAACTGCATGTCATAAGCGTATTGATGACAACGCACTCCAAAACTCTGGATGACCGCACCCAACGGTTTCATGTACATGTTAAACAGCATGGGGAACAAGACTGACCCCTGTGGAACCCCATACTGGAGAGTCCACGGGGCCGAGCAATGTTCCCCAAGCACCACCTTCTGGAGCCAACCCGCCAAATAGGAGTGGAACCACTTCAATGCAGTGCCTCCCACTCCCAACTCAGCCAGACGTTCCAGAAGGATACCATGGCTGATGGTATCGAAAGCCGCTGAGAGATCAAGGAGAATCAACAGAGTCACACTCCCCCTGTCTTTCTCCCGACATAGGTCATCATACAGGGCGACCAAGGCTGTTTCTTTGCCAAAACAAGGCCTGAAACTTGACTGAAATGGATCTAGATAATCCGTCTCATCCAAGAATGTCTGGAGCTGGCCCGCAACCACCCACTCAGGGATCTTGCCCAGGAATGGAACATTTGCTATTGGCCTGTAGTTACTAAGATTTTCTGGGTCCAAGGAAGTTTTCTTCAGGAGTGGTCTCACTACCACCTCTTTCAGACGGCATGGGACCACTCCCTCTCACAGAGAGGCAGTAATCACCTCCTTGGCCCAGCTGGCTGTTACATCTCTAGTAGCTTTTATTAGCCAAGAGGGGCAAGGATCCAGAGCAGAGGTGGTTGCACAGACCTGTCCAAGCACCTTGTCAACATCCTTGAGCTGTACCAACTGAAACTCATCCAAGAAAACTGGACAAGACTGTACTCTGGATACCTCACTAGATTCACCTGCTATAACGCTGGAATCTAAGTCCTGGCGAATGCAAAAGATTTTATTCTGGAAGTGCCTAGCAAATTCATTACAGCGGGCCTCAAATGGTTCTACCATGTCCCTGGGGCTGGCATGTAATAGCCCCCGGACAACTCTGAAAAGCTCGGCCATGGGGGCTTGTATAACTGCATTTTGGAGTATTTTTGGAGCAACCCTAGCACATTGTCTAAGATGTCTTTTTTCTGTAAAAGGCTGTGTCAGCAAGGCTCTCATGGCAGCTAAGATCAAATGCAGGCTAGGCTACCTGCCTTTATTGTCATTGAAGTTTATTTATTTTTTCATGACCTGTATGTCCTCTACCTTAATTGAGTTAAGAAGAAATGCCCTTCCTCTGTATGCAAAGTATAGAAACTCCAGTTAAATGCAACTGCCTTCCTGAGCTACAGGTTACCACCTTTGTCAATCTTACATGTAGAAAGCTAATATGTGATCTGTGCCTTATATCACCTCTCATTCAGATTACTACAACATGCTCTATGTGGGCCTACTCCTGAAGAATGTTCAGAAACTGCAGCTTGTGCAAAATGCAGTGGTCAGACTGCTTTTTGACATGCATCGTGGGCCTGCATCCATTGCACTGGCTTCCAATTGTTTCCACATACAATTCGAGGTGCTGGCAGGCCTCAATTTTACAGGGAGTGGTGATTGGGTGGTGGTGGAAAGAACCTCCTTGCCTGATCACATTTGTGTGCAGAAGGAGTTTGAAACAGCAGGCCATAACGGCAACAGCCTGGATTGCAATCAGGAAATTTAAAACGAAAAAATAATATGGAATTGAAAAATTACTTTGGTGTGTACAGGATATTGCTCAGATGTAAAAGATGTTTGAAACAGCCAAATCTCTCTCCGTTTAATCATAGATAATATTGGAAACATCATGAAAATGAGCAGAATGGGAGATAAATGGGGAAGCTCCAATGCCTACATCTGAATAGCAGCCAGGGTGATGGAGGAGGAGGTGAAAAATGCAATTTCATTGATTGCTGTCCACACAATGACCTTGTCCTGCTTTCTAAAGCAGGGTCAATATGAAGAGAGAGAATAAAATCAATTGACCTTAAAACCTCAGTTATCTAATGAATAATGTAAAATGCTTCTGCTGGGGCGCATTACCCAAGGGGCCTGACCCCAAACATTAAGCCTCAAGGGAAACCAAAGCTGTATGACATCAAGGCTATCAACTGCCAACGTGGAAGACTGACCATGCATGTTCAGGACAATCCAGTGGGTTGATTCCATTGATGGGGTACAGGGTGAGACAGGAGAACTCTGCAAAGTCCACAAGGAATGGTAATTAAGTGCAAGTCACCTTTTAAAATATCTTCTAGTCCTCATGGTCCTAAGCAACTGTGAAATGTAAGGGTAATGAGAGTTGAAGGCGGAACAATAACAGCGACTTTTACAAATATAAAGATTTAGGAAAGTTCTGTCTTCTTTCAAATTCTGTTGCATTACTGGTAGGGATGCTGGAGAAATCCAAGATGGACTAAAATATGTTCAGATTTCTAAGAATCCAACGTGCAGAATTTGCTGTGGATTGGTGGAGTCTGTGCACTTTCAGATCTTTTTCTTTAAAAAAAAACTTTCCCAAAGTTTTCACAAATTTGTTCATAGGAAAATGCACACATTTCTGCTGAGACATAAGCTGGAAAATATATGTGAGGAAAAGCTGAAATTAATGGGGGACAATATGATAAATGTTAAGTACTAAAATAAAATAGATTGTTGCGAACCTTCTTAAACAATTGTGTATTTTTCCGCATACTGAATTTTTTTTCAAATCCATCTGTGAGCAGATGCCGGAATGAACAATACTGCCTAATCCACTAAACACACACAGGATGGATTTTGCAAAATCTGGGCATCCCTACTGGTTTCAGTCCAGTCTTATTGCAGACTTTCAGATCTAATGGTCTGGACAAAAAGAACTCCATGACCTTAAAAAGTAGGTATACTAGATAACAAAGAAATAGGCTAAGAATTATTGATACTACCTCTCCTACAACCCGTATCCTTCTCTTGTATACATGTCTTTTTTTCTTCTTCTTGTATACATGTCTTCTTTTTCTTCTTCTTCTTCTTCCTGCAAACCAATTTTGAGAGTTTGGCTAATCAGTTTTCCAGTGGAAAAAATTGCCAATTTCCAATGTTAGTGGGATGTCTCATGAGATGATCATACAAGTAGTTCTGCTTCAGAATGGATGTAGGTATCACAAATATATGGCTGCAAGGCTACTCGAGTCAAAGCCTATTAAGTGCAGCAACATCACAGCACCTTGTACTGAATGAGCCACTTTCGATCAGGCAGCAAGAAGGCCGTCAACTCGGAGAGTTTTGGAGATACATTCCAATCTGTACATTGATTTGAGGATTGGAATTTTATTTATTTATTATATTTCTATACCACCCCATAGCCAAAGATTGACTTCCTTGAGCATTCTTAGTGGCAACTGGGGTGCCTGGAGCCCTTATCTGCTATTCCCATGGACAAAGAAATAGCAGCTGCAATGAAGTGAAATGTTTTATTGAACAGTATCAGGATGGAAACAGTTCCGAAAGAAAAGGTGCATGAATGGGGTTGCCTGAACTCCCATGCTTTTGAAAGTTGCACTCCAGACAGCAGAGTAGCAGGTTTTACCTCCTTGCTCAATCTCCATGCTGGGTACAATTTCATCTCTTACATAATTGCCTGCAAAGCAGCTTGCAAAGCTACAGGAGCCCACTAGCACAAGAAGGCTAACTATCCCAATCCCCTAGAAGAACAGGTGGAATCACACTGGTCACAGCAGCAAATCTTGTCTTTGGCCTCACTCATGGGCTGCGTGGCCCTGCAAGGGAGGAACATCCTTGGCCTAATCTAAGGTCTTAACCTAAGGTCTAACCTAAGGGTGCTGAGAAGACAAGTGTTAACAAGGTGGCCTCACCATATGTGCACTAAAGCTAGACTGTTCATGACAGGTGCTCTTGTCTTGTGTAAGTGTCCTTTCTCAAAGGGGAACCACTGCCAGAGGCCCCCCCCTTGCAGATCCAAGTGTGCATGATGTGAGTCCAGACACATCATGTACCTGGCATCTGTGTTACAGTCTCTTTGTCAGGGATTATGAGATCATTCACTATGAGATCATTTAAATCTTACCTACTTTGTCACCACTTGGTTTTTTTGTCAGCACTGTGTTACACCGGGTCAGGGCTGGAAGTGGGGTCTGAGAGAGCATAAAAATGCTTCCAGTGCTACCCCATTTTGGCCCCTCTCCCTACCACTGGCATAGCATGACCTGGTGATGTTACAGTGGTGTAGGGCCACTAGCAGAGAGGTCTGTCTTGAGATATGCTGCCAAATCATAAAGCTCGTCCACCATCATATCCAGAGAATAGGACTGAGCTCACCATCTGCAAATTCTGAAATCACTGCATCATCAAGCCCCAGAACCAGCAAAAACACCTGATAGTCATTTGCAAACTGAACACACAGCAGAATGTGCTTCCTGCTAAGCTCTATTCAAGTAGGGTAAAAAGTGACTCTAGGACTAGAATACCTGATCAGATAATATCCCAGTGATTCCATAATACTGAATTAAGCTATATATTTCTTTCAATGACTTCACCTCTTCCTCAATCTATGACCATCCTACAAATAGCCATGTGTCTATCCTACAATGTACAAGCCACAGCCTTATTCTACTCCTACAAGCCTAATGATCACACCAACACAGTTTTTATGGTCATGGGGAGGAGAGGAACCTAGGAGAGCTGCTGCTTAAATAACTACTAATGATGACTCAGATAACAGATGCACAGGCTGTACCATGGGAAGACTGTATTATGATTGCAGAACCATTATCCTTCTCTATCAATCATATCCTCGTCTGCTCATGGGAGGCAGAGTGCACACCTGTGTCTAGTTAGCAGCAGACTAAGTGGCTTCAGCATTTCTTTGTCAATTGTTTCATCCTTCCTTCTTAGACAGAAACTCTGATCTTAGGAAGTTATATTTGTGATGTCAGGGGAATGTGTTAATTGATGCATAGTTTGGATTACATGGCAATTATTGAACTGAATGTAGAACAAAATGTCTAGTAAAAATGGAAACTTTCCTCACCCAGAATCCAGTGGATCCAGGTGGTTTCCTTAACTACTGACATCAGGAACCAGGAGGAACCATTTTTATCCATGATCAAATGGAAGAGAAAGTAATTGCTCTTGGGTACAAACAGATTGGGCATATTCTTGAAGAGGGGTGTACAGAATAAAATGGGAAGACCTGCTCCACTTCCACATCCCTACGCTTGTCTTCAGGTAAGGTCAATGCTAATGCTCTTCTTTCTGTTCTTCTGGTCCTAATTATAGATAACGTATTCAGCTAGGCAGTTCCTGGGTGAATGCACCTTGTGAAAAGCTAATTGTCACCTCACACACTGAAAAAGAAGCCAGTTAGGTAACTTTTTTCGTGAGATATGAGTGTCTGTACAACCTGGCTTCTTAAGCTCAAGGCACCAAGTGGCTATTCTATGCATTCTGCCCTCACAGTCTTCATCACAAAAGTTAAAGCTGCAGGTGCCCTGCCCTCTTTTAAAACTGGTCACTAGTAACACTCCTGCACTTTAACTGTTGTGATGAAGAGGGAATTTCACCAGGTTCTCCATATATACAAATGACACCTGCTGAAATTCACTTTTCTATGCAACTGTTAAAGATACAGGAACCCTGTCCTCCTTTTCATATGGTCATCCTAAATAACTGGAACAACTGTTTTGCATTTTCATATATGCCATATAACTATATGGTTGCATAGTCCCCCCTTGAAAACAAACACTTTTCCTAATCAATATAACTGCTGAATTCATTAAAAGTAGTGATGTGCTGAAAAATCTGATTATTCTATTTTCGGCATTTCATGGGGGGTGGGGGGAAACAAAATCTCTGGAGAAAGAAGCTGGGAGAGGTGAAAATTTCAGAGAATCTTCTCCTCAGGGAAGGGGAGAGGGTTTCTACATATCTTTTCAAGTGTAGGAAGTTTTGAGAGTGTCTTCTTTCTATTTTTTTTTTTTAAAAAACACCCCCCAGCAGTTGCATGGGCCCAGGAGTTCTTCCTGAGTGCCTGTTGGAGAGGGAAGGTCACATGGTCTCCAATAGGCATTCATGAAGAACTGCTGGGCTCCTCCAAGTGCTGGGAGTTTTTTTTTTCCAATAAATAAATAAATAGAAAGAAGACCCCTAAACAACCGGCTACACTTTAAAAGGTATGTGGAAACCCTGTCACCCTCACCAAGAAGAAAAATCTCAGAAATTCTTCCCCTCTCTGTGAAAGAGGCAGGAAAAACAATGCCTCTTTTGCAGGGAGAGAAAAAATTCCTGAAAAGAGGGGCAGGATTTGGCACAGCGCTATTTAAAAATGCAGGTACATAAAACAATCTGTATCACAATGACAACAATAATGTTATTGCATGCTTAGCTTTTACAATCCCCAAATTTTGACACAACTCTCTGGATTCAGACTCAGACACAGTCCAATGAATTCATTTGGGAAAGAACACTGTCCTGGCACAAAAGATGATGGAAATGAATTGCTTTGTTCCCTATTACCTGCCTTTTCATTTTCTGTCATTCAAACACCTTGTCAGTAAGCTTGCAAGTTTCAAACACAGCTCTTCAGTGTGAGAACAGGCTAATCCATTAGGTTCACAACAGAGCAGTAACCCGAGAAAAGGTCTTATTTTTCTTCCACCCTACACTGTTCCATCCAAAAATATGCCAGTGTAATCTAACTGAATGTAAAGTACCCTCTCATTCTAGTTCTGTTCTGTTCTGTGTGTTCCCGCATAAAAAAAGAAAACCATCAAATGCAGTAAACTCCATAGAGAGTTCAACCTTTAAGCTGTCTATGTCAAGGCTGCATATTAATGTACGTACATGACTTGATGTCTCATCACTCAGTGATTCACAGCTGAACATAGATAAATTGCCTCCATTGTGTTTGAATTGACATTGGGTGATGTGAAAGCTCTACTTGTGCAGTAATGGCTCATCACATACAAGTCATGGCTTGACTTGAATGATGAGCATACATGTGTGAAATTGTCATAGGAGAAAACCAGATGTTTCCTTTGGGTGAACATAGAAAGGAAACTGATATGTTATTGCCAATCCAATCTGCTGTGAACAAAAGTGCTTTAGGATTATTAATTTTTAAAAAAATATGTAGAAGGCAAATAGAATGACTTAATATGAAGAAAATATTAAGTGATTATTTGTGGTGGTTGGATGATGTAGGGCAGAAGAAGGAAGGATTCTCTCCTTCCCTCTTCCACTCACAATTTGCTTCCTCTGATGGATACGGTTTAAGCAAGCAGAGGAACTCAGCAGCTGTCATTGTCACTACATGGAGGATGCATGCAAGAAACTGAAGAACTCTTAACTTATTA
This sequence comes from Elgaria multicarinata webbii, assembly GCF_023053635.1. Taxonomy (NCBI): domain Eukaryota; kingdom Metazoa; phylum Chordata; class Lepidosauria; order Squamata; family Anguidae; genus Elgaria; species Elgaria multicarinata. The sequence goes on from NC_086171.1 coordinate 172,858,960, forward strand.
ACTCCATAGGGCTACTGGGCAGAAAGATCCAGCATTCTTTGCTATCATTGCCACAGGGGCTTCTGGCACAAAACTTAACTTGGTGATGCATAAGCATCACCACTAGAAGAATCCAGTGACTACCACCACTGCCTGTACCATTTCTGTTGATGTTCTGTGCCTGGGTTGCCAGGTTCTCCTCTTGGTCAGATCTTTAGCAGGGGTTAACTATCTCAGGGAAACAAGGTGGAAAAGGATCAGCACCATGGAGAGCTCCAAATAGGGCTGAAGGCCAGACAGCGTTGTCTGTATGCTGATAGAACAAGGAGGAGATCAAGACAGAGCCTTAAATAAGGATTTATGTGCATTTAGGCTGGTTGGCTGTGCCTCCACAATGATTGAATTTTTTTCTCTTAAAGGGGTCTGGCCTGTTTTAGCCTCGGGCTGTGATGATGTGGGAGTGCGAGTGGCATGCTAGTGTTTTCATGGCTGGAGTCCTCAGAGTCCAAAGATCTTTCTGTGGAACTGGATCCTGGGGAGGTGGAAGCCTCATGATATCTTTCCACAACTGAATCCCCTCCCTGAACTGTTAACTTTGGAGCCTCTTCTTCAGAGGACAAGGGGTCAGGATCCTTTGAAGATGAGGATTCAGGGACCTGGTCCATGAGATTGACACAAGGCAGCTTTCTCTATATGATCTCAAGGCACAGCAGCTTTGGGGCACATGGTGTGCTGTAGTTTGCCTTCCTCTAGCTTGGGTATTGGGGAGGGATCTGTTGCCTCCTGTTTTGCAAGAAGCTTAGTTAGTTACTGTTATCATTAACTGGGTGGGCAACATGCAGGACAATTCTGGAAGTGGTGATCAGGAAAGAACAGCGCCCTGATGTCTGCTTACTATATCAAGGAAAGTGCTGGCTTGAAGGTGTGTGAATCCTTCACAATGGTTGTGAGTTGCACACATTTTCATTTTCAGTTAGGCATTGATATATAATGTCAAGTGAGAAGCAGCCTTAGGATGCCATTAGCAAACTGCACAAGCTGGTTGCCTAACGAGGATGCCAAGCCACTACGCCTGCCAATAGAAGTGGCATTCAGAGAACATTCAGGGATGTAGCTCATCCCAGGGGATCTCTCTTTCTCTCTCTCTCTTTTCCTTGACAAACTGACAGATTACAAAGGATTCACAGAGAGCACTTTCCTTCATGCCGAGACGGAACGTAATGGAACACGGCAGCCGTTAAAGTGATATGTGATAGGAATGCGGCTTTATATAGCTAATCAGCTGAAGGATATAAATCTCTCTCTTTTTCAATGTCCCCACCCCTATTCTTGTAATCTCCTCCTGTTATTGACATTTTGGCATGCTTTTCCAGGGGAGGGAGTCACGCACGCATATATATATATATATATATATATATATATATATATGTAAAGTGTGGCATCGTGGCTAAAGTGTTGGACTGGGAGTTTGGTGATCTGGGTTCTAGTTCTCACTCAGCCATGGAAACCCACCAGGTGACTTTGGGCCAGTCACAGACTCGCAGCCCAACCCACCTCACAGGGTTGTTGTTGTGAGAATAAAATGGAAAGGAGGATGATTATGTACTCCGCCCTGGGTTTCTTGGAGGAAAAAAGGTGGGATATAAATGCAATAAATAAATAAATAAATAATAACTAATATAATTCCGTAAACCGCCCAGAGAACTCTAGCTATGGGGGTGGTATATAAATGTAATAAATAAAATAAATATTGCTCAAGAAGGTACATGCCAACATTGAATAGTTAATTGATCTAGGTAAGGGTAGACATATTAACCAATGAACTTGTCTATCAAACTTCAAATGTAAGGAATAATATGTGATTCAGCTTCTAATGATCCCTCACAGGCTCTATTCTCCACTTGGTTGGATTTGTCATGGCAAAGGAGTCTTTGCCCTATAATTACTTTTTGTTATCTAAACAAAACCACATAAACACATTGGCCCCGTTCAGAAGACACTGAATTATAGACCTATAGTAGATTCCATGATGGGTTCCTCAAGTGTGGAATCCTGGAAGGCCAGTGACTGTAATTCTAATTAAAATACAAAGCTGTGGGGAGGGCAGATTGCAGGGAGAGAAACAGAATTAATCCTTATTATTATTATTATTATTATTATTATTATTATTATTATTATTATTATTTTCTATCAAAGAAATCCTCTTCTAAATCAGTTTTTTTTTTACTGTTGCTTCATGATAGGTAGTGTGATTTTAGTCACAGATAGTCAAATGTATTGGTTTTATTTTGCTCCATATATATGGGATTGTGATGACAGGAGTCACCTGGCCGAGCTGTATTATCACACCAAGCATTGCATTTTATCTTATCAAAGAGCAGAGATGAATTTTGAAAAGCAAAGTGGGCAGGAGTGGGGTGGGGAGGAGAGCAATTTCTGTACCTGTCTATAAAATTAACTAGACACTACCGAGCTGGTGCTTCTGATGAAATGCACTCATTAGGTAAGGTGTCTGCTTGCCAAATGCTGTCAACGTGCCCTGTGGTAGGAGAGAACTGGAGGCTGCTATTGTGACTTCAATGAGATCTGGGATGTAGCTGGTGAAGCGTATTTTTCTGCTCTACCAGGCTAATATCACACATACTATATTGCCTCGGTGCTTTTTGCAAGCTGCAGAAAGAGATATTGGCCCTGTTCAGAAGACACCATTAACCATGCCATTAACTGTTTTGAAGTTAAGCAGCATGGTTAATGGTTAGGGACATGTGCTTTCCCTAACCATGAATACCTGTTAACCACATTTGTGGTCAGCCTCACTAACCACATTATGCAGCATGGTTAGAGGCACTAGATTTGGTTAAAGGTGTCATCTGACATGCACCTGTGGTTAACGGGGTTAAATCATAGAACTTCCAGTATACAGTGGGTGGAATTGCCCTGGTCACTCTAGCCTGTGGGTTCAATCACTGCTCCAGACTGTTGCTTTGCTTAAACGTTCCCTTCGGAGCAGCCGACACTCCCAAAATGGCCGACTGCATCAGCCGGAGCTGCCTGACCCTCTCAAAATGGCAGTGGAAGCGGGATGGTGCTGCTGCGTCTGGATGACAACATTAAAACCAGCAAAAGGCCTGGCCTCTGAAACCACAGCATATCATACATACTGCAAGGCAATCGGACAGTGAGGCCGAGAGCACAGGAATCACTCACTGAATGGGCCAATTTATAAAAGAACTTGCTGCTGACACTTTAGCCTGCACTAAAATGGCAGGCACAACTGCCAGGGCTCCTAGCCCAAGGACTGCTAGGATATGGGACGAGGGAGCCAGAGGACTCAGGAGCTCATCTAACCACTTTGTGGTTAGTGTGTGGTTAAGGAAAACTTAACCACAAAAAGGTTAACAGTAGCCCTGTTGAGACAACACGCTAAACCATGATACTTAAGCATTTTGAGCTAAACATGATGGCTTAGTGTGTTGTGTGAACCCTGACTTAGTGTGTCAGGCAAACTATTCATAACCATGGTGGCTACATAACCACCGTTTAAACATGCTCACTAACCACTTGTTGCAAAGGGTTAGCAGCCTAACCATGGCTTAGTGTGTTGTCTGAACAGGCTCAAAGTCGTCTGCTAGCATTTCACATGTGGTTAGCGTTAATCACAGCTGAACATGGTTAAGCTAACCACAAAGCCCTGAGTGTCATCTGAACGGGGCCACTGAGTTAGGTAAGAAGCACTCTGGGTTTCTCCCTTTGCCTGTAGCAATCCTCTTTGAAGGCTTCACATTTATCCACGGACACACAGGCTGTTGGGATATGTGCCTCTAAGTACCTGAGATGAGTATCATCTCTTGAAAGAGTAGAACTGTTTACTTTCTGCCACTGTTTATGGGGGCATAAAGAATGCACCCACAGAGCCTCCCAGGAAGTGTAAAAGCCCTATTCTCACAGAAGGGGCTGGGAACATTGACAGAAAACCAACTGCTTCAGCAGAGCGCGAAGCGACTGAGTAATCAGCACTGTTGCAACTGCTGAATGGAGTTATGCTTTCAGTGATTTTGCAGACAAACCCCACGCACAAGCAGAATGAGACCCCTGAGCAAAATTGGTTCTCCTGCCAAATGCTCAATTAAAATGAGAAACAAAGCAAGCTAATTCACAAAAGGAAGGTGCCTATGAATGAGGGCTGTGCACCGACCACAAACAGCCTAATTTGGCTCAGCCCAATTTGGAGGCTGCATGCTTCGACTCACTTCTGAATCTGAATCTTAATTTGGAAATCCAAATCTGCATCCCGCTTATGACTGTCATTGAAAGTCAACAAACAGCTGTAATTTTCCCCCTTGTTGGCCAGAATTGGATGAAATTTGCAGGCATGGGAGTTCCTCATAAGGGGACTATTGGAGGAATTTCAGTAAGTGGAAGTGGTTTGTGCTTTTATTTTTATTTTTTTAAAAAACAGGAACTGCGAATAACTTTTAAAAATATGTATCTTAGCACAATTGGATGACATTTGAAAGATTGTTGCTTCTTCTGTGGGGAACAGAGCCAAATCTACACCAAGCAGGATATAACACTTTGAAATCGGTTTGAAAATGATATATGGAATGTGTCATGGGGCCCAACAGTTGCCACTACCGTTATAAAGCAGTACTGTAGATCCTGCCATGGTCTGCCAAGTGTCAGATGAATAAGGACATTTTGTGCAAGAGCAGCATTTACAGTTTTGGATTTTCCAAAAAGGAATGCACTTACGATTTTTGTGGGCAATTGATATGAAAATGACATACAGCATAGAAGTGGTCTTAGTTAAGAAATCTGCAAAACGTTAGGTTAACTGCAGCACTATTATTATTATTTTTTGGTGGAAGGGGCATGTTCAAAAAAATTTGGTGGGGGAGTGATTCACTTCTCCATTTTTTAAAATATGTTGAACAAAACCAGCATATGTCGTATAGACGTCCTATTCAAAAAACCGTCAGATTCTCAGAAGGATAGGTGCAGGGTCTAAAGAGTTATGATGAATGAAAATCAATTTACAGGCCCAAATCCTAGGCATGTTTAGACAGAAAAAAGTCCGACAACTCCCAACATTCCCCAGCCAGCATGGCTGACCTAGAAATACTGGGAGTTGTAGGACATTTTCTATCTAAACTTAAATAGGGTTACACCCTACTTTATCTTAACTTGTTTAGTTTTTTTAGTTTTCTGCTCAATTGGCACGGCAGACATAGAAAATGCAATAGGACAAGATGGATGATAGATTTGTAGCAAACAGTGGCAGAGACAGAAGAAAGTAATCTTCTAGCATTTTAGCACCCAATGCTTCACCTTCCCAGATCCCACACACTCCACCAAATCTCTTTTAATGTTCCTGATCCTGGGAGAAAGAACTAGTAAAGTGCACTAAATATTGGATTAGTCCTGCAATATATTAATTCAATATCCCTATCCCAAAGCACTAGGATTACAGACCCCTGGTAAAGGCATTCACTGTGATTAGAAGCTAGAACTGCCAGTCACAAAACTTGTATATCCACTCCTCTCCCTCTCCCTGCTCCCCTCCCTGGTGTTTCTCTTCTATGGAGTGCTTGAGAAGAAATGTATCAAGTTTTGGAGAAGCACCTTCTTTAGACCCTGTTCAGGCATTTGCCTCAATGTGTCAGGGCTTAAAGTGGGTAGAAAGCCACTGGTGGCATCCCCAATCCAGACCTTGCTGTGCTGAATCTGCACAATTGCAGACCCTGACTCCCAATCACGCAAAGAGTTGTCCTCACATTCAAGTGAACACTGGTAGAGCTCTCTTCAGACCTTGCTGATTCAACACGGCAAGATCTGAACTGAGGGGACCTGGCCAGCACACCCAAAGACATACAGAGAAAGGTCAGTGACCCTCTACCCACTTTAAACCCCAGTGCATTCAGGTGAACACCTGAAAAAGGCATGTCTCTTTGTGTCCTTCTGAATCCTGAATCTTCAGGAATGCCCAAATTTGGTTTCCTTTAGAGTCAACCTGATTCTGTTCAGGATTTGGCTGAATCTGAAGCAAACTTCTACTTATGAACCTTACAAAGCAAGCAAATACAATGCAGGAAATGAATGCAAAGGAGTGTCCCTGTTCTGTATTTATGAAACATTGGAGGGTTATTTATCCTTCCATTTTAAATCTTTACATTTTGACAAGAATCTCATCGACAGGGATGCTATGAGAGCAAGCATGCTAAAGGCTTTGAACATTACTAGTGGAGGAGGATAATAATAGCTAGCACTCAGTTGCTACGCTGTTGTGCAGGTGTACTTGTCCTTAATAGAACTCTAACGTCACTGCAATACCAGCACGATGCAGTTTGTGACATTGCATTGGTCTAGCACCTGGTGTGCCCTAGGCAATTAAAGAATCAAATGGTTAATGAAAACTCTGAGTTTCTTGTGGGGTAGGCAGAACCAATCTCTTTTTATGACCACATGATTAATTTGCTTTAGGACTGTGCACGGTCCCCCTGATTCGCCTCGAAGGCCATTTCAGAGCCCCTGAAATGGCCTAGATTCAACTCTGGGTGCTTTGGGGGGTTGCCTGCACCGAGGTGAGATTCGGGGGGCCCAAGGTGACTCAGCTTGTGGGTCCCTGGGTTCCGGCCATACAACCGGCACCTAGGAAAGCCAAGAGCAAGGTTGGGCAGGAGTCCATTAGACTCCCGATTCCCTGCTCCCTCCATCGCTGCTCCCGGCCGCCCCCTCACCCCCAACCCACCACTCACCTGCTGCCACCACGCTGCTGCCTCATTGCTGCTGCATCACCACTGCTGCCACATCACCGCCATCACCCCATCGCAGCCACAACCAGGAAATGCCTCCTCCTGAGAACCAGGCTGCGATTTCAAGATATTGCAGGGGCAAACTATTGCAGCCACAAAAGGCTATTTTCCCTTTTTGGCCGCCGTAATTTGTGGCCATAGATATACAAAATACATGGCCTGGCTCTCAGGAGGAGGATGCATTTTCTGGCCGTGGCGGCAATGCAGCAGGAGGCGATTGCAGCGGCGAATGCGGCAGTGGCGTTAATGTGGCAGTTATGTGGCAGTGGTGATGCGGCAGTGGCAGGAGGTGAGCGGGGAGAAGGAGGTGAGTCCAATAAACGCATGGCAAGCCTTGCACCATCTTTCCTGGGACAGCGGGAGGGAGGGCCCTGTGCCACTACGAAGTGGACCGAGGCACCTTGAAGCATTGGTACCAATCTGCTTTGGCCTTGGGGTGCCTCAGGCTGACCCAGAACTGACTCGGAACTGAGGCAAGGCAGGCTCCTGCCTTGCCTCAGTTCCGAGTCAGTTCTGGGTCAGCCTGAGGCACCCCAAGGCCAAAGCACCTCGGTTTCAAGGATTCGGCCCAAGCCTGTGCACAGCCCTAATTTGCTTCCTTTCAAAAATACACACTATGGAATTCTGAGATCCCCTGATCTTTCAACAGGGTAAAACAGGATGAGAAGGCCAACAGCCCAGTGGTAGAGAAATTCACTGTTTGAAATCAGTCCCAAGTTCATTCTTCAGGCATGGTTACGAAAGACGCCTGTCTGAAAGCCTGGAGAGCTCTTGCACTGTAGGCAGTACTGAGCTGGATGGACCAATGGTCTCACTCAGCTTTCTGTGTGTAGACGGAGTTGCTCAAAGGAATGTACCTGGGTTTTGTAGACAAAACTGTAGTAAAATGGTTCCTTTGCAGATGGGGGACTGGCCCATAAGAAACCCCTCCCTCCAAAAGTCACAGTTAGCCAATTAAGACCAACTAAAATGTCTTCAAACAGTGAGCAAAGCTTTGAGTTTTCCAGAACTCTTTGTCAGTCTAGCTGGTACAAAAACACTGGAAAAGAGGGGGGAAAAAAGACAAAATTAGGCTAGACACTGTAGCCATGAGGTCTGCATTTAGACTCGTGTGTAACTGGTGTATATTCAACCTCATTCATGCAACCTGCTATCTCCTTCTGGGTCTAAAAGCAGATGTGCTTGGTCCCAATAAAGGTATTGCTCAACTGTGGGCCTCCTAATGTATTTCTACTTAAAACTTCATCCAAGAAATCACCACCTCTTTCTGATGCTGAACTGCATTCTTAGGGCTATCAAAAAATAAAATAAAAATGGCATTGCTCTCTCTCTCTCTCTCTCTCTTTCTCTCTCAGATCACCCTTTTGCTCTTGGATTCAGGTAGCATTTAAGGTGTTCTAGATCTTGGAGGATCACGTTCTATTTACAGTCCCCTCCTGCGGATAGTTTTGTCCTTAAAAATTCACACCTTATATAAGATGTTCCATTAACTTCACAGGGTAGTTGCTGAGTGAGACCTTCATGTTTGAAGGTAAGTCAGTGATTCCCTCTTGGCAGGCATCTGTTCAGATGCATATGGAGTGCAATCTAGCGACTGTTTTATAGTCAGCCATTGGAAGGCAAGACCCCTTGGGCTCAATCTTTTCCGAGTTCTGCTGCAGACGGCTTGTACCTCTGTGGGAGCCATTTAGCACCTCTGTGCTTCAGTTTACTCATCAAAGAGTTATTTTGGGGATAATGCTATTTTGTCAATTGAACTGACACCCTTGACTATAAGAGGCTGTGAGGGTAAATAATTATGATGATACATGTCTCTGCTAAGCAATAAAACCACAGACATGGCTCCACTTACACAATATGCACATTTACAGATTGCAGAGGGAGAGGGCTTCATTTTTAATGAGTTAAAACATTGCATCTCTATTGAAAAATACATATATCTTAGCCAATTTTGCCCATGATGTAACAAACAACAACAACACCTCATCACCTATGACCATTTATGGGAAAATATGCAGCTCTGTCTTATTAATGATCTCCTCGTAAATATTCACCAGCTTGAAAGCACATGTACACACACACACACACACACACACACACACACACACACAATTTGTAAGGGTTAATACTATACAATGAAGCGGATTTAAATTCCCAGAAGGTTTATCAAACTCTTGTTTCTTATTGCTGTAATTCTCCCATGCCATCTGTTTGACTGAGATGCTGAATAAGCATGGCTGGTGTGTGTGTTTTAATCATCCAAGTTCATCGGGGGACAATTAAGCTATAGGAGCGATGGCAGGTGATTGACTAGTTGAGGCATACAAGTGATATTTTACAATGTTAGTCTAGCCTAGCTAACAAAGACAAAGTGACACATTCCCACCTGCCAACAGGTGGGAAAGAGAACAGGCCTCTGATAGTAGGCTTTCACTTTGATCTCATCCAGGCAAGTCAGTCTGTTCCTTCAACTACATCTGATGTAGCTGAAAGGCAACATGTATGATCCACTCTGTAATCCTAGGAGATGGTAAGGGATGCCACTCAGGGACTAGGTAATGTTTGCCCATCAGCCTCTGAGAAAGGCACCCAGCCCTTTGTTGCCCCCCCCCCCCCAATTCTGCTTGTGTCTATCTTGGTTCTGTAGATCAAGAAATATGTGACATTCCCAATGTGAATGTAAACAAAGGCAACAACATCTCAGTGCTCCTTACTGATGTTCTCTCTAGACGATTCTTGGAGGTATTCCAAGGCTCTGAGTGCTACTAAGAACAAGCTTTCTTCCCTACTGCAAGAACTGGACCCAGTCTAGTTGGGCACTTGCCTCTCCCATGAGTATGATGTCTGGATCTCATTTCTAGGGCATCTTTTCTTCCTTTGCTTTATGCAGGTATGATTTGATTCTCCTGATGTGGCTTATATGTACTGTGCAAAAGCATTGCATCACACAGTGCAGGTGGTGGTGGGCGAGTAAGAATGGGGCATGGCTGCAAACAGCCCTACAGTGCATCATCTTAAAGGATGTTTTGCAACCCTTAGGGCTTCAGATTGCTACACTGTAATCCTATGTCTTTTTCTAAACAATGCAAATGAAACATGCTAAGGGTGTTTTTAATGGCACATAGAACAGAGCAACGTGACAGACATTGGATGCCCCTATAGCTGCCATAGGACAACACGCTAAAAACAACTGATAGGTTTGGGCTGATCCACAAACAGTTCAGCCCAAATATTTAAATTGAAGATAATATTCCAACCGATCTGGTTGGCAGCTCACAACTTAAAGCCACAACTTATCTTGATTATTGTATAACATATCCCAGTGTGTCCTTTAAATGGCGTATTTTGTCTGAAGAAGAGACTTGTGAAACCTGACAGTGTTCATGCAAATTGCTTCAACAAATACTTAGCCCTTATTCTAGTTCTTATCTCCTTGGACCACCAGAGCAATAATAATCTATACTGCAAAAGATTTCACATATATACTTTGTATGAGACAGCAGCTGAGAAAACTCGAGATAATAACTATGTCAAATCTATACTCTGTCATGGTAATTGGGTTGGTACAGAGATACCATGGTAAGAATATGAACGTGCCTTATACTTGCCCTTTTTATTGATTTATTTCTTTATTTAAAGCATTTTTACTCTACTCTTCAGCCAAAAGGACTCAATAGAAACAAAACTGTCCCGGCCCGCCGGTTTATAATCTAAAAAGCACAACTCAAGAGGAAAAATGAGATGGAGAGGGAAAGGGTTAAAACAAAAACCCAGGCACCAATTCTTAAAGTTAAGTAGTTCTGATAATAATCAGCTGGTAAAGTTCAGGGAGAGGAGTTGTTGTTATTTCGCAGAGCTGATGGGGTGGCTTGCTCCCCATTTCCATCTGCTGCAGCCTGCTGGATATTGCTGCTATCTAGCCCAATATCTTTCTCAGTCCAAACACCTGCAGTCCTCTAGCTGGAGATTCCAGGTATCTTACAGACAAAGTATGTGCTTTTCTGCCAAGCTCTAGTAAGAATAATGCAAAGGGTTGTTGTTGTTGTTGTTGTTGTTGTTGTTGTTATTATTATTATTAATTGTTATCCCTGTATATTTTACAGGATAATTTGGATTATGTTGTGCCAAAACTCTCTTGGATTTTATTTTCTTGTGTTAAAGTGTGTGTGTGTGTGTGTGTGTGTGTGTGTGTGTGTGTGTGTATGCACATATAATGACCTTTGGTTTCAGCAAACAAAGTACTGGCTGAGAAGAAGAAGAAGAAGAAGAAGAAGTGGAGATGGTTAACAACAGAATAATGAATCTGCTTTCTTATGGTCCGAGCACTTTCCTACTTCCCCATCTTAGCTCCTAAGAAGGAAATATCTTGTGCTTTGATGGAAATATGGGACACATGACTGTGACGGTTTAGAGCCAGTGGAGTGAACTATCAGTGTGCATGAAATGAAATTGGAGCCAGAACGCAGCAGTCTCATGACCCAGGACAAGGCATTCAGTCTAAAATGGTGAGGCTCAGAGAGTGCTGTACTCTTGCATTATGCTCAACGGCACTTTGGCTCTGTCTGTGACTGACTGATGTCCAGTTTCATAAAGCAAATAACTAAGCTACCAGTGAAATGTTACTGGCAGAACACTTTTGAGAGAAGATAAAATGAAATTCCTCCACTAGTCCCCATGTCAGCTCCAGACCTTTCTGACTCTCTCTATCTCTCTAGTGTAAGCACTTTGTATAGCTCCTTTAGAGTTATGACTGGTTCTGACTGAAATCTGGAGTGGTCAAAATTACAAAAAATCAGTCCAAATTAGACTGTAAAATGTACAGGGTAAATAAAAACACACATCACATGTCAGAGATTGGACTTTGGACATACTGCATGCAAAACATGTGCTCCTCTCCCACTAAGTCTTTTTCTGAGGGCAGCACTGTGCAGATGGCTGTGCATAGGTTTAGCTGTGGTTCTCCCATTATGTTCCATGGATCATAGTAAATATGCTTCAGGCTGGATATGAGTGAGAGAGTGGGGGCAAAAGATACTCCTCACCACAGTCTAACATATGGGGTATCCCTTTATTCCATCTGGGGGAAATACAGTTTATTTTCCCCCGTAGTGGCTGTGCGGTGGCACTGCATTGTTTACATGATGCAACTGCCAATTTGCAGCCACCACAGGGCTTTACCATGAAGCTCCATATTTAAAAAGTCAGACACTTGTCCCCACCTTTTCCTTTGAAGTGAGGTAACCATGGTCCTTCTGCCGTGTGACCTCACATCAGCATCATCCTTCAGAGTTTAGTGTCTTCCAAATGTTAAATTTCTGAGGGGTAATTGTGGATACCTCTAATGTGGATGCTTATAACACCACTACTTCCCCGAAAACCCTATAGTAGGTTTAAGGGGACATTGCGCAGAATCCAACAAAGTGCTTCTGAACCCACTGAGTCTTCTGCCTCACCAATGGTGTTATGTAAGCAGCCCCCAGTGCAATTTAGCACTTCAGAGGCAACCCAAAACAAGTGGAAATGCTCATTTCTGGAAGGAGGCAGGTTGGCGGAGCTCACAAAAGGAAGCTTTGCTGATCTGCCCCCTTCCAGAAATTAGTGTTTATGCTCATTTCAGGGCTTCTTCTAGGAAGAACTAAATCTCTGTTGTGTAATTGGTGGAACTTCCTTGTGCAACACCATTGGCGGGACGCACTGCATGTGCAATGGAATCAGCGAGGCAGAAAAGAATCGACAGGGGCGTAAGCACCTTATTGGATACTGCCCAGTATTGTGTCCAGCTCTGGGAAAGTTAGTGCTGTGCCAAAATCTGTCCTTCAACTTCCTGTATGTTTTCTTCCCCCATGAAAGAGGCTTGCATTTTTCTGTTTCATTCTCAGGGTGCTTTATAATTTATTTTGAATTTATTTTGATAGAGTTTTTGAGCCGATAAAATTGCTATGAGGTGGCCAAAGGTGCAGAGTTTTTCTTCTTATTTTTATTATGTGCCTCTCCATTGTTCTGCAGCCTCTCAGATGGCTGCACTTCCTGATCTGGGGAAAAAACACCTATAGGAGGAATTACCTCATGATGTTTTATCCTGGGCTTTAATTGAAGTACAGGAACAGGAGGTTACAGGCTGCCAGGGAGATGATTGTACAATGAAATGCAGGATACTCATACCCTCTCCTCAGCTACCTCATAAGTAAGTTAAGCATAAAAACCCTATCTAAGAGAATTTCTCTGAAATGTTCTTTTTGAAAGCAGTTTCTATTCTATCAAATTGAATGAGAATGGTTGAAAATTTCAGTACAGCGCTATTCGTAAGTCAAACAGTGATGTCACTTCACAAACATCTATGGAATGAAAATGTGTTGATGTTTTTAAAATGAAATTGGACTACCAAGAATTCAGGGGAGAAAATTTTCTGCCTGTTTCTGTTTGTTCCTCAGCTATGCCTCTTGACTCATAGTGGCCCTTTCTACACCTAAGGATTATCCCAGGAAAATAGAGGGATTGTCCTTGCCTGCTCCCGGGACCCTCTGTGTATCATTTGCATGCACATGGATGATCCTGGGACGATCCCTGGAAAAAAGGCAGGTGTAGAAACGGCCTGAATCTCCAGATACTGTCCCAATTAAGGATGAAATTTCACTCCACTATTACTTCTCAGAAGCCCTGGTGTTACAGTTTTCTTCAATTTGATTATTATTCAGGAAGACTGCCTCCCTCTATTAAAATAGTTGGAAACACTGAAGATTCCCCACTACTTCTTGAATTAAGCAGCTTGAGTTAAGACCATCTTAAGACCACTTTCTTGAGTTAAGACCATCTGTTGCTCTGCACACCTTACTACTGCTTTCAGTATACTTGCTGATTTGAGACAGATTATGATATAGATTGCATATTTTCAATTGTAGTAGGTAGTAGTGACAGGTGGATAAGTAACTATGAGCGAAGGGTTGGACTAGAATGCTTTTTGGTCCCTTTTAGTTCTAGTATCATTTTTGAAATACATCATGAAGATAATAAAATTATCTTCTCTCCTAAGGAAGAGGAGAAAATTTGTTTAGTTTGCATTTGAATGCAAACTTCCCTAATTTTGCACTTTCAAACCAGTGCATGAACCAAAACTCAGGGCTCATCTACACCAGGCAGTATATTCCACTATGAAAGCAGAATGAAAGTGGTATATAAAATGCAGGAGCCACACTACTGCTTTATAGTGGTATTGAAGTGCACTGACAACTATTGGGGCCCATTGACACATACCATATACCTCTTTCATACCACTTTCATGGTGTTATATCATGCTTGGTGTAGATGTGTCAATGGGCACCAACAGTTGTCAGTACCACTATAAAGCAGTAGTGTGGTTCTTGCCTTTTATGTACTGGTTTCATAGTGGAATATCCTACCTGATCTAGATGAGCACTCAGTTATCCTCTGAAATTTGCACTTCTCTGAATTTTGCAATGGAGTGCTCAAATCAAAAATGCATACAAAAAATTGCATAACTGGGAAAGTGCACACAAAAAGGCATATATGTGTCAATAACATCATCAGTACAGTATGTTTTGAAAACTGCTTGCAAAAATGTGTATATTAGGCAAAACTGCATATAAAATTACACGCATTAGGAAAAATTCATGGGGGGAAATCCAAACAAATTTTTGTCTGAACTTTCCCCTCAATGTTTGGGATGAACCAAACTTAAGATGGGAAAAATGAGAAGTGGAGAGAACCCCAAAATGGATAATTTCAGCCATCCCTAGTAAATCCACATTATAATTCTTACGCAAATTGGTAAATGCAGTCCAAGATTGAAAAATTCTCAGCTCTGTGTGTGGCCTGCCTAAGCACATCAAGGCTTCACACAGCTCCATTGCTTCCTGAACAATTCACAAGGAGCAGCATGAGGTCTTTAGCATTTTGTACTTTGATTCTTGGCAGCTCCTTTCAGCTTGGTCTTTTCCTCTCTTGATGGGTAAATAGCTGCAAGTTTGTGAAGTTCTTTGGCAGTTACTCGAGTCTATGTGAGTGTCTCCATCATGTGCCTGAGCACCACTCAGAAAACTGACTTGGAGGATAAAAGCATTGCTCCAAATCTGGGCTGACTTGATTACAGTGAATGGATCTGTCACTATGGTTTTGTTTGAAGAGTTACCTGAGGTGGAATGCGTCAAAGTACTTCACAGGGACTTACTTTTTGGTAGATATATATGTATAATTGTGTTGTTAACCAGTTTTTAAATTTGCACTAAAATAATTTTGCAGAAATGTAAACAATGAATTGGGGTGGGGGTGGCTGACACCAACAGGAAAGGTCATAGTGAAGGTATGCTGAAGTGAAGAGGCATGACCTCCTGTAAATTCCATGCCCACATCTAGACCACATCTCTAAATAGATGAAAGCGCATTCAAGTAGGGATATCGAACCTTGGATCCAAGATCCAAATCTGCCCCAGCTCAATCCATCACCCCAGGTTTTGCCAAATAGCCGCAAACCTTCCCTGGGCCCCACCCTATTTACTGAGCACCAATCCTTTGGAAGTTTCCTGCTCTTATATATTTTTCTCCATTCTAAAAGGCTGAAACAAATCTAATAGCAGTAAGCTATTTAAATTTTTGGTTTTATTTATTTATTTAATACATTTTTATACTGCCGAATAGCCGAAGCTCTCTGGGCAGTTCACAAAAATTAAAACCATAATCAAACAACCAACAGGTTAAAAACACAAATACAAAATACAGTATAAAAAGCACAACCAGGATAAAACCACGCAGCAAAATTGATGTAAGATTAAAATACAGAGTTAGAACAGTAAAATTTAAATTTAAGTTAAAATTAAGTGTTAAAATACTGAGAGAATAAAATGGTTTTAAGCTTAACTATGCTGGTATTTTGGCCCTGCCCCTTTTGCATTGAGCCCCGCCCACAAATGATGACCCAAAAGCAATGGGGTAAGCCAAAAAAGTGTCCTGTTGCACAGAAAGTTTGCATTTCAGACCATATGAAGGTCCTTATTCAGGGAAATACATTGTGACCAAATTCAGTAATGCCTACACTTCAAACTCCAGTCTCCTGCGCTAGCATGGGGGAAAGGCAGAAGAACAACAAATTGATGATAACATCATGTAGATGCCGCATAAAAAGTGAGTGATGAAAGAGTGGAAATTCCAGGGTAGATAGTGTGGAATCCTCCTTGATAGGAGTTATTGACAAATGAAGCTTAATGTTGCTTTGAAGGATCCAGCCTTTGCAACGCATCCATCTACATGAGGGTTACGGATCGAGGTGATGGTGGCGGATATTCTTTCCTATCCTGTCACTAATCTATTCCATTCACAAATAAAGTGACGTAGACATTTTTGGTTAATAATAAGAGGAGCATGCAGGAGAGGGTGTTGAACATGGATGAGGTATCACTTTTGTTCTCCATTTAATATTGTCTCTGTGGGGAGAAATGGTTTCAAGCCCCTGTACCGCTTGTCCCACGGCCTGCTAAATCAGATCCCCTTTGTGCTCCATTTCCCAAGCATTCAAGTTTGCCTCAGGGTTGCCAGATACACTACTGAAGACTCCTGACACTGCACAGAGGAGTTACATGAAAGGAAACATCGTTAACTTTAGTTCCCTCTATAGTACTGCAGAAGTGGAGGTGGGGGGTGGGAAAGCTTCACATACTTCTGCTTCCTTGTAATTCTGTTAAAAGGCACAATAGTCCAGTTCCAGAATGAGAACAGGAATATTCCTGTTCTCTTCCGGCAGGCCTACCCAGTTGAATTTTAAATTTGCCTTTTAATAATGTGCTACTTTTAATAATGTATTAGTTTTAAATGCTTTAATTAGTTATATGAAGTTTGCATTTGTGTTGTGCCCCGCCTCGATCCAGAGGGAGAGGCGGGTAAAAAATAAAATTATTATTATTATTATTATTATTATTATTATTATTATTATTATTATTATTAGAATTTCTGTAAACCGCCCAGAGAGCCCTGGCTATGGGAGCGGTATATAAGTTTAATAAATAAATAAATTAAATAAATAAATTATTACTATTACTATTATTATTCTGAAAATCATGGGAGCAGATTTTCAGCCGTCACACTCAATTGGAAAGTTTATCCTTGTGGAATAAAATTATGAAAAGACACCTGATTTTTGGTTTTAAATCTTCTTAAGAGGAATCCATTCTGACAATGATAAGACTCTTGGATTTCATTTCTAGAGTTTGTTATTTTTTGCAGCTTTCCCCCTTTTTACGTTCTGCAGTACTCCAATTGGCAGTGTTAACATGCAATCCTGATGACTCAACTGATGACATAAACAACTATACTGGCCACTTGGATCACAACATTTTAGGAGAGCCAATAAGCTACCCAAGATGTGTACCCAGAATCCTTTGCAATGTCAGAGTGGATCTTTGCCAAGACTGGACACACTGTTGGGTTTATGCTTCATGCTAGGGATTGACTGATCAGTCAGTTTTGGTTTCCCTCAGTTTCTCATATTTTCAATCTTAAATTTGGTTAGTCCCATTTCCACATCAGTTTGAGTTCTCTCTCTCTCTCTCTCTCTCTCTCTCTCTCTCTCTCTCTCTCTCTCTCATAAAATTAGTGTGTATTTTGTGCACTTTTCTCCTATTACATACATTTTTATTTGCAATTTTGCCTAAAATATGCATTTTTCCAAGTAATTCCTCCTAACATAATGCAGTTTGAAACGTTGTTTTCAGTAATTTTTTAGGTTCATTTTCTCCTAATATATGTGACTGGCTTGTGTTACCATGGCTTCATCGACTATGGATCTCTTTGAGAGCAGAATTCAAAGCACTAATTATTTCCTGTAAAGTCCCATGTGGCTTGGGACCAGGCTACCCAAAAAATCACCTTCCAACCCTGCCAAGTCCTTAAGAGCATATGGAGAGGGCCTTCTTTTGAGGCTGCTGCCTTCATGGAACACTTGGGGCATGTCTACATGGGCCTCCAGGGTGGCTCCATGCCCATCAGGGAAGGGGGTGGCAGCAATTTTGCTGCCCCTAGGATGGCAGGGAGGGGGTTTGGGGGGGTCAAATTTTGGGGAAAATGTTTTTTTCCTTACTTTTTGTTGGAGCAGGACCTCGCACATGTGCAACTGGCGCTGCTGCTTCCAAAAAAAACCAAAAAAAAAAAGGCGTCCGCGACATCCTGCTTCCTGCCCGGACATCGTGCACTGTGTGTGAATCCAGGGGGAGGATCTTGCGATCAGCATATCAGAAGATCCTCGCCCCTCTCTCCCTAGGTATAGACATGCCCTTCGTGGCAATGTGGCCACTCCTTGGCTGTGGAACTTCCTGCCAAGAGAGGATAGATTCTCTCTCTCTCTCTCTCTCTCTCTCTCTCTCTCTCTCTCTCTCTCTCTCTCTCTCTCTGTGTGTGTGTGTGCTATCCTTCCGCCAGCCAGCAAAGACTGCTTTATTCAAGTGGGCCTTTGGTATGTAAGCAATGGAGGCTGTTTTTACTCCATTACTGTTGTGTTTTTCATTGTTTTTGTTTAATTATCATTTTTATCAAGTTTTAATAGTGATTGTAAGCTGCCTTGGGTGCAATTTTTTGTTAGAATGAGCCAAATAAATACATATTTTCCATATGTATTGTTTTTTGGTTGGAAAACTCCATTGCAATATTTGGAGGAGTGTAAATATGGAAGGATAACTGAATTTCAGTTTGTGGATAGGTCCCAAATGTGTAAAATTAGCTAAATTCGTTATCAAATCAAATCAAATAATTCTCTCTCCATCCCACCTTGATGCCTGCTTCTCTCCCTGATGAATATATGCAGAAATCCTGCTTGTACCAAGTTACATGAGAGCATACAATGCATTTCTTTTTAAAAACCTTGATATCTTGTAGATTAAAGTCCTAGAGGCTACTTCAACGCAGAATGCATCTACACAGCCTGCTGTTTTGGAAGTACGTTTAATATTAATAAAGTTTGGGTCCACTCCACGTCTGTTTCAGCCCTATATTCCTGCCTGGTCCTTTGGGAAAGGAAATGAATTAGTTTGACTCTTGAGTGGTCTTAGATGCACAGTACCAACACAGAAATAAAAGGGGGCAGCTTTCAGTGAAGTAATTTTAAACAGCTGATTTATATTCATAAGGCATTTGACAGTTAGCATTTCAAAAGCATAGATTTTGTTTAAATTTACCAGATGCACTTGAACCTGCACTCTGATTTTCAGGCTCAGTGCTTTCATGATAAGGACAGTTATGGTTCTGTGCTACAGATATTTTATACAGAGATCAACTCATATTGACTTTCAGACCTCAGATTGTGGATGCTTCCTGGCTCGTAATACATCTCCAATCCATTCTTATTCTAGTTTCCCACGTATAATGACACCACACCAGTTTTTAGAAATCTTGCCTCAAGACTCTCTTGTTGGAGATCAGAGTTGCTAGACACTCATGATGGCCATGCTGGCTGGGAATGATGGGGCTTGCAGTCCAGGACATCTGAAAGGTACCAGGTGGGGGAAGGCTGCTTTTTCCAATGAGTGAAGACAGTCTCCATTTTGTGAAGATCTCATGCCATCAGGATCAGTGATTTTTGGCATGCAGACAATGCATTAAGGATGCACGGATTTTGTAAAATATATTCCATCTGCATTTCACAGACTGTTGGGTGCCTTTCGTTTTGACGGAATCAGATTTTTTGATTCCCGAATTAATTTCCTGAATTTGTGCAAATCTGTATTTGTGCATATGCGCACTTGCAAAAATCGGCAACCCACCACCCCATGTTCATTTTCATGCTTTAGCCTATGTGGGAAATCTGCATTTGGGGTCAGTGTTTTTTTGGTTTTTTTAAAATGACGTAGTTTTCTACAACTAAATTTGCATAAAATCCCAAAAAGTTTTCAAAACACAAATAAACCCTGGTCTGCAAATTTGTAGAACCTGTGTAACTTAGGAAAAGCTGGTCTGCTGTGGAATCCATGGGCTGGATTCACTGAAATCCAAATTCATTTGATTGTTGCAGATTGCTCCAACATCCCTACAGTGCATATATATGGGTGCACCTGGCCCCAAAGCCTTTCAAACATTATCCCACTGTGTGGAGCACTTAGCACAGGTATTATTATTATTATTACAGAAGCCTCCATATGACAGCTATCACCTTAAAATTGTCCTATAGTCATCACCAAATATAACTACAATGCATTTGGGTCAAAATTGCAATCTCTATCAGACTATTTACAAAGAGGAGTGAACTTTTGCTTCTTCAGAGTTATCCTTTGGGATGTAACAGGACTTCATTCTTTTCTTACTACTGTCACACTTCTATATGAAGCAATTAAGCAAGATCATTAGTAGTTTTCGTACGCACATAGCAACAGTATCTAGATCAGGAGT
Organism: Elgaria multicarinata webbii; assembly: GCF_023053635.1. Lineage (NCBI taxonomy): Eukaryota > Metazoa > Chordata > Lepidosauria > Squamata > Anguidae > Elgaria > Elgaria multicarinata. The sequence goes on from NC_086171.1 coordinate 172,879,131, forward strand.
GACGAGCCTCTGGTCCGGTGGGCCAAATTTGGCCCTCCAAGGGTCCCAATCTGACCCCCTGGGTTTCCACAGAAGACCTTGCCCCCTTCCCTTGGCCTCACCCCCTTCCTTCAACCACCAATCATTTGCTGCATTCTCAGCTTTTGTTGTCCACCCATTCTAAAAGGCTGAAATACCCCTCTTAAGGCTTAGCTACTGGCAGTAAGAGCTTCAAGCTAAAATACACTGGTATTTTTGGCCCTGCCCCTTTTGCCTTTGGTCCCATCTGCCCCTGTAACACATTCCCTGAGAGCTTCTCTGAAATTGAATTTGGGCCCTTACCAGTGAAAGAAGTTCTGGACCCCTAATCTAGATGTCACAGGTGGGTAACTTGTGGCCCTCCAGATGTTGTTGGATTCAGTACTACACAAATCAATTGATGTGCTGCCCTTTATAATCCCATTTCCCAAACATCCTAGTTCAGCAGTCTAGGATTATTATTTTTTAAGAGTTCCTTACAGTTTGGAGAATCCATTTTACAAAGGAACATCAGGAGTTGCCTTATACTGAGTCAGACTATTGGTCCACCTAGGTGGCAACTCTCCAGGGATGTTTCTCAGCCTTACCTGGAGATTCCATGGACTGAACCCAGGACCTTCTGCATACAAAGCATGGTCTCTACCACTGAGCTATGGCCCAACCCCCAGTAGATTGTGATCCCAGAAGGTTAGACCACAATCTATCTAAGATAACTTTCTGCTTAAGAAAACACAAAGTTCAAGTTCACATTTTAGCAGGGATGCTCATCTCAAGATGGCAACCCAACATCTTTCCCATCAAGCTGCATCCACCATGACTTTTCTACTTGCAGAGAATGGAATGGTAAGGAGAATTTATGCCCTGGGAAGCATGAAAGGAAGTGGAGGACTAAAAGACATGAAGGGTAAAAGTATTGGTGAAACCCATGAATATGAAGTGAGCTTTTGAAAGTTGTATAGCAATGAACAAGGGATTTGCATCACTATCTGGGGAGATTCCTTCCTTGTCCATTCTGTTTTGTTTGGTTGTTATAAATAAAACATGATTCGGTTTCTGTACTTCTCTGCAGACTAGAGTAAGTTACATGGGCTCTCCATTTTTTATTTATGCAGCTATAGCATTGATTGAATCCTTCACTCACCTGTGAAGTTCTAGAGTCTTTCTTCCTACCTTTTATATTTCCTCATGTTTTCTTCTTTCATGCTAGCATTGGACAGGGTGGTGAGAAGAAACAGAGATGCTTGATTATATCAGCCTGATGCTATTCATGTTTATGTAGAAGTTGATTCCACTAAGTTCTATGCCAAGTGAATGTGCATAAGGTTGTAATCTGAGGGGGTATGTGTTCAGGTGGAATAATACTTTAGTACTGTATTAAGACTTTAGATCATGCCCTGTCTTGCTTTAGCTCAAGGTCTTTAAAGAAGTTTTGATATTCTAGAGAATCTATTTTGGTCCAATGTTGTTTCTTCATATGAATGATGCTTGGGGCATATGAAAAAAGGAATGGAGTCTGCAATAGTGTTGCATTAAACATTACTTGTGCACTTCAATCATCTTAGCTCCTGCATTTTATTTCCGAGCCACTGATTTCATTTAAATCCAGGAATATGTGTAATACATTTTATTTCTTTTTCACCCCTCCTCACTGAACTTGCATAGATAGCAAAGAGTGGGTGAGTGGTAGTGAGATGAATCATGTTTTCCAGTTAACATTAAGGCAATTCTAACAGATGTGCTCCTGCTTGCTCCCCTTTCACAATCATGACATTTAGTTTGTTTATTTATTATCATTTTTGCATGAGTGTCAGATGAACAAACTTTGCTAGTTGCTTGGAGCTGGAGAATGGATACGGATGCAAGTTCAATTGGGTTTAAATGCCAATTGTCCCAAATCACAGCTGAACCAATAGAAAATAAGTCCTCAGATACATTTTTCTGCATGAAGAAGCCAGCAAAGCTTTTGCATTGGTTAGAGGAGGTGGCACTTTTGAAAGGAAATCTGATTAAAGCCATGGGAATGGCAAGTGTATCTGAGATGCAAGATAGGTATAATGCTCAGTTTAAACAATTACTTCCACTAAAAGAAATGGGACCGCTAATGTCACTTTGCTTCTGCTCTGTGAACTGCAGCTGCAAAATGAGGAAATATTAAGATGCTTTATTTTTTTTTTAAAAAAGGTGCATTTTTATGGTAATCAGGTTGATGAGATGTGTGTTCAGAAGTGTAAAATTTATCAAAACAAGTTGCATAGCCCAGTGAACATGGAAATCACTTATATAAAGGATAAAGATGCTGGGGTAGCACACTAAGCTTACACATGGATACAAGCTTCAGGGGCTTGTCACACTCACCTCGAGAGGTGAGCATTATAGGCTCCCAGATTCTTCTCTGATTCAGGTTATAATATACCAGCATACCCGGAAAGGTGATTCTCCTCCTTTCCTATCCCCAAAGCTGGAATGTTGCTACTATTTGTGTCCTGGTCAGCTAAGTGTTCTATTAAGACAAGGGCTTTGGGATGATTGAGGGCTGTACACAACTTCTGAAATTGTATTGGCTTTGGAAAATAAGCCAAGCTATGTTCATTGCAAGGCAGGGGTGGGGTGGGGCAGCGGGGAGTAGCTCTTCTTTTTTCAACATGAGCCGGGAGGGAATTTGCCCAGCTCTAATAAAGGACAATGAGACTGCCACTCACAAAACTGCTGATTCAGTTTTGTGATTGGGTTACTCAACTGTTATATAAGGCATCATCGATCAAATTGTGCGCAGTGTGTTCATGTGTAGAGTGGACTATCATGTTGCTGAGAAGCAACAACACTATTCACCACTCTAACGCACCAAAGACCCACGCATTTTCTCCATGGACACCCTGATCTCTACTAGGGATTCTACTAGAGATGGGATTCTATTGTGTAGTGTCTGAGAGGGCAAAGGCAGAATTAACTCAAGACATTTGGTACCTGAGGATGAAACTTTCATGGCTGTAGATATAAAATCATACACTTAACAACTCAAAGCAATTCTTCGATTGAAGACTCATTCCAGCATAAGTAATGTCAACAATGAAATACTACTTTAAGCTGAGACTTGCAGACTGGGCTGGGCTCTGTATTGTAGACATTATACAAGTTTAATGTTTGCTTGTTTTTTGAACAGACTAGACTGACCAAACCATCATAATTCTAAACAGTGCTGAAATTATGAAATGACTTGTGAAGAGGCCTAGGGTGTGGATTGTAGCTCTCTAGTTGTGCTTTCATCTTTCTCTGAGTCCCTCTGAAGAAATGCCACTGGCATTAGTTCAGTGCCATTTGAAATGTTCTGTCTCTCCTGGCTTGGCTGCTCATGAACTAGGCCACTGAATAGTTCACCAGAGGAATGTTTGTTCTTGAACACTCCAGAGCCCTATGTGACCTATTTGCAGTTTTCAACTCATGTCAAATCAGCAGGAAAGAGGTTGGAAAGAAAAGAAGAAGTAATGTATGCATACACTACTTGTGCATGGTATTTTGGGCAATACTGATTAAAATATCTATAATAAGATTAATTAATATTCAGCACATGCCTGGTTATATTTGCCTGCTGTACCAAACACAAAGAATGATGCCTTCTTCTCTCATTGAGAAAAATGTAGTGAATAGTGTGGACTTAAGATGCAAACGAGTTCCCTTATATCAGTAGTAGTCAGCCTTTGGGGCCCATAAACACATGTGGAAATTAGAGAAACTGTCCTGGGCATAACTGACATAGGTGGGCATGGCCAGTCACAAAGGACAAGTAACTTGCCCAAATTCATTCATAGGAAATTAAGATGGCAGCAGCTAGAGGCTCCCACTTCACTTCCTAGCTGCCAGAAAGAAGATATAACTATATATTTAAAATAAGAATTGGGAGGAGTCATGAGTCTTGATGGGCACCAAGGAAGGTGTCTGGTGGCATATTGGTGCCTCTATTGCCTACCCCTGCTTTATATGGATTTCAACTGTTCTTTTAAAACATATTTTAAGTATTGACTTGGCTCCTAATTAAGGCATCTCTGAGCATTTATCATGGAACTCCTCCATGTTGCAGAGAGTTTGGGGCATTTTCTAGAGTCCATGCTTATTTATTTATTTATTTACAACATTTGTATACTGCACCACATCTAAAGATTTTGGAGCAATTAACAGCAGAATAAAATACCAAGTTAATAAAAATACCATGTAGGACATTGGTCACCATGTAGGACATGGGTCTTACTCTGAACATTGCCTAGAGTACACCCAGTTCTTTCCTGCATCTTCATCTTGCTGTGAAGATCAATAGTGGTGGGCCAGCTGGATTTCAGGAACAACATTTGAAAACTGCTGATTTATCCTAATGTTATGAAGATTGCAACTTAGCCCTCCAAGGTCTCTCACCTTAGCCCACCAAGTTTTATAAATCAGAGATGTCTCAAAGGGAGATCAAAGCTGGAGTCTCACTTATACAAAACATGCATTGTTACTATTCAGTGGTAAAGTTTTCGTTCAGTTCCTTCCTCTGGCTTCCCCAGAAGCTTCTAATCATGGAGAATTATAATAATGATACTACATTAGAACCAGTTCATTTCCCACCATGGAACCTACTTATAAAGCAAGAATAAAAGTAGCTCAACCCCCCTCTAGGCTGGATAGGAGACTTCCTGGAAACCACAGGTAATATAAGTTGCTCTGAGCAGTTTGGAGGAAGAGCAGGATATAATGGTAAATGCATACATACACATCTTTCCTGGCTCTAAGCACACATGTGTTGTCCTACAATAGCTGTTCAATAATTTGCAATCTCACAAGAGCAGTGCCCTTTAGGGCTGTTCAAGGATGCTATTAAGACTGTCAATCCTAATATTGCTGAAAATTACTTTTCCAAAAATATTTCATAAATAGTATTGATTTTTATAGTAGCACCTCTGGAAAGATTTCAAGGTTAGGTCACTGTCATTGTAGATGATGCATAACACACAGGACATATCTACAGGGGCACTTCCTGGACTGGTGGACCAGTAAACCAAAACCATGGGAACCACCTAAAAAACAGGCATAATGTGGCTGGCGAGAGAATTTTGTTGTATGTTTATACTGAAGTTTAGGTCATGAAAATTAAGCAATGCACAGTGGCCTTTAAACTATTCACTTCTGTAGAGAGCTGGTGTGTGCGTGTGGTTATGGGAAGACCTGTGTGTGCTGTAGGCCAATTAGGGTGCATGCAGCACTTGAAGTGGGAGAAAAAATAGATGTAGAAAGGTTTTGTTAGACCAGATTCAACAATGTCAATTGAAAAGAAGCGGGACGGTTTTACATCTACCTGAAAATGGATCAACCTACCCCATTTCAAGCATTGATCAGATGTACCTCTAATCCATTCAAAATACCCATGTCAATGTGGCAAAATGAAGTAGTTCCCAGGCCAAGAAAACTTTCTGGACAAAAAGAAATTGGTTGGGGACTGCACATGTGAATATTTTAACTAAAATCCACGGGAACGATTTATGTACCTCATGTCTTAGAAGTTTTAAAATCCTTTTTCCCCCCTTTCCTGGTTGAACTGTATCAGTGTCTTTAATTAAATGCTAATCACATGAGATAAGTCTGAAATTGACTATCCAGGCCATCTAATCTATCCAGCTGACCTCTGTGTTTGAACCCATTTGTATTTTAACTCTGGTGTCCTGCAACCTCAGTTGAGACTCGGCTCCTATGACCTTCCTTGCTGAACTATTCCATTGTTAATTATAAAGTTCCAAAACTTGCCCTCCAGTTTAATGTTTATTAATGTCTCCCTTGTTTTGCTGTTTCTGCGATATGCAGGTTATGGAGCTTGGATCTTATTTATCTTCTCTAGAAATAACAAAAGTTGCTGCTGACCACATTCCTGATCTCCTATTATTTTTGGCCACATGAACACATCTCCAGGAAGGGGGATTCTTCTGGGATGCAAGAGAATGCTTTGTGTGAATTGGTCCACATTGTTTCCACGCCCAAAGGTATTCAGAAGACTACACATAAACTAGACTACTCATTCTGCTTGAAAATAGGACCTGCTCTAAAGGAAGCAACAATGCACATCTTCTGAGTAAAAGCAAGTCCTGCCAAACATCATCTTAATGCAGCAATATTTTTTTTAAAAAAATCTTATTTTTCCTCTTACCATCATATTTATTCAATTCGCTCCTTTTGATGCCGATAAGCAGCTTTTGTGTGAAGAGAAACCTTCTGTTAGAATTCAGAGTTGTTTGAGCATTACAAATATGAAAACATTAACCAGCAGTGACAGTGAGAAAAGAATGCACATAATGCCCTGGATCTTTTTAAAAGGATTAAAGCTGATTCACAAACTCTCACTTGAGCCTCAGAGACTGGTCTCCTTCCCTTCCCTATAAAGTGTGTCGCATAATTGCTATTTTGATGCACCATTTAGATGATAATTAAAATTAAAAAAGCTAAACTGGGTGAACCAATTGCACAATAATATTAATTTTCTAGCTATTTAATGGGTGGGTGGGTGGGGGCTCTTAGACTTTTATGTGACCTCAGCGAGGGATAGTTTGTTTTTGGCTCACTCTAAAAGGGGCTAATTTCAATCCAATGTGTATTTTTCTTTTCTAGGAGGGAAACAGAGACTCTGTAACATAAGAAGAGGTTGTACATAAACAACCCATTCATGTGTGGACCTAAATATCCAAGGACAAGAGCTAATGTTCTTTCTGTTGAATCTGATATATGATTTTTTTTTTTTTAAAAAAAAAAACCAGTTCATGTGGCACGTCATTCTCCCTGAAGGCCATATGTCTATATTTGGACAATCTTTCTGAGCTTTGTAAATAATGCTTTATAAAACTGGAAATGAACGTTGGGCTATCATGGTCCTCCTTTCCCCTCTTCCTTGCATTCATAGGCTGAACTTGGCTTATTATCCTGGTTAGTTAGCCAACATTATGCAACAGTTGCTCAGTTTAGATATAACAGGGAATTATGGCTTAATGTAAATGAGGAATGAAGTGCCAAAGCTGGAGCACAAAGGAGGAGAGGAGAGGCAAGGGAGGGCTGTGGAAGTCCAGGGGTCAATCTCAGCTTTGTAAACAGTGGTTAATGAAGCCAGGAAAGAGTGTTTGAATACAGCGTATTCAATGGTGACAACAAGGCTATGGCAGTAGGAATATATAGCAATAGCAAATCCTACCCCAGTGATTAAATCCCTTTCTGTTGTGTACAGGTGTATTTGGATTAAGCCTGTACACAACAGACAGGGATTTGAGAGAGGTATTCTCCAAATATGGTCCAATTGCTGATGTTTCTATTGTATATAACCAGCAGTCTCAACATTCTAGAGGATTTGCTTTGGTGTACTTTGAAAGTGTTGATGATGCTAAGGAGGCAAAACAGCATGCCAATGGAATGGAGCTTGATGGGAGAAGAATCAGAGTTGATTTCTCTATAAGAAAAAGGCCTCATGCACCTACTCCTGGAATCTACATGGGAAGGCCTATTTATGGTAGTTCCTGACAGAGATTACTATGACAGAGTTTATGAAAGAGGCTATGATGACCATGACTATTATAGCAGATAATATAGAGGTGGAGGAGGAGGAGGTGGAGGAGGGTGGCGAGCTGCCCAAGACAAAGATCAGATGTACAGGAGAAGATCACCATCTCCTAGGCCTATCCAGTGTAATTTTAAGATGTTTTAAAATGATTTTAGGATGTTTTTAAAATGATTTTAGGATGTTTTAACAATGTATATTATGTTTTAATTCAGTTTTATGTATTTTATATTTACTGTTGTTCCCCGCTTCGATCAGAATGGAGAGGCGGGTAAGAAATAAATTTATCCTCCTCCTCCTCCTCCTAAGGATCCTTATGCTCAGCTATGCTAGAGGTAGATCAGTGCTATCCTGAAAATGACTTCCAGAATTTGTGCTTGGCCATTTGAATATTCCACTCTGCTTGAGCATTGGACCAAAGGGTAGCCTAAACACAAATGGAGTTTTATGCACAAACACATGGTGAACAAGCACAGTAATCCCATAGTTGAAAGTGATTTTATAAAAAAAGGGGAAAAACAAAGATTTCTAGTGCTTTAAACAAAGCCACTCTCAATAAATTAGAATTTCTGCAGAAGTCAAAGATGTCTATGGTGACCTTTAACCAAGGCATTTTTGGTATCTCATGTGGATTCATGGGCCTCCTTTGCTCCTGACTTGGCATGCATTTTCCAACCCTTTGTTCAATGGAGCACTCATATTTGACTAATATATAAATGTTCACACTTGTGCCTTCAGATGCCTACAGTAGATGAGCTGATGCTTGGGCCATCTATCCACCAGTGGATCATTTTCTATATATGTACAATGATTAAATCACAGCATACAAAAACATTCCGATGCAATTTGCTAATTGAATGGAGAATCCCTTTCTGTGTTGCATTTTACTCAATGCACGTACGTTCTCATATGCTTTAGTAATCTGTACCAAAAATGTTTTGGGTGTTGTTGTTTTTCTTGTGGCAAAAGGCACATGAGGAAAATCTCTGAAAAAAGTCCCAGAAATAAAATCTGGGCATTGATGTTGATTGGGCCCGGATGGCCAGAGTCACCAAATGAACAGACCAACAGCAAGGTGGAGGTGATTGAACTACTCAAGAAAGAGAGTCCATGAGGGCATTTAGTCCACCCTCTCAATAATAATAATAATAATAATAATAATGATGATGATGATGATGTAATCTTGGTGCTGTTAGAAGATTTGGAAATGTTTTGCAATAGCAGAAATGGTTAGAGCAGGAGTCAGCAACTTGATGTCTTCCAGATGTTTTGGACAACTCCCACTATTACCAGCCAGCAGGGCCAGTTGCCAGGGTTTATGGGAGTTGAAGTCCAAACCATCTGGTTGGGTTATCTACTCCTGGCTTACTCCTAAGCAATGGATGTAGTGGGATCAGCTAAAAGTTAGTTTGCTTTCAAAGAAACCTCACTTGTTTCTTTACCTCTTCCTTTTTCCTTGACATTTCCATGCAGCAATTGCCATTATTATTAGCATTTCCTCCCCCCCCACGCACCCCTCCATCCTGCTGCCTTTTGCATCCCTGCAAAACAAACGAACAAAAAACTTAAAAAGAAAACAACTGACAGCTCATGATTTAAGCACCTTTCTTCCTGGGCTGCTCCCTATCTCTGCCCTCTGCTCAGAGTGACTCAAGTCTAATTAAAATCTAAACCTGCCCAGATTCTTCAGCTGGAAATCTGCAAACGCCTGGCTTCATATGCGTCAAGCACGGAGTCTTATTGAAAGTGGCCCAACCATTCCCTCTCCACTTCTGGAATTTTCAGCACCATTAGTTCTTTGCCCTTGATGTCACCTTTTGAAACTTCTTAACTTTCTACCCAGTATCGCTGCAGTACAAATTGTAAAGAGAAAGAGAGATGTTGTATCTCCTTAAGGCTTATGTACAGCTTCATGTTAACAGCATCCTCCGAGTGCTTCCCCCATCTCCAAGCGCTGCGGCATCGCTTGCATATAGTCAGAGACTCGCAGGAGGAGGTAGGGAGCCCCATGGGGGAAAGGCAACCCACCACCTTTATTTCCTGTAATATGACTTTTGCGAGTCCTTGATATGTGTGTGTGTGTGTGTTTCATTCAAAGGCGTGCCTGCTGCTGCTGCTACTGTCAGCCAAATCCTGTGTACTGAGAGTAATAGAAGCAATGGAAAAAAGAGTAAAGAATTCTAGTTCTTTACACTTATAAATGCATGTACACACACATACATACACACACGGATTAGGCATTTTGGTGCCAGGGATAAAAACATTCAAATGATGCCCCAGTCCCAGCCCAAGGCGGGCCACTGCCTGAAGCGGAGACCTGCTTCCACCTCCACCTCCTGCTCCTCCTTCTCCCTCCTTCCCAATCTGCCAATCCGCTTGCTCGCTCCCCGCACGTATGTGCAGCCCGCCCACTTGCACATCAGTTGGGTGCCTGCATGGCTGGTAGGACCACTGGCAGACCCTTTGGAGGGGAGAGCATTTCTTTTTCGGTGATGTGTATGTGGCCACCTTAGTCACAAGTTGCCCACCCCTGTTCTAAACACTGAAGACAAATACACTTCTGAATGTTTATGTGTGTGAGAAAGAATCTTGGTTTTCTTTTACAGATTTGTTTCAAGGGATCTTTCTGAACAAGTTTCCTGGCTAAGTTTCCTTGCCCATTTGAATTTTTTTTTTTTTTTGGAAAACCTTCCTGAAATGATTCATGATCTTAGTCTCATTACTAGGATAAACACTTGGCATGGAGCTGGCACGCTGGCTGGCCATATTCCCCAGGCCGGAGAAAGGGGTTTAATAGATGGGACATGAGCAGCATAATAGATGAAGCTGCTTCCACTGCAGCTGTCCATGCTGGAGAGAACTTTGTGTTGCCTAGAAGGGCAGCTATGCTTATTAAAGATTTTTCCAATAAAAGTTTATTTTCAATGAATATTAAATGCTGGAACAAGTATATCCATGGAGTGGCTATTCATCAGATGCAAGGTAGCTAGCTGCGTAATGTCTATGAAGCTTTCTTTGTTAGGGGAATATATTAAACAAATAAGTGCCAAGAGATAGAACTGACTTCATGAATGAACAATGTAAAGGGAGAGAACGATTCAGTCATCAGTTGGCATGGATGTGGACTCTTAAATATATATTGCAATATCTGGTAGTGGGAAAAGGTGCATTATATTTCTATTAATGGAACAAGAAAGTCAGAATACAATTGTCAACAAAAACATACTCCACCTAATTTTAATTTCTAAACATTGTGGTCCAGAATGTGCACATATATTTAATATATAGCTGTCATAAATGTGTATACTTTTATTATCCAAATTTAAAATTTTACTAGAGGAAGTGAAACAATTTATGTTGTGAATTCCTGTGTATTTCCTTTATTTATTCATACAATTATTTCCGAGTCACCATCCAACCCAGAAAGGCCCCCCCAGACTACTTACAACTTAAATTTTAAAAAACAATTTAGAAATGTTAATATACCAAAAAGTTATTGGGATGCAGCTGGAATATTATTTGCACATGCACACACACACACACACACAATGAGAGTGAGTGAGCGAGCATAAAACAGAAAGAGGCTTAAATTCAAGCAGACAAGAATTCTTAAAGGGGAAATTGGTGTGCCAGCTAACACTATTGGCATTGCACTAGAATAGTTTATATTTTAAATTTTAATGTGGTTTGAGGGTTTTTAATGGAAATTGTTTTATGTTTTATTGTAAAGTGCCACAATGCCAGAAATGGTGAAGTGGCGCTATAAAAATGTTTTAAAATAAATAAAATATATATATATATATATATATATATATATATATATATATATTAATTGCATACACACACTAGTGCAACATAATTTACGTTGGTGGTTGCACCTCATTGGATACTGCCCCAATTTTGGATCGCTCTTGGCTATTAAAACCATTCATATATTATTGTTGCTACCTCCATGTGCCTTAATAAAAGACATTTGGGCTGACAGTACTCACATCCCTCCAAATATGGTTTGAATCCAGAGGGGTGTGTGTGTGTGTGCATGCATGCGTGTGTATGAGCCAGTGCCAAGAAGGCCTATTTCCAAACAAAAACAATTGATGACTGATGTAATAAAGCCAGTTGTTTCTTTTATGTATCCCATCAGTGAGATATTATGCATTCTTACTCAAAAGTAAGCCCCACTATGTTCAAGGGGACCTACTACCAGGTAAGTGTGCATAGGATTGTAGCTTAAATATGCATGGATGACTGGAGTGGAGGTGGGGATGGTTATCTTAGTTTTGAAGACAGATGTCCTTAGCTCTTGATGAGTGATGCCTGATGATGATGATGATGGCGATGATAATTTTAAAAATCAGTTTTAAGCCCTCTCTGCTTAAATATAAATATGTCCATCAGTGGTTTGGAGCTGCCCTATGTCTAAGCAGTATCCCTAGATCTGACCACTGCTGAGCTTTTTGAATGAGTGCCTCTGTTCAGAGAGTAATTTTTACCCATAAATATAAATTGTGGAACTCCTGCCTAGCAGTGTGTTAGCAACCCTATCTATAACGCAGATGGAATAGAAATGCAGCTGTGCTATGTTAATTAACTATACACGTAGCATATGGCAATACACCCCTAGACTAGCCAGCTCAGATCTCTCAGAGCAATGAGCTCTTAGGCATAAATAGTAGTCAAATGGTCAAAAATGCATATGTCATAACCTCTATCTGCTTACATTATAAGGGCTACACAATAGCACTCATGGCCTAGTAGCTGTTTGCTGCAACTCTAATGGGCCTTGGATATTGTTGCAACTCCTTTTCTCTTCTCTGATCTCTTCTTCCACTTCCCAGTAAAGAAAATGTGGAGGGAGATCATAAGAGAAACATCACTGTCAGGTCAAAGGCGATTTGGGGATTTTTTTAAAAAAGATTTCCCCCTATTATCTGTTTATCAGCTTTCCATATCCATGGAATTGCCTTTGAAATGTAAATCTGGGCCAAAATATTATGGGAGATACATGGCTACAGCCTCAAAATGGGCAAACCTGCATTTCTTCTTCATTCTCGGTAATCGGTTATAAAACCACAAGCATTAAGACATTAAAACCACAAGCATTAAGACTGCCACTCTACAAATTTCCCAGTGGTTGTCTTGACATAGTCTTTGCCCCAAGGTGGCTCCAAATCCACACAGTGTTGGTTAGATGATGCAGCTGCAGATTTGAAACCACCCCAGGGCAAATAAGTGAAGACGCCTGGCTGAAAAGTCGGGGACTTGCCCCAACTTTTCAAGCCAGAGCGAGGTCAGCCCAGCTCTTCTGCCCATCTGTCTTCACCTGGACCACTCCGGGGGTGTTCCTAGGTGGAAGGTGACCTCCTATTGGTCACTGGAAGCTGTGGGAGGGGGTGGGTCTGGTGAGCTTAATGGCTGCCGGAAAGCCTGCACTGCCTCTCTTCATTGGAACTTGCTGCCACTGTGCACCAGGAATAGCATGTTGTTTGGCGGTGGAGTGGCATCAACCTGGCACCATGAAGACAGCCCCTCAACCTCCCTAAGTGGCATCCAATAAAGTGAAACAAGAGTGGAGTAACACCCAGAGTGCTGATGTCACGTCATTCATTTTGCATGATTCACCATCTTAGAGAGAAGGGAGAAAGAAATCTTGGGATGTTGCTTTTTATGGGTGTGCAAAGTGGGTCTTCTCAGCCTCAAAATCTGATCTGGAGCTCCGTATAGACGATTCTCTGCCTTGATTTCAGAGCCCCGCACCTCTCTCCGCCTTGTTGAATTACCCTCGAAGAACCGTTCAGTATTCGGTTAACTGGTATTAACAGAAATGCTTACAGCTCCCTCACTTTTAAAGCTAAAGAGATAAAATTTGGTACAGTAATAGAGCTTAAGGAGTGCTTTAGCCCCACCAAATTTGAATCATATTGGTTCATGCTTTAATTTTTTAGGAATTTTTAAATGGAAATTAACAAAATGTTTACATCTACATATTTTTATAGATAAAGAGATGAAACATAGCAAATTGATAGCTCTTAAGGAGGACTTTAACTCCACCAAGTTTGAATTAGATTGGTTTATGCCTTGATTTGTTAGGATTTTTTTTTAAAAAAAAAACTCCACTCCAGCCTTGCACCCAACCACTGAAATAAAGAGCCTGCCTGTGCCTTACTCAGGTGTAGAAGCTTTCTCACCCATGATGCCAGCCATCCCAGCAGCACTTTCACACTGTGGTAATGTGGATCATTGACTTCTATGAGTCCGAGCAGAAACACGCTCCCTCTCAGCAGCCACCAGTTAGTGTTTCCCACTTTCATGAACACTATGATTGGAGGAGAACACTACTATGGCTATTCCTATTGGTTAGCCACAGAAATCAATATGAAAGCTACCCCTCACCCCACTCAGCGTCTTCCAAATATGGAGATAGATACACACACACAGAGCAGGTTAATTCTAGATACTTTAGAAGCTCCGATTGGGTACGTCTCCACTCTGAGAGTATTCCATGGGTTTGGAAGCAGCTAATCTCTGCTCTGGAAGATCACATGCTCCAAGGATTTTCATAATTACCAGATAATTCCAGGGCAGAGTACACACCCGTATTGCTTTTGGCAGCAGCCAGCCATTGCCTATCACTTCTAGTTCTGCCCTATGGCTCCTCAAGATTGTCAATATATTAAGGGAGGATTAATCTGTCAATTTCAGTTTCTCTCCATTTCTCATTTTTCCAATCTTAAATGCAGTTCATCTGGAATCTGGAATTTTTTAAAAAATAAATAAATAAATTCATAAGCATTTTTGTGCACTCCCCTCCCCCCCAATACATGCATTTTTGTATGTCGTTTTGTATGCCTAATGTACACATTTGGGCAAGTAATTTTCTTAATGTATTTTTGAATGTTATTTCCCCTAATATACACATTTGTGTATACATCTTTTGATTGGAGAACTGCAAAATTTGGAGTTTGCATAGTGGCTGGAAGGTGTGAAATTATATAAAATGTGAAGTGAACAATTTTCCCCCCTTGGGAAGATGTAGGAAAAAGTAGTGGTGGACCATGACTAGAGACTAGAAAATAGATAAAAGCTGACACCAGCAATGTGGAATTGTTGGAGCACATCCTGACAGGTAGCGAGATTTAGGGCATAATAGTGAGAATGAGAAGAATGCACAACTTAAAGAAGCATGGTTGACTTTTAATATATTCTAGTTCCCTTTTACACTCTGCAGAATTGGCTGGCTGTTTATGAGGCTATAAATGATTTTTCCAGCTCACAAGCAGTCCCTGCTAATGGTCCTCAAGGGGAAAGGAAACTATGGATCTACCACCTTATCAAAGGATGGTTGCTCTCTTCCAAGTTCCTGTTGTTTCCTAGAAGGACTTCTACCCCAAGTCCACCTTCTCCCTGCTCTGGTACCAGTGGTCAGCTCTTTGTACCCAGGTCCATAGGACTATAATGAAGCACCGTCCAGACTGCTCTCTGGTTCCATGCTTGAACAATTTCTTAGCTGTCTTTGAGCCATGCACTTGCCAGTCACCATATTTTTGCTGACTGGACACCAGCTCCTTTATCCAGCCACACACCCTCAGTCTCCTTAGGTTGAGATGTAAGTATCCACAGACATCTGCTGCATGCTGCTCCGTGCCCATCACACTGCGTAGTACTAGAAATCACAAAAAGAAAGTGACCATAAAAAGAAAGATCACAATGACACCGGAAGGAAACCTTGAAAATTTACAGGCTCAAGAACAGATTAAAGGATCCAGACTTTCGAGAGTCCTTGGGATTTGAATGGAAAGGCATTACGATGCAAAGGTTTTAGAAAATTTAGATTTCTGAAACAATGTTAATCTAGGGTGAGCATATGAAAAGGAGGACAGGGCTCCTGTATCTTTAACAGTTGCATAGAAAAGGGAATTCAGGAGGTATCATTTGTATGCCTGCGGTACCTGGTGAAATTCCCTATAAAATGCAATAAATAAATAAATAAATAAATAAATAAATTTATCACAACAGTTAAAGCTGCAGGAGCCCTGCCCTCTTTTGTATCTGGTCAAGAGGGCAGGGCTTCTACAGCTTCAGCTGTTGTAATGAAGAGGAAATTTTACCAGGTGCTGCATACAAATAACACCTGTTGAGATTTCCTTTTCTGTACAACTGTTAAAGATTCAGGAGCCCTGTCCTCCTTTTCATATGGTCACCCTAGTTAATCTTTCTTGCTCCTTGGATTGGATCTTCCCGCTACATGATCTGAAGGAGTTAAGGAGAGCTCAACTCCTCAGACACAGTCAATTCTGCAAATAAAACCCCTCTTATCTGAATGTGATCATATCGAACAACCTTATTTTTAATGAATGGTGGTTTAACCTGGTTTTCTTTCAATTAGGGAATAAGCTAAACCAGTCCATAAGTAATCTAAAATAAGAATAGCGTTATCTGGTTTTTTCTAATCTGGTTTATCAATTGCAGCCCTTCAAAACTCATGCCAGCTAACTTTGAAGTCAGGGCAGGACTTTGGGGGCAGAGATCAAGATCCCCACACAGCAGAATAAGCAAGACCATCCCCAAATGCCCTACAGCTTACTCCAAACACATTTTCAAGTAAGTTCTGAGTTTTAAAAATATATATTCCTAGTTTAGATTTAATTTTCACAGATTGTTCTCAGGCAGACAGTTGGGTAATTTTAGATGCTAGACTTAATGGTCTTATGCCAGGGAGGGATGTGTGTGGATGCCTCTAAATGGTAATAAATATCACTACCCTTAATTACATGTTTACTATAACATTTACACAGAAATTGAGGCCATTTAACTGTAACCAAACACAGCACATTCACATGGGGCTGCACATATAAAACAGTTTAATTTAAAGTGGTTTCCTCAGTCTTATTTTCATGTCTTTGCTATATTTTTACCTTCTTATCCCTTTACAGATGCTAATCAATTAAGAGCGCAATCACATGCATGTTTAGACTGAAAATGCATGTGTGTGTGTGTGTGTGTGTGTGTGTGTTATGGGTATTGTTGTGAATTGCCTAGACAGCTTCGGCTGTTGGGCGGTTTGGAAATTAAATAAAGAAATTAAATCATCATCATTGTCATCACCATCATCATCAATCTAAACTTGCATGGGCTTGTGCCCTACACAAGTTTTCAGCAGCTGTGGCAGCTGGAAGATAGATGTGGAGGACAGTTCAATAGATATCGGGGGGGGGGGGGGGAAGCAAACTCCAAACACTCTTAAAGAAATTTCTATTGCAACTAGAAATTAGCATTATTTCAAACCAAGTATGCACTAACTTCCATATATAAATAATCAAGAAGTGATCCATTCTAATTGGCTGAGAAACCTCAAAATTAACTTAAGAACTGGCAACTTGGATATGAGGAAATCTCATACCAAAGGAATGTTTGGTCCAGGTTGCTCAACTTGTGACTCATGAAGCTAAATGAACATTGGCATTTGCCAGGTGTGTGGCAATTTTCAGCAAAAACCTGAAGAAGTGAAAGAAATGCTCTGGTGATCAGACCACGGGGCGATTTAATCCAGCAGAATGATATAAATTAGCTGTTGCAACCCTATCCAGACGATTCCCATAAACCCCAGCCAGCTTGACCAATGGTCAGGGATGATGGGAGGTGTAGGCCAAAACATTTGGAGAGGCCTAGGTTTGGGATGAATGACTTAGGCCTTAGCTAGACCTAAGGTTTATCCCGGGATCATCCTTGTTCATGTAAATGACACACAGGATATCCCAGGAGCAGGCAGGGATGACCCCGGGACGATCCCGGGATAAACCTTAGGTCTAGCTAAGACCGTAGAGGTTCAATAAGTCCATCACTGATAGACCTGTCCTCCATGAATTCATTAAATCCTCCTTTCAATTAGTGGCCATCAACAAATCAGTTTTATAATTCAATAATGCATTGGCTGAAGAAATGCTTTCTCCTTCCCCAATCTACTGCCCATCAATACCACTGGGTGATTCCCAGTTCTAGTGCTTCAGGGGAGGGAGAATAAAAGAATAATCTCTTTTATCTACATTCTCCAGGCTACGCATGATTTTATAAACCTCTATCAACTTCCCCCCAGTCATTTTATTTATTTATTTATTTATTTATTTATTTGTTACATTTATATACCGCCCCATAGCCGAAGCTCTCTGGGCGGTTTACAAAAGTTAAAAACAATTTGGAAAATCATTTTTCCAAATTAAAAAGTACCATATGCCTTAGTCTTTCCTCAGAGGGATGGGGGCTTGGTTCCCTCTGCGGGCTGCCATGCATGGATAGTTAAAGTTTGCTTGGCTCGTAGGTGGGCCTGGCCTATAGCTCCATTACTTTCAAGGTAGCACTGTCTGGCTGCTTGTTCCTACCCCACCATAATACCTGCTGTGCAGCTCGGGGGGGGGAGTTACTGTAGCCCTTAATGGAATCCCTCTGACTCCCCCCAGATCATGACCTATGCTGTAGCCTTCTAAAACTGTACTTAGGGGGGATTACAAGGAGTCAGGGGTCTGTCCCCCTATAATTCAAAGCACTGACCTCCCATTTATGAACAAAGAGTTTTGTTCGTTTTTAGAGAACACAATACATTTCCTTCTCCAAATGAAACTGGCCATGCAAAAGCTTCTAATCTTTGCACAAACACACACACACACACCAATAATAATAATAATAATAATAATAATAATAATAATAATGATAACTATTATTATTATTATTATTATTATTATTATTTATTTACTCCTAGCAATTTGTGCCTGGGGATGATAGGGACTGATAGTTTTTTTAAAAACGTTTTTTGTATGGGTGTGTTATATTCCTGATATTTTACAAAAGCTAGGCTGCTAGCTAAACTTAATGAGAGGGAGGATTGAGCTGTAATCATCTGGTCCCTCGCTCGAGCATCTAAACCCAAGAGTTAGTCATTTATCAATCATACAGTCAATCTTTCTAATGACTTGCATAGGAGCACAGATTAAAATGCCCTCTATAGCAATGAGAGCCTAAATGGGATTTTAATCTGCCCTGTTACGGGGCGATTATATTGGGCAGGGCATTTGCGAGGAGAGCTCTCTTGTTGTGAGTGGCCATAATTGACTTCCCCGGGCAATAGCCAGTCTCAGCCAGGCCTGTGGATTAATGAAAAATGGTCCTTTCTATTTTTCATTTTCTATATCACTCTCTTAATGCGGTAAATAAACCAGCACTGTGTACGCGCCTGAAGTCTCCTTTCCAGAGGGCTGATTATCTACCTTTTTATTTTCCATCATTAATCTGCCCTCCTTACTTCAGTGGTGTATTCATTTACTAATCCCATCTGTCATGTAGAGAGATGTTAAGAGATGGAAACCTAATCCCAACATTGCTTTCATTCTCTGTCTAATGTACTCCTATAGATTTACATGGCATACGTTGTTGCGCTGAGTTCTTAGTGAAGTTGGATGCTTCAACAAAGCCAGATTGGAAAAGGGTATTTAATATATGAGCTGGTCTCTTCTGTGGCTTTGTAGCTGTGCATGCAGAGAACTTGTAATGGGCATCCATGTGCATATAAGCCAGGATCAAAGTGGTGTGCAGCCTCTTGTCATACATAGTTGACTACAAGATAGACCTGAGAGGTAGGTGGAATGAAAGCACAGTAATTTGTACAATCTATCTCTAAAAAAATTATCCTGCCGATGCAGGGTGTCAACACTCTTTCTACACCACTAAACTTGCTGTTTCTGGTTGTGACTATGGTTTAATACTGGAGTCTCCAACATGGTGCACATTGCACCGATGTGCCACAGACATCTCTCTTCATGCCTGCCAGGCTTCCTGCCTCTACTGTTTATTTTATTTTTTAAGATTTTTTTAATAATAATAATAATAATAATAATAATAATAATAATAATAATGATGGAAAACTGGCATACTATAAAGTGAAGCACTGCCCTCCAGTGCCAACCCACCTCTGTCTTGTACTTAGATTCTTGAGGAAGTTACTTTTCTTTTAGTCTCACCAGTTTTCTTTCCAGGAAATAAGTTTTATGAATGGACAGGCCAACATGTCAGCCATTTTGTCAAAATGCCTATGCATGAAGGAAGCCTTCTTTCCTCTAATAGCTTCCTTAACACTGCTCATTAAACACACTGGTGACTTCTTGAACTTGGTGCTATCTTTCCTAGGGTGTCCATATGAAAAGTAGGACAGGGCTCCTGTATCTTTAACAGTTGTATTGAAAAGGGAATTTCAGCTGGTGTCACTTGTATATATGGAGAACTTGGTGAAATTTCCTCTTCATCACAACAGTTAAAGCTGCAGGTGCCCTGCCCTCTTTTAAATCTGGTCACTCTAGTATATCTCCTGAACTTGAACTTGTGATGAAGAGGGAATTTCACCAGGTTCTCCATATATATATAAATGACACCTGCTGAAATGAAACTGTTAAAGATACAGGAGCCCTGTCCTCCTTTTCACATGGTCACCCTAATCTTTCCTAACCTGTGGTATACATTCTAGCTGAGCTTCTATTATTGTGGTTTTGAGTAGTTTTGTGCTGAACATTTCTCCCACATATTTATTTACCACTTTCATTTATGTGGGGGCTGGGGAGTGTTTTTCATGTAAAATCATCTCTGCAACAACCTGTAGCCTCCTCAGCTTCCCACATTTTAGTTAAAGCCCAGGGGAAGACATCATGAGGTAATTCCTCCTTTAGGCCTTTTTCAGTTCAGGAATGGAGAGATGTGTAATAGAAAGAAGAAGGAAACAACAACAACAACACACAACACCCTCAAATACTTCACAGTGTTTAAGCTCCAAAATGCTGCCAAAATAAATTCAACATATGCTATGAAATTCCCTGAAAATTAGGCAGAAAATTGAGAGACTCTTTCATGAGGGAAGGAAGCTTTCAGGAAATTGGAGGACAGCTTTTGGCACAACATTAGTGTTAAGTATATGAAAAGAAATACTTGCTTAGTCATTAAAATTGTGTGTGTATGGCTATCTCAGGGTTAAACAGAGAAAGTCTATCTGTGGGCAATTACCTTGAGATAGAGGCTGTTCTGGGAACCTTGCCAAGATTCTAAGTTAGCCTCATCACAGCTGTATGTAATGTAGATAAGAATTGTGTAGATCTGTATATAGTTTCTCACTTGTGTAAAATGGAACTGATCACTGCTTACTGATCACTGCTCTCTGTGTATGCCTCAGTGTGCTGATCTGAACTGATCTGAATTGAACTGCACAGAAGCCTGAAGGAAATAAACCAGCTCTGCTGTGTAAGACCTGCGTGATGTGTGTTTGTTTCTGAGCACAAACAGAGTTCCAGAGAGAGAAAAGTTCTGGCACAATAACCCAACAAAGGTTATGGGCCCAGTCCAGCCAGTCCAGTCCAGGAAGCCTACGCCAGCCTAACCCAGGCAGAAGAACCAGAACTTGGTGGGAACGGTGCAGTATCAGAACCAGAACCAGGAGTCTGCTAAAACAGAAAACTGTTGATGAAGGAAGACATCAAGCTAAAGCCAGTGCTGCAAAGTGAGGAAAAATCTCAGTCGGCTGACTCTGAGGAGGACTCTGAGCAGGAGGACGGTGAGATACCAATTCCTAAAGCAGAGGGAATGGCGGGAGCTAATATGTCTGGTTTGCATCAATTGTTGGAAAAGCTGAATGACTCTAACTATGCATTATGGTCTTACAAAATGCAAATGTATCTGATTCAGGCTGAACTGTGGTATGTAGTCACAGAGGATCCACCAGATAGAGCAGATCCACAGAATGCTAAATGGTTTAAGGATGATGCAAAAGCAATGGCAGTTATTGCATTAGCTGTGGAAGACTCTCAAATTTCCTTCATTCAGTTTTTGAATACATCAAAAGAGTGCTGGAATGCGCTACAAGCTGTATATCAAAGAGAAACAGCGGGCAGTAAAATAATTCTAACCCGGAAGCTGTATGGAATGAAGCTGAAACCAGGGGAGTCTATGTCAAACCATTTGAAAAGCATGAGAGAAATCTTCAATCAACTCAGGGCACGAGGGATGGAGTTTACAACTATACACCAAGTCTATGTGATTTTGTCAAGTCTTGATTCATCGTACGACGCGGTTGTCACCATGATGGAAAGTCAAGAGGAGAAAAATTTAACCCTTGAGTATGTAGCTGGAAAACTACTGGAAACCTATGAAAGAAGACAAGCTTCAAAACAACAGAGCCTTAAACATCCTGTGGCTGAATTTCAACAAAGCCATAAATCTTCTGATGTGGTGGCTGCATTAAAGGCAAGGAAATGCTTTAACTGTGGTTCCACAGGACACTTAAGGCGGGATTGCAACAACAAGAAGAAAAAGCAGTCAACAGCAAAGTGGAGAGAAGAAAACAACATGAATGAAGCCGAATCAACAAAGAAGTGTCTTCTAGCAAGAGTCAAAGAGACAATGAATCCTTGGTTTTTGGACTCTGGGGCTTCAATAAGTATGGCAAAAGACAAACTTTCATTTGTAACCTTGGAAACTTCTACTTCAGAGCAAAAGTGTGTTACCCTTGCAAATGGAACAAAAATCCAGATTTGTGGTGTGGGTAATGTATATTTTGATTGTCTGGGAGTTGAACTACAAAGTGTTTTATATGTACCAGAATTAGAAACAAACCTTCTAAGTGTGTTTCAGTTAACAGAAATGGGGTATGAGGTTTGTTTTACTGAAGAAAATTGTACTATAAAACAGGGAAACAAGGTGTGTGTGCAGGGAATAATGAAAGATTCTTTGTATGTAATTAATACTTGTACAGAAAATGAAGTTGTAGCCAGCAAAGTCACAACAAAAACAATAGCCAATTGCAAACCACACCAAGAGTGTATCCATTTAACTCATAAAAGGTTTGGTCACGCCAACTATAAAACAATTTCTAAGATTCCAGAATTGTGTGAAGGGGTGAAAATCAAACCATGTTCTAACTATGTAGAATGTAAGGTATACAGTGAAACCAAGTGTCATAAGTCAAACATTCCAAAACATAGTGAGAGAACAACAAAAAGAATTTTTGAATTAATTCATGCAGATCTTGCAGGTCCTTTTGAGACAAGTCAAGGAGGAAACAGATTTTTCTTGTCTATTGTTGATGATTACAGTAGATTTGGATTTGTGTATGTGTTAAAACAGAAGAGTGAAACTTTTGGAAAGTTTAAAGCCTTTGTTAAGTGGAGTAAAAATAGATTTAAAGAACCTATAGCTAATCTAAGAACGGACCGGGGAGGTGAATTTCTTAGCAACCAATTTAAAAAATTCCTCAGTGATGAGGGTATACAACATGACCTTACTGCTCCATATTCACCATTTCAAAATGGAGTTGCAGAAAGGAAAAACAGAACCTTGCAGAACATGTTAAGAGCTCTATTGAAAGAGTCAGGATTGTCTAACCTGTTCTGGGCAGAAGCTTTGTCCACCTCAAATTATTTGTTAAACAGGCTTTACCACTCTGTACATGAAAAAACCCCATATGAAATGTTTTACAAAAGAAAACCTAGAGTGTCACATATAAGGGTTTTTGGAAGTAAATGTTTTGCTCATATTCAGAAAGAAAACAGACCAGGAAAGCTAGCTCAAAGAGGTTTGGAATGTAAACTGTTGGGATATGATACACAAACAAAAGGCTATCGTTTGTGGTCTCCATATCACAAAAGTGTAATTGTGAGCAGAGATGTAGTTTTTCATGAACAAATGCAGGAAACAAAACAGTATGTAAGTTTGCCTGTAGAACAGAAAGCTGTAGAAACAGAAGAAATTCCTGAACAATCTCAGCAAGAGAGGGAGGGGGAAGAAACTGTAAAGGAGGAAACTATGCCTGTAACTATGCCAAAGCGACCAGAAAGGGAACGCAAAGCTCCAATTCGTTATTCAGATGAATACCAAAGCAAACAGGTTTCTCATAGAGCTTTACTAATAGCCTATGAACCTACTTCATTTGAGGAAATTCAGGAGATGGAACCTACAGAAGCTCAGGGCTGGCATGAAGCAATGTCAGAGGAAATCAGAGCAATGGAAAAAAATGAAACGTGGGAGCTAGTACCTTTACCTGAAGGTCGTAAAGCCATTAACAGTAAATGGGTATTCAAAGTAAAACAAAATGAGGAAGGACAGGTGGAACGTTCAATGGTAAAACACAAAGAGATGCTTTTAAAGCTGGGTCTCAGATTGTAACACAATTTAAACAACATGCGCAAGAGGAGGACTGTTAAGTATATGAAAAGAAATACTTGCTTAGTCATTAAAATTGTGTGTGTATGGCTATCTCAGGGTTAAACAGAGAAAGTCTATCTGTGGGCAATTACCTTGAGATAGAGGCTGTTCTGGGAACCTTGCCAAGATTCTAAGTTAGCCTCATCACAGCTGTATGTAATGTAGATAAGAATTGTGTAGATCTGTATATAGTTTCTCACTTGTGTAAAATGGAACTGATCACTGCTTACTGATCACTGCTCTCTGTGTATGCCTCAGTGTGCTGATCTGAACTGATCTGAATTGAACTGCACAGAAGCCTGAAGGAAATAAACCAGCTCTGCTGTGTAAGACCTGCGTGATGTGTGTTTGTTTCTGAGCACAAACAGAGTTCCAGAGAGAGAAAAGTTCTGGCACAATAACCCAACAATTAGCTCCACCTATTCCTTGGAGCTGGATACAACGTTGGTTCCCTTACAGTTGCACTGTGAATGATGCAAAACAGGGGCCAGTCTGCCAACACAATTGATGCTGTTGCCACTTCTAGTGGCAGTCCAAAAGAAAAGAAAAAAGGAAGGAGCTATGCTTCAACCCCTGCCCATGGTGAGCCCTACCCTTATTTATTTATTTATTTATTTATTTATTTATTACATTTCTATACCGCCCAATAGCTGGAGCTCTCTGGGCGGTTCACTACCTTTGAGAAACTGTGGGAG
This sequence comes from Elgaria multicarinata webbii, assembly GCF_023053635.1. Classification (NCBI taxonomy): domain Eukaryota; kingdom Metazoa; phylum Chordata; class Lepidosauria; order Squamata; family Anguidae; genus Elgaria; species Elgaria multicarinata. The sequence continues at coordinate 172,903,632 of NC_086171.1, forward strand.
AATTTCTCTTCCCAGTTGAGAAATTCAATGCAATTGTTCTTCCAATTTCTTTGCCCACAAATGAGGTGGAGAATTTTGACAGGCCATTTGCTCACAGCTCTAAGTATAAGCAGTTAGCATTGATAGACATATCTTCTATCAATCTCCCTAATCCTCCTTTAAAGCCATCTAAGCCAGTGGCCAACACTGCTTCTTCCAGTAGCGAATTCCATGCATTGAGTTGTGTGAAAACATCCTTCCTTTTGGTTGTCCCACATCTACTGCCAGTATATTTCACTGGGTGAATTCAAGCTGTAGGAGCAGAAAAGTCTTCCCCTTAAATATCTTTCTGCCATGCACCATTGTAGAAAGCTCTATCATGTCTCCCCCCCCCCCGAACTACAAAGCAAAACAAACCCTCCCCAAACATCAGCCTTTCCTTATAGCGAAGGTGCTCCCACCATGTAATGTTAGTCATTGCTCTTTTTTGTACCTCTTCTTTTTGAGGTATCTACTATTTGTAGTAGAAGAATGTTGCTGGTTAATTGGACCGTAATTGCCATGGGAAGTGGGGGATTCCTCCGCAAATCCTGGTTAGGAGTGCTACATGCTGTGGCACTAGCGAATGAGTACTTTGACATTGCTCTCATCCTCTCAGCATTTCAGTCTGCTTTCCAGTCTGCTTCTTGGCAACAGCTGTTGGATGGGGGGCTCTCCACACATCTACATGGCTCTGCTTTTATTTTTCATCCAGGCTCAGTTTTAGCTCTTCTAATCTCTCCCTGAACGATTCCCTCCCACCCCAGCTTTTTCCTTTTAGAAAAACGTGTCTCTACCCGCCCCCCTTCCCCACACATTTATGCTCCGGAGTTATTCAGCTCAGTACCTCTGGCCTTGAGTGCCATCCAGTTAGCTAGCCTGCCAGTTTCACTTGCAGGCTCAGCATGGCTGGAGACATCTGGCCGTGTTCATTCATGGCGACCGCGACTCGCATGAATGGCTAGCCAGCTAGATGCTGCCCTGTTGCTAGACATCTGGTGTCTAGCGGAACATCAGAATCTCTCAGCTTAACACCAAGCCAGAGAAGTGCTTCTGGAAACCTGGGGGGAAAGAGGAGAGAGCAGGACCAGTAAGGCTCACAAGCCGTTAGGCAGTTGCTAACATATTTGATTTAAAAGAAGAAGGAAAAGCACCAAAACCATGCAAACCTCCTATCTTCTCTGTGTGAACAGAGGCACCAGCTGCAAACTGCCTCTGTCGTTACTTAAGAACAATTAACAAATCTCAGAGCATCTCATGTTTATTCATCTGCTTTTGACTCACCCTAAGTTATGTGTATCGGTGATGTCACTGACTCATTATATATATATATATATATATATATATATATATATATATATATATGTGTGTGTGTGTGTGTGTGTGTGTGTGTGTGTGTTTGTGTCTGTGTCTGTGTCTGTTTCTTTCCAGCTGTACTTGCTGTTTTTCTGTTTTTCATACTGACAGAAATTGGAGTTGTCAAAATGAATTCGTATCTTACTAAGAGACAGACTAGCCATGCCATTTATGCAGATCTCTACATAGGTCATTCCTGTGTCTGCATCAATGAGTAATCATAAAGACCCAGTCCAGCTAAAAGTGTTCATGATCAGCAATAGGATTTGAGGATTTATAACAACAACAAAAACAATAATACCATACCTTTTTTTTTTTACTTTTTTTTTTTTTACAAAAATATATACAGGTTTTCATGGAATGAGTACAATAAAGAATAAGATTAAAATGCTACCTAGACTCCCCCACCCTCACCCCACAACTAATAGCAGTTTTCAAGCTTCTAATAGGGCCACTTAAATAACTTGTTCTACTGTTTCCATTAGGACTTTGACACAATTAACTTAGATCTGCAGGTACACATTTTAGCAAGTTATGCTTACATTCACTGATTTCAAATGGCTTCTTTAACCCTGGGTTGGATCATGGCCAGTGTGTGAACTGGTAGAGATTTAAGGCTGGGCTTTTTAGGGGGTGAGGTTGGAGGAGTCACATGGTGGCCACAGATGTCTTTGGCAGGATCTACACTACTGCTTATAATGGTTTATAATGGTTTTGAAAACTGCTCAGGCCCAGAACACGGTACATAAACCATTTTCAAACCATTTTAAAGTGTTGTATCCTGCTGCTCTAATCACATATAGAGCTCCATCACACCTACTTTTCCTCCCTGGTTTTCTTCCATGATTTCTAGCTCCATTTCATCAGCATGTCAAGCTAATGGCCCCTTTCTGTTGGGTTTGTGGAATCGCGCTATACCGATGAAACCTCCCTTTCACTTGTTTGCTCTTCCACTCAATCCCACCCCTTCTCCTTCCACCTCCAGTTCATTGGTTGTAATATTGTTATGGGCGTGGGCTCCTTCCCCCTCCCCCCGCTTTGTTGTTTAGCAATTTACTGACACAGAGCTCGAGGAGACCTGCCCCCCTCCCCTTTCATCAGCAAGCTCTTCCTTCAAAGCACATGCCCCCCAAAAGGAAATAGTGAGAGGACGGTACTTCACGGGGGTTGAAGAGTCATATAATTCCATTTGGGGGAAATGATTCAGACTCTCCCCACTCTAGGAAAACACAAAAAAGGGAGGGGAAGAGGTGGGGTGCCTGCAGGACAGGCACAACGTCTTCTGAGTGCCGTGCTGCAAAACCACAAATCAGGCATGACAAGAGTGTGATAAAACATTGGTGTGATGGAGCCCATAGGAGTTTAAGACACAAACAGGCCAATGGCTGAGGAGTATTACCAGTATCCTCTTTCCCCTTGCTGTACTCTAGAACTGGAAATGAGCCCATTAGGGAAAAAAGCACCTAGGGACAGAAGCTGGAGGGAGGTGTGCCACGAGAGTGGGAGGGTTCAACTCTTCTCACCAATGCAACTTTTTAGCTGTGAAGGTTGCCCTTCCAAACAGTTCAGTCTCCAAGGCAGGATCTACACTACTGCTTTACTACAGTTTTGACAACTGTTTGGGCCCAGGACACATTACATATACTGTTTTCAAAGTGTTACATCCTGCTTGGTGTAGATCTGGTCCAAGTTTTTGAGGACACTTTCAATGGGCCCCCTCCCTCAATGACTCTACCTTGTCACTGCCATTATCACCAGCTGCAATTGCCCCTCATCCTTTTTCTCATCATTGCTCGCCTGACAGGCATCTACTGCTTCCCCTCACTAGCATCATTATCTGGGCCAGACTGAAAGGCAATAAACAAGCAGGTTGCAGTATTGAAGAGGAGGACCAACTCCATGGGGCTTTTATCAGCAGGCCTCTGCTGGGATATGGGTTCTCAGAGAGTGCCTGACCATTGCAGGATCTACGCTACTGCTTTATAACAGTTTATAACAGTATTGACAACTGTTGGGGCCCAGGACACACTGAATATACCATTTTCAAACTGTTTTCAAAGTGTTACATCCTGCTTGGTGTAGATCTGGCCCATGCCTACTATTGATGTGGCCCTACAAGTCCCATATTGGAACAGATCAACAAAAGGATCTACCACTTCACATGCAATTCACTCAGACTATTGATGCTTCTTATGCTGAAATTTAATAATTTGCTATTAGCTTCCATCTTGTGTCCAATTATTGCTTAAAATTAGCAAGGTGCTGTTCAAAAGTAAAATGTTAAGACAGGCCCCTGCTTGCAAGCTATAAGGTATAGTTATGCTATATCTTGTAGCCTGCAGGCAGGGCAAGCTATAGTTACGTTATAGTTATGTGAATGCATGCAGCCCATCAAAACACTCTGCAGCAATGGAGCTCATCTTGGGGCAGTTTTTTCTCGGCTTTACCTATCTCACAGGGTTATTGTGAGGTTCAAATGAGGTGAGAAGACACCATGTGGCCTATCTCAAACACATTGGAGGAAGGATTAAAAATCTAATAAAAATATTTTTAAAAAAGTTCAAGTCAGTGACATCTACCTGTTTCTAGAATGAAGCCTGAAAGCAATATTTGTAATCATAGTTGTTTGTTAAAATATTATTAAATGCATGTTGATATTATTTTAAACAGTATTTCAGGGAGAACTCTGCCTAGTGCAAGTCTGCGATGCATGACTCCAAGCTCACTTGGGAATTCCAGTTGTCACGGTATGTTAGCAATCAAGCCCACATGTTAATCAGTTCGAACATTACAATCACTCCCACATATGGGAATTACTGTAGCAGCTGTGCCAGTGTTATCTGTAAACTGGTCCTAAAACTGCACCCTAGGACATGCATTTCTGCCCCTGCACATTACAAAGGATTGACTAATTCAACATCACAAATGTGGCTGTGAATAAATCTTCTCTGATTGCCATTTGTACTTATATGACTAATGCCTAAGAGATTTGCATGTTTTTCTCTATCCTGTATGAATCCCTAAGAAACTATTCCTAATCAGGCAACTTATAAGGCATTTGTTGCTCTCTTAGTAGCACTCATTTGGCTTGGAATTCTGTATCTGATCTTCCCTTATACTATAAACATTCACACATCCATGCAGTTCTCGAATAAAGGGCAGAAAGGGAAGAAATTAAATATCAAGATTGTGCTATTCCAGCATGTGCTTCAGAAAATAAATAGCACTCCTCCACCCACAGAACAGTCCTGGAGAGGTGGACAAGGGTGCAGGTCCTTCTGCTCCTATACAAGTGCACCATAACCACCTGTTGCATGTGCCACCTATCACAACTGTACCACAAGCTGTTCATACCTGGAATGTGCAATACCATTTTGGGGACATTCAGTCTGTGGTTTGTTTAATTGCTCCCGCTCACAGGGAGAGTGATCAGGTCATGTGGATTATTGAGATATGCAAACCGGGCCAAATTGTAAACTGCTTTGGGAGGTGGCTATTCCTGAAATGCAGTATATAAATACTGAACATAAATAAATACAGCTTCAGCCAGGAGAAGAAAGGAACCACTGGCTGCATCTATGGCTGCGATAACATCTAGAGACAATGGCATGACATTAGTGGCAGATGTTGTAAACAGGCTGGCTAAGTGTCTTCCTTTTTCGTTATGGTCACAGCAATTTGATTTTGTTGCAAAGGGCAAAGGCAGGGGCAGCTCTTCCAAGGAACACAGAAGACATTGCAGACAATTTGGTTTGTGACCCAGTAGCTAGTCTGAAGGAGGACAGAACTCCCCCACCCCCATCAGCTATGTATTTTGGGCTGGGGATGCAGACAGAAGAATATTCTAAGTGATTTCCATCTTTGCTACTGCTCTATGTTGCTGTAGAGAACAGGAAAACAATACACAGTGCTGTGCATTATGTAGCAAGAGAGAGACAGCTGGTTTTCTCTGCCTATGCTTGCTGACAGGTAACGGAAAGGTACTCACTTCGCTGGGATTGCAGATTTTAAACATGACTGAAGCACATTTTTTGTTAAAGTAGCAGAGCTCAATAACACTCAACCATACAGCACATAAAATGAAGTGTGATGAGGCATATGTTATCTATGTGCACCTCTGAGACAGACTCATGTTCACAGTACATCTGTTTCAACACCTGCTTATGGCATCTGATTCTTTGGCTCTGCATATGGAGAGGTAAACAGGTCACAGATATAATTCTTTCTGGGGAAGCCCATGCTAGAGCCATCAAAATTCTCTTTAGGCATACATTCTTTTTGATGCCACAGGTACATCAAGGCAATGTATGCTAGATCCCTGTTAAGTACGTAAGAATAGCCATGCTGGATAAGACCAAGGGTCCACCTAGTCCAGCATTTTGTTCACATAGTGGCCAACCAGTTGTTGACCAGGAATCCATACACAGGACTTGAGTGAATCAGCACCCTCTCACCCACGTTCCCCAGCAACTGGTGTACATAGGCTTACTGCCTGTGCTACTGGAGGTAGCACATAGCTTTCAGGACCAGTAGTCATTGATAGCCTTCTTCAAACACTGGCCTGCAGACCATCAGTGGCTCCATCATGGTCAACTCTCTGGTCAACTCTCCCTCCACCAACATTCCTTTTGCATCTTTCTCTAAGGCTCTTGATTGCAATGGTTCCTTTATATATTTCGATATACATGTGCTGTTTCATAATGAAATATAATAGCTGGGGCTGTGCTAATAGGCTCTCCCCAAGTAGCAGGGTCATAGGACCTGTTCTACATTAAATTAACATTGGTATAGCCTAAGGGTCCCCAACCATTCTGGGTCAGTGGGTAGATTTGGTATTTTAATAGTATTGTGGGCACTCTCATAAGATGGCTGCCATGGAGTCTTGCTCATTCATAAAATGCTGCCGTGTCGAACATGGCAAGTCATAAAATGCTAATTTTACATAAAGCAAACTGGTGAGACTAAAAGAACAGTAACATGTCCCAAGGACCCAAGTACAAGGCAGAGGTAAGATCTGATCTCCAAAACACAAAGCCAACTTTTTGAACCCAAATATATATGGCAATGGAGAGCACTTCACTTTGGAGCATAACAGCCTCCCAGTTTAATTAATAAAAAGCAAAACCCAAAACCTGAATCTTAGGAAATAAAATGAAAATCAGGAGGAGCAGAGAGCCTGGCAGGTGCCAAGCAACTGTGATCACATTGATGTTTGTGGGCACCCTGGAGACCCCAAACAAGCAGTATAGGATGCAATCAAAACCCTGATTTAATTTCATCAGCAGCAGCCATCCTTCCTCCTCTGCATACAATCCTGACTGCTTGATTAAATGAAGTGTTTTTTGAAGAGATGCAATGCCCCAAGGTACAGAAACCATGGAGTATTGTACACTGTGTGATATCAATGATCATGTTGAGACGTCCTATAACTATCACTGTGGCACAGAAGGAGATACAGAAGCTGTGATTTTCATGCCAAGACACTTTTCAATTTAGCAGAACAAATGAAAAGGGAAGGGCTGAGTTGTTCATCATCACTGCAGCTGAAACCAGGAAAGCGAGATTTAGGTCACTTCTATAATCTTTTCTGCCCTTGGGGAAAAATACTTAGGTCCTGGAGGCAAAATAGGTTCTCCTTGTTACTATCTACATGAAAATGAAATGAAAAGAAACAGTCCAAAATATAAACATGTTCTTCTTGCCAAAAGAGCCTGCCTAAAGCTTGCATTCAATGGGGGAGAAATGCAGCTGAGACAAAATTTCCTAGTGTGGAGTTATAGGTAAGAGGCAGCTGCCCCTGTTGTATTTGAATTTCTCACAATAGGCACAAAAGCCTCTATCTTGACTCCTCATGGTCTGGAAAAAAACAACACCCAGGAAAGTTCCTTGATAGAAGAGCCGGAGCTTCACTCTTGGAAAATCATTGGATGGAGTCACAAGTGGCCTCACAAGCCCTTCCCAGCCACATATTTGTCTTGCTTGTAATGAGAACTGGGCTTTACACATTCATCCATCCATTCCATATATAAAGTGTCTTTCCATTAAGGAGCTCAAGAAGCATGCATGGTTCTCTCCCCCCACTCCACCCCACCACCACCATTTTATCCTTACAGCAACCTACTTCAGAGGTCAGGCTGAGAGATGCCGAGACCAGCCCAAAGGCACCCAGTGGGTTATTATACATGGAATGAATGGATGAGTTGAGATATGAACCCAAATTTCTCTAGCCCCTTTTCAATGCTGTAAACTAGCCTCCCCCAACTTAGTGCACTCTAGGTGGGGTAACCTGCAGATCCCATCATTCCTAACCAGCTATGCCATGGTGGCTGGGAATGATGGGAGTTGCAGTCCACCCAAACTGGAGTGCACCAGGTTGGGGAGTCTGCTATAAGCAGTGCAACACTCCGCTTTTAACCAGGAGTAATAGCAGTGGCAACAGAACCTGCAGGCAGAGTCCTCCCTCCCATGTGTGTTCCAGTGGGTAAGAATGCATTAGCCAAAGGGTTGTTCCCGCAGGCTACCATATGGATAACCTACATGCCTGGGCTATGTAGTGTGAACTCACCCTGGAAGTATTGAAAAGCATATTTCAGAAAACCAGCGTTTCACTGATGTAGCAGATGAGACTTGCCTTAAAGTTTGTCCAAGCTGTATTGTTTTATTACACTCTAAATACAGACATTTTAGTGTAGACTTTGAGCAGATGTTGCATTCAGCCCAGCTTTGAGCAAATTGCTATGAAAGAAACTGCTGGCACCCCATGTCGGTCGCATCAGGCACGAGCAGAGGAGTAACTTTGTTAATGAACCAGCTGTATTAGCCTTATCATAGTTGCCTTTGGCTTCTGTAATACACTCTACACTACAAGTGCTGGGATAATTGTAGCTAGGTCTTCCCAGAAGTGTCCTAGAAAAGCCGTAAATCTCCCCTCAGGAAACCAAAGAGCGTTGAAAGGCCCCTTTAGGGTTGCTGTAAAATGAATAATGAATCCAAAAAAGACAAACCACCATGAAGACAACAGAAGCCGAGGGTGACACATACTCTGTGAGATGGTGTCGAAAGTGGATGGGTCTGTGGAATTTGCCATGCAGGAATTTCTATCTAGTGCCCTGGTAGACATGAGGAACACTGACTCCTCATCTCGGAGGTGAGTAAATTAAAGTTTAACAGGTTTGCCTGATGGGAGGCTGATTGAAATTCAAAGGCAAAGCAGACTGTTTCAAATGGACGTGGAGCCTGGCCTAAGAAATAAAAGGAAGCCAACTTCAGGGACAGACTATAGCTCAATGCAATGGAGGCTGGTGGCTCTGATAACAGTGGTGTGTTGAATCTGCTCCAGATAGCTGGAAAGCTGTTTTAGAATACTGAAAGTTTCTGAATGAAATTTGGGGTGGAATCACCACCCCACTGGCATCGAAGCCACCAGCCTCCACTGACTCAATGATATAGCATTGTATGCCGGAGATTCCAGGTTCAATCTCCAGGGTATTTCTTTTTTAAAGGATCAAGTAGCAAGCGATGTGAAAGACTTTTTCTGCCAGTGACCCTAGAAAACCATTGCGAGTCAGTGGGTTGTATCCAGTGGGTTTCATCTAGGGTTGCTGGAGAAATCTGCAACAGTTTGATTGCAAACTTCAAATGAGTTTGCAATCAAATCTGACCCATGGATTCCCCAGTGCTCTGGCTTTTCCTGAATCACATGGATTTTGCAGACTTGCAGACCACTTTTTTTACTTGCCAGAATGTTATGCAAATTTAATGTAGAAAATATGTAATAATAATTTTAAAAAACTAGCCAAAAATGTGCATTTCTCCCATAGGCTAAAACATGAAAATGCACATTTGGAGGGGGGTTGCATTTTGGGGGGATTTGGTAATTTGCACACGTGTGGATTTGCAGAAATTCAGAACATTGGAAAAAAATCCAGTGCTGCCAGTGAGTGGGCAATGGAACGGAGAACACATGACAATTTGAGAAATGCAGACAGAATGGATTTTACAAAATCCGTACATCTCTAGTTGTATCCAATGTTAGTATAAGACACCAAAATCCTTTCAATCTACTAAGTAGGATTAATACTGGATGCAACCCTGTGTAGATAATAATGGGCTAAATGTTCAAATAGTCTGATAAGGCAGCTTCCCATAAACTGAGTTTTTGCACAAATTAATCAGAGCTAGTAGAAATGGCAAATATAAAAGGCAGTAGGAGGGTGCCTGTATAGAAAGATGAGATGGCAACCCAGTAAAATGCGGCCTGAACTTGACAGAATGTTAAAATACAGAATCAGTCAATTGACAAGCAATGAAACAATAACAAACATAAAAGAAAAATAATTCAGGAGCTACAAATATAACAGTAAAATACACAACAACACTGAAAGTACTGCACAGATGTTAAATTCAGTGGGTTTGGAGTGCCCAGATCTAAAAAGTCTGGAAAATAAATAAATAACTTTTCCTAGTGCCAAAAACAGAATTAAAAAGGTTCCAAGTGAGTCTCTTTGAAAAGGGCATTCCATAACTGGGGAGCCACCACTGAAAAGACCCTTTACCCAGAAGCCGTCCATTCCACCTCACTTGGTCGGAGCACCAGAAGAGTCTTCAAAAATGCTCTCAGGGTTAGGGCATGTTCCAATGGAAGAAGATGATCTTTCAAGTAGGGGTGTGCACGGACCCCCCAATCCGCTTCGTGGCCTGATCCGGAAAATCCGGATCGGGCCCGATCCTCTTCGCGCCGCTCCGCCCGTCTCCTGCTCCGCTCCATGGAGAGAGATCCGGCTTCGCCGCCGTCACTATATGGACGGCGGCGGGTGGCGGCGGCGCAAGAGAAACCACCCGCCCAGTCCCCGCCCCCTTACCTTCCTCCGTTGCGGTATTCAATTGAGGCCCCGGTTGAAGCCGGAAGAGGTCCCTCCTCCCTGCTCCTTTACCTGGTGCTGCCGCCGCCGCTGCCGCAAAGATGGCGGTGCCGGCAGCGCTAGATTAGTCCCCCTCCCCCCCACTTACCTTCAGGCGAAGCTCCGGATTGAGGTGATCCTCTTCACCTCGATCCGCAGCCCCCCTGACTCTCTTCGCCTCCGCCTTAAGGGTAGGCGAAGCCCCCAGCTCCGCTCCTGCTTCTCCGGTTCGAGGAGAAGCGGAGCACATCGCTACTTTCAAGGAACCTGGTCCAAAGCTATTAAGGGCTTTAGAGGTCAAGGCAAGCACAATTTGAGTTAGATTATATCTTTTGTGCAATTTCAGTTTTAAACTACTGAAAATACAACTGCTAAACCAGACTTTGGGAAGTTTTTCAAAAAGGTAGAAGCAGCACTGAGGAAGTAGGATCTAACCTTTGGGAAGTTTTTTTTTTTTAAAGAAGTCTAACCTTTTGCCCCTGCACCATTTTCCTGATCTGAATTGACTCCCATGAAACTGCTATTTGCCGCACAGGGAAATGTTCATGTAAGTTTTCCCCTGCAGGGGGTATCTACACTACTGCTTTAAAGAGCTTTATAACATTATTATTATTATTATTATTTATATAGCACCATCAACAGTTTTGACAACTGTTGGGGCCCAGGACACACTGCATATACTGGTTTCAAAACGTTTTCAAAGTGCTTTAAAGTGCTTCAAAAGCAGTAGTGTAGATCCCCCCCCTGGACAGGGATAGAAGCTGCATGGGAGTAAGGGTTCAACACTTCCCCCAGCCCCACAACCCTGATCCTCTTGAGTGAGACATGGCTGCTTTGGCATTTTACAAAATGGATGGGAAATCCAAATTTGGATCTCCTGATGTCACATCTGGTTTGGCCCTGAGTCCACTGCTGGTCCTGTACCCCAGTATTGCCTACTCTGACTAGCAGCAGCTCCCCAGAATGTTTGGAAGCCCTACTCTCCAAAATTCTTCTAAGTAGAGTCGCTGAAGTTGGACCAGTAATCTTTTTCATGCAAAGCAGATTCTCAGCCTCTGAGTGATGGCCAATCACTTATATTGGCAACCTAGAAGAAGTCTTATAAGAAACAGATTTCCTGCGGAACCCCAAAGGGCAGGGATTCAGCACCTTAGATTATCACTCCACACTTAGAGCTTCTTTCCAGTGTGTCCCCATGGGCGTCTCACAGCATAGGTGTCATCTCCCCCTCCCCACCCCCACCAATGCATGCACCTTGCAGCTGGCTTTTGAGCACCGCCATCAACAACTTGCCATGCTGAGAGGCTTGTCACTGACAAATATTATTACAGGACCATGTCACCTTGAGAAAAAGCTGCTAGAACACATGAGCTGCTTTCCTTGGGAGCCAAGACTCGAAACGTCAATCACCAGGCACTGCTGAGATCTCTATCTACTAAGCAATATTTATACAATTATAGGGCTGATCTGATGTTAAATTTCCATTTAGCTTCTTGGTATTATACTTTATAAATTTAAAGTAGAGAAAATGGTGTGTGTGTGTGTGTGTGTGTGTGTGTGTGTGTGTGTAAACACACACACACACACACACATACACCCTCTGTATAACACACACACACAGAGAGAGAGGGGGGGAGGGAGAGATCCCATTCATGTTTGCTTAAGCTCCACTGTATAAAGTGGAGTTGGCTCATTGATAATAGTGCATAGAACTGCAGTGTTTTTGCAATTTTGGGATAAAGCAAAGAAGTCACAATCTAAGTGTGGCTTTGCCACCCTCCCCCACCTTCAAATTAAAACCTATTGGCAATGTTAATTCATTCCGGGCACCCTTCTTGACACTTCTGGTGCAGAGCAGCTGGGAAATGATGGCAGGTTGATCCTGCCTTGATGCAGAGTGAAAATTCCATTCTATTTCAAGCACAAGTAAGTCTCATAACTCCAGAAGCTGATTGGATATGACAGGTTACACTGCGTGGTGATGGAGACAGAGGCTTTGCCGCAGGGAGTCACACGTTTGTTACTAGGAAGTGCCAACAGGGAGATTCCATTGTTCCACATGAGAAATTATTTTTTATCACCATCACTGCTTTCTAAGGGGCTTTCTGTTAGGGCTTCATTTGGTCTAAAATATAAGGGCTCTGAAAAGTTACACGAGGATGACAGAAAACAGACCCAGACTGGCTTAGCATTTACACTTCACATTTGTGCACAGCCAGCATCTGACAAATTACTGAGTTAATCAAGGCATGTGGGCCAAATTATCCACAGCCATAAATAACCTCATCTGCTCTATTGACTTCAGAGCTTCAGTAATTTATAGCAGAAAAAAAAAACCCATGGCCTTTCATATCTGCTGGGTTGCTCCCTGATTTCCATTTGTTGATTAAGAGGAAAGGTTAATCAATTGGTGTTGTCTCCTTAATCCCACGGCCCCTGCTAATGTTAGCAACCAAAGGACACAAATGGCCCTGGTGATTGAAAATGAATTTGAGAACCAACTCAAATCCATTTATTTCAGCAGGTCCTGAGGATTCCTGGCACCTCTACATATTTGCCTATGAGTCCCCAAATCCAGTATTTGGTTGATTGATTGATATATTTCTGGCATGTCTACCCCATCCGTCTATATAGAAAAGTATAATCAAGGTGGCTTACAAACAACCAAACAGCAATGGGCAGGAACAACATGAAAATTAAAATGATATAGAACAATTTACAACAAGGCTATAAACAGCAGTAGCATCCTTAAGAAAAGCAATATTCCAGGAAGATCCAGTCAAATAAAACCATCTTTTCTAACAATGATAGTATACCTCTCATGGAAGGCTGCTGGGCACCACAACCAAAAAGCTCCTGTCATGACCCTTGCGTCAAACAGTGGCTAGAACTTGATCATGAAGGTGGAGGAGCTGGTCTGGTTCAGGTCACCAGTAGCATCTGTAGAAGTGTGGTCTCCAGGCCCCAACACTGAGTCTGAACCTGGCAGCAAAGATCCATGAAGCATGGGACCCTCAAACTACAGACTGTCCCTCCTGAGCCAAACTGCTCTGAGAGACCAAGCTGGGCATCTCCTACTCTCTAACACCTGCTCTCCAGTGCAAGGAGTGCACCAGGCAGGAAGCCATGGAGAGGTGATGGAGTGCTTGGCTCCAGGCATGGGGACAATCCCATTAAGGACCTTCAGTCCTCAGTAAAGGGATTGAGCTTGTGAGGGGTAGTCAAGGCCAATAAATATGGTGGCCTGGAAGAACCATTGTATGTGTGTGTGCACAGTGCGCACATGCACATATGAAAACATTATCTCTGCACTAAGCCGAAGTGTTTTGGCTGATTACAGAAATGAAATGAAGCAGATGATAAAATTCCAATGGGAAAGATGGAGGGAAAAACAACAACCCTTGACATAAAAAAGAACCTATGAGCTTTTACTCTCTTCTTCCATTATGCCTTGAGTGGTTACATCTCTCTCTCTCTCTCTCTCTCTCCCCCTCTGTGTGTGTTTGTGTGTGTGTGTGTGTGTGCATGTGTGTACATACACAGTATTTTAGTGGAGCCAGGGCTTGTAAGATTAAAGCATCAGGACTCTTTGATTAGCAGAGATGATTACATCATTTGCCACTCCTTTCAGCTGGAAACTACGCAGTAGCAGGTGGGTAAAACAGATTTTTCAGGCAACAATATATTGTGAGCTATCAATCCCTGTTGAAGTTTAAAGTATTTTGGGTGACTTGGTCTTAAATGGGCCATTAAAACCCATTAGCTTTACAAAAGAGCAGCCCCCAGTGGAGATTAAAACAGCTAGAACTGCTTTGTTGATATAGTTTCATACAGCTGCCTGCATTTTGGGATTCTTCTTGGAGTGACTGTCATGATGAGTGCCTGCCAGTGGGACTGATGGTCCGATTTCAATGGCGCTGTAAATCCATTCTGGGCTTTGGTCAGAAACACTCCTTAAGAGGGCAGTCAGAACTCTAAAGGAGCTGTCCAATGTATGAACCATGTCACCAAAATAGATTCAGTAACTTGGATAGCTCTTTTAGAGTTCTGGCTGGTCCTGACTGTAACCTGGAATAGATTGACAAAATTGGAGCCATCATCCACTGGTGCTTGCACTTCACAATTTACCACTTCACCAGTGTGTGTGTGTGTGTGTATTCATATTCTTTTAGCATTTTTAAGTTGATGTGAAAGTTTGAGGCCTACAGAGGCAAAGTAATAAAGTCAGGCCTTAGAGGCCTGGAGTTTTCTGTTGGGAGTGAGTACCCCTGAGAGTAGTAGTTTCATTTCTTGAGTAAAGGTTCATTCCCTGGTTAAGTTTCATTTTTCCAGTTTAGTGTCATTTCCTGAAAGTGGGAACTTTACTTATTGCTTTGGGAAAGAGGGTATAAAAGAGTAAGACAGGTCAAAGCCAGGAGACAGACCAGGGCCAGAGAAAGTCCAGAGTTTATGGAAGGAGCAGAAAGAAGCAGTTTAGGGTAAAGATCTTGCGTTTTGCAACTTCTATTTTCTTTTCTTTGTAGCACTGAGCTCTATTGACCTTTAGTAATATGTTTGTTTTACTTTTCTAATGAACTGCTGTGTAAAGTCACAAGTGACTGGAGTATTAAACCTCCCCACCCCCAATACCAGCATATTTTAGTTTAAAGCTGTTACTCCTAGGGCTGTGCATGGACCCCATAGCATTTCCAGAATGGAGCTTATGAATCAACCCTGATCCACCTCAGCCTGCTTCTGACCCACTTTGGATCTGGATCCAAAGTGAGATTTCAACATCCAAAGTGCGTCAGATGTTGCAGTTTTCCAGGCACTTGGCGAGCAGAAATAGCTTTTTATGACTGCCATTGGGGATTACATTTATTAGAATGTAAGCCTATGCGGCAGGGTCTTGCTATTTACTGTTTTACTCTGTACAGCACCATGTACATTGATGGTGCTATATAAATAAATAAATAAATAAATAAATAAATAAATAATAATACCACCTAAACCCCACATTTATGGGAAGGAGAAGGTAAAAAGAAGGGAGGTGGGACTCTTAAGGAGGCATAGATCCTTAAGGAGTTGCTAATAGAATGGACCCTGGCAGTTAATTTTTTTTTAAAAAAAAGTAAGAAAAATGGATTCTTGGGGGAACTCCTGAGTCATTACAATGACACATCCACACCAGAATAGATCAGAATTCTCTGGGGGCCCTACATACTTATCTGCCAGCATTTTCAGGCTATTGATTTTCCTTGGTTTAATATCACACCATTGCTGATCTTTCCCCTGATTGGAGCCAAATTCCCTTCCTCTTAGCACTGTACCCTTTGGATTTATTTTCCTGTTAATGCACCAGTTCTGTTATTTGCCTGGGCCTTTAAGCTGAATGCAACACACAAGTTTTCATGCCACTTTCCCAGGGGGTTCTCAAGCTGCTTCCATTTTAACCTCATTGGATTCTCAAAGGTAAACTATAAGTCCATTGGGCTTAAACAACTTTTTGTTATTTCTTTCCCTAGCAAGCTTTTTTTTGGGCGGGCAGGGGATCTTCTTCTCTGCACTTTTTTTTTCATACCTCCCTGTTCAATTTTAATTGAGGAAGTCTGAAGGCCATTTAAAAATAATAATAAAACTCTATTATAACTCAATAATAATAACAACTCTATTGACAACTGTAGTATTTTCTTTTCTAGCAAATGAGTCTGGTTAGAAATGTATTTCAACATAAGGGCAGCTAAAAGTATGTTTTATCTAGTGTAAAACAAAATACACCACCTAAACAATATGTACATGTCTCTCTCGTCATTGTCAGGGAGTCCTATAACACTTAAACAGATTGTGGATTGAATTGCAGAATCCTGTGAGTATGAAATTCCCCTTTTCTGAACAATCTTAAATTAAGCAAGCAGGTTATCCATAAGCAGTAGGGATACATACCCTCTAAAGGTTGTGTGCTGTATTAAAACCACCATGAAAAATTCAGTGTCACTTTTCACTGAACATGTATACAGTCCATGAAGAGTAAAATTCTATTTAAAGTGCTATAAAACTCTTTGTTGTTTTTCCAATAGAAAGCCTCTTTTACCATTCATTTAATATTTATTCTTGCAGCAGCTTTATGAAATAGGCCAGGATAAGAGTTTCCGACTGCATTCACATGATCAATGGGTTCACATGAACATCACTGAAATAACCCTAAAATAGCCCATGGGTTATGCGAGGGTTGTTTAATCCTTGCATGTACCTATCCTGTCGATTTCACATGACATGATAAGCCAAGGTGGCTTCCCATCACATCATGAATATTCAAAATGGCCACTGGCATGTGCCACAACCCACTGTTGCTTCAATAACCCACAGCAGGCTACGTTGATCATATAAACCAGCCCAATGACTTGCCTAAAGCCAGTGGCATGATTCATAACAAGACATAAATATGCAGCTTGGTCATCTCACATCCAACTAGTTTTTAATGAAATTTGGTTGACCTGGTTGCCTTTGTTAGACCTACAATTTTAATTCTGAAATGTAACTATGGTGGTGGCAAAGTGTTGTATTTTACAGAGGACATCCTATTTTGGAGAGGTGGCAATCTTCTATTTGAAGCCATCTGCTTTTTGAAGGGCTGTGCAGTCCAATTCTGGTTTAAAATCAAAGAACCATCAGTTGTCCATCAACACTTAGCACCTAGACTGCGGACTGAGCAGGTGCAGAAGTCACCTAGTCAGTCTTCTGTACGATGGCGACATATATTGTATTTCTATTTAGATTATAATTATAATTTCTAAATGTGTACCTATATGTACAAATTTACATATGCAAATGCTATGCAAATTGCTGTCCTCTTTTTTAGTGATGCATTTCCTCTCTTTTGGTGATGTGTAAGTGACTACCGTATTATAAGGACTGGGACACAAGAAATGAAAACACCATGTGAGGGCTGCATTAATGTTTTTCCCACTGGCCATGGCTCACTATATGAATTCATGTGCAGTGCACACACCTCTGCAAAATCGCCCCCGGTTCTGAAAACAACAAACCCAAAACCTAACCACTCCCAAATGAGAAGGCACACTTGAAATTCAGTGAAATTCATATGTACGTATGTGTGTACACACACACACACACACACACACACACACACACACACATCCGGCAATCAGATATGATTAGAGCTTTGGAGTTCATTTGCTAATCCATTTTTATGGAAGTAGGAGCACGAGGACTCTCAGTCCCTTTGTTGATGCTTCCTTCGACCCTGAGGACATTGCCTGGCTTGCATGATACTGAAATTTACAGATGATTTGATATTATCAACATCACAGCCTATTTAATCCAACTTTCCAGGTGATTCATATGCCATTTTTCTTTTTCTATTGCAGAAATGTATCCCCTTCCAGAGTTTACAAGTACACCATGTCATGAAAATACTGGCACAATGCATTCTTGATTTGTTTCTGAGGAACCATGTTTTTAGAATCACCTTGGTAAGATACAGGCTGCAATCCTAATCGAACATTCTTGAAAATATGCTCCACTCAACACAGTGAGACAGGATTTTCATTCTGAATCAATACGTATAGGGTTGCACTCTTAACATTGTAATCATAAACAGATTTGCCTTAAAATTCATAGAACTGTTATGTGTTCAGGCTGAGCTGACATCACTGACCAGAGCCCCCAGATGACTTCCTCCTCCTCCTCCAATCAGCCAGTCAGCCTGGAAAATAGGACCTGTCCAGGCAGGGGTCATCTTCAGAATTAGGAGTGCTGTTTTGGCATTCCCCAGTTCCCATTCAGACAGATAGGTATTCGGGAGCACAGGACGGGTGAGTTGAACATTTGCTGCATCCCAAGGCTTTTCTTAGGCTGAGAAATCACGTGTGTTCAAACTACTTCCACAACACTTTGCCCTTTACATCCTGCATCCTGAACAGACGTGTTAGAAGTTCTTCATCTCAGCTATAAACTTGACTCCCCTCCTCTTCCCTTCCTATTACTTCTTAATATTCTTCCTCTCTTCGGTTATTGGCCTGAAGATGAAATGCTTTAATTTCTCCACCACACATGCCTTTACACATCTGTGTCTAGTCGTTTGTCATCTATAATGTCCACCATTTCATCATGTTGATGCCATAAAATGGGTAGGGGACACAATTTGGTTGAGAGATGTGGTAAAAAAAAAATTGTGTGATCAGGGCTACATTACAGAAGAGCTATGATTATAATAGAACTATTAAGGAAATTGCTTCTCTGGGAGGAAGATGGGAAGGCTTTTTGTTTTTGGTTCAATGGGGAATGACTACACTAAGGTCACATGCTACTTGCAAGTGAATTTTCCATCTGTTTCTCCGCACCCCCCACAACCCATATGCTCATACTGCAAGGGCAATGTGACCATGTTGATTGAGTCAACCGGTTACTGCTTCTGAGCATATGAAGCTGCCTTATACACATTAAGCTCAACATAAATACCCTTCCTTGGGTTCCTTGGAGGAAAGAAGGTATTACTACATAAGGAATCATCAACCTTTTGGTTTGGTGGGCAGTGCACATTAGGAATTTTTAAAGAGTGTCATGGGTTGTTGTGAGGATAAAGTAGAGAGGAAGATGATTATGTACGCTGCCTTGGGTTCCTTGCAGGAAAAAAGGCGGGATACAAATGCAGTAATAAATAAATAAATAAAATGGCTGCTATGGGGTGGGATGGGATTACCTCACTTGTTTATTTGCTCAGAAATTTGAGCAGGCATTCATTCCATGCCTTGTAGTGGCCAAGCAGTACATTCACAAGTCTTACATGGACTATTCCTGAATCTATTATTTTTTATTATTATTATTATTATTATTATTATTATTATTATTATTATTATTATTATTCCAGTCTAATCAAACAGCAATTAGGTGGCAAACTCATCAGGTCTTCATGCTTTCTTCTCAATGCTATAGGCAGGAGACTGTATTCCTATGCTCAGGGAACCCACTACCAGCACTAATGCAGAACAGAGAAATCTGGGAGCTACTACTGCATTGGGGCACATGCATTTCCATACAAGGAAGACAGTGCAAGCCATTTCAGACATTACAAAGAAGAGAACCCCCTCCCACCCCTCAGCAAGTATGAGTCACATCCACTTTCCCCCCACAGGCTTAAAATGGCCCATGCCACTTTGAGAGAAGGATAAGTATATGAATAAACTGTATGCTTTTTTAAAAAAAAACAAATGTTCACTTAGCCGGATATCCATAATAAAATACCATTCTCATTTACAGGAGAGATTAACTTGACCATAGCAATTTGCTCAGCCAAAATTGAGGATTAAATGTGGAAAGATTTCCATTTAATTTACAAATCTGGACAGAAGGTTCAACTGACTGCTGATTAATTAGAGAGAAAACAATCCATAGGTACGTGGTAACAGCAGACAAAAGCTGAAATCATGTAGTCACTTACCTGGGAGTAAGACCCATTGAATTCATTGGGTCTTGTAAACCTTCTAAATTAAAGTGAGAAGCAAAAATACAACTTTTTTTGGTGGTGGGGCATCTTTATGTAGTAACACTTATGCCATTAGTGGTTGATTCATCTGCCCAGCTCGGTGTTCTGGAGTGGGTTCCACTCCCCCTAAAGGATCTGGTTAATGGTTTGGGGGTGCTTCTGGACCCAGAATTCTCACTTGAGGCACAGGTGGACTCAGTGATACAGAACACCTTTTATCAGCTTAGGCTACACCCCAGTTATGCTGCCATCTGGGCAGAGATAGCCTAACTACAGTTACCCATGCTCTGATAACCTCTCATCTGGATGTGGGGCAATGTGTTATATGTGGGGCAGCCTTTGAAAACTTCACCTGGTCCAAAACAGGGCAGTGAGATTGTTAACAGGGACTGGCCAACATGATCATATTATGCCAGTACTTTTCCAGCTGCACTGGCTGCCAGTCATTGTCTGGGCTCGATTATTAACATTAAATGGCCTGGTTATCTCCCATGTGCCCAGACCCTAAGATAATCTTTAGCAGTCATTCTCTGGGAGCCCTTGCAAAGGAACTGAGGCGGGTGGCTATCAGAAAGAGGGCCTTTTCTGCTATGGCACCCCAGTTGTGGAATGAGCTCTCGTGCTCTTTCTTATTTATTTTCCCAGGGATTTTTAGCATTTTAACATCCTAGTCCTTTAGTCCTTCAGTGTATTTTAAAACTCTGCATTGCTCCTCGGTTTTGTTCTGCTTGCATTTTTATACTGTAGTTTTAAGCTTTTATATTTTATATTGTTTTTATGCTGTACTTGTGGTTTTAATTTTTGTGAACCATTGAGAGAGCATTGGCTATTGGGCAGTATAGGTAAATATATATATATAAATAAATAACACTGTGTCAATGTGACCACGTGAAGAGGCATTCTTCTGCTGTACCAAACCATTTTCCACCTTTCTTCTATTATGGAACTCAATGATGATTTAGTCAAACAGGGCCTTGTGCAATACGTATGAGCTGCATCTGCTTATAATGCTTCCCTGATTGCTACAAGGGTCACCAGGGGACCCTGCCTCTCCCAGGGGAAGATGATTGGAACAATCTCTTTCTGCTCACCGTCACCTGCAGAGGATAAGCAAACATATCTTCAATGGTGATGGATATGCCAAGAAGCCCACTTGGCTGTTGGGGAACACGGGTGGGAGGGTGCTGTTGCACCATGTCCTACTTGTGGTTCCCTGGTCAGCAGCTGTTTGTCCATTGTGTGAACAGAATGCTGGACTAGATGGACTCTTGGCCTGATCCAGGATGGCTTTTCTTATGTTCTTATGTGCGAAAACCTCACATTTTTACATCATGAAATATCTTTGAATGCAAGGGCTTTTTGAATTCTTTCCACATGGGGAAACTTTCACATGACCGCTTAATTATGGCTCTTACATTTCAAATTGTTTTCATGTGAATTGTTAAAGACAATTTGTGTGAACTGTCAAAGAATGGAGGAAAAGGTAGAGGGGTGTGTGTAATGCAATTGATAAGCTCTACCTGTTCCCCTTTTAATTTTAGCACCATCTTCCCCTCACCTTAGCCTTCGAAAGGAAACGTACATAAAAAGTAAGGTGGTGGTGGTAAATTAAGCATTAGTCTCAAATATACCAAAGGTTACTTCAAGGTGTTTCCACAAAGTACCGTATAGTCACCTCACCATGTGACTCTCAGGTGTCAGAGCAATTAAACAAAGAGTTCCCATGTCAAATTCCCACCCACCCCAAAATCATGCCGTGTAGTTTCATGACCTCTTCTGTTTCCACCTGAATCCAAAACACACAGCAGCTAGCATAATCTTAGTCAGTGAATCTGTACCATTACTTTGAGTTTTACAATGTACTTTGGCATTTATCTAGCCCCAATATGATGGAAGCACTTTCTGAGTGTTTTATGGATTCATTAAAATGAAGTTAAGCTGTTTTCCCTAAGGTCACCCACACAGGATTCTTAAGGCAATTCTGTGAGGGTCTGAAAAATTCCATTTTCTCACTAAAAAGGTCACACATCCCACTTATCTCTGAATAAAATCTGTCATTAGTTGTATGCTTCCTCTAGCTGTTGTTCTAGGTATTTTAAAAATAATATGTTTAGCATTTTACCTGGGAAAAATTGTTTACAATTAATTTCATCCTCAAAATTGCTTGTGCTTATTCTTTCACAATGAAAGGTAGTTGTTTCATCTTCTTACTTTGAGGTTTTTCCACAATTCCAGATCTGTTGAGTCTGGTTGCAATTGCTCAAAAGGGAAGGGAAGGTTCATGCTCAAACTGACTTACTTGAATTATTTTTTACTTCAGCATTATTACTTTCTATGTCCCAAAGCTGCATTTGAAATACATTCAATCATCTTCACCACTACTTATTTCCTTTTAAAAGAAATAATAATCACCTTTCCACAAAGCGACCCAAGCAATTTACAGAAAATAATAATACTAACATCAAAAAGCAATTAAACCCATTAAAATCATTCTAAAATTAACTTATACAATATTAATCAAAAATCAATCAAAGACATAAATCTAACAATTGAATAAACAGACTATACCTTAGATGGCCATTCCTTAGAAAGTGGCTGTCTTACAGGAAATTGCACAGTCTGGGCACCACCACTGAAAAGGCCCTATCTCTAGTCCCACCCAGTCTCCCTTCTGAAGGCAAGATAATATGGGCCTGTAAAGGTGACTGCAGCATATGGGGAGGTTCATTTGGGAAACATGTTCCAGCTTCATGATGGTTCATAGGTGATCTCCCATTTAGGCAGCTTATAGGGCCAGTGCTGCTTGGATGAAGAGAATGTGACTTCACTAGACCATCTCATTCAGGGCACTGGACAACTGCACCCCCACCTGGGCTTGAACAATGTTTCTTTAGGTTAATCTCTCAATTCACTGGTCAATTCTACCATGAAGATGGAATGGCATTTTCACCCATGGCAAATTAGCCAGATATGTTAAGGTGCTGCTGCTTTCCTTTGCAGTATGGCTCTCTTACTTCAGTCACTAAGGTTTCTTGTCTTGACACATACCTGCCTTCTTCCACAAGGTTTCTGCTCTCTGTTCAGGGCACACTAAATTGCATATAGGGCAGCCGCTTAGGAATGCCCCAAATAGAAGGAATGTATTGCCAAAAACAGAGGACAAAAGAGGACAACAATTTGCATAAACCTTTCATATGCTAATTTATATGTGTTTAGAAAGATTATAATTTAAGTAGAAATAGAGCACATCAAATTTAATAGAAATAGAGCACATCTCTTGGAGAAGGAGATGTGCTCTTTGTCAGGAGCTCTGTGAGCTCCTGACAAAGGAAGTGAGGCAGGTGGCTACTAGGAGGAGGGCTTTCTCTGCTGTGGCAATCCAGCTGTGGAAGGAGCTCCCCAGAGAGGTTCGCCTGGTGCCTATACTGTATTCCTGTCATCTCCAGCTGAAGACCTTTTTATTTTCTCAGTATTTTAACACCTAATTTAACTTAAATTTAAACTTTGCTGTTTTAATTCCGTGTTTTAACCTATATCCATTTTTGCTGTGTGGTTTTATCCTGGCTGTGCTTTTTATATTGTATTTTATATTTGTGTTTTTAGATGGTTGGTTGTTTTATTATGCTCTTCATGGTTTTAATTTTTGTGAACTGCCCAGGGAGCTTCGGCTATTGGGCGGTATAAAAATGTAATAAATAAATAAATAAATAAAACCTCACCATAGTGGAGAAGTCCAGGAGACCTATGTGCTTTGCTCAGTCTGCTGCTTAGGTGCTGTAGGTGGGGGAACTCAAGGCCCCTGTTCTCCCTTCTTACGGTTCTTTATCTTTAAACCAGACTTGGACTGGACAGCCGTTCAAACAGGTATCCATTCAAAATAGAGGACAAGTACTGTGGCACTCACTCCTTGAAACAGAGGACTGTCCTCTGTAAAATGTATATATAGCCACTCTAACATAGGGATCATCAACACTAAGCAGATGTTCCACTATAAAAGTGGTATGAAAGTGGTATATAAAAGGCAGGAGCCACAAATTTTCCTGCCTTTGATGTTTTTAATTTGATGTTTTTAAATTTTGTATACTTTTTAATGTTCACGGTTTATAACTTTTGTAAACCACCCAGAGAGCTTCGGCTATGGGGCAGCATATAAATTTAATAAATAAAATAAAATAAATAAATTAGGTGGTCTTGCTTTGGATAGACAACTAGACTAGATGATTTGGTCTTTTTCACTTCTATGATCTGTAAAGTGGAGTAAATAGATTACAACCCCCCCCCCCCCAAACATGTAGTACTGCTGCAGGGAAAAGACTGTCAGTATTATGGAATATTCATAGATTAGCAGAAATATGTTAATATAAGTTTAAGTACAGTGAAGTAGTGGAGGAAGCAGAATTGCAGTTTCTTTCTCTCTTATCTTTCCCCCTCTCTCTTCCTGATACCCATGTTGCCCCCACATCAGTCCTGCACACTAAACTAAGGTTACACCAGGTATATACTTGAGCAGACAAAGGTGCAATCATGCAGAGAGTGCCTTAATTAATGAACAGCAAACAATAGAAGCAACAAAAGAATCAAAATTGCCTTATGGCATATTTAAGCATTACTGGAATTTCTATTGTGCAAACATTTAAATATCCTATTTTCTGCTGCATGTCTAACATTTTACTTTGTTCCCTGGTGTTGGTTATTGTTGTTGTTGTTGTTTTTAAAAAAAATCAGTACAGATGCTGAACAATAATAAAAAAAACTCTTTGCAAATTGCTTTCCAACTGCTAAGTAATTACAGCAAATTTAAAACTAAATGTAAAGAATGAACTGTTACTTTTTAATAAAGGAACATGTTTTCTTATCGGGTGGTTTAACAGGACCTCATTTGTCTTACTTTGCAGCTGAAAGATAGAGCTGTCTTTGATTCCTATCCTTGTTCTAGTGACTCTCTATTCCTTTCTGAACCCTTCCATTAGAGCAATCAGTTAGAAATTCAGCCTTTTGGAGCACATTGGCTGGAACATGAAATATAGGATGCAACTATGCTTTAGACACCAACATATACCTGTCTACACTAGTTATTGAAGCAGACAACTTATTCCCTGCAAGCAAGAAGCATTAATTTCATGGTTTGGTCACATTTGTCATTATTTTTCTAATATAACTGCTGACATCATAATCTGGTACAAAATTCAAGAGATGCTATATGAAATATCTTACTTTGATTACCATCATGGACCTCATAATGCATCTCAGATCAATCCAAAGTAGGGCTCTCGTAAGCCATTTTTCAGGTGATGTGCATTTGCTAGCCACACCACAAATCCACATCAAGGCAGTGGTTTGATAGAGGCTAGGCATGTGCAATCACCCAGAAGCAATTGCTTACTCTCTGGTCACTGCTGGATGGCCACATGGTTAGTAAGACAGCCAGTAAGTCAAGCATTTATTGTATATAGCCCTTACAAACATCATAAATAAAACAGCATGTAATAAAAGAACATAAAACATAGGACAGATTAACATATTACCTGCACAATTGACTGAGATTGTATCCAAAGAGACTGCATGGATATGGTTAAAGAACTCACCCCTACTTTGGGCTTATATCACCCATAGGAAAGTTCTTCTAGTGGCCTGTAGTACCAGGCAACACCATCAGCTTTTAATAATGGCAGGTAAAATCACACACACCTACACACTCCTACTTGCTTGTCTCACAGCAATAACAGATGGCTTGGAGTCACAAAGGAATGGCAATCAGGTCACTGGTCCTCTATAGCAAACAAGCTTTCTGCGTTGTGTGTGCACCCTTTGTCTCATCTCCCTGTGCATTTAATACTTCCCTTTTCCAATTAGGAAGAATATAATTATTTCCTGCCAAGTGACTCTTGTGTTGTAATGTGGTCTACTTATGCTGATGTCATGATAATTTTAGTGAAGCAGCCTGCTGCAGCCTTAAAAAATTAGACTGCATTCAGAAGGAAAGCACTTTCTCAAGACAACAATAGCATACGTCATAGCTGTATTATTCGATAACAAACAGAAAATATGATGCTTCTGCCATGGAACTCTGAAAAACTTTGTTGTCAGTAGCAGTTGTATTGGAGACAAAGGTAATACTAATGCTGGTCAAGCACTGTAACCTTCAGATGAACTGACATTGTGCATCTCTACTTGCTATATAATTCAAAAGAGACAGAGGCCTTTGCTATACCACCGGTTAGCCTGGGGTGAACCCCGGGCTCGCCCCGGTGCGTCCAGATGACGCACAGGGGATCCCGGGCTCAGGCAGGGGTCAAACCTCCCTGGCGCTGGGATAACAGGCACCACTTTTAGCCCGGTATTTCCCATGATCTCGGGCTGAGCCCGAGACCGTGAGCGTGTAGCCTGTTCTGCTGCTTTTCCCGGCTACTGCAATTACTCGTGAGTAGCCGGGAAAAGTGGCGGATGGGGTGCAGCGCTCTGCAGGAATGCTGTGGCCATCAGGGCAGGGTGGGGAGATGGGGCGGGGGGGGGCGGAGATCGGGGAGAATGATTTTTCTTTTTAAAAAAACTACTTACCTAAGCGCACGAGCATTTGTGCGCTTCCGGCCCTTTAATTGAAAAAAAAATGGCGGACGCGACGGGGCTTTCCTTTAGCCTGTCGCATCTGACATGTGGATTGGAGTGACAGCCCGCGATAGCTGCACTGAGGTCTCACCCCTCCTCCCGCATGGATTACCAGGTAGGTCTAGCAAAGGCCAGAGACTCCCTAAGCGAGTATGAACACTTCACCAAGAGTAGACTGAGAAAAAGTAACAGAAGAATTAGACAGCTATGAGAGTTTGACTGCAGGAAGGAGTGGCCAGGAGAGTAAAGATAGACATTTAGCATTCACAAATAACACTCATTTTTGCTCTATGTTAATTTTATGAACAAAACCGAACTGAACAAAACTGACATCCAGAACTTTTGATTACACTAACACATGTACTGTGCAATAAGAGCTAATTTGAAATGACCTATATTTCATGCCTAGCTTTATTTTTAACCCCCCAACCAACTCCAAGTTCAAGATAAATTTGAAACTGGTGTATTTTATTCCATTCCAAAAGTAGCCGGAGTCATTCAACAACTTCTGTGCATTGATTATGAGCTGAAATGCAGCCAGCAGAAAACCAGAGGATGCAGAGGAATTTGTTGATTAATTTCTTCTCCTGGAGAATGCAAATGGCAACCTTAGAAAGTTTGCTACTTGTGAACTGATTAAAATAGAGGGGTGGTAATGAACTCTCTGAAAAGCCATAAAGCTAGAGATGAGTATTTGCAAAGGTACATTTGGAACATGAAGAATTAAATTAGAAGCACATTCTAAATAAAAGTAGAAATTTAAAAAAAGATTTGAAACAAGTAAACTGATTCTCCAATAGTAGACAAGAAATAATCAGCAACGCAACCTTATTGAAAGAGGGCTGTTGGTGCAGTAAATAAGAATATATGATTTTACATATACCTCTGACCCTGGAATGTTAAGACCAACAGCTACATAGGAACAAGAAATTGCATGAGAGGAAATGCTGAACACATTTGTGTGTATTCTACTCCAATAAAACTAGAGATTTTCAATAAAGGACAATACCCTAATCTAAACATATTTCACATTTTCCTTCTCTCCACTGCCCTGCCCACAAGCCATTAAATACCCTGACCTTGAATAGCACAATTTAGAATTCATTAAAGCTCACATGTTGGAAGCCAGTTTCTCTTTATCGATGGTCCAGCTCCAGAGTATCTAGAACTGGGTGCAATGCCCAATGCTGAAGCAACGTCACAACTTGTGGAGTTATGCTGACAGCACGAGAGGTCCATAGACCTGGTACTGATGAAGGTATAGCCACTAGTAAGGGCAACTAATTTGCGATTTGTGATGCATCAGACCTGTACAGCACAGGACTGTCTGAAGAGAAGTAGCTGATGGAAGACAGGTCCTTGTCAGCCTGAGATGCAAAGTGATCCAATCTTCTGCAGTTACTGTTATATACACAACCTATTGAAATGATTGGGTTTCATTGTGCTTAGCTCTGGATCAGGCTGGTACTGATATGGACACTTTGCAAGTTTTGTCCTTCAAGATCTGGTTTCTCTTAACAAATGAGCCATGATTTCATTCAGTCAAAAACATCACTTTGTTTTCCCCTGCTCTGTCTCTAGCCAGGTATTAGCTAAGTCAATCACTCTTCTGGAATGTAAATTTCTGTTATCCAAGCTTCTCCTGACAATGCCTCCGATTAAACCTGTAATGCTTCCTTCCTTGGTGTAATTGATAGCCCATTCCTCTTAAGCACCGTCCTATTAGGTTTCTGCCAGACAAACTCCTACTGAGAGGAAAACAAATGCTTGGTGCTGTCTGTGTTTTCTACCCTAGTGTTTTACACTTATGAACAGCTAACTGAATTGTAAATCTCCTTTCTAACCTAGGGAATCAGGACTGAATTCTCCAAGTCACTTGATCTGCCTCTCCATCAAGCTATAATTCGCATGTGCCAGATGAGGGTGGGAGCATCCTTTGCCCCCATACATCAGCCTTTCCCAACCTGGTGTCCTCCAGATGTCTTGGACAACAAACCCCATCATGCCCATAGCCAGCATGCTTGGCTGGCTGGGGATACTGTGACTTGTAGTTCTGAAGACCCACCCTGTTTTGCTGGCTGTGCTATAGCATCTTGGGCTGCTGGTTGCTTTTATTAAATTTGAGTTGTTGGTTTATTGGCAATTTCTGTATTTTATTGATTTATTACTAATCTCTGTTTTTATGGAGCTTTTGTCAATACCTATTTTTGGTTTTACTGTATTGACTTCATATGGTTTTAATTTAGTATACCACCTTGTGAGGGCTTTACCCTTAATAGCAGCCTAAAATACTTTTAAATAAAATAAGATGAGATCCAATACATCTGGAAAGCCCCAGTATAGGAAGATGGCCTCGAGTGGTGTTCTTTATCCTATAAAAAAAGGGTTATGGGTCTGGGCTTGTATCTTCTAAGCATTCTAAGGACAGAAAACTGCCAGTTTTAAGTCTCTCTACTATTTTAGGCTCTTTCAATGAAATTCAGTCAGATTAGGTGAACACACACCCAAAGCATATTTGTCCATTGACAGTTGAAGAATGTGTGAATAATTTCCTGGGCTAGCAGAATGTGTAAGGCAAGCAGAAGTTGCGTGTGTGTGTGTGTGTGTGAATAATTCACCCAATTATACTCTCTGAAGGTGGCTGGTATCTTGAAAGTTCAGTCACATAACTTGGCTAGAATGACTTATTCTGAATGAAAGCACAGGGGTTATTTCTCAATCAGTACTCTTGAAACTGAGCTCATCTTCACCAAGCAGGATATTCCAATATGAAAGTGGTATGAAAGTGGTATATAAAAGGCAGGTGCCATACTACTGCTTTATAACGGTATTGAAGTGCTCTGACAACTGTTGGGGCCCATTGACACAGACCATATGCCACTTTCATAGTGTTATATTCTGCTTGGTGTAGATGTGTTATGGGCCTCAACAGGCCTCAACAGTTGTCAGTGCAATTCAGTACCATTATAAAGCAGTACTGTAGATCTTGCAGTGCACTTCAATAAAGCAATAGTGTGACTCCTGCCTTTTATATACCACTTTCATACTGCTTTCATAGTGGAATATCCTGCTTGGTGTAGATGAGACCTGAAAAGATGACATTTGCTGACACAAAAACTTTTGGCTCTTTTCAGTGGGCCCCTGTTGGCTTGTGGGCCCGTGGCAGGTGCCCGACCATGCCTAACCTTGACCCTGGCTTTGGCGAAGCTCCCTTCACACATGCATTGTAGGGAATCTTGCATAACATGGGGCTGGAAGGCCTCACCTCTGGATACACAGTGCTGCTGTCTGTGCCCCCAACACTCATGCATTAAGTGTGGATGTCTGCAAGGGAAATACCACACAGCACCCTGGAACCCTACACACTTAGCCGGCTAGATTCCCCATTGATTTTAATTGTCAGCATTTCAACTTGTACCTCTATTGAGCTGAAAAGGTTGCTGCTCCCTAGGGCCCATTCCTCTTTGATCTTTCTGTCAAGGCTTTGAATAATGGGGAGCAGCTATTGTGTACTGTGGTTGCTGGTTGTTGTTGTTGTTTAAAGAGAAGATTAGATTTTCGGTCCATACAACAAATCCAAATACTAGCATGTTGCAAATGCTTTGCCAGATCCGATAATGACAGCTCTATCGCTTAAAATCAGTAACCAACAGGGGAATCATCCCCGCTAATTACTTGCTTACATGTTCATTAATACTCATTAATGAAGGCGAAAACAAGGACAATGATTGTGAATAGTGTTTGTTTATTCCCCAACCCCAGAGTTTAAATTTAATAAAAATAAATTGAAGTTTTGATAAACTGTATGAATAGTATCCTCTGTTAGACAGAAAAGCTATGTCTTTAGTTCTGTGTATATTTACAGCTCTGCAATTTTTCTCCCTCCTAAAACAGTGCTTTTTAGTATTTCTCCCCTCAGCCCTTGCTTCCCCCAACCTTCTTTTTTTTAAGGAAATCATTATCTATAGAAAACTGACAAAACATATGCAGTCAAGCACATACACAGAGAGAGGGGGAGGGTGGATGGAGAGGGACAGAAACATCCAGAGAGACACTCCAGCTGTAGCTCAGATTTAAGTCAAAGCCACTAGGGATTAGAACACAATGTAAAATGCAGTGTGAACAGTTCACTGGCATGAAATGTTGGAAAGGATATTTTCTGTAGGGATGCAAGGTGAAAGGTGCTCGGAATGAGCCTGGCAGGGGAGCTCTGCTTCTGAAAAGATTCATTATATGTTTTTAGTAGGTTTTTCCTGCAACAGGTCAGAAGGAAACGAAGCCCAGAAATGCTCCAGAAATAGCAAGCGTATTGGGATTTCAGTTTAACGAGCTGAACAGGGATAGAAAATGTACTTTTATGTTGAGTTTGGTGGTGACTCCGAGGTGCCAACGAGAAGTCAGAGTTTGTTGTTGGAACCAATTAACATCAGGTGAATGCTTGGCCTGAATCGCACCAATGATTCCTTACCTATGTCCGGGGCATAACATGGAGCCTCCCTGCCTGCAAAGGTTGAGCACTTCAGTGGAGTTGGCAGAGCCAGACATATATTCCTTTCTCTATACATATCTGTTATCTCCATTAAAATCAAAGCATATTGATCAACTCTGGGTGAGGGCAAATATATTTGAGAACTACTAGATGACTAGCATAACCTGGACAGAATCTACACTACTGCTTTATAACAATTTATAAGTTTTGACAACTGCTCAGGCCCAGAACACACTCCATATACAGTTTTCAAACCACTTTCAAAGTGTTATCTCCTGGTTGGTGTAGATCTGGCCCTGGAAACAAAGCATTCAGGCACCAGAAATTTGGACCAAGGTTCACCATGTTGCATTTAAAATAGCATTTTAAAAGTATTCCTCCCCTCATGCAAAACATCAAAGTCATACATATATAGATTTTGTTTTTATTAATGTGTTGATGTATATCAACACATTAATAAAAACAAAATCTTTGTTGACAATTCTGAAGGGAAGGACCAAACGTCAACATTTGTGTTTTCAAATTTCAAATGCCACTCGAATGAAAATATTAGAAATGGTTACAAAACTGAGAGATGAATGCTTTCATGATAATATTCCATAAGCGATGGAATGTCGACATGGGCATCGAAAAAGTGGGCCTGCTCAGCAGTGGCACCCGTGCTCTGGAACTTTCTCCTCTACTGCAATTCGGGAGGCAGAAAAAGTGGTGAGTTTTAAACACCACCTGTAAACATTCCTGTTTACGCACGCTTTCCCCTGCTTGTAACTGATATCACTTTGCTGCTCCTTTTTATTGTTTTCCCTTGTTGCTTTAATATTGTTTTGATCATTTCTGTTACTTATTTCTTTTTGTTGTAACCATAATTGTTATTGAGTAATTTCAGAGTGCTTTTTAAAATATGTTGGCATGTAAACTCTTAGAGATTTCTCTATATTACAAAGAAAGAATTAATATCTTGCTTTCAGTATGTTAGATGTCTTTTAATGTGGGAAGTCAGTCTGTTAATTTTAGAATGGGGAGGGAGAATTATTACATTTCTTTGATTAGATACTGTTCTTAAACTTGCCTGAAAACCCCACAGCCTCCCTACCCTTGTTACTTGAAGAGCTGGATGACTCAAGTTCGAGGGCCGTTGAACCCTACACATGCTCTGTTTTAAACTTGCTTTCAGAAAGATGGAAAAGCAACCCCCCGCTGGCTGCCCTTAAATGGGTCAGACGATGGCAGCATTTAAAGAGTCAGACAAAATGCCAACTCAAAGCATAAGGCTTCTTTCCCCAGCTGGGAAATGGATTTAATTTTAGCTTCCAAGAGGGCGGTTTGAACCCACAGAGAGTTAAAAGAGACAGACTTGTTTTTCATTCAGTGTAGTAAAGTAGAAAGCACCAGGACTATTACCTGGGCATGGCAAGTAAGTTAAAAGAGGCAGCCTCATTCTTCACTCAGTGTATTGTAAGGAGCACACGAGGCATATTACCTGGGCATAGCATGACATATTGCATTGAAAACCAAACATCAAACAAGTTTCCTCTCCCTATCTTAACTGAATGCTCCTTCTGGGAGAAGGAACATTTCAGTCCATTCCTCTACTGGGCTAGGTATTCCATAGCCATGCATATCACAGCCATTATTTATCTAAAATCTCCCTAAATGTGGTGTTCCTCTGGATAAGGGCAGGAAAGGTAACTCTAGGGCAGTAAAGGTTAGGATTTGGGAATGGCTTATGGGTAAAACAGGGAACTCTGCCTATTGTGGCTTTTTTGAAACTTTAGGGTGACATCCAAAGTTGTGTGAAAAATGTTTCATTTGTGAAGTGGGACATCCCCTTCTCCTCCCCGCAGACACACCGTCCCAAATCTGCTCCAGAGTATCTCCATTCTATATTGTCTCCACCAGGGCAAGCAGGTGGCTCCAATGTCAGTGGGACGGCAAATCGTCTCCAGATTTCAGTCTGAACCAGTAAGAAATCTAAAGGAGCTATCCAAGGTGCTGGACCTACTTTTGTGTGAATACGTTTCAGCACTTTGGATAGGCCCTTTAGAGTTTGGACTAACTGAAACCCGGAGCAGATTCACACCCCTAGGAGAAGGCTTGAAGGCATCTGTTCTTTTTCAGAGGGCAAGAGTACCTTCTAAATCCATAGAATCCAATCATTCTGTGGTAGAGAATTATGGTCAATGTTTACAATGTTGTATAATGATAAGGGCCAAACTACATGTTACAGAGCCATCACTCACATGTCCACTTGGGCCACAGCTAGACCTAAGGTTTATCCTGGGATCATCCAGGGTTTGCCCCTGCCTGAGCACTGGATCCCCTGTGTGTCACCTAGATGAACAGGTTTGACCCCTGGATGATCCAGGGATAAACCTTAGGTCTAGCTATGGCCTTGGTTTACCTATGCATTTGGTGTGTGGTGCTACTACTTTTACATGAAGGCACATGAAAGAAGGACGCTAAACCTCTCCCCCCTCCCCCACACACACCTTACCTCCCTGTAGCTCTTTGCTCCTGAAACTTTTCTCTGTTCCCTGCTCTGATGCTGGTGCAGAGGACAGTCCTGGACTAACATTGGAATTCAAATCTTCAAAGATTCAGGAGGTGGCCTTGGAATTGTTACAATACTGAGAGGAATATTCCAAACATGTAACTCTCAGTGGAGCAATGGATTTGGGTTTGAAAGAGGTGGACTACAAGCCTTGATGAGCCTTGAACTTGCTGGATGGCTTTGAGAAAGCTTCTCAGTCTCTGTTGGTAAAATAGGGAGATAAATAACTTTGCTCATATAATTGTTGTGAAAATAAATGTGTAAAAGGTTGCAAATCATCCTCCAAGTGCTTGTATTTTGGAAACAAACATCTGGTGGCCTGGTGGATCAACCTAGGTCCCATGGGTAGTCCCCATTTGCTCCATGATCCAAGATTCTTCCCTTACTATATATCTTAGCTCAGTAGAGGCTGGTGGCTCCAATGTCAGTGGGGCAGTGAACCCTTCGCACATTGGATAACTTCTTTGGAATTCTGACTGATTCTGACTGAAACCTGGAGCAGATTCACTGCCCCATGATATGGGAGCTAAACGCCTTCACTGCCTTAGCTACTTCTTAAAAACCCTGTGCTTGTACCTTGGAATATTCAGTGGAAGTCCTCAGTAAGGTGAAAGTGATGCCAAAGACCCTGTTGCGGTTTTTGCTTGGAAAGAAGTTAAAGAGCCCTTTGCCCATATTTTGATTTATGCTGGAATGAGTTCAGTTTGCTAAATTCAAAATATGGTCTCCGCCTCTAGTGACCAACTGGAGCTATATGTGGTTTCCAACAGTAGGTTTCCTACACACTATACGGAAAGCTGCTCAGGAGAGGTGTCCCAAGTGGACTCTTGCAGACTGAATGTGATATGATCTGCTAGAAGTGAGAGGGTTCACCATGCCAAACACTCCAGGAAATGTTTAACAACAGGGATCTTTTTGAGTCTCAAACTGCCTTTTAAGCTTCAAACTGTGCTTGCCTCATGATGGAATATAGGAATTCCTTCAGAAGTGTGTTTAAAATATTAAAATATTCATGAAATAAAAATGAAAGGTTTGGGCCCTCCGGTCTTAGCCTGGGCACTGATGGAGTCATAGACATTAGGAAGTGCTCAGTTGCACTATAATGTGCCACGTGATGCATAATTTGAGGGGAAAGCTGTGCTGCAATGCCAAACAACAGTTTTAATAGTGAATAGAAAAGAGAGGAGATAGGAGAGGATAGCTCTAAGATCCTTTGGGATTGGATACTTTTTTTTCTAAGATTAAGTCAAGCAGCCATGCAGATTTGTGCGTGAAAGGCTTTGAGACTTCCTGTCCACCTTCAAGTCATTATGTCTTGGGATGGATTCCGATAAACAACTGTGATAGTCCCTGAGGTAGAGAAATCAGCATAGAATTACTTTTCTGGGATGATGACCATTCCTTTGAATGCTCTAATGGACAGGCTGTGGATGAGATCAAAGTTTATCACTTCTATGAATACCTTTGAAACGTGCAAGGTGGTATGCTGAGAACCTACCAATTTTCTGTGGAGCTTACATTGCTTTCTACACTCACCCTTGTCACAAATGCTCTGTTAAGGGATCGGCTCCAGGGTTTGTAGACACACTAAAATCATTCAGGTTTAATTTAGCCATGACTAACTTAAGTCAAATTGATTTCAATGGGTCTACTCTAGTAGGACTAAATCTGAACCCAACCCATGATGTTTGGGCTTGCAGTAACAGCCTTTTTAAAATAGGGAATAAGTCTGGACCTCAGGCAGATGTGTTTGCCTACCTGGCATCATCTGGAATCTGGATAACGTATATGAGCTGTCTCCAAATCACACAAAAAGCAATTGTAGCTATGTTTGGCTGTAAGAAAATATTCCAAAATCTAATTAAACTCAGTTCCAGCTAATGCTGGGCACTGTTGCAGGAGAAGCAACCTTTCTCAGAATTGAGGGAATACATGTGACCAGCATCCATCTGCATGCCACTGTGTGCCAGCAAAAGGGGCAGGGTTTACAGGGATATGTTAGCCAGCCTCAGTCCCTATTGAACTTTTGGTCAACACCTGACTTCCAATTCTGGAGTAGGATTTAGTGCAGACCATGTATCATGTCTAGGCCTGTTCCCCTTAGGCAGGGGGAAGGAGTTTCAGACGATCAATAGAATCAGAATCTGAAGAGGAAGAGACAGCACCAGAAACATACCAGCCTATATGGGGAGTGGAGGAGGTGACTCTCACAGTCTTTTAACCAGCTGGGAATGTACTTTGAACAGACCTTATCTATGAAAACAGTAACAACACAGAACCTGTGGGAAATCAGTATTGCTCTGAGGGGGGAAGGCACTTCAAGGCTAGCTGATCGTAGAGTATACCGCAAACTAAATGGGCAGAGCTAAAGGAAGGTGGAGAAGATTGGCCCAGCTAACCAGTCTGAACCAATTAAAGACTTCTGGGGAAAGGGCTTTCTGTTCTTTCTGAAATGACAATTGTCTCACTTAGTTTGCAGAGTTTTGCCTACAGGTTAGACTGTTTTCAGGTGGGAAAAGATGTTTATTACCTGAATAAAGCTTTGTGGATTATGTGGCAGACCTCTTTATTGTCTCCCAATAAGGCCGGAGGTTTTGGAGAAACAAGGCACCATGTTGATTCTATGTGGACCAAGTAGGATTTTTCTTTGCTAAACAGCTCGCTTGGCTGTGGGCTGTTTGGGTTTTTCTCCACCTACTCTGTACTATCCAAATGGCTATATAAGGTGTGTGCATTACTGGGGTTGTTTAGTCAAAGCAACGTGGGCAATGCCGGCAGGGAAATTGCAGATGAGTAATCGGTGAGCATTCAGAGGAGTCTTTAAGGCAAATTGGGTTTTAGGGATCTATCCCCAGGGGCTTGAAACCTGGGGGAAGGGAAAGGATCCCATTTAGGGCCTGAGTGAGTCATGCACCTAGAGTTGTAGGACTCAGGGCAGTGGACCCCAGGAAGGCACTCTCAACACTTCAAGGTGTGGCCAAGGGGCAGACATGGCTGCTCAGCTATCTCCTCCCCCAGTGCTGGGGCAGGCTTGCCTGTAAGAGTTAACATGATCACACACACTGCAGATCTGCTTTTCTGTAAACTAAATAAAATTGTGCCCTAGTTTACCACATTCTTTTTTGTGTGCTACCTTTTTATTTCCAGGTACAGTCATGATAGGGATTTTGGAATAAATGAGCTGGGCATTTGTGGATACAAATACCTGTGCAGTTCACCCAGGAATATATACATAATTCTCTTTCACACTTTGAGGGGAAATGATTGTACTTGTCAGGGGAACTGCATGTATATTTGGATGTGCAATCTCTGGATTGTCAGCCTTGAATTGCCCTTTTGAAATTTAAATACTTATGTTCCTGTTCTAATTGCTGGTGTATTATTGTTGCAGTTCTGCTAATGGAAAGTCACAGTCATGTAATTCTGCCATTAAAAGGGGTGGGGGGAGTGCAATACTTCTACTGAGCCTGCCACTGTTGTCCACAAAGTCACCTATGTGCAAACATGTGTTGGCAGGCTGTGGAAATAGCTGTCACATTCAGTTATTGGTAGTTTTAGAGTGAAGTCATTTGGGCAGTTCCGGCTGGGGTTGGCTGTGTCTATAGAAGAAAAGAGAAGTGATTGTTCAAGTGAGATGCCTACAGATTAGATCAGATCAGTATAGCACAAGAGTAAGAAAACCACTTGTACATTTGTGAATGAGACCTATTTTCAGATTCAGGCTTTTGTCCCATGGAAATGTTATGGATTTCTTGTGCAGAAAGTGTGTTTGTGGGCATTCAGACATGGCTCCTCTGTGTATAGTCCATCTATATTGCACAAGACTGTCAAATTCCACCCATGCATGCTTCATGGGCAAGATAATAGTACATGCACGCCCCATGCAGCCATAGGGACCTAAATCATACAATCATGCACCCCTTTTCTTGCAGGTGCTGATCAATAGATGGGGTGTAGTCATGTATGGACATGTGCCTATGGCAGATGTGGGCAACTTGCGGCCATCCAAATACGGTTGGACTGGAATTCCCATCAGTCTGAGCCAGCAAAGCCAATGGTGAGGAATTATTTAAAATATTTCTTGGCTGCCTTTCAGGGCAAAAGCCCTCTCTGTTCTGCCCCCCAGGCGCTTACAGCAATCAAGTACATAAAAACAGTTAAAATATTAAAAGCGATAAAAACATAAACACAATAAAATAGCAATAAAAACAACAATAAAACTAGGGTGACCATATGAAAAGGAGGACAGGGCTCCTGTATCTTTAACAGTTGCAAAGGAAAGGAAATTTCAGCAGATGTCTGCTGTATATATGGAGAACCTGGTGATATTCTCTCTTCATCACAGCAGTTAAAGCTGCAGGAGCTATATTAGAGTGACCAGATTTAAAAGAGGGCAGGGCACCTGCAGCTTTAACTGTGGTGATGAAGAGGAAATTTCACCAGGTTCCCCATATATACAAATGACACCTGCAGAAATTTCCTTTTCAATACAACTGTTAAAGATACAGGAGCCCTGTCCTCCTTTTCATATGGTCACCCTAATAAAACCAGTGACAACAAGAGCAGCAATAACAACAACAACAACTACAACAACAATCATATGTGTGGGTGATAACTTTCTCCTACAGAAAGTGGAGGAAGGAACTAGAGGATCAGCAATCCTTGACTTGATATTGACCAGTAGGGATGACTTAGTGGATAAAGTGGCAGTTACGGGAACAGTTACGGTGAAAGTGACCACGTCATACTTGAATTCTTGATTATGAAGGAGACAAAAGTTGAGTGTAGCCATACACGTACTCTGGATTTTAGGAAAGCTGATTTTAATAAACTCAGAACTATGATAAGTAAGGTCCCGTGGCAAGTGAGCCTAATGAGAAAAGGAGTGCAGGATGGGTGGGAGTATTTTAAAAAGGAAATTTTAAAGGCACAGTTACAAACAATTCCAACAAGGAGAAAAGATAGAAGACAACAGAGGAAACCAATGTGGCTCCACAAAAAGCTTAGAGATGACCTGAAAACAAAAAAAGGATACATATAGGAAGTGGAAGGAAGGCCAGGCTACAAAAGAAGAGTACAGACAGGTGGCACAGAAGTGTCGAAAGCGTCAGGAAGGCTAAAGCTGAGAATGAGCTGAGGTTAGCGAGGGATGCTAAAAGCAATAAAAAGTCTTTCTTCAGATACGTGAGTAGGAAAAGACAGAGGAAAGAAATGGTGGGTCAACTGCTTAATGAGGATGGCAAATTGATAACAGATGACAAAGAAAAGGCTGAAGTGCTCAATTCCTACTTTGCCTCAGTCTTCTCCCAAAAGCGGGTCTATGACCCCCCTGGAGAAAGTGAAGAAGAAGTTGAGGGGGCAGGATTGCAATTTGAGATTGATAAACAAATGGTCAAAGAACACCTAATTTCCTTGAATGAGTTCAAATCTCCAGGGCCCGATGAACTGCATCCTAGAGTAATGAAGGAGCTAGCGGAAGAACTCTCAGAACCTTTGTCTGTTATCTTTGCAAAATCATGGAAGACGGGTGAGGTGCCGGACGACTGGAGGAGGGCTAACGTTGTCCCTATCTTCAAAAAGGGCAAAAAGGAGGAACCTGGGAATTACAGACCAGTCAGTCTGACATCCATCCCTGGGAAAATTCTGGAGCAGATTATAAAGAAGTCAATCTGTAAACACCTTGAAATCAATGCGGTGATCACTAGAAGCCAACATGGATTTGTCAAGAACAAATCCTGTCAGACTAATTTGATCTTATTTTTTGATTGGGTAACCTCCCTTGTGGACTGTGGGAATGCTGTGGATGTCATATATCTTGACTTCAGCAAAGCTTTTGACAAAGTGCCCCATGATATTCTGATTAACAAACTAGCTAAAAGTGGGCTAGATGGAACAACTATTAGGTGGATTCACAGTTGGCTACAGAATCGGACTCAAAGAGTACTTATCAATGGAACCTTCTCAAACTGGGGAGAGGCAACGAGTGGGGTACCGCAGGGCTCAGTCCTGGGCCCAGTGCTCTTCAACATTTTTATTAATGATTTGGATGAGGAGGTGCAGGGAACGCTTATCAAATTTGCAGATGACACCAAATTGGGTGGGATAGCTAATACTCTGGAAAACAGAAACAAACTTCAAAGTGATCTTGATAGGCTGGAGTGCTGGGCTGAAAACAACAGAATGAAATTTAATAGGGATAAATGCCAAGTTCTACATTTAGGAAATAGAAACCAAAGGCACAGTTACAAGATGGGGGATACTTGGCTCAGCAATACTACAAACGAGAAGGATATTGGAATTGTTGTAGATCGCAAGCTGAATATGAGCCAACAGTGTGATATGGCTGCAAGAAAGGCCAATGCTATTTTGGGCTGCAATAATAGAAGTATAGCTTCCAAATCACGTGAGGTACTGGTTCCTCTCTATTCGGCCCTGGTTAGGCCTCATCTAGAGTATTACGTCCAGTTCTGGTCTCCACAATTCAAGAAGGACGCAGACAAGCTGGAGCGTGTTCAGAGGAGGGCAACCAGGATGATCAGGGGTCTGGAAACAAAGCCCTATGAAGAGAGACTGAAAGAACTGGGCATGTTTAGCCTGGAGAAGAGAAGATTGAGGGGAGACATGATAGCAGTCTTCAAATACTTAAAAGGTTGTCACACAGAGGAGGGACAGGATCTCTTCTCGATCCTCCCAGAGTGCAGGACACGGAATAACGGGCTCAAGTTAAAGGAAGCCAGAGTCCAGCTGGACATCAGGAAAAACTTCCTGACTGTTAGAGCAGTATGACAATGGAATCAGTTGCTTGGTGAGGTTGTGGCCTCTCCCACACTAGAGGCCTTCAAGAGGCAGCTGGACAACCATCTGTCAGGGATGCTTTAGGGTGGATTCCTGCATTGAGCAGGGGGTTGGACTCGATGGCCTTGTAGGCCCCTTCCAACTCTGCTATTCTATGATTCTATGATTCTATGATATCAAGAGAAGGCCAAGGTAAAATAATTTGTTTTCAAGGCTTTCTTGAAATGACAGAGCATGAGGGAGTTCCAATGGCAACTTGTTCCAAAGGTGTGGGGCCACTGCAAAGAAGGCCCTCTCCCATGTGATCTCCCACCTAACTTCTCTCATGGGAAGGGAAATGACTAGGACCTCTCTTGCTGATCTTAAAAGTGTGGGTAGGCTGATATGGGTGAAGGTGGTCCTTCAAGTAACTTGATCCCAAACCATTTAAGGTTTCAATGGTCCAAACCAGCACTTTAAATTGGGCTCGGAAACACATTGCTAACCAGTGCAGAGTTGTAGTCCAACATTTGGTAGGCTAGAATCCTGGCTCTAGGCAACATATAGTAGTGCCATAGGTGTGGCTTGGGATCAGGCACTAGCCTGAAGATTCCTGCCTCATGTCACTGCATGTACAATCTTATGTGTGAACCATCCTGTATCAAAAAACAAAACAAAACAAAAAAAAACGTGTGTGTGTGTATATAATTAGGTGTGATGAATGTGTATATATTTTGTTGTATGCATTTCATGTGCTAAACATGATGGCTAAACATGATGGCTCTAATCCATTTTGCCTGCAACAGTTGTGGGACCCAGATGGAGATGCACCTCCCCATCCCTATTAAAAGTTGTATCCAGCCAAATCATGAAATCGTAGATGAGGATTAGCATGTATATGAACCTTGGAAGCCTGCTCAATAGCCTTCGGATTCCTTCTATTCCTTTGTATGCTAAAAGAACACTTCTGTATAATGATGCAAGTTTATATTTTTAAATGTAAAAGTCTACTTGCCCTGTCGGTCTCAGTGAATGAGATGCTGAGTGTATGGTGCTGATGCTGAATACCATATGTAAAGCTACTGTCTAAAGTAAGAAAATCTGCTATCCTCATTGCAAAATTTCCCTCATGGAAGATGACTGCATCCAATTTAGCAACGACATCTATTGTCCTGGACCAATGCAAGCATTAAATTTAGTCACAACGTGCTTAACCAGGCCTTAATTTCAGTCAGAGCTTATCAGAGCATAGTCCTGGAACCTCATTTTTTCTGCTATGGTTCAGCTCTAGAATATGATATGTGAGGATAAAGTATAGAGGTTTTCTGTGTACTTGCAGAGCTCCTTTCACTGCTGTATAAGCGTAAACAGTGCCTGTACCTCTCAGATTAGGAATAAGAAATTCTAGGCAGACATAACCATTCAGCATGGATCGTTTTAGAAATTAAGCAATAGTCTTACCATTTATGGTCCAACAGACCTATAGCAAAATTAAAAGACACTTCCCAACCTAGTGTTTTACATTGAATCCCCCCCACTCCAAATGCATGAAAATGCCGTAAGTGGAAACTGAGTGCTTTATACTGTATGTCACAAACCATAAAATAGTGATGAGGTGGTCTACACTAAAGAATACACAGTATTCACACACCAGATGTCCGTGGGTGCAATTAGCATGCATTTGCCCCCTTTGCTAAGTAAGGAGGACTCACCACTGTTCACAATGGCTGCACCTACTGGTGACCGAATGCAATTTGCCTCCTCTCTAAACAAGATACAAACTGTGTTCAATTGTCCTGTCCTGCTTATTACCTTGATGGATTTCACTGCATTGACCCCAGCAAGTAAGTGTACCATTTACACCCTCTGCTGAACACTGCCATTTTACCCAGCTGTGTGAAGTACCTCTAGCCATTATAGCAAACCCCCTGCTTTTCTTTCATTCCCTCTGGAATTAAAGCTTTTACCCCACCCCACCCCCCACCCCTCGGCAAACAGCAGCTCTATACAAAGCAACGTTCTTTCCAGGTTTTTCAGCCTGCTGCCTGCTGCGATAGAAATTGATGAAGCGCTACCTGAATATTAGCAATGCACATAATCTAATGGCTAAATATAGAACTGACAAAGGTCCTCCCTCAGGTAGTGGCAGCCTGGGGAAAAAAATCAATGTCATTTCTGATATGGCTGCCTGAGAGACATCTTCAAGAAGAGTTTTATCTTCTCTACTTGTCACTGGTTCACAGATAAGCTTTGGCACCTGATTATAGAGTGTATCATCACTGTATTTTTATTTTACCTTATTCTTCTTATGTAGAGACACATGAACAGTTATTTTCCTCTCTCTTTATACTTTTAGAGCTGCTTCATACATTAAATAGACTCCCATTTTTCTACTTTTCTATAATGTTTGGGCATTCACGTGTCTAAAAAACACACACACACACAGAGAGAGAAACCTCAGCCAGATGTGCTTCCTAGGTGTACGAATCAAGTTTTTTCAGTCACACACACACTTTCAAATGTTACAGAAAAGAGGTGGATGGCCTGTTTTCCTTTAACTTTAGATTTTAGGATATGGTGTGTACTTCAACATGGCTGCTTCAATGAACAAAGCTAATTGACCTTCCAAGTTCTCAATTTCTGACATAGGCCTGCTCCCAGGATCCCCTGTGTGTCATTTACATGAACAGGGATGACCCTGGGATGATCCCAGGATAAACCTTAGGTCTAGCTAAGGCCTTAGTCCACACATGCAGTGGAATGAGATGTGAGCAGTCTGAGAAACAAGGCCAGCACCAAGTGTGAACGAGCCCCCTGGCATGGGCCCCTCCAGTGCCGCCTCCTGCATCTGTTGGGGTTTCTGCCAGTGGCAACACGCAACAGCAGCACTGCTATGAATTGCAGCAGGCACCTCCATGCTACCCGCCATTTTGATGTTCTCACAATGCCCTAAGGGCATCGTGGGAATGTCAAAATGGCAGCTTGATATTTATTTAAATTATTATTTATTTAAAATATTCCTATACCACCCAATATTAAATAATGCAGCAATGTACAACATGTGTTAAAGCAACACTTAAAACAAAAAACAAAGATAAATTCAAGAACAGAGAAAATCTAGCAAGTAAGATATTATTCTTAACTGTCCCCTACTGATGGGCTAGGCAGCAGGGATTTTTTTCCTTTTTACCTGCATGACACCATCTGCCACATATATAGTCTGAAGTGAAGCAGCAGCAGCCCACTATTACCATTTCAGGATTCTACCACTTCATTCTGTAGACCACCACTCTGCTGGACTAGATGGACCCTTGATCTGATCCAGCATGGCTTTTCTTTTTATGTAGCCCAGGTCTTACTTCCTTGTGGGCCAGAATATATCATAACCTGGTTGTTCACTTGCCTTGGAGAATGGCTTCTAGCCCAGCAAATGGGCTCTAGGCCACCCCAAACACACACAAGCTATTTTAGCAGATTCCAGAGGGTCACATTTCTCAGGCACTAGCAAGAAGCAGATAACACTGCTGAGCTATTATTCACTCAAGCAGTTTAGATACATTTTCGTACAACCACCTGCATAGTAAATAGGAAAGCAATGTTTTTCAGGGACTGGAAGGGAAAGTGCTGGCTTACTTATAGCAGCATTTACAGCAGCAGCAGCAGTTGCAGAAAAGGGCTTGGATGCAGCTTGTAGTCCACCAATTGATGTGACATAACACCAGTGGAGGAACCTTGAAGTCTGATTCTATGCACTTGCCGTGGTGGACTACTGAAGTATAGGATTGGACCATAACTCATCTGGATCATAGGCTCGGAGACAGCCTACCCTGATATAGACTTCCTCAGGGCCTGAAGTGTAGGGCAAGATGCCCCTATGGAAGCTAACACTGGTGATGGGATACCATCCTTCACCTCACCTGAGACATGGAGAGAAGCTTAGGGCTGGCTTCATGACACACAGATTTGTCCTCCAACAGAAGGGAATGGCCAGAGTACTGCTGCCCCTTCCATGCCACCCTTAATCTGCCACCTGAGGCAACTGCATCACTCTGTCTAATGGTAGGGTCAGCCCTGCTCTGCCAGCATTGCAAAACTCATCCCCCACCCATGGAAATATCAGACATTTCATTCATACATGTTTGCCACACACCCACATCT
Source organism: Elgaria multicarinata webbii (assembly GCF_023053635.1). Lineage (NCBI taxonomy): Eukaryota > Metazoa > Chordata > Lepidosauria > Squamata > Anguidae > Elgaria > Elgaria multicarinata. Next base: position 172,947,968 of record NC_086171.1, read on the forward strand.
CAATACAGCCTAATGTGTATTGCTTAATTATACAATTGGAGATGGCCTCTGGCTTGTATGTATTTCTGCAAAAGGAACCATTCCAATCTGACAAAGCCTTGGAACCCTTTTGGCATTTCTCAGGGAATGGGGCAGGATGAATAATGCATTTGAGAACTAGGTGACATTATGATTGAGCTCCAGCAAAGTGTATTTAATATTTTTTTTAAAAAAAATGGGATGAATCAGTAAGTGCTCATCTGAGCTTGCCGTGCACTTTAGATAAAATGACTGATAGAAAGTGATTTTTCAAAAAGGTCTTCCCAAACAATTCCTAAATCAAAGTCTTAAAAACCACATAAACAGTAAAGGAAGATTTATGTTGAGTATCTATTAATACAAAGTGGTGTGAAGGTAAAAGTATAAAAAGCAGTTAGATTACTGGTGGATACAAAATGGGGGAGGATTCTGTCAGTTAAGGAATACTGAAAATAATAGTTGGGTTTTTCATTCTAAGTTTAGCAAATTTATATGGCAATTTTGAATGACCTGATAGATTTAGGTAACAGGGTCCAGTCAGGTTGATTTAAGCACTTGCCTAAATCTATGACACAACAAACCAACATGTTATATTTGTTAATTTAGACTTTCTAACCTGTTTTCCTGTAGGACTTTCCCTTGGGTCCAGGAACAGCAACCATGATGGGTGGAATTAAAAGAAAGCTAAAAATAGGAGGTGTCTATTGTAAGGAAGGGGTTAATTCATACATGGAATAGCTGTTTTTAAAAAAGGGAAGAATTGTTAAAGTGCTCTATTGTTATGATTTTAGGTAAGAACTGATAAGCCGCCAGCTAGTCGCCAGCTGCAAGTGGGCGGATGGCTACAGCCTGGAATCGCTTGGGGCCCCAGGCCGGCTGGCCTTGGAGAAATTAACATCTGAGAGAAGTGCGAAATACCTCACCCAAGGAGGACCGGAGGGTGGGGGGGAAAGTTGGAGTGGAAAAAGGGTTATAAAAAAGGCCTCTTTGAAATGGGGCTTTTGTCCTGAGCTGGCGGAACCTATGGCTGGGTGAAGTATGATACTGTATATAGTTTTTTAGTTTTGCTGGTTGTGGGGTTCAATATATATCTGCATGTGTTGTTTTACTTGCTAATCCTGTTTGCTTGCCTCTTCTCAATAAATTTAAGTTTGCTTAACCCTCACTCTTGTGAGCTGTGTGCGTTATTCCTGGGATCTGTGCAAAATCCAGTGGACAAGCCGGTTGGCTAAGTCTGGTCTCCCTTACATCTATATACCCTTATCAGCCCCATAGTGGCTGTGCAGTGGTGCTGTGTTATTTATATGATGCAGCCATGAACTCACACCCACATCAGGCTTTCCTCCCAGAAACTGCACGTTTTTGAAGTATCGATTTACTGTGACTTTTTGATTTGATCCAAGGTCACAATGTTGTTTCTTGTCTCTGGTGGCTTCGGTCTGGGTTATCCACAAGTGGGTGCAGCTCTGGATAAGTGCGGGAATGCAGGGCAGGGGGAACAGGGTCAGCTTGATGAGCAGAATGGCTGCTAGGGCTGCAGTTTTTCCTGGCTGGATAGCCTGCACCCCATCCTGCCATCAAGCTTTTTCATTTTTCACCTCACAGCAACAATACTGCAAGGTCTTGAGGGAATCACCTACCAACGCAGCATTGTATCGACACCCCCCATACTTAAGTTATATTAAAAATGATAAGTCTTGCAGCAATTTAAAGACTAACACATTTATTATGGCATAAGCCTTTGTGGACCAGAGTCCAATTCATCATGACTCTTGTCCGCGAAAGCCAATGCCAGAATAAATTTGTTAGTCTTTCACATGCAGCAAGACTTGTTGTTTGTGCTGCAACAAACAAACACAGCTCCCCCTCTGAATTAATTTGTACTGACACTGACTGAATGTAAGGCCTTCCCTGCTGGTTCCAATGTAGCTTATGTAGTGTGTGTGTGTGTGTGTGTGTGTGTGTGTGTGTGTGTGTGTGTGTATATATATATATATATATATATATATATATATATATGGCAGTTTAAAATGTTATCACCACCACCCCGGCCCACACACTCACACACATTCACCTCATGGGGAAGCTTCCATCTTTTGTGGTGGCAGTTCACTTCAAAGATCATAACAATAACTATTTTTTTTACAAATGTTTACTTGGAAGTAAGTCCTACTGAATAAGTAGAAAGTAAGTCCTACTTGCAGGGAAGTCCTACTGACTTATTCCCACATTAGCTTACATAAGATTGCCGTTTTAGGATTAGGTAGCACATTTGGTGAGTTAAATTGCTTTGCGTACATTACCACAATAATCCTCGCAACTCTGTAAGGCTGAGGCTGAGAGAGCGTGGCTTGCCCTGTGAGCTCATGACTAAGGTGAAATCTGACCCAAGCACTTCCCTGTTTCCAGCTCAGACACTTAACTGCTATCTCATAGCGTTATGTGAAACCATTGCTTGCCACTAATCATAAGGAAGGTCTCTATGGCATGTACTTGAGGGCAGGATTAAGGAGATTGCTTTCCTTCATCTTCAGCTGGCTGATGACCTGGGTGCTTTTCATGCTTTACCCTATAATTTGTAGTGTGGTTTGTTCTCTTATGCCTCCAGAGTGTTGCACTGTACCTGTGTCTCATTATACAAGTTCTTCTGGCATGGTAGCCCTTTGTCACACCTCTTCCTGCTTCTGACATACTTATTCTTAGCAGGTTGATACGGGCTGATATATTATGAACAGCCTTAACAGTGGATTATGGAGAAGAGTCAGAAATGCAAATGCTTCATGCCTCCTGTTTCCATCCTTCTCCATAATGTCCAGACTAGATTTTTTCACATTTCACTATTTATTTCTTTATTACACTTTTATACCACCAGCTCTCTGGGCAGTTCACAAAACATTTTTCTACACTTTCGGTAAAAAATGCAAAGGATCACTTTATATATTGCAAAGAAGTATGGAAACCAACCGGAAGCATGAGGCAATATATTCCCTATTCTCCCTGAATCTCTCAATGTCAGAAATTGATCGGAGTCTGCTAGGCACCGGAAATCCAGCAATCAGTTTCGAATGATGACCCATTCCATGACTATAATTCTAGGGCCGTTGCTAGGCGAGGGTTTAGCCTGGGCTGAAACCCAGGCTCACCCCTGTGTGTGCAGATGACGCACAGGGGATCCCAGGATCAGGCTGGGTTAAACCCTCCCTTGACCCGGGATAACCGGATCCACTTGTGGCCCAGTTTTTCCGCAGCCCCAGGCTGAGCCCAGGGCTGCGGAAAGTCTAGCTGGTTCCGTGGCTTTTCCTGGCTACGCAGCTTACTTGCGAGTAGCTGGGAGAAGCCTTGCACTGGGCACAGCACTCCATAGGAGCGCTGTGCCCATCGGCTGGGGGCGAGGGAATCGCGGAGGGGGGGAAGAGATGGGGGATGGGGGGAAGAGCGAACCCAGCAGGAGAAATGGGGGGAGAGTGGAGCCAGGGTGGGGAGATCGCGGCCGGGGTGGTGGTGGAGGGGACATCGGACATTGCGAGTGGACAGGCAAGCGGACAGGCGAGCAGACGGGTGAGTGGACGGGCGAGCGAGCGGGGCGAGCAAGGGGGCGAGCGGGGTGAGCAAGGGGACGAGCGGGCAAGCGGGGGGTATCAGACATTGTGGGGGGGAATTGGGGGCAGGGGGAACAGGGAACCCTTTATTTTTTTTAAAAAAACTTACCTTTTCGTTGGTGTGCTCCTGCGCGCATGGCCCCTTTAACTTTTTTTTTAAAAATGGAGGATGCGACAGGGCTTTCCTTTCCCCGTTGCGTCTGACGTGTGGAAAGGAGCGACAGCCCGCGCTACTTCTAGCATGGGCTGGCTGCTCCTCCCACATGGATTCTGAAGTAGGTCTAGCAAGGCTCTAGGACTGTATGCAATAAGCTGATAGATATGCATGCACATGTAATGGAGACCCAAGCCCTATTCAGGTGTTCTGTACCTGAATAGAGCAAACATGTAACAAAAGCTCTATCCATCTCCACCATCACAATCTATTCATGGAGGGCAACTGCCAGAAGAGGAGAACCTCTCCACAAGAGCCAGAATGCTGGAAAATCTGCATTCTGGCTCACTTGGAGAGCCTCCATGGATACAGGAGGTCTCCTCTTCAGATAGTCACTCTCTACAAGTAGAAGGTGATGTATGCGATGGTGGAAAGGGGCACAGCTGAAGCACTCCCTCTCCTTACAAGTTTGATCTACCCCGTAGGAGAATGCCTGAATCGGGAACCAATAAAAAAAGAGTTTGCAATTATGTGATAAATAGGTACCAGTTCCTACCACATGAGGCCACATTCCAATATTCAACCTGCATAAACCACAGGCTACAATCACCTCCCAATTTTTTGATCATGTGTGTAGGGCTTGTAACTGTTCCTCTGGTGGAATTATTCACTAGATTCCCATGTTGCCAATGCTAAAAGCATTGATCATAATTAATGCAACCACATTGGCTATCAAAGGCAACATTATAACAGGATTAATTTGTTTCATGTTGTAAAATCAGACAAGGCATCAAAGTGCAGATTACACTGATGTATAGCTTTGTAATGGACAAGGTGAACTCTGAATACATTTTTAAGGAAGAGATGGAGAATGCTCTCTAATTCTAAAAGGGAATGAGTTTTATTTTATGAATCTAAAATTGGGCAGGTAATTATTGCTGCAAATGAAATATGGATATAGATTGTAACATCTTTCTCTCCACCACAGCTGGGGAAAAAGCACCCCTCCTCCTTATTCCTTCTCTGAATCCAAAGATACAAAATTACATCTAGTAACCTAATAAGGCTTCAGGAAAAAGGGCTAGAGGCTATGAAATCTTCCACTCACGCCAATGGTTCTCTCCCTTTAATGGCTCCATTAGTTTTCTATTTTTAGCTAAATTCTCAGGTACCCTATGCCTGTACATCCATGCCCCTCCCCCATAGTCAATGATTTTAACAATTCTTTTTACTAGTCAACGTTTCTTACCATAAAAGAAGAAGGCTTTGTGTTATGTTGCCATGGCAATGGCTGCTGTCACCCTACAAAGTATGGGGAGGGAGAAGGCAAGCAGATCAAAGATGCAAGAAAATCAAAGCTAGAAAGAATGATTTTATCATATTTTCGTGCTATGCATATTGTGAAAACACATCCAGGTAGCTTACTGGATTGGAACGAAGGAAGAAATACAGTGGAAACAGAAGCATGTTCAAGAGTGAGTCATAGTTTACTTCACCTCCTTTTCCAATGAAGTTTTATTTCCTTTTGCCATTTTAGTAGAGATAGCATAGTGATCATAATATATTTATTTATTTAAAACATTTGTATCCCGCCCTATATCATTAGGATCTCAGGGCAGCTTAATGACCAATTCAGATATCATGTTTCCAGTGTGGTCAGATATCCTTCTGTATACAAAAGCTCATCAGAGCGGAAAATTATGAGAACTCTTGTGTCAGCTTGTTAGGGCTTAGGATAATTATATCAAGATGGAGAGGTGGGTAAGAAATAAATTTATTATTATTATTAAGCTTAATCCAACCCATTGAAAGCAATGGAGTAGATTGATGGAACATGCATTTTGCAATCACATTCCAATACGTGCCCAATTTGTGCAAGTGCTTCCTAAAAGGAAAGATATAACCTATATATTCTGTGTCATTTTCACAAATATCTCAGATCTCATTTATTTATTTATTACATTTATATACCAGGTGGTTCACAAAAATCAAAACCACACAATACAACATGATAAAACATAATATAGAAGTTTAAAACTACAGTTATAAAACCAAAATAAGGATAAAACCCAAACATTTAAAATTCAGTAATAAATTTAAAAATAGAGTTGCAATTAGGGTGACCATATTTGGGAAACCAAAAAAGAGGACTCCTAGTGTGCGTGTAGGGAAGCAGCTTTCTGAGTCCTGCAGAAAGTACGTTATTCCCCCGCCACCTTAAAGAACTCGATTGGAGTGGAGGAGGGGAAAGGATTTCATTCTGCACCACCACCACCCACTCCAATTGGGGCCTTTTCTATAATGTCCACGAATGACCCACTTTCCCCTTTAAGACCTCAATTGGAGCTTGGGGTGGGGGAATGATGGGCCTCAAGAAAGCATGTCATTCCCTCCTGCCATGCTAATGGCAGCCTTAAATAGGAAGGTGTGTCATTCCAGGACATTATTGAAAATTATAGAAAATCCCCCCTGACACCATGGAAAGAACAAAAAACCAGGACAAATCTGGGGAAATCCTGACAGTTGGTCACCCTAGTTGCAATGGAAGAGTGGAAAAATCAATGGAAATTATGAGTTGGGAGCAGGGAATTGGGGAAAGACCCATAGGATCTTTCCGCCAAAAGATTGTTCAGAGGAAAAGGCCTTGGAGAGGGCTAAGGCCAGTGGTGCCACTTGTTGTGGCAGCAAAAAGTGTTTAAAAAAAAAAAAAGGAAAGAGAAGAGGGGAAGTTCCACAGGGAAGGATGCCTCTGCTACTGAGCATTAAATGGGAGTCCCCTCCTGTCTCTGAAATGTTTAGGAATTTCTCCAGCTCCAAAGGGTGGAAGGTGCCCACTTTTAAAGACAGAGAATGTGGCTGTAATGTTAGGAAAGCACTTCTGGCCTAGGAAAGTGCTTCTGAATATCTATGTTGTCCAACCATTTTGACTCAAAACTTGACTCCTATTTTAATCCCATACTTGTAATTTTAGAACCCTGCAAGAAGCAGGAGTTTATGATTTAAAGGAAACACCCCCAATTCAGATTGTTTCTGACAAATCAGTAGTGACAAACAGACAGCACTTGTATCCATTAGCTGTAAGGCCAGTGGGTGGGGCAGAGAGATATTGTCAGGTGGAAGAGAGAGACATTTATTCCTGCTACTCTACAGTACAGAATGGTAGCTAAAAACAAAATAAAAAAATTGAACAGTCTACCTATGGGTTCTCCTCTGTGGAGGTTTTTGAAAAGAGGCTGGACAGCTACCTCTCATGGATGGTTTAATGGGTTTTCCTGCACATTGCAGAGGGTTGGACTAGATGATCGTTGTGGTCCCTTCCAACTCTACAATTCTAAGAGTCTATGATTCATCCCATGGAAGAGGCAGGCAACATGTTCAGCACATGGGAAATGTTGCCATTTTTGAACAATGAGAGCTAGTTAAGTAGCATTTTATATTGTTATGTTTTAACATGAAAAGCTCATATAGACAAACCACTATAATTTGTGTCAAGTGTATGTTGGAAGTTAACTGTACAAAGTTGTTAGTGAGCAAGAGAACTGTGACATTGCCTTCAAAACCAGAGCTTCTTCACGAGATATCTGCCTAGTGCATGCTACTATATAGGGGGTTTCTTCTTTTTTCTTTTCTTTCTTTTTTTTAAAATCAGGATCTCAGGTGCATTTATTTAACACATCTCATCATTAAATCAGACGGCTTGGAGTGAAGTATATGGATGACACCCAGCTCTGTTTCTCATTTTCTTCTAATATCAAGGAAGCTGTTGGGGCTCTGAACCAGTGCCCAGAAGCACTAATGGGTTGGATGAGGTCTAACAAATTGAAGCTCAGTTCAGATAAGACAGATGGGCTCTTGATCAGGATTGAGACAGGCTCTGGGATAGGGATTCAATGTGCTTGGAATGTTGCTATATCACATCCCCCTTGAATAATCAGGTTCACCATTTGGGGATGGTTCTGAATGCAGCTTTACATCTGGATGACCATTTGGTAACAGTGGTCACTGGCCAGGCATCCCTTTCCCCAGTTTAGTCTGGTGTGTCCACTGCACCCATTCCTGATCCAGTCAGACCTGGTTATGGTAGGGTGACCATATGAAAAGGAGGACAGGGTTCCTGCATCTTTATCAGTGGTATCGAAAGGGGAATTTCAGCAGGTGTCATTTGTATGCATGCAGCACCTGGTGAAATTCCCTCTTCATCACAACAGTTAAAGCTGCAGGAGCCCTGCCCTCTTGACCAGATACAAAAGACTAAAGTGGGGAAAGGCTGATGGATCCAGGAGCAACAGCGTGTGTGGAGACCAATGCCAAAGTGAAAGAAAGAGGGCTCTCTTGGGTTGGGTGTCGATTGGGTTGATGTAACTAGAACAATTCACTCCACTAGTCTGGGCTTTAAATGTCAGCAACTGCCTTCGTTTCTCAGAGAGATCCAAAATTCATGCATTGCTGATGACTTAGACACACCCACCAGTCATGTAACATATCACTTTATACTTCCTCTCTTCTTCTTCTTCTTCTTCTTCTTCTTCTTCTTCTTCTTCTTCTTCTTCTTCTTCTTCTTTCCTTCATTCATCTGAATTGCTGATGTTACCTCTTCACTGGGCTCATATCTCCCTGATGATTTAGTGATAGGGCTTGACGGCTTTAATGTTTCCTGCAAATCTTATTAAAAGGGAGAGGTGCAGAATGAACTCTCTGGCTCTCCATCTGCATTTTGCATCTTTTTAAGTGTGCAAAGTGCAGGTGGGTTTTGTTAATTTGAAAGTGTTCCAAGATGCATACAATTATTGCTAGATAAAGGAGAAGAAAAAGAAATGTAGCAGTTGCTTTTAAAGTTGATTTGATATTACCTGGCTGTTCCATGGCCTTAAATCTATTTTTACAGGTTAGTTTACAGAACAAATTAGAAAATGTGTTGGGTTTTGTTTACCCAGATAATGATGTGATTTTGTTCTCATCAAACCAGACTTTATTTGCCCTCACAAGTCAGTTTAAAATAGCCTGGAGGTAACAATGAACAGCATCACCTCTGTTATTTTAGTCTTTGTGCAGTTTTGGAGATGCATAAATATTATACATTCTCAAATAAAACTGGGAGAGATTTCTTGCAGCTACAGCAGAGAATCTGGAGTCAGAAAACTCTACATGTTATTCCTTAATTCGTCAGCCACTGAATTTCCTTGCATGGCATCCTTTTGGGGGCCTGTGAAGAAGTTATAAAAAACGTGACCAATTTCAAAATACATTTTCCACCTGTGTGCTCTCACAAGCTCATGTGTGACTAAGAATATGAGTTGTGAAGTCCAAATTGTAAATTCACGTCAACAATGTCTGACAAACTCCTGAATGTCCACATCTTCCCCACTCTGTGATATGGGTATAATAATGATCGCTTACGCTACTTAACCAACTTCAAAGGCAACTTAACCAACTTCAAATATGACCATAACTTTACTGAGCACACTGCACTGCATCTAGTCTAGCTTGCAACACCTTGGTTCTTTCCTCGCCTAAATGTAATAAATAAATAAAAAAATAAATCTGCCCTTCGCCCATCTCTTAAACCTATCCCCATGTTGCCAGTTTCCCCAGCCTCATCCCACACTCAAGTGTCAAAGAGTTGACACCCCCATGGGTGGCCATATATCCCCGTTAAAGATACTCTGTTTGAGGGACTGTACTCTATTTTGAAGGGCTGCCCGCTCCATGTCTAGTTTAAAGATTGGGAATCATCAGAAGGCAGACCTGGGCCTTGAGATTGCCCATCAACAGCACCTGAACATGAGATTGAAGAACCAGGCACACATGTCACCTATTCACAGTTGTCCACACTACAGTGCAATGTCCTGTATTTCTATTTAAATTTAAATATTTTTTTCTAAATTTGAGTTTATATATATAAATTAACACATGCCAAATTTATGCAAATCATTTCCCTCTTTTTTTGGTGATGCATGTCCTATTTTTGGTGATTCACAAATGACCAAATTGACCAAATTCACAAATGACCTGCATCCTCCACTCCGAGTCCTTCCAAGTCAGAAGATGTGGCCTTACCATATTCCCTGGATTTAGAAGACACACTCCTGGGGCTGCCTCTGTCACCCCCATCCTGTAGAAGCCAATAGTTGTAGAACTAAGCAACGGTACTTTAATGGTACAGACAACTCCTCAGAGGGGGGGGGTGAGGCCAACAATAGCTTTCATAAGGCTTCAGAAGTCCTTTGCAACTTGCTTAAGCAACTTATCTCCCTCAGTGGGTGAGAACACTCAGCCAGCATTCTCACAGTGCTCTGATCAAGGTCTTAACACATTCTGCCCTGTCTCAGGCAGACCCTGCTGCATCTGCCATGATGGTGCCTTACGTGCTCTCACCTGACTTGAAATGGTTGCCACGACCTGATGTATTTGAGTGGCTGAAAGCTGAGTGAGGCATTTTTGGTTTTCTTTTGTTGTTAAAAGAAGAAGAACTCAATGAGTTTTCAGGCATTCTGCAGGCAGAAGCACTGGAAAGCCCCAAGGGAGGAAGTCCTGGTTAAGTCTAGGGAACTTTTCGGAAAGCTCAGGTAGCCAGAGAGGCTGGAAGCAGGACAGAATGGGGGGTAAAAATGCTAAATTAAGGAGCAGACACATCACCACCACCCCTCAGCCACCTCCTTACAGTAAGAGCCCTGCACACTGAGGAATCTGTTGAAAATTCTCACCCCTTCCCACAATTTTTGGGTGTAGCTTCTTTTTCTCCAGCAAAGGAGATCGTTACCTTGTCGTGGTGCTGGAGCTTGAGCACCTCAAGGATGCCATGAGCTAAACCGTGAAGGGACACCCAAGACGGGAAGGTCATGGCAGAGAGGTCAGACTAAATACGATCCCTGGGGAAGGCAACGGCAACCCACCCCAGTACTCTTGCCATGAAAACTAAATGGATCAGTACAACCAGAGATATGTCAGTATACCATCGGAAGATAGGACCCCCAGGTCGGAAGATGGTCAAAATGTTACTGGGGAGGAACAGAGGATAAGTTCAACTAGCCCCAGACGTGATGACGCAGCTAGCTCAAAGCTGAAAGGACGGCTAGCGGCTGACGGTGCTGGTGGTGAACGACGAATCCGATGTTCTAAAGGTCAACACACCATAGGAACCTGGAATGTAAGATCTATGAGCCAGGGCAAATTGGACGTGGTTATTGGCGAGATGTCAAGATTAAATATAGATATATTGGGTGTCAGCGAACTGAAATAGACCGGAATGGGCCACTTCACATCAGATCAGCACCAGATCTACTACTGTGGACAAGAGGATCACAGAAGAAACGGAGTAGCCTTCATAATTAATAATAAAGTGGCTAAAGCAGTGCTTGGATACAATCCAAAAAATGATAGAATGATCTCAATTCGAATTCAGGGCAAGCCATTTAACATCACAGTGATCCAAATATATGCCCCAACCACAGATGCTGAAGAAGCAGAAGCAGATCAGTTCTATGAGGATCTGCAGCACCTACTGGATAATACACCAAAAAGAGATGTTATTTTCGTTACAGGAGACTGGAACGCTAAGGTGGGCAGTCAAATGACATCTGGAATTACAGGTAAGCATGGTCTAGGAGAACAAAATGAAGCGGGACATAGGCTGATAGAATTCTGCCAGGACAACTCACTGTGCATAACAAATACTCTCTTCCAACAACCAAAAAGACGGCTTTATACATGGACTTCACCAGATGGCCGACACCGAAATCAGATTGACTACATCCTTTGCAGCCAAAGGTGGCGGACATCTATACAGACAGTAAAAACAAGACCTGGAGCTGACTGTAGTTCAGATCACGAACTTCTTATTGCACAATTTAGAATCAAACTAAAGAGAATAGGGAAGACCCACAGATCAGTTAGATATGAGCTCACTAATATTCCTAATGAATATGCAGTGGAAGTGAAGAACAGATTTAAGGGACTAGATTTAGTAGATAGGGTCCCGGAAGAACTATGGACAGAAGTTCGCAACATTGTCCAAGAGGTGGCAACAAAAAACGTCCCAAAGAAAAAGAAAACCAAGAAGGCAAGATGGCTGTCTGCTGAGACACTGGAAGTAGCCCAAGAAAGAAGGAAAGCAAAAGGCAACAGTGATAGGGGGAGATATGCCCAAATAAATGAAAAATTCCAGAGTTTAGCCAGAAGAGATAAGGAATTATTTTTAAACAAGCAATGTGCGGAAGTGGAAGAAGACAATAGAATAGGAAGGACAAGAGACCTCTTCCAGAAAATTAGAAACATCGGAGGTAAATTCCAGGCAAAAATGGATATGATCAAAAACAAAGATGGCAAGGACCTAACAGAAACAGAAGAGATCAAGAAAAGGTGGCAAGAATATACGGAAGATCTGTATAGGAAGGATAATACTATCGGGGATAGTGTGGTCAGTGAGTTAGAGCCAGACATCCTGAAGAGTGAGGTTGAATGGGCCTTAAGAAGCATTGCTAATTACAAGGCAGCAGGAGACGACGGGATCCCAGCTGAACTGTTTAAAATATTGCAAGATGATGCTGTCAAGGTGATGCATGCCATATGCCAGCAAATCTGGAAAACACAAGAATGGCCATCAGACTGGAAAAAATCAACTTATATCCCCATACCAAAAAAGGGAAACACTAAAGAATGTTCCAACTATCGTACAGTGGCACTTATTTCACATGCCAGCAAGGTAATGCTCAAGATCCTGCAAGGTAGACTCCAGCAATTCATGGAGCAAGAATTGCCAGATGTACAAGCTGGGTTTAGAAAAGGCAGAGGAACTAGAGACCAAATTGCCAATATCCGCTGGATAATGGAGAAAGCCAGGGAGTTCCAGAAAAACATCTATTTCTGTTTTATCGACTATTCTAAAGCCTTTGACTGTGTGGATCATAACAAACTGTGGCAAGTTCTTGGTGGTATGGGGATACCAAGTCATCTTGTCTGCCTCCTGAGGAATCTGTATAACGAACAAGTAGCAACGGTAAGAACAGACCACGGAACAACGGACTGGTTTAAGTTGGGAAAGGAGTACGGCAGGGTTGTATACTCTCACCTTATCTATTTAACTTGTATGCAGAACACATCATGCGACGTGCTGGGCTTGACGAATCCAAGGCTGGAGTTAAAATTGCAGGAAGAAACATTAACAACCTCAGATATGCAGATGACACCACTTTGATGGCTGAAAGCGAGGAGGAGCTGAGGAGCCTTATGACAAAGGTGAAAGAAGAAAGTGCAAAAGCCGGGTTGCAGTTAAACCTCAAAAAAACCAAGATTATGGCAACTAGCTTGATTGATAACTGGCAAATAGAGGGAGAAAACGTGGAGGCAGTGACAGACTTTGTATTTCTGGGCGCAAAGATTACTGCAGACGCCGACTGCAGCCAGGAAATCAGAAGACGTTTACTTCTTGGGAGGAGAGCAATGACAAATCTTGATAAAATAGTTAAGAGCAGAGACACCACACTAACAACAAAGGTCCGCATAGTTAAAGCAATGGGATTCCCCGTAGTAACCTATGGCTGCGAGAGCTGGACCATAAGGAAAGCTGAGCGAAGGAAGATAGATGCTTTTGAACTGTGGTGTTGGAGGAAAATTCTGAGAGTGCCGTGGACTGCAAGAAGATCAAACCAGTCCATACTCCAGGAAATAAAGCCAGACTGCTCACTTGAGGGAATGGTATTAAAGGCAAAACTGAAGTACTTTGGCCACATAATGAGAAGACAGGATACCCTGGAGAAGAGGCTGATGCTAGGGAAAGTGGAAGGCAAAAGGAAGAGGGGCCGACCAAGGGCAAGATGGATGGATGATATTCTGGAGGTGACAGACTTGACCTTGGGGGAGCTGGGGGTGGCGACAGCCGACAGAAAGCTCTGGCGTGGGCTGCTCCATGAAGTCACGAAGAGTCGGAAACGACTGAACGAATAAACAACAAGCTTCTTTTTACTCCTTCCTCCAATGAATGGTCAGAAATAAACAGATCAAAAAAAATTGGCACATTGCTAACATGTAGCTATTTGTGAACGGTCACGCCACCTTTCCCAAAGCAACACAGACTGAGCTCTAAACACAGATATGCTATTGCCACAGTGCAGCTACATAATAATAATAATAATAATAATAATAATAATAATAATAATAATAATATATTTCTTACCCGCCTCTCTCATTGGATTGAGGCGGGGAACAACAACAAGCATAAAATACACAAAATACTGATTAAAAACATAGCATACACTGTTAAAAACATCCAAAAAGCATATTAAAAGTATCCTAAAATTCTACTGGATAGGTCTGCTGGAGGAGATCAGTCTTGATAGCTTTCTTGAACGCTAGAAGACTTTCAAGCTGATGAGTCTCCTCTGGCAGGCTATTCCACAGTCTGGGAGCAGCAGAAGAGAAGGTCCTCTGGGTAATGGTTGTCATCCTAGTCTTTGCTGGCTGAAGTAGATTCTACCCAGAGGGCCTGAGTGTGCAGGACGGATTGTACGGGAGAAGGCGATCCCGCAGGTAGCCTGGACCCAAACCATGTAGGGCTTTAAAGGTAATAACCAACACTTTATACTTCGCTTGGAAACTAATTGGCAGCCAGTGAAGAGATTTTAAGACTGGTGTAATGTGATCAGCTCTAGAGGTACCAGTGACCAACCTGGCTGCCATATTTTGAACCAGTTGAAGTTTCCGGACTAGGCACAAAGGTAGCCCTATGTAGAGTGCATTGCAGAAGTTTAGCCTCGAAGTTACCAGTGTATGCACTACCATCTTTAAGTCTTCTAACTCTAGGAAGGGGCACAGCTGGCGTATCAGCCAAAGCTGATAGTAGGCACTAAGTAAGCACTGCTCATGTAAGCAGGGACCCAGGCAGGATCTGGCCTAGCAATGAACATTTTCAAGCACCTCGGCTATAAGGATCTAAATTAAAAACCATGATGCAATTATCCTTGGCGCAGGCCCAATCCGCCACCATTTGACCCACTTTAATGCCTTTATTTTTATGAATGAAACATATTTGCCAAATTGACCATTTTGCTGTCATTTTAGATTTCAGATATCATGGTGATAAGTGCTGCATTAATTCCTGGAGGGAAGCAGGAAGAATGAAGAGTCTAAATTAATTAATAGGTACCTGGAAGAACACCAACACTGATGCATGCAAGAAAAGTCTGGGTAGCTTTTTGTTTTGAGTACGTAAAGGGACACATGGATTAGCTGTGGGGCAGGGAGAATGGATGGAATGGTAACACTGAAGATCATGAGGACAAAAGGAAAACAGTTGTTATGTTGACAGAGAATAAGAATGTAAAGCTGCTTCCAGATAAAGCATTTATTGCAGAATCACCATGACTTGTTTGCAGGGGCTCCACATGATGTCATTACCCATTTGTAAATCCTGCATTTTTTCCTAATGTTACTTTCATCTTTTTTGTCTGATTGCAAAAAGTCATCTTTCAAGAAGGATGGAAAAGGAATGCAATCTCTGGCCTTCTACACCAGCTATTTATTACAGAATAATATCAAAGTCGGGACTACCAGGCCACATGACGCACAGCTGATCCCACGGTGATCTCAGCTCCACCACTCAGTTATTCTGGGATTTCACTGATTGGTTTTGTCACAGTCCCCCCTCCTTCACTACAATCCCGAAGTCCATGACCAGTGTAACCCCCCTTTGCGTGGTCATTGCTATTCGCCATGAGTTCCAGGCTCAGCGAAAAGCCAATGACCTGTGATGGGTGTGTGCATGGATATCGCCCTGTTTCATCACTGAGTCTCTTCTTCTTCTTCTTCTTCTTCTTCTTCTTCTTCTTCTTCTTCTTCTTCTTCTTAACACAAACATATATTTGTGCAGCATCGCACATTCTATGGACTCCCTATCCCCTCATGCATAGCTGTGCATTTGCATTCATGCGCATCACTGAGGAGTCAAACAAACCAACGCATCCCCGTAGCTGCATAATGTGCCTAGCCCCGGCCACTTCTCCTGATTTACATACAAAAGTGCCGTCATGGAGCACACGTCCTCCTGCAAGGGCACTCCTGAAAATGCGGGAAACTTTGCTCACATGCGCCCCATGAGTGACGATCCCGGAAGCGAGAGAACCCGCAACCAACCCTCCTCCCTTGTGGAAGGGCTGTAGGTGTAGATTAGGCCTCTGCCAATGTAGATGCCCTTTGTGCTACTCATTTGTCTTTTTTTTTAATAGGCGTGGCTTTGAAATGGATAGGGTGACCATATGAAAAGGAGGACAGGGCTCCTGTATCCTTAACAGTTGCATAGAAAAGGGAATTTCAGCAGGTGTCATTTGTATATATGGAGAACCTGGTGAAATTCCCTCTTCATCACAACAGTTAAAACTGCAGGAGCTATACTAGAGTGACCAGATTTAAAGGAGGGCAGGGCACCTGCAGCTTTAACTGTTGTGATGAAGAGGAAATTTCACCAGGTTCTCCATATATATGACACCTGCTGAAATTCCCTTTTCAATATAACTGTTAAAGATACAGGAGCCCTGTCCTCCTTTTCATATGGTCACCCTAGATATGGACAGTGACGTATCAGGTCTGGAAAAACCTATTGTAGTTCACAATGAAATGTGAACAATCCTGCTAGTTCTGCTCCCTGATCTCTGGATGAAGAAGGGAGAGGATGATGAAGGGACAGCCTATGCACACCCACATGTTCAGTGAACACAAGTAGGGCAGGATCTACACTACTGCTTATAACAGTTTATAAGGGTTATGACAACTGTTCAGGCCCAGGACACATTACATGTACTGTTTTCATACCGTTTTAAAAGTGGTATATCCTGCTTGGTGTAGATCGGCCCTTAGACAACCTCTGGTTACAAAGACAGCCCAAGAGATGATGGGAAGAAAAGATAATACCCTAAATAATTGCCAGTTTGGTGCTTTTTAATGGTACAACCCCTACCAGCAAATATACACCTGAGAAGGGCCATTTCTTCCTACTGATTAGTAGGCCCAAAGGCAACATACCTTGCTTCCTAAGCAAAGACCGGTGGCTTCTAGAAATAGTTGTTTTAATTAGATTTGTGCACAAATGGCCTCTGAAAATTTTCCACCATATTTGTGGGCAGAGAAATTGAGGGGACATTTTAACTGAATTTCTCCACAGGGAAGAGAAATTCGGCAACTATTTTTCCCCTGGTTACCATTACCAAGGGGGTTGGCATTGCTTGCTCCTTCCTTCCTTCCTCCCTCCCTCCCTCCCTCCCTTCCTTCCTTCCTTCTTTGCATTGCCACTACAAGTGGCAACAGCACCAATTCTGTTAGCAGCCTGGTCCCCATTTTGCATCCTCCACAATGCGCTACACCTAGCATCGATCTGAGTGCAGTGGCGGCAGAGGGAATACAGCCACTACAAGAAATATTGGTGGGGAAAAATTGGAGGAATGTTTGCAAAGTAGCCTTTAATTTCTAGTAGTGTAAGGCCTTTGCTAGACCAGCGGTTATTCTGGGCTGATACCCGGGATCGCCCCTGTGCATCCAGATGACACACAGGGGATCCCGGGCTCAGGGAGGGATCATCCCTCCCTGGCCCTGGGATAAAGCCCTACACTTTGGGCCTGTTTTTTCCTGTGGTCTCAGGCTGAGCCTGAGACCACGAGCATGTAGCCCATTTCTGCGGCTTTTCCTGGCTCCGTGCGATTACTCGCGTGGAGCCAGGAGCGCTGCGCCCATCAGGGCTGGGGGGGGGGGGAATTATTTTTTTAAAAAAACACAACCCTTACCTTTCTGCTTCAGCACTCGTGTGCAACCGGCCCTTTAAGAAAATTTTAAAAATGGCGGGCATGACACCTCTCTTCTTGAGCTCGTTGCACCTTGCATGTAAATGAGGGCGAGATCTTGCATTATTCACAATGTGAGGGCTCCCCTCCTCTCCCCGTATTTTCAGGTAGGTCTAGCAAAGGCCTAAGAAAAGAAAAATCTCAGGACTTTTCTGAGAAAAATGTCTTCTGAGAAATTTTGGCTCAAGTCTAGTTTTCATTCTTCAGCATTCAACACCTTCTGCAGGTCTTTGAAATGTTAAATTTCTGAGGGGTGATCTTTTCTCTAATGTAGGTGCTGATGATACTGTTCCTTCCTTGCAAACCCTTCCAGCTGCAAGGAAGAGGTAGACCTGGTGCCGTGACAAAATCCATCCTCAAATTTCCTGAAACTTTTCTTCCACCATGAAAGAGGCTTCCATTTTTTTTATTCCATTCTCAGGGCATTTCATAATTTATTTTGAAATTCTTTGGGTAGTGTTTTTAATCTTACCTAGTCACAGCGAAAAGCCCTTTGGATGTAATGAGCTCATGATGTCTTCACCTAGACTTTAATTGAAGTGCAGGAAACCAAGGAGGCTACAGGCTTCCAGAGAGATACTTGTGCCCTGAAAGTCAGGACACCTGCACACACTCCTCAGCCACCACAGAAGTAAGGTAAGCACAAGTAAGGTAAGCCCAAACTTGAGTTATGAGAATTTCTCTGAAATTTCTTCTCCTTTGAATTTCTTTTTGAAAGCATTTTCCTTTCTAGCAAATTGAATGAGAATGGCCGGGAGGGTGGGAGTGAGGAGAAACATGGAATAAGTTCCAGCACTAGTTTTAACAACAAAGCAGAGGTGGTCTGTTGATTGTAAGCCATGTTTCATTATTATTAATTTATTTATTTATTATTGCATTTTTATACTGCCCAATAGCTGAAGCTCCCTGGGCGGTTGACAAAAACTAAAACCATTCAAAGTATAAAACAAACAGTATAAAAACATGTGCCCTGGAGCTCTTGGGATATGTGTAACTCAATGCCATTTCCCGTTTTCTCATTCTGATATTTCAAAATAATGGAGACGCCAATTCCATCATGGGCCACAGAAGATTGCACTTAGCATCTGCAGCGCCCAGCTGGCAAACCCTGAAATTTCATTTATGCTGGAGAGAATCAAAGGAGTCTGCTATGCCTGGCTTCCAGCAAGTTCCACATGTAGCATCTGGGTAGCCTTCGCTGCTGGTTCCCATCAGCAGCGATTTGTGCCTTATGAGATGGTTCAAGGTCAAGCTCCCAACAGGCAGATATAGTTGTCTAGAAGATTTCTGCCTGGCTTGTTCCCAGCTTTAGGGAACGGTATGAATATGAGCAAGAGGATGAAAAGAAATGGAGTGTGTGTCTAGAGACATGAGGCTATGTAGTAGGGATGATGCAGATATAGATAAACGAAGAGTTGCTTAAAGTTTGTCATAGCAAACAGAGATCAAGAAAAATAGTATGCATTTACATAGTAAATATTATGTATCTTTGAATGTATTGCCACCTTCTGTGGGCCATAGATTGCCCAGTTCAAGTTCGCAAAGCTTTCCATCCAGTTTTTCAAAAAAATACAATTGGGTTATGAGACCAGACACAAATTCATAAGAAACAGAGGCAGTCTATATGTGGGAAAAGCCCTGCGGTGGCTATGGATCTGTGCTGCAACGGTTAGATGATGCAACTGTAGCTTTGCAGCCACTGCGGGGCTTCCTCGTGTTGCTGTGAATCGAAAAAGTCAGGGATTTACCCTGACTTTTTCAAATGGAGTGACGTCAATAAGGCACTTCTGCCATCTGACATTGCTCCAGGGCCAATCCGGGGTCATCCTGGGGGTGCTGCCTGGTGGAAGGTGACCAGTGATTGGTTGCCTTTCAGCAGGAAGAGGGATGGGGCAGCTCCGGTACCCGGATGGCCACCCAGAAACCCTGTGATTATCTGATGCCGCCTTGGGAGAGGGAAAGTGTGGGGTTTGAGAGGGAGGCGGCACCAACCCAGTGCCATGAAGACAGACCCCAGAGCCACTGGTCCACATATCTGCTTGAAGTGCATTGACGTGGAGGGCATGGAAAGTTACATCTTTGTCTTTCCGTCCTGTTAAGATAGAAGGTGCACAAGAAAAATCTAGATGGTATTAGGAAGAATCTCAAGCAACCCTTACAAATGCTTTAGCCTCATTAGGATGTCTGTCCTTTCCCATTTTACGAATAAGACGGCTAGGGAATAGTTATCTGTAGGGAGAACAAACTTCAGAAAGAGCCAATTTGCATAAAACATGTGTCCTAATCAGACTAGCAGGACAGCTCATTATCCAGGAATGTGATCAAGGATCCAGATGAGCTGATTTCCCCTTTCTTTGTTGTACTGCCTTTCTCCAAAAATCAAGGAGGCCTGATGGGAGTACCTAGGCTTTTCAATTTTCCTCCTAAATATTTTCTCATTAGTTAGTAGTAAAGGAGGGTTGAGATCTTGTGGAAATATATACATATATATTCTGCAGTCTCTCTTGCTGATGAAACTCTCCAGATCTTGAGGTGTGTATATATAAACTAAGGGGATGTGGGCATTATCTGAAGTTTGGCATAAAGTTCTACACACATACACACTTGCTGACACCACTTGCAAATGTCTTTCAGAGAGGTACGTGAATGCATGGAGCGCTCATGCATGGGGAGAGGAAGGGGATATTAAGCAGTATGCATACAAGTGCAACCTCAACCTTCCAATACTCAAGGCAACAACAAGATCTTATCAGATTTGGCATATTCCCCACCCCCTCAATCCATAAAACTGGATGAAAAATAGACACTGACAGAAACATACTCTGGCTGAATTCCTTAGAGAACATTTATTCTTACTCACCTGGAACACAAAGTGGAGGCAAGGAAGCAGGTCTTAATGCATAAGTAATACACATCAGAACTTGGAAAAACAATGCATATCAGGTAGCTAAACATTTCCCTGAAGTTTCCAGAACCCCACAATCTCTTATCCCTACTCTTCCCTTTGAGATAGAAGAAAGATATTCTCTTTCCTACATGTGCTGATGGGGAACTGACAGTCAGGAGTGCCTGGCTTTAGAATCTACGAATGGAGGCTCTTGCTGAAAAATTCATGCCCATGCAAGCACAAGAGTGGGTTTAACAATTGGATGAAGGAGGCCTCACTAGTCAGGCATATATTCAAGACAGATAAACAAGCAACAGCAGCTCATGTCTAGTAAGGCTTAGCAGCAACCCACAACATCCTCAAAGGTTGCAAGTAGCTAACTTCTGCCATCCCAATTTTTCAGTATATATCAGTGAATACAACATTCCACTTTATTCACCTTTCCCTCACCCCCCCCCCGCCTAAAGGACAATAGTGTCAAGAACAAAATAACATGGAACCATGAACTATGTCATTGTGATCACTTAGCCTCATGTTGTGCAATCTGGCATCACTGCAGGGCTACTGTGAAACAACAAGGAATCATTCCCCAAAGAATTGGGCACATGCAGGTAAGACAGGTAGTTCTCCTTACCTGCCACTTGTTGGCAGAGTCATGTGTTATGCACACAAAGGGGTGAGCCGAGGATGGGGAAAAAACAAGTTTTTGAAAGAGGAAGGCCATTCTGTTTGGTTGCCACTAGTTGCACTACCCAACTGAATTGAGTTTGTCTGCACTGGAGATGGAAATGTTATTAATCTAGAGTAGCCACTTGTGAAGAGGTAGATGTTGATTGGGTGTCATGTACCACATTCCATAGATGAATTTGACCCCTTGTCCTTAGAAAAGATTTAAAGATAAAGGAAGTTGCATTACTAGCTTCACTCGGAGAACTCAGGCCATAAAGAAACTAGCATGCCACAGCCAGTCCTGTATTGCTAAGAGACAAAGCTTATTCAGTATGGAGGCAGGGCAAACTACCCTAAATGCCACCACACTCTTATATAAACTTCAATCTCACCCCGCTCCTTGTTGGAGCAACATACAAAGAATTGTGCCTGGCTTCCAGCTGCAGCACTACTTGAAGCTTTTGGTAGTGCTGATCTCATTCTATCTTGCTTTTCTGAGAAGCCTGACCCGACTTAATCTGAATCCTTCTTAAGATCTGGTTAATAGCAGAACCCTGCATCACAGAGTATAGCAAAGGGCCTTGACAGAACCCATGCCCTGCAATGGTACACTGAGAAAGAAGGTGGCCAAAGTGCTGGTGAAGCAATCCACCAGTGACATGAGTCTTTTGTTATTTTTCAGTCAGACCAATGAACATGGCTAAGAAGAACTACTAGCATTCCTGTTGCCTTTCCTGATACTGGCAACAGGAATGAAGCAGGACCCAGCATTTGTGTGATGGAAGCCTAATCGAAGCATCCTTGCCTACAGATACCTTACTTGTATAATGGGTTTGAAGAGGGCCCAGGAGACAAGTAACCTAGAAGGGCTATAAATATGTAATGCACAAACACAACAGAATTGCAGCACGATACTTTGGCTTATTCTAAATTCCAAGCAATGCAGTTTCAACGACCGCTGTTAATGTGTCATGCCGCAGCTATGCATTTTGGATCAGCTACAAAGTGGATTTGATTGCAAAGGCAGAGGGTGTCCCTGAAGTGCGCTCCTGCCACTCAGGCTGATTCCCTCTTTCCCCCCATTGTTCAACTACCTCAGCCTCAATACTTAATAGCCAGAAGTCCCATAAAAGCTCCTGTGAACTTCACAGGGATTTGCAATGTAATTTTTTAAAGCCACTAAATAAGGAGATGAATATTGTCCATGTGCCAAACACAATGAAACCTTCCTTGAAGCTAGACTAACTTGAAATGAAGTGGCTGTCAGGATCCAAGATAGTCATAGTCTGATTTATTTGGCGGAGTGTATGTCTGTGTGCTGTATCATTACTTCTTCAAAAGACAAAATGAACCTGCCACTATATGAAAAAAAAATATTGCCCTGCTAAATTCACTATGTTGGCATTTTATACATAAGGAATAGAAACCTACTTCACATACAAAGGTTCATCACCCGATGGCTGCATGATCAAGTAAGAACAGGAATGTAGGAAGTTGCCTTATACTGAGTCAGACCATTGGTCCATCTAGCCCAGTATTGTCAACACTGGCTGGCAGCAGTGGCTCTCTGGGGTTTCAAGTGGGATTCCTTTCCTTGCACTACCTGGAGAAGCCAGGGATTGAATCTGGGACCTTCTGCATGCAAAACATGTGCTGTATCACACTGAACTATGGCCTCTCCCAAAGCGAAGATTTGCATGTTTGGGTGGGCTGTCCAAAAATATCACCCGATGTCGTTTCAAATGCAATACTTTTCAACAGAGTCAGTTCACACACATCCAGCCATAAGGCTGGTTAACTCCTCTCATTACCAGTACTCCTCTCATTACCAGTTGATAGCAGCATATGATGGCTTACATATGGTGGCCTCCCAATTCCAGGAATTCCTGGATAAGACGGATTATCTAGATCCATTTCAATCTGGCTTCAGGCCTGGTTATGGGACAGAAACAGCTTTGGTCACCTTGGTGCATGACCTTCGCCAGGAACTGGACAGGGGGAGTCGTTGGCCATTGGCCTGTGGAGTCCCTCGGGGCTCTGTTTTCTCCCCCATGCTATTTAACATATACATGAAACCAGTATGCTGATGACACCCAACTCTACTGCTCCTTTCCACCCAATTCCAAGGAAGCGGTTTTTGTGCTAAACTGGTGTCTGTTGGCAGTAATGGATTGGATGAGGGCGAACAAATTGAAGCTTAATTCAGATAAGACAGAGGTGCACTTGGTCAGTTGAAAGGCAGATCAGGGAATAGGGATTCAGCTTGTGCTGAATGGGGTTACACTCCTCCTGAAGACACAGGTGCGCAGCTTGGATGTACTTCTACATTCAGCCCTGGGCTTGGATGCCCAGATTTCAGCGGTGACCAGGAGTGTATTTGCATAGTTAAAGCTAGTGCACCAGCTGTGCCCATTCCTAGAGATGTCAGACCTGGCCTCGGTGACACATGCCTTAGTTACATCCCGATTGGATTACTGTAACACACTCTACGTGGGGCTGCCTTTAAAGAGTGTTCGGAAACTCCAGCTGGTTCAAAGAGCTGCAGCCGGATTGTTACAGGCTGGTTACAGGGAGCAGACAACTCCCCTGTTAAAACAGCTCCACTGGCTTCTGGTCTGTTTCCCGGCACAATTCAAAGTGCTGGTTATGACCTATAAAGCCCTATATGGCTCGGGTCCAGGTTATCTGAAAGACCATATTCTCCCTTATGAGCCTGCCCATGCTTTGAGATCTTCTGGGGAAGCCCTTCTCTCAGTCCCACCACCATTGCAGGTGCGCCTGGTGGGAACTCGGGAGAGGGCCTTCTCGGTGGCTGCTCCAGTGCTTTGGAACTCTCTTCCCGGGGAAGCTAGGCTGGCTCCCTCCTTGATGGGCTTTCAGAAGCAGGCAAAAACTTGTTTGTTCCGACAGGCCTTTGGAGAATAATCTGGTCCTCCATCTATCTTAAGGTCTTGTAAAACTGCCGTGTGTTTTAAACATTTAATGTTTTAATATTGTATTTTTTAATTTTTGTACATTTCTTTTCCTAGGTTTACAATGTATATTTTAAATTTTGTATGGCCACCTTGATGCCCAGTATTGGGCAAAAGGCGGGATACAAATAATAATAATAATAATAATAATGATAATAATAATAATAATAATAATAATAATAATAATAATAATAGCTCGGAAGGCTAGTTGCTCAGCGGAAGAGCACTTGCTTTGCATACTTAATACTGTAAGTCACCTTGGGAGGGCTTCCAACGCTGAAAGGCGGCCAAGAAATATTTTAAATAAATAAGTAATAAAATATTAAATATTTATTTAAAATATTTCTTGGCCGCCTTTCAGGGTGGAAGCCCTCCCAAGGTGACTTACAGTATTGAGTATGCAAAGCATGTACTAAAGGCCCAAGGTTCCATTGGGCTTGAAAAGACCCCTGCCTGAAACCCCACTGCCAGTCAGTGTACACATCGAGGGCCAGCATCAAGGCTTGGCATGTCTGAGCACCTGCCGATGGCCCACACTCCAGCAGAGGGCCCACCTTCAAGAGCCTCAGACCTGCTCTTCCGCTTCTTGAAGGAGGGGATCCATTGAGGGCACCTTGCCCAACGGCCCTCCAAAACTTGGACCCGACACTGTAGACCAGCCTTTCTCAACCTGGGGCGCTCCAGATGTGTTGGACTACAACTCCCAGAATGCCCCAGCCAGGCTGGGGCATTCTGGGAGATGCAGTCCAACACATCTGGAGTGCCCCAGGTTAAGAAAGGCTGCTGTAGACAATACTGAGCTAGATGGACCAGGGGTCTGGATTGGAATAAGGCTGCTTCCTCCATTCTTTGGTCTGTTTGAAGTGGCTGCTTCTGAAAACAAGGCCACCTCATTACACCACATTTGGAAGTATAAAGATACAAAAAACGTTGTCGCCTTCTAATACATTATACATTCTGACGAAACTGAATCAAACAAATACAAGGCACATTTTATTATTTATTTATTGGTTTGTTTATTTATTTATTTATATAGCACAACAATGTACTTGGTGCGGTACAAAATATACAAATAAAACGTGTCTTTATGCAATGCTTTCCCCATCCCTCCCCTCCCCCGCAAAGGGAAGTCCAGAGTATGCTACAAGGTTGCACTGCGATAAGAGAAGCATTTCAGTGGAAGAGCTGCCTGTGACTGCACACAGCCATTTGACAAAAGCTTTCACGTTGCAGATAGCATGGGATCCTTTTATTCTCGGAGACAGAGAATGACTCTGATATGACCTCTTTAATTTCCTTAGGGAGTACGTGAAATCATTTCTTCCTGTAATTCAATCTCTTGCTTGAAAGGGACTGTGCAATCTCAGCGAGCTAGGTGGGATTTCAGACTAAGGTCTGGAACCAAAAAAGCATCCTTAAGGTCCCAAGACTGGCATTGAGCAGGTTGGTATTTACTTAACTGTTTACTGTACTTAACTCCTTCCTGCCCATAAACTCAAGCTGATTCACAGTATAAAATTAAAATAATGGCTTATGGTTGAATTGATGCTACGTAAAAGAGGAAAATGCACATAGGAGGGGGGAAGAGGACAGTAAGCAAATCTTGGCATCTTGGCGATCACGTGACAGAGTTCTGGAAAGGGATGAGCCAGAGGGCACTTGGCCTCGATTGAACTGGGGGAGGGTTTTACTTTTTGTGAAAACAGCCTCTGAAACAGCCAGTTGGAAAAAACCAGAATTTTGCATTGGCCCTTACAATTTCTGGAGATACACTAATACCAGAGGAATGAGTGGGGAAGTGATTTTCTCTCCTTTCCTCTTCAGCCCCCTTGACTCCTGCAAATAAATAAAGATTTGGGGACCCTCCAGAGCATCACAGGAGCAGTGCAGGGGGACTCTTCATGGGATGGCCAGTCTGGATCCAACCTCATGCAAGGAGGTGGCCACTTATGCATTGCCAGAAAAGAGGAATTGCATCACCTCCCAAAAAGGATGATCAAGGGCACCAATTTGCATGACGTTTGGTTATGCAAATTTATAGGACAGATGAAAATTTGAAAATAATCACTGTAATTTAAGTACAAACACAGCACATCTCACCATAGTGGGGACGATTGAGCAGGTGGCCTGTGCACCTGCTCAGTCTGGAGTCTAAGATTCAAAGTGTTGATGGGCAACTTCAAGGCCCCTGCTCTCCCTTGGTATGGCTCTTTGACTTGAAAGCAGACCTGGATTGAACAGCCCATTAAAGAGAGGACACCTTCAAATAGAGGACTGTCCTATGGGCACCTGGCCACCCTATCTCTGTCTGTCTCTGTCTCTTCACAAGTTAGACTCTATCAGGTAGCTATTATAGATTCTGCTGTGGCTTTATTCTAAATAGTTTTTGATACTAAAACTGTTTGAAGAAAACCATACCCTGCTTAGACCACATCTCTGTATATTCCCTGGAGACTGTTGCAGAAGCAAGCTTCTGTGTGCGGCTTAGTAACAGCAGGGGTTCAAGAGACTGCTGTCTGGTGCGCAGGATGGGGGCGGGGAGGGAATCTGCAGATAATGATGGAGAAATGCATGAAGAATGGCATGCATTGCCCCAGTTGATCCCATAGCAGCTTTTTCTTGGATTCCATGGGGGGAAAAAACCTGTTTTTTGCTTCCCGCCCCCATTTTTCTTTCTTTTCATGATTCCCTGGAGTAGGGCAACATGGCTGAGTACGTGGCTTTGAAGGATCACTTCAAATCAAGCAGATTTGCAGCCTAGATTGAAACAGCAGATTTAGATGTTCTAGGCACCATCCGCTACTGCCCTCTGCCACCTTCCCCAGGGATACTGCAGCAAGAATCAACATCCTCTTATAACTATACAATTTATAACTGTGCATTATTCAATTAAAAATTGATTAGAGATGGTTATCTAGAATCACTACTATTACAGCCTGTAATCCTCCACCTAACTCTCAACAAATCGCTGCTATGTTCAGCAGCAACAACAAAAAAGCTATGGGGATTTCTTCAAATCTTGAAAATCCTAGTGCTCTTGCGCTCTCTCTCTCTCTCTCTCATTTATTTATTTATTTATTTATTTATCTACAACTATGTCTCTAGTCCTCATGACTGCAGAGAAATATTTGTAAAGGTGCTGATGAAATTGCTAAACAGTTAGGAATATGGTACGAAATAAAGTCCAAATTATTTGCTTTGTCATTTCTTATGATTTTTAAGCATGTATATTCAGATATATATATTTTTTAAAAAAACCTTTCTCAAGTACATCACCTTCCATTCTCATGATAATAAAATATAATGTTCAAACATTGCTGATGTCTCCTTTAGTAATGAACCATCTCTATTCTAAAAACATGGTTTTATGGCACTATCAAGTCAAGTGGACAAATTGCCGCTGTCAATTTTGTTATGCATGTACTTTTTGGAATTTCCCATGGATTGGTAGATTCGTCTTACAATGAAAAGTTCAATCAGCTTTGAAAAGTTGTAGACAGCGAGAGGCTCCTTTACTAAGGGCCATTCTGTCGTATTGTTATGTTGCATTTTAATGTGAACCACTTATGGATTTTAATATATTAAGCAGTACAGAAGAATATTAATAAAAGAAAGAAAGAAACATTGAGGAAAAAGCATATGGAATAGATCTCCTGAGGTTGTACCACTTCTGAATTCAGCTGCACATGTGAATATAGTTGATTTGGAAATCTAAGCTCTCTGTACAAAGGCTACGATAGAGCCCTTCTCTCTTGCATGTTACGATTTTTTACTGCAGGAATTAAAATATATAAATAAGGTAACATAACTACTAGCTTCTGAAACAATAAACACTTCAGCAAACCTTTGTGTTGCCTGTCTCAATGCTGTAAAGTGTCTTAGAGAATCCACACTGCACCAAAGCAAGCCCTTTGCATGCTGATGGCCTACTGTTTATACTATTGACTAGCAGAGGGAGAAAAACAGGATTTTAATTAGTACCCAGGGAACCTCATTATACTGGAGGTCAAACTTGCACCTGGATTTTGCTCGCAAAGCAAGTCCATCCTGAGAATACATGAATTCTTCAGCCTAGAGGTTGGATGTTAGACTGCTTTTTGGAAGGTCAACACTTCCCTCCTCAATGGAAAAGCACTAAGTTTTGAAGGAAAATAATGGTCAAAGGAGGTACATTTTGTCCTCCTTCTTATCGGGGTAATTGCTTACCCAAAAATATAGCAGAGTGCGAAATAGCAGCAGCGTAGAGTCTGGAAATGGTTTCAGCTTGAATTTAGGAACAAAAAGAAGCACTCACGGTCTTTGGTCAGTAAGAAGCTTTACTGACACTAAAATAAATTACTTACAGAATAAATGGTCATATATACAGTCCTTTCACAGTACAGCAACAACGTAGCAGTATAACATCAGCAGTAAGTTCCAGCAGTAAGTACCAGCAGTAAGTACCAGCAGTAAGTACCAGCAGTAAGTTCCAGCAGTAAGTTCCAGCAGTAAGTAGCCATACAACATGGACTTCTTAAATACACTTTTCTCCTTGGCCCAATTAACCAATAGTCTCTTCATCTTGTACATCTCGTACCGCACGTAGGCCAGGGAAGAATCTGCTTCATACTGGACTTCTCCTGGCAGAGACAATCTGGCCAAGGACATCTTTTTAACTCTTTAGAGTCCTTTTCCTTCTGTGGGTAAAAACCTAACCACAACACCCTTTCATTTTTAACTACAGAAAAAATACAATTTACATTTCATTACATTTCACCTGTAAGAAATCAACTTTACATGTTTACAACAATCCCAACATTGTGTACATTTCTCTGTGTTTTACATTTCCCAGAGACTTATTTATATGTAAGCTTTTCTTTTCTTCTTCTTCCAAGCACTGTTGAAAAACTTTGTGCTTTGGGGCGTTGAACTACTTTGCAATCTTCCAACTTGCAAACTTTCAGCAATTTTAAAACTTTCTGCTTCTGGCTTTTTAGGTAATTTCCTTTGGAAACTTTTCTACCTCTACACCAAGGTAACACCTAACTTTCCCCAGAGACTTCAGTTTCAACCCTTCCTGCAGCTTTGGGCTGAGTTTTCTTGAATGTGGTCTTGGGAACTCCCTGCCACCAGTAGACGAACCACTAGCTCCACAATCATGTACTCTTTTGCTTGCCCCTTTGCATACAGACACGTGTGTTTGAAAACACCCCCTTTCAGTTTTCGCTGCCTGAAAACACTTTTCTTGCTCTTGTTCAGACAATTTCAACACACCATTGTAACATTCAGGTTCAGACTTCACATAACACACACTGAATTCATCTGAATACTTTAAAGGTGGAATTCCTTTGTTTTTTCTTTGTGAACGACGAGGTACACTGGCAATTTCTTCCTCCCTTTCATTTCCCTCCTCCCTTCCACTTTTGGGAGTGGAAACACTCTTCTCAGAGATGTGAGGGCTCTGAGAAGTTAACCCCTGAGTTACTGTTTTCTCCTGGTTGTTCACAGTTTCTAACAGAACTTGGGAACCTTGAATCCTGTCCCAACCTGCCTCCTGAAAAGTAGCAGACCTAGAAACAACCACCTTCCCATGACTTAGGGAAAAACGCCAAGATTTGGATTGCATGCCAGAATAACCCACAAAACGTAATTTCACAGACTTGGTTTCACCTTTAGATCTTTTGGACTTTGGGATATGCACGTATGCCCAAGACCCCCATGTTCTCAAGTGAGACAAATCTGGTTTTGAACCAAAAAGTAAACAGTAAGGCGAACTGCCTGTAACCCTGCTCCAGGTTCTATTACACAAATAGTTTGCGGTTAAAAATGCTTCTCCCCACAAATCTTGCTCAGCGTTTGCATCAGCCATGAGAGAATCTTTCTTCATTTGAAGTACTCCAATTCTTCTCTCAATTGACCCATTTTGAAAAGGAGTTTGGGGATCTATTAACCTGTGTGTGATTCCTGTTTTCCTAAACCACTCACAGAACCTTCCAGAAACAAACTCACCCCCACGGTCCGACTGCACAGAAATAATGGGCTTGTTAAAGAACTTTTCCGCCCAAGTTTTCCAATCCCTAAAAGTTTCAAAAGCTTCTGATTTTCGCTTCAGTAAATAACACCAACTAAAGCGTGTGTAATCATCCAGAATTACAAGCACGTAACTGGATCCCCCTTGTGTAGGCGTGAATGGCCCTACCAAGTCAATAAACACCAGTTCAAAAGGCTTTTGTGACACCCTGTCACTTTTCCTGCAGATGTTCTGCACCCGGGATTTGGTCTGATGACAGATTGAACAATCCAAGAAATTTTTACAGTTTCGCAAGCTTAACCCTGTACACACTTGAGGCATGTGACTTAACACTTTAAAACTTGCATGACCTAAACGCCTGTGCAACTCATGAACACAATTTTTATGGTCTGGCACGTTACCAGTTTGTGCCACCCTTTCTTTACCTGCACCCATGTAAAACAGTCCATTTTTAACATGTCCCAGTGCCACATTTTGTCCATCCTTAATCACTTGGCACTCATCCTTCTGAAACGTAACAACGTATCCTTCAGACGTTAGAGCACTAACAGAAAGGAGACAAAAATCTAAATCTGGAACATACAGAACCTGTTCACACTCCTTTTGCAGACATGGAACGTAGCAACAGCCAATTCCTTCCACCCTCGACGTTCGTCCATCTGCAAGCGTGATTGACTTCACCTTGCTTGGTTCCAACTTCCGAAACGCCTCTGGATTATTAGAAATTGTTCTGGACGACGCAGAATCAATCAGCCAAACCTCTTGGGCCTCGTTACACCTCACTGTGGCTGAAACAAATGCATTCGAGCATTCCTTCTCCTCTCCAGCCTGTGTATCTTCCTTCTTCCTCTTTTTACAGAAGCGTTTGATATGACCCGGCTGTTTGCAAAAATAACACTTTCTTATTGCAACTGCGGTTCTCTCCACACTGTTGCCTTGGAAACACTTATCTCTCTGCATTCTTTCTCCGCTGCCAAGGGCTGACTGCTTAACCCTTTCCTGGCAGTTTTCCTCCTTCCTGGAAAGACGCCGTTTCTCTTCTTGGAGCAAACGACCCGTCAAATAATGAAGAGTGAGTTCATCAGTCTTCATACTTTCCAGACTGGTTGTCAGAATGTCCCAGCTTTGAGGCAACGACCCCAAAATCAGGTAGCACTTATGCTCTTCCGTAAAAACGATTCCGACCTCCTGCAACTGGACAAATAGAGATCTCACCTGTTGGAGATGATTTGCCAAACTTCCAGCCTCCTCCAACTTTAACCGATACAGCTCTCTGGTGAGGCTCAGCCGTGTGCTTGCCGACGCACGCACATAAATCTGTCTCAGCGCATTCCAGCTGTCTCTTGCCGTCTCATCTCTGTTGATATGGACAATTTGCGAGTCCTCCATACTCAAGACAATGTTTGCTTTGGCCCTTTCATTCTGCTCTTCCCACACTTGTGCTTCTTGAGCAGTCTGACCAACCGGCCTCGGGACACTCACGACGTTCCAACATCTGTCCCGCTTCAAAAACATTTCCATCTTGAATGACCACGTTAAGTAATTTCTCTCATTCAGCCGTTCCACCGGAATACTGGATGCCATCTGAACCTGGGCCATCCTCACCGGCTGGGCTGGAGCGCGACTCACACTGGATACAGACCCGTCTGAGCTCGATGAACTGCCTGAGCTCGACTCCGTCTTTCCCTCCAGCGTTCCTTTGCTCTCAAGCTTTCCAGCAACCAAAAATTATGCCTTCCAGACTTTCTCTGGGCCCATAACCTATCGGGGTAATTGCTTACCCAAAAATATAGCAGAGTGCGAAATAGCAGCAGCGTAGAGTCTGGAAATGGTTTCAGCTTGAATTTAGGAACAAAAAGAAGCACTCACGGTCTTTGGTCAGTAAGAAGCTTTACTGACACTAAAATAAATTACTTACAGAATAAATGGTCATATATACAGTCCTTTCACAGTACAGCAACAACGTAGCAGTATAACATCAGCAGTAAGTTCCAGCAGTAAGTTCCAGCAGTAAGTACCAGCAGTAAGTACCAGCAGTAAGTACCAGCAGTAAGTTCCAGCAGTAAGTTCCAGCAGTAAGTTCCAGCAGTAAGTAGCCATACAACATGGACTTCTTAAATACACTTTTCTCCTTGGCCCAATTAACCAATAGTCTCTTCATCTTGTACATCTCGTACCGCACGTAGGCCAGGGAAGAATCTGCTTCATACTGGACTTCTCCTGGCAGAGACAATCTGGCCAAGGACATCTTTTTAACTCTTTAGAGTCCTTTTCCTTCTGTGGGTAAAAACCTAACCACAACACTTCTGCCATATCACTGATCAAATTTACAAACAGTTACACCCCTGGCTGGCTTTCATTAAAAATGAAAGCAAAACAAAAAAACACGACCCCACATTAAATAGGTATTGCTACTACGGAGGTATTATTATGTTTAAGGATGACACCTTTTCAAGAATTGCAGTACCTAGTCCTATTGTTTCTGTGACTGTACAAAGACCTTCACCCCCTGGGAGGAGTAAAAGATGTATATTAGTGTAGTTAAGGAGAACAGAGGGCTGCAATTGTTCTTTATGATCCAGAACTGAAGGACACAAAATAACTATGTTACAAGAAGCAGTCAGACAATGGAAGCAACTGCCTAGGGAGGTGGTGGGCTCTCCATCATTTGAGATATTCAATCAAAGACTGGACAGCCACATGGCAGGGATAGGGATGTCGAGGAATCCCTTTGGGTGGTGGAGCTGAATGAGCTTTCCTTGGCTCAGTCGTCCAAACTTTCTTTTGTCTTTGAGTAACTGGCGGTTTGCAGTGAGTTGGGCCAGCTAACAGATTTCCTGCATTTTCCCTTTGCACAAATTATGAGCATTATTTATGCAAATGTGTGCAAATTGTGACTCAGTGCACAAATTTTGGCTACAATTTGTGCAAATTATGCAAATTTCAGCCATAATTTGCACAAATTACACAAATTTGTGCAAATTGCATCCCCCCCGAAAAAGGCCATAAAACCACTGCTTCCAAATGCAAGGGATGGATTTCCAAATGACAGACATCCCTAGTTAGGGATGCTTTAAAGTGGATTCCAGCACTGACTAGGGCGTTGGACTCGATGGCCTAAAATGATTCAGTGAACATAGCTCTAAGCATTTACTGCAAAATGCTTTTCCACCCTTGGGGAAATGGACTTTTGTTTTTTTTAAATATAGATGTAAGGGCAGAGTACCTCTGAGCATGAGCAGAGTGATACTCTTCTCTTTGCTTGGGGATTTGGGAGAAAAGTATAACTAGTAACAACAACAGCAACATCATCATCAGATATGTGGGTCCAAAATCTGATATATAACCTGATATGTTAGTCCAGCTTTGGTTCATCACAGAAAAGAGTCAGTATGCCCACCCTTAAGGCACTCATTTCAGAATCATTTCTTATGCTACAAGTCTGAGTCATTGCACTGATAACAGGTATCAGAGCTGAACCATCATGTTCTGGGACTTCGTCAGACAGCACTGGTTCAAATCAAACCTTTGCTGCCCTTGCCAACGTGGTCTAGTGGTTAGATTCAGTCCATTGTTCAAGTCCCTGTGTAGGCATGGAGCCTGTTGGGTGATCTTGATTTAGTCCCACCTCCCAATCTAACCTACCTTATATAGGGTTGTTGTGAGGATAAAAATTGGAGATGGGAAATCGACAAAACTGCTCTGAGCTCCTTAGACCAGGAACAGGGGACATGTGCTCCTTCAGATATTTTGGACTGCACTTCCCCTCAACATTGGTTATGCTGGCCAGGGCTGATGGGAGTTGCAGTCCAATAACATCTGGAAGGCTAGATGTCCTTCATCCATGCCTTTAGTGGAAGGGCAGGGTACAAATGTAATAAATATATTTCCTATTCCTCTCTGTACAGTGCAAGGCAGAAGGGGGAAGATACAGGAAACAACAGAAGCAATATTATCTGGATTTGGAGAGCCACAATCCAACCACAAACATGGCTAGTTGTTGGGTTGTTTTTTTTCTTTTTTTGTAGCACATGTAGATCATGGAATGCAACACAAATGCACAATCTCTATCTCTCTCACTCTCTCACTCACACACACACACACACACACACACAGAGAGAGAGAGAGAGAGAGAGAGAGAGAGAGAGAGAGAGATCGCACACAGTGATGCAAACTTGCAGCTGTATACCTACTCAATAGGGCTGTGCACCACCTCATGTTGAAGCCCCAAATCAGAATCAAGGCAAATTGATTTGGCTTGCCTTGACCCAAATATAAGGGAGTACTGGGTTGGTTCGAGGCACCCTGTGGTGAAGCGCACTGGTTCCAAAAGCCTCAGGGTGCCTTGGGCCTACCCATTGGACTCACATGACACCTCCCTTCTCCCTCCCTGATCACCCCCCCCCCCAAACCCACTGCCACTCCCCCCAGGACTTACCTTTGCCATGTTTCCTCCTCCCTTTGAGCTGTGATTTAAAGGTAAGATGGGGGCTTGCTTTTTTTTTCATACATCTATGGCTGCAAACTAAGGACATAGCCATTTATGCCAACCATAGTTTGTGTCCATAGATCTATGAAAAAGAGAGAGCCCTCTCTTATTTTCAAATAGCAGCTAGACACACAGCAAAGGTAAGTCCAGTAGCAGCAGTACTGGTGGAGGGGGGGAGGGGGGAGGTGAGCAGGGAGTTCAATGAACTCCTGGTCAGCCTTATGCCCAGCTTTCCTGGGTGCCTGGATGGTGGCAGGTACCCAGGACCCCACAAAGGCTGACTTGCTTCAGGGAGGGGGAGACTTGCTTTGGTTTTGGTACCAAAGCAAGGCGGCTAAGCACCGTAGTACCTCGAGCCAAATTTACTTTATGTGGGCACCATCTGGACAATTTCTGCGTCCATCTACTGTGGCCCATGTATTAATGTTCTTAACATTGAGGTAACGGCAACTATCCTCCCCTCCATGCTAAAGTGTTCTGAGACTGAGCAATGCAATATATTAAACACCCAAACACACATGTGCACACACAGTTTGAAAAATAACACATTTTGAGCGTATGCAAAGAGCTTTTCTGCATTTAGTATGTTTTTTAGCTGTCATTTCAGACACGGAAATTATAAATGTGCTCTCACAGTATGCCCTTTCTCGTCTTTTTGCTGGACTATAACAGCTTCCCTGAAGGAGACACAGGGATCCTTCCCAGCCCCTGAGTTGGCATTGGCTAAATAGAAAGAAGAGAAAGACTCCCCCCTACTTTTATTGAACATAACCAATCAGGCAGAATTGATTAATGCATTCCCAGCTCTTACGCTTCCCTGAATGGGGAGGACCTCAGAGGCAATAATTGAAGCAATTCAAATCCTCAGTAAGAAGCCACCTTAATGTCTCCAGTGGTGGACATCTTTGTAATTATCAAGATGGAATTGGTTGTCTTTCTACAAATGGACTATAATGAAAGGTCTTGGTGCAAAGCTAAGTGGGGAGATGACACTGCCTTTTTACGTTAGGGACCAAATTTGTATCATCCAAGCAGACAACTGCAGTTATTCTAATCAAAGGAAGAGGAGGGGTGGGGGAAGTCTTTGTGTAAGATGGCTGTTTTGGCACTGTAGAAACATGAATGGGATCTGTTGCATATCTTATATTCTAATATGAGGTGGAAATGCTAATATTTCAGGCTTGTCTCAAGCTTCAAGGGAAAAGCTGAGTGGGAATTAGAAATATGTGAAAATTGTTTGTTAATTTCCTTATATTTTCTTGCTTTTTTGGCCCATGATCTAGGATTTCTCTGGAAACTTCACAGAATTTATTAATATTGTTGTTTCTATGAACATCAAAAGTAAATTGGATATGCAATCAGACACTGTCTATGTATTCCATTGCTCTCAATGGGCTAGACATATTATTATTATTATTATTATTATTATTATTATTATTATTATTTATATAGCACCATCAATGTACATGGTGCTGTACAGAGTAAAACAGTAAATAGCAAGACCCTGATGCATAGGCTTACAATCTAATAAAATCATAGTAAAACAATAAGGAGGGGAAGAGAATGCAAACAGGCACAGGGTAGGGTAAGCAGGCACAGGGTAGGGTAAAACTAACAGTATAAAGTCTGCACAACATCAAGTTTTGTATGTCCATTCTGTAAATAATCATAAACTCTAGCTTGTTCCTTGATGGACATATATATATGAGAGAGAGAGAGAGAGAGAGAGAGAGAGAGAGAGAGAGAGAGAGAGAGAGAGAGAGAGATTATTCTGCTATGTAAGTTTGGGTAAGTGTGATCTAGCTATAGATCACATTTTATACCATTTCTTCACCACTTCCAACTTCACAAAGATCAACAAGGATTAAATCCAACTAAACACCTTAGAGCAGACCCACTGCAATAAATGAGTTTTAAGATTAGTCATAACTAACTTGTCCAATTCATCTGAATGGAACTACTCTAAGCAGGACTTTAATTGGATTCTACCCCAAGAAAGAGAGCTACATTCTAACTGCATACTGACAAAAGGACAATGATGATGATTTGCCTGGTGCAGAGTCTCCAGGTCTCCAGTGGAATGATCTCCCCCAAATTGCAAAGGATACAAAGGAAACAATCCGTATAGAAGAGACTTTGGCTGAGTTTGGATGACACACTAATCAATGGTTGTTTCCCATTCTGTTCCTATTACCCGCCCCTCACCCCAGTTGTTTAGCGTGTCCTGAGAACTCAGCTTCAATGTTTCAAGTCTGCAACTCTGTTACTGGTTCAAATAATATAAGCTGTGCTATCACAGGCATGTGCCATCACCTGCCCACAATCTCTTTTGACTGTTTCCATCAGCTATTAATAACATTCCCTAGGTAATAGAAAGATTTGACACAAAACAGATATAAATGGGCAACGCATTTTTATTTCTCTGGATGCTCCATTTCTGACTTTAGAGCAGCCTTCCCCAATCTTGTGCTTTCCAGATTTCTTGGAAAACAATTCCCATCATCCTTTACCATTGACCATGATGGCAGTTGTAGTCCAGACCATCTGGAGGCTGCTTTAGAATCACTGTATATACTTAAAAAGACAAGTGGAATTAGAGGAATACTTTAACAAGGCTGGTTTTGGTTTGAATAAGTCCCATGGTCAGTTCACTTTCTACTAAATGTAATTGCTCCTCCCTCCTTTGGTTATGTATTGTATTCATGCTTGCTATCCCATTGCTTTGTTTCATTATTAATATTTATGCCCCATCAAATTTATTTCATACTATAGCTGTTGGCAGGTTGCTTTACTTTTCCATTCTGTTATCTTCAGTTATGACCTTGTTAACTTGCTTTATCCTTCATTGTACCTTAAACATAGCCAAAATTCAAGACTTCTTCACCCTCTTGCATGCATCTGATGAAGTTGGTTGCTGCCAGGCTCTGCAGCCAGCATCCTACAGGCTGAGCCACAAGGCCTTTCTTCTTAAGTAGGTCAGAGTCTTGTACACTAAAAATCAGAGTTCATAATCCTGAAAAATGTAGGCCTTGTAGTGACACCTAATCCATTAAAGCAATCTCTTTCCAAAATGCAGATCAACTTCTCCCTGTGGAAATTATCGCAAGGTATTATCCAACCCCTGCACTTGCATTGTCTAAAACCACCTTTTAAAGCTGCACTATGTTGGCTTCTATTCTGACACATCATAAAATGATGGAGGTGAAGTATAAAGAATCCCATAGCTTCCCCCATCACCCTACTCTCTCTCCCTCTCTTTCTTCTGCAAAGGGTTCATTGTTAAAGTAGTTCTGAAATATGTTTGATGGATGGTAGCAGATAGATTTGCCCATGATTCTCTCTAATCTGCTTGATATACAATTTATGGGAGCTGGGGAAGGGAGGGGAAAACCCTGTAAAGAGGCTGTGGAAATTCAAATAAAAAATCATTTATGCAGCAATTCCTGCATTCATTTAAAAGAACCCATTAGATATTGTCCTCTGCTAAATTTAGCAAACACTCAGGTGTGCCTGCCCTGGGAGCTTTTAATCACATTGTGTTAGGAAAAAGAGCTAATTAGATAGACAAATTTAGAAGGAGGGTACCATACTGCAGAAAAAAGAAGTGGTTGATTAGTTGTTATTCACTGTAAAATGTACTCTTCTGGGTGGGGGCTTGGGGAAAAATTAGCTTTCACTATGTTGCATGTCTACTTAAAAGTAATACTCTTTATATTCAAAGGGCCCCATTTCCAGGTAAGTGTGTATAGGATTGCAGCCTTTAACAATAAATAACAAAAAGATATTATGGTTTGTTGCGGTGGTGGTGGGGAACCATGTAGTTTAAACTATATTTCCCCCATAAAGGTTTACTGTAGGAATGTACAGATTTTGTTAAATTCATTCTGTCCTTGTTTCACGGATTGTCAGCTACCTTTTGTTCTTTTGTTCATTTGCAAATCCACACTTGCACTAATGCTCATAACCACAAATGCATAGTTGCACAAATCCCCCCACCAAGTAAAAAAAAAAAGTCTACAAATCTTCAGAATCTCATGACTCAGTAAAATCCAGTCCACTGAGGAATCCGCAGGTCATTTTCACAGAAATCCAATCTTATTTTAATTCATTGCAGATTTCCCCAACATCCCTAATTTACCTTGACTCCTAATTACTTGAACCAAAGAACTACTATGTTGCATCAAGCCAAAGACCAACTTCATACTTGACCCAAATGGCATGTGTGAGATGGTGCGGGAGCCATTTTATTTATTTATTTATTTATTTATTTATTTATTTATTTATTATTTATTACATTTTTATACCACCCAATAGCTGAAGCTCTCTGGGCGGTTCACAAAAATTAAAACCATTAAGAACATAATAAAACATCCAACAATCTAAAAACCCAATCTAAAAACCCAAATACATTAGTGTGTTGCAGATTAAACATTGATTTGGCTTATTTTAATCATGCCTTATGGCATGATCAAACTGTTGTGATCATTCACAAATGTTCTGAACTGTCCAGAGAGCTTCAGCTATTGGGTGGTATAGAAATGTGATTAATAAACAAATACATAATTAAATAATAAATAATGGACTTAAGCAGAACTCTGTGCATGTGTGAGGTGGGGGCTTTGACATGGTTGATTGCTCAAACCATGTGGGTGCTATCCTGTCAAGCAAGTACTTAACTACGCAGAGAAGCTGTCAGGACAGGGCCAAATTTCTACCAAATGCCCTTGGGATATTTACAAATTAATTGTTTGCTCCTTGTCCCCCTCCAGTGTCAGATTCTATCTGCAATGTTCTTATCCTCATACATAGTAGCCATTGGTTGATCTATCCATTCTGGAAAGCTATTTGTAGTAGTCATCATCACAACTACATTCTATAACTTCATTATGAATTGGATTGTGCAAAGAAAATTATTATTATTATTATTATTATTATTATTATTATTATTATTACTATTATTGGCACGATTTTTTTTTCTCAGTTTCCTTGTAGTATTTGGTTTTTGTGTTTGTGAAGAAATAATTTGTATCGATTCACTCTCTCTGAACTGTTCATAATTTCAGAAACTTTTGTCATCCTCTCTGAGTTATCTTTTCAAAACAAAACACAAATTTCTAGCCTAAAATAGTTTAGTTGTCTTAACTCTGCTATTCTATGCACACTTATAGGGAGTAAGTCCCATTGAACTCTGTAAAGCTTTCTTTTATGGGCTGAACTACATGTTCCATGTACTTCTGTGATTCTCTCTTTTGCAAGGAGAAGCATCTTCAGGAGGCTGCAATTTTCAACAAATGATAAGTGGGGCACGGCAGGGGATTTACTACCTGGATTTTGTCCTCACAAAATCCTCTCTCCAAACACGCCTTGTCATGTCATGTGTGAAATAAGTCCCCATACCTTCCATCATCCCTTAGGAGAAAAAAAAAAGGGGGGGATTTTGAGCAAACAAATGATTGGTGAGGAAAGGGTTAAACAGCCCCTCCCTCACACTGGTCTTCCATTTCATATTCCAGGCTCCTATGTGTGCTTTTCTTAAAATAAATTTAAAACAAAGTCAGGAAATGGAAGGTAATGTGCAGGTAATGTTCAGCTTGGCCCCGAGTAAATGTGCTTAGGATTACATTGGAAATGACCTTCTTCATCAGGAACAGGTCCTATGATTATTTTATTTAAGATATTGTAAACTCCCACCACTGTGTATACTTTCCCCCCTTCTTGCAGTCAACGTGGCTACATTCTGGAGTAAATTATTTGTAAGTTTCAGGTGAGATGGCATTTATTAAAATTCATAAGACAGGTACACAATTCTGCAAGCAAGCTGGAAAAGAGGCAGTCAAGCAATCTCCAGTGCACAGTGGTGCTTTCTCAGCTGTGGCCTTAGATGTTTGGGCATTGGGACCACCATCCATGGGAGCTCTTAGATTCATATACAGTTTGATATGCTTTTGTGCTGTGAAACCAGAAAAAGGGACGGTTATCCATGTAATTTTTGCCAGATAGTTCCAGAGCCCTCTTGACAGAAGAGAGGGGAGGAAACCCGGCAGGCAGCATTGTGTAAGTGCTCTGCCATGCTATGCAGAATTGCCTTTAAAGGCGGCCCACTTGGGGATTTCATTTCCTTACTCTGGTTTAACTTTAAGTAGAAAATGCTCTTCAAAGTGGTCCTAGCCCGTAATGGGGACACCTGCTCAGTGCTTTTTATGGGTCCATTTCCCCTCTTTACTCCTTCCAAAAAAGCCCCCCAAGTGCATCTTTTGCAATTCTGGCATCTGACACAGCCTCTGCTGTGTGACATGCCTCTTTGTGCATTCTCCATCTCCTCCAGGGACTGCGCACAAACGACGCCTTATAAACAGTACCTAATGGAATTCAGCTTGCACACTGTGAAATGCTTAATGCACAGCCTAGTGAAAGTAATGGACTGTCTTGCTACGGACTGATGGAAGCTCAGGCTCAACACTGCCATTCATTCTGGGGAACAATGTGGTGTTTTTATCTTTTCTTTTAAGATGTTAATTGAAAAGGAAAAGATGCTGACAGGAGATTCAAGTTTCAATGGATGAAAATTAAAAAGCCCAGTCTGACAAAGTGGTGGTGGTGGCGGAATACTGGATGGAAATGAGTGTAAAAAGGAGAAAGAAGTACAAAATGTCACTTGATGGCATAGCAATAAAACCCAGCTTTACCAGGCAGCCTGGTAATAGAATTGTGAAAGAGTATTGATACATTACTCCCAAATCTGCAATATCTTAGCTCGGCTTCTGCTGTCCTGGCCAAAGATCAATCCAAACATGCTATGTTCTGAATATCTAGGTATTTCTTTCTTTGATTGTTGCTGCTGAAAATCTCATGCAGCACCAAAGTTTAGATCCAAGCACATAGATTGGTCATACTCCTAGGTTAGCCATTGATCTAAGGCTTACGCACATAAACATGATTAAAAGTACAGCTAGCACTCCAATTTGAATTTAACTATTATGAAATCACCCCAAATGGGCTCTCATAGACGTGCCTCTGCAGTGCAATTACTGTATGCTATTGACCACAGGATTCCCTCCATATGGAATGGTATGTTCTAGGCTATTATGTTCTAGGTTATTATGACCGTTTATTGATTGTTTTACATTATATTGTACTTCATTCTTTTAAGTATTTGTATTGTGTTTTACATTTTAAATGGCATTTTAGTTTATTAACTGTTTGTAATCCAGCTAGAGAACATTAGTTATTTGCTGCATTAGAAATGTAATGAATAAACAAATAAATAAATATGTTAGTACATTGCAGCCAAACCAACCAAGACCATGATGGCCTCCTAAAGGCTAATAGCATAATTGCATCATAAGCTTTTGTTAGATTAGATCCTAGTTCATTAGATACGAAGCATCTAACCAACTGGCTGCTAGTCCATGAAAGGTTATGCAGGCAAAGGTAACTGCATGAGCAGCACAAGAGTCTCTGCTCACCATGAACAACACTGAAGAAAAACAAGTTAATAGAAGCCTTTTAAGTTTTATGGGAATCATTAATTAATTTCATATCACATCTCATTTATGTTCATGTGTCCACCCAACAAACAAACTAACAAAACTTTTAAGGGTGATTTCCAATTATATATAGTCTCCGTTTTATTATCCCAATAAATGGACTAAATGAAATATTCACTCTTGAGACCTGCCTAATAAAAGAAGAGGAAATTGACATATTATCCTGCCCAGGTGTAATTTATCTAAAAAATCAAGAACTCTTTTGACCTCCAAAACCTATATTTACATGGCTCACATAAAGCCCTTATTAATTGCATACTAAATATCTCACTAGTTGTGCTGCTACAGGGAAGCAAAGAACACATTTGCACTTAATAATGCCCTGGTTTACATATCTAAAAGACAATGAAGGGAAACATTAATTCAGGATAGCTAGGCTACAAAGTGCATGACTACTGTTTATCCAACAGCGCAAGCAACTGCAAGCAATTCAGAATGTCTGTGCACTAAAGGATACAATGAAAAATATATGGCAGCAAAAGCCAACAAGCAACGGAGCAATTAAGAACTGAAATACACAGGCCTTGGGAGCAACGGCTCAAATACTTAGGGATGCCCTAGATATTTCCGTTGAAGAACACCTACAGCAGAAGTAGGCTTTCCAGTACATTAGATCATTACTCTGAGCTTCCATGCCCCAAATCAAGCCTTTATCAGACTTTCATAAGATGTTTGTCTGTGTGAAAAAGCCCCTAATACCTATTGACTGTTCACTTACATAGGTCTTTTTCTCCCCATGGCAAAAGGGACATTACAGGGGAAAGATAGTCCCTGACAACCCCTTGATCACTTTATTTGCAGTGTATTTGCTACCCAATCTCCTGCTCATTTTCCTAGCTGATTTATGCTTCTGTGCCATACTTTTATCTTCTTCCTGGAAACATGATCCCAGTAAATCGGGCATTACATAGGGCCTGGTCAGACAACACATTAAGCCATGGTTAGTGAGCGTGTTTAAACTGTGGTTAAGTAGCCACCATGTTTAGGAATGTTTCACACAATATGCTAAATCATGGTTCACACAACACGCTAAGCCGTAATGTTTAGCTCAAAATGCTTAACCACTGTGGCTTAGCAGGTCACCTGAACAGGGTCATTGTGACTGTGATGGCATCACAGTCTTATGCAACCAATCAGATTTGGCAATATGACAATAATGATAATATCACAAAGCCTATTGAGAGAGCAATGATTCCTGGACCACCATTGCCATCATTCTGACTGGACAAATATTTTGCCCCATTTCACAGTATTCCCCATTCACTAAATGGGTGTGTGTGGGTGTATGGGTGTGTGCCAAAAGTGCCCCTCCTTTCATCTTAGCCCAACTTAATATTGCCCTGTTGTATCCAGTGGATGTGGCTTTCCTTGTTTCAATTTCTTTTTACTGCTGAATATCAAAATGTTTTAAGAGCTGCCAAGATGTATGGAGCTTTTTCCTTCCAAGGCCAGTCACTGACATAATATGCCACTGGTAAACTCAGCAAATAAAAAGTTATTCAATTTAGTTTTTTTTGTACCTGCTCTTTCACATTACAAAGGGCAACACAACTGGGTTTTTACAGAAAGTATGCTCAGTCTCCAGTTATCCAATAAAGGGAAAAGGTTAGTAAGAGTGGGTTAGAAATACCACTGCTAAGTCGAGAAACCAATAAAAATAATAAAAGAAGCATCTGCAAGCATCAAATTACATTAGTGACTTCACTGTCATTGTCATGCACCCAGATATTATATCAAACACAGC
The DNA here is from genome assembly GCF_023053635.1 of Elgaria multicarinata webbii. NCBI lineage: Eukaryota > Metazoa > Chordata > Lepidosauria > Squamata > Anguidae > Elgaria > Elgaria multicarinata. The sequence goes on from NC_086171.1 coordinate 172,991,880, forward strand.
TATGCAGGCCTGGGCTGGCTGGCTGTTTTGCTCCATATATATATTAACTATTATCAGAAAAATAAATCAAGAGCTTGTTTTACACCAAAGCACACATTAGTTTTCTCTCCTTTAAAGCAAATCTCTGTTCCATCCTTCTGAAGAGGTTCATTTAATAGCATGTGAAATGAAATGTCAACATGAATTAGAACAAATGGCATCGTATTCCCCATCAGATAACAGGCGCCTTTTGGGAAATGTACTCTGAAAGTCCGCTGGTCAAGAGATTAGAATGTTACTGGCTGTTTGCTCTCCGGACTGTGTTAATTTCCTAGGCTGGAATCTGGTTCCATTTATTTTGGTGGGCTGGTTCTCAAGAGGCCAAAACAATGGTCTGTATTGCAGCCACAGGCGTGATCTAGCACTCCACATCAGCAGTGGGGAAGTTAGCATTCTCGTTTATAGCTATGGGGAACGAACATAGAGAACTTTCATTTTTGATATGTGAAGCGGCCCAGTCTGTTTCATAGCCAGGATTTAATCTTGTGTCTTCTTTACATTTATTCCTGGATTATTATTTCCCATGAAACACATCTTGGGTTCCCCCCTCCTCCGATCACGTCTTAATGTACAGCTTCCAAAAACATCAGCCGTTCTGGCAGAGTTGTGGGCTTTTCATGGGTCACTTAATTCCAAAGTAGTTCCAAATGAAACAAAAGGCTGGCAGATAATTAGAGACTATCCATTGTGTTTGACGATCCCATTAGCTCCTGTGGAGAATGCCAGACCATGATTCTCAGGTATCACTCCCCTGATTGATGCTCATTTGCATTCTATATAGAGGCTGCAGGCCTATTATTGTGATGCTGTTTCTTACACAGAGCCCAATTAATGAAAGGTTAGGATGCAATTAAAAACCATAAAGGGCTCTTTATCTCTGGGTGAGGTTTATACAGCTACTTGAAGTCTCCGAACCTGCTATATGAAGATGTTCTGAGGCTGAGGCATCTGCTTCCTGCTCCACCCCACCCCAGTCATTCCTGCTTTGTGTAAAATGCTTCATTTCCTGGAAGAGGTAAAGGAAAAATGCCTTAGTGGGACATTTATTGACACTCATGGCATTTTATGTATATGTTGTCTGTTCTTCCCAGTTATCCTGAGCCCAGAGGACTTGGTATGATAACTGCGATTATCATACCACAGGATCAATCACAGCTAATGTGTCAAGCTTAGTTGCAAATCCATGGGAATTAACTTGCTTGGCTTTGGTGCAATGGTCAAAGTACAATGAACAACCTTGGACTGATCATTGTGAGACATTTGACAAGACTCACTCGTGTGTATGTGTGTGTGTGTGTGTGTGATAAATCATCCCAGTATATGCAATTAAACAAATATCCTCATCTCACATAAGCAAATTCCTGTCTAATTTAATATGCCATCAATTATTATTATATTGTTGATAGTCTTTTGTTTGCAGATCAACGATTCTGAGATTAAAAACAATACAAGCAGGTAAGGTGTGCGCACATAGCTTTCAAATCCATCTTTTAAAGCTCGTCTTACCAGGAAAGCCATGACAGGCTAGTATTCCCTACTGCATGTACATGATTATTTTATTTAAAGTTTTTCTCTTGTAATACAGGAGAGGCCCTTTTAAGACCTCTTTGCCTGTTTATTGGATATGCATGGAAGATTTTCTCCTGCATTGCTCCCAAATTATGGAATACTCTCCCTTCCACAGCAAAGACATCTCTTTAATTTGGTCATTAAAATTGTGACTTGTTGTTTTCATGTCACTTCAAAATATTTTCTAATGTTTGAATATAATTTTATTGCTTTTATGTATTATTGCTTTTATTTGAGCTGTACATGGCCTAGTGACATTTGTGGAGAGGCGGTATATCATAAATAAATAAATGTATAATTAACAAATAAAGTGTGGAAAGATTCTTCAGCATTTCAGAGCCCAAGACTGCAGCCTCTTTGGAAAAGACCCAGCAATGCATGTTAACAGTGGACCAGTTTGTATGTAATAGGGTGACCATATGGAAAGGAGGACAGGGCTGCCATATCTTTAACAGTTATATAGAAAAGGGAATTTCAGCAGGTGTCATTTGTATGCATGCAGCACCTGGTGAAATTCCCTCTTCATCACAACAGTTAAAGCCGCAGGAGCTATACTAGAGTGACCAGCTACAAAAGAAGGCAGGGCTCCTGCAGCTTTAACTGTGAAGTACCTAGCAATGCCCCCTGAAAGGAACATAGGAAGCTGTATTATACAGACTCTGGTCATTGATCCATCTAGCCTGCTATTGTCGACACTGATAGGCAGCAGCTCTCCAAGGTTTGAGGCAAGAAATACCAGGGATCGAATCTAGGACCTTCTGCGTGCAAAGTTCTGCCACTGAGCCTCCTAAACCAAATACACTTGTGCTCCTGGGAACTGCCAGGGTGACACCCCTGAAAGTCTTCTAAGCTTTACTTGCAGCAGCATGTCATTTAGTCATCCTAAAACCACCCAAACATCTCTCTTTCTATCTGTATTTGTAAGTCACAAGCTCAAACTGAGTTTATTTATTTATTTATTAAACTTATATACTGCTCCCATAGCCAGGGCTCTCTGGGTGGTTTACAGAAATTTTAAAATTGAGGTAAAAACAAGTATACAAAATTTAAAACTCTAAAACACAGAACATACATACATAAAGCATTAAAACCGATTAAAAACTGAACATGTGGGTAATTAGGATGTGCCGCCATATGCCTGGGCAAAGAGGAAAGTCTTAACCTGGCGCCGGAAAGATAGCAGTGTTGGCGCCAGGCGAGCCTTATCAGGGAGATCATTCCAGTCTGGGGCCCACCACCGAAAAGGTCCTATCCCTTGCTGCCACACTCCGAGCCTCTCTCGGAGTAGGCACCCGGAGGAGGACCTTAGATGTTCAATTGTGGAAAATAAAACCAAAGAGGCCACCGCCTCTGCCAAATTTTCACATTGCCTGGTGTGCGCTGAGCAGATCTGCCTACAGTATAGCACGTGTGCGTGTGTTTCTGACATCTCTTATTAAACTGATTGACCTTCTCTAGAGGAGGGGAGAAAGATGAACCGAGAATTTTATTTATTTATTACATTTTTATACCGCCTAATAGCCGAAGCTCTCTGGGCAGTTCACAGAAGTGAATGAGTTGCCAAAGTAAATCTCATATAGTCATCCCATGTGTCAATAGCGAGCTGGGAGAGAATGTCTTGAAAACCATCTCACGTCAGTGCTCTCAGATACCAGCTGTTGCCTCCATGGAGCATTTGTGGGACTGCAGGCTCACCAGTCCTAAAATGGCTTCCATCTGGTAATCCTAAGAGTTAACCCTGCTTAGGTCATTTATAGGACATATAACACCCTCATTCCTTACTAGAACAAATAGATAACTGGCCAAAGGGGCAACATCTAAATCTCAGGGAGGGCTCGCTACATCCATTGCATGAAAGTCAGATCTCATCACAGTGCAGGAGTAGTCCAGAAAAAAGAAGCAGCACAGTGCATCAACCTTGACCTGGTCTGTTATCCGTGCACCAGAATGAGGTGGTTAGGGTGACCATATGAAAAGGAGGACAGGGCTCCTGTATCTTTAACAGTTGCATAGAAAATAAAATTTCAGCAGGTGTCACTTGTATATATGGGAAACCTGGTGAAATTTCCTCTTCATCACAACAGTTAAAGCTGCAGGTGCCCTGCTCTCTTTTAAATCTGGTCACTCTAGTATAGCTCCTGCATTTTAACTGTTGTGATAAAGAGCAAATTTCACCAGGTTCTCCATATATACAAATGACACCTGCTGAAAATCCCTTTTCTATGCAACTGTTAAAGATACAGGAGTCCTCCTTTTCATATGGTCACCCTAGAGGTGATAGAATCCTGAGGTGGGAAAGTGGACCTCATCTCTCCAGGTTGCAGGCAGAAGAGAGACTTTTTGAATGCTCCTTTGAGAAATAATTCCTTTTAAGGGGAAAGCTAGCACTTTAGGGAGAAATCTTCCTTGCTGTACTAGTTTTCTATTTGGAGCAGAGGGGAACATTCAAAAATACACTCTCCTTCCAGGGGTCTCAAATGGTACAGTCCATTCCACCACCTCATTCTGACAGACAATTGAGTGTAGTGGTTAGACTAGCACTGGGGGGAGCCAGGTTCAAATCATCTCTCCTCCTTGATGTTTCCTGGATGACATTGGCCAAGTCATCATCTCTCAATCTAAACTAGATTGCAGGATTGTTGTAAGGGTAAAAAGGAAGAGGCCGAACTATATATAGCAGCAAAGAGCTCTTTGCTGGGATATAAAAATAAATAAATAAACGATTTGCCGACTGAATGCAACATGTGCTTCAATCGGTGAGCATTCATCCTCCTACATGGTGATGACAATGGCTTACATGTTTTGTCGGTTCGCCAAGCTACATGATGAATGTGAGTGAAACGTTGTGCCAGAACTCTCTAATGTTTTGCTGTCTCTCCATACTGATCTGTTCCCGCCCGCTATCATCACTAGTTCTCTAACAGAAAACAGAGGAGTGATGCTGCCCACTCCTTGAGTAATAGAGCACAGTAACTAACAAAACTTACTGCATTAGACAATCACTAACATGCACCTGCACTACTGTGGTTTATTTAATTGAATGGTGTTGTTGGTTTTTTAAAAAATGGATGTCATATGCAAGAAGTAAGGGAAAGTACAATGGACCTATGAACAAGATTCTGTAACCACAAATCTGCGATTCTTACTAAAAAAAACCCACACACCTGGAGCACCCTGTTGCAAAACACTTCAGTTCACCTGCACATAATCTTCCAGATGTACAGCTGCTTCCAACAGAACAAAGAAAAGATACTGACTTGCTTGACAAAAGGGAAAACTTCTGGATCTACAGACTCAGAACTTGTAGACCAAATGACCTGAATCTGGAGGGCAGTTCATAAACATTATTTCAGTTATACCTATTGATGGACAGACTCATCACAGTCCGCTGCGTGTGCCACTCGGCAGACCCCCTGCCAGCCACCTGTCCCTGCTTGCCACTCAATCCCTCAGCTGCCATTTTGTGCAAAATAGAGGGTTGTTCTTTTACATAAAGGGCCTTTTATGCAAATAGTGGCCATAAAGTGGCTATTTACACTTTAATCTTGTAGCTTCATGGCTGCAATTTCTGTAAAAAGCTCTTTACATAATAACATAAGAAGTGCCATGCTGGATCAGACTGCGGGTCCATCTCAGTTCACACAGTGGCCAACCAGCTGTTGACCAGGGACCAACAAAGTAGGACATGGTGCAAAAGCACCCTCCCACCCATGTTCCACAGCAACTCATGAACACAAGCTTACTGCCTCGGATACTGGAGGTAGCACATAACCATCAGGGCTAGTAGCCATTGATAGCCTTCTCCTACATAAAAGAACAAGCTGCCATTTTTAAGCAAAAAGGCAGCTCAGTGGACCAACAGGTCTATCCCCCTCTCAGACTCTCACAACATCCCTAGTTATACCTCTGGGTTTCCCACCCAGCCACCCCTAGGATCTTCATCTCGAGGCATTCAAAATGGTGACTCCTGGTATTCATTTAATAGCACAACCATTGACAAGAGCAGAAGCCAAAATGTTTAGCTCAAAATATATATTTTTAAATACTGTGTTGTTAGTTTTTCACACACACACACACACACACCATACCAAAGTCCTGGCTTTAACAGCAGTCTTCTTTGGGCAGATCACCAGTAACATGGTTCTTTGCAGTTGCTCACGTACATTTGAAAGACAACCGTGAGCTGTGCTAAGTTTTAAATAGATCATTTTTGACAAAGCTTATTATTCACAGTAGGCACAAGGCCAATATCCCTTAGAGACCCTAGAATATTTCTGCAACTATGTTGACAGACATATTATACTCTAGTTAAGTCATCCACCACCACAGGTTTGAGTCCTGGTGCACCTGACAAACAGATTAGAATCACAACGCAGTGATGAGCTCTGGCAATCTCACCAAAGAAAACTCACATCGTAAAGACTGCACTAAAGTAAACAATATCATTTGCATATGTTTTCATGGCCTGGGCCAGATGCTAAAGTACAGTCTTGTTCGTCTTATTTGACAATAAACTTATTTTGAAATTGTGTGAATGCAAATGGCCATTTACCAATAAATCATTTACCATGGTGCTCATGTAAGCTTTCCCCCCCATATTGTACTGAATCTTACCACTCTTCTTTCCTTGGATTTCAGATGCAGAAGTGTGATAAGATTCTTCTTACCCTTTAAAGGACAATACAAGATGGCCAGTTTTCGCACATATACAGAAATGCATACTGAGACTTTGGAAATATTTACCATAATTCACCCATTGTTATATTCCATTGTAAAATGTTTAATGAAGTCACAAAATAATTATGAAAGAAAGAATTCGAAAACGGAAGAGCTGAAAAACAATGACATGGCTTCCTTGATTAATTTCCCCTATTTGTGATCCTTGATTATATTTTGTATTCAGTTTTTCAAATATATATAGTTTTGCAACTGAACGTACTTAAAAACAAACAAGGCCAGCATGAATGATGACAGAGAACCAGAGCTTTTAAAACGGGTGTACAAAGCCTCTACGTACCTACTGCTCTCTTCTTGTGGTACTCAATGTTGGGGACAAGAGCAAAATTGGCAATGATCCTAATGGTACTATCTCACTCCTGGCTTTCTAATGGGTTGTTCCAGAGATCTCAGGCAGCAAACAAGGCTCGACTCCCCCAACCCTTCCCATTTTATTCCTACAGCAATCCTCTGAAGTAGGTTAGGGTGAGAGACAGTGACAGCCGCAAGATCACCCACTAAGCTTTATGGCTGATAAAATCCTAGTCTGACAATCTAACCACTACATCACACCATCTCTAAACAGTAAACTTTTCATTTCTCAGGGTATTTTTTTTTTTTAAAAAAAGAAAAAGATCACCATACACATGTAGAGTGTCTTTCCACTAACAAAAAATGGATTCCTTGGGTCTACAACCTAGCAAGTGTGTTGCTAGGAAGCCAAGTCTAAGTTCCATTTCCAGCTAATGACAACCAAAATTCATCAAAGGCTAAAGAATGAGCTCCCCAGAGAGGTCCGCCTGGCACCTACCCTGTACTGCTTTCGTTGCCAGCTGAAGACCTTTTTATTCTCTCAGTATTTTAACACTAAATTTTAACTTAAATTTAAATTTTACTGTTCTAACTCTGTATTTTAATCTTATATCAATTTTGTTGCGTGGTTTTATCCTGGTTGTGCTTTTTATACTGTATTTTGTAATTGTGCTTTTAACATGTTGGTTGTTTTATTATGGTTTTAACTTCTGTGAACTGCCCAGAGAACTTTTGGCTATTGGGCGGTATAAAAATGTAATAAATAAATAAATAAATAAATAATGCCGACGACTAACTATAGCAGCCTCAAGGACTCCAAGCAGTCAGCAGAGACAAATGACCGTATTTAAGTTCTAAAACCACAATAATACCATCAGGTAATTCTGATGACTTCACGTGTGCTATCTCCAGTATTCGAGGCAATAAGCCTGTGTGCACCAGTTGTTGGGGAACATGGGTGGGAGGGTGCTGTTGCACCATGTCCTGCTTGTTCATCCCTGGCCGATGGCTAGTTGGCCACTGTGTGAAGAGAATGCTGGACTAGATGGACCCTTGGTCTGATCCAGCAGGGCACTTCTTATGTTCTTATGTTCTTACGATTCATACTTCCCCACCATCTGGACTTACAGCAGCAGGACACATGTCTGAAGAGGTCCCTTCAGCTGCCTTCAGTATCTTAAGAGGATAAGGGTCTTCCCAAGAAGCTACCACTGCTCCAAACTTCCTGCCATTTCAGCACCACAGAACTAGCCTGAGGGGGAGGTATTGGTGGGGATGGGCACCTGTTGAAGTCCACACCCCAGCCAGTCTCCAAGCATGTGAGCAAGGAGAAGGAACAGTAGCCTCCACTTGTTTTGTCCTCTCCTTCTGGGCAATGGTGTGGCTGGGGTCCCAGAGGAGAGGGCAGTGATGACAGTGTGGCTGACCAGCGTGGGCTCCAGGTTTGCGAGGGCTCACAACACACCCTCCCTCAATAAGTCTATCTTCTTACTCATGTTGTCACCAGCTGCTCTTGCTCCTCATCCTCTGTCTCCTCATTGCTACCACTTGCTTGCTTGAAAAGCAGAGAGCAAGTCAGCAGTGGCCTCTCCTGCTCCTCTTTCTCACTGCCAACATTGTCTGGGCCAGAGGCAGCAGCAGGTGGACAAGCAGGTTGCCATGGGGAAGAGGAGGAGCAACTCCAGGGGGATCTTGTCATTGGGCCCCTGTTGGGGTATGGGCCCGTGGCAGATGCCCAGCCATGCCGACCCTTGCTGCTGGCCTAGGGATTTCCAAGAAGTATAGTCGGCTCTCCTCCTCGTTAACTGCCCGCCTGCCTCCCAGCCCAAGCAAACAAGCAACCAACCAACCAACTGCCTTGCATTTACAGAACACTCCAGCTTACAGAGCCTGACATGCAGCTACATGGATCTGACCAAGGAATGAAGAAGCCAGGAGCCCACTGACCATTGGAATTGCCCACCAGCAATTCCAGTAGCACTATGCAGAGAGAGAGAGAGAGAGAGAGAGAAAAGAAGAAGAAGGAGGAGGAGGAGGAGGAGGAGGAGGAGGAGGAGGAGGAGGAGGAGATCTCCCCGTATGCATGCTGGGCTGACAGAATTGATATAAAAAAGAAAGCAAGAAAGAAAATGGACCATTTTAAAGGTCAACAAATGGCATGGCTAGGAGGCCAGAGATTTGCGTTGCAGATCAGAGTACTGATTGTGACAGGTGTGCTCCCTAAAGGAACAGTGGCACTTTCCCAGTAAGAAAACATAGCAGCTTGAATACCTGGGAAATGCCATCTTCTTTCACAACAAATGGTGTTTGGGCACACAGCAAAATCTAAATAACAACTATTTGTTTTTATTGTGCAGTAAAATGATCCTTTCCATAGAGTTTGAAATTCAATCAAAGTCCTATTTATAAAATAAAAAGAAAGACAGAAAGACAGAAAGAAAGAAAGGGAAAAAGGGGGTGGGTGGGGGAGAGACATGTGTAGCACAATCCTATACATGTTTCTTTGGAAGGAACTTCCCCTGCATTCTTTGAAGTTCACTTTCAGATAAGCACACTGAATAAAGATAAAAAGGCCCAGCCACTGAACAACAAACATTGCATACATATTTTTTCTGCTTTTTACCAAGATGGTTGTTCAGCAAAGTGCTTATCCATCAATTACAGCTGCTCTATTGACACTGAATATTGATGAAAAATGGATGTAACTCTGAATGACTTCTCTTCACTTCTTTAAGTCACAAACTGCTAGTGAGTCTTGTATCCTTGTTACTAGTATATACATTTTATCTGTGTGTTTATATACGTGTGCACTTATCCATCTAGTTCTAAATTCGCTCATTCACATTTTCATCTCACCCCAGAACTGTGGACTAGGGCAGGACCTACACTACTGCTTTATAATGGTTTATAACAATTTTGACAACTGTTCAGTCCCAGGACACATTCTATATACCATTTTCAAAACATTTTTAAAGTGTTATATCCTGCTTGGTGTATATCTGGCCATGGTCTCTGTCTGTTGAAGGAAAACCAGTTCATGCATTGTTGAGCTGGGTTCTGTAAAAAAATGGGTTCATTGCTTGATTACCCATGATCTCATTGGATGACTTCAGTAAATTTCTCAGTGTCCCCACTCTAATAATATGGAAGCCTGCCTCACAGAATTGTTGCAAGAACAGATATGATAAGCTTGCAGTGCAATTTATGATAGTTTTTATATAAACCAAGAAAAGTATATCTTCTTTTTACCAGGTAAACTCAAAGTGGCTCACAAAAACAAGACTAACAATTTATGAAAAACATTTTTAAACAGCTATTTTTTAAACATCATTCCAATGACGGTGACAATCATATTTATTTTTTTCTGTTACTGCAGCCTTGAGTATGCAGTGTCCTTTGTTACAGACCAACAGGATCTCCCTTCCCATTGTTTTTTCAAAAAACTCACAAATTGAAGTAGCGCTTGGGATTAACTCCACAGCCATTGTCAATTGTCATAGTCACACCAATTTTGAAATGGCTTCTGTACTGCAGAGCATATATTCATCTATGGCCATAAACTAGTTTGCATAACTTGGCTATCACAACAACAGGCGTCAAAAATTATACCAGAGACAAATAAGATAGAAAAGATAATGCAGGTTTCTGGCTCAGAACTAGTGGGAAGAGAACTACATAATATGGTTGTATAAACATGATGTAGCATAGCAGTAAAAAGATTGAGCTATGAATCAGAATGTCTCCCATTCAAATCTGGACAGTTCCACAAACTAATCAGGTGCTCCTTCCTATCCATCTCATCCCCCAGCCCCAAGTTCATAAGATAAGAATAGTCACCTACAGGATTGTTGAGTGGACCACATCCAGGTAATACACGTGTAAGATTATTGGAACACTCAAAAGGACTACAAATTTTAATTCTTATTACTATGATGATAAATGCGGGAATGGGTTTTTATAATTGTATGACCACTTATGGTCATACTTACGGTACACTGCCCTGGGGTCTGAAAAGATGAAGGGTAGTTAAGAAACATTTTAATATTTCTGGAATTGGCTTCTATCAGGGCTTTGTTGTGTTCAGGAAGAAAGAACCACCTTTTTCTGGTGGCCTTTCCTTATTTATTTATTTATTTATTTATTTATTGCCCTGCCTTTCTACCGAAAAATTACATTCAAGGCAGCTTAAAGAATCAATTAAAATTGCTTGAAACAATACGATACATGAAAATACCTTATATCAATTATTGGGGGGTTGGGGATACTATTGAAAGCAGCACCAATCCAGCAGACCCACTTACAGACTAAAGGCCTTCTTATATGTCTTTGCCTGCCAGTGGAACAGCTGCAGGGAGGGAGTGAATCTAGCCTCCCTTGGGAGGGAGTTGCTCAGCCTTGGAGTGGCCACTGAAAATGCCCTGTCTTGGGGAGCCAGCAATCATGCCTCTGGAGGTGATACTCTCAAAGGAAGGCCTTCTCTAGAAGATCTTAAGGACTGGGCAAGCTCATATGGGAGAAGGAGCTCTTTCAGGTACCCTGGTCCCAAGCCATATAAGGCTTTATGGGTCATAACCAGCACTCTGAATTCTGCCCAGAAACAGACCAAAGTTTGTGGGTGCAGATTTTATTGGGTTCATGGTGGTGGTGGAGTAGCAGGGAGAAATGGCAGACCACATGGAAACTGTGTGTTGCCCACCCCCAGGAAAGGAGGAAAGCAGAGAGAGCTGAGACCTATTTAGGCACTTCCAGTGACCTGGTTCACAGTATTGCAGGGTGATTAATAAACCCCGGTGGCTTGTTAAGCACCATTCACATGTTGGTTGCTTTCTAGCCAGATTCACATAACTACCCTTTGCTAGTGCAGCATGTTGTCTGAACCCAGGGAAGGTGGGTGATTGGGGTGGTTAATAAACCACCCAGAAATCATGGTCTGTTCTAGAGTTGCTGGGTTGTTTGTTAACCACCCAAACTACGCACCCTCACCGGACATCACAACAAGCCATGCCGGCGAGGGGTACTTACGTAAATCTGGCTGGCACATACACAGAGTGGTTAACAAGCCATCATGGCTTACTAAACACACCCATGTCATTCAATCCAACCCAGTGTCTTTTTCCACTGGGGACTGGACTGGGGCTCCAAATCCCAGCATCTCTGGTGGGAAAATAATGTTGCATGTGCTGCTCCCAGTGAGAAAACAGATCCCAGCATTGGGGCAGGGGCAGGCACTTCTCGATTGCCCTTGACGGCTATTTTGCAAAACTGCACTTGGAAAGCCCTTGAAGTTTTGTGAGCATTCACTTGATCTTTGGTGTCAAGGTCAGGGACACTCATGCATTTTTTATGTCACATTTCCCACTGCATCTCTGTAAAATATAGGGAAAACTAGCTTTTTCCTAATGTTGCCATGTTGCCATTTTCTCTGCCATTGTGCCGCATCACAGGCTTCTTTTAGGAGGGGAAGAGAAATGTATAGTGGAATGATGCCTAGATGTGCGAGTTTTGGCTACATGTTTTATAGACAAGGCTCCCTGTGTGCCTTGTTTTAAATAAAATTACTGCATTTTTGCCACTGGTATGGCAAATTCAGTGGCAGCAGTGGAGAGTCAGTGGGGGGCACACAAAACACCAGGTAGAGTCGCATGTGGTCTGTGGGGAGCATGATGCCCACTCCTGTTATTGAGAGAAGAAGAACTCAACACATGGATGCTATTTTTGGAAGCTGCCTGTGTTCATTGTAACTTGTATTTACTTTCCAGTGCAACAAGATCAAAAGGAAAACTTCTTAGGTGTTTCTGAGTCTCATATTTCATGTAGGTTGTTCCCCCCCCCTTCCCTGGAAGCAACTCTAGATAAGAAAGAAAAATCTTCCTTTTGAAGAGAGACAACAATCCCCTCCACCCTTTCAATCTCCATCCCATTTATCATCTCAATTCTAAAATGTCATAAAGGGTTGACATTCAGAGCTCAGGTAATAAAATGTGTTTTCTTGAGAGCTATAAGGTATTCTTCTCTCTCCCCCAATTCCAGGCCGATCTTTTGTTTCCACGCCCTTTCCACCCCATCTTTTTATTTATTTATTTCAAGTGCTGGTCTGGTTTTGACATATGAAGACCACCTTGAAAGGTGGACCTGAACCTCCAAGGCTTAACCTCTAGTACCAGAGAAACCATAGGTAAGCCATTCCTTTCAAGGTGTATGTACATAAACGCAACACCATTGTTGGTTTTCAAATGTTGTTTGTTTTCACTTCTGTATCCATTTTAAGGCTATACATATGACATAATGTAAAGAAACAAATAAACAAACAAACAAATAAACACACAGCAGAGATTGAGGATAATAATGCCCTTTCTTTCCTAGACATCACAAAGTTTAAGAAGACTTAACTACTAAATGCCTCTGATGTCCTCTCACTTCATAGTACTGGTGAATGTAGTGAACTATAGTATTGAACTATGGAGCCATCTGAATATGCTCAAGTCTGCTAAAGCCTGCCCCACCCACCGAAGACCTTGGATTTCAATTTGACTTAGCGGCAATGCAGTCTTCATTTTCCATGTACCCCCCTCCCTGCTGCACATTATAAACAGGAAGCTTGGTTGACTGAGAGATAAATAATCTAAGAAAGAGTGATCATTTTTGGATTCCAGACATCAATTTGTATGGTCTTAGGAGGCCATGCAGGCTTTGAATTTCAGATGGGTGAATCCCTCAGTATTGTATTCTCCCACATTTGAATGTTTTAAATCTCAAATTCTTTCTCTTCCCAATATGAACTTTTTGGGTTTTATTATATGCTTATAACAAATGAACTGAAACAAAATTCTCACTCATCTGCACCGGCCAAATTCAATAGGTTCCTCCATTCCCAGCATGACGAGGACCACAATATTCCTATCTGCTGTCTAGAAGATGAGAAGCTTGTCACAACAAAGAGGTGGCAACCCTAATTCAATGCTAAAATGTTTGAATACACAAGGATTCAAAACCTAGACTTTCAAGAGCTAAGCACTCAAAGCCCTGGGCTTGGATGGACAAATCGAGTAAATCAATATGTAGGTGATGTAATGTGCATAACACAGCACTCCAAAACAAAACATACGGCCAGTTTATAAATGTACAGTTTTTAAATATATATGTGATAAATATAAATGTAAACAAATTTTAAAACATGAAACGTATTGGTACAAAACTCCAGCTTCAGTCACAAACAGGAGTATGCTGCAAAACCGAGTCAGAACCAATCAGGAACAAACCAAACCTCATAGGGAAAGCAAAGATTAACTATCAGTACCCGTATTCAACAGCCTATCTAGTTCCATAAATAAACATCATGGCTTGTTCATCTCATCCTTCACATTGATGTGAGCTTTCAGGCAGCTGATCAATAAACATTGCCTCCTTAAACTTTCTCCTCTGGAGGCTCCATTCAATTGCTGGCACAGAGATCTTCAATGAAGTTACTCTGCCAGCATGTTTCTCCCTCACATGAAGGCACCAAGATGTTTCATTACACTGAATATCAGCTAAGTGCTCCTTACATCTTATTAGGAGAGGTCTCACTCATCCCTACTTTGAATCCACGGTCTGAATATGTGGTTACAGTGTAGAAAAAGAACAAGCTCACTGCTTTCCAGTATGTCATTGTTCCAGGACTATCAAGAGTGATGTATTATATTCTACTTGAGTAATTCAGAATACTGAGTTACTTCTAAAGGTATAAATAGAGGGAAACATTACCTATAATCCCACTTGCCCCCGAAAGTGGCATTTGTATGCTCCTTGGAAGTGGACAGGGCCTGATGTGCAGTTGCATACCACATTTGCATCAGAAAGGTGTAGGATGAAGAGGCCTGTTGAAAGCCCCTCTGCCACCAGCAAGACCCTCTTCAGTCTTGGTTGGCACCCATCCACCATCTCTTTGAACAAAGTGTAAGCTTCCTTGGTCATTTATGGGCTGAGTAGGAATTCTTTTTGTGCCAGTCAGCAGATTGGCCAAGTTCGCTGGTGGTGATCACGTACTCTATGCTGTGATCTGTGTTGGGTAGTTTTGGGCAGTACGTGCCCATGGGCATTTAGGTTAAATAGGAATATTGTCACAGTTTGGCATAATTGCCTAGCATAAGTCACACAAGACAGGGAGGTAGTGATCATTTGAAGGCACCTTTAATGTGATGGGGGACTCCCAAGATGCACAACCCAGGGCTGTGGGATCTGTTGGAGAGGGTACAGATTTCCTTTGAGGATGACCTGTTATCACCGACCAGAGCTGTGGGACCTGGGGAAAGTGATGATGATAATGACATATCCAAGCAAATGAACAAAAACCAGGGCAAAAGCAGTAGAGAACATGAAGTGTGTAACAAATGTTGGGACTTGGAGCA
Organism: Elgaria multicarinata webbii; assembly: GCF_023053635.1. Lineage (NCBI taxonomy): Eukaryota > Metazoa > Chordata > Lepidosauria > Squamata > Anguidae > Elgaria > Elgaria multicarinata. The sequence goes on from NC_086171.1 coordinate 173,006,903, forward strand.
TTTCTAGAAGACCCTAATCAGGCACATCACGATTTGCCCTGGCTCAGTCCCAAAACACAATCCAAGGGGGGGAAAGGTCTTTACTTCTACATGCCATTCAATTTGAGGGCATTAACTGCATGAAAAGTATTAGGGAAAGGTTATTCTACCTTGTTTTTGTTTTTGTTTTTCCTTACTGAAGCAATCCCAATGGTCAAATTATGCCAAGGAAGTGTTGTTTTCTTACACACTAGGTAACACCAGGTGCACGGCCCCTTTCCAAAAAGTCAGATTCACCTTGCTTGGCTAGTGAAGGAGAGCTACTGGGGCTCATTCATCATTGCATTAAGCTAGGGTCATGAGCTGCAACCTGCCTCCGAATAATGGAGAATGTTTCCGTCTTCAGGCTCCGTTTCTCTCCCGGAGGTGTCATGAAGACGAGACTTCATTAGCACTACTAAATAGCCTATTTTAATGCCATCTGCCAAGAAGAATGGCACAAGGAAAGCCCATCAGCATTTGTCTGGTTTATATCAATGTGGACACGGACGGGGATGTCTGGAATTGTTATTTTCTGTCTATCTGCGGAGCTTCTCTGCCCTTTATTGCCATTGGTTGCCCCCACACTAGGCACTGTAATGCTGCTGAAAACATAGTTCTTCCTCAATCAGCGGGAAGTGCAATTAGAATTGTGGCTCCCTGCTGCATAGTGCTGGCCCAAGACATCTTCCTGCCTCAAGTCAAGCACCAAACACTGGCATCATAAGAAGTAAGTCCAATTCTATGGGATGGAATGTATTCTCTGAAAGCGTGTTTAGGATTCTTGGTTGTAATTATTGCAGTGCTTGGTCTCCAATAGAAATGAAGAAGGGAAATACTGCTGACTGCTCTTGTAGTAAATTTAAAGTAGTGTGTGTGTGTGTGTGTGTGTGTGAGAGAGAGAGAGAGAGAGAGAGAGAGAGAGAGAGAATGAGAGAGAGAATGAGAGAGAGAAGCCTCAGCTAGACCTACAGGTCCAGCACGACAGAGGAGTGAGGATCTCATGATATTGTTATCGCGAGATCTCCCCCTCTGTTTACATGGGGCACGCGACAGCCTCAGAAGAACAGGACATCGCACACACCGTTTTGTTTTGTTTTTTGTTGAAGGAGAAGAGCACACAAGTGCTTTGCGCAAAAGGTCAGGTTTTTTTATTTTTAAATACTTTTTCTTCCTCACCCCACCCCACCCCCAATGGGTGCAGAGCTCCTGAGGAGCTCTGTACCCCATGTGCGGTTCCCGGCTCCTTGCGAGTAACCTTGAGGAGCTGGGACAAACCGCGACGCCTGCCCACACATTCTGCGGTCTCGGGATCAGCCTGAGACCGTGGAAAAAGTAGGCTGAAAGGGTAGGGTCATATCCGGGGAAAGGGAGGGACCATCCCTCCCTGCTCCCAGGATCCCTTGTGCATCATGTGGACACACAGGGATGATCCCGGGGATCACCCCGGGATTTCGCCCTGCCTAACTACGGCCAGAGATGCACAGCACAGTTTATCCAAATGTTGCAGATGGAGATCAGAAACCTGGGAAAGTTGAAGAGCTACAACTGTGTCACTTGAACACTTCATTTTGAATTGTCCCAAACATTTCTGATACCATAATCCAGACAAATGGTCAGAAGTGTATTTAATTCATAATCTTTCTCTTGTAAAGCAAAATGCTTATAAATTATCTGGCTACACGAGATATTCACCATTCAAACAGTGATAAATCCTATGTATTTAAGGCTAACATCTAATCCACTTCAGTGATCCTTGTATTCTTTCTTACATCCTTTGTGGAATATTCAGTCTGCTTTAATACGTTTTGTCCCTATTAGTTAAAAGTTCTCTTGAAGTTTGAAATAAACAGAAAGATTTTTTTAACTCAACTGGCAATTTGCTGGTTTTGTGCAATGAAGGTGCAGTTGCCTTGAATTCGCAATGCACAGTCCACACATTCTCCCTTGAGATTGCACTTCTATTCCTTAAAAGTACTTCATTTTCCAAGCACTGAAACCAAAGTGTTTTACAATCACAGTGTTAAAAACCATTATTAAATGAACCTCTCACTGTCGCACCTCCTTGGGAGTGACATAACATCTTTTCAGCACCGAAACACAATTGATTGACAACTGCGGGGAATACAGAAACAGCTCACACTCTCGTTCACGCACTGGTTATCTCTCGGTTGGACTACTGCAACCTTCTTCTCTCTGGCCTTCCTTCGTCTCACATCAGTCCGCTGGTCTCTGTCCACCACTCTGCCGCTAAGATCATCTTCTTGGCCCGCCGCTCTGACCATGTCACTCCACTTCTGAAATCTCTTCATTGGCTTCCAATTCACTTCAGAATCCAATATAAACTTCTCCTACTGACCTTCAAAGCTCTTCACTGCCTAGCTCCTGCCTATCTCTCCTCTCTCATCTCACACTATCGCCCCGCTCGGGCTCTCCGCTCCTCTGATGCCATGCTTCTCGCCTGCCCAAGGACCTCCACTTCCCTTACTTGGCTTCGTCCTTTTTCTTCTGCTGCCCCTTACGCCTGGAACGCTCTTCCAGAACACTTGAGAACTACAAACTCAATCACTGCTTTTAAGACTCAGCTCAAAACTTTTCTTTTCCCTATAGCCTTCAAATATTGAGTTTGTTCTGACTTTACACTGTTGGTTTTGCCCTACCCTGTGCCTGTTTACACTTCCCTGTGCCTGTTTGCATTCTCCTTCCCTCTTTATTGTTTACTACAACTTATTAGATTGTAAGCCTACGCGGCAGGGTCTTGCTATGTACTGTGTTATCTGTACAGCACCATGTACATTGATGGTGCTATATAAATAAATAATAATAATAATAATACTTCCTTGGGCAATCATCTGCTTATCCCAAGAGCTACCCAGCTCACACTTTTGAGATTTGTAGGAGGATACTTTGAAACACTTTTTCTATAGTCTGCTGCCCGTGCCCACATCTTGCTTCCCTTCCCCTCAAAAGTGTGCCATTGTGTGTTGCAGAAAGAGGCAGGTGGCCACACATGAATATTTTCCCTTCTTCAACAAAGTTATCTCTTTTTGCTTCAGACATTTAAGATCAATGCACATATTGAGCCAGCAGTGAATACCTCATACAATAGTTTTCAAAGCCACCTATTTAGAGGATTGGCTGCTGCTTCCTCATACTTGTTGAGCCTCATTATCTATAACTGTAGTCATTTGCGAGAGGGTTGATGCTTTGTTCCATCGGAATCTCATGCTATGAGCCCTTCCTGCTGTTCTTTTTCCACCTGACATCAAACTCCTTGGCTTCAGGCACGATAATTGGGCTTCAAGAGCTTATGAAGGTATGATGCGAAAGACGGACAGTTCCGATGTCAGTGCCCGGGACAAAGCAGTAGGGGTGAAGGGGGAGAAGGCAGAACAAAGATCCTTTCATCAAAGCAGATGCCTTCAGTTGTAAACAGCAAGGATGGGAATTGGCTGTTGAACTTGGAAGGCATTGTCTGTGCAGACAGCATAAATTCATATACCTGACATGCTAGGAGACATCGCTTATTGCTTGGTGAATGACTTTTTGTTGTTGTTGTTCATCAAGAAACTGCAGAATGACCAGCCTACCACTGGAAGGAGAAGGGAATGGAAGTTGAAGGACAGGAGATTAGATATATCTAATCCTAATGCAAAATAGAGAGGTTCCTCCAAAGACAGTGACAAATAGAAGCTATTTTGTAGCTGTTCCAAGCCTACCTTTCCCCAAACCTCACCCTGCCACACAACTATCAACTGAGAGTTTAACAGTTCTTTTTTTTTAATCCCCTGACATTTATGCTGGTGTTTATTCTGACCATTATGGTCAGTTTCTTTTATATCTTTTCTGGAGAACAGAATTCTGGGCCAATGGCATAGCACGAATTCAGGGCCAAATTCAGTGGGAGCAGCATCCCTCAGGATCACAAGAGAATAGGAGGGAGGGAGGATTGCCTAAAATAATGCGGTTGTAAAGAGGAGGGGTGAATAAAAGAAAGAAACAGGCTGTGTTTGCAGGTTCACTTGGGTACAGTCAAGACCGAAAGATTTGTTGACTAGTGCTGGTAGTGGTGGTGGAGAACACGTGTTCGTAGATGCTGGCAACATTTTCCTGAGCCAGGCACAAGAATGAATATTGGGAATTGTAAAAGCCTCCTCCCCCCCACACACACACAATGTAGGAATGGGCCAACAGGCAATGTTCAAGATTGCTAGGATTCCCCCAGAACATCATCTCCTGCTTGTCTCATGCCCGATTCCTGTCTACTGTGATTACAGCTTGCTCTCCATGATCACAAAATTTTGTTTATTCATTTAATTTCTATACTACCCAATACCCAAAGCTCTCTGGTTGGTTCCCCAAAATTAAAACCACTAGGTACAGAATAAAATATGGAAACTTAAAACCAAAATTGCACAAATTGAGGAAGGATCAAACATGAACAAAAGATCACTTGGGCTAAGGAATAACCACATACTCCCTCACCTTCATCATTCGATTTTTGGTTCTTACCTTCTTACCCACTACATCAAATTCTGTACCTCTCTTTTCTCCTTCCTCTCTGCTCTTTCCTCCACCATCTGTCCTTTTGCTTCTCCATTTCTCCTCCTGTTGTTTGTCCCAGTTCTTCTTTCAGTGTCCTCTTCCACCCCTCCCTTTCTCATTGCCCCCTGCTTCTGCCCCCTGCATCTCTTGTTTGCCCATTCACTACCCCCTTGTCTGTCATGCCTGCTTCCTTTCCCCCTCCTCCTCTCCTTCCTTTCCCTCATTTCTCTCCTGCAATTTGATTTTAATGTCACTAGGAGGCAGATTGAATTGATTCACTGGACTATATGTGTGTTTGCCATTCCCTGTGCCTTCTCCCTCCCATTTCTCAATGTGACTGCATGAATCTTCAGTCTTCCCATATCTATTTTTAGGGTCCCTTCCCCACTTTGTTTTTTTCCTTCTTATTGTTTTTGTTTGGGGTGGTGGTGTATTTCAGCAAGACTTGGGATTTCCCCAGTGAAGCATCCATAGCTGGGACCATGTTGGTTACATAAACACCAGCACTCCCCATCCCCCATTTGGTATGAGTATATATACTATAGATTCTTTCTAGCAAAAAGATCATGCCCATTTCACAAGTAGTCACATACAAGAAGGGTATACAAGAAGTCACATACAAGAAGTTCCAGATGTCCTGATGTACATTGATGGTGCTATATAAATAAATAATAATAATAATAATCCTGAGAGCCAGAGCTGGTTTAACCCTCACATTACATTTAACATGGAGGATGATCAGTCTCCCTATGGCAAATTTCCCATCCTTGGAGCTCACCATGATCCTGGTGAATATCACACCATTCAGTCTTGTTCAGAGTGTTCTTAATGTCTGCATCCCAATATGTGCCACATTTTCTACAGATGCAATGGTTGAGTTGGATGTTGCTTTTGTTTAGACTTTTTACATGTGGGACATCTGTGTGAGCAGGAAGCACATCTTTGTAGATACAAAATCCCACTAAGATGGTTATTATTGATGTGTGCTTCCCCCCCCCCCCACCGGCCTAATTTAATTACCCTGCTTCAGGTATCAGACTGGTCATGCTCCTATTGTTCAATGACCTAGCATTGCAGACACTTTTGTTTTCTTTCGTTATGCTTTCTTAGAATCTAATTGCTCTGCTGATCCTGCCCACTCAGCCTAAGTCTGGAGGGCACTTCCTGACAGGTTCAATTTGGGTTATGGTCACACATTAGTTGTTTTTAAGTTGAAGTGACATTGTGTCATGGTGTCAAGTGTCAGACGCATGGAGCATCCCAAAACGTTGTGATGCTAATTTGCCCTCTGAGACCACTGATTCTAATTAATTCAGAACAGAGGGTGCAAGGTGAGGGGGCCCCCAATCCAGATTGGGACTCTAGTGTGGAGCATAGGGAAGCTTTTTAGTTCCAGACTGGGCCCACCTGCCCCTACTGTAGAATAATTTCTTTTTACAGATGCAGCTGCTAGATATGGATTTAAAATAATGTCTATTTTGACCTGCATGATTAATGCCAAATTCTGCATCACGTCTTTTCATTTTTCACTGGATCGCCTTCCAACCTAATAGGTGCCTTGGGATGCCGCTTGTGATTTTTGGCCTCCTTAGCCAAATTCTTCTCCATCAAGCGTGAATTCCATCTAGTTCCCATAAAGAGAACAAAAACTTAGCAATTACATTTTATATTTTAGAAGTGTTTATATTGTGTGCTCCAGCTTCCCCATTGTGCATGTAGCTTGTAATTGCTTCAGGATAATAGTCATTGTGAGCCATTTTATCACCCAGTGACAGATCAGTACAAGGGAATAGAAAAGATCCAGTGAATAACAATTAAGCAGAGTGATTGTCTTAAAAATAAAAATAAAAATCCAGAGCTGGACTCTGTCCATTGCCTAAGTAGATAATTTGTGGCATTCTTTACATTTACTCCTGAATATCAAACAGCATCAAATTGGTAGCTGGAATGATGGCATGCAAATAAACGAGGCTGATCATTTTTAAAAAAGAATCTCTCCTATTAGTTGCAAAGGTTGAGAGAAACACCTTGCATTTTTAAGCAGAGGGAAACAAATTTTAGAAATATGTTTGGTGTGTATTACTCAAACTTTTGGTTAGCAGAACATAGGACATAAGTTGCCTCCATAGTGTCCTTTGATTCTGACTCAGGACAGTATAAGGTGCTTTTGAAATTGCATCAGTGATGCAATATTTATTCCAATGGCAAACTATACATTATTTTTGTGAGTGGTTCATTATTTATATAGTCTGCTTCCAAACTGTACTTTTAAGACTTCACAATCTTTCATAGATAGATGATAAGACTGGACAAACAATTGCAAATGTGCAAACAAGGGATGCCAAAATTTCAATATTTTCTTTGGGTCCTGAAGGGAAAAGCCAATCTGAAGCTACACTTCCTCCTTCTCATCACAGTAGAACCCAGTGGAGTCATCCCATGAAGCTGATTGGTGGGAGATTCAGGACAGATAAAAGGAAGTACGTCTTCATGCAATGCATAGTTAAAGTATGGAATTTGGCTACCTCAAGATGTACCGATGGCCACCAATTTGGACAGCTTTAAAAGGAGATCAGACAAATTCAGGGAGGATAAGGTTATCAGTGGCTACTAGTCATGGTGGCTACAATATTATTTGCTGGGGAACATGAGCAAGAAAGTGCTGTTGTAGTCATGTCCTAGTTGTGGGTTTCCCACAGGTAGCACTGTGGCCACTGTGTAAATAGAATCCTGGACTAGATAGACAAGGTTCAATCCAGCATGGCTGATCTTATGTTCTTAAATAAAACACATTCTGCAAGGAAATCTGGAACTGCTGCCACTGAGCATATACACAACAACCTATCAATAGGCATATCAGCATGTTTGCAAAGGTGGTGGTTGTTGTTGTTGTTGTTGTTGTTGTTGTTGTTGTCATTATTGTTGTTGCTATATCCAGCAAGGAACCCAGGGCAGCTAGTCACCCATATAAAACAGTACAATATATGAACACCATTAAAATCGTAACTCTAATATTACAAATACATCATAATCACTAAAACAAATATGATGCAAGTGCTTGCAAATATATTAACTGCATTTACCCATCATATTGTACTGTGTGTGTTCCTTTCTTCACTTCATTTGGATGTACACCCAAAAATGTAAAATATGAGGTACCCTTGAGAGTACTTCATAAGCCTCCTGTATTCCCTTCCTAACACTAAGAGCTTGCCTTAATATAATTGTGTGCATTTGCACTTAAGGATGATGATTTGCAACAGTTTGCAAATGAACCAAGGTGAACTTCAGGAAATTTGGGAGGTTTTTTTTTATATTCCATTGACCAAGAGGGGAGGATAGGCAAAGTGGTGCCCAGGGGTACCAACGTATCCCTGGATGACGTTCTTAGCACTTGCCAAAGTGACCTACCTTTCCCACTTTTTAAAATTAACACATTTTCTTGCTGGACAGCTGGACTTGCCGTGAAATAGGGCTTAGTGTGTTGGGGCTGAGACCACACCTCTGCTTTGTGTTCAATCTTGTCCTTTGCCAATTGCCCCCATGGCAGCCATTTTGTGGTGGTGCCCAAGAGAGTTTCCCAAATTGCCAAATGTGCTGACGGCCCAAAAAAGGTTGCCTATGCCAGCTCTGTCGAATACCCAGAATTAAGCAAGGGGTTGTTCCTTTCTCTGAAAAGAAGATTTCTGAGTGTGCTCAAAGGTCTCACTGTTTACTCTAGGAAGTATAGCTTTCTCTGTGTGTGTTTTAAGTCAGATGGAAAACAATAATAATGATAATTCTCAGAATTCCTGTTGACAATGGAGGGTTTGAGCATGCTCAGAATTCTTTGCAGAGAGCAGCAAATTTAGGAAGACCCCTCTCCAGCCTCATGGCTGTTGCTTTCTCCACCTCCACAGCTTGGAATTTTGGGGAATCTTGAGAGGAATAGAACCTGGCTGAAGGAAAAGGGATGGCCATGTTGCAGGGATTTTCTAAGGCAGGATGTCTCCAAGCACTGGAGAATTCTCAGAAAAAGAAAAGGATCTCCCCTACTAGAATTCTCCAGAAAGGGTTGGGGAAAAGCAAGCTTTTTCCAAATTGGGTCAGGTATGTTTTATACATCAGTTAAAACTATTCCCAATTCTCCAGTCTTTATGATGCCTACAGTTTGCATCAAGTAGTGATGAAACAGAGAATATATTTAATTACTAATATTTGCTTTATAGTTCTCAACTGGATAGTTTGAGCCAAATGGGATGAAGCAAACAAGGAAATGTGTGCAAATTTCCCTTTCTCCAGTGTAGGATACTATATATATATATATATATATATATATATATATATATATATATATAGTTTTTCCCTTGCAAGAGGAAAGAAGACAGGATTTAAATGTAATAAAAATAAACAATGAATTTTGTGTGAATTGTATATTTTGTAGGGGTGGGTGTGGGTGTGGGTGTGTGGGTGTGGGTGTGATATAATGTATCTGGTTTATAATCTGTGTGGCAAATGTTTTCAGGGAGCTGGATCCAGATTTGCATATGTACAACTGGGTTGGTAGATTCGGGAGAGATTCAGCAACTCAACAGTCTTTCTGAATATAAACAAGCTATATTTATTTATTTATTTATTACATTTCTATACCGCCCAATAGCCGGAGCTCTCTGGGCGGTTCACAAGCTCTCTGTAAAGAGGAAAGACTGATCTCTTCCAGCAGGCCTACCCAGTCGAATTTTAAGATATCTGGCTATTATTTTAATAATGTATTGGTTTTATACGTTTTAATCAGTTTTATGTATTTTATAATATTTTTGTATTCTATGTTGTTCCCCGCCTCATTCCAGAGGGAGAGGAAGTTAAGAATTATTATTATTATTATATTATTATTATTATTATTAGTAGTAGTAGTAGAAGTAGACCTCCCTGTCCCTCATCCCTACAGCACTCCCCACCACTGCCTAAAAATGTTACGCAGAGGGTCAGGGGCCCCTGCTGAATGGGGCTGAGCTGTGGGGTGGGTGGGAGAAGGGGAACATTATCTGATCCCTGAAAATCAGACAATGGAGCCCTACTGTCAATGGGAGGCAGATCTTGGATCCAATCCAGGATGTGGCACGGCAGCTGTTTCAAAGTTACATGCATCAAAAGCATGTAGGCTGTTGGAGCTAAGAATCAGCATATCCATCATTGTGCAAAACTAAGATATCCATGAAGACAACTTCCAAGTAATCCTCAGTCCATTTGGCTCAGCAGATATGTGAACAAGCACCACCATAAAACTCGATTTGAGGAGCTCAGCACATTGCATTAGTCATATAACCTGAACACTTTGAACAACAATGCAATGATCACAGAATGTCCCTCCAGGGAGGACTGTCTCATTGGTGGTGGTGGTGTTTTTGCGGCCCAAAGTGGAAAGTGTGGATTGGAGATGAAGAGCTTTTGCAAAGGCTTTAGGGATTTTGTTCTTTCAACAGCATAACTAAAAAAAGAAGAGGAAATAATCACACTCACTTCTTTGACCAAAGATTAATCTCCTCCCCATCAATAATGGTAAGCTAAATTTTAAAAAAACCAAGCAAAGATGCATATGAATAAACTGACCAAAAGGCCCATTAAGCAAAGCTGAGGAGATGATCTGCTAAAATGCCTAATTATCTGTAAAGAGGAAAGCTTTACTGTCTTTAAAAGCAATTCTGATCACATAGGGGTGGTACTTAGGAAGACCAAAAAGACTCTCACACATGTCTGAAACAATTTTATACTAATTAAATGCCATTGACCTGGTCAGAGTTACATTGCCCTGGCAAGAGGGAATCATGTGTAGGATGGAACTGAATATATGCCAGGTTCTCATGGAGCTGGATTACCCATGATGTCAAGTACAATATGGAGCTGAGGCCCACACCAGCTAAGGGCCAAAGGTAGTATAATGGTCAGATACCAGATGTGTGTGAAGGCTAGTAGAAGGAAAAACCCAATGAGTTCATGTTTTGTATCTGTATCCCCTCCCCCAAAAGATTCAGTTTTCAAATCCATCAATTCTCCATCAAGAGCTCAAATAATGTGTTATTCTTCCACATATTACAACCACTACACTCACAGGGTCTATTCATTTCTATGTGTCATATATTACACCAGATGTGCCTTCCTTGCTATACTTTAAGCATTAGGCAAAGTCTGTCCATTTTCATTGGGATTTGGCTGGTTAACTTGGATGTGCTTATCAGTTAGTTTAGTTTTGCAAAGTTTGTGTTCTGTCTCTGGCAGCTGAACATTTGTACTTCTGATTTTACTGATGCTGCATTTTATGCTACGACTTGCTTTAGTTTGGTGTCTGCTATATATTTTGTCATTTGTATTTTTTTATTTTTAGTTTTATGATGCCTAATACTTTGTTAAATTGCACAGAATGCTATCTACAGAAAGTCAGTGTACCCAATGATGTTGCTCCTCCAGCAGAAGGGAAGCGGTGGCAGAATGGATTCCCTACCCAAAGCCTCTTGTATGACTCCCAGCACAAATCTGCTCTGGAGGATTGAGGAGGAGGAGAGGATGGGGAAGTCCCATCATTCAAGTGGAAGTCACATTGAGGATCTTTGGACAATCATGTTGCTAAAAGAAGCCATTGTAGCTTCTCTCCTCCCCCCCATCCTTGCATATGGCACATACATGACATCATATGTATAATTACCCACCTGTTGCTGTGCCATCTGAACCCAGTGCACAGCATGGCAGGGCTTGATTTTTACCCATCCTACAATTCCATTGCAAGTTGTTGTTTATATGGTGGGTAAGAAGCCACCCTGCCATACTGCAGACTGTGCACCAGGTTCAGACAACACAGCTATCCATGCTGCATCATGGGTAATTTGTGAATGGTGGTTATATGCGTAACACACATGAGGGCAGGGGGCTTCTTTTGACAATGTGATCATTCGAGCAATGTGATCAACCCAGCATTGTGTGAGTGGATGTCTACTTTTGCAAGTGTTGGATCTAATTACATTTTTTTAAATGAGATTGTTTAAAAATGTGAGTTACTGGACCTTACCAAAGACAGCTTTTGTGCTCTGGAAAGTACAGTTTGAGAGTTGACCAATGGCAGCAGTTATCCGCAGTTAAGAACTATGAATGCTCAGCTCCCATAGTAGAATCATAGAATCATAGAATCATAGAATAGCAGAGTTGGAAGGGGCCTACAAGGCCATCTAGTCCAACCCCCTGCTCAATGCAGGAATCCACCCTAAAGCATCCCTGACAGATGGTTGTCCAGCTGCCTCTTGAATGCCTCTAGTGTGGGAGAGCCCACAACCTCCCTAGGTAGCTGATTCCACTGTCGCACTGCTCTAACAGTCAGGAAGTTTTTCCTGATGTCCAGCCGGAATCTGGCTTCCTTTAACTTGAGCCAGTACATTGTTTATGCCACTGGAAAATTCCTGTGAGTGAAGACAATGGCTAAAAGGCGGTCCAGATTTTGGACAGATACTTTATTATTCACAAAGATCTCACTAAATGAAGATGAAATGAAGCAAAATGATGAAATTAAACAAAATAGAACATTGGATTAGTTGTTGCGATTCATGGTCAAGCCAAGTGATATCACACCATCTAGAAATTATTTCTGGTGCAAGGTACAATCAATCCAGAGAGAAATGTTGAAGGAGAATGAAATGATGAATCTGAAGCTTTGCCAAAATGATTGCTAATGCATGTTTATATATATAAACATACACATTATCAATCACTTATAAATCAGAAACTATTTGGTACATCTTTCCTTCTTCTTCTTCCAGGAAAGTGATCCCAGCCTACCAAAGATTTCATAACACAATGCCACCATGAAACTATATAGCTAATTCAGATTTGGCTATTTCATGGTATCAAACAGCCTGTTCTGATTAAGGGCAATGCTTCTTGCCCTTACTCTGAATAGGTGAAAACTTTTGCCCTGTTCACAATCACAGCTTATTCCCTTTAAATCACATCACAAAAACCAAAGTTTTATTCCATTGCTGATGAAAGCTTTCACGAAATGTCTCACCTTTTGGCTCAGTACTAAATGGAATAGGAACCTTGGGCTAAGTTCTTATCTTCTACACCAGAGTATTCCCATGGACTTCATTTCTAAAATTACTCAGGGATCTACAAGTCCAAGCCTTTGATCCTAAACCTATTTACTCACCAGAAAATCCAATTATCTAGTGCTGGCAATTCAGCGTTATTAGGTCACTATCCAAGTGGCTTGTACAGCTATAGCAAATGAAATTTCCTACACCTGGAAAAGGTGGCAGCTCCATGACTTCTAAGGAAAATGCTCCCAGGCTCCATACAGAAATGGAATCCAGCACACAGTTATGCTATTGCCCTTGGACTTGGGGGGGAAAGTGGCAAGATGCTATGCTTGTGCTAAATAAGGGCCACAACATATCGATTTGGTTCCTAAAGGAGCTGCAATGAAATGTTTTTCATTCCCGCTGTCCCATTGTAGATATGATCGGTTGGGCTGAGACAGGAAGATGTCAATTTGCTACTTGCCTGATCAAAAGCCCAGGATGGATGACTACCAGAACTGACCCTGGCTCCTCACAGCCACATATCCCAGATATTTTAAGAAAAGCCTTGACAAGGCCTCAAGCAGGTGAGTTAAGTAGTTCCTAAGGGAGTTCTGGTCCCTGCCCATTGGAGCCCAATAGAGTTGAAGGGAAGCCACCCTCACCCTCAAAGTGATAGCTCAGGGTGCTCCTCTACTTCCTTTCCACCCATAATACCAGTAACTCACCAGCTCTGATCTCCTTACACCATTGTCAGATCTTTATACCTGACTCATGTTTAAGGGGGTAGAGTTGCAGAAGAAGAAGAAATAGAAGAAGAAGAAGAAGAAGAAGAAGAAGAAGAAGAAGAAGAAGAGGAGGAGGAGGAGGAGGAGGAGGAGGAGGAGGAGGAGGAGGAGGAGGAGGAGGAGGAGGAGGAGGAGGAGGAGCAGCAGCTAATTTGGATCAAAGGAGAGAAATCTACATTGCAGCTACTGGGAGGTACCAATCTCCTCTGGTAAGGCATACCCCAGGCCTCAACAGCCTAGCTGTATCCCATTGACTAACCTGCATTGTCACCTCCTCTTCCAGTGGCCATGTGTAAGGCACAATGTGAAGAAAGAACCAGATTTCCCTCACTGTCAATATCTCTGGGAGGCTTGGGGTAGGTCACCTGTACAGTCACCAGTATCAGAACCCAGTACTACTTTGCCACATCAGTGGCAGGGTGCAAGCACCAGTGTTGCAACTTATGTGCCAGCTCTCAAAATCAGCTCAGCACCATTGGAGCATGGACAGCTGCTTTATAATGAGATAGTCTATTGGTCCATCTAACTAGGGGTTCTTGAGGCTGACCAGCAGGAGCTCTCCAGGTTTTCAAGCAGGACTCTTTTCTAACCTTACCTGGAGATGCCAGCAAACCTGGGACCTGCTGCATGCAGGGCAGGTGCTCTGCCACTAAGCTACAGCCTCTCCACAAATCAATCACCACTCCTGGTGGAAGGCTGCTTTGAGAGCATCCATTTTAAAGAAGAGCTTTTAAAATTCAGAACTGCATCCTTTGAAATATGCCCTTTCTTCTGCAGATGGGTGAGGCTGAGGAAAGCTTTAAAATCTTAGTCTCGATGAACATCATGTTGTTTGTGGTATATGTCATGCTAGATCTCTAGGTGCATGAAAACACTGCCAGTGGAACTTCTGGGGATATTGTCCATCCTCCTGTGTTTGGGATTCAGGCATATCTTAAATTATGAAGAAGCCACTTCCTCCCTTATAGCATGAATATTATTGACACTGGATAGTTGTGTATTTAGTCAATGTGCAGGGAGATCCTGTTAATGTAATGAAAAGAGTGACATTAGCTACTACATGCCCACTCCCTGCCCAGCTGGAACATCTTGGGGAGGGGGTGGCTTTTGTGAGTGGGGTTGAGGAGGAAGAAAGATGCTGTACATGCAATTGCATGTGGGCAGCCTCTTTAGCTTCTCGGCTCCCACCCTCCCTCCCTTTAAGTAGTATGGGATTCGCCAGTCGCCTTCTTTGGAGGAGGGGCTGAGTAGGAATTTTGCCTACTCCATACTGTAAAACAATTACCAGAGGGTGAATAAATAGGTGAATTAGTTTGGTTGACAGGGGTATGCGGGAATTTGCACGTTATTACAATAGGGATGGTGAGCCCTCTGGCACCTTGTGTTGATTGGCATATCTGGAGGTCCTACTCCTTGGGGCTTTGCAGCTTCGTGTCAGGATATGGTGTGCCTTTGGGGACCCTCCTGTCTCATCTACTCGGAGCTCTGCAGCCCTGAGTGGGGATGATGCAGGCCGTTTCCCCCATACACTGAAGTGTACCTTGAATAATGGCTGGGTTTACCTGACCACTGTGTTCAATGGAGTGGCTCGCCCTTATTGGCAGGCTAGGTGCCTGAAGAAAGGGTATAATAGATTCCCGCACTTTGACATGCAGATCCAGGGAGGGGTGAATTTCCCTGATTTAAATAGAGGCCCTAGTTTTATCCCAAACTCTGGTGTCTGTGTCTTTATTCCGTGCTTCCTTCTCCACTCGCAATGTGCTACGTGCGTTAAAAGAACGGTTGTTATCTGACCTAATTTACAAAACATTTCCAGCTTTTGCAAAATGGATCCAATTTCCTGAGCTACCTGCCTCCTGGTAAACAATGTACTCCTTTACATCATAAAACTTAGCTTTAAATGAAGGTTTAAGTATTCTCATATTTTCCCCTCTCCTTTGATCATGATTGAAATGAAGTATACATTCTTTTGGAAGCAAAAAGGAAGGGGCAAAATACTCTGAATTTTTCTCATGGTTTATGGCCTATAAAGCTGCCATAGGACAAGTAAGGTAATTTATCTTAGGGATATATGAGAGATTCCTTTCAGTTTATTCTTCATCAGGATTTACCCAGTTTGTACCTTCCGGACAGAGTACAGACTTGAACCCAATCTGTGGTCAAAGTCCATATCTTTCCAAGCTTACAATATGATTCACAGTCCTCCACTTCTATCCCATGCTCAACAGCATGCATACATAAGTGTACTTTTAGAAAATGCATGCAAGCATGCTTTCATCCATGGGAGAAAAATGCATACATTTCAAAGATGTGCACAAGGAATGTGTACTCTTGAAGAAGTACACACCAAATTACGCATGAATTTTCATGCCGAAAGAAACAGATTGCAATCTGATATGGACACAAGTTGGAACAAGCGTCAGGTGGTATTTGGATAACTTAGATGAACTCAAGTTTTGCTTGTATGCACATCCTTATTCTAGCCTGGCACACTGAGTACTCTGTCTAGCGGTAGTTGTCAAAAATCTCAGGCAAAAGCTTTCTCAGTCCTTTCTTGGTCCTGAGAAAGGGATGGCTGCAGATCTGAGGTGGCCTCCTCCTCCCTTTGTGTTCCTGTGGGCTTACCTAATGATAGTGGCTGGCAATTGGAGTAGCAGGGCTCTGATGAGTGACAGGCACTTGCGTCTGGGGATAGCAGCCACGTAAATTTCCCACCATGTTCCCCAATGTGGTATTGATCGAGAGCCGTGGGGGAGCTTTAATGGTTGCTGTTCCCAGAACCAACCGCCCAACACTCATCAGAGCCCTGCTGCTCCTACCACTAGGGATGGGAGAATCTGTCAGTTTCATTTTCTCCTGCATTCATATTTTAATAAT
Source organism: Elgaria multicarinata webbii (assembly GCF_023053635.1). Taxonomy (NCBI): domain Eukaryota; kingdom Metazoa; phylum Chordata; class Lepidosauria; order Squamata; family Anguidae; genus Elgaria; species Elgaria multicarinata. The sequence goes on from NC_086171.1 coordinate 173,023,170, forward strand.
CTCAAGTTCTTTCTCTCCTGAGCCTTGGGAATGCTGGTGAATTCTTATCTAAAATGAACTGAACGGAAATCATCACAAATTCAATAGGTACAGCTGTTCCCAGCACGGAGAAGACCGTGTTGTACCTACATGCCACATACCTGTTAAAGATGAGGAGAGCATCAGGAAAAAGAGGTGAAAACTCCCAAGCATGGCTGAATAGACAGGGATTCAAATCCAGACTTTTAAGAGCCAAGCATTCAAAGCATTGGGCTTGAATGGAAGAATCTACCAGTTTTGGTTTCTCTTATATCGAATCTCACCTTTTTTGTCCTGAAATTGAGAACTTTGCAAATTTGGGTAAATCCTTATCAGAATTGAACTGATGTTCTCACCCATTCCTAGCTACTGCCTGGTGGCTTGCAGACCCAGCTGCCTAACACTCATCAGAACACCCAGTACATATCAGAGTGCCAGAAAGAGCATTATTTTAAAGAGAGCCCAGGGCAGGCACCAGCTGTATGCCCTGCCAAATTGCTGGAGCAGCTGCTCAAGGATGCTGCATGCATGGTGACGCTGAGCCCGATTGCTGATAAAAACGATGCCAGGGATTGAACATGCAGCATTATACATGCTCAGTATTTGGCTACCATTGAACTGTGCCTGCACCCTCACACATGCACAATCTCTTTAAACACACCAGTGAAGCTGGTACTGTCAGATTTGTGGAATGCTCCTGAGAAATTAAACTTTAAATTTACTTCATTTAGTTCATAGTTCTACTAAATAATTCTGCATCTCATAGATGGGATAAAGCAGGGGTGGGCAACTTGTGGCCCTCTAGATGTTTTGGCCAACAAGTCCCATTCTTCCTCACCATTGGCTATGCTGGCTTCGCCCAATGAGAGTTGTAAGCCAAAACATCTGGAGGGCTAGAAGTTGCCCACCCCTGAGAGCCACCGTCAGTCTAATATTCGATATGCTAAAAATGCTACACAAATGATAAAGCCTGGTATCTTCATGGAGAAAAGCACCAATATGTGTAGCAAAGAAAATTAGCGAAGAGCTGAAATACTCTGCAAATTCTGGGTTGCACAGTAGCCTGTCTGTCCCCACTGTGTTCCGTGTTTGTGATGCATGTTTAGGCAAAATACTGTGGAAAATCAAATTTGATCTTAAAATGGCCAATGCAAAAGCAAGCAAAAGTTATGGCAGCTTTTTAAAAACTGATTTCCCACTGCCTTGCCTTGTACTTATTTCAAATAGTATACAATGCAGGCCAATGCCATGCAAATCATACCACAGGCAAATGCAAAATATAAGCATGCTTCCAAACATTACAGTAGGGAAAAAGTATAGGGGAAGGGTTTTCCAGACTGAAATGAACTAAATTAAGTATAGGCAGACCGCTATGCCCACAATCTACTCCAGAAAAACAATATGGAATAACTAGATTAATTTTCTAAATGTCAAACAGTTAGATCCTCAGGCTGCACCAGAGCCTGATGGCAAAGTTCTGGCTATGGTCTCCAGTAGGAATATATGGATTTTGTTAAATCCATTCTGTCTGTGTTTTGCAGATTGTCAGGACTCTTTCATTTCATCATCTACTCATTGAAAGTATTGGATTATTTTTACCAGAATTTCATTCTACTACTTAGTTAATATAAATTAGCTCAAATATAAATTAACTAATGTGCATTAGCACTTTTGTGCATTTAAATGAGTGCACATTAGTACAAATGTTCTTTAGCACTAATGCAAATTATTTATTTATGTTATTTATTTACAATATTTATATACCACTCCCCATCCAAAAGATTTTGGACACTGAACAACAAATAGAATAAAAGAATAAAAAACACCATATTAAAATACAATCTTTAAAAGAAAAACGTTCTGATAAATCATAGTACTAATAAAACCATGGGCAGCCATTCATGGGAAGCTTTCTGAAAAGAGCAACATTGGTGCTTGCCTGATCTCCAAAGGCAGGGAATTCCATAGGAAGGGGGCCACTACACTGAAGGCTCTGCTCCTGGTGGACTCCAATCCGACCATAGGGTCCATGTGGAACCACCAGGAACATGCTCTCAGATGACTAGGTTGGTAAGGCAGAAGGCACTCTAATAATAATAATAATAATAGGTGCTCTCTTAGCATGAACGCTCCCCCAAGTGAAAAATTGGTCCGCAAGTCCACAAAATCCACATGACTTGGAAAAGAGCTGATCTACCGTGGAAACCACAGGTTGGATGAATAGAAATCTGCATTTATTTGACCCAGTTGCAGATTTATTTATTTATTTATTTATTTTATTACATTTATTTACCACCCCATAGCTGAAGCTCTCTGGGCAGTTTACAAAAAGTTTAAAATAGTAAACATTAAAAGTATACAAAATTTAAAACCATCGAAAACATAAAAACAACAGTATAAAAACAACAGCACCCATTTAAAAACAGCAGTTCTGGGGTCCGTTAAAAAACAAACTTAGCGTTGTTAAATGCTGTTAAATGCCTGGGAGAAAAGTCTTGACCTGGCGCCTGAAAGATAACAGTGTTGGCGCTAGGCGAGCCTCATTGGGGAGATCATTCCACAGTCGGAGGACCACCACCGAAAAGGTCCTCTCCCATGTCTCTGTCATGCCTTTAGCTAGGAAAGGAAGTGAGGCAGGTGGCTACTAGGAGGAGGGCTTTCTCCGCTGTGGCACCCCGGTTGTGGAACGAGCTCCCCAGAGAGGTCCGCTTGGCGCCTACACTGTACTGCTTTCGTCGCCAGCTGAAGACCTTTTTATTCACTCAGTATTTTAACACTTAATTTTAACTTAAATTTAAATTTTGCTGTTTTAACTCTGTATTTTAATCCTATATCAACTTTGCTGTGTGGTTTTATCCTGGTTGCGCTTTTTATACTGTATTTCGTAATTGTGTTTTAAACTGTTGGGTGTTTTACTGTGGTTTTAATTTTTGTGAACCACCCAGAGAGCTTCGGCTATTGGGCGGTATAAAAATGTAATAAATAAATAAATAAATAAATAAATAAATAAAGGGGACCTTTCCCCTGCTTATCCTTTTTGTGGTACTCAGTAGAGAAGCTAAGAATGGTGGGGAGTGTTCTACTCACATCCAGAAAGTTACAGCATAGCCCTGTGCATGCCCAGACCATACATGGCAATGCCCTGGATGCAACCCACCACTTTCATAAATGTATCATGGAAGCCTACCACTTTTCCCTTTGAAATAATGGTGGCAGAAGAAACCCAGATGTGGTTGTGCCATGTAGTTTGTGCCATCAAACCCTGAGAATACTGGTCCCAATCTGAATATGGCCTGTGTGCATTACTGTCACACAAAAAGAAGAGAAGAGAAAAAAAAAGATCAGCTACATGCTATGTGCAATTTGACCCTTAGTAAACCAGCCACAGCCATTACTGGTCAACGTTTGGGGGTCTGATATCTTGGTCCAAGGGAAAAAAACAGAATGAACTATGGATGTCAGGTTCAAGTACACTGCATTTTATTCCACCAATCCCAGGCCAGGCCACAAGCATGCTCGAGGGTCTGGAGGGCCACCAGCCCATTTACATTTTGTCATGACCGTCTTAGCTACTATTTTTAGAAAGGCTACAGGAGACACGATTTGGCTAAAATCAGAAGGAGTCAGAGAAGTAAAGCTTCTGGATTTTATTAAGGCCTCCTGATCTTTCACTTCATCACTTGAGCACTGGCAGCAAGAAGTAGACAAGACACTGCTTTGTCTAGAACCCTTTAAGTGGGTTGCATTCTCCAAGATCCCCTAGTTATCAGTTTTCCTCTGATGATGAAGCATTTGCTACGTGAGGCCTGGAAGACAGGAGAGGGAGGAGTTGCACGCTTCAGTAAAAGATGCTGCAAACATAAGCAATGTGTTGTGTTTCTCACCATTCATTTAGCAATGCCACTATACAGAGTCTCCTTTATAAACTATTTATAAAAAGAACCTTAATTTACAGGCAAATATGAAATAGACATGATGGCTGCAATAACTCATTCAACCCAGCAGAAATCGTTCATTTACAGGATTATTTCTATTGAATAATACATTTTGGTGAAACCTAGAGATATATAATGTTCCTGACGGAATGCTATTGAATACACATTAATTTACAACATTTTATGGGGGAGCTATAAATTAATTTTGTAAGAGGGCTAAATCATCCTCTTCTTGTGGAGCACAAACTGTTACCCTCGCTCCTCTCCATTTCCTCTGCCTCCACCTTTGTATAACTGAAGTTATGCTCAGGACTAGCCGTGGGGATTTTGGCAAATTTAGACACATTGGGCTCAATCCACCAGGCAGTGCGCCATTCATTTCAATCAGTCTTGTGTGGACGTTTAGTTTAATGCATTGGGTTGTTAGTACATTCCCTTGAAACATTAAACAATTTGTAGGTAAGCTCAGGAGAGCGATCAGCCTTTGGCTGCGAAACATTGATCGAGTCGCTCAATGAAACCGTTTGTTAAGGGATGATAATTTATTTGTTTGGACCATAGGTCATAACAAAAACCATAATTTGATGTACAGCATGCACAATGCCAAAACCTTTACAGTCATTGATCTTTAAAACAATCCACCAATGCGCAGAAAATGACTTGCGCATTCTGCTGCAAAGGGATATTAAGCCACGTTTTCAGTTATAAATCTATTGCTGTTGGCTATTGCTTGATTTGACCCAAAAATAAAAGACCAACCAAAACAACAACACAGTGTCTGTAAGAAATTGTTCCATGTTATCTGTATCTTATTGCCTTATAGACAGGGTAGCTCAACAAAGAGGGGAGAAAATCCTCGACCTTCCCCTAACATCCTCTCTACAAATACAATTTTTTAAATGAAATTAAATGACCCCATAATAAGAACTGCTTCCAAAATTATTATTATTATTATTATTATTATTATTATTATTATTATTATTATTATTATTTATATTGCACCATCTATGTACATGGTGCTGTACAGAGTAAAACAGTAAATAGCAAGACCCTGCCGCATAGGCTTACATTCTATTAAAATCACAACAACAGAGGCATCTAATGGAACAACAAAAAATGCTGGGGGGGGGGAGTGGGTCACAGCCCTTCCTATAGGAAACTTTGTAAAGTCTGTTAAAGAGCTGTAGTAATCATAGTTAAATTTAATCATGTAATACCAGGGGGTTGATTTGACTTCTGAGAGGATAGAATGCCTTTGTGTACAGCAGGAGCGATGGTGGTGGTAGAACTTGTGGATACTTTATTTAGGGTGACCATATGAAAAGGAGGACAGGGCTCCTGTATCTTTTAACGGTTGCATAGAAAAAGGAATTTCAGCAGGTGTCATTTGTATATATGGGGAACCTGGTGAAATTTCCTCTTCCTCACAACAGTTAAAGCTGCAGGAGCTATACTGCAGCTATACTGTGACCAGATTTAAAAGAGGGCAGGGCACCTGCAGCTTTAACTGTTGTAATGAAGAGGAAATTTCACCAGGTTCTCCATATATACAAATGACACCTGCTGAAATTCCCTTTTCAGTACAACTGTTAAAGATACAGGAGCCCTGTCCTCCTTTTCATATGGTCACCCTACTTTATGGCAATGAAAATGTGAAACAGCCTTCTATCGAGGCAAACCGATAGTCTGTGTTTGGCTAGTATATTGCCAGCTCTAACTGCAAATTCTTCCACTTCAGATCCTTTAACTGGAGATCGCACTTGGGAAAGCCTTCATGTATGAAGTGTGTGCTCTACCACTGAGCTATGACACCTTTATTTATTTATTTACAACAGTTATATACTGCTCAATTATTTACACAGTTTCCAGAATGACGAACATAGATATAAACAGTGAAAGAAAGAAGATTTTAAAAAGCAAATTAAAATTATTCAATTTAAAAATGAAGGAGCCATAAAAAGCAACAGTGGCTAGTCAGTTAGGGAAGGCTTCTTGAAACAGAGATATTTTCAGGAGGTGCCGGAAGCAGCCCAGTGTTGGTGCCTGCCTGACCTCCAGGAGCAGAGAGTTCCACAAAGAAGGGGCCACTACACTAAAGGCTCTTCTCCCCTTTTCTCTTTATATTAGAAATTGGCAAATTCTTCCCTTGCCTACTGGGCCCCGAGTTTCATCTCAATTTGGCTAGAAATGAGTTTACCGAATTCCCTCCAAATTTGGAAATTGCTGAACTTATTTTGAATGAATTCAAATTACATTGAACTCCAACAAGCTCCCAATTTGTGTGTGTTGGGGTGCTGGTGCTGGTGTCTGGTTGCTCCCTCGAATCACCTTGCACCTCCAGTTCCCTCCCATCCACAAGCCTTCTCAAAACTGGCATTTCCCACCTGGCTCACTGCAAAACCAGGAGAGGGAAGAAATGGAAGAGACTTTCTTTCCTCCCTCCCAACATCACTAAAGCAGCACAAGAGCCAGCCAAGCATGCATGCAGCTGGAATCTCTTGGGTGGAAGGGGTAAGTTGAGCTTTCCCCTGGCTTACATTAAAATCTGCACCAAATGAGATCCAAGGCTTGTAATGTTCAGGTCTTATATTTGATGCAAGCAGAAATACCAGTTTCATGAACTGTGGCATCCAGTGCTTTGATTGGGCAAGACATTTTGAAAGCTGTTCTACAAGTCAGTACACAATCTGTAGCACTCGTTGTTGCTTAACCATTTCTACAACCATTGCACAGCCATTTCCACAGGCAACACATTATGATTTCATTAGACTAGGGGCTCCTCTACATGAGCGGTTTATTTCACACTCATAACTGGCCACTCACATAAGTTTTTGGGTCCATTATCATGATGTTGTCAAAGACCAGTATATTTCCCAGTGTATCCCTGGAAATCCCACTATGAAAAGAACCACTTTTAATGTGGTAATACCAGGGGAAATGTAGGATCTTCTACCACTAAATGGCACTGTCTCAATAAAAGTGAAGGGAGCGGAAGTATTCAATTTAAAGGACGTAGTTGCCCCTCTCTGTCTATGTAATGCAGCCTATAATAATCATGCAAAAGAACCAGGAAGCACAATGCCATGGGTAAGCAATACAATTTCCCCTTAATGTAGAGATGCTCTAGGGCCTTAGCTAGACCTAAGGTTTATCCTGGGAACATCCCAGGGTTGTCCCTGCCTGCTCCCAGGATATCCTGTGTGTCATTTACATGAACAGGAATGACCCCTGGGCGATCCTGGGATAAACCTTAGGTCTAGCTAAGGCCTAGGTGTTGCTTGCATTAGCTATGCAATTGCTAGCTAAACAACACCAACTCTTGTATGTATTTATTTTTTAAAAATTGCTAGAGTAATGTTTGATACAATCCTTTATCTAAAGGTTATGAACAACAGGCCAAAGCTAAGAGATCACGGATAAAGGATCAGTTTGGGGTTCTCGATGAGACTGTAGCTTGCACTGATTGTGTTGTACAATGGGAACTGGCTCTGCTGATGACTGCTCCTCCTCCATCCTTTCAACATTTGAATCTGTGAGCAGATTCTTGTAGAAATGTCATTTAAGACTCCATCACGCTCTCCAAAGAAGACAGTGCAGTGCTGGAAAGGTCTCTGTGCTTCCTACTACAAAGGAAAGTGGGAGCAACAATATGTTCAAAACGTCTTAGGATTTTTTGAGGACTTTTTTTTTTTGCTTATTAAACCCAAACACAGAAAGCTACTTTATACCTAGATAGAACATTGGTCTATCTAGCTCAGTTTTGGGTACAACCTTTATACTGGCTCTCCAGAGCCTCTTTCTCAACCCTACCTGGAGATGTCAAGGACCGAACCTGAGATCTTTACCCTTACAAAGCATTTGATGTACCATTGAGCTATAGCCCTTCCCAAATACATGTCAGGGTTCTTAAATTAAAGAGGCACAATGCACCTTCACATGCTTGCATCCATTTTTTTCATCTGCACTACACTTTCACTATGCACACATAGAGTGAACCACGTGTATGCATTCCTTGTGGAATCAACAGATGTATTCCTAAATTTCTACATTTTCACACCAATCTGTTTCTCCCATAGAATGGGTCATTCTACTTCCTCCGCTGTTGTTTTCAAGCTTTAGTTTTAACCTATTCTTTCTTCCTGTCCTTCAGCACATCCCAACTCCCCTCGAGGCTGTTGATTTCAATAATGTCCAGTTGAGACTTTGATAGTAGAATGGTGGCAGTGCCACCATCTCCTGATATGAGCCTGCATCCACCAGGTTGACTTGACAGGCAAGTAGTTTTAACCGCTGTGTTGCACAAAACTGTAACTTTTACTCAGTGCAGCAGCTGCTGCTGCTGATGATGATTTTATTATTTTAAATGTTTCCTTGGTCCTATTTTCTCAGGGTTTGATGGCACTTTCTCATCTTGCCCAATAAATAGTGAGGGCTGCATGTGCAAACTTCTGTATATGATGGTAGGAGAAACAGAATAGCGGTGGTTGGATGTCCAACAGCTTGCAGATGCTCTGAAAATTGTATGGAAAAGTTGCAACAAGCAGGGGGTGAAATTGGTTAGTTTCTTTCACCATTGCAGCCCGTCCTAAGCCATTTCATGACATACATAAGCACTGGAAGCATCAGGCTGGGTCCAAGGGGAGAGGAAACATGGGGTGACAGGGTCCCCACTCCCCACAAGGGTAGTGAATACAAGACCCTTCCTACCAAGGGGTTGGCATGCCTGCCACACACCCAGGGTGCAGGAAATGCTCATGCATTGCAGTACATCGGAGTGGTCACCCCTCCAATTCCCCCTGTAGGTTGTACCCCCATGAATGCCAAAAATGAAGGTGTGTGTGTGTGTGACTGCTGTGGACTCCACAAAGGGTCAACATTAGCTTGCAAACAAGCCAATGTTGACCCTTTTGGTGTTCTGTGGAAACTCCAGATGCTGTTTCATTTGCAGGTGTTTTTTTTTTTTTAGATTTGTTTGGGTCCCCTTAATTTCAGTGGGTAGTGAGACATGCACTAAGGTGCATGTTGTCCACCCCTGCTATAAACACTAGCAGGGTGAACATTTCCTGCTGTCTCCATTTATGTCATTAGAGCATGTGGGCTGGGGGGTGTTACCATGGCAGCAGTCAGGTTGCCTGATGACAAGGATCCAAACCCTAATGCCCTGCCATAACCTATTGAAGCTGTAATCACATAAAAGTTGTGGCCAACTTTTAATCCCATAGCTCCCTGTATGTGCATTTACTCCTTCCTGTCTCCCGCCCCACCCTGGTACATATAATACTGTCAACCCCTTGTCAATTTCATGTCTAAGTGAAATGTCTTCAGACTGGCTGGAGAAGTGAGGGCAATCCCCGAGACTGGGAAACCAAGCAAGATGTGCATAGTGGCAGAGGCTGCAAAGTGTGGGGCCCCTCACATCTGCAATCAGTCTGAGGTGGTGAAGTGGCTTAGGACTGGCTGCAGTGCCAAGGTAGGGGAGAAGTCATCAGTTTACACCTATGCTCTTGTCAGGCTTTACATATGATTCTCATAGTGTGAGCATGACGCTGGGCATCCAACTGCTGCTATTCTTTTTCCTCTGATGATCATCCCTTGTTGAGTCATCAAGATGTGAAAAAGCAAGTGGTAAACATGTATGCATGAGCCAAAAGTACACAGAATGTTTGTGTCATGATATTTCCCTCCCTCTTCTATGCCACCGCCAAGAGGCTGTGTGAGGAAGAAGGGAGGCTGCTCCTGCCATTCCTCTGAACACGTGGAAGATTTTTATTCTCCTGAGCATTTAATGTATGGTGTCAAGAACTCCATCTTCTATTTGTGCTCTAACTGTGGGTGAGACTCCATTTGGCTAGGATGAAGTGGCACATTGTGGTGTAACCACCTGTGTGTGTGTGTGTGTGTGTGTGTGTTATCTTGAGATGCCTCTGAGATTTAGTTAATCCAGCCAGGCTGTGATTGGCTAACAGAGATCTTTCCTCAGTTGTTAGGGGCGTAAAAAGTTGGGACTTGGAGCTGCCCATTGATTATCATCTTTATTAGGGTGACCATATGAAAAGGAGGACAGGGCTCCTGTTTCTTTAACAGTTGCATAGAAAAGGGAATTTCAGCAGGTGTCATTTATATATATGGGGAACCTGGTGAAATTCCCTCTTCATCACAACTGTTAAAGGTGCAGGAACTATACTAGAGTGACCAGATTTAAAAGAGGGCAGGGCACCTGCACCTTTAACTGTTGTGATGAAGAGGAAATTTCACCAGGTTCCCCATATATACAAATGACTCCTATTGAAATTTCCTTTTCAATACAACTACAATACAATACAATACAATAAAGATCCTCCTTTTCATATGGTCACCCTATCTTTATACTTCAACTGGCTTTTGGGCTTGGGATTCTCTGGATCCTGTGTTGGGCCCAGTCCTATTGGAAAATCCGTATTTATGTAATGCATAGGGCAGATTAAGATATCTGTTGTTATTTTTGCCTGAAGTGTTGTTTCCAAAGGTTACACTAGTTATCGTATGACTTTTATTCATCTTCCTCCTTCCCCACTGTAAAAACAACAACACCTTAACACCTACCTCAAGAGTTGCATGTGCTACCTTTCAAGTAAGCCTTAGTACTAAATCCAGTGTCTTCTACTTGGTTAACTGCTACTGTTTAAAGTTTGAACAGTAGCGCTCAAAATTTAAGGTGCCAGCTTGGCTTGGGCCCTTATTTCTAAGTCCTAGGGTGACTTGCAAAGTCTGAGAGTCCCCAGCTGAGGTGGATTTAAGCGTTGGTAGGAGCCTACTTTGGTAATTATTTGACCCTGCCTACACCGCTGGGAGCCAGGGTAACCCCTTTCCTCCCTTCCCATATGGTTTCTGGGCCCTGTCCTTAAACTCATTCAGGTTCGTCCTGAAATATTTCCCACAATGTCCTCTGCATGTATTTTACTGGAAATAATAAGTCAGCTGATGCCACATTTGCAAGATACTCTATAGATTCCCTTTATATAAGTGACTAATTTGTTGACCACTTGGAAGCAAGTTGCTTCCCTGTAGGTGGTGTGGAATTGTCTTTCTGTAAGAGATAGAGAATTATCAATGCATATTTCCTACAAATGCACAAAGATCTCTTCCCGTCTGGATTTTAGGGATGGATGTGCTTCAACATGAGTACTCCACATTACAGACAGAGCATTCTGCACATACAGATTTGGATAAAAGTGCTTTCATTCTCTGTGATCATTTAATGGTTGACTTAATTTAATACATTGGCAATCCAGGCAACATCAGCCTACAGTGTTTTGATACTGCTGGCAGCGTGGATATTAATGGCACCACACAAATTCTACACATTTGGTTTGTAAAGTGCCTTAATAAAATAAAAACTCTCTTTGCGAGAGCTGACTATTTCTTTCCCATTTACACGATAGCTGTGGAAAGCTCTGATAAACATATGTAAGTGAAAACAGGGAAGCAGAAAGCTTATGAAGAATATATCCAGATATTCCATCCACTGTGATTTTCTTATATTATTTCCAAACAGAAATGTTTAAAATTTCAGCTATTATACCAGTTCTGCCCTGGCATGACCATGGAAAGTGCTAGTCCAACTTTCATGTTGATATGTCTATTGACTTTGAGGCAATTACTGCTAGTAAAACTATTGATAACCTGGACATAATGCAAGAGAAATGCATATTGGTTCATTTTTGACCAGAATGTATCGAGTTCACACCTCTGCAGACCAGAACACAATCTTCAGGCACATGCACACACACGCTAGAAAAAAAGTGTATATTTGAAAAATGTGCATAAAACTATCCATGCATTTTCATGCAATAAGAAAAAAAAAATCATCTGATACAATCACAAGTCAGAATAAGTTTCAAGGTAGAATTTGGAGAACCTTGATATGTGGTATATTATTTTTAAGCACGTTTACGTATGAACACCTCAGATATGCATTTTATGTGTACAATGAGCAGACATGTAAAGAACAGCAAACTTCAGAGTGGGCAGCACATTTCTAAAGCTAATTTAGGCATTTATTTATTTATTTATTTTGCACCTTTTAAGGGGAACAGAGTTCTTAATTCAGCAAGACATTTTAAGTTACAACACACTTTTTTGAGCAATAGCACATAGATGCCTGTGATTTCCCCCCCAGCCTGTTTTGGAATCTACACTTTATCCCTAACCCAATATGACTGGAAACAATTTTGATCAGCATATGGACTTATAATAGACCAGATCTGTGAGTGCAGAGATTTAAATGTCTGAGCCAAAGGATTATATCTCTCTCTCTTCATAATATATCCACCACAAAATGTGTCACAATGCAGCATGCCTGTCAGGTTATGCTACGGCAGTTCCCAGAGATCTTTAAATTGGCACTTGTACTGAAATGTTTTCTAAGCTGGAAAAAAAAAACAGGGAAAAAAGGGTCAGGGTTATTTACTGGCAGAGTAATATGATGTGGATATAGCATTACAGCAGGCTTGATTTGCTAGTCTTGTAAACACGAAAGGAGCAGAAATCATTCCAGTTTAGTCCCAAATGGTTGACTGAAGTATAGAATCTCTGCCAGATTTATAAAAATGTATTGCTGACAGCCCAGTGCCAGGCATGTTTACAGAGAAGTAAGTCTGACCAAACTCATTGGGATATGGGAAGGAATTTGGAAAGAGACACCAAAAAGGATAATACTATCCTATTCTTTCTATATATACGCTGACGTTTGCCAATGATAATAAAACATGAAGGTGTAGTTTGGTTTTAGCAAGTTGATGGAAAGGTGGCATAGAAATAATGTAAATCAAGCAACTGATAAAGTTTGCACCTCATAATTTGTGCGTGTGGGGGAAATTAGTAAAATCCTCTCTGTATTCAATGAAGAAATCTAATGCGATATTTACTTCAAAACTATCAGAGCAGAATTCAGCCCAGCAATAGGAGCTAATTACCATTCTTGTAAAGCACCCTTACTTCCTATCCCCTCCCATTGTTTATCATGAAACAAGATTAATAAGGTGTTTCTGATTGTGACAGAAGATGTTGGGGGTGCACTCCTAACTTGTACAAAATGGGAATCAAATATCCTCTTCAAATATTCTGCTCATTCATACAAATAGATTCCGGTAGCAACATCAATTGGATGGATAAAATATTCAGCAACCATGACAGAGGTAGTTAAAGAGATAAATGCACTATCATGATCCTGAGGCCATGTTCAAGGCTCCTATAGCATTTTAAATACACAGAGGTTTAAGGTTAGAGTGTCCACTCTGAAATAAAGTTCAGCATAGAACCCAACAATTTCTATATCAAACATTGAATATCAACTTCAATTGAAGGGTCTTTTTCTTTTCTTTTTTTAAAGGGGCTTTAGTCTCACAGAGACTAATAAAATATCAGCACCACACCACAGTTTCTGGGGAATGTGTAGAGATTTGCAGTGAGGTACTCTGCTTTGAAGGTGATAACAGCAATCTACTTGTCCATCCATCTAAACTAACATCCAACAGTATTGGGGCTTACTAGAAGTGATCCAGGCCAGACTTCACATGGTGAAGTCACATGGTGAAGTCATTGACATGGATTGTTGATGTGACTAAAATTAAAGTTAGGGGCACCTTTGTAGCACACAGGGCCAGGGAAACTCTTCACGAATTCAGGTAGACATAACGGAATGCAAATTTGTGTCAAAAATATCAGAGCTGCTATTCTTTTATGTCAGTTGCTGTCATGGGAATGAGATATGCAGATATAGTAAGATATTTGGGGAAAATATCCAGTGCATGTCTTCATTGCATGATTTGGTCAACATCTAGAATTAGCACAAACTCTTACTAAGCTTTCCCAATCCTGGTGCCCTCTAGTTCTGTTGGACTTCAACACCCACCATCCCCAGCCAACATGGCTCAGTATAAACTTTAGATGAAGTGATCAGAATGGTGAGCTGGCCTCCTTCAGTTATGTGGCACGACATACTTGGCAAGTATGAAACAGAGTCATGCAAGACGTATTGATCCTGGCCATCAATGAGCAATAAAACCTCTTACTTGCAAAAATGGGGTGGGTGGCTGGGTTTCCAGTTTATCCTGAACTCTGAAGCTGCCCAAATGGATCTTGAGGTTCTTATTCAGGAGCTATTTTTGGCACCATTTCTACCATAACTGGGAATAGAGTTTAAAGCATACATTTCAGTAATAATGGGTACCTTTCAGTGCATGTCACCTAGCTAGCCCAAACACAGACAGTAATGAAGGGGGGAAATGCAGTCTTCTCTCCCTTTTATGCTACATTTTACCTAAGTTTTTTTTTTAATATTAATCATTGCATTGCTCATCTCAGAGTGCTTCATTCAATTTGGTACTCAGAACTTACTTTACTCTCATCAGACCTGGCAGTCCTGCCTCTTCAAGATCATTTATTAAATGGGTTTTCTCTTTCCTGCTTTTCCTAATTTGTGTCTTGCACAGATAGCATTCAGACAACCTTTTTCTTTCTTGCTTCCCTAAATCAGCCATACATTAAGATACCGCTATCAGTTCTCCACGTATCCATTCCAGAATGGCGATGGACAATAAAGACTAGTTACTAATTAGTTACTCAAGGCTTATAACTTCCAGCATGCCCCAGCCAGTAGCTAAGGTTACACCCTTAGTTACTAATAAAGGTTTGTTACTAAAAATGGTAAGAACAGCTGTCAAATAGGGAAAATGGAATGTTTTTCCTATTGCATTCCTTCTATTACAGGGAATTATTTCTCTATATGAATGTGAAACTTCTATCACATTTTTAAACATTGGAATGAATTTGAAACTTCTGTCTCCTGACCCTCAGGATCAACCTTTCAGGGGGCAGTAGGACAAGGAAGCAGAGGCCATCTCATACACTCTGTCCTGCAGCTACCTGAGGCAAGACAATAAAGAGACAACACAATTGTATGGATTGAAAATCGGGCCACACTGCTTGAATTAGATCTGTAAAGGGGGATCCCTAGGCAGCTACCCTGCTATGCCGGAACTAGCCAGTCAAAGTAATTGGGTAAAACACTCATTGCCTGCTGGATGTTGACTATAGAATTGGCACCCCTCAGGATTTCCCCATTTGGGGAAAGTGGGGACATCCAAAAGGCTTTATCAAAAGTCCATCACCAAAGACTCCTGAACCAACTTAGTAGTCATGGAATAAGAGGAGAGGTCCTCTTATGGATCAGTAACTGGTTAGAGAACAGAAAACAGAGAGTAGGGATAAATGGTCAATTCTCCTGATGGAGGGAAGTAAATAGTGGGGGTCCCACAGGGATTGGTATTGGGACCAATCCTTTTCAACTTATTCGTAAATGATCTGGAATTAGGAGTGAGCAGTGAAGTGACCAAGTTTGCCGATGGCACCAAATGATTTAAGGTTGTTAAAACACAAAGGGATTGTCAAGAGCTCCAAAGGGATCTCTCCAAGCTGCAAGAGTGGGCATCCAAATGGCAGATGTGATTCAATGTAATCAAGTGTATGGCAAACTCACCCACCCCAACTTCAAGTATAACCTAATGGGATCTGAACTGGCGGTGACCAAACAAGAAAGAGATCTTGGGATTGTGGTGGACAGCTCGATGAAAATGTCTACCCAGTGTGCGGCCATTGTAAAGAAGGCAAACTCTATGTTAGGCATTATAAGAAAAGGAATTGAGAATAAAACTGCCAGTATCATACTGCCTTTATACAAATCTATGGTGCGACCACACTTAGAATACTGTGTACAGTTCTGGTCACCACACCTAAAAAAGGATATTATAAAGCTGGAACAAATGCAGAAAAGGGCAACTAAAATGATTTAGGGACTGGAGCATCTCCCCTATGAAGGAAGGTTATATTAATTGGGATTGTTTAACTTGGGAAAAAGGAGGCTAAGGGGAGACATGATAGAGGTGTACAAAATTATGCATGGTATGGAGAATGTGATAGGGAGACCTTTTTGTCGCTCTCTCAAAATACTAGAACCTGGGGTTATTCTATGAAGCTGATTGGTGGGAGATCCAGGACAAATAAAAGGAAGTACTTCTTCACACAGCGCATAGTTAAATTATGGAACTCACTACCACAAGATGTAGTGATGGCCACCAATTTGGATGGCTTAAAAGGGGGTTGGTTAAATTCCTGGAGCTGAAGGCTAGCAATGGCTACTAGCCTTGATGGTTGTGTGCTATCTCCAGTATTCGAGGCAGTAAGCCTGTGTGCACCAGTTGCTGGGGAACATGGGTGGGAAGGTGCTGTTGCACCATGTCCTGCCTTTTTGGTCCCTGGCTGATGGCTGGTTAGCCACTGTGTGAGCATCTAGTCCAGTGCTGGACTAGATGGACCCTCAGTCTGATCCAGCATGGCTCTTCTTATGTTCTTATCCACTGTCACATCCCCCCAGGCCACTTAACACCAGGTGTGTGAGCTGAGATAGCCCCAGAGGCAATCCTTATCCCACCACTGGGGCTGCAAAAAACTCAGTGGGAGGCCTCAGACATCACCTGTCACCATGAAAGATGCATCAGAATGATGCATCTGTGTCCAGACAAACATAGCCCACTCAAAGCAGTCTACCTAGGGCCTACTTTGACTGCTTTGAGCTAGGGGAATGTGACCAATTGGACTAAAACGAAACCCACCAAATCAACCTAAGACACTCACACGCACTTACAGTGTGAAGCAGGCAAAAAGATGTGCAGCTCAGTGAAACAGACTCTGTGCCCCAAAATGCCCTCAAAAGGGTGACCAGTGAAGCACCTACACTGCATACAGAGAGGGAAGGAGCTGCGCTTCAAAGAGGCTGGGAGGAGGGCCTCAGAAGTAACACCCCATAAGCTCCTCCTCCCGCTGGTGGCCCCACCAATGTTGGGGCTTGCCGGCAGGTCCCTTCATTCCCCCGTACTCACCTATAACACACACCCCTGCGGTCGGGTGAGGGCATTTGTTGGGTTGGTTCATTTCAGCTCAAATTTCAGCGTGTGTGTGTGTGTGTGTGTGTGTGTGTGTTGTTTTGTTTTTGCATATCTTCTAACATAAATCCACAAGATTCTAATTTCTTTACAGACTGTCGGGAAGATACTCCATCCCTATTTTCCAAAGACCTAAAGGCAAACAAACAAAGAAATCCCAAAGAGATCTGAATTTTCGATCTTTAACACAGATGGCCAGTCGTGATGATAGCAGCAGGCTTCTTCAGGCCATTGAGCTGGCCTTGGCCTTGTGGCCTAGCAACAAACAGCTTCCCTGACAAATGAGATTGACTAGCTTCCTGCAGGTTCCTATTTATTTATTTATCTATCTTTAGCTTGTCTTCCTTTGAGGTGGAAAGAGGAAAGATCTATTTCTCATCAGGGGAGCTGAACGGAACTGGAACTGAAGTTACTTATATTAATCCCCAAAACCACAACTGCATATCAGATACAGAAAAAGTCCTTAGGCAATTCTGCATAACAAGGGCAGAAAAAAGGAACAATGTTATGATGCATATGTAAAACCCAGCGCCATGTTTTTGAGCCCCCTTCTTCACTGAATTGGCCTTCTCTTACACCATTGCCACCAGCTGCTGTTGCTTCACAACGTCTTTCTCACCACTGCTACCACTTGCTTGCCTGACAGGCAGTGAACCAGTGAGCAAGTAAGCAGAGGCATCTATCGTTCCACTTTCTCACCATCATGTTTGGGGCTGTGTATATGTCCTGTATATCCTGTGGTGGCTGCGCAGTGGTGACGCGTTGTATATACAATGCAGCCACCATCTCGCAGCCACCACGGTCTGTTTCCCTGAGGTCACCTCTTTCTGTCCTCCATTTGTCGGTGGTGACCTCGATTCTGGTTCAAGCTGAGGGGTGTTCCCAGGGTGGATCTCAGCCCAGGGTAGGATATTGAAAGGCAGGGCAGGGAGCAGGCTCAACAAGCTGAATGGCCACTGGCACTGCGGCTTTTTCAGCCCAAAAGCCCACATTCCCTCCTGCCATTGAGATTTGCTGTTCCTACTAGGGATGTGCTCCACTCCAATTAGAAGCGGAGAATCAGAAGCGAATTGGCCTGCTCCGCCTTGCCCAGAGGCGGAGTAGAAGCGAACCACGGACCCCTAGAAGCAAGGTGAAGAGAAGCGCCCATTGGCGGAGAGATTCTCTTTCCGCGGACTGCTCCGATCACCATTTTGAAAAATTTCGCCCATAGGATTGCATTGCGGAAAAGAATAGGGGATAACTGTGTTGTTTTTTAAGCTATCTTTCTGAAACGTTTTGTGCTTAGAGAGTCGTGGCTGGGGGTCATTTTGAGCCTACTCTCAGCTCTCTGCGTGCTGCGGTTCGCTTGCTAGAATTTTTTTTAAAATCGAGTAAACAAACCGGGACAGCGGGTAAACCGGCGGGTTTTTTTTTGTAGCGATGACAGGCACATTCAACTCCCAATCCTGATGAGAATTGATCACCTCATGAAGCATCCTCCAATCCCAGCGTTGGAGGGGGGACTAAGGCAGAGCCACCATGAGAGTGCTTGCCATTGGGGTGTCCGATTTTCAAAAATTCCCCAAAATTCAGGGGATGATGGGATTGGCTTGAGTCTTGGCATGCATGTGTATACATACATGAGGTGTCATGGTGCCTAATTTGAGGTTTCTAACATGAAAATTGACGTAGTTCTAGCATGAGACTTGATTTGGGGTGAGTTAAAAGGTTAGAGCCCCGCCAAAAATCAGGGGATGATGGGATTTGCTTGAGTCTTGCCATGAATGTGGCTCTAGATGGCATCTGTGAGGGTGCCCACTTCAATTTTTTTTATCTGTCAAAACGTCGGAGAAAAGTCCATGTCTGCAAATGGGGTGTCCGATTTTCATAAATTCCCCAAAAATCAGGGGATGATGGGATTGGCTTGAAACATGGCATCCATCTGGACACATGGATAAGCTGTCATGGGACTGAACATGAGGTTTCTGACATGCAAATTGATGTAGTTGTAGCATGGGACTTGATTTGGGGTGAGTTAAAAGGTTAGAGCCCTGCCAAAAATCAGGTGATGATGGGGTTTGCTTGAGTCTTGCCATGAATGTGGCTCTAGATGGCATCTGTGAGGTGCCCACTTCAATTTTTTTTTAATCTGTCAAAACATCGGAGAACAGTCCATGTCTGCAAATGGGGTGTCCGATTTTCATAAATTCCCCAAAAATCAGGGGATGATGGGATTGGCTTGAGTCTTGGCATGCATTTGTATACGTCCATGAGGTGTCATGGTGCCAAATGTGAGGTTTCTAACTTTAACAGAAAAAAGTTGTATACTTTTTTGTATTTCAATGCAAGCCTATTGGGGGGAAAGCGGAGCTCCAATCCGGATCCGGAGCTCCGCAGCGGAGCGGACTATAGGTGGAGCGGGGCGGAGCGAAGTGGCCCGATCCGCAAATTGTGGATCTGGAAGAGAAGCGGATCAGGGGGTCCGTGCACACCCCTAGTTCCTATCCTATAGCTGCAATGCCATGGGGTTTTGAGGAACCAAGCAGCCAAAGCAGCATCATTTAGACACCTCCATTGCCTGGGCCAAAGTGAGAGGCAGATGAGCAAGCAGGCTGAATTGGTGATCAGGAGGAGGTCAGTGGGGCCTTGCTGGGATGTGGGCCCTTGGCAAGGGCCCAACAATGTGTACCCTTGACATTGGCCCTGGTAGAATCAGTTCTAAAAAGAAGAATGCTCTCAAAGAATGTGGCTGAATTTACAGGACTGAACTGACAACCAGGGTTCAGCAACACAGCTGGTATTGTTGTGTCTGCTTGGGACTGAAATGCAAAAAAAAAGAAAAGGAAAAAAAGTAATTTGTCAAGGACCATAGAGTTCTCACTATGGATCTGAGATGGGAATTTATGACCTTCTAGGTGTTGTTGGCTTCCAACTCCCATCAGCCCCAGCCAGCATGGTCAATGGTCAGAGATGATGGGAGCTGTAGTCCAACACTTGGAGTGCTGCAGGTTCCTCACCCCTGCTGTACAACAACACCCCAGCTGTGTTGTTGGGCTTGTGGAGAGGCTTACCAAATTTTCACCTGTCTTCTGCTCCTATGTCGTTAACAGCCTGTGATCTGCAGATATTAGCTGAGAAAATGCTTATCTCCACTTTAGGGATGTTGGCAGCTCTATCATGAGGCCAGAAATCCTGGTCTCTAGTGTGCACCATGTTCTCAGACAAGAATTCCAAATAGGCAAAAACTACATATTTTCATGGGATTAGTGTCCGCTGCTGTCGGAGTAGGAAAAGTGTAAGTAACAAAGAGCCTTGCATATTCTTATCATATCTACAGAAGTGGTGAGTAGGGCTGGCAGCTTTTGAACCAGCCCCTTTAGGTGTTCGTCCAACAGCAGTTAGATCTGCAGCATTTAGCAGGTGATCATGCCATGAAAAACGAAATCTTCTCTCCTGCACATCAAACGTCTCTTAAAAGGACATAACAGGTCATACCAATTTCTTTTCCCCACCAAGTTTGAATGGTGCCTGACTGATAGCACCAAGGCACTGCTCCATCAATCCCTTCAGCAATGAGGTCTAACCACATGTTACGTTAAGCATCTGTTCTGTCCTTTAATGCCATTTTTCCTTTCACAAATAGTCAGTGTGTGGGTGTTGATCTAGACAGGGGAACTTTAACCATCTCTCGCCACCACTACTGTGGCCCCAATCCAGATCATCACCACCCCTGACACATATGCTATTTACATGGGAAAACTCCAATAGGAGCTCCTCGCAAACCAAGCAAACAGCTGGCATGGAGGAGTGGGGGGGGGGAATTCAGATCAGGACCAAAGCAGAGGGGTGGCAAAGGGTGAAGCCCACTCACCCCTATGAGGGCTCTGATATGGATAGGACTCACTATGCTGGCTCCTTGTGAAAGCAAAACCCTACACTTTAAGAGCAAACGGTGTGATGAATGTAACATTTAGCTTGACTCTTAGAAATGCTGGCAACTGTGCTACCTAATCCTATGCATGTTTATTTGGAAGTAAGTCTCATGGAGTTCAATGAGAATAGCCTGCTCCTATTCTTTCTCCGCTGTGACACCCCGGTTGTGGAATGAGCTCCCCAGAGAGGTCCGCCTGGTGCCTACACTGTACTCCTTTCATCGCCAGCTGAAGACCTTTTTATTCTCTCAGTATTTTAACACTTAATTTTAACTTAAATTTTACTGTTCTAACTCTGTATTTTAATCTTATATCAATTTTGCTGCGAGGTTTTATCCTGGTTGTGCTTTTTATACTGTATTGTATTTGTGCTGTATTTGTGCATGTTTTGGATGTTTTATTATGCTTTTAATTTTTGTGAACCGCCCAGAGAGCTTCGGCTATTGGGCGGTATAAAAATGTAATAAATAAATAAATAAATTTACTCTCAAGTAAAGCTGTTTAGGATTGCAGCAACGAAAACTGATGTATTTCTTTTGCTCAGTTCTGCTAAATTCAATTGGGCTTATTCTCAAGTGTGTGTGCATGTGTGTGTGTAGGATTATAGCCCTCATCTGGCTCCTATTCTTTCCTTCCCCCTTTCAGCCCTGTATTTTAAGACCAGCAATGCAGCATTCTTGAGCATAAGTGAGATCAAGTTCTTACTGAAGCTGTTATCTTCACCAGCTGTGTGAAGCACGATTTGGGGGCTGTGGCATGGAATTCAGATTTAATTCCATCTTCAGCTGTGTGAAATAATAACACAATCAGCTAGGAGGCAACATTAGCTTTGGTTAATTTGAATCTGGGCAATGAACTGGAGTTTCCTGACTCCTTTCGCTTATGTGTAACTGTGGCAGTAACTGCTATGCCTCCACCACCCCACCACCAAAACTCTCTATAAGAAATTAGTTCTGGGTTGGGTCAGCACTCTCACTGAATAACATCACAAAATAACAGAGATCTAATCAGCAAGCCAATCTTTTCCTTTCCTTTCATCTTTGTCTGACTAGACAACTCTACTGCTAATGTAACACATGTTTGCAGTCATGAGAGAAAGATCTTTGTGATAAATATCAAGCTAATGAATACAGATTCACCTCTGCCAAAATGTTGATTGATAGTGGTTATGCTATTAATTTCTCAGCTCAAGGTTTTTCATTCAACCTGGGTTATGAAGAACCAGTTATGAAGAAAGGCTACAGCTGAGATGGAGAGCTTTGGGCTCCCTTTCAGGCCTGTCAGCTTCTTCCCTGGGCTCTGTCCCTTCTGCTGCTGAGGGAAAAGCCCTTATCAATAGGTGATCAGAGGTAAGAACTTTTCCCTGTGGGGTGGAGCCAGGGTAGGAATTGCTGAGTGGTTTAGCACTGATTCCATCTGAATAGTCACAAAGAGACTTCTCCTGCTTACTTGTAAGGAAACATTATGCTCATGCTTACTCCTGAGTAGAAATGCACAAGTTTAGTGTTTGGGGTGGTTTCTGCAAGTGCTGCTCAGTGGTTCTTTCCTGCTTACTTCTGTGTAGATATGCAGAGGCTTGTCCCACTTACTTCTGAGTAGACATAGTTCTCATACTTACTTTGGAATAGATGTACATAGAATTGATATTTGGGATGCTGTTTGAAAGTTCTGTGATGCTTTCCTGCTTGCATCTGAGTAGACATGTATCCTACTATAAATTGATAACAATAGAATTGGGGAGGGGTCAGCCCCACTTACTTTTCTCTGTAGCCCCACCATAGATAGTCTTATCTTTCATGAATTTGTCAAATCCCTTTTTTAAGCCATCCAAATTTGAGGCATCACTGTATCTTGTGGTAGTGAATTCCATAGTTTAACAGTCCAATGTGTGAAGAAGTATTTCCTTTTATCTGTCCTGACGCTCTTTCCAATCAGTTTCCTGGGATGACTCTAGCTTCTAGTATTATGAGAGAGAGAGAAATGTCTCCCTATCTACTTTCTTCATGCCTTACATAATTTTGTACACCTCTATCATGTATCCGTTTACTTGCCTTTTATTTATTTATTTTATTATATCTATAAGGAAATATAGTACAGACTATAAACAATATAACATTTGTACAAAAAACAAGCATCTACGTTATCTAATATTCCTGCAACATATCATTCTAAACAGGTAGCTAGTATGTTATTAAACATGCAAAACAATTAAATAGTTTATCAAAAATGGGTAAACATCTCTTAATCATACCAGGAAAAAACATTTATATCTGTCAATAGCCAAGTTGTATCTAGCCCTCATAAAGACAATGGAAGGGCAACATTGGAGAGGAATAAGGGTGTGTGCACGAGGAGGGGAGGAGATTGGAGAGGCCAGGATGTGATTTATCCTGAGCCTCCTTCCTTCCCCCTACAAAGTACCCTTGCTAGATGGGCTCAAAAGCCCATTTTGCTAAAATGGAGGACAGAGGAGCAAAGATTGCCTCCCCACTTCTCTCACCATGGTGGTTGCAGCCTGGCAGGGTTTGGGAATCTCAGAAACCTCTGATTTCAGGGGCTTCCGATCAGTGAGGGCTCAGGCCATAGGATTGCACCCTTAGTAAGTGAGCTTTAACATCCCCAGAGTCTAATGTTTTCATACATAGGAGGGCTTCATCTTTAGGTTTTTGATTGTATCTAAACACTAACCTAAAGGGAAAGCCCCACTTACATTGGAGGTCCTCTTTATTATTAAATCTATCAGTAAGAAAGCTTAACTCCTGCCATTTCTTAAGGGTTTAAGGTGATAAGTCAGCCAGAAATATTAATTGATTAACATCTCTCTTAAAAATTAGGATAACTCTTATGGTCCTTAAAATCAAGTCTTTTGAACTAGTATTTTGAAAAATCACCAAAATGTTTCTATTTAGATTCTTCTTTTCTTTTCTTTTTGGTCACAGTGGAATTAATTTGATACACATATCAATCAATCTGTATTTGGGTCATAATTTGATACAATCCAAATACAGATGGAAACAAGCCTTCCAGATAGGCAATTAAATTGTCCCTTCAGCTTCCTCTGTCAAGCCCTTAAGTTTTGAATTAGGTTTTCTCTTTTTATCATTTAAAGTCTCTACTTGCTCTTCTAATAAAGAGGTCTCCTTAACTGTACTTGCAACAGAAGCTTCATATATTTTTAAGTCTGATTATATTGTTTGAATTTCTTTGTTCAAATTATTCTGAACTTTCTGATTTCCCTCAGTGCAATTAACTTTCTGTAACAGCTATTCATCATTCAATTTTAGTGGTTTGTATTATTCTAAGTTTAGAAATCTATTACCAACATCATGTAATTTTGAAGTTGCCATTAAATATCTTAAATTCAGCAGCACAAATTTCCTGATATCTTCTGCATTTAAGATCATATTATCCATTTCTACAGACTCTTTCCTTTATGCTGCCTTGTGGACATAACTCTTAGTTATCTATACTATCAGCTTTGAATAGGGTGACCACATGAAAAGGAGGACAGGGTTCCTGTATCTTTAACAGTTGTATTGAAAAGGGAATTTCAGCAGGAGTCATTTGTATATATTGGGAACCCGGGGTGGGGGTGGGGGTGAGATTCCCTCTTCATCACAACAATTAAAGCTGCATGTGCCCTGCCCTCTTTTAAATCTGGTCACTCTAGTATAGCTCCTGCACTTTAACTGTTGTGATGAAGAGGGAATTTCACCAGGTTCTCCATATGTACAAATGACACCTGCTGAAATTCCCTTTTCTATGCAACTGTTAAAGATACAGGAGCCCTGCCCTCCTTTTCATATGGTCACCCTAGCTTTGAATTAATGTGAAACTACAATGTACACACATACATCAAAAATGATATAACATACCAGTAAATAGAACACATTTAAGTACATGTGTGTGCATGTGTGTTTAATTCTCACCTCTATTCTAAGATAATAGTCCAAGACGTTGTAACCTTTCCTCGTGAGGGAGTTGCTCCACTGTCCTGATCATTTTAGGGAGCAATCCTATGGCTCTTAGGCAGCATCTGAGGGGCCATAGAATATTTGGGACTCCCCAATCCAAGGTCAGACACAACACTCAGACAGGGCTCTGACCCTGCTCCCCCTCCCAGCCTGCATGGAAAGAATCACGTTGGGTGGTCTCTGAGATAAGGACTTGACAATGGAGGAGGGAAGAAAGGGTCATTTTGGTGGACAAGAAGGGGAGGAGACAGGAGAGATCAGGGCATGAGTTATCCTCAGCCCTCTCCAGCCTCTTTCCCTCCCCTTCTGAAGCACCCCAGTGAGGCAAAGCACCTCTAGTGAAAAATGCAGGGCGGGGCCCCCCGGAGGCTTGGCTCCACCACTCCTCACACCCTGCATAGAATGATTGAAAGCCTCCAAGCTCAGGCACTTATGATCGAGGGTTCAACCCAGAGGAACTCACTTTTTCAAACTCTACACTTTTAAAATTATTTTTTAGGTTTGGTGACCAGAACTATACACAGTATTCCAAATGTGATCATAGATAGATATAACATAAGTGTGATATCTGCAGTTTTATTATTTCATTTTCTACTTATACTTGGCACAGAATTTTCCTTTTTCACAACAGCTCCACACTGGCTTGACATTTTCATCAAGTTGTCCACCACAATCCCAAGATTTTACTTGCAATGACATATCCAGAAGTGCAGTTTGTTAGCAGGAAATGGGTCCTAATACAAACACATTTTGCCTGTACTATCTGCAAATCCATTAATTTGGGGAAATTGATGCCTATTTTGTACACAAATGAAGCAAAAGTTTTAAGGAGGAAGGCTCAAGGAAAATGTTGCTTTGTATAGCTCCATCAGTTTAATATTTGATTGCACTTTCAATATATTAAATTCAAGCTGTTCTTTGGGTTGCAAATATTAGACTAGCTTGCTGGGTAGCAAAGAGTGACGCTGATGAAATGTTAGAGTTAGATCATTACAAAGAGAGTGTGTTGCATCTCATCTGTCTTCCCATCAACTAGGTTAAAATGAGAAAGGCAGCATTTTCATTGAAACAATTTTTATTCTTATGGAGTTTAATGACACTTGTTCAAGTTATGACACATAAAAAGATGATTGCATGGACCAAAATATAATTTGCCAGGTAGATCCTGAGAAAAGCAATGGTGTGTAACTGATTTGTTATTTTTTTCTCCCCCTGTTTGTATCGACTGAGGAAAGCAACAATTGAAATCAGTGGGTGCAATCCACAGGGGATATCTCCTGCACAAATCCCATTCAGAGAAGACTCTTGTGTGTGTCTTCCATTATTTTCAATGAGATTTGCAGAGGATTGCACTCGTCACCACAACTGTACACAAGAGACACCAGATCCCTAACAGTGAAGGCAGATATAATAGTTGAAGTTTGGAGTAGAATTGTTTGAACACCCATTAATTGCATTCTTTCTGAGACTGATTTTCAGAGCTCTAGGTGTATTAAGATAATGCTTCCTATACTTGAAATATTACATCTGTCATTAATATGCTAAGAACATAAGAGCCCTGTTGGATCAGACCAAAGACTCATCCTGTCTATCATCTTATTTCCCAGATGCCTTTGGGAAACCCCTAAGCAGTAGACTTCCTCTGCTGTTATTTCTCAGAAATTGGTATAGTGATATACTGTCTCTAAACATGAAGTTTCCAAAAATCTTTTACATAGGAAATGTATGCTCAGTTCACGCATTCTAAACCTGAATAGGTTAAACATGAGAGGGAGGGAACAATCCAGCCCCACCCTTCTCCCTCTATTCATGGAACATGACAGTCCAAAATGGAGAGTTCCTCTATTGGTGGGTGCACACAACACAATCCAAAACACTGATTATCCAGCATTCCAGGTCATGTGGAGAGCCCCCATGGATAGAGGAGGCTCTCCTCTTCAAACTCATTGTAGAGGTGACAAAATGCAATGAAGGACCTCTCAATGGTTTGGCATGACGAAAGATTGAATCATATTATATCTACCTCAATTTCTCTGCACTTGACTATTCTATACTTGATGACTCAGACCTCAACATTGAACAGTATTCCATTGCATCTCAGGTGACTTTGGGCAATGTGAATGTATCTAGGTCTGCGATGGCTCATTTATACATTTGACGTTGTAGTGATGAACGTGCATGGAAAACTGTGAACCGCCCAGAGAGCTTCAGCTATTGGGCGGTATAGAAATGTAATAAATAAATAAATAAATAAATAAATAAATAAACAAACTAATCCATCACATCCCTTAAATCATATGCAGAATCAGAAAGCCTATATATACCAGTTGCTGGGGAACATGGGTGGGAGGGTGCTGTTGCACCATGTCTTGCTTGTAGGTCCCTGGTCAACAGCTGGTTGGCCACTGTGTGAACAGAGTGCTGGACTAGATCCTTGGTCTGATCCAGAATGGCTATTATGTTCTCATATGCTGTTTCTCACTGTGGTTGACTACACATAGTAATAAAATGTCAAGCAAAAGTACACAAAGCCTTCCAAACTAGGAAGTCATGCTGAAATCCCACCTTTAACTAAGCTAGTCTCACAATACACACAAATTCTGCCTTGTAATCTCAGAAAAAAGAAAAGCAGCTGTTGGGAGGGTAGTCAACAGCTGGTTCTGCAACATTATTGATGTGTGTCAATAATCTTCAAACACTGTCCTCATTACCTTGATCGTTGATTGTTGTTATTTGCATGCTGACAATTTCAGCTTGGTTGAAGAATATGCTGTTCTGAATTTCTCTATGTATCTAAATTAGCTAACTGATGGCATACCTCTGAACCATTTGTACTGGGAATATGTGTTTTCATTTTTGTTTGGCTTTCAAAATAAGAGTGAAAATAATTTGCTCACATATATTGCAGAACATTTGGGACGAAATGAATTCTATTGGGACCAAATGAATTCTATTTAATACCAAGATTAAATATCTGCCAAAGTTTTGCCCTGTTGCACGACCTAGGCCCTGTCTATGCCAGCCGTTTATTCCTGAACAATACTGAAGTCATCCCTACTGGGGATGCACATGATGCACAGCTGATCCCACTGTGATCTCGGGTCAGCCCCTCAGTTATTCAAGAATGTCGCTGACTGCTTTTGTCTGGCTCTCTTGCTACAATCCTGAAGTCAGCGTCTCGTATGTCCCTCCTTAGTGAAGTTGTTGCTGTTTGCCGCAGGTTCCTGGCTCAGCGAGCAGGTGTGTCCAGTGGTTTTGGAGGTGTGCAGGAATGGACCCATCCGCCAATTCCAGCACATCTTTTGACTGGTTATCGGCGTGATTTAGCGCTGTTTTTTTAAAAAACACGAACGTATCTCTGTGCAGCATCGCATATTTGCTGGACCTATCCACCCCGTGCATAGCTGTGATTTTGCAGTTGTGTGCATCTCTCCTCATTCATAAAAAAGTCCTGTAGCTGCATCATCTGCCTAGCCCCACCTACTTCTCCTGATACACATGCGGAAGCGCCATCGGGACACACGTCCTCCCGCAACGGCAATCCTGTCATTGTGGGAAACTTTCCTCTCCTGTGCCAAGTGAGCGGCAATCATGGACAGGGAACTAATGCAATAATCTCTCCTCTATTGCCCTTCCTCTGTTGTGAAAGGGCAGTAGGTGTAGATCAGCCCCTAGAGTCACCCAAGCCTGGTTTTGGAATGCAGCTTTTGTTTCTCCTCCTCAAGAATAATTTGAATTCCTTTTTAGATTTGAAAAATGCTTCTAAGTCTTCTGGGGGTTAAAATTTGTTTTCATCCTTGCCAGTTGATATATAGATTTCCTTTTGAGCGGAAACTCCTTATCAAACCATGACTGGTCCTTCAAATGTACTGTATTTGTGCCTATAGGGATCTCTAGAATAGATCTAATTAACTTGGTTAAATAACTAAAGGTATTCTGAATCTGAGATGAATCAAAACTGGGACATAATATCTGCTCCCATAACTTAATGCAAGTGTTAACCTTCTAGCCTACTACTTGTTCATGTGTGCCTACTATAGCCTTTTGAGGAAATTTTTGCTCTGGTGCCCATCTTTTAAAAATAATTTTCTTATTAGGAGTTTCTTTTTTTAGTCAACAAATATAGTCAACTTTGTACTGATTGGTCATGATCCTGCAAAAACTGTGCTTGGCCAACTCTCTCATGACTACCCAGGCCTTGGCCATCCTGGCTAAATTACTGCCATGTAGTCATTGCATAGGAGGGGAGTGATTTCAACAATCCCCTCTTATTATAATCCAATGGTGTATCATTGGACCACACTGGCATATTAGCATACATTCACTTCAGTTTAATAATTCTGTTAGCATTGTACAAAGCAACAGTAAATTTGTCATATTTACTATTTTCTTGTTAGAACTATTTTCATACCACCATTCAGTCACATCCCTCAAAACTGGTGATATATATATATATATATATATATATATATATATATATATATATGAATGATACGGAATCATAAAAGCAGCACCTCTCCACTGTGCCTGGGTCCAGCTCCAGCTGAGAGCCCCCTCCCTCCTGCTGTCAACTGTAACTGCTGAACTTTCCAACTAAGATTGTAGTGCCTGAGTTTGCTTTCCTTTTCCCTCTCCTCCTCCTCCCTCCCAATCCCCTTTCCTTTTGTGTCATGTCTTTTAGATTGTAAGCCTGTGGGCAGGGACTGTCAAGAAATACTTTTGTAAGCCGCCGTGAGAGCCTTTTTTGGCTGAAAGGCGGCATAAAAATCCTTAAATAAATAAAAATAAAATAAATAAATAAAGCAGTCAGCAGAATTAAAATTAAATAATAAAAAAGGAGAGGAGAATAACACCACCTATATTTTGAACTGAGAGTAAAATGGCCAGCTGCAAAGGAGGAGAAGGCGCCTGTATTTTTAATTGTTCTGTAGAAGTGATTTTACCAGTGCTAATTTGTACACATCCCTGCATGACAAGGTGCGCCTGCTGAAATGTCCTCTTTTGCACAACTGTTAACAACTCAAGAAACCACTCATCCTTGATGTTGGACTCCTGAGCTAAGAGGCAAGTCCAACCTGCTGTTTGATACTCTGGGTGGCCTTGAGCAATTCCTGTTTAAAAGCCCTCTATGCATTGGATTGGATGTGGGTGAAGAGACAGCCACTTTATACACACACACACACACACACACACACACTTTAATTATGTTTCACAGAAGGATGGAGGAGGCTGCCAGCCTCCAGAAGAGAATGTCTCTGCTAGAAGCGGGCAGCTGATTTGGAATTAATTCTGAAGAGCCATTTCAGTAATTCAGTTTGATTAAAGATGCACCCAAGAATAACACTTTCATTACAAAACCTCCTGAGTAAAATTTAAATGATGCTAAATTAAAAACAGCCTCTGTTAAATCAGAAACTGATGAGCACAACAGACCTAGGCAGGATGCAGGATCAGTATAATTTGATTCGTTTGCTGGGTTCACCCTTTTGTTCTTTTTCTGAAGATGCATGCAGGATACTTTCGTTTTCCAAAGATTCATGCATGTAACATTATGTAGACCCCAGTTCTCCAAGCGGCGAGAAGATCCAGAGGTGCAGTACTTGCCTGGGTTTGGTTCCCTTTGGAAGACAGACACAGGAAGCTAATCGCATTTTGTAATGTTTTTGTTTATTTACAAATAATATACAGGGCAGGATCTACATGACTGCTTTAAAGCGCTTTATAACAGTTTTGACAATGGTTGGGGCCCAGGATACACTCCATATTCCATTTTCAAAACTGTTAGAAAGCACTTTAAAGGAGTCGTGTAGATCTGACCCAGGTTAAGCCTAGGTGGAGACTCAGCTCAAGCATTCAAACCGATAGTCCAAAATCCACTGCTCCAGAGGAAGGTCATTATTTAGGGCAGAGGGGTGGAATCCCTCTTATGATCCCACTACCCACATCAAAATCCATCACCAGAGTAAAAAAGAAAAGAAAAAGAAATATTACTATGGTTTCAGTTGTAAGCTGAAGAAAAAGAGAGATGTATACTCTGGCGTTGAATGAAAATTGAAATATTTAATAGTAATCTCCTCAGTAAAAATTATAGAATAATGTGTATCAAAGTTTACACAGCATATCAAAAAAACCTGCTGTCTTAGTATAGGCATCCAGTCCTCAGGGCAGAGGAATTCTCTGAGGAAGATAGGTTTACCAAAAACTGCTTTTATGACTGTTGTTCTTTGTTTGTATTGTATTTTGAAGATAATATGTAAAAAGGAGGTTGTTTTTAAAGAAACATTTTCTGATAGATTGTTCGATTTGTTTGCAGCTCCTGATGAAGGACCTAAAGGCCCAAAATGTCGAGCTACAGTCCGTGGCAATTTGTCTTTTTAAAAAATCTATGCATTATTCTATAATTTTTACTGGGGAGATTACTATTAAATATTTCAATTTTCATTCAACACCAGAGTATACATCTCTCTTTTTCTTCAACTGTCATTGGTGTTTTTGTCCCCTTGTCCACTTTTAGTTGTAAGCACCAGCATCTGCTCCCATAAAAGATCTCCGAGGAGACAGCCACCACCCCAAGACCCACTGAACTTTTCAGAGTCCAAAAGCTCAGCTCTTTGCATGTCTCACAACAACAACAAGAGCTTATTGCGTATTAGCCAGTCAGGCCTTGCGCATAAAGAAATGTTAATAAAATACTCCTCATGCCAGAGGTAATACCAAAATATGTCAGCAAATATTGTCCAGGATTACAAGATGTTTTAACCTGCTCTTGTTAGCCATGTCTCACTAAAACATGTCTCACTAAATCTATCACTCTTTTCACACAGATTGTTGGGGTGAGGGAGAAGTTCAGCCCCTTCGGTGCCAGGAAGTAATTGTCTGGATGTTAAATTACCATGGCATATCACCTCTAATTTCCCAGTCAAAAGGAGTTACTTGCTAGCTGAGACAGAACTATTAACGTAATCTTCTGTCCAAAATCCAATGTTAGAAATATGGAATCAAACACTGGATGTGAACCTGGAGATCATCCGGTCCACCCCCTTCCCCCAACCTTCTGACAACATGCTTTTAAAAAGCTCGTCAATAGATATGTCCTCCTCTTGAGCTCTAGCAAGGGTTACCACTTGGCTAGAAAATGACTTGCCTGCCTGGCTGGGGGCATCTGATCCCACTCAGTGCACAGTGTAATCCTGTACACGGCTACTAAAAAATAAGCTACACAGAGTTCAATAGGACTTACTCCCAGATAAGTGTGGATAGGATTGTAGCCTGAGTAGCAGAGTAGAAAACCAGTTTTTCCACCATGCTGTAGTTTTTTTTTAATGAATTGTACATGCATAGCAGCTCAGGAGCCTTAGAAGGGCTAAAAGCAAATGCATGATGCTGTGCATCAGCCTTCGCTTTTGGCTGGCCTAGGTTGGCCTAGGCTGGCTAGCTGTCTCACTCACCTGGACTGCTGTAGTGCTGCAGGTGAAAGGAGGAGCACTGATAAGATCAGCGACACTTCTGTATATGTGTGAAGGTGTGTCTGAAACTGGATAGGGCAAGTATACCATGGGTAAATCTGTTCTTAATTCTTTAACCACATAATGTGCATTGTGAATTGATTTGGAGTCTGAAACGAAGTTGGCTCACTTTCTTGGATGATCTGGTCTACTTAGCTTGAGTTCTATGTCATGGATCCATTTTAAGGTAGTCTGTGGTTTGAATTACTGCCTGGGATGATCTGCTTTGAATGGGGTTTGAGTTTCCCCTTTCCTTCTGTTCCCCTTACTCGCAAATTTTCTAAAGCCAGTGCTTGGGCAACAAAACCAAACTATCTTCCCCAATGAGCCAAGTAAACTTATGACTACTTATTTTAGATGATACAGAGTCCAAAATCTTGACTGAACTTTGTTTACAGCCCACAAAATTCCGTGGCCATAAAGGGCCATACCTCTTTGTGGCCACTGAAGTTTGCAGCCATAGCTATAGGAAAAATTGAGAGCTGCCATGAGAGCTTCATAGGCCCTTTGGGTAGAGAGGGCAGAAAAAATCCAGATTGTCCTTCAAATTTCATAATTCCTCTCCCTTCCTGGATTTGTTAGCAAAAATCCTAACAAATCCTGATTATTCCTGTCATTTGGTCTCTCTAGCTAAATTTTAGCTTAGTGATGGAAAGTTTTCTATTCTATCGGGCTTCCTTTCAATCACTGTATCTGACCACTACCATTATTACTTGGGCAGAGCAATGTTATGAACCCTAGGAGAGAGTGCCAGAGACCATAGAATATTTTGGATTCCCCCTCCTGAGGCTGTAGATGCTCCTATGAACTTGAGAGGTGGAATCTGACATGGGCACCTTTACTTCTGCTCTTTGCAATGGAAAGAACTACTGTGGCTACTTTCTGGGGTCACAAGAACAATCTCATATGATCTTACAGAAGTCAAAAGGAGCATTCTGGTGGGTGGGGAAGAGACAGGAGAAGACCAGATATGCAGGATCTTATAGCCTCTTAATTACCCTTCACCGCCTACCACTGATATAGTGAGATAGAAAGGTTCTGCAACCCATCTACCTTATTTTTTAAAGGAAAAAAAAATAAGGAGGAGGAATGGGTGGTAAAATTGCCTCTGTGCTACTCCCACCCTGCCTGACCCTTGCTGGCAGGGCTTAGGAAGGAACGAAACACTCACAACTTGGAGTGCTCCATCATGAGCAGGAGATTATGGATGAAGGCCAATGCACCACAATGCAGAGAACAGCTCCAATAGTGCCCCAAAATAGTGTCCGCAACAATGTAGGAACAAAGCCAGACTATAAAACACATGGTCTTCGATGTCTATATACTAATGCCCAGAGCATGGGAAACAAACAGAATGAACTTGAACTCTTATTACATGAAGGCAAATACGACGTGATAGGTGTAACTGAAACTTGATGGGATGACTCCCATGACTGGAATATAGCAATTAAAGGATATAACTTGTTCAAAAAGAACAGAAGAAATAGAAAGGGATGTGGAGTTGCACTACATGTTAAAAATACCTATCCCTGCACAGAAACACAGGCAGATCAGACTGGGAGCCCCATTGAAAGCATCTGGATTAAAATAAATGGGGCAAGGAATAAAAAGAACATGATAATCGGAGTCTACTACCGACCACCCAATCAAGGAGAAGATGAGGTTGAAACTTTTGAGAAACAAATTGCCAGTGTTTCAAGGAAGTGTGATGTAGTAGTGATGGGGGCCTTCAATTACTGCCATCCTGTATGTGTCTATGTGACAAATACTGCCAAAAGCGGCCCTTCCAAGAAATTCCTGACGTGTGTGGGTGATAACTTTCTCCTACAGAAAGTGGAGGAAGGAACTTGAGGATCGGCAATCCTTGACTTGATATTGACCAATAGGGATGACTTAGTGGATAAAGTGGCAGTTACAGGAACTCTGGGGGAAAGTGACCACATCATACTTGAATTCTTGATTATGAAGGAGACAAAAGTTGAGTGTAGCTAAACATGTACTCTGGATTTTAGGAAAGCTGATTTTAATAAACTCAGAACTATGATAAGTAAGGTCCCATGGCAAGTGAGTCTAATGAGAAAAGGAGTGCAGGATGGGTGGGAGTATTTAAAAAAGGAAATTTTAAAGGCACAGTTACAAACAATTCCAACAAGGAGAAAAGATAGAAGACAACAGAAGAAACCAATGTGGCTCCACAAAAAGCTTAGAGATGACCTGAAAACAAAAAAGGATACATATAGGAAGTGGAAGGAAGGCCAGGCTACAAAAGAAGAGTACAGACAGGTGGCGCAGAAGTGCCGAAATGGCGTCAGGAAGGATAAAGCTGTGAATGAGCTGAGAATAGTGAGGGATGCTAAAAGCAATAAAAAGGCTTTCTTCAGATTCATGAGTAGTAAAAGACAGAGGAAAGAAATGGTAGTTCAACTGCTTAATGAGGATGGCAAATTGATAACAGATGACAAAGAAAAGGCTGAAGTGCTCAATTCCTACTTTGCCTCAGTCTTCTCCCAAAAGCGGGTCTATGACCTCCCTGGAAAAAGTGAAGCAGAAGTTGAGGGGGCAGGATTACAGTTTGAGATTGATAAACAAATGGTCAAAGAACACCTAATTTCCTTGAATGAGTTCAAATCTCCAGGGCCCGCTGAACTGCATCCTAGAGTAATGAAGGAGCTACCTGAAGAACTCTCAGAACCTTTGTCTATTATCTTTGCAAAATCATGGAAGACCGGTGAGATGCCGGACGACTGGAGGAGGGCTAATGTTGTCCCTATCTTCAAAAAGGGCAAAAAGGAGGAACCTGGGAACTACAGACCAGTCAGTCTGACATCCATCCCTGGGAAAATTCTGGAGCAGATTATAAAGAAGTCAATCTGTAAACACCTTGAAATCAGTGCAGTGATTACTAGAAGCCAACATGGATTTGTCAGGAACAAATCCTGTCAGACTAATTTGATCTCATTTTTTGATCAGGTAACCTCCCTTGTGGACTGTGGGAATGCTGTGGATGTCATATATCTTGACTTCAGCAAAGCTTTTGACAAAGTGCCCCATGATATTCTGATTAACAAACTAGCTAAAAGTGGGCTAGATATAACAACTATTAGGTGGATTCACAGTTGGCTACAGAATCGGACTCAAAGAGTACTTATCAATGGAACCTTCTCAAACTGAGGAGAGGCAATGAGTGGGGTACCGCAGGGCTCAGTCCTGGGCCCAGTGTTCTTCAACATTTTTATTAATGATTTGGACTAGGAGGTGCAGGGAACGCTTATCAAATTTGCAGATGACACAAAATTGGGTGGGATAGCTAATACCCTGGAAGACAGAAACAAACTTCAAAATGATCTTGATAGGCTGGAGTGCTAGGCTGAAAACAACAGGATGAAATTTAGTAGGGATAAATGCCAAGTTCTACATTTAGGAAATAAAAACCAAATGCACAGTTACAAGATAGGGGATACTTGGCTCAGCAATACTACAAACGAGAAGGATCTTGGAATTGTTGTAGATCGCAAGCTGAATATGAGCCAACAGTGCGATATGGCTGCAAGAAAGGCAGATGCTATTTTGGGCTGCATTAATAGAAGTATAGCTTCCCAATCACGTGAGGTACTGGTTCCTCTCTATTCGACCCTGGTTAGGCCTCATCTAGAGTATTGCGTCCAGTTCTGGTCTCCACAATTCAAGAAGGATGCAGACAAGCTGGAGCGTGTTCAGAGGAGGGCAATCAGGATGATCAGGGGTCTGGAAACAAAGCCCTATGAAGAGAGACGGAAAGAACTGGGCATGTTTAGCCTGGAGAAGAGAAGATTGAGGGGAGACATGATAGCACTCTTCAAATACTTAAAAGGTTGTCACCCAGAGGAGGGCCAGGATCTCTTCTCGATCCTCTCAGAGTGCAGGACACGGAATAACGGATTCAAGTTAAAGGAAGCCAGAGTACAGCTGGACATCAGGAAAAACTTCCTGACTGTTAGAGCAGTACGACAATGGAACCAGTTACCTAGGGAGGTTGTGGGCTCTCCCACACTAGAATCATTCAAGAGGCAGCTGGACAACCATCTGTCAGGGATGCTTTAGGGTGGATTCCTGCATTGAGCAGGGGGTTGAACTCGATAGCCTTGTAGGCCCCTTCCAACTCTGCTATTCTATGATTCCTCCCTTAATGCACTTTGTGCATCACTCTAATGGTGCAGTTCTATATACAATACTATATACAGTAAACTCCACTGAATTCTGTGGGAATTATTTCTAAATAGACACATACAGGATGGCAAATTAAATAATGCATATGGATCTGACCTCCATTTGACATTTTATTGTGTCAAATCCTAAATAAATGGACTTACTTAGCACGTAAATTAACTAGAGTTTGTCTGAAGAAAAAAAATGGATTAGCAGGTAAAGTGCCTCCAAATATCCAATTATTATTTTGGCATGCATGTATTTTAGCAAACCTTTCTCTCTGCCTCAGTGAACCTAATGTGAGAGAAGTTAACCTACATATTCCCAATTATTTATAAATCAATCTGTTTTACTAACAAGAACAAGGGCA
This sequence comes from Elgaria multicarinata webbii, assembly GCF_023053635.1. Lineage (NCBI taxonomy): Eukaryota > Metazoa > Chordata > Lepidosauria > Squamata > Anguidae > Elgaria > Elgaria multicarinata. The sequence goes on from NC_086171.1 coordinate 173,060,051, forward strand.
GTCACTCAATTACCCAGATTAAATTCCTTGATGCGTAAAATAAACCAACATTCTCTTCTAATTCTTATTTTAAAGCACACATAATTTTGGCTAGTCCAACCCTATTTCAAAAATGCTAATTGGACTGTAAAGTGCAACTGAGCCAATAATTTTGAACTGTTTATAAATGCTCAGAGAAATATTCATAGCAAACTGCTTCAGCAGTAAATTGGAACGGTACGGGCCTATTGTGAACAGTAGAAAGTAGGGCTGGATCTTTTTTTGGCAATGTACAACAGGTAGGGAATTGCAAATATACACTAATTAGGAATAAGCTTTTGGCAAAATAGCCCCAGAGCTCATTGAATAAAGATGCCAGGACAGGAAGAGACCTCTCGAATAACTTGGAGGTGGTACTTATCCTACACCCTGGGAAAAACTGAAGCTCAGAGTTAGGCCAAAAATAAAACGAAACACTTTTATAATTAGCTATCATATAGTAATCCATAAACAACCAACAAAGCATTTTTTTCAATTTCAGGTCTCCCTTCTTTAATAGCATTCCAATTATTATGGTCAGTTTTACAAAGTTTTCTTCTTAATAGACTTATGTACGATTGCACATAATATTAGCCTGATTTAAACAGTCAGGATTGTTAATGGTGCAATTGTACATAAGTCTGTTAAGAAGAAAACTTTGTAAAACTGACCAACAAACTTCAAACTCTCTACCAGCTTCGATTTCATCTGTAAAATCTTAAAAAATAGGAAGAACTTATAGGGTGACCGTATAGAAAGAAGGACAGGGCTCATGTACCTTTACAGTTGCATAGAAAAGTGAATTTCAGCAGGTGTCTTTTGTATGCATGCAGCACCTGGTGAAATGCCCTCTTCATCACAACAGTTAAAGCTGCAGAAGCCCTTCCCTCTTTTGTATCTGGTTGAGAAGGCAGGGCTACTGTAGCTTTAACTGTTGTGATGAAGAGGGCATTTCACCAGCTGCTGCATGCATACAAATGACACCTGCTGAAATTCTTTTTTCTGCATAACTGTTAAAGGTACAGGAGTCCTGTCCTCATTTTCATATGATCACCCTATTGAAGAACATAGAATTTCATTTAGAGACATTTTTCTGGCCTCAGCTATTGAGCTGCTATTGCCGCTGACTATTGAAGAAGCCTGCAAAATTTAACAGAATAAGGCTTCCCAAGGGGCGTTCCAAACTAGGAGTAGAGGTGGACTGGCAAAATAGCTGCAGCTTTCTAGTTATAGATAATATGACACATGGTCTCAATCTGTGCGATCTCATTAGTAAAGAACATTATATATACTGAGACCCTAAAAGAAGTTTTGCATTTTCCATATTTTTGCTGCATATCAAACCTACATTGGCTGGAGAGTACATTCAGTTAAAAATAGATCTCTTCTGCTTTCTAATACCACGTATCATTCGGGGAGAGGGCCTTCTCTGTGGTGGCCCCCCAGTTATGGAATAATCTTCCCAATGAGGCCCACCTGGCGCCAACATTGTTATCTTTCTTTGCACCAAGTCAACACTTTTTCTCCGAGGCATTTAATAGCATACGCTGAGTTTTAAATGACTCCACAACTATCTCTGGCCTGGCTGAGAGTTTAATTTTTTAAAAAAATGTTAGTTGTTTTTATGGTTTTAAATTTTGTATACTGATTTTTAGTGTTCAATCTTTTAATCTTTGTAAACCACCCAGAGAGCTTTGGCTATGGGGTGGTATATGAATGATAATGATAACGATAATAATAATAATAATAATAATAATAATAATAATGATGATGATGTCTGCACCCACCTATGATGGGAGAGGCTTAGGTTTCAATTATGTCAGTGGGGCTTTTTTCTGATTAGACATGGATAGGACTGCACTGTCAGAAATCATTTTAGTACCATGAATTAAACTATCTTGAAGCTGAACTGTACTTTTTTGCTTTGTTTTTTGTTAAATACAAGTTATCTCCTATTTCCTCTGCCATCTCGAAAGGGCACCTATATTGATATGTTGGTAATCTGCAAATTTATTTAAATGTAATTGATTAAACAATCAAATGCATACAACACAGATGATTTATCAGCTAAACATTCTTTAATCAGTTGATAGCTCTATTTTTTAATTTTTGTACAGCACCCAGACTTTTTCAGGTACTTTGTAAATGATGCTGATACAACCAACTGACCTCATGCTTAAACTTGGACAATAAACACTTTGGTCTCAAACAGTAGCATTCAGCTGCCCCTGAACAAAAACACTCTTCTAGTCCAGTGTAGTACTCTCTATGTTTAAAAATAAACTAAAGAAACAAGTGTCCCAGACTCAGCTTATAGCTTAACAGAGATTTAGAAGATATGGCTAAGATTTTCAAACTTGTGTGACAAATGGATTTATGTGTCTCTTGAGTACAGCTGCCAAGCTCGATGTTTTTGATCTTTTGCTATAAATAAATGTTATGTAATACATATGTTACTTTGGTTGGGTTGAGACAATCTGAGGCAAATTTAATGAAGGCCCAGTAATTTTTATCTATCCTTTCCCCCGCCTCTGCAACAACTTAAAATGTCCAAAGTGTTTTACAATCTTGAGTTTACTCATGCCAGGGAGATTCAAGTTGTGCCCCCCCACCCCAGCACCCCTCACCATTGGCTATGCTGGCTAAGGGCTGAAGGGAGCTATAGGCAAAACATATGGAAGGCTGCAAGTTGCTAGGCAGGGTAGGGTTCTGATTATGCAAACAAGATTGTGATGTGGTGTACTGGGGGTGAGAAGAGCCTAATTCTGAACCCATAGAATTTTCAATCTAATTTGAACCCTAGCCTGCCTAGCACTTGTTACAGCTAGTTTGTCAAGATATGAGATTTTAGTATTGTGATGCTACCAGGGATCAAAACACAGAGCAAGGATGGGGAATGCATCACCCTCCAGGTATTGTTGGACTGCAATTACCATCATCCCTCAGCATTGACAGTGCTGGCTATGGCTGATGGGTACTGCAGTTCACTAACATGTGGAGGTCCACATGTTGCCCACCCTTGCCATAGCGGGTCCTGGAGCTGCAGTGTGAGGAATAGCATGGGAGGAGATTCAGCTCATTCATCAGCATCTAATTGCAAACAAAGTAGAGAATGATAAGAAAATTAGATGGACCAACCAGTCAATACTACTACTACACCACAGTGAGTTATGTGGTACTGCCTGTTGCTTGATAACCTACCCTGACTTGAGTTCCAAGTAACATAGGGCCTCAGCTTCTCAATGCTTTCAATTTAACCATCACTACCATCATCATCATCATCATCATCATCATCATCGCTTTACTTTTTGGATATTCAAATGCATGGATGTTCCTTCAAAGACAAATGTTGGCATTCAATCTTTGAACCAAATCCAAAGTAATTGAATTCCACAATGAGTTCTTCAAATGTAGAGAAACACCATGGCAACCATCTTGGTTTTGAGTTGCCCTTTGCAAAGCTTAAAGCCACAATGCACCACAGGACAGCATGGGACTTTCTCAAAAATCGAAAACAACAAGTTGGCTGAATATCTCCAGTGACAGATGACATGTAGGCATGACAGATGAAAGAACAAGATATACATAGAGCGTTGCATTCTGCCTTCCACATGTCATTATCTGAAGTTTTGACCTTATTAGTCTGTATCAAAGAAGTCTTAAAAAGATGTCAGGAATCTAGATTACACATACTGATTGCTTCAGCAATTTCCTTCATTTAAAAACATCCCAGACAACAATAATAACAGATATGTGCACATTAATCTCTGTGGGATGACAGTCGTTTGCGGAAAGCTTAAATAGGGCTTCCTTAAACACTAAATATCCCATTTGAGTGTCTGTAATTTTTTTAAGCCTCATCAGCCAGCTGAAGCACTCCCTCTATAATTTCTATGATTATCTCTGTCTGGGGACACTTTAGAGTACACAAAAATGGTCCGTTTGGACTCTCAACATAGAAAGCTGCAGAAAGGGACCATTTCATTCAGTCAAACAGGGAACTAATGGTACCATGGAATCCTTCCCTGTAACTTTTGACAACGAGGTATGTTTCATTTCAGAGTGTCCTTTCCCCGAAAAAGGAGATCATAGCAGCAGAATGCCTTTGTTTCCAAATGCTTTGTCAGCATCCAAAAATTAATAACAGGAGAATTCATAATGACTGTGTCATAATACAGCAACATGCTTAGGAGCATGTTTACTCTTCCTGAAATTGATATGAGACATATGGAGTTATATAAGGTAAAACATCGAAGGTGATGTTAGGAAGTGTCACACACATGCTTTCCCCCATTTTCAGCATTTGTAAGAATTTTCAGCATGTGCCCCCTATCCTCCCAGGTGTTGGGAAACCACCTTGAGTAAATGGAACATTTGTACACCATCATCAACTTTTGCCATCATTAAACATCACCACCACGACCATGGTGGATTCCTGCATTGAGCAGGGGGTTGGATTCCATGGCCTTGTAGGCCCCTTCCAACTCTGCTATTCTATGATTCTATGTGTTCTTGAAAACCACCTTCCTTTTGTAATGATCCCTTGAATTTATGTGTGAGTATTGATCTTTTTTTTTAACATTTCTTTTTCTCTCCTCCCCGCCCCCTGATTACAACTTGCTAAAATATCACACCATGTTGTATACACCTTGTGTCAAATCATTATGATCCTATCATGGTAACACTATATCCCTCCTGCACATTTATACCTTGTGGGACACACAGTGACATTCGTTGAATGTACTGGACTAATGAGTTCATTTGAACAGCTTTTCATATATATGGATTAAGAAGTCATTAAGGGGTCCAACGTGTGTGTGAACCAGTGCCACATGATAGAATCTCCTTTGACTAGCTGATTAAGGGGAAAAAGGTATGTCTGTATAAAACACTGTGGAGGGAAGGAAGGATGTTTAGGGAGATGTTTAAGCTCTCAGTGTCTGCGAAGTCTCCAATAAGTTGGTATTCTATGTGTAAAATCATCATGATCCCGTTATGGTAATGCTATATCCCTCTTGCACATTTATACCCCGTAGGACATACTGGCCATTTCAACACCTGCCTTTTTTCCAGTGATCATCCCTGTGCATGCGAATGACACACACGGGATTCCGGGAGCAGGCAGGGATGTAGCTGTAGAAAGGGCCACAGTGACATTTGTTGCAGTATTTTTGGATAATGGGGAATAAAATGCAGGAAATAACACTATGAAAGGTGTGTTTGTAATGTGCAATGTGCCCCAACAGTTATCAGTGCACTTCAATATTGTAGTATAGTTCAAGCCCTGATCTCACCAAAGGAAGCCAAAATATGGTTTAGAGACATTCTAGTATACCATTCAATCTGGAAAGCAGCCAGTTTGTTTAGTAGTATAGTAATGTTCCAAATCTGATTAAAACCAACAACAACCACAGACACTGGTAACAAGATAACCATTCATTCAAGCAGATCTCCTAATGGTCATTATTGTTTCACATTTGTATGTTTTCCACAAAGCATCAGATCTCCAAGTCAGAGCAGTTCACCTTTTCATGGGATGAATGATCTTTTAGCAGTTTCAACCTGTAATGGCATGCATGCATTCAGACTCTTAACATTATTCACACACGGTATGGAAGCAATTAAAAACAAGTGCAGCCCTATACAAAATCTAGTGATCAAGCACCATGAAAGCAATTGCTGTACACTTAAAAATCAAAAGCCACATAAACCCCTGGGCAGAAACACACCTGACTGAAAACTTTTCACATTTTCAAATCTGGTAACCAACATTCTAATGTGGAGATCATCAAAGGTTGAGCTGCTTTAAACGGAACAGAAAGAACTAATGCTTACTATCACCCCACATTAGGGAATGAATACTTTTCTCTTAATGGAGCCTCCAGTTTTTAGCAACAGAATCACTCATCTGAAACCATATGGACCTACCCAGACCCTTCAGCCATCTTCAGAGGCCATCTTCTGGGTGGCTACAAGAGAAAGGACTTTCTTGACTGTGATGCTTTGCATATGGACTGTCAACCCCACCCACCCAATGGAATGCCCCCCACCCCTATCCATGGAGGCTTGCCTGGTGTCCATGCTGTTATCTTGGCACTAGGCAAAGACCTCCCTTTTCACCCAGGCATTTTTGTTTCTAGATTTTATTCTTTAGATTTGGTTGTAGAGTGCAGCAATAGTTGCTTTTATATATTTTATATTGCATTTTTGTGCTGACTACTGTTGCTTTCTTTTATTGTGTACTGAAAAGTGAGACATTGAGTACTATTTTATTATTTAATCATGTTTCCCACTCAAAGAACATTTGATATTGGGAGGACTAAAATACAGCAAATGATCAATCAACCAATAAATCTGAAATGGATATTTCAATAGGATTCCTGTGAAGTTTAAAGACAAGTGAACATTTCATAGGGCAAAGTGAGCCCTGTCTGACTAGATCACAATAATTGCACCCTTTCATATTATCTGGAGTCTCTCTGTATACTTGGGCCTTAATCCAATAGAAAATTTAACACTGTTAAACTTCCTATTGGGAACTTTCTATTAGAAACTGTTACACTTTCTACTGATTTCAATGGGGTTTAGTGTGGGTATTTCTCATTCATTGAACCTTAAGCTGTCAGCCCAAATAGGGTGATTTCCTGTTAACAAACCAATACTGTTCCCTAAAATATTAAGAACTCTCAATATCCCCCCGTTTGTATCTAATCAGGGTGTGGGGGAACTATCCCAGGATGGAATGTACCAAATTTATTAAGCTTTCTTATAAATTAAGTTTACAGCTCTTTCAAGGCTCTGTTCTTCCTCAGAGATGTTTGTTAAAACATGGCCAATGCTAAACATGCATTGCTCGCAATAATAAAACTAAAGAAAGTTATTTGCTAGTAGTTTCAGATTTGTCATCTTAGAGTCATCTCAAGCAGACGTCCTCATGATTTTATATTTTCTTTCTCCACTCAGTTTGTGTAGTGTGGCCAGGTGGCTTATTTTACAGAGGGAAGTCTTCTATTTTGGAGAGCTGGCAAAGGACAGCCCTGTATTTGTAGGTCTCCTTGTTTGAAGTGGTGTCAAATTCGAAGCCTTAAAATGAAGACCCATAAAGAAGGTGAGCAGGGGCCTTGAAGCCGCCCATCCAGCCACAGTTAGAGCTTGGACTGCAGACTGAGCAGCAGGCCAGGAGCAGGTCTTCTCCACTATGGTGAAGCATATTGCATTTCTATTTATATGTCCAGCTTTGTATATAAATTTGCCTATGCAAATGTTATGCAAATTGTTGCCTTGTTTTGCCCTCCTTTTTGATGATGCATTTTCTTTCTGGGGGTGATGCTTGAGGGACCACCCTAAGGCTGGGCAATGAATAAACTGAGTGAAGAACTGATAGAATGTCTGCCTGTTTGGCATCTTAGATGATAGCATGAAAGAAGCTTGTTGTTTTTGCTGTTATTTGGATAGATATTGTCATGCTTAGGCGGGTATCTTTGAGTGTACGGTTGAAGTATTTATATATTTAATTTCAAAGAAAGTTCAATAAATTTAGTTTATTGTACATTTAGGGTATTTCTCTCCCCCCCACCTTTGCTATCACCAAAAACAAACAAAAAACAAAACAAAAAAATACCCTGGCAGGCTCAGAATCTATTCTTACATTTTGATCCCTATTTGGATTTACTTTCGTTTTTAACAGCTGTCGAAGGCAATATGCAAAGCATTCAGATAATACCACAGTAAAAGTGGATTCTTTAAATTCACACAAAATGAAGATTTTTACAAGTTCCTGCTCCTCCTATCAAAACTGAAAGCAGTATATGTTGTATACATTCCCAGATGAAAATATTGACCTGTTTTTTCACAACATTATGGTCATTGCTTCAAAGTTACCATGACATTCTATGCTTAAAACTCTGCTTCGTTGGAAGTAATATAAAAGGGGACAATGAAAGAAAAATAAAGACATTATATTAGCCATTAAATTGTTGGTCTATGTTTGAAGGGTAGGTCTGATATACAACCTTAGAAACTTACCCAACTCTACCAATCTGTATATTTGGCCTTTGATCAGGAAAGAGAAGTTCAGCACTTACCCAAGGGTTGTCATGGTGACGATAGTGTACCAAAACGAAGCTGGAATGCTGGTGAACTTGCTGGCCGAAGATCCTTTCTCTGCATAAAACATCACAGTAGCGAAGATGATGATTGCCATTGTGAGAGAAAAGAGAAGAAAACCAAGCTCGGAGGCACAGCTCTTCAGAGTGTACCCCAAGATTCGCAAGCCTTGGGAGTGACGGGAGAACTTGAAAATCCGGAACACCCTGAAAACCCTCAGAGTCACAAAGGCTCCACTGACATCTTCGTTGTCTGTCATCACTAAGCCAATGTAGTAGGGCATAATGGCCACCACATCGATGATGCTCATCACACTCCTGATGAACCTGTAACGACTGGGGGCCGCAAAGAGTCGCATCAGATACTCGACCGTGAAAATCATCACGCAAGCAGTATCTAAGCAGAAAAAAGCCATCTCGTACCTTTCCCCACAGGGCAGTTCCTTGTTGCCAGGAACTGTGCCACATGGTACAGTCTCCACTACATTGGTGATCACAGAGACAGCAATAAAGAAGCCGGTGACATAGTAAAAGACTAAGGCTAAGGTGCTGGTATGGGGGTTCTCAAAGGCTCGCCACATGGTCTCCCGGAAGCTCAGGGCTGGCATAGACTCTTGTTTATTCTCCGAGTCGCTGTCATCCATCAACCGCTCAGCATTTTCCCGTTTCCTGTCTTTGTACTCTTCGTAACAACAGTCCCCAATGATATCAGGTAGGATCCCATAAAACGCAAGCTCCTCATCATAGGCTGAGATGCACTCATACCTCGGGTAGTGCAGTCTGCCAGTTCTATAAAAGTTTAAGATACACCTAAAGACATCAGGGTCTCGGTCAAAAAAATATTCCTTTGTGTCTTCATTGAAGAAGAATTCTTTTTCTGTGCTGCCAAGCAGAGTGTCAGGATACCTTTCCAAGGTAGTCCTCCATGTCTGAAAGCGTCTACCACTCACATTAAGGATTATCAGCTCATCCTGCCGCTTATTTTTATCCGCTGGGGCCAGTGGCATAGGACAGTTGGCTACTGGCATCCATCCTATGGCAGCTGCTCTGGCAAAGGGCAGCCATGCTGCTACACCCGCTGCCATGATGTATCTGAGTTCAGGGTGGAAGAAGGCAGTTCTTCTAAAAATCACTTGACTTCAGTTCAGTTCCACCTAAAAATACAATGAAATAAAACACAAAATGAGTGGCCATTTTGCCATTGTTACAATCTATGTCATTATTTAAATAAGCCTCTCTCAGAGCCCATGGGTAGAAGGAAAGGCAAAAAGATATTAATAAATAAATGCAATAATTCCGTGAAATACCTGCAATATATGAGGCAGATATTTCAATAGCAACAACTGTGCATGAAATCTACCTGAGAACATCTTGAAAAGGACTCCTGGCATCTAGTTGAAGACTCTGAATAAACTACTCACATACCAGCCAGATCCTATGATCTCAGTCTCTAGAATGCATAACATCAGGCATATTGCAAGAAGTGATCCCTGCCAGGTTTCTTTCTAATAATACAAAGAAAAGAAAGAGTCTTCCCAAGATTGTGTTGTTTGTGCCCAATCCCCCCTTTTAAAACTCAAGGCTACATCAGATTTCTGTTTAGAAGAATGATTGTTTTAAAATGCACATGATAATCAGCATGGGAAAGTTATGGCATTATTATAGGTAGCATTTTTGAATAGCAAATCATTCCTCATTAAAAGCATTTAAAAGTAGCATCAACACACTAATTTAAATTTGCTTCCTTACAAACAAGCTTGATATATCTCCCCCCGCCCCACCCCCCAGTGTAAACACTGGGCCCTAATCGAGAAACACTGATGTGCAACAAAACATTGCGTGGAACTGGTGCTGCCTGCAGAAGAATCACTCCCAGTGGCAGAGGCTTTTGATGTGGTTATGCAGCAAATCTACATTTAGAGATGGGCGGAGGGCTCTTATTCTCATCTGACCTCTGTGTGGTAACCAATCACATGCTGCTATATACATGTCCACGTGCATAAAAATCCTGCCTAGTGAAACATTTCCCCTTCTTTGCCGGTTGCTCAGTTTCCCCAGTCCTCCAGTTGTGAGCTATATGTCAATTGGGCAAATACCTGGCTCTGCTACATTTGGCCAATGCAGAGGGATGCAATGTAGTTATGCATATACAGAGCAGCTGTTCCTCAACGAACACAAGTTCCCCATCCCCAAGTAAACTATGGGGTAAATCATATTATTTTTTATTTTTTATTACATTTGTATACCGCCCCATAGCCGAAGCTCTCTGGGCGGTTTACAATGCATGATCATTCCAAAATACAGCTGTCAGAAGGACCTGGCACTGCTGAATTATTTTGCTGACTGCACACCCAGCAGAATTTTCATGACCGCAAGACCATGATGGATTTCTAATAATTATATGAAAGTAATAATAATAATAATAATAATAATAATAATAATAATAGATGCTCACTCTGAGGAAGTAATTTGATCAACTAAATATTTATTAAAACAGAATATATTCAAGGGCCATTCCTGTTATCCAAACAGTGATCTAGAAACTAAAAGTGTAGTTTGTTTCACAAACTGTCCTCCTCAGTATTTGGAGGGGGGGTTAATGCCGAATCCCTAGGGATAGAGTAGGATTCATGTGTGCTTATTGGGGGCACTATTACTTCTACAAAGAGAAAACACTCTCCTCTTCTCTAATCCTTGAGGATTCAGCCAACAAGCACCATCCTGCCTACTAATTTGCTTATTATAATAACATCCATATTAATAATGGGTACAGGCTACTGCATTATCAATTTAATAGAGAAAACACACATTACAAATTGCACAATCCAGAGAAAGTCAGGCATGAACCACTGAAATCAGTAAGATTCAAAAGCAGATGTGCTTTTGCTGAGAATGGGGTTCAAGTGAGTCTAGCTGGATTGTTCATGCTTTTCAATGCCATATGTCAGGATAAGAACATAAGAAAAGCCCTGGTAGATCAGACCAAAGGCCTATCCAGTCCAGCATTCTGTTCCCACAGTGGCCAGCCAGATGCCCACAAGAAGCCCACAAGCAGGAGCCAACGGCAAGAGACCTCTCTTACTGTTGTTTCCCAGCAACTGGTATTCAAAGGCATACTGCCTCTAATACTGGAGATTATATACAGCCAACATGACTAGTAGCCATTGGTAGCTTTACTCTCTATTATTGTGTCTAATCCCCACTCAAGTTGGTGGCCATCGCTACATAGTGAGGTAGCGAATTCCACAATTTGGACTCTGTGCTGGATGAAGAAGTATTTCTTTTTGTCTGCTCCGAATCTCCCAGCACTCAGCTTCATTGGAGTACTATGGGTTGTAGTATTATGATAGGGGGAGAAAAACCTCTCCATATCCACTTTCTCCACACCACACATGATTCTAGTAAAGCTCCAGATGTTGTAACTTTTCCTCATGGAGGAGTTGCTCCAGCCCCTTGATAATTTTGGTTGCCTTTTTCTGCACCTTTTAAAGGATAGGTGAAGTATCTAAAAAGAATGAGCAGGTTTTTCAAATTTGGCTATTCATATAGTAATAATAAGTACAGTACCTTGCTGAAAGTGACTCATAATGATATTTCATAAGGATATATGTTTTCTGTGCAAATCTATTCATGTTTATCCATAAACAAGTTTCACAAAGTTCAAGGTGAGTTTCTTGCAAAACATGCAGTCTGATCTTATGCAGTAGACCCTACTATGTTCATTAGAACTTACTCCAAGGTGAATGTGTACTGGAAGCATTGTAACTTTCGACAATGATGATATCAAACTATCAGTAGAGCTAAAATGGTATACCTTCATAGCAACTAGCAATAGTGCTGGTTCATATGAAGGAACACCCTGGATTTTTAATTGATACTACTGTTGTAGCTGACTGCATGCCATTTACAGAAAGCAAAACAGGTATGCAGGACATGCAACTGCCTATAGCATGGAAATTATCTGACTAATAAATTATTGCAAATAGAAAAACAGGGTGTAGATTATAACTGAAGAACTTCACAAAACCTTAGGAGATTTCCACCCACCCAAATTTAAAGCACTATTATCTGTGCAACATTACCTATTAGTACATTATTGGAGACATTTGTTTGCTTTGGCTCCAATCCACTGTGAAGAGAGAGAGACACAAAGCAAAGCAAAACAAAACTTAGTAAGAGTAATTATGGCAGATCAACAGCTAAGCATCATGTGACGTCTTAGTCTTGACAATTAGGAGAACATTTTCTGGTGGCATTTTACTCGACTTTGCATAAAGATTTTCTTCTGCTAGGCAATTGACTTTTGTTGGTCACATCAATGGTTCAAAACCATACAACATTTCTGTATAGAATTTCAGACTACTGTAGTAGATCAGAGTGTCAGATTGTGTCCCTATGAGCATGGGGATTTTCAAAATTAGTATTTAAGAAGCTAATTGGGAAAATATTCATGAGAATCTGCATTGCTGGAATGCCCACAAGGGAAATGTGTATTCTCCAGATCTAAATTATACTTCTATCTATTGGTGATTTTCTGATTGCACAGTTTTATACCATTCTCTTGATCTGGCTATAAAGGACCCATCTGGATCCAGGAGCATGGACGTGGTGAATATCCCCCCACCCTGCCTGGTGTGGGTGAGTTCACCCACCCCTAAAATACAACTCTCTTTAAAATAAAGGACAGAGAAAGACAGACTTTTCAGCACTAAAATTAGGCAGAAAAAATATCTGAAAAATCTAAAGTAGTATAAACCCACATCATTCCCCTGGTTTCCCCAGAGGAAATAAAAAGGTCTGTGCCAACTACCAAAAGAATATTAAAGTAGATGCTACATGGGTCTCTCTAGGGAGGACATTCATTAATCAAGGACCACACTCTCCCATAGTCCCTTTCTCTCATAGAAACCCACTGTACCTCACTTGGTGGGCCCCACTCAGAGAAGGGTTTTGGATGGCAATCTCAAGTTTTGGTTAGGTTCATATGGGGAGAGAAGATTATTTGTTTTCCTTTGTATTTACTTTCATTTATTCATTTATTTAATTAAAGTATTTGTATGCCATGTTTCCCACTTTATGGTCTTCAACGTGGATTACAACTGTTTAAAAGAATAGCATTCATAGGACCATGAAAATATCCATTTAAAACTATAAATATAATCATAAAACACAGAGAGATTAGAGGCGGGGGGAGGAAGCAGAACCTGCTAACAGCAAAAACAATAAAATGGACCACATCATACAAACCAGTAAAATTAACAGTCAAAACAAGTAAAACGGCAGAAGATTAATAAAACAGCTGGTTACAGGGTTGCCATTAAAAGTGTTGAGCAATATAATGGCTTCAAGGAATTATATCTAAAAGCTAGTTTTTCTAATGTAATCAGTTAATGAAACCCATGAAGTGGCTATGAAGTTGAAGAAAGCAGCTCATGAAGATAGGAGTAGGCTTGATCCTTTATGCAAGGAATACTTTAAGTTTACCCCTTATCTCAATTATTTTTCTCTCCTATGTAAGTAAATGTCCACTATTCATTTCTGGGAAGAGGGAAGGGAGTACTGGCCACCATCATGTTGAGGAGTTAGGAACCTGGCCATCAGTGACAGGAAACTAGCAGGGAATGAGTCACACTGCATCCCTTCAGAGGATGCCATCTCCCCATATATCCTGCATATTATAATGAAGGACATTTTGCTACTTAGTATATAAATGTAAGTATTGGAACGATCCTTCAGTGATCCATGCTCTGGTAACCTTCTGCTTGGATTACCACAGTGTCTTTTACATGGGGCTGCTTTTGGTCCAGAAGCATCAGTTGGTACAGAATATGGCTGAAAGGCTGGGCATTATGAATATATCAGACCAGTACTTGGACATCTCTACTGGTGTCCTGTTCATTTCTGGGCTTAATTCAAAGAGCTGTTGTTTTTGTTTTGTTTTTAAGCCCTTCATGATTTGGGACCTTGGTCTCTGAAGGATCTTCTCTCCCCATATGAACCTAACCAAAACTTGAGATTGCCATCCAAAACCCTTCTCTGAGTGGGGCCCACCAAGTGAGGTACAGTGGGTTTCTATGAGAGAAAGGGACTATGGGAGAGTGTGGTCCTTGATTAATGAATGTCCTCCCTAGAGAGACCCATGTAGCATCTACTTTAATATTCTTTTGGTAGTTGGCACAGACCTTTTTATTTCCTCTGGGGAAACCAGGGGAATGATGTGGGTTTATACTATTTTAAATTTTTCAGATATTTTTTCTGCCTAATTTTAGTGCTGAAAAGTCTGTCTTTCTCTGTCCTTTATTTTAAAGAGAGTTGTATTTCAGGGGTGGGTGAACTCACCCAGACCAGACAGGGTGGGGGGATATTCACCATGTCCATGCTCCTGGATCCAGATGGGTGCTCACGACAACCCTAATTGCATTGGCTGTATTTATTGTATTTTTGTTGTTTTATTATAACTTTATTTCATTCTAATGTTTTAAATTCTTTTAGGATGCCCAGATAATATCTGTTATACAGAGGCATAAAATTGTATGCATACATGCATGTATAAAGTATCAATAAATATATACATAACCATTATTTGTCAAAGTTAGTCCATGATATCTGTCTAGTGTCATTTTGTTATGATGTGTCTTAATTGTACAGACAGTTCTATACCCATTTCTAGAACTGTCAGCAGTAATTGTTTGGTAAAACTATCACAAATAATGCTCCTGCTACCAGGCACTGAAATAATATCCATTGACTTCACATAATATGTTTTGGTCAAAAGACCAGCTGAAATCTAGGATGCAAGCAACTGAGGCCCTTAGTTTAATTGTGTTCTGTGTGGCATACCATTCATATGTTCATTTGGAACATGATAATACATTTGTACAAAGAGATATTGGAATGATACTGAAATCTCACTGTTCAATTATATTTGCCTACCCATGCTCAAGCACAATTCTGTTTCAAGTTCAAAAACCAGGTCATCTTCACTTTCACTTTTTAGAGGAGGATGGAAAATACAAAATACAATGCATAGTTTAGTTCAATATTCTGTGTTTCAAGAATGGGGAAGAAAACCCTATCCCATTCATTATCAGAATAGGGGCAGAAAATTTGTAAAATAAAATGAAATGCAGCATCCACCATGAAGGTTGAGATAGCAAAGTAAATTCAGGACAACTTTCTGGATTTTGAAAATGAACCTCATTCCCATTCCCACACCCTTTTTCAGGGTGGGGTGGGGTAGCAAATAAATAAAGAGTATGGTATCTGAAGGCTAAGATAGATCAACAAAGTTTGGTGTATACATTTCAGACTCTATCTTATATTCAATGTTCAAACGTAAGTTCCATGTCTATACCCATTTTCAAGAGGACTAGGAGGGAATGAGGCTCCTCAGATAGTGTTCTTTACTAATGAAGATGCATAGGATAAATTTCAAAATTATGGTGATAGTGACGATGTCAGAATTTGTCCTGTAGCACCTGTGTTTGCAACCTTGTACAAATGACTGGCTTCAAAACTAGTGCAAGGTGGCATTCTGGCCTTTTAGTTATTGGCAGAACATAATCCTAAATAAAGCCAAAGAGATTAGACCTGAAAGTCAACAGGAACAGAAAGGTACAGAATACAAGGAAACTGTTACAAAGTTATAGAATAGCATTTCACTCACATTCTTTACTGAGCCGAGAGTACTGGCCAAATATAATGAAAGTTCTATTGAAACATACAGTATAATCCACTTCCATCACTAAAAGAACCAAGTTCCATGGGCTCAAACACTCATAGGTACATTTCATATCCACTGAAGTGGTGGTTTGTTTGATTTTTAATGTAATATCATGAGACAAACAGAAGAACCCAGGTCCACCAAAAACTTAATCGAATGCAATTCCTAAGATTACACCATTAGGGTAATTTTAAAATTAATACTTAACAAAGTTTTTTGTGAGACCCATAGGCTTGAAGTCCTGTAAAAGATACTGTGTTCATTGTTGGCACTTCAGTCCCTGAGACAAACATGGTGGCATCCCATAAGCTAAGTAGTTGGATTTTACATTAAAACTTTCCTTCAAAGATGGTATGAATGGGAAATTGCTGAAAGCAGTTAGAGAAGCTGAACGTAGATGTTTCACATGATCAGCCACTTCCCATGAAATAGAACATGAACCCATTTTGTTTATGAAGAAAGACAATTAGAAAATATTTGTGATATTTTGTATGACATCATCTTGACACATGACTACTGTATTTTTAATAGCAACGCAGAGCTGTTCAGAAGATTCTGGTAACATCTAGGGGATATATCAAATCACTCTTGGCTCACATGGCTAAACAATTTTAATGGGAAAAGTCATTATTAACTTCAACACTTAGACTACCCAACAGGGACTTTCAGAACATACTGGAAGGACATGGAACAATGCTGGATTTATGTGGTAATTGTGTATTTGAAATTGAGTTTCTCTCAAAATTCCTCAGAGGCATCAGAATCTACAGTTGCATAATGTAGATCTTTGTTGTAAATTCCAACAGTGCGTGCAGGTCCACTCCACATTGTTGCCGAAGGCACTTTAAATGTGTCCCATAAAGCATTACTAAAACACTAATAGATCATAAATGCATTATTATTATTATTATTATTATTATTATTATTATTATTATTATTATTATTTGTAAACAGCCTTCTGGGCTTGTGTGCTGATAACAAAATCTAGCTGTACAATCCAGCCAAGAAATTAGAAAGTATGAGTGAGTGGGAAACCTTCTGTCTGTTCAATGCATCACTTTCAGTGCAATCTTATGCATGGTTTCTCAGAATTAAATCCCACTGAGTTCAAAAGGACTCACTCCCATTCCAGGAAAGTGTGCCTAAAGGTTGCATCCCTAAAATGCACACTTATCAGGGAGCAAGTCCTTTTGAACTCAACGGGGCTTACTTCTGAATAGGGATGTATAGGATGACCAATTGCAGGAAGTGCAAGCAATATTAAATCAATGTTCTGGTTATTGGTTCATGAACCAACAAATATGTTATATTTGGGGTGTCAAAAAGTAATTTTGTTTGTTATTCAAAAATAAACAGGGTGGTGGATCTCATTGCTTCCAATACAGTTTTTTGGGGTGTATCTGAGCATAGGATTGAGATTCTGTGAACTACTTAACTCTGAACTAGTTTAATTGCTTTCTTGGGCTGCTTCAATGTGGGCTGAAGATTGAAAACCAGCCCTAAGCATGTATTTTCCCAGAGTAAAGGACTGATTCACAGATGTACATGCATCACTCCTGTTTTATCACGCATTGACTTGCTGCTGAAGGGTTGTGAACTGCTGCCATTGAAAAGTACTATGTTTCAGGTGAGGTGAGGTGAGAAGAAAAGCTTTGACTATTTCGTTTGATCTGCAAGGGCTGTTTTATACCCACAAATCTACATGACATTGCAATCATGGACATTGCAATCACAGAGTGCTGGACATGTGTAGATGTTACTTCACCTTTAATCGCACTGACAATAACACATATTTCCAAGTTAATATTCAACCTGTGGATTTTATATGCAATGAATACTTTAGTTTGCTAATGAATGCCAAAAGACTGACAGGATGAGAAAGCAAAGACAGATTGTCCAACTATTTACATAAGGTGTGATATAAAATATCTAATTTGACATAATTTTGCGACAAAAGGTTTTGATCCAAATGTCTTCATTAAAATACCAAAAGAAAAACAACTTGTCAGAGAACTCTGCATCTTCAATATCTTATAATATACAAGTACATTTACAATTATTTTAGATAGATATTTTGGCAGCAACAAGTTAACATATGGGAAGGGATAAACACTCTGGGTAGCATCCAACTAAGTAGGACTTACTAAGAGTAGACGCATTGAAATGAATGGGAGTTAAGTTAGTCATGATTCATGTAAGTTCCCCTCATTTGAATGTGTCTACTCTAAATAGGACTTTAGTTGTATTCTACTATCTCTCTCCCTACATATATGTAGTACTATTTACAATTAGAGTACTGTGAGCTCTGTAAACTTCAGAAACAAACAGCATCCAACTATTAATACAACAGGAAAGGAATTTGCCATTTTGATTATCTATCTATCTAGAGAGAGCATTTAAAAAAAAAATCTGAAGTATATTATATATGTGCCTACAAAAGTAGATGCAGATGACTTACCAGTGTCCTTTATCAAGCAGCCTATTGATGATATTTAGACTAGAGAAACTTGAGTACATGATTTGACCCTTTTGACTTAAACTAAATATCAGGAGACTATGGAAGCAAACAGGCTGTGTTTTCTCTAGGTAACTTCCATGCCACTGAAAAGGTGGAAAGAAATCTGTAAGTAACAGCTCTTTGTTTTCGGAAAATGACCTTTCCTCTTAAGATCTGATCTCTCCTGCCTCCCCATCCATCCTTAGGCATATAGACATAAGCTTTGTTTGAATAATGGCTTGCATGACTGACAATAATTTGATTTGCTCTTTGAAAATATGAATCCACAGTCCTTTCTAGGATCAATAGCATACTGGAGAAGAACGTTATAGAATGCACATTTATTCCTGTTCACTCAGGAGGAACAAGAAATAAATGATGGATTCTCATCTCATTAACTTCTCCAACCTATGCCAATATTTATGGGTACCTCTTGTTAGGGATGTTGTTGTTTGAAAAAAGAAACTTAGATTATCCATGTTAACTTCAAAGTTAACTTTAAGGGGGAAATGTTGACTAACAGAAGAATGGGGGTTTCATGAAATAAAGAGAGCAGTGAGAAAATCTGGGGTCATGATCCCCACCTTTTCCTTTCTTTAGCTTTTCTTTATCCTCCCCCCCCCTTTTCATTTTTTGTGGAACAGACTCCAGCTACAACCACCCTTTGATTTAAAATGCAAACTATGCTCAGATGATTTCTACACCCTCCCTTAATTCTATCCCCTTTCCTCCGTCTCCTCCTCCCCCATAGTAGTTAGTAAAATTATTTGCAAGGGGTATCCTTTCCTCTTTCCCTAGCTCATTGAAAGCAAAGTTTAGAGCAACAGGATAAAAGCAGGCAAACTTCATCTATCCAATCCCCTCTGCCCCCAGCATCATTCAGAGATCCAAAATGAGCTGGATCTGGCTTTGAAAGGAAAGAAAATTATTACCCAGGAAACAGGCAGAGGCGCACAGACAAAGAGATGGAAGAAATAAAAGGCTAGTCCTTGAGATGAATGTGTGACTTTTCTTGCCTACCACTGGATTCTCTGCATGCAGGTTGGAGGAATCAGGAAAAGTCATCAGCACAGGGGTGGGGGAGAGGGGGAAGTAGAAAAAGGGGTGACTGAACTGCTTAGCTTGTTATTCCTGAGTCTGGTAAGCTACTGGGTTGACATACAAATGCAAACAACCGTCCACCCTGAAATCCATCTTGCAGGTTTGCTGCACCTGATCAGTCTGGAAAACCCTATCCAAGAACTCCAACTTTCCCCTCTCTTGCTTGTGGAGAATCAGAGGACCAGGCTTGGAGAGCAGTAAGGAAGGCGAGGTTCAGAAGCGAGACTGCAGACTGAGAGCAACACCAGTAAGTGAAGTCATTAATATGCAGGCAGGGCTTGAGATAGAACGGGGATGTGATGAGGATGGGGGAACTAAGTTACCTGTTGGAGCCTTTCCACGTAGGTAACTCGACACCCTTTCCCAAGCGTCTCTTGCAGCCAAACTTCTTGATGCCCATGTTTCTTTCCAGAGGAGTGAGATTCTTATCTTCCACTCCTATAGACCTCTCCAAGTTCTAGTTTTTCCCTCTTTCAGTTTTCCATCCACCGCCTCCAATATGGAAAACTCATGTTGGCAAACTCTGCTCTTCGCTTTCGGTCTCGCCTTCCCAACTTGCATAAAGTCTCCGTTCAAGGGTCGGCAAGAGATCCGAGCCCTCTTCCCCTCGAGTTTGGAAGCTTCGAGGAAGTGATGGATGCGCTTCAGCGAGGCTTAGCGACTTCGATAAAGTAAGACAAATAGATACGCGGAATACAGGCGCTCAGCTGCTTTGCCGGCGTGCGTCATCTCGTTTGGAGATTCAGATTATACTTAAGCAGTGTGTGTGTGCGCGCGCGCGCTCGTGCGAGTGTAGGAGTTCAGCGGATGGAGCTGATCTATGCTTTGGAAGCAAGACGAGAGAGCGAGGGAAAACGAAAAGGCAGAGAAAAGAAAAGCACACCGAGAAAAAGAGAGGGTTGCTCCTTAGCAGCCCTGATTTTGCTACAGTTTCGACGGCATCCGCCGTCCAATATGCAAGCACCGGCTTTAAAGGAAAGATGGAAACGCGTGCATCTTACTGACTGAAGGGCTATTCATCCCTCCACTCCTCCCTCCCCCCCCCTCTCTCACACACACACCACTCCTCGTGCGCCCATGATTACCTTACCTTCTGGACAATCCACTCTCTTGCCATGCCGTTCCATCGCCTTCACGGGCGCCCGTTCAAGCGGATAGGCTGAGGGCTTGCCATCCAGATGCTGAAGGCGCTTGCTCCAGCTGCCCAGATGGGGAGGGCGGGCCCAGGGAGGGGGAGGCGCTTGCCGGGGGTGCTCTTATCCCATCAGCTCAGCAGGCACACAGAGAGGGCGCAGGAGCTGGGCGTGCTGCTGCTGCGAATGCGCGTGGATGGGTGCCCCCCCTCCTCCCCCCCTCGTGTTTCTCCGCCGGTTTTGGTTACATCTCCGCCCGGTTTCCTGTTTGGCAGACAGATGGCGCAGTCCCACTAAGCTTCGCCAGGCGCCGGGTGGTCGGCCCAACCCGAGCGTCGGGACTCGGCGCGGCTGGAACGACGCGCATTCAGCACCCCGGGATGGCGGACAGCTCCTCGCGGCCACACCACTTGTAAGATACACCCTCCCCGTCATCCCACCTCCGTCCATGCACTTCCATATCGAGCCGACTTTGCTCTCCGACGTGCCTATTGTGCCTGGGCGGAAAGGGCATTCGGAGCAAACGAGGGCGAATCAGGCGCGAACCTGATGATCAAGAGGGGCAGATCTCAAAACAGGGATCTCTCAAAGCAGGGACCCCCCACCCCCCAAAGCAGATTTCTCGTTCGGGCGCTAATGCACGAACCCAACTTCAGCGAGTGTGGCATGATCCTAAGAATCCCCTGGCAACAAATGCACAGTGTCTCTCCCTCTCCACGATAACGAGGAAGGAAAGCGTTGTTGATCTTTCGGATAAGCACCTAAGAAGGAAACATTTAGCGTCAGGAAATAAGCAACTACGAAGGAAACGTTTAGCATCTATTGCCACAAGGCTAAAACATGCTGCAGACACTTCAAGTGGGTTTATTTAGCATCCCCCACATGGCAGTGAACGAAAGGAACCTAACTGTTGCTGTGATGTGGGCATCAGATGAAGGCAGACCAGGAGTAGGAATGACCGAGGGGGGGGGGGTAGCCTTTAGTCCAGAACAGTGAGGCTGGTGGCAAAGGTTTTCCAAGCACATGGTTGTCACCAGCAGATGTCACTCACGAAGAGGAGACTTTTAAGGTATTCTGTCTTTGAGAGACTGCAGAGTTTAACTTCCATCAACAGGCTGAATTCCATCACCAGAGGTTTGAATCAGGATAAAGGTTTTTTCTTTTTACAAAAATAAAAATCATATGCATGCATTAATTGGCTTATCTAGTGCCACGATGTTTCTGCTATTAGCAGAAACTGTACTGTGAGTGAGTAGCTGACACAGTAATTGCTGCATTTAATTGCCTTCTGACCTCAATGTTTTCTCCTGCTCACCACCCCCACCCCTACATTACCACCACATAACACTCCCTATAATACTCCATGCATGGGCTATATTCCACAAAAGCTTAAGCCAGAATCAATTTGTTAGTCTTTAAGGTGCCACAAGACTCCTTGTTCTTTAAGATATTCTAGAAGGTGGTCTGCTTTCCTCTGCTCCAATTGAAATTACAGCTCTGTGTATGGTTGTGTGTGATTTGGAAGAAGACCTTCCTTGTCCGCTTGTCAAATTCAGGGGATCCATCTCTTATTCACAGCCTCTTGTGAAGAACACAGTGGTGAGACTGAACAGAACTGACTCTTTTTTTCACTAAGTCTTTCATATGTTCAAATTGGCATACTATGGACGGTGTGCTGAGTGGATATGGGACATAGCTGCAACTTTTAACTGCTTAATTTGAAGTTTGTAGTTATACTTGCATATTTTTGTTCCCCCTTTTTGTTTTTGTTAAAACTAATAATAATAATAATAATAATAATAATAATAACAACAACAACAACAACAACTATTTAATTGGATTAATCAGTTCAGGCTTCTTAATTGACCAAAACCCCATCCCTATTTAATGGAGCAGTGTGTGTGTGTGTGTGTGTGTGTGTGTTTTAAAGTAATGTTAACTGTTTTTTATATAAGTATTTAGTACTTGCCTTCTGCACTTTTAAATATTTAGGCTGCAATCCCCTACACACTTACCCATTGAATCCAGTGGTTATTACTTCTGAGTAGACAAGTTGCCCTGTGAAAGAGGAATGCCCCCTTCTCTCACTCACAGAAGGAAATGCTTCTTCTAAGATGGTCGCTGCTGCGAGAAATGAAGGCACCATCTAAAAACAAAGAAAACATGTTTTTTCTCCTTCAAAATTATTGTTTTCAAATTTAAAATGCATGTAGGTTTAAATGATTGATTTGAGAAGTTTCTGGCTGTGTTAATGGACTGGATGAGGCAAATAAACAGAAGCTGATGAGAAGGTGGAGGTACTATGGGTAGATGCTTTGTTTGCCCAGGGACGAGGTTACCATCTTGCATTAGCTGGGGTCACATTTCCCCTGAAGGTGCACAGTTTGGGGGTGTTCCTTGATTCATCTTTGTTCACTGGAGGTACAGTTTGCTTCCACAGCACCAAGTGCCTTTGGTCAGTTTAAACTGTGCCCCACATGGACAGAGATAGTCTAACCTTATTGATCCATGGTCTGATAATTTCCATTAGTATAATGCAGCCAATGTCAGTTTACCTTTGAAGATGATTTGGAAACTGTAATTAGTTTAGAACATGGTGGTTAGATTACTAATCAGGACTGGACATAAAGATTATATTAGGCTTGTGCTACGGCAGTTGTACTGGAACCCAATCCCCTTACAGGCCCAATTCAAAGGGATGGTTTTGACCTTTCTTTATGCTTTGGTACTAGGATTCCTGAAGGAATACAAGTCCCCATATGTATCCAATGGTTCTCACCACACAGTGGGAAATTGATATGTCTAAACAATGAATGGAGCATTAAAGCAAGATTCTGAGTCCATTTTCAGCCTGTTGAATAAATCTATTTCCTAGAAGAAATAGAGGATCAAAGCATAACATGTGACTTGACATGCAGTTGTTGTTTTGTTTTGTTTAGTTTCTTGCTAAGTATGGGTTGCATTCCTTTAAATCTGGAAATAATTCTGCTAAGAGCTCCATTTTCTACAACTTTGAATAGCTAAAACTTCAGATAATAGCTAGATGTTCAATAATACCTTGGAAGAAGACAAACTCAAATTGCCTATTTGAGAAGTGGACTCCAGTGTCAACAATGTCTCCAAGGAATACAGATCACTAATCTCATCCCTTCCCCTCACGACCTGAACTGGCACATGGGCTGTGGGTGATGTTGTGTTTAGAGGGGGGAGGTGAAACACATGGACAAGGTTCTAAATGCATGTAACATATGCCAGTGGATAGTGGGGCTGGCATTGAGCTTCAAAGCCTGTGCAACTCTCTTCCAACTCTTCTTCACATTGTCTCAGCACCCACTCACCTGTCCAGTGAGGATGTAGAATAGCAGGCAGATTACCTGAGGGATGGAGGTATTGTTTTTGTTTTCCTATGTTTATAGGGGCAAAGAGAATTGAAGTCTGGGTGCACTGTATAATTTACTAGGTTGGTCACAACAGCAGTGCACTGCACAAAAGTTGATTATAAACAGGTTCACTGGTGAGTATGCTGGTGAAAGGGATTCCCTAGACTTCCCACTCAGGGCTTTCACACCTAGATAATTCACCCAGAGTCCTGGGCCTATCATCTCTAATGCAGCTAAACTTTCATGAGAATTTAGGCTTGGGGATCAGTTCACTAAGACTAGGCATGATACATCTAAACACTGAATGGACTATTCAAGCTATGATCATATTCATAACAGTATATAAGACCCGTGAAAGGGGTTTCTAGATGAAACCATCTCATGTTGCTTGACCAGTTATATATAAGAGAGAGGGGTGGGATCTCATTTAATTTTAGGCTGGCAATGAATCCCAACCTAAACTGACTGCAGTACAACATTCACAAAGTAGATGGTGAGACAAAGCTGTTTCAGGAGCTTTTCTGAGAAACATTTTATTTATTTATTTATTTATTTATTACATTTTTTACTGCCCAATAGCCGAAACTCTCTAGGCAGTTCACAAAAAACATGACAGATATCTCAGAAACAAACAAATAAAAAAAAATGATCAGTGGAAAATACAAGCCAGAATTGTGGGGTTTTAGAATGGAGAGATGCAGCATCATTTGTATTGTCCAGGAATAGGGTCTTTAAGTGTCTTCAACAATCAAAGAAATGTTGGTAACAATCACTGAGTTCAGTGGGGCTTACTCCTAGGTAAGTGTGGATAGGACTGTGTCCTTATTGGTCATGTTACAACCATAATTACAAAGCTGAACAGGACTGGAAAGGAGAAAGAGACAGGGCCCTGAAGTGAGGGGGCAAAAGAGCTAGTGTGAGAGAGTCAATAGTAGGGGTGTGCACGGACCCCCGATCCTCTTTGCGGCTGATCCGCAAATTGTGGATCAGGCCCACTCCACCCCGCCTCGATCCGCCTGGGGGCCACTCTGCTCCGCTGCAGAGCTCTGGCTCCGAATCGGAGCTCCGCAGTGGCGGGGAATGGCGTCAGGTAAGGCCCCCTCCCTCCTCCCCCTTACCTGTGTCCGTCGCAGCCCATCCCAGCTTTAGTAGAGCCCGCGGCTCAACCAGGAAGTGTAGGCCCCAATTGCGGCTCAGGTAAGACCCCCCACTCCCTTGGTCCCTTACCTGGCTCTGCTGCCATCGCCGCACAGGCGGCGGCAGCAGAAGAGCCAGGTAAACCCCCCTCCCTTCTCTCCCTTACCTGCGTCTGTCCACGGTCCCGCGGCTGCTTCAACTGAGCCCGAGGCCTCAACCAGAAAGACTAGGCTGCAGTTGCGGCCTAGTCTTCCTGGTTGAGTCCTTGGGCTCAATTGAAGCAGCTGCAGGACCATGGACAGACTCAGGTAAGACCCCCCCTCCCTTGGTCCCTTACCTGGCTCTGCCGCCGTCGCCGCACGGGTGGTGGCAGGGCCAGATAAACAGCCCTCCTCTCCCTTACCTGCATCCGTCCGCGGTTCCGCGGCTGCTTCAACTGAGCCCGAGGCCTCAACCAGGAAGACTAGGCCACAGTTGCGGCCTAGTCTTCCTGTTTGAGTCCTCGGGCTCATTTGAAGCAGCTGCGGGACCGCGGACGGACGCAGGTAAGGGAGAGGAGGGAGGGGGGGTTTACCTGGCCCTGCCGCCTTCGCGGCAGAGCCAAGTAAACCCCACTTACCTTTTTGGCGGAGCTCTGGATCGAGGCAAAGGATCCGCCTTCACCTCGATCCACTCCGCAACGCTCCGCGGGTCCCCCAATCCTCTTCGCCGCCACCTTAAAGGTAGGCGAAAACCCCCGCTCTGCTCCTGCTTCTCCGGTTCGAGGAGAAGCGGAGCACATCCCTAGTCAATAGCCCAAAGACAAAGAAGGGAAGCAAAACTCAAGTAGAATAGAGGTGGCCAAAGCCAGCTGTCTGGGAGCAGTGGTACACTTATGTAATTTTAGACTTGAGACTTAATGGTCTTATGAGAATCTCCCTCCCCTCATAACCTCACTTACTTCAAAATGTGATAAGCCAGACTTACTGTGTTTGGGGGCGCTCCTGTTCATTCTTCTGAGCTGGGCCCTGGATATCTGCCCCAAAGTCTGCTTTGATGGCATCACTGCCTGATAAAGGAGATGGGGCCTAGCCCTCACCCACATATTCTGGTTTCAGAGCACATATATGGCCCCATCTCCATTCAGATCCCCATTATTTGAAAGCCATTGCACCAGTTATTGAAGGTTTCTGATAATCTTATTAAGTAATGTTCGCTTTTGCTGAGCCTCCTCCTTCTGCTAGCAGGTGAGAGCTCAGCATTGAAGATAAAGATGTCAAAATTCCCTAGTGATGGGAATGATTTTGCCCATAATGCCGCCCTTATATAAAATGTCCCTACTGTGATTTTCACTGTGATCTAACCTCTTCTCTCTAGTGACAGCGGCCTGGCTGTGATTTTTTTTCCAGCAGCTTTTCCCTAACAACACATCCGCCATTAAACATTTTTGTTGTTGTTAGAAAAAAACTAATCTAGAGGTTATTTGCTTCTCTTTCCAATTTGGTCACATACAAATGTTTGTGTGTGTATGTGTACACGCATGCATATAATTGCCACCAGCAGCAAATCAAATACCAAGTGACATAGGGAGTACCATATGATGTATCTTCTTTCATACTGATTCATTGTCTTAGGCTGAGATGGTCAATATTTGGCAGTCAGGGGACTGCATCACCCATCCACCCCTGCCCTTCTCCCTGCACTACTGAAAATGCTGCTTCCACTGAATTTACTACTATGGTGCAGTGGCAAAACTCCCCACAATTTGCCTTGAAAACAAAGCGCACATTCCCCAAACACTATTTTTTCCGGGCTGAATCATGGCTGTTTTAAGCTGCTGAAGCAGCATATTCAGCAGCAGTGGGCAGGAGGCTGCAAAAATGTCCAAGGGGCCACACATTGTCCATCCTTGTCTTGGCCTGATAGCGGCCTTGGCAGCATTTCTATTTTCTTTCTTTCCTACATCCCAGGATCCAGGCAAAGACTGCTGTCCTTTTGAAAGACAGAACTGCTTTGTGAAGCAAACTATGAATGAAGACTTTCCCTTGACCAAAGTTTTCTTCCATTCCAGTGTACCCGAGCCTTCTAAAATAAGAGCAGAGCTACACAGAACATGGTGGGTTTCAAAATGAAATCAAAGAAGAGCAGAGGTGGCATCAGACTATCAGATCAGCCAGCAGTTTGGCTACTGTGTGTGCTTTGGAACAGTGGAAGCTGATGGCTCCAATGTCAGTTGGGCTGTGAATTTGCTCCGGTTTTCACTCAAAACTCTAAAGGAGCTATACAAGATTGGAGCACCTTGGATAGCTCCTTTAAGTTGGAATCTGGAAAAAAATGCCGATGGTTTTCGACACAACCTTTTCAATTAACAAGTGACCTAAAAAAATTGTAGTTCACACATAGCATTTTTAAAAAGCTGTGTGAGTAATAAGTGATTACATTCATCTGATAAATATAGCACATAATAACAATTTAATAGCATGCATCAAGGAACAAAAGTAAAAAAAAATTGTAATATGCATACATGATGTATGCTTTACAACATATAGTATACTGAATCTACACAAACCTCAATCCAATTCACATCTGTCTTTCACTCATTTGAATCCTGATCCCCACAAATATTTCCAGAGGGAAAAATTCAGGTATTATACCTGACTGCTATGAAATACCATCTGGAATACCATACACACACACTACATAACTTGCCTTTTAGCTCATCACAGATTTGTCTCATACCTCTGCTTCAGCAAAGATACTGATCAATTTGAACAGAAGGTTGCCTGCTTACCTTGATGCAATGCCTAGAGCCTAGTCAGGCATGAGTTTTTGTTACTGTTTTCCACCTCTGCTCAGTCCTGAGAGGGAAGAGATTAGTCAGTAATTGGTCCACCAAAATACAAATATTCTCTAGAATGGCCACAGGGAAAGTTTCAGGATTATTGAAGGTGGAGGCCGGGGGGACAGAGGTGAGATTTCACTGAAGCTCTCACCTGAAGCAAGACTGTGTCTTTAATGGCTTCTTTTCCCTCAATGTACGATGTGTGGTGAGACTGACCAAGGTTCCGTTTTTCCCTCCAGCATAATGAAGAAGAGAATTCCTTGATGTCTTCTTCTTTTTTAAACTGCCTCAGTAATATGCTGTCCCCCCACCCTCTCAAATATGCCGTTACGCTTTCATCTTGCCTGTTTCTTTGCATTTGTTTCCCTCATCACCAAAAATTTTATAGCTGAGAGGCATTCTAAGTGCAGCATAGCACTGCTAGGCTCCAAATATCATGAAAATGAGAGGGAGAGTATGAGGACCACAGCTTTTTCTAGCTGCATCTCTTCACAGGCACGGTGATGGTGTTTGGACATGATTGTCAAGAAATACAAATTATAGTTACTGATATGTTTTGCCTTTGATCTGAAGAGAGATTAATTCTTAGGGGCGGCATCTTTAAAGTGCAATCTGTTACTGTAATCAGCCATTTAAAAATTAATCTGATTATATATGGAACTACGGTAGCAAATGTAATCAGCCCTTTTAACATTCCTATAGAGAATTACCTAGGCTGAATTGCCTTGTCATAATGAAGACATGATCACTCACAAAAGTAGGCAAGGTAAGGGGAGAAGAAAACACGTGACAGGGAATGCAGTTCTGTGCTGCAAGCACCAAGAAAGAGACAGACGCCCACGAATAGGATGGAACAGGCCATAACCTTATTGCAGGAGCATGGTGTATTTGCATCAATTAAGGCCTTAGCTGGGCCTATCTGTTATTGCATGACAGTGGGGTGAAGATCTTACAATGTTTTTATTGCAAGATCCCCCCCTCTATTTACACGCAGCACATGCCAACCTCAGAGGGAAAGGTGTCGTGCCCTGGAGCGCATGAGCACTTTTGCACAGAAAGAAAAAAAATTCCCCGCTCCACCCACCCCACCACTAATGGGGACAGGTCCAGGCTCCTCATGAGGAACCACAAGGAGCTGGGACAAACCACAGCACCTGGCCACACATTCCATGGTCTCGGGTTCATCCCAAGACCATGGAAAAACTGGGCCTAAAGGATAGGGTGAGTTCCTGGGGCAAGGGAGGGATCATCCCTCTCTGATCCTGGGATCCCTATCCCAGGGATTGCACTGGGATTTCGCCCCATCTAGCTAAGGCCTAAGTCCAGCATGGAAAGGGTAGTCCTAGCTAGTGTGGTTGGACAACTCTGCAATGGAACCAAATAGGTTTTATGAATCTGACCCCAGATCCCACAGTGGACTGGCTCTTCCCCTGTGGTGCAGGATCCCTGGACTTGCAAACTGTTTCCCTAACCTTTGGGAATTTTGCACAAATTTTGTCATAGAAAAATGTACAAACAAACAAACAAAAACCAGCCAAAAGTGCACATATCCCCCATAGACTAAAGTGTGAAAATGTACATATTGGAGGAATTTGCATGTTTTGAGAGAATATGCAAATTCAAAAACTGAAAACAAAACACCCCAACGATGGGCAGATGACAGAACAAAAGGCACATGACAATTCATGAACAGAGTTTGCACAATAGTTCTAGCCCTCCCTACAAGTTGCTATGGGACACCAACATAAATAGCCAGTCATCAGGACTTCCTGGTGCCACTAAACTCTTGTCAAAGAATCTGACACCCACCCAAAGTAAACTGCTTAATTTACCTTTGCTTGCTTTGAAAACCCTACTGGACCATCACCATGGCCATAGCTAGACCTAAGGTTTATCCCTGGATCGTCCAGGGGTCAAACCTGTTCATCTAGGTGACACACAGGGGATCCAGTGCTCAGGCAGGGGCAAACCCTGGATGATCCCAGGATAAACCTTAGGTTTAGCTGTGGCCCATGTCTCCACCAGTAGCCTGTCAGCTGCTCTGGAAAGGCCACAAGGAAGGTAAAGGTGCCCCAGCAACTTTCATGCAAGAGACACACTTCTACAGACCATTGGCAGTTTTATTAAGCTACCATGGCTAAAAGCTATTGATATCCTTAACTCAACAAATGAGCCTATCTCTTACTCTCAAAGCCATCCAAGACTAGCATGCTAGAGATTATGGCATTCCAAATTACACTGCCCATGAATATGGAGTATCTGTAACCTCCTAAGGCTAAAAAAGAGTCATATTGGTCCCCCTCCCCAGGAAATAACTTGTTACTTTTGGAAAAGCTGTCCAAGTGAATGGATCCCACACCATTGCACCTGACTATGGAGGATCCATGAAGCCACCATGGCTGACAACCATTCACAGATTGCTCTCCCTTGGAACTGACTCGCTCATCCTAAAAATCCAACCAAGTTAGCAGTGATCAACACATTCTGTGGCATTCCAAGGCATGCTTCTCCTAAATATGAAGGTTTCATTAAGTCATATCTAACCAATTAAATAGCCGGATTCCCATGAATGTGCTGAGAGCCAATCATCATCCCATCCTGCAACAGAGTTGCACCACCCTTGAGTGTAGACAGGAGAGGGAGGAGCACCACCACCACCAACTCAGAAGAGCAAAAGGAAGCCGGTAGCAATTTAAATTTTGATGAATGTGTCATATTCGAGGACTCACTTAAGAGAATATGGATGAAACACATTGTATATAAAATGATTCAGACTTTCTAGCAGCTTTTTATTTTCTGTACAAATCATAGGTGATAGATGAATTCAGCCTTCTACTGGAAGCAGCCGTCATTTGCATTTGTGCTTGTTTGTAGCAGTCCTTCACCTGCAGGTAAAAACACAAGCAAAGAAGCTAATTCAAATGCTAGGGGGAGACAGGACATCAAGGATAGTGAGAAAACCAAAAGCAAACCAGTGACGAAAGAGATGTAGGGCATGCGCTGAAAAAAGGATCGACAGAATTTTGATTTTCCAGAGCTCCCTGAAGGCTTCTTATGGTGGGGTTTTCAAAGGATCCTGAAGATCCCAGCACCAAAATGACATTTTTTAGGAAGTCTAAAATCATTCAGTGTACACAGTGTGTCACTGAGGCACCATAAAATCATGTTGCAATTGAGTAACCAAACAATGCAGTCAAAATGTCAATTCTCTGGTAGCCAGTCATCCTTTGCTGTCATCTAAGTGGGTTTCTAATCTCCTTCTAACCGACGTGGCTATTTCTGAAAAGTAAATATAAGCTAGAAGTCTATGTCATTTCTATATGCTGTTGCCCAATAAATCTGATAACACCTACCTCTCACTCTTCCTTTCCAATAAGCAAGTATTGCCAAGCCTGAGGCATGCCAGAACATGGAGTTCAAATAACTGGTAGGCTTGTCTGTCTGTCTAATGTATGTATTTTATCGCTGCTACAGCAGTAGCCCTGGAACTGACAGAAGGCAGCTCTTGATCAAGGAGCTGAGAAATACATCCTGGCTGTATATTTTCTCTTTGTGATAAGACAGCTTACTCCTTCAGGATGCCCTGACAGCTTTTCCAGCTCTCCCTTTAAGATGCCGTGCCTCAGCCTGTTCAGGTTAGAATTCTCAGATTAGACTTTGACTGCATATATTAGTGCTGTGCCACCCACCCACCCACTCCCAAAAAATATCCACAGCCATTCTCATTAAAGTTGATATCCCCCAACACACACAAAGGCAAAAAGACATTCAGAAGAGAATCAACTTTAGGAGAAAGGCTTGTGGGTTGGGTTCAGGGTTCTAGTGTGCATCTCATTTATGAGGAGGCCAAGGAAGATGTGTGCCTGTGAGTATTCTGTTTCTCATTGTACAATCATCTGTCCAGCAGTTTGGAGTCTCGCCAGCTTCCTGTGTGTTAATTAAAGCCCAAAGGAGCTTCAGATCAGGAAGTGCAGGCAGCCTAGGAAGCTGCAGAGCAATGAAGAAATGTATAATAGACAGACAGACAGACAGACAAAACAACAACAACAACATACAGTACCTTGCCCTCCAGTTGTTTTGAGCTACAACCCCTAGCATTCCTTACTATTGGGCATGCTGTAGCTGATGAGAGTTAAATTCCAAGACATCTGGAGGGAGCCAGGTTCAGAAAGGCTATTCCAAAGGGTTCTGAGATTTACATACATACATACACTTTATTGTATGTAGCCATAGGCCATTACAATTTATAAAAATGTTTCAAAACATACCTTTCCCAATGCAAAAGTTTGATTTAAATAAAAAATACAAACTCAGCAAAGCTATTTAAAACAATCTGGGTTTGCCATCCATTAAGAAGGCTGACCGCTCAAATCTAAAAAGAGAATATTTATAGTACATCATATTTCTTGGTGTGGTGGGACTGCAGCTTCTTGGGTGCCAAAGCAAGTTGGGCTAATGATTATGTGATAAATAGTTGTCTATCCGCTAGGAGTTCTATTAGCACTTCCTGAGGTGTTCGATCCGAATACAACCGAGTAATAGATGACAAAAATTTACCACTTGGAGCTACATAAAATGGACAGAACAGCAAGTAATGGACAATAACTTTAACCTGATTGCAACCAAACATACATTTCTGTTCTGTGACTGGAATTCTTAAATATCTTCCACAAGTTATGCAAAGGGCATCAACTGGAACCTAAGTTCTGTGAAAGCCCTTCAAAGCTGTGCAAAGGTCAATAGCTCAAAATAATATGATCTTGTATGATTGGCCTTAAACTGGGGATACCAAGTAGAAAATCATGCATCAATTATAACTGCCCTGTCCTGGCTAGCATCATAGTCAAAAATCCAATTTTTAAGTGCATGTGGACTGAGGCTTAAATATTTTTTTCATAGAAAGACTGTAAATCTCTAGCTTGTTTTGGCACTGCTGAGCCTAGCCATCAGTTGCTCAAGACAATAAATCTTAGTAATGGAATGATCCTCCTTTCCATGGTTCTGAAATTTGGCAAAGCACTGACAACTGAGAAGACCATCAGATTTGTTTTTTTGTTTTTTTTAAGAGAGAAGGAACACCATTGTCTTCTGCAGGGGGCAAACCACTTTCACATTCTCTTCTCTTAGCCCTCCAGAAGTTTTGGACTTCAAGTCCTATCTGCCCGAGCCAACATGGACAATGGTAGTCCAAAACATGGACAATGGTAGTCCAAGAAAGGTCAGGTCAGGAAAGGCTGCTCCAGACAATGGCCTTGGGTGCAGGGGTAGGAAGTATATGGGCCTGATCAGAAGACACTTTAAGCCATGGCTTTAACCATGGTGGTTAAGCCAGAAAGCCAGGCTGTATTCAGAAGACACCTTAAACCATGGCTTTAACCATGGTGAATAAGCCCTTTTGCTTTATTCACCATGGTTAAAACTGGTTTAAGGTGTCTTCTGAACACAGCCTGGCTTTCTGGCTTAACCACCATGGTTAATGCCATAGTTTAAGGTGTCTTCTGAACGGGGCCAGCATGTCTTACTGCAAAGTGACCTCCCACATTATGTAGATCAGTGGTTCCCAAACTTTTTCAGATCACCGCCCCCTTGGTTCCACAAACTCATGCCCAGCGCCCCCTACTCTACCCTATAAAAACCATTATTCAGAATAGCGGTTTTCAACAACCCACGAAGGAAGATAATAACAATAAAATTCAAAACAGTAACAATTAATTGAATATTTATTCAAAATCCAATTACATTTTTTAGTTTATTCAATTAAACATAATTGATGAACTTGATCCAGTGATATCATCTTTTCAAAGTCTGATAGTCATTTAGCAAGAATATTAGATATCGCCTTTAGTAACTAGGATAGAGTACCTCACTATTCTGTAAATTCTTAATGTGATGGATGGGCACACTAAAACCACATTCCACCAAATATGATGTTGGAAATGCAACCAGGAGCTTCTGAACCACTCTCCATAGTGCAGGATAGCAATTCACCATTAAAAGGACTCTTCTTAAATGGTATTAATACATGTGTGGATTCTTCCCCTATATGGCTTGGGACCAAACTACCTTCTCCCATAAAAATGTCCCTGGGTTATAATTGATGCATGATCCCATAAAAATGACCTTCTGGAGAGGCGCTTCTCGGAAAAGACCACCTCGAGTGCCTCTCTGCCGCCCCCTTGCCTCTTAGCGCCCCCCTATGCAATCCCACCGCCCCCAAGGGGGTGGTACCACCCACTTTGGGAACCACTGATGTAGATGGTCAGGATCTATGATAAAGCAGTGCACTCTGGCAGCAAAGGAAATTGTGCTGCAGCATAATGAAGCACATGCGTTCAGGTACAGCTAAGGCAAAATCCAAAAGGACGCACTGTGGGCTATATCTCAGCATGATTAGTCTTGTTTAAATGTGTACAAAGATTTCAGTCAATCAGTTGATTTTATTGCATATTTAGGACCTTTGCTGTGGTTCTTTTTTTTAGCTTCCACTGTGAGTAAGGCTACTTGATTAATTACATAAGGCTCTGTATCTAGTTTACACATCTGCTCAACCAAATTTATATCAGACATTCCTTCCAGCAAAGTCACAAGAAATCTTCACCTAGACAAATACTTCATGTGGTAGAGACTCCAAGAGGCAAATAAAATTTCTGAGGGAAGGCGGATCATCTGGACCCCCCACTTTATCTTCACCTTAGCATTGATCTTCGTAGCTTGTGCCTTATGACGGCTGAATTCATCTGCCCCCAGCATTGGTGTTTCAATTTGAAACTTCCTTTTCCCCACCAGAATACTGGTGTGAGATGGACCACAAGGCTACCTTCCGGGCATGCTGCAATTCCTTGAGAAGGTTTTCATAAACAATTTTTTCATTTACTTTTTCATCTTGTCAACAAAAACAGCAGCAACAACATTAATAACAAGCACAGGAAATATAAAATGCATAAAAGCAGCCATTCCAGCTCTCTATGGGGAAACAGAAAGATCTAGAATATAAAGCCTAAAATGCTAGGGGTGGGGGAAGGAAAGCCTTCACCAGGCAAGCCTCCTTGGGTATTCTATAAGCAAAATGCTGCAACTTGAAATGTATGAATTTTGTGAAGTCCATTTCAGCTGCATTTTGTGGATTGTCAGGTGCCTTTTGTCCATTTTCTGCTTCTTGATGAAATTGGATTTTTCTCAATTTCCCAAATTTGCATAAATTTGCATTTGTGCAAATTTGCACTTGCGAATATGTGCAAATCTACCCCGAATGTGCAATTTCATGCTTTAGCCTTTGCAGGAAATGCACATTTTTGGCCAGTGTTTTTTTTTTTTTTTCTCAATTTGCATAAAATTCCAGAAAGTAAAAAGTAACACTTCACAAGCCCTTGGAATCTGTGAGACTTGGAAGAAACCAGTCTGCCTTGGAATCCTGCCGACATCCATAGCCGCAGACAAGAAGGCCCTCTCTTTTGTATTAATCTGCCTAACCATTCTGCGAATGTACTAGTCCTTTTACAGATACCATAATTAGCTGATGCTCTCTTGTCTCCTCTAGCCTTGAATCAGTGCCAAATGGCTAGTTGGGCAATTAATGCACACTTTCAAGGATTAATGGGCATATAGGAGAGATGAGATGAGATTGGTTTTGGCTAGAGCAGTGGTGGGCAATTTCAGGGGCTCGAGGGGCCAATTTCAACCTGTTTTACTCTGTACAGCACCATGTACATTGATGGTGCTATATAAATAAATAATAATAATAATAATAATAATAATAATAATAATAATAAATAATAACACCCCACACCCTGGGCATCGCCAAATTTCAGTGGCATCAGCAGCAAATCAATTGGCTGTGACTTAATTAGGCCAAATCTAGCTTTACACCATGCCTTTAAAGCTGATGCTGTCCCTTTTAGGCCAACATCACAGTTTGCCACCAAGATTTGCTGCAAACCACCAATTGTTTTTCTACTGACACTGCCACAGAGGAAAAATTGGCATTGGAAGGGAGTGTTGTGGACTGCACTTAAGGACAGGTAGCTTCATGCAGCCCCCAGCTAGAGAATCAACCCAAATCAGATCTGGATCGAGAATGTAATGCAAACAAGTTTTTTTCCAACCATTTCTGAGGATTTTATTCTAGTTTGATCAACTTTCTATGACTTAGAGGACACATTACTCTGGAAGCAAGATAAGACATTTAAAGTCTCATTCAATTTGCAGGAGGTGGGGAGAACATGGGGAGGAGAATGACCAACTGGCCATGTCCATGCTATCACTTCCCTGTCACCAAGTCCTGCTACCTTCTACACACTGGAGGATGAAGGTCCCTGTGCAGTTTAGAACCTGGATCAGGCAGAGTTCTAAATCAAGTGGGAAGCCTACGCATTTGCCACAGTGGGAAGGCTGCGTTGTGAGACCAAGTGACGGGGACACTTCAGAGTGGCCAGGGACATGCACTCTTCCCTCATGCAGTTTTAATTGTGTGAGACTTTGAATTTCTGAACAGGACTAAGAACGTTATTGTCCCTTGTCAAACAAGAACAAATGGCTTCCAGGAAGTCCTAACTCCATCCAGATACAACTAAGTCCAGTGTCTAGTGACTAAGTAAATGACATTAGTGTTACACTGGCTGACTGTGTTTTTCTGTCATTTGCTTCCTAGAGCAATGGTGTAGAAGTCGCAATAAGCTTCCAGCTACTGTAGCCATTTATGGCGAGCCAACCTTCATGAATCCCATTTAGGCATGATGGCCAATGATGTAGTGGAAGCAGGGCTGACAGGGTCAAAGCATCAGAACATTTTGATTAGCAAGGATTAAGACATCATCTGCCACCCCCATCAAACTTCCACGTGAGCTTAGCTGCAGTCCTCAAAGAAGCTGGGTGAAAAAATGGATTTTTCCAGCAGCAATATATTGTTGTAGTGCAATGTCATGATGAGTACCTGTACTTCCAAATTTACCATCACACCCTGATGATAGCAGTGGGAAGAAAACTCTGATAATGATATTGAATCAACAGGGTCCTATGCAGGCATATGGCTGCATCACACACAGGTTTAAGTGGGGGACAGGAGATGCACAAGCAGGCATGCCTTGCACTCAATTGTCCCTGCATGGACAGCTACCTCGGAGACATTTATGTGGTCTCTGCAAAGAGCAGAGATGGGGATCATCAGGTCCCGGGGCCAAATGTAGCCCTACTGGGATCCTAATGCTGCCTTCCAGGGTTCCCTGATGGCCATGCCTCTTCCCCTGGCCCCACCATCTTCGATTGGTCATTTCCCATTGTTTGTGCAGTTTTACCCCATTCTAATAGGTCAGGATTCCTCTCCTAAGGCTTAGTTATTGACTGTTAGAGCTTGGAGCTAAAATATGCTGACATTTTGTCCCGCCCCTTTTACCTTTGTCCTGCCTCCAACGCCCCCTGAAATGCACCCTCCCCGAGAACCTCTCTGAAATAGATTTTGGCTGAAAGTGGTCCCCCACCCCTGGCATGGGAGCTTTTAGCCAAATGAGCTTACACATTTCCTGCAATTGGAAACCATGATAAGATAGGGTTTGTGATCACTGGAGCTGTGCAAGCACGTTCAACCAAAAACATTTACAAGCCCTCATACTGACCTTCATGCTCAATGTGCAAAGGCCTTTGAGGATGCTTAAGGAGTAGAACGGGCACACTCACACAAAGGTTCACACCTTTACTCTTGCATAAATGGGGACTTTATGGCCCACCATTTGTGCAATGGGGACAATACTTAACTTCTGAATCAGTCCCGGGTGAGTTCACCCATCCCTCACCCACAACTTCTTAGGCCTCAGCTAGACCTACCTGGTCTAGCATGATGGAGGGGTGAGGATCTCGCAATATTTTTATCTCAAGATCTCCCCCTCTGTTTACACATGGCGTGTGATGACCTCGGAGGGAGAGGATGTCGCGCCTGCCATTTTTTAAAAAATAAAATAAAACAAGAAGCAAACAAGAGCTGGTGTGCTCAAAGGTAGGGGTTGTTTTTTTAAAAAATAAAATAATTTCCCTGCTGCTCCCACCCCAACCCCTGAGGAGCTCTGTGGCCCATGCGTGGCAAGTAACCATGAGGAGCCGGGACAAACCGCAACAGCCGGCCACACGTTCCGCGGTCTCAGGATCAGCCTGAGACCACAGAAAACCCGGGCTGCAAGGGTAGGGCAAAGTCCCAGGAAAATGGAGGGATCATCCCTCCCTGCTCCCAGGATCCCCTGAGTATCATGTGGATGCACAGGGATGATCCCGGGGTGATCCCTGGGATAAACCCTTTTCTAGCTACGGCCTTAGTTTGACTGTGGCCATATTAAAGGTGAACACCTGCCTACACACCTATGGTGCACAGTTCCCATCCTGAGGTATCTGGGAAGGAACAAGAACTGCCATGCCTCATTTCCCCCTCATTCCCCCACCCCACATTCCTGGAGTAAGAGAACTTAATGGCTGTGCCGGAAATTCTGCCTAACTGGAACAACTCGATGAGGATTGTGTTTTCATTGTGTATCCGCCCATGCTATCAGCATTCAAACCCTTAAGAAATGAAAAGCTTGATGTTGTTAACATGTCTAATTACATACAGGATACTGAGTAGGTGCAAGCACTTTAAAAGGGCATGCTAGTTCGATAAGCATGCCTATAGTTCTTGCCTGTAAAAGTAAAAGCCTGGAAGGAAGAAGATCCTTCCTGAGGCACTCTAAAATTAAATGATTTGAGGCCTCTTGGGTAGTTAGTTATAATTAGGATTATGGTGTTTTCACCGCCTTCAATAAGCAGGGTACTTTTCAGAGTTAGATAAGCCCAAAGACAGGTGCCTCCCCACAAAGACATTTCCATTCTAAAATGTTGGCATGGATATGCAACAAAGGCAGGGCTTCTTTTGACCAGGCTGCACATTCAACCTAGGTTGCCTAGGCCAAAGTCAACACTGGAAGACTCTCTGGATCTGAATTTTGATCTCAGTGTAGCTAATAGTACTGTGCGCTCTGTGTGTGTGTGTGTGTGTGTGTGTGTGCGCGTGCGCGCAAGTGTGTTCCACTTAGAATCATAGAATAGCAGAGTTGGAAGGGGCCTACAAGGCCATCGAGGGCACCCCCCTGCTCAATGCAGGAATCCACCCTAAAGCATCCCTGACAGATTTCAACCATTCTTATTCCATTTGATAGAAAATAAATTGCTTCCAAAACATGTTCTGATGTGATGAAAATTTTGGAGAAATTCTCATGGGTGAGGTTTGGGGTTCTTGTTTGTATCTTTCTTATGAGATGGCCAAGGGATGTGCCTGAGTGTCCTATCTTTCATTGTACTAGCATCTCTCCGATAGCAGCAGCCTCCCCAGCTTCCTGAACTTCAATTAAAGCTCAGGGGAAGGGAAGACATCATGAGATAACTCCACCCTATCAGGCTTTTCCACATCAGGAAGTTTGGACAGCAAGGGAGGCTGCAGAGTGATGGAGAGATGAACAACAGAAAGAACACACAGAGCCGCCTCTCCTCCAGACAATTCACAATGGTCATGTAAGCTCAAAAACAAAATACCACCAATGGTTGCAGTGCACTTAAAAAAAAAACTTAGGAAAAAAGAAAGAAGTTGTGCTACAACTACTGTTCATAGTGATCCCAACACTGAGAAACAGTTGAAGGATTTATCCCCCTCTTGGAGAAATCTGGGGCATATCTACACCAGACGAGATCCCAGGGATTGTCCCAGGATCATCCCTCTGTGTCCACGTGATGCACAGGGAATCCTGGGAGCAAAGTTACTTTTTTTCTGGAGCGCAGGTGCACTCCCGGTCCTGTCTTTTTCTTTTAAAAAAATGGTGGGTGCGATGTCCTCCTTCCTCCCTGGACGTTGCATGCCACGTGTGAATGCAGGGGGAGTATCTTGCAATCAGCATATCGTGAGATCCTCCCCCCTCCTTCACTGGGAGGTGTAGACATGCCCTGGTGAAATAAACCCCTCAATTTCTCTGCCCAGAAATACAATGGAAAATTTGGAGAGGCGATTTGCGCACAAGTATAGTTTCTTAAGATTCAGGCCACCAGTGCAAAGTTACATTTACAGTGCAAAGTTATATGCAGAAGAAAGTCCCATTGAGTTCTATGGGGCTTACTCCCCAAAGGATTGCTCTGTTAAAGAAGTTGTGTGTGAGTTGTGTTTGTTTTGTTCCTTGTTTTTAGAGACAGTGGGTTCCCCCTCTCAAGCAATAAGAACCATCCGTGACACTAGGATCCAAATGATTTAATTTCTAAGTAAAATGTTCAATCTTAAATAAAATGAATGGAGTTATCCATGGAGTTGGTGTCATAATGAAGGTAGTACTGCAGCAGAGGCAGAAATGGTTGGGGGGGGGAGAAATTAGATTCACAACTTTATACTGAAGTCCTTTAAAATATTGATGAGATATATGCACTATAAAGCAGCTCCCCTTCATTGTCATGGAAAAGAAACACTTTATGCCTCTTTCTAAATAACTGGCTGCTTTATTGAATGTGTTTCTTTTACAATTATGACTCCTGGGAGTCAGCAACTTTGAACATTCATGATGTGATGAACTGCACAAAGTGTTCTCTCACTGACACCACTTTGATGCCCAAGCTACTGGATAAGACAAAATCTCACCGTCCCTGTCTAGAATTTCAGAATCAAAATGAAAATAAAATGGAGAAGATGGAAGGT
Organism: Elgaria multicarinata webbii; assembly: GCF_023053635.1. Taxonomy (NCBI): domain Eukaryota; kingdom Metazoa; phylum Chordata; class Lepidosauria; order Squamata; family Anguidae; genus Elgaria; species Elgaria multicarinata. Next base: position 173,100,651 of record NC_086171.1, read on the forward strand.
ATACCAATGAAAACAATTTGATGCCTGTGAAAAAGTGTTTGAATTCTATCTCAGGTTGCAGGAAAGTAGAGGCTTCAGCTGCTAGTACCAAAGTTACCATAAATCGTCATTATGGCCCTCTTGTGCCTCTTAAGAAACAAATCATATCAATGAAGCTGTACGTTTACTGCACCTTTTTCAAAATAAATAGATTGCTTGTTCAACTCAAGCATGTGTATTAAACATGCAAAATGTGTAATGTAGCCAAAGAAGCTTGAGATAGTGAAAGTGATTGCTATGCTACGCAGCAGGGTGCACAACTTGTTTTGGCCCCAAGCGCTGCATGGGATGAGTGGGCTGTACCTGCACATACATTCACATACAAGTCACATACAACATACAGCTAGTACTCATAGACTCTCGTTGCTGGGCACTCACAGATTTTCGTGGGACCCTCTCACAGTGTTTTCTGCCTCCCAGGCGCCTCCCGCCCCTTCTGGCCTTCCTCACACCACAAAAAACACAAAAAACACACCCAGAAAGTCTGATATATTTTTAAAAATGGAAGTTGCTGCTATCTCCTGCTGTGTGCAAGAGAAGCAGCATGATCAGAAAAGCCCATTGAGCCATGTGGAAGTTGTTTATTTCTCTTTTGAAAGAGGAAGTGTCAAGCAATGAAAGCAGGGGCGGAGAAGCGATGGTAGGGAAGCATGATTTCCCTCCCATCTGATGGAGCTCTAAGTCCAATTGCATCGATCAGAATTGAGATCTGCACTAATGCTTTATAGTAGCATTGAAGTGCACTGATAACTGTGGGGACAGATTGCACATTCCAGAAACTGTTTTCATGGTGCTGTTTCCTGCTTTTTATTCCACATTATCCAAAATACTGCAACAATGTCATTGGCGTGGTTCAGACAACACATTAAACCATACTGCTTAACCACAACATTGTTAAGGGAATGCTTTAAGGTTAATGCATTCCTTAATCATTTTGTGGTGAACCAGGCCAATGTGTGTCCTATGACGTATAAATGTGAAAGAGGGATATAGCAGCACCATGATGGGATGGTAATGATTTGACACAAGGGGCCAATTCAGAAGACACCTTAAACCATGGCTTTAACCATGGTGAATAAGGTCTATACTATTGAGTTAGACTATTGGACCATCTAGCCCAGTATTGTTGACACTGACTGGCAGAGGCGCTCCAGGTTTCAGTCATGAATCTTTTTTAGCTCAACCTGGAGATGCCAGAGATTGGACCTGGGACCTCCTGCAAGCAAAATATGTTCTCTACCACTGAGCTGCAGTGCCCTCCCCCCAAAGCAGGCCTCAAGCACCTTTATTTACCCTTTCATTTCTGTTGAAGGTAATGGGACTAAGGCCTGATGACTAATTTTGCAGAGTCCTGGATTTCTGCAAGGTTCACTGTGTGCAAATTCTAACGTGCACATTCCTAATTGTGACATTTGTTGTACAGCTCATACAAGAACATATCATTTAGAAACTTAGGAGTCCGTCTTATACCAAATCGGACCATTGGTCCATCTAGCTCAGTATTGCCTACTGACAGTGGTGCTCCATGGTCTTCGTCAGGAGGCTTTCTTTGTCCTACCTGGTGATGCCAGGGATTGAACCTATGACCTTTCACATGCAACACTGGAACCTGCCCATAGATAGTGGTGGATTGTTCCAAATTCTAGTGCTGTGCCAAAAATTTCTCCCTTCCCCTTTTTTGGGGGGAGGGGCGATAAGTCTTATTCAATTTGTTGTTCAAAAGGAAATTCAAAGGAGAAGAAGATTTTGGTGAAATTCTCATGGGCTGAAATCAGAGTCCTTGTGGTTGTCCTACTTTATGTGGTGGCCAAGGTATGCATGTGACTGCCCTGACTTTCATTGTACAATCATCTCTCTGGCAGCCTATAGCCACACCTCAATTAATTTTACATGTGGTCACATTCCCTCTCTTTTACCACAATGCTCCAGAACCACACTATGTATGGGACATTGTGGAGGATGCAATATGGGGCCCAGGCTGCCAACACAGTTGCCGCGGCAGCCACTTGCCCTCACTCTCCAAAAACCCTTATTAAAGGAGAAATAACCTGTGCTACAACCCCTGCCAATGGTGAGCCCTACCTGTGAGAAACTGTTGGAGAATTCTGCTCCCCTTGGAGAAAATGGCTGAAATTCTGTTTTGTCCCCCTAATTTCTCTGCCTGCAAATAAGGTGGAGAATTTTGAGAGCCCTTTTGCGCACAGTGCTACCTAATCCAACTGAAGCCTCTTCATTCCCTGCCTCAGAAGCCCAGGTATAAGGCTTTATAAAAAAAGAAGGAACATTCATTTTTCTCAAGAGCATTTAAATACATTTTGCTGATAGCAGAGGCTCTCACACTGTATGATGACGGATAGGTTCTGTTTAGATTATGTAGGATACCTGAGAAGGATGTGCAATGTTCCAGGGAGAAACGGAATCTGGAGGCCAGTGAAGCCAGCCAGCCAGCATTCCTTCCTGCCTTCTTCATCAGGTTAGCTGGGTTGAATTTACATTGGCAGCCTTACCCAACCTGGTGCCCCCAACTTCCAGCAGCCTCAGCTAGCTTGACTAATCATCAGGAATGCTGGGAATTGTAGTCCAATACATCTGGATAGCATCAGGTTGGGGAAGATTGCTGATTAGCATAGGATCCTCTTGATTCAACACTGGACTTGTGAGAGGTGACTGCACCCTCAATGTTACAACTGGATCTGAAGCCCAGAAGAAGAAAGTCCAGGAAGAGGTGTGGCTTTGTTCCAAGTATGGACCCCACAGGAATGTTAGGAAATAAAATTAGTGGCTGGCTGCAGCCCAGTGTTTCATTTTGAAGAATGCCCAGCCACACTGAAAAGTAAGCTGGGCTGTGTGCATTACAAACTGGGGGCAAGGAGTGAAGGAGGGTGTTTTACTTTGCTGTGTATAATGGTTTGAGTGTGTGTGAGCTGATTGATTTGTTTGTTTTTGCATGGTGTGTGTGTTTGTGCGTGTCTCTGCTTATTGGTGTTTCTCTGAGCATCACCAGTTTGCCTTCAATGAAATGTGTGTCTTGTTGGGACAACATTGTGATTTAGCATTGGGGACTTAGGCCCTAGTTCCACCTTCTATTCAGTTCCTTGGCTAGGCTACTTGTACCTGAGCTTCATCAGTTTGCCTTCTGTGAAATGGGTGATGGAGCAAAAAACTGTGGGTTCAAAAGAATGGTTTTGTCTTTTGGGGTTCAGACCCCACCTCTGCCTTGTACTTAGTTCGTCGGGCAAGCTACTTTTCTTTTACCCTCACTGTTTCCTCTTCTTCTGGGAAATGGGTGTTTTGGGATTGACAACACCCACCATAGATTTCATTTTGTTAATGGGCATGCCCCTTTATGGCAGTCATTTTGGGTTGGGTGACCATATGAAAAGGACGTCAGGGCTCCTGTATCTTTAAAGTTGTACAGAAAAGGGAATTTCAGCAGGTGTAATTTGTATATGTGGAGAACCTGGTGAAATTTCCTTTTCATCACACCAGTTAAAGCTGCAGGAGTCCTGCCCTCTTCACCAGATACAAAAGAGAGGAGGGCACCTGCAGCTTTCACTATTGCGATGCAGAGGGAATTTCATCAGGTGCTGCATGCATACAAATGACACCTGCTGAAAATCCCTTTTCTCTACAACTGTTAAAGTTACAGGAGCCCTGTGCTCCTTTTCATATGGTCACCCTAGAATAGCTTAATAGAGTTGGATTGGGAGGAGACAGAAAGTCAAGGAAGTTGAGAAGGGGCAAGTTCAAAACATTTCAAAAACTATAATCTACATGCCTAACTTGCAACCTTTGTGGGCAATCTGACTAATTAAGCCTGTAATCCTACATACACTTTCCCATGAGTAAGTCCCATAGAGTGCAATAGGACTTACTTCTGAGTAGACAAGCATCAAAATGTGCTGTTCATTATTTCTACCTCCTGTCAGAGCTAAAACGGCTGAATCTTTTGTGTATGAATCATTAAAGCCTAACCTTGAATTTGAAATGTATGACTCGCTAGAGACCTTTGATATACAAAGAAGGGTTTAATTACATTACATTAACTAAAACGTACTTAGGGCAGAAGCAGTGACAGATAACTTGAAAGGGAATTAACAGTATTTTTGGATAAGTTCAGCATTAACTACGTGATTTCAGGACTGGAGATATTCTCCTTTAAGACTCTCAATTGACATAAAAGAGATATTGATACCAGTATCTTTATGAGTCCTTTGACCAGACTAGAATCAGGTTAATGCAATACCTGTGACATTGCCCTGCAACAAGCATGGAAATCAATCTTAACACCAACCAATTAGGGGCGTTTGGATTCTTTGTACATTTTGTGAAGATTCATTTGGCCTCAATTTTAAGCTTAGAATGGAATTCATGGCCTTAAGCAGTAGCAAAATTACTACCCACCCCAGCAATCCCCTCTTCTAGATGTCTCAGGGGATATTCACTGGTAACTCTCTGTTTGTACCTTTCTCCTCATCAGTGATGAAAAATTTGGGCACCTAGGAGTGGCACAGCCCACAGGATTTAGGTTGCCCATATGTGATCGAAATGAGCTGAAGGGTGACCATATGGGAAGGAAGGTGTCATTTGTATGCATGCAGCACCTGGTGAAATCCCCTCTTCATTACAACTGTTAAAGCTGTGGGAGCTATACTACAGTGACCAGATACAAAAGAGGGCAGGGCTCTTGCAGCTTTAACAGTTGTAATGAAGAGGGAATTTCACCAGGTGTTGCATGCATACAAATGACACCTGCTGAAATTCCTTTTTCAATACAACTGTTAAACATACAGGGGCCCAGTTCTGCTTTCCATATGGTCACCCTAAGTGAGCCCCCATCACCTGATTCTCCTTTCCAAAGGCAGGACTTTATTTAAAGTAGAGGTGTGCTCCGCTCCGATTAGAATCGGAGAATCAGAAGCAAATTGGCCTGCTCTGCCTTGCCCAGAGGCGGAGTAGAAGCAGACCAAGGACCATTAGAAGCACAGCAAAGAGAAGCGGCCATAGGCGGAGCGCTTCTCTTTTCGCGGAGCGCTCCGATCGCCATTTTGGAAAATTTTGCCCATAGGATTGCATTGCGGAAAAGAATAGGGGATAACTGTGTTGTTTTTAAAGCTATCTTTCTGAAACTTCTTGTGCTTAGAGAGTCGTGGCTGGGGGTCATTTTGAGCCTACTCTCAGCTCTCTGCGTGGTGAGGTTTGCTTGCTATAATTTTTGAAAAATTGGGTAAAAAAAGTGGGAGAGGAACCTTTTTGAAGTGCTGAGAGGCAGAGTCATGATCACATGATCCCAAAGTTGGAGGAGGGGATAGGCAAAACAGGATACTAGTAACTTGGGATACTGGGAAACTTCTCTTTCTTAGTCTGAACGGACTTTTCCCAGTGTTTTTTAAAACAATAGCCCCATCAAATGCACAAACACAACCTGAAATCATATACTAAGCAAATAAATAACAGATAAGAAACACAGCACTGCTACCCACCCTAACCTTGGTGAACAACTGAATAGATGTGGTGCAAGGGGATGAGCTCCCCTAGGGCATGTGGACATGCCCAGTGCAAACACACTGTGTCCTGCCCTGGAGGGTCATCAGAGTCCTCCAAAGGTTAACCAGTGGAGAGAGACTAATGCCTATCATGAGTTGAAGTGTTAGTTTGCTTCTTAAAGAATGGTCCCTAGACAGGGCCAGTCAAAATTGGCATCATTCCCCCTCTCCCTGGGCACGTCCACTTCCCTCTTACTGGTAAAAGACAGATATAGCCTTTTTAAAATAATTCTTCCTGTTGTTTATTCAGCAATACTTCTGCTTTTAATTCTACCCCTCCTTCGTTTATTTATTTATTTATTCCATTTTATATTTACACCCCATAGCCCAAGCTCTCCTGGCTTTTCCTCTTCAGTGAAGTCAGGCAGGCTTTCATTGTGGTTCAGCTCCTTGTTGTTGTTGTTATTGTTGTTGTTGTTGTTGCTATTAATATTAATTAATACTGCTATTAACATTACTATTTTGTTGTTTAGTGCTATTAACATTATTATTATTGCTATTAACATTATTATTTTGTTGCGCTGTGATCACAGTGCAGTCAATCAACTCTGAAGCAAGGATCACAAAGCTTTACTCTTATCCTCCTAGCCTCCTAGTTATGGGATACAAAAGAAAAGGCATCTCTCTGTGCTGCTCCCACCTCACAGGGATGGTTTGCATTACTGGCTTTGAAACTATCCTTGGCTCACTTCCTTATGCCCCCAGAAATGTCTGCTGCCTGCCTGCCTTCCCTCCCTCCTCCCCTGCCCGCCTCGCAGGGATGGTTTGTGTGTGTCTTGCTTTGACTCAGGGGATAAGTCCTTCCTTCACTCACTTAGACTTTTGGAAGTTCCAAATCAATTTTTCAAGTGTGGAAGAAGATTCATATAGGTTTATCTCTACTCCCCAATTCATGGCATGTTGGGATTTCCTTTGAAATGGCCCCATTGAGCTGTCTGCAGCTTTAAATCCCTGACATACTGGGGTGTCCGATTTTCATAAATTCCCCAAAAATCAGGGGACGCTTGGATTGGCTTGAGTCTTGGCATGCATGTGTATATGACCCTCAGATGTCATGGTGCTGAACTTGAGGTTTCTAACTTTAACAGAAAAAAAGTTGTAGACTTTTTTGCATTTCAATGCAAGCCTATAGGGGGGAAAAGCGGAGTTCCGATCCAGATCCGGAGCTCCGCAGCAGAGTGGAGCGGACTATAGGCGGAGCGGGGTGGAGCGAAGCGGCCCGATCCGCAAATTGCGGATCTGGAAGAGAAGTGGATCGGGGGGTCCGTGCACACCCCTAATTTAAAGGGAAAGGGGGTGGGGGTTGTCAGGTTAAGCTTTTCAAGAGTTCCTTTAAAATGAAAACAAAAACCCTTGAGGGTTTCTGAAGGTCTGAAAGGAATGTGCAAAACGTATGATTGATCCAGTGGGTAAGCTGGATGGGACTTGAGCTATGCTGAATATTAATCTCATATATATATACACACAGTTCTCATTCAATTTCATATGAAAAAAAATCTTTTGAAAAGAAATTCAAAGAAGAAGAAAATTTCAGAGAAATTTTCATGGTTTGGGTTTTGGATTCTCATGCTTACCTTATTTATGAGGTGGCCAAGGAGTGTGCGAGCATGTCCCATCTTTCATTGTGCAAGCATCTCTCCAACAGCCTTTAGCCTTTTCGGCTGCCCACATTTCAAATAAAGCCCAGGGGAGGACATCAAGAGGTAATTCCTCTCATAGGGCTTTTTCAGTTCAGGAAGTGCAGGCAGCCTGGGATGCAACAGAGTGATGGAAGGATGTGTAATAGAAAGAAAACACACCCACAACATCCTCGGTCACCTCACAGTGATTAATCTGGGGGAAAAAACTGCTACTGAAAGAAATTCAAAATACGCAATAAAATGCCCTGAGAATGAGACAGAAAAATGAAAGCCTCTTTAAAGAGGAAATAAAACTTTCAGGAAAACGGAGAACAGATTTTGGAATAGCATTAACACTATGTTTTCCCCAGAACTGGCCCCCTGCACACTTGTGCTGTGGAGGGGATCTAAAATGGGGGCTAGGCTGCCAACACAGTTGATATAGTTTCCACTTGCCGTGGCAATGCAAAAAAGTAAAAGGGCCTTAGGAAAAAAATAAAGAAGCTGTGCTATAACTCCTGCCAATGGTGAGCCCTACTTGTGAGAAACTGTTGGAGAATTTCTCTTCCCCATGAAGAAATTCAGTGAAATTGTTTCCCCAATTTCTCTGCCTACAAATACTGTGGGGAATTTCGAGAGGCCATTTGCGCACAGCTCTAGCTTGAACATCATTAGTTTATCTAGAACTAATTTTTATTGAGTTCAATATGGCTGACCACTCCCAAGTAGTTCATTTATTATTATGGCAACCCTGAATGGCTGACCACTCCCAGCTAAGTGTAACTAGGATGGCAGCTTTACTTTATATTGGACCATGGACAGAGGGAGCTCCTGATTCCACATGAACCCATCTGTTTTCTTAGAGCTTCCTGAGAGGCCCTACAGTGTATCCTTGCCTTCGAAGGTTAAGAGAGTGTGTTGAGTCAATAGAGATAGGGCCTCTTCTATGGTTGTAGAAAACACTCCTTAGAGCAGGGGTAGACAACTTCCCGGGGCCTGGAGATCATTCCGCCTGCTGGAACCCACCCCTGCTCCCTGCTGCCACTTCACTCCTCCTGCATTTGCCACTGAAATGTGGTGGTATGGCAGTAAAGAAAGGGCCATTTTTCTTCAAAGCTGGCCCTATTTTGCTGTTGGGCCACCAAATTTCAGCAGCAAACTGCCACTTTTTTTAGTAGTGATGGCTGCAAACATGTTTTGGAGGGCCACATGCGGCCTGCATGTCGTCCACCCCTGCCCTAGAGACCCTTGTCACCTTTAAAGTTGACTTCTAAGTGTCAGGTCATACAATATTACCTCTTCCCTCCTGAACTCCTTTTCCTTGTGTGTCATGTCTTTATTAGACTGTAAGCCTGAGGGCAGGGACTGTCTTTTTTGCTAAGTGTAAGCCGCTCCGAGAGCCTTTTTTGGCTGAGGACCGGGGTATAAATAAATATTATCCTCTCTCATTTGTAATGTGTGGTCCCCTCTTCACACATGAACAAGACTCATGATGTATTATTTGCCACCCTTGTCTCCCACCCATCCTCTGAGGAACTCAGTGCAGACCTGATGGGAATTGCTCCATTTTATCCTGACAACAATCCTGTAAGGTAAGTTCAGCACAGAGACAGTGAAATGCCCATGGCAAAGTGAATTTCATAACTAAACAGGACTTTCCACCAAACTCTCCTTGGTCCAGTCCAGCCTTCCAAATGACACTAGCTCTCCTGAAAATTAGCCACACCTCTGGAAAACAGTTTCTGATGATCCATTTGAAAGATGTTGTCATGACACGGTTGAAAGTCCACATGATTCAAAGAGCTGATAGAAATATTTGGGTGGGGAAATCAAAGCAGCTGAAAATATAGATGAGTTGGGAAATGCACAAGTAGTTTCCGTTTACGGTTAGATAACAGCAAACCAAACTATGGATGAAAAATGCTCCACTGAGCTTAAAAAGGGGGGGAGAGACAAAAGGGTACAGGGTGAAGAGCTGCAAAGTATACACAGAATGATTTCCCATAATCCTGACAATATAGTGTTCTCCTTCAGCGAGCTACAGTGACATTAAGTGCCGCATGAGTGTGGCTTCATGTTCAAACGCCATCGATTCCTTTGCCACCAGCTGCTCGTGTACTTGCTTGTTAGCAACAACATTCATGTCACAAAACATCATTGTTCCTTTTAAGCTATGATAAAAATACACTTGACGAAGGGCCCACCATGAAGCTTACATGAAAGTTAAGCCTGACCTTTGGCCATAGAACGCCTTACTCCACCCCACAGCTTACTGGTTTTCAAGTTGTCACAGAAGCATCAATGCTTTGGAAATGGATTATCTCTACAATTGGGGGCATTTGGGAATTAATTTTTGGCTTGGACAACTTTCTGTCCAGCGGTCTTGATATCAATGTATTGTCTTGTTAAACATTGATAAATACGTATAAGACTCTAACAAGACAGAAATTGGCTAAGTCAAACCTCTGCAAAGGGTTGGTAAAATACCAAGAGATGGGGAAGGGGAGAAATTGTGTATTTTCTCATCCTTTCTGAAATGCCTGATCTTTCATTGAGCCCTGCAACATCAAAAGACCTTTATGTATTCAGCAGGCACCCTGCCACCAACCACTTCAGCTAATGCCACAGGCTGCTGTGGCTTCCAAATAGAATGTTTTCAGACTTTTGTTCCATCAGAAAACAAGAATGTAGTTTCTCTGTGTTGTTGTGGTTACAATCTTTCTCCCTCTTGCTCTTTTCTTCATGAGTCCATGGATTCTCCAGGCACAGATATCACACACATAATTGGCCCCATTATCAAAAAGAATATATCTGGATTTGTGACCCTGTTCAAATGACATGCTAAGCCATGGTGGTTAAGCATTTTGAGCTAAACATTATGGCTTAGTGTGTCATGTGAACCATTCCTGACCATGGTGGCTACATAACCATGGTTTAAACATGCTGACTAATCATTACTGCAAAAAGCAACCTAAACATGGCTTAGCAGGTTGTCTGAACACGCTCAAAGATGTACAACAGGTGTGGCCAATTTATGGCTTTCCAGAGCTTGTTGAACTGCAACTTCCATCAGCCCTCACCACTGCTTACGCTGGCTAAGTCCAACAATGTCTGGAGGCCACAAATTGCCCACCCTGATTTACAGCGCAATCCTTTGCTTGTTTATTCAGAAGTAAGTCCCACTCTCACTGAGTTCAGTAGAGCTTACTCTGAAGTAAGTGTACAAAGCCTTTCCTGTACAGGAGCATGGATAGAACAATAGGAGTGGCTCCCCTGCATAAATTTAGGATATTTATTTATTCATTTATTTAATATATTTCTATACTGCCCAATAGCTGAAACTCTCTGGGCGGTTCATAACAATTAAAACCATATAACACAACATAATGTGCAATAGAAAAGTTTAAACCTGCACTATAAAATACAAGTAAAAGAAACCCCCACCAAAATAAAACCTAGCAGCAATACAAAGATATAAAATATAATAACAGATTTAAAACAACAGAAGTGGAAAGACTAAAATGCCTAAGAAAATAAGATCTTTATCTGATGCTGGAAAGCAGGGTATGCACCACTTCGGTCCTAAACCCCAAATCTGCGTTGGAGTGGGCTGATCTAGAGCATCAGTAACTTTACCCTTGCATAAATGGGGCCTCTACAGCCACCATTAATGCAGTAGGGAGAAGTATTGCCACAATGATGCAGCAGGGGGAAATGCCGAATTTTGCCCAACTGGATATGGAGAGGGCAGACATGGGGAAATTGGTTAGACTCCCAGACTCAGTGGACCTTGCGCTATCCCTACTTATTGCTCATGGCAAGACGCCCTTAGTTTCTACAGACCAACTTTATTGTGTGCTTCATACACGGCTCTGGAATCCTAATTTTTGTTTTAGATCTGAAGCACCTATGACTGACAGCAACTGAAGTTGCTGTATAACATAATCCAGTAATGTCCACTATCGGTGAATGAGGCAAAGCAATGGTGCTATACAAGCTTCATCTGGAAGCACCCTAAGTTCCTCTACCTAGGGAGGTTGTGGGCTCTCGCACACTTCAAGAGGCAGCTGGACAAGCATCTGTCGGGGATGCTTTAGGGTGGATTCCTGCATTGAGCAGGGGGTTGGACTCAATGGCCTTGTAGGCCCCTTCCAACTCTGCTATTCTATGATTCATAGATATTTTTTTACAGGGGCTCCAGAATACATTGCCTTCTACTCATAATTCTCCCAGGTGTTCTGACCACTACTTCTGTCATTTTCCTTGCTGCAGGAAATCCATTAATGAAAACAATGATGGAATTGCAGCATAGTCCCTTCTGAACGATAACGCTAAGAGTTGTCAAGAGTTGTAACGGAAGCATCGATAGTTTAATGGACATCACTGGGTTATGCTATGCTGCAGCTTCAGTTGCCAGTAGTCATAGGTGCTTTGGACCTAAAAAAAAAAGATTAGGATGCCAGAGTCCTGTAGAAAGCAGGTGCCTTGAAAAAGCATGTAAATTTTCTACATTGTTGGAAGTATGACTCTTACGATCAGAGCCACAATCCTGGAAATCAGTTCCAAGGAAAATTCTAAAGGCAGACAATAAAGTTGGTCCATAGAAACAAAAGGGGTCTGGTCATAAGTAATAAGTAGATATAGGAACTCCTTGGATGAACAACAGGATATAAATTAATGCTATGCTGAAAATAGCTCCCACATATTTTAACCATTTACATTCAATTTGTTAGAAAAGAAATTGCTTTTGAAAAGAAGTTGAAGGGAGAAGAAAATTTAAGAGAAATTCTCTTGGGCTGAGATTTAGGTACTTGAGTTACATCATGAGTTAATTCATCCCATGGGGCTTTTCCAGATCACGAAGTGTAGGCAGCCTGGGAGGCTGCAGAGTGATGGAGGAAGAGAGAGAAAGCACACAAGCTATTCATTGTGTGGAATTCATTGTATGGAAGGTATATATGAAGAACGTTTGGCTTGATTAGCCATCCTTAGAATAGACTCCTCTTAGGGAAAGTGGGGGATGCAGATTATTAATTTTGAAGGCATTTCTAACAATGAATGCAGAGAATGCTGATATATATATATATATATATATATATATATATATATATATATATATATTATTCACATCACATACTGCACTCCGCCCCATCTCTACTGCAAATCAGTTTTCCCTAAGCACGTCTTTGCTGCATTTCCATTACAAAGTGCATAAAATAAGAAAGATGGTAACCCTTCCTGTGCAAGAATTTTCTAGGCCAAGAAATAGCTTTTGGTGTTTTACACGAAGGTGGCTAATTTGAAGCTGTTAACCATGATACAATGATTTAACTCTTCCTGATTTTTAGAATATGTGGATGTTCCTTGCTCCATGTTGTTGTTGTTGTTGTTCTGAGTCTTGGCTCTCTTTTGCCTTCTGCTCTTCCGGCCTGCTGAGGATTTCTCAGTCTGATTTTGGAGCCCTCACCGGCACAGTCTGCTACAGTTCGCAGTTCACAAACGTCTCTTTCTTTACTGCTTACTGATAGACAAGCAGGCATATATTATGCATTGATATAAAATACCACAGGGCACTGACTGATTAATTCACCATGCAACAAGGAAATGTGATGTTATTGGACAATCACACTAAGATTTCATTTTGTATGATGCATGAATCAGTGCACAGATGTGTTTGTGTACAGTGGTAACCAGTTAAAGGGGGTGGGGGAGGGTGGGAAAGCAACAGAAAGTGTTGCAAACTCAACATGCACAGCAGTCTGAACAAAATATGGAAATCAAAAAGTGGATGAATGGCAGATTGTGAGCATGTTGGTGCTGCTCTGTAAAAAGTACCGGTAATTTGGACTCCCCAGATCTGGGGAGAAATTCAGATCAGAAGAACTTTTTAAACATGCATATTGATTTTCTTGAATGTAGTTCCTTTTCAGGCCTGTGTCTAACATGTCAAAAAGTTTATATTCTTTATAGAAAAAAAGAAAGGGTTGAATCCAGTGGTGTTATTCTGCGAGCACAAAGCTTTTACCACTTGTGGAAACTAATGCTGGTGGAAAACTCCCTTGACTAGACATGATGGCTGTATATTACCTCCAGTATCAAAGAGAGTATGCCTCTCAATACAAGTGCTTAGGGAACATGAGTGGGAACAGAATCCTGGGCTAGACAGGCATTTGATCTGATACAGCAGGCCTTTTCTTATGTTTTTATATTTTCATCCTTGCACAAGCGTAAAATCCAATATTTTGATGGTGCACGCGCAAGCACTTGTACAAGGCAAAGCCATTGTGCAGTGGTTGTACAAACCATTACAACAAACTATTGCACAAGTGCTTTCACAATTCATTACATGGCATCACACCAGGTGTTACTAGTGAAACATGCAAGCGCTAGCGGAACAACAACAACTTATTCTGCTAGTCTTACGTTGGCAAAAACCAACCAACCAACCCAAGAAGTCTTATTTAGAAAATCACATGACATATGCAGCAGGCATCATGAGGAAAGCATCCATAGAACAATGGTAGAGTGTATCGTTTGTATTCAGAAGTCACAGGTTCAAATCTTGCTATCTACAGTTAGATGAATCACTGCTATAAGAGCTTGGAAAGACCTCTGGCTGAGAACTTGGGGAGCTGTTTTCAGTCAAAGCCAGCATTCATACTAATGGTTTGACTTGGGGTAGGACAGCTTCATATACCTATTTGTCTAGAGCCAGGTATACACTATTTTACCCTCAAACCAATTCATCTGTGCCAACAAGGTATCATTCAAAAGCCCATAGAATCTAGGAAATACTTGTAGGCAAAAATCCAACACTGAAGTCCACATTGGAATGTGACCAGTTAAGCAAACATTGCTCATGTATCTTGGCATAAACCAGATACATTCTGAATAGGTTGCTAAAGACGTTAATGCTGGGTTATTGTAAAAAAAGGATTTCTACAGATGTTGTTCTTCAAATGGGAATGTTCCTTTATCAGATCGTCTCTTCTGTTCAGCCTACTGTTGTTTCCTTGGATAAAAGAGTTCCAGTTTCATAGATCATTGACATCAATGAATTCAAGATTTCGCCTTAGGGGGAAAGGGCTCTTTGATTTAGCAACTGCATAGTGAACCCATTTCTTGAAACTGCCCTTTAGATTTCAATTCCTAGGAGAAGCAAAGGTTAATTAAATGACTGTTTAGAGTAAACAGAATCATATTTTTTTTCCAGTTGTTCTTTAACCTAATTTGGAAATATACCAGAAACAATTTCATGGAGCTGAGACACAGCATTGCCTTCTATCAGCTCAGCTCAGAAGTTTTCCTAAATTAATTTAGAGATGAATTCTGAACTTCGTATTAATTCCCTAGATAGAAAACTCCATAATGAATTCTTTAAAGAAATCAATGTGGAGGTCAAATTAAAAACTACTAGTGTGGTATGACCCCTTGGAAGAATTAATGAATGTGCCTCAGATATCCAGTAGGAATGACAGCCTTGCAAATGGGGGAGGGGGAAAGGCTCTGGGAGTGCTTAATTCCAATAATGTGGGTTGCTGGGACACAAAAGGTCTTTTCCCATAAACTCAAACACATTGGGGGAGGGGTGCTGTGTCCTATCCACATGCAACTCATCAACCATATGGTATCAAAAGTGCTGAGAGATCAAGGAAAATCAGCAGAGTTGCACACCCTTCTCTAAAGGGGTAAGGCCATTTCCCGTGCTCTGCCCTTCTCCCTGCCTATTTTAACCATTGCAGACTCTAGCCATTTGTATTGACTGTTGTTTGCTTTCATGCTGCTATATGGAAAATCAGAAATGTGTTCCACCCCCCTCTGATTCAACTTTCTTTACCTGGGGATGAGCTTTGGAGCATATAGAAATGACCAATGAAAAATGTAACACACATACCCCTTTCTGTTTCTTTTGGGTGAATTAAGGACAGCTTTTAGTTACAGTATTTTTACTTATTTTATTAAATATAGCATGGGCAGCAGGTAATGATTATATCTGGATGAACAAAATCTGCAAGAACTTGTCCAGTGGAGAACACAATTTCACACTTAAGAATAAAGGTGTCGTTTTCACACCATTTGGCCAGTACTGCTTTCAAAAAACAAAACAACAATGACACACACACATACACCAGTGAAGTTCCTTTTCCAACCTGCACTTTGCATACAGGTATAATGCTTTCATCATTTTGTTCTGGAAATAGCCAAAGAAATTGAATAGATTTTTAATGTGCATTTGAAAGTTCTATAATGGGGCATAATATTATCAACGCAAATAGTTCTTCTATTTTGCAATGCCTGTCCTCAACCCCTAGCCCAAGGATCTTTCTGATTTCCATTTCCAAGTGGGGTGGGGGGTTAAGATTTACAGACCTACTGAGAGTACACAAACATCCTTTTACTATCCCCTCTTTTTTAAATTTGTTTTGTGTTTATCAGGCTTATTTAGCAGAGTGATCTAGGGAATGTACCATACTATCACTATTTCCCCCCCTATTCCATCCCGACTATACTGTAAACTTTAGTCAAAATAATTTCACTTGGTAAATCTAGGAAGCAGCTGGTGTCAGTCCCTGATGATCTGTTAAAAAAAAATTCCATCACCTTTTCTTTATTTTTTAAAAAAGAAGGAGAAAACAAGCTGTGTTATATTTAGCCTGCTGTAGTCTTAACCTTTCTTTGAAATGTGAATATCAGCTCTGCCCACAGAGGACTACAGCTGTGATAAGTGGCAGGGGAAGAAAAAAAAGTTTACTGATGTGTAATCAGCAATCCAAGAAGGCAGGCAGAAATGATTTTGTAGCGCCATGTAAATGCCAAGATATCTAGACCTAATGGCTATCTCATCATATATCGATAAAGCCCATGGAAAAAGTAGCCTATGAACAATCACACCCCTAGGCCATAGCTAGATGGGGCGATATCCCAGGTTGATATTTGGAATCATCCCTGTGCATCCACATGACGCACAGGGGATCCCGGGAGCAGGGAGGAATGATCCCTCCCTTTCCTGGGATCTCACCCTACCCTTTAAGCATGCTTTTCCCACAGTCTCTGGATGATCCTGAGACCGCGGAATGTGTGGGTGCACGTTGTGGTTTATCTCGGCTCCTCGCGAGTAACCATGAGGAGCCAGGAACCGCGCATCAGGCGTGGGGTGACGGTAGTGGGGATTTTTTTAAAAAAAAAAACCCCTCAAAGTTCCCGCTCGAGCGCTCGTGCACTCCTTCTTTGTTAATACCAAAACCAAAATGGCAGGTGCGATGTCCTCTTTCTTCCTGGACATCGTGCACTGTGCGTAAACAGAGGGGGATGAACTCATGATCATAATATCATGGGACCCTCACCCCTCTGTCACGCTAGACCGGTAGGTCTAGCTGAGGCCCTAGTGTGTCCACACGTAAGCCTCCCATGTTGCCAGTTTGGTGCTTCAGCACAAATACGCACGTGTCAGACAAGCAGTTCCTGAAAAAGAAGAACTGCAAATTGGAAATGTAAAATGGCACCACTAAAAGGTAAACATTTCACTTGCCCACTGAAGTAAGGATGGCTAAACAAGTGATTCGCTGAAATCTACCTTGAAGCTTGTTTTCTCTTATTCTCTGTGTTCGTTAGCGCTATGTTTTTGTCTTGTTCACATGGAGAAAGCATGCATTTTAAACAGCATAAGTGTGTATTTTTAATACAGCATGAGCACTTTTCCTCCATAGGCTAAAGCATGAAAATGCAGGGTTCCCCCCTCTTTTTAGGGAAAATATAGATTTTTGAAGTGTATGTTTTCAAAAGTGTGCATTTTCTTAAAATGCAAGCTTGGGAAATTTTTGAACCTACGTGCTTTCAGGGTTGCAAATGGGACATGGCTATATGATTTGCGAACACAAACAAAATTTTCATACTTCTATATGTTGAAGTGAACGATATTTAGGGAGGAGATAAAACATGAAGACTCTGGACTGACTTGTGATTTGCATGCACTATAAACAGAGATACAGTATGAAAGTGGTATATGTAATGTGTAATGTGCCCCAACAGTTATCAGTGCACTTCAATAGTGCTAAGCAGTCATGTAGATCTAGCTAGTCATGATTAATTATTGTATGCTTGAACCCAAGTCAGCTTGGGGCTTCTGTGTGTGGAAATCCTGAATATTGGACTGTTTCTATTGGCAAGTTCTCTTTGGCCTAGTTTATACATGAATCCCTGCATTTAGTTTGAATCCCTGTGATATCACACTCCTGAAAAAGGAACTACAACAAGAGCAGGGACTATGCCTGGCTTTAACTATTCTTGGCCCTAAATCCAAATCAGTTCAGGGCTCTTGAGCTTGGAGACCCTGCTTTTGAGAATGTCTCTATTTTTGCCTGGGATTCTAAGTTGTGACTCCGCTTCAGTTGTAAACCATAGCCTGTTTTTCAGTCTTGCATCATGAGCCTGGGTCTCTTGCTGCTTTGAACCCCTAATGTTGTTCTAAGAATAAAGTCTCTGACTATGATTATGTACTTGCTGCTAGAAAGCTTCTTAATCTAATCCACGGACTGTGAGCTTGAGTGAGCTGATTTATAACTTCTAAGATTAAGGCAGTATCTACACTACTGTTTATAATGGTTTGTAACAGTATTGACAACTGTTGGGGCCCAGGACATATTACTGTTTTCAAACCATTTTCCAAGTGTTATATCCTGCTTGGTGTAGAAGTGTCGTGACTTCTGAAGTGTGTTCTGTGATGCCCAATTCACCTTTGAATAAAGCTAAATCATTGATGGTGCTATATAAATTAATAATAATAATAATAATAATAATAATAATAATAATAATAATAATTGAATCTATATCTCTGGCCATAGTTAGACGGGGCTTTATCCTGGGGCATCACAGGGGATCCCAGGATCAGGGAAGGATGATTCCTCCCTTGCCCCAGGATCTCACCCTATACTTTAGGCCTGGTTTTTCCACTGTCTCAGGATAATCCCGAGACCGTGGAAACTGTGGTCTGCCATCACAGTTTGTCCTGGCTCCTCGCAGTTACCGCGAGGAGCTGGGAGCCACACACAGGGCGCAGAGCTCCTCAGGAGCTCTGCGCCCATCGGGGTGGGGTGGGAGGAGCAGGGTGTTGTTGTTTTTTTAAAAAAAAGACTTACCTTGTGCGCATGAGCGCTCATGCTCTCCTTCTTCTTTAAAACACAAAAAATGGCGGCCATGATGTCGTGCGCTGCGTGTGATGACCAGTGTGATGATCTCGTGATCATAAAATCATGAGATCGTCGTGGAACAACCCCCTTGTCTAGGCCTCTGCCTTCCTTTCCTACAGTGAGGAACCTTGGCCCTCCTATCACTGGAACGTGACCCCAAGAGCATCTCCAAAATTGAATTTGGCCCTCAGACTGAAAGAGGTTCAACATGCCTGCCCTACACAATTTCTGCCCTCATGCGGTTCAGCCAAATTCCTAAATAGGGGTATAAAAATGTCCAGATATGAAGTTTTCCTGGGTTTGGGCAACATGCACCACCAGTTTACTAACAACAAAAGACCTTGCCTGCCCTTGGGTCTGCCACTGGTTCTAGGATGTATTCCCTATCACTAGTTTCACTTGGTAAAATAGATTTTACACACAAATAGATATTGGTTTATTAAGCAGGGGAACACACCCACACCCATATAAACACAATGTATTATTTACCTAAGACCTTCAATAACCAATTTATGCTGCTGGTAAAATAGGTTGCCTTGTCTATGAAACATCATACCACAATAAATGGACACTGCATCCCACATTCTCCATTGTGGCCATCTTTGATTTCTTTTTGGGGGGATGGTTTATGAAGCAGGGAAATGACATGACAGGCAACCTGACATAACAGTCCAAAACATCCTTGTTGTATCTTAATGCAACTTGTTTATTATTGTTGGCTACAGTGATCAGTGTAGTATTGATTAGGTGAAACATGATTCCGGTAAACCATCGCAGTAAAACTGCTTGCAAGGGAGGCATTTCTTTGACTTATTTTCTCAGCAAAACCACCAAAAAACGAACAAAAACAAAACAGTTTTATGGTAACAGCAACAATAAAAGCTTGTCAAGGGCAAAACTCCAGTGCTAGTGAATGTCATGAATTCTTAAGAATGTTCAAACAATGGAGAAATAAGCTTTGTAAAATGGTTCGGAGATAGAACATGGAAGATCAACAACTGTGCAATGCCATGCAGTAGTTAGTTATTACAGTGTTTTATGCTGTGAGTCTTTATCAAGTCTTATTATTTATCTAATGTAACACACTATGATCAGTGTGTCCTCCTCCTCCTCCTCAAGTACCTAGAATAATGCTAATTTTCTGTGAATAATAGAATAAACAGACCCTTGCTAGAGTCACATACAGACATAAGACAAAAGGAAGAAGTGATGTTCAAAATTATTCAGTGGCAATTAACTGATTCTAAGGATTTTCTAAGCAAAGAAAAAGGAATTAGAAAATATAAATCTAGAAGAAGTACAGAAAAACTTAATTTATTTGAAAAGAGAGTTTTTTGAGAATAGTAATAAAAACTCTAGAGTGCTTGCGAAGCTCACACAAAAAGAAAAATCAAAGAACTCAATTGGAATAGTAAAAGACAAGTTGGGGAAATTATGTTGTACTATGGAAGGGAAAATAAAAGTATTTCAGGAATTTTATCAAGAGTTGTATAAAGGAAGGGATGCAAATAAGATGAGGATGGAGGAATATATAGATAGGTATATAAAGAGGGGATTGATAAAGGAGGATAGAGAATTAATGGAAAGGGTTATATCTCAAAGTGAAATTGAGGAAGCTATTGAGAAATTGAAAAGGGGTAAATCTCCCTGGTTAGATGGGTTGGGATCTGAGTATTATAAAACTTTTTAAAAAATGCTGGTACCAAAATTATTGAAATTATATAATGGAATAATAGGAGGAGAGAAGATACCGCCATCATGGGATCAATCATTAATTATATTAATTCCAAAATCAGATAAGGATTTGACAATCCCCGATTCTTATAGACCTATCTCTTTAATAAATCAGGATGCAAAAATTTTCTCATCTATTTTGGCAAGGAGGATAAATACTTTCATAGGGAATTATATTGGAGAGGATCAGTGTGTTTTTGTTGCAGGAAGACAAATGCATAATTTAGTTGGAAGAGTTATAAATATGACGCAGGAGGTAAAGAAATTAAAGATAAAAGCGGGAATAATAGCGTTGGATATATTTAAGGCATTTGATTGTGTGAGCTGGCAAGCACTAAAGAGGGTAATAACAAGAATGGGATTTGGAGATAGATTTAAAGGTATAATAGAACAATTACACTCCCAAAACACAGCAAAGAGGAAAAAAAAGATTCTAAGGATACTAGTTATATCTCAGAACTAGTGAAAAAATATTGGAAAGGGGGACATAAATGCAGTTTGTAGTGCTACAGAGCAATAAAAGGGTCAAATTTAGCTTGTTTGTAAGGTAAATTTCACTGTTTTAGCACTCCAGAGATACTACAGAGTACTAAAAGTATCAAATTTAGCTTGCAAACAATCTAAATTTAACAATTTTAGTGCAAGCGGCCCTGTTCAGAAGAAACCTTATACCATGGTGGTTAAGGCTTTTTTGTTAACAAAAAAGGCTTAACCACCATGGTTTAAGGTGTCTTCTGAACAGGGCTGCTGAGTGCTATCAAATGGTTTGCCACTGAACTTTAGTGGCCAACTGATGTGAGGAAAGGGGCTGAAAATGCCCCCCAAATCGCCTGCAGTTGTGTACCCCTCTAATAGCGTGTATCCTTCATGTGCAAAATTCTTTGGTGTTACTAAAAGGAAGGATTTCACACACTGCCCTCTGTCCTAGGGTGACATTTTTAGGTGTCCACATGAAAAATGTAACATGGGAATGTGACTAATACATTTGAAAAAAAACCTATCATATTGGTCCTCTTCTCAGGAAACTGAATGCACATGCTGTGATAAGCCCAGGATTGCTGCTACAAAGTATGTGAAATTTTCCCCAAATCTTACACAACCTCAGCCTGAATTCTTGGAACCTCCTCTACACCCATTTTACTCCTTTCTGAGCCTTTTTAAAGGATCAGTTGATCAAAGTGGTGAAGCTTTTCTTGACTGCATCCTGTTAGGCCACAGGTGGGGGTATCTGAATATTATTCCCCCTCAAATGTAGTGAGCTATAGTGGTTAGAATGTTGGATTCAAGGGGAGCTGGGTTCAGATTCCTGGCTGCCATACAGCTCATCACTGAACACCAACTCACAGGGTTGTTTTGAGGATAAACAGTGGGGAGATACCTTTGAGGAAGGGCAGGAGCAAATGCAACAAACCAATAGGATGCCAGGTAGAAGGCTTTGGTGAACTCTTCTCTCTCATGCTAGTTTTCTATGGCTATGCATGGCCAGCCCACTGCTCCCAGTCCATAAGCAGCCCCTACCCCTCGTGGAATGACAAGTTAGCACTTCCAGAGCCAAGCCCCAAAACAAGCAGAAACACCCCTTTCTGGAAGGGGCAGGTAGGGAGCCTGCCCCCTTCCTGAAAAGAGTGCTTCAGCTTGTTTTGGATTGCAGCCCAAAGTGCTAATTGCAGTTCTGCAAGGAGTCGGGGGCATTTGTGGACCGGAAGTGGCAGGCTGGCCACATGCATAAGGGCAGTGTTAGATTCTCCCCATGGAATGTTGGAAAATAAAATAAAAACAATAAACCTGAAAAGGGGTGGAAGAATTGGCCTGCCTGACAAATGCTGAAGGAAGGCATGGCTGCCTGAACCCTGAACAGGCAACCTCTGTTACAGGATGGGGTTCTCCTGCAACATTTTCTCCCAACTCTCCTTGCTTTTCTTTATTGTTCTTGAGATCACTACTTCAATATCAATCAAAATTAAGAATAGCGGATCATTTACTGTCCTACTGGGGACTGCTTTTTGCTGTGTGTGTGTGTGTGTGTGTGTGTGTGTGTTTGTGTGTGTGTATGCATTCAGCTTTGTAATCAGGACTGCCCTTGCAATGCAACAGGTGGTATCTGATTCAGGTGGTACCCAGGTGGGGGGAGCTGATGGAAGAAGGCAGGAATTGGTTTCAGAATGGGGCAGGAAGTTGTTTAAAATGTTGGTCTTAGCAAGAGTTGGGCATTTGTGCTCTGCTTCAAGACACAAACATGTCTTCGTCTGGTACTGTCCGATTGTCTGGTAGAGTCCGATTGCACCTCTGTTCTGCTTTCAAATTACCTGTGTTTCCTGCATTCTTCATAGTTTAATACTATGACTGATACATGGGAACAAAAATCTTCTCATCATCTCTCCCTGCTAGCTCTCACCTTCCTCCCAAAGGGACTCAAATGACCCCCTATTTCATGGAACAAGCATAACAGATACCTTAATTTCCTCTAAAAGGAAAAGGAGAATAATAGCTCATCCTTTTAGTTGCGGAAAACAAGTACAACTGTATGAAAGAGACGCAGATGCACCGCCCCTTTGAAAATGTGGCCAGTTTTATGTTCGGAGTGTGAAATACATGTTTATTCATAGTCCTCCTTTCCCCGCCTCTCAGTTTCTCTCAGGCTGCACAATGTATCAACAGGAGCAACTGGAAGAGTTACATCAAGTAACCACAGCAACTGACCCCCCCCATTAACCAACTTTGTTGTTTCAACACAGGAGATAAAAATAAATTATACGAATGCTATTCCAGAAAGACAAAGGTACTTAATTGGCCTTCAGTTCACTGCACTGTAAATAATAAATCACAGTGCTGTGAACGTGACCTTCCTTGCTGCTATCAGCCTGATCTTCTCTGAACTGGAGGACCTAAACTAGCAGTCTCCATGGCAGCACTGCCAGCATCTCAGAATTACAGGCAAGAAACGCAGGCTTCTGGATCGACAGAGACGGTACTGGCCGAGCCTTACGCATCTGGCTTTCTATTCGGCAGGTCGCCTGTGCAGCTACATCGAGCCATATCATTGCTTTCATTTGAAAGACAAAAGAGAAAGACAAACCGGAGTCATGATAAAAGTGAAGCCGTGAATTATCCCAGCATGATGCCAAGTATCTTTAGCAGTAAAAATAAAATAAAAGAAATGGAATGGTTCATTTGGGTAAAATGGCCATAGTTATTGCAGGGAACGGGTGCAGGGAAAGGACCATCGTGGCGGTGAATTGTGCCAATTGAATTGGCAAGACATCCATCTATTTGTTATAATTTTATCATTCATCCATTTAGAATGTTTTTAATTCCATCTTTCATCCAATGAACTCAGCACAGTTTAAAATAATAAACATAATCAATAAGTCGTAATAATACAATAAATATACCCCCTTTTTTAAAAAGGATGAAAATTCACATCAAGGAGAGTGAACACAGAGACAATCTTTATTTTATAATCTTATTTAGAAGATGGGCAGAGCAACCCTATGGTCCTTAGGAGAGTGTTGCAGGGACCATAGGATAGATTGGATTTCCCCCTCCCGAGGCCAGGACCCACAGGATTCTACAGCTTCTCTGTCATGATCCCTGCCTAACCATCTAGAAGAATATATATTATATGAGGAATGAGAGAAGAAACCATCCTCCACCTGTCCAACCTGGCTCCTTCAGGCATGGCATAGAATGGACAGAAGACTTTAATCTTGGAGCCCTCTGTCTATCAACAGGGCATATGCCTGGAGCTCATAATTTATTTTAAACCACTATCCTCTGAGGAGCTCAAGGCATAATTCATATGCCCTCATTTAAGCCTCACAGCAACTCTCTTACATAGGCTAGTCTGAGAGTGACTAGCACAGGATCACCCAGTAAATTTTAGGGCACAGCATGGAACTGAATCTAGTATGTCCAGTGCACTCCACCATGCTGGTTCAGATTATAGTATTCCACAAGCTGGTTCCCTCGCAGGCTAGCAGTGCCCACTTAAGGGAATCCCTTAAGGGATTCTTCTTGCATTTGGCACACTATGGTGTGAACAATCTGGTTTAATCTGTAAAAGGGTCCACGCTTAGGGGCAAACGGTGTTTGTAAAGTCATGCCCTAGGTCAGGGGATTGAATTAGGGCAGCCTTCCCCAACCTGGTTTCCCTCCACTTGCTTTGGATTACAATCCCCATCAGCACCAGCCAGTGTGGCCAGTGGATAAGGATGCTGGGCACTGCAGTCCCAAACTACTGGAGGGCACCAGGTTGGGGGAGGTTGAACTAGGAGATCCTTGAATTCCTTCCAGCCCTATGAAAATGCTGTGATTGGAGAAAATAAAACCGAGAAGCCTCAATCCGTAGAGACAATGGGTTTCTCTGCTTTCTTCAGTGAGAGTGGTAATGCTCCACCTGTGCATGAGCATTTCCCATTACACACCTGCAAAACTAGGAGGATATCTGGTCCTTTTCTATGTTTCATACCCATTTGCCCCTTTTACTCGTTGACTGTGCTTTGTTCTGTTACCTGTTCAGCACTTCTTGCCCTACAAAAAAGAAAGAAAGAAAAGGATCAGTTCAAACTTCTCATCCTTCATTATTTGGACAGGATCCAAAGGGTTCTGCGTACCATTCAAGCTCTTCTGGACATGGGCTCAGGCACTCCAGATTACTGCTCCTGATGTTTAATCATCAGATGCTTTTAAAGGCCCCCAAACGTTCTGAAGAATTAGAGGGGGAGCGTGGCGATGCTTGAGCAATTCATTCTTTGTGGATTTCTATGTGAAATTCACCTCTGCACCTCCCAGGCAACTGTGCCCATCAGTTTAACTATTCAAAGGATTCCACATGCCTCCAAATATTCCTGAACAGTTTTTGGCAATTTAACTGTATCAAAACAGACTTTTAAATAAATACATCATTTTGAGAAAGAAATGCATATTTAAAAATTTATTTTGACAGAAAATATGCATCTAAATTAGTGCTCTGACCAAAATTTCTTCCACATTGTTTTGACCACTGTTATTCAATTTGATAGAAGAGAAATTGCTTTTTTAAAAATGTTCAAAGGAGAAAAAAAATAGAGAAATTCCCATGGGCTGAGTTTGGGATTCTTGTATTTATCTTACTTAGGAGGGGGCCAAGAGATGGCTGTGAAAGTTTTTTCTTTCATTGTACAATCATCTTTCTGCCACCCTGCAGCCTCCCCAGCTTCCCACACTTTAATTAAAGCCCCATGGAAGAGAAGACATCATGAGGTAATTTCTCTGCCCCGCACCTCATCCCACCAGAAAACACCGACAGCCAGGAAGGTTGTAGAGTGGTGGAGAAATGTATAATAGGAAGGAACGATGAGGTAAGCTCAGAAACACCATCAAAACGATGGCAGAGCAAAAAACCTCCCCCCCCAAAAAACCTGTAGGGAGAAAGCAGAAGCTGTGTGACAATCACTCCTAAAGGTGAGCCCCACTCTGAGAAGGGTGAGCCTTACTTTAGAAATTTGGTGAAATGAACACACCTACCTCATTTCTCTGCCCACAAATATGGTGGTGAATTTTCAGAGGCCATTTTCATACAGCTATAATCCACCCATTTTGAGAAGACTCCCCCTCCCTTAAAAATTGCATGTTAACCTGGAAATAGAAGAAAGTGGAATTGTTGGTAAAAACATGCAACAGTTATATGGACCAGAAAGCGACAGATGCATCCATCCCTAGGAGTAGGAGTAGGGGGTCAGAAATCCCAGAGTGTGGGTAGAAGCGCCCAGGCTGCCATGGCTCTTTGGATACCTTCCTCAATTTTTCAAAAAATTATTTTAATTTTTCCATCTGGATTACAAAAGCCATGGGGCTTTTGCTGTATAGGTTGTTGTTGTTGTTGTTGTTGTTGTTGTTGTTGTTGTGTTTGTTGTTGTGTTTGTTGTGTTGTTGTTGTTTTTAAATTGTGTTTTAATAGGAAATAAATGTGTGTGTACATACAGAGAGTGAATGACCAACAGTGTATATTCGGCTCCATGTTACAATTTCTGGGTCATGGGTTGTATCCAGATTTGGGCACATACAACCGGGCTGGTGGAAGCAGACTCCCCCATCCTGCACTCCTCCCTACAGCAGCCCCTCCACCCCCTGAAAATACTAAATAGAGGGTTGGTAGGGGGACACTGCTGAATGGTGTGACAGACACAACTTTCATGAGCACAACCCTTCTGTCAATGGAAGGCAGATACTTCAGCTATTGGGTGGTATAGAAATGCGATAAATAATAAAATCCAGCACATAGCTTAGAAAAGGAAAAGGAAATGACTTGCCTAACATGACATCTTAATCCAATTACATTGGTTACAGTCTAACCCCATTGGGATCAGCTGCAGAACTCTTGCTAATTCTAATGGTTCTGGAGTGTGCTTTTGGTGTCTTCATTTCTTGACGTACAAACATACTTACATATATCCCCATCATGTAAATATGTACTCAATGAATTTGTAGTAGCTTTGCCACTTGAAATGTATGAATTCATAAGGCATCATCTTGCATATGATAAGTGATTTTCACATGTGATACTGAATGAAGCGTTACATTCGTATTGCTCCTGGAAGCTGGCATTTTAACTTTCCATGATAATCCTCATGAAGTCAAAGGCAAATGTCACAACTGCAAATGTTAGCACCAATATGCAATTATTTGGGTTCCGGACAGATCTTGAAATATGCAAAGAAAAATATTCATTCCCTTTCTATGTTAATTCCCCTGCCCTCTTCTTAGACAGCTCCACATATATACTGTACATGAAAGTCCTTTGCCCATCCTGATTTTCCTTCCTCTCCATGGAAATTGTAGGATTTTCGTGAAGGTTTTCTCAGATCCTTTGATATGGGAGAGCCAGTGCCTGCAGGAGGAGGGGAATACCACCACCACCACCCAGGGAAAAGGGAGAGCCACCTGCTGCTGCATGCCTGCCTGCTTGCTGCTGCTGCTCCGTTACCACCACCCTCTCCTTGTTGGACGTCTGCTCTGTGGATGGCCACGCCCTGCAGGATCAGTTCCCCAGGTACTCAGCTAGATGCTGTTGACTTCCTCCACATTTTCCCCTCCCTGGAGGGGATACATAAGTCAGCTGGCTGAGGTGTCCTGGGAGAGCCAGTGCCTGCAGGAGGAGGGGAATACCACCACCACCACCACCTAAGGAAGAGGGAGAGCCACCTGCTGTGGCCTGCCTGCCTGCCTGCCTGCTTGCTTGCTGCTGTTGTTGCCCTTCTTTTTTCCCTTCTCTGCAGGTCTTAAGCTATGTGCCTGGAAGGTGGATTCAGAGCCATGTGGGAGGATTTGAGGGGCCCCCAATCAGTGTAGTGATGAGTAGAGGGAGATATGGTATTGTGAGGAGGACTTGCCAGGTAAGGGGAACACAGCCCAGACACTTAACGCTGTGCGGTGTTCTGGTCCTCCCCGCACCTGCAGGTTTGTTGGTGGCCCTATCAGCCAGCCCTCAGGCCTCTAGATGATGCTCTTAAATGCCATGACTTAATTGTGGATGAGGCAGCCAATCTGTCATGCATAACCAAGACCTGGGTGGGTGAGCAGGGGGGAGTCAGTCTCTCCCAGCTATGTCCATCAGGGTACTCGGTTCAGCATCAGGGTAAATCTGAGAGCCGGGGATGGGGGTGGGTTGCTGTGGTCTACAGGAATTCCATCTCCCTCTGCAAGCTCCATGTCCTTGTCACTACTTGTCTGGAATGTTTGCACCTTGTGTTGGGCCAATGGGACAGTTTAGGGATTCTGTTGGTGTACCCTGCTGCTCAACAGACTCCCTAGCTGAGCTAACGGAGGTGGTCTCGGAAGCACTGCTGAGATTCCCCAGATTGTTGGTTCTTCTGGGGGATGTCAACATTTACACTGCGGGCACCTTATCCAGGCCAGCTCAGGATTTCATGGTCTCCATGATAACTATGGGACTGTCCCAACATGCCATCGGCCCAATGCATATAGCAGGGCATACTCTTAACCTGCCTTTCACAACTGGACATGGGGACAGTGATCTGAAAGTAGGGGGCCTCACATCAGTCCCTTTGTCATGGTCAGATCACTGCTTGCTGAGGTTTAGACTTAAAGCAGCTTTTCCCCTCTGCAGGGGTGGAGGACTATTAAGATGGTCCATGCCCAGAGACTAATGGATCCAGATGGTTTCCAAAGGGCTCTGGGGAGTTTTCCAGCTGATAGGGCTGGTGCTTCTGTCAAAACCCTGGTTGATCTGTGGAACTGAGAAATGACCCAGGAGGTTGATAGGACTGCTCCTGAGTGTCCTCTCCTGAGTAGAGCTTGTATGGCTCCATGGTATACCCCAGAGCTGTTAGTGATGAAACAAAATAGGAGATGGCTTGAGGGCAGATGGAGACAAACTAATGGATGTAATCAAACACTGGTAAGTGCCTATAGTAAGGTATATTCAGGGGCAGTGAGAGCAGCAAAAAAACCAATACTTTGCTGCCACTATCAAATCATCATTCTACTGCTTGCATTGGCTGCGTGTATGTTTCCGAGCCCGATTCAAGGTGCTGGTTTTAAGCTATAAAGCCTTACACGGCTTGGGACCACTATACCTGATGGAACGCCTCTCCCAACATGAACCTACCATTACACTATGCTCAACATCTAAGTTCCTCCTCTGGGTGCCTACTCTGAGGTAAGCTTGAAGGATGGCAACAAAGGAGAGGGCCTTTTCAGTGGTGGCTCCCCAATTATGGAACAAGCTCCCTGATGAGGCTCACCTGGCGCCAACATTGCTATCTTTTCATCACCAAGTCAAGACTTCTCTTCTCCTAGGCATTTAACAGCATACGTTGACTTTACTTTTTAACTGACCCCAGAATAGTTGTTTTAAATGGATATTTTCTGTTGTTATGCTTTTTCTGTTTTTAACTTTTGTATATTTGATTTTAATGTTCACTCTTTTAATTTTTGTAAACCACCCAAAGAGCTTCAACTATGGGGTGATATATATAAATGATAATAATAATAATAATAATAATAATAATAATAATAATAATAATAATAATAATATACAGTTCTGATTTTCTGGGCAAACTACAGACAGAAGCTCCATTATTTTGGATGTGGTTCCACTCCAATCAGGGAAGGAGAATTGCTCGAGTCAACTCTGCACAGTAAATTGGATCCAGGCTTTGTTCCATAGCCATTGGCATTCAAAATTGTGTGCACAAAAGGCACAATCCTCAAGCAACTTATTTACAAGTCATGCTGAAAGAGGCAGCACTAAAATGCTTTGATTTCCAGAGACACCTAAAGAACTGGTTATGTCCATCCTTGATTTAATTTCCCAACAGAATGACTGATTATACCGGTGCATGGCACAATGTAATTCACGTAAACCAATCCTCTGCATAAACAAATTGTGAAGATATGGATTTGTTTTTGTATCGATTCAGTGGCAAATGTTTATCCCGGGACTTTTCCAGAGCAATGTATACTCCTTTTACATTCCTCGGGATCAGAATACTAGGGCAGTTTTCTGAACTGAAGAGTTCCAAGTCCAAAGGGAAAGTGAAGGAGGCAGGAGGCTACAAGGGAGAGGGCCTTCTCAGTGGTGGCACCCTGGTTGTGAAATGCCTTCCCCAGAGAAGCAATCCTGGACTCTTTATGGTCATTTTGGCACCAGGGAAGTTTTGTTTTTGTTTTTTAAAAAAGAAAAGTTTCCCAGGCAATTTAAAATGTGTGATTTTGGACTTTGGAATTGTAACTAGCTGTTTTCATGTAGTATGCATGTGCGTGTATGATAGCATTATAAACAAGACAGTTCATTACAAATACAGCAACCAATATAAATGGAGGTTTATCAGGCGTTTCAGCCATGCTGTAAAACTGGTTTCATCTCTACCTCTGCTGAAAATATTTATGCTGCAATTGTTGTTTTATGATGCTGTATTTTAATGCTGTATTTTTACTTCTTTTTTTGGTTCTGTTTTTGAGCTGGCCAAAGAACAACATTATTGAGTGGCTTATCTAAATGCCATAAATAAATGCATTCTAGACATTGTTCTGTGCACAGTGTTTCAGCCATTGAAGCCATCCCTTAATGTCATTGTCATTAAGTGATAAGCTTTTTCAAACTCACCCTCTAACAAAGGCAACCCTCTAACAAAAGATGATTTCTAGGGAAGGAGGTTCCCATAACAGGTGATTTTGTCTGTGAGCGTTCACCTCCATAAATATATTCCTGGTTGTCATACAGAATTAGGATCTATGGTTCTGAAAGTCTCACTGCATCTTTGTGAACCTGAGACTGCCTGAGAGAGTTTCATGCTGATATAAATTGTCAGATCATTGATCCATCTAACCTAATTTTGTCTATCCTGGGTCCTGGATCATCAGTGGCTGGCCTCCAAAAGTCTACTATGAGATCTTTCAGATGGAAATGCTAAGAATTAGACCTGGCATCTGGGAACTTCTTCATGCAAAGTACAGAGCTATGCCCCCTTTTCCTAAGCTATTGAGGCTTACTTGGGAGTAAGTTCCACTGAACCCAGTGAGACTTATGACTGAGTGACATATTAAACCATTCATTTACCATGACTAAAAAAAATGGCCTCATGCTCTACATGTAATTCAGAGGTTAAAGAAACTAAGTGTGGAATGGAAACCTAGAAAGTGATCAGCATTGTCCACAAATTGAAATAAGGCCCACATGATGGCTATTTCTCTAGTGTTTGCTGGTCTGCCTGGCTGGTGTTCCAGAAGCAGCTGGTCATCAGAGGGGCTTTGGTTATATCCTCCTAGTCCAACCTCCAGAGTACATGACAGTGCAAGGTTGTTGCCATGTTTCCTGGTTTTGAAGCTCCACATCACCCCAGTGAGCACTCAGATGGGTCACAGCTCACTTCATTTCATGGGGGAACCCTTTGCACCCCTTCTTACATCATTCCAACCTGTGGATGTAGCTGTCTCATCATCTAACTCTAAGGATGACTTCCCTGCAACTTCTCTTGTCCCTCAACCATGCAGGAGCATGAGACTGCAAAATTGACACCAGTCTACAGTCAGCATTCACCAGGGATGGATCCTCTGTAAACCAATATCTGCCAGCCTTATTAAGGCCTCAGTTGACTGCAGCCCTTCACCGAGACACCTGCTCCTTATGGGAGAATACTCCCACCAGCACTTCCTCCAGTGTACTATACAAGGTCCTGCCTTGTTTCCTGTGGCCTGTGACAAGACAAGAAAGCCAGCTAGCCCTAGAGAAAAGCAGTAGAGAATAATCCTGCAAGATCTGTCAAATGTGCCCAAGATCTGCTGAATAGCAGCCTAATCTGCTACTCAATTCCATTTTCCCCAGCACCTATTTTATCATCTACTTTGTTCATTTTCCCTGCCAGCTAAATATGGCTTCCTTGTCAAAACATCATTTTGCCAGTGTTGTCTATTTCCAGCACATGTTTTATTATCCTGTTCTCAGACTTCAGCCCACAGACCAGCATGCAATTGAAGTTGGCAAAACAGCTTCTAAATGGTACTAGCACCCATGTATGGGGGATTTGGCCCACTGAAAAAAATGCTTCTTTGATCGGATGAGAAACCAAAACCACCATTACCACCACAACACAGAAACTATAATTAACCAGATATATATAAATAGAAATGCTCTGCAAATAGAAATGAACATCTTCCAGAGGACTGTCCTCTGTTTGAAGCCATCCGACATGAAGGGCTGCCCTGTCCAAGATAAGAAGTGAGAGTAGGAGCCTTAAATTGCCCACGAACAGCTAGCACCTCAACTGCAGACTGAACAGACAGTCACACAGGTGACCTGCTCACAGTCTCCTGCCCCACTGTAGTAATGCATTTCCATTTAAATTCTAATTCTAATTTAATAAAAATAACTATTTCTAGATTTGCTTCTAGCATATAAATTAGCAATTGTAAACGTTATGCATATAACTGTCCTCTTTTGTCTTCTTCTTTATTTATTTATTTATTTATTACATTTTTATACCGCCCAATAGCCGAAGCTCTCTGGGCAGTTAACAAAAATTAAAACCACAGTAAAACACCCAACAGGTTAAAACACAATTACGAAATACAGTATAAAAAGCGCAACCAGGATAAAACCACACAGCAAAGTTGATATAAGATTAAAATACAGAGTTAGAACAGTAAAATTTAAATTTAAGTTAAAATTAAGTGTTAAAATACTGAGTGAATAAAAAGGTCTTCAGCTGGTGACGAAAGCAGTACAGTGTAGGCGCCAGGCGGACCTCTCTGGGGAGCTCGTTCCACAACCGAGGTGCCACAGCGGAGAAATCTTTTATGGTGATTCATAAGTAACCACCTTTATTATGCAGCAACATTTTAGATTTAGAGTTACCAAGAACTGAGTCACAGAATTTTTGGAGAGTGTAATCAATTTGAACAGACTTTCCTGGTGGATTTTGATACATTGGACCAGCTCTTGAAGCACTCATGATATCCTGGTTCAACCCACTTTTCAAAGATTTTCCACGATGAAAATCACCTGTGAACTGGACATGTATCTGTTGTGGGGAAAATAGTGTAGCACATGTATACCATTCAAATCAGTTATGCGTGTTCACTTTCAGCTTTCAAGGGGGCTACCTTGATGGCGTTAAAATCTCTTAAGCACTACAGAAAAATGTAAAGTTTTTTTGTGGGGGGAGTATGGCCCTTTATTTGAATATTAGTTCTAGTAAATGACAAAGCTGTCATCATCCTTAAAAATGGTGGCTCTCACCAAGGACAGGTGGCTGCTGGATGGGTCAGGTATGTCCCATGGGCGGGCAGGCACAGCAGCTCACAATCGGTCTGGATTAGGCTAAAGTGGCCCAAGTGCTTCAGACCCAGTCCAATCCACTCCAGACCACTTTGGCCCAATCTGGGCCCACTCTGGATTCAGACTAAGGCAGGTCAAATCATCCCATTTCTGTTTGGGATCCAGATTCAGACCCAAGATATTCAGGATTCCCCTGGGGCAGGGATCCAAACTTGCCTATATACTTGGGGAGATCCCACTTTCTTGGTAGGGAGTAGGTTTTGCTTTGTTTTTATATGCCTGTCTGCAAAGCCCCCATACATTCATTGGCAAAATTCCTCCCTGGCTTTTGTTTCTTGCTCATCCTAGATTGACAAACAGTATAATGCTCATCATCATGAGGGATGGGAAGGGGCAGGGAAAAGGCCTGCTCTGGGTGCTCTGCGCTTCACATGGAGACATATTATGCCCATCACTGTCAATGGCACCAGATTACTCTGTATGAATTTCACCCTGCCCATAATGGTGTCCAGCAGCATAGCAATTTATTTATTTATAGTGAATGGGACAAGAACTAAACCTGTCCCCTGCCTTTGTTGGACCCAGTTTTTGGAAGAGGCAAGTTTTGCATGTCTCCCTCACAATCTTGCCAACTGAATACTATTTACTTTGTTCCATAGAACTTAATGGGCCTCAGAGTATCAACCCCAATCCTGTCAGCTCTGTCATGGGATTCATTTTTTGGTCATGCTACTATGTGGTTGCAAGATGCATGCTGGAACTCAAGAATTGGTGGCATCATTATGGATGAATAGAACACTTATAAAATAATAAAACTTATTCTCTGGCTAACCCGTTCTCCACCTTTGCATTTCCATATCACAATGAAAACATTTAACTCTACAGGGAATTAATATAACTCCTTTCATTCTAATTAAGGCCAATGCATGTCAAAGGCAGCATGTACACCATATACCTGTCTGTTGGGCAATACTTTTTAAGCACTTTAAAGTTTTTACTACCTGCTGCTTTTCATTTAGACACAATTAATCTTGTAATGAGGTGGATTTTCTAGCCCTTAGTTCACTTTTTTCAGCTTTTCAAACCACACATGAAAAGGTGGATTTACAATGGGTCTCTCAATTGCTGCTCTGTTTAATATTGGATAGAATAGCTTTACCCTGATTTGGATTCTGGTCTGGTCATTCTAAAATTGGAACTTCTGAAAAACAAAATGAGAAACCAGCGATTTCCAAAGCAATATACAGAAAATCCAAGCATGACCATGGAGTTCCTAACCACCTTATATTGTCAAATTCCACCTTAACACATCTGAAACCGATCTCCTAGAAATAAAAATGTTTATGTGCCATCTAAATGTCAGCTAAAATAATGAATAAATGCATATCTTTAGTTAATTCCAGAACTGACACCTTTGCTCATCCATACCTGTATTTAACCAGACAGTTTTACAGATCTTTAATTACAGGCACTCTTGAGGGATTGTGTAAGCTTTGCCAGAGAAATCAAGGGCATGTGTTAATAGAAAACATATGATATGTTTGTCCTACAAAGCCCCAAGCCTAACCTTTTGACCTGAACATTTGCATGTATCACCATGTTCCCAAGTCATGATTGCAATTTCGGTATCATAGTTTGATTGCATGAAAAATAAGTTTTCTTGACTCTCATACTAAGTCCATCAATGAGACATCTGGGGAAACGTATTAGGCACATAGGAAATTGCCTTATAAGTGAATTGGACCATTAGTGCATCTAGCTCAGTATCGTTTATACTTTCTATACTGAATGTCAATTCCTTTCCAGAGTTTCAGACAGAAATTGTTGCCAGTCCTATCTAGAGATGTTAGGGATTGAACCTGGGTCCTTCTACATGCAGAGCATATGCTCTGCCTCTGAGCTATGGTCCTTCATGCGCTATTGGAGGGCAGGATAAAAATGTATTAAAAATAAATAAAAGGGAGAAAAGCTCACCAATAAAGAATTCAAGTCACCAAGTCCAATGGGTTACTGATGGCTCCCTGAACCCAGCCTACTTGATCAAAGCCTTGAGCTTGATATTTATAGGCCTCACTCCAGGCATTTTCATTAGAGAAGCATATCCTTGACATAAATTTACTTATTACAGATTATAGCCTTGGTTGCCAGATAAACCACTCATCCATTCATTTACAGAAACATTATAACTAGATGTATGCTCGCCTAATTACATCCCTCTGTTAATAAGGTCCAATTGACCTTGGCCTTTAATATTGCCATTATTGCTTTGTGCCATGGATTGTGTCCCCCAGTACACTGAGGTTAAACTTTTAAAGCCACGTTGACCCTCCACAGATAGCACTAAATGGCTATGCCATGGCTTAATTGTACTTGAGAGGAATTTGAGTACCTCTTCGGTCTCTCTCCCTTGATCTCAGTTCAACCTTGCACCCAAATAAATCTAAGCTGGAAATGAGTTGAGAGCTGGAAATATTCTGCACAAAAGCTTGTTCCTGCTGGCAATATGAAATACATCCTGGACAGAAGCATTTGGGCAAGTCTCTTGGGGAGGCTCTATAAAACATGTGTTGTGGGGCACTGGGGACAGACTACAAGATGCACATTGCAGCCGGCAAGATGAAGGGCTTCCTATAGCACTTGGTATGTGAAGAAAGAAATTAGAGCAATCAGGTTATTCCTGAGAAGAAAACAGGCTAAATAGTTCTTTATCTATTCCATCCTTCAATATCTGTTTCCTTTCTGTCCTTACAACATCCCTGTAAGGCAGGGGTGGAGAACCGCAGGCCTTTGGGGGGGGGGACCAATGCAGCTCTCCTGGGGGACGCAATCTGACTCTTCAGAATACCCCAGATGACCATGCCCCTTTCCCCTGGCCTCATCCCATTTCTCCCAGTTACTGATGGTTTTGTGGTTTCACAGCTCTGTGCAGTTCCCCCCCTCTCATTCTAAGAGCTTCTTCAAATGAGCATTTTATCACACGGTTCTTTGCAGGTCATTTTGACGATGCTTCGATCCTCCTACACATCTCCTGCTCCTTCTGCTCTTTTTTCCATCTTAAAAAAAGACCCAGTAAATCCAGTTCTGGGGGACTGTAACAAAACTTGCTGCTATTTCCTGCTGTGTGCAGGAGAAGCTGCATGATAAAAACACCCACTGAATGGATCAGGTGGAGGTGCCTTGCTTCTTCTTTCTTCCACATGTGAAGAAAGAGGAAGCTGCTCAACCCTATTGCGGGACAGAAGCAGGAGGCAAAGTGACAGTAGGGCAATGTGATTTCCACCCCCTCCCCATCTGAAGAAGGTTTCAAAGGCTGAGATGCCTTTCCAAAGGCTTAGTTATTGGCAGTAAGGGTTTTAAGCTGAAATATCTTGGTGTGTTTGGCCTCACCCCTTTTGCTTTGGTTTTGTCCTTTCCCTTTGGCCCCACCCATTGCTGGAATGAGGACCCTGGGATCTTCACCAAAATTGAATTTTACCCTCAGGCAGAATGAGGTTCAACACCCCTGCTTTAAAAATCAGACCATGGGCTCATCTACACCTAAGGGTGCAGCGGGAGGAAGGGGGGAGGATCACGGACTTACCTGCTTCCACGATCCTCCCCCAGTGTCTATTTGCCTGTGCAACATCCCAGAAGGGAAGAGGGAAGTTGTGGCCACCATTTTTTTTTTTAGAAGACGAGCCTGGTCGTGTGGCCCTGATCCATCAGAAAAGCTAAGTAACTCCCCCCCCCCAAACTCCATGCTCAACCCCGCTATCCCAGGGATGGCAAAATTGCTGCCTCTCCCATCCCCAAGGGTACGGAGCCACCCCATGCAGCTCTGTCCCCATTTGAGGACCCAGGAGCCTGCGCCACTCCAGCTGCGGCCCTCGGGGTTGTCCTGGGACAGTGGAAAAACTGGGACATCCCCGGTTGCAGTTATCCCAGGGAAACTCTCTGGTCATCCCTAGTTGACCCTGGGATCCCCTGTACATCATTTGGATGACCTAGAGACAACCCCAGATATATGCATGGCGTGGACATGCCCTAGGTAGCATGGCAGGCCCTTGATCAACTCCATGACTGCATACAGACAGAGACTCAGATTTTTCTAGTCCAAATCCAATTACAAGACTATTCCCACAATAGACCTCTATGTATGTATTGTATATGTGGAGGGTGGAACGGGAGCCCACTTACTCCATCCCCAACATGTGCATGCATGTTGGGGATCCCTCTCCCTGCCCATGCATTGAGAAGAACTTTGGGATGCTGCCCATACATAGGCTCTCCTTTCCTACATTGTACATAATGCATGGATTGGGTATTGAAGGAAAGACTGGGAGGCACATGGATGTTGGGGTGGGTGGGGTCAAAAGCAGAGATTAATTTACATAATGAAAGGCAAATAAAATGAAGGAATGGTTCCCAGTCTTTTTTCATGGCACCTCACCAACATAATATTTCCTTTTCCTGTGGAAAGGACACTCCCTGACATAAAAGTCCCCCACACCTTTTGTGTCTTGCAGTAAAGTGCCCCACTAACTCTCTACTAGGTACCACTGGAGCACATGATCCTTTCCTGGCTGTTTCCAATTCACAGCTTCATTAAGCTTCACATGACAGCTGCAATATGGAGGTGACTTTTAATTCCATTCGTGTGACAGCTGCCCAGCATAGTAAGATACCTGTGGGTGGTAGTTTGCCATATGTTTTCTCTGTATTGCCACAGACATGTGACAGGAATAATTTGCTGTTGCATGGGGACAGAAGATGTGGCAGCAGCCAATCCATGTGGTGAGCTTTCGCACAAGAAAAGTTTGCCATGTGGAGCAGCCATTTTGTGTGAAGCATCCCTCATTAACCCAGGAACGTGTTCAGATTGCAAAGAAGCTATTAATTCAAAGAGCTTGTTGACCACTGCTAAACCTCCTAAATTTGGAAAGCGTTCAAGTGAATTCTCTCCTGATAAGTCGAAAGCAAGCTCCTTGCCTTCCCGAAACAGAGGTTAATTTATAAAGTTGGCCAGAAAGTTTAAACAGCGTTTAAAAAATATTAATGCATATCCATCCATAGCTTCGCGCCAGGGAGGAAATTGCATTAGGGCTGCAATAGCCCTGATGCCTAATGCCTATACCTAATATGTACGCTTGGCTTTTTTATGCTCTGCAATTGACTTGATGGAAGACTCTAAGGATTAAATTTACAGTAAAAAATTATTTAAGGTTATAGGTACATTTCTGAATTTATGGCATTTTGACACTCAACGTGTGAGGCTGAATTTCTACTTCCATGACCTGCTAATTACCCATGCACAGAGGCAGGTAATGAATTGCATGAAGGACAGCAGAGCCCAGGAATTCAGCTGCAATGAATCACCAAGCAGTGTGCTGAATGGGAAACATCGAAGGAGGGTAGCTGAGCAGAAAATATTTTTTACTTGACTTATGCCAGGGTCAAAAGAAGGAGAAAAGAGAGACCCTTATTTAGTAAGTAACCTGTAATGCTCTGACAACCTGAGTTAAAGTTGCAGTTTTTCTGTAGCAGACATTCTCTTGTGACCTTGAACAGGGCCAAATAGATAGGGTGACCATATGAAAAGGAGGACAGGGCTTCTGTATTTTTAACAGTTGCATAGAAAAGGGAATTTCAGTAGGTGTCATTTGTATATATGGACAACTTGGTGAAATTTCTTCTTCATCACAACAGTTAAAGCTGCAGCTGCCCTGCCCTCTTTTAAATCTGGTCACTCTAGTATAGCTCCTGAACTTTAACTGTGGTGATGAAGAGGAAACTTCACCAGGTTCTCCATATATTCAAATGACACCTGCAGAAATTCCCTTTTCAATACAACTGTTAAAGATACAGGAGCCCTGACCTCCTTTTCATATGGTTCACGTAAAACAGACACCAAAGCCGTTGCTAGATGAGGGTTTGGCCCGGTGCGAGGCCCGGGCTCCCTGCTGTGTGTGCAGACGACACACAGGGGATCCCGGGGTCAGGCCGGGCTAAACCCTCCCTTGACCAGGGATAACCGGATCCACCCGGGGCTGCAGAAGGTTTAGTTAGTTCCATGGCTTTTCCCGGCTGCTCGCTTACTCGTAAGTAGCCGGGAGAAGCCGCACACTGGGCACAGCTGGGGATGGGGGAGATCATGGACGGGGAGGCAGAGGGGGCATCGGACATGGCGAGTGGGTGAGCGAGTGGGGGTGGTGGACAGGTGAGCGGGGGGTGGACATGGCAAGTGGGGGTGGACATGGCGAGCGGGGGGGTGGACATGGCAAGCAGGGGGTGGACAG
Source organism: Elgaria multicarinata webbii (assembly GCF_023053635.1). Classification (NCBI taxonomy): domain Eukaryota; kingdom Metazoa; phylum Chordata; class Lepidosauria; order Squamata; family Anguidae; genus Elgaria; species Elgaria multicarinata. Next base: position 173,139,828 of record NC_086171.1, read on the forward strand.
GCGAGCGAGCGAGTGGGCGAGCGAGCAAGCTGGCGAACGAGCGAGGGGGTGAGTGGGAGGGTGAGCGGACGGGGGTGAGCAAGAGGGCGAGCAGGGGGCATCACACATTGTGGGGGGAATCAGGGGCAGGGGGGAGCGGGGAACCCTTTTTTAAAAAAACAAGGACTTACCTTTCTGTTGGTGTGCTCCTGTGCACATGGCCCTTTAAGGTTTTTTTGAAATGCAGGACGCGACGGGCTTTCCTTTCCCCGTCGCGTGTTACGTGTAGAAAAGGGCGACGGCCCGCACTAGATGTAGCGCAGCCTCTCTCCTTCTCCTCTCCACATTAACTGGTAGGCCTAGCAAGGCCCCAAGGCAAGATCTACACAACTGCCTTAAAATGGTTTATAACAGTAGTGACAACTGTTGGTACCCAGGAGACACTCCATATACAGTTTTCAAACCATTTTCAAAGTGTCATATCTTGCTTGGTGTAGATCTGGCCCAAAGTGGTACTTTTAGTTTTGAATGCATATAACTCAAACTCACTTTTGCCCCTGTGCATTGCTTCCTCTGCTTTGTTCTTATTCTGTGGGGTATGAGGAAGGGAGAGAAAATCTATCCAGCCAGAGGAATGAGAAGATGGTACCACTAAAGTGTATGTATGGGGGGTGGGCATTTATCTAGTAAAAGTAGTTCCTGTTCTACATCAGGGTACAGAAGGGAGAAAGCAAGTACAAGCCGTCAGAATCAGGCTGGGGCCATGTGTGGCTATGCAAAATCAGTAGTTTAAGTTGGAGACCAAGCTACTACTATTTATATTAAGCCTGACAAATCAGAAGCTTTATCCTCCTGGCCAGTTACAGAAGCTGGCATTGTACATCCCTATTCCTAGTCACCTAGTCACCAACAAGCCACAGTAGGTCACAGCCACTGTTCAAGCCTCTAACTTTCAGGTAAAGTAGGACTGAGTAAGATCCAGAAAACATAATCAAGTCATAGTGATATCTACCTGCCCAGGAGAACGATGCTGCAGCCACTACCTTCAGCCAGGTTATATACAACATGGGTGAGCCAGGATTTCCTCAGTTGTACCACTGGGTTCCCATTGTAACTGTAACTATGGCATTTTTGTCTCCTAGTGTTCATAAGTAGCAAATGCCATTTTCTCATCCAATTAATTCACTTTTTCCAAAGCAACAGACCCTGAGAAGTAATTATGTTTTTCAAATGTTCCGTTGTATGCTTTTCAAATTAATGAATACACAAATGTATTCCAGTTAATGATATTGTATATGCAAGATCTGCAAGCATTGCCTCTCCCCAATATACTTGATTAATCAATTAAACCATATTATTAATCAACTAAATATTTTAATCAGCCAACAGTGTACACACATGAGAGAGAGAGAGAGAGAGAGAGAGAGAGAGAGAGAGAGAGAGAGAGAGAGAGAGAGAGATATTTGTGGCTATTGAGGGGGTTGCAAAAACGAACCTCATGGTCGGGTTGTGGCCCAATGCTACCTGGAAGAACAGCTCTCCTTCCTTTATATTTTGAATGTTTTTTATGGTTTTGATTTTTGTAAACTTCGGCTATTTGTCGGTATAAAAATGCAATAAATAAATAAATAAAAAGGTGCGTGTTCTTCACTGGATTTGAAGGACAATTAATTGATGGATAAATTAAAACAAGAATGCTTGATTGTTATCATCTGAACAAGTATACCAAATCACTGAACAAGTATAATTTTCTTTGATTATCGCACCCAACAAGCTATCACAGGGGGAAAAAAAAAAAACACCACTGCAAAATCAAGCAGACATTGTGAGTTTTGCCAAAGATCAGCCAACCAGAAAATGATGTGAAGATTCTCAGTGAACACTTATGAACAGTGTATTGCATCAGTGCAGCTTTGTAAGGCATGCATAAAGTGTGTGTGTGTGTGGGGGGGAGAGAGATTATTAACTATTTATTTTTAGAATTATTGTTACTTTGGTAACGATACAATATTTCAGTACAAGGTTCAGCAAATTCTTCTTTCAAATTTTGAGAAACATTTGAAAATATTTCTTTAGGATTGTTGCTAAATAATTCCAAGTGCAAGAAATCATAAATACACTTCCAACTAGTAATTTTAGTACTTAATAAAACATTTTTCCTAATGATATTGAGCTTCTCTACATTAAGTAAAACCCCACATCCTTACTGGGCTTTCTTCTTCTAGAGTCTTTCCAAGTTGATGTTGGACTTCTTTAGATGGTGAACACAGGATATAGGCCTAATCTACACCAAGCAGGATATTTCAGTATGAAAGGCAGGAGCCACACTACTGCTTTATAGGGTATTGAAGTGCACTGAGAACTGTTGGGGCTCATTGACACATACCATATACCCCTTACATACCACTATATCTTGCTTGGTGTGGCTCCTGCCTTTTATATACCACTTTCATAGTGCAATATCCTGCTTGGTATAGATTAGGCCATAGAATTGAAAACTTCTTTCTTGGCAATGCGCTATTTATTCAATGAAACAGTTCCATCGAGTGGCCATATTATAGCACTACACTTGTATTTACATACTACCAATATGGTACCATTAACTGTTATTACAGCTTATCTCCAAACTTTTTGAAAGTGGGATAAAGGGAGGAAAGTGTAGGAGACATCCTGGAATTGACAACATTGTGTAAAAGACCCACAAACTTCTGTGACCAATCAAGAGCATGAAATAAATCGCTCGTGTAGAGAAGCTTATTGTTACTAGTTTCTTATTGCACATGGGGATGGGATACAAAGATACTCCATGAAAAAGGTGTGCTATCCACACCAGAATTATCTGATAACCATGAACATCTGCAGAGCATTCAACCTTCCATAGCAGAGATTGGTCACTTCTAAACCCATCAAATAATATCAGAGATTGGTCACTTCTAAACCCATCAAATAATATCAGAGTGGAGGCATCCCCATCTTTTGTGTGTGGTATGTCTAATTGAAAACCTCTGAATAAGGAATGTGGGGTGATGGGGCGGGGTAGTTTTGATAATTGATGTTGACATCTGTGACTAACCAATTAGGAATTGCCACAGAGCTCTCACTCCCTGTTCTGTTCTCCTCCAGTCACAGTGTTTGGCAGAGGGAATGCCAATTAGTGAGATTAGGAGGCATTTGTTTGCAATGTGAGATTTTGAGAGAGAGAGAGAGAGAGAGAGAGAGAGAGAGAGAGAGAGATCTGGTTGCATGTTTCTGCATCAATTTATTTCTTATTTATTTTTATTTTATTTACAATATTTATATACAATTCCCCATTCAAAATTTCAGAGTGGTGTACACAAGATACAATAAAAACAGAATAAAACACTTTAAAATAGATTTTAAAAGAAACAAAATGTACAATGAACCATGGCTGGTCATTAAGGAAAGGCTTCCTGGAATAATGACATTTTCAGTAGGCGCCGAAAGGAATACAAAGTTGGCACCTGCCTGACCTCCAGAGGTAGGGAATTCCATAGCAGGCTGAAGGCTCTTCCCCTGGTGGACTCGAATTGGGAGATGGGTCTCTGTGGAACCACCAGGAGCATGACCTCGGTTGACCTCAGTGATCGGGCAGGTTGGTAAGGGAGAAGGCGCTCTCTCAGGTATCTTGGTCCCAAGTTGTTTAGGGATTTGTACACAAGTACAAGAACCTTAAACCTGGCCTGGTAGCGAATAGGCAGCCAGTGCAGTTCCCTCAGCAGAGGAGTTACATGCTGGAAAGGGTCAGCTCCAGACTACAGCTGAGCTGCAGCATTCTGCACCAGCTCCAGCTTCCAGAGCAGCTTTAAGGGCAGCCCCACATAGAGCGCATTGCAGTAATCCAATCTTGAGGTTACCAATGCCTGTACCACCATGGCCAAGCTATCCCTGTCCAGTAGATGCCGTAGTTGGTGAACCATCCAAAGCTGGTTAAAGGCACTCTGAGCCGCTGTGGCCACTTGAACCTCCAGTGACAGAGATGGGTCTAAGAGTATCCCCAAACTATGAACCTGATCTTTCAGAGGGAGTGCATCCAGAACAGGCAGTGAGCCTATCTCCTGGACTTGGGAACCACTCACCCACAGGGCTTCCATATTGCCAGGATTCATTTTCAGTTTATTGGCCCTCATCCAGCCCATTACTGAGTCTAGGCACTGGTCCAGGACCTGCACAGCCTCACCTGATTCAGTTGTCACAGGGAGATAGAGCTGCATGTCATCAGCATATTGATGGCATTTAGCTCCAAATCCCCCAAAGACTGCTCCCAACGGCTTCATATAGATGTTAACTGGGGACAAGATGGTGCCCATAGCTCAATTGCCAAGAGGCCAAGGAGTAGTCACCCAATGCTGCTCTCTGAAAACGACCCTGTAGGTAGGACTGGAACCACTGTAGCACAATGCCTCTGATGACCATTCCACTGAGTTGATCCAGGAGAATACCATCAAAAGCCAATGAGATATCAAGCAGGATTAACAGGGATGCACTCCTCCTGTCCCTCGCTCGATAAAGGACATCCATCAGGGTGACCAAGGCTGATTCAGTCCCGTAACAAGATTGGAACCCAGACTGGAATCGGTCTTCTAGATAATCAGTGTCCTCCGAGAGGACCTGCAGTTGCTCCGCCACAACCCTCTCAAGTACCTTCCCTAAAAAAGGAGTGTTTGTGACTGGGCAGTAGTTATCTAATACCATCAGGTCCAGGGTGGGCTTCTTCAGGAGTGGTCGCACTACTGCCTCCTTAAGGACAGCAGGGACCACCCCCTCCCGGTGAGGCATATATCACCCCCTGGACCACCCAGTCAAACCCCCTCAGCTTGCTTTTATAAGCCAGGAGGAACAGGAATCAAGAAGGCAAGTGGTTGGTCGCTTTGCTGCAAGCACCTTGCAAGCATCAGGCCGCAATAACTAGAACTGATCCCCCCAAATCAGGCAGATGGTGGCATCAGACACCTCAACTGGAGCTGCACTAACAACAGCATCAAGCTCGCTGTGGAGCGAAGCAATTTTGTCCTCAAAGTGCAATGCAAAAAGGTCACAGCGGGTCCTCGACGGGGCCAGTGCCCCATTTGCTGGGGAGGGTGTTAGCAGCCCCCGGACCATCCAGAAGAGTTTGAGGACGCAATGGAGGCAGCAAAATAAGCCTTCTTTGCTGCCTGCACAGCCACACAATAGGCACGATTATGTGCATGCAGGGATCTACTCCACAGTTGGCATGACTGAAGCACTCTTTAAAAGCTACCACTACGTCAATTTTCATGTATTTATTTATTTATTACATTTTTATACCGCCCAATAGCCGAAGCTCTCTGGGTGGTTCACAAAAATTAAAATCATCATAAAACAACCAACAAGTTAAAAATACAAATACAAAATACAATATAAAAAGCACAACCAGGATAAAACCACGCAGCAAAATTGATATAAGGTTAAAATACAGAGTTAAAACAGTATAATTTAAATTTAAGTTAAAATTAAGTGTTAAAATACTGAGTGAATAAAAAGGTCTTCAGCTGGCGACGAAAGGAGTACAGTGTAGGCGCCAGGCGGACCTCTCTGGGGAGCTCATTCCACAACCGGGGTGCCACAGCGGAGAAAGCCCTCCTCCTAGTAGCCACCTGCCTCACTTCCTTTGGCAGGGGCTCACGGAGAAGGGCCCCTGTAGATGATCTTAAGGTCCGGGTAGGTACATATGGGAGGAGGCGTTCCTTCAAATAACCTGGCCCCAAACCGTTTAGGGCTTTAAATGTCAATACCAGCACTTTGAATCGGGCCCGGACCTGGACTGGCAGCCAATGAAGTTGTAAAAGGACTGGCGTAATGTGATCTCGCCAGCCAGTCCCTGTTAGTAAACGGGCTGCCCTGTTTTGTACCAGCTGAAGCTTCCGGACCGTTTTCAAAGGCAGCCCCACGTATAACGCATTGCAGTAATCCAAACGAGAGGTTATCAGAGCATGGATAACTGTAGCTAGGCTATCACTGTCCAGATAAGGGCGCAGTTGGTATATCAGCCTAAGCTGATAAAAGGTGCTCTTTGCCACTGAGTTCACCTGTGCCTCAAGTGACAGTTCTGGATCGAAGAGCACCCCCAAACTACGGACCCGATCCTTTAGGGAGAGTGCAACCCCGTCCAGGACAGGGCAAACATCACCTTGCCGGACAAATGAACCACCCGCTAACAGTACCTCCGTCTTGTCTGGATTGAGTCTCAGTTTGTTAGCCCTCATCTAGTCCATTACCGTGCCCAGGCACTGGTTCAGAACAGTCACTGCCTCAACTGGGTTTGATGAAAAGGAAAGGTAGAGCTGGGTGTCATCCGCATATTGATGACACCTCAGTCCACATCTCCGGATAACCTCCCCCAGCGGCTTCATGTATATGTTAAACAGCATAGGGGATAAAATAGAGCCCTGTGGAACCCCATGGCTTAGGAGCCACAGCACAGAGCAATAATCCCCCAGCACCACCTTCTGTTTATCTTTAAAACTGAGGGAGCTGTGAGCATTTCTGTTAATTCCCATTGACGAGAATGTACCAGTTACCTGAAAATTGAATGTTTTTTCATCGACCTATCCGGCAGAGTGGAGAGAATGACCTGCTCTGGAAATTGGGGCAGAGAAACACCTCTACAGAGCTCTGGCTGAAATTTTGAGGTGGAGAAGACCCATTTTGTACACACCTACTCCATAATACCAACAATGTAGTTTGATGGGATACAAAATTACCCTTTAACAGATTTTTTTTTTTACAACGTTGCTTGAAAGTTAAACCCATATGAGCAAGTGGCCATCTTTTTATCCTGTGGCAAATCGGAATGGGCAGATCTGACAAGTCATTTTCCATGAACTTCCTCCTTTTCTCACTTTCAAGTCTATCTTATACTGGCTCTATGTGGATTTTTTCATCCAGTTCCCCTAGGGTGACCGTATGAAAAGGAGGACAGGGCTCCTGTATCTTCAGGGCCGGTGCCAGACTATTTTGCGCCCTTGGCAGGCATGCCGTACTAAAGCCACACCCTGTCCCCTGCGCCGGCTCCTGGCTTCGAAGCCAGGATGCTGGGGTTGGGTGTGTGTGTGCAGGGTGGTGTATGCATCCATCTTTTACATTCATTTCTGGGAGTGCAAATTGGACAAATCTGGGGAAAAATCAAACAAACATACAATCCTTGACACCATGAATATATCACCTGTCTCTACTAATGGCAAATCAGTTTGATTATTCACTATATGAAGAAGCCCTTTATCTTTTTCTTATCTATTGACCCTGAACTTCACGCCACTACAGCATTTCTCCACCATCAGAGTTCTGTGTAGGAGATATTCATCATTTGCATTATTTTGGAGTAAGATTTTTCGTGTGCTTTCAATGGTAGTAAGCAGGGCAGAGTTGCTTACTGCTGCAGTGTAAACTAATTGTGCTTTAACTGTTATAATGCACATTCCTGACTGGGCTGGTAGAATTGCATTATAGTCTACCAGCAATTCTGTACTCACTAATGAAAATAGATACTTTTAAAGATACTGCTCAATATCATACTGTTGGAATTAGCTTATTGTACAATAATTCCAATAAAATGACACATGAATTAGTAATTGGATGAGATGAGCAACCTCTCCAGTATGCACAGATTCAGTAATAGCTGTAATTATAATAAAGTAATAAAAAAACACAATGTCTTGCTCTTTTCATTCAAGGCCAGTAAGTTTTCATTCAAGGACTTGTTTTTGTCATTCTTCTTTTAATTATGGATTGAAACAAAGAATTCTAGTATATGGGGTGCCCTGGATTTTTGGGAGGCCAGTAGGGAATTGTTGATGACCATGCTCACAGATATTCATTCCAATGCCAGACTATGAGTGCAGGAAACCACTGCATCAACATGCTCTCAACTTCATCATGATTATTGATGGATTGAAACAAGAATGGTTTTCCTAAAATTCTGTATGGCTAAAACTGATGATTGTGTGTGTGTGTGTTTTCTCCCCTTTTTCAAAGCCATTGGCTGTGTTGTTGGGAATCCCTTGCTATTACTGACTGAGCTGTTGTGATTTTACGGAATGTTGATACAAAATATAATGGAAGTGAAAGTGAGAGGTATTTTTGGTTGACAGAAAACATAGTAAAGAACACAGGGGAAAGAAAGGTTGTTGGTGTGAAGTGGGGAAGATTGATGGCCTGCTTAGAAGTGGGATTTGAAAGCTGAGTTGTCATAGGATCCTAGAGATATTAGAATGAAGGGATGGATTGTCTAGGAGCCAAGGTGACTAAAAGAAGGGGGTGGAGTAGACACTTGTCTGAGGAACAAGGGTGCAGGAGAAAAATAACTGGAAGAGGCAGAGTGCTAAGGGAGACAGAGGGTTAGTTTGTAATTCTTATTTTCTTCAGAAAATTGTGTAGTTGGATATACAAGCACAAGGATAAAGTTTAGTGTGAGCTTCATATAGAGAGAAGAACAATTTCTGTTATCACAGTGGCTTACAAGTTGTGTGTGTGTGTATCAGCTTATTTATTTGAATAATCAATCCAATATACAGCTACAGCATTCGAACTGAAAAGAATTTAAGTATATAACAAAAATGTATCCTACTCTTATGATATTGCTAAGGCCTGCTTGAGCCAATGCTTGTTTGCTACGAGTTTGTACCTTACCTGGCACTCACAATTACTTATTTCACTTCTGTTTCCCCAAAGCCTGGATGAAATACATAGACTTCCAGTAGATCAGGAGCACTGTGTGTATGCATGTAGATAGATGTGTGCCTTTGATCATTCCAATCTCTTTCCCCTTTGTTCTATTTATTGCATCTTTAAAATATCTCTGCCAAGTCCATTTGCTTTTTTTTTTAATGCAGCAGATGAAATATATATATGAAAAGCCCATTATGCCAAGGCTTGCTTGTGATTCTCTGCCAATTACATTGTTGTACTGATGTGAGATCAGAGAGCCGGGGGCGGCAGCGGGGGAGGGGGACCACACAGAAATTGTTCTATGGAGATGTGTCTACCTTTTTGGATGCAACTCATTGCTGATGATTTATCATTTGCCTTCCAAAAAAAAAGAAAAGAAAAGAAAAGAAAAGATGTGCAACAAGCTGTTCTCAAGGGTGATGAAAAAGGGGAGTGTGATGCTTTTTTGAGGAAAGTTCATATTGGAAAGATGCCAACTTCTTTCAGAATCTCTCCAGGTGAATTTAAAAGGATGGCTTACAGCAATTGAACTGTGTTTCCATTCTGGCACTGTACAGTGTGGTGAGCCATTGGGAGCAGGAGGACTGAAAGCATGTCTAGATAGCAAACAAGGCAGCACATGGAAAGAAGCTTCCCAGTGACTGCAATCAGTCCACAAACTTGCTACAGGTTACTAGGCCTTAAGATCCCCCTCTAGATCACAATGCCATGCATTGTTGGTCTGTTGTTGTTGTAAGAGTGAACAAAGGAATCAATTTCTCAAAGGATGAGACATGGACAAATGTGTTTGAAATACACTTGGAAATTGGGAGACCATACCTATATTCAGCACCCATTGTTTTCACTTCCTCTTCGTTTGGACCGGTTTTGGACCAATCTTTTACAGCCATCAAGTAATGAATTTTATTAGGAAGCCTGTAACATCAGAGAAGTCTCTGCATTGTTGTGCCTACACTGGTACTGTTCTAGAGTGGAGTTAGGCATCAGCTTGATGGTTCTTAGGTCCTCCTCACTGCTTTCTTCTTTCTACTGGTTACCATTCTGGAACAGCCTTCCCCAAACTGCTGCTCTCCATATGAACTGGACTACAACTTCCATCATTTCCACCCAACATAGAGGGCACCAGGCTGGGGACGTCTGTTCTAGAATATTGTTAAATAAACTGAAGATGGGGCTTGGCTTTGTTGACATTAACGTGATCAATACAATAGAGAACAGGATTCCTTTGACTTGAATGCTTGTGTGAAGGAAAGAGAATTGGGCAGGTAAGGCTAGTAATATTATAGTGCTATAGGGGTGAGAAAATCTATATCCATCAAAACTCTTTCTTCTAGCTGTGTACTGATTGGCAAATGAGCCCTGTTCTCTGTTGCATGTGGTCATCTTGAATGTTATTATATGCCACAGCTGTGAAGCTTTTGGTCACGTTGGTGACAATGTGCTTTGGTGGCAGCTGAATTAATTGCTATCCCAGCTGATAAGCAAATCAGTTTATTTCACTTTATTTCTCATTCAGAATTTGACTTCATCAAGTAAGTATTTTTAATTTCATTGCTAAAAATAGCTGCATTTTTAAAATCCCTAATCCTATGTAATTAGCTCTTTGTTTACTTTTCAACAGATGTTCTCTCCTTGATGCTTTTGAATAGCAGGGTTTGAGTAATGGGTTTGGCTAAATAAGCTGTCCATGAGAGATGTGACACAAAGGATTCAAGTGTTTCTAAATGTGTACACCCACTCCAGCCCAAAGATTCCAGGCAGACTCACGTTTTCTTTCCATGGACACGTGAAACATTGGCAGAGAAATGGAGATTCCTGCTTTCTAAGAGCAAAAGTCTTATTGTGAAACACACAAAGGAACACACAAACATTTTTCTTCTTCCAAGATATATCTGCTCTCACAAAGTATTAACCAACCAAACAAACCCTCAATTTTAGTATATTAATCATAAAAAAGGATTAATACCACCTTCCATCATCATAACTGTTAATAAATTAGATAAATTTGGTTTCTTTTCTTATTAAGGATATCAAGCATATATCAGACAAATGCTATCTGTAGTCCTCAAGGCTTCAGTGTCCACAGTGTTCACATTAGCTACAAATTCACCATGTTATGTACTAGATGCTTTATTTTAAGCTAGGCTAAAAGCATCACAGAGGTCTATTAGATTAAAAAAAATGTTAGTGCAAGAAACAGCAGAATACACTGTGAACAAAAGGTTGGCTACTCATACGTGAGAAATGCAGAAAATAGCTCAGGTTAGCATAAGCAAAAAGGAAGGAAGGAAGGAAGGAAGGAAGGAAGGAAGGAAGGTCCAACCTTCCAAAGTCTACCTCCTCACTGCCATTATCCCTAGCTGTTATTGTTCCTCATCCTCTTTCTCATTGGTGCAACCACTTGCTTGCCTGACAGGTTACAGAGCCAGTGAATAAGTAAGCAGTGACATCTACTGCTCCTCCTTCTCACCATCTCTGTTGTCTGGGCCAGAGGGAGAGGCAGGTGAACAAGTAGGTTGCAATGGTGAAGAGGGGAAGCAATTCCAGGGAGCTCTTGTCAGTGGGGCTCTGCTGGGGTGTCGGCTCTTGGCAGGTGCCCAAGAATGCCTACCCTTGGTGCTGGCCCTCACATTAACCAGCCAGGTCCAGATACGCCCAGGTTAAAAGCTAAAGAGCGCCATTGCAAGTAATGGCACCCAGAAGCCTGGGAGAAAATAAAAGAGTGAGAGGCATGAATAAAACAGGAGGTGACCCAGAAGCACATGCCGCCACAGCTGTACACAGGAACATGATTCTGAGTTACTATGCCTGCAAAAGGCCAAGCTCAGCACAGAAGATTTCACAGGAGAAGCTGCTGAGCTTTTTCCTGTCTACCTTCCAGAAAGCAATGCAAATGGAGGATGTGAAGGTGATGCGTATATGAAACACTTCTCAAAGGGCCTTCCTAGATGGGGCTTTAGCCCAGTGTGAGCCCCAGGCTCACCCCTGTGCGTCCAAATGACGCACAGGGTATCCCTGCTCAGGCAAGGGTGAACCCGCTCGTGGTAACCGGCACCACTTCAGGCGTGTAGCTGCTTTTCCCAGCTACTGGATTTACTCCTGAGTAGCCGGGGAAAGCGGTGGATGGGCCACCGCGCTCCACAGGAGTGCTGCAGCCATCAGGGCTACGGTGGGGACATGGGGGGGGCGGGAAATGGAGGCTGGGGAGATTGAGGGGTAATCGTGGCCCAGGGGGCATCGGGGGGGGGGAAATTGCGGGCAGGGGACATCGGGCAGGGGATCAGACACCACAGGCGGGGGGTGGGCGGGGGGGATCAGACATTGCGGGTGAGGGGTGGGAGGGATCAGACATCATGGGAGGAGAAAGGAGAATGGGGCCAGGGGCGGGCAGGGGAAGGAGAACAGGGCTGGGGGGGGGGAGATCTTGGACAGGGGAAAGGAGAACGGGGCTTGGGGGTGGGCGGAGGAAGGAGAACGGGGCCGGGGGGGAGATCACGGATGGGTGGAAGGAGAACGGGGCTGGGGGTGGGGGGAAGGAGAATGGGTCCGGGGGGGGGGGGAGATCACCAATGGGGGGGGAAGGAGAATTTTTAAAAAATACAACAACCTCTACTTGCCTTTCCTGGCTCCTGCGCTGCTGCTGCCACTTTAAGAATAATAAAAAAATGGCGGCCGTGATGGCTCTCCTCCAGAGCTTGTCATGGCTTGCATGTGAATAAGGGCGAGATCTCACGTTATTCATAATTCGAGGTCTCCCCTCCTCTCCCCCGGATTTTCCACCAGGTCTAGCAAGGCCCTTAGTTTAATAAGGGGAAGACAGGCTATGCTACAGAAGAAGCTCTACAACACACATGTTCCAGAACTTCAGCCATAAATGCACAAAGGGGGGTTGCTAGCTGATCAGGGCCTCTTTAAATCGAAGGGCACACATCAAAGGGTTTGATCTGGAATATCTCTTTATTACCACATTAACATATGTGGTAATACACTCTCCTTCCCTCAACACCCAGTGGGGCCTGACAGAGATGCATGCAATATTCTCATATAATTGGGCATGCGGAAGCATTGTATATAAACCAGTCCTGCCTTAGTAACCTCTCCCCCAATCTTAAAGTGAGAGAATTGTCACTTTGGACCCGAACTGGATTTTGTTTTTTAACCTGTGGGCTGGACTGGCCACAGGAAACAGTTTTCCTCCTACTACTCCAGATGTTTTGGACTACAACTCCCTTCAACCCCAACTAGAATAGTCAATGGTTGGGGATTATGGGAATTATAGTCCAAAACATCTGGAGGGCACCAGGTTGCCTACCCTTGTCCTATACTGTGTGAAAGGGGATTAACAGGAATATTGGCTCAGAGTGGCACCATATTCATTAGGTTGGTCACAATGGCCCTGTTTCCATAATCGACAGGCAGTTAATAAGCCACAGTTAACTATGCTCTGTGTGCTGGTCACATGCTGGAGGCAATTTTCATAATTGCTTTTGGCAGCAAGGCTTGTTTTATGTGAACCCAGCAAGAGTGGCTTGTTGCCATGGGTAACAAGCCATCCAGAACCCATGAGCTTTTATAGGGTTCTAGGTGGCTTGTTACCCACAGCAACAAGCCACCTACTGGCTCCTCACAGAGCTGCACTGCCAAAGGTAATTATGCAGATACCCCCGGCATGCCACTGGCATGCGCAGTGTAGTTAACAAACCACCCTGGCATTTTAACTTCCTGCCAATCATACAAAACTGGTCAACATGCTAATAGGCCAGTGCAGGAGAAGATATTAGGAATGGTAGCACCCTGAGGCACCTTTATAGGGGATGCCTGAGACTTGCGACTCAGGGCTCTGGGATGTGTTGCATGGGATTGAGCTTTGCTCAGAACATACACTTAATGTTCTGGGGCTTGTGGGGGTGATTTGGGAGGCCTGACCCCAACACCAAAGGTATGGAGAATCTGGATAGAAATAGTCTATATTCTGTTTCCGATCAGGGGCAGGGCTTGGCTTGCCCCCCCCCTTCTTGAATGACACAGAGGAGTTCCCAAGTCAACTCCTGCCTAAATCTTAGTTACTGGCAGTAAGTACTTCAAGCTAAAGTGTTGATAATTTTGGTATCTTGGCCCTGTTCCCTTTGTGGTTGGCCCCAATCTGCTTTGCCTTTGGCCCTGTCCACTACTGGAATGAGGTCCCCAAGACCTTCTCCCAAACTGAAATAGGTGTGATACCCCTGTGTTAAACTTTGACCCCGGGGCAGGCAGTAGGCTCAACAGAAGTTTAGAGTAGGAAGACGGGGGTGGGGGGAGTATAGCTAGATTAGAAGAGTCAGAATGTCTGCTCAGGAAGCAAGAGAAGGTCAGAAGAAGAAGAAAGAGGTGTTTTCAAGGGCTTCAGCTGAAGATCATTGGAAAGTAGGAAGCTGCCTTTTATTGAGTCAGACCATTGGTCCTTTTAGCCAAGTATTGTCAACACTGACAGGTTTCAGGCAGGAATCTTTCCTTGCCCTGACTGGAGAATTCAGGGAAAGGACCTGGGACCTTCAGCATGCCAAGCACATGCTCCACCGCACAAACTATGGCCTCTAGAGATTCCCTAAAACTGAATTACGCTGAAGGAGGTTAAACTTTTAAGCTGTGTCTTACCTCTTCCTTCCAGACCTGGGCACAATGGCATAAGTATGCAATATACAGTGTTTACAAGCATATATGTAAACATATATGGCAATTAGTTATTCCTGGAACCTGACAAAGATTCTTCTGCTGGCCTTCTAATGACCCCAATTCATGTTCATAAATATTTCCAGCATCAGGCTTGCCTCATTTCCTTCATTTCTCACTTTTCCTCCCTACCAAATCATCTTCTTCTACTTCTTTTTCAAATTCAACTAACAAGCATAGCTCCCAAAACACTGCGATGACATTATGAGGTTGGCTACATGAAGACAATCCTCAAAAGACGATGCAGCCAGTGTTGCTCATAAAAGTTTCTCTACTGCGGGAAGAATGTTTTTCTACCTCCAACTCCTACTGGGATAAATTGCAGCAATCTCCTGTTCATTGGGGGGGGAATATATGCATGGGGTCCATTGAATGCCAGTTTATAAAAGCCTGGCCCTACAAGTGTCTGATCCAATCTATAATGTGTATACATAATCCTTATTTTGATGCAAATGAGATGCAAATAATTGTTATCAATTGGCCAAGTGCTTGGTGCACCATCAATCACTTATGATAGGATGTAGCTTCCTTACAAAGCAAATTAGGACAAGAGACCTGGCTATGTGCCTAGCTAATTCTATTAGATATGCATGCAGGGTTTTTTTCCCCCCTCCACCAAGGAGAGATAAAGGGAAACAGTAAGGAGCCAGCATGTGATTATATGATAACTAGATTTAGCACATGCTGAAAATGTTAGGGACATCTTGTTTCTTAATTAGCCATCGCGATGTCATGACATTCATCCTTATGATACATCTCTGTTGAAATCAGCTCTGCTAAAATGTGAATGGCACAGTATAGATTCGCTGCTTTTATATTAGTATTCATTCACACCATAGGATGCTAGAAGCACCACTTAGTCCCAGAGTTTATGCTTAATCTTGGCCAAAGTGGACTGGAACCAAAGGTCGTTGTGTTCATGTTGTTGTTCTGGCAATACAGAGATGAACTGCAGCCATTGCTCCTGAATGTCGGTTGGGTTTTGCTACAATCAGACAGAAGAAAGAGGTCATGGGCCTTCTATTTTCATGCTGCCAACTTGCTAAGAGCAGATTCATAATCTGTTGTAAACATAACTTGGGAACAAGTTTTTCATGGTTTGGAACTTTAGTATCTGATGGAATACCTCCTCTCATAAGTACAGGATCCTAAGATACAGAACCTCAAGCAAGGGTGAGATTGTACAACAGAAGGCTGTACAATTTATGTCATTGCAGTTCTTAACTTGTTAAGATTAATAAAGCTGTGACCCTTTCATCCCATTCACTGTTGTATGTATCAATTCAGATTTATCTAATTCCCTAATAACAATTTTCTTCAGTAAATTTTTAAATGTTATTTGAAACTTGGGGCTAATCTACAAATAAATATCTAATAAAAGGCAGGATATAGCAGTATGAAAGTGGTATATGGTATGTGTCAATGGGCCCCAACATATCTAATAGCCAACCCTAAAGTCCCAGAGAGTTTTAAGGCTGGTTTGGTGGAAACAGCCAGAGAAAAAAATGTTTCCATCTGGTGGTAGTGGAAATGGTTTCAAGAAGAGAAGGGCAAAAGGGAGTGTTGACACATTATTTTGCCTCCCTGCCCCACGCAAAAATTGAGTGGAGGGAACTTCCATGAAAAGAGCCTTTCCTGTCATGGAAGGTCCCTTGCTCTCATGGAAGGCAAATCCTGGATGCAACCACATAATAGGTCTGTTGGGCTAGAGGATGGAACTCAGCAACCTCAATATTATTTTTCATTATCATATCCATCATAAACAGGTAGAATTTAGTAGAGGCAGATGGGCATTTTATAACAAGTCCCTATAATGTAAAACAAAAAGAAAAAAAAGCTGATTGCTTAGTAATGTTTCTAGTTAAAAAAAGAAGAAGCCACGAGAGCTGTATGTACAAAATGCCAGCTTGAGCTTCGAGCACATTCTACTGCCTCTGAATGCTTTAACCTCATTTATCCTTTAGGTACTTACAGAACCATTTTACATTTGAGCACTTAAAGGATTAAATGAAATACATGGAAATGATTATTACTGCACACAGCAAAGCTAATGTTTAAGGACATGCTGTTTTGTTGCAAACTCAAACTGCATTTGCACTGTATGAAGACTTTTCAAAGGAGGCAGTGATGAATCACACCATCTTTAACACTCCACTACTAATGAGAAAACTGCTAGTAATATGCTCTTTATGTCTCTGCCTTTTTGCAAAAGTAACCTGAATACTGATTCCCTTCACATTTAATCTTTAAAGTCAAATAAAATGAGATGAAGGCTGCCTAAGCTTAAACAATAGTGATGTTGATGAGTTACATTAGTCTCTAAATGGCTTGCGTATTTTGCATTGATATCGCTATATAGGAATATTGATCTTCAAATATTTATCTTTGCAAAATATGGGACACATTTTCAACAGAATGAAATTGAAGGCTTTATTTTTAATGTTGATCCTGTTGAGCTATAAATACAGGAGAGTGATCCTAATGGTTTAATAGATAATTATCCAATTACACATGATTACAATGCTAGATATACAGATCAAACATGACTTCAGAGCATAATCCTAGATAAAAAATTAAAATACAAAGCAAATGCAATCTGTGGCCTGATTCACACATAATACTAACCCATAGTTTATTCAACCCATAGCTAATACATGATTTGTTTACCTACTCAGGATTTGTCTGGCAGGTGATCAAACAAACCATAGTTTGTTTTCTCAGTCTTTGGGTTGTTTTCTTTCCCTCCTCCTTAGCTCCCTCCCTCCCTGTATCACAAATGCCTTTACGCTGCTGTAGTATTGGCATGTAGAGTGGCTGCTTTTATTATTTTAATTGGCATGTAGAGTGGCTGCCCAGTGCCTGTCAAAACAACCCATGAAAAAGCCACAGTTCTGGATTCACATATAACAACCCATGGTTTAAACTATGTGAAGTTCACAACCTGATAACAAACGATGGTTCTTTTCTTGGGTTCTTTGTGGGTAACAAACCATAGTTTGTTAGTGCACCTGGGTTTGCACACTATGACAACCCAGAATTCAACAACCCATGGATTATAAAAACTCTGGGTTAGTGTTATGTGCAAACCAGATTTAAGATTCAATTTTAGAAAATGGTGTCTAGTGTTTCATGTCTAAAATGAGGGAAACTGGAGCTCAGGTCTTGAGAAGGCATTGCTTTTAACTTAGAATCTCTGTCCCTAACATTAGGCCTGAGGATGCAACTATAGTTAATAATGACAAGGAATAGGCACTCTGCACATGCCCAGAAACACTATTACTTCACATATTCCTGGCACCAAAAATACGCTCCCACAGTTATCATCTGAATGCTTATGCTGCTTAATTCCATAACTTACTTTTTTGTCAGTTATGACTGAAACATGTTATATTCAAGGTACAACTCCTACCAAATAAAAAAGGCAACCACATGTTTAAATCCCTTCTCTCACTCTGTAACATTCTTGGTGGTCAACTACGGAACTCACTACAGAGACAGGCCCATCTTCTCATCTCCCCCCCCCCCCCAATTGTCTTTCTGCTGTATTGTGAAGACTTTCCTTCTTTTGGGGCAGCGGAAGCCTTTGATCATGTTTATTTGTGCAGTGACTGGTTTTATTACATACTTTTAATTCTGCAGCTCAGCACTGCTGGCAGGTGCATCACCCAGTGTGCTGTGATCTACAGGAGTGGTGCATGTTGTAACAGCAGCAGCAGCACATGTTACATGGGTGAGGAGGGCAGGGAACAAGCAGCTTAGCTAGGGTGACCCTATGGAAAGGAGGACAGGGCTCCTGTATCTTTAATAGTTGTATAGAAAAGGGCATTTCAGCAGGTGTCATTTGTATGCATGCAGCACCTGATGAAATTCCTTCTACTTCACAACAGTTAAAGCTAGAGTGACCAGATACCAAAGAGGGCAGGGATCCTGTAGCTTTAACTGTTGTGATAAAGAGAGATTTTCGCCAGGTGCTGCATGCATACAAATGACACCTGCTGAAATGCCCTTTTCTAAACAACTATTTATTTATTTATTTATTTATTACATTTTATACTGCCCGATAGCTGAGTGGACAAAAAACACAAACATGCATTAAATATACAAAAAAAGAAAAAAAGAAGAAGTAAAAGTGCAATATAAAATCAGATAAATTACAGTCCAGGGAAAGCCTTTGTGAAGAGGTACATCTTTAGGAGGCATTAAAAGCTATTACAGCTTCTGCCCCCTGAACCACACGAGGGAGGGTTTTCCAGAGTGTGGATGCTGCTACAGTTAAAGATATAGGAGAACTGTCCTCCTTTCCATATGGTCATCCTATCTTAGCTCTATTGATGCCTGAACACCCTCCTCCCCTTTGCTTAGTACTTGCAGTGGACACGTTGCAACTGGTTTTATTATTAGTGTTTTAATAAAGAGGCATTATATGTCTTCATTTAGTTTTAAATAATTGTTTCTATGATATCTTTCTTTCTTTTTTCCCCTTTTTGGTAAAACTGCACTGCACAGCAGTTTGTACTCCGTTACAACACTCCTGTGTGATTTCCTTCTGTGTGTACTTTGCTGTTTAGCATTACTCTCCATGACATTTAGAAGCCTACACAGAGTAGTAGATGTTCCTGGGAATTGAACAGCACTAACGCTGAAGAATCTTATATTCAAGAAGCATCATGAACTCCAATGCGACTTTACTTGGAGTGAAGGATTAAAAGACAATACACCTAGGAACAAGTGTGTGTGTATGGGGGGGGGGGAATCAAATGCACAAATACAGTACAGCTGTCTTAGCAATATCATATCAGATATTTTCTGGCATCACTGCCCTTATCGTAACATTGACAATTTCATATGATTTGCCTGAATGATTTCTTTCATTTTGAGAACATTAGTTAACACTCTCTAGAGCAAGTGCCCTCTATATGTTTTGGACTACAACTACCAACATTCCTGACAATTGGTCATGCTAGCTGGGGTTGATGGGAATTGAAGTCCAAATCACCAGGAGGGCACCAGTTTGGGGAAAATGGCTCTAGATAGTAGCAACTGAATCTGTGGAGAGTGCCTTTAGCAGTGGGGGGAGACATTATGCTTGATCAAGATTTAGGGTGGGAGCTTTACTTTTCACATTGTTATCAGACAGTTTTTATACCAGCTGACAATGCAACTTTTGTATAGCTTTAATTTTGAACTGCAGCAATGCTCTTTGGGAATTGCATCCCCCTCCCCCGGAACATTTTTTGTATGGTTGCACATTTTAACAAATGGTCTGAGGGCATCAGCAACTGGTTCACCATTTCTGATAGATCTGGTGACTAAGCAGTGGCAAGTCCTGTGCACCATATTTACCAAGATAAGTACATGTGGCCTCTGGGAATTTTGTATACCAGGTCTACCCCCTCTTGTCTCTCAATGAGTACTCCATGGCAGGATCTACACTACTGCTTTAAAATGGTTTATAACAGTAGTGATAACTGTTGGAGCCCAGGACACACTCCATATACAGTTTTCAAAGTGTCATATCCTGCTTGGTATAAATCCGGCCCTGGTGTCTGAAAAATGTCTTCTTCCCTCAAAGTTGAAATGCTCAGTTGTTTCCCTGACTCCTTTCACCCCTGTAATGGCCATTGGGACAAGGACCATTACAGGGGTGAAGAGCAACAGGGTTGTTTATTGCTGCAATACATGAGAAAACACTCTCTTCTGAGGAGCTGACTCCGTTCTAAGGCCTGCACTAAAAGATAAAAGGAGAGGTGCTCCACATGAGCCTCCTGCAAGAGGTAAAAATGGCAGGTTCTCTGAAAGCTACATACACACAAAGAACTCACTCTAGCCCTTAGTTGCACTACTCCTACTGTCAAGTTCCACGAGGAGTAACTGTGAGGAGCCGGGAACCAGGCACGGGGCATGGCACTCCTCAGGAGCTCTGTGCCCATTGAGGTTGGGGCGGGGGTTGGGCGAGGTGTTTTTTTTTTTTTAAAAAAAAAAAACCTTACCTTTCATTCAAGTGTTCATGCACTCCTTTTCCTTTAAAAAAAAATCCAAAATGGCGGCCGCGATGTCGCATGCCACGTGAAAATGAGGGCGACGATCTCGCGTTCATAAAATTACAAGATCATTGCCCTCCAACCCCCTCATCTAGCCATGCCCTATGTGTCCAATGAGAAGGTATAAATTGCTGATCTCACCTTCAGCTTTTTCTTTCGCTTAGTGGATAGTGCACTGCAGTACAGTGCATTGCCCTCAATAAAGACTCTATATTATTTCTCTGTGCTTTGTAAGGGTGGCTGAAGAATAAAAAGAAGCTGTAAGGTCACAGACTAACTTCCTGGATAGCAACAGTACAAGCAAATTCCAGCTTCTGTTTTACTTAACTCATAATTAAGTACTTATATAACTAATCCCACAAGACATTAATCAAATGCACATTTCAATGTACTAACATCTAAATATCTCTATAACTGATGTATTAGCCAATAATATCTCTTATCCACTTGCCTGTTTTTAGTTCCTTTCTTATTCTGATTCTGAACTTGTTCTAAGTTCCATTTGACCATATGACACCATGCTTCATGGACTCCTCTATTTCAGACACACATATATTGTGGGGGTTTAAACACCCACGCCTCTCCCTAAGCAAATGGTGCTGAGCATGAGAGATTGTACTGTTAAAGCTCAATATATTCTCTGAATCTTTGTTACTCTAAACGTACTTAGGCCTGATCAGCACATACAATCACCAGCATGACAGCAACCAAACTGGTACTGTAAACACATTCCATGTCAACACACATAAAATGGTGGGGGGAGGGCGGGATCATCTCTGCTCATGTCCACTGGCCTCTCCTATATGCCTTACACATCTTATTTATTTATTAGTTAAATTTATATACCCCCCCCCCCATAACCGAAGCTCTCTGGGCGGTTTTACACATCTTCATCACAATGTTTAAAAGAGTATACAGACCGTCCATGCACAAACTTTGTCCATGCAATTGGGGATACTACCAAAAGCAGTTGGCATACACATGCACTCTTTTTCAAGCTATGTCAAATGCACATAGAGGGGTGTGCAGTCATATCTTGCTTCCAAAGCCGGTGTCAAGGGTTGGTATCATTGGATACCTGCTGAGGTCCACTCCACACCAGGGGCCCATTGCTAATCCCTGGACTCTAGTCCATGCTTCTGGTCTTCCTTACTTTTACTGCCTGTTCACCTGCCCTCTGAGGGCCAAAACAGACATGATTTTAAATCCATATCTAACAGCTATGTCTACTTTTTTCATTTCTATTCTAGAGTAGATCCAGATATTAAAAGCCACCCCTCCCGTTACCCACACTAGGATCCAAATCTGGATCAGATTCAGCCCCCCTCCAACCTAATCTACTGGGGGAGCAAAGATGTATCTGCTAGATACAGATTCAAAGTAATGTTTGTTTTGGCCCTGGGTGTACAAGGGTGAGGAGAAGAAAAAGCAGCCTCCATATGGTGCAAATTGGGTCCATAGAAAGAGGGTGAGCAAGGGCATGGTTGTGACAATGACAAGGAGGAGGTGGGCCCATTCAGGGAAGGAGGTCCCCTGACAGCATCTTGCCCTGTGGCTCTTCAAAACCTGGAACCGTTATTATCTGCTCTCCTCCTCCTCCTCCTCCTCCTCTACCACCAACTACCTACATTGACTGTACATGTGTGCATATCTCCAAAGAGGCCACTGCATGCAACAATCCAACTCTTTACTAAAGCAGACAGAACTTTACAATACTTTCATAGTCTTTGAGAGGCTACTGTACAGGTGAGTTGATGACTGGGCAAGTACCTTGTTATCTTAAACACTTTATAAAGAATAAGAATAATAAAAGAAATCTCTCAGACAGCATAACTGGGTACTTGACAACCATCTATCATAGGAAAAGTGCTTTGGAAGCCATAATACCTAAACATCTCAATGAAGAACTGAACTTTATTATCCTAGGCTCTCTTCAACCCCCCCTTTTTTATTATGAGTTGATCAATGATCCCCGTCAAGTGGAGATTTTTTTAAAAAATGTTGTACTCATATTCTCTACCAGAAGCTTCTTAACACATACAGTTTTCAATTAGTTTTCTATTAGATTTGTGCAGTATGGTTTGTTCAGTATCTTCTGCTTGCATCTCCTCCTCCCCCATATTTTTCAAACAAGGCTTTCCCTCAGTAATTATTTTCTAACAGACTGTTATACTGTTAAAGCTCTCCTTTTCTTAAAAAGGCTTATTTCCTCCCCGCTCCCATAAGTTTAAACATATGGGATTTTATTTATTTTTTTGGTCTGATTTGTTTTTCTAGGCCAATAGAAGCCCCATGCTTTCAGCCTCCCTTCATACCTTAACTTTAAATGCACGAAGGTCTTTAGAGGCGCCCACATGCCCAGGGACATGGGGGCGCGGCTTATGTATGTGCTCCACTCCCACCACATGATAGCTTTCAAATGAACAGGTTGAATGTCTGTGTTGGGATATATGTGGAAGACATTTTCAGCACAGCACTTGTTTTGTTCAGAATTTGCCAAAATTCATGAACATCTCCATGTTCAGGACAAAAAGAACTTGCGCTTTGTTTTTTTAAACAACAACAACAATCTGAAATGTATTTCTTCATTGCATTTATATCTTGCCTTTTTTCCTCCAAGGAACACAAGGCAGCATACATAATCCTCCTCCTCTCCTTTGTTTCCTCACAACAACACCCCTGCGAGGTAGGTTGGGCTAAGAGTCTGTGACTGGTCCAAAGTCACCCAGTGGGTTTCCATGGCTGAATGGGGACTCTCTCAACTCCCAGTCCAATACTTTAGCCACTACACCACACTGGCTCAAAATGTGGGAGAAACTGAGACTGACATAACCAACCAGGCCCAGGGCTTTGAGTGTTTTCTCTAAAAAGTTTGTGTATGAATCCCTGTGTATTCAACCATGTTAGAGTTGCCACCTTTTTCTCTGATGCTGCTCATCTTTAGCAGCTATATGATCCTTACCATGCTGGGAATAGCTGGATCTACTGAATTTGCAGGTGTAGATAGGTGGGAGTTTTGTATATATCTACTAATATTTGCAAAGTTCTTCATATTCAGGAGTGAAAGAACTTGAGATGTAAACAATTCGGATGCAGGAAAAAAAATGAAGCTGACATATTTGTCCATAAGAACAAGCAATGTTTGAGTTCACCAAGGTTCTGAAACATCAATCCAATGCTTGTGTTTCTGCTTGTGTTTGTGATCACTGTTCATTTTGCACAAATGGGAAAATTGTGCAAACTGAACATGACTGAACGTGAAAGATGAACAAAACAGAAATCTCAAATTTGTGCAAATTTCCAAGGTTGCAAACACCCCACTCCACAGACTAATGCATGAAATGGCATGGGTTTAAAGTTGCATAACTGCAGATGTCTTTCTCAACAAAATTTGCATGTTTTTCCAATACAATTGCCTGTTCAAGAATTTGTGAATGATTTCAGAGAATCTGTTTTCCTCCTTGCACTTGCATTCAAGGTTGTGAACTGGGCATGTTTGCATCTTTTGCAAGCAGAAATGAAATTCTTATACATCCCTAGTTGCTCATCACTAAGCACAATTCATTGTGTACACCAGGCCAGGCTTGGGTTGCAATCACTTTGGTCCCTGGAAGTATGTCCCAGGTAGTGCTGTGCTGATACTCATTCCCTAATTTCAAGAAACTCTTCACCTCCTGCAAAAGAGGCAGTCATTATCCTGCTTCTTCTGTGCATGGGAGAAGAATTGTTTTTGAGGATTTGGGGAGTGGAGACTGCTTACTGTCCTCAAAAAAGTTCTGAGATGGCTCAGAGTGTTGGTGTTCTTTCTTTAAACATTTTTTTAAAATGAACATCAGAATATAAGATGAGCCATGAGGGATCGGAGCAAGAGTCCATCCAGTCCAGCATCCTGTTCACACAGTGGCCATCCAGTTGTCATTCGGAAAGCCATTAGTGCAACAACACTCTCCTGCCCATGTTGCCAAGCAACTGATGTACATAGGCATACTGCCTCTGACATTGGAGGTAGTGCAAAGCTATCAGGACTAATAGCCATTGATGGTCTTATCCTCCATGAATTTCTCTAATCCCCTTTTAAAGTCATCCAAATTGGTGACCATCACTATATCTTATGATAGTGAATTCCATAGTTTAACTATGCACTGTGGAAAGAAATACTTTCTCTTATCTGTCACCAATCAGCTTCATGGGATGACCCTGAGTTCTAGAATTATGGGAGAGGGAGAAAAATGTCTCCCTATCCATATTCTCCACATCATGCATAATTTTGTACACTTCTATCAGGTCTCCCCCTACTCTCCTCTTTTCTAAGCTAAACAATCCCAGCTGTTGTAACCTTCCCTCATAGGGGAAATGCTCCAGTCCCTTGATCATTTTAGTTGCCCCTTTTTTGCACTTTTTCTATCTCTACAATATCTTTTTTATTATTTTAGCTGTGGTAATCAGGGCCAGATCTACACCTTGTGTCAAATCATTACAAATGTGGAATAAAAAGCACGATATAACACTATGAAAGGAGTATAGGGAATGTGGATTGTGCCAACAGTTATTAGTGCACTTCAAAAGCAGTAGAGTAGATCTATCCCAGGTCTGTACATGGTATTCTAAGTGCGGTCACACCATATTTTTTTATAAAGGTAATATGATATTGACAGTTTTATTTTCAATTAGTTTCCAAATTATTCCTAACATCAGGTTGTGCTTGAAGTTGGAATTTTTTTGCTCCAACATGATCTTCCATTGGCAAGCTTCCTGCACTTCCTGGATATTCAGCTTCAGAAAAAGGAAATCACCTGGCTTTCATCAGAATATAAGAAGAGCCATGATGGATTGCAGCAAGAGCAATGGGGGGTAGGGGGTGGGAGGAAAAGAACAATGATGTTCCCACCTTCAGCCCTGGCAGGTGCAAGTTCACAAGGCTTGGGAAGTGATGGTTGTGATGCGAGGTGCAAAATAAGGAGACGAGACATCAGTGTATGGTATCAAATGATCTGCAAAGGGAGCCTGGGCAGGCCCTATGCTTTGCCAGCAACTAGCTAGGCATTCTTATGGACAAAACATTCTATGTCTGGAGGGTGCCATCCATGATTGCCACTCCCAGGCCATACCCCTTTTGGGGAGGGTAGACCTTCCCATGCCACTCACTCCCCAGGCCTCAGAACACTGGTTGGAGTGACATGAGTCAGCCTAACCAGCAATCCTTATCCCCCCACCGGGTCCACAGAACCCTCAGTGGAAGGCCTCAGGAATCACCACTCACTGAAAGATCACTGTCCCTTTCCTCTAAGTATGCCCTGCCCTACCTGCCTGCAAGAAAATGTGACCAACTTCACCTATTTAATGCAATTTACCTAAGACACTCTCTTCCTAACTTACAGTGTGAAGTAGGTAAAAAGACCCATAGCCCAGGCCAATTTGACTGTGGGGGAAAATTCCTACTCAGCCCCCAACAGGACGACTAGCCAAACCCACACTGCATACAGGGAGGGAGGGAGGGAGGAAGCCGAAAATGCAAAGAGGCCCACGGGTGGGCGGGGGTGCCTAATGTAGGCTGTGCCATGCTGCACCACCCAATGAGATGGTGCCACCTCACACAAACCAATGGCGGGGGCATTCTCCTCTCCCCTCACACCCGACTGCAACTGCCTCCCCGCGGTCATGCAAGCAAGACACAGAGGAAGGGCGTTTCCTCTTCCATAGACCTGCGCCTCCCACCTACTCTGCCTTTGATGGGGGAAAAACAGGGCCATATTCTCCTGTTTTCTTTGAGTAGGAAAAGTATTTTGCTGCAGCTGTCAGTGTATTCCAAAGCATGCTGATGCTTTCAGCTAATGTTTGTTCCTTGTATGAAGTGATATTTTCACCATAAAATAAATAAATAATCCAGATACTTATCTACTTTTCCTCTGTCTGCTCCTTGAGCTATTTTTAGACAGTGTGCTGTTTTTCCTGTGTAAAGTTAAGGATCTACATTATTAAAGACCTTGCGAGAACTGTCAGAGGAAAAAGAAAATTGAACAGCAAATGAAGAGGGGAAGCTATTTTTGAAACCTTTTAATATTTAGATCACATGTTCTACTTACAAATTGGTAAATAAAGCCACTCCTTCATTGTAGTTGTATTTCACTGTCATGTTTCTTCTGAAGCATACAAACTAAAATAGAGCTATGGATTAGAAATCTCCAGACACTTGATGTGGCTAGAGAATGGTTACATTTTAAATTGATTCCCTGAGGTTGGGCAACACCAATGTCCAACCAAGAAATCAATATGAAGCGGAGCCCAAAACTTAAAGTGTTATGATGTTACAAATAAGTGTGTTGTATGTGTGTGCCAGTGGAGTATACAGAACTTCACTTCTATTCCAGAATGGCCTGAATAGGCTTCAGCTTTATTTATTTAAGGCCCCTTTTACAGCTTATGTGTGAGCTATAGGCCTGAGGGAGAAGAACTGACGCTGGTGCTTGGCCAGAATCTTTCTGTGCCTTTTCTGACTCTTGGAGCAATGACATCAAATGGGCCTCTAACTTATGCATCACCAAAATAGAGGAGAAAAGAGGATAGAGATTTGCATAAAAGTGCAATATGACAATTGATATGTACAGATGCAGCTTTAGAAATAATTACTATAATTTAAATAGAAGTGTGATATGTCTCACCATAGTGAAGAAGATAGAGGCCCTGTGGCCTGTGCACCTACTCAATCTGCTGTCCAAGTGTTGGTGGGCTTCAAAACTCCTGGTTTGTCTTAAACCAGATTTGTACTGAACAGCTCTTCAAATAGGCAATCCTCTGTTGGAAGATCTACTCAGTACAAAAGGAAAAGGCAACCTCCTTCTTTCCACAAAAGGTATGAATGAATAGAACCAGTTTCTGAAATGTAGCTGCTGTCCAAATGCTTCTGGAGGTCTTGCTCCATTGGATTTACAGGTCCTGACCCTGAAATGTCCTCTGTACAATTAAAATATATGTTTTGTTTAACAACAGTTGCTCTTGGATCATCAAAGCGAACCCATAATTTTATTTGTTATCATTTTTGAAATGTACACCATCATATGGCAATAAGGCCATAAAATCATTCCATCCCAGGAAGAAGAAAAAGAAAGCTAAATAAGGTGATTTTGTATCAAACTGCTTTGTAAATGCATACATCATTCCTTATCTAAAATATAATCTCTCTTTTTGATCAGGTCACAGCAATATATGTCAACTGATTGATGTTTATGGTTCAGGATGACCTCCCTGGGCCACTGCTTCTTCGTTCAAGGTGATCCAAACATGACAGACTACATTTCTGGCAGAAATAATAGTTGTTTGACATTGCTACATATCAGAAAGGAAGCACGTATTATTGTATCACATAGGCATACACTTAGGATCTAGCATACCTGGGATCTTCCGCCACCAAAGAAAAATGATCCCAGGTGCTAGAAATGCATTTTGCAGGAGAGGGTGTGGGTGGAGCCCCCAAACCACCCACACCCGACTTCTTCTGCTGCACTTCAGAAGGACCTGCAGCAGCTAGAAATGGGTGTGCCTAATTTTGGGCAGGGGGAGGAACTAGAAGAAGCACCTCTCCCTCTCCCAACATGGCCAGAGCCAGCTTTCTTTGCTGGGTTTTCTTTTCTCTCTGTGTGTCTGTCTGCTTTTATTTGGTTCTTGTAGTACCACCCCACACTTTCCTTTGTGTGTGTGTGTGTGTGTGTGTGTGTGTGTTCTTGTTCAACAGAGAGTTAGGTGACTTTGATTTTTGTAGGAGGTTTCTAGTTTCTGAAACTTCTGCAAGGTCTCTTGACAGAAGATGAAGTGCATCTGAAGTGTGTGTGTGTGTGTGTGTATGTGGTGGGGAATGGTTGGAGGGGGAATTATTTTTTTAAAAAAGTCGTAAAAATCAAGACATGAAGGGATTTGCATCCAACTTGGCATGGCTAAATCCCTACAAAAGCAATAGGACTAATTTTCCTAGATAGAAAGGAGATAGTTTCTCATGGTTCTCACTGCACTAAAATAAAGTAGCTTCTGGCTTCAACACTTTCTCCTTGCTCTATATTTAATTTGCAGAGATCATGTTTTACTCCAGCATTCAAAGAATTGTCTGTTTTCATATACTTCAGTGGTTTAATTATTTAAATTGTCCCTGCTTTAGCACAGTGTTTAAACAGTGCAAGGGCAAGAGTAAATTAAAAATTATTAATTCAAGAGTTTCAGCCTTTTAAATTAATGGTGTAATTTACTTACATATTGCAGAATGTTCTTAATGAAAGGTATATGCATTGCCTTTCCCCCAGAGATCTCAAGGAATTCTTGCTACTGTTGCAGATGCTACATAATTATTCATGATATTTTCCAGGTAAACTGAATGCAATTTTTGCTCTAGGTCCACTTCCAAATGCTCAGCTTTTGCCACTGAACAGAAATCTTATGGAAAGTACTGTTTGCCCACAACTGTCTAGACAGGCTCCCCACTCATTCCAATACAGCACATTAAAAAGAAGAGTGTGCTGGTATATGTGCTGGTATAATTACACTCAACAAGTATTATTATTTATATTCTGAATTAATTGCTGCTCTGCAAACAATCCCCATATACACTTGATTTGATGCAGGCTGAGCTTTGCAAACAGTGTGTGCTGGAATAACATGTGTATTGACTTGATCCTGAATGAGAAAACCAATCCGGCATATATTTGGTTGGATGAAGTGGGTGGAGCAACTCTCCCCCAGCTTTGTCTGCCAAGTTTCAAAAGCCATCAGCAGCCAAGACCCAAAGGGTGGGGAGGTGGGGGTAGTGGTAGTGGTACTCAGTTCATCCCCCTATCCAGATGCCCCGCTCACCAGTCACCAGTTTTGAGTGTCTGGATGTGAAAGACAGGTATTCTGTTGGTGTACCATTCTTCCTACTGTCCAACAGTCTCCCTACCTGAACTGGCCAAAGTGATCTGATTGCTGGCATGGCATTGGAGGCCCCCAGGATATGCATGCTTGCTGAGGCCCTAAGGATAGATGCAACACAGAATTCCTTGGTCACCATGGTATTGGTGGCCTGTCTCAATTAATATCTGCCCTACTTAGTCTGTTGTGGTATTTTAGAGAACATGGAATGAAAAAAAGCAGGAAATAATGCCAGAAAAAGGATATATGGAATGGGTCGTGTGCCCCAACAGTTATTAGTACTGCTGTGCTGAAAATTTCAACCATTCCATTTTCAGCATTTGTGTGTGTGTGGAGATGAAAACTCAGGCAAAAGAAGCTGGAAGACACCCCAGATATTGAGGGGTCTTCTTTCTTTTTTTTTTTTTAAACATCTTGGAATTTATTTATTTATTTATTTTAAAACACTCCCAGGAGTTCTTCCTGCATGCTTATTGGAGAGGACAAAGTCACATGGACTCTAATAGGCATTCAGGAAGAACTGCTGGGCGCCTCCAAATGCCGGGGAAGGGTTTTTTTTAATTTGAAAAACTAAAAAAAAAAGGAAGAAGGCCCCTCAGCAATTGGCTACATTTACAAAAAGTTTTTTGGAAACCCTGTCCTACTCCCCATGGAGAAAATTTTCGGAGCCTCCGCCCCCACAAAAGAGGATGAAGAAACAATGCCCCTTTTGCAGGGAGAGAGAAAGTTCCCAAAAATAGGGGGCAGGTTTCAGCCCAGTACTAGTTATTGGTGCACTTTAAAACTGATAAAAAGCACTACTGTAGATCCAGCCATGGACAGATTGCCATGGCTGGGGCTCCTAACTGGGGAAGCAATCAAAATGATTGCTGACTGCATGGCTGATGATGTTGAAGCCTTAGGCCTTAGCTAGACCTAAGGATTATCCCAGGCAAATGGAGGGGTCATCCCTGCCTGCTCCCAGGATCCCCTGTGTGTCATTTGGATGCACAGGGATAATCCCGGGACAATCCTGGGATATAGGCCTGGTCTAGCCATGGCCTTAGTCAGCCTCTGGAATAAGGAGATTACCTAGGCAATTAACACAGTTGCTTCAGAGTGTCCTCGCTCCACCCTGTGTCTTTTCCACATGGCTGACAAACAGGCCTCTGTGAGGGAGGGTATGCTCAAAGGGGCCTGTCTTGCTGAACTGAGTAACTAAGCAGGTTCATCCCAAGATAAACAGTCCCTCAGTTATTTATTTATTAAATTTATATACCGCCCAATAGCCGAAGCTCTCTGGGCAGTTTACAAAAGTTTAAAAAGTGAACATTAAAAAGTATACAAAATTTAAACCCATCAAAAATATAAAAACAACAGTATAAAACAACAGTATCCATTTAATCCAGTTAGCCAGGCCCTAAGCTGTTTAAAGCTTTAACACCTTGAATTAAAAGCCTACCTTGAATTGAGCCCAGAAAACAATTGATAACCAGTGCAGATCTTTCAATGTTGGAATAATTTGATAATGATAGCGTGCCCCAGTTAGTCTAGCCACTGCATTTTGCACCAGTTGTAGCTTCTAGACTACCTTTAGGATCAGAGGTAGCATATCTCAGAATACCCTAGGGGAATAACAGCAGGAAAGGTCTATTGTCCTGTTTGTGGGTTTTCCATAGGCATCTAGTTGGCCTCTCTGCTAAACAGGATGTTGGATTATGTAGGCCTTTGGCCTTCTCTAGCAGGGCTCTGTTTAGGATTTACTGTCAAGCACATGTGTTTTGGAATGAAGTGTTAGACGTCTATTGATTTACTCTTAATGGACAGCTCTTAAGTTTTGTACCATTCCTTTGGCATCTGCCACTGCATTGTCAAAAACAGTAATTTCGTATGGCAACAAGAGCACTTACCTTGTAAGCAAATATCTCAAAACCATGCTTACTACTAATAAAAGGAAGCTGCATATGCTGAGTAACCTTCCTTACCAGAAAATAAGTGATAGGGAGTTGTCATGGTTACTTCCCAATTTCGTTTCTATTTGGTTATGCTGTCAGAACTGTGAGTAAAAAGAGAGTTCAAGATTTGTCCATATTTCAGAAGTGTAATGTTTAACAAGCACAGACATCCATTTATTTCCTCACCGACACTCCCAGTGGGAGCCTAGGAGTGCCTGGAATTTTCAAAGTGAAATTCTGTCTTATTTATTATGTGTTAATTATAGGTGAACAGGGAAGGAGTATAGATCATGTTTGTTTTAATTTGTTAGTAGGGATGTGCTCCGCTTCTAATTGGACTGGCGAATTAGAAGCGGAGTGGGGTGCTTCGCCTCCCCTTAAGGCGGAGGTGAAGAGGATTGGGGGGCCGGCGGAGCGTGGCGAAGAGGATCGAGGTGAAGGCGGATCCTTCGCCTCGATCCAGAGCTCTGCCGGAAAGGTAAGTGGGGTTTACCGGGCCCTGCCGCTGTCGCTGTCGACCATGCGACGACAGCGGCAGGGCCCGGTAA
The DNA here is from genome assembly GCF_023053635.1 of Elgaria multicarinata webbii. Lineage (NCBI taxonomy): Eukaryota > Metazoa > Chordata > Lepidosauria > Squamata > Anguidae > Elgaria > Elgaria multicarinata. The sequence continues at coordinate 173,171,637 of NC_086171.1, forward strand.
CCCCCCCTCCTCTCCCTTACCTGCCTCCATCCGCAGTCCCTCGGCTTCTTCAATTGAGCCCACGGTTCAACCAGGAAGTCTAGGCCGCACTTGCGGCCCAGACTTCCTGGCTGAACCACGGGCTCAATTGAAGAAGCCGACGGACCGTGGACCGAGGCAGGTAAGGCCCCCCTCCCCCTTGGTCCCTTACCGGGCTCTGCCGCCGTTGCCACACGGGCGGCGACGGCGGCAGGGCCCGGTAACCCCCCCCCGCCCTCCTCTCCCGGCCTTACCTGGCACCACTCCCCTCCACTGTGGAGATCCGATTCAGAGCCGGAGCTCCGCGGCGAAGAGGAGCTGCGTATGGGCGGAGCGGCGTGGAGCGGAGCGGGCCGATCCGAAATTTTTGGATCAGCCTGCGGGGCGGAGCGGGGGGGTCCATGCACACCCCTAGTTGTTAGTACTCTTTCATTTCTATCGACAGCCCCTTTCTCATTACAGGTGATGTGAGTAGTTAATGCTCTGCAAGCAGCTCTACACATTCATTTAACCTACCATAGCTGCTATTTTGTCTTACTTTTCTGTATGTAGGATAGTTACAAATGATGATAGCTTTGCACATTCATTTATATTGCAATCAAATGTCCACTTACCTGAGACAAGTAAGTTCCATGCGGATGTTCAAAAGTGTTAGTGTGGTGGGGATAGAGGGATATGAATACTAGGCATGTCCATCGTGTGCAAATCCACCCCTTTTGGGCTTGCTTTGTGAGCTCAGCCAGGGGGTTGTTCTCAAAATCCATGAGCTTTATTCAGGGTTGTTGTTATTTCTCATACAAAGCCATTTTTGGAAATACAGCTGTAATTCGTGCAAACTATGCAAATTACAGCCACAATTTCTGCAAAATGTGCATATTAGAGCTGTAATTTGCATAATTTGCATGAATTGCTGCCATAATTTGTGCCAATTATGACCATAGTTTGCAGAAATTGGCATTTATGGGGGAAAATGAAAATGTTCCTGTTCAGTGCCCACCCACCTCCCCTCCTTGCCATTGGCACCGCCGCCCCCCATCGCTAAGCATCCCCTCCTTTCTTTCCCTGTTACATTCAGCCCAGAGAGCTCCCATGTGCCAGAAAGGAAAGGTGAGGGCTTTCTGGGCTGGGGCCGATGGGAGCAAGGAGAGAGGGAGGATTGCATGGTGGTGGCGATGGTGGTGGTGATGACAGGAAGGGAGGGTTGTGGTGTGGCACTGCTGACATCATTGCCATGCAACCCTCCTTCCTTCCTTGCTTCCTTCCTTTAAGAATTGGAGAGTCCAAAGAACTGAACGTAGGAAAAAGTGAAAGTGACAAATCTGTCCGTTCCGCGTTCCTAATTGCACAATGTAACTGAATGTAACATTCAGTTACATTCAGGCCTGTAACTGAATGTGATTGTAGTCTCTCTTCAGATCTTCCCAGTTTGCTACAGTTTGCAGCTGTTGGAGGCTGCAGGTATAACTGTGTTCTTATGGAAGGTGGTTTGCTGATGTCTCGATCCACTTTCTTTCTAAATTTATTTATTTATTTACAATATTTATATACTACTCCTCATTCAAAATTTCAGGGGGCGCCAAAAGGGATGCAAAGTTGGCGCCTGCCTGACCTCCAGAGGCAGGAAATGAGAGGGAGTCTATCCAATGGAGAGTTTATCTTTTAGAGGGAGATAATGTTGTTAGAGAAGTTTCCTTACAGTGAAAAATTTTCCATCTTGCTAATTGCCTTTCCTGTGGGTGGTCCTATTTGCAGCCTAGCTTTAGCCAACAATTTGTTATCAAAAGGAACCAGTGAGAATTGCAACAAAATGTTGCAGTGTATAATGATCTGGTTCATGGTTCCAACTAGGGATGTGCTCCACTTCTAATCGGACCGGAGAAGCAGGAGCGGAGCGGGGGGCTTCGCCTGCCCTTAAGATGGAGGCGAAGAGGATTGGGGGGGCAGCGGAGTGTGGCGGAGAGGATCGAGGTGAAGGCGGATCCTTCGCCTCGATCCGGAGCTCCGCCGGAAAGGTAAGTGGGGTTTATCGGGCCCTGCCGCTGTCGCCCATGCGGCGACAGCGGCAGGGCCCGGTAACCCCCCCGCCCTCCTCTCCCTTACCTGCCTCCGTCCGCAGTCCATTAGCATCTTCAATTGAGCCCGCGGTTCCACCAGGAAGTCTGGGCCGCTTGCGGTCCAGACTTCCTGGTGGAACCGCGGGCTCAATTGAAGACGGCGACGGACCGCGGACGGAGGCAGGTAAGGTCCCCCTCTCCCTTGGTCCCTTACTGGGCTCTGCTGCCATCGCCGCATGGGCGGCGATGGCGGCAGGGCCCGGTAACCCCCCCTATGGGGGGGAACAGAGCTCCGATCCGGATCCGGAGCTCCGAGCGGAGCGGAGTGGGCACAGGCGGAGTGGGGGCGGGGCGGAGCGGCCCAATCCGAAAATGGCAGATCTGAAAGTGAAGCGGAGTGGGGGGTCCGTGCACACCCCTAGTTCCAACCACCTAGCAGGGGTGTGCACTCCACCCAGAATTATCTGGTAACCACAAACATCCGCAGAGCATTCGATCTTCCAGAGTGGAGATTGGCTGCTTCCAAACCCATCAATTAATATCAGATCAGAGATGGGCCCAATTGGAGCTTCTAACATCTCTGAAATTTTTCAGGTGTCAATGGTGTGTGTGTGAGTATCAACTGAATAGCTCTATATTTGGAAGTTGCTGAGTGGGGTGAGGGGTAGCTTTGATATTGACATCTCTGGCGAAACAATTAGGAATTGCCACAGTGATGTCCATGACTATGTTCTCCTCCAATCACAGTGTTCGGGGGAGTAGGAAATACTAACTGGCTACCGGCTCTGGCTGTAGGGGTGGGGAGAGGGAGAGTGTTTCTGCTCTGACTCATAGATGTCAATCATACACAGTGTGACATTGCTGCTGGGCTGGCTGGCATAGTGAGTAAATTTCTACACCTGAGTCAGGCAGGCTCTTTATTTTAGTTAAACAATTACTCCTATTGGCTGGCTGGGCTTCCAGTGCAAGGGGTGGGGTCTGTCCAATAGATTATTATTATTTATTATTATTATTTATTTATATAGCACCATCGATGTACATGGTGCTGTACAGATAACACAGTAAATAGCAAGACCCTGCCGCATAGGCTGGAGGGCACCAGGTTGTAGAAAGCTGGAGTAGAAACTCCCACCAACAGCAGTGGAGTTCTGCATCAGCAAATTAAAAGATTTAAAACTTCCTCCATAAATGTGCAGGGGTGGATTAGTGTGTGTGTGTGTGTGTGTGTGTGTGTGTGTGTGTGTGTGTGTGTGTTTAAGGAGGATAATGGTTTGAGGGGGGAAATTAAAAACTTCTAAATAATCAAGACATGAATGGATCTGCTACAAACTTGGCATGCCTCAAGCCCTATGTAAGAGCTATCATCATGTCAATTTTCATCACTTTATCTTTAAAAATAACTGGTTGTTTTTTTAAAAAAATAAAAAATAAAAATAAAATCATGACTATTAAAAACTCCTAAAAAATCAAAGCTTGAAGGGATCTGCTCCAAACTTGGCACAGCTAAAGCCCAACTTAAGAGCTATCACTGTGCCAAATTTCATTTCTTTATAGTTAAAAATGAGATAGATGTAAGCATTTGGTTAATTTCTATTGACTAGAGCACTTATCCAAAAACAGGTGGTTCTCCAACAGATAATCTGATGGGGCAGAGTAAGCGGAGCCATTCTGAAATTGGGGCAGTGAATCGTCTCAACAGAGTTGTGGCTCAAATTTCAAGGTGGAGAAGACCCACTTTGCACACATGCCCTCCTCCAGAATACTCTACCTCCACCTTTCAAGTTTTCCATTTCAACCCCCAAGTGACACTCCACTTTTTGTGACCACTGAGTTCAGTCCACATTGGTCTGTTTGGCTGGGGGGGGGGAGATTTTTTCCCTTAGTTCTAACCTAAATTTTCCTCTTTTTTTATTTGTATTTTTGCAAATACTGGGGTTTCTGTGAGCATGCTGATAATTTGTTTCTTTGTAGCTTCATTTTGGCCATAGTCAGGTTGGCACTCATCAACTGAGTTGACTATTAGAATGTGTGATAATATCAACATAAATCAAAAACAATAGATACAAATATGAAATTTCATGTCCTGCCCTCTTTTCCAAGACAAAAAAGTTAGATTTTTTTCATGCTTTCAAATCCATTACATAAATATATATACAACTTTTTGAGATTTTTATTATTTCTGAAATCAGTTTACTTTCCCCATTAATATCTAAAAAGATAGGGATTGGGGGTGGGGGTGGGGGGAACAGGCCTTACAATTAGAGCTGTGCACAATCCTCCATGGGGCCTCCAAAATGGCCCCAATTTGACTCAGAGTGCTTTGGGGGGGGTGCCCACCTTGTCTCAGCACCAAAGCCGGGGTGAGATTCAGGAGCAAGACCAACCCAGGAGTCCATTGGACTCCTGACTACCTGCTCCACCTCTCACTGCCCCCCAAAAACCCCAAACCCAGAGCCACCACTGCTATTTCTTAACTGAAACATCTTCCTTCTGAGAGCCTGGCCACAATTTAAAGTTATCAAGTCTGCTCTCTATTTTAGTATATCTATGGTCACAAACTATGGTGGCCATAAAGGGCCATTTCCACTTTATGTGCACCACAGTTTGTGGCCATAGATATCCTAAAAACAGAGAGACCCCATGATAACAAGGCTCCTGAGAGCCTTGGCTCTCAGGAGGAGGACACATTTCATGTATGTCATGGTGGTGGCGCCTGCAGCAGGAGGCTGGGGAGGGAGAGGCAAGTGAGTCTGGGGAGTCCAATTGACTTACCTGGACCCACAGCCAGCCTTGTGCTGGCTTTCCCAGGTGGGCGGGCGAAGGGCCCAGCACCACCCCAAATCAGCCAGAAGCACCGATGAGACTTTGGTGCCGGTCTGTCTCAGCAGCGGGACACCTCAGGCTGACCCAGTACTGCTCCAGATTTGGGCTGAGGTGTTGCACAGCCCTACTTAAAATGTGAAACACTAACATAGATAAATAGAATTTACTGATATAGGTTTTACACTTTCATGATTATCCCTTTTTTATTCTTGTATTTCAAAATACAAAACCTCCTAATTAAAACTTGTAACACTCACTCAGCATTGCAAAGTAAAAAAAGAAAAAGTGCAAATTGGAAAGCAAATCCAGTTAGAGTCTACGAGAGAGAGAGAAAGAGAATCAGCACCTCTTTAAAAACCAAATCTCCCTAATGCATTACTAAAGAGAGGAAATATATGAAAATTAATCATATCAAATATGTTACATTAAAATCCCAATGTAAGGCTGGTTCATACTTGTCGGCTTCTTTCAAGTGAATGCCTTCAAAATGTGCAGGGTTGTCAGCACGTTCACAGCTGGGGTGTGACAATTATTATTATTATTATTATTATTATTATTATTATTATTATTATTTATTTATATAGCACCATCAATGTACATGGTGCTGTACAGAGTAAAACAGTAAATAGCAAGACCCTGCCGCATAGGCTTACAGACATATTTGGTTTAGCTTTGTTTTTTGTTCCTCATTGGTATAAATGAATAAATAAGATTTAAAGAAGTCATAATACATGTTACTCCCACCACAAGGATTCCATTTTCAAAGGCAACCTTATGGAAATTTTTCACAAGGGTTCAGCACCTTCCCCAGGGTCTTCCAAATATTGATTTCTAAAGGGTGATTGTGGATACATGTTCAATCTAATGCAAGTGTTGATAATACCACTCCTTCCCTGAAAGTCCTGTAGCAAGTGTAAGGGAGGCAATGTTATGTCCAGTTCCAGGGAAAAGGTGGAGACAAGATCTGTCCTCAAAGTTCCTGAAAGTTTTCTTCTCCCATGAAAGAGACTTCCATTTTTCAGCTTAATTCTCAGGACATTTCATAATTTATTTTGAATTTCTTTGGGTCGTGTATTTGGGCGTACTTAATCCCTGTGAGTTGTCTGAGGGTGCAGTGTGTATTATTTCTATTATACTGCTCTCTATTGCTCTGCAGCCTTACAGGCTGCTTGCACTTCCTGCTCTGGAAAAGCCCTTCTGGAGAAATGACTGCATGATGTGTTCTGCTGGGCTTTCATTGAAGTGCGGGAAGCTGGAGAGATGATTGTACAATGAAAGACGGGACACTCACACACACTTCCCAGCCACTTCATAAGTAAGGCAAGAACAAAACCTGCCCGGACCCTAAGGTCATCTTCAGGGGGGCCTTCTCCGTGAGCCCTTGCCAAAGGAAATGAGCCAGGTGGCTACCAGGAGGAGGGCCTTCTCTGCTGTGGCACCCCGGCTGTGGAATGAGCTCCCTAAGGAGGTTCACCTGACACCTATACTATATTCTTTCAGACGCCAGGTGAAGACCTTTTTATTCTCTCAGTATTTTAACTGTTTATAAATTTAATTTTAACTTTGCTGTTTTAAATTTGTATTTTAAAATTGTATTTCTGCACTGCTGCTTTTATCCAGCTGTGTTTTTATATTGTATTTTATATCATGGTTTTATACTGTTTGTTTTATATTTTGAATGGTTTTTAATTTGCGTGAACTGCCCAAAGAGCTTCGGCTATTGGGTGGTATAAAAATGAAATAAATAAATAAAATAAAATAAATAAACATAAGTAAGCTAAGCACAAAAACCATGCAAATTCTCTGAAATTCCCTTCTCCTTTGATTTTCATTTCATTTCAAAAGCAATTTCATTTCTCTCAGATGGAATGAGAATGGTAAAAAAAAAAGAGTGGATGAAACATTCAGCAAAGCTCTAGCTGGAATTGCCCCACTTTCGCCCCTCCTACCTACTAATTGAACAATCTTGTTGAAAGAACAGGCTGATTCACACATGCGTATTAACCATTCAGTCTCTCGCTCCTTGATGAGTTCTCACTCAGTGGCAAGGGCCCAATCCTATCAAGATAGTTGGCAGCCTACAAAGTCGGCGGCTGCTGAGTATACAGTGCAGGGCAGTTTGAGCATGGAGGCGATCCTCACCTCCTAGCTCTGGCTGCCCTGCATTTTTGCTAGATGAGTGATTTCGCCCGTCTATCCACTGGGTTTCCCAGCAGGAAGGAAGAAAATTGGGGCATGTAACAGAGCTTCCCCAGTCTCCTCCCCTCCCTGCCCCTGGGACTGCCCCCTTTTCCCGACTCCATTTTTAAGAATTATGTCAGCTATGGGGGGAAAGGAGATGGGGTGAGGAGTGCGGTTTCTGGCCTCTGAGGTTAGAGCCCTGGTTTTGGCCATGGATCTCAGAATCAGAACAATCCTATGTCCCCCCAGAAACTGTCAAGGCAGCAAAGGATTGCTCTCTTAATGTGTGAACTGCCTCATTTGAAAAATATAGAGCCCTTTCTGATGATATAACGAATCTTACAGTGAGGGTTGCTCTGTGACAGCTGTTTCACACATCAAAGGCATCATCTGATGTGATATTAAAATAATCAAGATGAACATCTGTATTTTTTTTGGGGGGGGGACATGCTGTGGATTGAAAAGCCTGCATCTTCACCATTCACCAACTTGTAAAAGTGCTGAAAACTGATAGTCCAAATATTTTATACTTCTTACGGCACAACCCCCAAATATTAATCTTTTTCTTCCTTGTGCTTTTAATATTTTTAAACTGCACAAGGAGTGATTAAATGCATTATCTTGAAAAAAGCAATCTTATTTGTTATGATCTCATTTGGAATCATGTTAACTTTGGCAAAACCTTGTTTAGATTAAAGTACCACCAGAGCAGTAGTTCAGCTTTAATTAGCCTCAATCTGAGGTAAACATCATTAAACAATGTTCTCAATGGGTAGGTGACTCTTTTCTAATTTGCTGTAACTTTTCTAGTGCGTAATTGCTTTTGTTTCTTTATGTTACACAAGTCTGATTAAAAGTTTACAGTTTGAAGAACTAGACAAATATTTCCATTCCACTCACATGAAATGGGAGAGTTGAATTCTTTCTGTTATGACTGATTAACTGTCATATGAAGCCAGAAGAATACAATGTTAGTATTCCATTAACTGATGTAGGTTTAATAAAATATTAGTTTCCCTGGATAAAGGCATGGAAATGTTGCAAGCTCCTATCTTTAGAATGAATATTAGATAGTGGTTTGTGACAGGGGCGTACTACAAATACCTGTATTTAAGTTTTGAAATGTTGGGGGAACAGAAAAAATGAGAAAAATGTTGGGGGGCAGTTTTTCTTCTTCATTTTTTTCCTTGGTATTTTTGGAAAATTGCAAGCTCCCATCTTGGACCAGAAACAAAAGAAGGCAGGGCTCCTGCAGCTTTAGCTGTTGTGATGACGAGGGAATTTCACCAGGTTCTCCATATATACAAATGGCACCTGCTGAAATTTCCTTTTCAGTACAACTGTTAAAGATACAGGAGCCCTGTCCTCCTTTTCAGATGGTCACTCTAAATAACTCCCATTATTTTTTGGGGATGCCATGATAATTAGCTGACATATGGTTTGCAAAGTAATTATGCCTGTAGACAGTGTTTGTCATGAAGCATCATAAGTCCTCCAAAAGCAGCAGTATCCTCTTTTGGAGTTTCCCCAGGGTGACTGTTTTCTTCATATTTTCCCTGTCTACACACACAGAGACAGAGGGGGGTGGGGTTAGCCCTCACAGGCTGGTAACTATGACACAAATCCCAGTGCCTCGTGGTGCATTCCACAGTGAGTTTTAGATTATGACTAAGCTGATGGGCCACTAGTGGCTATTTAATGAAATATTTACTGTTCACCACCAGCAGGGTATACAGATTCCTAGAAAGAATAACCTTCCTCTTCACTCAGCACTCTTCACTCAGACTAGGGTATTATATAACAATACTTTAAGAAGCTTAACACTGAGAACAGAAGAAAGCACATTAAAGCAAAATTGCTTTAGTAAAACAGAGACACTGAATTTAGGCGCATGCCCCTACTCCTGTATTATATGAGAAAACAAACCTGTCAGTACCATACCTATGCCCAACTAACATACCCATGTTTCAATGAAACATGATGGGAATTTGATAAATCATCATCATCATCATCATCATCATTTCTATACCGCCCCATAGCCAAAACTCTCTGGGTGGTTTACAAAGTTTAAAACATTAAGAACAATATGCAAAATGTAAAAGCACACAACAGACAGCAGAGACAGAGACAACATACATATAAAAACATCTTTCAGCAATCAGCCAAACCATAAAAAACAATCCGGGATAGATTAAAAACTCATCACATGCTGCTACATGCCAGGAAAAAGAGAAAAGTCTTGACCTGTGGCTGAAAAGATAGCAATATTGGTACCAGACAGGTTTCATTGGAGAGATCATATTTGGGGGCCACCCCCGAGAAGGCCCTTTCCCTTGTTGCCATCTTCAGATCTCCTTTGGATGTGGAGCATTGTGTACAGGTATGTTCAAGCTGGGAGAGGTGCTCCATCACGTATTGTGATCCCAAGCCATATAAGATCTTACAGTTAAAACCAGCACCTTGAATTGGGCTTAGAAACAAACAGGCAACCAATGCAAGTGGGCCAGAGCCATTCTTATTAGGGGTGTGCATGGACCCCCCGCTCCGCTTCACTTCCAGATCTGCGATTTGTGGATAGGGCCGCTTCGCTCCACCCCCGCTCCGCCCATGCCCGCTCCGCTCCGCTGCGGAGCTCCGGATCCGGATCGGAGCTCCGTTTCCCCCCTCCATAGGCTTGCATTAAGCTAAAAAAGTATACAACTTTTTTTCTGTGAAAGTTAGAAACCTCACGTTTGGCACCATGACACCTCATGGAGGTATACACATGCACGCCAAGACTCAAGGCAATCCCATCATCCCTTGAATTTTGGGGAATTTATGAAAATCGGGCACCCCATTCACACCCCTTTCGATAGCTCCGTCAATTTGCACGTTAAAAACCTCAACTCACCACCATGATAGCTTATCCAGGGACACACACGCATGCTCAGACTCAAGGCAGTCCCATCATCCCCTGATTTTTGGGGAATTTATGAAAATCGGGCAGCCCATTCACATCCCTTTCGATAGCTCCATCGATTTGCACGTTAAAAACCTCAAACTCGCCACCATGATAGCTTATCCAGGGACACACACGCATGCCCAGACTCAAGGCAGTCCCATCATCCCCTGATTTTTGGGGAATTTATGAAAATCGGGCACCCCATTCACACCCCTTTCGATAGCTCCATCAATTTGCATGTTAAAAACCTCAAACCCGCCACCATGATAGCTTATCCAGGGACACACACGCACGCCCAGACTCAAGGCAGTCCCATCATCCCCTGATTTTTGGCGGGGCTTAAACCTGCAGACATCTCAATGGGGCCATTTCAAAGGAAATCCCAACATGCCATGAATTGGGGAGTAGAGATAAACCTATATGAATCTTCTTCCACACTTGAAAAATGGATTTGGAAATTCCAAAACTCCAAGTGAGAGCAGGAAGGACTTCTCCCCTGAGTCAAAGCCACACACACACAACATCCCTGCGAGGTGGGCAGGGGAGGAGAGAGGGAAGGCAGGCATGCAACAGACATTTCTGGGGGCATAAGGAAGTGAGCCAAGGATAAGCCAGTAATGCATATAAAATGGAATAAATAAATAAATAAACAAAGGAGGGGTGGAATTAAAAGCAGCAGTGTTGCTGAATAAACAACAAGAAGAACTTTTAAAAAAAGGCTATATCTGTCTTTTACCAGCAATAGGGGGACGTGCCCAGGGGAGGGGGAAGCAGCTGCCAGTTCAACTCATGAAAGCCATTGCTTCACCACGAGAGCTGAGGAGTAGAGCTCTCACTTCAACTCATGATAGGCATTGCTCCACCGGGTTACTCTCTTTGGAGGGCTCTGATGGCCCTCCAAGTACAGGAGAGAGTGGGGGCACGTCCACATGGGATGCCCTAGGGGAGCTCATCCCCTTGCACCACATCTTTTCAGTTGTTCCCCAAAGTTAGGGTGGGTAGCAGTGCTGTGTTTCTATCTCTTATTATTGGCTTAGTATATGATTTCAGGTTGTGTTTGTGCATTTGGTGGGGCTACTGTTTTAAAAAAACACTGGGAAAAGTCCGTTCAGACTAAGAAAGAGAAGTTCCCAGAATCCCAAGTTACCCGTTTTGCCTATCCCCTCCTCCAACTTTGGGATCATGTGATCATGACCGGGAGTTGACTCTGCCCCTCAACCCTTCGGAAAAGGTATTTCTCGACGGTTTTTTAAAAATTCTAGCACACGAACCGCAGCACGCAGAGAGCTGAGAGTAGTCTCCAAATGACCCCCATCCACGACTCTCCAAGCACAAGAATTTTCAGAAAGATAGCTTCAAAAACAACACAGTTATCCCCCTTTCTTTTCCGCAACGCAATCCTATGGGCGAAATGTTTCAAGATGGCGATCGGATCGGACCGCGGAAACCGGAGCGCTCCGAAAATGGGCACTTCTCTTCGCCTTGCTTCTAGGGGTCCGCGGTCTGCTTCTACTCCGCCTCTGGGCAAGGCGGAGCAGGCCAATTCACTCCTGCTTCTGCGCTTCTAATCGGAGCGGAGCACATGCCTAATTCTTATATGTTTGAACTTCTGGTCCCCATTGTCAATCTGGCCATAGCATTTTGCATAAGCTGCAGCTTCTGAACCGACTTCAGTGCATTGCAGTAATCTAACTTGGAGGTTACTAGAGCACAGACAACTGAAGTCAGGTTATTCCTGTCCAGATAGGGGCATAGCTGGGCCACAAACCAAAGCTGATCGAAGGTACTCCATGCCACCAAAGCCACCTGAGCCTCAAGTGACAGAGATGGATCTAGGAGAACCCCCAAGCTATGAACCTTCTCCTTCAGAGGGAGGCAACCCAATCTAGATCCGGTTGAACACCCTCCATCCAGTCAGAAGAACCACCCACTAACAGCATCTGAGGCTTGTCTGGATTGAGTTTCAGTTTATTAGCCCTCATCCAGTGTATTGTCACACCCAGGCACTGATTTAGCAGCACATCAACAGCTTCACCTGATGAAGATGAGAAGGAGAGGTAGAGCAATGTGTTGTCAGCATACTGATTACAATGCAGTCCAAAACTACAGATGACTGCACTCAATGGTTTCATGTAGCTGTTGAAAAGCTTGGGAGACAAAGCTGACCCCTGTGGAACCCCATACTGAAGAATCCACAGGGCTGAGCAATGTTCTGGAGTTGACCCTCCAAGTAGGAGGGAAACCACATCAGTACAGTACCTCCCACCCCCAACTCAGACAGTCATCCCAAAAGGTTAATATGGCCGATGGTATCGAAAACTGCTGAAAGGTCAAGGCGAATCAACAAGGTCACACTCCACATGTCTTTCTCCCAACAGAGGTCATCATACATTTCTGTGTCAAATTAGAGCCTGACTCCGCCTGGGCATATTATTGCTTTTTGTTTTATTTTAGTGATTTCTATATTGCCTTTCTACACAGGAGCATACGCAAGGCTTCTCATAATAAAATAGCAAGTACAAATCATAAAATACAGTAAGACAAGCAAGCCCAAGGGGTGTCACGGGCACCCGACTCAGCCTGGGGGTCTCGCTCTTCAAGTGCCCTGCAGCTCGGCAACTGTCTGGCAGTCATCTGCCCTCCCAGAGCCTTCATTGCAAGCAATAATGGAGGCTTTGGAAGATGCGTATTTCCCACGTTGTGTAAATGGCAGCCGTAAAGGCCCTATTTACGGCACCATTTATGCAACATAGGAAATTTCCAGAAATTTCTGGATGAGGGCAGTTGGCCTTGCTGCTTCGTTGGATGATCGCTGGGCCGCAAATGAGCTGGCATAGCACCACGAGCTGGGTAGGCAGCGGCAGCAGCTTGGCAGATGTCTGATGAGGCCAGACGTAGGTAAGTCCACCCATCCCTAGCCAGGATATCTGAAAGGCCATCCCTCCCGTATCATCTTCAGAGGACCTATTATATGCCCCAGAAAGCTCAGAATAAAAGGGCAGCACCCAGCTTATGGAATACCTTCCCTCATCCCTGATGGTGTTTAGGAAGCAGTGGAAATATTCTTATTCTGCTTGGCTTTTAATGGTTTTTAGTATATATATATATATATATATATATATATATATATATATATATATACCTATATTGAACATTGGGGCTGTACAGTCCTCCTAATTCACCTCAGAGGCTGATTTGGAGCTTCTGAATTGGCCCTGATTCAGCTTGGGGCACCTCAGAACCAGCCCAGCCCAATTTGACTGACAGGTGCTCCAGAATGCCGAGTATGGGGCTGACTGGGAGTCCATAGGACTCCCCTCCCTTCCTGCTCACCCCTCCCCCCCAAAAAACCACTGCATGACTTACCTGAAGCCTTCACTCATACTGGCAAGCTTCTTGTCCTCCAGGAGAGCTGCCATCTTTAAGGAAGATGATAGATCTAGATCTACTGTTGCAAACTATAGCATGAGTGGTGGCTTCAGGTAAGCCCCACAGTTGCGTGGGCAGGCGGTGGGAGGGGGCAGTGGCTGGCCATTGGGCTGAAGCACTTTAGCTGCTTGGATTCAGGTCAAGGTGGGCCAAATCAGTCCGACTCGACTCAGATTTGAGGTTCAGGACCAAGCTGATGCACACCCCAAGTGAACATATGACCCAGTGAGATGTAAATCACTAGGCAATGGTTTTTACTTGATCAAAATTCTCAAGGAGTATTTACAGCACAAACATATCACTTTTATATAACAATTCAATCAGGGCAGTGGCATGATAAGCAATGCAATAGTCATTAAACAAGGTTGTTAATGCTCCAAAATACTGTCTCGCTGATGGATGGCTCAGGTATCCTATTCATTATAAATTAAAGTGCAGCAACAATCCATTTGCTACTAGGCACTCAAGATGTTATTACTGTTTAATGGCACCCTAGCCCTGTACAGTGCAGTGCAAACATATGATAGTAAAAGCTCAAGAGCTAATTCAAACGGAAAATTTAGTTGTATTTAATTTTGCCATAGTCTTTTATCTTGGGAGTTCAAGGCATATGCACATGCATTTGTGGAGGCGAATCATTCCTGTAGCACCTGTTCTTTATATACCTCTGGCTTCCCCTGGCAGGCAACAATAACTGATATACTTCAAGTTGCCCTGATGTTTACTAGAACACACAAATACGGACACAATATACAATCCATGAGACTAATCCCAAGCCTACTGGAGCTAAACTGAAAATGGAAGACCATTCAATTTGACAAATTGCAAATTTGAAAAAATAATTCTAGACTGTCTTTTTATGGTAGCTATCAGAGGGCATTATCTACTGCTATGCTAGTGGGAATGACTGCTACCTAGGGATGTACGGATTTTGTTTCATCCATTCTGTGTGCATTTCACAGATTGTCAGGTGTCTTTTTGTTCTGTCATCTGCTCACTGATGCTATCTGATTCCGCCCCCACCCTTAAGAAAAGTATGCAACAACGTCCACTGCAATTTATGTTACTTTCTCTGGTACACAATATTTTGCTTAAGAGAGATTGGAGATGTATAAAACATTGTCATTGCTTTTTTAAGGTGCATATATTAGCATAATTTCTAGTAAGTCCACGGAATCTATATGACTCCGAAAATGCTGGTTTGCTGCAGAATCTGCAGGTTGAATTCATAGAAATCCAAGGTCCATTCCAGATTTTTCTGACTTGATGGCTTTATAGGCCCCTTCCAACCCTATGATTCTATGATCCCTACCACTAGTGCAATGGGAAGCTTGTATTGGCTAGCACAGCCAGAAAGTAGCCCTAACTACTGTTTCAGGAATGGGACAAATCAGCAGAGTTTTCAGAAGGAGCTCCACTGAGGGGTCCCAATCCAGAAGTTATCATTTCAGCTAGTTTCCTGGGTTGTGCTTTGATGTGCTAGTTTTCCATTGGACAAGTGGTTGTTCTCACTAGCAGAATGTATTTAGAGCTGGCAGATTACCAGCATTGGATTCTGCCCAGAGATTAGTGGTAAGAGATGAGTGCTGAGACTCGAAGGTCAGTGGCAAAGCAAGGTTCAGCCAAAGAACAACTTTGGAGCTGAAATTTGGAATTTGAGTTAGAAATTCATCAAATGTGCACACTTCATTTTCTGTACTTAAATCTGCCCAGCTGGCATTAATATCCCATACAAGTGTTTTGGCTAGATTACCCCCTGATCAGGATTTGAATTCTGGAATTGAATAGATGAAGAAAACCACAATTCCCTCCAGTGAGCAATTCATTATTTTTTATCCTAACATATCACACAGAGTGCTTGGAAGGATACAATGAGGCAAGTAGTAGTGCCAAGATGAAACGGGGGAGCATTTTCACTCCCTGTAAAAATATGCTTCACTTTTCAGTGAATTTTTTACACCCCTTTGCAAAAGGGTATGAAAGTATTTGCAAGGGGGTGGTTGCCAGGAGGAAAAGGGAACAGTCCCTATTACCAAGGTAACTGCTTCGACAAATCGCACCCCAATCTAATCACACTTAGTGAGGCAGAACGTAAATAGAATGAGTATTTGGATGTCAATCACCATCGGTATTCTTCTCCAGCAACTCATGTGTGACTAGAGCTAAAATGGAATGGAAGTTTGGACACACAGGAGTTGAGGACAATGAAACTCCCAGTGCCACATAGCAAGGTAGAGAGCATCAGTGAGTAGCTCCCCACGTCCCGAATTGTACCAGGAAAGCATTATAGAAATGACAAATAACAGTAACTAAATGTGAGCTGGCTCTTTTGTCTTCTCCTGTCAATAGAGGTTGTAGCAGTTTATTATGCAATGGCATCAAGATGACTTTATGTATACAGGAGCCCAAATCTGATGGTTTAACCCAAAAGGTGAGGCACCATAGCCTGGCCACTGGGTACCCTAATTCAAATGGAGGCCTTACAGAGGCAAATATAACATCATCTTTTGGGAGGAGGAGGAGGAGGAGGAGGAGGAGGAGGAGGAGGAGGAGGAGGAGGAGAAGGAGAAGAAGAAGAAGAAGAAGAAGAAGAAGAAGAAGAAGAAGAAGAAGAAGAAGAAGAAGAAGAAGAAGAAGAAGAAGGGTGCCATATGGATGGGCCACATCCTGAACTAAGGTGATATAGGACTTTATTTTCAAGAGAAGATGGAAGGGAAGAGAGAAAAGAGCCAGTAGGAGAAAGAGACAAGGGAAAACACAGAGAGGGTGGTAGAATTAAAATAAACCTCATATTCAGGTTGGGTGTTAAGAGGTGGCTCCTGGGTCTTGGTTCACTGAACACTACTGTAGCCAATGACTAGTTTCATAGTTGCCATGGGGTTTCTTTGGTAATAAGATACCAAAGGCAAGAATATTTATGGAAATGACCCTCCTCCATAACAAACTTAGAACTTGAGTCATAGCTATTCCTCCTACGACTTCAACTTGAGTCATTATTCCCCAACCTTTCCCAGCATGTGGATAGGAGAGCTGGAACTTAGATGCAGGCAAGTGCAACATCATATAGAGTCAGTGTCTTTAGCCCTCCCATTGCTTCTGTAATTATAACTAACTTTTTACGTGTTGCCTCAGTAGAAGAAAAGGGCAGATTTCCTGAGGTGTATCTCAAAATGGAGTCTGACACAGAGTGACCAGAATGGGATTTGATCTTTCTCTCTCTCTTTTTCCCTGCTGTCAAGAGAGCAACAGCACAATTCCTTTTATATGTGTGTCTGAAATCATCCTTCTCTCTGGAATAAAATACAGTAATGTTTCTAGAATCCACATCTAGGAATGCTTCATTTCTCCCCATGGCAGAGCTACTAATCTTTAAATAGCTGCATAATGGGCAGAAATTCAGCAGGTGAAACTTTCACCATCACTACATTATGTTAAGAAAAAGACATTGCAGTTGTTTCTGCCTTACATGCAGTTGAAGACACAGAAGACAGCAATCCTATTCAGATCATTATATGAATTTTTTGCCATCTCAGTCTGGCTATAGTCCACAACCCAAATGCTTGGGCATTCCCATTGACTCTAATAGGACTTCTATACTAGTAATACGGGACCTGATTCTACAGAGACTATCTATCTATCTATCTATCTATCTATCTATCTATCTATCTATCTATCTATCTATCAATCAATCAATCAATCACAGTTGCTACTTTTGTTTTTTTAATGGTCCAGCTCTTATGCCTTAAAAATTGAGAATCTTGTTGCTTTTACTGCTTTAAAACAACTTGGTGTGATTCGTTTTCACAAAAACATTTTAAGAACGTTGATGAGTTGTCAAGATTAAAACAATCACAGCAGAGATAAGGTATCCTCAACATAATTTGTATTGATCTCTTGAAAGTTATATCTTCTTAAAATGACATGTAACAGTTGGTGATAGATTGGTGTGTTCTGGTTGCTTGCATGACTAGGATGATGGAAAGCAAATGAATATGGTCCATCTATCAAAGTTTGGCATCTGTGTTTGTGGGGGAAAGGATCCTATATCTTCTACACCCCTATCCAGACTCATATTTACCTATGTATCTAATTCAGATTTGTTACTGGATAGTCATTTAAAGTGCAAAATATTGCCGCAGAGTTCAGGGCCCTGATCTTGTAGGAAAATTGGTTAGCAACAATGCCTCTACTACATCCTGATGTAGCATTTTCTGATAAGCTGTAGTGCAGTGGTAAGTTTTGAAATGCATGGGCTCATCATGACACTATCTATAGCCACACCCCCAAGGAGAGTCCAAAACTCCAGGCACTTGTGTTGATTCTAGGGATGTCAGAGAAATCCACAATGGATTCAAATTAGTTCTGTTTTCTATGAGTCTGACCCATGGATTCCATAGCAGCCTGCCTTTTCCCATGTCATGGGGATTCTACAGACTTGCAAAACATTTTTTTCCAAGAATTGTATACAAATTTAATTATACAAAAATACAAAGGAAAAAACAAATGACCCAAACATGCGTTTTCCTCCATAGGCTAAAGTGTGAAAATTAGGGGTGTGATCCGCTTCGATTAGGAGCGTAGAAGCAGTAGCGGATTGGCCTGCTCCGCCTTACCCAGAGGCGGAGTAGGAGCGGACCGCGGACCCCTAGAAGCAAGGTGAAGAGAAGCGGCCATTTTCGGAGCGCTTCTCTTTCCGCGGAGCGCTCCGATCGCCATCTTGAAAACATTTCGCCATAGGATTGCATTGCGGCAAATAATCGCAGATAACTACGTTCTTTTTGAAGCTATCGTTCTGGAAATTCTTGTGCTCAGAGAGTCGTGGATGGGGGTCATTTTGAGACCACTCTCACCTCTCTGCATCGTGCGGGTCGCGTGCTATATTTTTTTGAAAATCGGGTCAACCGCGCGGCTCAAACGGCGTTTTTGGCTTTTCGCCCATAGGATTGCATTGTGGGAAAGACTCGGGCATAACTGGGTTGGTTTTTAAGCTATCATTCTGAAAATTCTTGTGCACAGAGAGTCGTGGATGGGGGTCATTTTGAAACTACTCTCACCTCTCTGCGTGGTGCGGGTCGCGCGCTAGATTTTTTTTAAAAAACGGTGGGAAAAATACCTTTTTCAAAGGGCTGAGGGGCAGAGTCAGCTCCCGGTCATGATCACATGATCCCAAAGTTAGAGGAGGGCATAGGCAAAACGGGTAACTTGGGATTCTGGGAAACTTCTCTTTCTTCATCTGAACGGACTTTCCCCAGTGTTTTTTAACACAGTAGCCCCACCAAATGCACAAACACAACCTGAAATCATATACTAAGCCAAGAATAAGAGATAGAAACACAGCACTGCTACCCACCCTAACTTTGGGGAACAACTGAAAAGATGTGGTGCAAGGGGATGAGCTCCCCTAGGGCATCTCATCGTGGACGTGCCCCCACTCTCTCCTGCACTGGAAGGCCATTAGAGCCTTCCAAAGAGAGTAAAACGGTGGAGCCATGCCTATCATGAGTTGAAGTGAGCGTTTACTTCTTAGTGGTGGAGCGATGCCTATTATGAGTTGAAGTGAGCGTTTACTTCTCAATCTCAGAGCTGTTGGTGAAGCAATGGCTGTCTTGAGTTGAACTGGCAGCTACTTCCCCCTCCCCTGGGCACGTCCCCCTATTGCTGGTAAAAGACAGATATAGCCTTTTTAAAAAAATTCTTCTTGCTGTTTATTGAGCAACACTGCTGCTTTTAATTCCACCCCTCCTTTGTTTATTTATTGATTTATTCCATTTTATATGCATTACTGGCTTATCCTTGGCTCACTTCCTTATGCCCCCAGAAATGCCAGCTGCATGCCTGCCTGCTTTCCCTCCCTCCTCCCCTGCCCACCTCGCAGGGATGTTGTGTGTGTGTGGCTTTGACTCAGGGGAGAAGTCCTTCCTGCGCTCACTTGGAGTTTTGGAAGTTCCAAATTTTGCAGGTTTAAGCCCCGCCAAAAAACAGGGGATGATGGGACTGCCTTGAGTCTCGGCTTGCGGCATATGTATCCCTGGATAAGCTGTCATGGTGGTAGGTTTGAGGGTTTTTTTTAACGTGCAAAATTGACGGAGCTATGGAAAGGGGTGTTGGATTTTCATAAATTTCCCAAAAATCAGGGGATGATGGGACTGCCTTGAGTCTCGGCGTGCGTATGTATCCCTGGATAAGCTTTCATGGTGGCGTGTTTGAGGTTTCTAACGTGCAAATTGACGGAGCTATGGAAAGGGGTGTGAATGGGGTGCCCGATTTTCAAAAATTCCCCAAAAATCAGGGGATGATGGGATTGCTTTGAAACTTGGCGTGCATGTGTATACCCCCATGAGGTGTCATGGTGCCAAACATGAGGTTTCTAACTTGAACAGAAAAAAAGTTGTATAATTTTTTAGCTTTCAATGCAAGCCTATGGGTCAGGAAAACAGAGCTCCGATCCGGATCCAGAGCTCCGAGCGGAGCGGAGCGGAAGTGGGCGGAGCGGGGGCGGGGCGGAGTGGCCCGATCTGAAAAATGGCAGATCTGCAAGTGAAGCGGAGCGGGGGGTCTGTGCACACCCCTAGTGAAAATGCAGATTTTTGAGGGATTTGCTCATTTATCTTTTTTTCACTTTTGGGGAGATTTGTGCAAATTTGCATTAACTAATGCATATTTGCACAAATCCACATTAGTTAATGTGAATTAACATGAATGCACATTACTTTATTTATTTATTTTATTTATTACATTTATATACCGCCCCACAGCCGAAGCTCTCTGGGCGGTTTACAACAATTAAAAATAGTGAACATTAAAAGTATACAAAAATTTTAAAAACATAAAAACAGTATAAAAACAACAGTATCCATTTAAAAACAACAATTCTGGGGTCCATTAAAACAAACTTAACATTGTTAAATGCTGTTAAAATGCCTGAGAGAAGAGAAAAGTCTTGACCTGGCGCCGAAAAGATAACAATGTTGGCGCCAGGCGAGCCTCATCGGGAAGATCATTCCACAGTCGGGGGGCAACCACTGAGAAGGCCCTCTCCCTTGTTGCCATCCTCTGAGCTTCCCTCGGAGTAGGCACTCGGAGGAGGACCTTAGACGTTGAGTGCAGTGTACGGGTAGGTTCATGTCGGGAGAGGCAGATTAATGCAGATTAACGCATTCTACTCGAACTAATTCACAAGTGTACATGTGAATTAGTTCAAATAGAATGAAATTCTCTTACAAAAAAATCCGATTCTGTCAGTGTGTGGATGACAGAATGAAAGAGACTTGATAATCTATGAAACACTGACAGGATGGATTTAACAAAATTTGTACATCCCAAGTTGATTCATTTCAACAAACAAGTTGTGTTGGGGGGGGGTGTCACTTGCTAGGAGCAGGGTTTTTTTTGTATAGCTGAGGGGTCTTAATTGCCCATCCAATACCAAGTGACCCCTCTCCCAATAATTTACATTACAATGAGGAGCAATATATTGTTGCTGAAAAAATTCATTTTCCTCAGCTACTATTAAGGTGGCAGATAAATTCAGAGGTACCTGGATAATCCGAGGGCAGTGGCAGATGACATCAGCATTCCTGTTAATAAAAATGTGCTACTGCTTCATCCCTGAAAACCATGGCTCCACTACACCCCTTCTGATAAGGCTTTGGAGGCGGGGAAATGGTTAAGAACATAAGAAGAGCCATTCTGGATCAGACCAAGGGCCTATCTAGTCCAGAACTCTGTTCATACAATAGCCAACAATCTATTAACTAGGAACCCACAAGTAAGACATGAGTACAACAGTACCCTCCCACCCATGTTCCCCAGCAACTGGTGTTCATAGGCTTACTGCCTCTGATATTAAAGGTAGCACATAGCCATCAGGACTAATACCCATTGAAAGTCTTCTCCACCAGGAATTTATCTAACCCCCTTTTAAAGCCATCCGATTGGTGCCCATCACTACAGGCCATCCCTTGCTGGCTGCAGATCTGTTGCTACTTGTGGCAGTGGAGCAAATAAATTATCAAAAGTTTCTTGGGGCAGCAGTGGCAAGCCAATAGAGCTGCTAGTTTCCTGGGAAGTCCTCCATCCATGAAATGTTTAAGAAATTCTGCTGCCCCCTGAGAAAAATCACCTCATCCTACATATACTTCCCTTGACCTTCAAAGGGCCATCTCTGGATGCTTTGCCACACAAGGTATGGTCGATGTCTGCTAGAAAGATGGCTTTTCAGTGGTTGTAGAATGCCCCCTCCAGAGAAGCTAGCTTAATAGCTACATTGTGGTCTTTTCAGCACCAGATGAAGACTCCACCCCCCACCCCACCCCCAGGCTTTTAAATATTAATATCTTTTAATCTTAAGACCTCATAGAACCTTTGGATATTTCAGGGGAGCTTTAAGAATTGTTAAATTTTGATGCTGCTGTGACCCTTGTTATATTGGTATTATCCTCTGCTGCTGGTTATATCAGAGTAATTATAGTTTGACTTTTATTTTGGGGATAACTCCAACTTCATATGAGTGTACATCCACTCATGCAAAATAATTTTCTTTCCTCCCTCTGCAGCCACCCTTATGTCTCCCAAAATCTGCTCCAAAGTCTCCTCCAACTCCCCACCCCAAGAAGATTTTGGAAGGGGAAACTGCAGGGAAATGCAGGAGGGAGGAGGAATTCATCCCATGACTGGATGCCATTCTATTGGCAGAAGTTCACTGTCGGAGTTCAGTGTTTGAATTTACTTTGCCCTGGAACTGGAGAGTAGAAAGGAAACATGCTCCAGCTTCTGCCATCCATCAGGGGACCCAAGGATACTGGGAGGCTGCACACACACACACACACACACACACCCCGTTTCCCAGGAATTGCATCAAGCCAGGCAGGGGGATCAACCTAGCCCATCCATTGGCCAAAGGAGGAGCAGTTGCAGGGAGCTCACTTCCCCGTCTTTGCCAGAAAGAACACTCAGCTGCTCCAATGGACAGTTGTTCTGGGGTTGCAGAAGTTAAGTAGAGAGAAGCCTTAACATGACGCATCCATCAACTGGCCAGATGACACTTCAGGCTCTGTGGTTAGCAAAACTGTGGTTCTCTGGGGTTTAGCACTAACCACAAGCTGTGCTGTTGCACACAACATTTTAAGCCATTGTTAGAGCCACTAAACCTGCTTCAGATGGTCCGACTGTGGTTAGTGAGTGAGCAGGATTTAGCAAACTGCATCTCAAAAGACACCTTGAACCCTGCTACTTAACCAATAGTGTTAACCATCAGGGTTTAAGGTGTCTTCTGAACAGCCCCATCAGTTATTATTCAAGCAAGAACACCAGCAACAGAAGAACAGCCTGGCGCAATGTGCACTTGTACATGCCCACTTAATAGCTCACCACCTTGTTCTGGCATTGAAAAACCGATCAGCCCTTTTCCTTTTCCTCCACTCCCCTTCCTATTTGTGTCTCATCTTTTTAGTTTGGGAGTGTGATCGCACGGTCTTCCTTTCTGTGTGTGTTGCTATGAGCCACTTCGGGAGAGAATAATGATCTGAAAATTGGGATAAAAATGTAATAAATATCAATTATTTTTAACTTTTGCCATCACTAGTCCAGAGAACTTTAATTATTTCCCACTGAATGAATTCAATACAACTTAAAGCCAATACGTAAGATTGCTATCGGGTGCCATTTTGCCTAATAAATCCTGCTGCCCTACTTTCCCCAAGGCCTTTTATTTTCACAGACACATTCATGCTGGGTGGAAAAGAGAATACATAAGGCAATTATTGGAAAAAGAAATCTCCAATCAAAATTCTGAGATGCATTTTAGATGCCCCCCAGGAGTACCCCAATGGAGCTTCTTTAATTGGTAAACAGAATGCTTCCCATGGTAACAGGAGTGTATTCCTGTATTTTCAATTACTGGATTAAAATCTCTTTGATCAATGATGGATGCTGAGAGTTTGCCTGAATGCTGTCTATTGCATCAGAGTTCTATGAATAGGGCTTCAGAACACCAACTGACTTATCCAGTGCTTCAGGGAAATCATTTCAGGGCTGCTTTCTTGGCATCAAAGTGGTAGTAGCCAAAGCGGCATCTAAAATATATATTGAAAGGGGTCTGAGCCTCACCGTGTTATAGCAAGGCTTGTTGTGGCAGCTTCCCAGTGTTTGGGATAAATGCCTTCAGCAGGGAGTCCTTTGTACTTGTTGATGCTTCTATGCACTGTTGGGAATGCTGATCTTCTGTGGGGTGGGGTGGAGAGAGAGAATCCAGATTGGGATGGGGGAGAGGTTTAACCCTTTCCTCCAGTTCCCCATTGATAATGGCCTCTGAAAGATGTTATTTGCCCTAACTGGCAAAATAATAATAATAATAATAATAATAATAATAATAATAATAATAATAGTAGTAGTAGTAGTAGTAGTAATGACAGTCAGGGAACAAATTCCTTTATGGCATCTAGTTTGACCCATAAAATGTCCCCTTTTCAACTACAGGAGTACTCTTAAACAAGTCTGTGTCAAACTAAGGGATATTCCAACCTGTGTGATGCTGGGTCCATTCACTACTTTACAAATAAAAGAAATTATTATTATTATTATTATTATTATTATTATTATTATTATTATTTCTTAGCTGCCTCTCCATTTTGATCGAGGCAGGGAACAACACTAAATATAAAATACACAAAACAGAATTAAGAACATAATGTACCTTGTTAAAACATCCTAAACACATTCAAAAAAATGTCCTAAAATTCCACTGGATAAGCCTGCAGGAAGAGAACATTCATCACCAGGAATATTAAACTAAAGAAGATGTGCTAAGAGTTTGTTTTGTAACTAAGGAAGTTTCCTTACATAACTTAAAACTATGCTACTCTAAACTGAGTGATAATGCATATTCAGTCTTTGAATGCACAAACGTAATTCCTTTATACATAATGTTTTAGTGTAATGTTTCAAGGATGACTTTCATTATAATAATGAAAGACAACAAAGACAAGTAGAAGAGAACACAAGAAACCTCAGCCTGTTTGAATCTAGCTTTATTGTGGGAAGTTAAACCCCATTCTATATGTCTATTAATACACAGTTCATTAAGCTATTAATACACCGTTCATTAAACTAGAAACAACTGTATCATTTGCAAACAACAATTCATTAGTCTTAATGGGATTTAATAAAGTTCCTATGCAAAGATTCATCAGAGAATTAATTACAATATACTAATCAGGGGGAGAAAAATCCAGTTCATCAGTCAAATAGATTTATCCAATTCACAAGCTGGGAAGCATAAATAATTTCCAAAAAGAAAGTAGCTCTTCAAGCAGACTGTGTTGTCAAATGCTGCAGAACCTGGATGCCTTACAAGTGGATTTCTATTGATTTTTTGCAAGTAAATTTACTAAAACAAACATTTTTGTTCCTCATTTCACAGTCACAGGCCTGTGACTAGAGAAGTAATTAAACAGGGTTATAATAGGATGAATTAACTCCTCCTGTTGCTTCTTCTGATACCAGGAGAAATAAATAGCATGTCAAAAATAAATAGCAGGGTAATTGAAAACTTTTTTTTTGTTCTGGCAAATCTTTGGCCTGACCAGTCTTTCAATTTATTATACCTTGATTTTTCTTGCTGGTCGTGGTTATGTTTTCTTAATTTGTTTTTAATTCCAATTTCTTTCTTTTTAAAAAAAATGCTGGCTACCATGGATATTTCATGAGAATTGTTAAGGCAGGACATACATTAGCACAAATAAATACATCGATAAATCAATTTAACTTCTGTCAGCATGCAGTAGTGAAGCAAATATGTGGAAACGTAAGACTTTTTGAATTTGTGTAAAAATAATAAAAAGAAGAAATAATTTTGATGAGGATTTGAATTAATATTCACAAACATTTGAGAATTTCATTCTGTATTTATTATTGTCCAAAAAGGAATGGAACTACATGTGATGCTGGTGTTCTGTTTAGGATTCTCCTGGGAGTCACTCTGAAGCAGTTGTACTTACTAGACCAGTAAGGCAAAGTCAAGTCCACCTATGCTGGATGGTGATGCAGAGGTGACTCTGGAAAGAACCATGCTGGCTGGAACTCACTCAGAGTGGTTGTTTCAGCAACACACAGAGGTCTTCTTCTGAGACTTATGAAGGCTGGCTGATCTGGGCCTGCTGTTAATTCCAGCCCTTCTCAGGAGCTGTCTGCCTCTCAAAGGGCCGTTGCCTGATTCTGCAGCTGCTGCCACTTCCAGGCTCCAGCAAGTATCCCTAAAATTATGGTCATAGGGTGGGGATAGACTAGTTTAATGGGGAGATGCTCTTTTCAGAGTGGTGGAAGAACTAGATGGCTACATTCCATTCCCCTCATAGGACCCTCCCCTATCCTGTAAGTTTGTGGTTGCTTGGCTACAGTACCCCAGCCTGGTTCTGCTGTTGGTGAATGACACGTTAGTACATAATAAAACCTCATACATCCATGGATGAAGGAGCTGATCTGGCATGCAATACTGAGACCTGGATGGATGAACTCGGTGGCATAGACCAGACCCAGATATGTCCACTTGGGTACTCTGTGCAGCACCAGACCAAGCTGGAGAGTTATGGGAGTCACCATAATCCACAGAAACTCCATCTCACACACTAGGAAACACCTCTGCCCTGGGACAGGCTATTAGAGCCAGTAACTTGTGTTGAGTCAAAGAGACACATGGGAATATTATTGGTATACCACCATCCTTGCTGTCCAGTGACCTCTCTGACTAAGCTGTCTGAGGCAATCTTTGATATGGTTCTGGAGAACCATAGGACTTTGGTCCTGGGGGGACCTCAATATCCACACTGCAGTTACAGGAACACCTCAGGACTTCATGGCTTCCATGAAAACAATGTGTCTGTTTCAGTTTATCATCAGTTCAACACATAGGGCAGGGCACACCCTTTATCTAGCCCTTGATCCCAGGGTGTGAGAGGGGTGGCCTGGTTATCAGAGAGTAGAAACTATCCAACTATAATGGCCAGACACTTCCTGATGATGTTCATCATAATGTCAGTCCTTCCCTCCAGAGATGGGAGACCCATTAAGATGGCCCACACTTGAGGGATTCCTAAAAGCTCTGGGTTATTTTCCAATAGACAGAGCCAGCAATTATGTTGAGGCCCTTGACACAATTGCTCTTCAGCACTATGGAGTTTGGATAGTTCCTTGGTTTCCGACAAGCACAAAGCCCCCTTGGGTGCATTATCTATTATTTTACTAGTCTAATCTCTTTAATATAATAATCAATATTAAAGCCTAAAAAGCCAGTTAATTTTAGAGCCAGGCCACAAAAGACCTTATAAACCCCTGGTCTTGATTCCATCAGGTTTTACACATGACCTTCAGAGTCCATTCTGGGTCAACTTCCTGGCCCTACCCAGAAGCATAGGATTATTATTTTTTTCAAATTAAAAGTTGTAACCCAGTATGCACTAAACTAGTTACAGGTCTCTGTGGATTCCAGGCATAGGCTCCACTTTTGTTTGGTTCAAGTGTCTTTCCTTGGTTTTCCAAATGTAAACTAATTTCAGATAGAATCATAGAATAGCAGAGTTGGAAGGGGCCTACAAGGCCATCGAGTCCAACCCACTGCTCAATCCAAGGGTTTAAAATCCATTCAGATGAGTAATGTGTTGAGCAATGTGTGGTACAATTAAACACAAATTACACAATGCCAACTGAATGAAAATAGATGTTATGATTTCTACATCATTAAAAATGTGAAGAGAGCATGACATGAATTTTGTAAACAATGAAGCTCACAATCCAGAACATAAATTTGAACTAATCCAATAATGCTTTCAAAAACAGTATGCTTTTGAGATTACAGTAAAGTGTGACTTCCAGAATTCAAATCCTAATGATGGGGCATAATGTAAGGGAAGCGGAGCACTCTCCCAATGAAAGAAGTGAGATTTGGCTTGATTATACCCATTACATTGGATATTGCATTGCCAATAGGAACTTTAACTCTTTGATTAGAGACAGTTCAGCAGAATGCTCAGAAGGTAAAAGGGCTCCAGAGAATATTCAAAATATAAGAATAAGGTTTCCCGCGTCAGGTCAGTGTTTAAGAATTGTACAAGATGTATTATGCATATAGTTTACTATACTATTGCCAGCTTAGGACAGCTGAAACTGTAAAAAGTTTTGGAAATTCAAACAAAATAATCTTCGAGAGGTTTTACAATGCAGGTTTTGCAAGAATTTTAGTGTGATAATGACTGTGGTTCACGTTTAGTGCTCTAGTAAAAATCATTTGCTGCACTTTGTGAGAATTTAATTTTTTTAAAAAAATATTCAAAACTTCTTATAAAACTATATATACTCTAAATTTTATTGTATAGGCAATAAACTGCTATTAAAATGTTAAGAATACCATAGGTGTTGTATCCCATGTGAGTTTGGTTTTGTAAATAAATTTTAAACTGTGTTAATCCGATTGATTGTAGCACCTCAAGGATTATTTCTAATCCGAAACGTCGAGCATTCCAGACACTGACAAGAACTATTAAAGATTTTTATCATTTTTAATGGCACCAGAGGGAGGGCCTTGCTAGACCTACCTGATAATCCGGTGGGGAGTAGGGACAAGGCCGCGCTGCAGCTAGCGTGAGCCGTCTCCCCTAGCTAGACGTAACACATGATGGGGTAAGGGAAAGCCCCGTCGCGTCGGCCATCTTTTAAACCTTAAAGGGGCCATGTGCGCAGGAGCGCACCAACAAAAAGGTAAGTCTTTTTTTTAAAAAAAATAAAGGGTTCTCCGCTCCTCCTGCCCCGATTCCCCCCCACAATGTCTGATGCCCCCTGCTCACCATGTCCACCCCCCCCGCTCGCTCACCCGCCCCCTCTCGCCATGTCCGCCCCCCGCTCACTTGCCCGCCTGCCCGCCTGTCCCCCGTTCGCCATGTCTGATGCCCCCTCCACCCCCCCATCCCTGATCTCCTTGCCCTGGCCCCGTTCTTCTTCCCCCCATCCCTGATCTCCTTGCCCTGTCCCCATTCTTCTCCCCCCACCCCTAATCTCCTTGCCCTGTCCCCGTTCTTCTTCCCCCCTGTCCACAAACTCCTTGCCCCGTTCTTCTTCCCCCCATCTCTCCTGCCAGGTCCGCTCTTTCCCCCCGGCCCCCATCTCCCCCCCTGTGATTTTACACACACACCCCGGCCTGATGGGCACAGTGCTCCTATGGCTTTTCCTGGCTACTCGTGAGTAAGCCGCATAGCTGGGAAAAGCCACGGAACCAGCAAGACCTTCCGCAGGGAAAAACCGGGTCACAAGTGGATCCGGTTATCCCAGGTCAAGGGAGGGTTTAGCACGGGCTGACCCCGGGATCCCCTCTGCATCATCTGCACGCACAGTAGGGAGCCCGGGCCTTGCACCGGGCTCAACCCTCATCTAGCAACGGCCTTAGTCTCTCAATCTGGACCATTGCCACTAGGAATGTCAGAGAAATCCAGAATGGACTGAAATGAGTTTGAATTTCTGTGAATCCAACCTATGGATTCCGCAGCAGATGGATTCTACATTGTGTGGATTCCATGGACTTTCAGGTTTTTATTTTTATTTTTGTCTTTGGAGTGGCATCTGTGTAAATTTGCACTTGCACAAATGCACACTAATCACATTGACATTAATGCACATTATCACAAGTGTGCATCACTGCTAATGGACATTTGTGCAAGTGGAGCAAAATTCTCATGCACCTCTCTCTCTCTCTCTCTCTCTCTCTCTATAAATCCAGTTCCATCAATGAGCAGATGAAGAAACAAAAGACTCCTCAAAATCCATGAAACACAGATGGAACAGGTTTAACAAAATCTGTACATTCCTAATCACCACTATACTTCTGGCATTTTATTCCTTAAATGTAAGCAAAGAATCCGAGGGCCATGTTGCATTTTTCTTAGAGAGGGAAATAGTCTTTGTGCAGGAAAACATGAATAGTGTCATGTTAAAAACTGTTTTTTCCTATTTAGGGTACAAAGAAATGGATCAGAAAACAACTGCTTAGAAACATAAGAAGAACCATGCCAGATCAAACCAAGGTGTATCTAGTCCAACATTTTGTTCATTCAGTGGCCAACCAGCTGCCAAGTAGGACATGAGTGCAATAGCACCCTCTCAGTCATGTTTCCCACCAAGCTTTTATGTATTTTATATTCGCTGTTGTTCCCCGCCTTGATCTAAGTGGAGAGGTGGGTAAGAGATTATATATATATATATATATATATATATATATATATATATATATATATATATATATGTGTGTGTGTGTGTGTGTGTGTGTGTGTGTGTGTGTGTATATATATATATATATATATATATATATATATATATATATATACACATACATAGGCATACTGCTTCTGATACTGGTGGAAGCATATAGCCAACAAGACTAGTAGCCATTAATAGCTTTATCTTCAATGAACTTGTGTAATACCCCTTTAATGCTGTTCAAATTGGTGGCCATCACTATATCTTGTAGTAGCAAATTCCATAATTTAACTAGCACTGTGTAAAGAAGTGCTTCCTTTTATCTTCCTGCTTGCATTATTCATAGCAGAAGAAGAGACACATTTTCCTACACGGAGATGGACTGCATTAAAAATAATAATACTTGAATATGTGGCCCAGTGAGATATTCACTCTAATAAAAGACTTAGAAAATAATCTATTAAATTGGAAAATATATTCTTAAACCTCTAAAATGGAGGCTGTCAACACCAAAGAAACATTTTTCTATGCCTTTAAAAAATCTGTTATCTTCTAGTTGTGACACTAAATTGTTTTCATATACATAAATGTCCGATCATAATATCAACCCTGCTTTCTCTTCTAATTATGCATTTTCCCCACCCAATTTACATCAAGAATGTTATTTCTATTTCTTATTAGCCAGATTGTAACCTTCTATGCAAGTGATTGGGTTATCAAGTAATGGCTGCCTTAAGCTATGAGATAAATGATGAAAATAAAGGTTGGAAGCTATATTGCCTTAATGCAAACGACTTAAAAGTGGAAGATTTGATTTAATAGAGGATTCACAGTTATAGTGAAGTAAAGTAGAAGAGTCTGAGGAACAACAACAAAAAATGAATTTGATGGATATTGCTGTAAGACAATCTGTATTTTTTTAAAAATGAAAATGAACATTTTGAAGGTTAACTATGTCTTAAAGGAAAACAGTAATGCATTTTAAAGAGGAATTCCAGAGTGGAAAAGTACACTGCTTGTATATACACTACAGATAAAATGTGAAAAAAAACTTGCTTAGTGAATAGCAGAGCAGTTCTCTTAAGCCCTGCAGAGCAGAAATGGTGTAATTAGGGATGGAGTTGGATAACACCTCTTTTTTTCCCCATGTCAACTTTTGCAGTCATTTTATAATGGGATCCCAATAGAACTAGGCTGTTTGAAGACATTCAGTTCTCAATGGATTCCACGATCACCACATTTGGGGTAAGTTACAGTTTTGCAGAATGTTCTAAGTACATTGTCCAGAGAAGCCACCGATACTGGACTTTTATTGGCAGCCTAGTGGGTGTTCAGATGAGCTTTCTCCTTCCATATATTCAGGATATGCATGAATCCCAAGAAACAAAATTGAGTGGAATGTCAACAAAGAGAGCCTGTGCCATGTTTAGCCCTGCTTCCCTTGGGTCGGGGGAAGGTGTTTCAGGTGATCAATCAGAATCAGACTCTGAAGTAGAGGAGACGGCAACAGAAACAGGCCAGATTATACCAGTGGAGGAGGCAGCTCTCATGAGCTCTTCACCATCTGGGAACAAACCTCCTCCAGAGTTTATCTCCTCAAGGGTAAACAACACACAGTCAGTGAGAAGCCAGTATTCTTCTGAAGAGGAGGGCACAGAGAGGTTAGCTGATCCTAGAGTATGCCGCAGACTAAAACGGGCGGAGCTAAAGGAAGGTGAGAGAAAGTTGGCCCAGCTGGCATCTTGTCAGAAGCTGCATCACAACCAGTCTCTCTGAAGTTAACACATGTTGGGAAAGTGCTTTCCATTCTTCTTGAAAGGACAACTGTCTCGCTTAGTTTGCATAGTTTTGCCTAGAGGAAAGATCCTAGAGATTAGACTCCCTTCAGGTGGAAAGGGATGTCCATTGCTTGAATAAAGCTTTGTGGATTACTTAGCTGACATTGTTATTGTCTCCCAAGAAAGCGGGAGGTCTTGGGAAACATGGCAGCCTGTGTGCATATAGATGTTTATATTTATGGTGCATCATGAGGCAGTCTTTTGTCCAATCAGAAGAATTTGCAGAGGTAATTTCAAAATATTCAAAAGCATTTTCCTTTGTCCTTTTTTTTGCAGACCCTCTAGCAAGCCCAAGAAAATGTGAAATATACCACTAAAAAGCCGTTTTGTTTTATCCAGTAATCCAACTCAGATGCAAAAGAGTGCAAACATGCAACCAAGCATGAACCAAGATAATACAGAAGACAACTATTAAACTTGTTACAAAAAGAGGGGGGTAAGATGTGAAGCGACCCTCCGAAGAACAGACAGTGGATATGTGTAAACATTAGGCTACTTAGACTGTGATCTATGCTCAATTGCCTGGGAATAAATCCCATTGTACTCAATGGGTATTATTTATTAATAGACATCTATAGGATTGCACAGTTAAGCAGAAGTGTGTGATTCAATGGCATCTTTAACAGACAGGAAAGGTGGATATAAATCAGTGTCTGGAGGGACTCTGACTTTTGTCTGGTATTGTCAAAAGACAAAAGAAATGTTACCTCAAGCATTAACTGTTCAATCTATCACTTATTTCCAGCTCACTTAAATCCTAGAAATAGGAAAACTGGCAAAATTCTGCCTCCTGTAAAAGCTCTTCATAGAACGTTAGGTCGACAACATAAGTTTAGGATGAAGTAGTGGGGGTTGGGGGCTCTGATGTCAGTTGTGCAGTGAATCCACTCCTGGTTTCAGTCAGAACCAGTCAAAACTCTAAAAGAGTCATCCAAGATGCCCCTACCAGCCTCTACTAGGATGAAACTGCACCCTCTCTTGGCAAAACAATGTTCCTAAACATGAATAACATAAATGCTAGGGGGAGATTTAGAGGGAAAGATTTAGAGGTACCATATACGCACCCACAATTCTCCTTTGCAAATGCATCCGAGAGGTTTCTTCCTAAGACCAGCTCACTTTTTGTTTTGGAGACTGGGAAAAAACAGTACAAGTGACATTTGTATGGGAGACATTGCAGGAGAGAACTGATGGGGAGAGAGAGGGTTATATGCACACTCTCCTGGTTAGCGTCCCCCCCACTCCGAAATATAAATACATACTATAATAGCTACCTGGGGCAACTGTGATCTGATATATTCATTAAGCAACAGCAGCTCAGGAGCCATGGTAGCTCAGTGGCAGAGCACATGTTTTTCATATAAAAGGCCCCAGGTTCAATCCCCCAGCATCTCCATTTAGGACCCAGAAAGACTCCTGTCTGAAACCCTGGAGAGCTGCTGCCAGTCAGTGTAAACAATAATGAACTAGATAAATCAGAGATCTGACTCTGTATAACACAGCTTACTGTGTTCCTAAGCTAGTAACCCTACACAGGGGCACCCAAACGGCTGTTGGTTGCATAACATGTCAGATCATATTTATGCATTATTTTTTTAAAGGCCCACTGGAGATGTAATGACAAAAGCAAATATTGGAGGATTCGCAGTTCATATCATAATTACTGCATGAACCAAACACACACACACACACACACACACACACACACACAAATATAAGCGATTATTTCAGGGTCTAAATGACCACAATGCCTTTGAAATGAAAAAGGTTCTTGATGTTAAAACCAGAACAAGCATGACAACAAAGCAAAATTATCCTCATGCTAACCTGAAAATGCTTCATTTGATGATCATCTTTTATTCATGGGTCTATTCAGATGGGAGCCTTTATTCAAATGTGGCCTGCTTTGTAAGTGCAGTAGTGGCCAATCATTACTGCTTGACCCAATGCCCCTTCTAGTGAAAGGTTCTTCAGAATAAAAGCTGTGCCAGATAGGACAGTGAAGCACAATGATTCACCCCATGTTAATCAATGAACACTCATAAGGTGAAGTGGATACAGATTTGTATGAGAACAGGTATTTATGTATTTCTAGCTTTTCCAGAGGAGAGTCTTTAACATGCTAGCATCTTTATACACCTTATCTTTTCAGAGACTTTATATGCTGAAAGAGACTAGCATCATTTCAAGTTAGTCGTTGGTACCCTCAGGAGTTCCACATGTGGCTTTAATTCACACCCAAGGAAGGAAAGCAAGGAAAAGCTCCATTCCATCTCCTGAGTGTGACTCACAAGGCCTCTCCTTGACTTTCTTTCTTTCTTTGGTCATGCATGTCCTGTCTGTTACAGCAAGAACCAAACAGAAGACAACCTCAGATTTTGTTGGTGAAACAGCATGTTGAGATGGTAGTGACTTAATCCTTTTGGTAGATGGGCATGCTATGAAACATTCAGTTGAATATCTTAACAATGCCCAGATTACCTAACCATCTGTGTCAAGTCATGGGCCACTGGAAGAGCAGGGCGAAAGGTAAGGGAATCCATATGCCCAGCTGCAGTCAGAACTGGATCAGTTTATAGTTTGGCAAGCAACAGCCATCCTATGCATTGACCACGGGAGTGGATTTATGATTTCATACAGACCAATTTCCACGATTTTCATGGTCAAATCACAGTGAAGATCCCCA
The DNA here is from genome assembly GCF_023053635.1 of Elgaria multicarinata webbii. Classification (NCBI taxonomy): domain Eukaryota; kingdom Metazoa; phylum Chordata; class Lepidosauria; order Squamata; family Anguidae; genus Elgaria; species Elgaria multicarinata. Next base: position 173,205,843 of record NC_086171.1, read on the forward strand.
TGGAATTATGTAAGAGGAAGGGATCAAGGTATATTCATCTGAAAGAAGGATTAAATCACTGCATATATCACATTTGCTGATATGTGGCTTGCTACAGGTTGACGGGCCATCTGGACACAAGTTGGGATGTATGATGAATTCTTTCCTGAGCCAAATCTACAAATTGCAGGGATATGAAACATGCATATGTCATGTGTATTTATTTTCTCTTGCATTTTGCAGATAATATCAGTGCTAATGTCTACCATTGAAGGCACTGATGCTTTCTAATTGAAGTTTCCTGGGCCACTTAAAGAGACAGTATTTACACTTGCTGGAATCTAGGTTTAGCCCAGCTGCTTTTACAGCTTCAGAGCCTCCAGCATTGTTAGAAACACTTTCAACAGCTGAATTGACAGGTCGAGCCATATATATATATATATATATATATATATATATATATATATATATGCAAGTAAATATGATACCCATAGTTTAAGACTAGATTGAAATAGAGAATTTGAGTGCCCTATCTTGCCTCAGCAATGGAAGGCTGCTCAAGCATCTGTATCAGAAGCTTCTATGGATCTCAGGTTACGTCTTATTCAGCAAAAAAATAATAATATTGTTTTGGGTCTATTGGACTCCACAACATCTTTTCAATAAGGGTTTGTCTATCTTGCATAACTGTTGGAGATGTAATGCATCTAATGCTTCTTTAACTCATACGTTTTGGCAATGCTTAGTAGTTGACCCCTTTTGGGAGGAGGTTTTAATAAGGATGAACTTTGTACTGAAACAATCTATAATATGGAATAATGTATCTCTCCTCCTACATTACCTACCAGCTTCTTGGAAGTTAACACATGGTCAGCGCAGATGGATCTTCAGAGCCCTTATGACAGCCAAAAGACTTCTATTATCACATTGGTAGGACAAATTCACACCTCTCATAATGCAGTGGATCAAGGATAAACCTAATAACATTATCAACTTTTGAATGAGTATTATATAGACGCAACTTGCAAGTGGTTAAATATATGGATATTTGGTCTGCTTTTCTTGAAACCTTTGTATAACTCCTTATTTTTATTTATTTATTTATTTATTACATTTCTATACCACCCAATAGCCGGAGCTCTCTGGGCAGTTTACCCCTTTTTTGGTGGGGGGACGGTACATGTGATGGAAATGATGATAATTCTATATACACAATGTATGGGATTTTATTATTTATTTATTTATTTATATAGCACCAACAATGTACTTGGTGCTGTACAAAATATACAAATAAAACAGCGATACCCATTTCCATTTTCACGATGTATTTTCTGTCCTGTTTGTTTATATTCACAATATTTTTTTAAAAAAATTAAAAATATTTAAAATCTATAAAAACATTTTAAAAATATTTAATAACTATATGCTACAAGTGCAAAATCATTCTCCCTTCAAATTTTTGAGCAGAATGTCTGAGCTGTTCATGCTCATCCCAAGTAGAGTAGTAAACTGTTGATGAGGAACAGACTAGTGGCTATTGTTAATAAGGTTCTTTGTGGCCAGTTCACCCAGGGAGTATTCCAGAGCCTTGCTTAATGCATTAAGCTTCTAAATCAATAAATCATAATGAGTATGACTGCAATCCACCCAGTTGGTTCACACCAGAGAATGAGTATGGAAACTTATGTTCATTACAGACATTTGAAGTTGACCTGAGACTATTCCACATCATGTGCTACAAAAATGGCTTAGCCTTTTTGTGTCCTTCCTTCTGGCTCACCTTTCTCCTATTGAGCTTTAGATCAAGTATAATGTCTCCTATGAATGTGAATTATCCATGATTCTGTTATCCTAATTCAGCCCCATGTTAATATAGCTTTATAAGCAGCAGTCTTGTTAACTGAAACTCTTGATTATCTGCATTTGTTGATATTCGGATAAAGCAACATGCACTGATCGGCTTTGTAGGTAGGGATGGATGAGAAATTGGTTGTGTTCACAAATTAATGCAAGATTACCCAGTTCACACCACTTCAAACTGAGCATGGACTCGAATTTGGGTTGTCAGAGAAATCCAAAATGGATTCAATGACTTTGGATTTCTATGAATTTGACCCGTGGATTTCTGAAATGATCTGATATCTTCCAAGTTGAACAGATTCTGTGGACTTGCGGAACAGGTTTTTTTAAAACTTTCCAGAATTGTAGGTGAATTTAATTGTATGAAGGCTAGTGGGAAACATGCTAATATATATGCCATTAAAAAAAAACCTAATATTTTATACTTCTCCAATCTCTCTTCAGCCTTCACTGTGTAGCACTAAGAAAAATAAGCCAAATTTCAGGTACTAGCAAAAGTTACATAAATTGTGGCATACATTTTTCCATACTTTTCTGAAGGGGTGGGGAGTCAGATTCTGTCAATGAGTGGATGGCTGAATGAAAGACATTTGACAATTTGCAAAACACAGACAGAATGGATTAAACAAAATCCATACATCCCTAACCTGAACCCAATTTGTGGTGGGAAACCTGTATATTTCCTAGTTCATTATGTATTCTGCAAGCATGCCAGCCCCTGAGTTAATTTTGGATTGAAGTGGTACCCAAGAGCACATCCCCACTTACCCTACCTATGGATCCTGCCCATGCCTCCACAGACTGTCAGAAGGTTGTGACCATTCTATGGCATGACATAATTGAACAGAGGATGAAGAATAATGCTATAGGACATGCAGAAACTTTAAAATGCTTAAGTCACTTGTGAATTGTGGCTAAAATTTCTTTTGCCAATAGGGTCAACATTGGCAATGATGATGCCTGGTCCAGGTCTCTAATTTTTAGTACAGGAGTGGACCAGATGGAAGAGATTCCCCACCAGTCATTCCAAAGCCTCAACCCCTGGACCTGACCAGAACAGTTCATTGGCTCCCAAGATTCCCTTGTAATCAGGTAACCATTGATTTGCAACAACCAGTAATAACCAATTGGCTAACAAATGAAATAAGGCACACTCGTGACTAGTCAATTATGGAAGTTCATGGGTCTTTTTGATGATGTCAGTAATAGCCAGGACATCTCCTGAGATTTCCCCCTTATTATTTTTTTTAAGAAAACCCAGAGATAAACTGAAATGAACCTTTAATGCCATGAAACAGGCAATGTGTAAAACTGGTATTGCAATATGAACTTGCCAACAAAGTACTTTGATCGGAGGGAGAAGAGGGTAAAATGTCTCTAGTCCAGTACCCTCTTCACACAGTGGCCCACCAGTGGTCGACCAGGGACCCACAAGCAGGACATGGTGCAATAGCACCCTCCCACCCATGCTCCCCAACAACTAGTGTATACAGGCTTACTATGAAAGCAGTTTGAAAATGGTACATGGAATATGTCATGGGCCCCAACAATTGTCAGTGCACTTCAATACCATTATAAAGTAGTAGTGTAGATCCTGCCCTAGCAATATGTAACAACTCTTTATCCACATTACCAGTGATTCAGAGGTGTCTTGTTTTACAGTAAATTGTTCAGCAATAGAAATATTGCCAGTAAACCTAACTGAAAGTGAACAGCCCAGTGTGATGTGGTGTGGTTGCAGATGGGTTATAGAAGTATGGAAACATTTAAGAGTTTACATTGCAGTCAATAATTCAGATTGAATTAAAAATAACCATATCAAATTAATTAGCCCTATTAAAATAATTTGCATAAATAGGGAAAATTAAATTTGTCATGGCTTATGAGAATACAATCACTGAAAATTATTATTTTTCCTAAGATATTGCATTACTTACAAACAATTATAGTAATAATTCAAAAAACATACAAACACCACCTATGAATGGCAAGACAACAATCCCCATATGATAAATGTAAAGGGAACAATAAAACCAACCAACCAACCAACCAACCAACAAGGGTGTCATCTGTTATATAATGCAGGCCAATTTTCCAATTTTATAATGAAGCAGCACAATTACACTCCATATTTGTTATGGCTGAGTTATGAATCAACAAGCCAAAATAAATAGCTGGACTTTGAAATGTCATATACTGTGGAAATAATATGGATCAAAGACAAATTTAGACTATTAACAGCGTTGGCAGTTCAATGTTGCTAGCATGGGATAAATGGAACAGAATAAATAGAGGGGAAAAAACCTTGTTCCAAGTGTTTCCCCAGTCTCAACCTTTCTAGCTAGGATTCATTTTTTTTACCTAGATGATAGTCTTCTACCCTTCCTGACTGGAAGAGATGTAAAACTCACAGGTTCTGTGATTTGTTAAAGGGGAAAGTGTTGTTAACTTGTCCAAAAACAGATACCCAAGCTAAATGGAAGTTGAACTCTATTCCTTAGTACCAATACTTGAAGTTATCAAATATTGTGAGAGAAAATGGTATGATTGCCCAGGTCTGCAGGAGCCTTATGAGTTTTGAACATTGGATAGGTAGTAGTAGACAAACTGACTTTGTTGTCTTATATCAGTACCAATGTCTATGTTGATGCGATTGAAATAAGGAACATTCATATGTATTTAAATGGAGTTGAGGGAGCAGGGAGTTGGGAAATATGGACAAAGGTTTGGAGTTCAGCCCTCCATCCAGCAATATCAAGGGAATCACTTTTAAAGTAATAGCAAGTTCATGTCTTATTGATGCATTAATATATGCATTCACTAGAAATATCCTAATAAATGTTGGGAGACATGTGGCAACAGACAAACAAATTCTGTGTTTAATGGTAATGGCCAAAAACAATCTGATACCGAGCATGGGGCTTCAATTGGCTGTATAAAGTACATTACAAGGCATAAGATCTCCACGAACCCATTTACTGTTCAGTTGAATTGCTTAGAGAAAGAAAATATTCCAAATACACAACGTGAATTAATAGGACTTTAATTAACAGCAGCCAAATTTCAACTGCCTTCAAATTGGAAGGTTGGACAAAGTTGGACAAAGTATGGAGATTGCTTAAAATGGATAAAATATCTATGTAAATTCAGGCTGCTTTGCACCCTCATTTCAAGTATGATTTCTTGGCAGGGTGATGGTGGTGGCTCCTATTTCTAAAAAGGGATAAGTAAAAGGCCTCCTAGGCACAATATGAATCCTATATTCATATTTCACTTTATATTGTGTGTTGTACTTTCTTTTTACTTTCAAAGAGTGAATCTGAAAATATAAATGCAAATCAGCGGTTAGGTTTGAAATGAGTGCATGATGTAATGCTGGTTATTGAAATGTTGATTACTGTACTGCTCTTTTACAATTGGAACATCTCCAAATGAAGTTGTCTTTAAAAAAATCAGGAAGAGTTGGAAAGTTGAATACTTATAATAAGAGCTAATAAAATTAAAGAATGCCTGTACAAGGTTCCCACTTTTTTCACTGGTTATTATTGGTTTTACATGTACTACACAGCAGTAAATTTACTTGAAGCTTCTTTTCATCAGTTAAGAATTTTACTTTATTTTGATTTAGTGATTTTGAAAGGTATATTATGACCATCAGGGACATATTACTAGTAACCAGCAGTCTCCTATTCACATACCTCATTTATCTATCTAAATCTATATAAATTTATTTCTAGTTATTAATAATTGTACAGTGTGAACACCATCCCTCTTGGCCCTAAATATGCATCTTGAGAAAGTATCTTATGCCATCCCTCTTGGCCATAACAAGTGACTCTCACAAATGTCAAGAAATAGTGTTGAACAATATTCAGCCTCCCTGTTTGTAAAGAACAATAGTAAGGAAAGGTGTGTAAGACATCCATTGGTTTTGTGACTCAAAAGAAAGTAGCTCTTACCTTCCTGCTATGAATCTGGTGGTAGAAAGAAGGAGGAGGAGGAGGAGGAGGAGGAGGAGAGGGGAAAAAAGGAAGCTCTGAAACAGACACAATGTCTGGTCTGAGGAGTTAACGACTTCCCTGAAGCCATTATATCAGGGATGTTTCATGGAGCACTGCACATAGATGGTAAAGGTTACGTAACCCCTGTTTTAATGTTTATTCCATGTTATGAGAGTTAACTATTTCTTAGTTACAAAACAACCCTCCTCCCCACTGCCAGAAAAACAATACATACTCACACACCAGTCTCCAGTCTAGCTTCTATTTTGCCTAGGGAGTTGTGTGACAGATAATATTTGTAGAATGTGTGCTTGTTAGTTTTCCCCCTTCCCCAGTTTACAGGTGTTTCAGCTTCTGTAGAAATGTACAGACTAGTGTGACTTTTTAAGCAGAGAAAAGGAAGCACAATATTGTGTAAGTCTTCTCCTCTGATATTATACTGCTCACCATGCACATGAGAAGACTGTTGTGCAAACAGGTGAGCTGAAACACAACCTGAGGCTGTTTGATTGCACATCCACTTAAATAAAGAGGACAACTCAGGCATTGGGTGAACACTGAACTATGGCCACAACTTGATTTTACTATTTACAAGACCTGCAGTTAAGACCTTCAAGAAGTATGGGAATGGACTCAGGCAGGGGTTCCATCAGGTCCTTCTCCTCTTCCAGTTACATTATGGGCAAGCCCATCCAAGCCCCAGAGACAAGTCATAATCTACAGCAGAGGTGGTGAGACTTTTTGATTTTGAGGCCCACATTCCCTTGGGAGTAATTGGTTCCACATACTGGTTGTATGTGGAACCACAGTTGGCCATGGGTAGGACCATGGTTGTGGAACTTATTTCAAGGAACAATTCCTTATTTACTAACAATAAATTTCAATAATATTCCTTGAAATAAATGAACAAACATTATTGTAAAGATATTCTTAGAGTTTGTTCACCATAATGAGAAATTGCTTAATTTGCTTTCTCTCACATTCTTTTTGTTTGTTTGTTTGTTTTTAACCTCAAGTTATTTTCATCTCCAATTTGAATTTTGGCAAAATCTTATTAATTTTTTCTTTTGAATGGCCACCAATTTTGATGGCGTTAAAATGGGGTTGGATAAATTCCTGAAGTAGAAGCCTATTAATGGCTACTAGTCCTGATGGCTATGTGCTACCTCCATTATCAGAGGCAGTAAGCCTATATACACCAGTTGCTGGGGAACAGGGGTGGGACTTGCTCATGCGTCCCTGATAGACAGCTGGTTAGCTACTGCGTGAACAGAGTGCTGGTCTAAATGGACCCTTGGTCTGATCCAGCATGGCTCTTCTTATGTTCTTATCCATCCCTAGTTGTGGAATATTGAATGTATCTTTAAGGGCTGTATAATGGAACACTTCATGTGCCATATTCCATTGGGTGTGATTTTTTTTCCATCTCTGTGTGTATTTTGGAGCATGTGGAAGACTGCATATGCTGCTTTGCCTTGCTGGTTATGCTGCCATGTGTCCTTAATAAATGGAAGCTGTTTGCCATTCACCCCATGTCTGCTGATGTGAGAGCAGAAACTATTGAAGGATAGAAGCCTCAGTAAGTAGTCCACCTCTGGGACCCATGGGCAAAGAACAGGTATTGTAGGGGGCAGACACGATTTATGTTTCCGAAAGTATGGATAGTGTGGAGAAAGAAAGTAGAAAAGAAAAAGAAAAAGAAACCTCACTCCACCATAATACTAGATCATCCAGAGAAATTGCTCAACACTAGATTCAGGAAAAAACAAAAGAAAAGTACTTCTTCATACAAGGAATTATTTAATTCATGGAACTGACTCTCCCAAGGTGTGTTGATAGTCATTAACTCAGATCTGTTTAAAGGGGACTGAGCAGATTCATGGAAGATGGGTCTTTCAGTGGCTATGGAATGCCGGTGTTTGTGGGCAATAAGCCAGTGAATACTACTTGCTTGGGAGGGGGTAGTGAGAGAGCGGCATCCCCTTCTTGTCCTTTGTATGGGCCTCCCAAGATGCCTCTGTGATTGGCTATTGTGGGGGGGAAGACACTGGACTTATGCTCTTATGTTCAACTCATGAAACAGTTCAATTATCTTTTGGTCATGCATTTATGTTTAGTTCCATGTAAACCGCTAATCAAATATTTGATATAATTAAGGTCTGGAGAAAGGAGTAAGAAATGGCATGAAGGGTATTGCCTGTGCATTTTTATTGTTGCTGCTTGCTGTTACATGCATGTCAGAAATCTGATTTAACACCTGTATCTCAATCCTGGGCTCTCTCCATTTCAGGATCATGATGGTGGCCCTGCCAATGATTCTTACATAGCCCTGGCATGGGAAAAATAGTTAATGCCAGCCAAGAACTTTCATGCCAGGACACTGATATAGATTTAGAGAACCAAGTGAAATTTGCCCTAGGGTGAATAATCTTTATATTGTTTAATGATTATTGGCTTCTACTTTTCAGGCCAAGAAAGTGACTTGAAAGTATCTGCAGCCACTAATTGGACATTTGAGCTTTGCCTAGGGGGTCTTCCAGCAGGGATGGTAATCTCTTGCCATCATAACAACACTGGAGTTAAAAAGCTGCCGCATCAATTTTACCATCGAAAGTCAAGAAGAGAGGGAAACTGTCAATCAAGTTCCAGTTTATTCTGGGAAACTCAGCTCTTGCAGTATCATTTATTTTTTTATTTTTAACCCCTCCTTTATATTAACAAAATGGTACCTTGCAAATGGAGGAGAGGGACAAAACAATCACTATGCAATATGTAAGGACTCCATTATCTGTACAGACAAAATGTTTTCCTCTGGCCAGAAACCCTTAGTCTTCATGGGATGGATCTATTTGTGACAGCAACATTTTCTTCCATTGTTAAATTCTGGAGAGTACTTTCCTCACACATCATCTGGAGTTTGGGGAAAACTGTTTGCATTCATTTCACAATACATGGGGAGCACCCACAGAGTTAATCCATTCGTTGGAGTGCTAAATTACTGGTAGATGTCCCAGCTGTTGAAAAACTGGGCTGATCATTACAGTAATCAGGTGGCAACCCTAGTTTAAGTCAGACTGCTTGGAGAGGCCTGAACAAAGTTTCGGCCTTTTTAACAATCCACTTCATGAATGAAAATATGAAACATCTTTCCTAGATAGGGGGCAGCTTTTACCATGAGCTCCATCACACCTCCTTTTTTTGTCATGGTATACATCTGCGATTTCTACCTTCATTTCATTAATGTGTCAAGTGCTGGTCACTTTCACATTTGTGCGTTGTGGTGCTGTTTCACCTTGTTTACCTTTTCACCTGTGCCAGCTCGTGCTTCCAGGTATCACCACCCCACCCCACCACTTCTCCTTCCCCCTCCAGTTCATTGGTTCTTGTGGTTGATTGACATTCTGATGGATGCGGGCACCTCCCCCCCCCACACACACTAGTTTTTGTTGTCTAAAGTTTAATAATTTAGCATTTCATTGGCTGGGCACCTCATACAGTGGGCAAAAAAAAAAAGGGAAAAAAAAGAGGAATGTTGAAATGGGTGAAAGTGGGGTTGGAGCAGCGAAAGTCTGTTTGACTGACTCAGCACACTGGAGGAGAACCACCTCTGCCCTCCTCTTTCGTTAGCAAGACTGCCCTTCAACACAGACACTTCCAAGAAAGACATTCTGTGACATAGCGCAAGGATGGCAATGCACTGGGATGGAAGGGCAGTTTTATCCCACATTATGAAAAAATATTGCACTTTCCCCACCTCAGAAAAACACAGAAAATGGAAGGGGAGAGGTGAGATGACTGCAGGACAGGGATGACATCATGTGATGGTTGCAGAGCAAAATGGTAAACAAGGCAGGACAAAAGTGCGATAAAATGCTGGTGTGATGGAGCTCCATGTGTTGCAAATAATTGCATGAAACCATAAGATGCAAGGCTTTCTTACTGAAAGTGGAAGGGCATTCGTGCCTGCAGCTGGATCTCCAACCAAGTTTGGTTTTGGTTCTATTCCCTCAGGTATATAAGAACAGTAAGTTACAACAGAATAGTGCCAATTAACTGTTAAAGGCTAAAGTCATGATGACAAAAGGAAGGTAGAATCCCCAGAAGCTTCATATTTGCAAAACTATTCAAACAGATGATGAGCCTTTTCTTTAAAAAATAAGATTGGTTAAGTACTGTTGTTGGGGGAGAAGAAATGATGCAAGAGTTAATGTTCTTTCCCTATAAAAAGGGTATAAATATACAGAGTTAGCTCAGTAAAACTTTGTGGTTGCACCTTTCTTCAAAGATACAGAGTCAGTAATACCCCAGGGTCTCCCTCTTTACTTGGTCAGTAAAGCAAATCTTTGGAAGACACACAAGCCACATTATGATTATATCTTTGTAAACAATCTTAACAAAATAGCTTCATTTATCTAGCAATACAACCTGTGTTTATATGTGGTATCACTGGCATTACCTCAGATAAGAGAGCAGGGCCTTGGACCGCTCAGAGTGATTGTGAAATGCAATCACAAACAACTTTGGGTATGTTAGAGAAATCCACAATGGACTCAAGTGACTTCAGATTTCCTAGAATCAGTAGACTGGCTTTTTCTGAGTTACATGGATTCCATGGACTTGCAGATTTATTGTACAAATACCCACATGTGCAAGTGCAAATTAGTGCAAGTGCATATTTGCAAACAAACAGAATTCTTGTACAAATTAACCCAATTCCATCAATGGAATGAAAGATGCTGGACAATCTGCAAAACAGAGATGGAACAGCTTTAACAAAATCCATACATCTCTATATGGCAGTATTAATTTTGTTTTTCATATGTGGCATCACTGAACTAGTTAAGAATATAGGTCAGATTCTAAGTCAGAAGACTCCTTTTTTTACAGTTGGAGATAAAAAAATATCTGTCTATTATTTTGTATTCACAATAATGTATGGCCTCCTTTAAGAGCCTTGAGTACCTAGATGCACTTACAAATCCCTTAAGTAAGCCTCTAAATTCTCCAAAATTGTCCCTGCCATTGTTTGTGTATTTGATATTGAAAACACCATGGAGGATGAGAACATCTGATTGGGTTGAAATTGGGCCAAGCAAAATTGCCAGAGCACCAAGATTACAGAATTATTTCTGAGGCACAGTGTATAATTTGGGTACAAATGAAACCTACATTAACACAGATTGTGCACAGCATTTATCTGCTAAAGCTGAGGTAGGGTGTTGCCATGGAAATAGCAAAGCAGCAGCATGGTATTTTTGTTCTGAAAATAAAGTGTTACCAAAGCTGGAATACATATCAATGTGAGGGGGAGAAAAAAGAGTTAACACTTCTTTGAAAGAGCAGGGAGTTCACCTTTTCATGAGCTAAAAATAAAATAGACTTTGTTAATTTCTTGAAATCCCTTTTTATCCCATTAGGATGAAATGCCACAAAAATCTAGAGGTGGAAATATTAACTTCGAAGAGGATTTTGAAAATGTGAAAGCTACAAAGCAAAGAAGAAGCTACAATACAGTGGATCTGTTTTGGAAACAGAAAGGAACAGCTTCCTCAGCGTGGGACTGGTTAACAGCCTCTGAAAATTTGAGGTCATCAAAACCATTCCTGTTGCTGCCTCTTATCACACATAACAGAGGTTGTTGTTTTTAAAGCAATTAGGTTTAGTCTGATGGTTTGGTGCAATAGCATTCATCTTCAATGAAATCATGAAGTGTTTATGCTTTTGTAAGCCTAGCTGATGTATCACTTTATTGCTAACAAGCATGAGCTATAATTACTCCTTTATTTGACAGAATTTATGGATAATTTTATTGACAGCTCTCTCTGTTCTGCATATGCCTGATAAGTCAGTTACTTAACAGGCAATGTTAACCCAGACAGCTGGCAGACAGGCAATTGCATTTAGGTCTCCTTTTGCTCTTTGTGATCTCTTGGGCTTTATCATCACAACAACTTACAAGGGAAAGGGTGTGTGTGTGTGTGTTTAAAAGCACTCTATCCAGGATAGAGTGTGACCACAGAAGAAACAACAGAGATGCAGAGTTTCCCAGCTCTATCATTTTATGAGCTCCTGCTATCAATTTTGACCTGAGATCTGTCAGAGGAGCCCTTCTCCGTGCCCCACCAGTGCAAGATATATGCTATGGTGAAACATGGGAGAGGGCTTTCTCTGTTGTGGCACCCTGGCTGTGGAATGCCCTCCCCCTGGAGGCCTGACTGGTGCCACCATTGGCTTCATTTTTGGTGCCAGGTTAAGACATGGCTTTTAAACAATGCCTTTGATGGCTAAATCCACCAATCTTGTTTTAATTGGCTTTTACTGTTTTAAAATTTCTTATTGGTTTTAACATATTAATGGTTTAATTTGTCTTAGAACTGTATATTTATTCTATTATATATATATGATTTTATCTGTATGCCGCCCTGAGATCCCTGTGATATAGGGAGGGATATAAATATTTTAATAAATAAATAAATAAATACATTTTTAAGAGAGCAGACAATTTACATCCTTTTTCTTTTACATCCACTGCTAAATCTCTGTGCTTTTCTTAAATGTATGTTCTTCCTGCTTTCCTTCCAAGTAGTGATTAGCTCTTCCATACATTTTCTGACCTTCCCCTTCCATAATCAAACCTATGCAAAACTCAGTCATTGAATGCTGAATCCATTCTCTTCACTGGCGCTTACACATTTTCAGCATAATCTCACATCCATCTGTCATTGTGCAGGTCATAACTACCAAATGCTGCAGTGTAGGTCAATAGGAAATAGCTAAGAGATCTACTCATTCCATGAAATGAACTGTATAATCCCCCACACACACACACACCAAATATCCTGTATGACAAAATTCATATATAGGTGTGGACTGTATGTGGGAGCCCAAACTTGCTTCTTTGGACAATTTCAAATCTTGTTTTACTTTTTTCCATAAAGTCAACTATTTTACATGGTTAAACCAAAGTCTGCAGTCAAGTGCTAGACCCACAGTATAAATCCACTGCAGATTCTATTTTCCTGGTCTTCGGCAACAGATTTTCATAGAAAATGGGCATGTCTACACAATTCATTTATCCCAAGGTCATCTCTAGGTCATCCCTGTGCATCCATATGACTCACAGGGGGATCTGGGGGCAACCCAGGATGATCAGGAACTTTCCCTGGAATATATGGATTTCCCAATATTTCTGTGGTCTCAGAACCACCCCAAGAAGTGCGGGAAGTATGGCCACTGCTCTCGAGTTGTCCAGGCATGGAGTTACACGAAGAGGCTTCATGCCCATGGGGGTAGGGGACAGCAATTCTGCCATCCCTGGGATGGCGGGGGAGGGACCTTTTTCTGTGTGACTGACTCATGACCAGCTCTCCTTAAAAAATAATAATGGCGGCCACGACATCCCTCTTCCCTTTCGGGAAGCCGCGTGGCCGCTTGGGGAGGATCATGGAAGCAGATAAGTCTGTGATCTTCCCCCCTGCTATACCCTTTGGTGTAGACATGCCCGATGTGCTAGAGTAAACGATACTACTGCAGAATTTGAGAAGTTTACAGCTGATAATTTGGGATAAACATGGAAAAATAGCATGGAAATGCAGATTTTACATGCAGATACACTAGAGAACTGGGGCTATTGCTTTGGTGGAAAAATGAAAGTCAAAGGTACAGTAACACACATATATACATGTGTTCATGTGCATTCCTGTGCACACATGCACAGAGGATTCTTATGCTGCATAATGGAAAGCTAAACTTATCTCCACAGTTGGACTGCTTTTGTATTGCTGACATCTTGCAGCTGGTTCAGAATAAATCTAGCCATCAGTGTATTCAGCTCACCTTTTACCAGGTTAAGTACCTCTCCATGTGGAAAGCTGTCAAGCCTGAGCATCTGTTCTGTGTGATGCTTGATTCTGAAAGGCAAAATAGTTCTTTATCCATGGGATGAAGTGTGGGGATGTACTTATGAGGTTAGGTGTATTAATAGGTTCATCTAGAAGGTTTAGACCAGACAGAGCCCTCATGCACTGGAGTGCCATTGTAGAATGTGCAAATAACCTGCTTTGTTCAGGTGCAGGTTGAACTGAAGAATGAAGGTGACAAACTTAATTTTGATGAGAGTGTCGACAGAGGCCTGCAGGCCTTCCGGGATGGGGAAGAGGATTTTGGGTTTTCCAGTTTCCGGGATCGACTCCTAGGGTCCAAATGCCAGTGTCTCATCCCAGAACTGGACATTCTGGTGTGGCATGTGTTGGGTTTTTTTAAAGAGAGAGGCGATGTTGTGCAATTGCATGAAAAACATGAAAAACCCAGTCCCAGTTATTACAGGACAACTGAGAGCTCATCCATAGTTGACCACGGGATCTCCTGTGCATCATTTGGCTGCACAGGGACGATCTCAAGCCAGCCCCAGGATAACTGGCTGATGTAGACATGGCCAAAGCTGCAAGGCCAACTGTCCCACTATACTCGTGTTGGGAATGGATGTTTGAGTTAAAAAAATTAAATCCTACATATTTGAAGCTAACCCTTTCTCCCCCTTCACATGTTCACTGATGACATGGAGGGCTCTCTGAGAGGGACTTACATGTATTAGCATTTGATTGCATTCTTCCACTGTTATCTGTGGCGTTCATCTTCCTCCCTTCCTTCACTTGTCTCTCCACCACTGCCAAATCCTAGGCCATGTCTGTACGAGGACATATTTGCACCTTGTGATCAGACATCCCACACTTGTGTTCCTCCAGGGCAATATCCACAGAAATGAGTACAAATGTGGGTCATGGGGGCGCTGCTGCTCCTAGCATTCCATTCCTCCACCCCTCCAGTTGTTTGCAAGGGAAGGGGCTGGTGATCCGTTGGACTGCCGTCCCTGCACCGGGGCACTCCTGCCTCCCTCATTTTTCAATTAATCCTGACTTGTGAAATTAGGAAAAAAATCCTTGCAGTGCAAGTTGATCTGGAGTAGCCATGCTTAGAGGAGAACCACTGAAATCAAAGGAGAAGTTAGTCATGAGTTCAATAGGTCTACTCAGCAGAACCGTAAAGCTTTACATTAAAAGCCAAATGAGCCTCCTCTGGGGTGCTTCCCAAGGAATCTATCCACCCCCTCCCATAGAACTGTTCAGAAGGAGACTCCAGCAATGGAGCAAGAGGAAGGCAGGCACATAAAAATTCCCCCATCCGTGCAGAAGATGGAGAGGAACGTGGCCCTCTCCCTCCCTTGGAAGTTCCAGTCATGCACAAATACAAGCACCCCTCTGCCCCAGGACCCATCTCCATCCCAGACCTTTGGGGGAGGGGTTTGAACCTCAGCAGCAGCAGGAGGAGGGGCAGCCATCACTACCCCATGTGCCCCGTTCCTCCCCCATGCCTGGCTCTATCTTTGTTTAAAAAAACCTTTTTCTTTAATTGCACTGCTCTGCTGGCAACAGACTGGAGATGTAGGTCTTTTTCTTGGCATGAAAATGTCAGGGTAAGTAGCTGACTTTTTTTTTTAAAGCGAAGCTTCAGGGGAATTTCCTGGGATGGCTCCACAATGGCTGTTGCAGCATATAAACGACCTGCCGCCACTGTGAATCCATCCTAGGGCTTTCCCCTCATCAAAATGTGGCCCTAGACTATAACCTTCCTGGAGCAGGGACCTGTCTATTACACTCATGTTCTCCTGTAAAGGGCCAAGTACCTTAGAAATAGGCATTCTTTCATAGTGTGGCAGGATAAGGTACAGGTGTTTCCGCTTCAGCGTTGTGTGAGGGTTAACCATTACATACAATGCTAAGTGCCAGTCAAGCCCAGGCTTGATGTAAATGTCATTCCCCACAGCAGGGAGCCTACCTCAACAATGACAGGAAGGATGCTTAAATCTCATCACTCTAACAATGAAGGACAACTGTCTCTTAATACAATAGACTCCCCACCCTCCATGATTCAGCCCTGCTCCTATATTCAGTTATTGTGCTTGCTTACAACTTACCCTCTATGCACCCGCACCTTTCCTTGATCTTTCAAGCTCAAATCTAGATGAGGGGGATGAAGTGCCTAGACCAGCAATGGTGCCTCATGCTGTCCTGGTCCTGAATTGCTTTATAAAGCACCTGAGCGTTCCTGTATTGCTAGAGACGTCCCCCTGTGAGTTGACCCATGCCTGTTTGTTGTTTGTAGGCGAGCACAGTTTGTGACATTGCACGACATCATAACTGATCACAGGGCATGTCTGTTAAGGCATCAACCTTAGCTTCTGATTTCCTGGCTATGTGGAACTTGAGGCACCATTGGGTCTTAAACTGCCAGAGATTATTTTTAACCAATTAATTTCCTCTGTTTTTTAAAAAGGAAATGTGTTGTGTTTGCAGTGTTCTGAAACATCAACACACAAACTAAAAAGCAAAACACGAAGTCATTAACTGAGTAAATGTGTACAAATGATAGATGTGTCCCCATATGTTCCAAATAGCTTACTTCTGAGTAGGTCTACACAAGATTCCAGCATAGCTTTTTTCCTTTTCCTCCCTTTCTTCATCAGTGATCTGTCAATCAGTGGGAGGGATTCCTTCAGCCTTCACTCTTATCTCAATTGACAGTTTCTGGCTATCTCTCTTCCACAGTCAATATGCTGACAAGAACAGTGGTACTAGAGTACTGCCAGCATTCTAACTTTAGAGTGAAACTGAGCATGCCCAACATAACTTTCCCAACATTTGCTGCCATAGGGGCTGTTCAGGCAACATGCTAAGCCAATGCCATGGTTAAACTGCTAATCATTTTGAAGAAAGCAGGCTAGAAAGAATGAATGAAATCATTCTTATAATTTCAACAGATATAAAGTACAACTTACCCAAGTTTAGAAGACTATGACCGGGGGGGGGGGGGATCTACACTGCTGCTTTAAAGCGCTTTAAAGCACTTTGAAAACGTTTTGAAAATGGTATATGGAGTGTGTCCTGGGCCCCAACAATTGTCAAAACTGTTAAAAAGCACTTTAAAGCACTTTAAAGCATTAGTGTAGATCCACGCCCAGGTGACCTCTGTGCTCAGCCTGCTGTCCAGGTGCTGTTGATGGTCAGTTTTATGACCAGCTCATTTTTTAGAAGCTTCTTTATCTTTCAACTGGACTTGGACTGCAGAGCCCTTCAAACAAAGGGCACTTTCAAAATAGAGGACGGCCCTTTGTAAAAGCAGTCACATGGCCACCTTCACTGTCAGCAGTGCCCATGATCTCAGGCTGCAAAGCCTACAATTCAAGAACTGTCAAGAGCAAATAAAAATAAGCTCACTGCTAACAGCCCCCTTGGCTCAAGGGCTTTGCACACTGAGGCCATAGCTAGATGGGGTGATATCCCAGGGCAATCCCTGGGATCGTCCCTGTGCATCCACATGATCCCTCCCTTTCCCCAGGATATTGCCCTACCCTTTCTGCCTGCTTTCCATAGTCCCACAGAATGTGTGGGTGGGCATCGTGGTTTGTCCTGGCTCCTCACAGTTACTCATGAGGAGCCAGGAACTGTGCATGGGGCACAGAGCTCCTCAGGAGCTCTGTGCCCATCAGAGGTGCAGTGGGGTGGGGCGAGTGGGGATTCTTTTTTTAAAAAAAAAACATGTTTGAGCGCACAAGCACTTGTGCGCTGCTTCTGTTTTCTTTAAAAAACCAAAATGGCAGGCATGATGTCCTCTCCCTCTGAGGTCATCGCATGCTGCGTGTAAACAGAGTAGGAGATCTCCCGATAAAAATATCGTGAGATCCTCACCCCTCCGTCGCACTAGCTGAGGCCTGAGTTGTTTCCCCTGCCCTTCCACTAGCTCATTTAGAGCTGCAGCATCTTTAGCTTTATTGAGCAGAGTTAGACCCTGTTGCTCCAATAATGGCTGGTGGGGCAAACATTGTGGCTTTTTGAATACTCCCCCCCCCCAAGTACACTGCAAATGCTTTCAATCTCAGAAAACCACTTTTGAGCCGAACATTTTGTATTCCGCCTTAAGAACCAGATGCCAATGGAGTACTTGTGTCCTAATTCAGAGTGTGGCTTTCTGCCAGCAAGTATGGAATGTAATACTGAATATTGCTTAACAATAATAGATTTGGACATTATTATGATTGCTCTGTATGATTAAAGGGAGACCCTTTTACTAGGATGGTGAGGACACACATTCACTCATTGTAAGTCAGAGAAGCTTCCCACATTTTTGAAAGGGCAGCTCTTCTCTGCCAGTTTTATTAGAACATCTGTTATGAATGGTTTTGCCATGGATTGAGCAGCCATATAATCACAAGTATTTGTTGTACATCCTAAAGAAACCAGTGAGATCATCTCCATATAAATAATCTAGATGGCTGTCAAGTCAGATATTTCCTTTTGTGGTTTGAGAGTCGATGTGAAACAAGGTAAGGCAAGGCTGCAGCTGAACCCAAAGAGAGCTGTTTGAGAAAGCCCTGTTTGAGATTACACTGACATGAGATATTACCTGTGAAGCCTCAATGGTAACATGGGGCTGAGCTTGTTATTTCGGTATGCTTTCCAACCAGTCATCCATGCACGTGGCCTTACCTGTTAGATGGGCAAGGTAAACAGGCTGCTCTTGATTGTTCTACACATGACTGAGACACCATCCTATATTAAAATATTTCTCTGACCTGGCAGACATTGGTACCTGAGCAGCTTTGGTCCTCCCGTACGTATCAGTACTTCACTCCTCAGTGGAATTTGACCTGGCTGTACCAAAGAAACAGGCCTGGCATCAGGGGTGGGCAGCTGCTGAGGAGCCAGAGGCTTAGAAGGGCTCATCCGTGCCTCTGAGCTGAGCCCGCTGATACAGCTGCCATCCTCCTCCTTTTCTTCATCCAACTTGGAAGCCCTATGGGAGAGCCTGCAGGCACCATGGGACCAAATTTTAACATATTGAACCAATCTGACACTACCGTGTGTGGGGGGCACATCCAATGAAGACATAGGGGGGCCTTTATGTCACTCCTCTGCCCTCATTGGCAGAGTCTGATCATAGAATAGTAGAGTTGGAAGGAGCCTATAAGGCCATCGAGTCTAAGCCCCTGATTGTTTCAAATCACTTCTACTCAAACCATAAGTAAATATATCTATCATTTAACATTGTTCCACAACACTTCGCCAGTGGGTCTGGCCAGGTGAGGAGGGAGAGGAGTCACTGTTTCTGTGCCAGGTTAAAATATAAATGAAGGAGGGGCTTGGGGGCTTTGCAGACCAGTTGGTGGGCTTGGGCAGGCAGGGGGATTTCAGTGAGGAGGGACTGGGTGGCTGGGCTGGTGGGTGGGTGAGGGGCATCAGCAGGCAGGTGGGTGGACAGATGCAACGGCTTTCACCGTAGGCAAGGGTCTTCAGCAGTGGTGGTCTTTGGTGGTAGCAGGAGATGGCCGGAGCCCATTAGCAGCCCTGTGACAATGATTCATTGGAGTCTGGCAATGACCCAGCATAGAGAGGAAGAATCTCAGGCCCTCTGGGAGTCCCAATTCAGTCCTCCAAGTTGGTTCCCCAAAAGGCCATGCCTCTTCCTGAGCCCAACCCTCTTTCCCCCAGCTTTTGTGCGGTCTCCCTGCCCCTTTCTAAAAAGTCAAATTGCAACCAATGAGGGAGAGAGATTTGTAGCAAGAGCTTTACCCTAAAACATGCTGGTATTTCTCACCCCACCCCTTTTTGTCCTTGGCTTACCACCACCACCACCACCGCTGGATTGTGGCTTCCAACAGCTTCTCTGAAATGGAATTTGGCCCTAGGGCTGAAAGACGTCCTGCACCAACTCTCTACCAAATCTTAGGCAAGTTTCTGTTTTCAGGAAAAGAAGCAACGAGTTTCTGTTACCAAGGCCATAAAATGTATAATAAATGCATCCCTGAAAGGCAAAATACCAGTGCCCATCTGCCTCTTAAGAGAAATGTTCAGGAAGCACATTTGTCCCATGGTTCTGCCCCCCATCTGATGATCTCAATCCAACCATACACATTGGCTCTGTATCGGAGAAGAAGAACCTAGGGGTGTTTACATGGGTCCCTCTCCCAAAGCATTCAGAGAATGCATGGGGAAGCAGAGCCATAATGACAGGGTCTACCTGTGACCTCGGCATAGCATCACCTTTGGCACCCACACATTTGGCAGAACACAGCAATGGGTGTGATGTCTATATGAGTGGGACTCCATACAATGGGGCATGCTGAGGTGATATTTCGCAAGAGGCCAAGAATTGCATGAAACTAAAGAATGGGCTCAGTAGTAGTTCTAGCTGTTGTTCCACCCAGTATATATATATTTTTTTAAAAAAATGCTTCTGATCTGCTGCTATCATGATTTTTTAAAAATATTTATTTTGAAATAATAATAATAATAATAATGTGATCTGCTCTGGAAATTTTTCAACTGAAACACAGCTGTAAATACATGACATACATACTTACATTACAGATATCACATATGAGATGGTGAGACATTTCACTGTGAACTGTTTCAGATTTCATTCAGTAGAAATATTTGCCATGTGTTTCCAGCAGTGTTGCCGGGAGGGCTGTAATATTTGAAGGAGTGATGTTCCTGAAAACAGATGGGGACATGAACCAGGAAACTGCAGTTGTCTGTGACTCCCTGACCTGTGTTCCCAGGGTATTTGCAGATGTGTATTTCCCTCTCAGTTGTTGAAATGTTAACTGCATTGACATATGGTAGACATATGGCAAAGTGCTCTGCTGCTATCATAAAGTCTGAAGCAGCCCAAGGGTAGGCAGACAGGAACATCTTATCAATCAGACCATCGGTCCATCTAGCTCAGGGGTGGGGGACCTGTGGCCCTCCAGATTTTGTTGTACTTCAATTCCCATCAGCCCCAACTAACATGTCCTCAGGTCCCCCACTCCTGATCTAGCTCATTGTTCACATTGACTGGCAATGGCTCCTCAGGTTTTCAGACAGTGGTCATTCTCAGACCTACACGGAGATGTTGGATTTGAACCTAGGACTATTTGCATACAAAGCATTTGCCCCTCAACTCAGATCTTTAGTCTGTGTTCTCTTCCTAGAGGCTGCATTTTTTAAACTGTGCAAAATACTGATATGAAGCATGTTTCATTGTAGCTTTATGACTTTTGTTCTAGGTCCACATATACAAAGTACACAATGACCAAATTTGATTGGAGGTACGTAGAAGTATATCCTTTCCCCGCTTACCAATTAATCAGATTTCTTTGGACATGATGCCTGCAGAGAAACCCGGTACGTGCCCAACTGGAACAGCTTGGGCAGGAAAATGGTTGTTGCAGGTGGGAAGGAGCATAATAAGGCACCTCATGTGCCATGTGAGGCAAGGGCAGTAGGGATGTGTTGGAATTTGCTATATTAGATTAGGGACAATGAGCCCTCTGGCACGTTTTGGTGATTGGCATATCCAGAGGATCTGCTCCTAGGGGGCTATGTGGCTGCATCTCAGGATATGGTATGCCTTTGGAGACCCTCCTGCCTCATCTACTCCGAGTCTTTGTGCCACCGGGTGAGGTGATGTAGGGTGGTCTCCCCACATTTACAAAGTGTTACATAAGAAAGGGGCCAGGTTTACCCGACTCCTGGCTTTGGAGAATGGCTCACCCATAAAGCCAGGCAAGTTGCCTGAGGTTAGGACACAGATTCCTGCACTTTCATATGCAGGTCCAGGGAAGGGTTGAATCTCCCTTATTGTTTTAATATAGAGGCCTTAGTTTAATCCAAGCTCTGGTGTCTATGTGTGTTTATTCTATGGTTCCTTCTCCACTCACAAAGCATTGACATGTATGTTTTAGTGCTGTGCTGAAAGTTTCTTACATATTTTTCAACTATTCTCATTCATTTTTGGTGCATCACTAGGGCTAGATGTCCTCTACTACTTTATAGCAGTATTGAAGTGCACTGATAACTGTTGGGGCACATTAGACAGTCCTTATACCACTTTTATAGTGTTATTTCTTCCTTTTTATTGCACATTATCCAAAATACCACAACAAATGTCATTGTGCATCCTACGAGGTATGAATGCACAAGATATAGTGTTACCATGATGGGATCATAATGATTTGACAGAGCATGTAGATCTGGCCTTTGGAGACAAAATACCAAAATGCAAAAATAGTTTGCAAACAACAAACATTTCCATTTGTTAGAAATGGCATAAAGATACTGATAGAAGTAAAAAGGATGTGACTGAAAGTAAATTCTGCTGGGTAAAACTTCCCAGGTGAAAGTGGTTTCATTTTTTTAAAAAAAAACACAACTATTTTTTTTTCTAATTACATGATTATATATGAAGAGGACAGGACTCATGTTGCATCAGCATCCTTTTGACTGAACACAATACTTCTGCACACATCTGTGCCTGTGAGTGAAACCCTTCTGGTTCAGATACTTAATGCTCTGGAAGAATGTCCTTTTTTCTTCTTTTTTTCTTTTTGCTCCCATCTCCTCTGTGAATATGCTCAATGGCCACCTAGGAAGAGCTTTTGGCCATTATTTATAATGAAGTGGGCTTTCATTACTTTGAAGCATTTGGCATTACGTCCAACAGCTTAACCTGGTAGAACATATTTGATTTTTCATGGCAAGAGAGCAGAGGTATGAGAAAGTAAATGAATGTTGAAGCAGAGCTACTTCTTCCAGATTCTTTTTTTTTAATGTATATGTAGTTGAATGAGAAGAACCAAGGTATCTGGACTCCTATGATAAGAGCTGTGTGTTTTCAGAGATAAAGACATGCTGCCTTCAGTGTTGTTAATATTCCTGCTGGGTAAAAGGTAAAGATGTACAATGTTAGGGAGAAAAGGAGAGTGCAGAGCAAAATAGTTGGAGCACATTAGATCTTAATTGAAAGAGCAATGAACTGCAGAGTAGAATGAGTTGCTACAGCTTCAAACTGTGGTATTCCCTTATATTAAGGATAGACTTTACTGTGGTACAACAGGCTGCAGAATGGCATCCCTTCCTCTGACATTGCATTGATAGAGAGATACTGGACATTGTTTTATACTGTATACTTTTATCTGTACGCCACCCTGAGATCTTAATGATATAGGGCGGGATTCAAATGCTTTAAATAAAAATAAAAATAGATATTTTAGAGTATGGGCTACTTCTCTCTTACCATAGGTGAATTCACATAACTTCTTTGGAGCTGTGTGTGTGTGTGTGTGTGTGTGTGTGTGTGTTACTATTAATACATATTGGAAGTGCAAAAGCAGATCTTCTAATCATATGTCCACATCTTACTGTTTCCTCGGATATTCAAATATGCCCTTCTTGTGCCACCTGGAAGCACATTTTAAAGCATTTCCAGTGGCATGCTAAGTCAAAGGTTGACACCAGGGCAAGCTGCTCAGATGCCAACTTCTTCATGACCTTCGCCTTCAATCCAAACAGGCCAATATGGGATCATTGTCCACTGAGGACACACTGAAAACAGTCCAGACTCAAGTTAAGAACATAAGAAGAGCCCAGCTGGATCAGACCAGAGATCCTTCTAGTCCAGCATCCTGTTTACTACATTAGCTAACCAGATGCCTCAAGGATCCCACAAGTAGGGCCTGAAGACAATACTTTCCCTGTTTTTGCCCCCACCTTCTTAAGTAATTGATATTCAGTAGCATACAACTGTAACAAGAAAGTGTTACCCTTAACCTAACAGAATACAATAGACAACAAAGAAGTTAAGGAAGAAGATTAAAAATAACAATTTTATAGATTGAATAGTAATATTTAAAAATAATATATTCAAAGCATTTTCACATGTGCAAAAATACAGTGAATCCATCAAACAATTCAATAAAGAATGCTTAGTAAAGTTGTTTCCATTGGAAACAACTTTACTGAGCATTCTTTGTTGAATTGTTTGATGGATTCACTGTATTTTTGCACATGTGATAGAATGCTTTGAATATATTATTTTTAAATATTTCTATTCAATCTATAAAATTGTTATTTTTAATCTTCTTCCTTAACTTCTTTGTTTTCTATTATATTCAGTAGCATACAACGGGTATGTGTGTGTGTGTGTGGAAAAAAAATGTTTCAGTTCATTTTTTATCAGGGTTTACCGAGTTTCTACCTTTGCACCTTTTGGACCAAACATGGACTCAGATGCAAACCACAGACAATGTCTGTACAGTTCCAAGCTTGAAATATAATTAACGGACCCATAAAAAATGCATTCAGCAGCATGTGTACATTTGAAAAACATGCACAAATAAGATTTAATTAATGGGAGAAGAATGCAACCATTTCAAAGATGTGCACAATTGGTGGTTATATTTAGAAAAATATGCCCCAAAATATGCATGGATATTCATTTGAAAAGAAGCTCGCATTCGGATATGGGCTCTAGTCAGAATGAGCTTCAAGATGGAATTAAGCAAACTTTGGTGAGCTGACTCACACATAATGTCTCTGACCCTACAGCTAGAACCAGTTTATTAATGGTAAGAGGAGTCTGCATTTTGCTTTCCCTCCTAAAAGAAGGCTGTGAGAGTAATGCACTAAAATATGGGAGAATGTTTTGTACAAGGATACAAAGCCTTGACATTCTTTCATTTATACTATGTGTTATTTTACTTTGGCTATGAGAAACCACAACCTGTGCGGCTATTGGGGATATTAAGGGGGCAGTGGGAGAAAAATGTAGATGTGGCACAAAGCATGCAAGTAGGGTTCAAATCCACATTTTAAAGCTTCATACCATGTACCCTTTCTCCTCGAATTATCCCCATAGTGTAAAGCTGTTGTTGTTGTTAGCTAAATCACACCCCGGGCAGCGGCGCTCCCAAGATCCTTTGCATACCAAGAAAAGGGTTTAAGGGGAAGAAATGTAAAAAAAAAAAAATCAGTAAAAAAATCAACAGATGACCCAATCTGATTCAAATTTGGTATGCTTAAAGCCCTCCTTAGTATCTATTACTGTGCCAATTTTGATGTCTTTATCTTTAAAACATATGCAGATGTAAGCATTTCTTTAATTCGTACTTAAAACATATCAAATCCTCCTCCTGTGCCCCCAGTGGCCACTCGAAGAACAACAAAAGATTCACTCCTAAAGGGGTAGTAAAATACGTTGGTTCTTTTGGCTAAGAAGCACAATTAAACAGGATGCATGGGAGTGCTTCACAGTCAAAGCAGATTATAAGCTGGAAAACTTCGGAGTCCTTTGCACGCAATTTGCAGTGATTGCACAGTATAACGCTGGTGTGATAAAGCTATTAGTGTCAATTGTGAAAACGGTCTCCCTCTCCCTGCATTATGTGTTCTATATCTTTGCAGATTCAGTCTCTCCCTCTCTCCTAGCCATATCCATATCTATCTAGCGCTATAATCTGTAATTATATCAATATGAATGTCAACATCAATATCTATCTCTAAATCAATATCTATCAATACCAATATCTATTTCTACATCAGTCTCTATCAAGCATCTATCACACCTTTACCTTCAGTCCTGTCTGAATAATGTGAAATAACTGTTGATTGATAGAACAGTTTTGAAGTGGTCCAGACACAGGTTAATAACATATCCAGGCTTGCACATAAGTACTGTTATTGAGATAGTTTGCTTAGGTTCCATTCAAGAATCCAATCACCCTAAGAAAGTTTCCATCTGCATTCTTCTCATCCACCCACCTGAACACTTATACAAAAATATTCTTTTGTTGGAATGATATAATCTTAAAATGTGTGTCATCTTTCTTCTGAGTTTCACAATGGACTTTTAGATCTGAGTTTTCAAAGCAGATGGCTTTCTGTTGTTAGGCAGAGCTCCTGCACATTTCATAAAGCGTGTGTATCCACTCAGTGACAATATCTTGAATGTGCAGCACAAAGGAAAGAAATAATGATTGCAATGCGAGCCTAGGATTCACACATTGAATATATCTTTTCTTTTTCCCACTTGAATATGAGCTTTATCACACCAGCGTTATACTGTGCAATCACTGCGAATTGCATGCAAAGGACTCAGAAGTTTTCCAACTTATAGTCTGCTTTGATTGTGAAGTACTCCCATGCATCCTGCCTTAACTGTGCAATAAAACAAAAAGATTCACCATATTTAGCCCCTACTTTTTGAGTGTATATTCTGAGCTGCTGCTGGGGCGCAGGAGCAGAATTTTAAACAAATGCTTACATCTGTGTAAGCTTTAAAGATAACGACACCAAAATTGGCACAGTAATAGATATTAGGGAGAGCTTTAACATACCGAATTTGAATTGAATTGGGTCATCCATTGATTTTTTAATGATTTTTTACATTCCCCCCTTAAACTCACTTCCTGGTATGCAAAGGATCGCTGTCGCCCAGTAGCAAAAACAACAACAACCGTGAAAGCTTAGCACTACAGGGATAATCAGAGGGAAGCAGGTATGTGGGATCTTTTGTTTTCCCCACTTGTGTTCACCTCCTTTTTTCATATTAAGATAGTCACTTGCATTATGTGCTCAATAGTCTTGGTCTTCTTAGCAAGGAACAATATTGACACCTAATGACTTGAGAATAAGAAAGGCAGGCAAATTGCAAGTATCTGCCACTTACTCTTAAATATGAGAAATTGTCATGAGTTTCAACTTTCCAAGTTGTTTTTAAAAATAGAGTGACTGATGGGCTGGTTTCAACTTAGGGCTTTGCTAGACCTACCGCCTAATCCATTTGCTAGACCTACCGCCTAATCCTCCTCCAAACACAGCTCCAGAAAAATCTACTCCTCACTGACCAAAGGCCTACCCCACAAAGATAGAGAAAGAAAAGTTTCTCTGTATGCCTCTGGCTTAGTCCCCCCCGCTAACATTAGGATTGGAGGATGCTTCATATGGGATGATCACTTATCAGCATGACTGGGAGATGAAGCTGGCTATCAATGCTGAAAAAAGCTTATTTTCTGAAAATCTAAACAAATGGCCCCCAATGAGCAGTCTCTAAGCTCATTAATTTTCAGGGCTCTATCTTTAAAAATAAAGAAGTTATAGGCATTTTTTCACCCAATACAATTCAATAATAATAAAAAAAAGTCCAAAATGGCATTCGGAGCTCTGGATCAAGGCGAAGTGATCTGAATCAAAGCAAACTGCTTTGCTTTGATCCAGAGATCCCTAGACCCGATCAGGATCTTAATTTAACAGGTCTGGATTCAGGGATCCAAAACGGATGGAGCACAGCCTTACTCACTATGGAGAGTGTTCCAGAATTGGGAGAGGGCACCACTGAAAAATATATTGTCTTTGAAATCCCCCCCCCCATGATCTGAGAACAGCCTCCTTCATATACTACATACGTGTGTGTGTGTGTGTGTGTGTGTGTGTGTGCATAATTTAGGGTGACCATATGAAAAGGAGGACAGGGCTCCTGTATCTTTAACAGGTGAATTGAAAAGAGAATCTCAGCAGGTGTCATTTGTATGCATGCAGGACCTGGTGAAATTCCCTCTTCATCACAACAGTTAAAGCAGCAGGTGCCCTGCCCTCTTTTAAATCTGGTCACTCTAGTATAGCTCCTGCAGCTTTAAATGTTGTGATGAAGAGGGAATTTCACCAGGTTCTCCATATATACAAATGGCACCTGCTGAAATTCCCTTTCCAATACAACTGTTAAAGATATAGGAGTCCTGACCTCCTTTTCATATGGTCACCCTATATAATTATCCACTTGCACTGAAATAAAACTAGCCCCTTTCTTTTTTAAAAAACTCATGGGTGTTTTTACTACATGAAATCTTCTTGGTTAATTGATTAATTGGATTTCAAAGCTCTTTTAAAATCCAAACAAGGCAAAGCAAAAACCAGCCCCCAATATTATTAGCTGCTTTTTATCCTTTCCCCCACCTGTTAGTTGGATTCTGTGAGCACTATTGCTAATGTAGGGGAACACTTTATAGCTTCATCGCTCTTCCATGCATGTTTGAAAAGGGAATAAATGAACAACACCTTAGAGTAACAAATGAACGTCATTGCTTCACATTATTCAGGGATGTGTGGTAATGCAGCAACAATAACTGCTCATACAGAATGGCAGATAATAGTCAAGGCTTGAAATAAGCACTAATTATTCTCAGCCTGACTATTCTAAAGAATACCAAGAGGAAGAATGATGTCACTGTGCCTTTGTGGAACTGGTGACTTATTCTTTTAAAACAAAAACAGCCACATAGATTAAAGGGAGTGTGATAGCAGTTTTCAAATGTCTTTCAATACTGGCTGAAAAAGAGAACTTTATCAGAGAGGCTGTGGGAAGGGCTGGAGAAGATGCGTTTGGTTCAAGTTCCATCTGATACAGAGTTAGGCTGGCTATTAGAACGAACAAGCAGGAAGGAGCCACAACACAGTGGCAGAACTCTGTCGTAAATCACCAGCATTAAACTCGATAAGCAGGAGGGAAATGTCAACAAACAGTCCATAGTCAAAAGCCAGTTATTGTCAGAAGCCAGGCTGAACAACACTGGATTCAGGAAAGCATCAAAGAGTAGCCAGAGTCCAGTCCAAGGTCAGGATAAATCCAGGCAAGATCAAGGACCTGATACACCAGTCACAAAGACAAGATACCAAGAACAATAGTTGCTTCCAGCATTGCTTCTCGGTTCTGGCAAGTCTTTTATGGGTATTGTGGTGATTGGGAATTGTTGTCAGCTGCATGGGCCTTCAGCTAGCTTCTGCCTGTTCCTTTGAAGAGCCACTCCTTAAACACTCCCAGGCTCAGCTGTTCCTCGTTTCTGTTTAATCCCTCAAACTAAAGTGCAACAAGCATGCAGAAGGTCCCAGGTTCAATCCCGAGCATCTCCAGGTAGGGCTGACAAAGACAGCTTTCTGAGAACCTGGAGAGCTACTGCCAGTCAGTGTAGAGCCAGGGGTGGGGAACCGTAGGGATGGGCAAACTCCCCCGGGTCTGAGTCGTTGGAAGCTTGCCCCACCTCCACTGACATTTGTCCCTGCTTGCACACTGTGTGAGCTTCTACGGTGGCTGGGCAAGCGTCTGACAAGTGCCTGGCAGCCATTTGTCCCCATCCAGAGCCTCCACTGTACATGACAATGGAGGCTCTGGAAATTATGTAATTTCCTCCCTGCTGCATAAATGGCAGCCATAAAGGCCCCCATTTACACAAAAGTGAATGAATTATTTGCACCATTACTCTTGTGTAAATGGGGCCTTTATGGTTGCCATTTACACACGAGGGGGTGCAATTTCCAGAGCCTCTATTGTTGCACACAGTGGTGGCTCTGGACAGGAGCTGTCTGATGCTCATTGGGCTGTGCGGGTGACCGAATGAGTCGGAGGAGGCAGATGTGGGGGAGTCCATTAGACTCCCAGACCCAGATGGGCACATGTGACATCCCTAGGAACCAGTGACCCGGTTCAACTCCAACTTTCATCATGAATGATGAAGGGCCACAGGTTTCCTATCCCTGGTGTAGAGAATACTGAACTAGATGGACCAAAGGTTTGACTTGGTGTAATGTAGCATCTTATGTTCCTGATCAGGAACAAAATTTTGTAGTGTGCAGTACACCATTGATGATACTGTCTCAATGGAAGCAAATGGAGGGGAAGTATTCAATCCAAACCCTGTGGTCACCCCTCTCTGTCCATACAATGCAGCCCATAACAATCACGACAAAAAGCAGGGAATACAAACATCCCAGGTAAGCAATGCAATTTCCCGTTAATGTAAAGATGCCCTAGGACTTCTGTGCACTTTTGGTTGAATATGCCTGCGCGTGATTGAGAACCCTGATAAGACAGTACAGTGCATCCAGTTGGGAGAACTGAGTGGTTCAGGACAAACATCTGCTTAGATTTGGGGTGTTGAAGCTCTTTGAGTCTGAGGGCTGAATTCAATTTGGAGAAAGTGCTCAGGGCCACATTCCAGTGGGGCGGGGTAAGAACTGAAGGTAAAAGAGTTGGGGCTAAAGGGGCAGCCCCTCCCACCACACAATACGTTTGCTTAAAGCTCTTACTGCTAGTAACAAAGCCTTAGGAAAGGCATTTCAACCTTTTAGAATTGGGGTGTGTGCATGCACGTGCGCAAAAACCAGGCAACCACAACATGGTTGGGGAAGGAGAAAGGGTCCATGACCATCTGACTGCAGAAGGTTGGATTAGGATCCTAGGTAGGCTTACTTAGCTTGGAGGAATGGAGAATGATCACCAGACCAAAGAAAATGGCAAGGGCAGTCTTTGTGCAAGGAAAGACTAGTCATGCAAGCAAGTTCCTGCTCTTTACTTGATCAGTATTATAGTATTTATTTATTTATTAAAACATTTATATCCTGCCCTATATCACAGGGATCTCAGGGCACTGTACAGATAAAATCACACATATAGAACAGAACAATAAATATACAGTTCTAAAACAAATTAAACCATTAATATATTAAAACCAATATGAAATTTTAAAACAGTAAAAGCCAATTAAAACAAGACAGTGTGCAGGCTGGTGGATTTAGCCATCAAAGGCTTTATTAAAAAGCCATGTCTTAACCTGGCACTGAAATGAAGTCAGTGCCGGCACCAGTCGGGCCTCCAAGGGGAGGGCATTCCACAGCCAGGGTGCCAGAACAGAGGAAGCCCTCTCCCATGTCCCACCATAAAATATACCTCGCATTGGTGGTAGAGGGAGAAGGGGTCCTCTGACAGATCTCAGGCAGGCATATAAACTGTAGGGAGAGGCACTCCTTCAAGTATCAAGGTCTCAAGCAGTTAGCGCTTTAAACATCATTACCAACACCTTGAATTCCGACCAGAAACATATTGGCAGCCAGTGCAATTCCTTTAAGACTGGTGTTACATAGTACCGATAATGATGATATAAAAAGACCCATGATTAGAGCCATTCTGCACTAGTAGATAAATCATATTGCAGCATGATCTGATTGATTCTAGTTCCAATTCATGTTACAATATAAATTTGTTAAATGACCTTGGGTCTCAGACTAAACCATCTGACAGGATGGAATACTAAAGACTTCCCTGAATAGAGATGACTGAGATAATCAGTGTTAAATGTGAAATGCACTCTAAAAATTATAAGTAGAAATTTGAAATAATCTCAGAGTAAAGAGACAGACAATATTCGATATTTATCATTTAGTTTGTACTGAAGCATTCAACTGAGGGAGGTCATTAATATTCCATTTAATAGATGTAAGGAGCATTTCAGCCAATTTAGATTCTTAATGGTGCCAATGGGATTTCCTGTTCTTCTGGGATTGCTTTCCTATCCAGTGATTTGTTTGAAAGTTCCATAAATGACTGCACATACTTTAAAAAGGAGGAAAACAATCAAACTTCTGTTAACAGTGAGCAGATGGGTAATGCCACTATTGCTTGGTGGGAACAAGCTAATTCACTAAAATATTAAGGATATTGCCTGTGTTTTGAAATGGTAACATAATGTGCAGGCAACTAGAACAGGAGGGATTCATATCATATGTAATTGAGACATTATGATTTGTTGACAGAGACTGTAATGATAGGATTATGTACTCCTCTGTGAAATAAGTTACCAGGGATCCCTGATGTTGCATGGACCTAGTGAACGTCTTCAAGAGTACCATCTGAGAGATGGACAATTCCACCCGTCTCACTTTGTTTAATGCTTCCCCCCTCCCAATTATGGTTATTGTTTCTGTGTATATAGAAAAAGCCATGTGGTTCTTTTCTTTATATTTCCTTCACAGCCCCCCAAATGAAACCTTCAGGCTTGGCAGCTGATATGTGTTGATTAGGGTGATCAGACTTCAGGCTTGTGGGATCTAGATTTCTTTCTTTCTTTCTTTCTTTCTTTCTTTCTTTCTTTCTTTCTTTCTTTTTATTAGAATTAGTGCTGTGCTGAATCTTGCCCCCTATTTTCTGGAACTTTTTCCATCCCTGCAAAAGAGGCATCACTTATTTAATTTTTTCCTCTTTCACAGGGAGGGGGAGGATTTGGGGAAATTTTCTCCTTGGGGATGGGGACAGTGTTTCCACATACCTTTTTAAAGTGCAGCTGGTTGTTGAGGGATTGTCTTTTATTTACAACCCCCCCCAAAAAAAAAACCCACCCCACTCCCGGCACTTGGAAGAGCCCAGCAGTTCTTAATGAATGCTTATTGGAGACCATGTGATCTCACCTTCTGCAATAGGCATCCAGTAAGAACTCCTGGACTCCTGCAAGTGCCAGGGGTGTGTGTGTGTTTTAAAAAATATATAGGAATAAGACCCTTCAACAACTGACTACATTCCCCCCACAAAATGCTGAAAATGGAATGATAAAATTTTTCTGCACAGCACTAATTAGAACCCTGAGATCCACCAACTGGACCCAGCTGCAAGATAGTGACTCAGGCCAATAGACATTAGCTAAGTAGAATTAACTATTAGCCGCTTCTGCATGCTTGCTCAACCCAGGAATTAGTTATCAGTCCCAGTACTAAGCTCACATTTTTTTCAAACACAAAAATCTCATGTTTCTTTTCCCTCCAAATTTTTTCCCCAGCAATCTTATATTACAGCTTTGGGATGGGGAGGCTTTTGAGCTGTAGTTTTTGTTAGACAATTGGGGGTAATAATTCTTTGCTGATGTACTAGTAGATCTACTAGTAGATCCCAATCTATCTTCTGCCCACTCCTGACGTTGAGTTTTTGTGTGTTCTGCAGGATTTAAAGATAGTATTATAAACTCAATTGCTTTCAGCATTACTTTACCAAATACACACAAACACACATTTATACTTACAAGCTCAGTGGAAATCCCTTGGGATAACTAAGTGTTTGAACATACTACATACTATTAAACGTTAGCCTGCATAAGATAACTGCTTGGAACATTTGTCTATTAACAGACATTTTCTCCCTCTCTCAAAATACTAGAACCTGGGGTCATCCCATGAAGCTGATTGGTGGGAGTTTCAGGACAAATAAAAGGAAGTAGTTCTTCACACAGCACATAGTGAAATTATGGAACTCACTACCACAGGATGTAGAGATGGCCACCAATTTGGATGGCTTTAAAGGGGGCTTGGATAAATTCCTGGAGGTGAAGGCTATCAATGGCTACTAGCCCTGATGGTTGTGTGCTATCTCCAGTATTCATGGCGGTAAGCCTGTGTGCACCAGTTGCTGGGGAACATGGGTAGGAGGGTGCTGTTGCACCATGTCCTGCTTGTTCATCCCTGGCCAAAGGCTGGTTGACCTCCATGTGAACAGAGTGCTGGACTAGATGGACCCTTGGTCTGATCCAGCATGGCACTTCTTATGTTCTTAACAGCTATTTGACATGAGAGCTAAATAGAACATCCATATAAAGAGTTTGGATCTAAGATCTTTCTCCACAAGAAGTAGGCACCTTCTGTGAGAGAAAGGCTCTGCTTGCTGAAGATTTATCCTCACACCACAGCTCACCCTATTTAATTGCATCTCCTGACTCTCTGTGTACACTTTCCAGGGGATGCTGTGGGAAGGAGGAAGGAGGGAAGCGCAGTTGAGCCAGTATAAATCTGGATCCAATCCAACGTTTCTAAATCAAAATTTGAATTAGGATTATTGGAATCTGATTCACATCTAGTGCAGCTCTTATGCCTGGATTTTGCTCTTCTGGATACTTTACTCTGGTCTCCTTGGTAGGATTAGGGTACTAGAGACTGCTAGAGATGTTCATAGATTATTACTACTAATAATAGTAATAATAGTAAGACCTGAGGGGCTCAGGTCTGCTTCCCTGTCTGGCTCAGGACAACTACGTGAACAGCTGGTCCAAGCTTCTTGCCAGGAAGGCAGCTTCAATAGGTCTCTGCTCTTCCCTCCTCCTTAATCTGGGCTTGAATTTTGCTTTTAAAGCTATCAAACAAAGACTGTGGGATATAGCCTTCTGCGACTTACGCGCTCGCTCTCATGTTTCTTGCTCTCCCAGTGCATTGCACGTTCATTACATTGGGCCTCTTCAGCTGGCTGACTATCTAAAGAACTTGTCGGTCGCTAAATATCGTATTGCCTTCTCCAAGGCCAGATGCAATGTTTATTCTATTGAATTACTTCAGGGCAGATATGCTGGTATCCCTTATCAGGAACGACGGTGCCCCTGTAGGAATACGGAAGTGGAGACGATGGAGCATATCCTTCTGTCCTATAGCTTTTATAATCAGGCCCGCCATCTTATGATTACCCCATTGTTGAGCAAACTGTCCAGAACTTCAGGCAAATTTTATGTTAAGTTTCTGTTGGAAGATAAGTCCTCAAGTGTAACTTTGGCTGTTGCTAAATTTCTTACAGTGGCGGCCAAGATTAGAGCTCTTTGTGTATTAGACTAAAGTTGATAATAGCTCTAACTGTATGATTTCATGTCTGATTCTTGTGTTTGGTTGTTTGTTGTTTGTTTGTTTTTCTTTTTATGGATCTATAGATCGCAATAAAGAAAGTTAAGTTAACTAATAACATGGTTTATGGAAATTGTTCTGCTAACTGAGAAACTGACAAAAATAAACCAAATTTTTGCACCCTTAAGGTCCACTGACATTTTGCTTGCTATATCTCTCCTGCCTATATTCTCCCTCTGTGTGTGTGTGTGTGTGTGTGTGTGCACGCGTAATTGTATTGTTCATACTAACTCTAGCAGTGCTTACAAATACAAGAAACCTCACAGCACACAGCTTTAAAGAAACTAGCCAAAAAGAAAGAAGGTAAGGGCAGATTTCACAATCTCAGCTCTTTTTGAGTTCTGCTTGGAAAACACTTATTTTCTCAAGCTTGCTGGTGTCTATGATAGTGAAGGTTCCAATATTAATTGTGGCCAAGTAATTGAAAAATACAACTCCTGCATTTTAGATTGAGTCAGCGAAGAGAATGTAAGCTGAAATGGAGAAAAGCAAGTTGTTTTGTAAAGTGTCTGCCACCCCTCATCAGTGTGTGTGTGTGTGTTTGTGTGTGTGCTCGCATATGTGTGTTCTGGCTACTGGCCAGATTCAGACCATTGATTACTGAGACCTGCTACCTTTGAATTGCTAAAACAAATAATCAGCTGCTTGCTTCATATACTCCAGATTAATTTAGCTGATGACTTTTAGGAATATAGGATCCTGTCTTATCCTGAGTCAAACCATTGGTCTATCGAACCCAGGTTTGTCCCCACTGACTATCACCAGCTCTCCCAGAGTTTCAGACAGGGTTCTTTTCTACCAGGAGATGCCTGGGATTGATGTTCTGCATGCAAAGCATGTGCTCTACCACTGAACTATATGAACCCTCTCTCCTGTCATCTTCAGCTGCTTGAACCATTGACCTTCAATCTCAAGGCAATATAGGAGCAGAGGAGTTCATTTTCAGATGAGAAAGAACTGCTAATTGTTGAGGTTTCTCATTTGTAGTCTTCATTTCCCCTCAAAAAATGTCAATCCTAAAATATCCAGCAAGTCTTGTCTATTTATGTAATGCTGAGCTGACTGATTTTTTTCTCCTGATAAGGCTGTTTCTTTGCGATGTTATGAGCCTTGAGGATTACAACATTTCATTGAAAAAAAATCTCCTGGGAGAGGATCGAAGCAGTAAGAATGGAACAGGTGCTTCATTTTGCAGCCACTAAAAAAAACAGTTGCCTGTCAATTTCAGTCCTACTTAATCCCCTGCATTTGCTTATCTTAATCCTTAATTGCTTTTTGTCAGGTTTTTTAATGTTGCTCGTTTGTTCTGTTGTTTTTGGCTGTGAGCTGTTTATAACAGTTCTCTCCAGGTCTGAAGACCTTTGCAATTCCCCCACCCCACCCCCACCCTCAGCAAGGTCTTAAATCAAAACTCCTCAACCTGGTGTCCTTCAAACGGCTTGAACCCATCAACACATGCCAGCATGACCTATAGTCAGGGAAGTGGTAGTCCAAAACATCTGGAGGGCCCCAGCTTGGGGAAGGCTGCCTTAAACAGTTAGCAATAGATTGGCGTTTGTTTTCAGTTTGCAAATGAATTTAGGGCCTTTTCCCCATTTTACACTTATAGGATACAGGTGTGGTCCTGCAAATTAATCCTGTGTTAAAAATAATAATCATGAATTAAGTGTTAATAATACTAGGGCTACAAAGAATAGCTTTTGGGAAAGTTTGGGTTGCACAGTGCTCACTTTGTAAGTTTCACTTTGTAAGTGCTCACAGCTTGTTGTACATGATGGGGGAGGGTAGTGGTCATAGAAGGTCATCTTCTGGTAGATGCAGAAGAAACCATTCTTTAACAACAACAAAAAGACATCTGTGATGCCAATACTGAGTCCCAGTATTGGGGAAAAGGAATATAATAATGATGATGATAATAATAATAATAATATACAAAGAACAACCGTATGCATGGCTCAGGAAGGGTCAGCTATTTTCAGAAACAGAAGGATTCCTAATAGCTATACAAGATCAAGTTATAGCAACCAAGAACTACCAAAAATGCATCATAAAAGATAACAACATAACAGCAGACCAACGCAGGAAATGCCATCAGTTCCAAGAAACAATAGACCATGTAACAGGAGGATGTAAAATTCTGGCAGGAATGACAGACACAATACAGCTGCAAAAATAATTCACCAACAACTGGCCATCAAATCAACGTTATCAAACAACCTACATGTACTACACATACTCACCTGAAACAATATTTGAAAATCCAGATCATAAAATATACTGGGACAGAACAATTCATACTGACAAAACAATACCTTGCAAGACATAATAGTCATAGGCAAAAAAGAAAAAACACATACCTCATTGACATAGCAATACTGAATGACAAAATGATGTTGAAAAGGAAGAGGAAAAGAGAGAGAAATATACACTACTGGCCATGGAAGTCAAAGAACTATGGAAACAGGAAAAGGTTACAGTTATTCAGTCACCAGTATCACATCAAAAAACTATACAGAAAAACTTCAGAAACTGGGCCTACCAAAATACATCCACAAAGCAGCCATACTTAAAACATATTCAATAGTCAGGAATCAGTAAAAGAAAGCATGACTTGGGAAAGCCTGTTATGTCTGTTTAGAAAAACTGCCATGAGCAAGAAAGAGATACCACACCTTTCTAATGGGTATGGGTGATACAGTGTGACCTGTATAGATTAGAATGAGATGAAGATTTTGCTTAAAGATCTGTGATCTCTGGTGAACCCCCAATAGCTAAACAACTGTAGGGCTTCCTCCTTCACCCTGATTACTAGAGGTCATGGCAGAAATTAGTAGACATAGAATATGCTCTTTGCTGCCCACAGTCAATACCTAGATCACATCAACAACATTCAGACACAATGGAAACAATTTTTGGCCAAGGTGTTACAGGACGGGACACAGAGGAAGTGGTTGTGGAACTCCGTTGTCTGGCAACAATTGTTCAATGGCATTGCTAGGTTGACATGATTTTCTATCCTGCCAGTGTAAGATACAAAGCTATCTTAAAATAAAATAGTGTCAGAGACTCAGAACTAAAGATCTTGTCACTTACACATAAGCAATGTGATTACTACATTGGTAGATGGTATTACCAAGCACAGTTTGTAAAGATATCACTACCTGTCCACAAGGAATCATCTACAAGTGATTCTGTCTGATATGTTTCTTCTCCCCGGGTCCCACAAGGGACAGCCATGCCATCCTGATACGATTCTTGACCTTGACTCCCACAAGGTATCTTAGCTTTTAGCAAGAAATTGGAAGAAATATTTTTTAGATAAAGCAAGCATCCATTTATGACTTACATTTCTGTAAAATACACACTCCAGGGCATAATGTCCTAGGGTTTTGGTTATGCCTTTATTATAAGGACAAATCTTAGATACTAACAGCAAGCTTTTCTGTGCGAGGGCCTTATGCAGGCCAAAATGACAAACAGTGAGGTATCAGCAAGCTTGATGAAATCCAAAAGTTCACAGAAGCACTTTTTTAAAAGAGAAAATAAAAACTTATGTGGAGCGGAGGACACATACAAAATTGTCTAATGAAGATAGAGAATGCTCAGTGAGTACAGACCTGTT
Source organism: Elgaria multicarinata webbii (assembly GCF_023053635.1). Taxonomy (NCBI): domain Eukaryota; kingdom Metazoa; phylum Chordata; class Lepidosauria; order Squamata; family Anguidae; genus Elgaria; species Elgaria multicarinata. The sequence goes on from NC_086171.1 coordinate 173,243,654, forward strand.
GTAAAAGTTAGGGAAGGAAAATTGGGAGGAATGGAATTTTCTGGAAATAGGCATGACTGACTAGAACTAGGGATGTAAATCATGGCAGGAATTTATGCAAATTATGCAAATTGTGATTGCAATTTGCATAAATGGCAATTTCAGGGGGGAACAAGAAGGCCCTGGTTAGGCTCTCATCTAGAGTATTGTTCTGGGCTCCACAATTCAAGAAGGACGCAGACAAGCTGGAGCGTGTTCAGAGGAGGGCAACCGGGATGTTCAGGGGTCTGGAAACAAAGCCCTATGAAGAGAGACTGAAAGAACTGGGCATGTTTAGCCTGGAGAAGAGAAGATGGAGGGGAGACATGATAGCACTCTTCAAATACTTAAAAGGTTGTCACACAGAGGAGGGCCAGGATCTCTTCTCGATCCTCCCAGAGTGCAGGACACAGAATAATGGACTCAAGTTAAAGGAAGCCAGATTCCAGCTGGACATCAGGAAAAACTTCCTGACTGTTAGAGCAGTGTGACAATGGAATCAGTTACCTAGGGAGGTTGTGGGCTCTCCCACACTAGAGGCCTTCAAGAGGCAGCTGGACAACCATCTGTCAGGGATGCTTTAGGGTGGATTCCTGCATTGAGCAGGGGGTTGGACTCGATGGCCTTGTAGGCCCCTTCCAACTCTGCTGTTCTATGATTTCCTAGATTCCAGGAAATAGCCCACGACCTAGCTCACAAATGCAAGCTGAGCCAGGAACTCTAGGGAAATCCATTGGGCCCAAAAAGGGCCAGATTTCCTTGGAACCCTGGACACAAGCACTCCATACTGCAACATTTTGTAACAGATCTCGTTGGTAGAGTATGAAGATGGAAAACCTCTCTCTACATGTTAGGTTGCTATCCTAAGCATACTTACAAGGGAGGAACTTGTCTTGGCATAAACATGCTTAGGATGACACTGCACATCTGATCAAAGTGTTCTCAACTAGAGCTGGCCTTACCATTAGGTAGAGTGAAGTGGCCAACTGCACTAGAAGCCCAGCCAGCCAATAGGAATAATAGTTTAACTGAAATAAAGAGCCTGCCTGACTCAGGTGTAGAAGCTTACTCACTGATGATGCCAGCCCAACAGCACTTTCACACTGTGGATGAATTCTACGAGTCTGAGAAGAAATGTGCAACCAACCAGCCCTCTCCCCTCATGGCCAGAACCAGCAGCAACAGTCAGTGTTCCCCACACCTCATGGAATGTTATCAAAATGTGCTGTAATCATCGTGCACTGCTTGTGTGCACTGTACAACCCTAAAACATACAAACATACAAGATGATTTAATAATGGGGAAAGTAAATCAAACAACAGTAAGACGGACAGTGGGCTGGCTTCATTTGATCATACATTCATAGAGTAGTAGTAGAGTTGATGGTGGCTAGGCAAGGCCAAAGCCACAGGGGGATTAGACCAGAGTCAAAAGAGAGAGGGCTCACTCCTTTCCATCTCTCACACACACCTTCTCCCCCCTCTTCTGTCTCTTCCTCTCCCCTGGACCTCTCTACTCAGCAAGCTGCTAGAGGAAGGACAGACCACTCTTGGAAGAGGTCTGAGCTGATAACTTGGAAAGGGTTTTCAAAATCAGGCTGGGGCCACATGCATTTAGGCTGAGAGCCAAATGGCCCTAGGGCTACAAGTTGCCCAACACTAGAGGCTCATGGGTATGATTTCGGTGGAGTCAGAACCAGCCAGAACTTTAAAGGAGATATGCAAGGTGCTGAATGTTTTTGTGTGATGAGTTCAGCAGCTTGGATAGCCCCTTTAGTGTTCTGGATGGCTCTCAGTAAAACCCAGCATGGATTTAGAGCCCCACTGAAATCGGAGCCACCAGCTTCTGCCTGGCATAAGCGCAGTGACCATAAGGAGTAGGAGGTGAGGAAATAGCCTATTGACAGGACAGTCCTATGTATGTCTATTCAGAAGTAAGCTCCATTTAGTTCAGTTGAATTTACATCCAGATAAGTATGTATGGTATTGAAGTGTAAATCTTCCCTCCTCCCAAAAAACAAAAAAAAAAGGGGGGGGAACCTTATGAGAGAATTGCCATCAGTTTCACATAGTTTTATTTTCTTTAATGCATCTTTCATAAAAGAGAGAGAAATGAAACCCTGTGTTCTTGTTTCTTAAGTAAGCAGCTTTTAAGCTTTGCTTTAATTTATTCGGAGTTAAAGATACCTTTTGTTACCCAAGTTTTAACAATTTGCCACAACCAATCTCATACAAAACACACTGGCTTTTCAGCATAGTTTCAAAGGAGGCAAGAGCTCAGAGTTAATTGGCCTTATTAATGGAGGAACAAATGACAAAAAAAAAAAAAAGTATACAATTGCCAGACTAACATCTGCCTTTATAGGGAATATAATAAAGCAATTCTTGAAAGGCTGTAACATTGCTTCCTTTCACAAATAGGGGGGGGGGGGGGAGAAACTGAGTATATAACAATAAGCACACACATGCACAAAAGAAGGGGGCATTTAGTGGATAACTTACTTATTTCCAGAATTAACATTTTGACACTTTTCTCTGTGGTATCTATGCCACAGTTATGACAGGCTTGAGATATTGCACCATATTAAATGTCATCACAATCCTTTCTCACTGACAAGCCCCCCCCCCAAAAAAAACCCATTAACAGTGCCTAAAAATAGAAGGCAGCAGCAAAAGTTCAAAATGCTGCCACAGAGAGAGGGGGAGAGAGGGAGAATGAGAAAAATAACAAAGAAATCATGAAACACCTTTGGCACATTGAGAGATTTCAATTCTTGCCAGCTGAGTGACTGTGGTAAAATTCCTGTTGCAAATGCACAGTAAGCTTATGGACTAAATTTACATGAAAGTAATTTTTAATGATAAAAACAACGTTGTGGTGAATGAGACATGAAAAATCCAAGTCTCTAGATGGAAAATACAATTCTAAACCCACCCTTTTTAATAGTTAAGATACTGGTGTCTCAATGGATGTGCCTTCTCCTAAACAAACTCCCTGTACAGCGTAGGTGATGACGATGGTAGGTGTGTGTGTATATGCACACATACACAGAGAGAGAGAGAGAGAAAGAGACAGAGAGACAGAGAATCATAGAATCATAGAATAGTAGAGTTGGAAGGGGCCTATAAGGCCATAAAGTCCAACCCCCTGCTTAGTGCAGGAATCCACCTTAAAGCATCCCTGACCAATGGCTATTCAGCTGCCTCTTGACCTCCCTATGTGTAACTGGTTCAATTGTTGTACTGCTCTAACAGTCAGGAAGTTTTTCCTGATGTCCAGCCGGAATCTGGCTTCCTGTAACTTGAGTCCATTATTCTGTGTCCTGCACTCTGGAATGATCAAGAAGAGATCCTGGTCTTCCTCCATGTGACAACCTTTCAGTACTTGAAAAGTGCTATCATGTCTCCCCTCAATCTTCCCTTCTCCAGACTAAACATGCCCAGTTCTTTCAGTCTTTCCTCACACACATATGAATGAAAGGGCACCTCCATAGCCCTTTGGGTCCAAGCAATGCAGACATCAACCTTGTAAATTATGCTTCTGCTGTTTTTTTCCAGCACAAATTACAATGCAGAATTCCTGGTTCAATGTGCAACTATCCCACCAGCTAGCAGCTCATGTGCCTCAATATTGCTGTGGAGGGGACTATAGCTTAGTGGTAGAACACACGCTTTGCATGCAGAAGATGCTGGGATTCAATCCTGACATCCTCTGTTAAAAGGAACAGTTTGGATGTGATGGGAAATATGTCTGCCTGAGACCCTGGGAGGAGAGTCTTTGCCCAGCAGACTAGGTAAAATGGAGAAGGATGAGTAGTCTAACTCAGTGTACTTCCAGATGGAGGGCTCCTAGCATTAACAATTCAAAGCTATTTTGTCTTATCTTCCTCAAATGATTTTTTCCCTGATAAGCAAAAAGATGGAAGAAGCAATGGGAAAACAAACGAAAGATGTCACCATTTGGACCCTCCATAAAAATTCATGAATGAGGCAGTGCAATTGTACATTGAAAGACTTATCTGGAAGTAGTCTTGGTGTAAGGCAGCTTCCTATATGTTTTTTGGGGGTGGGTGGGGGCGGTTTGGACTGTAATGAGCATACTCTTGGATAGTGACAAGATGTCAGTAATGATGAGGCAGAGAGCTCCATCAGACTAGTGTTTTATTGCACACTCGTTACTGAGCACTCACGGATTTTTACGGGGCCCTCTCATGACATTGTCTGCCTCTCATGAACCTCCCACCCCTTCTAGCCTTCTTTGCATCATAACAACAACAACAACAAAACCCATCCCAGTAAGTCCAAGTTATTTTTTGAGACAGAACTTGCCACTATCCCCTGTTGTGTGCAGGAGAAGCAGTGCGAACAAAATAGCCCACTGAATGGGCCATGTGCACGTTGTTTACTTCCTCTTTTGAAAGAGGAAGTAATGAGGGACAAACATGCAGGCAGAGAAGCAATGTGATTTTCTCCCATGTGACGATGCTCAGAATCATTTGCCTATCCCTCACTGCCCAACCCGACCAGGAATGAACAAAATCTGCAATGAGATCAACCAGTTAGCTTTAAGCTAGCATCCTATGGACCTGTGCCTTCAAGTGAGTGAAGGGGGACTGATGCTCATCTTTTTAACCTGTCATGGATGTCTTCACTCTGGCTCCAGGTGCCCATCAGTCAACTGGCTAGTCAGCACTTGTCATTACTTGCACTGTGTACTGAGGGGTTCCATGGCACCACAACTGGAGAACCTCTAAATGTGATGAGGCTGCCAAGGTCCAAGAGTAGCTCCCTTTCCATATTCCCTGTTGGCGGCTGGCTGTGAAAGGTTCCTTGGATGAACACTTATGAAGGCTGCCTAAATTTCAGTGCTCCCAACTCATACCATAGCCACCAGCTGTGTCAAGCAAAGAAATAAGCTGATTAGTTATATCAAGAAATCCCCTCACCTTAGTACAGCATGAACTGGGCAAAAATAAATAAATTGTGCTCCCATATGGCAAATTGTGAGGGCACCAAAAATGTTCCAGCTCATACCCAGGAACTGGAGACTGGCTGTCTCATATTGTTACTTGTTGAGGATAGCAAGCTGGGTGGGTTGCCTGTTGTAAGAATGCACTGGCCAGCTCTTATTGGCTGCCTTTTCTAACCATGGGAGGTCACCTCAATGGCCTAACTTCTTTCCTATTCAAAGGGGAAGTGGGCAAACCCTACTGAACTGTGGACAGGGTGAATGCAATTCCCCGACGCTTACATAATTTGGGCCATTTCTCCCCAAGGCATCTCATCTTCACTGGAGAGAAAAAAATGGATGTCTTAAGCAAGGTTATCTCCTCTCCCCCAACAAATTACACACAGAGAAAGGCTCTTTTCCCTGCTCCACCATTTTAGAAATTGAGTGCAGGATGGAGGCAAGTGTGAAAAATTAGCATTAAGAGGGAAGCTGTTATCATCACTTTAACAACATTAATCATTTATCTTAGTGAAAGTCTGTTCTCTTGGATTCCACCACCATCATCACAACCTTTAAGAGCACCCTCTTTAACCTGGTGCCTTCAGTTTACTACATTCAATTACATTTCAATTAGCAAAGGCATGCAAAGGTGGATTCTTGGTGGCTACCCCAGAACTACTGAACACTCTGGGAGTGGTTAAAGTCAGAATGAGCATGATGTTCCACAAGCATTGATCCTGCCAAAAGAATTGCCACTTGATTAGTTTCATTCCCCCCACCCCAGCTCACCAATTTCTCTACAATCTTCTTAATGCTAGTTGAGATTAGGGGTGTGCACAGACCCCCCACTCCGCTTCACTTTAAGATCCGCCATTTTCGGATTGGCCCGCTCCGCCCCCACTCCGCCTGTGCCCACTCCGCTCCGCTTGGAGCTCCGGATCCGGATCGGAGCTCCGCCCCCCCCCATAGGGGGGTTACCGGGCCCTGCCGCCATCACCGCCCATGCGGCGACAGCGGCAGAGCCCGGTAAGGAGGAGGGGGGCCTTACCTGCCTCCATCCGTGGTCCGTCGCCATCTTCAATTGAGCCCGTGGTTCCACCAGGAAGTCTGGGCCACAAGTGCGGCCCAGACTTCCTGCTGGAACCACGGGCTCAATTGAAGACGCTGACGGACCGCGGACGGAGGCAGGTAAGGGAGAGGAGGGCGGGGGGGTTACCGGGCCCTGCCGCCATTGCCGCCCATGCTGCGACAGCGGCAGAGCCCAGTAAGGGACCAAGGGGGAGGGGGCCCTGCTGCTGTCACCGCATGGGCGACAGCGACAGTGGCAGGGCCCGGTAAACCCCACTTACCTTTCCGGCGGAGCTCCGGATCGAGGCGAAGGATCCGCCTTCACCTCGATCCTCTTTGCCACGCTCCGCCGGCCCCCCAATCCTCTTCGCCTCCGCCTTAAGGGCAGGCGAAGCCCCCCGCTCCGCTACTGCTTCTCCGGTCCGATTAGAAGCAGAGCACATCCCTAGTTGAGATATTATGAAATATTTTTCTTCCTCTCTCAAAATACTAGAACCTGGGGATATCCCATGAAGCTGATTGGTGAGAGATTCAGGACAAATAAAAGGAAATACTTCTTCACACAGCGCATAGTTTAATTATGGAATTCACTACCACAAGACGTAGTGATGGCCACCAATTTGGATAGCTTTAAAAGGGGGTTGGATAAATTCCTGGAGGAGAAGGCTATCAATGGCTACTAGCCCTAATGAGTATGTGCTACCTCCAGTATCCGAAGCAGTAGGGTTGTGTTCCCCTAGTTGCTGGGGAACATGGGTGGGAGGGTACTGTTGCACCATGTCCTGCTTTGTTGGTCCCTGGTCGATAACTGGTTGGCCACTGTGTGAACAGAGTGCTGGACTAGATGGACCCTTAGTCTGATCCAGCAGGGCACTTCTTATGTTCTTATTCAGGAAAAGTTAGAGGAGAGGAGTATCTGTTCCTTGGTTTCATATAGCTGAACGTTGTCTTTTAGAAATATACTGATCTCCCTTTGTACATTTGAGTGAGCAGCCTCTGTTGCAACCACATTTCATTCTCTGTTGAGAGACTTCAGTGTACTTTTAAAAAGTTAGGTGATCAGCACTGTGTCTTCATTTGAGTTACAAGGTTCATTAAAAAAAAAAAAGCTTCAATCAATAGCTTGAAACAACAATCTCCAAATGGCAGCAGCCATTATGTGAGGTCAAGATAAATCACAAACATCAGAAACTGCCAGGATTTACCAAAAGTGTTTCGCTGAACAGGAGTGAATGACATATGATATTGTATGTGAACCATGCTGTGCTCATTCTCTCTCTCTCTCTCTCTCTCTCTCTCTCTCTCTGGCATCTGCCTCTCTAATCCTCTCTTCTCTTGCCCAGCTTTCTCACCCCATTAGGTGACTTAGTGCCCATATCTCTAAGAAGAACAGAAGGCCAAAACACTGGTTTTCTCAGGCTGACTTTGGGCATTTCCCCCCTCCTGATATTACAATTTTAGACATAGGAATGGTTTGCAAGAGCATGTGGTTAATATGACAATTTCTGTCTTTAAAGGCTTTGAAGAGTAACAAAAAAAGTCACCTGCTGAGCAAAGTTTGGGGTAACCAATTTCAAGATCACTTTGATGGTGACCTGATGGTGACTCAGATCTCAAGAGATCAAGAACAGGCATGAAAGAAGGCAATTCCAAGACAATCTGTCTTTCTCTTGTAGCAAATAAATCAAAAAATCTCCCAGAGGAACATTTTCCAGCCTGGAGATATAAGGGTAATGTCCTAAATAATTTCCCTTGGTTGTAAAGGATCAAAAGGGTCTCTTTCTTATGAATTTCCCCTTCAGTTTAAGAGGCGCACATAGATTTCAGAAAGTTGTTTCCATTCAATTCTATTAAGTTTGTTGTTTCTACAAAAGAGTAACACATCTATATTAATAAAGCAAGTACAATGAGGTTTGTTTGATTTTTAATGGCATTTCCGATTGGCCTGCATGGATGGGTGGGGTGAGAAAGCCTAGTCTTTTCGTGTGTGTGTGTGTGTGTGTGTGTGTGTGTGTGTGTGTGTGTGTGTGTGTGTTCCACCCTTCCAATTAAAATATAGCAGCTTGCACAATATTTCATTTTAAAAAACCAACAACAGAAAAACAACCCTCCCCCTTCCCCAAATTAACATAGCTCTTATATACATGAATTGGTACAGAAACCCCAGTTAATTTAAAATAGAACTGCTAGGTTACTAAGGCTACTAACTGGGACTGGCCAATATGATCATGTGACATCAGAGCTTCTTCAGCCTGCACTGATGTCCAGTCTATTTCCAAGCCCAATTCAAAGCCTTGGTATGTTGACCTTTAAAGCCCTAAATGGTTTGGTACCAGAATATCTAAAGTAATATTCCCTTCCATATGCACCTGTTCAGCCCTTTAGATCATATTTGGAGGTCTTTTTCGGGGTGCGTCTGCTGAAGGAATTTAGAATCATAGATTAATAGAGTTGGAAGGGGCTTATAAGGCCATCAAGTCCAACACCTGGCTCAGTGCAGGAATCCACCTTAAAGCATACCTGACAGATGGTTGTCCAGCTGGCTCTTGAGTGCCCGTAGTGTGGGAGAGCCCATGACCTCCCTAGGGAATTGATTCCATTGTTGTACTGCTCTAACAGTCAGGAAGTTATTCCTGACATCCAGCCAGAATCGGGCTTCCTATGACTTGAGCCCATAATTCTATGTCGTGCAATCTGGGATGAGTCCCAGTATTGGGAAAAAGGCAGGATATAAATAAATATATTAATAATGATGATGATCGAAAAGATTTCTTTAAGAGAGAAGGCCTTCTCAATTGTGGCACCCCACTTATAGATGCTTGCCTGCCATCTTTATTGTTACATTTTTTAATGTCAGATGAAGACTTTTCTTTTCTCCCAGACATTTTAGAGATTTGGCTGGGGGTGGGGTGGAGCTTAAGTTTTATGATTATTCTTATATATGCTGTGCTGTTTCTTTTTTTGTATTGGATTAAACTTCATCTTTCTAACTGTTTGCATTGCATTTATTCTTTCAACAATTTGTAATCCATCCAGAGAACATTTATCTTTGGGCAGGTTAAATTATTATAATAAAAACAGAATAGGTGAAGGTTATCGTGACCTGGAGATAAACATGATCACCTGCATGATCATGTTGCAGATCCAACTGTTGGTAAAAAAGCAGACAGCTGTTGGGCCTGGTTCAGAAGTTGGAAATCCTAATGAAGAGACAGCAAACCATTAGCAGTATCCCTCTTTTCAGTCCTGAATCAGGACCCATAAAAACTGATGGAGCCCTCTTGCTGGATGGGATAGTTTTCTGCAATATGTAGCACTTGGATCTTTTTCCTAGCATCTGCCGAAGTGGTCTCTAATCCACCAAAGCTTGTGCCACAATGCATCTGCAGTTCTCTTAAATTACCTCAGGACTCTTAGCTAGCAACACTATATCCAGTAAAAAGGGAGTAAGCCCTATTTAACTCAATGAGACTTACTTCTAAGTAGCTGTGTTGTTCGTTGTTTTGCTTTCAGTAGACTAACAAAGTTAACCCTCTGGATATTGTTATCCTTTTGCCTATAATTCCTTCCCTACATATTTTTAGATTGAAGTATTCTTTCACTTAATGAAATCAATAAAAAATGTAACGGGATTTGTTTTCATACATTAAACACATTGGGAGCATCAGTTGAAATTACTGATTAATAGTGTAACAGATAACCAAGGTGTCATTTGTTAATACTCCTAATTGATATGTAATAAGCCTTTATATCTAATTTATTCAGAAATTGCTGCCTCATTAAATGCTATTTAATTTCATAATTGTTTTGCATTTAAGTAATCTTTTCTTATTTGATTTGATTTTAAACTTGTTGTAGAGGGAAAAATCTAATTCATATTTTATTTATTTTCAAGTAGACCTTTTGTAGTCAATATGTCTGCTCCATAGTAACTTATTTTTGACTTTGGTGTTAAAAATGCAGTCCTGAACACAATTGTGTGAAAACTCAATTGACAAATGGGTTAATTAACAACGTATTAACAACGTATTACAACTATTTAGAAATGGATACATCCATAGAAAATAATTCTCTCTTTTCTTTTTCTCTTCTGTTTGGAAATTAAAATAAGGGCTATGCTACTGCAGAACTAATACATTAACCAAACTTGTTTTACTTATAACTGCCAAGCAGTCTCTGAAATATGAGTTAATTAGCGTACATTTATACCAAATTAAAAAAGTCATAGCACTTTGTTGCACCGCATTTAGTGAAGTGAGCAGATTTGCTTTATCTAAAACCTGCCTGGTGAACCATAGCAGACATCTCCTCATAGCAGACATTTCTAAATCTCGGAGCAATGGTCTATCCCCCAAATCCCTATAATTGTGCACTGGTTCTTTAATATATATTTTTATGAGTTCCAATATGTTGGCAAAGATAACAGCTGCCACACACAAGTACACAATTATTTTATATGCAAAATAAGGAGCGGTTTTCTATTAATTAAGAATATGAAAGTGCGGCATTGTTTGATTGAATGAAGAGACATGTAACTCTCCCCTCCATTTAGAATGAAAAATAGAACTAGATTTTCCAGTTGCAACTCATGCATTATTTTAGATAAGCCTATTATTCAGAAGCATCAATTGCTCAGATTTCTAAATCCCTGCTCCCATGCACTTAAAGCAATGTGTGGTGCTGGGACAACTGGATCTCACTTTTGGGGAAACACAAGGCAAATTAATGATTGAACAACAATGTGTTTGTTTAATATCTAAATCAGCACAACTAAAACAGAATAACAACACACATGCATTATGTCCAGTGCTGTGCAGTCTTACTGCATTCCAAGCTGAGTTCCATTTGCATAATATCAAGCTAACCATTCAGCTATATTTATCGCTAACTGGGGTACAGCCAGAGCTGGCCCTCCTATGAGGCAGAGTGGATACACTACCTCAGGTGGTGGAGCATGAGGAGCCGTGAAGTATACAGTTCCCCCACACCCACCTCCCAACCTGTTGACCATCCTCCTGCAGTTTGTTGACACTAGAAGCTGCTCCAGAGATCCCCACTGGTCCCACCCTCACAATGTGGCAAAGGCCCAGTGAGACAGTAGCCAGTGGGGCTCTCTAGAACAGCCACTTATCCTCTATTTTGCTCTGAGGGAATCCTCAGAGGAAAACAGAGGGTGGCTGGCTGTTCCAAACCACCCACCCTCTGGCTCACACTGAGAATTCTCTCAGTGCAAGCCAGAAGGTCGGCAGGCTCTGGGGGAAGCAGCTGACATGGTTCTTCAGAGCACCAGTCAGGCCCAAATGTCTGGCTCTCAGTAGGTCCTTCCTTCAAGCCATTCATTGAGGGAGTGGTTTCCCAGGAGATCATCCAACATACAGGGATGCTTATATGATCAAGGGATGGTGGGGCTCTGCTGCTGACTCCATCTGTGAAGCTGTATGGCTCTCCCTGGCCCTGGAGTGGCATTTGCTGAGATTTCATTATATTTGCATAATGTGTGCTAATTTTGGCCATAATCTGTGGAAATTACATAAATCGTGGCCGATTGCAATTTGCAAAAATGTCATAAATCATGGGCAAAATTTTGTGCAAATTATGCAAATTACAGCCCAAATTTGCACAGATTACACAAATTGTAGCTGCAGTTTGTGCAAATTCCTATTACGGTTAGGGGCAAGAAAAGTTCTTGGATTTTGTGAAAAAGCCTGTGGCTAAATTCACAGATGCAAGCTGAGCCAGGAGTGCTGTGGAAATTTGGCAAGACCAAAAAGGGCTGGGTTTCCCTGCAACAGCCATTCCCAGTGCTGAACTAGGGCTGCTATCTCAATTTTTCTGGCAGGCTCCTCATCATTAACAGCTACATGGCAGGTATGTACATTGTGGTCCTGTTCATACTGGGAATAGCTGTACCTGTTTAAATAGACTGGGGCAGATGGGTGAGAATTTCATTTTAGTTCATTTTTTATAAGAATTTTACCAACATTTGCAAAGTGTTCTCTAACTTGAGATTTTCAAAAACTGAATGCAGGAGAAAGTGAAACTGACAGATTCACTCATCCCCACTGACATGCATAGATTTCTGGCCAGTAGATGTCTATGTCTAATATGTGGATATAAGGGGCAGAGATAAGAAGTAGCCACGTGATCTCAAGGGTGGGCCAAAGCCAGGGCTCCACTGTCCCTTGATTACACCCTTTCAATTGCCTAAAGCGTATGAACCTAATATGAAGTAGGTTCATATTAAGGATTTCCATCCTTCCCCCCCTTTTTTTACTTTTTTTGGTATCCTAGATGATGTAGTTGAACTACAATAAGATTAAGTGTACGTATCAAGACCTTCAGTGCTTGGAAACTATGCATTTTTGAAAAGGCTTGCTACTGAGATTAATGAGATCTTAAAAATTTGAATTATTTAATGTTTGAATTATTTGTCTGAACAAATCTTAACATAGCTGCTGGAAGCAGAACATAATTTGTTCACATGCATTTGTTTGAATACAGGGCAGGGGCATACCTGTTGCCATGAATATATAAATCAGGCAGGTCTGCTTTGGTCGACCTTTGCTCCTGAGATGGCCTGTCTTATTGAATCACTCTACTGCATTCCTCATAGCTCTTCTAAAGGGAGAACTCATAATAAGAATGACCAGATTCTACTAGTGGCTTTGTGAGTAGAGAAGGAAGTCCCAGAAATAAAACACAGACACCAGAGCTTGGGATAAAATTGGGCCCTCCATGGATCTGTGCATGAACATGCAGGAATCTAGCTCATTTATCTTCAGACAACTAACCTGCCCATCAGAGTGAGTCACTCAGCTGAAAACAGGGGTTGGGTGACCTGGCCCCATTTCCAACTACACTTGCGTGTTTGATGAGACCGACCTGCATCATTTCCACTCAGGCTGCATAGCCGAGTAGATGAGACAAGAAGGTCCCCAAAGGCAAAGCATATCCTGACCCGAAAGCTGCAAAGCCCCAAAGAAGCAGGACCTCTGGAATGCCAATCACCATCAAGGTGCCAGAATGCTCACCGTCCGTGTTCTGACTTCCTGAAATTCCTGCACCACCCCTCCATTTATAATTGACCTATTTATCCTCCACTTCTAAATATTAGATCCAGTATGGAGTAGGCAAAAACCTGTACATCACTAAATGACAGGGAAAATTCCTACTCAGCCCCCCCTTCAAAGAGGATGACTGGTTATTCTCATACTGGTTTATAGGGACAGAGGGGGGGGGCGAAAGAGGCTGAGATTCATGTGGGGGTGAGCTTTTATACTCTTGGCTCCACCCCACCTCACGAGGCTGTACGTGTGTCAAGCAGCTGGGTGGGGATCGGGCTTCCATGACATAAGAATGTTCTCTTGAACCATTGTACTTCCATCTCTCAAAGCCACTACCATCATGCTGAGGAGTCATCAAATGACATGTCTGTCTCCCAACATTTTTATTAACAAATAGTAATGCTAGAGAAATTTGCCCAAGACTGGCTCAGAAATGCCCCTGTCCAGTGGAGTTTACTCTCTTCTGTTGCAATTGCGCTCTTAGTTATTCAGGCTCCAGCTTGTATCCTGGTTTACATGACATGACAGCCCATCAAGAGTTAATTTACCCTTAAGAAGCTGTGCCATGTGCCAGCCGCCATTGTGAATATGCTACCTCTGACTGGAGGTTGTCAGGGATTGTCATGTCATATAAACCCAGTTAGAGGGGGTTATTTGAGGGTTAAACAAGCCTCACATAGGCTTTCAACAGACGACAGAGTGGTCTCAAAGGTGACCACCATTAGTCACGTTTGTGAATGACACTAAATTGTTCAGGAGGATGAAATCCAAAGCAGATTGTGAAAACCTCCAAAAAGATCAATTCAGACTGGGTAAATAGGCAACAAAATGTGAAATAATATTGAGTATAAGTAAGTGTTAAGTACATTTGGGATGAATAAATCTCACCTTGATTTTATTAGGTCTAAATTGACAGACGATTTTCATGAAAGAAATTTTGGAGTCATGGTTAAAAGTTTACTGAAAACATCATTTTTTAAAATGTTATTTATTTATTTATTACATTTATATTCCACCTTTTTCCTCCTTAAGGAACCCAAGGCAGTGTACATAACCCTCCTCCACTCCATTTTATCCTCTGAACATACATTGGCAGTGAAAGGGGCCAGATTCAATATTGAGAATCATAGGAAAGGGGTTAAAATAAAACTCTTCAATTTAATAATATGTTTACAAAAATATGGTCACATTACACATTGTCATCTCATCTCAAATGCATATCATAGCTCCCAAAAATGTGCAGAAAAGGACAATCAAAATAATCATGGACTTTGAGAGTCTTGGGGGCTATTTAGAGTTTTATTTGTTTTTAAGTGACTATGAAGGACATGGGCCAGATCTACACCAAGCAGGATACAACACTTTGAAAACATTTTGAAAACTGTATCTGGAGTGTGTCCTGGGCCTCAATAGTTGTCACTACTGTTATAAACTGTTTTAAAGCAGTAGTGTAGATCCTGCCATGGTAGGAGTTCATAAAATTTTGAATGTTGTAGATGAATCTGGATACATATTTTTCTATTTTCACATAACACAAGAAGTTGGGGTCACCAAACTAAACTGATTGGCAAGTAAACAGACAAAATGAAATATTGTTAAACACAATGGGTAATTAACTGATGAAATTCACTATGATAGGATGTGGTGATGGCCATGGGCGTAAGAGTCCAATCCTATGCATTTCTGCTCAGGGATAAGCCCCACTGACCTCCAGGCATTCAGGTCAAGAGCCAAATTCCATTTCAGAAAAGCTTTCAAGGTTCACATTCCAGTGGTAGCATTGCCCAAAGGCAAAAGACGTGGAGCCAAAAGTATCAGTATATTTTAACCTAAAGCTAAAGCCTTAGGAGAGGCCTTCCAACCCTTTAGAATGGGGAAAAAACAACTATATGACAGCCAGGAAACCACCAAACAATCAGTGGTTGGGGAAATGGGGTGGGGGCAGGTCAAGATAGCACCCGTCATTTAGATAACCCAGGAGGTTGGATTGGGACTCCAGCAGGCCAAATTTAAACCTCAGGCCTTAGGTTCTACACCCCTGGAATATAGGATTGCAGTCTAGATGGCTTTTAAAGGGGTTAGACAGATTCACATAGATCTTTCAGTGGTCATTAGTCATGATAGTTAAATCATAATTTCATGTTCAGAGGAGGCATGCCTCTGTTTATCAGCTGCTGAGGACATACAATAGAGGAAGGGTTGTTGCCTTCATACACTTTCTATTGTTTTTTAGGCGGCATCTGACCAGCTGATGTCATTGGTCTAATTCTGCAAGCCTCTCTAACATTCTTAGCTGTGCCTCAGGTTCCTAAAACTGCAAGGTTTATAGACAATTATAATTTCACTGAGGTTCATAGCTTGTGAAAATGCTTTCCATCTTTTTTTCTTGAATCACCCATTCTGTCAAGTCATTTCACAAAAACATCAGGAACATGACTAGAATGCAGCCCTGCCACTAGTATACAATTGCAACAGGTTTCTGATCTCTATGGAAATGAATGTGTCATCAGAGGAGAAAATATTTTCTCTTGTTAACACCCAGATTTTCTTTTCAAGAACACTGTGATTCATTTAGTTCCAAAAATTAGCAACCACTGAAGTTTTATTTCCTCCATAGAAATCAACCTTTTACCCCTCTCTCTTTAATCACTAGCTTCTCATGTATTTAATTTCATTCTCTAAACAAAACAAAGTACCAGTTATATGATATAGTTGCCACTGGCACATTTTGCTACCATATGATTGGGTGGTGCTAGGCAACTGGCTGATCACCTGTGTAAAATTGAGTTCTGTTGAGAGAACAGAACATTCAGAGCATAAACCACTTCTCAGCCTCCACTAAACATTTCTAATGCTTATACTATGAACAAAATATTCTAGAATTTATTTCCAGCTGGACATCAGGAAAAACTTCCTGACTGTTAGAGCCGTACAACAATGGAATCAGTTACCTAGGGAGGTTGTGGGCTCTCCCACACTAGAGTCATTCAAGAGGCAGCTGGACAACCATCTGTCAGGGATGCTTTAGAGTGGATTCCTGCATTGAGCAGGGGGTTGGACTCGATGGCCTTGTAGGACCCTTCCAACTCTGCTATTCTATGATTCTATGATTCTACACTCATATAGTAAATAGCATTCTATAATTAGGAAACTCACAGATTTTTTTTGCAACCCTGTAAAATCAAGGATGCCCATAGTGGAATTAATGTTCCATCAAAACCATTGACTTGTGGACAGAATATAGAGATCCCACATCATGGCTGCCTAAAAGTATTGGTAAGTATTTATCATTTGTACTTGGTACTTGTTCATTTGTTGTTTCAACTATCTTGGTCATATCAGCTTACAAATGTATACACCAAAAATATATGAATATAGATAAGCATACAAAGACTCTGTAATACCAAGGATTAGAACACACACCAAAAAGATGCACTAGCAGAACTTTTCATTAGAAGGTGCCCATAAAATATGTAAAAGCTAGTTTTAATGCAAAGAATTAAAGTAATAAGAGAGACTAACAAGAATTTACATTAAAAGAAACCCATAAATGTATAAAAGTTAATACTACTGATACATTAAAAACTTCATATCAAATTTCATCGTAACAGCTGCTAAATATTTAAATATATCTCCATATATTGATACTAGATCATTAATCTTTTCAAAAGTTATTGTCTTTATGAAGCTGTTGAATTTAAACTTTTAAAAAACCCTTTGAAACTTAGTAGATTTTCTTTTTTCTTTTAAATATTTGGTAAGTGACTGCATGTTTGATCTATTAGTTGCAACCAGTCTAGGAATTAGATACATGCCTTTGAATTGACTAGAGCCTAGGAATGTGTGGATTTTGTTAAATCCATTCTCTCTGTGTTTCACAGTCAGGCATCTTTCATTCCATTGTCTGTTCACTGATGGAATCAGATTTATTTATTTTTTAATTTAGAGATGTATGAGAATTTCATTCCAGTTGTGCAAGTGTGCATTAGCACGAATGCACCCTTGCAGTAATGCATATTAGAGCAAGTGCAAATTTGCATGAATCCCCCCAAACACACACACACACATGGTCTGCAGGTCCTCAGAATCTGCACTACTTGGGGGGGAAAGCCCATCTGCTGCGGTATCCACAGGTCAGATTCATTAAAATCTGAATTGCTTTCCATTTGTTGCAGATGTCTCTGCCATCCCTTCTAGGGCCACAAGTTAACCATTAGCATAAATGGATGGCTATATATATATTAATTGAAGTATATTATCTGATACCTATTTTTTCTGTACAGTGGCTATGTGCTCCCTCCAAAAAGCATTGGCCTGGTAGATGTCAGATCTGAACGTTTCTGAAGTTCAAGAGCACAAACAGGACTGCTCCATTCTCTGTCATCTACCTTTAGCCTCCTGCAGTTTGGCATCAAGGAGGTGCACCCCTACCCTAAGTGTTAGAAAGATGACATGGAAACAGCAGAATTCTAGACCAGGAAATGCAACATTTTGTTTGTGTAATTAGGCATTTCAATAGTGTGTAATCCAGAAATAATTAGATGCGGTTAAAAGTCCTACTGAAATTCATGAGATATAAATGTGGTTGGACCTCACTTGCCTGAAGGGTGTGCAATTCACAGTGAGGAAATGTGGAAAATATGTTGTCCCTTGTACTGTTAGAATTTGTTTCTTGTAACTGGAAACTCAACATGGTTGTACACACACACACACACACACACACACACACACACACTGCTTCTATTCAGGGGTGGGAACCCTGTGGCTTTCCAGATGTTGATGAACTACTGCTTCCATCAACCCTCATTATTGGCCAGGCTTAGGGCTCATGGAAATTGGAATCCAATAACATCTGGAGTGCCATACGTTCTCTAATTCTGCTATAATTCGTAGGTTGCAATATTACACCCACTTATCTGGGGACTCATCTACACCAAGCAGGATATTGCACTATGAAAGTGGTATATAAAAGACAGGAGCCACACCAAGCAGGATATAGTGGCATGAAAGCAGTATATGGAATGTGTCAATGGGCCCCAACAGTTGTCAGTGCACTTCAATACCGCTATAAAGCAGTAGTGTGGCTCCTGCCTTGTACATACTCCTTTCATAGTGGAATATCCCGCTTGATGTAGATGCGCTCTGGGAGTAAACCCCATTCTACTCAATTCCACTCAATGAAGTTTAACTCTCAGTAGCTATAACTAGGACTGTACTGTTAGGGTAGTTGCTAAGCCTGGATCCAAATTAATATGGCCCATATTAACCATTATAGTGAAACAAGTCTTCCTTGTTTCCTTGTGAATTGCTCAAAGAGCTTCGGCAATTGGGCGGTATATAAATGTAATAAATAAATAAATAAATAAATACTGCATTCACTCAGAACATGAGTTGATTCTCTTTGCGGAAGTGATGGGTGAGAAATAACGAGACAATACACAGGAATGGGATTAAATATGGGCCACATTTATTAAAAGATCTGCTAAAGGGGGGAAGGCCTAAGTGAGCATCATCTATTGGCCACTTACGAGGCCATTGCTGGGATCGGGCGAGGCAATCACGGCCCGTCCAGTGGCGCTTGTTCATTCGCCACCAGACAGGCTTCCCCCTCCTGGGGTAGGGAGGCCTTCCAGTATCAAACCCCCTTAGGCTGCAGTGCTCTGAGTGGTTTGAGGAAGGTTGGCCTCAAAGGTAACCCTTATCTCGCCAGCTGGTGCCGCTGGGCTCACATTGGTTGGCCCTCAGGGATTACCTATCACCACAACAGTGCCTGTGAATGCTCACCAATTTATACCTCACACCAAATGATCGCTCTTATTTGCTTACCCAACCAATGTGACCAAATTGAGAACCAAATCAACCTAATTATACACCCTGCCTGTCTTACAGTGTGAAGTAGGTGGAAAAAAACCCATAACCAAGTTAGATTATGAGCAAACAAATCCTACTTGGCCTCCTAAAAGATGACCAGCGAACCCACACTGTCTACAGGGAAGGGAGGGAGGGAGCTGCGCAGCAAAAGAGGCAGCTGGGAGGCGTAAGTCTGCTTTTATACATGCCAAAACAGAGGCAGCCAATGGCTGGCCACCACGTCGCATCATGCCAGCCTCACCCACAATTAGCCTTCCCACACCAAAGCTTTGCTGGCCATGGGGGTAGGGCATTTTAATAGGCAGAATAGAAAATTCCAGAATCAAGCCAAACATTTGCCATGATAATTTAGAAACCTGAGCATGTTGTCAAAACCTCACATAATTTCTTTCAATTTGCTATTTGCTTTGTATATTAAGTGGGCCTTTGGCATGCTTTCATAATTCTACTTACTGATATTTTAGTATAAAAAAGTGAAAAGAGATCCGAGACCATGGACACAATCCAATCAGACAGACAATTAAGAAGAATAAGTGCATGATAAATATTTATTTTTTTCTAGTTCAGTTTGGTTCTTTGGCTGGCTGAGCAGAGTGTGAATCAATATTCTATCCCAATGTGTTTTACAAAATAAATGCATCAAAACATGTGTTATTTTTAATTATCTCCACAAATCGCTTTCCTGGTCAATTAATTTAATTACACTTTGGATATTTTTTTTTTCTGTGAATGTTGAAGTGACTGCAGACTGTGATAGCTTATGCGGCAATAACATAAAATGGAGGGAGATTGACATGAATGACATACTGAACGTATCAGCCAAAGACACATTTATAATGTGGACAACTGAATTAACGACATCCCTTCTGTGAGAAATGGAACAATTCATCCTCTGAATGGAACAGGATAAGAAAGCCTTGAGTTAAAATGTGGCAGGCTCATCTTTTCCACCAGGACACTGTTGATTATCTTATAAGGAGTGTGAAACAGAAGCAAAACTTTGAAAAAGTATGCAAGCAGAGCCAGATCTCCCATTACTCTAAATACACTAATACACAGAGATCCTACAAGATCTCACAAGGGCCATCTTGAACAGCGTTTTGTGGAAAGACAAGATACAAATTTAGGAAAACCAAGGGCTAGATCTACACATTGGTCAAATCATTTCAATCCCATCATTGTAACACTATATCCCTCTTGTGCATCTATGCCTTATAAGACACACAATGACATTTGTTTCGGTATTTTGGATACTGTGGAATAAAAAGCAGGAAATAGCACTACAAAAGTGGTATATGGAATGTGTTGTGTGTCCCAACAGTTATCAGTGCATTTCAATACCGCTACAAAGCAGTAGTGTAGATTTAGGCCACAGCTAGACCTAAGGTTTATCCTGGGATCATCCAGGGTTCACCTCTGCCTGAGCACTGGATTCCCTGTGTGTCACCTAGATGAACAGGTTTGACCCCTGGACGATCCAGGGATAAACCGTAGGTCTAGCTGTGGCCTTAGTCAAATAAAAAGTTCCATATCAGAAGGCCTCAATGGAGGGATGAATCTTTTGCTCCTCTGCTAGACCTGCTTCTGCCAACTGATCTGGTAACTCTTCTTGGGACAAGGCAGGTACTCTTTCATTCTTTCACTTCTCCCTTTCTGTGATTTGTAACTCAAGGCATAGTCTGAAAGGATGCAATACAGCCATCTTGTTGAAGCTAAGTAGGACTGGGCCTGGTCAGTTCTTGGATGGGAGAGCACCTGAATAGGCCATCTCAAGCTCTTTAAATACTGCAAGCAAGTAAGCAAACAAAGAAACAAACAATAAGATAGGGAGTTAATTAGCTGTGCTGTTGCAGTATCCCTACCATCAGCACATCTCAATCCAAAGGATAAGAAAACACAGAAAATGGCAATTCAAATGTGTCTACCAGTATTATATTCTTTTCTTTGGAGTGCATCCTAGACCAGGAAATTGGTCTCCTCTCCATTGAATGAGCATCAGTTTGAAATGCTTCCTGACATAGGTAGGGGGAAGATTGACTACACATTTGTGTGCCCAAAACCCACACAATATTTTATCAGAACTGAAAGGGCAATTTCATGTTAGAATTTTCAACATAGAGATCAACCTCTATATGACAGTTAGGTGGGACGGGACTGTACAACATCAGAGTTGAGGTATGACAGCCAATAAAACAGGGTATATCCTGCCCCTCAAAAATGAACCATGCACTGTGATATGTGAGCCACTGCTGGCTCACAACTGCAATGCGACACTTGTCATTTCCCAAGTACAGAAGAAGCACAAGGTTCATGATTGACTGTTGAACGTGTCACTTCTGAAACCATTCTCACCCATCCTTCTCTTGACATGACAAATTTTGATAAGGGATGCAGTTTTGGAGGCTAACATGAAGGACCATTCTAATGAGGATGAGGATAGCTTTCACCTTCCAAATGAATAACAGCACCATACCAATTTTACTAGTTTTAAACATCTGACATTTGATTTACACACTAGAAATTTTGAAATTCTATGCCACAAATGGATCAGGACCTTTGACTGAAACTTAGGGCTGGCTTTCTCTCTCTCTCTCTCTCTCTCTCTCTCTCTCTCTCTCTCTCTCTCTCTCTCTCTCTCTGTTTGTCTGTCTCCCTCTCTCTCCCTCCCTCCTTCCTTCCTTCCTTCCTTCCTTCCTTCTTTTCAGATCTCTTGGTCATAGATTGTAGGAAATACTTGCAATGAAGATAGGAAATGTACTTGAACTATCAATCTTTCTCTGTCCACTGTGAGCATTTGAACAACTCCACTGTTGCCTGTAAAAACTGATGTCAAATAATTTAGTGAAGTAGAGCATATGAAAATTATAATTTACTAATGAAATTATAAATGAACCAGATATTTGTCAACTTGGATCTGTTGGCTGATGTATGACAATGAGGAAAAATCACTTTAAAATCCAAAGAAAAGTAAGGACTAACTTAAATAAAATACCACTCCAAGCCTTTTAAGTACATCTAAATTTTAATCTTGTATATTGTGCTTCCTGATCAGCTACAGTATGCACTCTCCACGTCTGAGTCCTCAGCTTCTTTCTCAGTATTCTGCACTCTCTGTCAGACCATAGTGATTTCATGGGCAGCTTCCAACCAGACGGGACTTCCGGGAGAAACGAATGCTGGCGTGTAAACCGTGAGCTCTGGCTTTTATAGCAGTAATTGTAATTGTAAAACTTCCCTGCAACTTCTGATTTCATGGGCTTCAGCTGGTTTGAACTTTTTAAAGTTTTTAAATAAGGCCTCATGTTACCACATATATACTGATATGCTTCAAATATTACTTTTATATTGGAGTCAGGAGCTAGACTTATATTTTGTAGAAATTTGCCTAGGGCTGAGTTCTGAAAATCTCTGAGTTTGTTTACTTTTTCTACTTATTAACAATAACAAGTCTAAAGTAGTAGTATTTGGTAAAAAGAGAAAGTCTCACAGATGGTCTATTACTGTAATTTGAAGGTCTTAGAGCAGGTAAAACATTACTGTCACTAGGAGTGTGCATGGACCCCCTGCTCCGCTTCACTTCCAGATCTGTGATTTTCGGATCGGCCCACTTCATTCCGCCCCCGCTCCGCCCATGTCCGCTCCGCTCCGCTCGGAGCTCCGGATCCGGATCGGAGCTCCGTTTTTCCCCCCATAGGCTTGCATTAAGCTAAAAAAGTATACAACTTTTTTTTCTGTTAAAGTTAGAAACCTCAAGTTTGGCACCATGACACCTCATGGAGGTATACACACACACGCCAAGACTCAAGGCAATCCCATCATCCCCTGATTTTTGGGGAATTTATGAAAATCGGGCACCCCATTCACACCCCTTTCGATAGCTCCGTCAATTTGCACGTTAGAAACCTCAAGCTCGCCACCATGACAGCTTATCCAGGGATACACATGCATGCCAAGACTCAAGGCAGTCCCATCATCCCCTGATTTTGGGGGAATTTATGAATATCAGGCACCCCATTCACACCCCTTTCCATAGCTCCGTCAATTTGCACGTTAAAAACCTCAAACTCGCCACCATGGTAGCTTATCCAGGGATACACACGCATGCCAAGACTCAAGGCAGTCCCATCATCCCCTGATTTTGGGGGAATTTATGAAAATCCAACACCCCATTCACAACCCTTTCCATAGCTCCGTCAATTTGCACGTTAAAAATCTCAAACTCGCCACCATGACAGCTTATCCAGGGATACACATGCATGCCAAGACTCAAGGCAGTCCCATGAACCCCTGATTTTTGGGGAATTTATGAAAATCCAACACCCCATTCACACCCCTTTCCATAGCTCCGTCAATTTGCACGTTAAAAACCTCAAACTCGCCACCATGACAGCTTATCCAGGGATACAGATGCACACCCAGACTCAAGGCAATGCCATCATCCCCTGTTTTTTGGCGGGGCTTAAACCTGCAGACATCTCAATGGGGCCATTTCAAAGGAAATCCCAACATGCCATGAATTGGGGAGTATGAATCTTCTTCCACACTTGAAAAATGGATTTGGAACTTCCAAAACTCCAAGTGACCGCAGGAAGGACTTCTCCCCTGAGTACAAGGCCAGACACACACAACATCCCTGCAAGGCGGGCAGGGGAGGAGAGAGGGAAGGCAGGCAGGCAGGCAGCAGACATTTCTGGGGGCATAAGGAAGTGAGCCAAGGATAAGCCAGTAATGCATATAAAATGGAATAAATAAATAAATAAATAAATAAACGAAGGAGGGGTGGAATTAAAAGCAGCAGTGTTGCTGAATAAACAACAATAACTTTTTTAAAAAGGCTATATCTGTCTTTTACCAGCAATAGGGGGACGTGCCCAGGGGAGGGGGAAGCAGCAGCTGCCAATTTGACTGGTCAACCAGTCTTTTAAGAAGCAAGGCTGTCAGTTCAACTCATGAAAGACATTGCTCCACCACTAAGAAGTAGAACTGTCACTTCAACTCATGATAGGCATTGCTCCACCGGGTTACTCTCTTTGGAAGGCTCTGATGGCCTTCCAAGTACAGGAGAGAGTGAGGGCACGTCCACATGGGATGCCCTAGGGGAGCTCATCCCTTTGCACCACATCTTTTCAGTTGTTCCCCAAAGTTAGGGTGGGTAGCAGTGCTGTGTTTCTATCTCTTATTATTGGCTTAGTATATGATTTCACAGGTTGTGTTTGTGCATTTGGTGGGGCTACTGTTTTAAAAAACACTGGAAAAAGTCCGTTCAGACTAAAAAAGAGAAGTTCCCAGAATCCCAAGTTACCCATTTTGCCTATCCCCTCCTCCAACTTTGGGATCATGTGATCATGACCGGGAGTTGACTCTGCCCCTCAGCCCTTCGAAAAAGGTATTTTTCCCGCCGGTTTTAAAAAAAATTCTAGCGCATGACCCGCACCACGCAGAGAGCTGAGAGTAGTCTCAAAATGACCCCCATCCACGACTCTCCAAGCAGAAGAATTTTCAGAAAGATAGCTTCAAAAACAACACAATTATCCCCCTTTCTTTTCCGCAATGCAATCCTATGGGCAAAATGTTTCAAGTTGGCGATAGAAGCGGAACGCGGAAACCGGAGCGCTCTGAAAATGGGCGCTTCTCTTCACCTTGCTTCTAGGGGTCTGCGGTCCGCTTCTACTCCGCCTCTAGGCAAGGCGGAGCAGGCCAATTCGCTCCTGCTTCTGCGCTTCTAATTGGAGCGGAGCACATGCCTAACTGTTACCTTGGTCTTAACTTCTCTGCATCAGGATCCCTGGCTTCACAAATAAAGAAAAATGAACTCAAAACAGTTGCTTGTTTACAATCCTTAAATAGACTGTCAAATTACAGTTACCAAGGCACATTATGCCCTATTAAAAAAATTTACAAAGCAAAAGTGATGCCTATGCTAATTTTTAGCACAGAAATTTGGGGCTTCGCAAATCTTACAAAAATTGAAAGTTTTCAAAGTCACTTTTTGCATCTGATTTTGGGGGGTCTCTAAGTCTACTCCAGCATACTTAACTAGAGCAGAATCAGATATGGAAAAGATCTCTGGTTTGATATAAGTAAGGATGGTAAACTACTGGTGCAGAATAAATAACTTAACCGAAGAAAGACTCCCAAAGATTTGCCTGGACGAACAAAAGTCAATTGTGCAAGGGAACTTTTGGCTGCAGAAACTTTTTACACTCCTTCCAAGCTTTGGATTCTCTCACCAGGCACTCAATGCAACACTGACAGCTAGCAGGAATATCTTCAAACAAAGAGTGTTGGATGTAGGAGCTCAAACCAATATAACAGCGCTCACATCCTTAAGAACAGTGAAATGTTTAGCTAGCACAAAATATCTGCACCAACTTGAGAAATACCTATCAGTATCCATGAAAATGGAACACCGGAAAGCTCTTACATGAACAAATGGATACTATGATGAAATGGGGGAGATTCCATGAAATACTAGTAGAAGACAGTTTGCGTGTTTGTGGAGAGCCAGTTCTAGAGGACATAGCACATTATGTATTTGACTGTCCCTTTTATAGAGACAACAGGGGGGGGGAATTATTTGGAGCCTTTTTAAAGAAAGTGAAACATAGGGGTGCTAAGGAGAAATTGAGTAATTTATTATATTCAACCGACCATATGTGATGGTTGCATTATTTGCAGTGAAAGCTAACAGATGTAGAATAAAGTTTTTGGACAGTATTGGTATGAGGTGTTATGAAGATTCAGAGATATAAATGAATTGTGATTGAGAAGTAATTAAAGGTTTCTGTATGTTTGCTGTTCACCCATTTTACCATCATTTTAGTAATGGATCTTATATAACTGATAGCTCTGTTGTTTTAATTATATGAAGTATTGTATTATATGAAGTATTGTATAATACAAAACTTCAGGTTTGTATATGTTGCAATGATCTGTGGATTGAGCAATAAACATTTTGGCTCTCTAGAGATGCAATGGATTAGTAACTGGCTTCATCACATCACAATAACATGCACTAATTTCCAGTATCATAGGCTAAGATTGTGATCCCTGCACCATCCTTGCTATTGTAAATATAACATTCAATGGATTAATTTCAGCCCAGCTACCAAAGTTCTCCATGACCTTGGACAAACATAAAATAAAATCTCAATTTCCTTATTGTTTAAATAATGTTCTGTAATTGTATTTAAATAATTCAGAAGGATATTGGGATGTTGTTTGCTTAATTCTTATAAAGTATGCAATAGTCTTCATATAAAAAAGCTACAGAAACACAAAGCAATTTCCCCCTCTAATTTTTGAGCCTCCCTCTCCTACGAATTTCTCCATTCTGAGAAAATTGCAGGCATTATACTTTACTTAATTTCAGAGATGATAATCTTTGGGAAATATAACACCACCCTGAGGACAACAGCTTTCTCTATGGACTTTCTGCAAGGCTAGAGCAAGTTTTTGTTTATTGCCACATTTTTAATATGTGCATTTTTAGATGCATGAACCCAATGACTAAAGTGGCTCTGTTAAGTATGAAACCCATGCACCCAATCTAGTATCTCCTCCAGACATAGGCCAGGGTTTTGTGCCAATTTTGTGCTGTTTTGTTCTAGAAATCTTGAGTTTTGTGCCACCATCAAAAGAGTGAAAATGACATACCCTTGGTGTGGCATGATGAATGCTAAGAAAATCCAAATTCTCATATCTCTCCTGAACCTATGCCAAAGTTTTCCGCTAATTTTGTGTTGTTCTGTGCCACTAATCCTAAACCACCACCATGTGAGAATGCTGATTTTATGCTTACACCAGGCCCCACCTGAGGGTATGTCATTTTCATGCTTTTGGTGGTGGCACAAAACTGGCACAAAACTCTGGCCTACCAATTCTCCAGGACACCCCTATGCACAAGAAACAGGCTATGTGGTTTGCATAGTTTGCACTGTTCCTGTGTCAACCCATGTGACCCAACCATACCAGATGCACCAACAGAAACTGAACCTCTGGACTACAAAGATCAGAAGCACTGGCACAATAAGAAGCAAACTAAAATTGAAGCTAACTTTGGGCAAGATTAACATACAGGCATAATTCAAGGCCAGTTCACACAATCAGTTCTGTGCCCTGTGAACACATTTATATGGGGAATGTCTCAAATGAAGTGAAACAATGACAGATTCTTGAGACACCTTAAAGATGAACACATTTATTCTGGCATAAATTTTTGTAGACTAGAGTGCAGTTAAGGCCAACTATTTATGCAGCTGTTCAAGTGAACTGTAGTTCACAAAACTTAATCCATAATGACTGTTTTCTTTAGGGTGCCAGAACACTGATTTTACTGCAACAAACTAACACACCTACTTCTCTAAAATCATACTGAATTCAAACAAGCAGTTCATAAGCATCAAATGTACCACTCCTGTTTTATGAGATGTGGAAGGATTTCTTGACCACTATCTCATTTTATGGTCCTCTCACAGGAATGGTGCATATGCATTTCTTATTGTTATCAATTTAATTCAATAGATGTTAGCTGGAAACATTTAGGGGAGAGGAAATAAGAAAAAACCCATACACTAGTAGACAATTTGTTATGGAAATAACAATTACAGGAATTAGAGAAATTCCTCAAGGCTTAGGAAAACCGTTCCAGTGTTCTATCACAGAAAGCTCTCATTTGGTTAGAGTTGGAGGTTAAAACATAGAATTGATGCTATAAATGGATTGGTGGAAGAGAACAAGCCATTTAACAGCCTGGTCTGAGAACACTTTAGAGTAAACCTTGGGTTATGTGAGACAATGGGCATGTCTAGACCAAGGGATGGAGTGGGAAGGATCTCATGATATTCTGCTTGTGAGATTCCAGATGCATGCGTAACATTCTCAGAGGAAGGAGGTATGTCACGCCCGCCATTTTCTTCTCTCTCTCTCTCTCTCTTTTTTTACAGAAGGGTGAGTGCACATGTTCTCCAACTAAAAGTGAGCTTTAAAAAACCCACTCCCGCTCCCCCCCACCCCCGATGCGCATGGAGCACCTAAACAGCTCAGTGCCCTGTGCCCGGTTCCTGCCTCCTCGCATTTAGTCTCAAGGAGGTGAGACGAAGCCGGTACGGGGGCCCACACCTCCTGTGATCTCAAGATGATCCTGAGATGATGGTAAGAATCAGGCTAAAAGGGCCTGCCAATATCCCATGGAGATGGAGGGATCATCTGGATGCACAGTGATGATTCCAGGACAATCCCCGGGATAACGACTGGTCTAGACATGCCCAATATGGTTCAGATTCCAAAGGGTCAGAATTTAATTGATATTATAGAGAGCTTGGTGCATCTTCTAAATAGAGGATGGTAATCAAAAGTATGGTACTTTAATGGTGCAACAACGAGATACCATTAATTCATTTTGGAAGTAAAAGAGTCTGGCTGCAATCCAGAACCCAGTCAGTGCCAAATCACTTGGGCTAAACTGACAGTCTAATTGACTTGCGTGAAATTAAATAGGTAATCATAAACATAGTTATATAATGCTAGCTGGTTTGAAAGCCAATTCCCTAAATCTAAGAAGCCTTGACTAGAGGACAAGAGCTGGTTGATGCATGGTAGCAATTAATTAAATATATGAATAATTCTTTGAGATGACCCTTGGGCTACAAGGGAACCAGGAGAAGAAAACAACACCCAGCCTGTCACAATGTGGCTACGCAACTGAAAGGGTAGAATGTCATGGGTTGATGATAGATAGTTCTCATTTTTTTTCCTGGCTATAAGTTGTTGTTGTTGTTGTTGTTGTTGTTGTTGTTGTTGTTTATTTCATTTCTATACTGCCCAGTAGCCAAAGCTCTCTGGGTGGTTCACAACAATACATTAAATAAACGTATTAAGTAATTGAAGCAGATGTTTAGAATTTAAAATTATTCTTTATGCTGATGAGCTTTTATTGTTTATCTCAAAACTCCAGTAATCTATTCTGGCTTTGATGCAGTTGGTCGATACTTTTGGTGATTCATCTGGCTATTCAGTTAATTGGTTAAAGTCTGAAATGATGCTGAGTAGAGCTACAATATCTCGTAGTGTATTAGCTAATTGACAATTTCAATGGTCTTATTAATTAGATCTTATTAATTATTTGGAAATATTTATTCACAGAGACATATCTCCAATTATCAAGCTAAATTTGAATAAGTTGATTAATGAGATCTCACAGAATATAGATAGATGGTCATCTTTAAAATGAGTTTGTGGGGTATGGTAAATAAACTCAGGATGAATACTTTACCTTGGATTGTTTATGTTATACATGGAATTGCTCTATCTATACCTGCCAAATGTTTTCCAAAAATCAATGCTCAGTTTCGTAAATTTGGGGTGGGGGATTTCTCCCCACCATGAATATCCTTGAAAATGATGCAACTTTCAGTTAAAGAAAGTGGCTTTGGCTTTCTGGACCTTGCTTTATATCATTGGGTGTATTTATTGACCTGTACTATAGTTTGGTCTTTTCCACTTAGATTAGGTTTTCAACTTGGCCAGTTTTGGAATCTTCTTCTCTAGATCCTCTTTCTAAATAGATGACATTAGGTTCTTGGCACATTAAAATGGATAGGGTTCCTGCCACAGTTATGGCTGTTAGAGACATGTGGCATATAATGTCAACATTAATTACATTTTAATCTATTTTCTCATGCTAAATTGACTGTATAGAGAAATCCATATTTAAAAATTGGTAAGAAACTGTTTTTGTGGTGTACTCAGACAGAATATATATATATATATATATATATATATATATATATATATATATACACACACACACACACACACACACACACACATACATACACACACACACACACACATACTTGGATAAACAACTAGGTGCTGATGATAAGTTTTTGTCATTCTCAACTTTGTGTGCCAAACATGATTTACCTGCTATGGCTGAATGGCAATACCTGCAATTGCAGCATTTGACCCTGTTGCTTTTACAGCTTCAGAGCCTCCTTCACTATTGGAAGCACTTATTGAGGCTGGTCAGTTATATCAACCCATGACCCATGTTTATAGATACTTATTATTGATGATTAAATATGATACACAGGGACTTAAGAAGGAATGGGATAGGGAACTGGTCTGTCCCATTTTGCCTAATCAGTGGATCACCAATTCAACATCTGTATCTGAAGTGTCTCTGGATATCAGGATATGACTTATTCAGCAAAAACTCTTGTTCCATGTCTACTAGATGCCACAACTTCTCTTTAATAAGGTTTTATATAAGTTGGCTAATTGCTGGAGGTGTAATACACCTAATGCTTTTTTTTTAACCACATGTTTTGTCAATGTCCAATAATTACCGCTTTTCCAGAGGATAAACTTTATATTGCAACATTCCTTAATGTTTACTGATGTACATGTCCTCTTAAATAATTTACGTGCTTCCTGGAAGTTAACACACAGTTAATCCAAATTGATTCACCACACCTTTTTTTGACAGTTACAAGACTGATATTACAACTAGGCATGTGCTCCACTCCGATTAGAAGCGCAGAAGCAGGAGCGAATTGGCCTGCTCCGCCTTGCCCAGAGGCGGAGTAGAAGTGGACCGTGGACCCCTAGAAGCAAGGCGAAGAGAAGCGACCATTTTTGGAGCGCTTCTCTTTCCGCGGTCCGCTTCTATCGCCATCTTGAAACATTTCACCCATAGGATTGCATTGCGGAAAAGAAAGGGGGATAACTGTTGTTTTTGAAGCTATCTTTCTGAAAATTTTTGTGCTTGGAGAGTCGTGGATTGGGGTCATTTTGAGACTACTCTCACCTCTCTGCGTGGTGCAGGTCATGCGCTAGAATTTTTTAAAAAACCGGCGGGAAATACCTTTTTCGAAGGGCTGAGGGGCAGAGTCAACTCCCGGTCATGATCACATGATCCCAAAGTTGGAGGAGGGGATAGGCAAAACGGGTAACTTGGGATTCTGGGAACTTCTCTTTCTTAGTCTGAACGGACTTTTCCCAGTGTTTTTTAAAGCAGTAGCCCCACCAAATGCACAAACACAACCTGTGAAATCATATACTAAGCCAATAATAAGAGATAGAAACACAGCACTGCTACCCACCCTAACTTTGGGGAACAACTGAAAAGATGTGGTACAAGGGGATGAGCTCCCCTAGGGCATCCCATGTGGACGTGCCCTCACTCTCTCCTGTACTTGGAGGGCCATCAGAGCCTTCCAAAGAGAGTAACCCGGTGGAGCAATGCCTATCATGAGTTGAAGTGAGAGTTCTATTTCTCAGAGCTCTCGTGGTGGAGCAATGGCTTTCATGAGTTGAACTGACAGCCTTGCTTCTTAAAAGACTGGTTACTAGGACCAGTCAAATTGGCAGCTGCTTCCCCCTCCCCTGGGCACGTCCCCCTATTGCTGGTAAAAGACAGATATAGCCTGGTAAAAGACAGATATAGCCATCAATGTGCATTGATGGTGCTATATAAATAATAATAATAATAATATATTTTTTTAAAGTTCTTGTTGTTGTTTATTCAGCAACACTGCTGCTTTTAATTCCACCCCTCCTTTGTTTATTTATTTATTTATTTATTCCATTTTATATGCATTACTGGCTTATCCTTGGCTCACTTCCTTATGCCCCCAGAAATGTCTGCTGCCTGCCTGCCTGCCTTCTCTCTCTCCTCCCCTGCCC
This sequence comes from Elgaria multicarinata webbii, assembly GCF_023053635.1. Lineage (NCBI taxonomy): Eukaryota > Metazoa > Chordata > Lepidosauria > Squamata > Anguidae > Elgaria > Elgaria multicarinata. The sequence goes on from NC_086171.1 coordinate 173,275,315, forward strand.
GCCTCGCAGGGATGTTGTGTGTGTCTGGCTTTGACTCAGAGGAGAAGTCCTTCCCGCGCTCACTTGGAGTTTTGGAAGTTCCAAATCCATTTTTCAAGTGTGGAAGAAGATTCATATTAGGTTGATGATCTCTACTCCCCAATTCATGGCATGTTGGGATTTCCTTTGAAATGGCCCCATTGAGATGTCTGCAGGTTTAAGCCCTGCCAAAAAACAGGGGATGATGGGACTGCCTTGAGTCTGGGCGTGTGTGTGTATCCCTGGATAAGCTGTCATGGTGGTGAGTTTGAGGTTTCTAACGTGCAAATTGATGGAGCTATGGAAAGGGGTGTGAATGGGGTGTTGGATTTTCATAAATTCCCCAAAAATCAGGGGATGATGGGACTGTCTTGAGTCTTGGCATGCATGTGCATCCCTGGATAAGCTGTCATGGTGGTGAGTTTGAGGTTTCTAACATGCAAATTGACGGAGCTATGGAAAGGGGTGTGAATGGGGTGCCCGATTTTCATAAATTCCCCAAAAATCAGGGGATGATGGGATTGGCTTGAAACTTGGCGTGCATATGTATACCTCCATGAGGTGTCATGGTGCCAAACTTGAGGTTTCTAACTTTCACAGAAAAGAAGTTGTATACTTTTTTAGCTTAATGCAAGCCTATGGGGGGGGAAACGGAGCTCCGATCCGGATCCGGAGCTCCGCAGCGGAGCAGAGCGGACATGGGCGGAGTGGGAGCGAAGCGAAGCGGGCCGATCCGAAAATCGTGGATCTGGAAGTGAAGCGGAGCGGGAGGTCCGTGCACACCCCTAATTACAACACTGGAAGGATAGACTCTCACGTCATATAAAGTAATGGACTGAGGACCTCTAAACATTTGAATGGGTGGTATACAGATGCCATTTACATATGGATACATATATGGATATTTTCTCTGCCTTTCTTGAAGTTTATATATAATTCTTAGAAAGCTACACGCATGCATGCACGCGCGCACACACACACATGATATGTATATATTGAAACGGATATATTAAAATTTATGTAGCTACTTTTTTCTTCTTTATGGTTTGGCTTTGTTGAAGATTTGTCCTATAGCCAACGCTCTCAGGGTGTCATACACAATAAAAAACAAAACAAAAAATTTGGTGGTGGTGGTGGTGGTTTAATCAACAATTCCAAAGATACAATCACAATAAGGTTCAGCCACAAAAGCACAATTATGGCTGAGTCCTTTCCCCGAGCCATTAACTTCGGAGCCAATTTTTCTGAAGACAAGGGGTGGGATCCTCTGAGAATGAGGTTTTGGGGTCCTGATCCAAGACACTGGCACCTGACAAATTCCTCAGAGCGGGTCCATTGGATTTTTAACACCAGAGTCTATTTTTTTAGGGAAACCAACATCAGACTAAGATGTGGCCAACTGAAAACTAATATATTTTTGCCAGCTAGTGGCTCTGCTGGTACAAACACCTCCTTGTTAAACATATTCTTCCTAAAGTTTTTCTACACTAGGAGAGTAGACAATAGTTTAGTCTTGCTGTCTCATCAGTCTGTGTTACATTCTGAAAGGTGAGCTCTCAAGTTGTCTTGCCTTTATCCCTGAACCTATATGCAGCAGACAGATTCCCCAATTCAGTCTCAGCTGAATAAAAGCCGTTCAAGACAAATTGGCTTTGCCTTCTCTATGTGTCAGAGGAAGGGGCATATCTGAAGTCAAGCCACAGCTCACATCTGAAGATGGAGCCATGAAGGTCTCTGAAAGGTGACCAAGACAGATTGTAATGAAGCATTAACGATGGAGGAATAGGACATTTCCTGAGGATTAATGACTGTCCAGGAGGAGTTGATGGTTAGAGGAGCAACTCAGGGCCATTAACCCCAGATGGTCATTAATCCCTAGAAAATACACAACAGCTATCCTATTATTATGGAAAACTAAAATAAAAAATAATAAGAGGAAATACATATTTTTCATGGGTGCTGCACTTTTGATTGGTAGATGCTAGAAATGGCTACTAAATTAATACCCTTTCATTTAAGAGAGGCAAGTGGGTGGAATCATCCTGTAACATTCCTTTCCCAGCAATTTTGCATTATTTTTAGAGGGTGCCCTACAATATGAAACGGTGTGTCAACTTGGGAACAGAAGAGATGCCTCCAATGAAAAACAAATATATTTCATTGCTTGCAATAGTATTTAATGGTAAAAATAATGTATTCCGGTTTTGTAAATTAAAGCAAGCCCGATCCCCACCTAGGCGGTATGACTTGGACGGGGGATGGCTTTTGTGGGGTGGGGCGGGGGGAGGGAGCCAGAAAGAAAAGAAACGGCATGTACATGTGCCTGACAGGCGTACAGCCTCATGAGGTGGGGCGGAGCCAACTGTATGTAGGTGCACCCCTGCGTGGCTCATTCTCTTTCTTTTTCAGCCCCACCCTCCTTCCCTATATACCAGTATGGGAATAGCCAGTCATCCTCTTTGTAGGGGGCGCTGAGTAGGAATTTTCCCTGTCATCTAGTGATTTCCAGGTTTTCACCTACTCCATACTGGATCTAATCTTTAGAAGTGGGGGATAAATAGGTCAACTATACATGGCAGGGTTGTACGGGTTTGTGAAGTCAGAATAAGGATGGTGAGCACTCTGGCACCTTTATGGTGATTGGCAATCCAGAGGTCCTGCTCCTCGGGGGCTTTGTAGTTTTCATGCCAGGATATGGTTTGCCTTTGGGGACCTTCTTGTCTCATCTACTCGGCTGTGCAGCCCTGAGTGGGGATGACGCGGGTCAGTCTCACCAAACACTTAAATGTCCTTGGGAAAGAGAGCCGGGTCACCCGACCCCTGTTTTCAGCTGAGTGGCTCACCCTGTGGGGCAGGCTAGAGCCTGCAGCTAAACAAACTAGATTCCTGCACATTCACACTCAGATACATGGAGGGGAGAAACTCCATAATTAAATAAAGAGGCCCTATTTTATCCCAAACTCTGGTATCTGTGTTTTATTTCCGGAACTTCCCTCTCCACTCGCAAATGGTTTTAGTGGGTTGTTTGTTTGTTTGTTTGTGAAATTGCCCCCTTTGGTGGTTTTGTTGTTTTGTCTTCCTCTTTCTCTTTTCATTTTTAATTGCTACATTTGTCTGCTTTTGTGGGATTAAGTTGTTAATCCTGAGCAGTGCCTTCCAATTCTGACAACATGATGGGAAATCCTCTTAGAATCCAATATCAGGCATAGAACTTTCATGCTGCACACAACCTTTCATTTTCTTAAAACATGTCTGTGAAGGTACACTCAAAAGTACACAGGCAGTGACTAAAGCAGCTGGAACTGAGTGGTCTTTTTTGAGTAATCCACAGCTACCTGATCCTCACATGAGCTCGAGTTAGGGATGGATGTAACAGTCTATTCCACTGTTACTTTCACTTTTGTTCATCCATAAATCTGTTGCATCCTGTTTCCACATTACTCTGCAATTTAAAAATATATATCAAAATTTGTACTAAAATATGTGTTTAGATAGTATTTTTAAAATACTGTTTTTTCTTGAAAACATGCAAATTTAAAAATATTCTGATACTTTTTTTAAACTAGGAACATTCAGCAACAAAGAAAACCAATGGACAACTAAGTTAAGATGAATAACTAAGATTTTCAATCCAAGAGATGTGGATCAGTCAGTTCATATTGGAATTTGCAAGAAATGAATTCCTCAAACAGCCCTACCTCCAGTCATGTTCTTTCCTCAGATACTTCTCCCATCTTCACTTATTTATATTGTTTCTTCTCCTCTAATGGGCCATGCAACATAAGGGCTGAATGCAGGTATATATGTATCCCGCTAAATCACGATGGAATGAATTGGTTGCTGCATCTTATTACTGAGTCTTACCATTTATTAAACAATGACCTTTCCACTGTATTACAAATAATTTTCATGGGCCACAAGGCAGCCCACCTAGCTGGCCATCATAGCCCTTACAAATCTGGTTTAATGCGTATGGGATTGCTTGGATGCATGTTTTGAACAGTAGTTAAAACTCTGTGTCTAGCTAGGCTGCCAAGGTCAGCTGTGAGAAAAAATGGAAGGGCAGAGTATGGTCCAAAGCTGACAATGGTGAGAAGAAATTAATGTGATTGATGTGCAATATTATTTATAGTATTATTAATAATAAATTATTTGATCCAGCGGAGATGACTCTTATCACTCTTAAGTACTAAGACACTGAGCTGCCAGTGGGTTTTTCCCACTGAGAATTATTGGTCTCCTACCTACATTTCTGATCTCCCATGGAGTCCATAATAATAGCATTTCTTTTCCATGATTCCGTGTGACACAAATAGACTGGTCTAGCAATCCCACATGCTCCAACATGGAAATAATAACACTGTATGTAGATACCATCTTTTATTGTACAAGTGGCAAAAAATTCAGTAGGAATAATCAATTTCTCATGGGTCTAGTTCCTTTGGGTATCAGCATCACAGTCCATCAAGATTTTTATTTTCAAAGGCATGGCTTCAGTTGGCTTATAATGAAGTTCAGGGAGAGGGACTTCTCAGTGGTAGCCCCCCAATTACAGAATGATCTCCCCGGCGAGGCTCACCTGGTGCCAACATTGTTACCTTTTTGGTGCCAGGTCAAGACTTTTCTCTTCTCCCAGGCATTTAACAGCATATGCTGAGTTTTTAACTGACCCAAGAATAGCTCTTTTAAATGGATATTGTCATTTTTAAAACTTTTGGTGGTTTTAAATTTTGTATATCTGTTTTTAATGTTCATTGTTTTTAACTTTTGTAAACTGCCCAGAGAGCTTTGGCTATGGGGCAGTATATAAATGAAATAAATAAATAAATAAATTTGCAATCTGTAATTAATAGTTCACAGTTCTAGGTTCTAGCAGGGGAGTGCAGCTATCCTATACCCTTGACTGAAGAATGGTACACTCCTTATATCTGGGATGGCCGTCCTCTTCTACCAAGTGTGCAGCTTTGGGAGGGGTGCACATGGAGTAGAGAGGGAGGAAGGGGACACCTGCCTAGCCAGCCAGATCAGCCAAATCAATTTTGTCAACAGGGTGACAGATATCACAGCCAGATTGCCTTCACATCCAGGATCACAGTTCAGATTTTGTGGTACACTCTGAGTCATATTTTCAATTAGATAGCTTTAAATGTAGACCAAAATGTTTTTGACCTAGATGGCCACATCCCTTTCTACAGGATGGACATTGTCACATCCACATCCAGTGCATCAAAGCAAGATTCACTTTTCATAGCAAAGGGGGTGGTGGAATACAACACATCTTTCAGCACTGGAGATTTTTACAAAATCATGGGTACTATTTCTCGTTTCTTTCAATCCCCAAATGACTCCAACATGTATAAAATAATATCCAATACATTGTTTTATCATCCAATACACAAGCTGATACATCTCTTGTGCATTAAGTCATCCTTGTTTAGGACGGTGGCCAGTGCAAAAATCCTGGAGGGTCCACCAATTTTTCCCAGCTAATTATTGACATAAACCTGACAACTTACAACTGTATCTGTGCTACACTGATGTTTACATGTTCAGAAGTAGAAAAGCTGGATGTGAATATACCAGCTGTAACCTTTGATCAATGTCTGGGGTGTAGAAGCTATGTAACCTGTCTGCTCTAGCCTGAAGAATTCCCAGTATTATGATTCATTTTGGCAGATTTCACACATTAATGTGGTTCCACTGGTAATTTAGTGAGTGGATCTGGCATTGAGGAAACTTTGCAGATGCTGATGTTTCTCATATACTAAGAGGTAAAGCCTGGCCACATCCCCACTCAGGACATCTTGGTTCTGTCAGCTCTGACAACATTTCATGATAGCAGGTATTACAAGGAGCTGCTTACCAGTGGAGGTGTGTGAGCCCTCTGTGACAACCGAAGCTGAGATAATGAATGATGTATGTGCACTTCTGCAAGCTGACACTGTGAACATAAATTTAAACCACCTGATCAAACTTTATGGCACTTTATTTCAAGGTGAAACCAAAGCTGATCAAGTAACTTTATCCCTAGTTCTTATTGAATTATCATTACTGTTATAAGAAAGAGAGGGAGGGAGGGGAAACTTCTGACACACAACTACCAAACTTTGGAGTATATATCACCACCTGGTATATATTTCAAAAATTTCTGGTAGAGCATTAAGGTGACCATGTGTCATTCTTTACAGAGAACAGTCCTATTTGAAGGGATGCCAGGGGTATAGTCCTCTGTTTCAATAATCCTCTATTTGAATGTGTCCTCTATGTGAAGGTTTGTCCAGTCCAACTATGTCATGTTTACAAACTTTGGGAGAAAACATCCTTATTCCCAAATAAATAATAAAATCAATATGTGCTATTAAATCCTACCCATACAAGGATTTTACTGTGTTGAATGTTGAAACGTAAGTACATTGTAATTTATGCTGTATTCTGCGTTTTTAATTTGTGAACCACCCAGAGAGATTCAGCTATTGGACAGTATAGAAATGCAATAAATAAGTAAATAAATAAATAAATCTAACTACTGCATGAATTTAGGCAACGTCTTAAACAATTTCACTCACGTATTCTTAGTGGCTAGCTAGAGTTTATGTTGGAGTGCAGGAAAGATACTTAAGGGTTGGTTGGGGAATGTTTGGAGTTGTAAACATGCATAGGATTTTGCTTTAAATTGTTCTAGACACAATTAGATATTCTAAGCAAACTAAAATCTCATTAGCTGTAACAATTGTCTTTCCAATACATTATAACTACTCTTATTATGGAGTGGTGAAAGAATAAGGATCATGGGTTCTGGAGTATTTTATTCTTAGAGCATTAGAATCTGGCTTATATTAACTCCCTTATCCAACAAGCCCAATACTGCTGACACTGACCGGAAGTCTCTTTCCAAGGCTATCCAAGGATTTAAACAGGAGTTTTCTCAGCCCTAACTGGAGATGTTGGATTACTGAACTTAGGACCTTCTGATCCAAAGAATGAACTTTACCTTTGTGCTTTTGCACTCCAACGACACAAAGAAGTCCTTTACTCAAGAAGAGGCCTTCACAAAGGCTCTTCTGAAGTCAGCTGAAAGAATAAAACAGAAATAATGGATTGCATCACCTTTCATATTTGGCGAGCCTCTAGTTGTATATCAGACAGGAAATGTGGGGGAGTGGTGAGAAGTGACATCATCTGCTGGAGCACCAGAGTAACTAACTGACTCTTCTTTCTCTGACAAATAATAACAAGGCTTTCAGTTTTTGTTGATTGTTGTGACAGATTGGCATCTAGGAAGTCAGAGGATGAGAGAAGTAACCAAGCAGAAGCTGGATCTTTGATGAGGTTCCTACTGCATTATAGCTGTTTAAATGAGAACATTTCATTGCAAGATTGCCTGCATCTCTAATTAAAAACTAAAGGTTGCATTTCAGCTGAAGATCTTGTGTTTTATAAGTTGAACCTATGCAGACAGAGTTAAGCACTGCTGAATTCAATGGAACTTACTTCCATGTATGCATACAACTGCAGGGTTATGATGTGGATTACCCCCAATGTATTCTAACACTGTAAAGGAGAAGGTGACCACTGGACCAAGGTCACCCAGTAATTTTTGTACCTGACTGGGGATTTTGCTCTCTGATTTCCTCAAAGTCCAGCCATCCAAGGGAACATGTGACAGTAATCCAAATAATAAGTTTGAATTGTTCCCTTGATGTTGCTAGTACTTAGAAAACGATTATCAGATATTAAGAAGGGCCTACCCTTTAAAGCCATATAATCCAATATAAGATGACAAATACTGACAATGAAAATTTGGCAAACATTTAACATCAAAGTTAGAAGAGCATTTTGAAGAAAATTACTGGAGATTTTTTTCCAGCTCTTGTCACAGCCTCTTCACTAGATAATTAAAAATCCAATAGCTTTGACAAATTCTCAAAAAAATTCTCGACATTTCATACTCAGACTCATTTTTCCCCCAGACAGCTTTTCTTATTGCACTTACTAACCAGTGGATAGATGGCAACTGATATTTTATTCAATGAAAATAATTTGGTTTGTGAATGAGACCAGATCATGATGAGACAACCTAAGGCAACAAACATGAGGCTACCCTTTGGTACTGTCCTGAGCACAGAGCAGGAGCAATGGCTTAATAAGGGTGGTTAATTTATTTATTTATTTTATTTATTTGTTTTATTTATTTACTTATTTATCATTCTTATACCCCGCTCCTCATCCAAAAAAGGCTCTCGGAGCGGCTTACACTTAGGAAAAAAGACAGTCCCTGCCCTCAGGCTTACAATCTAATAAAGACATGACACACAAGGAAAAGGAGTCAAGGAGGGAGGGAGGGAGGAGAGAGAAAGAGAGAGAGAGTCCTGCAGGAGCAGGCCCCGATGTTACTTCTGCCTGCTCCTGTCCCCTCGGTCCTTCTTCTTCCCCACAGGGCCAAGATGGCAGTTTGCTCTGTGGGGGGGGGGGAAGAGTCCAGCAGGAGCAGGCCCCGATGTTACTTCTGCCTGCTCCTGTCCCCTCGGTCCTTCTTCTTCCCCACAGGGCCAAGATGTTAACTCAGCAAGGTCTGGAAGGAAGCCTATATACTTATTGACAGCTTGATTCAGCAGCTGCAGCCAAAGGCTCACCTACACCTAAGGGTGTAGCAGGAACGAGGGGGAGGATCGTGGACTTCCCTGCTTCTGTAATTCTCCCCCAGCTTCTATACAGCCACAAAATATCCCGGAACGGAAGAGGGATGTTGCGGTTACCATTTCTTTTTCTTCTTCTTTTTAGAAGAGGAACCAGTTGTGTGGCCCCAATCCAGGAAAAAGATAAGTAAAAAAAAAAAGAAACTCTGCACCCAACCCCCTGCCATCCCAGGGATCTTCCCCCCACTTTTATTGTGAATATCAATAAAACAAAACTGAAAATTGTGTGATAAAAAAAAAAAAAACCATATATAGGAATTTCATCGTTTTCATCATGTGTACCATTCATTCATTCAAAAAAAAGGGGGGGAGGGGAGTTATACAAAGGTTTCAAGAAAAGCAGACCAGATATCCATGTATTTATCGACTCGCAAGTTGCACCTATATAACACCTGTACAAAAGTTGATAGTGTTGTTAGGTCTTCAGTCCATTCCATTATGGGAAGTGAGCATTTGTCCTTCCAATGTGATAATGTAAGTCTTTTGGCTGTAACAAAGGCCCTGAAGATCCATTCTTGCTGACCATGTGTTAACTTCCAAGAAGCCAGTCAGTAATTTAGGTGGGCATGCACATTGTTCCGGATTATAGATTGTTTCAATACAAAGTTTATCCTTATTATAATCTCCTCCCAAAAAGGGGTGACTATGGGACATTGCCAAAACATATGAGTTAAGGAAGCATTAGATGTAATACATCTTCAACAATTGTGCGATTTAGACAGACCCTTAATGAAAAGGCATTGTGGAGTCCAGTAAACCCAATACATTTTTATTTATTTTTTGCTGAATAAGACATAGCCTAAGGTCCATAGAAGCTTCAGATATGGATGCTAGAACAACGGTCCATTGATTAGGGAAAACAGAACATTCCAATTCATTATTCCAATCCTGTCTTAAACTGTATCATATTTATTTACTGCTACTAAATATTTATATATATGGGTTGTGGATCAATGCGTCAGTTCAGCTGTTATAAGTGTTTCTAACAGTGCTGGAGGCTCTGAAGCGCTAAAAGCATCTGGGCCAAACCTAGATTCCAGCAGGTGTTGCAATTGCAAGTATTGCCGTTGAGCCATAGCAGATAGGTTATACTTAACACACAAGTCTGAAAATGACAAAAACTCGTCTGGGCTTATTAATCGATCCAAAGTAAAAATCGTCTTATCCATCCATGACCTGGTTCAGACAACACGCTAAACCATACTGCTTAACCACAAAATGCTTAAGGGAATGCATGCATTCCCTTATCTATTTTGTGGTTAAGCAGCATGGTTTAGCATATTGTCTGAACCAGGCCAACGTCTTCCATAAAAATGCTTTCCTTCCAATTCTTAAATCTGGGTTTCCCCATAGAGTCAATTTTGCATGATAGAATGGATCAAACAGTAATTGACATGATTGTAAGAGAGGGTTACTTATTCTGATATGATGAGAGCCAAGTGCTATCCATTTGGGAAGAGGTTCTAACCATAACGCTTCCAGAACTGACCATGATGGAAGTTCTGAGGGAGCAGAAGAAGACCAAAACTTAGTACAAGCCAATAGGTACTTGTACTAAAGGTCTGGAAAACCAAACCCACCTTCTTCAATTGGTAGCAGCATCCATTTCAAAGATATTCGAGTTGGGGAAGAAACGCAGAAAAAATTATGAAACAAAGCATAAAGTTGTTGAAAATATTTGCCAGGTATAAGTAAAGGAATCCTACATATAACATAAAGAATTCAAGGTATAAGGTTTATCTTAAGGGTGTGGACTTCAGCCCACAAACTGAACTTTAATGGTGCCCATCTGTCTATACCTTGTGTAATCTCACTAATCAGTTTATTTAAGTTTATTTTGATGAATTGAGATATATCTCTTGGAATAAGTATTACCAGATAGGTAATAAAATCAGGCCACTACTGAAATTGGCCATTAGCCAACACACTTGGGAATATACTATCTCCAATCGGCATCAATTCAGACTCTGACCAATTGACTGAGTAACCGGAAAGATCACCTAAGGTATTAATCAATTCCATCAAAACAGGAATAGATGCCTGGAGTTCTGAAATAAACAATAAAAGATCATCAGTGTAAAGAATAATTTTAAATTCTAGGTCAGCTTGTACAAAACCATGAATACTGCTATTCTGTCTAATTGCACAAGTCAGGGGTTCCAAACATAGATCAAATATCAATGGGGAAAGCAGACATCATTGTCTAGTACCTTGCCCAAACATGAAAAAAACCAATAACCAACCATTGGTCATAACTTGTGCTCTTGGAGTCGAATATAAAATTCTAACCCACTTCAAAAATTCATTGGAAAACAAAAATTACTCAATGTGACAAGCATAAACTTCTAATGAATTTTCTTGAGAGGGAGGATCACAGACTTATCTGCTTCTGTGATCCTTCCCCAGCTTCTATATGGTCATCCAATGTCGCAGAAACGAAGAGGGACGTCGCGGGTGCCTTTTTTTTTTAGATGAGGAGTCGGTCATGCAGCCCTGATCCAGGGAAAAAGATAAGTAAAAAAAGAAACTCCATGCCCAACTCCCCCACCACCATCCCAGAGATGGCGAAATTGTTGCCTCCACCCCCACCCCAGGGCACAGAGCCATCCCACACAGCTCTGTGCCCATTTGAGGACTCAGGAGCCTGTGCCACTGTGGCCTCAGTCCTTGAGATTGTCCCAGGACCACAGAAAAACTAGGAGATCCATGATTGCAGTTATCCTGGGGAAAGTCTCTGGTCATCCCTGATTGACCTCAGATTCCCATGTGAATCATTTGGATGCACTGGAATGACTTAGAGACAACCCAGGGATATATGAAAGTCTGCTCCCTCACTGTCTGCAGTTGGATCTTTGTCTTTGTCTTATGTAGACCCTCCTGAGGAGACCCTGGACAAAATGGTCTTCTAGCAGCCAAATGGACACTCCAATGACAATGTTGAGTTTCCCACCTAGTCAACCACCACATATATGTTGGAGAGCCTTGGGAGGAGGGAGGAGAGTCAGGAACCACAACAGGGCATAGGAATGGTTCTAAGTGTTGTTTAGGCTTCCAGACAGCATGTCCCAGTGACAGGAGTCTCCAGGTTAGTGCATGTCTTCTGTGGGAGTGGGGTTCCCCCTGAGATCTTAATCTTCCTCTTCCAAAAAGGTATATCCATAAGGTCAGGTCAACTGGGAGTCTGACAGGTACATTGCTAAATCTGGGGTACTATATATGTTGAAATTTATTTTCTTGGTTTGTTTCTGCAGGAAAAAAATGTCCATTACAAATACTATCAGTTCCCTACAATGCAAAGAAAGAGATAACCAAGGCATTGAATCAGATCTGGACTCTTTCAGTTCTTCCTACTAGTTCCTAATTGTCTCAGGGATAATAAAAACATAGTGATATAAGGCTGAAGCATATTTGGATGATGCCCACGCAGGAATTTTAGGGACAGCATTAAAGTGCAACCATGGTGGAAGCAAATAGCTATGTTTCTCCCATGTTAGAGAATGAGACCTCCTACATTTGTATCTTGTCAGATGCAGATTTGGGAGGTATGCAGGGGTTGGCAGGGGAGAAGAATGGGTAGTCCCACTGCATGAACACTCATGTGACATTGGGTGGTGTCTATTACTACAAAAATGTAGAAGTTGCTTGTTGACTACCTGCCCAAAGATGGGTGCATCTGTCAGTTCACATTCTCCTGCATTCAGTCTTTTAAAATCTCAAGTTATTTCCATCCCAATTATAGTGCTTCCATTCCCAAGAAATGGGTTTGAGACCCCTCCTTCCTTAGCCCAGTCTTTCCCTGCTATCAGCTTTCTTAGCTGCAGATCAGTGGTTTTTTTAGTGTGCAGTTGGACACAAAATGTGCAGTTGGGGAAAATGTGCAGTTGAAAAAAGTGGTGGAAAAAAACGCATGTGTTATGTGTGTGTTTATTAAGAACTTAACAATAGACAAAGTCAGGGATGGCATGTAACACAGATTATATAAGGATGCAGGTGAAAGAGCCCTTGATGGTGTGACTGATGTTGTTGGGTTCTGTGACACTGTTGCCTAAATAGATGTGGTGCGGAGTTGGCACTTGCATGGTCTCACACTATTCTCACACTATTGCCCCGCTCGTGCTCTTCGCTCCTCTGATGCCATGTTTCTCACCTGCCCAAGGGTCTCTACTTCCCTTGCTCGGCTTCGTCCATTTTCTTCTGCTGCCCCTTATGCCTGGAACGCTCTTCCAGAACATTTGAGAACTACAAGTTCAACCGCAGCTTTTAAAGCTCAGCTAAAAACTTTTCTTTTTCCTATAGCTTTTAAAACTTGATTTTGTTCTGACTTTATACTGTTAGTTTTACCCTACCCAGTGCCTGTTTACCCTACCCTATGCCTGTTTGCATTCTCTTCCCCTCCTTATTGTTTTATTATGGTTTTATTAGAATGTAAGCCTATGCAGCAGGGTCTTGCTATTTACTGTTTTACTCTGTACAGCATCATGTACATTGATGGTGCTATATAAATAAATAAATAAATAAATAAATAAATAATAACGGTCTGGTCCCTCTGACTGTGTCTCTGCGCTGCGTGCTATTGCTGGTTAGCATCTGCTTCAGGTTGGGAGGTTGTCTGTAGGCCAGGACTGGTCTGCCTCCCAAGGCTTGTGACAGAGAAGTGTCTGTGCTGATGATGGGTTGGAGTTTACTGATGATCCATTGCAGTGGTTTCAATTGGGGGCTGTCTTCCTTCTTGGGTATCTGTATGGCCCTGTCAATCTGTCTTTAAGTTTAAGGTACTACTAGTGTTGGTGATAATCCACCCAGTCATGAAAGAGAAATAATGTGTTTGGCTGGGGTGGGGGGCCGGTATTGTCTGACAGGGATTTGTGCAGTTGGAAAATTTCCTTTAAAATGACCCTGCTACAGACATGCCATTCAAAGTCAAAACATGCAGCTGGTTAGGAGTGTTCAGGGGCCAACTCCCCTCTATGAAACCAGGTAGAATGATGCTCTCACCATTCTGATATTCCTCATCCTGAGAAGGCCCAAACTAACCTGCTCCTCCTCAGCCTGCCATCAGATGAGAAACTAGGCTCTCAAGCCCTAGGGTTCTCATCACTGGATTGGGTTCTAAACCATCCTGGTCCACTTCTGATTCTAAATATAGGGCCTATAACAGCACTTGGGCAAATCCTGACAGGAGCTTCGAGAGGCATTTAGCCTCACAGTAACACTAAGGGGTGGGTTAGACAGAGAAATAGGGGCTTGAGATCACTCAGCGAACTTCATTACGTGTGGGGAATTTTGGAACCTGGGTACCCAAGTCTATTGTAGCCTGTTGGGACTCTCTTACTGATACTCTTACAGGAGATTGTAGAAAAAATGTGCAGGTTTAGCATATATGTTTACAAAAATGTGCAGATTCATTTGTAAACTTTCCTTTACACCATCAGTCAGCAATAAGAGAGGCCTGAAATGTGTTTCCCCTTTGAATGCTGCTGAGAAAAGGGTCAACTGTAAAATGACTCTACCTTCTTTTACAAAAAAAAAAAAAAATCTAGACCGTGTCTTATGGGTTTATGGCAGCATAGGGCAATCATTCATATTTGGAAACAGCACGGCCTAAATTTGCACTCCTAGATGCTATTTTGAGTGCTTCTCTATAAATAATGTAGGAATGCAGCATGATTGGTCTAAACACAACTTCTAAGTGGATTTGTTCTTCTCTCGGTTCAGTGTGTACATGTGACTGAAATGTCTCTCATTTAAGAGAAGTCAAAGCTTTGGAACATGTGGATTGAAAACCTATCTAGCCGTCAAGATGAATGAGTGAAGCAAACAGAAAAATAAGCTAAATTGCCACAAGCAAGTATGTAAGCATTATTACATTTGTTTTAAAAGAAAATTCTTTAGACCTTTAAGTTAAGGTGTGACTACTGCCAGTTGAGTCTTTAAGCCTAACATTCTTCTGCTTAGTTAAGAGTGCAGGTGTATAACTTTCTCTGTGTGTGTGTGTCTGTGTTTTAAAAAATCTCAGTAGTTAGGGGTACTACAAGTAAATGAATTCCATTTTCTGCTATATAAAAGAGAATAGAACAGTCAGAAGTGGCACATATTGGGCATGGCTAGACCTACCGGGTCTAGCACGACGGACGGGGGAGGATCTCACAATATGGTTATTGTGAAATCTCCCCCTCTGTCTTCACGCAGTGTGTGATGTCTCAGGAGGAAGAGGACGTCGCGCTGGACATTTTGTTTTGGTTTTGTAAAGAAGAAGGAGCGCATGAGCACTAAAATGGAAAACATGAGGTTTTTTTAAAAAAATCCCTGCTCCCTCTACCCCACCCTGATGGGCCCAGAGCTCTTGAGGATCTCTGTGCCCCATGCCCAGCTCCCGGCTCCTCCCAGTTACTTGCGAGGAGCCGGGACAACCCATGATGCCCGGCCACATGTTCCGCGGATCATCCCGAGCCCGCAGAAAAAGCGAGCTAAAAGAGTAGGGTGATATCCTGGGCCAAGGGAGGGATCATCCCTCCCTGCTCCCAGGATCCCCTGTGCCTTATGTGAACACGCAGGAATGATCCCAAGGTGATCCCCAGGATATTGCCCCATCTAGCCATGCCCATTTTCTATTGCAGAGCCCAACAGCTTAGCATTCTTCATCTTCTTTCATTTCTATACTGCTCTATAGGCAGAGCTCCTCTGAGCGGTCTACAATGCATAGAGCCAGGGCCCCATGTTCCATCAGTGGGACGGGACCTGAATCCAGCTTTGGTACCATGGATAGCAGAGAAAATCTAGGAATACAGGATGATCATGCCATTATTATTTGCACATCAATCCTCCTTTCCACAGATTTGATCACTGTAATTTTAGTCTTCAAAAAATGAGAACATTTTGAAATTGATTCTTTTTATGAGACTTTGAATGCCAAAAATATCCACAGAATAAAATATTCTGAAATAGTTTCAAGGTGGAAATGTCAAACAAAAGAAATTGACTTTAGATTGATGTGAAAGTTCTAGTTTTGACATTCAGAACACCAATAAGGTGACATTTTAAACAACAAAAGAAATAACATGACATGTTAAAAGTGAAAATGATGTTTATTCTATTGCAGTGCTGCAATTCAAATTGAAAATTTTGTGTGCAGAGGCAGGGGGAAGCCCTTTTCTTTGGGACACATATTTTCTTGTGACCTCTCTTATATCCAGACTTCAGAGTCCAATGTCCACATTGCACCCTGCAGCCTACAACTTCTTTTTCATGAGAGAACTTTTATTGATAGATAACTTAGTATTTTGGATTTTACATAGTTTCATGATAGCTGATGCTATCCAAATAGCACTGTGATGAAAATAATGTAAGACTGGAAGGATGAGGAATACCACAGTGTAGCACTCTCTGACTTGGGGTAACACTGCTCAAAAAGGCAAATTCAGCTGCTTAGGAATATCCACTTCTTTTTAGTTGAACAGCCTGATTACTACATACATACAGATTTGGTTCGATTCCATTGAGTCAAATGGGAAGCCTACCAATTAGATGGGATTGACATGGAACACTTTCACATGTCAAATTTTGTAGGTGACTCAAAGGCCTAGGCCAGATCTACACTACTGCTTTAAAGTGCTTTATAACAGTTATAAAGCACTTTAACTGCTTTAAAGCACTATAAAACTGTTATAAAGCGCTTTAAAGCAATAGTGTAGATCCGGCCCTAGTCTTTTGAGTCGGGAAGGATTGCTAGTCAGAAGGCCAATGTCAACACACATTGCAAAACAATGTTTAACCTATTTCCCCCAATGCAAACCTTAACCATTGGTGGGAGATAAATGCAGAGAAATCCGTTAACATTGGTACCAGCAAAAGTGTCTGCCATGTGGCTGTTAAAGATGGGAAGTCTGTCAGAAAAAAAAGAGGTTGTGACTCAGTTGTGTATGACATGGCTGAATACACAAGGATTCAAACCAGAGATGGGGGCAAAATTCATACTCATTTTAATGTAAACTTACCTAATTTCACACTTTTGAACCGCAAATTAAAACTCAGTTTTCCTTCAAAACTTACACTTTAAAAAAAAAATTGCAATGGAATTTTCCAATCATACACACACACACACACACACACACACACACGAATATATTAGCGAAAACAATGCTCAAATGTGCATTGTATTAGGAAAACTGCTTGCAATAAATGAGTTCATTCGACAAAAAAGCATGCAAACATGCATGTTTTAGGAGAAAGGGGAACAAAAATGCTTATGAGATTGTAAGCCTATGCGGCAGGGTCTTGCTATTTACTGTGTTATCTGTACAGCACCATGTACATTGATGGTGCTATATAAAATAATAATAATAATAATAATAATAATAATAATAATAATAATAATAATAATGAATTTGCATATATATTTTTTTTAAAAAAAACCTCAGAGTTTGAGACAAACTGAACTTGAGACAAACTGAACTGTTTCTCATTTTTCATGGAAAAATGAGAAACAGAGAGCAATGAAACTGTCAGGTTCATCGATCCCTAATTCAAGCCCATACATTTAAGAATTAAGCACTGAAAGCCCTCTGCCTGGCTGTATGAATCTATCTGTTTTGCATTCTTCCATAGTCATATTTTTTAATCTCAAGTTGTTGTTTTCATTCTGTTTATAAAAAAATGAATTTTGTTAAGGTCTTATAAAAAAAACATGCACAAAAATATGACAAAAGAACATGTACAAAATGAGTGATGAACCTGCAGCATAAGTGCCACAGGTACCTGGGTACCATGGCATGCCTGGATGAAACAGGAGAAGCCATGGGCCTAGCTATGTATAGATTTGGGGCTACACTCTTCCTTGATTCTCCCATACTGTGGTGCTGCCTATTCTCCTCCTCAGTAAAGTATAAGCAAGCAGATCTACTTGGGTGTGTGGGGGGGTGGGGTGGGATAATTCATATATGTTATACACTAGAATGGCACTATGCCATCCTTGGAATTTGATTTGTGGTACACTTACTGAGAAGTTTGATTCCCGCTTCCTTATGATGTTGCCTCCCAGGTGCCCAATGTGTGATTTCTCCAGAGTCTGACAAGGTGGTTCATGTTCTTAACCTTATGAAAATTGTGGTATTTAATTGGAGAGGTAGCAGATTGTCTTAGCTTGTTCCTGGCAGTCTTAACAGCAGGTGCATCTTGTCCAAGGTGTGGTGCTGCTGTGCACCCTGATACATGTAGCCCGGAGTACAGTGTTTGCTGCTGACAAATACTGACGCTGAATTGACTTCTGTTTCATTGAGCCTGCTGCTGTCTTTCCCGGTGTTGCTCTTCAGTATAGAAAATGTTTATTGAGTTAGTTTTTTTCTCCCAGTTTCTGTTATACAACAAGGATATCCATTATTCAAAATATCTTTTTTCATTCATGTTTAACGCCAACAAAAGCCAGATATGAACATAAAGTTCACATTAAATGAAACATTCAGAAGCTTTTTATGTAGTATTCCATCCCTGCTTGCTCTTACATGAGATGTACAGGGTATGATTTAATCAGTTTGGAGAAAGCAAACATGATTTTTAGAAAGTGATCATAAAAGTCAGATTTAATTGAAATTTGCTCTTGAATTGGAATGGTTATTCAGAGACCATTTCCAACTCTTCCCTTAACTCTAATTGTGCAGATACAAAAACTAACTCTTTCTTCCCTAGCGTAAAAGGTATGTAGTAGGTATACACTCTTCCCCCATAAAAGCAGAAAATGGGGGAAATTAACTAGCGTAATGAGGCATTGTTAACATAAGGGGGGAAAAGAGAACAACAATTAAAGTGTGTGTGTCTATGTTTGTATAAACCAAATATGCTTAGAATGATGCCTTCTGTTCAGATAGTTTCATGCTACAATACCTGTAAGTAAATGAACGATCTTTACCAAATGAAATGATGAAGTAAACATTGAGAGGTGCTCTTACTGGACAACCCTATGGCCCTGCTATGTCAGTCAACCACTTATGCTACTGCAACATTGTTTTACTTTCTCTGTTTAGTAGTGATTTAGTTAAAATAATAAAAAAAGTTCTCACAGTAACCTACAGGTTCAAACAAATTAAAGTCACAATTCCAATAAAACACCAAGGCATAAAACAGCAGAAAGACTCTATAAAATAAGCAACCATATCAAAACAGAGATTAAGACCATAACTGCTGTCATCACATAATACAGAGATCTAGTACAGATTAAGATTTGCAGTTACAGCACGGTAACTCTGAGATTAAGAGGTATAGTGATTAAGACATTAAGGCCTTAGCTAGATGGGGCGAAATCCCGGGGCGATCCATCAGGTGCCACAGTTTGTCCCAGCTCCTCATGGTTCCTCGCGACCCGCGCATGGAGCACAGAGCTCCTCAGGAGTTCTGCGTCCATCGGGGTGGGGTGGAGGGAGCAGGGAAATTTTTTTTTAAAAAAAAGTACTTACCTTTTGTGCATGACCGCTCATGCACTCTGGTCTATTTAAAAATTAAAAATTAAATGGTGGGCGCGATGCCTGTCCCTCTAAGGTCATCGTGCTCCGTGTGTGAACAGAGGGGTACATATCACGATAAAAAAATTGCGAGATCTTCACCCCTCCGTCCCACTAGACCACTAGATCTAGCTAAGGCCTAAGAGTGCAATCCTATGCATGTTTAGTCAGGCAAAAAGGCTTACAACCCCTAGTATGCCCCAGACACCTATTCTGGCTGGGAGTTGTAGGCCTTTTTTTCTTTCTAAACATGCATAGGATTGCACCTTTAACGAAATTATTTTAAAAGACCTCAAAGAATAAAAAAGATTATTGCTTAGTTTTGAAAGATATTAAAGAAGGTACTAAGCGAGCCTCTCTGGGGAGGCATTTCACACACACACACCACTACTTGGTAGGGGTGTGCTCCGCTCTGTTAAGGATCCCTGGATCTGAAGTGGAGTGGGCCAATCTGAACCTCCAGACCCTGAGGCGTGGGCCGCAGTTGAAGCCGCCGCCCAGACCATGGCAGAGCCAGGTAAGTGGGGGGGAGGGGCTTACCTGGCGGTGGCAGCATTGCAGTCCATGCGGCAACGGCAACGGAGCCAGGGAAGGGGGAGGGAGCCAAATATTGATCCGGACCTCTGGATCTCACTCTGGATCCGGTTCCAGAGCGGATCGGGGGAGGTACGGATTGACCCAAACCTGTTCGGGCCTGATCTGGAACATCCAGATCGGGTTCCAAATCGGTTCAGGTAGGGGGTGCATAGCCCTACTAATTGGTATCTGATACTCACTGATATTGAAAGTGGAGGTGAAAGAATATTCCAAAAGGCACAGAATGAGGCATTACCACCAGCCACTCCCCCAGCAACCAAGGTAACATCAGTGTTACCCACCAAACACAGGCTGATAATGATCCATAAGAAAGAGCTGTGTGAGGAAGAGGCCAATGCACTCATGGCAACAGAGAGACACTTCTGTAATGACCTGGTTCACATGACAAGAGAGTGGTTAATAGCCCATGGTGGTTTGTTAAACACTCAGCATGTGCCGGACATGTGCCAACTGGATTTACATAATTACCCCTTGCTAACACAGCTTGTTGTGATATCAGAACCTGGCAAGAGTGGTTGGTTGGGCTGTTTAACAAACCACCCAGAACCCATGGCTTGTTGTAGGGTTGCTGAGTGATTTGTTAACCATCCCAACCACCGACCCTCACTGGGTTCGTATGTCACCACAAGCCATGTCCAACAAGAGTAATTATATAAATCCATATGGCACATGACTTACACATGTAGCATGGTCAATAAGCCACCATGGCCATCTGCAAGCCATCATCCACTGAGATACCACCATGCCATCCACTACATAAGCTACTGTCACTAGCAATGAAAAAACATTTTGGTTTCGCTCGCAAATCATGCAAGCAAATTAGGGCTATTCAAAGCCCTGAACATGATTGGGATGTCAGCTGGAAATGTTTGCACATTCCTGTACATGTCCTCACGTTTGTTTTGTGCAACGTTCCCAATTTGTTTTTGCACAAATTTTGCTGTATAGTGAATTAGATCCACTTTACTCCGTGGAGGAAATCTGCACAAATTTGAGGAAATGTGCATGTTTCACATTGAATTGCTGTTTGATGTGCACAATTTCCACCATTCACTCAGAGTGAGCAGCGAAGAGGAATCGAGCTCAAGACAAGTGATGAGACAATATTTGGAGAATCCTAGCCATTTTGAACATCGCTCACTCACCCATCCCTAATTCTCACACAGGCAGGAAAAAGCCAGAAACTACAGCTACACACAAATGGCCTCTCAAAATTCTCTATCCTATCTGGGGCAGAGAAATTGGGGTCGGGGGGGGATCCCCAACCATTTCTCACTGGTAGGGCTCACCATTTGCAAGGGTTGTAGCAAACCTTCTTTCTTGTTTTCTGGAAAGGTTTTTGTTTTCTGTTGTTCTGGCAACAGCAGAAACTGTATTGGCAGCCTGGCCCCCATTTTGCATTCTCCACAATACACCATACCTAGCATAGGTCTGGGGCATTGGGGAATGGAGGGATATTGGAGGAATCCATCTGGGAGTTTGCCAAGCTTTCATCAGCTCTCACTCCCCTCCCCCGACTTTGGCTCTCTTCCCTATGTGTTGGCCTGACTCAATCTGCATCAATTTAGGGCAGCTCACACTTTTTCCACTGCTATTTTTGTTTTCTCCTAAATAGAATGTTGTGCAAATTGCAGGCCCAATTGCAGGCCCAATCTTCACCAGTTCTAGCGGCAATGTTCTTAATTTGCACAAATTCCAGCCAATGGGCTTTAATCGAAGCGCAGGAAGCCAAGGGAGGCTACAGACTGCCAGAGATTGTACAGTGAAAGACAGGAGACTCATGCACACTCCTCGGTCACCTCATAAGCACAAGAATGTTGAACCAAACCCATGTGAATTTCTCCAAAAAATTCTTCTCCTTTGAATTTCTTTTTGAAAGCAATTTCTTTGCTATCAAGTTGAATGAGAATGGTAAAAAAAAAAAAAAAAAGTGAAAGAAATTTTCAGCACGGTGCTACCCAAATGAAGAGCTTTCAAGAATCTCTGCATAGAAGAATTTGAATCCCCCTTATTCCACTTTTTCTCACATGCTAGGTGGTGGTGGTAACTCAGGCAGGCAAGAAAAGAAGCCACAATGTACAGGGGCAACTTTCACTAGCCCACCACTTAGGGCACAGTGTTGTGAAACAGGAGATGTAAGTTCAAGCCTTACCATGGGAAATGCCCACATGAGGAACAAGACACCATTCAACTTTTGCTTGCCTGCCCAGCAAGAATCATGTCGGAGGCAAAAGTGACGGAGCTTCCAGGATGTGAACAGAAAGTCCATGGCTCAGTTTTAGAGCACAAGTTCTTGAATGCAAAAATAAGTAAAATTAAATTAAAAACAACAACACCCAGGTTCTATGCCTAGCATCTTCAGTTAGGGCTAGAAGGGGCTCCTGTCTGAAACTCAGGAGAGATACTGCTACTTTATCTCCAGAGTTTAGCTGGGTGATGCTGGGAGTTGTAGTCCAACACATCTGGAGGTCACCAGGTTGGGGAAGGCTGGTGTAGACAATATTGCACTAGATGGAACAATAGTCTGCCTCAGTGGAGGCTGGTGGCTCCTATTTCAGTGGGGCAGTGAATCTGCTCTGGCTTTCAGTCAGAACTCTAATGGAGCTATCCAAGGTGTGGAATCCATTTTGGCAGTGAGGTTCAGCACTTTTGATAGCTTTTTTAGATTTCTGACTAGTTCTGGCCAAAACCATGAACAATTTCGCTGCCCCACCAAAATAGGAGCCGCCAGCCTCCACTGATCTGATTTGGTATAAGGTAGCTTCCTATATCCCTATGAACCCACACTGCATATGCATGCATGCCCAAATTCATCATCAACAGATAGGAAACAACATGGAACATTCCTTACCTCTAGCTACCAGGACTGAGGCACAGGCAGAAGTGTGGAGTGAACCAGAAGTCAGGACTGGAGTGCCAGACCAGAAACACATGCCAGAGCTCAGATAGAGCTTGTCACACATCCAAAATTCTACTGAGACAGGAAGCCCTCTTATACTCCTTCCTGCCTGGGAGAAGCCAATAACCAGTCTGGGCAGTGTCAGTCTGGAAGTGTACCTGGACCACATTGTTTGTAGAAGATACCTAGCCCTGTGGCACAGTGCATTGGCACCCTAGGGTAGCTGTACCCAAGTGTCAGCCATTCTAGTCTGATTCATGCAGAGCCATCCACAAGTGTGTTTAACTACGTGAGGGCTTATACCAAGCTTCCTTAACCTGATCCCCACACACACAGAGATGCTTTTTGCTCTGACTTTTATACTGCCTGTTTGGTGCATTCTCTTCCCCTCCTTATTGTTTTATTATGATTTTATTAGAATGTAAGCCTATGCGGCAGGGTCTTGCTATTTATTGTTTTACTCTGTACAGCACCATGTACATTGATGGTGCTATATAAATAAAATAATAATAATAATAATAATAATAATAATAATAATAATAATAATAATAATAATAATGAGCTCCAATAATAATGGTCAATGGCCAGGAATCCGGGGAACTGTAGTCTAGGATTTGACCCATTAGAGACTAAAGTCCAGAAGGTCCTGAATCTTCTGATACTTGGAGGGTGTAGTCACAAAATTAATCAAATCTCTTTGGTCTGGATGGCTGCCATCCAGACCAAAATTTCTTTGGATTTTGGATGGCTGCCAGTGGCAGCCATCCAAAATCCTACCTGGTGAGGTTCTGTAGTGCTTCAAAGGACCACCAGTATAGCCCTGTTTCAGATGAAGAATACACATTGGTGCAATGCAATCTCACTTCCTTTGCTCCCTGGAGTGGAGGGATTTCAATGCACACAGGCATGCAGCTTTGCAAAGAAGAAACCGCACTGAAATGAAGAGGTCAGTTGCAATGGGATTTGAGCAAAAGAAAAGAAAGGTACATTTACAATTCTGTCAGATGCTGGAGGAAATGAGAAATAAAGTTCAGCTAGAGTTTGATTCCAATTCTACATGTTTCTCTTGCTCCTCCCCAAAGTGATTTGTGGAGAATTTAGACAGAAGTTGTAGAACTTTCCTCTTTTCTTTGTAAATCTTGTAATGTTTCACTCCCAAAGTATTGAACAATCCCATTTTCCTGGGGTCTGAATGTAAAGAGAAGAGAGAATATTCAGTATTGCTTTACTTGCACATTTTTATGGATAGTAAGGAATATGAATGAGAGAACCTTATGTCATAGCATTCTTTTGCATGTCTACTCCAGGCCTTTGGGATTAGTGATTGTCCCACCATAATGTAATATCACAAAGT
Organism: Elgaria multicarinata webbii; assembly: GCF_023053635.1. Classification (NCBI taxonomy): domain Eukaryota; kingdom Metazoa; phylum Chordata; class Lepidosauria; order Squamata; family Anguidae; genus Elgaria; species Elgaria multicarinata. The sequence continues at coordinate 173,299,369 of NC_086171.1, forward strand.
AAATGTTTTCCCCACATGCTTAAAAAAAATGGCTTTCCCAAAATATCAAACATTTTCTCCTGCCCCACACACCCAGTTTGGGTGTGTGGTGTGATTTGATGACATTTTAATTGGTCCTAAGAAATGCCCCCTACACAGGGCTCAATGTGCAAGGTGGGGGATAATGGTGGGATGGAAGAGACAAACTCTTTATGTGGGCTGGGAAGGAATTTTAGAGGACACATGTTTTTCACCTTCCCTAGGATGTTCACTGGATAGTTTTGTATTTGTTGTTACAACTTGTGGGGCAGACCAGTGTGAAGGTTAGAAGAACTTTAGAGTAGAATGCTATAAAGGACTAAAGGAGGAGCCTCAACCTAGCTTGGCAGAGATGAACATTACAGTGCTGGAGGACTCCTGCATTAGGGTATTTATTTATTTATTTATTTATTTAGGTATTTATTTATTTATTTATTACATTTTTATACCGCCCAAAAGCCGAACCTCTCTGGGAAGTCTTTAATAGTAAGTAAATGGTTGGTTTACTGACAGACCTGGGTGGCCATGTGTCCTCTTTTACACATGATAGTCCTTTATATGAAGGGCTGCCAGTGAACTGTCCTCTATTTTGAAGGTGTCCTCTATTTAAAGGGCTGTCCAGTCCAAGTCTATAAAGTTGCCCATCAAAAGTTAGCCCCTGGTCAGCAGACTGAGCAAAGCATACAAGTCACTGGTCACAGACTTCCACACTATGGGGAGATGTACTACTACTAATAATAATTTCTTAATTTGCATATGAGCCTATGCAACTTTTAGGTAAATCACTATCCTCTTTTGTCCTGTTTCTTGGTGATGCAGGACCTCTTTTGGAGCAATTAAAAAATAGCTGCTCTAGTGGCTGCTAGGAAGACTTACTTGTTTGCTTACTAAGGCAGGTTTTGTGTAGGGCTTTCATTTAGTTTCCTTGAACCAGACGAGATCAGGGTGAACACTGTAGCTGCATAGTCAGGCCAATTTTCCCTGCACAAGGTTTATACTTTATAGGGTTTATATACCTCCCTTCACATTGATCCTAGTTCTATGTAGTTATAAAGATTTATTGACAAGTTAATAAAGCTGGGGCTGATTTCAAACTGAGGAGTCTGGCTCTTCATTTTCTACTGCAAAGGGATTACACCACAATGATTTACAGAAAGCTTTGTAAATAAAGTTAGCAACCTTATAATTGATGTAGTGGAAATTTAAACTCAGTTGATTTATATGTTGGATGGCATTTTTCAAGCTCCCTCTCTTGTAGTGGCTTATATAATAATGCAAGGAAATATGAATTTATGTTCCCCTGATATCTATATGATAATGATACCTATATGGTGGCTGGGAGCTGCAAATGGATCGCAGAGAGAGAGGGGTGTTTTTTTTAGTTACTTCTTTGTCAGAGCAGTAGAACTTGGAAGAACTATTTGTGAGGAATACATACTCCTTTTCTTTGGGGATCACTTTCTTTGATCCCTGATCTCCACCTCACCCACCCCTGCCCCACATATCCCCCCAAAAGCCAGTACGGCCATCTACTTTGACAAATTGCCATGATATAAAGTAAACTGTTTGAATTAGGAGGCAAGACTTCATGAGTTTCATCCACAGTCAACATGTGTTGTTGGAAGACGTGGGGGGGGGGGGTTACTCCCTAGCTTTCAAATGAGCTGTATGCCTCACAGCTAGTCACAAAGCTGGAGTGGTGGGAGAGAAAAGATGAATACCACTGTCATTCTCCTTGTCTTGGAAAAAAAAACAAATACCGCCCACCCCTTTTGCAGGAGCTGTATTAACTATGTTAATGCCCGCTCTGGTGACAAACTTTTGCCACGTATATTAGAAACTCGTCTTTCGAATGTAGCTGCTGTTGTAAATCAACTACTTGGTGATATATGACAATGTTTTAATCCTTTCCACATGTGTCCTGGGTGCCATTAGGCAATTGAATAAAGAGTGTGCGGGGATCCAATGGGTGTCGCTCACTAGCTGATTCACTGCCAATAAGTTAATAAGCTGGTACTGCAGAACTTGTAACCCATTTGAGGTTTGCCAGCAGGCAGCTGAGAGATCTCTGCCGTCTTAGCAGGCACCGCTAATATAGCCAGCTGCCTTTTTAGGCTTGACAGGTGGCATCAAGAACAGAGGTGGCGAAATCCCTTGTATCTAATTAGGCAGCACTTGCCTTCAGCTGTAGCACAGAGCCGCTGACAAAGGGACCCAAAAAATGAATAAATAGTAAGATATGCCCTAAGTTTGCTCTTAGTTATGAAGGGTGCTTTGAGAAGCAAAATATCCAGGGTCCAAACTGAGAATAGCCATACTCCTTGTTTTCAGCATTCACAGTGTGCCTGCCTTGATTCCAGCATATTCCAGTGCAAAGCTCTATCATTAGCATTCCTGTTTATCCGAACTTCTGATTATCTAAATGAGATATATCTCGCCTTCCATCCCCTGCCGTTAGTAAAAATGAACTCTTGCAGAGCATGCTTTGATGGTTGATTTCTTTGCTAATTCATAGTCCCTTTGTTGACCTGAATTGCTTAACTGATGAGAAACTATGCTTCGTTAAAAGACACATTTGCTTCTTACAGTCTCTGATACAATTTAGGTCTTAGAACAGGTTTGATCTTTTGGATTCTAACCTCTAAACCTTACTCCAAATTACTGCCAGGCACATCCGGGGGCTTTCCTCTATTACTGCTGCTATGTGCTTCCACCATTTTAAATAGATTGAGTATTTTACATACCCCAAGCACCAGGGAGGTATCAGGAGATACTGGAAACACAGCAAGGTCAGTAGACGTTAGGTTGCCCCTGGTCTGAATATACTAACACAGACAGTTGTATCCAATATTCATCTAACTTAAATCCCATTCATTTCGACGGGTCTACTCTAAGTAGGACTAACACTGGATACAACTCACAGACCTAATCTGAATCTCAATTTCTGTACGTGAAAAAGAGCTGTGGGTAATACAGAGCATTCCTATAATTTTTACTCATGTGTTGCTTCATTGAATTATTCATAACAATGTGCTTTTTGAGATCATTCATTTATGCATCCACTTTCCATATATTAGAAAATGTGACATACACAGTATGTGGAAGGGAGCTGGATGTGATGAGCTTTTAGTTTTACCCAACTCTGATATTTCTCAGAGAGGTGGAGATAGTACTCTGTATAAACTCAGAGACAATATGTCCATGAGAAGATCGCTCAAAGCCTTTTGGGAAGCATGTAGGAAGGAGCTATTCAATATAAATTACTTCAAAACTAAAGTAATGGTTTTTGGTTTACGCCCCCCCCCCCCCAGTCACAGGTGGACTCTAAATGGCCACCCTTGGGAACAGACAAACTCATTTAATTATTTAGGTATACGTTACAAGCAAAATGGCTCATGGTCTACTCACTTGGAGGCAACAAACCTGAAAGTGTACAAATCTACACAAATGGTGCTGAAGTTTGCTAGAGTCAGAGGGGGACAATTGGTAGTCCCAGCCTGTAAAGCCTTCAGGGAAAAAGTGTTACCGCAAATAACATATGGGGCTGAAATTTGGGGCAGTACAAAGGTAAAAGAACTTGAGGTGGTCTAAAACAATTTTTTGAGAACCTTGATAGGCCTTCCCATTGACACACCCACATGCTATATAAGGGTAGAGGTAGGGGTGCTTCCCCTAGAGTACTCCATCTGGAAGTCCATGTTCTATTATCTTAAAACAAAATATACAATAAATAAGTTGATTAGTTTATGCATAGATGAGCAGAGATCTTCCCGCTCAACAAATAACTGGCTACATTACTGCAAAACCAAAATGAGATACTTTGGACTCGACCACAAAGTAATATTGGGTGGAGATGTACATCAACAGCGGGAACTAATAAGACAAACTCTACAGTGTCATTTCAGTAAAATCGATATGGATGCAATTAAGGCTTCCAGATATTCCAACAGTTACCCTTATATAAAAGTAAAACACAGGGAAGAAAAATATTTAACTGAAATTACCACCCCTGAGCTCCGTAGAGCCCTTGCCAATCTGCGATTTCAGTCTATGCCGTCCAACTTTAGAGAAGGAAGGCACAAAAATATCGCAAGGGAACAGAGATTATGTATTTGCGGTGCCCAGGTGGTGGAGGATACAGCCCACTACATTCTATATTGCAGATTATATGAGACCCCCAGGAATAGATATTTAGCAAGGTATTTGGATCAAATGGCCCACAACACAGACCGGGACAAAATTGTCCATCTTCTCACAATGAATTCTATATCGTTGAATCTAGCCTATTTTGCGGTGAATGCAGCAAAAATCAGGAAAGCCTTGTTGAATAAGGATGTACTCTAAGAACTATGATAATTCAAATGGCATCCTATCGGAAGCCATATGTGGAATAATACTATGTAATATATGTATTGATGTATTTGTTGTATTTGATTTTATATATGACTGGTAATTGGCTAAAACCCATTCAGGGTTGCCATAATAATAAATGAAAATAAATTAAATACTGGCAGAGACAATATGTCCTTAGGTCCATTCTCTGAAAATAGAAATTGGTTCTGTCCACAAGGGAAAGCTACTTTCCACATGCTTAGCAACATTTTGTTATGTTACCCACCCCCTTTTTATAAACCAAAACATCTACAGACTCTTTGGGGGAAACATGCTCTGTTTGTGTTCAGGAGCACTCTGATGCTCAAATGCTCAAAAAGAAAAAGAAAAAATTGCAACCCTGCACTAGTAGTGCAACCCTTGGCTGAATTTGTCAGTAAGGAGAGCAAAACACATTTGGGATAGAGAAATCAGTATTCATCAGTGTGCACATGGCAATTTGCCCAGGGAGCACATTGTCTGTGCAACTCCAAATGATGTTCCAGGTCAGTAGGCAAAAGGAGGCCAAGCACAGAATCGACATGGGAAATGGGCTATTTTATTACCTGGACATCCATATTTGACAACTTTAATTCCCCTCATACAAAGCAATCTCTCAGGCATCCTGTATGAATAGCCAGGGTTTTACTGCCAAGCAGAAGAAGTATGGATTTTTTACTTTCTGTCCTCAAACAAGATATAATGATGCAGCACAAGAAGCACTGAATAGCTGGTGATGGTCATGATGACATCCAATGCAGCTAGTCATCATAGGTCTGGGAGTGACACTTCCGTTGTTTTATTTACATTATTTTTAAACAACAACAACTGAGGTTTGTGTCTTATTTTCCATTCAACAATCATCTTTCTTGGAATTAGAAGAAGGAGCTAATGTAAGAGAACTTGAGTATTAATTAGTACTGTGCTGAAAAATTTCCCCATGAGAATTTCGACCGTTCTCATTCAATTTCATAGAAACGAAATTGCTTTCGAAAAGAAATTCAAAGGAGAAGAAATTTGGGGAAAATTCTCATGGGTTTGGTTGAGATTTCTTGTATTTTCATTACTAATGAGATGGCTGAGGAGAGTGTGTGAGCATCCTGTCTTTCATTATACAATCACTTTTCTGACAGACTGTAGCCTTCTTGGCTTTCTTCACTTCCCGCCCAGGGAAGACATCATAAATGTATTCCTTCCCTTGGGCCTTTCCAGATCAGGAAGTGCAGGCTGCCTGGCAACCTGTAGAGGAACAGTCAGATTTGTAATAGAAAGAAAAATATAGATAGTGCCCTCAGCCACCTTACAGTGATTAGATAAGGTTAAAAACACCATCAACACACATTCAAAATAAATTATAAAATGCCCTCAGAATGAGCCCCCCCCCCAAAAAAAACACACCCAGAAGCCCCTTTCATGTGGGAAAGAAAACTTTCAGGAAATTCCTGAGATTTTTCTTTCCTTGCCTCCTAGAAATTAAAGTACACTTTTCAGAATTTTTGCCACATTTTCTTCACGATTATTTTTTTGTGGTGGCTGCATTCCCTCCCGTCAATGCCCTGGAGTGATGCGAGGTATATGGGGCATTGTGGAGGATGTGAAATGAGGCCAACACAGTTGATGCAGTGCAAACAACAACAACAACAACAACCAAAAAGGCTTGGGGGGGGGGAGAAAGAAAGAAGTTGTTCTACAACCCTTGCCAATGGTGACGCTCACCTGTGAGAAATTGTTGGAGAATTTCTCCTTCTCCTGGAGAAATTAGGTGAAATTGTTCCCCCCCACACAATTTCTCTACCCACAAATAGGGTGGAGAATTTTGAGAGGCCACTTGTGCACAGACCTATTAATTATTTACCATTTAACAGGACTCTTATAGCCGGCTATGGTTTCCTGAGCCATTCTTGCACATGGATATACTTATTCCTCAGACTCCTAAAATAGTGTTATATGATCCAAGAAAAGCCAGTAGAGGGCATCTGTGAGTTCAGTATTTCTCTATGACCTAGACCAAACATCTTGTACTTGTAAATATTTCACATCATACAAAATAATCATCAAACAAGAATGAGAGAATCTACTGAAATCAATTGCTGCATTAATTAGTGGGGTAAAGCAATTGGTATTTGACCTTCATTAGGGATATCAGATTATGAATATTTGAATTCAAAGCTCTAAGAGATTTGAACCTCAGATTCTGAAGTAAACTTCACATTACACAACTTTCAAATCTGATGGAAGATTAATAAAGGCAACAATTGATCTTGGAGGTGCACATAATCAATTCAAGTTGGAATCACACATTATTTGGGAATTAACATCTCTTCCCCATGAACAGCTCTTATCATATACTTGTTTCCTGGTTGTACCTTGTTCAGTTTTATTGACACTTATTTGTGGTATGTTGAACCTGAGTGCAGGATTGGTGTGTTTGTTTGTTTTTAAAAGAGAGCTTGGGATCTGTCCCTAGGATTATCTTCTTATATTCAAGTTGTCATGGTTCCAAGCCCTCGCTGAGATGTGAGACAATAAAGAGGTCTGCTGTGTAATCCACAAAGATTTATTCAGCATCTCTTCACACCTGAAGGAAGTGAGAATCCTAGGAGCTTTCCTCTAAGCTAAATTAGACTAACTAAGCTAGGCAGTTGCCCTTTCAACTAAAAGGGAGAATTTCCTGTGCAGTCGAAGAGCCACTTTAACTCAGGGATGGTCTTTCTTGAGAAGTCTTTGGTGAGTAGTCTGCCTCTCACCTGTTTGCAACTCCAGCCGCTTGACCCTGAGGGGGACTCTGGGATTTGTCAACTCTGAAGTCCCCTCTCCTTCCAACAGTGGCATGGGGAGGGGAAGGGAAGCAAATCACTCAACCCCTCCCCAAATTGGAGTAATTCCCTTACACCCCAACCACTGCACCTATCCTTCTGAAACCTGCAGTTTTCTTACTTAGTGGTATCTTTATGTTGTCTATCATTTTCAGAGGAATGGTCCACAAGGAATGTAGGAGGATAAGTGTGTCTTTTTTCTTTTCTTTTTTGAATACCCTAAAATGTAAAAACTGCTGTTGCACAAAAATCCCTGAACTTATTCATCTGAGATTTGGAAGGCTTCACCACCTTTGTTCCCAGGTGAACATTTTCAGTGCAAAGAGAGAGAGAGAGAATAGTTTCAGACCCTTTGAAATATCCCTCTTCCCCCCCCCCCCACAAAAAGGTTCTCGTGCTTGTTCACCTACTGTTCATTGCCCCTTCTGGGCAACTTTTCCTATGCCTCTCTCTCTCTCTCTCTCTCTCTCTCTCTCTCACACACACACACACACACACACACACACACACACACACACACAAACATATACTATTGTTGCAAATAGTTCCCTTCTAGAGTTCCATACCCTGCACCCTGCTATGCAAGGTGGGTAAAACTTCACCCAGATTTGCTATTCTCAAAGAGCACTACGAGTGTGGGGCTGTTTTCATTACAAACCAGGCTGCAAGTTGGAAGTGTTCAATTTGTTCTTAAGCCTGAGACAGACAGTGGAACAGCTAGAATTTGGTCTTGCTGATGAAATCCTTGTGTCCTGCCCAGTATTAGCCATGGCATTAACTCCCTCTCTTATAATCCCAAATGTTGTCTACATGAAACCTAAGGCCTTTTGTTTAATCACTTCATTGTGTGCTGTACACTAGTGCTGTACACTATCCAATGCTGCTCATCTACTAGTGGAACAAAAACTAGTTTTTTTGAGAACTTCCCAGAGAGCTCTGGCTATTGGGCGATATAGAAATGTAATAAATAAATAAATGGGTTTCCCCTCCCCCAGCAGCCCCTTATGTCTCTCCTCACATCTGCTCTGGAGGGATGAAAGATCCTCTGGAGCAGATTTGAGGCACATATGAGGAGCTGCAGCAGGGAAGAGAAAACCAGGAATCTCATTGTTCCAGAAGGACATACATGACTATTGGATCCAACCCTAAACTTTGATCTCTTCCTATTTTTGACAGCATCCAGCCTAGCAATAAAAAGCTGTGAAATCCCCACCTGTATCAGCAATATTCCATCTGGGCTTTCAAATTAGTCTGAGCAAATTGTGGTTCACTGAGATGCAAAGCTCCATTCTTAATTAAATCATGTAATGATTACCATTAAACAATTGAAGGATTTATCCCACATGCTTGGCTAGTGGTAGGAGTATTACAAAAAGGCCATAAAGAATCGGGATTACCATGGCACTATACTCAGATAAGGGAGAAAATTGAAAGCTTTGTTCAAAGTTCAAACATGAGGCCAGTGTTAGTTTGAGGGCATATCTGTTCTATATTGAGCATCTAAGGCTTTGATGTTCATTGAATGCTCATACTTTCCTGGTCTGCAGCCTGTGCCCTGCAGCACACAACTCATGCATGGGCAATTTCAGGATCACCACAGGCTGAGCCCCAGTTCTGCAGCCTGCTTGATCTATATGGGGACCCCCTAGGGGTATGGGGAGAAAGACACCTGGTTGTGATTTTTAAGGGAATTATATAATCTGAGAGTTATTGCCAGAGCACTGAAGGGAGGGTACTCTATCTGGCATTCACCATATAATACTGATGTCCTTATTTACCTAAGTAGGCTGCACAACCTTTTTGGTCCAAGGGCCACATCATTTATATGGTGTGGTGATGGGGGCTGCATATGTGCACACATGTGCATGCATACACCCATCACTCACGTACTTTACACTCATATGTACCTGCAGAGAGAGAGAAAGAGAGCAGTCACACTTACTCCTGGAGCAATAGATCTTGGTCTTGCAGGTCTTGTGGTCCTCCATGCCACAGCATCAAGGTTTTGAACACCCCCCTCAACCCCTCACCTCATCAGCCACCCTAACCTGATTGCAGGAGAGGGAGAGAGAGGGAGAGAAAGGAATGGGATCTATGGCTATTAAAAGCTCATTCCTAGATCATCCCCAGAGCATCCTAAGAAGCTGGCCAGAACCTTCAAGCATAGCTTCTGAGGGAAACTCTGGGAATTAGGCTTCTATGGCAGGATGGTGCAAGTCTCTTTTTCTCTTCCCCCTTTTTTTCTGTGGTGGTAGATGCTGGTGGTCTGGAGGCTTCCAGACAAGGCTTTGGTGTACTCCTCAATTCTAATTCCTGCTTGCTCTCTGGTCAAATTCCCTGGATGAACTCCTATCATGGCTCCTGGCTGCTAGCTCCTGACTCATCTTGGACAGCTGCCTGTAAACTAGAACTGGTACCATCACCAGGCTACAATCTCCACACCTCCCCAACGCTTCCATCTGGCTGCTATTTTCTGATTCTGGGTGTATTTTAGATAATAAAATTATGAAAGTATGCATGATAAACTCCTTGTATTTGTGTAGTATTTGAAGTTTAATTTAGAGTTGTGTGAAAACATTGTGAGAAATTTTACTAGATTTATTTATTTATTTATTTTGCTTTCCTCTGGAGTTCCTCAAATGTTTTGCTTGTTAAAGAAACTTAAAATTCACTTCAAAATTTGCCATAGGGTGAACTCTGGTAGCAACGCAGGACTGTGTAAAATCCTACACAGATTATTTTGGCTTCCTTTAAAAGATCCATATTCTTCTTCAGAGCATATGTTCATGGCAACCTAGAATTTTAAAATGTTTTAAAATCTTGTATCATTTTGTTTTAGCTTCAAATGCTGGAGCATACTTTTGGAAGCCAATAATTCTGGAACTAGTCTTCTTCACCAGGCTTTGGAAACTATTGATATACAAATCCTTTCTTTACAAAGGGAGAAGATGTACTTGTGGGAAAGAGAGGTTCTATTTACTGGAGTCTCATTCTTTTTCAACTTCTGTGCTAAATAATCTCATACCTCCAATATGGTACAGTGTATTCCATAAGTAAAAAATAAATAAAAAAATGCAAGGTACATACAATATTTTCTGTATAGTAATAGAAAGTTAATGAAAGGCATGAATAGGTGCTTAAATGCTAGAAGTTCCCTCTCTGAACTTGGAACTTGCTATAAAGAGCACCATATCCTATCAGCAGTAATGTTCTCCTAACACAAAAATAACCACTAAAAGCACTTTTATTAGCTATCCAATTATATGTGAAACAGCAATAGTTTGCTCCATTATTTTCTTTCTTGTTTCTCATTAACAGCAATAGAACATTGCATGGTTTCAAAGTGAATGTTGCCACAGAGATGAATTATGACACCTCAGCTGCTACCATCCTTTTCTCTGTAAAGCACCATACCAATACATTTTGAATTAGCTGGGGAATGTTAAGAAGCTGGTATTGATTACCCTTCTAGGTGTAAGAATCTGGAGCTATTTGTGTGTGTGTGTGTGCAAATAAATGTCTTATTGTCAAACCCAAGAAACAGTGTGCAATGTTCTTGTAGCAAATAAAGCTCTGTTTATCTCTAACCCACCCACCCCATTTAAAGCCATCACTACATGGTAGTGAATTCCATAGTTTAACTATGTGCTGTGGAAAGAAATATTTACTTTTACCTGTCCTGAAACTCCCACCAATCAGCTTCATGGGATGACCGTGGGTTCTAGTATTCTGAGAAAGAGGGAAATATTTCCTTGTATGTGCAGGAGTAACATGTTTTCACAAACAGCATATACTGTTTTTGCCACATCAGGTTTTTTTTTTATTTCCAAAAGAAACCAAATAATAGAGACAAACAGTTGTTGGGTAGGGAGGGGCTGTGGTTCAGTGCAGAGCACATGCTTTATGGCCAATGGTAAGGAATTTGGGGAGTTGAAACTTTTAAGATTTACATTCTGTCACTTCTGACATAGACAATACTTAATAAGCCAAATGATCTGACTAAGTAGAAGACAGTTTCCAATTATCTATGGCTCCCAGGGATATCAGCTGATGCAATCCATTCCTCTGCCCTAGGACAAATACCTGGTCAGCTATTCAGTGTACCTAACTGGGGCTATTTAATGGAGCAGTTATACAATAATGCCGAATAATTACCCACAATGGTTGTCTGTGTGCAGGATTTCCCATCCAGCTAGGCTAGGGATATGCACAAGTTCGTTTTCGAAAGTGTAAGGCTAGCCTGGGATGAGTTCAACATAAATATCATGAATTTAGTTTTAAGAGTATGTGTAGATGTTAGTATTTTGTTTAAAATCTGGATTTCATTTTGCAACAGGTTATCTTAAAAGTAGAAATATAAGTTGAACAGTGTTTTTTATTGTCAGATTTTATTAAAACATGCTATATATTATCTTGCTTCACTTCTGAGTGAAGTGAAGCAAGAGCAGAATTGCAGCAAAGCAGATTCCCCCACCCTATGGTGAAAGAAAAGGCCATTCCCATTGTGTGTGAATGTTCCCCTTTGGCTTGTAATCCTGCATGGCTTGATAGCCTATTGGAAAGTGGCATGTAAATCTATGTATTTCCCCCAAACTTGCTACTTTTAGCTTCTTCTTCCTGGATTAATCACAGGATCATCCAGTCTAATCAGGAATCACACAGTGAATGCTATAATGTCCCAATGATACATAATCAATCAGGTTTATCTATATCACATGTTGATATTATTGAGGGCAAGAGAGGGTGAGAATAATGTAAATGAAAGAGCAAATATTTTTACAAGGAGTGCTGAAAAATCACCTAAAAAAATGCATTTGCAAACATTCATGAAAAGTTATGAGTAGTTTTGGTTCGTCTATCCAATCTGATTTTTCTCCTACCCAGTCAGTTTGCCGGTGTCACCTTTGAATCCCTTAACAGGCATCAATATGAGCTTTGGAGATGGCAGATAAGTCAGTTTTATCATCACAATTGTTCAAATTATCTTTCATTCTGCTTCCTAATAAAGCATGAACAAGCTTTGTTTCTGTGCCATTCTTTTGCTATGCAGATAATGTTCCTGAAGTGAACATGTCTGAGGGAAGAAGATGTTGCCTACCCCCCCCCCCACACACACACACACACTCCCTAAAAGCCTCTGTTGATTGAATGGAAGTTAAACCATTGCACATTTTAATCATTGAAACACTCATAATTTCCTCATTCTTGTTTATGTGACATGTTAGCTACGTTTGTATATCTGAATTATCAGGAATACGTTATTTTGCTAGCTTATGAATTCTAGTTCCCACAATAACATGCTCCCTGTGTAGCAATTGCTCCTTTAATAATCCACTCATTGAATTATGATTGGCAGCTGTTATGTACCACATTGTCTGTGCAATCTTTACTTCCTTTGCAAAACAACACACCCTCACCCCGCTCAGCACAGGTGAATCAATTATTTCCTAATGGTCTTTTCTCCCTTTATGCTTTTCTTTTACATGCTCTCCCATGTCATCCAGTGATATTCTGTTACAAATTCTTCTTTGTCATGTGACCTGACGAAAAAGGCCCCTTAGTACTACTAAATTTTTTTAAAAAAACAAACCAAAAACTTGCTGAATGGCTTTTAGTAAACAATGTTTTTTGCAGTTTTTGTAAGTGTGCCTTTTCCTCCCTTTTTCTTTTTCAGTCTTTTTAAAAACTGGCTTTTCCTTTTGTATCTGTTGCTCAATGATCATCTTCTTGGTTTCTATAACTTATTTCCTCACAGGCCCTTCTTCCTGTTGTAATAAAATGCAACAGATCAATCGACACAAACAAAAACAAAAAGCAAGTAAAATACTTGCCTACACCCCAAAAGCTTGCACAAATAATTATGACTTAAACTGGCAATTAAATGACAGCAGTATGTCTTTTCTTCACAATGCCCTAGATACTGTGTTGTTTTGGGGCTACACTATTGTGTGGCAGCCACTATTTTTTTTTCATACAATGCACTAGAAAAATACAACACTGGAGCATTTGCAGTTATTTTGCCACCAAGAACAGCTAAGAAAAATCAGCTCCTCTAACAAAAAACAGTTCAAGAAAGAAAAAATGTCAACAGCACAAACTAACATGTTAATATGAGAAAGTTTGAATATCTGAATGGATATATGCAGACAACACACACAAAACCATATGAGCAATAGGTAATAAAATAACAGAAATAAACATACCCAGCTAACCTAGCTATATTGTGTCCCTATTTTATCCAGGTCCCTTGTCCAAGCAATATCTTAGTGTCATAAGTCCTTCTTTCTTTCCTTCTCTCTTCTTCTGTCCCATCTCAGCTTCTGCCTTACTTTTAGTCTTAAAGTTGGTTATTTTCCCTCCTCAACTCCAACCAATCATCTTTGACCTAAATTCCTTTCCTAAGTTCTTCCTCTCATAGGGTGACCATATGAAAAGGAGGACAGGGCTCCTGTATCTTTAATAGTTGCATAGAAAAGGGAGTTCCAGCAGGTGTCATTTGTATATATGGAGAACCTGGTGAAATTTCCTCTTCGTCACAACAGTTAAAGGTGCAGGAGCTATACTAGAGTGACCAGATTTAAAAGAGGGCAGAGCTTCTGCAGCTTTAACTGTTGAGATAAAGAGGGAATTTCACCAGGTTCTCCATATATACAAATGTCACCTGCAGAAATTCCCTTTTCATTACAACTGTTAAAGATAAAGGAGCCCTGTCCTCCTTTGCATATGGTCAGCCTATCCTCTCACCTTTTGTTGAATCTCCCTCAAGCTCTTCTTTTCTTCCTCTGCAGAGATCCTGGCTCCAATAAGCTAACTGAACTTTGGACTTGATCCTCCTGAAAACGGTTGGCTTCCTGACCAGACATCCTGGCTCATACTGTATATCTAACTAAACTTTTGACCTTTCAGCTGAATCTCTCTCTCTCTCTCTCTCTCTCTCTCTCTCTCTCACACACACACACACACACACACACACACACACAAACACACACTTTAATCCAACTTAATACAAACAAGGGGTACAGTTCTGTTCCTTTACAGAGATAAATAATGAATAGTTCCCAAAACAGCATGAGTAGTGTTGGGAGGCGGTTGTATTGTCAGTCAGTAATTATGCCACATGCCCATGACTGTGCACATCCATCCTGCCCATGACTCACAATAGCAATGGCTGTATGATCTGGGGTGTGTTGCATTTCCCCCAGATACAGTTTGGAGTGCTCAGATGATGCCCCATCCTTACAACAAAATTATTTCCTCGAGGGAAGTTGTGCAGACTGTTCTCAAGAAATGGAAAACAAATTCACATTTATTGTGCAACAAAATGATTCTGAAAATAGACCCAGGGCTTACTTTCACTGGCTCCATTTACAGGGACCTTCAGCTATTGGGCGGTATAAAAATGCAATAAAAAAAGTTGGGGATGTTTCTTTCTACTCTCCGCCATCTGTTCCCCCCCCCCTTTGCAAGCTCTCAGACGAGCCTTGCAAGTTGAACATCTTAATTACATACCCTTCCCCTTCTTAGAGTGTGCTAAATATAAAAGGAATATTCACTTCCAAAAGGCTCTAATTAACTTATTCCAGAAGCTTGTGAAAGAAAGTGGAGTTCTGCAGAAAGACAATGGGGTGTGTGAATTTAAGGCTGGTTCAGTATGTGTAATGTGTAGGCTTATCTTTGTGACTGCAATGCACATCTCCCTACATTGTCTAGGAAACACTTCCCCAATAAAGAATTTCTGAAATAAGATATGCAATTGCGCTATAGAATTATTATAATTCTTTTTTATGTAGCTGAGAGTTTCTTTTGGTGTAGAAGTGGGGAATGACAGTTAACTAAATATTCCTAAAGGGGGGGTAATGCAATATGGGAGAAGTTTCACAATCACAAGCTGAACTTGGGTGCAATGAATATGAGCATGTGAGAGAGGAAGCATAGCAGTAAACCCACTCCCCACCATACATGCATTGACTTCACTGTTCGTACCATTAGGCACACAAGTTTTTTGTTTGTTTGTTGGGGATTCCACTCATGTTAAGAACATAAGAAGAGCTATGCTGGATCAGACCAAGGCTCCATCTAGCCCAGAATTCTGTTCACACAGTGGCCAACCAGCTGCCTATTGGAAACTCACATGTAGGACATTGCTGAAAGTTCATGTTATGTTTTGTTCATTCAAATCTCATTTGTTCAGGTATGAACATTTGTCCACCATAGTTTTTGTCAGTATTTGCTGCCACACATCTTCCCGGCAGGACTAGCTCAGAAATAGATAAGAGCAGCATCTCTGAGCAAAAGCCCAAAACTGGAGGTGCAGTGTCCATTTGGTAGCATGAGGTCAACTATCCCTGAGCCCTACTCATGAGAAGGATCAGGGCCTTGAGAGCTGGCCACAAAAGGGGATGGCAGCAGAGCCTGCAGTAAAGCCGCTCAATTGGGGCCATGCTGAAGCAGCCACTTTGCTGGATTCCCAGTGACTCCTTGCTAGACAGCTACCCTGTTAGCCTGAAATCCTGGTTCTTGACTGGACAGCTGCTTTGCCTTTCTTGTAAGGGAAAATGTTGACTCATGGGGCAGATACCACCAATGGTAGTCATGCCATGAGAGCTTATATCAGAGAATGCCTCCTGATAGCTACCATTTTGATTATCCCATCATGCCCTGAGACATTGTGGAAACAAATGGCAATTGCCTTGCACAACAAATATCAGCCTCAACTGGCAGATGCAATTTCCCCTCAGAATGCCCTGGAATAATACAATGTTTGGGGTATTTTTGGAAAAATAAAATAGTGACTGACAGTAGTGGTTGCTGAAGACAGCTCCTAGTGTGCTGCAGCTGGGGGAGAAAGTAAAGTAAGTTCATGATAGGGGAGGTCCAAATAGGACTGCTATTTGAGGACCCCCATTTGTTCCCCTCTGCATTCATTCTGGGGCAAATGGAACTGGATTTGAATATTTCCTGGTCAGTTTAATTGTACATTTGTCCCACAATGAATGCATACTCCTACTATGCACATATAAACTGCACACCTGCTTTTTGCATGGTCTCCAACTGCAACCAGAGAGCCCACGTAGAAACAATTTATGTGAATGGTACACATGGTTGAGTGGATGTCAATAGAGTAGAGAGTTAGATTTGCCACCATGATCCCATTCCCATTATGTGTGTCTATTGTTTGCATGTCCATCATGTGAATAGCACTTTTTGTAGTAAGATTTTGTAGTAAAATAAAAACTTATAGTCAAGGACTATCTCTTGCTGCAGAAAGCACTATTCAAACACATTTCTGCCTTCAGGGACTTTCTAGTTTTAACTAGACCACAGTTCCATATATTGTTCAGCTGTATATTTTGGGTAGACAACTGAACAATGTATAGTGGTAAGATGGCCAGCCTACAAATGATTTACCCAACCACACGAAGGTACATATGAGACTACCAATTTTTATTTGAGAAAACAGTGTCAACTGAGTCTAAGACCTAAGGTTTATCCTGGGATCATCCTGGGGTCATCCCTGTTCAAGTAAATGACACACAGGGGATCCCGGGAGCAGGCAGGGACAACCCCGGGACGATCCTGGGATAAACCTTAGGTCTAGCTAAGGCCTTAGTATGTGCCCAGTTCCCCTCTACTGAGGGAATGCCATTTTTATGCAGTGTTCTGGCCCCTTTAAGCCAGTAATAAATCAGACTGGACATGATCAAAGAATATGTGCACAGCCTGGCACGGGTGCAAAATGAGTCTCAAAAAGATTTGTAATATATTTGCAGATTAAAATGATCTTTAGTGCTATTGATTTTTTGCTTTTAAATTAGGAGAGATATTTTTAAGTTAGGAAATAGGCTGCTGTGGAAACAAGGCTACAGACCTAGCTAAAATTTTGTGTGCCTGGCCACCCGCCAGTACATAATGAGAAGTCAGATAACTTGCTGGACTGGGAGATTTAGTGAAGTTAGTGGAGGGGGGCATGCAGATTCTTACTGGTTTTGTGCTGTTGACCTAATATAGTAAAACACATTCAGCCATTGAATACCATCGGTGGAGGAGTGGAGACATGATTATAGCCAACTATTGCTGACTGGATAAGAAGCAGCCAGAAAGTTCTGTTCTGCAGTGATTGAATTAACAATCTAGAGCAGCAAAAGGGAGGCGCTGTCTACTTGAGCTGTGAGTTTTAGCAGCTGCAATCATGACATTAATGATCTTAATTATTTTATTAATTACTGATTTTATCAGTATCAACCCACAGGGATCAAATTTTCCAAGAAATCATGCCCCTTCTTTCAGCCTTCCCCATTTTGGCAGTCTCCAGATGTGTGGCTTCCAGCCAGCGTGTTCAATGACCATGCTTGTGGGGAATTATGTGAGTTGTGAGGCCTAGTTTGGGAAGGCTACGTTATATGATCTGAAACTCTTATTTATCAGTTCTGGGTATGGGAGACTTTTATACAATGATGGGGGGAAAGCACTCTGTACATAACCAGGATACCTCTTTACAGTGCACACTGATGGTCCTATATCAATAACAACAACAACAACAACAACAACAATAATAATGTTTCAGAACTGATCAATAGTATTGAAAACAAGTATTGGTCTGAGTTCTGGGAAGCCATTTCTCAGAATAAACCAATAGTACAATTATATAAATTATTATAATATAATGGCTCACCAGAGCTCAGACAAAGAGCCTGTTTTCTGTACTAAGGATCTCTTATTATAACAAATCTGTGCATTGTAAAGAGGTATCCTGATTATATACAGAGTGCTTTCCCCTCACCATTGTACATCCTAGCATGTTATATTGCTAGTGCAGAGGCATGTGGAAAAGATATATTTTATACTTTAGAATCTCTGTTGAAGGATACATTTAGGGAGTATGATCTGCCAGTCACACCTGACTCTGGTAGGGTCAGGTGTGACTGGCAGAGCAAATGCCCTAAGGAATGTTAAGGAGTTTTTTTTATGGAATACTATGGATTAGATTGTGATAGTCTTATTTAGAGTAGAGCCACTGAAATGTTTGGGACTTACATTTCATTTCAATGGTTTGCTCTAAGTATGATTAAGTCTGGATCCAATCCTAAATCTCCTCTTAGATGATTTTTTCACTATGAGATTATCAGTTGCTCAGCTAGACCTTCATATTACCAATGATATAATAGAGATTGTCCCGATTATTTTTAAGAGGCAGAAAAATACACTTTTGAAAAAAGAATACATTCCTGCATGCTCCAAACTGCAGTAGTCAAAGCAGGCGCTTTTATTAGTTCAGATGCTTGTTTTGCAGCATAGAATATCTGCTGTTGTTTAATCTGAGGAATCTCTCTTAGTGATTGTTTCCCTAGTTTACAGGGAGGAGAGAAAAAAGGAGGAGTTGGCAAATTCAGCATTTTCCTTGACATTTTGACAGCTTCAGGTTCTTTTATATGCCTCCCAATTATCAGTGCCTGTAAGAAGTATAATCATAACTAGCAAGAACTGCTTTGTCTTGAAATACCCCCCCTTCACTTCCATGGGACCATTTGTCCTCCGCAAAAATTGTGTAAATGTGTGTGTTTGGAGGTCAGGAGAGAGATAGAGAATGTTGGTGACTTTGGCTTAGGCAAGTGAAACCAAAGTGCTTTCAGTGTTGATGTGGTACCTTTAAAGACAAGATGGTCACTGGTAGGGTGACCATATGGATAGGGTGACCATATTTTGGAAACCAAAAAGGAGGACAACATGGTCACCCCCAAGGGGGCGTGTCCAGCACCAAGGGGGCGTGCCCACCCGAACATAGCCTTGGTCACATGTCTGATTTTACAGCACACATTTAAGACAAATCTGTTCTACATAACATCTTAACGTTAAAATCACTGAATTAAAGAACAAGTGAGAGATTCAATGTATCTGAAATTAACTTCATTCACTCCTACTTTTGTAGGTTTTGCTGTACTTTGAAGCTTTTGCTATACTCTGTGTGTTACATCCTCCCCTTCCCTCAAATATCTTTTCTGACTGTATCTTCACTCATTGCAAGCTGCTGTTGTTGTTAACAGGGTTTGCTACTGGCCCCAGATCGGTTTCAAATTTGGTATGGCTAAAGTTCTACCTAAAAGCTATCATGGTGCCAACTTTCAGTTATTTATCTTTAAAAATGACAGTTTTAAAAATAATAACTTTAAAACCTCATTTTTAAAAAAATTCCTAAAAAATTAATGGATGAACAGATCTGTTTCAAATTTGGTGTAGCTAAAGCTCTACCTAAATCCTATCATGGTACAAAGTTTCATCTCTTTATCTTTAAAAATGATGATTTAAAAAATAAGAATTTCAAAACCTCAATTTTTTAAAAATTCCTAAAAAATCAATAGATGAACGGATCTGTTTCAAGTTTGGTATGACTAAAGCCCTTCCTAAGAGCTACCATTGTGCCAAGTTTCATGTCTTTATCTTAAAAAATGACAGAGTTATAAGCATTTTTGTTAATTCCCATTAGAGCTGCTCTTTGGAAAAAAATCCGGATTTCCCCTCCCCCTCCCAGATTTGCTACCAAAAACCCAGACAAATCTGGGCAAATCCGGTCATATGGTCACCCTACATATGGAAAGGAGGACAGGGCTCCTGTATCTTTAACAGTTGTATAGAAAAGGGAATATCAGCAGGTGCCATTTGTATGCAGGCAGCACCTGGTGAAATTCCCTCTTCATCACAACTGTTAAAGATATAGGAGTCCTGTTCTCCTTTTCATATGGTCACCCTAGTCAGTGGTTTTTCTTTTTTAATAGAAAAAAACCAGTTTGCCACCACTTCAAGTGGCAACTTTGGCTACACTGAGCAGTCTCTTTGTAATTACGGATAGAATACTGCCAAGGTACGATGCTAAGTCACATGGCATCATTTCCATCGGGCATTCTGGCCCACTGGAAAGTGTTTCCATTTTGCACAGCAGGAGCACCCAAGGGTTGGATTAAGCACCCAACCCTGAAATGGCTGCCCCATTGCCTGGGCTGAATACTTTGGCCCAGCACTTCTTAAAATTATAGAGAGGTTTTGTGTAATCAATAAATCACTGAGGGAGGCCCAGAAAAACTGGCTAGATCTACACTACTGCTTTATAGTGGCATTGAAGTGCACTGATAACTGTTGGGGCACAATTCACATCCCATATACTGCTTTTATAGTGTTATTTCTTGCTTTTTATTCCAAATTCGTAATGATTTGACACAAGGTGTAGAACTGGCCACTGTCTGTAAAAAATACTGGTAGAACTATAAAGCAAAGAATTATAATTATTATTTATAACTTAGCTAGGGTGAGCAGGAGATGGCTGTGTTGTCAACATGCATACCTTAATCAGAAGAGACCACCGCCATTGTTAGGGAGGACCTCCTCTGACCTGACATTCTGTATGATGTAAATTTTTCTCTAGGCAGCTCCTACATCAAGGGAACAACATCAGAAACACTTCACTGGCGCATGCCTCCAGAACTTCCATTCATTTAAATTGATTGAATTTGGATAAGAGGTAGCTGCCAGATTGTACCCCGAGGCTAGAATTCTGGTTAAGATACAAAGGGTCCTAGTGTGGATGAATCTGTCCATTCCTAAACACTGCATTCCTATGGAAAGGGAAAAGGAAAGGACTGCTTCTCATTTGATGACTTGGGACATATTGAATTCAAGTTCTTCATTAACATCTTGCCAACGTGAAGGAGTTCTTCCAGGATGCTACTTCTATCTACTTCCTGTACATTCCCACGCTGAGCTATACTTAAACTGCTGTAAAAGGGCATTGCCTGGAGGCACAAGATGGAGCAACCTTGCTAAAACTAAGTATTGGTGTCTAGATGGGAAATTGCTAGAGAATCCTAAGTATGCAGTATGCACCTTCGAGTTCCATAATGGAAGAAAGGCTGGAAACACATGTAGTAGAGCAATGTTTGCTGAGGGGGTGCGGTGGGCAGGTGCCTTCATTATTTCCTGGACTTAAAAAACTATTTCTGCTTATGATAGCCTCTTGTGAGTGGTATTTCAGTCATCAGTGCTATGTTCAGGAGACACATTTCAGAATGGACTGCAGTTTACAATGGACAGAGGGGCAGAAAGCAGCAATTAGCTTTTGGTCATAGTAATTGCAAACCCATCCAGAAATAAAAAGTCAAGACACATTACATGTGTTAAGGTAGGACCACAACTCTACGAACTGGAACAGCAAAAATTGAGACCTGCTTTGGCCTACTTTGCAGGCTTTAATGCAATATGGCCGAGTCTCACCTGGCCCTGTTTCCCAGGACAATGCCCTGCCTGTCTCCATTGCCTATGCTATACCATTAGGGATGCCGTCCTGGGCCATAGCCCCTCAAATCCCATAACTCAGTGTGTGTGACCCCTTCAGGCCCCAAAAGAAGTTCTTTTCTTCACTCCTTAGATCCAGAGCCCTGTTGGTCGAGCCACAGGAATCCCCTTTCACCACCTGGCACCTTAGAGAGGTCATCTGTGACATGTGTCTGTGCCTTACCCACAGAACCCTGCTCCTATTGAGATGAAGAAGTACATGCTGTAAGGCAGAATTGGACTTATACAGGTCCCAAAGCCGCCCCACCCCCCACCACACACACAAACACACACTGACATGGAGTGCAGCATGCATCTGCACACCTCAGCCCTGATTCTCCTCCTCCCTCTGGGGGTGGACACAAACATGATCCCTCTGCAGAGGTGAGGCCCCATGGAGGTGAGAAAGGAGGTAGCTGGTAGAGTGCTTTCCTTCAGGAGGGTGAGGATACTTTCAAACTATATTCACCACACTTAATTTGCTTGGCCCTGACATTCTTGAACAAGAGAACAGCAACCATTGCTTGGCCCAGGTGTGCTGCAGCAAGGTCAAGGGGCGTCTCTTGGCAGTCCATTGTGCACAGCTGCTCCTGGGTCAATGAAGGGTTGGAGTACCAATATGACTGCAAGAAGAGACCACTGTGCCAATGAGGCCTTAGTGCCATAACCAGTGAGCTGCTACTGCTTAGGTGCCATTGCTTCCTACTTCAAGGTCACACAAAATCACAGTCTCTCATTCTAATTTTTCATCTGCTGAAGGGGGATGGCTCTAAATATATCTTGACTGAAGTTCGCAGGAATAGGCAAAGACAATAGATTGAGCACACTATGGTAGATAATGAATTATCTGTAACATCTGTTTTCTGTTAACAGATTTGTACGAGCAAATAACATTTGGAAACAATGTGTGCTAATCATTGTGCCATTGAAATAGTCTTCCTTTAGAAGCAATTAATTATTATTAATTAATGTGTGTATTCTACAACTCCCCTTTTCCAACTGAAATTTTCATCTAGAGCAACATTTTCAGAATTGATCAAGGAGTGACTTTGTAAACATTAACAACACAGGGAGGGATACAGGCTACAAGTCACAAACATGGTCTGGTCTGAAAAGTATGGGCCTGATCCAGCCAAGGTTAAACAGTTTTAAACCCTGGCAATTTAAGCACCCATTTCTTCTCTCTCCCATTGAAATCAACTGCAACTACAGCTGTTGTGTCCTTTAAATGCATCTGCTTTAGTTTGCTTAAATTCTCTTGTGCTTTGATTTACACCTTAAGGACATAATCCTATGGTCTCTAGGATGACATCCCATTAGATCCTGCAGACTCCTTCTCTACCCCAGAGGCGCAGCCAGGACAGGACTGCAGGGGCGAAGGTCGGCGGACCCCAAACTACCCTCTCAACTGCTGGGAGTGCTTCCTTTACTCTCTCCCTCTCCTTCTAGCCTGGTGTAACACCAGCACTTTAGAAAAGTGCCTTGCACTGCAAGCCAGGTGAGCCTGAAGGCCCCATGGCATGTCATTTTAAAAGTAAAGGGTTTTTTATAGGGATGCATAAGAATTTTGGTTTTGCTCACAAAACATGCAGGCATGCCCCGTTTGAAGCTCCAAATGTAGGTGTGAACATGTGTCTGTAGAAAATTGTCTTGTTCCCAGTTCAATTGTGCAAATTCCCGAAAGTGCGCAAATTTTCTCTGTAGACCGAATCAGCCCTGCTTTGGTCTATGGAGGGAAGTTGTGCAAATTTAGAAATTTGTAGAATTTGGGGAAATGTGCTGCCTCAACTCCTTGCATTCCCCAGTCACTTTTAAAATGCTGTATTTGCATAGGAGGGTGAGGAGGAGCTGCTACTGCCGTTGCTGTCAGATTAAGGCATGCTGGGAGTTGTAGGACTTTTTTCTTGTCTAAACATGCATAGGATGGCACCCTCAATTAGTCAGGCAATATCCTATGCCATGTATCCAAAAGACCTCAGGGCCAAAGTCCCCACAGCCCTTCCAAATGACCCAGAACATGGCAGTTGACAGGCCTGCTCTCAGCACCTGGGCTGTCATGGGTATTTAAACAAACAAACAAACATGTTAAAGTCATGGGCAGCTGACCAGCCATGTACATGGTTAAAATGCTCATTTTATTACTTTTACACACACACACACACACACACACACTCCTTTTCTATAGCAAAGTGGTGCTTATTCTCAAATAAATGTCTTTTGCATCAGGGAATTAGAATCAAAATCCATTTTTCATCTGTAGTCATGATGGTGTTTCAAGTTAAGGGTGCAATCCTATGCATGTTTAAATAGAAATAAAGCCCTGCAGCAACCAGCATTCCCCAGACAGCCATGGTGACTGGGGAATGCTTGGAGTTGTAGGCTTTTTTCTGTCGAAACATGCATAGGATTACATATCAGTTTTTTTGTTAAAGGAAGGAGGAAAGGAAGCATACCAAGGTACATCTTCGGGCGGGGGTGGGGGACTATGATAGCCCTGGAGTTGGTATAGTGAAATTCCCTTTCATAGGAATTGATAGAAGGGAAATTAAATCACTAACAAAGAACTAGAAATAGAAAGCAAAAGAGGCATCCCGTAGTTTCTGCCCTGGCTGACACAAGTCTAGACACTCATCCCACCCCCAGAACATTGCAGCAGTCCAGTTTCGACATGACTAAAACATGAATGATCAAAGCAAGGTCCAGTTTTTGCACCTAGTGAACAAGATGAAGTTGCTTAATGGTGTTCCTAGCCCCTGTTATTGCCTGAGTATATAGGGCAAGTTCCAGATCCAAGACTACCCCAAAATGCATTTCTGATCCTTCAGTGTGAGTTCAACTCCATCAAGAACAAAACTACTGAACACCTGCTTAGTCAGGCCACAGCTAGACCTAAGGTTTATCCTGGGATCATCCAGGGTTCGCCCCTGCCTGAGCACTGGATCCCCTGTGTGTCTCCTAGATGAACAGGTTTGACCCCTGGATGATCCAGGGATAAACCTTAGGTCTAGCTATGGCCCCAGAGGCGCTATGCCTAGGGATGCTGGAGAAATCCATTGAGGACTCAAATGAGGCCAAATTACAAAAGACTCCAACCTCCACATGCCACAGCCAACCAGCCGAACTCACGTCCATGTATGCAAGAGTTCCCATGAGGAGGTTCTCCAGATTTTGAAGAGATGTGATAGGCTAATGGTGGCTGTCATTAGCCTATCATAGGAAAATTACCCATTTATGGTTGTAAAGCACTTTTATGTAAATATAGCCATAAACAACTGCAATTTACATACAAGTAAGTGCTTTACAGCCACAGATGGTGTGAAATACAACATTTATGGCTTTAATTTTCCTGCAATAAGTTAATGGTGGCCACCGTTAGCCTGGCACATTATTTAGAAAGCCAGAGAGCCACTCCACAAACTCTGGCAGATATGGCAGAGCTCTGAGGAAATCCACAAGGCTCCAAGTGGCTCAGATGTCAGAGGGTTCACCCATATGCCTAATTCAACTCTTTCTCTGATCAGTGCATATCTGTGGTCTTTGATAATATGGTGCTCTACCCTAAATGTTTTGGATTGTATCTCTCTCTACAGTGTTGGAGTTATGCCCAACACTATGTCTGTGAAACCCAATCTGCTCTTGTGCACCACTTTGTTCCCAATGAGTTCCAATTCCATTAACTAAGGACTGTGGAATACAGTCATTTCTGCACATCTGCATGATTTCCTTGCACAATGTAGCAAGGTATCCATCCTAGAGTTCTCAAAGAACTCAAATATGAATTTGCGGACCTCTTCACATGCAACATGTCCTTAAACTCAGCCTCTGTACCAGAGGACAGATTATCAAAGACCACAATATCAGGACAAATAAAAGTTGTCTTAGTTGTGGCACTCCAACTCAGGAAGGCTCACTTGGAGCCAAAATTGATATCTGTAATGCACCACTTGAAGACCTTTTTAAAATTATTTGTCCAGGCCTTGGAGATTTTAATTTTTTATAGTGTTAATCTCAGCCGTTTTGTTATTGTTGTTGCTCCTGGGTTTTTATAGTCTTTTATTGTTATGTTGTTTTTAATTTGGAATTGTTAGCTGCTCTGGGAGATTTCACCTGAAGCACAGGCTAGAATAAGTACATTAGACATAACTTGGGTTGGCACTAACATGAAACACAATAGGCAGGAAAGATAAACAATGTTCCCCAAAACTAAAGTATGTAAAATTAATTGTAACAGCCCCTACCATTTTAATTGGCAAGCGGGTGACCATTCTAGTTGTGTGTTTTAAAGTCCTTCTTTCTGCTTAAATAATTGATGTGGTATTGAAATGTGTCACGCATCACATCCTGAAAGTGAATTAATTGGCTTTAAGATTCCTGTGCCAGCTAACAAGGCCTCAAGGGGCTTTTTCTTCTCCAGGAAAACAAGACTCAGGGTCAGAAATCAAACCAAAGGAGGTACAGAAATACTTGGAAGCTGCAACTTCATAATGAGTTTTGATTGTAAAATTCACACACAGATTAAAATGTCAGAAACAAGCATGAAGGGGGGAGGGGGTAAAACAGACATTGAAAGTTCTAAAGCAAAGTTAAATTAGCACCATTTACGTATTGAATTAAATGTAACTCATCTATTTGCCTGGATAGCTCCAATGTTAGTATCAGAAAGTTTGAAGGATACTGTGAAAGTTGTTTTCTACTGTAGAGATGTCTGCAGCTAGAAAACTGAGTATTTGTGATGAGGATGCATGTACAACAGGTATACCGGGGGCATTCTTCAGTGGGAATCAATTTAGGGATGGATGAATTTAGCTATTTCCCTTTCTGTCAGTTTCTCATTTTTCCAGTCTTGAGTGTTTCTACACTAGGCTGTTAATCTGCTATATCTGCTTTTGGTTTTGTGATTAATTGAGATCAAAGCTCTACACAAAGAGCTTTTCTTTTCTTATTTTTTTCACTACACAACCTCTAGGTGGCATTATGCTGTAGCAGAATAACACAATTCATTAAGTCAGAAAGTAAGTTTTCCTTGACTTTCACAAATATTACTCCATTTCCCCACTCTAAAAATGCCAGGAAAGTGCTCTTAAAAAAACAGAGGTGAAACTAGAGGATCATGACATCATCTAAAGAACCTGTAAATAACCCTGAGTAATGAATAACAAGAGCACAATAAATGCCTCAAATAGAAAAGTTTCTTAAGTTTGCTTTGTCCCAAACTTTGAAGATTTTTTTCTTAAAGTTTGGATGAAAAATCATATTCATTTCTGTGCACAGCGCTCCTAATATATGCATTTTATGCAATTTTGCCTAAAACATTTTTTGCAAGTGATTTTCTTAATATAACATATTTTGAATATTATTTTCATTTATATGCACATTTTTGTGTGCATGTTTCCCTAATGTGTACATTTTTAAAACAACAACCATATTTTTCATACAATGAACAAGGACTTATCATAGCCTACAAAAGTTAAAGAAAACCATCAAACACAATCCACTTGAGTTAGGATGTATAGAATGTACAGAATTGAGTTAGGTTGTACAGTACTGCAAAACCTTCAAGCTGAAATTATTTTCTCTTAATAAGTTAGCAAAATATTATAATGATCTTCAGGGGCTTGGGTCTGGGATGTATGTTCAGCAAAGCAGAAAAATGGGTACAATGTCACCTAAATATTTTTGCATGACCTTTAGCAGCTTTCATATGGTGAGTAAGCTTGTCTGCTAATAAACAATCCCAAAGCCTCCTAAATGAAGCCTTGACCGAAAAGTCCACTGAACTTTTCTACTGCCTAAAGAATGTAAAATAAAGTCTTTATGTGGGGTAGATTACAAATCCTTTGGAAAGATAACCAGAATTGCAGATATTGAGTCTTGGTGATATTTTGTTTGGTCATATTAATTTTTTGGAAGACTTTGTCCTAAAATGTCCCTGCCAAATGACATCACCACAGCAGTGTACTAGTCCCAAGACGTCTCCTCCCACATTTATTTGAAGCTGTTTAATTCTGTGCTTTGATACGGGGTAAGTGCTACTGAGAAAGTACTTTGAGAGTCAATTCCCTTGCCCTTATTGCCTTAATTGAGCCAGAAATAAAACACTGGTCTCCAAGGGCATTGCCTAATGGTATTCCTAAATCTAGTAGTGTTCAGTTGGAGTTCTTGAAAAGCTTAGCTGCTCTCAGGGTGAACAGTGGGATGCTCATGGATCCTGATCCCATAGGGATCACATATGCTACAAATGTGTTTAAAACCAGACATATCCACCCTTAATACACAGTTGTATCCATCTCTTCTACTAACTCTAGTGATACCTTTCTATTCTCCCAGCATTTTAACAGTCTATAAATAAATTTTAACTTGGTGTTTTAAATTTGTAATTTTGCATTGCTGCTGTTTTTATCTGGTTGAGTTTTTATATTGTATTTTATATTATGGTTTTATACTGTTGTTTTATACTTTGAATGTTTTTAATTTTTGTGAACCGCCTATTGGGCGGTATAGAAATGTAATAAATAAATAAATAAATAAATAAATAAATAAATAAATAAAATACTTTAAAATTAATTCATTATTAAGAATTCTGTATGTCTCTCAATTGTCCAAGGCATTCCAGATTACTGCTAAGATATAAGAAATGCTCTTTTAGAGGAAGTATGAACTGGCCTTTGCTCCCTTCTCAGAACTAGAAGTGCTGGGAACAGCAAATCATGAATCTGTGGAGGAGAATGGCTATTCTTTATCAGTGCAAAAGGCCAAAGACCAGTTTTTCTCACTAAGTAATAAATCCATCTTACTGTATAGCTGTTACAGGAACATTTTTCTGTTTCATGAAACCATGGATGAATACACAGGCATAGTGTATACATAGTGTTTAACACTCCATCTTTCCCCACCCCACCCCTAAATTATCATAGTGATAACTGAGTTTCACTTTCAGCTTTGTAGATCTGTAAGAATGACGGGGTATTTATGGAACAAAGGGGAGGGAATGGGCTGTATAGACTGCTCCCTGTTAAGAATTTTGGCCACTTGACTCCATTTCATCCCCCATTTTCCATTTATTTCCCCCAATGGTCAGCATTCTGTGGCCACTGAGCAGGTTGTCATTGGGCTGTTTTGGGGTTCTTCTTCCTTAGAGATGTCTTTTTCTAAAGAGTTTGTTGTATTTCTAAAAATCTTGGAGTTTCCCCTCAAGTCTGATGATACTTCCCTTCTATGAATTGTTGGTGCCATTGGTTACATAACCAAAAAGCACTCACCACCTGAACATCAGAAATAAAGGGCAGAATAAAACGAACCCCAGCTGTTAAGTCCTGGAATGAAAGGAGAGCAAGTGTGGTATAGTGGCTAGAGTGTTGGACTGGGAGTGAGGACATCAGGGTTCTAGTCCCCACTTGGCCATGGAAGCTCACTGGGGCAGAATCTACACTACTGTTTTATAAAGGTTAATTACAGTTTTGACAACTGTTCAGTCCCAGGACACATTACATATAGTTTTCAAACCATTTTCACAGTGCTATATCCTGCTTGGTGTAGATCTGGGGACAGTAACAGACTTTCAGCCCAACCTACCTCACAGGATTGTTGTTGTGAGGATAAAATGGCAAGAAGGAGGATTATGTATGCTGCCTTGGCTTCCTCAATGAGGGAAAAGGGGGATATAAATGTAATAAATAAATAAATGTCAATAAAAGCAATTCATTTATTATGAAGAGTAAATTCATATTAAGATTTTATATCGGTTGTCATGGGCAGTAGGTTGCTGTTGCACCTTGTCCTGCTCATAGGTTCCTGGTCGACAGCTGGTTGGCTACTGTGTGAACATAGTGCTGGACGAAATGGAGCCTTGGTCTGATCCAGCATGGTTCTTATGTCCTTATGTTCTTAAGCCATGGATTAAATGATTGAGCAGGCATGCCTTTAGAACAAGGGTGGGCAATGTATGCCGCTCCAGATGTTTTGGCCTGAGGGGTCCATCATACCTACTTCTTTTTCCTGGTACGATCCATGATTTCCACCTCCATTTCATTAGCACATCAAGCACTGGTCCCTTTCAAGTGCCTTCCTGGTATCGGCATTGTATCAGCAAAACCTCCTTTCACTTGCTCACTCTTCCACTATTGTGCCCGCCCCACCTCATCCCCTTATTCTCCCTCCAGTTCATTGGTTCTTGTGGTTGGTGGACGTTGTGACGGGCATGGGTGCCTTCTCCCCTCTGGTTTTGTTGTCTAACATTTTAGCGATTTAGTGTTCCACTGGCTGGGTGCTGTTTCTGCCTTTAGAAGTGAGATGATGCTTCCTTCTGCATGGGGTCTTCACGTACCCTCTCTCCTCTTTCCAAGTAGAGTAGTTCTGTGGACTGGAGAATTGCACCCACCCTCCTTTTTCGTCAGCAAGACCGCCCTTCAATGCACATGCCCCCAAGAAGGGATGTTCTGTGACATAGTGTGACGATGGCAATACATAGGGATGGAAGGGTGTTTTTATCCCATGTGGAGAAAAAAATACTGCAGTTTCCCCACCCCAAAAAAACACAGAAAATGAAGGGTAAGAGGCTGCAGGACAGGGACAACATTGTGTGAGGGTCACAGGACAAAATGGTAAACAAGGCAGGATGAAAGTGCAATAAAACTCTGGTGTGATGGAGCTCTAAAACTCCTATCATATCTCACAATTGACTATGTAGGTTAGGACTTCTGGGAGTCATATATCAAAACACCTGGAAGGTCCACCCCACTTTAAAATCTAGAAATAAGAGATATGATCAGCACCAGAGGAAGAAGGCTCTCGTTCAAATCTTAGCAGTCTGATTAAAAACAAGCTCATCTATTCTTTTTATCTGATCTAAACTGATATCCCTCAAATCTCCTTAATTAAAGAAGCAAAAAGAACACGAACACACACACACAGAGACCCACACACCCCAGATGAAGAAACCACAAAGGGAATTTTCTATGAAAGAGACTTAAATTTTTATTTATTTATTTTATTTTAAAAAGCTATTCAGCTAGCAAGAGCTTCTGGCAAGATGTATAATTTGGGAATGAAGAATGCATTTTGAGACAGTGCAGGAGTTCTTGATCTGAAACTAATTTGTTGTCAAAAACAGTTAAAGGGCTGCACATTGTACTTTATGTTGAAATGTTTAATGGCATGTAAATAAACTGACTGGGTTGGATTTCTCCCTTGGTGACATTGTCTTTACACTGCTGTCACTCTGCTGAGCTATGAGGAACTGCACTAGCATAAGTCTGGTTTGCTGGAGCAAATAAATAGATCCACCATGTTTTCATGCCATATTGCTACGGCCATGTTCTCATGGTGTGCTGTTGTCTGAGCTAAACCTGGAAAAAGTTTTGTGCCCTTAGGTCCTCTCTCAGATAATAACTTCTGCCTTGAAAGGCATCATAGAAATATATCAATTATTTTAAACAAAATAATAAAAAGTGCATTTCTGTAATTCTATTGGGATTGCATCACAGCAGCCTTGTGAGACAGCCCCCCCCACACACACACACTTAGTCATTGTTTTTTTAAGAAGGTTTGTTCAAGGTACCATCTCATATGAAGTCTAGATTAGCCTCTGATAAGAGCAGGGCCTTTTCTGTGGATCTCCGATGATCTGGAGCTCTTTCCTGAAGTAAATCTCACCAATGAATGGCAATTACTCCCAAGTAGGAGTGCATACATGTGCAGTTTTAAATTAATATTAATGGGCAATTACTCACTGATATATTTGGAGTTTAATCCAAATCCTATTGCTCTTCGGGGGTTGGATGGATTCAGGAGGAGGAGAGTTAAATATATTATGGACCAAATATTTTGGAGTACAAGTTCTTTTATCATATTGTTACAATTTAAAAAATCTAAAAGCTATGAAAAACTTCATGTTTAACATTTAACATATGGAATTATTCTCCACAGCTTTTATAAATGTCCTCAAGTTCCAACTCCTCATAGTTAATTAAAATAAATCTTTGAATTTATGCAGATAAATCTAACCTCTCCCTCCCGCTCCTTCTGTGGTGTATCTTATCAACAGTCTATAAAGGATATTCTTTGTTTCCAATGGCTACTTTTCTCAGCTCATTTTTGGAGCCCTGTGAATTCCAGTAATGTCAGCTAATGACTCCTTGACCTTCTGCAGGCAAAGTGCTTGGGTTATATATTGCAGAATAAGGAGATTCCATTCCTTGAGGAAGGAAGTTTTATGAGAATCTTTGGGCTCTTCTTATCTTTCAGTGTCACTAAGGTGCTTTCGATGCACTGACCTCCAACTGCCTACAAAAATGAAAAACACAGTAAAGTCAAGAACTACAATCTCAGACAATAGTTCACAAATTATGTTTCCCCTCCTGAAAGATGTTTGGGTCTATCTCCTGCAATATATAGCTCATGTTGATACCAGCAACACTTAACTACAGGCCGCAGTTTAGGACTATAATGGGATACAGTTTTCTTTTTTTCTGGGATGATGGAGAACAAACCCAGTTCTTTCAGCTGTTCCTTTTAGGACTTGGTTACTGGACCCTTCCTATCCTGGTTGCACCACTCATGCACAGGCATCTTTGATTATCCCAAAGCAATGGGTTAGTATAATGATGGGTAAGCTTCCCCACATTCAATGAGTTGGACCAGGAGGCATACAGAACGACAAGTCTCATGTACCGTAGCAAAACATCACACTTCTAAACATGCTCAGAAGGGTCAGTACTGGTTAAAAGAGCCCTCTTCTGCCTCTGCCATGCTGCTGGTTCTTCCATTCCTCCCAAAGGTAAGTTTGGTTGGGAAGGGAGGAGAAGTGGCACAGAGGCCTAGATGGTGGTGGCAAAGCATCCATTATGTGGGGCCTAAATTTAGGAGAGTTTAGTCCTGGCTCTTAATTGGGAGGTGAGGGTGGATTTTAGAACTAGAGGAATGTGGACATCTACCACCATTACTACTCAGGTACCTGACAGAACCTTGGATGATCAACAGGTCACCATCTACTGTTCTGTTCTATAGTGGTTAGAGTGACAGGTGTGAACCTCAGTGCCCTACATTTGGATCCCTGCATGACCATGATGGTAACCACCAGTGTAATCCTATAAATGTCTACTCAGAAGTATGTTTTGTTGAGTTCAATTAGTTGTACTCCCAGGTAAGGGGTTATGGAATTGCAGCCTGAGTTTGTTGTGAGGAAAATCTTATACAAGCTGTTCTATCATTGGATAAACTTGTGACAGATCTGTAATATTGATTTAGCTCACTATAATTCTTTATTATTACAACACTGGCCTCTTTTTCCATTTGTCAAAATGGAACTGGCATATCTCTTGCTGTGGCTTGCAGCAATTTCTCAGTGTGTTGCTCATCTCATTTTAAATATTCATGGGTGGCTGCTTAGTAATCAACACATAACAAAACTACACCATCTCCATCAGTTTCACAGACATCAAATGCAAGGATTTCGTAAGAGAGGAAGAACATGGTTTCCACATTGGTGTTGTGTGATCCTGAGCAGGGCTTAGCAGCATCAAAGAGTTCCAAAGGTTAGGGAACTGCTCAACACACATGGGACGATACTGAGTGGAAGAAGAGAATTTTGAATGTACAAGACTACACCCTATGAACTTACAAACATTCTTTGAGCTGAATTACTGAAGTATAACACAGTGTGATGAGGGAAGCTACTCCCATGGAGAAGAGGACTGCAATAGCAGAATGGAAAGTTGCCAACACTGAAATATATTTGTAAATTGCAGATCCATTCAGAGTTTGTGCACACCCACGGAAAACATTTCCAGTGAAATCTGCCTATGCATAGAAAATTTACACTACATAGACCTTTTTACATTTGCAGTATAATCTCTTACATTTACTCAGAAATAATTCCAACTGCATAAAATTGGGCTGATCCTCTAGTAAATGTGTTAAGGGTACAGCCTTAAGCAGCAATGCCCATTCTGCCAAGACCGGCATAGCCTGGGCGTGGGGAGAGAGGCAACGGAGAGACGTGCCCAATTCTTATTGGGCAGTGATTTCATGCCACTGGGCGGGGGGGGGGCTTCAGACTGGTCATAACCAAGCCACTTACCCCTCCGAGGCCCTCTTGCTTTTGCGATGGGGGGGGAGTGACTAAGCAAGTGGCTTGACGCCCCCTATGGCAGGTAGGAACAGGCATCCGGAGGGATTTGAATGGTGAGCATTCATAGGCACTGTTCCGGTGACAGGTAATTCCCAAGGGCTCCCAGTGTTGAGCCTTGTGGCCTGGCTGGGGGATAAGGATTACCTCTGAGGCCTCCCTCTCTCACCCATCTTGAGCCTGATGGCCGGGGATGGGGGTGACAAGGGAGGGTCTCCCTACCCCATAAGGGGACAGCCAGGAGTGGGGCAAAAGATGCAGCGCCCCCACTGGCTGAGAATGCTTACCCCTTATGCAGAAAGGTCTGGAAGCAGGCCCAGGCTGGATGCCCGATAGGTTACCCCCTGTGCAGATCTTGAATAAAATGTGGCCCGGTTTAAAACCAAAGTTATGTGTGTCGTCTCTTTATTTTTTGCGTCCACCTCACAATCATATACTGAATGGCTACTAGACCTGATGGCTATATGCTACATCCAGTATATACATCAGTTGCTGAGGGTGCTGTTGCACTCGTGTCCTGCTTGTGGGAGTCAACAACTGGTTGGCCAGTGTGTGAACAAAATGCTGGACTTGATGGATGCTTGGTCTGATCCAGCATGGCTCTTCTTCTGTTCTTATCCGGAAGTCAGCATAATTGAATTCAATGGGTTTTACTTCTGAGTAGACATGTATAGGATTGCCCTGAATGTGATAGTAATTTCAGACAGTAGCTCTTTCCCTCCTTTTTCTTTTTAATTTAAGCATCAACATACTTCTCTTCGTAGATTGTTTAAAATTTCTCCCAACACCTGGATTTAAAAGGTTGGATACTTCCACCCCCATAATTACAGCTGCGTATTTCACCCAACCTTACAATTAGGAGCCCTATATATCAAAGTAGATAGTATACTGACAGAAAGGGTTTTGGTAGCAATGCAGGAAGTCACCAACGTTGGTATTGCTCTGGGTATCAGTCAGAACCAGTCAGAAACATGGCTGGGGAATGCTAAAAGTGGTAGAACATGTTTTGGTCTAAACCTGCATATGGTTGCCACCTAAGTAATATTGCTGAAGGAGGGGGGGGAGAGAGAGAGAGTTCATAATAATACTGCAAATTGCTGGGCAAAGCCAGTCCTTTCACAATCTTGGCAATGTATGTTTGTGATTGGGCGATATTTCCTTTGCTATACAATTCAAATTAACAATTTCAATTATTAATGCTAAAAGTTTGCTTTTATAATATACTTAAGATGCATTTATAATTCTAAAAATTATTTTAATGGCAAGAAACATTGGGGAGTAATTGCCCTGATCCATCTATAGACAACTTCCTTTCTTTTTTCTTTTTGGCTTAGCGAAGGCTGTTAATGGGGATATACTTTCAGAAACACATTCAAATGCAAAATCCATTAAAAGCAATGTAGTGCAGCTGTTTACATCTACACTCAGATGTTCAGTTGAATGCTGTTTCAAACAAATGTCACATTTAAACACCAAAGATCGTGAATGTTGAATCTCACTTTCACAGCTGCATTGTCATGACACGATCTAAGAAATGGATGATGTATTATACATAAATTATCATATGCCAAAACATAAATAGATGTCATTGACTGTGTATACATGATTCTTTTCCAAAATACTTGCTTTATTTCCCCCCTCCATAGTTATTTTATTTCAAGAGGCAAACTTGTGGAACAAAACAAGGCTCAGCTCAGGTAAGATGACTGCCCTGTCAAAGCAACTCATGATTGAGAGAATGACCTATTCTGGGTGGGGTAGCACTACCTGTGAAGGACCAGGTATGCAGCTTTGAGGTGTTCTTGCATCCAGTGCTGTTCCTGGAAATGCCAGGCGATGGTTGTGGCCAGGACTGCCTTTGCCGAGCTAGAACATCCTCCTTAGGGAGGTCACGTGACCCACTGCCCCCTCTTTATTATGCTTTAGTTGGGTGGTGAAGACTATATTGTTCTGTCAGGTTTTTAATGATGCCATTTATCGTTATTGCGATGAATGTTCGGCTCCACTTTTTATTTTATTGTTATGATGTATTAGTTTTATTCTGTTTTTATTGTTGTTTTTATCTAAATTGTGCCTTGAGAATCTAATTGGACAACCAGAGAAATTATTATTAATGTGTGGCCTAAAAAAAAGCTAGCTATAAATAAAAAATAGCAACGTAAACCATTCCTCAATGTATGGATGTATATGAATTTAAATATATCAGCTACTGCATTTAAAAAAAAAATCAAGGGCACAATGAATCAAAGAAACAATTCTACAAAGGACAATGAAAAAAATTGTGTAAAGGGCAGAGAAAACAGAAATATGGAATGCAAGAGAGAGGGTGATTAAGTTCTGGGGAAAAGATGCCCAGTGTGTGTTTAATAGAAGTTCAACCGAGGACCAGGAAAAGTATTGCATTCTTAATGACCAGAGTAGGAATACATCTAAATCATTCTCACTTCTACTTATAAAAAGTAATGTTGGCCTTTACCCTTAACTCTGCCAGTGAAATTACTCAGCTATGGCAGGATCATCATGTCCATATTCGTAGATCACAGTTGTCATGATCTAAGCTAGTTCTGGAAATACTGACATGCTCATTCGGCCATCACTTGAGTGCAAGAAGGAAAGTACACTCTCCTTATGACCTTTGCATGACCTCCAGGAAAGGAAATGTCAAGGGTCCTCCCATCGGAAATCAAACAGTTCACCCACTTAATCAGGGAAACCTGAAATGAATTCTTCCATTACAGCAATTACAAGTAATTATGCTTTTGCCTCTACCTGCAGTAATTACAGTCAGCAATACTAATAACATACCTCTAGATCAATTGTAGGGAGCTTCATTTTCGCAATTGCTGACAAGCCCTACAGGAACTATTGTGAAACAATTCCAGAGATTTGCTTTAAGCAGAATACAAAGTGAGTGAATTACTGGAACAAAGTCTCTGCACTGAAACATTCAGATGCACTGAAATGCTGAGAAGCCTGCAATTTAAAAGCTGTGGAGGCAAAAGCCACTGGGGCTACAATTTGGAGTAGGGAAATGGTTGGTGGGAAAAGGTTAACTGCGGCCATATGTCTGCTCCTGATCACCCTACTAAAAATAAATGGGCCATCAAATTTGTACATTTTCTCATAAAGTCGTTTGGCCCTGATTGTCTGTGTGTGTTCTCATTTCCTCTATGAGTATAACTAACATGGGGAAGAAAAGCAGGATGGCATCTACAGGTCATAGCCCAAATGTTGGCACACCTGCTGGTCATGCTGCAGAACTCTTCACATTCAGCTGGGGATGGGGAAAGGGGCTGTATGCACATGGATGGGGAAGAGAGATTCAGATCCCACAGTGGTCCTTTGCACCTGAATGTGTGCATGTCAGAGGCATGGCCCCACTCTCTCTTCCATGCTTTCAGAGGAGAATGACTAAAAGGGGTTGCTGTCTCCCAACATCCCATTGCCAGTGTAGGCCAGTGTTGCCATTGCAAGATTCCATTATTCATGCAAGGCAGCTTGGTAGTGTCACTGGGACTTGGAAGCATCTTCTATTGAGTGACTAGCTACAGAGTCTCTTCCGGCAGGCCTATCCAGTAGAATTTTAGGATAATTTTAGGATGCTTTTAGGATGCTTTTAACAGTGGCCGAATCTACATTACTGTAGCTGTAACATTATAGATAGCTCTGGATGACATCAGTGATCATGTGATGTGTTCCTTATAACGTTATACAGAAAGGTTTTGTACCGTTTTACCTTTCGTTGTAACACTTCTGTGTCATTAGACTTCTTTCAATGTGCTCCGTTGTTACGATGTCTTCTGCGTTGCATTGCGAA
The DNA here is from genome assembly GCF_023053635.1 of Elgaria multicarinata webbii. Classification (NCBI taxonomy): domain Eukaryota; kingdom Metazoa; phylum Chordata; class Lepidosauria; order Squamata; family Anguidae; genus Elgaria; species Elgaria multicarinata. Next base: position 173,336,834 of record NC_086171.1, read on the forward strand.
ACTAATGTCACATGATCCCTCACCGGGCTTCCTGTTTGATGTAACTTCCTCTACGCGCCTTCAGTAACCATTTCTATACCATGCGCACATGCGCATATGCACATCCTTAATTTATTTTTTAAAAAAAATTAAATTAGAAATTGGCTACGTGCATATGTGCATCCTTTAATATATGGGTGGGTTTTTTGTTTTTTAAAAAAGGCTTTTACCCAAAGTAGGTTGCATGTAACGCCACGGAAATAATGTTTAGAAAATGAGAAAGATTTAACACATTCCATTCACCAGGCATCCCTACACTTTCCAGAAGAGACAGACAACTCCTACAATCCACAAACCACTCTCTCTGAAGAACTCCCGCCACAAAGATTTGAAATTAAGAGCATGCACATAAAGAAATGTTAGCTAGAGAGGCGCGGAAAATACAAAAACAAGGAAGTGGGAGGCGCAGAGAAAGGACTGTCTGGGAATTGCAAGGATCACAGAAACGAGAAGAAGAAACAACACAGACAACAGGGCAACGAACAGTGTGCTCCGCAACAACGTTACAAGAAAAGGTAAGTAACGCTACTGAGCAATGGTATACAAGGTAGCGATACAAGTTACAATGTTACAAAGGCTCAAAAAAATCATATAAACAGAAGTGTAGATCCACAGAGTGTATGCTATGTTTTTAATCAGTATTTTATGTATTTTATGATTGCTGTTGTTCCCCGCCTTGATCTAATCGGAGAGGCTGGTAAGAAATAAATTATATTATTATTATTATTATTATTATTATTATTATTATTATTATTATTATTGAGGACTTCTTGACTTCAAGCAGCATGTGCCACTAGTAGGCCCAGCATCAACGATAGGCAGGGTTGGGCACCTTCCAAGGACCCCCCTGACCAAAAAACCCTGGAGTTGCTCCTCTACCTCACCATTGCAATCTGCTTGTTCACCTGCTTCTCACTTGAGCCCAAGCAATAGTGACAGTGAGAATGAGAAGGAGCAGATAACACTGTTGTGTGCCTCTCAAGTAAGCAAGTGGTAGCCATGATGAGAAAGAGGATGAGGAGCTCTAGCAGCAGGCAGCAATGGCGGTGAGACAGTCAACTCATTGAGGGAGGAGGCCCACTGAGGATGTCTTGCCCAAGGGCCCTCAAAACCTGGAGCCAGCACTGGCCAGTCGTCACCTCAGAGGAAATGCTATAGTCATCTGGGGTAGGCAGTGCAGCAAGCCATATGTGAGACATTGGGACTATATGAGGTTGTCATTAGATAATCAATGAAAACACAGGAGATGTCCAGTGGCCATCTGCTTTAAAATCACTGTGAGCTGGAGGCTCTGGTAGTCATTCACTAGATATACACTAACTGCAGAGTTCCATCACTATGAAAGAACCAGTAGCAAAGAACTTGGAGAACTTATTTATGTCTTTCTGCAAGAGGCACCTCTAGACTCCAGTTAACCCTGCTACTTCTTGCACATGAAAAATGTCTGTGGCATGGCTGAGTCAGAACAATCCAGGTGCGAACAGGTTCCCAAGATGCTACCAGCCAAGAGGTAAAAGTGAACTAATCCTGCATCACTATACAGTTTCCAACCCAGCCTGTTCAGCTTCCAGCTAATGAAGATGTCAACCTCGAGCTCTCCCAGTTGAAGATTCATTTCCTGCTTCCCCCTTCTATCCTACCTTGTTGAAATAAGCCAGCAAAGTTACAAACTAGCTTTTTGTCAGATTAATATAATGTATCCGGCAAGCCACCAACCTAAATGTGGGAGCTGAGATTTTCTTCAGCTGCAGTAGCAACAAATAGCAGGGCATTTTTAATTAGCTTCTATAATGGGGACTAATAGTACTGTCTGAACACATCTTTTTCCTTTCCTTTCCTTTTTCTTTTATCAAGCACAGAATAGCCTTCCTGAAAGCAATTATTCCCCAGTTCTCAGTTTGAACATTTGATAATAATGCATTAATTGTCCTTGGCTTACCTACCTTCTAATCAACAAACTAGCTATTCATTTCTGGATATTTATTGATTTCAGGGGACCCAACACTTAATTACATTTCAGCAAAGTCTGCTCTTGAATCTTTAAAGGAGTGAGAACCATTTCTGTGGTGGCTTTGCATTTATCTTATTGAAAGCATCAAGCTGGTAAGGTTATTCCATTCACCCCTTAAGCGTAAACCTGCCAATATTTCTGAGATATATGACATTAATTCATTTTTTTGCCCCATTGGCATTGCTCATTTCAAGAACAATGCTTACGAGGTTGCAATCTGATGCATACTTTCCTAGGAGAGGGTCACACTGCATAAAGTGGGACTTACTTTGTAAATGCATGTAGGATTGTTCTGTGAGTTTATCTTATCATTTCTTGACTGATATTATTCTCCAGTTCCAGGGATTCAACACTTGCCCAGATTTACCTTGTAATATTTGAGTTCATTTACAAAGAGAGAGAGAGAGAGAGAGAGAGAGAGAGAGAGAGAGAGAGAGAGAGAGAGAGAATATGCTTGCCAAATCCACTACCCTATATATGTAGCTCAACTCTTCCTGGGCTTTCCCCAGCCTTACTCTCTCAAACTATAGTTTCTATTGTTTCTTCCTTATGCGGACCTAGATTACCTAATACTTACTGCAGAGATGAGAGAGGCATGACAGGTTTTTAATAATAAGCACAGGTTTTTAATAAGAATTTCAATCTAATTGCACTAATTTACATTAGCATTAATGCACACTTGCACAAAGGTGTTAATGCACATTAGCTAATGTGAATTAGCACATCAAACAAAAAGGTCTGCAACTTGGCAGAATTTACATGACTGAGAAAAACCCAGTCCACTGCAGAACCCACCAGTTGGATTCCTAGAAATCTCAATTCTTTTTCATCTGTTGCAAATTTCTCTGACATCCCTACCTAGGACCTTATGCAACCGAAGAATCAATAGTTCCAGTTACTCTCAAACATGAAAAAGAAGAAGAGTCATAAACATTCATTTATTATACACTTGGCTCAAAGGAGCCCATGCCATTTCAGCGCCATGACTACCCAATGTAGAAATGATACATAAACTGTTTTTAACGTTCTTTGTGGGTTTCCTATCAGATTTCTGTGAATAGGATTACATAAATGTTCCCCAACCTGGTGTCCTCCAGATATTTTGGACTACAACCATTGGCTAAGCTTGATTGGGATGATGGGAGTCCAAAACATCTGGGGACGTGAGGTTCAGGAAGCCTGGACTATATAGTGTTTCATCCTTTTGTTTCTTTCCCAATGTCAACTCATTGTGACTTCATATAAATGTCAATTAGCTTGGACCACACATCCGTGAAAGCAAAACAAGTATGGAAATACATACTTCAGTTTATTTGCCACCCCAGCCCTGGCCGGTTCTCAATTACTGGGTGACTTATGAGTCAGAGGGCAATTTGCAAGGGAAAGTCTGACTTAATACACTTCAGAGTTATTATTTGCATGGTGAAAACTTCAATGAAATGTAAAAGTAACACTGCTTTGGTGTTCACTCTCTGTGTCATATTTTAGCTACAGGGATATTATTTCTTCTTAGAGAAAAGCCTCATTAATCAAATGGTCTGGAAATGCATCTGATTGCCTGTATCAAGCCACTAATCTTCATTAAGCAATAATGAAAAGCCAGGCCTAGTCAGTATTTGCTTGTGTAGCATCTAAGCTCCACGCCTCCAAACACTGCAAATCCACAGCTGAGGTCCTGCTCTCCAACTAATACAGAACTCATCTTAAAACTTAGGAGCCCAGATGGGAGGGGAAGCAGAGAGAATGAAGAAATGAACACACTTGGTGCATAATATTAAAGAGCAGGGGGGAAAGTACTAAAACGTGTTCTGTTTAATAAGAGCGTGGCAAAAGGAAGGTTTTTCAGTGGATGTTTTGCAGCTGTGTTGAGAAATACAAAGCAAAGAAGCTTAATTTTCTGCAACAACTGGCAAAGTTAGTGGAATTTCAAAACCTTCAAGTCCTACTTGACTTCATAACAACATGGAACTTGGCTCAAATGCATTGATTTCATTTTGGAAGAAATATCCCATCGCTCATCGTTATCAGCTTTGTGAGTTGTTCACTTTAAAGTATCAGTAAACTTTGACACACTCTATTCTGGTGGCCTGAGTTTTGACTAATGACATGCTAGGAAATTGATTAAATGGGGATTTAGGACACATTGTTTGAATGTAGATGATGGGATGCTTATCACATTCACATGATTCCCCAGGAAAATAGTAGAAGGACAAAGAGGAGGCAAAGAGCTCTTAAGGAAGATGACCCTCTTCATCACATGCTGAAAGCGGAGCCTTAAAGAGCCAGACACAAAGTTGGGGGTTGGGGATGCCTTCTGGAAAGTGAAACTAGGGGTGAGAGATTATAGGACTTGAAAAGAGTGAGGACATGGGCTGAGAGTTTGTGGTGTTCCAGTACTAGAGTGGTAAAGACGGAGGCTGTCAGACATCGTAGTAATAGTGAAAAGAGGCTTAAGTAAAGATACATGAGTTGACCTCAATAGAGAGTTGAGGAAAGGAAATAATGATGCAGAGAAGGGGAGGGAAACCATTCAGATGTTGTTGGACTATTATTCCCATTATCCTTGGCCATTGGCCATGCTGGCTGAGGCTGATGGGAGTTGGAGTCCAACAACATCCAGAGGGTCACAGGTTCTCCACCCCTCATATTTATTTATTTATTTATTAAAACATATATATCCCACTCTATATCACAAGGATCTCAGGGCGGCGTACAGATAAAATCATACATATAAAATAGAACAATAAATCTACAATTCTAAAACAAATTAAATCATTAATATATTAAAACCAATATGAAATTTTAAAACAATAAAAGCCAATTAAACAATAAAAGCCAATAAAAGCGCAGGCTGGTGGATTTAGCCATCAAAGGCTTTGTTAAAAAGCCACACCTTAGCTGGTGCCGAAATTAAGCCAGTGCCAGCACTAGTTGGACCTCCAGAGTGAGACATTCCACAGCTGGGATGCCAGAACAGAGAAAGCCCTCTCCCATGTCCCACCATAGCATATATCTCGCATTGGTGGGGCAGGGAGAAAGGCTTCTCCAACAGGTCTCAGGCAGGCAGATATAGGGAGTGGCGCTCCCTCAAGTATTGATGTCCCAAGCCATTTAGGGCTTTAAACGTAATTACCAACACCTTGAATTTCAACCGGATGTGTATAAGCAGCCAGTGCAATTCCTTTAAGACTAGTGTTATATGGTCTCTCTGGGATGTTCCTGTCAGCAGTCTAGCTGCTGCATTTTGCACTAGTTGCAACTTCCGAGTTGTCTTCAAGGGCAACTCCACGTAGAGTGCATTGCAGTAATCTAATCAGGAAGTTACCAGTGCGTGCACTACTGTGGCTAGGTTGTCCCTGTCCAGGACAGGCCGTAGCTGGCAGATCAGCCGAAGCTGACTCCAAGTACTCTGAGCCTCAGAGTCCACATGGGCCTCCAGTGACAAGGATGGATCTAGTAGTACTCCCAAGCTACGCACCTGCTCCTTCAGAGGGAGTGCAACCCCATCCAGAACAGGTCGCTTACCCAATTCCCAGACTCAGGAACCACCAACCAACAGAGCTTCTGTGTTATCAGGAGTCCGCTTCAGTTTATTAGCCCTCATCCAGCCCATTACAGCCTCCAGGCACTGGTCGCACCGCTATAAGATGGAATAGAAAGGTCTAATGAAATATTGGAAGGCAAAAGCACAGGCTCTTCCCTATTCAAAGGTTGCTCCCCCTCCCACAACTGCTATGGTTTCTACTTCCCATGGACAGACTCTATTTTGTAGCTGCCTTACTACTCTTCACCTGTGATTTGATTTACAGCACTATTGGCAGTAATATTCTTGAACGGAAAGAAAGTGAAATCAAAGGCAGCAAGAGAATCTGGGCACATTCTGTCTTAAATTACTTTTCTCTCAGCATGTAATAATTGTTTTAGTATTGACCTCATCTTCACTAGGTGATGGCCAGTGGGGTTAATGTTATTGATTCAATGATATGCGTGTCAGGCAAGAGGTCATCCATGCATTAATAACACCATTATGCAAGTGCAAGTTCTGGGACAGCCCAACTGAACAATTAACAAAGTGCTATGTCAGCAGGAATAGAATGAGACCCAGGCAAATGGGATGCAAAAGGATGCAAGTGTTAAAAGCTTGGGCAAAGCAAAGGGACAGCAGAATGGCAGCATTTCTTTACCTTCCAATATTCCATAGATGGAAACAGTGGTGCTCTTGTAGGGTACAACTTTTGTTTTCACAACAAGGATCACTGCCTGCGGACTCTTCCCACATTATTATACGTTGCTGAAAGTACTTTCCCCTTCCAATATGCTCTATTAATTTGCTCCTACAATGACTTAAAAGGAAAGAGAGTGATAATTGCCCTACCTATAACATGATCTCATTACCAACAGTTGAAAATTATGGCAGATAATTTTAGCATGGCTGCAAGTCATGACGACTATGTCTATGCTACTTTAAGGATCAGAGGCATCCTGCCTCTAAACTACAAGTTGCTCTGAATTAGATAAATATATTCCCTTGAGAGTTAACTGTATAAAAAAAAAATCTATAGGACGTACTTGAGAGAAAAAAGAATATTCAGGATTGAGTGTTAGTGTGAAATGTAGAGGTATGTTAGACAAGGCTGTTAACCTGCTGAATCTACTTCCAGTTTTGTCACAGAACTGAGATTGGATCTCTACACAAAAAGTTTCTCCTTTCCTGCCTTTCCATACTGTCCACTGCACAACCTATAGGTGGCACTGTAGAGTAATGCAACTGCACTAGTACGGACTTGTGCTTTGTTTTCAGATTTTTTTAAAAAAAACTGGAGTTCCCCTGCTCCACCCGCACACCTCACTCCCATGACAGAGCTCTTAAAAAACATAAGTGAAATCAGAGGGTCAGGACATCATCTAAAGCACCTGTAAACAACCATGAGTGAAGACTGAAGAGTGCACAATAAAACTGTTATGTAGTACAGCCCATACCATCATGTTTCTTTCAGAAATTAACATATGAGACAAGACTTCCCCTTGCACCCATTTTTCCATTTTGTCCTTTCTTGGGTTAGTTCCAGATTTAGTCAAACTTTGAGAAGACCAAATGAAATCCCTGGGGTTTCTAACTTATGTCCCATTGATTCCAATGGGTCTATGCTAAGTATGAGTAAGTCTGGACCCAGATAGATAGATAGATAGATAGATAGATAGATAGATAATGTACATTCATTAAACAAAAAACCTATGGTTTACAAAACAACATTAAGGCTCTACAATTTTCAACCAAGCACCAAAAAGCAGGGAAATTGGGAGTTCGTTAAAAATTAACTGAAGGGAACTTAAAAAAAATAAAAGCAATTCCACCAACTAGAAGGAAGAAGGAGGAAGATCCCACCACTGGATTAATTACTAAGGATTTCCTGACTTCAGAAATCATGAGCACATATACTTGCCAGCCTATATTATCAGAACCATTTTGATTCAGAGAGGGGTTTTTGTTTTGTGTTTTAAACTGCCGTCCTTCCCTCAATCTTTCACCAATCTTCTTGAAATTTTCAGGGTATGTAAAACCAAGATTTTCTTCTGGCACATGTAAATTTCAGCAAGATTGGTGAAACATTTTCAATTTTATGAATGTTAGAATGACCCCCCCCCATTACTCATTTAAAATAATAGAATGCAAAATAGAATGCAGAGAGCTTCGGCTATTGGGCGGTATAAAAATGTAATAAATAAATAAAATCTACTGTCTGCTCTTAACTACAGGGACACGGCAGTGTGTGTGTGTATGTATATGCGCCACAGATTTGATATGCTGCTGCAGTTTCCTCTCAGCTTGTCTCCCTCTGTGCAGGAGCCCTTTCCTTTTTTTGGACCACTCTAGCTTGGAAGTGACCTCGGAGGAGGAGGAAAGTGAACATTCCAGTGGGTTGGGAAGGGAGGAGACTGGAGAGGACAGGGCACAATTTATCTAGAGTCTCTTCCCACCTTATTTCCTTCCACTCCAAACCACTTTGCTAGACAGGTTAAAAAGCCCAACTATCAAAATCCGCAGGGAAGGAGGACAGGGAAGCAAAGTTCACTTCCACCATTCCTCCTGCCCTGCATTGGATGATTGGATGCCTCCGAGTTCAGGTCTTCCAATCACTGAAGGCGCAAGTGATAGGATTGTGCCCTTAGTCCTGACGCTTAAAATGACTGACAAGTCTTGCAGATAGAAAATTTGTATAGAGGGTTGCCATGCTTCTTTTTAAAAAAATGGTTTTCCTTTGTTTTAAATTGCTGCCTCTGCTGCAGAAATATAGCAAGTCAAGCTTTCCATCTTTTTATCTATAACAGGAACAACTCTACCTGGTACATGTTTACTGATCAAGATGGCATTGCCAGTGGAGGAAGAGTCCTGCTACAGCTAGGAATTTTAATGTAAGCTTACCTAAACTTGCACTTTCGAACCACTATGCAAACCAAACCAGTTATCCTTCAAAATTCACACTTCTCTGAACTTCTGAAAAAACAATGCAGTCTTAATCAAAAAATGTGTACAAAAGTGGGTGTATTAGAGAAAATAATGTTTAAATGTGCATTATATTAGGAAAACCACCAGTAAAAATATGTATATTAGCCAAAACTACATAGAAAAATGCATGATATTAGGATATATCTTTCATGCAAACTTTGAACTGAATTTAACATTATAACTGAATATAAGATTATAAAAATGAACTGAATTTAAGATTATATTTTTTAAAAATGACAAACTGAAATTGGCAGATTTGATCATCCATAGCTACATGTAATAGGGTGACCATATGAAAAGGAAGACCAGGCTCCTGTATCTTTAACAGTTGCATAGAAAAGGGAATTTCAGCAGGTGTCATTTGTATATATGGAGAACCTGATGGAATTCCAGCTTAATCATAACAGTCAAAGGTGCAGGTATTAGAGTGACCAGATTTAGAAGATGGCAGGGCACCTGCAGCTTTAACTGTTGTGATGAAGAGGAAATTTCACCAGGTTCTCCATATATACAAATGACAGCTGTTGAAATTCCCTTTTCAATACGACCATTAAAGATACAGGAGCCCTGTCCTCCTTTTCATATGGTCATCCTAACATATAATAGGTTTTGTATGCAGTGAGTTCTAGGTTTGATTTTGGGCAAATTTGGGTAGGGCTTGGAAAGACTCCTGTCTAAAATCTTAGAGAGTTGCTGACTATCTGTAGATTGAACAATACTGAATTAGATGACCAATGGACTGACTCAATAGAATACAGCTCCCTATGTCCCCTTCCCTGAAAGAAAGAAAAAAGAGCAGTGTGGGCCTGCTCAGAGGACACTCTAAGCCATAGTTAGGCTGCTAACCATTTTGCAGCAAGTGGTCAGTGAGCACGTTTAAACCATGGTTATGTAGCCACCATGGTGAGGAATGGTTCAGATGACATGCTAACCCACAATGCTTAGCTCAAAATGCTTAACCACCATAGCTTAGTGTGTCATTTGAACAGGGTCAAAATGGGACTATTTGTTTTTATTTATTTTTACATTTCTATTTCACTTGGGTTCCTCTTACAAGGAACCCAAGTTGGCTTACATGGTCCTCTTCCTCTCCATTTTACCCTCACAACAACTCTGTAAGGTAGGTTAAGCCAACAATCAGTAACTGGCCCAAAGTCAGCCAGTGAGCTTCATGGTTGAGTGGGGACAAGAATGTGGATTTCCCATGTTCCAGTCCAACACTCTAACTGCTACGCCACACAATGCTATGTAAGTAAGCATTTTCTCAAAACCTTTGTTGTCATCTTATAGTATGGATCTGCCACCTTAAATGCCTTTTAGCTCTGACTCTGAATGTCCCTTTAGTTAAGATTGCTGCTGATACCCTCATTAGCCACATGAGTAACCTTGAGAAACACACTTGCTATTTTCCACCTGCTTGCTACTCAGTTAGGTTCCTTTTCTGACATAAAGTTCTGACTACAGAGGCTGTACGTGTGTGTTGTGAGGCTGAGCTAACGAGAGCAAAGCGTTCGAGGAATGTGAGATGAAAGGCTCTTTAGAAGTTCAAAGCATTTCCATTGCTACCCTCAATGATACAAATACTAATAATCCCATAGCATTTCTCTCACCACCCCCATAAGATAGTGCTGTTAAACAATATAGCATGGTAAGTGGCTCATTAGCTTGCTAGGAAGAGATTCTCCTGTGTTTGGTTTTTTGCTGTGTGTGTCTATCGTTGAGAGAAGAAAAGATTGCAAAATTAGAGGTGGCAGAAGGAAAAAGAGAGGCTTGAGACTCAAAAATTTCCCCTCCTGCATAAAAGTGATGAAACTTTGATAACTTCTGAGCCAGTGAAGTTGGCAAATGGATGTATAAAACATCAAAAGGTACAGAGAAGCAGGCCATGCTTGAGAATTCTGACTTTCTCTAGCTGCAGTGTAATTCATAGAAGAAAAGTAGTATCGCTTGAATGGCCTACTGTCCCATACATGCGCCAGTATGCGTACACCGGGCAGAAATAACAAATGACGCATAGTAAGTTGAATGTGAGTCAGCAATGCCATTCCATGGGGAAAAGGCCAATGGAATTTTATGTTGTTGTTTTTAAGACTCAGGAGTCAATAGTTATTGCTGCTGCTCAACTCTCACCAATTGCAGTACTGTCTCACTTCGGCCACTCCACCACTTTTTCAAAAAAGGTCAATGAGGCTGCAGTCCTGTACACTGGGGGAGGGGGGAGAGGACAGAAGGTAAACCTCTTTAGATATTTTGGGCTTCAATTCCTTGAAGCCCCTATCAGCATGGCCAAAGGTGAGTAATGCTGGGAATTGGGGAGCATTGGCGTGCGGAGGACAGGTTCAAAGTGTTCAGCTGAACACCCTAATCCACTGCCGCCATGTTGCGGTAGCAGGACCGGTGCTAGGAAAGAGCGACAAATTCAGCTGCTCCCCACCCTGCTCCTCCTCCAGAAGGCTTTTTTCACTGGTGCAGCCACTGCCCTCCCCTCCAGCTTGCTCGCTCTTTCACTCACTCACTCAGCCGCTCCCTGCTCCCACCTACTCTGCTTGACCTCTCGTGACAGTTGCTGAACAAGGTGGGAGCAGCAGCCACGCTGGGGCCAGGAAGCAGCACGTGGTGGAGCCAAGGAGAGGACTGTTTCTGTAAGTAAGATTGCCCAGAGCTGTGGATTGGGGCCCTTCCCCCTTCGGGGCTGCTGCCCTCCTCTCGTCATCAGCCCTGCAGGTACTGTAATGTTTGGGGGAGAGAGAGAGAAGCTGTATGTTTACGTGCCTTCTCTCCTCATCACTGCCCCACCGCCCACCCCAATCTGGCCTCCAGCAAGAGAAAAGAAAGGGGGAAGGGGGGAGAACTGCAGTGTCCCCCCAGGACTGCCTGACTAAGGAGGGTTCATTCAGCAGCACCTTTTTCAGAATGCTTGCTAAAACAATTCCTATCTGCCCTTGCTTATTTTAGGGTGTCTAACCTCCTTTTTTGAAGCCGTTCTTTTGGTAAGCATGGTATGTGTGTATCTTGTGTCACTTTAAAACAGAATTGAAGCACAATCCTATGTATTTCTACTCAGAAGTAAGCCCCATTGAGATCAATCAAACTTACTCTGAGGTAAATGTGCATACGATGCAGCCTGAAAACGAAGAGAGGATAAAAAAAGACAAGAGAAAAAGAATTGTAGAAATAGAATAGCAAGGTAACTGTGGGATATTTAACCATATTTAAAGACAATAAGTGCAGTAAAATTAGTGCTCCTCTACTTCAATCCCAATCAAATAATTACAACAGTTGCACTGTTGTAATTATTTGATTGGGATTACTTGTTAATTAAAAAAAATACAGTTTACTTCAGTTTTCATTTATTTTGTTTGTTTGATGAATGAAAAAAAGTCCTTTATTACTGTATATTCAATCAATGTTAACCTTAAAAAAAAAATCCCTGGCCGAACCACCTAATGAAATGTGCTGCACATTCCATGTCCCCCCCATGGGGGGGGGGGGAAATCTACACTACTGCTTTAAAGCACTTTGAAAATGTTTTGAAAACTGTATATGGAGTGTGTCCTGGGCCCCAACAGTTGTCAAAACTGTTATAAAGTGCTTTAAAGCAGTAGTGTAGATCATGCCTTTATTAGGACAACTCAATGTCTCAAAAATGTGCAAGGTTTTGAGATCTCTTAATCAAAACAGATGTGTGTGAATGAAGAAATAGGAGGGAGTAACAGTTGACTAAATGTTGAAGTCATCAGGTTACATCCAAGTGGGCTGGAAGGGTGCTGTTGCACCATGTCCTGCTTGTTCATCCCTGGTTGATGGCTGGTTGGCCACTGTGTGAACAGAGCGCTGGACTAGATGGACCCTTCAGGCTCATCTACACCAAGCAGGATATTCCACTCTGAAAGTGGTTTATAAAAAGGCAGGAGCCACACTACTGCTTTATAGAGGTATTGAAGTGCACTGACAACTGTTGGGGCCCATTGAGACATACCATATACCGCTTTCATACCATCTTCATCATGTTATATCCTGCTTAGAGTAGATGTGTCAAGGGCCCCAACGGTTGTCAGTGCACTTCAATACCACTATAAAGCAGTAGTGTGGCTCCTGCCTTTTATATACTGCTTTCATACCGCTTTCATAGTGGAATATCCTGCTTCGTGTAGATGAGCCCTGGGGCCGAAGCTAGACCTAAGGTTTATCCCAGGTTCGTCCCTGCCTGAGCGCTGGATGCCCTGTGTGGCACTTAGATGAACAGGTTTGACCCCAGGACAATCCTGGGATAAATCTTAGGTCTAACTACAGCCTTGGTCTGATCCAGCATCGCACGTCTTATGTTCTTATGAAGTCCAAACTATCTGGACATCTACATTCTGCCGAGACCTGTTATACACACTGGGAGTAAGACCCATTTACTTCAATGGCTTTAACTTCTGGATAGATGCACAAAGGATTGCCCTGTGAGAAACTGTGATGGATTCAGAAGTGGCCTGCAGGATTATTGATAGGCCACACTGAGATGCAGTACATGCTGGCACATGCTGGGCAGTTTTTGAATATCCAAGCCATGGCTGCAGCTTGTGGGGTTGTCCAAACCCAAGGACTACTGACCAATGGTCTGTTATTGGGTTATGTTACAGTTTGCTTAATCTTCACATAACCCATGGTTCAGACAACATAACAAGCCATGGCTGCACTCACAAAGAAAGGTAGCAGTCTTGGTCATGAGAAAATTTTAAAACTCCATACCATTGAAATACCTTTACTGTATTAGGACAACTCAATGTCCCAAAAATGTGCAAGGTTTTGAGATTTCTTAATCAGGCTTAATGTTACAATAAGAAGATGTGTGTGAGCGAAGAAATAGGAGGGGGAACAGTTGACTAGTTGTTGAAGTCATCAGGTTACATCCAAGTGGGCTGGTGGATGAGGACTTTCTAACCCATCCTCCCCATTGAGTCTCTCCAGCCACTGGTTAAAATGCCACACAGAGGACTGGGGGACCCTACTGAATGAATTGAATCCCTGAAAATTGAGACTAGGCACCTTCCATGTGTGGAACCTTTATTTTCACAGAAGGCAGATGCTGGATTCAACACATGATGCCTTCATGGTCAGAGTCTTAAGATGAAATGCATTTGCAGACACACAAACTGGGTTCTACCAGGTAATGTGATGATTTCAGTTTCACCTGGATCTGCCCACAGGACTGCTAAAGCAGCAGTAGGCAGAAAGATCTCAAGATGTTTTGGACTTCAACTCTCACCATTTCTTACTATTGGCCAATGGCCATACTGGCAGAGAGTTCTGGGAACTGAATTCAAAACATCTAGAGATCTACATTGTGTCCCCTCCTGCACTAGGGCAAACAATAGCTGACAGACAAACATCCTTTTTGAAAATAGAAAATGCAGCTGTTATTCAGAACAGTCTCAAACCTGGATGAAATGCACAGGCTCCTTGATCGGTGAAAAACAGAAATAGAGAGAAACTAGGCCGTCATTATATTAACAAAGCTGGGGATAATTTCAGATGCTGTACTAGGTTAAAAGAAGTCAACTTGGATGGCTTTACTGCTCAGAGAATAACATCCTAAGCCAGCCACATATGAAGCTGCTTTATACTGAGGCCATAGCTAGACCTAAGGTTTATCCCTGGATCGTCAAACCTGTTCATCTAGGTGACACACAGGGGATCCAGTGCTCAGGCAGGGGCGAACCCTGGATGATCCCAGGATAAACCTTAGGTCTAGCTGTGGCCTGAGTCAGACTACTGATCTTTCTAGCCCAGTACTGTTTATTCGAGCAGGCAACAAGTTTCCAGGCAGAGGACTTTCCTAGCCCTGCTACTTGGAAACCTTAAACTTATGAGTTGGGCAGCTTTTTCAGCCTGAGAGCTGCATTCCCTCATAGGTAAACTTCTGCTGGCCACATGCCAGCACAATGAGCTGGGCCAAAGCAAAAAGTGGATAGGGCAAAAGCCAGATCTATGCCCCATTCTCACACTCCCAGCCATGCACATTCATCCACCCAGCATAGAAACATTTTCTCAGCACCCAGCATGGAAACAGTGTGATGCCCATGGAGGGAGATAAGTTTAACTAGAGGTCCTGGAGATTGAAAGGGGGATCTTATGCATATATTGCTGGTGCACTCTGCCACTGAACTACAGTCCTCCCATGAGCAAGCAAATGCCTTAACTGGGTTCAAGATCGATTGATACATCTTAAACCCAATGATGAACCAATAACTTTAAGAAGGATTCCTGCTGCCTCTACTGTGATTAATATGTTAAGTCTATGGTAATATGTTGGCTTTTACTCCATTATTTAAAAGGAGGTCAGAAGAAAAGTGAAAAGCATTGACAAGAATCAAAGGATTTAAAGTACAAGCATATAGATTTAGAATATATATCAGGAACAGCTGTATTGCAATAGATATTCTTACAAAGAATTAGAAAGACAGATGAATCCTTATTGCTCCTAATATCAGCAGGAGTTAAAGGCTTATATGTAGTGAGTCTCTGGCAGGCTAATTATACCTTAGTCTTTTCTGCAATTGCTAGTTAATTCCTTCTAACTAAGGCAATTTTTAAATAAATTGCAAATATTACTAATTAATCTGGCTTTATTTCAATGTCATTAAACACGAGGAGGTCTCCAGAGAAGAAAATGGGGGTAATAAAAGGAATCCCATTATAATTGAACCCAGATTAATGTCCACTTAAAGTAATTGTTAACATGGTTTAATAACTAGCAGTTGTGATCTTGCCAAATAACCATATATTAGTACAGTAAATGCACTATTCTAAGCCTAATTCGTTGTTTCTTGTCCAGGATTTGTGTGTGTGTGTGTGTGTGTGTGTGTGTGTGTGTGTGTGTGTGTACGTGCGTGCGCGTGCATGCGTGCATGCATGTGTGTTAATTATATTAAGTTAAAAGTGGCCTAAGAGTTCCTATTCATCTAGCAATCTTTCTCTCGATATCTATACAACTGTAATTAAATCCAAACTAAATGTTTAATTGGGCCACTTAAGCTTCCCCCTTTTTTATGTATCAAAATGAGAGAAAATCCCAAAGACTGGGTGCATATTCTTCAAATAGGATAAGAAATGGAAATAGAGATCAAACAGATGGATTCTGATTCCTTTTTTTGGATTGGCTTGGGTAATGAACTGCTAACCACTATATTCCACCATAATGCTGAGAAGGCACACTAGGAGAAAATTACAGCAAACATATACTGCCACTGCCTGCATGAATGTTACACAGGTAATCTAAACTGGGAAGTCCATGTTATTCAAAAAGGCACAGGAGGAAGCAGAATTGTACAGCATAGCTGCCCCAGATTGTAAGCACCACAAACAAACCCAGGAGGGATCTGCTGGTTGTTCTTCTGATTGCAAACTCCCCTTTTGGTGCAACCACCCTTTCAATATTGGGGAAGAATTCCTGTTCAGTGCAGGTAGATTACCCATGTGGGGCCTGAGCATCTGGACCCTCAGTTTTAAGCACCAACAGAAACCTATTTCGCAGCCAAAACTACCAGTATTTCCTGCACTGCTGGGTAAAATATGGGATTTGGGGGTAGAGGTACCAGGATCAATACTGTAGCTTCCAAGAACACTTGTGTTCCAGTAAAATTATTTAGAAATTTCTACTGGTATTCACTAGGAAATTGCAGAGAGACAGTTTGTATTGTATGGACGTTCTTTCTTTTATAAAGTAGAATAAAATAATTAGTCAATTGCTGTGTTCGGATGACAATAGTCAATAGTGGGTTAATAGTCAACTCCATGATTGATTATTGAGGGGGTACTCCCCACCCACAACATGATTATAATCATGGTGTGGATTAAGGCAGTGTCAAGTTGACTATGAGTCAGCAGTGTGTTTGATTGACTCATCCCCCCTCCCCTCATGTTCTCCCACTGGTATCCCATCAGCCATTGGTTGTTCTGCTGTCAGGACTAGAGCAGCAGCCACCACTTTGGTTGCTCTTGCCCAGGGACTCTGTAGTTGCTGAAAATAACCAACCGTGTGTGATAAAATAGTCAACGGTGCCCAACAGACATCACAACAACTAACAGTTGGTCAAATAATCAGCTCTGCACATTGCTGAATAACTAATCGTGGTGTAAGAAAGTCTTGACAGATAACACAATAACCAACTGTTGACTATTTAATCCACCATTGACCATTTAACCCACTGTTTGTTATTGTGTTGTCTGAACCCAGTCAATAAGATTGTATTTGATCAATGTAAACTTGCTTCATATTTGTTATACATAACATATACAAGGCAGCCCTTTTAAAGACCTGTCCTTTGTTTTAGCAGTATTTCATCTTCCACCTCTGAAGCCAGTGGGCCTGGCTGAGATTAATGTACAGTCTCTGCTTGAATCCAGGCTGCCATTTTGCTTGACACAATGACAACTGAATCTTCAACATAACCCAGAAATGGTAAACCCATTGTTTCCTCTGTGTGAGGTTTAAGGGCACAAAAGGCCTTTTTAACTTTCAGTTTTAGTGCCTGAACCTGGATATAAGCCATGTTCAACATGGAGTGGAGGAGTTGCATCAGCTCTACTGGGGAAACTGCACTATACCATTTTTAACCATTGTGAACATTTCCAGCACTGCTTCTCTTTTAATATATATGATAATATACTGAGAGGGGGGAAACTCTCAAGCCCAGTCTGTGAATCATTCTAGGAACCCTCCAGCAAAAGCAAGATGTGTCGTATTTAGTTTTACAGGCATGAAATAAAATGTTCTCAAACCAAAGCTGTTTTGTCCATAAATGTGTACCATAGTGAAGCAACTTTGGGGCACAACCCATAATTTGTCTCCTCACTTAAGTGACATGTGTGGGTGAATATCCCCATTGTGCAGAGAAATACAAGTTGCTTCCCTGCAGCAGTGAAGCTGGATCTACAATCCTGTGACTAAGACATTTGCATCATCTATGAGCAAGGAGCAAAATAGCATTGTGATGTGACTAAATCCATCGTATAAATGTAACTCCTAGTTATGACTGCATCATGATGATGATACACCAGTGTAATTTTAGGTCCGTACTGTCATAACTGGCAGGGTAGAAATAGCATGAGATGAAACTGTGGTATGGTCAGTTGTAACTAGCAGGGTAGAAATAGCATGAGATGGAACTGTGGTCAGTGAAGGCTGATGGCTCCAATGTCAGTGGTGGCAGTGAATCTGCTCTGGCCTTCAGTCAGAATTCTAAAGGAGCTATCCAAGGTGCAAAGCAGTTCTGACTAGATCCTGGAGAAAATTCACCACCCCAATGGCATCGGAGCCACCAGCCTCCACTAGTGACAGTGGAAGATTGGCCAGGTTAGCCCAGACCACAATTTCTCACAAGCATGGGAATGCTTCCCACATCTCCAGTTGTCTATTGCAGCCCTCTTTTCCACAAAGTTACCAGCCCATTCACATGGTGACCAATATTATTTTGCTTTCGTTCTGTCAGTTCTTCCCTGTCCATATGGGGGGCCCATCCTTCTCCCATCACACAGCCTGATGCTAAAGCAGACATGTTGCATGCAGTGTTTCAAAGAGTGCTTGGGTCTAAAATATTGGTCCCCAAACTCAGTTCTGAATTTAATTCTGGAAGGAGGGATCTCCTATTGCTACTCAAAATGTGTCCAGCTGGTGTATGGACTAATTTTACAATTTGATAATCCTGCAATCTCAATTTATAGGAGATTTTGATAGCATATGAATATAGGGATGCCATGTTTTGATAGGCTCTATGAAATATATGGATAAAATACATTATTGCAGTATGCTTTTATTCATTCAAATTCTGAATTTATGAGCACACACACACGTGTGTGTGTGTGTGTGTGTGTGTGTATACACACACTCATAGGATTAAAAAGTGGATAGTAAGAAGGAAAGAGCAGTTGGTTTCTTAGAATGTCAAAGAACTGAAACAGAGTACTAGCTGTTAAGTAACATAGGAGAGTTCTTCCAGTATAGGCAGCAGCAGCAGCCACTCAAGAACAAGTGGACAAGAAAAAACTTGCTCAATTCTGTAGTAAGCTCAATAACAGTTCATCCCAGCTCTACAACTAGTTATCTACATTTAATATCACTATGTAGACACTCTCTCAGATCCTGCTGCTATTTACCTTTATTGCTCTTTAAACATGCACCCCAACTCTGCAGCTACTTACCTGCATCATGGGCCTTCAGCCTGAATCTGTCAATATTTACCCATCTTACACTATAGCTATCCAGCCTGATCCCACAGATGCGTACCTTGCTCTATGGATGTTATCTTTATCTTGCAATACTTTCACCTTGGCATCTGGCCCTTGTCAGCATTTATTTTGGTCCATCAGCCAATTGCCAAAATTGATCCAGAGAAGTTCTCTCTTATCCTGCAGCTACTTACTTGGGGTGTGCTTTCTGCCCTGGAATTAGCTGGTAACTGTGATCATCCACAGAGCATTCAATCTTCCAGAGCGGAGATTGGCTGCTTCTAAACCAATCAAATAATATCAGAGTGAAGAAGTGCCCAATTGGCACTCTTAACATTTCTAAAATTATCCTAACATTTTGTGTGTGTGGTGTATTCAATTGAAAACCTCTCAATAAGGAACATGGGGTGATGGGGTGGGGTAGTTTTGATAATTGATACTGACATCTGTGACTAACCAATTAGGAATTGCCACAGCGCTCTTCCTCCCTGTTCTGTTCTCCTCCAATCGCAGTGTTTGGAGGAGGGAATGCCAATTAGTCCTTGACTTCCATGCTCATTGTTGTTCTTGGTTTCAGTCAGAGAGAGAGAGAGAGAGATTTCTTATCTTTGCACACATTGCCAAGTGAGATTTAAAGAAGGCGAAGGGGAGAGAGAGATCTACGAGGTCTTCCGCTGTGTTGTTTGCAAAGAAAGATGACTGTTTCTTTGCAGACAGAGGAGAGAGAGAGGGACCTGTTTTGCTTCATTCATTTCATTTGTTCCACCCCCAGCATGTGTGTGTGCATCCAAAAATCTAAAGAAATCCTTTTAAAAAGTATTTTCCTTGACTTCATTTAAGCCCATTCAAGGCACCTGTGTGTGTCAGTTCTTTTACTTAAAAATCAGGGTGGGGGAGCCATTTCAATCAAAATCCTTTTGGAAATACTGTCTGCCTGTTCTATTAAAGCATTTTCTTCCAATGTTATTATTTCCCCTTAACAGTTTGACATGCTGTAGCTCTCCTTCCTCTAAGTTGGATCTTCCCAGCAGCACTTGGCTTCGAAGTTACAGGTGTCTTCTTGTACTTGTATGTTTGTGTGTTTTAGGATTGTGCCATACACACAAGCAACACACAATTAATAAAGCACACTTTGATAACATTCCATCATGAGGCATGGGAAACACTGCTACTGTGGTTCTGGGCATGGAGAGAGAGGGAGTGCAGCAGGGCTGGTTAGTTGTGCTTTTCTGATCAGACTCATAGAAGTCAGCCACAGTGTGAAAGTGATGCTGGGCTGGTGTCATGAGTGAGTAAGCTTCTATACCTGAGTCAGGCAGGCTCTTTATTATTTCAGTTATACTATTACTCTTATTGGCTGGCTGGGCTTCCATTGTCACTCCATTCTTCCCAAATGACACTGGGGGAAGGGTGCCTCCTCCTCATCCTGCAAGTCTCCTGTCCTCTCTGAGGTTGGGCAGGCTGTGTGCTGCTGTTGTGGCACTTATTAATATATTTATTATTGCGCTAAGTGCTTTCCTGCTGCTTCATTTCCCTCTTGCCCATGAGACGTGTGTGAGAGAGGACATTTGAGTTCAGACTTTAATAATTCCCTATAAATCACTGCATGCAGGGATCTGCTCTGTAGTTGGCATGCCTAAAGGCATCTTTAAAAGCTGTCATGGTGCCAATTTTCATATGTTTATCTTTAAAAATGAGGGAGCTGTAAGCATTTCTGTTAACTCTCGTTGACAAGAATGTACTGGTTACCCCAAAATGGAGTGTTTTTTTCATCGAACTATCTGGCAGAGTCGAGAGAGGGACCTGCTTTGGAAATTGGTAGAAAAACACCTCTATGGAGCTCCAGCTCAAATTTCAAGGTGGAGAAGACCCACTTTGCACATCCCTACTACTTACTACAATTCCTTAGAAGTGAGTCTGATTCTGCACCAACTGACTTTTATGATCTTGTGCTCTAACAAGGATTAATAAAATCTATACTTTACATACATCATTCATTTGGGAGGCGAATAAGAGAAAGTGACATGTATTTCCATGGTGGAGAGAGCACATCTTGTGGTAGCATCCCAAAATTCTTTTCAGTGTTGCAGATTCTGGAGTAGTTTTGCTTTGTTCATTTAGAAGTGTCCTCACCCTGCCCTGTACAGGATGGCAGACAAACTGATACGTGGTTTTATGGTAGCAAAATAAAGAAAATGTTTATTGTAGTGTCTTAGTTCCTTTGAATTATATTCCAATCCTGCCTATTCTTAATAATACTGGTAGTAACCAATCTAATAATAACAATACTTAGTCCCTATGATCTTATTTTCACTCACTCCCCACACAACTCCTGACAAGAAATCACTCGGCTAAACACATCTACCCTCTAAACCCAATCACCAAGGTCTTGCTATTTACTGTGTATAATCTGTACAGCACCACGTACATTGATGGTGCTATATAAATAAATAAATAATAATAATAATAATAATAATAATAATAATAATAATAATAATAACCACTCAGCTCCCCCATATATATACTCCTCCCTACTCTCCACAACATCACCAGCCACACCCACTCAGTCCAACATTCTGCACTCTCTAAACATACTCAACCAGACATACCAAAGGGAATAGAAATGTGGGTAATGCCACAGATAGCTCTAAAGATTCAGGGCACAGCTCAAAAGATCTGGGGCCCATGACCTGGGCCCCCACTCTAATAATGCCTGTGTGGGTCAGATTAAAAATTAAATAAAAAAATATCAGGTCTTTAGGGAGAAATAATAAACCATTTCTGACTGGAATCTAAGCACACTGAACTATCCACGCCATAGCACACCCTATCAAAACTTTGTAATACGTAGATTATCTTCATGGAAGCCATTAAGGGCTCATAATAGAGAATTTAGAGGCTTTCATCAGCTGGGAAGCAAATGGGATCCCAATCTCTGAATAGAAGCAGCCGCAGTGAACAATTTCCTCCTATTGCTGGAATTTTTAAATATACCAATTATATGAAGATAAAAAAATCATTAAAATGCAATTATTTGATCTATATAAGTTTATAGCTATAGAACTGCATTAGAAGACTGATGTCGTAGATCTTTATATGCTTAATAAAACTGAATAATTCACTTTGTGAAATAATTTTAAAAGCCTTCAGTGCCTGTAATAGGGGGTGGGGGGGATCGTAGATCCCTTGATGAAGAAGCCCATTTCAGGTATAAAAGGTCCAAATTCTTAGATCCAAATATGTCCTAGTAACTAAAGCTACTCATGTTTTTCCTCCCTTAGGGTGGCATTCTTATCATAAGTGATGATTCCTGTGGTTCCTCTCAGATTAAGAATCATAGGATCATAGAATAGTAGAGTTAGAAGTGGCCTATAAGGCCATCAAGTCCAACCCCTCGCTCAGTGCAGTCCTATGCCAGACAACATCTGGAAGACCATAGGATACTTTGGATGTCCAGATCCAAGATCAGAGACCTAAGTTATGTTCTAGAAAAAAACAGTGATATAAATTAGGAAAACAGATGTTTTATTTGTCAAGTCCTGATCATGTAATCTGTCTTCTTATAGGATTCTCTCTCACGCCATATAACTCTACACATATACACACAGTGATTCTACTTGCCTTGCTGAACATTCAGCACAGGTTAGTGATCTCTGCCACATTTCAGGGGAAGTAATCATGCTGATATTTTTGAAATGGGACCTCCAACCTTTGAAAGGCTGATAGTTATTCTGAGCACTGTGAGCAAGAAGGCAGTTAAAAAGTTGAGTAATGTATACAAGGGTTGCTCCCCAATTTATCCCCCCTCCCATTTAGGCCTTATCTTCTTTCCTGAAGATCCAATGCTCTCATATTGTACAGTATCAAATGACAAACAAGTGGAGAAAAATATTACATAATAAATAAAAATGGAGGTGAGGATGTGGCTACAAATTATGATGGAAAGGTAGCACCTCTATTACCCACTCCCTTCCTTTAGTAGGGATGAAAGGATTATTCTATGTCTAGTCCATATCAGTTTCACGTGTGTTTAATCATGCATCCCATTTCTTCATTAATCTACAAAACAAAAAACAAAACAATAAAACCCTGCATAAAAATTTAGGTATTGAACTTATTTACCTATGAAATATACGTTTATATGTGCATTTCCCCTAAAATATGCATTTTGTATGCATTTTGGGGCTGAGAACTGCATCGCAAAATTCAGAGAGGAGTGCAGTCTGGAAGATAGCTGCATACTAATACACACATGTTGGTCAGGAATGCGGCAAATTAGAATGGATCACTTAAAAATGCAGACCAAACAAAATCCTCTAACATCCCGTTTCTGTAGTCACCATTGATTTGGAACAAGTAACATCTGAAGAGAAAAATGAGCACAACCATACAGGTGAAACATGAACATGATAATACTAGTCCAGAGTTATAGTTCTTCCTGGCAGATGGTAGAAGTAATGGGTTTTCCTTCCAGCAATGTATGAAGGCTTTTGGTATTCTTTGATACACAAAGCCCTCAGCTTGCCGTCATGAACATCTCTTAAGCGAAAGAACTCCACAGGAATCAGCCTCTGTTCAGCAGAGAGAGGAATAAGAGAGGAGTCAAAGCTCCATAGACATGGCTTGGAGGAGCTTTACATGTAAGAAACAGAGCATTTCCATCCTTTGCACTGTTGCCCCTTCTCCTAGGTGGTCCAGCAGATCCCATCCTCAGAAATGTGATAATCTGCAATAATTTTCCAAATGAATTGAAGGGGTAGGACTTTGAAGGAATCATGTCTTTGTGGAACAACGAGGCTAATAAAATAATGAGAGATGGATGACATCCAGTGGAGGTGGAGGAAGATGAGTTCAGCAGGACCTCTGGTGGAAGAGGATGATCCAAAATCTAAATGAGGAAGTTTGAAAGACAAGGAGCTTCTTCCACTGGTGACTAAAGGATTTATTATCAACTTCAGAGAACTTTTTTGATAGTCATGTGATAATATGATCTGGAAAGTAGCAAATGTTGGTGATGGATACAAGGAAGACTGTAGCAGGTCTTGGGCCAACAAAATGTTCACAGTCCCAACACATCAGTTTATACAGTCCTTCTTCAGGGTAATATCTTATATTACACGTAGTCAAAAGGGAAAGAACGTTCAGCTGGGCAACTGTCTTACTTTGAACCAGTTCATTGTTATTTCAAAATGCACATCGTATTTGCTTAGTAAGTTTTCTGTGAACATTTTGCTGTCTTCCTTGCATAATATGCCCATATCTATAGAGTGAGCACAGAGATGGTGATGTGTTTTTTTTTCCTCTCTCTTAAATTTTGTCATCATTCAATATTATTCAGTATTTTGTCTCTGGATGATGTGCCCAACATTGTCTTCCTGCATCAACACTTTGGTTGGGCATTTGATGATTTCTGAAACTGAATATTTTTTTTTTAATGGTGTGTTATCCAAGAAAATATTGCCTAAGCCCTATTAATTAACTAGAAATCCTGTAAGAGTTTTGCAGTTGTTGTTGTTCTGTGTTTTAGTATTCCTCAACCGCATATGGGAACATAGCAAAATTTTGCAAGAAAAGGAAGCAGTCAAACTTTCCACAGACTTTTAAGAAATCTCCTATGTACTTTTGTGCATTATCCTGCAGTACAACTGGGATGGAAGTGGGAGGTCCCCACTCAGATTCATGGAGAGGTCAAGATTGGTTATCTTCACGTTTCTGTCAGATAGAAGGGATGGGGGGAGTAAATGAGGGATTTTGTTGTGTGCATAATCACTCTCTTTATAGATTGAATTACAGTGGACAAACCATTCCCCACCCTATATGCTTTAAAATACATTATAACAGTACAGAAGGTGGTGTCAGTAGCAGCAACGTCAGGAAGAAAACTGATAAATATGTCCAGTGTCCAAAAATAAGGCTCAGATATGGAGAAAGCATGTAAATTGATGGCTCAGTTTTCTTCTTTCTCATGCCTTTGAACTGTGAACTAGAGCTGTGGTCCAACATAGTTACTTGGGAGTAATTATGCAGCGCAAGTAGGTTTTATTTAGCTGGATTTTTAAATGGGCATGTGGGGGGCAGGATTATTCTCAACCCATTGCAATCTTTAAAGGTGGTGTAGGCTTGAAACCCCAATACAAAGTACAGCGACAGAAAGCTGAAAAATGAATGAATTCCTTTTTTTGCATCAGCCACAGGCCTTAGCATTTGAAGCTGAAGGAGCAGTGTGACTACCAAGTGCAACATTGAAAAATGCAACTTAATTACACATTCATTATGTTGAAATTGTGATATGTTAATGCCATTTACAGCAAGGTCAGTTTCACCCATCTTAGGAAGACTTCATAACATTATGATAGTTTTAGAAGACCTTGTTTCAAAGATAATCCCTTAATGCAGCTGCTGGCAAAGCAATGATTATTTCATGTCGTAACGAACTGTTGAGAAGCACAGTATAAAAGCATTCAGTCCATGGCTCTTTTGCAAAGATAATACAGTGCCATCCATTTATCTCCAGAGAAACTACTGAATTGTGTGGAGTGAGGAGAAAGATGATGGTTAAGTGTTCAAGTCATGTTTAATTAACACTTTCAACACTTGCCAACTCACTAGCAGAAAATAATCAGTGCTTTTTAAGAAAACGAAAAAAAGAAAAAAAGTATAATGCTTCAGTGAGTTGAGGGGAATTTCTCTCATTCTCTGTGTTACCCATTATCACACAGTTCTTTCTCCATTTTCTTTGAAGTCAGGATTTCCAAACCCATTGAACCAAAGGCAAAGGCACATAGATCTCATCTAGCCACCTTATTCCTTTCACTCAGTTGCTAAATTGGGCACTCTTATCAATATTTCTCAGGCAAGGGGCTTTGACCTAAGCACACCAAGATGACAGTTAAGCCTCCACAATGCCACTACTGAGAAAGGCCTACCTGAATTACCCACCAACCTTACTGATCTTTGAGGCTGGCTGGCAAGCAGGGCCTTCAAAGATGATCTAAAAACGTGGACGCATACATATGGGTGTAGGTGGCCTTTCAAATAATCTGGAAAAAACTGTTTAGGGTTTTGACAGTTGAAACCAATACTATGAATTGAGCCTGGAAACCAGTGTAGCTGGTACAGAACTGGTGTAATATGATCTGACCATCTTGACCCAGCAAGGTCTCAAATTTACACATTCTGTACCAGCTGAAGTTTCTGAGTCATCTTCAAAGGCAGACCCACATAAAGTACATTACAATAGTCCCATCTGGATGTAACTAAGGCATGTATAACTGAGATCTTCTTTGCCTAGATAGGGTCTCAGCTGGTGTACCAAACAAAGATGGTAAAAGGCACTGGCTAGTGGCTACTGCTGCCACTTGCATTCTCAGCAATAAGTCCAGAAGGACCCCCAAGCTACAAACTTGTTATTGGGTATTTGTGACCCCATCCAATATAAATTGTATTCATTTATCTAGATGAGCAAAATTCCCCATCCAAAATACTTCCATCTTATCTGCTTTAAACTGCTCTGCTTTAAACCTCAGTCATCCCAAAATTAACATCAAGTTCAGGATTTCCACAACATCCCTGGGATTAGTGGATGGGGATTAGGAGGCATAGCTGTGTATCATCTGGCATATTATTTGTTACATTTATTTATTTATTTGTTACATTTATATACCACCCCATAGCCAAAACTCACTGGGCGGTTTACAAAAGTAACACCACAGCCCAAGTGACACCACAGCCCAAACCTCTGGATGTAACCTTTCCCCATTGATTTGATGTATATGTTAAATAGCATGAGGGACAAGATATTTATTTATTTATTTATTACACTTATATACCACCCCATAGCCGAAGCTCTCTGGGTGGTTCACAAAAGTTAAAACAGTGAACATTAAAACAAATATACAAAAATTTAAAAGCATGAAAACAGCAATATCATTTAAAACAACTATTCTGGGGTCAGTCAAAAAAAAAACCTCAGCATATGTTGTTAACTGCCTGGGAGAAGAGAAAAGTCTTAACCTGGTGCCGAAAGGATAACAATGTTGGCACCAGGCGAGCCTCTTTGGGGAGATCAATCCATAATTGAGGGGCTACAGGACACAGCCTTGTGTTACCCCAAGGCTAGACAGAGCAGACATCCCCCAGCATTACTTTTTGAAAATGATCAGCCAGGTAGGAATAGAGCCATCATAGCAGCACATCCTTCAGAAGTTGTTGTTGTTGTTGTTGTTGTTGTTGTTGTTGTTGTTATTATTATTATTTATATACCACCCCATAGCTGAAGCTCTCTGGGCAGTTTACAGGCAGAGGTTACCTCTAAAGTCCAATTTGATCACGTAATGGTCTGTTCATTACAGAATACCACATCTGAAGATGTGTTGGGCCTGATATAATCTGAGACAGGCACATAGTCATAATGGAGGCCACAAAATCCTGAACTGCTTCATACAAAACAACCTAAGCATGAATATTGAAGTCCCTGAAGACTATTAGCTTCAGGATCCTCAACACCACTTCTGAGACCACCTCCAACAGATCAAGAAGAGAGAGTGTTGGGTAGAGGGATGGGCAGTATACCAAGAGAATTCCAATCCTGTCTTTGGTATCCAACACCAGGTATGGGCACTCAAAAATGGTAGAATGTTGGATGAAATATATGACCAGGAGTATCACTGCCAGTTGATGTGTAGACAATGCTGATAGTCTGGCTCGGTATGAGGCAGCTTCCTATGCCTGTAACTATAGCCTGTCTCTAATAATAATAATAATAATAATAATAATAATAATAATAATAATAATAATAATAATAATAATTTTATTTCTTACCCGCCTCTCCATTTGGATTGAGGCGGAGAAGAACAATAAGTATAAAGTACATAAAAATACATATTACCTTTCAGTGGAAGAAAGTCCATGAAGACAATTAGGCCTTTCTTTTTTTAAACACACACACACATACTCTCTCTCTCTCTCTCTCTCTCTCTCTCTCTTTCTCTCTCTCTCTCTCTCTCTCTCTCACACACACACACACACACACACACACACACACACACACAAGATCCTTATAACACAAAGTTTTTTCAAAGGTTTTCTGAGTGATCGATTGACTATGGTCTCCATTACGCCAGCATTTTATTGCCCTCTCGTCATGCCTGGTTTGCTGTTTTGCAGCACGGTACTCACATGATGTCATGCCTGTCCTGCAGTCACCCTGCCTTTCCCCCTTCATTTTCTGTGTTTTTCTAGAGTGAGGAAAGTCCACTTTATTTCCTCCATGTGGGATTAAAGCACCCTTCCGCCGCCACGTATTGCCATCCCCAGGCTATGTCCTTTGTTGGTGGGGTGTGCTTTGAAGGGAGGTCTTGCTGATGAAAGAGAAGAGCGGGGGAGTTCTCCTCCTCCAGCATGCCATGTCAAACGAACGGGCTTGTGCTGACTCAGTTGAACGACAAAAACCAATGAACTGGAGGGGGAAGGAGAAGGGTCAGGGTGGGGTGGAGTGGAAGAGCAAACAAGCAAAAAGAGATTTCAATGGTACAGTGGCGATACCAGAAATACACGTGAAAGGGACCATTAGCTTGAACCAATAATGAAATGGAGGTGGAAATCGTGGAGGCAAAGCAGGAAAAAAAAGTAGGTGTGATGGAGCCCTATAATGCTGAAACTAGGAGACCTGGCAAGGCCTTCAGTCGGGCAATTTCACAAGCAAACCATAATCATGTTGCAAATTGACTAACAGAGAAAATAAAGAAATGTAACCCTAAGGCTAGCATGGTGACCCCCTATTTGTCACAAGCTTGCTTTCAAGTTTCAGGTGAAGGACACTATATTTAAAACTTCCAGTGCACCAAGAGCCATTTGAACAATGCCTTGATCTGCATGATGAATATATGGGGGGAAAGATGTCTCTAGGCCTCAACTGAAGAAAAACCCGGTGTCTGCCCAGCCCAACAGCTTGGTCAGGAAGCCGACTATTGCGTGGGGGGGGGGAGCTGAATAAAGCACACCTCATGGCACAACACATGTGCCACATGAAGTAGGGTGGGGCTGTGCCTATAAAAGACAGCCCGCACCCGGCATCGGTCTCTTTCAGCTTCGGCTCTCACCCTCCCTTCTTCTATTATGGGATTAGCCAGTCACTTCCTTTGGAGGGGGGCTGAGTAGGAACTTTTCCATTCACAAAGTGGTTGGTTTTTGCCTACTTCTTACTAGAAGTCTTATGTGGAAGGGTGAGTAATTAGGTTGATTCATGGCAGGGATGTGCAGGAATTGGCTATATTATATAGGGACAGTGAATACTCTGGCACCTTTTGGTGATTCGCATAGCTGGAGGACCTGCTCCTAGGGGGTTATGCGGCTGCTGTGTCAGGATATGGTATGCCTTTGGAGACCCTGCTGCTTCACCTACTTGCTGTCTTATGGAAGCGGGTGGGGTGGCGTAGGGCGGTCTCCCCTCACTATTATTAAATAAAGAGGTCTTAGTTTAACCCAAGGTCTGGTGTCTGTGTCTTTATTCTATGCTTCTCCTCCACTTCCAAACAAAGGCCTTCTTAAACCATTCCACTGTGCTATTTAAGGACATCAAATATATTTGAAGGCTACAAGAAATAGAGAAGATGAACACACATCTAATGTGCAGGTTGTGTTTTCAATGCGCTTTGGGAGCTGGTATGCAACCAGAGCCTATGGATAGTCCCCTGAAGTCCAGCTTGATGCTAGAAGGTGGGCTGTCATGATCCTTAGACTGTGTATCATTTCAAGAGTGCACAGCCTTGAAACTCTTATATAATTCAGTGCTCTGGCATTGGCATCTGGAGGGCGTCTCCACAGTTATTTTTGCCGTAACCCTTGCCATCTGGACTTGACAAAATGTTTAGCGTGAGGAGCAGAACACCAGGCACACCAGATAAATAATCACTGCCTTCAGGGAGGAGGGATGATGAAGGTGCCACTAAGGGCAACAGAGCTTGAAGAAATCCTCATTTTCTGGGACAAGAACAAATCTGACAAGCCTGTGGAGGATTAGGAACTCATGTGATTTATGAAGTCTTTTGTCCAACGTCAGAAATATGCATGCTGCTGTCAGCTGAACATGAGCGTATAGGGCAAAATTAGGCAGAGTAGCTCTTGGCTCAGTTGATATGTTTTTTGACGTTCTCTTCTTTGGGTAAAATTCTGAGAGTTTCTTATTCATTTGGAGCTGCTCTACATTAAGCAAAAACCCTGCAGCCTTACCAGGGTTTTATCTTCCAGAGTCTTTGCAGGTTTATGATCAGCACAATACATACACTCCCTCCCCCCACCTTTTTTTTTTGCCAGTTCCTTCCCATATGTTTCATTTATACTGCCAACAGATGGTGCTGCTATATTGCTCAATTTAGATTTATTACCACATTTTTAGTGACTTATAAATGGCAAATTCCCACTTGAAAATGATGGGAGAGGCATCAGAGGATGGCGATGTTATGAAAAGGACCCACAAACTTCATTGAGTGTGCAATCATGAGTGCATGACAAATACCTGGTGTAGAGACAGCCACACTGAGGGCTTAGTTTGAAATGGGTTGTTTTCCTGGAACCATGACAGGACCCCCACTCCAATTTGGTGTCCTAATTTAAATTTGGACTGGTAAATGTAAGCAACCTTGGAGAATGTTTGTGAGTGGGGGGACTGTTTTCCCCAGGACTTCTAAAGGTAGTTGTAAGTGTTGCCACTAGGCCTTAGCTGTCCTGTGAGCCCACAAATGGCTTTACTTTTTTTTATCTTTGACTGCAACTCAGTCAGGGCTTACTACTGCTGTTGAATGCCATTTCCTTGATGGAAAGGTAGGGGCATAAATTAAATTAAATTAAATTGATAAATAATGGCACTCCTGAACATTTGCATGGATGTATTGCAGTTCAGTTTCATTTGAGGGATTGTGTGCCAATACTGGCTGGTCTGAGGTTGGTCACAACCCAGTTGATGGGAAACCTTATCAGTGAGTATAATTTTTGATATGGGCAAGCAGCCACTCTCCCTCAAAAATATTTGTGCCCCTCTGGCATTAAAGCTGAATGCTTGGAATACCTTGAGGGACATCTTCAGGCATTCAACCTAAGGCATAAAGGGTTCAAATGACAGGCATTCTCTATCTGCTACCCTTTCCACAAAGCACACAAAAACTGACCTTGGAGAGAGGGACAGGATGGCAGGTGACAGAGGTCTTGAAGTCCTGGGTAGACTACCCTCCTGGCAGCAAATGATATGCAGAGCATCATTTCCTGGTAGGCAATGATAAGTTTCTAGTCCAGCCCCTGATTCTGTGGTGGGATAAGATGATCTTCATATCATTTCTTGCAAATTAGTTGCTTGTCCCATATTGTATTTCATCAATATACTATTGTTCAGACATGTCTTCTGATCTTGTATCCAGTAGCTCATTTAACTGTGTTTCTGAGAGCTACAACCCCTCTGGCAAGAGTAATATTAGATCAAAAATTATGTACGGAGTGTACAAGAATCTCTGCATACACCAACAGGAATGGATTGCATTAGTGTTCATGGTCTGGAGGAATCTCTGCTTATACCAGGATGAGCTTGAAATAATTTAAGATTGTTCTCCAGAATGAAGTGTGCTCCAAAGATATTCACATGATCATCTCAGAGACTACTGCCAATTATCACTACAGGGTCTCCCAAATCATTATGATAAACTTCTCAAAAGCCATTCTTATTAAATATCAGCTGACTCCCCATTTCAGATGTGATGTTGGGTATTAGGGGGACAACATCTTACATTCCAGATGTAGTAGTGGGTACTGCAGGTCCAGGAGATATATCCAAAATTATTGGGTATATATATATATATATATATATATATATATATATATATACACACACACACACACACACACACACACACACACACACACACACACTTTCCAAAAGAAATGTTGAATGACATTGATTTACTCCAGGGAGATAATGTAGCTGAAGTTCTCCTATATGCAGATATGCTATAAAACAGTACATTCCATGGCCCTTCCCTGGTCTGGTTACTATAATGGAATATTCTTTGCCGAAGAGGAAAAGAATGAACTGAGAAGAGGTGGTTAGACATATGAACAGTTACCATTCTTCATTATTTAGTTTCTATCTCTGTATCAATAAAAGAAAATCCTGTTTGGGCTCTGAAAAAACATCATTTGATCAGATGTGTTGCACAAAACAAATCTGATGTTAACATCTTGGCTTGGCTTTTCATCTTCTGCCACATTTTAGGAGAGGTGAAAATATCATTCCATAATCAGATTAATTGGATATAGGTGGAAATTGCTCAAACGTATTCGAGAAAGTGGTTTCCCCTGTGAATATACATCTCACTTGTCAGCATAGCCATTAGAAAAGCCATGCGGTACAATAGAAAACATTCATCTGTAAGCCTATGCGGCAGGGTCTTGCTATTTACTGTTTTACTCTGTACAGCACCATGTACATTGATGGTGCTATATAAATAAATAAATAATAATAATAATAATAATAATAATAATAATAATAACTAGAATGCTCATTCAAATACTGAGTCAACTTCAAAAGCTAAGGGAGGGCATAACTCTATCATTTCAGAGGATGTTGGAAAATATTTTCCTTCTCACCTCTGGCTTGCCAATTTTCAGGTATGACACACTACATGGTGTGGCTGCTGTGTCGGCCTACTTCTCATCGTGTATTCATTTGTGACTAATTTTATTGATCAGTATGAAACACACAAAAATGAACCAGACTACCAATGAAATACATACAGGAAAACAAATTGTGGTTTATGTATGTTATTTATTTGATTTATGCCCCACTTTTCAATCAAAAAGGCATTCAAGGCAGCTTGCAAAAACAATTTAAAATAGATAAACATAACAATTACAGTTCCCATATACCAATTCCTAATAACAAGTTTAATACTTAGTAACAAAAAATAGCCATTCAGGATCAGTTCATTATCTATACCTATGTCTATAGATAGATAGATAGATAGATAGATAGATAGATAGATAGATAGATAATATTTGTAGACTATGTTTTAGGGTAGAAACCTCCCAATGTGGTTTCCAACCTATACATTAACAATATACCACAAAAATCAATTTCTAAAGCCATAATATACCATAATAATAATAATAATAATAATAATAATAATAATAATAACAACAACAACAACAACAACAACAACAACAAATGAAAGCACGTTGGAGGTGGTGAGAGGGAGGCTGGAGGACATTAAGACCAATCTGGTCTCCTCCCCTCCCCACCCATTGGAACACCTCTCCCCCCATCCAGGATTGATTCTCTGACCTTGTAAAGGCAATCAGCAAGGTTTTCTCTGAGTTGGCTCTGACTCCCCCTTCTAGCTGTCTAAGCTAGTGGATATTGCCACATCTTGTGGCAGTGAACTCTAGAAATTAATTAAGCATTATTATGACATAACATATCATAAAACCACAAGAAGAACCATGCTGGATCAGACCAAGGGTCCATCCCACATTCTTTTCACACAGTGGTCAACCAGCTGCTCACAGAAAATTCACAAGCAGGACATGAGTGCAGCAGCACCCTCCCACCCAAATTCTACAGCACCTGGTGTATATAGGCATACTTCCTCTGATTCTGGAGTAGCATATAGCCATCAGGACTAGTAGGCATTGAAAGCCTTCTCCTCCAGGAATTTTCTAATCCTCTTTTAAAAGCATCCAAAGTGGTGGCCATCACTACATCTTGTGGTAGTGAATTCCATAGTTTAACTAAGTGAAGAAGTTCTTCCTTTTATCTGTCCTGAATCACCCACCAATCAGCTTCCTGGGATGACCCCAGGTTCTAGTATTATGAGAGCGGGAGAAAAAGAAGTAGCATTAGAGCGGAACATTCTGAACAGTAAGTTGCTGGATCAGGCCCTTCTCTTGAATAGAGAGAATGTGCTTGTATGGTTAAACTAGGGCATGTTTTCTGACAGATAGAGGTATCTGTGCTTTCCTTAGTAGCATGGTACATTGATGGTGCTATATAAATAAATAATAATAATAATAAGAACAACTAATCCCAGAATTCTTTGTGCCTAGGCAAAAGGGAGGAACAGCTGGTGAAAGGAGGAAAGCATCATAATTGATCCTAGATACAGTAGCATCCAGTGCTAATGGTAGGTTTTACAGACCATATATGAGTAAATCTCTAGTTCTCTCTCTCTCTCTCTCTCTCTCTCTCTCTCTCTCTCTCTCTCTCTCTCTCTCTCTCTCTCTCACACACACACACACACACACACACACACACACACACACACACATATTTGGCTATGACTATAAATAAAGAGATAGTGTGCATGGGACAGGACTGTGGAGTGTGGATGGGAGCCTGTGTTGCAAGTTTGTAGTGGGCCCCAAAATAAGGTTTCTAGTTATTCATCACCAAAAAAGAGGACCAAGGAGAACACAGATTTGCATAATTCCACATGTGTTGATTCATACATGAAGATGCTAATCTATATCAGTGTATTTATAGTGGGGAATATTGACCAGGTGATGTATGTGCCTGCTCAGTCTGCTTTTCAGGTGGGAATTCTTGATGGGCAACTTCGAGGCCCTTCCCTTCCCTTCTGACAGCTCTTTAACTTTAAACCAGACTTGAACTAGACTTCCCTTCAAATACAGGGTGCCTTCAAATAGAGGAAAGTCCTCTCTAAAGTATAAAACATGCCCCCCATACCTTAAAAATGATTCTTTGCAACTGGGGGTATGAACCTGTTGAGGTATCTAAGTAGACATGCTAGGATACCTCCCAGCTGCATTCTCCCCAACAGCTCTCCAATAAAAGAACTATTGACTGTCAGTGTTGTGGACCTAAAAGTGATAAATATATTCAATGTAAGCTCATTTATCGAAATAGGGGTCATGTGCAACACCCAGCCAGAAATCTGGACAAAAAAGAATGACATGCATTCATTTAACTGTCATGTAATGAATGTTCATGTACCTATATCATTCTGTTGCGTACATTTTCCACCAATGTCCCATTGAGAGCCATGCTAGACATTCCCTTCTTTTCTATTTGTTTAATGGAACGTTGCAGTTAATTTTTTTCCCTTCATTTTAAAAAAAGTATGTGTGTTGGGAGGGGAGAGTTTCAAACTTTTTTGTTAACAATTGCCAAATGTATTTTGTCATTTAATTCACCCTCATCCCCACTTTGAAGTCCCAAATCATCTCATATTTCCTTCCCACCAGTGTATCTCCCTAGTGCTGACTGGCTTCCATTGTGCCATATTCAGCTTTGAGCCAGCAGACAATTGGGACTGAAATCCAGGTTATTCTCCTGTGCTTTCATTTTTGCCTCCTCCTGTCAATCTTCCATTTATTAGGCAGACTCTTGCCTGAGAATACAATTTCTGGGTGCACATATTGGAAATTGGCATATTAAGGTTGTGCCTTGTATTGTCTAATCCCCCTGGCTGGTCTCTAGCTAGTGAAGGGATTCTCTGTTGACACACAATGGCGGCCTTTTGTCATTAAAATGACTCTCTTGCCTTTGGCTGCCTCTTGTTCAGCTGCTGAATATTGAACTATTAATAAGCCAATGCCCAAGTACATATTAGAGAGCTTTTTTCATTGCATTCTGTTTTAGCAAATGGACTTTGTACTAATGGAGCCTTTTCATGGCTAGACTGCATATTTAAGGGTCCCAGTGATTAACATCATAGCTACTTTGCTCCAGGAAGGGAGCTATAAAGTAGAGAAATCTTGTATTTTATGCAAAAGGCAGTCTATGAGTCTTGCAAGTGGGTTAACAGTCTGAGGGGCAAACCAGATGCTGCCGAAGTGCAATTCATGAAAAGCAGAAAGAAGGAACAGAAGGTGAAGGAAAGGGAAGCCAAATGTTCCTTATGAATAAGTTCTTCTTTGGATTATGCAGGCACAGCACACCACTAAAAACTCATTGTCTTTTCTTTTTTAAAAAATAAGTAATTGTTTGATTGAGGGCCTTTTGCTTGCATCGTTTGGATCTTTCTACTTTGCTCTTGGATTGGGAACTCAAGTTTTGGGTTTCAGTGGTCATAGACATCCTTTCTCCCCACAGTAAATCACCTGTTTACCATTTATTTGGCACTGGAAAAGAGTCATCTGGGCCCTTCGTTCCATGATTTTTATCTTTTCCTCCCATTGTCTTGGTCCTGTAAAGTAGCCAGGCATTTGGGACCCTTCTTAAGGCAGCTAAGCAGACATTCAACAAGTGGAGATGGCCATTTTCTACTCAGAACTGCTTAGGATCAAATTAGAGCTGTGCACAAGCGGTCTCGCAAAATTCTTCACCCTATTTGTGGGTAGAGAAATTGGAGGGGCAATTTTACCGAAGTTCTCCAGAAAAAAGAGAAATTATCCAACTATTTCTCACAGGTAGGCATCACCATTGGCAAGGCATATAGATCAGCTTATTTCTCCCCCCCCCTAAGGTTTTTTTGGGTTTTTTGCACTGCATCAACTGTGTTGGCAGCCTGGCCCCCATTTTGCATCCTCCACAAAGTCCCATATACCTCACATCACTGCAGGGCATTGAGGAGAGGGAACACAACCAACACAAAATAAAAATGGTAAAGAAAACATGGAGAAAGTTCTGAAAGGTGTCCTTTAATTTCTAGGAGATAAGAAAAGAAAAATCTGAGGAATATCCTAGAAGTTTTCTTTCCCACATGGAAGGGGATTATTATTATTATTATTATTATTATTATTATTATTATTATTATTATTATTATTATATTCTGAGGGCATTTTATAATTTCTTTTGCATGTGTGTTGGTGGTGTTTTTGACCTTAAATAATCACTATAAAGTGGCTGAAGGAACTATCTATATTTTTCTTTCTATTACACATCTCACTGTTTCTCTACAGTCTGCCAAGCTGCCTGCACTTCCTGATCTGAAAAGGCTTTAGGGGAGAAATAAATTTATGATGTCTTCCATAGGCGGGAAGTGCAGGAAGCCAAGGAGGCTACAGGCTGTTAGAGGGGTGACTGTACAATGAAAGACAGGACACTCAAACACACTCTTCAGCCATCTAATAATGAAGGTAAGCACAAGAAGACTGAAGCAAACCCAAAATTTCTTCTCCTTTGAATTTCTTTTCAACAGCAATTTCTTGTCTATCAAATTGAATGAGAATGGTCAAAATTCTCTTTGGAGAAATTTTCGGCCCAGCACTAGATCAAATGATCCCAACTTCCCTCTGGTAACCACCTTCAGCTACCCAGGCAGGCATCCAATGGGTAAGATGAAAAGAGGGAACTAAAAGAACAGTCAAGCAGATTCTTTAATTCCCTCTCTCCATCTCTCTTTCATTCCAGAACATCATGACACCCCTGCTGTGATTACAGTGACAGATAAGAACTGGCGCTAGATGAAGCACATGAAGAAGGTTAGGCTGCCATCTTGGACTGGTGTTTCCTCAGACCTGTGCTGATTAGATAATCCATCAATTTTATTCTGCACCTAGGCAGCCCAGAATCCTCTTTCTTGTCCTTCTCTATGTTTGGATGAGGATTAACTTAATTTTTGTTTCATGCTATTTCTGAATTGATGGTACAGATGAGAAAGGAGGCAGGCACATCTCAAGAAGTTATGGCCATGTTAGGTAGGTCAATCCAGGGTATCCCTGCTAGCTCTGTAATTTTAATTTTCCAAAAATAGACCTGTTCCTGTTGGAGTCTGTGCAGAGAGAGAGAGAGGGGCAGGCTGTGGCAAAAAGATGCTGTGCACCCAGCACATACATGAGCTACAGATCTTGGACACTGTGGTAATGGAATATTCTGGTGTTCTGAGCAAATACAATTGTGTTATATGTACAATTTGGTCCAGTTTCCTTTCTAACTGTGCAAAGCATGCATCATCCAGCATTCATGCATTTCCTGGTGTCTACTTTGGGTAATTCTTGGCAGAACAGAATTACTACACTAATTGTGAAAATTGTGGAACCTGAAAAAATGTGCAAAGTATTTTTTGGAATCATAAAAAACGAATTAAAAAACTACAACTGCTGCAGGTCACCACTGCTTACCAGAACAGAAATGCAGTGGAATCCCATCAGGCTTAAACAGATCAGAATTCCCAGTGTCACACATTTCTAATTCAAACTGGGACATTTTTTTCTGCCTTGTACTAGCTCCGTAGGGTCACCACAAAGGTCTTTCTTAGACCTATTGACTGAGGTCTTTTAACTGGGAACACCACAGACCTTGTATAATACATGTATAATCCATATGCTTTGCTACGGAGCTGATACCCTTCCCACTGGGACAGGATTTTGCATTTTGTGCTAAATCAATAGATGTGGAGGTGAGATGATCAGAGAGTTTCTCTTGCTACTTGGAAAAGCTGTGTGGCAGAGTGACAAAGCATTGTAACATTTCACACTTATTCATGCAAATACTAGCAAAGCCAGGTAATTGTTCTGGAGTTAACTTTTGGATGTGACTATAATTGTGACTACTTGTTTATCTAGTAACCAGTTCCATACATTTAGCCTCTCTTAAGTCAGTAGGCTAAGACTGCTACCCTATATACATTTACCTGGGAGTAGGCCCCATTTAACTCAATAGGAGTACTTGCTTCTGAGAAGGCATGCGTAGTGTTGCACAATTAAGCATGTATCACTGAGTGCAGGATGGCAGACTTTTCTCTGGCCTACAGGAGGTAGCAAAGGTGAATATACTAATGAACAGAGAATGCATAGCAAAGGCAGTAACAGTTCCCACATCATTCTCCCAAAGCCTCAATCACGGCTGTGCTTTTGTGCATAGATCACAATGCATAAGTGACGGCCACCTGTCTCTCCCCACTGAGCACTGCCAGAGATGCCTTTTAATGTTAACACATTAGTTAGTACGTGTCCATTCCAAGGCCCATAAATCGTTGCCTAATTGGGCTTTTTACCAAGTTCCTTGCAGACTTCAACAAGCAACTCATGGCAGGCGAGCTGAAAGAACAGACACTATCCATGGCCCCATGAGACAGCTTTTCTCTGAGCCAAATAGTGTCACTGGCAGTCAACACTAGCTGTATCCTTCCTTTGTTTGGATTTCACTTTCTTCAGTGGAGTTGGTTCCTGGTTTTGTTGCATTGTGTGCCGCAAGTCGATCCATATCCCTACGGCCTTCCCTGCCTTTTATTGTCCTATTTCTCTGTGTGCGCTTTCTTTTAATTGGGCATCTTTCCAAACGTTGCCACTTTGATCAGACTCATTCATGTCAAGGATCTATTTTGGGGCACACCGTTTCCAATGCCTTCAGATCATTTCAGCTGTCTCCTTCAGAGTACTCTTGATAGAATGACAGACACATTCCCCACCTGGAGGTCTTGCATACGAAACAGTGGGAGCAACAAGTGTGCTGCATCAAAGCGATTACTTTGGTGTATGGCGGTGTGATAATTCCAGATTGCTGAGCCACCTGATGTTCTAACAGGACCTAAACAAACAAAGAAAGCACACACACACACACACACACACACACACAGAGAGAGAGAGAGAACGAGAACGAGAACGTAGAGGGCTTTCCGCCCTGTATTAGTAGTTTTTGCTTTCTTTGAGCATCTTATTTCATTGTGATATTATTATGTCAATCAAATGAAAGAATAGAATTCTGCAACTTCCAGTAGTATAACCAGAGTAAGCGAATAGCCATTGGGCAGCCTTCCCCAACTTGGTGGGGAAGGTTGCCCAATGGTTGTCTCAACTTGGTGGAGAAAGCTCAATCACTCTTGATGATTGGAAACATCTGAACTCAGAAGCTTCTGATCATCCAATGCAGGGCAGAAGGAGCAGTGGAGACTATTGTTGCCTCCCCATCCTTCCGCCCTGTATATTTTGCTAGACCAACTCTTTGGCCATCAAGCAATAATGCTTCAGAGGAAGAGGGAAGCAGGCTGGAAGAGGCGCAGGATAACTTTCATCCTGGCCCCTCCAATTTTCTCCTCTTCCCACTGGAACCCCTCTGGAATGCCCCCTTTCTCCCTCTCTGAGGTTGATTTTACAGCCTCAGAGGGCAGGTGGTGCAGTTCCTTCTGCAATGGCTGTGAGGGGTTGGGGGAGGGGGAGATCTCTGGTCATAGCTAGACAGGGCGATATCCCAGGGATCGCCCCGGGATCATCCCTGTGCGTTCACTTGACACACAGGGGATCCCGGGAGCAGGGAGGGATGATCCCTCCCTTTCCCCGGGATCTCACCCTACACTTCTAGCCCGCTTTTTCCACAGTCTTGGGATGATCCCGAGACCGCGGAACATGTGGGCAGGCATCGTGGGTTGTCCCGGCTCCTTGTGAGTAACCATGAGGAGCCGGGACCTGGGCACGGGGCACAGAGCTCCTCAGGAGCTCTGTGTCCATCGAGGGTGGGGTGGGGGAACTGCGAGGTGTTTTTTTAAAAAACCTCACCAATTTGCGCTCAAGCGCTCCTTCTCCTTTAAAAAACAAAAAAATGGCTGCCGCGATGTCACGCTCCAGGTGTAAACCAGGGCAACAATCTCGCGATAATAAAATCATGAGATTGTCACCCTACTACCCCCCTCGTCTAGCCATGGCCTCTGACTCCCTGATCCAAAGACAGGGTGCTCCCTCTGACCTCAGAGAGGGGAATCCCCAGTATCTTATGGCCCCTCAGACAATGTCTAGAGGCCATAGGATTGCACCCTTGGTGCTGTCCAGATATGTAGAACAACATTATCCCCAGGCAGAATGACCAGTTGAAGTTTAACTCTTCTGAAGGGCACCAAATTGGATCTAACCCAGCCAAAGTTAAGCACTTTCAACAGGATACAGTGTGTCCTAACCTTTTCCATTGCTCATCCATGGAATGTAAGAGTGCTTAAGTGTTGAAGTCTGTGGATAGAGAGAGAGAGTGGGGGGATCTGTTTGACTGTGGCAAACAGATGCTGTGCACCAAGCAGATGAATGAACCACAAATCTTGGGCATTGATAGTGGAATGTCCTGGTGTTCCAAACAAATACAATTGTGTTGTATAATCTACAGTGTAATTTATGTTTGTGCTTGTGTTGCACTGGTTACTATTATATATTGTCTGGCCTATATGAAAAACAATTAGCTAAATGGAAAACACTACTGATAAGTTATTTTGTTTTGTAATAAAAAGTAATACACAACATAGAGCTCAACAGATCTTCAGGTGAAAGATCCCAGAACATTTGAATCTTAATAGAAATTTCACGCTTTGCCATGAAGCCTGTTGAATTAATATCTTCAGTCCATTGTCATCGAGTCTGTTTAAAATGTCTCAGGGACTTTTATCTTTGCCTACATATCTTAATTGTAATCTAAGCACAGTCCCAATTATTGTTTGTTATTTTCCCCTGCCAAATCTAATAATGAACTCATCTGTTTCTCCCTAAAAAGATTTAAACTGTCTTTTGTTCCTATAGGGACAGATAGCAGCCTAGTAATTTTAATTTCAGGAATTTTGCCTTCCACATGTAACACAGCAAAGGGCTTAATAAAACTCGGATGCCAGTTGCCAGTTTTTAAGGTGTTGAGGTCATTTAGCTTGTGAATCTCACCATTGTAAGGTATGGTTATAGGCACGAATTTAGCAAGAAGCAAAGAATCTCTTGTTGGATTTCAATAACCTTTATTGTGTGCTTCAGTATCAAGTGCAAAACATTTCATGTTATATATTTATTTAGAAAATTCATATAAAGAAATGAAACAGCAGAGCAGAGACCTATTCATACTTTACTGGGAGTAAGCTGCATTGAATACCATAGAACTTACATTTTGAGTAGACATATAGGTTTAAAAAGGCCAGAGAAAGAAAAAGGTATTTTCCTGGTGCTAAAAAGATGAACATCTATCATACATTTTACTACACATTGGCATCAGCTTTGTAGCAAAATCTGCCTTGGCAGGATGATATAACCAAGCCACCTTACAGGGAGGGCTCATCCCAGGATAGTTTACGTTTGGGTTCATGAAAAGAATAATTATTTGTTGCAGTCATAATAGTGTTTTCTTCAGAGAATTATATTCAGAGTAGCAATGTCTAATGGACATTCAGATATTCTCTTGCTGCCTTTTCATCTAGTATCCTCGCACTTGAGCCAGTTCAAAACCATATCTAGACAGAAAACCTATTGAATTTTTTTAAATAAGCTACTTCCATCATGGTATAAATGTCCCTACACATTTCTGAAAGTGTGTGTGAGGGATTTTATTCACAATTAACCTGAAATAAAGATTAGGCTTAGAAATACTTTCATAGTCTTCCAATTACTCAGTAGCTACCCTCTCTTCAGATACTTGATGATCGAATGACTCAATGAATTAAAAATGTCCTCCTGCCTTGCTTTTGACTCAGCCTTAGCTTGGGGTTATCTGTCATACTTTCTTCTCTCTCATCCTCAGGAGGTTTGACATGAGAGCAAAAGAGAGGCAAGCAAGCACTGGCATAATTTAAAGTCAGGAAGACTTCTTTGAGGTATATCATCAACAGCTTTTGCCCATGGCTGCCACTGTTCCAAGATGATAGCTAGCCGGTCCACCTGCTGTGCAACTTACGCCGCGTTCCTTGTGTACACAGTGGTATAGTGGCTATATAAAACCAGAAATGCCATCATTCTTTGTGCAGGATCTCATCACAGTCTTTGTACTAGCCCCTGAATACCAGCACAATCAATCTCCTCCTTGGACCCAGATCTTGACATATCCTTTCAAAATGCCCACTCCCTGGCAAATCTGCAAAGCGAAGGGGCATGTTCACCTGTATTCTACCAGTTTTGTTGCCTTCAAATGCTGTATGTATACACCATATTTTCTTGATTCGATTATATCCAGAAAGTGAGTTACAAGCCTAAAATTGTGGCCCTACTGAGTTTTAAATCATTTTTACAGGGCCACAAAGGGAGCAATAAATAAATAAATCATATTACAAATTGGCCATAGACATAGTAGCAAAGAAGGGAGGGAAGGAGGGGACACCTGTGCAGTTTGGGATTATAGATATTAGCTGTTCCAGAGAAGTAGCCTTGCTTTTCTCATTCCACGTAGTGTTATGATGAGATCCATGTATGATGCATAATTATCTTAACATTAGAAGAGGAGGTTCTTTGCCATAGGCACAAACCTGGATTGGGGCACTGGAATTCCACTCTGATAACTATACAAGGTTATATAAAAAAATCCAAAACATCAGAGAGAAAGTTTCATAGGGTGGTTGTAGGTTTTTGCTTGAGATAACAAAATGCAAAGTAAGTTCAGATTTATGTACGCTAGCGCTCACCACCTTGGAGCAGATGATGCTGATAGGGCCTTCTTAACACACCTTTAAGAGGGATGTGGAACCTCTTCCAGCCCAAGGGCCTAATTCCATTTCAGAGAAACTCTCAGGGCTCACATTCCAGTGGTGGGAGGAGCCAAAAGTAAAAGTGGGTGTGGCCAGCACATTTCAGCTTAAAGTTCTGAGTGCCACTAACTAAAGCTTAGGAGAGGCATCTCAACATTTTAGAATGTGGGGGAACACTTGTCAGAGCCTCGGAAACCATCACACAATCCATGTTCAGGGGAAACGATGCGGTGGAGCCTTGGAGAGGAGGCGTAGCCTTCTGGGGAACTCTGGAAGGCTGGATTGGGGCCCAGGAGGGTTCAATTGAGACCCGCGGGTTCTGCATCCCTGCTATAAAGTGTGTGGACAGTGTAGAGCATAAAACAGATATGTTACTCATGCTTCTAGCTGGTCTGGGTTGCCATGGAAGATCAGCAGCAGAACACTTATTTTCCTAGCTCTCACCCTGGTAGGAATAGGGATGCTGCAGAAATTTGACTAAATTTGACTAAAATGAGTTTGGATTATTAAGTATCTGACCTGCACAATCCACTGTGGACTGGCCTCCCCAGACTGCACAGAGTCTGCAGACTTTTTTTGTTTTACTTCCCCCAAATTTATGCAAATACATTTGCAGGAAAATGTGCAGGTTTCTGCTGAGACATATGCTATGCTGAAAAATATTGGAATGGGAGACAATATGCTAAATGTTACATACTAACATAAGTTATGTAAATTGTTGTGAACTTTCTTACGGAATTATTTGCATATTTTTCCAAGACTGTGGCAAAATATCAAATCAGTCTGGAATGAACAACACTGCACAATCCATGAAACACACGTGAGACAGATTTCACAAAATCCAGACATCCCTAGGTAGAAAATATACCTGCTGAGGTTGAGACAGTGGAGGCTGGTGGCTCTGATGTCAATAGGGCAGTGAATCCACTCTGGGTTTCAGCCAGAAGTCTAAAGGAGCTATACAAGGTGTGCACCTTGGATAGCTACTCTACAGTTCTGAATGAATCCCAGAGCAGATTCACTGCTCCACTACCATCGGAGCCATCAGCTTCCACTGGTCAGGGGGAGTTTGTTTTAATTAGTTCTTTCATTGCAGATTGAATGCATAATAACAATTAAATTGTGAGTGGTTGATAGGGAGGGATAGCAAATCATTCTGTTTCAGATCCACTTCCACATGTGTTTATAGGTTTGTCATACTGAGGGCTCCTGCAATTTCCCTTGGGGAACTGTAGGTCTGCTGACCTCAATCCCATGCACTCTTGTGGCCATTCAGAAGGTAAGAATTGGTAAGAATGAAGTCCAGTATGCAAGGACACATGTGGTCCTTAATTTGCATACATTTACACTTGGTTTATTTATTTATTTATTTATTACATTTTTATACCGCCCAATAGCCGAAGCTTTCTGGGCGGTTGACAAAAATTAAAACCACAATAAA
This sequence comes from Elgaria multicarinata webbii, assembly GCF_023053635.1. Classification (NCBI taxonomy): domain Eukaryota; kingdom Metazoa; phylum Chordata; class Lepidosauria; order Squamata; family Anguidae; genus Elgaria; species Elgaria multicarinata. Next base: position 173,381,404 of record NC_086171.1, read on the forward strand.
ACAACCAACTGGTTAAAAGCACAAATACAAAATACAGTATAAAAAGCACAACCAGGATAAAACCATGCAGCAAAATTGATATAAGATTAAAATACAGAGTTAAAACAGTAAAATTTAAATTTAAGTTAAAATTAAGTGTTAAAATACTGAGTGAATAAAAAGGTCTTCAGCTGGCGATGAAAGGAGTACAGTGTAGGCGCCAGGCGGACCTCTCTGGGGAGCTCATTCCACAGCGGAGAAAGCCCTCCTCCTAGTAGCCCCCTGCCTCACTTCCTTTGGCAGGGGCTCACGGAGAAGGGCCCCTGTAGATGATCTTAAGGTCCGGGCAGGTACATATGGGAGGAGGCGTTCCTTCAGATAACCTGGACCCAAACTGTTTAGGGCTTTAAATGTCAATACCAGCACTTTGAATCGGGCCCAGACCTGGACTGGCAGCTAATGAAGCTGGAAAAGGACTGGCGTAATGTGATCTCACCGGCCAGTCCCTGTTAGTAAACGGGCTGCCCTGTTTTGTACCAGCTGAAGCTTCCGGACCATTTTCAAAGGCAGCCCCACGTATAACGCATTGCAGTAATCCAAACGAGAGGTTATCAGAGCATGGATAACTGTAGCTAGGCTATCTCTGTCCAGATAAGAGCGCAGCTGCTATATCAACCTAAGCTGATAAAAGGTGCTCTTTGCCACTGAGTTCACCTGTGCCTCAAGTGACAGTTCTGGATCCAAGAGCACCCCCAAACTACGGACCCGATCCTTTAGGGAGAGTACAACCCTGTCCAGGACAGGAGATGCACACATTTTATAAGTCTCAACAAGACTTGGAAATATCAAAGCACACTGCCATTTTTCCCCTTGAGCAAGACGTTGTTCCTTTATTTCAGGTCTGTTATTTCCCCTTCTACCCACACATTGCTGCCATCAGTGATATAAATGAGAGGTATATGGAGAGGAGAGGAGACCCCCAGGATAGCAATTACTGGAACTGAATTTTGCAATGCAAGTGGCAGCATTACTCTGGTGTAATTTGATCATAAAATAAATTGCATTGCCCATAAACCTGTTAGATGCCAGTGTTTTCCTACTGATGGTTTCCATGTGTTCAAAGCCAAAAAGACCATAGGGAAATAACCCGGTTCCAGTCTGCTGCAGATGCAATAGTTTGCAAACTCAGAAAATAGTTACAGCAATGTGAGCAGCTGAATATTCTTAGCAAGGATCAGTTCACCTGATGTCAGGTTGCCAACATTCCCATCTTCCAGACAGGAGTGTATAAAAGTTAGGTAGGGAAAATGCATGGTCATATTCCATTTCAAACTCAATTGGAGGATTTCTCTCAGCCAAGATTTTGATTCATCAGAATTGAATCAGTTCCTCTCTCTACTTCACATTTCCCAACCTGACTGGTGCCAAAATGTAGCAGATATTTTGCCAGTTCAGATCCAAGGCTGGGATAAATTTCCAGGTTTTAAATGTCAACGTCTGTTCAAATATTGATTTTGATCAGTCAGACTGAAATTCAAAGAAAAGGGTCATACGTAAACCTTGTCATTTTCCTTCTGCACCATAAGGGAGGGGGCAGTGGTTAAAAAGTAAAATATTTGGGTACTTCAAAACATTGAAACTCAAAACAATGAACTGCATTACAAAATGAATCTGAAAGCCCATTCCGGGCCTGGATAGGCTTCTCTTTGCTTATCCATTCATTTCACCACACCGGGGGCTTAGAACCTCAGGCCCAGGGCCTGAATCCCACATGCCTTGGGGCCAAATCTTAACAATGTACAGAATTTGTAAAATCTGTTCTGTCTGTATTACTTTGATTGTCAGGTCCCTTTTGCTCATTGCCCACTCATTGGTGTAATCAGCTTTTTTTCCAATTTCCTGAATTAGTGCAAATTCGCATTTGCACAAATTCACACACTTGCAAAGATGTGCAAATCCCCCCAAATGCATAAATCCACCTCAAAATGTGCATTTTCCTTCTTTAGCCTATGGATGGAACGCCCAATTTTAGCTGGGTTTTTTTTTTCTGTTTTATGTATTTTTCTATGACTAAATTTGTGTAAAATTTGGCAGGGGGAACTGATCTGTAACTCTGGGGAATCCATGCAACTCAAGAGAAGCCAGCCCACTGCAGAATATGTGGGTCTGATTTGAAGTCATTTTATTCTGTTGTGCATTTCTTCAATATCCGTATTTGGACTATACCGAGGGAGCCTCCACATGTAATGTTGTATGTGTTGGGGCTCCCTGCAGATGTTCTAATGAACACGTGTAAGTTGGGGAACTATATCTACAGCTTAACATCTCAAATTCTGCATAAATTGAATCATACACTGTTTTGATGGATTTCTTGCAGAAACAGTGATATATAAATGTAATAAATAAATAAATAAATATTGGAAAAATAAGAAACAGTCTATCTAATGCTAACCCATGGTTTAGTTAAACCATAGTTTATTGCCCTACTCAGTGTTTGTCTGGGTTGTTTGTTTCTCTCATCCTTTATTTCTTCCCTTCCTATATCCCAACAGCCTTTGCAGCACTGCAGTGCTAGCATGTAAAGAGGCTGGGTGTTTTTTGTGGGGTTTTTTTTTTACCATTCTTGCCCTGTGCCTCTATAGCCTGGCAAAACAACCCATGAACAACCCACGATTCTGGGTTTGCATGTAATGGCAACCCACTGTTTCAACAACCCAGAGTTCAGAATGCAAAAAGAATCCATGGGTTCTCTTCATGGGTTGTTCACCATGAACCATTGTTAAACCATAGTTCTGTGTTCACACATAATGACAACCAACAATTCAACAAACTATGATTAATTAAAACATGGTTTCTCATTACAACAAACCAGGTCTGTGTCTCCACATTCTTGACCAATTGGAAAACACAGAAGTCCTTTTCAGGTGTTCAGTCATGTATTCAAACATGAGGGAAGGGGATTGCATCATAGTGGCAGGCTGTTTCCTGTGTTTATTAGAATATTTGTAGGGAATCCCCAAATGTACATATGGGGTCTCAATACAGATGTTCTAACCCCCTCCCCTGTGTGTGTTCCTTCTACCCTGACAAATGTCTCAAAAGGGCTTATACGCTTCAACAGGACTTTTCTGTATAGCAATTTAAATCTGTTCTTCAAGATTTCCTGTGGCAAAATATCTTTTCTTTCTATTGGATTTTGATCTTGGTCCCTTTTCAAAACTGGTTTGGTTGACTTTACTGAGTCAAGATCTAAGGTAGCACAAGTAGTCAAAAGAAGCTACTTCATGCTGTTTTCTAGGTTAATAATTTTCAAATCTAGCTGTTAAAATGTTCATGATAATTTGTTTGAGTTGCTTTATCAGTTCAAATTCTTGCATTTGCAATTCATGAATTGTACCATTCCTGTTTGTCATTAATGAATTTGAATTTCATCATTTGAATGTTATGAATTCAGTGTTTATATAACTGTACATATACAATTTGTAGATTGGTTGCTAGAATATATGAATTAAATAAATAGGAATGCAGGAAACATGAATTAGATGAATACAAATAACATTTTTAAGCATCACATTAATGCAAGGGGAGAAAAAATGGATGAATTAAGAAGAGTCATAACTTCCAAATGGTGGCATCCTGACCATGTTTTTTGTTAGTGAAAACCACAGCTGAATTCACAAACTGGAGTGTTGCAAATGAACATGGAGAAATTCAGTTTAAAATCCCAGCTCTTCCTATGGTTCATATGGGGTTATCTCAAACCAGCATTTCAGTGGTCAGTTCTTCCTTTCTGTCTTGTAACATATAGGATCACTCATCCCATGTCGTCACATCATAATTCCCACACACACCTGTGAAAGTCCACGATACAGAGCAGGAGTGGAGAAATGCAGAGGGATTGTTCAGTCCTATACTCACCTACCTGTGAGCAAGCCCTATTGAACCTAAAAGCATTTACTACCAAGTACCAGGATTGCACTGTCAATTATCTTAAACATTATTTGAGAAAGAGGGAAGAACTCAATGTAGAGGGACTATTTTCAGTGGCTTTCTCATGTCGAGCATTTAGTACAGGTCTGCCTTTTCTGGCTGAATGACTTTAAACAAGCGTTCGTTCTAACCTCCCTCACTAGTGGCACAGCAAGCACTCATGCTAAATAGACCATTTACGCCTGTAGTTTTGCATAAACGGGCCTCTTTACTGACGCCATTTGTGCAAAATGTCTCTTTATGGAAAATTCGGAGCCAAAGTTTTGCAGCTTAGCAGAGGTGTGGGATGCCACACGACACTTGCTGGGTGTCTGCAGACTGCTGAGTAGCTAGTAGGTGGGGGGGAGCAGCAGTCTAGCAAGCTGTGTGTGGCATGGGCAGGGGTAACTTTGGTTTTTGTGAACCGCCCAGGGAGCTTCAGCTGTTGGGCGGTATAAAAATGCAATAAATAAATAAATAAATAAAATAACTTTGACCATCCCTAACCATGACCCCCCCTCAGCCTCTGCCACCTCCATCACAACACCCCTAGACTCCACCACTGCAATGCCTGCTCACCTACCTGTCCCCACATGCTCTCTCTCTCTCTCTCTCTCTCTGAAGAGTCCTGTCAGCCAGCGCCGTAAGTGGCTAATGCAGCTCTTCAGAAAGTCACAAAGTGTGAAATGCCTGGTGCAGAAAAGTTGCTCTTCAGAGCCAGGCATTCACTGGAGAGATGCCCTAAGAGCTTGCCTGTTCTTTCTTCAGAGCAGCCGCCTGTCCTCTTTTAGGTCTGGATGGCTGCTCCAGAGGCAATCTCCTTTGACACCTCTCCAGCCAAGAAATACCTGGTTCTGAGGAAGGATCACCTCAGAGCCAGGCATTTCAGATGGGGCAGCTCTGTGAAGAGAGCCTGAGAGAGTGTTTTGAGATGGTGGAAAGTCCCACCGTCTGCTCTCTTGCTGTAGCATTTGCCTCACCAGGTGAGCAAGACTAGTGGGACTCTTTGGAGTCCCACCATTTTGCTCCAGCCACACAGTAGCAGGGTATCTTCCTGCTGGTGGTGGGGAAGCCTGCTACTTGCCCCTACTCCCACTTTGCTGCCAGAGGTGGGGGATTAACCCTACTTCATTTGAGGGCCGGACCTGTCCCTCACTTCATTATTGTGAGGTTAATATAAGTAAACACATGCAAATAACTCTATATGATTAAACTATTGTCTGGTCTACAGTGGCATTTATTTATCTAGTACATTGCCAAATCTATCCAATAACAAATGTTCTCTGTGAAGATTGCAAACAACTGATAGAGGCGTACATAATATTTTGTGAGGAACAAGATTCCAGCAGAAATAAAGACAATCCCATGTAATCTTGCATTGAAGAGCTAACTGAAAATTCCTGATAAAGGTTCCTGGCAGTGCTAATGAAGGGAAAAACAAGAGAGCTTTCTCCTGCACCCGGTGGAATGAATGGACACTGCACAAAAGTATAGCTGATATGTTGTAGTCTTTTTATAGATACTCCTGGTTTTTCCCAGCAGTCTCTGTAAAGCAGGAGTGCAGAACCTCAGGACCAGGGGTAAAATCCATCCTTTCAGGAGTCCTCAGAAGTCCATACCCCCTTTTCCCCAACCACTGATCCTTTCGTGGTTTCCCAGCCTTTGTGCAGTGTGTAAAAGGTTGAATGCCTCCCCTAAGGCTAAGTAGGGCTGTGCACTGCTTCAGTTCTGGATCCAAATCCCAAACCAAAGTGAACATAGATTTGGACTGCTTTGGTCTGAATCCAAATCAGGACCAGAACGGGCCAAAGCAGGTTGGATTGGGCTGAAGTGCTTCAGACTAATGGTGAGCCATTGCCCCTGTCCCAAAGTCATGCATGGTGCTGGGACTTACCTGACCTCCATGAGACCCAACATTTTTAAGGAAGATGGAGGCTCTGTATTTTTGTAGATCTAATGTTGTACACAACTCCTGACATAAAGGGCCACTTCCCCAACGGCAGTCATGAAAAGCTATTTCTGCTCGCCAAGTGCCTGGAAAACTGCAACATCTGACGCACTTTGGATGTTGAAATCTCACTTTGGATCCAGATCCAAAGTGGGTCAGAAGCAGGCTGAGGTGGATCAGGGTTGATTCATAAGCTCCATTCTGGAAATGCTATGGGGTCCATGCACAGCCCTAGGAGTAACAGCTTTAAACTAAAATATGCTGGTATTGGGGGTGGGGAGGTTTGGCTCCACAGCTTTTGCTTTCAGCCTCTTGAGCTACTGGAATGTGGCTCCCGAGAGCTCCTCCAAAATGGAATTTGACTCATGAACTGAAAGAGGTTCTGCACCTCTGCTGTAAAGGAATTAAAGGGAGCTATCATGTAGAGAGCTAGAAAGTGGATTAAGAGAGAATTGGAGACTAGAAGAACTGTTAAAGGAATAAAAAGAGCTTAATGCAACCCACTTTTTGAAGAGATTTTTTCAAAAGATCCACCGCAGTTAAGTGACAAATGTGGGATCCTGGAACATCAACCATGGCTCATTCAAGTCTTGCTGCTGCACAGCCTCTTAATATGAATGCAGTTGGACTGTATATTGAATATGAGTTATGGATGGACTGCTTTACATTTTATGAAATTGCTACCATACTGGACAAGGAAGATAATACCATTAGAAGAGCAAGTCTCCTACATGTCTGGGAACTGCAGTAGTCCTGCAGGACCAGCTATAAAAAGACTATACTGCAGCCACTCACTGTCAGTATGGAAATTCATTCATTTATTTATTTACAAATACTTATAGCCTTTTTTTAATAACATAAACCCCCTCAAAGCTGTACAGTAAAATATACCCACCATAAAACCAAATCAACAACATAATATTAAACAACTATCAGAAGATGCCAGTGTCATAAAAACCAAATATCCAAATCAACAAAAACAGCAACCCCTAAAGCCCAAAAGATAAAACTGCTGCCACAGAAGAACTTGCTTTGCATATCCACAATGGGAAGAGAAATGTTTTTTCAGCAGAAGCCAAACAACCAAGTTTGGGCCAAATATCTAAAACCTTACCCTAATCAGTCCAGAGGACATTTGATAGTGTGGGTGTCACAACCAAAAAGAGCCAGTGTGGTGTAGTGTCTAAAGTATTGGACTGGGAGTCGGGAGATCCGGGTTCTAGTCCCCACTCTGCCGTGGAAACCCACTGGGTGACTTTGGGCCAGTCACAGACTCTCAGCCCAACCCACCTCACAGGGTTGTTGTTGTGAAGATAAAATGGAGAGGAAGAGGATTATGTACACCACCTTGGGTTCCTTGGAGGGAAAAAAGGTGGGATATAAATGTAATATTAAATGTAATAAATATACTCCTTGTTGCCACCAGTTTCAGATGGGCATCTGGAGCAAGTCTTCAGATGATGAACAATGTATGCAGGAACACCCTAGTCCCAAGTCTTTTAGGATGCTAAAGGTAAAAAACAGAACTTTGAAGTTTGAATGGTGCCTGGGAATAGAACGAAAACCAGTGTAGATGAGACAAAATGGGTGTGATACGTCCAGATCAGCTTGCTCGCATCAATACACTGGCAGCAGCATTTTGCATTAGTTGCAGTTTCTAAACACTTGTCTTTAAAATACTTCCTGGTAAACAAATAAACAAACAAACAACAAAGACAAGAAACCATACCTCTACATTATCTTTCCAATAATTTTCTATCGTCTTCAGGTTTTGAAAAGCAAATTGCAACTGTTGAATCTCAACTCTCTCTCTCAGTCATACACACACACACACACACACACACACACACTTTCACATTTTAGGGTGAAATGATATATAAAATTAATGATCTTTCTTTGTTCTACCAAAAACACTGGCAGAGTTTGCAATTCCAAAACAAAACACTAAAATAATTTCCAGAGGAGTAGCTTTGTCTGTCTGTTGCAGTAAAAGCAAAACAATTCCTGTAGAGTAACAAATATGAAAACTTATGCCATAATACATTTATTAGATACAACACTATTTGCTTTAAAAAACAACAACCAACAATTCTAAAGTAATGCTTCTAATGTTTCTTTGAAACCTTGATAATCATAGAATATTAGTTATTGGTCAGATTAGAAATGTAATAAATAAAGTAAAATAATTGCTCTGAATAGAGCATACTGTAAATGGCAAACATTCCATGGACTGGAACCAGTGTGCATTGTATGTTATATTATGAGGGTAGGGATATATGCACAAATCCCATAAGTACGTAAGGAGAGCCCTGCTGGATCAGCTCAGGCTCTCTAGCATCTCCCACGGTGGCCAACCATGGGAAGCTGAAAAGAAGGACATGAGGGCAAGAGCCCTCACCTGTCGTTGTTACCCAGCAACTGGTATTGAGAGGCACACTGGCTCTAAGGTAGAATAGAACCATCATAATTCATTGCCTTTTTTACCTTATCCTCAATGGGATTTGTTTAAATCCCTTTCAAACCCATCTAAGCTAGTGGCCCTCACCACATAGTGTGGCAGCCAATCCCTTCAGTTAACTATGTGCTGTGTGAGATAAGACTCTAGAGGATGAAGAAGTTATTCATGTTGGCTGGAAGGTTTACCCTGGAAGGTGATGTTGGGAGATTTTGGGATGCTCCATGTCTCCCTTCCCCAGGACCTTCGATGAGCCCAAAATATGTATCTTTATGGCCAGCTACGTTATGTTCATGAATGATTAATTGCTTAGAATGTTTGGGACTAATTCAGTAGGTATACTCAACATTTTAGGTTGTTTCAACCCTTTTGAGGTCATTCACACGATCTCAATCTTCATTGTAATTCTCTAACATAATGATTCCATTATAACATAATGATTCCAAGATGATTCCATTTCTGAACTTCTACTAATGCTGGAAAATTATCACTTTATTCCATAAAACCATTGTTAGCCCCTGAGAACAAGGAAGCACACATTCTGAGTCTTAAAATATCAATAGCATGATTCAAGTCTTTAAATTTTGTCTACTTAGTTCTTTGCCTTTAGCGGAGGCAGTGTTGAGTCTTCTTCCATCAGTGAGTCCTCATTTACACTAAAATGTTTCTTATATTTCAGCTAGAAATCTTAAATCATTGGTTCCTTCCTCCACCCCACCCCCTCACACAAGGATACACTTTCTGGGTGAGGAAATAAAGCATTTCATCCCCATATCTCCTGGAAATAATCTGAAAACCTCATAAAAAGCAGAAGCACAGAAAAATCCATGCAAGAAATAAATCTGAAGAGCTGTTTATGCCACTTGATCATGAGATTTTTAATTAAAAGCAATCATTGTTGATGAGTTTTTGCTCTAAATCACAAGTTTAGGTTGGCAAAGCCTCATTGGGAACAAACCAATGATATCAAAGAGGAGAAAAACCATTTCTACAGCTGTGGAAGATGGTCCATTTTCAAATTCATTATGCCAAGAGGTGGGACTTTTGCATCAGACTTCTGGGCCTTCTTTCCAGACTACCCATTTTCCAATCACAAAGTGGAAGACCTCAGTAAGAAAGAGCCTGAGCCAGGAGTTCCCAATCTTCTTTGACTATTTGGGAATTTGAGAAACTGCTGTGGGCACCATCACAAAATGGCTCCCATAGAGGATATGGCTAATCACATCATGTAGGGTGACCATATGAAAAGGAGGACAGGGCTCCTGTATCTTTAACAGTTGCATAGAAAAGGGAATTTCAGCAGGTGTCATTTGTATATATGGAGAACCTGGTGAAATTCTATCTTCTTCACAGCAGCTAAAGGTGCAGGAGCTATACTAGAGTGACCAGATTTAAAAGAGGGCTGGGCACCTGCAGCTTTAACTGTTGTGATGAAGAGGAAATTTCCCCAGGTTCCCCATATATACAAATGACTCCTGCTGAAATTTCCTTTTCAGTACAACTGTTAAAGATACAGGAGCCCTGTCCTCCTTTTCATATGGTCACCCTACATCATGGCTGCCATCTGGGCCTAGCTGGTCAAAAGGGGGGTATCAGTTTTGGTATGTTGGGAGGAGAAATAGCTAGGCTTCTCAACACTTATTGTCATCCATGATATATATGGAGAGAAATAGCAAGATAAATGGGTGAGTGGGAGAGAAAGAACAAGGCTAGAGGCTAGGAAGAGAAAGAAGGTTAGGGGTGAAGGCTGGAGAAATAGTGAGGAAAGGGGTCAGGTGGTGAGAAATAGCAAGCCTAGAGGCTTGGAGTGGAGAGGGGGGAAGGTCTATGTAGACAGAAGAGGCTTGGGTGGGGCAAGGAAGCAACTCTTTCCTTCTCTTCATGCCCACTAAACAGATGATCTGCAACATTTTTGAAGGGGGCCAGGGTGTGGAGAGCTTTGTGGCTGGAATTGGAGGTCCTTCAGGGTGCCAGGGTGCCCATATGCACTGCATTGGCAACCCTGGCCTCAGCTGCTTCTTGCTGCTTTCTCTTTCAGTTGCCTTCAAGCTTTATTCACCTACCAACCTTCTTTACATTTATGGTTAATGTCTATGTGCGATTTACCTTTCTTTGGGGCACTGTGAATCACTTCTAATGACAAATTCTAGAGCTCTAGGAGATTTATGGTGCAAACCTATGCACGTTTAGAAAAAAAAGTCTCACAATTCCCAGCATGTTGGGGGAGTTGTAGGACTTTTTCTATCTAGAATTGCATCCTTAGAGCTTTTCTACAGGAAGCATTTATTGTGTCTCATCATTCCTTACTCACAGTTGTTTATAGGTTCTTTAGATGAAGTCAAGACCCTCCAGTTTGCTTCTGTTTTAAGAGCACTTTCCTAGGTATTTTTTAGAGCAGAGAAAATGGAATATTATTTCTGAAAGTGAAAGAAAATGCATTTTCCTACTTGTATATTTGTATAATTCGACTATAGCACAGTGCAACCTAGAGGATATGTAATGGAAAAACAGAAAAGGAAAAGCTCTTTGTGTATTGCTCTGATCTCAATTCTGTGACAAAACCAAAAGTAGATACAGCAGGGCAGGATCTACACTACTGGTTTAAAATGTTTTAGAACAGTAGTGACAACTGTTGTGGCCCAGGACACACTCCATATACAGTTTTCAAACCATTTTCAAAGTGTCATATCCTGCTTGGTGTAGATCTGGCCCCTTTTCACAACCTCATGTAGAAAAGCTCTTAGGCTCTTGCATAAGTCAATATTATAACCTCATATCTCTGCCACTGACCTTCTGAGGTAGTCCAAGGATAATTGGGTATATTGATTGCAGATACTGCTGTTAAATTAAAAGAGTGATGGTTTGTTACAGTGAACTGTCTTGTCAATGATTTGGTAAGGGTAGCAGGGCTGGGCAATGTGTCTCCATGACGTGGAACTGGAGCCTAGGTCTTCCATCTAGACCTAAATAGACCTTCACCAGATGACATTTAATAGCTAAATCAGGACCTACATGGTGTCCAAATTGGAGAACTGTCTGTTGAACATTGTTTAGCAATAAATGCTTGGAGTCCCCATAAAAATCAATGTTTACTAGATTAAAACTGCTAACTTTGCATTTGACCCTGCTTGCAATGGCTCATTGCTTTCAGCCCTTCCTGCACCTCCAAATTACTCTCCACTTCCTTTTCTCTTATAGTGTGGTTCAGGCTTTTTCAACATTTAAAGTGCTTTCTTGTTGATAAAAAGAAAGAAAAGAGTGTATAGAATTACCTGTTGATTAGAAATTAGAATTGATTAGAAATGCAATTATTTAAGTAGAGGATTAAAAAGTATCATGTTGTCCACTTAGTCCACTGATTAGATATGCTGGAATGTTGTGCATGCATGTGTGAGTGCATGTGTGCCCCTGTGCATGGAAAGAATGACTTCCATCCAAGAATGGTGGAAGTAGAAGTCTGACAATATAAAAGAAAAAGAGGAAAAACTGAAGAAGAGCGAAGTTTTAGTTGGATTACAACTTTTCTACTAAAAAGTCTCCATTTTGTGATACATCCCTGGTTTCCTTGAAGCTTGCCAGAGCTGCCATTATAAGCTGTCAAAAACGAGAGACCCTCAAGAGCTCAGGCCAGCTGTACAATGGTTCATTTGAATGAGAAAGGCAATGAGCTGTTAACTTGCAGGTGCATATTGTAGAGATGAGGCAAATGTTAAAAAAGAAGAACTTGGGTATTGTTGCAGAAGCTCATGAAAGATCACTTGGCCCTTTCAAAAACAGGGGTAGAAATCATGGTTTTAAATTGACATTAAGCACTAGGAAAAGAGGTACAGGTAGAATCTAAATAAGAACTACAGACAGTGTATATTTCCTGAGCAGTGTGTGTCTAGGCATAGCATCAGCAAAAACCACGCTAAAGGTTCCATTTGAGCTCAGAGTTCTAATAGCCGATGGATCTCCATTCCAGACATAAACAGAGGCATCCATTTTTCAGAACTGTCACTCTTAACACCAAGATCTTTCATATATATATATGAAAGATCTTGGTGTTAAGAGTGACAGATATATTGCAGATGTACTTTACTTGCAATGGCAAGGACTCTACGATGACACTAAGTTTTTTTTAAAAAAAAACCTTCTACTTCAGGTCTACAACAAATTTATTTGCAAAAATGCATGAATGCACTAACATCACTATTGGATATATATGCATATCTTCAGCTCCAGTTTAAGGTGCAGATACAAAGTAATTTCTGATTTATGTTTCTGATGAATTGGGCTTTTATTTTTATGGCTCTATTTATTGACTGGTTTTCAAGACCATTATTTAAAATGAAAACAAAACAAAAAAATTGAAAGGGTGTTCTGGGGAGATTACCTCTGAATAGCAAACTGATCTGATCTTCTTAGAGAATGAATGGAGGGGTTCCCATTGGCATCTGTAAAGCTGCTAGAAAATTTGGGATTCTCCAATTAGTCCTGTTGATGGATATCTTCCTATCTGCTCTTTTATATCCAAAGAAAACTGTTGGAGGGTCTTTAAGTGGGTGTGTGTGTGTGTGTGTGTGTGTGTGTGTGTGTATATATATGTATATATATATATATATATATATATATATATATATATATATATATATATACTAGCTGTACCCTGCCACGCGTTGCTGTGGCTCAGTCTGGTTAAATTGAAAAGAAAGAAAAGACAAAGCGGATGTTTCTAATATGTTTAATTTCACAATGCTTGTGGATATACAATATTTTTAGTTGTTCCATTGTCTGTGTAGATATAGAGATTGTCTGGTTTGCCGACTCTAGAACACGCAACATAATTGTCCACGTGAGAAGCAATCTGTGTCTAGATCTAAACCGCACAATTCTAAAGATTGGCCCTGAGCTTTGTTGATGGTGATTGCAAACGCCAATCGAATTGGGAATTGCAATCTCTTAAATTGAAATGGCATATCTGTTGGAATCATAGGAATGCGAGGAATGAGGACATCTTCACCTTTGAAAGGTCCTGTCAAGATTGATCTCTGACTATAACAATTGCCACTTCGTCTATAGTTGGAGCATTGAATCTTCGCACATGTTCTCCAGCAGGCGTTTTGTCAGCATGAATAACAATCTTGTGTGTATCAGATGGCATCATGTCAATTGCTGTTTTGAACAAATGTACTAAATTGTTTTTTTCATGAAGTAGCTGTTACAGTTTTGAAACGATGGACCTTTTTATGCCGGTATAAATTCCGCAGCGTGCATTCAATTCATCATTGCCATCATGATGAATTTATGTTGGAATTTATGTTGACTATCTTGAAATGGAAGGAAGGAGCCGGCTTTATGATAAATTTGTCCTTTGACTTTGAAAGTTGGCATAAATGGAGCTGTGATGATTTCTGCGCCGAACGACGTCATTTGGAAGCATGAGTTGTATTTCCTGATGTTAGATAGGAAATGCTTTGATTCAGCGGTATATCCGGCAAGCAAAGTTTGTAATGGCTCTGGTGGTTCTCCAAGTTGAGGCAGTTTAATTTTTCCAGCAGCGCAACACATTCCTTTTGTTTCTCCATTAAATTTAAGAGCCTTGCAATAAGGACACACTTCAGTCACAGTGCCAATGAGAACATGCCGCCTCAAACTATAATCATCAGCTGGGTTGTACTGGAATGCAAGGCGATTGTAATCGTGTGATTGTTTACCACGGAGTCATGTTTGACGCTGATGTGCTGTTTCTCGTTGACATCTTTCAGCCACTCTCATCCTGTCGCATTCATTCTGTTGAGAACAAAGCAGATCTGAAGCTGTAGAACGCGATTGCCGTGCTTGCAACTGTGCATCCTCAAGTCTGGCTGAACGTTGCTTGGCTGGTTCCTTGGCACGTATTTGAAGCATTCTTTTTCTTTTTTTCTCGTTTGCTGATGCCCGTTCTTCCTCAGTCTGATTTGCAATTTCTCGTCGCAGTGCTTCCGCTCTGCGAGTACGACGACCTAAGTGTGATCTTCTGTGAGGCATTATTTGGATGAAGTAAAGCAAATTGTTTGGTTTTTAAAAAAGGATGTTTTTACGGTGAGGAGGTTAGTGGAAACTCCCGGCAGTTACCTTTCTTCAGAACGTGTAACTGTCACAGGTGTGACATCTATATTCACTCAGCCAATTGTGAAAGAATATGCAAATAGGAGAGGAGGCAGAGGCAGTGGATTGGCCTACTGGTTGGCTATGTCACAATGATCAGCAGGACTGGTTTTGAGGAGGCCTATTTCTTCGATTTTAAGACAAACTTTTGTCCCCATATAGAACATAGTTACATAACAACGCTCGCATATTCGAATGCAACGTTGTGTCAAAATTTCAAAGCAATCGGTGAAGAACTTTCAGAGATATAACGTCTGTTTCGAACGGACATTTACATTTTTATTTACATAGATATAGTAGACATCTGGATTCTTGGCCCTTTAGCAGATAGTGGTATCACTGGTGGCATATACATTTTGGGTATGATACATAACTATGAAACCAACCATGTTTTTAAATTTTTGTAAACCTACTACTAAGTTATGCTCCCCTTTCTCCCTACGTGGCTAGATAATATGCATGAGTGGCCTAGACATGCAAAATAAGTTATCAGACAATGGTTTTGGAAGTTTAAATGTAGTAGTTTTATGTAAACAAATTCAGCAAGTAAATGCCAGATGACAGCCACTCTCCTCCTCCTCCTTCTCCTTCTCCTTTTTCAAAATCCTTTTGAAAAGTAGGTTCATGTTTACAACCAGTCTGTGCTTTAGAATCAATTGAATCCCAAACCAAATCAAGTTGATTCAGACAGATTTGTCACAAGTGTTTCAGGGCTATTCTGAAGTGCACCAACTCTAAATTGGAACACTCCTGAATAACACAGTTAAGCAACAATTATGCCTGTAAGTATCACCCAATTCTGACAAATTTGGAAAAAAACATTATAGCCATTTGTTAATTTCCAATCATGGTCAATGGGAGGCATGAAGATTTAGATGTCAGAATCAAGGTTCGAAGTGAGCCATCTTCAAATTAGTCTGAGCGGAATTGGGCTGTTTTACAAATCACTGAATTAGAGTTCAAACTGAATATCATGGTCGGTGCATATGGCTATAAAAAATCTATGACTGTGATTCTTTACATTTAAGCACAAAGTAAGACACCAAGGACTGAGGATTTGGAATCTGACAAAACAAGACTGAGTTGTTTTCATGTCTCCAGTTATTCACAGGAATGCATAAAAAAGAACTTTCTTGTTCTTCCTTACAGAGTTCCCCCTGCCCTAATGGAAAGCCCATGATGGACTAGCCCTTAATCATGGTCTTCTGTAATTCAGGTTAGGATCAAGGAACAAGTCCATCCTCAACACTACATTAATACACAAATAACTGTGAAAAGGACTGCAATCCAGAAAGGGAAAATCAATTTCCTTTATTTTATCTCACAAAGTATGAGTAAGCCTTAAAGTTTAAATCATTCTTATTGATTTTACAGTGCAATATCCACCCACCCTCAGCTAGTAACAGATGCCAAGTGAACGTAAATAGAAGGGAATAACTTTGCTCTTCATTATAGATTGAGCTCATGTGTAATTTCATTGTCTGTACTAGGGAAGAGGTGGGGGTGGGAACTTAACGTAGTTTTCTTTTCTTGGGGCCATTATTGCATGGATAAAATAGCATTGTGAATCTTCAGTGATATGTTGTTAGTGAATGCAATTGGTATAAACAAATTATAAGGACTGTGGCTTCTCCTCTGATATTTACAGGGACACAGCAGTGTCCCTGTAGTTAAGTAGGGTGACCATATGAAAAGAAGGACAGGTCTCCTGTATCTTTAACAGTTACATAGAAAAGGGAATTTCAGCAGGCGTCATTTGTATATATGGAGAACCTGGTGAAATTCCCTCTTCATCACAACAGTTAAAGTGCAGGAACTATACTAGAGTGACCAGATTTAAAAGAGGGCAGGACACCTGCAGCTTTAACTGTTGTGATGAAGAGGAAATTTCATCAGGTTTTCCATATATACAAATGACACCTGCTGAAATTCCTTTTTCAATACAACTGTTAAAGATACAAGAGCTCTGTCCTACTTTTCATATGGTCACCCTAAGTTAAGGTCAGAGAGTAGTATTCTACCATTATAAAGGGGTAAATGGGGGGGGTCATTCTGATATTCATAAAATAAACATGTTTCACCAATGTTCCTGAAATATATATGTGCCAGAAAGAAATGTTGGTTTTACATCCCCTGAAAATTTCAAGAAGATTGGTGAAAGATTGAGGGAAGGAGGGCAGTTAGAAGTACAAAAGAAAAAAAATGGTCTTGCTCCCAGGAAAGTGTGTAGGGGATTGTAGCCTTTTAAAACTGCCTGGAACCTTGGAAGGGGGAGAGTGAGAGATGTTACTGAGAATTTCCTCTCCTTTCCAGCACAATAATCCTACAATTAACAACTTGCTTACTGTGTGTGTGTGTGTGTGTGTGTGTGTGTGTGTGTGTGTGTGTGAGAGAGAGAGAGAGAGAGAGAGAGAGAGAGAGAGAGAGAGAGAGAGAGAGAGATGCCCCCGCTAGAGGAATCTTCATCAAAGAAGGAAGCAGAGCTCCCAGAAACCAGGGAGACACATCAAGTACTGGCACCTGACCAGGAAGAGCCTGGACCTTTGAGGGAGACAGCTCCACGTCCTTCCCTGACAGCAGAGGCTGTTCAACCCCTGACCCTCAAGAGTGCCATCGCCTCAAGTGATAAGCCAGTATGCCTCCTTGCAAAAAATGATCTCCTTGGGAGAAAGCAACTCCTCCAGAGTAGGGCTCTGGCCAGAGAGTTGTGATGGACAACAGCTGAGACTGGGTGGGGCTCGGCAGCCTTTGTGAATAAAAGCCAGCAGTGAAAGGTTGCTGGAAACAAGATCTCACCAGCTTCTCTTGCCTCCTTACCCCTTCTTGTCCCTAAACTGCTGTGCTATGGCCTTGGCCCTGCTACTGGATTATGTATGTAATGGGCTGCCTCACTGTGTTTGGACTACAACCCCCATCATTATTATTATCTATTTATTTATATAGCACCAACAATGTACTTGGTGCTGTACAGAATATACAAATAAAACAGCAATACCCTGCCTAGAGGCTTACAGTCTAAAATCACATTAAAACATATGAAGGGGGAAGGGGTTACACAAAACAGAAATAAGGGAATAATCATAGCAATAAAATCAGTAAATCAGGTTAAAATACCAAAAGCTATGGGAAACAGATGAGTTTTCAAACGTTTTTTAAAATCTAAGATGGAACTCATAGTTCGTAGATTCTCTGGAAAAGCATTCCAAGCAAACAGGGCAGCCAAAGAGAACAGGCAAAGCCAGGCAAGAGAGATAGAAACTCTTGGGCAGGAGAGCAACATAGCATTTGAAGAACGGAGGATATGAGGGGGATGGTAGAATGAAATGAGAGAGGAGGGATAAGAAGGCACAAGACCATGGCATGCTTTAAATGTCAGCAAAAGAAGCTTATTTATTTATTACATTTTTATACCGCCCAATAGCTGAAGCTTATATTGAATTCTATATGGAATTGGAAGCCAATGGAGAGATTTCAACAGAGAAGAAACATGGGCCATAGCTAGACCTAAGGTTTATCCCAGGATTGTCCTGGGGTCAAACCTGTTCATCTAAGTGCCACACAGGGCATCCAGTGCTCAGGCAGGGACGAACCTGGGATGATCCTGAGATAAACCTTAGGTCTAGCTATGGCCATGGTCAATATGGCCATGGTCAGGAATGCTGGGATTTGTAATCTCAAGCTCCCAATTTCCCTGCTTTTTGGTGCTTGGTTGAAAACTGTAGAGCCTTAATGTTGTTTTGTAAACCATAGGTTTTTTGTTTAATGAATTATAGATCCTATTTAATATCTTTCTCTTTTAATGATATAAAAATGGAAGGGCTCTGAGGACCCAAAATTTCTGCTCAGGCTTACAATTTTCTGAGCATGTAAGGATGCATCACTAAAACTCGGTTATTCTGTATATTACATTATTATTATTTATATAGCACCATCAATGTACATGGTGCTGTACAGAGTAAAACAGTAAATAGCAAGACCCTGCCGCATAGGCTTACATTCTAATAAAATCATAATAAAACAATAAGGAGGGGAAGAGAATGCACCAAACGTATTTGTTGAATTATAACCAGTTTGTCCTTGGATGATAAGAATCAGAATGTAAGGTTTCTGACTGAACTCACATTTCAATGGATGTAGGGGAAGAAGTCATTTCCTGATATACAGGTTAGGCTGGTCAGACCAACTGAACAGTCTTATTACTACTTGGTACTGCAATGGATGTAGTATTTCAAAGAAGCGAACGGGTGAATGTGAAGATCCCTGCCAACTAAATATATGTTGCTTTATTTCCAATATTGTTGCTTTATTTCCAATATTCCTGCTTTACTATGATCATGACATCTCTACCTTTCTGGAGATGTACATAGCAGTTACTTTATTCTCTAAGTGTTAAAAGTCACATGAAATAAGTTAACCACTGGGTATTTACCATTTCTATGCATGTTGTGAATCGATGTTTTACTGAAACACTGCTATAACTTTATGTAAATGCTGCTTCGTACACCACGGCAAAGATGGTCCCACACTTCTATCACAGGTAAACTGCATCTTTTCTGCAAAATTTAATGATGTTTACATAGCAACCATCCATTGATCCAGACAGGAGCAGTGCTTGGCTGAGCCTGAGCATGTGTTTACTGTGTGATTTTAGACATAAAAAGATGATAAGAGGCAAGGCTCCATCTAGTCCAGCACTCTGTTCACACTGTGGCCAATCAGCTGTCGACCAGGGACCCACAAGCAGGACATGGTGTGACAGCACCCTCCCACCCATGTTCCCCATTATCTGGTGTTTATAAGTGATACCGGAGGTAGCATAGCCATCAGAACTAATAGCCTTTGATAGCCTTTGCCTCCATGAATTTATTTAACCCACTTTTAAAGTCATCCAAATTGGTGGCCATTATTACATCTTGTGGTAGCGAATTCCATAGTTTGTGTGAAGAAGTGCTTACTCTTATCTGTCCTGAATCTACCAGGAATCAGCTTTGAGGGATGATCCTGGGTTCTATTATTATAGGAGATGGAGAAAAATGTCTCCTTATCCACATTCTCCACACCATGCACAGTTTTGTACACCTCTGTCATGTCTCCCCTTAGCTTCTTTTCTTTCAAGCTAAACAATACTTCATTTTTAAAAAAGATACTTAATTTCCCACTCATATTCAGTAACATTTGTATTAACATTTTATAAATAATTTTCTGAAGATATTTACTGAAATAATTTTTTTCTTGCCTTTTTCTCTCTTTTTGCTTTAAAAATATCTCATATGCACCCACTCTGATTCGGAATCTGAAGTCAAATTCTCCCTTTCTGACCTCACAAATGACTTCATGGAAACTATCTGCTTTTATTCTATAGACTTTTTCCAGACAGGCAAACTACTTCATCTCATTCTATATCAGGTCTTTGATGTGGATGAAAGATGAAAGGTTGCTGTGATCTCACCTGTAGATGGATCCATCCCTTCACAACACACTGATTCATGGTGTCTTTAAATCGAACACCTGTAATTAAAAACAGATACTGTTAAACAAAATGACGCTTCCCTGGTAGACTTCTGAACAGGATCAACAACACAAAAAATTGCCATTACAAATGCACAGTGCAACTGAAAATCTTTTCCAATCTTCAGCTGTAGTTAACAAATTGTGCAATGGGTATGTGTTTTCTAAACCCTATGAAAAATTAAATACTTGTTAACACCCAGACATGTTAAAACATTTGCTTATGTATTCTGACAAAGGCAGGAACTACACTACTGCTTTAAAATGGTTTAAAACAGTAGTGAAAACAGTTGGGGCCCAGAACACACTCCATATCCAGTTTTAAAACTGTTTTCAAAGTGTCATATCCTGCTTGGTGTAGGTCTGACCTAAGTTAGTTGCACATAGGTCTTATTAAAATCAATGTGAAAAGTTAACTCATTATAACTGAAGTACCGTTGATTTCAGTTTGGAGGGTTCTCCTTGATCAGTCCTATGGCCTCTGGGATGCTATCTGGGAACCATCAGCTTGCTCTTGGATTGATTGTTGTTGTTTGTTTTTATATTGCTTGATATTTTATTGTCATAAGCCACCTTAAATTCATTTTTGAGGAAAAGTATGATATGGAATGGGGAAGGGTGTTTGTAAAATAAAATGTAAATAATGTAATATAAAATTTAAATAATTTAATAGTTGTGGAGAAGGGATTTCAGCAGGGGTAGTTTGCACGATAAACTATACATGCTGGAAAAACACACAGTCATTCTTCTACATTACTATTTAAGGTACAGGAGCCCTGTTCTCTTTTGCACCTGGTCTAAACTGCCATCTTACCATGGATTTGTCATGTAGATAGTGAATACTATAAAGCTTGGGTTCTGTAGAACCTATCCAAGCTGCTTCTGTGATGTCTACTTGGAGATACCATTTTTGGGTATACACTAGGGGTGTGCTCCACTTCGCTTTGGACGTAGAAGCAATAGCGAGGCGGCCTGATTTGCCTCTGACAAAGGCAGAGACGAAGCGAGTCAGGGGGCTGCAGATCGAGGGGAAGAGGATCGAGACCAAGAGGATCCTTCGCCTCAATCCAGAGTTCCGAAAAAAAGGTAAGTGGGGCTTACCTGGTACTGCCACAGTCCGTTGCGCTCTGGCAGCGGCTTCACCTGAGTCCAAGGACTCAAACTGGAAGACCAGGCTGCAACCACAGCCTGCCCTTCCGCTTTGCGCCTCGGCCTCAGTTGAAGCAGCCGCTGGACTGCAATGGATGCAGGTAAGGGGGGAGTAAGGGGGGCCTTACCTGCCATTGCTGCCAGCACTGTGGAGCTCTGATTTGGATCCAGAGCTTCGCAGTGGAGCGGAGCGGACCATAGGCGGATCAATGCGGGGCAGGGCGGACCCGATCCGGAATTTGCAGATTGGGTGTGGAGCGGATCGGGGGGTCCGTGCACAGCCCTAGTATACACTTTGCAGCTACATAGTAATCTGAAGGTATTCAGAAAAGTAAATGACTCTACTCTTGGATAGTCCTGACTGCATCTCCTGGCAATGATAGCATTGAGCACTGGCAGTGGGAAAGGCAGCTGCATAAATGCCTGATTGGAATGAATTAGTACTAAAACAGGATCTTGGAACCAGGCAAAAATTAGGCTTTCTGGTTTCATGGGTCATCCATAGCCTGGTTATGGGAAGCTGAAAAGTTGCAAGAAAAATCTTGTTTTAACTGATAGTAAATAGTAACTAATAGTAAATTGTATGCATGTCTACTCAGAAGTAAGTTCCATTGCATTATACTCTGGTACTTGGGGACACAATTGCAACCTAACATTGCAGTCCTATTTCTGAGTAGACACATACAAGATTGCACTATTTGTATGTTTTAAAAAGAGAGATTATCTGTAAAGGTGTCTTGTCTTAAGTTGGACATTTCATAATACCAAAGCTACATGCTTTCTCTAAAACAACAGGATATACTTTACCAATTAAATAACCCCCCCCCAAAAAAAAAGAAAATTGTGGGTAAATGGTATGTGGTAAGTATCATGGTACAAGACAAAAAATAACAAAATTTAGTATTTTAGCGCCACCTTTGTTTTCAGATTTTTAACTGCTTCATCTTGAGAACTCAAACCATAAAACAACTCAGTATACATGGTAAATGCAAACTTTTTACAACTTTTAAACTCCAGGAAATGTCTGTATGGTTGAGAGAAACTGTTAATGATAAAATACACATTCAGGGCCAAATAATACAGTCAAGATCTGAAAGCTATCTCAAAACATATTGTGAAAATTACCTAGTAGTTAGCATTTGCCAGTGGTGATTGATGTTATGGGCCATGCTCAGCAGGTGATACAATTTTTCTTCATATTGTGACAAAATTCTTACTTGATTTACCTGTAAGTCAATGAACAAAACACAGAAAGCCTTGTTGCCTTATAATCTGTCTGATGTGTGCATCTCCTGCAAAGTTCCATGGTGTATATCCAGGCCACCTTTACTCTTAAGCTTGATTCTCTAGGTTCACCAGTATACCTTCATTATTATTTCATGTTCCTCATTTGCCCATGTGGTAGGAAGGCCAAGCCAAGCCTTTTATAGAGTCCTTGTGAAGAAAGACTACTGGAGAGTTATTGAGCAATATCTGATCATGTATACATTTTCACCTTGAATCAAGGGCAAGTACCTAGGCATGTAGAGCTAGTCTTTAAAGCAACATTCGTTCCCAAAACTTGACCTTCCTCAATCTGGTGCCCTCTGGATAGTTTAGACTATAATTCCCAGCATTCCTCACCACTTGCCTTGCTGCCTGGGATTGATAAAACATCTGGAGGGCACCAGGTTGGACAAGGTTGCCAAAACTGATGTGCCTTGGAGTTCTCCAAGGGTTTATCTTGCCAGCTAGCTGAAAGAACTCAGGGTTACCTGGCTACATTAAGAAGAACTAAACTGTTTCCTTCAGCGTCCCTCCCCCAAAGCTGGTAAGGGATCCTTAGCCACTTACCCAGAAATCATCAAAGGTCATCAATACCCATTAACAAGCAACAGCTATTAAGGTATAAAAATTCTAGGGTCGGTCCTATTGCCATTTGTCATGACATGATAGAATTCCCATTATGCTGTGTACATAACTACACTGGTGATGGAACTTGGGCTCTGCATGTCTTTGAAATGTCATTCATCCTGCACCCCATTGTACTTATTATGTGGAGTGAAGAACAACCTTTTAGTGCTGCTCTCCTCTCCAAACACCATCTGAAAGCTGAAAGCAGTCTTCCCCAACCTGTTGCTCTCCAGACGCTTTGGACTACAATTCCCAACATTCCTGACAGTTGGCCATGTTGTCTGGGGCTTTTGAAAGCTGAAGTTCAAAGAATCTGAAGGGCATCAGGTTGAGGAAAGGTGGCTTAAGGGAATTGGAGTGATGACCATTTTCAGAATTCCCTTTGACCAGAGGGGTAAATGAAGCCCAAACCTGGAAATGGTCTGAAAGCAATGGAAGATCTCTCTATTTGGGCAAAACGTTAGAGCTTAGACTAAGCAGTGGGTTTTAAAATTTGCAGAAATGTAGATGTATATCTTCCATACAGTTATACACTGCGAGGGGGCAGCTGCATAGGCAATGTATAGTATGTTGTCAGCTTGCTGCAACAGTATTTCTGGGGATACCAGTGAAATAGCATGTGATGATATGATCCAAGAGTTGTGTCCCAGCATTGTCAATGGTTTTTCAAGAATCATTTTGGCCCATCTAATCTGACCCCTTGTAAGAGCTTTCCCTTCTTCACAGTATGTCTGGATGTAAACCTCCAAAAAAATACATCAATAGGGTGGGAAAGACCGTTGTTTTATGAGCTTGAAATGCCTAACCACTTACTGTGAAACAAAAAATGAGAGCTCAGCAAAGGATAAGAACACACACACACACACACACACACATCCATTTCAGTCTAGTTTCAGGCAAGGGCATGGCGATGAAACAGCCTTGATTGCTCTGATCGACGACCTACTCTGGGTGAAAGATAGGGCTAGTTCTACCCTGTTGATCTTCCTGGATCTCTCAGCGGCTTTTGATACCATTGATCATGGTATCTTACTGGATCGGCTCTGTGAGATGGTAGTAGGAGGTACTGTTACATTTTTTCCTCTCCTACTTTCAGGGCCAATTCCAGAGAGTGGTATTGGGGGATTCCTGTTCCACCTCATGGCTATTGAGATGTGGGGTGCAACAGGGCTCTGTTCTATCTCCCATGCTATTCAACATCTATATGAAGCCACTGGGAGAGGTCATTAGGGGTTTGGGGGTTGAGTGCTATCAGTATGCTGATGATACTCAACTCTATTTCTCCTTGTCATCTGAGTCAGCTGGGGTGATGAAAGTGCTGGACCAGTGCCTGGAGGCTGTAATGGGCTGCATAGGGGCTAATAAACTGAAGCTGAACCCTGATAAGATGGAAGCTCTGTTGGTTGGTGGTTCTTGAGTTCACGAATTGGGTAAATGACCTGTTCTGGATGGGGTTGCACTCCCTCTGAAGGAGCAGGTATGACGCTTGGCAGTATTCCTAGATCCAACTTTGTCACTGGAAGCCCAGGTGGACTCCATGGCCTGGAGTACTTGGGGTCAGCTTTGGCTGATCTGCCAGCTATGGCCTTTCCTGGACAGGGATGATGATTAGGGCTGTGCTCCACTTCGCTTCAGTTCTTAGAACCCAATAGCGGAGCAGCCTGATTTGCCTCTGACAAAGGTGGAGACAGATTGGATCAGGGGAGCTGCGGATCGAGATGAAGCGGATCCTTCACCTTGATCCAGAGCTGAAAAAAAAAAAGGTAAATGTGGCGGGATGTGGGCTTACCTGGCATCGCCGCAGTCTGTGCGGCGACAGCAGCAGAGCCAGGTAAGGGGGCAGGAGGGGAGGGGGGCTTACCTGCCTCCATCATGGTCCAGCGACAGCTTCAACTGAGGCCTGGGCCACAGTTGAAGCTGCCGCTGGACCGTGACGGAGGCAGGTAAGTGGTGAGGGGGGCCTTACCTGTCTCCGGATGCTCGGATTTGCTTCAAACTGGGCATTGATTTTCAATGCAAGTCTGTTGGGGGGGACATGGAGCTCCGATCTGGATCTGGATCCCCACAGCGGATCGGATTGGAGCATAGGTGGATCAACACAGGGCGGAGCAGACCCGATCCAGAAGTTGCGGATCGGGGATCCATGCACAGCCCTGTTAATGTTTATGATGATTATGATGATGATGATAATAATAAATTATTTGTTACCTGCCTCTCCCTCTGGATAACCTAGCCACAGAAATACATGCACTGGTAACTTCCCAATTAGACTACTGAAATGCACTCTACGTGGGGTTGCCCTTGAAGATGATGTGGAAGTTGCAGCTAGTGAAAAATGCAGCAGCTAAACTGCTGACTGGGACATCTCATAGAGACCATATAACACTAATCTTAAAGGAATTGCACTGGCTGCCAATACATTTCTGGTCAGAATTCAAGGTGTTAGTAATGACATTTAAAGCCCTAAAAGGCTTGGGACCTTGATACTTGAGGGAGCGCCGCTCCCTATATCTGCCTGCCCAAGACCTGAGATTTATTGGAGGAGCCCTTCTTCCTGTCCCACCAATGCAAGATATACACTATGGTGAGCCATGGGAGAGGGCTTTCTTTGCTGTGGCACCCTGGCTGTGGAATGCCCTCCCCCTGGAGATCCTACTGGCACTGGCTTCATTTCAGCACCAGGTTAAGACATGGCTTTTTAACAAAGCCTGTGATGGCTAAATCCACCAGCCTTCACACTGTCGTGATTTAATTGGATTTTACTGTTTTAAAATTTCATATTGGTTTTAATATATTAATGATTTAATTTGTTTTAGAATTGTAGATTTATTGTTCTATTTTATATGTATGGTTTTATCTGTATGCTGCCCTGAGATCCTTGTGATATAGGGCAGGATATAAATGTTTAAATAAATAAATAAAGTAGCTCGTTGACCCAACATGAGAATACTGTGGAAGTTTGTACTCCCACGCAATGTCAATTTTCATGGTTCCTACGAAATCAGTAGTGCTGTGACAAAAAGACAGACAGAACTTTATGTTGTATTTTTGGGTAGCATGGATATTTTCATAATTTAAAGCAAAAGTACTGCTTGTAAAGATATGTGAAAGGACTATAGTTTCCATGCTATTCTTTAGCATAGTCCTTCCTTGAATTTCATAACGGTGTGGGGGAATACATGTACATTTCTTTTATTTGTCTTTCCTACCCACTGTGCTATACAGATCAAGCAGCAAGATTCAGTTTCTCATGCAACATCGTGTACTGAGATACAGATAGCCAACTACAAAATACACCAGTTCTGTGTGCATGTGACTAATTTTTTGCCACTGTTTCTTTAAAAATGTGTGGAAGGGAAGACATGATCCTTTCCCATTTGCCTCTTAAATTGCAGTTTAAAGGATCGTGGGAAATTACGTGCATGCACACTACACATCTGATATGGCACGGTTGTGCATGTACTTTCAGCTCAGCTTTCTATTTCCAACTATAGAATGTTGACATGAGACACCACTCTCAGTTGATAGGCTAGGGTGGTACACAGAGGAGAAAGCGATCTCTCGGGCAAATGTCACCTGCTGTCAAAGTTTATTTTCTACTCCAGCCCTTTCTAGCTGATTTAGCAATTTATTAAAACATACTTGTGTTTAAAGATTCATGCATCCAAAGGTACAAAGGGCTCCAGAGAAGGGTATTCCAAATAAAATTAGATGCTCCAATAAAAAAAATACTGCACAACAGCAATTTATTGCAAGCTACTTGATCTTTTATTTTTAATCTGTTAGAACCTAAGGTTCCTTAGCAATTAGGTTTCTCAATTGTAGAGACCCATTAAATCTTTAATAAAATGTTTTTAGCTTCACCCTGTTATTTTTTTTCTAAAGGAATAAACTGTATTAAGCTTTGCACTGATTTTCAAGAAGAAAATGAACTGATTTAGCAATGAAAAATCCCCTTTGGAAAATAACTCTTCTGGAATCCTTGGTGGTCATAATTTCAAAGCAAACCTCAGTCAGAAATGCAGCATTTTTGCTCCTGCTCTCTTCTATGGTTTCCTACTCATAATCCGTGGGGAAAACATTAATCTACTGAGAGAAGCAAAGTAGACTCTCCATTGGGAACATAGCTTGGCTGAATTTTGTTTTGCTTTGTTGGGGCGGGGGGGACTTCCTTCTTCCCTCCCTCTCTTTCTTCTTGAATTAGATCTCTACCAAAACCTTTGCAAGGGAGCAAACATCCAGATTGGCATGCTGCCTTTTCCAGGGTCATGCTCATAGGAGTTGATCCAATAGAGTTGATCAAAACATTATTGGGACATTTGCTCCAGTCTGCTCCTTGCATTGGATCACTTGGGGCTTAGAGTATTAAAGGCAAAATGTCTCATTTATAGGGTGGGGAGATTAGTACAGCTGGCCAAAACAATGATATCCAAAACAGCAAGGTGTGATGGTTGCAATAGCATTATTTACAATATATATTAAAGAATTGTGATTTTCAAAATATGTGGTGTGACCAATGAGTACATCACAAGAAGGAACATTGATGGTGGATACTAACCTTGTTTGAATTGAGGGAATAAACCTGTGTCTTGCCTGTATCACTTCAGACTAAAATGGGAGCTAACAAGACTGAACCAAAAATGAATCTTGCCTGTGGAAAGCCTCCTGTTATCACGGCTTCTATGCAGAGGGGACTTTTTGTAGAGAGGACCATTCAATCAGCTGAGCCTTCTCGCCCTACACACAGACACACACATGCAGACTGAGAGGTGCAGACCAGATACAGATTTACCCCATCAGTGAGAATTAAGTAGAGTGGTGCATTGCCAAAAGGAGGACAGCATTATGCTGTCAATTCACATAAAATTTGCTTATGTTAATTTATGTGTACAGATGTAAATTTAGAAATAATTACTATAATTTAAAAAGAAATATATCACATCTCACCATAGTGTGGAAGACTGGGACCAAGTGACCAGCGTGCCTGCTCAGC
Organism: Elgaria multicarinata webbii; assembly: GCF_023053635.1. Classification (NCBI taxonomy): domain Eukaryota; kingdom Metazoa; phylum Chordata; class Lepidosauria; order Squamata; family Anguidae; genus Elgaria; species Elgaria multicarinata. The sequence goes on from NC_086171.1 coordinate 173,409,427, forward strand.
CTGCTGTCCAGGTGCTGTTGTTGGGCAACTTCAGCTGCTGTGCAACCTTATCTATCATTAAATTAGATTGGATGTCTGTAAAGTAAGACCAATAGGGCAATATCCAATGCTGCCACTCTGCTTATGCCATTGATGTAGTGCTAGCATAATTGAGTTCTAGCACAACCCCAATAGCCTTTGCTGATGCGTTGTGCTAGCAAATGGCATTGGCATTGTGCTACAAGCCACTTATGCTAGTGCTATATCAATCACATAAGCAGAATGGCAGCACTGGTTACTGCCCATAATCATCCTAGAACTAGGCCATGGATACTGGGGATTATGCAGAATGTTAGACAGCTAGGATGGCTACCAGGATGTCATGAGCATCCAACTGGGTCCATGAGGGCAGCACCCGCCCTGTCCGGCACTCACGAACACAGTTGGATGTGTGAGGGTATGAGGGCAGACCCGTGCCTGAGTGCTCACAAGCCTCCTGCAAGCACTCAGGCACAGCTCTGCCCTGGCTTCTGCCATCATGCTCTTTCTCCCTGTTGTATTAATGGCAGCTGCCATTAAGTGTGGAAGGGGGAAATGCACAATTTCCAGAGGCTCCGGACATCACACTTACCCCTACCACCACTCCAATGGGGGCCTTAAAGGCCCTATTAATCCAAGAGTAAACCCTGGACTGGGCTGCAACTGTATGCATGCTGTGAGATCTTCCAGACTAGGAGCTCCTTCCGATAGGGGTGGGGAGAGAGAATCGTGTTCTCTTACCATTGGCTCGGAAGCTGCATCTCTTCTGCTTCTGCAACAAGCTGCAATTACATGGAGGGAGAGAGCAGGGAGAGAAGTGACAATGTGGCCCATTTAATTTAGTGGGTGTTTTATAGCAAAATCTCTCCTGCATGTGGCAGGAATTCATGACAAATAATGCTATAGCTCAGAAGAGTCTCATTCAATGAAGATTATTTTATAATGAAAAAAACGGTGGAAGGAGCAGCTGATGAATGAGAGATGCACAGGAGGAACATGGCATCATTAAAATGGCCCATGAAGATCCATGAGTGGCCAGTCACAAGCACGCTTTAAAATGCTCATCTGAAGAAGCTGTAGGAATGGCAGTCAGATGCATATCTGAATCAAAGGTGGTGTGTGTTTGGACCCTAAAAACTATACGTAGGGCCTTGTCCCTGCCTTTAAAACACAAGTCTTTAGACATGGGTGAAATATTTTAAAATCCAGCAAATTCCAAAAGATCCAAAAATTAATCTACCCAATCTGTGCCCTGAAGCTATAATTTATTTCCCGCTATTGAAAAAAAGTATCCAGCATCCTCATGTTGGCTAATTACTTCGCCATGTTACACTTCAGCTCTGTCATGTGTGACAAGGGATAGGGTGTGTGTTTATTTATCTTAAAGCATTTATATACTGACTTTTATCCAAGATTTTAAAGTAGGTAACAAAAAGTAAAACCAAAGAATGAACATTGCCAGATGATGATGATGTCAGAGGGTTGGTGTAACTTAAATCCTATTCATTTCAATGTGTCTTTTCTAAGTACAACTAACATTGGATACAACTTAGAGAGTTTGATACCATGGGGCTTTGTATTTGCGACGTGTGTGTGTACACATTTCTGTTTACTCTGGATTCACTAGACATGACAAAATAAAGCCATGAATAACCAAAAGATGAACAAAAAGAAGATCCAGTTCAGGGGGACTCTTGAGATATCAAGAGACATTGGGGTAGAGTGTATATGCTAGTAAATGGATTTCCTCATGTGCTCTTTTAGATGTGGGCAAAATTAATTTACCATCTATGCACAGGCTACAATGGCCGTGACATAAAAAGAGCTAGCAACAGCCAGGGCTTTGGTTTAAAAGGTAAACATTGTCCCAATGAGTAATTAGGACTACCCAGAGCCCTGTTTCACTCCTCCACAGATGCAGGGTGGACTGGTGGCACTGTTATTACTTCACAGTTCCCACATGCCAGTTTTCTGATTAATGACATCCCAAGCCACTTGATGCTGTATTGATTCTCTGCCTAATAAAAGTCCTGGCTGCTGCTGGGTTGTATTAGTTTTCCTTTTAAAGTAAAATTTAGCAACATGGATGAATAAAGTACAGATGTCCCTCAGATCCCTTCATCGTATTTGACTACATCTCTCCAGGAGTGAGATGGTCAGGTTTTTGGAAGCCATTTTTCTTATCATCATTTGGCACAGCATGGGCTACAGGAAGAAAGATTTGATCTCAGTTGTGAACTATTGGCTGTCTCAAGTGAAGGAAGAAGGCGTAAACAGATGTTCAGGCTAATCTATATTTAGCGTTTCCACTCATTCTTCAAGCGTTATGGCTCAGTAATAGAATTGTACAATAGGAAAAGATGTAATGCCCTCTCTTAAAGGACCCAATTTGTGTAAGCTAGGGATAGGGGAGAAATTCATTTGGAGCTCCATCACACCTATTTCCCCCCCCCCCTCGGTTTGCCCCTGTGTTTTTTGTCTCCGTTTCATAAATGCGGCAAGCACACCTCCCTTTCATGATTGTCGCTATACTGATGTACTTTTCACTTGTTTGCTCTCTCGCTGCTATTGCGCCCACCCCACCCCCACCCCTTCTCCTTCCCCCTCCAGTTTATTAGAATCGGAGGGGTGTGTTGGTGGATGTTCAATGGAGCATAGGGTTGCAGAGCACTTCTTTCCAGTTTGCTTTTTTGGACTTTAAAAAAGCAAAGGTTCTGAGTGGGTACACTATTAAAAGTCAGTTCTATACATGTTTACTCAGAAGTAAGTTTCTTTGTTCAATGAGGTTTACTCAAGGGTAAGCATGCATTGAATTTTAGTGTGACTTGGATGTAAATGCAATTGAAATCAATGGGATGTATTCTTGAGTAAGGGACTCAAGCCCAGGCAATAAACGAGCTCCATTGAACACACACACACACACACACACACACACACACACACACACACACACACACCCCTCCGATTATGATAATGGCAGTTTTATTTTTGATTTCTTTCCTAATTATGCCTCACATGGAATTTACCTTTTTCACAGCAGCTGCACACTAGGTCAACATTTTAATTGCTATGTCCACTATAACCCCTAGATCTCTTTCTTGGTTACTCACCATTAGCAAAGATCCCACCATGGTTGGGATTTTGTGCCCCATTTTGCATCACTTTACACCTGCTTACATTGAACTGTATTTGCCATTTTGATTCCCATCCTCCCAGTTTTGAGCTCCCCATAATCCCTTTTTGATTTAACCACCCTAAATAATTGGATGTCATCAGCAAACTCCACCAGTTCCACAAATGATCTGTATAATTCCAGATCATTTATGAACAAGAGGAAACAGTGCAGTTCTCATTGCCTGTCTAAAATGGAGGGATGGAGCGAACTTCATCTCCCTAGTCAGAGTGCTGCTCCAGAAAATACCCTGCCTCATGTACCAACCAACCTAGCCTCTCTTGGTAGTAGGATATACTGAAGGGCCTCCAATGAAAATTGCCCTGTATGGGCAGACTCATACAAAAGGAGGTGATTTTTTCAGATTTCCTGGCCCCAGGTCATTTAGGTCAAAATGTGTGTGATCCAGCATGGTGCACTGGTAAGAATGTTGGCCTGGGACTCAAAAGATCTCTGTTCTAGTCCCTACTTGGCCATGAAGTCATTGGGTGACTTTGGCCCAGTTGCTGAGCCTACCCTACCTCACAGGGTTGCTGTGAGGATAAAGTGGACAGGAGCAGGAGTAAGCCACCTTGGGTTCCTTGCAGGGAGCAGGGGAGGAAGGAGGGGTATAAATGTAATAAATAAATAAATAAATAAATAAATACCAACACCATGAATTGGGCTCAGAAACAAACTGTAAGCTTTGTTCAAGACTGGTGATATATGGTTTCTAAAGAGTACTCCAGACAACCGCCTTGCAACCACCTTTTGGACCAGGACAGGATCTACAGTACTGCTTTATAACCGTTTATAATGGTTTTGACAACTGTTCGGGCCCAGGACACATTCCCTATACTGTTTTCAAACCATTTTCAAAGTGTTACATCCAGCTTGGTGTAGATCTGGCCTAGGTGGCAAGACCTAGGTGTAGTTTCTGAATACTTTTTTTTTTTTAAGGGCAGCCCCATGTAGAGCATGTTACACCAGTCTAAACAAGAGATAATTAATGTGTGAATCACTGTCATAAAATAATCAGAGCAGCCATCTTAAAAGAGACAGAGTGTAGTATGCAATGCTGCTGCTCCACTTATGTCATTGACATTGCACTATAGTAAGCAACGTCTAGCACAACGCCAACAGTGTGAGGTAGCGTAAGAAACGAATCACAGCTTCAAGTCAGCTCAAGTCATGTACTTAGCATCTCCTCTAGTTTGGTCCATTTGACACTCTCCCCCCTCAGATACTTTGTATGAGAAGTCTATGAACCTAGAGGAGATAGATATCAATGGCTGTTTGGGGTCCTTATCTCTGCCTCTGTAGATATTCCCCACAGTTTTTCTGTGAGGAAGAAAAGGGCTATTTCCTTCATTGTATAGGTGGGGAACGTAGAATAAAATAGCTCAGTTCTTCCAAAAGCAGATGGGTAGGGTAGAGGAGTTGATACAACTGTGAGGAGTGGTGAAAAACTGCACTGCTCTTATCATTAGACCCTTTCCATATGTCTGTTTCTTTTCCATTGGGCAAAGGACATTAATATATCCTTGCTTGTATTCACTCATTCAGTTACTCCCTTTGTGCTTTGCAGACTATAAATCTTAAGAGGATTTTTTTATTAATTCTCTCTCTCTCTCTCTCTCTCTCTCTCTCTCTCTCTCTCTCTCTCTCTCTCTCTCTCTCCACCCCCCGTGTTATTTTTCCATGCAATGCTGCCAAATCACTGATCTAAGAAATTACTTTTTTTGTTTTTGCTGATGAGCAAAATCTGAAGGACAAGACACAAACCTCCTCAGAGGTAAATTATTTAGGCACATTTAATTTCCCTGAATTGGTGAAACTGATTAGCATATTTTGAATTCCTCTTCCCTCCCCTCCATATTTGACATTTGCCCAACAGCATTCAAATGACACATGAATTTCCTTCAAGAAGAGCAGGGTGTGTGTGCTCTGAGTGATGCTTGAGGCCTGAGTGAGTCTGCCTCAAAGGCTTCATTCCTTAGGAGTCCAACGCTTTGAGGAGGAAAGGAAAAGCAAAGCAAAGCTATGGAAGTTGCTGAAGGAGAGGAGATAGCCTTGCCACTTGTCAGCAACAGACCGAAAACCTACAGTAATAAGAGATGCTGCTCTCGGCAGAATTTTCCTTTCTATGAACTCTTTTCTTTCTTTCTTTCTTTCTTTCTTTCTTTCTTTCTTTCTTTCTTTCTTTTTTGATGGTACAGGACCCCTCTTAGGGTGTGAGCCTAGTGGCTCTGTAATTGCCTTGGCACTCTAGCCCATTTCCTTCCTGGCAGGAACAATTCACAAAGCTCTACATCCCTGAAGTTTTCTCTCAGCCCCACTTCCTCCTTTGCCCCTACTATGCATTTCCTCACATTTTTCAGCCCACTGCCTGCAGATTTGTCCTGCTTCCTTTCGCCACCATGACTTCTAGCCAGTTCTCTGAGCACTTTTACACCAGGGGAAATCTGGTAATTTTACCATAGCTTTCTGCTTCTGTTTTCACCATTTTCAACATGAACCCTTTTCATGCCTTTCCCCTCCCCCTTTTCTCCCATATCCACGAGTTTTGGATGTTTCATTCATTGTCATGTCTAACCCTTCTGCCCTTGTTTTGGGAGAAGATGTTTCAGGTAATCAATCAGAAGCAGAAGCAGAACAAGAAGACGCAGCACCAGACACCAGCCAGCCTGTACCAGTGGGGGAGGAAGCTCTCATGGGCAATTCCTCAGCTGGGAGTCAGCCCTCTCCAGAGCTTATTTCCTCAAGGCCAAATCCTACACACTCAGTGGGAAGTGAGGTTTCTTCCAGAGGTGAGCGTCCCAACAAGCTAGCTGATGCTAGGGTCCGCCAGAAGCTGAAATGCACAGCGCAGAAGGAAGGCGTGAGAAAGTCAGTTAGATTACGCAGAACCTGCCTCCACACCAGGCACTCTGAAGTTATGGGTGTTTGAGAAGTGGTTTCCTATTCTTCTTGAATGGACAATTGTCTTGCTTAGTTTGCATAGTTTTGCCTAGGGGGACATTTCCAAGAGGTTAGAATCTGTTCAGGTAGAAGAGATGTTTGTTGCTTAATAAAAGCTTTGTGGATTACTCAGCAAGCGTTGTCATTTGCCTCCCATTGAAAGCAAGAGTGTTCTGAGAAGCATGACATTTATACAGCCACAAGATGGCGCTTTGGTCTGCCTCATCTTATCATGGAATTTCCCCTTTTCATGCTGAAATGGAGAACAGGTCTTTTTGTTACTAGTTTATTTCTGTTACAAATTAAGCTGTGGAAATCCTTGGAAAGAATGGGAGAGGCACTGGAGGTTGATGGCATCATGGAAAGGACCTGCAAACATCCATGAGTGGCCAATCATGACCGTGCAATAAATTGTTCATTTACAATCACTGTAAGTCTGTTGGCATTCCTTTCTGCCAACATGATAGACCCACTTTGGTCTTTAGGGCCTGTGTGAGCCTTTTCATCACACCCCTTTTTCAATAGCCCTTCTTTTCCTCAGGTCTCTGTTCTTTCCAACCAGCTTTCCCATTTTTCAGTGCCTCCTCTGCTTCCATTCTTCAGCTATGCTGCATCTAGACTTTCTACCCCATGGCTTATAAAAATTAACTGCCTTGCCTTTCTTCCCACTCTGTTTTCCAGTCTTCACAGCTCCTTATATTTCAGAGTTCCTAAATCAGGGTGTGAAGCACATGATGCAGATACATTGCAAAAACTAAACAATTTTGGATCTGGTCAGTACCTGGATAGGAGACTGCCAGGAAACTCCATCTCTGCCTCCTTGAGTTCCATGATGGAAGAAAGGCAGAATATAAGTGTGCTAAATAAAGAAATAAGTATAAGTCTCTTAGAAATCATTGCATCCTTTGGGGGCTCATCTGCAGGGCCACTAGCACTGCAATCATTCTCCATATAATTCCTTCATTTTCAGAGCAAGAAAACCAATTCCCATAGTAGAGAAAGGCAGACTTGGCAATGACTGCTCCTGTGGGATATGGCGTTATCAGCTCTGGAATGGCAAATAGTACTGAATGGGAGCTAGTGTGACAAATGTAGCACAGTAGTGGAAATAATACCAGATCTTTTGCAAGTGATCAGGTGTCTGCAGTAAAGCACGGTATTGAGACAGGGATGGGAAGCAGTCTGGAGTGAGCCAGAAGTTTGGAGGCAGGAATCAATACTGAAGAACAGTCAAGATCAGAGAAAAAACCAGGAGGCAGGACCAGAGAACGAGCCAGGAAGCAATCAGGGTCAGAGGGCAAACGAAGACCAAAGAAACTACAGAAGCACACCACAGCTCAGGTAGACCATGTTGCTCATGCAAAGTGCCATTGAAATAGGAAACCCTCTCCTTCTTGCCCAGAAGGAGCCAGTGGCTAGACTGGGTAGAATCAATTCTGAAGGTTCTTCACTGACAAGCTACAGTGATGTGGTTCACCACATGAAGCAGTGGTCAATAATTTATGACACACAGTTCAATGTAAGGAGGGGAAATGCTTCCTCCCCTTCACATACTACTGAGAAGGGAGATAGGCATACTGGTATCACTAGTGGTACAACCATGCCCTATCAATACCTCGAGACCATAGTTAAGGACCCTGCAACCTGCAAAAGACCACCAGAAAGTGGGGGGTGATGGGGGCAGTGACAAATAGGCCCAGCATCAGGACCCTCGGAGCCACCAAGGTTGATGCTGCTTACTGCAGGATCTTTTCATTCTTATTTTTAAAATGTTTTATAATCGGGGTAGGTGAGTGCTTTCCATTTTATTGTAATCATGATGGGGCTGTGATTTAAGTATGCTTAAAATGCAAGACTGCACATGCTCAGAGTATTTCTTTCTTAATCAGGGTTAGCAAGCTCTTTGGGGTTGTGTGGTTTTTTGTTTGTTGCTCTAACATATCAGGAGTGTAGAAGCATTTATGAAGCATGGAATGATGAAGAAGATAAATGTTAATTGTGTGTTTTATAACTGAAATAATATACTTGGCCATCCAAAGCTCCCCCCACTCCCATAAGACCAGGATCTAAAATTACCTAGCTGTAGCACTAGATAGGCAGACAACAGGAGGAACACTCTCTCTGTCAATCTTCTCTGAAAGCAGGCTTTTTCTTTGACCCTTACCCTCATTGCGTGTGTTTCTCTGCCTGGGCTATATTAGTCTAATCAGTGAAACACTTGTATGCATTGTGGCGGTGGGGTGGCAGCTAAGCATCAAGAACAGGACTTGAAGGAATTGGTAGTTTTTACATTAAAATGGAATTGACATAGCAGGGGTATAGCCCCTAGGATTTGGCTGCTCCAGTTAATTTGTGTTTGACAGTCCTGACTTGTCCTTTAGGCATGTGTAAGGTTTTAATCCCATTCAAAGTGACCTCTAGAGAAACTTTCTGGACTACAAACACTTTATTGCTAATAGTTGTTCTGTGTAGTTGGAATGTTTGCGTATATTCCATGTCATTAGGACAACTCAGGCAATCATTGATAGAGGCTCCACCACAAAATCCCTTAACACAATGCAACTGCATAGCTTTTATCCTCATAACAGAGGAAATGTACCTGTACAGCTGGTCACAATTGTTCAATTTTTTCAGATGGGTGAACTGAGGCTGAAAGAGAGAGGGGAGTTCTTGGCCATTCAGGGAGTTGTATCGAGGTTTCTCTTCCAAGTCTAACATTCTACGCATCGGGCACCTTCTCACTTGCATTCTACTAATAAAGGAGTTGGGGAGGGGGAGGGGCATGCCCAGCTGTCTGCTCCACTGAGATCTTCACATTTCATCTTATGGGCACATGCAGCTTGACAGACTGAACTCCGGTGAGAAACTCATTGCAAATTCCAAAACCAGCTCTGGGGCTTTCACAAGTCAGTGAACCCATTTTCTTCCCTTGTTTGCTGGCTTAGCAGCTTACTGCTCAATGCTGCGATTCGGCATTTTGTCAAGGTTTGTTTTCCCAGAACTGGATCCTAATCTTTTGCATTATCTCCTGTTAGGCATCCTCCTAAAATCAAACACAAGCTTGGATTATAAATCTGCAAGGTGCAAAGAAATAGAATGCATGCAGCATGAAAGCAAATATGTCAACTCCATCACATCCCTTGGGGAAAGTTGCAGGTATAAACAAATCCTGGAAGACAACAGATGCAGATACAAGGCAATGTGTTTCATCCACTATTCTGAGTGGTTTTCCCCAGCACCTTGACTCAGGCCCTTTCTACACCATACAGGTGGGGAGGGAGGGGAGGGGGTCGATCCTGGTCTTACCTCCTCCCGGGATCATCCCCCGTGTCCACATGGGCAGCGCAACGTCCGGGTTGGGAGGAGGGATGTCACGTGCGTGGAGGCGGCCATTTTTTTAAAGGTACAGGAACTGGAATGCACTCACACTCCAGCTAAAGGTAAGTGGGGAAAAAACAGAAAACAAACCCTGCTCCCAGTCCCCCACCCAACCCTGATTCCTCCCAGCCCGGCTCCTTCCCTCTACTGCTCACCACTACTCGCGGGGAGGAGGGGAGAAGCCAGGACAGGCGGCCACATACCTCCCGCAGTCTCGGGATGATCCTGAGGCCGTGGGAGGAATCGGGTTTTCCCAGAGGTTATATATCCCTGGGAAAACCCGTGCTCGTCCCCCCTGCCCCTGGGAGTCCCTGTGCGTCATTTGGAAGCACAGAGACTTAGCCGTGACCAGCCCACATTTTCGGGCTGGTGTAGAAGCAGCCTCAGAGGCCTCCATTTTGCCTAAGAACATGAGTGCTATTTATTTATTTTTATTTTATTTTATTTATTACATTTTTATACCGCCCAATAGCCGAAGCTCTCTGGGCGGTTCACAAGCATGCTTGCTGCCCTTTTATGACCAGTTCTGCTAGGACAGGACTGGTCATAAAAGGGCAGCAAGCATGCATTAGCTTTCCTCTATAAGCATGGACAAGAAGGCACAGGACCTCTGTGATGTGTTAACGCCTTACTTCCTCACCTGGTTCCAATCTAATTGGTTGTCTAGAGCTGAAAAGAGGAAAGGCAGTGCACAAGAAGCTATGATACCCACCAGAAAATTGAAAGGACACTAATTTGCAAACCACCCCCTTTTTAATCAAGCCAACAATAATAAAATTAGAGATATATGAGAATTTTCGATTTTGCTAGCGAGCGTGAGCGTGTGTCTACCGAAAATGTTTTCAAATTGCCAGACATGGGCTTGCACTCAATTTCAGCAACTTTCCAGTTTGATTTTGTGCAAGTTCCCTAATCACTCGCTGTATATTGAATCACCCAGTGTAGAATAGTCAGTCACCCAGGACTATTCCCTCTCTTCTGTGAGTTCTTTGACGCCAAAACCTATAACTTCCTGGACACATCAGCCTCTAGGTGTGTGTGTGTGTGTGTGTTCTTATTTATTTTATTTATTTATTTATTTATTTATTTATTACATTTCTATACCACCCAATAGCCGGAGCTCTCTGGGCGGTTCACAAAAATTAAAACCATTCATAATATAAAACAACAGTATAAAACCATAATATAAATACAATAAAAAAGCTCAACCAGATAAAAGCAGCAGCACCCTTCCCCTTTTCAGTCCTCCCCCTCCCCCTTCCCTTCCTCAATTACATGAATGCCTGGCTGGTGTCTGCCTTGCATCCTGGGATCATTATTAGCTCTTCTCATGAGATCAGAGGGAAGCCTACGTTTTATTTACAAAGGCATTTGGAGCCTGACGTATTGCCGTTTTTTGTATTTTAAGGTTAGATTATATTATTGCTGCATTTTAAATCATTTTATTGTTGTAGTAGGATTTCATTGTTGTTTCACTGGTACTTGTTTTATTAGTAGCATCAACCTCTCTGTGTGCTCCTTTTGGAGGAAGCAGGACATAATGTTAAGATGATGGTGGTGGTAATTCCTCCCCTTCTCCTCCTCTCTAACCCTATTTTCCTACCTTTTTCTCTTTCCTACTGTAACTTCTAGTCCAATTCTTCTAGTCCAAGCCAAAGCTAGACTATACAGGAGTGCTATCTCTCCCTCTTCTGGAATCAGTTAATTGCTGTTTTATTTGCCTTTCAATAAAAGCATGCACATGACCACGAGGGCCGGCGCTACCATTAAGGCCAACTAGGCAGCCGCCTAGAGTGCAGACATCAGAGGGGTGCATACTGCTCCCTCTCCCCACTCCTGGGGTCGTAGGTTTTGGGGGGTGGGGGCTTGGCTTGGCTTGCGTGTGCCCCCACGTGGCCAGCCTTTTCCTGCAGCTGCAATCAGAGGCCTCAGAGAGACTCTGCTCATTTCCGCTGCCTGCATTGGAGGGGGGGTTGCTTGTTGCAAAATCCTCAGAGACAATGCGGAGACAGAAGAGGAGTGGGCTGGGGGACAGCCAGGGAGGTGAGCAAGGAGGACACAGAGACAGGCAGCCCCTGCGGATCAGCAGCAGCCCTGGCACGCCGCCTTCCCCGCTGGGGACTGCAGCTGCTGGAGACCAAGCAGCGACTGCGGGGCAGAGACCACCCCCCCCAGCCAACCAGCCAGGGCTCGTTTGCAGCCCCTCCTCTTAGAGTGTGCAGAGGCGCAGGAGCAACCGCACAGTCAGGGGCAGAAGTGGCGTGCCCGGCATTGCTGCTGCACCCCAAAGGAGGCTCGGATGGGCTCCCCATCCAGAGCTGGGGGTGGCGGACCTCAGGGAGGCATGGAAGAAGTGGTGCCCATGAGCTGCCCCTCAGAATAAGGGGCAGGGCTGCACCCCCAATAAGCTTTGGGACAGGACAAGTGACAGCCCCTCACACACACCACTGTGAGGTACCCTTCCTCCACACCTGCATCCAGAGCTCGCCTTGCCTAGGGCGCAAAATAGTCTGGCACCGGCCCTGATGACCCCCTTCTTAGAATATTCTCTCTCCCCTTTTTTGCCATTGAATAAGGCTGGTTTATATAAACACATGCGACAGTATGTGTTCCACTTATTCTGTTGTGCCAATGGGACCCACCATTCATGCAATGGGGAGTTAACACTTCATAAAGTAACCCCAAAAATGAATGTAAAGATGTCTTTTTTATATGAGAACAGGTCAGTGGAGTTCCCTTCCATCAGCTCCACTGACCTGTGCCTTTCCACATATGAGTGTCCCCCCTCTCTTTTCCAGTTTCTTTATGAAGAGCTAGCTCTCTTTTGCAGTAGTGGTGGGTCCAATGGCTGCATAGGCTACAGAGGGCATTGCCCATATTCATCAACATCTGGTGTGAAATTTGCAATGAACCATCTTGGAAGAAAGTTAAACATGTCAAACTTTGGTCTCCAAGATTAAGACACTTAAAACAAATAAACAGCAGAGCCCAGTGGGGCAATTCTCACCCACCCCACCCCACACACATCATTTTAAAAACGATATTACAACAAATATTGGACAGCTACATGGGCATTAGAGTGGGTAGATTTTGACCATGAACTGTTTTCTATATTAAGGGCATCCTAAGTCAATTTGGAAGGCTCTATGGTACTTGTACACAGGCATTTAATTTTTGTAAACCACTCAGGGAGCTTTGGCTATTGGTCAGTATAAAAATGTAATAAATAAATAAATATTAAGATGCCCCTTTCTAGTTTATAGAGAACATTTATTGGGCCTGCATTCCACCTGCTCCCTCTGCTATCCCTCTGATGTGAATGTCTGGGACATCTATTTCATTTCTATAATGTCTTCTGTCATTTGATAGTTTCCTTTTCATTTGGTCACTTGTGTTGCTAAGTGTCCATGACAGCTTGATTTACCAAACTGAGACAGGGGATGGGATAGATTGCAGCCCTCCTCCAGTTGCAGTTGAACTGCAATCCCCATCATTCCTCACCATTCATTGTGGTTGGGATGAATGGGAATTGTAGTTTAGCAGCATCTGGAGGGTCACAGCAGGATCACCAGGTCTGCAATAGATCAACTAGAAACTGTTTATTTCTAGTTGCAAAATGGATCAAAATTGAAGAATATGACCTCTTTGATGAGCATGGCAAAAGGATATGAAATTATTTGATTGAGTGTAATCTCTAAAAGTTCTATATTGCCCTTCAAACTTCAGTTCTACCTTGATATAGCTTATTGTTTTGATGGAACTGCCATTTTTTTCTTCCACCGGAAAGGGAATTCTCTTGTGAACCCTATGCAAGAGAAAGTGATGTTCTTGGGGGAAGGCAGACAGCTGTACTTGGACTTGGTAAAGTATAATGGGAAGCAATGAAGTCAAAGAAATGACTTTAACAGTGTGATCGTGAAAGCTGCATATTGAGTACGTATGTGGTTCCATTCTTCCTGAAACAGCAAATAAATTTATTTTGTGAAAAAGAGCCAAATATGCCTTAGAGAAATACATTCATATCAAAAGTGGAAAGAATGAATTCCTTCCTCAAAGTTAATATCCATTCTTGAACTCCTATGCCAAGAAAACTTTATAACTCTCACAGTATTATGTCAGTGTCCCCAGCAGGTAACAGATGTCTTCTTTTTTTTAACATGCCTTATTATTTTAAAAATAAAAGCATTTCCATTTATCAGATCCCTGAATTAAGCTTGCATTTGTGGGCACTGGCAAAGGAGATGAGGATATTTTACTGCTTGCATCATTTGTGAAGAAATCTACATTAAAATCAGCTTCCAAAACAAACAAAAATCTATTAAACACAGTAAGTGTGTGCATTTTCTTCATAAATCCCTGAAATCTGTTTAGTAGCAATGATGTTCGTATCTGTCATTAAAGAGCTTACTGTTACTGTACCAGAAAGCTGCAATGGGTTTCTCACAGTGCTCAGACAATGCATAACAAAGCTGATTGCTTTTGCATCTAACTAAATTCCATGGGGCTGGATGCACTTCAGTGTATTATTGCTTCTTTCAGTAGTCAGTGAACTGACAATGCTGAGGCCCTGTATACTTGATGGACTGGTAGAATCATGCTAGCTCATCTGCACTGCATTCCAGATCGTTGTTTACAACAGTGGGTCTGGTAGAAAGATCAAGGGCCTGGATCATTGCTTACAGAACACAGATTATTGCTTACAGATTATTGCTTCATTGGTCATTGTTTCTTCAATAGACCTCCCAGCTATACTCTCAGCTTCCCTGGTCCCCTACACCCACCCTCTCTCACACACAATTCCTTCAAACATTGTTAAAGCTTCAGAACAACAAGGAATAAGTATCTAGGAACTATCATGAGTTCATTTGATTAGGTAGGTGCTGAAATGCTGCATCCCTGAAGCCCAAACCTCTAGAAATTTTAGGTGCCTCTGTGGCAGCTCCTTCATTTAAACACAAGTCACAATAGCTTTGTATTCCTTTGTCCTTCTGTATTCAACACAGTGTCATACACTAGGCTTTTCTCAATATGATCCTTCAATAATCTGTTATATACCCAGGGCCAGCCATACTATTAGACAAAGTAAAGCAATTGCCCCAAGCAGCAGTTACTGGAAGCAGCCGCCTCCCTGCCATTCCTCCTGAGCCCCCACCCCTAGCCATTCCTCTCCTGGAGAAAAGTGCTATGTGTGCCATTTCCTGTATGTGCCAATCTCTAAACTACGCTGCTGCTTTCAGGTGAGGTGGATGGTGCTATCTCGTTCCTAGTGTCGAAGTAAAATTTAATGGCAGTTCTTGTTGCCTTCTGTATGTGGAATTGGAGAGGGGACTCCATCTTGTGTTTTGGCCAATATTGTTGGCCAGCCCTAGAAGAAAACATTTCACTCTCTGGCATCCATTTTGATGCATTGAGTGACTTGAGGAACACAGGACAAGCTATTTGAAGGACGGGGAGGAAGGTTTATTTATTTGTTTATTTATTTATTACATTTTTATACCGCCCAATAGCCAAAGCTCTCTGGGCGGTTCACAGAAATTGAAACCATAATAAAACAACCAACAGGTTAAATGCACAAATACAAAATATAGTATAAAAAGCACAACCAGAATAAAACCACGCAGCAAAAATGATATGAGATTAAAATACAGCGTTAGAACAGTAAAATTTACATTTAAATTAAAATTAAGTGTTAAAATACTGAGAGAATAAAAAGGTCTTCAGTTGGCGATGAAAAGAGTACAGTGTAGGCACCACGCAGACCTCTCTGGGGAGCTCATTCCACAACCGGGGTGCCACAGCAGAGAAAGCCCTCCTCCTAGTAGCCACCTGCCTCACTTCCTTTGGCAGGGGCTCATGGAGAAGGGGCCCTGTAGATGATCTTAAGATCCAGGCAGGTACATATGGGAGGAGACGTTCCTTCAAATAACCTGGCCCCAAACCGTTTAGGGCTTTAAATGTCAATACCAGCACTTTGAATTGGGCCCAGACCTGGACTGGCAGCCAATGAAGTTGTAAAAGGACTGGCGTAATGTGAAATCACCAGTAAACGGGCTGCCCTCTTTTGTACCAGCTGAAGCTTCCGGACCATTTTCAAAGGCAGCCCCACGTATAACGCATTGCAGTAATCCAAGCGAGAGGTTATCAGAGCATGGATAACTGTAGCTAGGCTATCTCTGTCCAGATAAGGGCATAGTTGGTATATCAACCTAAGCTGATAAAAGGTGCTCTTTGCCACTGAGTTCACCTGTGCCTCAAGTGACACTTCTGGATCCAAGAGCACCTCCAAACTACAGACCCGATCCTTTAGGGGGAGTGCAACCCTGTCCAGGACAGGGCAAACATCACCTCGTCGAACAGATGAACCACCCGCTAACAGTACCTCCGTCTTGTCTGGATTGAGTCTCAGTTTGTTAGCCCTCATCCAGTCCATTACCGTGCCCAGGCACTGGTTCAGAACAGCCACTGCCTCACCTGGGTTTGATGAAAAGGAAAGGTAGAGCTGCGTATCATCCGCATATTGATGACACCTCAGTCCACATCTCCGGATAACCTCTCCGAGCAGCTTCATGTATATGTTAAACAGCATAGGAGATAAAATAGAGCCCTGTGGAACCCCATGGCTTAGGAGCCACGGCACAGAGCAATAATCCCCCAGCACCACCTTCTGGAATCAGCCATCCAAGTAGGAGTGGAACCACTGCAATGCAGTACCTCCAACTCCCAGCTCAGACAACCTATCCAGAAGGATATCATGGTCGATGGTATCGAAAGCCGCTGAAAGGTCCAGGAGAACCAACAGGGCCGCACTCCCACTGTCTCTCTCCCATGAACCTCTCCCATGAACGCTGTGGTAGGTAAATGGTGTTAGATAATGTTTATCATGTTGCATTTTATGGTTTTAATTTTTGTGAACTGCCCAAAGCACTCTGGCCTTTGGGTGGTATAGAAATGTAATGAATGAATGAATGAATGAATATATCTTTAATATTTGGAGAGGACATGGTTTACCACTACCTGGCCCAGCAGAACGAGGTGGTAGAGTCTGAATGAGCTGAATGTCCTGAAGTGGTAGAATGGATTGTACCACTCCAGACTTCAGGTGAAGCACACCATTTTAAAATGATTTCCATTTTTTCTTTAAAAACCTTGTTCCAACAAAAAAATATAACCCCTAGGGCATCACGGAGAAAGGTTCTAGACCAGCATTCTGCCTTATGTGTTAGCCTTCTACTTGCAAAGTATTTTGGATTCAGAGAAGTATTCAAAAAATGTGAACCCCCTTTCAGTGCAAAATGATAAAGTCCTTTATACCACCTCAAGACTCTACCACTTAATTTCTGCCTCATTCCTCTTCATGTGCAGACAATGCCTGGGTTTTTTTGTTTTTGTTTTTCTATGAGGAGGCAGGCTGTGATTCCGACATAATCTCTCTTTATTTACATAAAGCAAATATTCTATAGCAATTTCCAGAGTACATACATCACATGTACCTGAAGTGAAATTCAGAAGACACTGCAAGGTTACTCATAATGCTCAATGTTCATGTGTAAATAAGGTATCTATGGCTAGTTGTTCCATTCCAAGATACAACTTGGATATATTCATATATAATCTACGTACCTCATCATATGCCTTTTTAAATAAGCCATTAATCATTTTTTATCCAAGGAGCAACTGCTGTTCTCTGTATTAATCTCCTACCCAGGCCATGATGCTGGCCATGGTATGATATTGTTTATAACGTCAATTATCACAAAAAGGAACAGAGGCAATGAAAACCACCTGTATTAGTCAGTTTCATCTTCCTTGGAACTAACTTGATTCAATATGAGATTCATTTTATCCTTTATTTGTGGAAGCTTCACATTGGTTTAAGAGAGACAATAAGAACATAGGAAGTTGTCTACTGTGACTTCAAAGCGATTTATCCATCTAGCCCATGACAGACTTGTCTTCTCCAGTGCTTTTCCAGCATGGTTCCATGGGACTCTCAAGTTCCCTGGGGTTCTGCAAAATTCTGTAAATTTACTTATTACTAATTTTAACTTTTTCTCCATTTTCAGACAAAAAGAACTTGAGATTTTAACAAATCAGATGTGGGAGAAACTGAAACTGACAGATTTGTCCATCTAGGCAGAGGGTTTGAGTGCTTTCCTTTTAAAAGCCTGGGTTTGAATCCCTAAGTATTCAAACCTATTAGTTTTTAATTAGAGTTGCTACTTCTTCTTTCTAACAGGCTTTTGTCTATAACAGCTATGTGACAGGCATGTGCAGCATCGTCTTCTCCATGCCAGGAATACATATGCCTATAGAAATTAGCTTGTGCAAATGGGTGAGAATTTCGGTTCAGTTCATTTGAGAACAAACTTGACCAAAATCCACAGAATTCTTCATATTCAGGAGAGAAAGAACTTGAAATTCAAAAATTTGAAAGTGAGAGAAAGTGAAACTGACAGATTCATGTCTGGGACATGAACAAGTGAAGAAAGGCTGTGGAAAATGGAGTAATGAAAAGAAAAGGCTTCCAAATTAATGCACCTCTACTTACCCCTAATGAAATAGAAATCCCCCCCTCCTCCTCCTCCTTTTTCTTCTTCCCTGGTTTAGATGTGTCATTTCCATCAAAAAGCAGTCATAAAGGGTTATTTTCTTTTTCAACTGAAAAATTAAAGCCTGGAGGGGAGGGGAGGGGGGAACATCAAAAGAATTAACTCTGGATGGAACAGGAGCTCTGTGTTCATGGAATGAACCGACAAGGGCAAGTTTCGATAATAGTATTTCTAAAATGTCTCCTCAACCTTTCTGATCAGATTTCTCCTGCAGCTCAGCATCCATGGGAAGCCTGCTCTGGGCCATTTCATAAACAGAATGCATCAAGGTTAACGCAGTGCAAATAAAATCCCTCTTTGAAACTATTAAGAAGGTATTGTGTGAAAAACCAAGAGAACAATAACTGTCCTTGGTAAAAGTGAACACTCAAGAAAGGTAAATGTGACACTTCAAAAAGCTGTTTAGGAAGCATTTACTCCACTATAGGAAGAATTAAGTTATGGTTTGGTTATGGAGCTGATCACACATGCAAACCAATCATGTTTTTTCCTCTCTTTTTCTGATCTCCTTCATCTCTCCTTGGAAACAGGATTGTGTGGAGTAATATAAAATACAAATCACCCACAAACTACCAGCACTATTTTATTTATTTATTTATTTATTTATTACATTTATAAATAAATTTATTTATTTATTACATTTATTACATGGATCTGTATGCCTGTTCTGCCTCAAATGGACATTGAGTTCTTTATCGTATTGCCCCTTGGTCTGCTTTCATTTTCCTTCTATAGATCTGTCAGAAACTGATCAGGCCTTACTAACTGCTATCATGCTTTGATTATGTGTTCCTTGGAAGAACTTCTAATCCTGGTCTTCCTCTATGAAACCGTTCCCCAACTTGGTGCCCTGCAGTGTTGGAGTGCAACTTCCATAATTCTCAGCCAGCATGGCCAATACCCATTATTTTTATTAAATGTGTATCCTGCATTTTGGCATCAATCAACCCCTTAAAGCCATTTGGCAGTGATGAGACATTTTCTGTTCTCAAGTTCCACAGTGAATTCAGCTATATAAATCCTATTCTAGTGTTTTCTTCCCCTGCTGATAATTTCTGTACCAATTTTGGTTGCTTTTTAGATCTCTGTTTTATTGCTTATCTCATTTGTTTTGTTTTGCTTTTTGTTTTTTTACTGTTTACTTTTTTATGCTTATTATTTTATGGAAATCATTTTTATTATTATTATTTTGCAAGTTGCCCTGAGGGCTCTTTGTGACAAATGGCAAGATATGTTTTTAAAAATGTTTAACGGATCCTAGGCTGACCGTTCCAGTCTTATCCTTCGCTCTTCAGTGGTCTGGCAGGGACCGCTAAAGGGACCGCAACCCTTTAGGTGCAAGGCACTGTGCTGACAATCTTGGCAGTACCATGGGGTTGACAATAGACAACAGGTAAGCTCACTGTGCACCACAGACATTTGTGTAGGCTGCCATACCAAAACACCAGCTCTGTCAAAGACCTATAAATATTGAATAGTGAAAGTTTACCATTGTAAACTAAAGCTAGAGGTGATAGTTTTGTGATTTGCAAACATCTGTTTTATTTAAGAGCATGAAATATTCATTGCACTTGTCTCAACGAGAGAAATGGAGGTGAATTTTTACATATTAGCTTCCTTCTTAGCCAGATATACGACAGCACCTGCTTTATCACCAAAATAGTACATGGAAATCTTTTCTCCAGGCTTTCTGAGGGTGTTAGAGGAAACACAATGTTACAGCTCTGTGCGGCAGGGTCTTGCTATTTATTGTTTTACTCTGTACAGCACCATGTACATTGATGGTGCTATATAAATAAATATAAATAAATAAATAGCTCTGGTGCTGTATGGTTCCAGCCTATGTACTACTGAAGCGCACTGATAACTGTTGAGGCACATTCCACATACCATTTTCATAGTGTTATTTCATGCTTTTTATTCCACATTCGTTATCATTTGACACAAGGTCTAGATCTCTACACTTCAATACTGCTATAAAGCCGCAGTGTAGATCTAGCTCAAGCAGGGTGACAGCATAACAGTTAGGCAGTAAAGTTCTCAAAGTCATTACTGCAGTGAATCACCCTGAACTACAAACCCACACAAACAGAGGAGCTCTGCTGGATCAGATCAAAGAACTATCTAGTCTAAAATCCCACAAGCCAGAAGATGAGGGCAATATCTCCTTTTGTTCCCCAGCAAGTGGCATTCAGAATCCTGCTGTTTCTGATTCAGACTTATCCTCCATAGTCCTGTTCAGTCATAAGGCCTTCAAGTGGGTAGAGGAATGGAGTTTTGCTGTCCACACTCTCTATGGGCATGGCTAGAAGGGGCACTATCCCGTGGATTGCCCTGGGATCATCCCTTTGTGTCCACATGATGCACAGGGGATCCTGGGGGAAGGGAGGGATGCTCCCTCCCTTGAGCCGGGATATGGCCGTACACTTTAATCCTGGTTTCCCCCGCAGTCTCAGGATCGTCCCGAGACTGCAGAAGGTATGGTCAGGCATCCCATTTTCGTCCCGGGAGCGGGAGGTGTGTGTGTGTGTGTGTGTGTGTGTGTGTGTGTGTGTGTGTTTTAAAAAATATCTTTTGTGCTGGAGCGCTCCTGCGCTCATTTCCAATTTAAAAAATGGTGGGTGTAACGTCTTCTTCCTCCTGGGACATCGCATGCCATGTGTAGACTGAGGTGGAGGATCTCACGATCATCATATCACAAGATCATCCCCCTCCACTCCCCTGGTCTAGCTATGCCCTATGTCTCCAGGTGTCCTGGCCCAGCCCACCTCAGTTCAGACCTTGCCATGTTGAATTGGCAAAGTCTGAAAGGAAGAACTCTCTGTGCAGTTGCTGACTGCTTGGAGAGTTCTACTCAAGTTCAAGCAAATGCCAGAAGAACTCCCTTACAGTCTTGGAGGGAATCTACACGGCGTACTGAAGGCGCTTGCATGCGCCCCCAGTACGTCCCCAAAACGATGGTGTAGATTCTGCCTACCTGCAGCCCAGAAGAGACGGAGGAGGAGGAGGCTGGGGAATCCGGCCGCGTCCTTGCCACCTCCCCGCTGGCCTCCTGCTGCTGGGGTAAGAGCGACTCGGGTTGGAGAGCTCGGCGGAAGCGGAAGCCAAGCTCTCTGACCTGGGTCACTCTTACCCCGGCAGCAGGAGGCCGGCGGGGAGGAGGCGGCAAGGACGCGGCCTGATTCCCCAGCCGCCACCTCCTCCGTCTCTTCTGGGCTGCAGGTAGCAGAATCTACACCATCGTTTTGGGGGCGTACTGGGGGCGCATGCAAGTGCCTTCAGTACGACGTGTAGATTCCCTCCTTGATGATTTAAGTCATCCATAAGTATATTATGCTCTTTTTGTGCCAGGTGAAGGCCATCTTCTTTTCCCAAGCTTTCAGTTTCCTAGGCTTGTTTTCCCAGGCTTTTTTTCCCAGTCTTTCAGTTTCTGTTGTTTTACCTAAATCTTTGCACTGCTGTTAGGTTTTATTTTTGTTATACTATCATTTAAAACTTTAATAGCGTATTTTATCATGTTGTATTTTATGTTTTTAATTGTTGTGAACTGACCAGAGAGCTTCAGCTATTGGGTGGTATGAAAATGTAATCAATAAATAAAAGTAAACTAAAAACTGAACTCAAGGAAAAGTTGAACTGAAACCAGAAAGTGTAAGTCCCTACACAATATTGTTTTGGAACATCATGTAGATGGAAACATCAGTTGAATATTTCAGCACTAAACAAAACATGAGGTAGAGATATCCACTTTTTCAGCTATTCTAGTAGTTTCCCACTTTTTCAGCTATTCTAATATTGTCATCATTAGGGCAGTAAGTGGATGCTTTAAACTGAGATTAACATGGGAGTGTGAAGTCAAGGAGCACAACTACATAGTCCAGGTTACAGCACAGTTTCAAGATGGTCCCAGGACATGAACTCACAGGATGAAGGACTACGCAAAGTTATGCATACCTGAAGTAGTTTATGTGATATAGGCAATATTCAGATCATGTGAAAAAGAAAGTACACCCTCTTGGAATTGTATGATTTTACATATCAGGACATAATAACAATCAACTGTTCCTCAGCAGGTCTAAAAATTAGGGAAATACAACCTCAGATGAACAACAACACGTGACATATTACACTGTCATGATTTATTTAACAGAAATAAAGCCAAAATTGAGAAGCCATGTGTGAAAAAGTAAGTACACTCTTACTGCTTCCATAGGAATTAAGATGCTAAGTAGCAGGCAGGTGCTGCTAATCAAATGCCCGTGATTAATTGATCATCAGCAAGTATGACCACCTCTATAAAAGCTGAAGTTTTTTCAGTTTGCTGGTCTGGAGCATTCAGGTGTGTGTTAACACAATGCCAAGGAGGAAAGACATCAGCAATGATCTTAGAGAAGCAATTGCTGCTGCCCATCAATCTGGGAAGGGTTATAAGGCCATTTCCAAACAATTTAAAGTCCATCATTCTACAGTGAGAAAGATGATTCAAAAGTGGAAAACATTCAAGACTGTTGCCAATCTTCCCAGGAGAGGATGTCCCAGCAAAATCAACCCAAGGTCAGACTGTGCAATGCTCAGAGAAATTGAGATGTAACTCTTGGGTTTTTTTGCAATTTCTCTGAGCATTGCATGGTCTGCCCTTGGGGTGATTTTGCTGGGACATCCTCTCCTGAGAAGATTGGCAACAGTCTTGAATGTTTTCCACTTTACAGGCATCAGTGAGCATGTTAAATGTTAAAGTTCATGACAGTACAATTAGAAAAAGACTGAACAAGTATGGTTTGTTTGGAAGTGTTGCCAGGAGAAAGCCTCTTCTCTCTAAAAAGAACGTGGCAGCACGGCTTAGGTTTGCAAAGTTGCATCTGAACAAACCGCAAGACTTCTGGAACGATGTCCTTTGGACAGACGAGACCAAAGTGGAGATGTTTGGCCATAATGCACAGTGCCACATTTGTCGAAAACCAAACACAGCATATCGGCACAAACACCTCATACCAACTGTCAAGCACGGTGGTGGAGGGATGATGATTTGGGCTTGTTTTGCAGCCACAGGACCTGGGAACCTTGCAGTCATTGAGTCGACCATGAACTCCTCTGTATACCAAAGTATTCTAGAGTCAAATGTGAGGCCATCTGTCCGACAGCTAAAGCTTGGACGAAATTGGGTCATGCAACAGGACAATGATCCCAAGCACACCAGCAAATCTACAACAGAATGGCTGAGAAAAAGAAATGAATCAAGGTGTTGCAATGGCCCAGTCAAAGTCCAGACCTCAACCCGATTGAAATGCTGTGGCAGGACCTTAAGAGAGCTGTGCATAAACAAATGCCCTCAAACCTCAATGAACTGAAGCAACGTTGTAAAGAAGAGTGGGCCAAAATTCCTCCACAACGATGTGAGAGACTGATAAAGTCATACAGAAAACGATTACTTCAAGTTATTGCTGCTAAAGGTGGTTCTACAAGCTATTGAATCATAAGGTGTACTTACTTTTTCACACATGGCTTCTCAATTTTGGCTTTATTTCTGTTAAATAAATCATGACACAGTGTAATATGTCATGTGTTGTTGTTCATCTGAGGTTGTATTTACCTAATTTTTAGACCTGCTAAGGAACAGATGATGGTTATTACGTCCTGATATGTAAAATCATACAATTCCAAGAGGGTGTACTTTCTTTTTCACACAACTGTACATGCAGTATCAGTGTATGCAGGCCATGATAGATCAACCTATGCAAGGTCCTAACTTAAATTAGTTTCCTGGATGTGAAAGTTCTACATTTCCCCCCGTTGTTGCTAGGTATACAAGAATTACATAGACTATTCAGCTTCAACAGAAAATCAATCCAAGTTTTATCAACCAATCTGAAAAATAAAATAATATACTACAATATAATAATCAATGATCACTTGTGTGGTCAACTGATAAAGGCTTTGAGGTCTGTCTCGCTTACATCTTTTGTGAGAGAATTCAAGTCATTGTATTGTAGAAACTTAAAAGAAGCACAAGTTTTCTTGCTGCAAGCTATGGCAAGCAGGCTTCAGTCAGCTGCTGAATAATTCAGCATACAAGCCTTTGATTAATTTCATGTGGAAAAGGAAACAAAGTTTGCGGTAACTATAGGCCATTTCAAAGTATGGATTGCCAGCAAAAATGTGCAAAGCGCTGTCGTGAGAGGATTAATTACTTAGATTAAATATTTTATAAGTTAAATAATGTGTGTTTTCTGAGACAAAATGGAATGTCATTTTTTCCCTTTCACTTCCCCCCTCCTCCCCCCGCACCCTCGAGATAAGGGAAAGTAGCTGTATTCACTTCGATAAAGCAAGGCAACTTCACGTAATAGGAAGGATGGATCGGGGTGGTAATTTCCATCTGGTGCTCAAATATATCTCCTGAGCAGCAGTTCATCTTCTCCCTGTAAGTATTGCTCCAAGCTTTTAAAGGCTTCATATCAGCTGTATGGCTCTTTGGAGAGCAAAAAGTAATCGGGCAAGACAATTAATATTCAGTTTATTGCGCAGTGGTAAAATTGAGAATAGTGGCACTCAGGCTTCTTAGGCCATGTCCTCCCTTGCAAATAATCATATTTAACCCCTGTACTGCATGTACACTCAGCCCGACCCATGTCCAAATTGTTGGATTTTTTTCTAACTGCTGCCTGCCTCTCAACATATGAAATGGGAGTAATATACACTAGGAATGCCTGCCAAAAGCACAAAGCCCATTGCTTTGAAAAGGTTTTCCCCCAAAAGATAGTATCAAAGGTGGTAAATAAATATTCAAAACAGAAAGGAAGTTCACATATTATGTAGTAACAAACCCAGAATTTGTTAACAAGTATACACTTCAAGAATATTGTACGTTTACAGTTAAACATGTAATTTATGAAGTGACCCTATCACAGTCCAATCATACTGATTCTGAAGATGCATTGGCATCAATTGGGCTTCTGTTTGAGTGAGGCTGGTTCTAGGATGGCCAGATGCAATAGAAGACATGGCTTCTAAATCTTTAATAATTGTGCAGCAGAGGGAATTTGCCATGACAATCCAGGAGCCAAATCCTCTTTTACACTTGGTCACCCTAAATGGTTCAGATCAAGCTGCAATCTTCCATTTAGGGCACAGTCCTATGGGATCCACCCTAGGGATCTGTAAGCCTCTGACTAGGAGGCTCATGAGTATCCAAAGTGTGGTGCCTCCCACTCTACATTTTAGCTAGATGGGCAGTTTTGCTAGACAGGCATGTTTGCTTGTCTAGTGGAGGTTTCGGGGGTGGAAAGAGGCTGGGAACAGCTGGAGATAGATCCCTGCATCTCATGTCTCCTCCCCTCTTTGCCCACCAACACTCCCCCTTTCACCCCTCTACAAGCTTGTGTTTGTGAGCTCATAGAAGCAGCTGGCACAGTTCTCCCTGCGGTAGCTGTGGGGTGGGGGAGTGGAGCAGAGCTCAGTTTCCTGGCTCTGAGGTTGGAGCACTGTCTCCAGCCTTCAATCCAGGAATTTGAAATATCCTATGTCCCCCAGTTGCTGTCTAGGGGCCAAAGGATTGCTCTCTTATTTACTCAAGAGCACTTCCATTCATTCAGCAAGACTGCTCTGAAATAATACTGCAGTCTTGTACATATTGTACTTACCTGGGATTATGTCTGTGTAGACATGTAGGCACATTTAGTTGGGCTGCAGATTACAACCTGTATCTGATTTCCCAGACAATGCTGAAGCATTCTTGCATCTGAATAAAACCGTAAATACTCATAAATATTTCAGTCCAGTCTACGGCAAGGGTGTTTGTAGCCTCCAGGAGTTCCAACCAAGAGAATACAGTTTAAAATGTGTCAGACAAAGTTGTCTGAATTCCTTTTAGTCCCTCTCTAAATGGGAGGAGAGCAAAAGTTCACCTTTATCCATTAGTGAGTTTACACTTTGAGTAGCATGACAAACAGGAAAAGGGAGAAGCCATGGGAGAAACCGAATATTTAAAAGCTGCAGAAGGCCGAAAGTAGTGAAAAAAAGGGGAAATGGTTCTTTCCTTTCCATTATTGGTCAATGGGAAAGACAGTATTGCTTGTCGCAGAAACAATGCTTTTGGACTGGATTTTCAATAGCACAGAAGTTGCTGAGTTATTACAGTGACTCAGTTATTACAGTGACTGAGTTATTAACATACTACAACTATATTATAAGTTTCAATTGGCTTAAACACTCATTTGATTTCCCTCCTCTTAAGGAACTTTTCCTGGGAATTATTATTTTGTAAGGAGAGTCTTGTGAATATCCTCCAGTAGAGATCTCTCTCTCCCGCTGACACCTCAGCCTCTTAAAAAAAAATCTCCACAGATCTAAGTTTGGCAGCTATTTTCTTATCACACAATAAGGAAGCAAGGACCATCTTACTTACCAGTTGTGAGAGGGATTTAACTGATGGCTTGTCTCACAAGCAGCCATGAATATGCTGAGAACAGCTTAGCATGCCATGACAGAGATCTGTGTAACTTATTGTGACAACAGAGTCCTGTTAGAACTGATGAATGCAAATCTCTGGCAGCCCCTCTGTTCATACTGTTAGCATAAGAAGTAACCCTGTGGGCTCAGTGTATGGTTAGGCCTGAGCTTACAGGTTGCTCTTAGACAAGTCTGTTACCCTCAGTGGTCAACATATCAATTGGCTTGTACTGATACTGAGTCAGACCAGTGGTCCATCTAACCAAATATAGTCCACTAGACTGGCACTCCATGTTTTCAGAAGACATTCCCAGCTTTGATAACATCAGATCTTTTTTATCTGGAGGAGCCAAAGACCTTTTATTTGCAAAAGTTATTGCTCATCTTTAAAGTAGGGATTATCACCTCATAGGTTTGTTGTTGTACAAATGAATGAACTCAAGACTATAAAACACTTTACACATTTGCTAAGACCCAAGTATCTTCTACCTTCTTCCAGATAAGTTCTAAACCTGCTAAACCATTAAGCATCATAATGTTGTCATACAAATTGTGCGAGGGTAAACAACCTGGTGTTCTCAAGATATTCTGAACTACAATTTCCATAAACCAAAGTCAGCATTGCCAATAACCAGTGATAATAGCCAATTGTAGTCTATGGATGGAGGGCACCAGGTTGCCTACTGTTGAGACAGTATATAAACACAATACATACTATACCATAATATACTAAGTATTCGAATCAGGAAGTTTCTTTATTTCCATATGTTCTTGTTGTATTGTTAATGTGTATTCTTTTTTGTTGACTATTTTTAACTTCATTTTTTAAATAATCACTCCTGTTTGCCCTTCCCTTCCAATGATATTTCTGTTCCCATCAGGTGGAATTCTTAATTTTCCTTAGCTGCCTCCATCTAAAAGGCTTAAAACCCTCTGGGTTTCTTGAAAGTATCTCTTACTGGTGTGGGTTTGGATTTTACATGTGAGGTGAATAACCCAACAAGCAAAGAGACCACACAACTTAAAACAACAAAATTTTAAAAGTTTACTGGGTGACCATATGGCCGGATTTGCCCGGATTTGTCTGGGTTTTTGATGACAAATCCGGGAGGGGGAGGGGAAATCCGGATTTTTTTCGAAGAGCAGCTCTAATGGGAATTAACAAAAATGCTTATAACTCTGTCATTTTTTAAGATAAAGAGATGAAACTTGGCACCATGATAGCTTTTAGGTAGAGTTTTAGCCATACCAAATTTGAAACAGATCTGTTCATCCATTGATTTTTAGGAATTTTTTTAAAATTTGAGGATTTATTTATTTATTTTTAAAAAAATTATTGTTAAAGATAAAGAGATGAAACTTGGCACCATGATTGTTCTTAACAAGGACTTTAGCTATGCCAAGTTTGAAATAGATCTGTCCATCCTTTGAGTTTTAGGATTTTTTAAAAAAGTCTGAGTTTTTAAAATTATTTTTTAAAAATGACATTTTTAAAAGATAAAGGGCTGAAAGCTGGCACCATGATAGCTCTTAAGGAGAGATTTAGCCATGCCAGGTTTGAATCAGATCTGTTCATCCATTTTTTAAAGGATTTTTTAAAAAGTTCAAAGTTTTAAAATTATTGTGTTATTGGATCTCCAGTCTTTAGGTAAACTGCCACAACACCCACCCTAATGTTAGAGTAGAGAAAC
This sequence comes from Elgaria multicarinata webbii, assembly GCF_023053635.1. NCBI lineage: Eukaryota > Metazoa > Chordata > Lepidosauria > Squamata > Anguidae > Elgaria > Elgaria multicarinata. The sequence continues at coordinate 173,437,683 of NC_086171.1, forward strand.
TTGTGACAATTATACACAAGCTTTTTTTAAAAAATTGAAATTAAAAAAAGCCAGCCATCAGGCCGGCCAGTAGCAAACCCTGTTAACAACAACAGCAGCTTGCAATGAGTGAAGACACAGTCAGAAAAGATATTTGAGGGAAGTGGAGACTGTATCACACAAAGCATAGCAAAAGCTATGCAAAAGTATAGCTTTTACTTTTGCAGCAAAACCTACAAAAGTAGGAGTGAGTGAAGTTAATTTCAGATACATTGAATCTCTCACTTGTTCTTTATTTCAGTGATTTTTACATTAAGATGTTATGTAGAACAGATTTGTCTTAAATGTGTGCTGTAAAATCAAACATGTGATCAAGGCTATGTTCAGGTGGGCCGACCATGTTGTCCTCCTTTTTGGTTTCCAAAATATGGTCACCCTATAAGGGAAAGGATTTTAACATCTGAACGTTTAAACACCCACACACACAACAAAAGTTTAAGAAAATAACCAGGGCAGACAAACCCAGTCTAACTAGGTTGTGTCCCCAGTTCTCAGCTTTCCCTAGCAGCTTTCTTTCTTTATCTTTTTTCTTCTTTCCTTCCAGTCTCTCAACCTCCTCCTCTGTTTCAGCCTTCCTCTACCAAACCTGTCTTTTTGCCTCAACTTTTTTATATGTTAAAGCTAATCTGTTCACTTGTAACTCTGACTGGTCAGGAGGGCTCAACTTTGCCCTAAATTCCTTCTGCTGAGCTTTTTGCATTCATTCTCCAACTATTTCTAGCAAAATTACAGACTCTTCAGCACCAAAATGTAAACAAAACCATTCTACAAATCCTTGTCTCTCTGGCCATCTGTTCAATCATCTCCCTATATCCCCCTCTACTTTTGCATACTTACCAGCATCCAAGCCTGAACTTTTGAATTTTGGGTTCAACACACAGGAAGAAGGAAATGAAGCCTATGGCACTAAAAAAGTAATATAAAGGAAAAATGGAAGGCAGTTCTGTTCCCTCACAGTTGCCATGCTTATAATGCCCAAGCCTTAAGGCCTATTTCTCCATTCATCTATGTATAAAATGCCTTCCCTTTGAAGTCATCCTGGGTTTTTTTAGTTTTTCCTAAAGACTAAAATTGTGCCCATTTTCCTATCTAATCCTTTGCATGTGGAATTCATATGCATACTAATGGAGACATAAAGACCCTTCTTTTAAATGGCAAACTAAGAGACAGAACCTAGCAGTAAACCTGAATCAAAGAGGACATGCTTAGCCAACCGTCACAATATTTTCATACTAATCTGCACCAATTAAAACATGGTATCTTCTCTTGTACAGAGAATAATGATGAAATGAAGCCACAATTAAATATACCCTAACTATTCAGGAGTCTTTCTAATTCACGGATAGGGATCAGGGAAGGAAGGAACTGAGCTGTGATTTTTTTTAAAAAAAAATACTGTTAGCAAATTTTCCAAAATAATTTTTCTGGTTACGTTCCTATGCTATATAATTCTCCAGTATTTTTATTTTAGCACTATTGAGAAATGTAAAAACTTCTAATATATACATCTTAGGTGGCTCTTCCCTATGTAAAAACTGAAATACACATACAGAGATGTGAAAAGAAAGTAGCCACAGATGTACAGGAGAATATGCAAAATAGGTCATGTGTACCTGAGAAGTTCCATTTTGATGGAGTATGAGTTGTGAAAATGACCAGAGATGATTCCTAGAGTTTTTTTCAATGAGCATCTTAAATAAGTTGTATGCATTTCTCTGGGAAGCAATGGTTATGGGGCCATAGTTCTTTTACATGTATATTTAAAGACTTTTGTACAAACACCTGTAACTTCCCAGCTTCATGTATTTGCTGTAAGAAATACTTACTTGAGTAGCCCTCCTGACCACTGGTTATGGTGTGGTCAGATAGGGCCTTCTATGTGAGGATAATGTAGGAATATGGGGGCCTTGTGATTGTTGGGTGGTATCAGAATTCGGGATGCACATAAGAAGCTGTCTTATACTAAGTTAGGAAAAAAGAAGGGAGTGGCCTTGTTTTGTATGGGAGTCGTAAACAACAAATTTCCTTGTGTTGATGTTTAAAACAACACAAGTAATGGAGATAGCATTAAATATATTGTATTTTACGTCATTGTGCTTTACAGCATAGTTCAGAAAAGGATATAATATGTTGACTATTCACTACAAAATAATTGTCATCACTACTTACGTGTAGAAAGGTAATTATCTATTTTAAATTGGTCTGTTAAAATACTATGTAGTGATATATGTGATGTTCAGCTTATATATTGTTTATTCCAGTGCTTTGTCCCTCGTTGGCAGTTTCAAGTGACTGGCAAACTAAAATACAGACAGTGACATACAACTGAGGAAGATTATTGGAAATGGAATGTATAATCCGTAATTACTGGTTTGATATTGATTTGATTTGATATTGCAATTGGAATATTGATTTTGAACTGTTGAAATTGTAATTGGACTACTGACATTGTATTTGCTATATGCATTCTGTGTGTATTAATGTAATGCAATGATTGTAGTAAAAGTATTTATTTGTTAAATATACATTATTGAATCAACAAAAATATCTCACATAATTTGCGTTCTAAACATTTTAAATATTTTAGGAATTTGAACTATACTCCATAGGTCCTTACCTATACTTGACTTATACTAAGTTAGACCATTATTCCATCTAATGTACTACTGTCTACATTAATTGGTGGTGGTTCTCCAGGGTTTCAGACTAAAGTTTTCCCCTATCTGGAACCTTTTGGCTGCAATGTATGTGGTCTACACTGAATTACATGCTGAGGGTGTGACTGTCATGCACCCTCCAGTTTTCATACTGCTCTTGTGCTTTTGGTGTTGCAACTGGGAGTCCCATGAGTTATTCCAGTAGAAGACTGCTGAAAGAGTAACCATTTTAGCTAGACCAGAGAATTGCCGTATAAGGATTGAGAAGCCCGTGGCCCTATATATGTTATTAGATTCCAACTGCCATCAGCCCCAGTCAACATGGCTAGTGGTCAGAATTGTTGGGAGTTGTTGTCCAAGAACATCAGGAGGGCCACAGGTGCCTCACTCCTCCCCTATAAGATGCCTTTAACTGTGTCATGTAGCCCTAGTTAATGTAGGCATCTGTTTTCAGCTTGTGCATAAGTCCTGCATATATGTGGCTGTTGTTGTGTGCCCTGTTGTTCTGTACTCTTAGTTGACATTGTGTCCATGTTGTTGTGTGCCATCTGTAGGTCCCTGTTTTGTGTTCTATTTCCGTCCTGGAAATTAGGTTTGAAAATTGAGCTAGTGTTTTGTTGGATATGAGACAGGGTGGCTGCTCTGTAGCTGAAGAACTGGATGGCTCCTTTCATATGCATCTGTCTCTACCAAAGCACTTTCACAAATAATATTTCCTCTGACTCATAATTGATTTGTTTAAATGAGTTATTTTATTAAACTCCAGCGCATGAGATGCTGCATTTGCCTCCTTACAAATAGCTTATTACACGCTCAGAGCCCACTCCCATTCATTCTGATTTTTACGTTTTCTCTGCAATCTTTCATGGCCGTTGACTTTTCCTCTCTAAATCCCTTTTCACATTAAACACAGACCCACACATGCACTGTCCCATTTTTCTTTGAAATAGATCATAAGTCCATACCAGAAATGTCTTAGGGTGTTCTTCAGAATTTGTAAACAGAATTAAAGCCTTGTGGGAAATGTCACAGAGCATTGGTCTGAATTTATTAAGCAGTTGCTCAGCTTTAATATATTTTTTCCAGTGTACGTTTTGACAACTTTTTTTCCCCTCCTCTAAAGGATTTTTTCTCCATACTTGATCACTTTGAACATTTTATGAGCTTAGTGCAAAGATTTTGGGAGCTTCATAAGTAGCTGTATAAATCAGCAAGTGAGAATCATTTATGTATTTATCTAAACATTTCTTTGCCCTGTCCCACAGATTTAGGGCACAGTTCTGGACTGAAGATCCACCTGCTGAAGAGCTGTGGGATTTGGCAGAAGCCTGCTACGCTGACAGAACACCAGATATGTGCTGTCCTCATAGATTTGCCAGCCGAATCCTGAGGTGGGTGCACAGTAAGAATGGATTCATCTCTTTCCAACAGGTATGAAAATCAGATAAAGATGGGAATTGCTAAAAAGAAGAAGAAGAAGAAGAAGAAGAAGAAGAAGAAGAAAGCTATCTTAACCTAGACCATCAAAAATCAGTTCCATTTTTTTTAAAAAAAAACATTATAATACTTTCCAGATTTACTGACACTTTGGCAAGTCTCTAAAGAACTTGCCAAAGTGAACGTCCCTTTAAGACTTCCTGCATTCCGATGCTGGTGAAAGGTTGGCCTATCCAAGGCTGCAGAGGTCCAGGCAAGGCGTTGTCTTGGCAACCTTATAAGAATGTGCAGGAGGAGCAATTCCAATAATATGTGAACAGATCTGAGCATGCATATGAAAGGAGATGGCTATAAGGTGGGCACAGGAAGGCGGACAAGGCAGACTTGATTTTGAAGCCCAGTCCTTCCAACAAGTGGGAGGACTGGACAGAAGTTTCCAGGTTAAATCCCTGGCATCTCCAAGGTAGGGCTGGGAGAAGTCCTGCCTGAAACCCTGGAGACCCACTGCTGGCCAGTGTTGACAACATGGGGCTAGATGAACCAATGGTCTCACTTGATATAAGGCAGCGTCCTGTGTTTCTATTCACAAAGGGAGTGTGGTGCGTGCTTCTCTTATAGTAATCTACCTGTCCAAGTAGATTACTTTCTCTCCAGGACTCAAGCCTTCAGGTTATGCCTGTACCAGGAATGTCTCAGTTGTGTCCACAGAGAGATGGATCATGCCCAAAGCCTTCTACTTTTGCTTAGAACATGACTGGATCTCATAACTGTGCACATGATTCTCTCTGTTTAAGAATAACCAGCTTAGTCTAGCAAAGGATTAGACATGGCAGGTATTAGGTCTCTCTTTACAAGATGGTTGTGAGTTATGGTTACTTCCCATGCCTGCTGGGTCCACCCATAGTGCAGCAAAATACATTGGTAATATGGTGCTGGCCACTTCGTATTATTGTTTCACTTCAAGCAGCCATTTTAAGCATTTCCCATGCCACTGTTAGCAATGCCTGGATACAGCCTCATTGGCATGATGCAAGATGAGATATTTTGCTGTTTCCAATCTCATGCCTGCTATATGTGACAGAATTCCAGCACATGTGTTTCTGATGCCTTCTGTGAACCTGGTAGCATCACTCTACTGTAGCTTCCCCATCCCCTGCCAGGTTTTTCTTCCCTTTCCCTGGAGCTGCTCATTCAATAAGCTCTTTCCATCAGCAAAGCAGCGTATTCTGTACATGTGTTATTTTCCATCAGAAGGGGGACGGTTCAAAGGCCCTATAATTAAAAAGAATTTTTAAAAAAATCAAGCGCTGAACTACAGAAGTAGATTATTTCGCATTTTGCCAAAACAGCTACAGTTGGCAACCAGCAAAGCACAGGGAGGGTGCATCAAATAGATGACATTTCATCTGGGATTGGATATGCCGTAGGCTTTGGGAAAGTTTTACCGAGCATCTCTTTTGGTCCATTAATTAAAAGTTCTCATCAGATAACAGTTGTGCAATCTTGTTAAGAGTCTTTCTGAAATAGGGTGGGGGAAGAGAATAGTTAATACAGCTTAGTTCATAGAATCATAGAATAGCAGAGTTGGAAGGGGCCTACAAGGCCATCAAGTCCAACCCCCTGCTCAATACAGGAATCCACCCTAAAGTTCATTCCTATTCACTTTAAATCATTGCAGATAACCAAATCATGAAGCTCACCTTTCCAGTGACAGTTACCTTTTCTTTCTCCCCCTCCTTTTCATGACAGCTACTGCAACTCAGAAAGGGAGAAAGCTGTGAAAGCAGATTGCAGCCATCAGATCTTACCCAAAGGTCGTCAACACCTCTCTGGCTTTACAATTCAAGGTGCTGGTTTAAACCTATAAAGCCCTACATGGCTTGGGACCACAACACCTGATGGAACGCCTCTCCCAAGATGAACCTACCCGTACACTGCACTCAACATCTAAGGTCCTCCTCCGAGTGCCTACTCCAAGGGAAGCTCGGAGGATGGCAACAAGGGAGAGGGCCTTTTCAGTGGTTGCCCCCCGACTGTGGAATGATCTTCCCAATGTGGCTCGCCTGGCGCCAACATTGTTATCTCTTCAGCACCAGGTCAAGACTTTTCTCTTCTCCCAGGCATTTTAACAGCTATTATTATTATTATTATTATTATTATTATTATTATTATTATTATTATTTATATAGCACCATCAATGTACATGGTGCTGTACAGATTACAGATTACACAGTAAATAGCAAGACCCTGCCACATAGGCTTACAATCTAATAAAATTTAACAACGTTAAGTTTGTTTTTAATGGACCCCAGAATTGTTTTTTTTAATTGGATACTGTTGTTTTTATACTGTTTTTTATGTTTTTTAAATTTTGTATACTTTTAATGTTTACTATTTTTAATTGTTGTAAACCGCCCAGAGAGCTTTGGCTGTGGGGCGGTATATAAATGTAAAATAAAATTAAATAAATAAATAAATAAATAAATAAATAAATACATGGGTATCAACTAAGGCTTAGTCATGGAGACATTTCCAGCAATGCAGCCTGTGGCTTTTGTCATGCATAGGTTTGCATGGAAGAAAGTCAAAGTGGAAAGAGAAAGATACAGAGGAAGCTTCATCCCACATACCTGCTTCCGCCGAATTATCCCCATAGTGCTAAGCTTTCGCGGTTGTTGTTGTTTTTGCTACCGGGCGACAGCGATCCTTTGCACACCAGGAAGTGAGTTTAAGGGGGGAAATGTAAAAAAAATCATAAAAAATCAATGGATGACCCAATTCAATTCAAATTTGGTATGCTTAAAGCTCTCCCTAATATCTATTACTGTGCCAATTTTGGTGTCTTTATCTTTAAAGCTTATGCAGATGTAAGCATTTCTTTAAAATCCTGCTCGTGCGCCCCAGTGGCAGCTTGGAAGATACGCTCAAAAAGTAGGGGCTAAATACATTGAATCTTTTTGCTTTATTGCACAATTAAGGCAGGATGCATGGGAGTACTTCACAATCAAAGCAGATTATAAGGTGGAAAACTTCTGAGTCCTTTGCATGCAATTCGCAGTGTTTGCACAGTATAACACTGGTGTGATAAAGCTCTAAGTGGCTGCCTCTTTCATACATTCTCTGCACCTTTGCTTGTTGGTTTGTATTACGAATATCCGTGTGTGACACGTGGCTATGTTTTATCTTTCAATCAACACTAAGATGGCTTCCTTTCAGCCCCATCCCCTTTCAAACCCGTTATGTCTAATAGGTATGAAGAACTGTTAAAATTAGCAGTCGCTGCACAAAAGAAAAATGAGCCAATAGAAGGCTCATTCTTAAGCCATAGGTAAATAGAAGAGAAAAGCCCAGCTCAATCATTATTCTGTTCTTGTCGTAACTATGGCTTCCTAAGGACAGGTGATTTCCTTTTTGCTATAGTTTAAAAATTCTAACAACTTTTCATACAAAACATAGATACCATCAGGCATCTGAAAAGCTGGACATCTTAGCTTCTCCCTCATTAAATACAGAGCTACTCTGGGTTGGATACCTGAAAACACTTGCTACCTAGGGGGAAAAACTAGAACTGGTGGAATAGGCTCTTGCCTCCAGAAACTCACACCACAATAAATTTATCAGTCTTTAACTCAGCTGACCTTTTAACAATTTCTTCGCCTGGAGACCATTTCTTCAGAGTCATTTTATACTGGAGGTCTGGTAGCCAAGTATAAAACAGATTCACATTACAGGCTACCCCTTTATAACACACGTGAGTAGTGACAAGGAATAGGCTAGGCACCAGCTAGCTTTTGTTTAAAAGGAAAAGCTGAAATTTCTACGTACATATGCACCTTTCACAAGCAACATAAGAGATTTGTATTTTGTGCTAGGTATTGGAAGCCAAAGCTAGAATTTATACATGCATATACATCTTTCACAAGTGACATAAGAGATTTGTGTTTTGTACTTGGGTATTGGAAGCCAAGTACAAACTGTTTCATAATATGTAATGCTGAGTTCCAGGCATGTCCGCTGATCACTCAAGAGAATAAGTATTGTTTTGTCAACCCATCTGTTCCACTGATGTTAGCCTAGGATGCACCAACTGTTTTGTTATAGGGAAGTCAGGAAGCAGAAAGCTAGTACAGAAGCTTCTGCCTAGAGAAAGTCAACTTCGCACTCTAGGGAGAACTCTGGGGAGAAAGTCAACTTTGCACTCCAGGGTGAAAAGAGTACAGGGGTGCAAAGCTGTCTTAGAAGAGAATACAGTCAAAGAAATCTAAATGACCATATATCAGGTAAAATATAGTTTCGTGATGCAAACAGCCAATTTGACACATTCTAGGATAACTTAGGAACTATCTGGAATAAGATAGGATGATGGCTGTAGGTGGATCAATTACTTCAAGGTATTAGATGTTAGGAGAGAGGTAATCTTGTATGATTTGCTGTTGTAGCGTAAAACTCAGATCTTTCTTTGGCAGAAGTTTGAAGGCAAAGGTTTCCTCAGAGCACAATATGTTGCTATTTACGTAGCAAACCTATACTGCTAAGTTTTTATTATGTAGGAAATGGTTCATTTGGGGGCAAGCATACAATGCAGTAATATTGTTCATGTGGTGGGTGATTTGTATTTGTTTTATGGAAATGGCAGGTGGCAGAATAGTCATGAGGTCTGTGGGACGTGCAGACAATTACTTTTAAGAATGCCTCAGGCAGGGCATCCTATGGGCCAGATAAGATGGCTGCCACTATGACAAAGCTGACAATGGTTAACTTAGGGCGTTACTAGACGAGGCCTTAGCGCGCCTTCAGACCCGGTTTCCCTGCTGTGCGTCCAGATGACGCACAGGGGAATCAGGCGGCAGGCCGCACTGAGGACCTGTCTAACGCGTCATAAGCAAATTCGCTTATGGCGCATCTTTTCCCCAGCTCCGGCCTCAGGCTGGGGCTGGGGGAAGTCTAGTTACTTCTGTGGCTTTTTGCGGCTACTCGCATATTCGCGAGTAGCCACGAAAAGCCACGGACCTGGCACAGCGCTCATACGAGCGCTGTGCCCATCTGCCTGGGGGGGGGAAGAGAGGGGCAGGAAGGATGGCAGGGGGGTGGTAAGGGGGGAGGGCGGGTGACAGAGAGAGCGCCGCGCGCCGCCACCCGAGGAAGCAGGCGAGTGGCGCTTGCCCGGGCAATGCCGCCCCATGCCAGGCCTTGCCCGGGCAAGCGCCGCTCGCCTGCTTCCTCGGGCAGCGGCGCACGGCGCTCTCTCTGTCACTCACCCTCCCCCCTTGCCACCCCCCCGCCATACTTCCTCCCGACCCCATTTTTTTTAAAAACCCTTACCTTACTGGAGTCTTCGGGCCGCATGCGGCCCCTTTAAAAACAAAAAAAAAATGGCGGACGCTGCAGGGATCCAACGTCCCTGCGCGTCCGGTGTCTGGAAGCTGCGGCGGCGCACGCTAACGACAGTGCGCTGCCGCCCTGCCTCCCTGCCGGCATAAGCTGGCAGGTCTAGCAAAGCCCTTAGTTTCTCTCCCAGAAACCTCAAAAGCATAATAATCCATGGAAGGTGGTGGCTCTGACCTCAGTGGCGCAGTGAATCCACTCCAGGTTTCAGTCAAAACCAGTCAGAACTCTAAAGGAGCAACCAAGGTGCTTTGTATCTTGGATAGCTCCTTTAGAGTTCTGACTGGTTCTGACAAAAGCCTGGAGAAGATTCACTGTCCCACTGACATTAGAGCCACTAGTCTCCATTGACAATAATACCAATTTAAAAAGAAAATGCAGCAACAATTCCACCACTTTTCTATAGAAAAGACATTGGAGGTTAAGATCTCTCATTCCTTTACATTTCTGTAGAAAAGCAATTAGGGTGGGGACCTCTCTCCCCTTCAAAATCATGCTCACTTCACAAAGAAAATAAAAGAAACATATTGCATGCAGTGCCACCAGACTAATTCACATGGAGGAAGTGTTCCAACAGTAAGACTTATACTGCTCTCCAAGTAGGCCTCCAAATCATCATGACTGGTGGGTGGTAGCTGAGTTTTCAGGGATGCAAATGGGAGTCTCTTTGTTGCTATGTTAGCTTATGTTTCCTCATCCATTGCTCTGTTGTTCACTTTGCTGCTATGATGATGACTATGTTACTCTGCTGTTAGCTCTGACATAGTGGCAGTAGGACTATCAGTTTGGCCTTCCCAATACCAAGTTTTCTTCAGGTGGAAAGTTTGAGAGTTCTAGGGATTCCCAGCAAATATCAGAGGTAGTTTATCAGAACATTCTTCATTTCACCCAAGAATCCTTCTCTTTCCAATATCAACTGTCTACTGATCTTGATCGCTGCTAACTTTAGCACTGAATTTCATTTATGACTCTCTCTTCCTTAATGCTACCCCGGGGGGGGGGGGTTGTATGTACATCTCTATTTCCATTCAGATATTAGTCCCTGGTGCCTAAGAATAGGGCCTGTAATATTACCAGCTGTGGTGGGATTTTGCAGTCTTGTTTTCCATATGGTTGGGCTGGCTGTGAAACAGAGTGCCAAAAAAATTGCTTTTGTGTTACATACATTTTGACAAAACGAGTGGTTTTAATTGGTCCCCCTGGTACATACTATAACACAACCTGTCCTCTTGGCAGCTACATTAGAGAGTTTCCCAGAATGGGGGTCAAACAGGTGTTATCCAGCAGCAAGACGTATAGCACTCCATGACCGTGCCATGGGGACTTCCTTCAGCCAAGAAAGAGCTTTCCACAGCCTCTTAGGTAAGCTGGATCCACATTCTCTGTTTGATTGGCACTTTGCTTTGGCAGAATAGTCAACATTATATCTGAGTGGGTTAAAAAAAAAACCTGCGTGGGCAAAGGAACAGATGGTAGTGGCTGATGCCAACCAGTGCACCATGCACTGAACCTTGAATATCTGCAGTGAAGCCAAGAATATGGAGAGAGCCAATCTTCTTGAAAGCACAGACCTTTGAGGGGGAAAGTGCTGCCATTCTGTGAAAACTTGGCTTGTTGAACAGTTCTACAACCTGGTAAGTAAATGGAATAATTCAATCAAGTCATGATTTGGAATTTCCCCCTTTTCTGTCCAGTCACTCTGCTTACCTCACCTCGCAATTCTGCCCCATTTCGCAGGCATGTTTCCCTTGTTTCTCATGTCTATGCTCTTGGCACAATGTGTGATTTCTCTGCTGGTTTCATGCCTCAGCATCCATGATGGGTGTTTTGGTTTTGTTTTTTTGTTTTTTTTTAGCAAAAAATCATGTGCAGGATGGGTTTGATTACTTTATCATTATTATTTCCAAAATAAATAAGACGCTATTTGAATCAATTCCATCTGAAAAATATCAGTCCGCCAAAGGCAAAGTGCCCAGGGTGACCTTGAGATGGAAAACAAAATCAGGGATGCCTCCAAACGAGGAAGTGTTGTAATAATGGGTGACTTCAATTACCTGCACATTGACTGGATAAATGTATATTCCAGTCATGACAAGGAGGCTAAATTTCTCAATGCCTTAAATGACTGTGCCCTAGAACAGTTGGTCATAGAAGTGACCAGAGGGGAGGCAACCCTGGATAAATTCCTGGAGGAGAAGGCTATCAATGATTACTAGTCCTGATAGCTAAGTGTAACCTCCAGTATCAAAGTCAGTAAGCCTATATACACCAATTGTTGGAGAACATGTGTGCGAGAGTGCTGTTGCACCATGTCCTGCTTGTGGTTCCCTGGTTGACAGCTGGTTGGCCACTGTGTAAACAGAGTGCTGGATTGATGGCCCCTTGGTCTGATCCAGCATGGCTCTTCTTATGTTCTTAAGCCTATTCAACCCATCAAGGTTTTTCTGTCTAGAGAGGAAAACACCCTCTTCTCTAATGACCAGCATACTGATAAATGATCTTATTTATCATAATTTATTAAGCATAGTATATGAAATAGGCATTCGGGAGCTCATCCCCAGTGGTATATTACATGCATGGACCAAGTCCAGTGGGAATTCTAGACTATTTCCTTTGACTGTAGTTCTTGAAGAGATTATTTCAGTGTACAGGTTTGCATTGAGGTAGGGAAGGAGATGAGAAGAAAGCTTACGCATCATTCCTCAACAGAACCGGCCTACAACTGGTGATTTTTTAACTTCATTTTATAACCCAGTCTGCATAGCTGACAGATGCACAGTTGGCACAGGATTGATGTTTGCCAGGTGAAATGTTTCCATTTAGTAATATCATAAAGCATAGGGCAAGTCAAAGTGGAACCGCCAGAATATTCAGCAATCCATAAATCAGAGTGCACTAGATTTCTGTCTTCATTTCCAATACTTTACGACAGTAAGTATCCCATTTGGAAATATAACCTAGTTTCCTTCCTTTGTATTAATGCATAAAGTATATTACCGATGACTTTTTGAGAGTACATTACAGTTCCCATATATGCTATACCAAAGGGAAATAAAACCTCATTTATAAATCATATTATTTCTACAAATGCACCAATACGATGAGCAACCACATTCTTAGTTCTTGGAGAAGTTTTACAGACACCTCTGGCTTTATATAAAATGATGAACGATGAAGCCAATTTTAATGCATATTTATTCCCCTTCACTCATAATAATCATGAAAAGCCCACCTGAGACTGACACATGAGACAACAGATTTGATTTGTAAGAGACAATGTTGAGAGTTGATAGATATGAAGTCCTGCTTCTAAATGAGTCAGGAGAAATTAATCAGGTATAAGGGGCAAAGTACTCATCACTAGCAAGGACTGAACCCATGGCTGCCATATGCACATTTTAAAAATGAGGGACACTGTCATGCCCTGCATGGAACCGGAGTCGGGAGATGAGGGGGAGGTGGCAGAGGCTGGACCCAGTGCAGAGGGACCTGGCTGACAAAGAAAAGAAAAAGCAATGGAAGAGTTAGTGCAGAGGAATCAGCAGCTGGAGACGCTGGTGGCTCAATTGCAAACGGCCGTGGCTGTGTTACAAACGCAAGCTGCTCAACCCCAGCCCCCCCCTCGAAGAATCAAGTGCTTGGCAGCTCTGCCTGAAAAATTCGCTGGCAAACCGCAGGAGCTGGAAGGGTTTTTTGCCCAGTGCAGGCTGCACTTCCAGCTCAGGCCAGAGGAGTTCCCTACAGACACTCAGAAAGTGGCGTTTGTCATCAGCCTCCTGTCTGGACCAGCGCAGCGATGGGCTACTCCATATCTGCTCCAAGACCACCCGTTCCTGAACCAGCTGGACAATTTTTTTAAAGAGATGTTGGATACCTGGGGAGATCCAGTTAAGGTGGAAACAGCAGAAAGGCTCCTCCATCACCTGCACCAGGGAAAGGGCTCAGTGAGGGAGTACACCACTGAGTTCCGCCTCATCGCCCAGGACCTTACCTGGAACGATAGCGCCCTCCAAGCCCAGTATAGATATGGACTCTCAGACGCTATCCTTGATGAATTGGCCCGAGTTGCTCCACCTGAGTCTTTGGCTCTGCTCATGGAACAGGCGGCACGGATTGATGGCAGGCTGAATGCCCGCAGGCTAGCCCGCTTACAGAACCCACCCAGGTCAGAAGGGTGGGCTTTGAGGGGACCTGCAGTTGCTCCAGAGACATCCGTAGCCTCGCCCAAGGTTCCGGTGATTAGCCCACCAGAGGAGCCGATGCAGCTGGGAGGAGCACGTCCACGTCTGTCAGCAGCAGAAAAAGAGCGGAGGAGGGCAGGGGGCCTTTGCCTTTACTGTGGACAGGGGGGCCATTTTGCCCGGGTGTGTCCTCTCAAGCAGCGAGGGGCCCCCTTGCCGGGAAACGGACCCTCCCAGGCTTAGTTGGGGTTAAAAGACTGGGAGAACCTGCTTTAGCCACTACCCTACCCCAGTTAGAACCCCGAAGGGATCCGCTGTTGGTCACTGCTACCCTTAGGGGACGGGAGGGCCTGGTGATGTCAGTAGGGGCCATGATTGACTCTGGGGCGTCCAACAGCTTTATGGACCTGGGGTTTGCCACCCAGCACCAGGTCCCGTTGCAGCACTTGGAAGAACCCCGGCCGGTGGAGACCATTGACGGACGGCTCCTAAAGTCAGGCCCTGTGAACCAACAGACGGAGGTGCTGACTATGGAGATTCAGGGCCATGTAGAACAGGTCCAGTTTTTCGTGGCCGCTGTCCCACACTTCCCGCTGGTCCTGGGGATGCCCTGGCTGACCCAGCACGACCCCTGTATATCTTGGGCTCGGAGGGAAGTGCTGTTTGCTTCACCCTACTGTCAGGAATACTGCTGGCCCGAACGGATCCCTGCCGCCCCAGAAAACCCCCCCCAAGAACCTGCTGGCGGCCTACCCGCAAAATACCAGGAATTGGCGGGAGTCTTCAACAAAAAGGAAGCTGAGCGACTGCCTCCACACCGGACGTATGACTGTGCCATAGACTTAGTCCCAGGAGCCCCTATACCGGCGGGGCGCCTGTATTCTTTGTCGGAACCGGAACTGGCCGCCCTAAGGGACTTTTTAGAGTCCAACCTGAGGAAGGGCTTCATTCGTCCATCCACGTCGCCTGCAGGGGCCCCGGTCCTCTTTGTGACGAAGAAGAACACTAGTGAACTCAGGCTCTGCAATGATTACAGAGCTTTGAACAGAATTACCATCCGCAACCGGTACCCGCTACCCTTGATCCCGGAGTTGCTGGAACGTCTGCGCCATGCTCGGGTTTTTACGAAGCTGGATTTAAGGGGAGCCTATAACTTGGTGCGCATCCGACCCGGGGATGAGTGGAAGACTGCCTTTATGACCAGATACGGCCAGTACGAGTACACGGTCATGCCGTTCGGCCTGTGCAACGCCCCAGCCGTGTTTCAGCACTTCGTGAACGATGTGTTCCGGGACTACTTGGATCGGTTCGTCATAATTTACCTGGATGATTTTTTGATCTACTCCCCGAACCAGACCATCCACGACGTCCATGTGAAGGTGGTGCTTCGAAGACTCCAGGAACACCATCTCTATGCAAAATTAGAAAAATGTGAGTTCGATTTGACGGAGGTGGAATTTTTGGGGTACCGGATCTCGGCAAGAGGGGTGGAGATGGACCAAGCAAAGGTGGAGGCGGTGTTATCGTGGCAGCCTCCGAGGAACAGGAAGGAGGTTCAGCGGTTCTTAGGATTCGCAAATTTTTATCGGAGATTCATTCCCGACTTTGCGACCCTCGCTGAGCCTCTCACACAGTTGCTCCGGGGTAAGGCCCCGTTTCAGTGGACTATGAGCACCCAGCAGGCCTTTGAGAAACTGAAAATTAGGTTTACCTCGTCTCCAATTTTACAGCATCCCGATCCTCGGACCCCTTTCATAGTGGAGACAGACGCCTCGGATGTTGCTATCGGAGCAGTGCTGCTGCAGCCAAACAAGGACGCATCTCGGTTGTCGCCTTGTGCCTTTTACTCCAGACAGCTCACGCCCCCAGAACGGAACTACACCATCTGGGAGAAGGAGCTGCTGGCCATTAAGGCGGCCTTTGAGGCATGGCGGCATTTGCTGGAGGGAGCGGTACACCCGGTGGAGGTGAGAACGGACCATCGTAATCTGGAGTATTTGCAGACTGCACGGAAACTGACGCAGCGTCAGAAGCGATGGTCCTTGTTCTTCGCCCGGTTCAACTTCAAGCTGAAGTACATCCCACGCTCCCAGAATCGACAAGCGGATGCGTTATCTCGGAAGCCTGAATATGCGACACAGCCTGGGGAAGAACAGAGGTCAACAATTCTGCGTCCGGAACATTTTGCGGCTGCCCCAGTAGGATCCCCCTTGATCGAGCAGATTCGGGACCTCCAGGGGCGGGACTCTTTGGTGGCAGCACACGCCAGGGATGACCCGCCAACTCCGTTCGCCATGAAGGATGGCCTTCTGTATCACCGTGGCCGTCTTTATGTACCAGGAGGGCCTTGTCGGGATTCGGTGCTTCGCCTGTGCCACGATTCAAAGCCTGCCGGGCACTTTGGGTTCTGCAAAACACTGCATCTACTGACTCGGGAATTTTGGTGGCCTCGGGTCCGAGCGGATGTTGGCCGCTATGTGCAAAGCTGCCCAGTCTGTCACAGAGCAAAGGATTTGCGGGGGAGGCCGGCAGGGCTATTGCACCCCTTGGCGACTCCTTCAGGCCCCTGGCGGGTGATCTCAATGGATTTTATAACGGACCTTCCTCTGTCTGCAGGCCATACCACCATCTTCGTGGTAGTAGATTTATTTTCGAAGATGGCCCATTTTGTACCTTGCATAGGGATGCCCACGGCAAAAGAAACGGCGAGGCTCTTTGTCAATCAGGTGTTCAGGTACCATGGCCTCCCAGAGGGAATAGTCTCAGACCGCGGAGTGCAGTTTACGGCCAGGTTCTGGAAGAGTCTCCTCCAGCTGTTGGATATCAAGGCCCACATGTCGTCAGCATACCATCCCCAGACGGACGGTCAGACGGAGCGAACTAACGGCACGCTGGAGCAGTACTTACGCTGTTATACAAACTATCAGCAGGATGACTGGGCGGAGTTGCTCCCCTTGGCGGAGTTTGCATATAACAACTCGGTCCATGCCTCCACCCAGCAGACCCCTTTTTTCACGACAGGGGGGTTTCATCCTCGATGGTTTCCGGCAGCCGTTCCTTCTTCGGCGGTTCCTGCAGCAGACCAGTGGTTGCGGGAATTGCAGGCAGCTCGGGCATTGCTTCAAGAGCAGTTGGAGGTGGCCAAAGAAGCATATAAGGCCGGGGCGGATCGGAAGCGACAGGAGGGACCTCCCTTAAAGGTCGGGGACCGAGTCTGGCTGTCGACCCGAAATCTGCCTCTGCAACGGCCGTGTCGGAAGCTGGACGCTCGGTTTATAGGGCCGTACCTAATAACCGCAGAGGTCAACCCAGTGGCCTTCAGATTACAGCTGCCTCGGACATTACGGATACACCCAGTCTTCCACCGATCCTTGCTAGTCCCGGCGACTGGGGTGCGGCCGGATTCGGGGGCCGGGCCTCCTCCTCCTCCAGTACTAGTAAATGGGGAAGAGGAATTTGAGGTGGCACAGGTGTTGGACTCCCGAAGGTACCGTGGTCGACTCCAATATCTGATCGACTGGGTGGGCTATGGTCCTGAGGAGCGATCATGGGAACCAGCTTCGGAAGTCCACGCTCCCGTCTTGGTTCGCGACTTCCACCGCCGTCATCCCCGGAAACCGGGCCCTCAGGGTTCGGGGGAAGGGGATAATGGAGGGGGGAGTAGTGTCATGCCCTGCATGGAACCGGAGTCGGGAGATGAGGGGGAGGTGGCAGAGGCTGGACCCAGTGCAGAGGGGCCTGGCTCAGGAGAAGAGAATGGACTGGCAGAGGCTGTGGCAGAGCCTCAGGGAGAGGAGCCAAGGCCAGCAGGAACCTCTGCCAGCTCTGAGGGCTTGATGCCAGCAAAGACTCTGGAAGAGCCGCAGGGATCTGGGGAGGAGAGGGACCAGCCCAGTTTCAGCCAGTTAAGGGCGGACAAGTCCACCCGACGGCGGTCTAGCCGGCTTCAAGAGAAACGCCAAGCAATCAGAGATCAGCTGCGGAACGCTGACTCAGCACTCTGACTGAGGATAAAAGGAGCAGCCAGGAGCCCTGCCAAATTGTCAGAGATTATCTGAGCTCTTCGGTGGAAGCTGGCTCCCAGAGCTCTTGAGCACGCACCTCGCTCCAGATCCCGAGTTCCTGAACCCAGCCTTGACTCCCGGACCCCGTGACCACGCCTGACGACTTCCGGAATCCTGTGGTAACCTTGGACTGCCTCTGACAACATTTATCCGTGCCTACTCCTGTGACCTTTGGACTGCATCTCTGGACCTTGCTTCCGAAGTCTGTAACTGCAATAAATTCCTTGTTACTAAGATACCAACTGTGTGAGCTTATCTTTGTCAAGCCACTTGGCAGCTTTCCCGGACAGACACCTTAGTCCTATAGTATTGGAATGTCTCATTCTTGGGGCTGTGGCATTCTGGAATAAGGAAAGCTTCTTAAACTGCAGAACATCTGGAGAATCCTTGTTGAACCAGGCCAAATAACTGGTACTCCCCCACCCTACCCAAAGAGGAGATTTTTTATGGAAAGGCAAGGTATAAATGCAGTAAAATTGTCAACTATTAAAACAACAACAACATTAAAATGTATTATAGTGTGTAAAAACTCTTTGAAATACAAACACATAAACAGACAGCACACACAAAGACAAACATGTATCTATACAATTTTAAACAATCAACAATAAGAAAAATCCAGGACCTGATTAAAACCTTATATTTTCCAAATGCCTGAGAGAAGAGAAAGAAGAGAAACCTGGTGCAGAAAAGATTACAATGTTGGTAATAGGTGGGTCTCATTGGGAAGATCATTCCATAATTGCGGGGCACCACTGAAAAGGCCCTCTCCTTTATTGCTGTCTTCCGAGCCTCCCTTGGAGGAGTCAGCTAGAAGAGGGCCTTAGATAAGAACATAAAAACTTAAGAAGTGTCATGCTGGATCAGACCAAGGGTCCATCTAGTCCAGCACTCTGTTCGCACAGTGGCCAACCAGCTATTGGCCAGGGATGAACAAGCAGGGCATGGTGCAACAGCACCCTCCCACCCATGTTCCCCAGCAACTGGTGCACAGAGGCTTACTGCCTTGAATAGCACACAACCATAAGGGCTAACAGCCGTTGATAGCCTTCGCCTCCGGGAATTTATCCAACCCCCTTTTAAAGCCATCCAAATTGGTGGCCATCACCATACCTTGTGGTAGTGAGTTCCATAATTGAACTATGCACAGTGTGAAGAAGTACTTCCTTTTATTTGTCCTGAATCTTCCACCAATCAGCTTCATGGGATGACCCCAGATTCTAGTATTTTGAGAGAGGGAGAAAAATGTCTCCCTATCCATATTCTCCATACCATGCATAATTTTGTAAACCCCAGATGATGAATATAGTGCATGGGTAGGTCCATTTAGTTCATCTCCTGAGATATGGGTGCCTTTAAATAGATTCCCTGTTCCTAATTCCTTAGTGTGAGACCTTCTTGCCCCAAGACTCTCATTCACTTAAAACAGATACTCAGGCTTTTGAATTGGAGGTTGGAGGAACAGCTGAAATACCCATGACATATTTGATAGCCTTTAAGAGAAAAAGAAATATTGCAATTCTTTTCCTGTGGCTGTTTTTCTGGCTGTTGAGAATTGTTATTACTAGAATAGCTAAGCCATTTGAAAGGCAAAAGAGGCCCTTGGGATATGTTATGCCCTGAAATGAATCGGTAATTGCTATGTGACTGCAAGTACAGAGGTCAAACAGCATGAAGAGGCAGAAAGGACAACAGGATAAGCAGAGGTCAGCCTCTAGGCATTTGTCTTAGAGCCACCAGAAATGAACATGACTTCCTATTAAATTCAAGCCATCTCAACCATGTCGTGCGTGTCTCCAGTAATATAGCTTAGTATTTATACCACTATATCACAAGCATCTGAATGATTGAAAAAGAAAGATTTTAAAAAACAAAATGTCTGGACGAACATATCACTTTGACCTTGGGAGTTAAGAATGGTTATTCACAAACTACGTCACAAAGAGCCCATTTTTCATCAAGGGCTCCTAGTATCTCCATATCAGAAGGCACTCTTTTGGGAGATCCTTAGGTCTGGATCATTACAGCACGACTGGATTACCACATGAGCAAAGAACTGATGCATACAAAATACACAGTGGAAAAGAATTTATTGGCAAAGAGAAAAAAATGATTGGAACAAGTCGAGGCTGCTGGCTCCATTTAAGGTGGGGCTGTGTATCCATTCTGGGTTTTAGTCAGAGTCACTCCTTAAGAGGGCAATCAGAACTCTAAAGAAGCTGTCCAAGGTGCTGAACCCAGTCCCCAAAATAGGGGAACTCCTTTAGAGTTCTGACTGTTTCCGATGAAAAGCCATAATGGATTCACAACCCCATCAAAATTGGAGCCACCAGCCTCCACTGACTGAAAGGACTGATGAAACAGCCAAGACTGGGGGTTGTTAGAACCTGCTGAGAACCTCTGGAGAACAGGAGAAATTATATTCAGATGATCATCAATTAACTGGATACTAATATGCTTCTAATAGCTCTCAAAAAGGATATTGGGAGAAACTAGTTACAGTGAATCCGAATGCTTTTCCGGCTATATATTTTGAAGCTTTCCCTTCCTTCTCCACAAAACCTCTTCATTCCCTCCACCCCCAGAAATAAACACAACTTCCTTGGAAATGTTTACATTCTCTACAAGCATTTTTAAAATTTTATTTTCCTGGCAGGTTTAGTCCAGGCTTTTGAAAGTGCTTTCACAAAATACAAATCAAACCACTTCTTTTATTTTCATTCATTGAGCAGAAGTGCATGACCAAAAGTCCAAAAATAGGTTAGGGAAAGAGTAAGGGATAGGATAATATCCAACTGTGTTCAACGTTAACACTACTGGTGTCATGCATGTGTAAACCAATGCTTGTGCAACATAACTAGCACTTGCCAGCAAAATGGGAAAAAGCAGTGATTTGCCACTAAAATTCAGAGGTGTGGCAGCAAAAAGGGGCAATTTTGCCATTGCACTACTGAATTTCAGTGGCAAATCATCACTTATCCCTTTTGCACTTGCAGGCTCTAGTTACATTGTGTAAGTGTTGGTTCATGCTAGCACAACATCATTAGTATTAGTGCTGGAACATTGGATTAGTGTTTTTAAATCAATTTTCTTGTCAGCATGAATCCAAGTGTTGGTCACAAGAACATAAGAAGAGCCATGCTGGATCAGCCCAAGGTACATCTAATCCAGCTTTCTGTTCACACAGTGGCCAACTAGCTGCACATAGAAAACACAAAAGCAGGACATAGGTGCAACAGCATCCTTCTGCCCATGTTCCCCAGCAACTGACCTACAAAGGCATACTGCCTCTGATACTGGAAGTAACACATAGCCATCAGGACTAGTAGGCTTTGATAGCCGTATCTTTCATTAATTTGTCCAATCCCATTTTAAAGTCATCACCACATCTTGTAGAAGTGAATTCCATAGTTTAACTATGCACTGTGTGAAGGAGTACTTTCTTTTATCTGACCTGAATCTCTCATGACTGCTTAGTATGCTCAGAAGTCTGTCTTTGGTGAAGAACTTTGTCAAAAGTCTTTTGGAAGTCCAAGTAAACAACCTCTAATGGCTCACTCCTGTCCACATATTTATTGACACTCTCAAACAACCCTAAAAGATTAGCAAGATATGATTTTGTGGAAGCCATGTTGATTCTTTTTCAGAAGTGCTTGTCTTTCCATATGCTTACTAATTTCATCTTTATTAATACTTTCAATCAATTTACTTGGAACACACATTAAGCTAACTAGCCTGTAATTTCATAGATTCCTTCCAATCCCTTTTTAAAAATTGATGTTACATTCGCCATTCTTCAGTCTTTTGGTACACAGGGTGATCTTAGGGACTGTTGCATATTTCTGTCAGAGGATCGGCAATCTCACATTCGAGTTTTTAAAGAACTCTAGGATGGACACCATCTCGGCCTAGTGGTTTATGAACATCCAATGGTTCAACTGCCTCCCTAGCTGGTTTTCTGCTTCTGATATAGTTAAAGAATTCTTTATTGTTAGCCTTAATGTTGTGAGCAATAAGCTCCTTAAAATGTTTTTTTGCTTCACTTATTGTCTGCTTGCATTACTTATCTGCAAATTTGTGCTCCCTTTTGTTCTCCTCATCTGGGACCACCATTTTCTGAAGAAAGCTTTCTTTCCTCTAAAGCTTCTTTGACACTGCTCGTTTATCTTGCTCATGATCTCTTGGACTTGGTGCTCCCTTTCCTAACCTGTGGAATACATTCTAGCTGAGCTTCTATTATTGTGATTTTAATTAACCTCCAAACATTTTGAAGGGATTTAATCCCCTTGACTTCCCTTTTCCCAGTTCTCTCATTTTAGAGAAGTTTCCTCTTTTAAAGTCAAATGTGAATGTGTTTGACTACCTTGGTAATTTTCCACTTAAATATATATTAAATCTGATAGCACTGTGGTCACTATTTCCAATTGCTTCAACAACACTCCATCTCCTACTAGGTCCTGAGCAGCACCATTTAGGATTAAATCCAGGGTCACCTCTCCTCTGGTCAGTTCCACAGCCAACTTTTCTAGAGCACAGTCTTTTAGGTCATCGAGAAATTTAACATTTGTTGTGACTAGAATATGCATTTATCCAGTCAATGTGGGAATAATTGAAGTCACTCATTATTACAATACTTCTGCATTTAGCTGCATCCTTGATTTCATTTTCCATCTCAAGATCACCCTGAGCGCTCTGGTCTGAGGGACGACAGCATGTTCCTAGTACTAAATTGCTTTTGGAGCCTAGTATTGTCACCTACTGCATTTCTGCCGTGGAGTCTGACCCTTTTAGGTTGTCAAGTCTGCTTCACACTATGCACTCTTTGACATACAGAGTCACGCCTCCTCCAGTATGCCCTTCCTTGCCTTTCTATAGAGTTCTTTCCATTCCACTAGGTTTCCATTATGAACACTATATCTAGGTTCCCCTTTAAAACCAGGTACTTCAAGGCCAGATCTACACCAAGTGGGGCATAACACTTTGAAAACGGTTTGAAAACCGTATATGCAGTGTGTCCTGGCCTCGGCCTTTATGACGGTTCTTTGGCGGCGCGAGGCACCTTGTACCCGCACTTATGTTCTTTCCCGGCATTTGCACAGGAAGGAAGGCAAGTGGGAATTTTCCGGCCCTGCGCCTCTGGAAAAGTAAAAAATAAAAAAGGGGGGGGAGAGAGGAACAAGGCCATTCCTCCCCCCCTTTTTAAAAAATATAATCTGTATCTGCAGAGCTCTGCAGATACAGATAATAAAAATACAAATGGGGGCAGGAAAGGAACGAGGCAGCCAGAGGAGGACACGAGAGGGACTGGGCAAACCACATCTCCTCCCTCTGGCTGCCTGTTCCTTCCACCCACCCACATTTCTTTTTATTTGTATTATCTGTATCTGCGGAGTTCCACAGATATAGATAATAAAATTAAAAGGGGGGAAAGGAACAACCTGTTCTTCTCTTCCCCACCCCCATTTTTTAAAAAACTTTTCCAGAGTCACGGGGCTGCCCTTGGCAACCAATCATGGGGCGCGTGGGTTCTGCTGCCAAAAAAAGTTAGGGTAAGTGTCTGACTTTTTTGGAGCTGAGTTTTATTTTTATTTATTTATTTAAAGCATTTTTATAGCGCCGCCTCACCATTTCTGGCATCGAGGCGCTTTACAATAACATATAAAACAATTCCATTAAATTTCCAGGGTTTGCCTGCAGATGGCTTTACAATGGCGGCTGCATCATGTAGATGATGTGACGCTACCATGAAGCAACCCCAGGGCAAACCCTTTGTGTAGACATGCCCCTGGGTCCCAACAGTTGTCAATACTATTATAAGCCATTATAAAGGGGACGGTGTAAAAGCCGGAACGGAACGGAACAGGCCGGAACAGCCCCATTATATTAAAAAACCATACCAAAAACAGTGGCATGTGTTAGCAACACTTGAGAACAATATTTTAAGACTAAAACCATACCAATATTATATCACTATTAACCCCAGAACTCCCAAAATGACGTCCGGAACAGAATGGGATGGCCGGAACGGCCACTAGGGAACGAGCGATATCAACCAAACTCACCAGACATGCATAACTAAATGGCAGGGATGCAATAGGCCACAAAAGTTGCCCCGAAACCACGTTCAGATACCCGTTCCGGGCAAAAACGCGTATTGCTCAAAATGGGCCGTAACGGCAGCTTCCCAATGAGATAAGTGAACCAAACTCACCAGATGCACATGACAAGGTGGGACAAATATAGAAAGCTCCAAAAGTTGCCCCAAAACCATGTTCAGATACCCGTTCCGGGGGGAAACGCATATTGCGCAAAATGGGCCATAACGGCACCTTCCCAATGCGATAAGTGAACCAAACTCACCAGATGCGCATGACAAGGTGGGACAAATATAGAAAGCTCCAAAAGTTGCCCCAAAACCACGTTCAGATACCCCTTCCGGGCAAAAACGTGTATTGCGCAAAATGGGCCGTAACAGCAGCTTCCCAATGAGGAAAGTCAACCAAACTCACGGGATGCACATAACTAGGGGGGACAAATATAGAAAGCTCCAAAAGTTGCCCCCAAACCACGTTCAGATACCCGTTCCGGGCAAAAACGCGTATTGCGCAAAACGGCCGTAACGGCAGCTTCTCAATGAGATAAGTCAACCAAACTCACCAGATGCACATAACTAGGGGGGACAAATATAGAAAGCTCCAAATGTTGCCCCAAAACCACGTTCCGATACCCTTTCTGGGCAAAAGTCCATATTGCTCAAAACGGACAGTAACTACAGCTTCCCAATAAGTCAACCAAACTCACCAGACGCACATTAATAGATGGGACACATATAAAAAGCTCCAAATGTTGCCCCAAAGCCAGGTTCCAATACCCATTCCAGGCAAAAACCCATATTGCTCAAAACGGGCCGTAACGGCAGCTTTCCAATGAGGTAAGTCAACCAAACTCACCAGAAGCACATTACTAGATGGGACAGATATAATAACCTCTGAAATTTCCATGAAAGTCAGGTTCTGTTACCCATTCCGGGCCATAGTTCATATTCCCAAAATTAGCTGGCAAAGAAAATTATGGGTGAGGAAAATGAGGCACTATCTATTGTCGGGAAATTGCCTCGAAAGGCAACTTCTATGTGTGTGAATGCAATCAAATAAACGACTTTCATTGTACTAACTGGAACATTTAATAAACTTTCTCAGAATCCAGAGTGAAGTTCTGCAAAGATGGTTTCCTACAGAAGCCCATAGTTGTCATGTGGTTTGATAGTGTGCTTAAAATATCAGTCTATGATGGCATTGTTGGGGTTGGCCTGTCTCATTCCATCATGAAGCTTACAATGACCTGTGGCTATTCACATCTTTCAACCTAACTTATCCCACAGGGTTATTACAAAATTGGGAAAGGCCATTGTAGTTCACCATGCGTTTCTGGGTGGCGGGTGGGATATAAATGTTCTGTCAAAAAAGCCCAGGTCTTTTGAGGATTGCCATGGGAGTACTGGAGGCTGCATTCCAGGAAGTCCAAAAACGCGGCCCCCAACCCCTTCCAGGGCTGATGGAGGCCTTCCCCTTCAGCCCTTTCCCCCAGGAAATTGGGTGCCAGTCCCGGTTGCCCTGGAGATCTCCGTTTTTCCAGAGGTCTCCCGGGTTTTCCGGGTCATCTGGTCACCCTTATCACACCAGGAGACAAACCGTTAATGCCCACATTCCACAATCTTGACAGGTACCCCTCCCCTCCCCAAACGTGGAATTTATTTTTAAAAGCCAATCACACAATTTTTAATTGTATGTTAGGTGTCTTGAATAGGTTAGCCCCATGTGAATAAGAGGGAGCTAGGTTGACCATTTGTTTGATTCAGTATAACCCATTGTCATTGGCTGTGATGTTCTGAAGCTTTATTAACATATACGCTTCTTTAGTCATATTCTTTATGAAAACATGAACTGGATTGTAGAAAATGTTCCTTTCGGTGGTTTTCTAGAAACAGGACTATTGAATTGCTTAATTTCTCTCTGATTTATTTGCTTCTTTATTCTCTGCTGCTGTCTCTGCATTAAACTTGGCCGTGGAAGAAGTGATTTGTGCATGAGAAGTTCATTTGCAATCCACTGCCCTACAGGCACCATGTCTGCTGGGAAAGGGACAGGTGAGCCACTGCATAGCACATGTGCAAAGAGACATACAAAAAGTTTGGTTGACTTACCTCATTGGGAAGCTGCCGTTACGGCCAGTTTTGCACAATACGCGTTTTTGCCCGGAATGGGTATCTGAACGTGGTTTCGGGGAAACTTTTGGAGCTTTCTATATTTGCCCCACCTAGTTATGTGCATCTGGTGAGTTTGGTTTACTTTCCTCGTTGGGAAGGTGCCGTTACGGCCCATTTTGCGCAATACGCGTTTCCCCCCGGAACGGGTATCTGAACGTGGTTTTGGGGCAACTTTTGGAGCTTTCTATATTTGCCCCACCTTGTCATGTGCATCTGGTGAGTTTGGTTGACTTTCCTCATTGGGAAGCTGCCGTTACGGCCCATTTTGCGCAATACACGTTTTTGCCCGGAACGGGTATCTGAACATGGTTTTGGGGCAACTTTTGGAGCTTTCTATATTTGTCCCACCTTGTCATGTGCATCTGGTGAGTTTGGTTCACTTACCTCATTGGGAAGCTGCCGTTACAGCCCATTTTGCGCAATACGCGTTTTCCCCCGGAACGGGTATCTGAACGTGGTTTCGGGGCAACTTTTGGAGCTTTCTATATTTGTCCCACCTAGTTATGTGCATCTGGTGAGTTTGGTTTACTTTCCTCATTGGGAAGCTGCCGTTACGGCCGGTTTTGCACAATACGCGTTTTTGCCCGGAACGGGTATCTGAACGTGGTTTTGGGGAAACTTTTGGAGCTTTCTATATTTGCCCCACCTAGTTATGTGCATCTGGTGAGTTTGGTTGACTTTCCTCATTGGGAAGCTGCTTTTACGGCCTGTTTTGCGCAATACGCATTTTTGCCCGGAACGGGTATCTGAACGTGGTTTCGGGGCAACTTTTGGGGCTTATTGCATCCCTGCCATTTAGTTATGCATGACTGGTGAGTTTGGTTGATATCGCTCGTTCCCTAGTGGCCGTTCCGGCCATCCCATTCTGTTCCGGACGTCGTTTTGGGAGTTTTGGGGTTAATAGTGATATAATATTGGTATGGTTTTAGTCCTAAAATATTGTTCTCAAGTGTTGCTAACACATGCCACTGTTTTTGGTATGGTTTTTTAATATAATGGGGCTGTTCCGGCCTGTTCCGTTCCGTTCCGGCTTTTACACCGTCCCATTATAAAGCAGTAGTGTAAGTCCTCCCACCAATTCTCCCATTTTGGCTTGGAGGCTTCTTGCATTACATAGAAGAATCTATACCTCCTGCCCAGGTGGGAATCTACACTGATGTTATTCTAACGTTTTGAATGGGTTACTGTGACGCACAGCATCACTTGACTCTGGGTCTCCAACACTGTAAATGAGTTGTACTTACTGGTTCTATTTCTTAGTTGCAGCGCGGCTACAGATTCATGTGCCTCGTTCTACCGGTAATTTTCCTCTTCCTCTTCTCTGAGAGTAGCAGAGCAGCTGGGTTTGCTCCACCCACTTCCTGTTCTCCTTCCTTCGCCCCGTTTGCTATCTTATCTGCTACAGCAGATAAATCACACCAGCGTTATACTGTGCAATCATTGACAATTGCATGCAAAGGACTCAGAAGTTTTCCACCTTAGAATCTGCTTTTATTGTGAAGTACTCCCATGCATCCTGCCTTAATTGTGCTCCTTTTGCAAAAGATTCGCCCGAGCCGCTGCTGTGGGTGCAGGAGCAGGATTTAAAACAAATGCTTACATCTGCGTAAGCTTTATAGATAAAGACACCAAAATTGGCACAGTAATTCAAATACCAAATTTTAATTGAATTGGGTCATCGGTTGATTTTTTAAAAACATTTCCCCCCTCTTTGCAAAGGAGCTGAGGAGTGCTCAAAGGAGTGCTGTAGCTCTGTGCAGGAAAATTAACAAGGGTCTCTGCTCCCAGTCAAACACTCATGACCAGCGGGGCTTAAATGGTGTGTTTGAAATAATCTCAACAGCTGGGGCTGCTGCTAAAACTTTTCAACTTGGTCACCCATCCAAACCCTGACCAGACCCAGCCTATCTTAGCTTCAGCAAAGTAGCTGGCTCCTATGCATTCAGGCTATTCCCAAGGACTTGTATTAAGATGTTTTGGGAGGGGGGTTGTGTGTGCTTATGACTATTGCTGGCTAGGAACGAGGCAGGAAGTGGGCGGAGCAAACCAAGCAGCTCTGCTTACTCTCAGAGAAGAGGAAGAATGGAAAGGATTGAACAATGTGCCCTGAAGTACTGTTGCAGCTAAACGTAAGTCACGCTAGTGTGCCCCGTGATACAGAGAACCGATACAGAGAACCACATTAGCAAGGGACACTAGCAACGTTATAAGACTAGTGTAGATCCGGCCCAGGTCTGTTCTGATATGCCATTTCATAAAAAGACAGTTTGAGAGAACTGTATATTCTATGGTCTCTAATCCAGAGAACCTCCCCAGCCCCAGATCATTTGTAAAGAATGGAATAGGAACAGGAATTTGTGGGAAACAATGCTTTTGTGAAGCTCCCATTCATTCCAGTGCTTCTTACGCAGGAGGGGTGACTTGTGGATCTCAGTCACTATTTGCCACTCCAATTTTGTAAGTTATTTTAATGGTTTGTAGTTAAGACAGTCTGAGTAAATCAAAGGTGGCAAAACTTCTCTGAACTCAAGCCTTGTTGAGTTCTATCAAGCTCTACTGGAAGATCTATGCAGTTACTAAACTGTTACCATCTATAAGATAAACAGCAAGTATTAAAATACATCCTGGAGTATAACATCATTTAAAATAAAATGTTGGCTGTCTTTCCCTTCTAACTGGCTGCTTTCCATTCTGTAACTCTGTAATATGGCACATTTAATTACTTTGTAGAGGAGAAACACACAGCACTGAATTTTCGGTACATTTCAACTATTGTTGCAGGGGAACAGAACTAACTGCAGAATGTTCATAAAATATTTGGATCAGATGATTTGTCACCAAGCAGCTTTTCCACCACCGGGAAAGAGAAGATTACATTTGTGTGTGTAGAGAGAGAATTATAGATCACCCTGTACAGAAGCATGACTGGCTGAGATCTGACATTTCTTTGGCTGTAGATTGGGCATCAATTAAATCTTTAGAAGACCTGAAGAAGACCTGATTTATTTCAAATCAGATCTGGGCAGCTGCTCAGTCTCCCCTTTTCCATAGGTGCTCTTCCATCACAGAGTGTCCAGTAAGAACGGGCCCTCTCCCTCCTTTCTCCACTCACTGCTTTTGGGTGGTGTTTTTTTTTTCTCCCTAACTCTTCAAATTATTTATAGCAGAATCGAGAAAAAAAATCCCATAATGGACTTCAGCATACTTTGTACCATTCAGTTGCCTGATGTACTTTGACTCTAGAGTAATGCACAATCTGTTAAGTAAGACGTTTAAGCTGTGGATGGCTGTCACACCAGCACTGTGGTGTAGCTTGGACATAACTGAGAATCTCTACCCCAGCTAAGGGGAGCATCCTATAGATGGCACCCTTATTGCTCAGAAGCCCCCGAACTCAGAGGCTTCCCAGATTCCTATGCCCTGACAGGCTGAAGCTGGCAAGGAAGAAGCAATCTTTGCCT
The DNA here is from genome assembly GCF_023053635.1 of Elgaria multicarinata webbii. Taxonomy (NCBI): domain Eukaryota; kingdom Metazoa; phylum Chordata; class Lepidosauria; order Squamata; family Anguidae; genus Elgaria; species Elgaria multicarinata. The sequence continues at coordinate 173,467,173 of NC_086171.1, forward strand.
CCCTGCCCTCTGATCTTTTGAGCTTTTCACTAGATGGGCTTTTAAACGTGTCTAGTGTGGGTGCTTTGGAGGGAGAGGGGAGTTGGCCAGAGGAGGCTCAGGATAAACCATATCCTGGCCTTTCCAACTTCTTTCCCTCCCTGCCCAACAGAATGCCCCCTTATCCCCCTCTCAGAGGTCAATTTTACAACCTTAGAGAGGCACCGGCACAGTTCTCTCTGCACTGGCTGCGAATCTCTGACTAACCCTTCTGAGGTCAGAGCATTGTTTTTTACTAGATTCTGATAGGACAGTTCTCTACTTTGAAAAATATGATTTACCTGCCATCAAGTAGTGATAAGACCATAAGAGGCATTGTTAAGAACAATTGAAAAGCTTGTTTGAAGATGCCCTGGCAAAATTTAAGGCTTGTTTTTCCCTGTGAAGTTCTCTTCCAGCTCATAATAGCAGCCTGGAGAAGCTGCCTGCCAGCTTTTCTCAGTAGTGTCCATTAGTAGAGAATGTAGTATGTTTCAATGGATGCAACTAAGAGGCAATAACTCTCCAATGTTCCCTGGTACCATTGGAGAGAATGAGGAGCATAGATCCTTCCAACAGAATACTTTTCGCTGAATGGAACTAGAAATGTCATTCATCGTGCTCCTACATGTTAATGAACCCAAGCATCCAGTTCTTAAAGAGTGGCTTCTGTTCCTACTACCAGCCCTCCCAAATGCAGGTCTCACACACACATCTGCTTTGTAAGGGTATGTTTTGGGACAGTGGGGAGACTGGTGGCTGGGAAGACTAGCATTGGGAAGGGCTAGTACTGGGCAAGCTCATTAGAAGCCAGACCCGAACTTCAAAGAGGACTGATTTCTATTCATAATGGCTCAGTGTTTTTCAAAGAAGTTTATTTCTGACCCCATTCTGAATTTGAGCACCACCACAAATCTGAACTGGTTCAGTCCCAGAAAAACTCTACTCCAGGATTTTCATGAAAGTCTTTTATTCGGGTCTTTTCCAGACTTAAATTATTCTCCCCTCGCCCACTTTGGCCCACACCAAATGGACAGTTTGCACGAGGGACCACTTCCTGAGAATGATGAAATTAGGCTAACGATCCCCAAGGAGGTAATGAAAACAATATATATGGGGACTGGAGGTAATGAAATTATTTGCTAATAAATTGAATGAACTGAGGTCAGTTTCTGTGGACATATTTATTACTTGTCAGCAAGGCTTGAATATTTAATGAAAACAGAATCCAGTCCTTGGGTTGTTTGTGAGCTGCTCGCTTTAACTAGTCTTACACTGTCATGTAAGACTTGATAAAAATTGGCAGTGCAGACTTCTCCCCCAAGGCACAAAAATTCTATAGAAATCAATCAAAAATTTCCTACAGTAGTACTAGAAGAATGTATTTTATCCATTTTGTACCAGAACTTACAAATTATTAACAGCACATTAGGCGCTTAGTACAAAAAATGAACTAATCAGAAAGAAGCATGCAACAGAATCCATGTGATTTTTAAAAATTCTTTTTGGACCCTGCCATTGTGTGCTAACAGGGTGAAAACTCATTTTCCCCTTATGGCGTTCCTTCTGAATTGCAAAGCAACACTATGAATTTAGGATGGTCCTTTTTAAAAAATAAATAAATCTGTGAATTTATTCACACACACACACAGAGAGAGAGAGAGAGAGAGAGAGAGAGAGAGAGAGAGAGGTGCTTGCAATCCATTCATCCAGGATATCATTCCTGATAAGGCACAAAGGCATCAAATCTATTAATTGCATTACAAAAATTTGTCATTATGAAGTCTAGTAAAGGGACTTCTGTGAGTCTATTCTGGACCAGATTAACCATTATGTTAAGTACTTTATCATGCAGGACCACAGAAAATCAGTCTTCATAACTATCATTTCACCATGATGCTTTTGTAGCCTGCTCCGATCTCCTTCTCATATGACAGAGGATGTCAGATCATGCACTTACCCGTACCTTTCAAGTGCCCAGTATAATGAGGACCTTGTCATGTTTCCACCTATTTTTAAACCATCCTCCTTCTCTGGCTTTGTACAGTTTCTTCTGCTCATTCATTCCCAAACTCCCACGGTATCTAGAGACTTTAGTGGGACTCCTATTGTTCCTGAGACAGAACCTAATTCCATTAATGAGACATGGCACCCTAGAAAAACTTGTTGGAGACCCTCAGCAATTCACCACTTGAATGGCATTGCCAGCAACATGGAGTGGAAAGGTGATAAATGTTCCGATTGGCATCTAGAAAACACAGAATTATGGCTTAAGCCCTAATAAAGCCTGGATACAAGCATTGGTACAGTGTCCCCAGTGTTGGGATTGGATGTGTGAAACCTAGAGCATCATCAGACAAGCACTGTATCTCACGCACATTACTGCCCACTCATGGTTTTTCGTGGGTCCTTTTGATGACGACGTCCACTCCCATGCATCTCTTGCTCTTTCTGGCCTTCTTTCCATCACAAAATAAGACCCTGGTAAGTCCAATTTATTGTTAGAGGCAAAACTTGCTGCAATCTCCGGCTGTGTACAGGAAAAGAGGTGTGATAAAATTGCCCACTGAATGGGCCACGTGGTCATTGTTTACTTCCTCCATGCTACAAAATGAAATGCTGGCCTCTAGACTCTTATTATTTCCAAGAATGAGATGGGGAGTGGTAAACAACATCCTAAGGAGTTAGAAAGGGCAGGTGGATTCCTGTGGGGGGGGTGTGTGCTTCTCTGAGCATCACTAGTTTGCCTTCTGTGAAATGAGTGTTAGAAAATCGTGGGTTCAAAAGAGTGGGTTTGTGTTTTGGAACTTAGACTCCACCTCTGCATTGTACTAAGGTTACTTTTCCTTTAAATTCACAGGTTTGCCTTTTGAGAAAAGGGGATTTTGTGACTGCTGATGCCCATCATGGCATCCATTTTGAGAGTAAGCAACCCCCACCCCCACGGAAGCAATTTTATGAGAGCATCCAAGACAATCACACAACATTCGAAATGTGCCCATAAGCCTATAATAGTTGGGAACCCCTGAAATGGTCAACTTCGACAGCATGGTCACCTGTTGAAAGGAAGAGCTTCAAGTGGAATCACTACCGTACCCCACCCCACCCCCAGCCCCATCAAATACATGCAATGCAGTAACACATGCCCACTCTCTTGGCAACTGCATGCAGAGAATGGATTCCACGCAGCACCCCTTTGTGATTAGCATTAATAGGCTGGAGATGCGACAGCATGCAAGGGAAGTCTAGATACCAAATTGTCATTTCCCCCTGCCCAATAAGCCCAACCTTCAACATGAGTTGTCACACAAAGACTACACCATTTGTCAGCCGAGAATCGCCTAATAAGATTTAGTAGTGATGCTAAAATTGGCATTTCTGAGCTTGGAAATATGAATTTGGATGGCTCATAATTTGGGTGGCATTAGCTCTCCTTCCTAGCATCACTTCTATCGAGAGATCTGCTTCCAAAACCTCTTCATCCTGCACCCCCACTGGCCTTCACTGGTGCTCTGGCAGCAAGTGGACAGAGGAAGGTGGAGGGAAACTCTTTTACTCCTTTCTCTTTCTGACTCCTAGCTTGCTATTGCATACTGGGCACAACGGCCCCTGGGAAATGTAGTTTTCAATTTGCAGTTCTTGGTATGCAGCCATCAGAGAGTGTGGGCAGGAGAGAGACTGCCACCCATCTTCCTCCCTCCCTCCTTCCCTCTTACACTGAGAGAACAGCAAAGAAAGTAAGTGAAGGGTTGGAAATGGGGACTCACTAATGTGTGAGGAAGTTAGCAGAGGCTGCACTCCTGGTGTCTTCAGTGAAGGAGCAACAGAATCCAAACTGGACAACCTTATGGAAAATAGGCCCCCTCCCTCCTCCAGCCAGATTTCTGAGCCTCCTGGGAGAGTTCTACACAACAACAAAAACAAGAACATATATACATTTCCACACTAACCTATTGGGAAATATGTTGCCAAGGTTATTTGGGGAACTGATTTGCCACGTTCATCTTTGGCCAGGACTTTGACTGGAGTCTGAATTAAATCCCTGCATGAACAAAGCAAGCCTGTGTCCTAATGTCGCCCCAGGTTTGAGTGGCAGAACATCGCCCTAGCAGCCAATTCCACTGACACTTGAAATGAAACATTTCAAGTGCACATTCGTAATTAGGCTGAGGGTGTAATATATCATAAGTTAATTATATATCATTAAAGGACATTTATAGAGCTGTAATATGCATATAAGAGATCAATCTCATTGTCATGCAGTTAACTCCAGTTATTTAAGCAAATAATACATTGTGGCATTTTAATTATCAATCCCACTTTGGAACTTCTCTTTAAAACCTCTCCCATTTGTCCAGAATGTCATTGCTGAGCAGTCCCAGATGTGATTTTAAAAACAGCAGCTACATTTAAACATTGGAAGTCTAGGGTGTATTCAGCCAGTTTGGATAGAAGAGAAGGACCTGATTGTTTAACGGCAGTATTGACTGGGTTTAATTGTTTAACAGATCTTTCTTCCAGACCTTTCCTTGTTGGTGGGTGAGTTCCTAAGAAAACAGATATTTGCAGAGGGCATTGGGAGTATTTTGCTCAGCAGGATGGGAAGCTAAATCCCATGCAAATGCAGAGAGAGGGCAACTACTACCAATAGCAGGGGGGAATCCGCACGTCGTTCCGAGATCGCTTCTAAGCGACCCCAGTGCGGCGTGAAAGCGATTGTGTAACTGGCCTTTGGAAGTGCCGACGAAGAGACGTCCTTCTCGCTGCCGCCGCCGCCACCCGCAGACCTCCTCGCCGGCTGGGACGGAGAGCTCGGGGGAAGAAGGCAGGGTGGAGAGCTTCTTCCGCTCTCAACCCCGCCTTCTTCAGCCGAGCTCTCCTCGCCGGTCGGCGAGGAGGTCTGTGGGTGGCGGCGGCAGCAAGGACGTCTCTTCGTCGGCTCTTCCAAAGGCCAGTTACACGATCGCTTTCACGCCGCACTGGGGTCGCTTAGAAGCGATCTCGGAACGACGTGCGGATTCCCCCCAGATCTCTGTGATACATTTAGGTTCAGAAGCAGACATGGCAAGTGCAATAGATATAGTGAGAGGGCAAATCAAGATAATGGAGGAAGGTATTGGATAACTTCTAAACAGAGATATATTATGGGGTTAAGTCTTCCAAGAAAGTCCTGCTCTGTAATCGCTAGTGCCAGGGCAGGGAACTGTTTTCCTGACAAGGGATGCATTCCCTCTGTTGGGATGCTAGTAGCAGGGAGGGGGGAGCCTGGAGTGAGCAAGGCCAGAACCACTGCTTTTCTCTCTCTCCCTTTCTCCCATCCTCCTCTCTCTCTCTCTCTCTCTCTCTCTCTGCCACCCCCTTTTCTCCCTGCCCTTCTTCATCCCTAATGGACAGATTGCTCTTGACAGAAATCTGAATCGATTACTGGCAAATGCTGCTCCCCCCTCCCATCCTTCAATTGCTCCAAATATTTATATTTCCACATACATGCACACCCTATTTTCTTCTCTTTTGCAGAGGTGTGAGCTGATCAATTACAGAGAACTTTATTGCCTTATTCTCATTGCTCCCATCACTGTTTGCTGTCTACCCCCCTTTACACACACACACACAAAATCTCTTTTGTTCTTCTTTCCCTTTGGGCTCTCCACGGGCCAAATGGAATTAGGATCCATCACCTGAAGGTTACCTTCCCCTGTTCCAATTGGAAAGAGCAACTATGTGGGATGAAAAATACACTCTGCACATGCTCTAAATTATTGTTAATAATAATAATATATTAATAATGTATTATTATTTTTCCGTCATATAATGAACTAAGACCTGTTTGTCAGCTGTTTAGTAATTCAACACTGCCCCCTTCTTATTATTAAGCATTCCTCCTCCAACCCCTATTTAGACTTCTAGGATGTTGAATGTACTGATGGCACCCCACTCTCCAATCTTCCTTCGACCCCAGCAGCATATCCTTTGTCTTAATAATGCAAAGTGCATTGCACAGGCTTGTAGATTTTCAGGTTGGGGTGAGGTGGGGAAAAAGAGGGAGAGGGTGTGTCTGTCTTCCTCCAGCCTGACCTGTGTGTCCTCCCACCACCATCATTAATTTGAAAGGGAGACCCCCGTTAGGGTTTAAACTGAATGGCTCTAATCCTATGCTACGTGGTCACACTAGAGTGTGTCACAATGTATGAAGAAAATATTTAGAGAGTTAGATAAGCAAAACCTCTGTCATATGATGGATGGCATGTGGGGAGGACTCATATATTGCACAGACTTCTGCACAAAGATGTTTCACTCGAGATGGGGGAAAATTGTTCAGTTCACATTTGAATGTGAATTTACCTAATTTGCAATGAAGTTCTTCAATCAAGAAAGGCATACAAAAATGCGTACATTACATGTTCAAATATTAAGAACAAATGGCTGCAAAAATGTGTGTATCAAGCAAAAGTGCATGTATTAGGATAAATGTACACACAAATGCTTACGGGTTTTCATGCAAACTTTTTTTTTTTAAAAAAAAACGCATAGTTTGGGACAAACCACACCTAAGATTAGAAAAATAAGATACCAGACATCCACCGTGATGATTCACACAGAAACACACGTGCACCAACATGTGTCAGTGGTGGAGTGTCGGCTTTGCTCTCACCAGAAAAGTGCCCCCACATTAACCCTGGTTACTAAGAAAAAGAAAATGAAACCAGACCTTGCAACTGTCATGCCCTTTTCCAAGTGATACCTTGAATGAAAGAAACAGAACTGAAATGCATGTGCATTGGGGGTTGGGGGAGTGTTGGAAAAATATCTCTTGTAAGAAAGATTGCTGTATATAGTATGTACTTGGCCCCTATTGTCACGCACTCCATTAAAAAAAGTAATACGTTTGAGAAATGTACTGAATCCTCTGGTCTGTGGCACTAAATAAAGCCAGGCACATTTAGACACAATGCTATTGCAGGAAAGGGGGGGGGGGAGTAACCTTAATAAAAGCAATATAAATAACTTTGTTTTAATATGGAATTGTTTATGCAGGTAAATTTTAATGGGGGAGGTGCAACCGGAGTTATTACTGCAGTAATGGTCATCTAATTCTCAAAGCCCTGCATTGCTGAGGCATGTAAGCAATGCAGTAATGCATTTGAAGAAGACTCATTAGATTTAAGTAATAGCTGGGGCCTAAACATTCTATCAGGGAGCTGTAGAACAAATCAACTTTTATTGCCAAGGCAAAAAAAAGTAGAAAACTCAATTTTCCTCAGAAGCTAATAAAAATATATATATATATATATATATATATATATATATATATATATATGTTATCAAATGAGTAGAAGGTTTATTATTTTGTCGCTGGCTTCATAAAAATGAGAGAAAAACTAATCAAGAAAAAAAAAGATAACAGCTGGGAGGCACAGTGTGGTTGACCAAGATGGATGCCTCAGAGGTGTGATATTCATTACTTCACTAATATTGAACAGCAAACAAGGCTTAATTAATTTGGATTTAAATTGCTCTGTTAACCCGACAAAAGGAGCAGAATAAGGATTCTGCTGACATGCTGGCAATGGGCATTTGCCAGCGTGATTCTAAATCTCCCTATGTGTAACTATAGAGAGGTAACGATTCCTACAAGGTCAGTTTAATTACAGAGTGAATCTATTGCCTTTTGAGGGATCTCTGCTGAATATATGGGTGCATCCTGCTCCTTGAGCATAGGAGAGCAATCTTATGGTTGCTGGATGAGTGTCCCAGGGACAATAGGATGGCTCAGAAAACCCCTTCTGAGGTCAGAGACAGACCTCCAACCTCAGAAATAGGATATCTGACCATGATTTCTCACAGCTGACATGGAGAGAACCATGTTGGCTCCTTCTTCAAGGTTGGAAAGTCAACCTCAGAGAGTGGGGGGAAGGGGACATTCTAGTGGGTGGAGAGGAGAGGAGAGAAGCCAGGATACAGTTTATCCTCAGCTTTCTCCAACTTCTTTCCCTCCAAAGCACCCTCACTAGATGGGCTAAAAAGCCCTTCTAGTAAAAAACTGAAAGATCAGAGGATGGGGAAACAACTATCTTCTCCACCACTCCTCCTGTCCTACTGGCTTCAGCCCAGCAGGACATAGGAATCTCAAAGTCCGAGTTCTTAGACTTCCAAACAGCGAGGGCACAATTCCTAGGATTGCACCCTAAGTAATCTTAGATAGTGGAAGCAAAATAGCATTAGCTGTTGTAACAGTGCTCCTATTCAGGCATTCCGTGACGTAGGAATGGCACATCAGATGTTCCATATACCACTTTCATGGTGTTATTTCCTGCTTTTTATTTCACATTTTTCCAAAATTCCACCACAAATGTCATTGTGTGTCCTACGAGGTATAAATGTACAAGAGGAATATAGTGTTACCATGATAGGATCATAATGATTTGACACAAGGTGAAGATCTGGCCTATGAGACAGATACATTGCATGGAATCTTATTAGCCATCACTATGGATTATTGTGTGCTCCTCTCACTTCCTAATTACTAGGGCTGTGCACGGACCCCCCACCCCCTGATCCGCTTCGTGGACCAATCCGGATTGGGGCCGATCCACTTCGGACCAATCCGCCTGTCCCCCGCTCCGCTCCATGGAGCGAGATCCATGGACAACGGTGGTGCCAGGTAAGCCACCCACCCACCCCACCCCCTTACCTGTGTCCGTCATCACAGGCTTCAATTGAGGCCCCGGCTTGAAGCCGGAAGAGGCCTCGGCCTTCACTTCTGGCTTCAATCGGGGCCTCAATTGAAGGTAAGCCTCCCTCCTCCCTCCTCCATCGCTGTCGCTGTAGGGACTGCGGTGTCGCTGGTGGCTCCAGATGAGTCCCCCTCAACCCCCACTTACCTGCGTCTGGAGCTCCAGAGTGAGGTGATCCTCTTTGCCTCAATCCGCAGCCCCCCCCCCCAACTCTCTTCACCTCCACCTTTTCCGGAGGCGAATCAGGCCGCCTCGCTACTGCTTCTCCGAACTAAAGAGAAGCGGAGCACAGCCCTACTAATTACTTCAGTAGGAAAGGAATGTAGCATCTTTGTATTCACATGCCCTGCTGAACTCACTGAGGAGAAAGGATTCCTCTTTCTTGTCCCAGCTGAGCTTTTCATGGATGTGAGGCTATAACTTTAAGACCCTTCTCCCTCTTGGGGTGGCATTTGAGCAGCTCCTGTTTTCATCAGCTATGTTTCTCTTGCATGGGTTTAGAATTCCTGCTCAATCATCCACCATCATTTCCAGGCATGGCTGTTTTAAAGCCCCTTCTCTGGAGCTAGCAAAGGGAATGGTAGCACCTACACCTCCTCTGCAGAAGCAAGTGACTGAATAAAGCAGACGTTTCTTACTTTGTACCTAGGGAAATTGTGATACTTCCCACCTCTTCTCCAAAACAATGTGCCACAGTTCTGTGCACAATTTATTTATTTATTACATATATATCCCACCTATAACCCAAGGCCGCATGCATAATCCTCCTCCTCTCCATTTTATCCTCACAACAACAACCACCATGTGAGGTGGGCTGAGAGACTGTTCCTGGCCCAAAGTCACCCAGCGAGTTTCCATGGCTATTTCTCCCCATTCTATCTTCAATGTGGGGATAAAATATCACAATTACTGCCACTGAATGCAGTTAGTTAGAGCAGATTTTGACATGGAAAGGCCCTCTGAATGTGAGTAAAGATGAGATGAGAAAATACTTCACATTCAGGTATGTAAGAAATTTAAAATGCTCCCTATCCTTATATTAATAAATAATATTCATAATTAAAAGTATGGTGTTCTGTTTCATCTAGAGCCCTTTTAAACATAATGTATCTAACCTGGAATAGTTTGCCATATGAATGTAGAACTAGAGCTCTTGCAAAATCCCCCTTGCCATTCACTGACTGTTGCATGGACCAAGCTTCTCTCTTGGTGACTGAACCACCATTTTGTTTTTCACCTTCCAACCAATTTGTTTTTGATATGAAATTTGCAGGGCCTTAAAATGGCCCAATTCTTCCCCATCTCCCAAATTCACGTAACTGGAACTGCCCCCCACCCCCACCCCAAACACACACACACACACAAAATTGAGAACTTTGGGACAGTCCTGTTTAAGATGTGCTATATGCATTAAAAGGAAAGGTACACAAATTGTATTTCACATCTGTGACTCCAGTGCTGCACTGGTGGGGTAGGGAGACATTCTTCAACTAACATCTCTGCTCTAAAGCCATGCAAGGTATGTTCTTTAAAATGTTGGATCTATGGAAAAATTGAACACGTAGAGCTGGCAACAGAGAGAGCTCTAAATGTCCCCCACAGTGACCTAGCAGGCCTTCCTCTTGCACACAAATATATTTGCCTTGATTGGGAAAATGTTACTTAGTTAATTACTATGTCACTCACCAGGGCAGACTAATGAAATTGTTCATGGTAATTGACAGCCCATCAAAGCCCCCTTAGCTGTGATGCACACACTGATATAGAGACCAGAACAGGTGATAACTACCCTGCAAATTGTCACAGTGACAGACCTGACTGGCACCTTGTGATCTTCTTTCCTTCTCCTTGTCTGAAAACAATCTAAGTCTCCAAATAGAGGTTTCCTACCAGAGCTCTGCCTTCAGTTATCCTTTTCACTTTCTATTTGTCATTATGTCTATCCCAAGACAATGATTTTCACTCCAACCTGAACCAGACTGCCTAGTTCTTTAAAAAAAACAAAAACCTCACCCTCCAACCAATTTTTTTTCCCCAGATGGGTTTGGCAGGCCCCACAAAATGTTGGCTTATGGAGAAGCATCTCCTCATTCGAAGAAAGATAACATCCCGGAGTGTATTTGTTGGCAGGTGGGTGGTCTGGCAGTCTGGGAACGATTGAAGCAGAAATGGGATGAGACGTTAAAAGTCTTAGGGGGGCATAATGGGTGCTGCAATACAGCAAAACGATTCAGAGATTGTAGTGCTGCAGCTGAATGATTTGAAGGTGAATCAGTCATTTAAAATCTTCCATAGCGGAAGATGAACATTCCATAGACTAGGGATGCAGAACCCTTAAGCTCAGCTCTTTTAAGATCCCAATCTGGCCCTTTGGTATTCCCCAGGTGGCTATGCACCCTCCCCTGGGACCATAGCTCAGTGGTAGAGCACCTGCTGCGTATGCAGAAAGTCCCAGGTTCAATTGTATTAATTAATTAATTAATTAATTAATGCATTTGTATCCCTCCCTATATCACTGGAACCTTAGGGCAGAGTATAGATAAAATCAGAACCATGTAAAACAGTAACTAATAGACACAGCTAAAAACATATTAACTCATTAACAAATTGAAAACAGTAGAATTTTTGAAAAGCAATAGAAACAATTAAAAATATGTGCATCAATCCCCAGCATCTCCAGGTAGGGCAAAAAACAAACAAAACACCCCTGCCTGAGACCCTGGAGAGGTCAGAAACCTGCCAGTCAGAGTCAACAATCCTGGACTAGATGGATCCAGGGTCTGACTCAGTATAAGGCAGCTTCCTATGTTGCTCATACCCCGGCCATGGCTAGACCAGGCCTATACCCTGGGATTGTCCCGGGATCATCGCTGTGCATCCAAATGACACACAAGGGATCCCGGGAGCAGGCAAGGATGACCCCTCCATTTGCCTGGGATAATCCTTAGGTCTACCTAAGGCCCCGTCCCCTCCAATAACCTAACTTTAGGTGGTTCCCCCACTTCTGTACATTTCACCCCATTCTAAAAGGTTGAAATTCCTCTGCCAAGGCTTACTTATTACCAATAAGAGCTTTAAACCAAAATACAATAGTATTATTTCTGTATTTGTGCCTCCTTCCACCTTCATCACCAGAATGTGGCACCTGAAAGCTTCTATGAAATGGAAATTGGCCCTTGGGTTTGGCATCCCTGCCATAAAGTCGTGTCTTGGTCACTGGCAAGGAAACACATCCAGCTTTCTACCTAAGGCCTTCCTGGATTGAATGGTAGCTTCCCTTTTGACCTTTGCTTCTTTTGACAGTTTTGTGGTTCTCTCAATGTGCACACCTCTGGTATCCTTTAGATGTTCTCCCAATTGTACAGGAGCTACTTTTTCCTCTGTAGAGAGCTTCTGAGCAGCTGGGATAATGTTTTAATGTGCATTACCCCAAAAAATATAATGAACTTCATACATGCTTTGCAAATTCATATAACAAACTTAGTAGTCATAAAAAAGCAACTTCATGCACTTCTAGATTTAATAAACAAGCCCTTTGAATATGGTAAACACAAAGTGCATTTCAACTATGAATTCATTGGCCGTCTTCAGTAGTCTAGTAATGTCACTACAAACATAATTCCACATATAAACATACCCTGCCTCTCAACTCATTCTGCCAATTGCAGTAGAACAACTACAGTGTAACTTTGGTATCTCCTGTAAATTAAACGCAAATTGATTCAAAAAACAAATATTAAATTGGCATTCAAAATAATCAGAATGGAAATATGTGTCTGTTTATATGTGTATGGTAATAGATTTGTGTGTGTGTGTATGTATATATATAATATATATATATATATATATATATATATATATATATATATACACACACACACACACACACCCCTAAAGTAATCATATAATAAAAATAAACTCACTACTAAATAAAAAACAGTAGCATACACATTTGAAGGGAAAAAATAAAAGTCTTTACATCTTCACAGTCCTGGGAAAGAAATAAGAGACAAAAATAATCCAGAGTTTTATACCTAAATGTACTGCGATTCAAAATAAATAAATAAATAAATAAATGTAATGTTACTAGCAACTGCAATGGGATATTACTAATGACCAGTACCAAAAATAACTCCTGATACTAACTGCAACAGAAATACAGCAATAGTCATATTGGTTTTCTGAATAAATGTTAATCAGCTTTCTCAGCTATGTTGTCTGTCATCTCCTATAGGTATCTGAGCTCTTAGTGGTGCTATTTCTCTTACTTCTCCATTATAGGCAAGATTTTTTTTCAGTGTTGAAGCTAATGTGACAGAGAGCATCTCTACATTAAGGGGAAATCCTGTTGCTTACCTGGAGATTTTGCTTCCTGGTTCTTTGGCACGATTGTTATGGGCTGTGTTACATGGGTGGAGAGAGGTGACCACATAGTTTGAATTGAATACTTCCATTCTGTTCACTTTAATTAAGACAGTGCCATCTAGTGGCTAAAGATCCTGCTTTTCTCCCCAGATAATATCACATTAAAAATAGTACTTTTAATAGCAGGACATCCTGGTCATTGACAATGTCAAGTAATGGACCCAGAAACTTCTGTGAGTGGCAAATCACAAGCATGCAATAAATCACTTGTTTAGAGAAGCCCAGAGTCATTGTTGCTTACACTCATCCTACTGCCATCTCTGGTAAACAGATTAGTATGTTTTTTGTAGTTTTTCAAAAACCCTCCAAAACCTATTGATGAGAACAGAAAGCATGATTGTTTGGATGGGTGAGAATTTTGTTTTGTTCATTTTTTCATAAGAACTTACCAAAATTTGCAAATTTCTTTATAATTAGGATTGAAAGGATTTGAGACTCAGGGAAGAAGAAGGAAAAAACAGATGTCAGAGAACCCGAAACTGAAAGCTTCAACTGTCCAGGTCCAGGCTTTGAGAGCATAGCTCTTAAAAATTAATGTTTGGATTCCTGTGTATTCAGTCATGTTTGTCATGTTGTATTAGGTTCCCAATACAGCAGGAAGATACAGCATAATCCTCTCCATGCTGGTAATAGCTGTACCTATTGAATTTGGCCAGTGCAGATGGGTGAGAATTTCAATTTGTTTTGTTTTTTGACAAGAACCTACCAAAAATAGCAATCTCCTTTCATGGAGGATAAGGCTGTCAATGACAACTATTCATGATGGCTCTAAATTACCTCCAATATAGAGGCAATATGCCTCTGTATGCCAGTAGCTGGGGAACACAAGCAGTCTTCCCACAGGCTTGGTCACTATAGGAACAGAATGCTGGACTAGACGTGCCTTTGGCCTGATCCTGCAGGGCTCTTCTTAATGTCTTAATGTCCCTTCTGCAACAGAAGTCTCTTAAAACCATTGTTTGTCTCCAGCCTGTTCATGTCCAAGTGCCTATAAAGTAGGCTGACCATACAGAAAGGAGGACAGGGTTCGTGTATTTTTAACAGTTGTATTGAAAGGGAATTTCAGCAGGTGTCATTTGAATGCATGCAGCACCTGATGAAATTCCCTCTTCATCACAATAGTTAAAGCCGCAGAAGTCTGCCTTCTTTTGTATCTGGTCACTCTAGTACAGCTCCTGCAGCTTTAATTGTTGTGATGAAAAGGGAATTACACCAGATGTTGCATGCAAACAAATGACACCTGCTGAAATTCCCTTTCAATACAACTGTTAAAGATACAGGAGCCCTGTCCTCCTTTCCGTGTGGTCACCCTATATAAAGCAGCTTCCCCTAGCCCCATGCCCTCCAGATTGTATGTTCTACAACTCCCAGCATTCATGAACATTGGCTATGCTTTTCCAGAGAGAAGTAGCTAAGGTCAAAAGACAAAGAATATCAGTCAAGTGGAATCAGAGTCCAAAAAGCAGCATCAGGTAGAAGTCCAAAAATCAATAACACAGATACCAGAGATGAAGAACAGCACTGTTTCCAGCAAAGGCTCGACTGAGAATGCAAGTTTATATTGCCAGAGCTTCCTGAGCCCCATTCAAGACTAAGCTGCAATATATAATAAACCTTGCTCTTGAGTTCCCTCCTCTTGATGAGTCTTTCTTTGGAGCTGGGTACTTCTCTTTAAAGGATCACTACTGATTGGCCTCTTAAGGCAATGGGGCTTCTGGGATTGGATGGATATTCAACCTGTGTCTCAGAAGCAGAACTCGCCTCTTCTTGTGAGAGTCCAGGCTCCCCCAAGTCTCTTGAGATGGATGGTTCCTTGGCATCATCCATCTCTGCAACGTCTAGCTCCTTAGAGAAGAAGGATTCCTCTAGCGGGGGTGTGAAGGTCTGAGGCCTACAGAGGCATGGTTAAAAGACCAGGCCTTAGAGGCCTAGGGTTTTCTGTTAGGAGAGGGTATTCCTGAGAGGAGTAGTTTCATTTCCCCAGTTAAGTTTCATTTCCCCTGCTAAATTTAAATTCTTCAGGTTGGAAACAGTATTTTTGCTTTTAGAGAGGAGGGGATAAAAGGAGACAGCCAATTAGGAAGAGCTAGCCAAAAAAGACCGGAGAGAAGAAGCAGCCTGGGGAGGTTTAAGTGCAACTAGGGCTGGGGTATTTCTGTTTTGAAACTCTTTTTTTTTCTTTTAATGCCTTTGTATCACTTAGCTCTATTGACTAAATACCTTTATTTGTAATTTGGTCATTTTAATATACTAGTAAACTGTTGTGTTAAATCTCAGGTTTCTGGTGATCCAATCACCTCATGTCTACAGCCTAAACCTCATGTAGGAGAAGGTAAAAGAAGGAAGGTGGGACTCTTAAGGAGGCAAGAGATCCTTAAGGAGTTGTTCAAGGGGTCCAGGGCATGGAAGGAACCTTGACAGGGGGCATGACATAGAGGCCACCAGGTTGGGAAGGCTGCTATATGCATATGCCTGAGGTGATGTAGGACTTCCCTTTTCCCATCAGTTGTTCAGCCTAGCAAAAGACAGTTGCCAGGAGCCAACTGGAGAGTGAGGCCCAGTGCAGGCTGAGTAGATATTTCTGATTCCTACCTTGGTCAAAAATGAAATGCAGCTTTCCTTGGAGAAACCTGTCACAAATTTTACAGCTTCGTACTTATGCCAGCAGTACATCCCTTTCTTTAGCTTGGGACCAGAAGAGACTCATTTGAAGAACTCGAGAACTAGTGGGAGACTGATGTTTAGATCTAACATAATTTCCCATGGAGTCATTCTGCTGTTGTTATGTGTGTTTTGCTTTCAGCCAAAGAGCTCACAGCTCCTTCAATGAGTCCCTAGGGAAACCAGCAATGGAGTGAAGTGATCCCTGGTGGATGGTTGTCAAATAGTCAGGGGGAAAAATATCAACTGAGCTCAAGGCAGTTTGCATGGGCAAAAGCGCAGAAGCATGACACCTTTTTAGCAAAGGAACACCTGGCAGGATTGACAGAAGAGACAGATAAAAAATCAGAGAGAAAGCTGGAAAGAAAGCTTTTCTCTATCCACAACTCTTCAGATTATTTATTTACAGCATTTTCCCATCCAAATATATACTTTATTCAATAAACAAAAAAACTACAGTTTACAAAACAACGTTAAGGAAGTACAGTTTACAAGCAAGCACCAAAAAGCAGGGAAATTGGGAGTTAAGGCTCACCAGCCTTAACGCCACATCCTCCCTAAGGAGGCAGAAAGTATCAGTGAAATTCTCATTCTGCCAAAGCAGATAAACCATGAGGACAGGATGGAGAATAGGATATGCAGAGGTGACTGTGGGGTTGTGGAAAACTGATGACAAACAACTTAGAGCCACCTACTACTCTTTCTTTGTTTAGAGAAGCCCTTCCCCAACCTCGTACCCTCCAAAGGTGTTGGACTACAACTCCCATCATTGCAAGTCAGTATGTCCCATGGTCAGGAATGCTGGGACAGCAGGATGGGGAACGCTGTTCTACAGTCATGTGAAAAAGAAAGTACACCCTCTTGGAATTGTTCGTCATCAGTTTTCCACAACCCCACAGTCATCTCTGTATATCTGTGTAACAGATGACCAGATATCTTTTAAATCTCAGACGTGCCTATTACATATGACTTGGAAGTCACATGGAATAGCCACATCAGAGATTTAAATTAATTTTAAAATACTGCTTCCAAAAACTCCATTTTTTGGAAGCAGTATTTTAAAATTCATTTAAATCTCTGATGTGGCTATTCCATGTGACTTCCAATTCATATGTAATAGGCACGTCTGAGATTTAAAAGCCACACACACACACACCACTTAAGGCAACCCCACACACCACTTACCTTGTCTGTCGCAGCCAGGCGGTGGCTTCACTCGAGCCTGTGGCTCAAGCCAGAACCTGTGGCCATGTTTCTGGGTTGACCAGGGGGCTCAATTCAAGCAAGTGTGATGGAGCAGGTAAGACCCCCTCCTCCCGCCTGTCCCCTTACATGGCGCCTCTGCTGCCACACTGACTGTGGTGGCTCCAGCCAAGCCCCCCCCCCACTTACCTGGTCCATCATGGCTGGGCCCGGGCTTGAATTGCGCCCCCTGGTCTACCAGGAAGCAAGGCTGCAGGTGCGGCCTTGCTTCCGGGTGGACCTGGGGGCGCGATTCAAGCCCGGGCCCAGCCATGATGAAGCAGGAAAGACCCCCCTCCCGCCTGGCCCCTTACCTGGCCCTGTCACCATCACTGCATTTACTGCGGTGGCGGCAAGCCCCCCCCCCCACAACTGCTCTGTCATGGCCTGGCGCAGGCTTGAACTGAGCGCCCTGGCCCACCCAGAAATAAGGCCGCACATGTGGCCTTGCTTCCGGGTGGACCCGGGGGCTCGATTTAAGCCCGGGCCCAGCGACGACGGAGCAGGTAAGACTCCCCCCTCCCACCTGGTCTTTTACCTGGCAAGCCCCCCCCCCCAGGCAAGCCCCCACACACTTACCTGTTCTCTCGCGGCTGGGCGCAAGCCGCACTCTCTCTTCTTTTCCCCCCTCCCTCCAGGGAATCTGAGGTGCATGCGCTGCCTTATCAGATTCCCCATAGGGAAACATTGGATTTTTAAAAAATTAATTAAAAATTGAAGGAATGGAGTTTTGAAAAAAGAAAGGCCATTCCATCAATGAGGATGACAGGGCAACACAATCCTACTACTGGATTGCATGGTAAGGGTCCCAATTCGGAGCTTTTAGTGTGCAAAAAATGGTTGCTACCCAGAAGCATTTATGTGTCAGTTTGAAACAGAGAGGCTTCCCCCGCTTTTGTCATTTGAAGTGCCATCCTGCCCTCAATATTTCACCAATCTTCTTGAAACGCGCAGGGTATATAAAACCAGCATTTCTTTCTGGCAGGCCTCCGTTTCAGAAAGATTGGTGAAACATTTTCCATTTTAGGATGCTAGAATGACCCACCCCCTAATAACGGCTTTTAACATGGTGGAATGCTGTTTGTACTCTTCATCCTTAACATACTACACATGGCTGTGTGCAGTGTAATTTCAGCTTCTATTTTCAAATGTATACCTAAAGAAGTCCATGTGCATGGTCTTCTTCTTCTTCTTCTTCTTCTTCTTCTTCTTCTTCTTCTTCTTCTTCTTCTTCTTCTTCATTGTTGTCATTCTTTCAACAGGACCAGGACTTAAATTGCTGCTTTGGCTCATATGATGCTTGCACTAGCCCAGGTGTAGGGAATTTATGGCCTGCAGGTCAAATATGGAACCCCAGCTC
Organism: Elgaria multicarinata webbii; assembly: GCF_023053635.1. Lineage (NCBI taxonomy): Eukaryota > Metazoa > Chordata > Lepidosauria > Squamata > Anguidae > Elgaria > Elgaria multicarinata. The sequence goes on from NC_086171.1 coordinate 173,485,614, forward strand.
ACTCAGCACAGACCTCCAGCTTTCCCAGGCCCTGACCTTCTCTCTAGGCCACACACACATCACTGGTTCTGCTCCAGGTTGTTGATATTATTTATTCCACCGCACACTGTCCCTCAGCTACAAAGCTGATGGAGGGATCCGAGTAGCACAAGAGGGGGAAGGAGAATTCCTGGATGCTGGTGTTTTGTGTTATGTTGTTTTATACTGTACTAGCTGTACCTGGCGTAACATATGCCATTGTAGCATACCTTAAAGTTTATTAATTAAATATCATCATGGGGGCGTGGGCTGCTTGGAGGCCGCTGATACAGCGCCGTCTGGCAGACCTGGGGGGGCAGGGAGGTCAGGGGGAGGGGGAGCAGGTTCCTGTCAGCCCTGGGCCGCCTGCCCTGCTTGCATGAGATTAGGCCAGGGCCTTGGCTCGCAGCAGGTGAGCGGCTTTCCACCCAGCCACCAAGGGCCCCAGCCATGCCTCGCTCATGCTCCGGACTGTGACACTGCCCCCTTCGTGGGGGGAGAGCAAAGAGGCAGAAAGGGGGGTAGGATTACCTTGGAAAGCCCAGAGGAGTCAGGCGAGGGGCTTAGCAACCTGTATCAGCTGATGTTACACATTGTTACTGTTGCTTAGAAACCTTTTTCAGCTGAAGCCTTTATGAAAACATACCTAAGTGTTTTATATATTAGGGGTGTGCACGGACCCCCCCGATCCGCTTCTCTTCCAGATCTGCAATTTGCGGATCGGGCCGCTTTGCTCTGCCCCACTCCGCCTATAGTCTGCTCCACTCCGCTGTGGAGCTCCGGATCCGGATCAGAGCTCCGCTTTTTCCACCCATAGGCTTGCATTGAAATCCAAAAAAGTCTACAACTTTTTTTCTGTTAAAGTTAGAAACCTCAAGTTTAGCACCATGACACCTCATGGACATATACACATGCATGCCAAGCCTCAATCCAATCCAAGTGTCCCCTGATTTTGGGGGAATTTATGAAAATCGGACACCCCATTTTCAGACATGGACTGTTCCCCGACAATTTGACAGATAAATTTTTTTGAAGTGGGCACCCTCACAGATGCCATCTAGATCCACAATCATGCCAAGTTTCAAGCAAATCCCATCATCCCCTGATTTTTGGTGGGGCTTTAACCTCTAACGCACCACCCATAACCCCAATTCACACCCCTTTCGATATCTCCGTCAATTTCCACGTTAGAAACCTCAAACTCGGCACCATGATAGTTTATTCTTGTATACACATGCATGCTAAGCCTCAAGCAAATCCCATCATCCCCTGATTTTTGGTGGGGGTTTAACCTTTTAACTCACCCCAAATCAAGTCCCATGCTAGAACTACGTCAATTTTCATGTTAGAAACCTCAAGTTTGGCACCATGATAGATTATCCATAGATACAAACGCATGCCAAGACTCAAGCCAATCCAAGCATCCCCTGATTTTGGGGGAATTTTTGAAAATCAGACACCCCAGTATCTCAGGGATTTAAAGCTGCAGACAGCTCAATTGGGCCATTTCAAAGGAAATCCCAACATGCCATGAATTGGGGAGTAGAGATAAACCTATATGAATCTTCTTCCACACTTGAAAAATTGATTTGGTACTTCCAAAAGTCTAAGTGAGCGCAGGAAGGACTTATCCCCTGAGTCAAAGCAAGACACACACAAACCATCCCTGTGAGGCGGGCAGGGGAGGAGGGAGGGAGGGAGGGAGGGCAGGCAGGCAGGCAGGCAGGCAGCAGACATTTCTGGGGGCATAAGGAAGTGAGCCAAGGATAGTTTCAAAGCCAGTAATGCAAACCATCCCTGTGAGGTGGGAGCAGCACAGAGAGATGCCTTTTCTTTTGCATCCCATGGCTAGGAGGATAAGAGTAAAGCTTTGTGATCCTTGCTTCAGAGTTGATTGACTGCACTGTGATCACAGCCATTACTAAACAACAAAATAATAATGTTAATAGCAGTACTAATTAATATTAATAGCAATAACAACAACAACAAGGAGTTGAACCACAATGAAAGCCTGCCTGACTTCACTGAAGAGGAAAAGCCAGGAGAGCTGGGCTATGGGGTGTAAATATAAAATGGAATAAATAAATAAATAAATAAATAAATAAACAAAGGAGGGGTAGAATTAAAAGCAGCAGTGCTGCTGAATAAACAACAGGAAGAATTTTTTTAAAAAGGCTATATCTGTCTTTTACCAGTAAGAGGGAAGTGGACGTGCCCAGGGGGAGGGGGAATTATGCCAATTTTGACTGGCCCTGTCTAGGGACCAGTCTTTAAGAAGCAAACTAACACTTCAACTCATGATAGGCATTAATCTCTCTCCAATGGTTAACCTTTGGAGGACTCTGATGACCCTCCAGGGCAGGACACATTGTATGTGCACTGGGCACGTCCACATCCCCTAGGGGACCTCATCCCCTTGCACCACATCTATTCAGTTGTTCACCAAGGTTAGGGTGGGTAGCAGTGCTGTGTTTCCTATCTGTTATTTATTTGCTTAGTATATGATTTCAGGTTGTGTTTATGCATTTGGTGGGGCTACTGTTTTAAAAACACTGGGAAAAGTCCGTTCAGACTAAGAAAGAGAAGTTTCCCAGTATCCCAAGTTACTAGTATCCCGTTTTGCCTATCCCCTCCTCCAACTGTGGGATCATGTGATCATGACTATGCATCTCAGCACTTCAAAAAGGTACCTCTCCCGCATTTTTTACCCGATTTTTCCAAAAATTATAGCAAGTGAACTGCACCATGCAGAGAGCTGAGAGTAGGCTCAAAATGACCCCCAGCCACAACTCTCTAAGCACAAGAAGTTTCAGAAAGATAGCTTAAAAAACAACACAGTTATCCCCTATTCTTTTCCGCAATGCAATCCTATGGGTGAAATTTTCCAAAATGGCGATCGGAGCGCTCCACGAAAAGTGAAGCGCTCTGCCTATGGCCGCTTCTCTTCGCCGTGCTTCTAAGGGTCTGCGGTCCACTTCTACTCTGCCTTTGGGCAAGGCGGAGCAGGCTAATTCGTTTCTGATTGTCCGATTCTAATCGGAGCGGAGCACACCTCTATTATATATATAGATACTGAACAAAGGTACAAGTCATATACTTCTGCCCACTTTGGTCTCTTGCTCTTCCCACTTTTGATTCCAGCCACCCCAGTGCTGAAATACAAATTTTGACCAAGGTAATGTGGAGCTCAAGAGTAAAAACATTCTGACAGTGATTTTAAAAAAAGAAAAAAAAACTTATGTTGAACCACTGATTACCAGCACCCCATGCCTTCTCAAAACTGCTTTTGAAAGCAGTTCAAAAGTATTTTCTATATGACCCAGTGTGAGGTACTGGATAGAGTGTTGGACTAGAATTGAAGAGCCCCAGGTTCAAATTTCCACTCAGCCATGAAGTTCATTTGTTAACCTTAGTCCCATAACTATCTCCTCAGCCTAACCTACCTCACAATGGTTTTGTGAGGATAAAATGGGAGAGAACCATTTGTGCCACCTTGAGCTCCCTGGAGAGAGGTCTGGGGATCTGCAGGGGGGGGGGTCTTACACTCCAAGAAGAAGTTGCTCCTAAGCTAGCAGCAAGCCCCATCTGCCAACTCCTTCATAGACAGCAGTCCATGGAGTCCTGCCAGTAAATCCAGAAGTTGGAAGAAGAATGGGCAGGAGAATACCAAGGTAGCATTCTCCCAGATGGAGCGGGGCTATTTAAACTGCCCAGTGAGAAGGAGAAGACGTAGGTTACAGAAGGACAAGGATGGAGGCAAGTGGAAGGACAGAGGAAGGATATAGTGGGGCAGAGAGAAGTTGGGCCAACAACATGCTTAAGGGGGGAAAGAGAAGTTCAAAAGGGGGAAAGAAGTTGGTGAGAATAAGGCTAGGAAGGAACTGGAGGCAAGAACAGTTGTCCATCATTGGGGGCACAAGCTCTTCACACTAATATTTACTCAAAGTCCATTGTTTCCCCTATGGGATCAGGGTGGAATGCCACTGGAAGTCTGTATCTCACTCGGAGGCCAGCCCAAACTGGAACCAGTCCCAATAGCAGGGAACACTTACTTCAGGCCATGCCAAATCAACCAGGCTAAGCCACAAGCAAGCCAAATGATTCTTCCCCTGGAATGATGACTGTCTCATGACTGTAAGTATTAATCCAAAATAATATTTCCTAATTGCACTGGCAACAAGGATGAAATTTGAGTGCTAATCTTTGTAAAGCACCCAGAGAGCTTCAGCTATGGGGCAGTATATTAATGTAAATCATCATCATCATCATCATCACTACCAGCTAGGGTGACCACACGGAAAGGAGAACAGGGCTCCTGTATCTTTAACAGTTGTATAGAAAAGGGAATTTCAGCAAGTTTCATTTGTATGCATGCAGCACCTGGTGAAATTCCCTCTTCATAACAGTTAAAGCTGCAGTTGCCCTGTCCTCCTTTCCAGATGGTCACCCTTCTCCCAGCTGCTTTTCTATCTATACTGGAAAAGATACAGGTACCTATATATTCTCCCTACAAGAAAAATACAGCTAGGGGGAGCTGTTGAGCTGGGGGGGGAGTTGGATGGAGAAAGGGTTAAGCCACCCCTCACTTGCTCTTTCCCTGCTCAGATTTATGCTTTGGTTTGAAAAGATGTGGCTGAAAGTAACACACAATTTGTAGATAATCTCTAGCTTGGCCCTAATAATAGCACTTTTCTTATTTGCCAGTGGGCATTAATGGGTCAATCAACATTAAACATTTAAGAAACACACATTTTAGATGCCTTTGGTGAAGACATGTAATCTTTTCCATCTCTCTGTTGTTAAAATGAGAGTTTCACTGTGCCTATAACTATAATCTTCCTTGCCCTCTCTAGACCTCTTCTAATTCTGCGCTCACATTTTAAAATTCTTCAAGCCACTTAAAAGCTCATTAGGCCAGTATCTGCAGGTAGAATCCACAAATGCATTGAAGGCATATACTGTGATGAGAGCAGCTTAACTCTCTAATCAGATGGATCCATTGCTGTGAATATACCTTCCTCCAGGGGATTGGTTCCTCAGCTCTTCCGCACTCCATCTTTTTCAAGTTTTTCCTTTCACAACTGCAATTTTCTGCCTCTCTGAAATGGCTCCCTAGAAGTGGAAACCATCTCTATTCTGCATTATCCAGTACAATACAATACAATAAAAAATAATGTGCTCTGATATCACTATGAGAGTGCATTCAACATTTCAGCCTGAGAAGTATTATTAAATAACAAGTAGGACTTGCAGCAGAATGTTGCAGTGAAAAATGTTCTGTTTAGGCTTCCAGCCACTCCATTTCATTCTCCCTGCCCCAGATTTTCCATTTTCTCCCAAACTGTCAATCAGCATTCTGCATCGACTGAGCATGCTCAGCTCTCTTTGGCCTGTGTGAGCATTTTTCCAGGTAGCAGGAAGCTTAGGTTGCTTTTCCCCTCCTAAAGGTTGTGTTTTGTTTTGTTTGTATTTATGTAAACCTCAGGGTTCTCCCGAGCATGCTGTCACCTCCCTGATGTACATGATTGGTGCTTTTTTTTGGCTACATAAGGGTTGGTACTTAGACGATTGAGATTGCTACAAGAATACAAGTGGGAGCTTCAACAAAATGTTGCATTTTGTTGAATACAAGTGTGGAGTGCCCCTGTTCAAGATACTCCATTTCATTCCCCCTTCCTCCTGGTTTTCCCTTCCCCACCCTCAACAATCTTTCAGCATTCCATGCCCATTGGGCATGCTCAGTCCTCAATGGAGTGATTCCAGTCCCCCCCTTCCTGATGGGGACACCCTAGACCTATGAACCCTCCTCATATTTTATCGATTGATACAGCCAGGTGATATGACCTGCTGTTTCTGAAAGAAGGAAACAAGTCATCTTCTGAAGGCAGCTGGATCCAATGAGGTTATTTTTATGCCATGCATGGTGTGGAGAAAGTGGGTAGAAAGATTCTAGAACCTGGGGTCATCCCACAAAGCTGACAGAGATTGCAGATAGATAAAAGGAAGTACTTCTTCACACAGCACATGCTACCACAAGATCAAGTGATGATCACCTATTTAGATGGCTTTAAAGGGGTTAGACAAATTCCTAGAGGATAAGACTACTACTACTACTCCTAATAGCTATCTGCTACTTTCAGTATCAGAGGCAGTATGCCTGTGTAAGCCAGTTACTGGGGAACATGGGTGGGTGCTGTGCACTTATATCCTGTGTATGGGTTTCCCATGGAAGCAGGTTGGCTTCCATGTGAGCAGAATGCTGGACTAGATGGACCTTGGTCTGATGCAACTTGGCTCTTTTCATGTTCTTAGTCCTGGGCCATCATGCTATTGTGATGAGAGCAGATCTCCCTCTCCCTTCCTTGCATGGAATCCTATGGATACCCATAGAAGTCCATAATAGCCCCTAGAAGCCACTGAGATCTATAGTTAGATATATCAGCCCTAATTGGTCATGGGGCAGGGTAGGAGGGAAGATGTGGCAGCCGCCACCAAATGTGGCAGCCGCCGCCAAATATATCCAGCTTTCCAGGACTGTGTTTCAGCTTAAGTTGCGCTGTGAGATGTCTTAGATATTATTACATTTTGCAGTGTTTTAATGTTTTTTGGTTCCCATCTGAGCCTTCAAAATGCAGTAAGGAAAAATCCAAATGATATTAATCGTAATGCACATTTTCAGTTCAGTTATTCCAACGCACAAGAATGGATGATCTAATTAAGAAGTATTTTATCGCGCTACTTTAACCAGGAGAAAATGCCACAGAAAATAAATGACTCATAGATATCTCACCAGTAAATAATTTCATCATAATTTCCCCATTCCTGAATAAAAATCTGATTATCAATGAGGGAATCAGGAAATGCCACTAGTATTTACAGCAAACATTTGTATATCTTATTTTAATATTATTTTGTTCCTGTACAACAGCATATGAAAAGTTCGATTACTTTGAGTGCATCCAAAGTTAATTCTGCCCAGTCTGCAACACTGGTGAAACCACAGTTAAGGCTTGCAATCCTATCGTCCCTGGGTGGGTGTTCCAGAGGCCATAGGATTGTTTTGGACATCCTCCCCCCACCCCACCCACACATATAAATGAGAGAAGGGAGAGAGAGGTCTATCCTCAGAAGGGCAAATCCGACCTCAGATGCCTCCTCGCAGCCCCTGCAGAATCCTCCACTACCTTTACCTCTCCTATGCCAGGGCTTTGTTGTTTGTAAATAGGCAAATAGGGAGTAGATTGGAGAGGGAGATTCTGTGGATGTGTTGGAAGGGATCCATAGCCCTCCTATGCCCCTGGCAGGGGAGGTACATCAGGCCTGGAGCTGGCGTTCATTTTCCTTCCATTGACATCAATAGGAGGGAATTTAAGAAAGATTCAAAGAACAGAAAAAGGGAGGGAACCCCCTCCCCACTTGCTTCCAACCCTCTAGCATAAGTCTGGCAGGGCTCCCAACACTTACTGGAAGGCTTGCTCAGATCCACAGTTCAGGTATCCACACACAAGTGTTCAAGAAATATTTTTAAAAAACAGCTCACAGAACCAAGTACCAAATCCATGGATTGGCAATCTCTTGGATTTTAAATTGGCTTTAGCACAATCTTGGCAGATTGATCAAGCTACGCAAAACTGGTAGCAAACAGTACCTATTGATGAAATGCAGCAAAAGTATAGACAGACACTCTCTCCAGCAAGGGCAATTTGTGTCATCCAAAGAAGCTGAGTAGTGGGAGGTTCAGGACAGATAAAAGTAAGTACATCTTTGCACTGAGCTTAGATAAACTATGGAAGCACAAGACGTGGTGATGGCTTTAAAAGGGGATTAGACAAATTCATGGAGGGCAAGGCTATCTATGGCAACTAGTCCTGATGGCTATGCTACCTCCAGTATCAGAGACAGTATGCCACTGTACACCAGTTGATGGGGAACATGAGTGGGGGTGCTGTTGCATTCATGTCCTACCTACCTGTGGGTTTCCCACAAGCAGCTCATTGGCCACTGGGGGAACAGAATGCTAGCCTAGATAAAATGTATCTAGGTATAAAAATGTAATAAATAAATAAATAAATAAATAAATAAATAAATAAATAAATAAATAAAGATAGATAGATAGATAGATAGATAGATAGATAGATAGATAGATAGATAGAAAGATAGATAGATAGATGATAGATAGATAGATAGATAGATAGATAGATAGATAGATAGGGTCTGATTCAGCACAGCTCTCTTCCTATGCTCTTAGAGGCAGCAAGCCTATGTACAACGGTTGCTAGGGAACATGGGTGGGAGGATGCTGTTGCACCCACATCCTGTTTGTGGGTTCCTGGTTGATAGCTAGTTGGCCACCATGTGAACTGAATGTTGCTTTTCTTGTGTTCTTATCTTTCAGACTTGTCAAGGTCCTGGTGGAGGTCAGCTATACCAGGAAAAATCCTAGAAACAAAGTCTCCCCTGGCATCCAATTTGTCCTTATTTCCCACAGTTTAACAAAAGTTTCCATTATATATATTTGAATCGTAGGATGTGAATGCCAGTAACTCAGCAATTTACAGCAGCTGTAACCAATGGAATCCCCACCCCTTTCCTAACAATGACACATTTGCATTGACATATCATCCTCTGGCTCCTCAAAATAGCCTTAAACACAGGGTCGAGTAGATTTTAATTGTTGGTTCAATTTTGCTGTGTTCCTTTTTTGTAAGGGAGCCCCTATGAGCAGAAACAGCTGTTTGCTGATATAGTCAGCCCACCTGCTATGGTTAAAACACACACACACACACACACACACACACACACACACACACACACTACTGGAGTTGTACTGAGTTTCATGTGGCTATAACTCCAAGTCACTATAATCCGTTACCAAATTCCTTTGGATCTTCAGTTTCAATAAGTTACAATGTCTGAGGATGAAAAATATATTTTGTGATTCTGCCCTGATACTATCCCCATCTAAAAAAGAAAAAGTGTACTCTTCCTAAGTGCTGCATAACATTTTATTTTGCCATGGTTCTTTATGTGAGAAAAAGGCTTTTGATAACATCCCTCACCAAAGACTCCTGAGCAAACTTAGCAGTAATGGAATGATAGGAGAGGTCCTCTTATGGATCAGCAACTGGTTAAAGAACAGAAAGCAGAGAGTAGGAATAAATGGTAAATTCTCCCAATGGACAGAAGTAAATAGTAAGGTTCCACAGGGATCAGTACTAGGACCAATTCTTTTCAACTTGTTCATAAATGATCTGGAATTAGCAATGAGCAGTGAAGTGGCTAAGGGCATGGCTAGACAGGGCGATATCCCAGTTATCACCCCAGGATCGTCCCAGTGCATTCACATGATGCACAGGGGATCCCAAGAGCAGGGAGGGATGATCCCTCCCTTGGCCCGGAATATCGCCCTACCTTTTTAGCCCACTTTTAGCCTGCCTTCATTGAGGCAATTCTCTGCCCCAATTTCTGGACCGGGTCCCTCTCTCTGCCCCATCGAAGAACTGTTCCATTTTCAGGTAACCGCTACATTATCATCAATGGGAATAAACAGAAATGCTTACAGCTCCCTCAGTTTTAAAGATAAACACATGAAAATTGGCACTGTGACAGCTTTGGCATGCCAAGCAGAGAATTGGGGCAGGGAATTGCCTCAATGAAGCTTCACCCCAAATTTGGGGGCAGGGCATACCTGCTCTGCACACCCCTATTATCCCCAAATATCGCCATTCAAAAATGTGAAACAAATGAATCTGGGTTTTGCTGTCAGACTGCGATCCTATAGATGTCTAATCAGAAGTGAGTCTTGCTGTTGGGTCTTTCTTTCTTACTCTGTTCTATTTCTTTTTTTATACACAAAACTAACAATAATTAAACAATTAAAAAGTATGATATAAAAAGAAGGGGAAATAAGAGTTAAGGCATAAATTGTGAAAATAAGATGAATCAGACTACATGTTTATATTTAGACGTCAAAAAGAATAGTGGTATAAACAACTGGGGATTATCAGATGCAGAACAAATATATTTGTACTTCAATGGGGTTAGGACCTATACTACCGCTTTATAACAGTATTGAAGTGCACTGACAACTGTTGGGGCCCATGACACATTCCATATATCATTTACAATCGACTTTCAAAATGTTATGTCCTGCTTGGTGTAGATCTGGCCAGGGTCTGAGCTTTTGTTAGATCTTTGCTCACTCTTTGAAGATGTTGATTCTGAGGTACTTGTGGCTCAGCCTCAGGAGTTGGTGGATATTTACACAACTGCTTTTATGAGTGGTTCCCCTTATTCCTGGCAATGATATCAGGAGGCTTGTTATGGGTATCTTGCATACTGCCTCCTTGTGACTTCTATGAGAGAGTCCCACTAAAGACCCATCTTATCCTTCCTCTTACTCAACTTGTATATGAGGTCACTGTGTGAGTTTGTACAGAAGTAAGACATCAGGTATCAAAAGGGGAAACTGTTCTCTGCAAATATCATCCAGTTCTGCCAAGAAATAGTCAGTAGGTGGCATGAAGCCTTGAATTTCCGATTACCAACTCAGGTTTGATACCCGAGTCAAAGTGGACAGCCCTTGAATGCTCCAAACAGAGTTGGGCTGTTTTCTGAAGCACCGAATCAGGCTATGAGTTGAATCTTGTGGCTGTGCACTCCTCTGGTATTACATTTAGCAGTTGTATTGAATTTCAGTTTTCAGGTTAGCCAGCAAAGTAATTAAATGATTGAATGAATGACCGAGTCAATTCCTTTGCAATAAATAAATAAATAAATAAATAACAAATGTGATTGGATAGAATGGGATGGTTTGGGAAATCCCATGCATTAAATACACCACAGATTAAACTGGACACATCTGGGCTGCATGGATGAGTCCAATTTAACAAGATTTGCACCATCTTATCTTAGTTGTGGTGGGGGAAGCAGAGTTGTGATTTAAGCCTCTACTATTCTGTTCAGGTTTTTCTTCCTTTAGTGATGGCATTATCATGGATAAAACATATTATGAATATCACAGGATTTACCTAGCCCAGGCTGCTGAGAAGGGCCCATTTAATTGATAACATGAAAAAGGAGTATTAGTAGACTGCATCAGTGCTGTATCATGAAATCCCCAGGCCCTGAGACAGTGATTTGTTAGCCAGGTGAATAATCTAGCCCTGGTCAAAATGACTTCAATCAGTGTCATTAAAAAAAATGCAGGGAAAATACAGATATTCTTGACTGTTCTGCCACCTTTCTACAGGCTACCTGAATGGAGCTCACATATCACTAGTGGTACGCAGACCATAATTTGAGTATTTCTCTTCTAGATTGTATAGACCACTGTATGCTTACTTTTCTCCCATGAAAGTGCATGCTGCAAAAATTTCTGTTGGAATTAGTGATATATGGCAAGTCTATTTGGTATCTTTGTACCGCTTGTAAGACCCTAACCTTTGGCTGCAATAGGTTATGATTTTTAGACTGCTGGGAAACCTATACCATTGCCCTGTTTCCCATAGAGCTCTTGCAGTGATAAACTGAACACAGATTACAAAATGCCTCTGGTCAACTTCCATTATGATTGGAAAGTTGTGCAGGTTAAAGCTTCCAAATTCTACAGAGCCATTTGCATCAGTCTATGAGAAGCTAGACAAGCAGGCATTTGGGTAATTTCTATCAATAACCAGGTTCTTGGGGAGTTTGCCTCTGAAAAGAGGCAGGAAATATCCTTTAGGATGAAGTTATAAGGTTACAATTCAGCCAAACATATGAGAAGGCTTTCCTGGAGACATTTCACAGTCCTTCAGGAAGAAATTTTCAAATATAGTTGCCTGCTCTCCGATGAAGACATCCCCAAATGAAAAATGAGCCATATAAATATTTAAAGAGCAATAATATGAAGGGAGGAAAGTACATCATTATTACCAGGGGGGAAGTAAAAGAGAGTCAGTACTATCTTGCTGGGAAGTCAGGAACATCTCATTGGCTGCATGAGATGATCAGATTTTAAACTTGGCATTTGCAGCCTGTTCAATGCTAAGAAAAGTCAGAGACATTTCAGGCAGACTAGAGAGCAAAGTGATGATCTATGCCAGATTGACTCAAACTTTAACATAATATAGATTTCCAAGTGGAAGCATATTTCCAACCTTCTGTACATATGTAAAATTGTTCTCCGGCTCACCAACTTCATAGGACAGCTAAGTTACTACTTTGAGAAAGCCACCTGTATTCATCTAATGGATAAGTGTAGGACCGGCCCTACCATTAAGCAGAGTGAAGCAGTTGCTTCAGGCGGCAAATGCTGGAAGGTAGCAACAAGGTGTTGGAGGCGAGACATGTGTAGTATCAGACCTACCCTGCAAACCTGATTAGCTTGCTGTGTTCATGTGCAGTGGAGGATGCTGTCTCATCATCAGTGTTGAAGACAGAATCATTTTCTGGTCCTGCTGGCTTTTTAAAAATAAAATAAGATATGGAGCCATCTTGTTCTTGTCACACAGGGACATACGTCCTGCAGCGTGCAAGCCTTTCCCCCATGGAATAATCCCCCAATGCTGGAGATGGAATGTGTTCAAATATCAGAACCACATGGTTGGGAGTGATCATGTGAGCCTAAGCACCTTTTCCAGTGTATCATCAACCCACTCGGAGCCATGTCTCCGAAGACTGATTCTACCACCACATTTCAGTCCAGGACCCATTCAGTAACCAAGCTTTCCCCAACTGGGTGTCCTCCAAATGTACTGGTCTGCAGCTCCTATAATTTCCAGCCAGGATGGGTGTTGCAGTCAAATACACCTGGAAGACACCTGATTGAGGAAGGCTATAGCAACCTCTTCCTTGAGGTCTACACCAGCTCTGCATGTCTTTTGTATATTGTGCTGCCTTTGCTACAATGCCTGGACCCTTATGTAAGATTTACTTCAGAGAAATGAATAAATGCGTGCACCTGGCTATTCCTCCCAACTTTGGAGTCTGAAATGATGGGACACAAAGTTTTTCCTATAAGAGTCAGAGAAGAATAAAACAAACTGATATGTGGAATATCAAGCTTTCTGTAAATAATAATATGGAGTTCTGCTTTAAGCATTCCTTCAGAGTTGGGGACATACAGCTCTTAACAAGTGTTCTCCAAGGGTTGAGAGGTTCAGTGGATTGTTAAGTCTGAACAGATGGAACTCTGAATGATAATGAGGGAAGGCTGACAGCTTCAGCCAATAAAGCAAAGTACTGAAACTTTCCTGACAATGTAAGACACTTGACACAGAGGATTATTTCAGAAGGTGGCATAAGAATTTGAGCACCCAGAAAGAGGGGACGTGAGAGAAGTAAATTCTCCTTCCCTGCCTTCCCTCTCATAGTGACAGTTTAATTCAAAATCTCTTCGAAATATTGGTCATCCATGGTAACCTTCGAATTCATATCCAGAATGTCTAACTCAGTACTATATTGGTACCATTTTTGCTTGACTCACAGTGCCTTTCATGTTGAATATGACAAACCTTGTCCCCTTTTTGCTAAAACCTATGAAGATGGGGGGGGGGGAGTCTGTTAATTCACTAATTGGTGCATTATGTCAAATCTGGCTTTAAAACTCCCAGGTGCCATCTGGTCTATTTGACATTATGTTTTCATTTTTAACTTTAAAAAAAGGGAAAGCAAATATTCCCTTGAAGCCAGTTAAAATGAACAATGACTTGTTTCATCTCTTCAGAGGAATGGTGCTTTTGTATATAGATTGATTTTTAAATAAGTGGCTTCTGACTAGATAAAAGCCAGGCCTGAATGGTGATTACAAACAATACATTGCTTAGCACTTGTTGCTAAGCTACGGGAGAGCAAAGGTGCCCTCGGCTAAGGAGCAATTGTTCTACAGACTCTGGTTATAGTCATACTGTATTAAAAAATTGTATTTCCTCCCTCAAGATTTGTATGTTCTTCAGATATATATTACCTTTTGGTTAAGTAGTTATTATCTGCAGTGTCATTTTAGACCACCCAGAACTGGAATAGGGGGAATATGGGAAGATATGAGGGAAATCTTTTAGGGAAATTATCACAATGTAACCTTGTTTGGATGTTCTTTGTTTTGTTTGCCAATAAATCAAACACTACAATCTCTGCTTATCGCTTATTTATGGCGTTATTTAATATGCAGGGAAATTTATGTAGGACAGTTAGTGCTGTAGCCTTTATCTGAATAATGGGTAAAAACCACTAACATAAATTTGGGATGTCTGAATGGTTTTCTCTTTTCTTTCCTGATAAGTAAGGTAAATATACCAGAAGTTACTAGGTCAAAGCTGTTAAATTCCTAAGAAAGACACATTAGTGAAATAAACTTCTGCTGGTTTGAATACTAAGGAAGATATATTGTCCAACATCTTCATTCTCAGTAATCAGAGGACTTTGTCTTGTGCAAAGGGCTTTCCTGAGATCTCACCTCAAGCTTGTGAAGTTGATATGCCAGGTCCTGCATAAAACTGGATGACACTGAGGCCTGAGCTGTATCCAGGTGTTCAGGGCCTGAATAAAGCAAACACAAGATTACAGGGTGAGTTCCAACTGTACCCCTCACTATTATCTACTTATGGAGGGCAACTGTTGAAAGAGGACAGCTTCCTGTATCCACATAGACTCTCCACACAAGCCAGAAGGTTTTCAGTTTCTTTCTTTTTTTACTCAGAAGAACAGCTTCTGTGGAGGACATAAAGGACTATGTAGATAAGAAATGTCTGATAGATTATAGCAAATTTCCCCAACATAGTGCCCCCCAGATGGTTTGGACTATACCTCCCATCATCCCTGAGCATTGACCATGCTGGTTGGGGCTGATGGAAGATATAGTTCCAAACATCTGGTGGGCACTACATTGGAGAAGGCTGGACTATAGTGTTCTTGTCCCATTCTTTTCTTTTCTTTTAATACTGTTTTTATTGATTTTCAAGTAAGGACAAATACAGTAAACACAGAGAGTAAAAGAAAACACTCAACAACAATATAAATGTTCCCACAGCACCACTATAAAAAAGCATGGGTGTTCATTCCTTCAGTAAGCACTTGGTACAGGAAAAGATGCAGGTTAAGTTAGAACCTCTGACCAAAAGGATTCCTGGGTAATTAGGGGTCTAGATTCGCCAGGATTCATATTAATAAATGTGAAAAAGTCCAGCCAGTTTTCCACAAATGTGTCTGATGTTATTTCTCCTCTTGCTAACCTGCTATATTGTGTCAACTAATCATTTAAAGCTAGTTTCCAAATCTTATCAAACCAGTGTTGATGGTCAAAAGGTCTGTCGCTTTTCCAGAATTGGGCAATTTCCCATCTGGCTGCAACCAGCAAATGGGTGACCAAGGCTTTGGGAATAATGTTTCTATTGGCATTCCTAAAAATAGAAAGTAGAGCCAGTGCTGGATCAGTTTCTACTTCAACATGAATAATGTTTGCAATGGTTTGGAAAACCCTTGACCAAAAAGTTTTGAGCTGTTGACATTCCCACCAAAGATGAATAAAATCGGGGTTAGGGGGGAAGGGGATGGTGCAAACCATTTTGCCCACTTTGCTCATACCTTTAAATTTGCTTTCAAAAACGGGTTATTAATTGTTTGAATATGTTTTTTCAGTGTTGGAAGGAATGGGATTGCCCTGATCGTAGGGATGCAGGGGGCGCTTTCAATTGACACCCACGGGATTGCTGTCTCGTTTCTAATTATTTTGAGTAGTTGCCTCAATTGAAAAGCATCATGGTACAGCCTAAGATTTGGGACACAACCCCCCCCCCCTAGTTTAGTTGGTCGGAATAGTGTCGCTTGATTGACACGGATGCGTTTGCCCCCTCCACTGAATGTGGATAGAGCTTGTTGCCAACGTTTGAACGTTGAATGCCTAGGTATTTTAAACTGCCAAATCTTATAGTGACTTTGGAAATTCGTTGAATATTTTTCTGTTCAGCCAAACACAGAGCAAATCAGATTTGTCATAATTGACCTCCAGACCAGCAACTTCCTTCAAGGTATCCAGATGTGTGCGAAGAGCAGGAAGAGCAACCTTAGGTTCTGTTAACATAAACAATATATCATCAGCAAAAAGGTTGATGCAATGATGTCTCCCATTTATTCTAGGCCCCGATATAGCTGGGTCTGCCCGAATTGAGGTTGCTAGGGCTTCTATTGCAATGGCAAAGATAAGTGGGGAGAGTGGGCAGCCCTGATGTGTGCCTCTAATTATTTGAAACCTTTTTGATTCCCAAGAGTTAACACATACTGTTGCCTTAGCATCAGAGTACAATTGCTTCAATACCTTAAGAAATTGATTACCAAACGCCACTTTATGAAATAAGCGGAAAATAAAAGGCCATTCCAAGTGGTCAAATGCCTTGAAAACATCAAGAGAAAACAGTGCCAAAGGAGACTTTTGGCTTTCGCTGTGGTGAATTATGTTAAGTATCCTGCGCACTGAATCTGCTAAGTGTCGACCTGGCATAAATCCTGTTTGATCTTCATCTACATATTCTGTTATAAACTGGTTCAGACAATGAGCAAGCAAGGATGTGAAGAGTTTAGCATCCTGATTAAGAAGTGCTATTGGGCGATAAGAGTTCACTAGGTGGGGATCTCGTCCTGGCTTAGGAATGGTTATCAAACGCGTGCGTTTCCAGGATTCTGGAATCTCCCCACCTTCTAAAATAAAATTAAATAATCTCACTAAATAGGGAGTATGGGTGACTTTAAAAGCTTTATAAAATTATTCCCCGCCGCCCCAAGACCATCTCTGCCTGGTGATTTCCCATTTTTTAAACGTTTTATGGTCTCTTCTATCTCCTCAGCTCTTATGGGACTATTAAGAAGAGTTCTATGTTCTACTTTTAATTTAGGGATAGACAGCCTGTCTAAGAATGTGTCTATCTTGGTCACATCAGTGCTGTCTGTAGTATATAATTTTTGGTAGAAATTTTCAAATGCCTCACAAATTTCCTCATTCTTATCAAGAAGGTCCCCCTGAGGTGACTTGATATGTGAGACCCGAGATTTAGCCATTTTTCTGCGTAAGGCTTTGGCTAAAAGCCTAGAGCTTTTGTTGCCAAATTCGTCATAATAACGATTAAGAAATGCCAAGGATCTATGTACAGTACGTGTGTCTAAAGCAATAAGTTCACCACGTTTACTCATTAGTTGTCTGTATGTCCTTTGACTGCCGGTGCGTTTATGAAGCGCTTTGAGATGAGAAATGTCGTACAGTAGCCTGGTGCGTGCTGCGTCTCTCTTCTTCTTTATCTGTAAAGCCTCTTTGATGCACGATCCTCAAAGAACCATTTTTGTCCCATTCTTCAGGCTCTAGGACTACAAGTGTTTGCCTATGAGTGTGGAATACAACTTTCCAATCTTTGTTTTCAAACTGCATTAATAAATCAAGAAGAATCTGATATGCTTCCAAAGTAAGTAATATCAAAAGGAAGTTGAAAATCCCAACAGATGGTTCATACCTTGAAGAACCTGGAACAAAATGTTTAGCTGGGTTGCAATATCTGTTACTTGTAGCATGAGTTTTATTGTGGATATATACAAGCAGATGCTTTAAAAAATAATATTTTAAGGATAAATAATGGAAATGCATTTTGGTCATTTATTACCAAAATTGAAATTTGGACATTTATCCCCAAAATTTATTCCTCTAATATTGGAAGTACCACTGTTGAAAGGCAGCATGAACTACGT
The DNA here is from genome assembly GCF_023053635.1 of Elgaria multicarinata webbii. NCBI lineage: Eukaryota > Metazoa > Chordata > Lepidosauria > Squamata > Anguidae > Elgaria > Elgaria multicarinata. The sequence continues at coordinate 173,503,341 of NC_086171.1, forward strand.
TTCCAACATTGGCGGCAACATATAGACACTGGCCATTGCACAAAAGGGCAACATCAAAAACAGAACAGACTCACCTTGTAATCCTCTACACACTTCCTTAGGAGATGATCACATTGAATTCAGTGAGACACATTTGTGCACAAGATTGAATGGAATGTGTGTAAGAAAAAACCTGTGTACACTCATGTAGCCTAGTTTAAAAGCCCTCTGCAAGTGATCAGTTCTGACCTCCTACTAGAGTGATCTGTACCTCTCCTGGCAGCCCACTTGACAGGAATGAAGGGTGGGGCAAGATCTACACTACTGCTTTACAACAGTTTCTAACAGTTTTGACAACTGTTTGGGCCCAGGACACATTGAATATACAGTTTTCAAACTGTTTTCAAAGTGTTACATCCTGCTTGGTGTAGATCTGGCCCAAGAGAGAGAGACTGGGTTCTCAGTTGATGAGTGTGGGATGTTGCTGAACCACAAGGTTGCTTGTTGAACCGTCGGTTAGCGTGTTGTCTGAAGCCAAGACATTTTCTATAGGGTGGCTTGTTAGCCATGCTTATTTTTCTTGAGAACTCATTATTTGTTGCTTGGTCATTCAGGGAGGTTAACAAGCCACACTGCATGGTTAAGATGCCACCATTGCAAAATGTCATGGCTTTAAAAAAAAATACTAACCCACGTAAGGACTGGACTCAATGTCTATCCAGTTTCTTTGGGTACATCACTTTCCTCATCCAGACCCTCATACTGAGCCTCGACATGCCTAGAATGTTGTGTAAATGGCCCCTTTATGGCTACCATGTGTGTAAAAATGGCAGCTCGCTATGGGGACGGGTGGCTGCCAAACCTGCTCATGGGGCGAGTGGTTCACAGAGTGGGGTACGGGACGTCAAGGGGGAGGGAGTCTGTCAGACTCCACCCCTGCCGCAGACTCTCACAACACCCATAAATCATGGTTCAACAAACAACCCACAGTTCATCAACCACCCACATTAAACCACTGGGTGTGGGTTGGTGGGTTGTGTGAACAGCGCCTCTGTGTGTGTGTGTGTGTGTGTGTGTGTGTGTGTGTGAGAGAGAGAGAGAGAGAGAGAGAGAGAGAGTCTGAAGAAAGAAAGAAAGAGGTGGTCTACCCACTTTTATCGCTGGCTCCTGGCTTTTGCCTTCCCATCACTGGCACATGTTCCACTCCCCGACAGATTATCTCTTAGAGAATCTGCTCATGAGAAAAATGACCCCTATCCCACTGTAGGGGCTTGTGAAGATATGCTAAGGCAGAGGTGAGCAACTTTTATCAAAAGGCCACACTTCCTTGTGTCAGGGGCCACATGTGGGCAGTGGGCAGGACCTAAGACAGCAGATCACTGCCTTTCTCTTTCTGCTACCCCTTTTCTCTCTCCTCGTCTTCCTTACCATGAAGCAGGCTAAAGGTCTTGCCAGAAGCCTGAAGGCATAGAACTTCTGAAATTAGGCTGAGGGCCACTGAGGCCTGCAGGTCGCCCACCCTTGTGCTAAAGTATTGCAATTTTGGAAAAGTACATGCACAATTATTGCCCTCTTCTTGATGTGTTTCAGAGAAGAAAATGGAAGAGAGAGAGAGAGAGATGGCTTCCCTCCCATATCCCAGCTGCCAGACATCTGAAGAGAGGAAATAAGAATCCTTTCAATGGAAACAGCCTGAACAGCATTGTAAACAGAATGTCCCTGTCTCTTCTCCCAAGAGAGCAAAGAGAATCGGTGCTGTTTTCAAATCAATAATGCAGACAAGAATTACCTTGAGAGTGGGAAAACAACAACAACAATAACACAAAACAAATAAACCAACCATCAGATGGGAGCTATAACTTTCTTCACCTCAGCCAGGCAGCAGTGTGGGCATCTGTTTATTTTACTATGATATATCATGTCTAGAGTACTTTTGAATGTACACTTCTGCCTCTGCAGCAAGCCTGTGAGGCACATTAGACTAAGAAACAGACCTGCTTTTAGCAACTCCTGGAGCTGCACTGTAGAACAGAGGTTTCTATACTACTAAGAACATAGAAAACATGTCAAGCATACCAAAAACCCAAAACAATTCTATATATTAAAGCTGCAGTCCTATGCACACACTTACATGGGAGTAAATCCCATGAGGTGTAATAGTGATTTACTTCTGAGTAAACTTTTAAAGGATTGCACTATCTAACTACTAATCTAATATATCTAGAATATAATCAAATATCAATTCACAATACTTTTCAGAATATTCTGTAAATTTTCCAACAGTTTCAAATATACATTTGGACTTTAACTTTCCATTTCTGAATTTAGTATGATAGGCTAATTGTAAAAGACTGTTGAATTCTTAATACATTGAAGGTCACTCCTTTGATATGCAGTATTTTACTATTAGAATATTTGCTGCAATGAATAAATTTGAAATTACTTCAATCTCTTTTTTGTTCCAGTTTCTTTTATATAACCTAGTACTATTCCTAACAGATATTATTACATCTATCATATATTTAAATTTCCTAGATAGAACTTAGATGTAAAATATCTATTTTCTTTCCTGACCAACATAACTAGCACCTATCGCTTCCTATAGATTTATTTACTATATCATCCATGAGTCTTATGCCATGTTGCATATATTTTTGTCAAATTAACACATGATGAACTCTTCATTCCCTCTTCCAAATATTATCTATATTTCTCTAGGTATTGTCACCCAAGTCTTCACTTTGGACCTCACTGTTAATAATATCTATCTAATTAAATATTCCAATAAGCATTGTTGCATCATTGATAACACCCCTTTATCTGATTAGCTAATCAACTTTTCAAATTCTGTTTCTGTCCTTAACATATTATTTCATAATTTCCTGGTCACCCAATTTCATAATTGGAAAAAAGGAACATGGGAAGTCTGTTACCATTACGTATTTCTGTGGATTTTATCACAAGCAATTTTCTGTCCCTGTTTTCATGGTGAAAAATTGCCCATCTACTTCCAGTGTTTTCCATAATTTCTCCAGGTATAATGAACCCTGGGCTGGAATTCTAAGTATACTTTGCTGAGAGTCAACGCCATTTACAATGGGACCTACATCTGAGTATACATACATAGGATTGTGCAGTTAATATATTTTTAAGCTTATTCCAAAAATATTAATGTTGACACTGATGTTTGAAATTGATTGAAAGCTGGACTCGGAAAGGCACATATAAGATTTTACCCTCCTCTGAGTTCTTGACGAATTTCTCTGAAGTTTGGGCCTGGCTTGTAATGGGCTTACTTTGCGAGCACCATATCCTGCCACTGCAGAGGACCCACTTTCCTGTTCCCAAAACCTACCTGGCAATGGCGAAAGGAAGGCCTCAGGAGAGGTCTCTCTTTGAGACTTCCATTGCTTTCTGGCATCTAGAATGCTGAAATAGCAAAATACTAGGGATAAAGTGGCACTTAAACATTGCCTAAAAAGTGGGAAAGCATCAGGAAACAAACAAATAAAGATAGGACAAAAGAGGACACAAATTTGCAAACAATCTCCATGTGTAACTTTATGTATAGATGCAAATGTGGAAATAATTACTATAATTTAAATAGAAATAGAATACGTTTCACCACAGTAGGGAAGAATTCAAGTAGGTGACCAGCGTGCCTGCTCAGTCTGCTAGCTGCTGCTGAACAATTTCAAGGCCCCATCTGCTCTCCCTTTTTATCTTTAATAGGAGTGTGCACTCTGCAAATCCGAGGGCCTGTCGGAGGTCCAACAGAGCTCCAGTCTCATGGAGCGGATATTGACTACTGTGGGTAATAATATTATTATTATTATTATTTATTTATTTATATAGCACCATCGATGTACATGGTGCTGTACAGATAACACAGTAAATAGCAAGACCCTGCCGCATAGGCTTACAATCTAATAAAGTTGTAGTAAACAATAAGAAGGGAAAGAGAATGCAAACAGGCACAGGGAAGTGTAAACAGGCACCGGGAAGGGTGAAGCTAACAGTATAGAGTCAGAACAAACTCAAAGTTTAAAAGCTATAGGGAAAAGAAAAGTTTTTAGCTGTGTTTTAAAAGCTGTGATTGAGTTGGTAGTTCTCAGGTGTTCTGGAAGAGCATTCCAGGCATGAGGGGCAGCAGAGGAAAATGGACGAAGCCGAGCAAGGGAAGTAGAGACCCTTGGGCAGGCAAGAAGCATGGCATCAGAGGAGCGAAGAGCACGAGCGGGGCAATAGTGTGAGATGAGAGAGGAGAGATAGGCAGGAGCTAGACCGTGAAAAGCTTTGAAGGTCTAGCCACAGTATCCGCCCTGTTCTCCCTTCCAATCACAGTACTTAGGTGGAGGGATTGCAAATGATAAAACCCATTTGTCCTTGCCCTAGAACTCATTCCTTTGCTAGCTCATGGAGTGTTAGGAAGGAAGGAGGAGAGAGTCAGAGAGTATTAAAGTGAGACAGAGGTCCTGCTTGCTGTGTTTGCTTTGGAGTCTCTCCCTGTGACTCTCTTTGTTTTTCTGCTTTTCTTGAGTTTGTGTGTGTGTGTGTGTGCGTGCTAGTTCTTCTATTCCAATTCCCAATTTCCAAGCACCTTATAGTACCACCCCATACTGTGTATTATTGAGTGTGTGTGTGTGTGTGTGTGTGTGTGTGTGTTTACTGGTACCCCCACTATATATATATATTAAAAATCCCCCCAAAATCTTTATCTTTCCATTCCAATCCTTCTTGAAATCCTTACCTTATATTTCACCCCCACCCCCAGTGCCTGCTCTTAGTGTGTGTTTGTGTGTGTGTGTGTGTTTAAAGTTTACTCCCCCACACACTAAAAAAATATTTCTAAAAAATTCCAAAAAGAAAAAAGAAATAATTCTGTGAGTTCTGTGTTGTTTTCTACAGTCTGTCTTCTGGTTTGTGTTGTTTCTTTCTGTGCTGTTCTCTCTCTCTCTCTCTCTCTCTCTCTCTCTCTCTCTCTCTCTCTCTCTCTCTCTCTCTCTGTGTGTGTGTATGTGTGTGTGTGTGTGTGTTCTATTTCTTCTGCACAAGCAGCACACATTTTTTCTCTCTATTCTTGAAACTACTCAAGATCCTAGACCCCAAAGAGGAGGTTTGAGTTTGAATTTTAAAAATTCCCTAAAAATCAAGGCATGAACACATCTGTTTCAAACTTGTCATAGCTAAATCACTACTTAAGAGCTATCACAGTGTCATGTTTCATCTCTTTATCCTTTAAAATGGCGGAGCTGTATTTTGGTTAATTTCCATAGGATAGAATGGGCTGTTTATTCCAAATTTTAAAAATCCCTAAAAATCAAGGCAAGAATGCATCTGTTTCCAGCTTGGCATGACTAAAGCCTTACTTAAGAGCTATCATGGTGTCATGTTTCATCTTTTTAGCTTTAAAAATGACATAGCTGTAAGCATTTTTTGTTAATTTTGATTGACTATAATAGAGCAGTTATCCGAAAATGGAGTGGTTATCCAATGGATAATCCAATGGGGCAGACCAAGGGAGCCACTCCAAAAATTCAAGCAGAGACGCTGGTCATCAGAGGAGTAGACCTGCTGTGTACACCCCTAATTTTTAAACTGGACCTGGACTGACAACTCATGAAATAAAAGACACATTCGGACAGAGGACTCTCCTTCTCTCTTTTTACCCTAATATGGAGAAAGAAGTTTTAATTCATCACACCCTGCTTTATACCTGTCAGAACAAGGTCCCTTTTGGACAATACAGCTCATCATCAAGGCTGTTGTGGATAAAGCATGCCAGCATCAATTTGTACATTCCTGTCCTCATGCCTTAAGGAGGTGAGTCACATTAGAATCCTTTGAAGATGACTTTAGCACTGAGATTAAGATTGGAAGTTAGTCTGACACGTGGATTGTGTAGACCTCTTGTGGGAGCTTGTAGGAGACGTTTGTGCTTGTGCCTGACCTTCATGATCAGATGTTTGTATTTGGATTTTACCCTCTAATGTCCTCTTATTTTTACACAGGAGCTGTCCATTAGGGAAAAATATGCATGCTTATGCAATAATGGCACCTGACCTTTCCAGGGTTAAAAAACCAGGGAGTGATTTTAATATTTTGTTTTTTAAATCACAGAAAGGAGACATTTCTGTAAAGGTGGGAGGGAATGATCATCCTGAGTATTTCAAAGCAAATTTCCATTAAAAACCTAATGAACACTCATTTTCATTATTATTTTACTCCCCAAGCTTTTTCCATGTTTACTTTTTCATATGTAATGATGGCCACATTAGGGAAGGGAGATTTAATTGCAAGAAATTTAGCAAAGCACGGAGCCTGATTTTCTTGAAGTGGGAGTGTTAGAATTCCCTACATGTGTATGTTCATTTTAAAAATCAATAAAGCACAAACACGTCTAATTACCGTAAGATATTCTGCAAAATCTAAAGTCAGATTAGATTTTGCTTAAGCATCAAATGGAAACTTTAATGTCTGCCAAAATCAATATGTTACCCACGGGGTCCAGAGAAATTTCACTTACATGCTTCATCATACATTATAATGAAGGTGTCTAATAACATTAACATCGTCTTGAATACATTCTCTGTATAATTTGCTTCCTGCCACCCCACCCCCTGTACCACAGAGATCCAAATATAATTAGATAGAGAAATAATGTATAGCTATTTTTCTTGTTCCCTGTTTTGAATTTACCCAATGGTGAACATGAGCCTAAAATATTTTAATGCTTTAAATACATGCTCACACAAAGGAATTTTAGAACACACTCATTTTTCTAAAGAGATTTAAAAGGCTCACCGCTAAGAATAAAACAAATGTAGCTTTGCCATGAGGCTGATGTAATATTTAACCAGATACAGCAGGATTTTTATTTTGTAACAATGGTCCACAGCCTTACTGAATGCATGAATCCAGATGGTACAGAAAGACAGATACAGAGGAAACACTGGGCAGATCCCCAAGTGAGATCTATATGAACTTGTATATAGTGTGGCAAAATTAGGGTGACATATGAAAAGGAGGACAGGGCTCCTGTATCATTAACTGTTGTATAGAAAAGGGGATTTCAGCAGGTGTCATTTGTATACATGCAGCATCTGGTGAAATTTCCTCTTCATCACAACAGTTAAAACTGCAGGAGCCCCTGCCCTCTTTTGTATCTGGTCACTCTAGTTATACTCTTGCAGCTTTAATTGTTGTGATGAAGAGGGAAATTCATCAGAGTAATGCAGAATAGTTGGTATGGGAGCCTGCCTTCAGAGAGTTTACATTCATAATGCAATAAAATTCATACAATTGCTGTAGTATTATCTGCTTGGCCTTCAGGTCTTTACAACATGGGCAGGCATGTTGCCTCTAATTAGTATTTATGTTGTGTTTTTAGCTCCTGATAAAGGATTTTATCTGGAACTTGTCGAGCTAATTAAAGAAGAATTTATTAAAGAAAATATTGGGGGGGATGGGGTTAACACCAGAGCTTATCTCTTTTTCCATACCAGTGTAAAAGTACTGGGAAGGCATGGGAACACAGGAGTGGGCCTTTCAATTTGTCTTTGTGTCCCTTCCGCATATGGATTAGGGCTTAGCTGGTTCCATGGCAATGCTGAATGGATTTTCTTCAGACGTCTTTAGCTGCACAGAGACCTCTTATGAAGCAAGTGGTGGAGCAACATTGCAGAAGCAAAAGAACACTGCCAGGACAGAATAATCTGAGATTATGATATGAAAGTTGAATCTTTGTCACTTTTTTAATTGTTTTTTTTTATTTGTTTAATGCCCCTAGGGATATGTGAATCAGCAAAATCTGAGCTTGCTGAAGTTCTCCAAAGCCCACCTTGAAGCTCATTCCAACTTGAGCCCTTGTGAGATTGCGAGTTTTGTTTTGTTCCTTTCACATAAAAATTCATGTGTATTTTTAATGTATATTTTTCCAAATGTATGTATCAGATGTGCACATCTTGGAAATGTACACATCTTGGAAATGTATACATTCTTCTCCAAAAAGTGTATATGTGTTCATCTTTCAAAAGTACACTCTTTTTCTTTTTACGTGCATTTTTCAGTTGTATGCATGCTGGCAAACACAATTTTGGGGTCCATAAATCACATTGCAAGCTTGGAAGTGTACAGACTTTGGCCACAGATTGGTCCAGAGTCTGTATTTGGTCCATGGTTTTAATTTTTGTGAACCGCCCAGAGAGCTTCAGTTATTGGGCGGTATAAAAATGTAATAAATAAATAAATAAATAAAATTGTGAACTAGGTAAATCCTGATCAAAAGCGAACAGAAATGAAATTCTCATCTATCAGTAATCCCCACCCAAGTAAACCAGAACTGCAATAGCAATGGGGTTCATGTACCTTTTAATGTCAGTTTCAACCAAAATACTTCCTTCAAAGTCAAGAACCTATTATGGCATTGTTCTAAAACACAATACATCTATAATGTCTTTAAGGTAGCTGGTTTAAGGGGAATTATATCTTTATAATTAGAACAAAGCCTCTGTCACTTTGTTCACTGTAGTGTAGCTTGATAGAAAACTAACTACAGAAAGGGATACAACCAGACAGAATCTTCTGCCATCAACTACCCTGTGGGAAGAGTTTTAGAAAAGATTTTTCTAGGAGAGCATGGTGAGGGGGGTGGGGGAGAAAGCAGGTGCAATTAACACCAAGTACCTGATCCTCTTCCAGCTGGACTCTCACCTCCCCATACATGGGCATCCACCCCCAGCTACCCTGGGGGGAAGGAACATGATGATGATGATGATGTTGATGATGTTCCTGTTAATATTGTGATTTTATGAGGACAATTTGATGTTACTTATAAACTGCCTTGGAAGGCTTTATAACCTTAAAGGTGGGATATAAATCATCGTAATAATAAAAAAAAGAAATCAAAATTAATAATGCAATGCCAAAGAGGAAAGCTTCCAAAATGGAGAGGAACTAACAGAAGTGCAGATGTTCTTACAAAGTCAGAGGCCGTCTTTAACACTGAGAAACTGAATCATAACATTGCAAGGGATGTTCCTCCTAGTAAAACCTTGTAGGAATCTTTGGCAGATTTATAACCAAGATCACATCTGACCCTAGTAGATCCAGTTCCTGCTCTCTCAAAATCCAGATATTCTTGTGTATCTTACATTGTGTGGTTTCTGGGCAAATGAAGGCAAGTTTTAACATGATTACATTGCTCAGTTGTCACTATGGCAGCTTCTAATAACAATCCATGTGAAACTTAGTTCATACAAAATATATTTCATGGCTAGACTTTTATAAAGATTTGCTGCATTGGCTGTTTGACAAAATAATGAGGAATATGGTCTGAGGGAGACTAATGTTTGAATAGACTATAGAAAAGCCTTTGAATATGATTTCAATTCAGCTTTACAGAGTCCCTGTAAGGCACTGAATGAATCAGGCAAAACAACAAATACTATTGCTTTAGCTTTAACCAGAGTGTAGAGTCAACTAATTTTAATTCAGTCATATTATCTAGTGGTTGTTTGGTCATAGTGTTGAATCCTATGGTTAGTCTGCTCTTCCTTACCATTCTGGAGGGCATCAATCATGCTGTTACAGCAATTGGAAGAGAAGCAAAGTATTATTATGTTATATCCAATGAGATTCTGAAACAATATAGAACAAGCTAAACTGCTTAAATTAAAACACACACACACACCACATTTATATAAGGGGAAGAGTCATATTCCTAACATTTCAATTTAGGCCTATGCTAAATTTCCAGCCATAGAAATTTGGGGGTGGAAGAAAGTGAGTTTTAGGAGGGTGAGTAATTCCCCATGCTTACTTTTGCAGATGCTGTTCTAGATATGTTCATCACTGCTTCTTTGCCCAATTTCCAATTTCAGTACCATTTTTTAAAATTAGCAAACAGTACCTTTCTGCAGGCAATCCCTGGGATCACAGAGGCAACATAATGCCTTGATGGCATCAGAAGCCCAATCAAATTTGTCTATTTGACAATGCCGCAAAGCCAAATCAAAGTAAGGGCACAAATCTTTGCCCTCACTCTGAATACACTTCATGACTATGTCATGTCGGCAGAAGGATTTGGTACTGCTTCCTACTCTCAGTCTGAATAGGTGAATATTTTTGCTCTTTTTCAAAACCTTTGGCGGGGGTGGGTGGGAAATGTCAAAATAAGGAATGTATATTAAGGAGGGGGTTGTATGTAAAAGATGACCCCCACATTTCATCAGAATTTTATTCAGTTATGCTTCTGCTTTACTGAAATACTCTGTGGTATCAGTAATACTGATATTGCATGAGGCACTGCTGTTCATTATTACTGGAAGCTATTGCTGTAGATTACTTATTAATTGCCACAAAGGCTGTGATATGTGGGCTCAGCAATTTTACAATGAAGGAGCAGGAACTCGATTTCCCAGAGTTACAGTCTTATCCACCTCCCTTTATCAGTTGAATAATTAACCTCAGGGATGAGCAATAATTGACTGGAAAATAGAAGGAATGCAAGTTTCCTATTCAAAACTTTTTTTAAAAAAAAAATCAATGTCTTTAACAGACTACCATTTGTGCACACTTTGTGGTATTACTGAAGGCATGTGCTATTTCTGTGGCGAAGCTATACTGGCAAAGCAGACACTTTTCCCTGTGAGAACCCATCTTCACAACAAGAAGACAACAGCCTCAGTAGCCATGTGCTCTAGCGGGGATGGGGGGGGCAGGCATTGTAGAATGAGTAGGGATTGGTGAGTTCTCCCTCCCTCACTTCAAATTGGTTCAGAATGATCCAAGTTTTTTTTCAAAAACAATAAACACCCCAGAAAGAACTCAGATCATTTTCTGAACTAATCCAAAGCTTGGGAAATGACTTCACTTCTCCACCAGTTTTCTTCATTCCAAAAATTCAGTAGCCCTATTGCAAATTTCAAGGGCCACTGTGCCTTTCCCACAGATGTTTCTATGCCCTGTCCCCCAAAATGGTAAACAGAGAAGGGAAAACTCACTACTTCTCTCATCCCAGATAGCACCACTGATTTTGCCACCAGCCAGGTAAATACAGAAAATGTTGGGAGGGGTTTTTGGAGGGAGGGGGATGCAGTAACACAGGGAATCCAGGAGTTTGTAAAGTTCTCATCTCATCATAAAAGCCTGCTCATTTGAAGCAGGCTTTTATGAGGCCCCAAAGTTCTCCTCCAAGCTCAGCAGATGCTCTGCTATGTCCACATTTCAAAGGCTGAAGCACACTGCAGAAATCCAAAGCTGGTTAATGAGAATGTGTCCATCGTCTTTGTGTTTCGTGATGCAAAATACACTGGTTGCCATCCAGAGGCAGATAGCAACTTAGTTGAATTGGAGCTCTTCATGCAGAAGCAAAGTTAAAGCAGTTTTCATATCTATCTATCTATCTATCTATCTATCTATCTATCCATCGCACCCCTCTGATGCTTACACACTGCTCAGAGTGACTAAGAACAGTTCAAAACAGCCCTAATATACAATGCAGTTCCAAACAACAACAATAGCAAATATATCTCTACCTATAAAGCAGAAAGTATGTGTATGTCATGTATTTCCCTAAATGTTTACCCACTAACACATATGGTACTGCCTTAATGCTGTTAACCCAGCCAGGTCTTCTTGTACATGGATCAGAAAAAATCTAAAACATGAATTTTGGGGTTTTAAGCATTTTTAAAGAATTTAATGAAAACCTAGGTTTACGCCTACAACTCCCAGCATGCTTTGGGTGGGAGGCCAGACTTACTGGCCTTTGGCAGCCATTGTGATTCCTAAAGTCAGTCAACCCAATTCCACATAAAAGAAAACAACCCACATAAATGGGCTGCATCCATTTGTGGTGCCTCCTCCCACCTGCGATGTGTGGTTTTAAAATCAGAACTAGATACAACAGCATGTCTTTGAGAGGCTGAACTCTGGACATGCTCAAAGGCACCCTGTCCTGATATCACTGTTTTTTCAGAAACTGAGGGAAGCACACACACAGCCTTCACCCTTAAGAGGGAGGGAGGAATGGGAAGCACCCTGCCCATGCCCAGAAACAAGCTTGATGAAGAGCCAGTCCCAGCCCTTCAGTACAGGCTCCTAATGGAGCCCTTCATGGGTGAGAACTGCAGGCTGAGGAAGTCCCAGCAGGACTTTGCTAGAGTTGTGCGCATTCGCTAAGAACTGCTTACCTCCCCTCCTTGGTGATGCTACTCTTCGATGCTCTATCAAAGAGCAGCATCGGCAACGAGAGGAGGAAAGCGCCTCTCAGAGGACATAGGCACCTGAGGGCTGCCAAAGGCATGCCGGGAGGTGTAGTACTGGCATGTCACTCTCTCTCAGTCCTAACTCAGCCCCCACTTTCCTGACCTTTGGCTAACTGTCTTTGTTCTCCTTATAAATGACTTTCTCCAACTGCCACTCCAACTGCCCAACATTCCATTCTAGCCTCAGCTATCAGTCATTCCTCCATTCACTCTTCTGTTTCAATAGAAAAGTCAGGCTTTTACATAAAAATCATAAACTTTATTCAGTAATTCTTGCATTTCCCTTGGAATGTTGTGGTTTAGTTATAACAGAGAAAAAACCTCAGCATAAAAAATCTCATCAAATTAAAAGACCTTGGAAAATATATATTTTTAAAAAACTCACTTGGCACTTAAAAGCCATTAATGCAGTCACTGGGCAAGCCTGCCTGGGCAAAAGAAATCCATAAGCAGGGTGCAGCAAATAAGATGGCCTGCTCCCCAGTTGTCTTCCACCACACCTCAGACAGTGTTCAAAGGTTAGCACATTATTCAAGGACCTATGCTTATTCCTACCACTCCCAGCATGCCTTGGGTGGAACTCCCAAGAGTCTTCACTTGCCACCAAACTATGACCAATACAAATTGCTATTATTCCTTCAGGACATTCCATAAATAAAATTTCTTCATCAGGAGATATTGAAAATTGCTTTATCTTCTATGTGGCTCCATAGCAGTGACATAAGGCCACCAGCACCATAAGGTGGTGGGTTGACCATTTAACTAAAAATAATAATAATTAAAAGTGCCATGTTGTGTCTTAAGAGTGCAGGTATGTCAGATAAAATCTGCTTCCCTACTATATGTTATTCAGATATCTGGGAAATGCTGGGTATATTTTGAAAACATATTTTTAGGTTTGCATCTTTTTTAGCTGGTAGGAAGGGTGTTGTGTGTCCTGATTGTTTTTGAAGCTTAGACTGCTGCTCTGGCCAAGGCATGATGAGAGGTGTAGGTATTTCAGGTAAAACAAAAAAATGTGGTTTATCATGAAGCTCTAATTTAAAATACAGTTCTTATTAACACAATTTTCCATTTGTTCTAACAAAACAATTTACTAACTCAGCCAAACTAGAACAACCAACCAACCTAAAGATGAATATGTTGCAGAGAATTTTATTTATTTATCAAATAAATGTTATAAACATTATTCATGGACCCAAGCAACGCCAGGCATATCAACTAGTCATATAATAAAATAGAGAAGGGAACAACTGATAAAACTCAGGCATCAGGTAAAACCTATAGAGCTGTATGCAAGTGGCCTCTCAAAATTCTCTGCCCTATATGTGCAAAAAGAAACTGAGGGAACAATCTCACCAAATTTCTTCAGGGGGAGGAGAAATTCTCCAATAATTTCTTACACAATTGACTCCAAATTGGGATAAGGTGAAAGAGTGCAGATATGGCCTTGCACATCGCTCACTACTTTCAATGGGATTCATGCAAAGAGTATTCCAGTTGTTTGTGATAAAGGGATTATGCATTGAGTGAAATGTGATGTCACATTAATATGTTTGCTTGACTCATAGTAAAAATAGGATCTGCAACAAAATGTTGCAGTGCAGCCTGCTCCTGTTCAGTGTAAAGTCAGCCATGTCCTCTTCAGGAGATTCCGTTCAATTCTACCTCCATATGGTTTGGGGGGCTCCTCCCATCACTCTGCAGTGACTAGGCACGGAGTGCTTTCTACCAACTCCTGTTGGTGGCCCAGCTACGCCCCTATCTGGACAGGGATAATCTAGCTTCAGTTGTCCATACTTTGGTAACTTCCAAATTAGATTACTGCAATGCCCTCTAAATGGGGCAGCCTTTGAAGATGGTCCAGAAGCTGTAGCTTGTGCAAAATGCGGCGGCCAGATTGATAGCTGGAACTAGGGGTGTGCACAGACCCCCCGCTCCGCTTCACTTGCAGATCCGCCATTTTCCGGATCGGGCCGCTCCACCCCGCCCCCGCTCCGCCCACTTCCGCTCCGCTCCGCCCGGAGCTCCGGATCCGGATCCGGAGCTCCGTTTCCCCCCCCCATAGGCTTGCATTGAAAGCTAAAAAATTATACAACTTTTTTTCTGTTCAAGTTAGAAACCTCATGTTTGGCACCATGACACCTCATGGGGATATACACACGCATGCCAAGTTTCAAAGCAATCCCATCATCCCCTGATTTTTGGCGAATTTTTGAAAATCGGGCACCCCACACACACCATCCCTGCGAGGTGGGCAGGGGAGGAGGGAGGGAAGGCAGGCAGGCATGCAGCTGGCATTTCTGGGGGCATAAGGAAGTGAGCCAAGGATAAGCCAGTAATGCATATAAAATGGAATAAATCAATCAATAAACAAAGGAGGGGTGGAATTAAAAGCAGCAGTGTTGCTCAATAAACAACAAGAAGAACTTTTTTTAAAAGGCTATATCTGTCTTTTACCAGCAATAGGGGGACATGCCCGGGGGAGGGGGAAGTAGCTGCCAGTTCAAGACACTGACAGCCACAGCTCTGAGAAGAAGTAAAACGCTCACTTCGACTCAGAACAGGCATTGCTCCACCACTGAAAAGTGACCATTCACTTCAACTCATGATAGGCATTGCTCCACCGTTTTACTCTCTTTGGAAGGCTCTAATGGCCTTCCAGTGCAGGAGAGAGTGGGGGCACGTCCACGATGAGATGCCCTAGGGGAGCTCATCCCCTTGCACCACATCGATTCAGTTGTTCCCCAAGTTTAGGGTGGGGAGCAGTGCTGTGTTTCTATCTCTTATTCTTGGCTTAGTATATGATTTCAGGTTGTGTTTGTGCATTTGGTGGGGCTACTGTGTTAAAAAACACGGGGAAAAGCCCGTTCAGATGAAGAAAGAGAGTTTCCCAGAATCCCAAGTTACCTGTTTTGCCTATGCCCTCCTCCAACTTTGGGATCATCATGACCGGGAGCTGACTCTGCCCCTCAGCCCTTTGAAAAAGGTATTTTTCCCGCCGATTTTTTAAAAACGTCTAGCCCGCGACCCGTACGATGCAGAAAGTTGAGAGTGGTCTCAAAATGACCCCCATCCACGACTCTCTGTGCACATGAATTTTCAGAACGATAGCTTAAACCCCCCCCCCAGTTATCCCCGATTCTTTCCCTCAATGCAATCCTATGGGCGAAAAGCCGAAAACGCCGTTTGAGCCGCGCGGTTGACCCGATTTTCACAAAAATATAGCCCGCGACCCGTACGATGCAGAAAGTTGAGAGTGGTCTCAAAATGACCCCCATCCATGACTCTCTGTGCACAAGAATTTCCAGAACGATAGCTTAAACCCCCCCCCCAGTTATCCCCGATTCTTTCCCTCGATGCAATCCTATGGGCGAAAAGCCGAAAACGCAGTTTGAGCCGCGCGGTTGACCCGATTTTCACAAAAATATAGCCCGCGACCCAGACAACACAGAAAGTTGAGAGTGGTCTCAAAATGACCCCCATCCACGACTCTCTGTGCACAAGAATTTCCAGAATGATAGCTTCAAAAACAACGTAGTTATGCGCGATTATTTGCCGCAATGCAATCCTATGGCGAAATGTTTTCAAGATGGCGACCGGAGCGCTCCGCCTGAACTCGGAGCTCCGAAAAATGGGCGCTTCTCTTCGCCTTGCTTCTAGGGGGTCCGCGGTCCGCTCCTACTCCGCCTCTGGGTAAGGCGGAGCAGGCCAATCCGCTACTGCTTCTACGCTCCTAATCGGAGCGGAGCACATCCCTAGCTGGAACAGGGAGATTTGAGCATATAACACCGATTCTGGCCCGCTTGCATTGGCTGCCTATATGTTTCCAAGCCCAATTCAAGGTGCTGGTTTTAACCTATGAAGCCCTACATGGCTTGGGACCGCAATACCTGATGGAACGCCTCTCCCGACATGAACCTACCCATACACTGCACTCAACATCTAAGGTCCTCTTCCGAGTGCCTACTCCGAGGGAAGCTAGGAGGATGGCAACAAGGGAGAGGGCCTTCTCGGTGGTGGCCCCCTGACTGTGGAATGATCTCCCTGATGAGGCTCACCTGGCGCCAACATTGTTTTCTTTTCGGTGCCAGGACAAGACTTTTCTCTTCTCCCAGGCATTTTAACAGCATTTTAACAGCATTTAACAATGTTAAGTTTGTTTTTAATGGACCCCAGAATTGTTGTTTTTAAATGGATACTTTTGTTTTTATACTGGTTTTTTATGTTTTTGATGGTTTTTAAATCTGTATACTTTTAATGTTTACCATTTTTAGTTGTTGTAAACCACCCAGAGACCTTTGGCTGTGGGGCGGTATATAAATGTAATAAAATAAATCAATCAATAAATAAGCATGCTCAGTCATCATTGACCTGTTTTAGGTTCTTTTTAAAAGAAGTTTTGTTCTTGCACAAATATTGGGGTTCCCCCCCCCACCCGCCATGTTTGCTGATAGCTCCTTCATGTGCATGAATGGGACCCTTCCGGCTACATAATAATCCATATTCATCTCTGAACTTTGGAAATAGATGGAATTACATTGCTGCTAAATACTAACATGTGTTTTTTTTCCCCTGTGGCTTCCTATTCTTCTAATTTAACATGAAACCTGGTTTACCCTAATTTTCACTTGCTCTAATAGATCTTCTCTTTTTTTGCTGGTGAACTTCCACATCTCTTCTTCATCTCCTCATGACTTCCATGAGAGAAAATGGAGGGGGGGGGGGACACATTTGTTAAAAATGTGGCATGTTCATGGCTGCCACATTTAGGCAAGAAATATTGCAGAGTAAAGCCCTAGCCAAATTGAGAACACTGCTCTAGTATAACTATCTGAAAGCACTGTCATCTCAAAGGTGAGTCTTTTCACCTGTCTTGTTCCACAATTCAGAATTTTTTATTTGTTCTTCAGGACATTTTTATTGTTCAGAATATTTTTTTTTCATGAATTGACATCTTGGAAAGCTAAACATTTTGATAATCTACACAACACTAATAGCCAAAGTCTAATTTCAGTCAATACGATGGCAAGTTTCAGTGTGGGATGAGCAGGACACATACTTGAAATCTCCCTTGTGCCTGTGTGAACTGAAGCAGAGAACAGAATGTGGCTTATTGGTCAGAATGGTGGAGTGGTGCTTCCAAGGATGCTGTTCATCATAGAAGTCACTGACCTTTTTGATCTAGTGCTGGAGGAATGCCTTCTTTCATTTGTATTTTCAAATAACCAGGCTATATTTTCCACCCAGCTATTCTGCGTTTGGGCTGTCATGGTCACTTCTGAATGTTTGTCCCTGAATGGCAGATGACTGGTGAAATGCACAAGGAAGACCTTTGAAAAATCCGTGAGATGCCAAGGCTATTGACTGTAAACAGCTTAACAGAAGTCTTGCAACAGCACACTTGACCAACTATTATTCTAATTAGTCTGTGTGCTTTGGGCTCTGAGACTGGAGTATGTTTCAGTCGGCTTTTCTCCCCTCCCCTCCTGCCAATGTACACAGCAATTAAGTCTGAGCTGGATTCTTGAAATCTTCAATATTTTCTTGCCCTTAGCCCAGCCATGATGTCACTCAAATCACTAGAGTGAACTGAAAGGAAACAGCTACCACACTTTCTTCTTGACAGTCCATGATAGGGTAAAGAAAACTGGATTCTGAAGATGACCTAAGGATTGCATTCTTGTCCCTTTACTAACCAAAAACTCCTTTCTGATTTACACAAAATAAATCTGCTTCGTCAGGTGAAAGCAGGGAGAAAAAAATCCAGTGAAGACGTAGTGCAGATGCAGGAGCACAAAGCTCAGGCAGGATTGATTTTCAATGATTGAATGTTTTTCTCTTACTACGGTGATGCTGTAGCTTAAGTCTAGTAATCCTCTAAAGGAGCACACTGAACTATATTTTTGCAAAATGATGATCCTGTATTGTGTCAGAGGTTAAACTGGCCACACACACACACACACACACAACAAGAGAAGCACAAGGCAAGAAATTCAGAGCTTTAGAAGGAACACACACACAAACCTGAACTGTCTGCAGTTTGCAGCAGGGATGGGGAATGTGTGGCTCTCCAGATGCTTTTGGACTGCAACTCCCATCATGCCTCCTCATTGCCTATGCTGGCTAGGGCTGATGGAAGAGCTTCCTGGTCTAAAGGAAATAATGACCATTACAGCCTCTTGCATTTCACAATGTAATATCCCTATCTCTTGCACTCTGAGGCAGGTTAGTATTTGCTAGAGATGCGCACAGCCATTAATAATTGTATTTATATTGTCTGTGCATGTTTTAAAAGGATATAGTTGGATTAGCAAGCACTGCAGCTCTGCTACTTTGGCAGCCCTAAACCAAAAAACAAATCACTGCTGTTAAATTGAGTTAAATTGTCTAGTCAATTTCACTTCATACAATTCATACTGCCAACCACCCCAAATCTAAGTAGATTTGTGATCCCCAAGTCTTTTCCTTCCATGTCCAGTCACTAGCAACAATGTTTCTGTCAATTCATCATCTCCTCTTCCCCTGTGTTGATCCCAAGAAGTTCCAAATCTACTCTGTCCAACAACACAGATTTAAAATTCACCAACAGGAATATCTGGCAAATATCAATTTAATCTGTTTCTTATCAAACACAATACTCTCAAGCACATGCATAGTTAGCCAACTCACTAGGTTAACTAACAAAGCATGGGCCCTCATTCATCAGAGAGAAAGCATCTCAGCTCTCAGTTTCAGTGCTTCTAATGAGCCGCTGTTTTGGCTTTACAGAACTCATCCATCAGTCAATCCAAGCCTTTAGGTAAGTGGAGTTCTGGTAACTACAACATAATTACTGCTGAAATTTTTGCCTGCTTGGGGTTCTGGTGTCCATTAAACAAAGTTCCTCCTCCTTATGACCTACTCAGTGCTTCCACCACCAGATGCAAAAGCACATTTTACAAAACCAGCCCACTCTCTTCAGCATTTTCTAAGCAGGGATGGATTTAAATCATGTCACTCAATCACTAATACATTTGTATGGACTTTACAGCTTCCAGTGAGTAGGATCAATGACAATAGTTCATCTATCCCACTATCCTTACACAGTTCACACAATGATTGGGTGTACAGTGAACATATATGGGGAGAGTGGGTGGAACCAAGATACATACTTCCAGTCAATATGCATCTACTTGACTGCATTGATTCCGCCATGATTATGGCATCCATATGGCTGGGGGCCTGGCTTTGTGACAGTTGTTGACATGCATACCATACCTGGGCATGGAGAGATTGTACACCCATCCAGGAACTATACAGATGGAAGAGTAAAAAACTATATAGGTGGACAAGTAGAAGCACATAGCATGGGGCTGGTTTTACTGCTCAGATACAACTCCTGCACCACTCCCCCATGTGTGTTCAAGGTATGCACTGTCAACATGTGAAAAGTGCTCCTGTTTCAGCCAACAAGGTTGTACAAGAGGGCAATTTTGGAGTATTCCATGCTCTGCCAGTTCCTACAGACCAGCACTGATTTGAGATGCAGAGCACCATTTATGATTTAGGAGTGTGGCTGAATCTTGACTGAACACAGCTCCAACACAACCAAAGAGCTACTTCTTTCTGTATGAGGCAGCTGGATTATACCAGTGTTTCCTGCCCTAAAGGTATAAAAGGTGAAGCACAGGTGTGCATGCCTCAATATTCAGGGATATTTGGGGACTGAAACAATTAGCTGTAGTTCTACCAGGCAAACTTACACCATAGCTAGATGGGGCGATATCCCAGGGCATTCCCCGGGATCGTCCCTGTGCATCCACATGACGCACAGGGGATCCCGGGAGCAGGGAGGGATGATCCCTCCCTTGCCCCGGGATACTGCCCTACCCTTTCAGCCCACTTTTTCCATGGTCTTAGGATGATCCTGAGACCACGGAACATCTGGGCGGGCATCACAGTTTGTCCCGGCTCCTTGCAGTTCCTCACAAGGAGCTGGGAACCAGACAAGGGGTGCAGAGCTTCTCAGGAGCTCTGTGCCCATGGAGGGGGGAGAGGAGATCAGGGATTTTTTTTTAAAAAAAACTTACCTTTGAGCGCACAAGCACGCATACGCTGCTTCTGTTTCTTTTTTAAAAAAACAAAATGGTGGGTATGACGTCCTGTTCGTCCGAGGCTGTCGCGCGGCAGAGGGGGAGATCTCACAATAAAAAATATTGTGAGATCCTCACTCCTCCATAGGTCTAGCTGAGGCCTTACATTGGCATTTAATGGCTTATCCCAAAGAAACCTGGTGAGTGATAGTGTGGTCGCAGAGCTAGGGATGCCTTCATTCTCCATTAGAGTTCCCGAGCCTCTCCCCATGGAGGGAATCATAAGCAGGGCCTTCAATAAAATGCTGCAGTATGGAGCAGTGCAGTTCAGGGTTCTAGCCAGCCATTTCTTCCTCCAGAATACTCCATTCCATTCTGGCCCCAACACACACTCAAAATAGTCAGTATTTCATAGCCACTGCACATGTTCAGTCCTGTTTGAGTTTTTCCCTCCCAAGTCCTTCTGCAAACATAAGAACATAAGAAGAGCCATGGTGGATCAGACTAAGGTTCCATCTAGTCCAGCATTCTGTTCACACAGTGGTCAACCAGCTCTCAATGAGAAACTCACTAGCAGGTCATGAGTGCAAAAGCACCTTCCTGCCCACATTCCCCAGCAACTGGTGTACATAGGTATACTGCCTCTGAAGCTGTAGGTAGCACATAGCCATCAGGAATAATAACTATTGATATCCTTCTCCTCCATGAATTTGTATAACCCACTTTTAAAGCCATCCAAATTCATGTCCACCACTACATCTTGTGGTAGCAAATTCCATATGCACTGTGTGAAGAAATACTTTCTTTTATCTGTCCTGAATCTTTCACCAATCAGCTTCACAGGATGACCCTGGGTTCTAGTATTATGGGAGAGGGAGAAAAATGTCTCTCTATCCACATTCTCCATGCCATGCATAATTTTGTACACCTCTATCATGTCTCCCCCTACCCTTCATTTTCCAAGCTAAACACTCCCAGATGTTGTAACCTCCCACTGGGGAGATGCTCCAGCTCCTTGATCATTTTAGTTGCAGTGATCAGAACTGTACACAGTTTTCCAAGTGTAGTTGCACCATAGATTTGTATAAGGACAGTATGGTATTGGCAGTTTTATTCTCAATTCCTTTTCTATTTATGCCCAACATGGAAATCACCATTTTTTTTACAGCAACCGCACACTGGGTTGACATTTTCATTGAGCCAGAATTTCCTTGAGCTTGCTATTATGTCCCTTTTGGGTCTTGTGTATAATTGGTTCCATTTTGGCTTCATAAGGATCCACATTTGGAGAATGACTTTGCTACTAGTACATAGGATCACTAATTAGGCTTATAATGTAGAAATGCCCTACGTGTATACCCAGAGAAAAAGCTGTATCTGTTCTTGATCCATATGACAATCTAAACTAGGTTTTCAGTTTGCAAGCTACTTCCAGTATATTTTCACACTCAAGGTTATAGATTTTTTTTATTTGGCCAATCCCTTGAAGAACTTTTCCTGAAATCTAGCTCAGCCATTACTCAAGCATTTCTTCAGTTAGTTATTTTTTGTTTCTTTACCTGGAGCCAATAATCAATAAACTGGCTGGCTGGCTCAGTAACAGAACAGCTAACTTCTTTGACCTGTTCACCTTTTTAGAAAGACCTGACCAATTATTGTACATGGTCTGATAAGACTACCTTCTTCCCTTAGTTTGAACCTTCTCATTCATATATATCCTGCCTCTCCCTTTCACTTGTTCTTCAGGCGTAGAACATATGTGTGGAGAAGAGGGTTGTGGGTCCATGCTGCTGGCCCTCCCCCATTATCCTGTATGACATTGGCTACACCCCCTGGATGTCTGCACACTAGTGACATATGCAGAAGGCAAGCCTATACATGAGCAGCTGGTCATGCATAGGCTTCATGCAATTGGAATCCCCAATCATGCATGAGTACTGATCTTGTGAAAGCTTATAAGTGAGCAAAAATTCACACTTGGGTGTTTCTTATGCAGATGTCATAGCCATATCTCCACATATCAATAGGAAGACGTTCTGTCTATTTCAAGCTCAATTCACAAGGTGATGAACCATATACTTTTGCCCAGTCCCATTCATTGAAAACTAATCTGAGGCCTTAGGTTGCTAGCAAGTTGTGATGTGATTAAGTGGGGGAGAAATACAGAACCATAACATACTTCAATTTCATTTATTATATTTTATAATCCTTAGTGTTGTTGTTTTAAAAATCCTCTAAGTTATCATTGTTTACAGCTAGAAAAGAAAGACAGAATCTGAGATCTCAAATAATTTGCAATGTAGAAACCAAAAATCCAGGTGTGTATGTATCATCAGACCGTGAGGCCCTATCCTCACCATCATCCTTCTTCATTGATACTTTTCTCTACAGGCTGGGCATTCTATGAATGGTGATGGGAGCAGCAGGGATAATATGAAGCCTTTCTAAAGATGCCATCTAGTGGCCTGTCACCTCACTCGCAATGCTGGGTTTTTCATTCAGCAGGCCTGCTGTTTCCTCACCCTATCAGCAATAGCAGTCTGTCTCTCATTGAGAATAATGCACCACTATCTGGCGTTAGCTCTGCACAATGCTGTGAGCAAGACAATGCGGTAGATTTGGTCTATCTTCAGTCTTAAAGGAGAGAGTGCAAGCAAACCCATTGTCAAGGAGAAAGAAGGTTCTGAACATCTTAATCTATAAAAATAGTAGAACAGTATTGGGCAGATGGTAGACTTCAACTCCCTGAAGCCCATGCCTGTATGGAAAATAGTCTGGAATGTTGGGAATTGAAATCCAAAACATCTGGAGAACTACTTTCTGCGCACTTCTGCTCCTGCTCAAGGGGTATTCCACTATGAAAGCGGAATGAAAGCGGTATATAAAACGCAGGAGCCACACTACTGCTTTATAGCAGCATTGAAGTTCACTGACAACTGTGTTGTGGCCCATTGACACATATACTGCTTTAATAGTGCTATATCCTGCATGGTGTGGCTCCTGCCTTTTATATACCACTTTCATACCACTTTCATAGCGCAATATCTTGTTTGGTGTAGATTAGGCCAACATCAGAAATATTGGTGCAACCAATGGCATACTGGAGTTACATTATAGTCAGAAAATGCTATTCATTTGGTTCATGGGGGAGTTTAGGTTGACTTCTCAGCTCCCTACTGTGCAAATGCAGAACTGTTCAATAGCTATACTTCTGATGGGTTACCTAGCTCTAATTAAACAAATAAAATAGATTAATAGTAGACCCATTAGAGGTACTATTGAAATATGGCTATTGAACATCCCTGCACTTTTCCTGGGACAACAATGCCTGGTCTCAAATTTCTTTTTATAATTCATGCCTTTGTGGATAAGAATCTGGAGAGAGTAGAAAAAAAGGTTCAGAACCTCAGATGATAAAGGATTTTTAAAATTTATTTATCTCTTTTTCATTTGATGACAACAATGGTTCCACAATATGGTTTGAAGACACATGAATGGACAGATGGACAACCATCTGTCAGGGATGCTTTAGGGCAGATTCCTACATTGAGCAGGGGGTTGGACTCGATGGCCTTGTAGGCCCCTTCCAACTCTGCTATTCTATGATTCTATGATTCTATGAATGAGCAAACTTGTTGACCAGTTTCTGGTCAGGGCCTGGATGGACCCTGGTGTTTGCCATCTTGAGTTCCATGAGGTGCCCCAACCACCTTTTGCTTTTTTCTAACATTAATGTGATGGCAGGAGATTTTTTTTAATGCTTTACTAAGAGGCATTAGATAGACCCCTCCCCAGTTCTGACATTTAGACATCTTTTCAAAATGCATCCTTTCACACACGCTTTCTCTGAAATGTGAGCCAGCCAGCTATCATCTGTAGCACACAGACAGTAGAGTGTGTGTTTTATTGCTAATTAACATGTTCATTATTGTGCTGCTTCATTTCTGTACTTTATTGTTGTTTTGATGATATATTTTATGTTCACCGCTTTGATACCTCTACAAAAAGCAGTATATAAATTTGAGTAATGAAATAAAATGATTAATTAATAAGTAAGAATCGGTGGGTATTAACCCTTAACTCACTCACCAATTCTCCTTTATCCTCCCCCCATCTGTTTTTAATTGATATTTTCCTCAGCTGGTCTCCAGATGCAGAAATAGGCCTGACTGAGGTAGAAATAACCATAGGCTTAACTCCTTCTCCATTTATAGTGAGGGACCCTCCTTCACTCTGATCATCACCTGTATCTCAGCAAATGTGGGCTTTGGAACAGGGATTTGCCAAAATAATACCTTTTTCTGTCCTTAGTGTCCTTTTGAGTGGCAGTATAGTCACTATTTTCTATACATGGAGTTAGATAGAGTTCATAATTCAATGGTGACTTGTCTACTATCAACCTGAAAGAGTGAACAGAAAGTTATGGCTACAAAATGTGAGGCTTCCCTACCCATAAAAGCAAAGGTTAATGTTTGAGGATAGCAAGCCGGAATTAATGACATACACACAGTCTAGAGAAGGGTTGGTCAACTTGTGGCTCTCCATATGTTTTGGCCTACAACTCCTAGCAGCTCTGGCCAACATAACCAATCATGAGACAAGAAGGGAAATATAGGCCAAAGCATCTGGAGATCCATAAGTTGACCACCCCTAGCCTAAGGAATTACTGAGAATATGAATAAGCAAGAAGAAGAAGAAGCAGAAGCAGAAGCAGAAGAAGAATCTTGTGGTGGCACTGTTGTAACAAACATGCATATATACATTCAGATTCAGAACATGAATATTTCTTTTCCTTTAATCACTCCTGTTCTTCAAAATAATACAGTCTATGAAGTACCTCGTTCAGAAGCTGCATGAAGTCTAACATCATCCTACATGAAAGTCACTAGCAGGAAAAGAAAGACAAAGGAGAATGGATAAATCAAACTTGATTCTGATGCATCAACCTGATTTGCTTTAAGCCTGATTCTGGACATGATTTGTTGTTGCTGCTGATTTCATCCAAATCAAATTTCATCCAAATCTGTTTTCTATAGAGTAGTCACTTGGACACTTAATAAGTTATAAACTTTGGAACTGATCACCTGGACTCTCTGCATTTGCCTGGTAAAGAAATTGGGGAACAGTGTTTTGATGCTCCCAGAAATATATTTCAAAGCCGAAACTATAATACTTTGTGCTTTCTCTTGAATTCTCGTTTGTTCATAGAAACAGCCTTTCTATCAAATCATGGAAGATCCCTATAGGGTATTCTTTTCTCTCTTGCTCTCTTTATTCTTCAGATGTGCAAAATAACATTTTCTATTTCTTTGCCTTTCAAAGGTTCTTATCCAAATCTATCATGGCTTGAAGATATTTCCCATCACCTCTCCCATTTTAATAACCTAATTGCAGGTCTGTGTTGATAGACAAATTAGGGCAGGTCAAAAGAGAGCCAAAAAAAAATCTAAGAAGAATTAGACACTTATATGAGAAGCAACTAGCTTAGGAGAGATTAATCAAATGATATTGGCTGTCTATATGCCTGAGGCATGCTTGATATGCTCACGTACAACATTATCCACAGTCCTGGTTTCAGTAGAGCGAAGGATTTTACTTTATTTTAATCTGCAATGCAAACACTCATTTTTCCCTTTCACCACAAGTCTCCTTGTCAGAGGCTAAAGAAATATGCAGAGTTTCTCGAGCACACTTTTATTTTAAAGGCACACCACCCTGCTCCTGCTTATTCTTGAGCAATGGCAGGTGCCAGCCTAGGAGATGGGGGGAAATGGTCTAGCATTGCTGCTGGTACCATCAACGCATGCACACTATCTGTGGGCCGCCAATGGAGCATTTTCCAGAGCAACAAGGGCATCGTGAGGAATTAAAATAATGCTAGACTTTTTCCCTCCCTATTAGTGGTGCCCATCTACCGCATGGTCAGGGAACTGGACTGACCTAAGCTGCTGCTGCTGCCCAGAAGGGCATTATGGACTTCTCCTCCTCCCCAGCCATGGGGAGCCGGTTTTGCTTGTTCCAGAATGTACCTGAGCAGAGCTTCTGTCACCACCACCAAAAGAGGGACTTCACTGGCTCCAGTAGCTCTGGAGCAAAGCAGAGCCAGGCAGAACTGTGGCGACACAACTGCTCAGGAGGAGGACTTCACTAGCTCTGCTGCTGAGGGACCCACCCACGTGGGCTGACAGCAGCCCCAACCCTAATGTTAGGGTTTTAGACTAGGATCCATATGGTATATTGCTTCCACTACTCGTGGAATTCTTTAGAATTAGATGTGCTAGAATTTGGGGATAACTCTTTAATGTGACTAGGTTTGTCGAGGTCTCACAGATGATCCTTTCCCACTAGATAGCATCTGACACATGTAGCACAGTAGCTATTACCAATGTCTGGCTGAAGTGCTGGGCAAAATGAGCACACACAACTTTACTATCATTGCAGTATTTTAAATAAATAGACGTTTACTAAGGTTTTTATGTTATGAGCTGGCCTATGCCTAGGTTTTTAAATTAAGCTGAAGTTTTAAGTTGTTCTATATTGTGTTGGATAGAATTGCTTTTAAAATGCTTCTTTACTTAGAAGGTTTCTTTTATTGTGTTTCTTCTGTCGATAAGCTGCCTTGCTAGGACTATGCCCCAAAGGGCTGCCTAAAAATCCATGAATGAATTCATGAATGAATAAAAAATGATCACAAGCATTTGAAAAAGTATAAAGTTCATAAATATTCCTAGTATTACCCACCAAGTATTTACATTGGTGCCAAAATATGAGAACCAGGATCCAAGGAAAAGAATTTGCTTATTATATTGTGCTATGAAACAGTTGGCTCTGCAGGAACTGAGGACATTTTATTCATTTTCATAAATAAAATACCACTGGGATTGGCTACTTTTTATTAGTGATGCTGCCGAATTTCATAATTATCTTGTTGGTTGAAACTCATGCTTTCTTAATGCTCACCTTTGTAGCAACCTTGGATCACTGTCTTACATTCATTATTAATTAATTCATTATTAATTTTGCAGTAGATTGTGAGTGTTGGGGCATCTTCAAACTGTATCCACTATACAGTATTTCTGCACATGTGATGAAGTTGCTCAGTGGCACCATCATCTCCTCTTTATATACCAAATAACAACAGCAAGTAAATATGATCACACCAGCCCACTATGGCTTATTTAAGCCATGGTGAGTTGTGGTGCCTGTGGGCATCAGATTTCCAATTCAAGCCCACACCGGCGAGGGTGTCATGTTGGGATAGTTAATAAACCACCCCACAGCCCTACAACAGGCCATGGGCCATGCCCAGTGAGGTTAGTTGTGTAATTTGGGCTGTTATTCACTCAGAATGTTCAGAGTGATTAAGAAGCCATTGCGGCTTATTAACCTTCTTCATGTCATGCAAACTGGCCCATTAAGTAGGAAGGCCATGTAGAAATAAAAATCAGGTGAGGATAGTGATGCATGACATCATGCCACCTTACATAACTACAAACTACAGCTCCCAAGATGCAGTTTGATATTGCGCATGTGCAAGAATATGTACACATAGAATTAGTTTTCAAATTAAAGTAGAACTGTTCTCCAGGATTACATGGATGAATTCATTACTTTCAAGGAAACAATACATTCACTTTTAAAAGTTATTTTTATACATCTATTTGGGAGTCTCTTCCCCTTCCAAATATCTCCATAATATCTCTTTAGCACTGAAAGTGCAAATCTTACACAAACCAGAATGAAAGCAAAATTAGGGTGGCATGCTGGCTATGGATGATGGGAGTTGCAGTCCAACACATCTGGAGGTCACCTAGTTGAGGAAGGCTGAATTAGGGCATAGAGGCAATAACAACAGCATCACAATGTCTCTTCCACCTTAAGAGTCAAAATGCTTTTATCATTTATTTATTTATTTATTTATTTATTTATTTATTTATTTATTTATTTATTTTAGTGCATGTTGCTTTGAATAAAAAAAAGTTAGAACAGAAGTTCATAAATATGTATATGCTATTGTTGCTACTTCTACTACCTGTTCACATTGTACTTTGTAATGAGATTGCACTTTATGGGTAAGCCTTGGCTATTTGCATCCTTTCTATCATTAGCCAGAAATGTAACTTTCTAATACCGTTAGCAAGCTTCCGGATTATTTCATAAGTTGGAAACCACCTTCATTAGCCTTTATCGATATACCATAAGCCAAGACACAAACCTTAACGTTTTGGGTTGCTTGCGCATGTGCTGTTTTGTGTTTCTAATTCCTTGTCTATTTGTAAAATAAACATACATTGCTTGTTCAAAGTACTTCTGATGTTTTACCTGGGGATTCCAAATATACCTTATGCTTCTCTTGAGTTTTAAAATACCACTGGTCTTTATGATACTAGGTGGAACTAGTCGTCAGTAAAGGGGACCCTGAGAGAAGGGGGCAGGAAAAGAGGAAAGGGAAGCAGAGACCTTGTTCACCAGAGTACGCTAGGGATGGGGGAGAAATTAATGTACCTAATTTCCCACTTTGGAACCAATATACAAACCAAAACTGAGTCATCTGTTGAAATTTGTACCTTTAAATTTTGCAAAGGAGTTTTCCAATCAAAAAATACATACAGAAAATGCATATATTTGGGGAAAATGCAAACAAAATTGAATGTATTAGGGAAACTAACATTCAAAATGCATCATATCCGGGAAATTGCTTGCAAAAACATGTATATTAGACCAAATTGCATACACAAATAGCATGTATTGGGAGAAATGCATGCAAATTTTCATACAAACTTTAAAACAACAACCCCTCAATGTCCAAGATGAACTGGTAGCGCAGCCTTCCTCAACCTGGGGCGCTCCAGATGTGTTGGACTGCATCTCCCAGAATGCCCCAGCCAGCTGGCTGGGGCATTCTGGGAGTTGTAGTCCAACACATCTGGAGCACCCCAGGTTGAGGAAGGCTGTTGTAGCAGAATATGCAGTGTAGTGGTGGAATTGATAAGAATTTTTTGTATCTTGTAGGTGACTAGTTCTGAGTGTATGTGTTGTGATATAACTATGTGTAATGGAATATATTCTTGGAAATAGAGAGAGGCTGACATGAATGCATTGGTCAAGTTCTTGAAGCAGCAAGTAGCTTACCTTAGCAGGGATATCTCTGTCTGGCTGTTACTGGTATCAGTGGCAGACCAGGCTATGTTGAGAAGAATGAGAATGGTGGTATGACCAGGTCCGAAACTAAGGACGGAGTCATTGACATCATAAGGGTTATAAAAAGCCAGAGTTTCATCAGTTTGAGAGAGAGAGAGAGATCCTGAGAGAACAAGAAACCCACCATATATGCATAGACTGGCTTCACCCACCATGCCCTCCATTTAGATAAATTTGAACCTTGGATATTGACTGTCAGGTTGTGAAGGACTTCGGTTTTACTATGTTGTCAATATGCTTGCTACTATCTTCATTGTAGTTTCATTGATTATAACTTGTGTGTATTTAGGAATGTTTGTAATCTGTCTCATTTTAGCTAAAGCTTGCTATTCCCTTAGACAGTTTCAGCAAAAAAATGTATTCTTTGATCCCATATTTGTGTTGTCTGGCTTGAGGGAAGTTTCAGGGACCACTACCAATACACTTCAATTCTTGAAGCCCAAAACACCTGGTAAATATGTGCAAATCTATCACTGAGTAGGGTCTGTCCTTACACCCATTGTATTCTCTCTTGATCTGGTGAATCTCAGATACACCCATTCAAGTTTGAGAAACATGCTAGTTGGATGGAGCGAGAAGCAGTTATTCATCTCAAACTGAACTTAAAACTGGAAAAATGAGAAACAGAGAGGAAACCAAAATTGATAGATTTATTCATCCCTAGAGTACACATCCCTGGTTGTGCATTCGAGCTTTGCCTGCTATGCTGTTACCTAGGCTTGTAAGCCTATGCGGCAGGGTCTTGCAATTTACTGTGTAATCTGTACAGCACCATGTACATTGATGGTGCTATATAAATAAATAATAATAATAATAATAATAATAATAATAATAATAATAATAATAATAGGCAGTTAATGATAGTGGATACCCCCTGATTATGTACTGATCCAGTTCCAGTGTCTTTCATCTTGCCCTCTCTTAATTAATTTATGCCCTTAGTGCCTGACAGGAAGAGAGAAAACATCCCATTAGATCAACGCAGAATGCCATCATGAATATTTTATTTAAGTTTTCACAGTGCTGCACAAAATAAGAATCTGGGCCCATGGTGGAGCACTGTTAGCCAATTCTAATGCTTCTTTCCCCTCACCCCTCTGGTCAGGTTCACTGTGAATTGGCCATGTGAACCTACAGAATGTAGCATTCAAAACTGGAGCTGCTGTTTGTGGCAAATCACTCTCCATCATCTTCTGAGGAGGAGGGGTGAGGAAAGTAGCCATTTTCAGGAATAATGTGTGAGTCGGCCATTAGACCAGCCTCCCCCAACTTCATGCCTTCTAGATATGTTGGACTGTAACTCCCATCATTCCCAGCCAGCATGGCCATTGAGAGTTGTGGGAGATGCCATCCAATACATCTGGAGGGCACCAGGTTGGGGAAGGCTGCCTTAGACAGCTGTTGCCCTCCCTCTGAACTGCATCCCACTGAGACCTGTTTGGAAACCAAGCAGCAGTTCCATTTTTTCTTGGGACTTCAGAAAAGTGAAGTATGTTCAGAGGATTGCCAAGTGACTTTTTCTCCTCCTCCCAACTACAGAAGTATGGGAAAAAAATTCTTTGGCTTTAAAAGCTGTGCTAACATTTGACGACTACCATCATTGGCTCTATAACATTCTCAGCAAGGCCTAGCTTTTATGTGGACCTTTGAATAACCGCCCTTTACACAGAATGTGGAAATTGCTTTCCTTTCATTCATTTACCTTTATAGGAGATGTGGGATCATTGCTAAGGTGCCGGGCAAATTCTATAAGAAACATACCTTGTAAATTCTATACAGTTCACCAGTAGAAGCAGTGTGCACTCTTTGCAGATGGATTGAGTCATAAATGTGTATGGACAGGATGATATTTCACCACAATGAAGTTAAGGAGAAGGTCCTGGCTCTTTCCACTCTTTTTCACCCCTTCTTTTTTACTCAAAGTTGCTGGAGCAATGAAGTCCACTTTCAGGATCATATGGAATGGAAACAGTCTTCAGAAAACTCAGACATAGTTTGTTTATATGGGTGCAGACAGAGGAGACAAGGTAGGTAGGTATATTGAAGTTTATGGCACAACCGTATCTAGGGCTAGGACATCTTGCACCACACACTCATCTGTTGCAAACTCACTGAAATGAAGAGATGAGATGCAATGTCTTTCATTAAACAAGGAACACAAGTCCGCAAATTACTGTTGAAGGGTCTACAATGACTATAATGCACTCAGGCACTTTTTGTGCTGGATTAACTAGGGCCACAGCTTTAGCAATATAAAATGTAACAAGGAGTTCTATAAGGATTACTCAAATTGAGCAGGGATGTTGTCTAAAGTGGAAGCCACCTGGCCATGACATAGACCCTGTTCAGACAACACTCTAAGCCATGGTGGTTAAGCTTTTTGAACTAAAAAATATGGCTTTGCATGTCATGTGAACCATGACTTAGTGTGTCGTGTGAACCATTATTAACCATGGTGGCTACATAACCATGGTTTAAACACACTCACTAACCATTTGCTGCAAAAGAGTTAGTGGCCTAACCATGGCTTAGTGTGTGGTCTGAACAGGCCCATAGAAGCAGTGTACAGAGTGTTTCTGCCCTATCAGATAATCCCACCTTGTAGGGGACTCCACCTGACTCACAAACAACAACACCCTGACATTTTGGGCAAGTGAAGCAGCCAAGACCCCAAAACCTGGGTCCCAAAGTGGTGAGTGGCAGACTAGAGAATCCTCACTCACCATCTTGTTTGTCTTCAACTGTATATGTTTAAATAAGATATAAAGTAATTAGTGAGGTCTTGAAGTCAACAGGATGATGAATGAGGGTTCCCTTGGCTTTTGATGCACAGACCTACTTGTTGTAGCTGGATTCCTTTCCTGTTTTCTGTTTCCTCCTATTCCCCAGCAGTAATTGTCCATCCCTCAGCAACATGCACAGCTCATTGCAAGTGGGTAAACCCATCTTCCTTTGCCAATCTGATTGACAGTCAAAAACAAAATCCTACTCAGCCCTTTCATGATCAGCTATTCTAGAGAATATAATGTTAAAGGTATACAGTAAAAAGGCCTTTATGTTGACAAGGGTAATATGTGGGGACAGAGGGGGCAGGAGGTCTGGGTTTCCAGGTAAATTAAGTCAGATTTTCAAACACTGGGGAAGGTGAAGAGTTTTGTTTTCCAAATCAATGTTTTGAACTAAACACATTGACCCCATTCAGAAAACACCTTAAACCATGGCTTTAACCATGGTGGTTAAGCCAGAAAGCTGGGCTGTGTTCAAAAGACACCTTAAACCATAGCTTTAACCAAAGTGAATAAAGCAAAAAGCCTTATTCACTATGGTTAAAACCATGGTTTAAGGTGTCTTCTGAATGGGCCCTTTGAATTTGAATCTGAACAGTTCAGCATAAATCCAGAAATGTGTTCCAATAATAAAATCATAGAGTGGAATGCAATGTTTTCCAAGTATTTCCACTGAAGGAACTGCTTCTTTGCACCACTCATACCTCAAAATCTGCTCTGAAGGGGTGGGGGGAACCCTCCAGAACAGATTTATGGGGAATTAAGGGCTATAGAGAGGAGAGAGGGAGAAAATCCCATTGCACAAGCAAGCACCCACTCATACATTGCATGACTAGTAGGGTTCTGCCCCCAAAACTGATATTTAAAAAACAAAACAAAACTATCAAACAGAATAACAGGCCATAGCAGCAGCAAACAAGACAGACAACTTTTTGAAAATGACTAGGATCAATCTACCTTAGTCATTAATAGCCTTAGTAAGAACCGTGTATCATCATACACACCAATTTCAATTCTTAGAATGCTTGAAATTGTTATTTAAGCCATGGTGAGTTGTGGCACATGCTGGCAGCCATTTCAACCCCCAGAGGGAGGTTGCCATGGTTTGTCTTATCATCCAAACCTGGGTAGGGATGAATAGGGAAAAGGCACCATGAACGGCAAGGAAAAGGGAGGTAAACTCTGATGCTTGAAAGAAGAAAAAATTACTGTGCTCTTCTTTTGAGTGCCAGAGTTTGCCTCCCTTTTTGTTTCCATCCAAATCTGCATATCAGGGGTTGTTTGATAGTTAAACAACCCTCAAATAACCCATGTTCTGTTGTGGGGTTATTTGAGCATTGATAACATGACAAATCATAGCACCTCCCCCTGCCCGGGGTTAGATATTAAAAATAGCTGCCTGCATGTGCCACAACCCATTGTGGCTTATTTAAATAAGCCATGGTTAGCTGTGGTGATCATGTGAATCAGGTCTGTGAATTAAATTTCTACAAACCAAGTTACCTTTGACAGTTTTTATATGTGAAAACAGACTTTCTGTTGCTCTTTGCTGCTTCCAGATAGCATGTTCCTTCTCAAAGACATATTTTTGAAGCTGAAGACAGGATTGACTGAAGTTTCTTTCAATAAACAAACTTGATTAAAAGGTGGGGAGGGATAAACTATGCCCAGAACTGGTTTTGTGTTTATTGGGGACAAAGCTCTCAAAATATGTACAAGTCATAAAAATAATTAATATAGGGCAAGTCTAAGTCTGAAGTATGTTGAGGTCTCCACAACCTCCTTAAACTTTTGTTATTGTTTCTAGGCTCATTGTTCCAGTCATTCATCAAACATTTTAGGAGTTAGAGGAACATCTTGATCTTCCATCCCATACACCTGGCATTAGGTTCAGAAGTAACAGTGGTGTTCCCTACACCACTTCATTTCAAATGAAAATGGATTCCATTGCTTGCATTTCACATCAATAGTATAAAAGAAAAAGTAAGTGGAGGGATTTAACAAAGAAAACAAGATTCAGGACATGTAGATAGAATCAGTTCTGAATAACATTTAAAATATATTTTAAAAACCTACTTACCAAAATAGAAATAATATAGGCCAGGATAATTGTGGTTAATATAGTGCAGAATCAGAATTTCTGAGGTCAGAACTAATTTATAGTTTAATTTGTGTGCTTTTTTTTTACAGTACTTGAGCATCCTAAAGCTTTTAACATAATTCTTGAAAGTTCATTGCAACCTTGAGATTGTGCTATTAACTCCGTTTTTATGGTTCACTGAAAAAAACACAATCAGCTAGGAAATTTATCCAGAGTCACACAGCTGCAGAACATAGATTTGAACTCTGGTCTAGCAAATGTGACCCAACACTCAAAACATTTAGCATCCATTTTCTCTGCTGGACACCTATCACCTCAGCTGTATGGTCATAACACCTATTACTGACTTCACAGTACAGCAAGAGTGGGGAATCTACCCTTGAAAGGGCAGAAGGTTCTACCTTTAAAGGCACCCTGATAGTGGAGACTGGTGGCTCCTATGTCAGTGGGATGATGAATCCGCCATGGGTTTCAGTTCAGAACCAGCCAGAATTCTAAAGCAGCTATCCAAGGTATTTCTGAATATTGGATAACTCCTGACTGGTTCTGGCTGAAATCCAGAGTAGATTCATCAGCCCACTGACATAGGACCCATCAACTTCTACTGTACCCTAAGTAACATTTTTAATAAATAAAACAGCAAGGCCCATGAGTCAAACCTGGGGTTCCTGGGGTCCCGATCACTTGGCCCCCACTCCCTTTCTCCAAAACACCCAGCCATTTTCCAGCCTTTGCACAGTTTCCCCCCCCCCCATTCTCTCCAAAGGCTAAATTGCAAGTGATTGTAAGTGATTTAAGATACAATATGCAGGTGTTTGGGGTGATTTTGGCTCTGCCCACTTTTGCCTTTAGACCCACCCAACTGGGAATGCAGATCCCAAGGTGTTCTCTAAAATTAAATTTGGCACTTGGGCCAAAAGAGTTTCCTCATCCCTGCTCTACATAATATACATGCAGAGACAGTTATGCATAAAACTGCTGACCTTGTTTTGAAATTTGAGCTCATTGTCCTAGCTCCATGTGAAGCCATTGGGAATCAGAAAGAAGGAAACACCCAATATTGTTCTGTAAATTTGCTTGGCTCTATAAGCACAGAAGATCAAGATGTCTTGCCACAGGATCTGAGACTTGAAGCAAAAATATTAAGTGAACCTCCGCTTCCTGGAATTGTGGATGAGCAGGCCATCACTTGAGAACATAACTTACTTGAGCTAGCATTTTAAGCTGATGGCTGAAAACTAGAAAAAGGTATAAAATTGCAGGTGATGTCAAGTAACTGGAAGATAAGAAGGAAATTCTTAATTGTTAATCTAGCATGAGTTAGTTGTGTTTTGGGTTTAAGAGTTAAGCAAGTAAATAATCAGTAAATCACATAAAGGTAGAGAGGAATTCACTGGAGAAGTGAGGATAGGCACAGGTACAAAGAACATAAGCAAGGAATAAGAAACTATGGCATGGGGCTGGAGATAGTTTTGGGTGAGCCTAATCCTCACTTCTGAAACTACAGGATTATATAGCTTCAGAAGAGAAGATTAAGTGTTTGGGTGTATACACACACACACACACACACACACCTTTGAACCCACTTTGGATAGAGGAGCATTTCAATTTAGTCTGCTTAGTGCAATACATGCTGTGTTTCAGTTTCTGAAGCTCCAGATGTCACCCCATTGTCGGTCCTGGAGGGGTGGGGACAGCTTTCTCACCATCACCACCACCATTTTAGTGCTGAAGCATTTGCAGCTGCAAATGACACAGCTTTCAAAGGGAGAAAATAAAATTGGCACCCCTGAAAACAGCTTGTGGGAGAGATGCCCAGTCTTCAACAAGAATCCTCGGGGCCTCAAAAGAAAGAAGAAAGCTTGCATACCAATGGTGAGCTCTACCCACGTGAAATTCTCAGAGAATTTCTCCTCTTGTTGTTCCCCCAATTTCTCTGCCCACAAATAGGGTGGTGAATTTTGAGAGCTCAATTGCGAGCTCTCTAAAGGGTTTGAGAATGGAACTAACGACTTCGTTTTTAAAAAATGCAGCAAACATTTCTTAAAGAGGGATGTTTCCAAGGTGGGTCAGAATCGTTCAGTTTAGTTCACTGCTGACATTTTTATGGGACAGATTTCTTTTTCTAAAAGTGGGAAGGGATCCTGAGCTGTCCATGTTAGAAAGCAGCGCACAGCTTTTCCTTATTGGGAAATGTGCAGGCAGGGTCATCCACTCTACACAGCAATCAGTCATCTCGGAAGAGGCTCATGTGGTTGAGAGGAGCTAACAAAGGATCTCGTCAGTGATGAGGGCAAGACGAAGTGCCAGATGAAAGAGGAACGGATGACAAAAGAATGTCAGAGCCTAATAAATAAAGGATCTGAGTCATGTAAAGTGTGTGCAACCATTATTAACCTTGGAAAGTGCTGCGCCTGTGACTCACTCGTACGCTTACCTTGAGCATTGACTTCATGGAAGGTTTATGTATCCTGGCCCTTTTAGAATTAGCTGTAATAAAGCATTCCTTACAATGCTATGCACACACTAAATAATCCCTGAAGCTTTCAAACTCTCCCCTGCAAAAGCTTTCTGGCATCATCTCCTCTGTGGGACAAGCAGCTGTCTTGGAATTAACAGAAAAGAACCATACGTTGAAGCGCATCCCCCAGTTTCCTCTCTCAATGAAAGAAGGTTCATAGTTGTTCCCCAGTGGGGCCCTTTCGACACCAGCTTTTTTTTTTCCAGGGATCATCCCTGGATCATCCCTGTGCATCCAAATGATGCACAGGGGATCCTGGGAGCAGGGAAGGATGATCCCTCCATTGCCCCGAGATAACTGAGATCTCAGTTATCTTGGTTTCACCCATGGTTCCAGGACTATCCCAAGGACTGCAGGTGGTATGGGTGCCTGTCCTGGCTTCTTACCTTCTCCCTGTGAGTAGTGGGGGTCAGCAGAGGGAAGGAGCTGGGATGGGGGGGGGAGTCCAGGGCCATCGGGGGTGGGGAGTGAGATTGAGGGCTTTTTTTCCCTTTTTTTGTACTTACTTTTTTGTACTTGCTCTTGTTGTTGTTGTTGTTGTTGTTTTTAAAAAAATGGTGGCCACAATGTCCCTCCTCCCATCCGAGATGCCGCACTTCTGTTTAGACACACAGGGACGATCCCGGAAGCAGGTAAGTCTAGGGTCACCCCCTCCCTCCACATCCTTAGGTGTAGAAATGGCCTGTATTAAAGATATGTGAGATGCCTCAGGCAACCTCTGCAGTCCATGTCTGGCTACATGTGTGTCCATCAGTATATTTCATATCATGTGTGTTCCTCTCTACCTATACACGGCCACCCTCAGTTGTACAGTAATCACAAAATGCATATCACACATTTTGGGCACAATCCAATGGAACCGATGCCCAAAGGATGGAGGGCTCCAATATCAGAGCTCTCCGTCCATCCTAGGTCCTGACAGCAAGAGCTGTGCAGGTTGAGAGGAACAGCAGAGGGCTCTTACAGCCTCATTGTCCTTCACAATGGTTGCCAGTATGTTTTGCAGGCCCAGTTCAAAGTACTAAAGCCCTAAACAGTTTGGGCCCAAGTTCCTTAAAATACACTTGTATTTACCTGTCCATGTTTTAAGACCACCTTCAGAGTACTGTTTGCTGGCCCAACACCAAGATCAGTAAGGTCAGCAGGCACAAGATATAGGGCCTTCTCAATGGTGGCCCCCACTGCTGCCTCTACCCCTCCCAAGAGAGATACAGCTGTCCCCATCTGTGGATATTTTTAAGTGGGTTTTAAAAACTCATCTGTTCTCCCTCGCTTTTATAATTGAAAATGTATATGCTACAATGGATAATTGAAAATGGATGTGCTACCAATGGATATTTTGAAACTGCATTTTATTGAAACTGGTCTTGTTTAAAATTGTTTATATTTAATATGATTTGTACTGTTTTTATGCTGTAAGGCATCTAGGGAAGATAGTGGTATTGGAAGTGGCTAATAAATGATTTAAATAAATAAACTGAGTAAGTAAAACTTGCTAACATTAAATGCTTTGCCATAGTGAATCCATTAAATATAGGCTTGTTTTATAGACTTTCCAGTACTCATTCCCATTAACTCCAATTTTGAATCATTGATCTTATAGCCAGATATGTTAATAAAGTAATATAATAGCCTTGAATTAGGACCCCATCATTGGCACATAGAGTTTAAGTATAAAATTCTTTATCCTTAAATATCACCTATTGTATCTTAGCATTATTTCAAATTGCTAGAGTTAGCAATGTTGGAGAGATTAAATATCAGTGGAGAAGAAGGCAGCCCTGCTTGGGGGGGCAGGGTAGACCCTACTTTTAAGTAGAATCAATTTTATAGTAGTTAATTTATCAGTCTTGCCTTAGGCCTCCTAAGATGCAGTGACGGGAAAAGCTTCATTAGTTGAATTTCTGCTTGCCTTGCCACTGTTATACTGCACAAGTGCCCTGATGGAATTAAACTGGACATGAGGATATATTCATTCAAAATGAGGCTGCAACCCTATACCCAACTTAAGATCAAACTGCACAGAGCCTTATCTTTTCTTTTACTTTAGTATTGCTGCCCCTACATAGATTGGGGCCAGCATGCCCTAGGAGGGGAGGATTAAATCTCTCCCCCACACACATTTGCATCCCAAAATTCTGCCTGCCCCCTGCTCCAAGCTGGCAGAATTTTGAGAAGCAAACTTGAATTTAAAAAGCAAACCTAGGGGTTTAATCTGTCCCTCTCGGTGTGTACTGTTTCCAGTCCAAATCGGGGCTGCATGCAGTTACAATAACATAAAGAAAAAGTTATTGCTCATCTACACACTATGTGATTAAGATAATGTGTAGCTTGATCCTTACCTGGAAATAAGCCCCATTGAACTCATGGGACTTACTTCTGAGTAGATTGCACTGTTCATCTTATTTTTAAACCCCACTTCTTCATTATATTTGGAGTTATTAGGTCAATGTCCAAATTAAGGAAAGAGAAAGAAAAGAATAGCATCTTTACTATACGGCTATGTGCTACAGCTATACTTACACCGTAGGATATTCAGGGGGAGCACTGCTATGCATCCCATTTCAGGTGTGACATTGCATAAAATGCATTGTTTGTTTGTTTAAATATTTTAAAACTGCCATTCAACCTTATGGATACTAGGGCAGTGTACAAAGAGTGTGACCAAAATTGGTCACATAAAACAGGTTACACAATAAAAACAATTAAACAACATAATCATAAAATAGTTGATGGGCAGCTAAAACAAAGAGACAGACTAACAAAGTTGTTGAAATTAAATGCTTGGGCAAATAAAAAAGTTTTGACCTGACACCAAAAAGACTTCAGTGTTAGCAACAGTCATACCTTTATGGAGAGAGTTTTCTACAATTGGGGTGCCACCACAGAGAAGGCTCTCTCCCATGTCATTGCATAACGCATCTCCCCTAAGGGAGGTACACAGAGAAGAGCCTTCCTTGAATGTCTTAGAAGTTCTCTACATTTGAGGAAAAAACCCACCACATCCTTACCAGATCGTTTTGCATTCAAAGGGGGTCCTTCAAACAGCAACCAACACTGACTATGCGATTTTGAATTGAAAAGGGAATGCCATTGAAAAGAATAGGCTGCAATGAATTGGTGCCATCTAGTGATGGAATAAAATCCCATCATAAATAGATGCCAGATTATCTCTGTGTTATAAAAACACAGGATTACTTGGGGGAAATCACAGGAGATGTCCTGGCTGTTGACAACGTCATGAAATCGACCTGCAAACTTCCATGAGTGGCCAGTCATGAGCATGCTTTAAATCACTTCTTTAGAGAAGTCCTTAAAGCATGGGAAGTTATATAGAGAGGCACTTCTTCAAGTATTTTTGTCCATGCCAAAGTTCCAAAGGTAAGCATAAGCACCATGAATTATGCTCAGAAACAGGTAAGAAATAAATGTAGCTCCTTCGGTGCACTATGATTCCATCTGGCTGCACTAGTTGAAGCTTCCAGGTCAGCTGCAAGGGCAGCCCCACTGCAGTAATTCATTCAGGTGGTAACCAAAGCATGGATCACTGTGGCCAAACATATATGCAGTGGTTGTAGATATTACAAAATGCTATTTAAAAACTCTTGCAAATTATTTGTAAACTAACAAGCAAACAAACTAGTAATATTGATTATTTCTAAACATCCATGTCCTACGAAAGGGGGACATTGCAT
Source organism: Elgaria multicarinata webbii (assembly GCF_023053635.1). Taxonomy (NCBI): domain Eukaryota; kingdom Metazoa; phylum Chordata; class Lepidosauria; order Squamata; family Anguidae; genus Elgaria; species Elgaria multicarinata. The sequence continues at coordinate 173,543,968 of NC_086171.1, forward strand.
CCTCTGGTGCTTTAGCACACGCACCGTATTTTGCAACCTGAAATTCACATGGAACTAATTATCGTAACAACTTTCTGAAAAGATGCAGGAAGGATCCAGGTTGGAGGTGTTTGTGCCTCACGCAGCCCGTTCCATTTGCCATTCTTGTGCAAAACAACCTGCCTTGTCAATATTCCTAGCAGATGTCACCGGTGGGATATGACAGTTTATTTATAGCCAGTTCACTTTCATTTTCTTCATCGCAGGGATGAGATCCTACATAGAGATTTTGTTCCTTGGGGAACCTTGTCTCATTTTCACTGCAGGAATGCCTGACACCCTCTTGCAAATGAACAGGAACTCGCTCTCCACTGAGAATTTGTATGGCTTCAGATTCCTCCCCCCTCCCTGCCTTCCACTTAACATTCTGTGCACAGGTGGCTCCAGATGTGGTGAAACCTGACAAATAAGAAACCTTGTTTTAACCATTGACGGACTTCCACATGCTCTTATTCATGACAGTTACTGGATCAGATTTGAATCGCCAAACTAGACAGCTTTGGGGACGAGGATCCTCATTGTGCATTCCACCCTGCGACCTCCTGCCAAGCCAGACCACACACAGCTCTTTGCTTTATTGGTTTGTCATGAGATGTTTAATGCCAGCAGTGCCTTGGGCTACAATCTTGTTAAAGGCTAACAGTGTGTTGTGCCAATGGTATTCAAAGGTGAATGCTCACACTTGACTGCATTAGAAATGCTCTTTCGCTGGATGCAAGGAATTTGAAAATGCTTCTCTGCCGCAGCTGAAGGCAGGTCCAGAGAGATAGCTGGGGAAGTGGAGGATATAGGCCCCTAAATGCACATCTTTATTTCATTCAATGTATATGCACCTCCATCCCAAATAGAGACAGACAGCTTGGTGTATTGTGCTATGGTCTTTCACAGGTGGATGCTTAATTTATGAGACTGCATCCGGGCCAGATTAAGCCAGTTCATCGCTAAAGTGCCCACGGCCTTTTTTCGTTTACTGACATTGTTGTGAAATTGTTCTTTAGCTACCAGGGCTTGAACCATGGGCCATTAGAACTGGGTGCAGCTGTTCCGTGTGGTGAGCCACAGAACTGCAGGTTGCTACAGCTTCCTAGGCCATTGCATACCTTCATGCTCTGGACTAGCCCCACCCACCCAAACTGACCATTGAAACCTCCTCAATAGTAGGGTGACCATATTAAAAGGAGGACAGGGCTCCTGTACCTTTAACAGTTGTATTGAAAAGGGAAGTTCAGCAGGTGCCATTTGTATATATGGAGAACCTGGTGAAATTTTCTCTTCATCACTCCAGTTAAAGCTGCAGGTGACCTGCCCTCTTTTAAACCTGGTCACTCTGGTATAGCTACTGCAGCTTTAACTGTGGTGATGAAGAGGGAATTTCACCAGGTTCTCCATATGTACAAATGACACCTGCTGAAATTCCCTTTTCTATGCAACTGTTAAAGATACAGGAGCCCTGTCCTCCTTTTCATATGGTCAGCCTACCAATAAGAAACCCAAGAGAACTTCCTGTTTTGGTTAAGGCCTGCCTGAACAACAAGGTCTTCCTGGGCTCTGGTGTGTTTCTCTGCATCCTTTGGTTCCTCTTCAGACTGGCTCATAGTTTGTCCTTCCATTCTCACTTACTCTCCACTCCTGACTTCCCACAGCTTTGCCCTGACTCCTCCCCAACTTTGGTTCCTAGTTGTTCCTCACCTCTAGTCCCTGGTGCAGCATCTGAATCCCAGCTCATCTCAGACTGATGCCTACAGCTCAGCCCTAACTTTAGCTTAGATGGCTTGGAAATAGAGTGTGAACTATTTCTTCTAAAGTCACCAATATACAACAAGTGCATAATAAGTCAGCTGGAAACTCATCATCACCTCCTGATGGCCAAAGCCAGCCCAACACATTTTACTACCTGAAGCAAAGGAGAAGATGGTCCTCTGTCCCTGCCCCAATTCCACAACTGGCAGTTGAATCTTCAGCACTGATGATGGGATAGCATCCTCCATTGCACCCAAGAGCAGCAGGCTAGTTTAGAGGGTGCAGGGCAGCCTATGTAACAAACACAGTTCTGTCCTCAATAGAGGGAAATGGTCAGGGGAGCCCAATAGGAACATTTGGAGGGCTACTGGCACTGCCCACACACATGCCCAGTAACCACCATTTAAGGCAATTGCCTCACTCTGCCTAATGGAAGGGTCAGTCCTGTTGATGGCCAAGTACTCCAAGTAACACTGCTTTCTTTCATATAGCTCCCTTGCCAAACATTTAAGTATTTACTGATGCATCTCTCTGAGAAGAACTCAGAATGGAGCTCTTCCCAAATTCTTTCCCATTTGCTAGAGGCTGAGGCATTGGTGAGGGAGGATTAGGCTTTCTGCTCCGCCACAGTGAGGATTCCCATAAGGGATCTCGGGGACATGGCATCAAGACCAGACCAGCATGGAGGCTGTGAGCTGGCCACATTTGGGGTGGCAGAAAGGGTTTCACATTAGAAGTCCATGCGGTGGTATGCCCCTGGCCCTGCCATCCACCAGCAGTGCCTCTGGCATGTGGACCAGAAAGGGGAATCAGTCAGCAGACAGGCTGGCCAATGATAGGATCCACACCCTATGCCATCGCCAAGCCTATTCAAGTGAGTCAATAAAGTTGCAGCCAAGTTATTATCCCAACTATGCCTGTGTGTCTAATTTGTTCTTGTCCCTTCGCCAACTGGACCCAACTAAGTGCTGCCAACATAAGCTACACCTGCTGAAATTCCCTCTTCTTTTCAACCTTTAAAGGTGTAGGAAATGTATCCTCTGTTTCAGCTGGCTATCCTATTCCAGAGGAAAGGCACTGCCCTATTAGTCAGGGAGAGGAAAATGAAACAGGGTTAAGGGCAGTAAGGGAGGATGGAGTTGGTAACATGATGGTCAGGTACATGCTGGGGAAAGCGGGCCAGTGAGTAGTATTTCTAAGGTCAGCCAGGATGGGGTTCAGTAGCTCACAGCATAGGTATATTAGCAACAATAGCGGCAGAGAGCGAGCGGCTGTCAGAGTGGTTCACTGCTGCAGAGTTGGAGTTGGAAGCCTGCTGGGGCTGTGGTGCAACATCAAGCAGTGTGCAAAGTATGTTTAAAGACCATGCACTTTAAAACAATGAGCTGTTTCTTTCTTTCCTTTTTAAAGTGAAATCAGTTTGCTTAAGCATGCTGGAGAGTTATTCCATTTCATTCGCTGCCAATGTTCCAGCCTGAAATCCAGATGAATCTACCATTGCTTCCTTAATAGGAGCCCTTTCCAGTCTTAGGGCGGGGGGGCGGGCGGTCATCTTATAATTTGGATCTATGGATTGTAAATCCTTGTGTATGTAAAAGATCAAGGGGAAGTTATTATATCCCTACTTTAAAAAAAATCATCTCAAACCTCTAACAGGTCTAATTATCAGAGGGTTCTTTGTGGCCTTAGTTACTCAAACAATATTCCCATTTTTAATTAGCATCCAGTGAGGTATAATTCAGCTGTGAAAGAAAGTGCATGCAATATTTAACTGTGCTCTAAGACAAGGGAATCTCATTTTCAACCAAAGCAACCTTTTAAAGAAATTATCCACTCTCTAGGTTGTTTTGTGGAATATGGCAGGTTGGACTAACAAATGGGCAGATTCCATGTTTATGCTCCCCAATTTTTTTACAAGAACGCAGAATCTTCAATCCTGAAGATCTTTCTTTATGCAGTTATTTCTATTGCTAGTTTAAATCTGACATTGCCATGGACACCAGAAGCCCTGCTCCTTTCCCACTTTTTTGCCCCTCAATCCCCTCACCACAGAGAGGCTCGTGAATAATGCAAATGTGTCTCATGCATAGTGAATCCCCCCCTCCAAAATCTGCACATGGCGTGGCCCCTCTCCCTCCCTTGCACTCCCCTGCCCAATTGGCTACCTCCCTCCTCGTCCTCCTCCACACTGGCAGCAACAGCCCAACCAAGCAGCTGGGCTGGGACCAGTGGAGGATCTGCCCTGCCTGTTTAATTGCTCAACCTTTGAACTCCTTTGAAGTTTCAAAATTTTCTGTACATCTACACTGCTCAAGCTTCAGTTTATAACAAAAATGAGCCAAATCGGTCTGTTAGATCTCTAGTAATAAGCCATATTACACCACCATATTTTTATATAAGAATAAGAAGATTCATCATCCTTGCAATTAAGCCCAATGGTAGGGGCAGGGAGAGATGAAGGATTGCAACGTTGAGGGTCTCCAGTGAAGTGGAAGACTCAGTAGTTTATTCAAGCATTCTTCCTGGATGCATCTGACCACAAAGTATGTGGGCAGCTAGGGCTGGGCATGTTGGCCCTGGCCCCAATGCCTCTGAGTGCACCACTCATCCCCCTCTACTCCCAACCTTTGCATATCCAGCAGAAAGCTCTGAAAGAGGATTCTAAGAGGATTAATCTGAATACGCTTAGAAGCTGTCCTGCTATTGTGAACCTTGCACTGTCAGCTGAATGTGCTTAGAATCCCCCTTCAGATCTTTCCATTGAACACACAAAGGTTGGGAGTGGAGGGGGCTGAGCCAAGGTGCACAGGGATGTTATCGACAGGGGTGATATGCCCCCGCCCCAGCCCCCTACACATGTTGTGTCTTGATGCATACAAAGTGAACAGCTGAACAGGGCTATTAGAGCCTCTCACTCTCTCTCTAGGCTTCTTAGACATTCAGGTTGAGTGGCAGAAAATTACTTCCCTTAATGATTTACACCTGTGCTCAGAGTCTTGTTCTAGGGAGATATGGGAAGAACAAGACCATGTATCAGAAATATTTGTTAATCCCAATGATTTCAGTGGGACTCCTAACTATGGCTAAATCTATATCCAATCCACTGGTTGGTGGGCCGTACTCTGTGAATATTTATTTTATACCATTAATGTCAGGCAAGATCACCAGAGTCTGATATCATACTCTTCATATGATTAAACAAATATTCTTAAAAGAACCCTAAAAATCATAGACCTATAAGTCTGCTACTTCTAAAATGTATTCTAGATATCTGTTATTCACATGAGAAGGATAGTCAAGGAACAAAACATTATTACTGAAAGACAAGCAGAGGCAAATAACAAATGATCGATGTTTCATACTTGCAACCATCTAGTCATTACATATGCAGTTCAACAGTCTGTGTTGCATTCATGTATTTTACTTCTGCCCTTGATTTAATAAATAGACAAAGGTTTGTGCTATTAAATTCCACCATCAATAAGGCTATTGGTCTCAATCAAAGCTTCATATTCTGGTACGCAATTGAGAGTCAAAGTGGACATCTGTCAAACCCTATCCCTACTATAAGGGATATCAAGAAAAGCTGTCCACTGAACCAATTCCTCTTGATTTTTTTATGTGAATAACATCAAAGAAATTTGGCAAGACCACAGGATTTTACACCTCCAATCTCTGATAATAAGATCTCTCTATTCTTAATATGCAGATAATATGTCTTTCAATTCCCCAAAGTTAATTGTACAGAGTGCCATCTTGGGGACTTAAAACACTATCTTATTCATGTTTTATTTAGAGGCAAACATCCTTCTTATCAATAATACACTAACAGTGCAATACTATGCACTATCTTTAAAAGAGGTGGTAAATAGACCACTCCTGAAGAAGCCTAACCTGGACCCGGAGGATGTTAACAACTATAGGCCGGTGGCTAATATCCCCTTCCTGGGCAAGGTGCTTGAGCGGGTGGTTGCAGGACAACTCCAGGCACTCTTGAATGAAACGGATTATCTAGATCCATTTCAATCAGGCTTCAGGCCTGGTTTTGGAACAGAAACTGCCTTGGTCGCCCTGTGGGATGACCTTTGCCGGGAGAGGGACAGGGGGAGTGCGACCCTGTTGGTTCTCCTGGACCTCTCAGCGGCTTTCGATACCATCGACCATGGTATCCTTCTGGATAGGTTGTCTGAGCTGGGAGTTGGAGGTACTGCGTTGCAGTGGTTCTACTCCTACTTGGATGGCTGATTCCTGAAGGTGGTGCTGGGGGATTATTGCTCTGTGCCATGGCACCTAAGCCATGGGGTTCCACAGGGCTCTATTTTATCTCCTATGCTGTTTAACATATACATGAAGCCACTGGGGGAGGTTATCTGGAGATGTGGACTGAGGTGTCATCAATATGCGGATGATACCCAGCTCTACCTTTCCTTTTCATCAAACTCAGGAGAGGCAGTGGCTGTTCTGAACCAGGGCCTGGGCACGGTAATGGACTAGATGAGGGCTAACAAACTGAGACTCAATCCAGACAAGACAGAGGTACTGTTAGTGGGTGGTTCATGTGTCCGGCGAGGTGATGTTTGCCCTGTCCTGGACATGGTTGTACTCTCCCTAAAGGATAGGGTTCATAGTTTGGGGGTTCTTCTGGATCCAGAACTGTCACTTGAGGCACAGGTGAACTCAGTGGCAAAGAGCACCTTTTATCAGCTTAGGCTGATGTGCCAACTACACCCCTATCTGGACAGAGATAGCCTAGCTACAGTTATCCATGCTCTGATAACCTCTTGTTTGGATTACTGCAATGCGTTATATGTGGGGCTGCCTTTTAAAATGGTCTGGAAACTGTAACTGGTACAAAACAGGGCAGCATGGTTACTAACAGGGACTGGCCGTCGAGACCACATCACGCCAGTCCTTTTCCAGCTTCATTGGCTGCCAGTCCAGGTCCGGGCCCGATTCAAAGTGCTGGTATTAACATTTAAAGCCCTAAACAGCTTGGGGCCAGGCTATCTGAAGGAACGGCTCCTCCCGTATGTACCTGCCCGGACCCTAAGGTCATCCTCAGGGGTCCTTCTCTGTGAGCCCCTGCCAAAGGAAGTGCGGCAGGTGGCTACCAGGAGGAGGGCCTTTTCTGCTGTGGCACCCCAGCAGTGGAATGAGCTCCCTAAGGAGGTCCACTTGGCACCTACGTTATATTCCTTTAGACGCCAGGTGAAGACCTTTTTATTCTCCCAGTATTTTAACAGTCAATAAATTAATTTGAACTTGCTGTTTTAAATTTGTATTTTAAATTTGTATTTTTGCATTGCTGCTATTTTATCTTGGTTGTGCTTTTTTATTGTATTTTATATTATGGTTTTATACTGTTGTTTTATACTTGAATTATCTTAATTTTGTAAACCACCCAGAGAGCTTCGGCTATTGGGCAGTATAGAAATGCAATAAATAAATAAATAAATAAATATGCATGTTAATTCAGAGGTTGCTAAAATCGCATGCATTTTAGCCTGAGGATATGCCTCACTAAACAGAGGGGCATTCTTCTGAGTAAACGTGCATGAAACTGTTCTTCTAGTGGGCTATTGCCAAAAAGAACATCCATCTCTACATAAAAACACTATTTTTGTCAAAAGGCCCAGAGTTTGTAAGTGGAAGATTAATGATACTAATATTGAACAGACTAAGAACTTTAAATATTTAGGCAGGCAGCTCAACGTAAAAAGGTATTGGGACAGGCCATTTCGAAACATTGGCGCTTGGAATAATGAATGTCATTTTAAACTTTGCAAGGTTGAAAGGAGGAAGGCTGTTTCCATCCAAGTTTAAAAATTGTTGAAGGGAATATTGTTGCCCAAAATGAAGCTCGTCTCAATGGAAACCAAGAAACGGAAAGTCTCTCTCTCTCTCTCTCTCTCTCTCTCTCTCTCTCTATATATATATATATATATATATATATATATATATATAGTGGGTGCTCCAACACCTTCCACACTGGGCCCCTGCATCTATGCTAAGAGGTGAGACTAGAACCAACACTGTTAATCTCAAGGGCATGAGGCTCTGACCACATATTGGCTGGAATTGCAGCAAATTACCAATACAAGAATGCCGAAGAAATGTTACCCTGGAATAGATTATTTATTTTTATTTATTTATTTATTTATTACATTTTTATACCACCCAATAGCCGAAGCTCTCTGGGCGGTTCACCAAAGGTTTCAGAACACCTGGGTCAAGACTCTGATGCGGTTATGTCAAAAGATGGCCTGAATTCTGATGAACTGTAAGCTGTCCTATAGTACTGGAAAGGAAGAAAATTGAAAACAGGATTAAAGAGATTAAGGTACAGACCAATATTGAATATTTGCATAACATGCATTTCTCTTCATAATACAATTATAAAGACTAAGCATGTTTTTGAGCCATATTTATTTGACTGTCAGTATGTGCTCTGCAGGCACTCTCTGATTTCAAACAATGCAATCAGCAAAACTGATTGCACAACAGTGCAACTTTCTGTTAATTGGGGAAGGTCACATTTGGTGGATTTGACCAGGCATCCCCCACACACCCCTGTCCAGATACAGTTCTAAGGCTGGTGCTTCTCTTGCAATACTTGGTTCTCTCCTTGTTTTCCCCTACAAAATGTGAGACTAAGAACATAAGAGTCATGATGGATAAGACCAAGGGTCCACATTGTTTTGCATTCTATTCACAGTGGCCAACTAGCTGTCCACAGGAAACCTGCAAGGAGGTCATGGGTGCAATAGCAACGCCACCGCCGCCCCCCGCCCCCATATTCCTCTGCAACTGGTGTACATAGGTGTCCTGCCTTTGATACTGGAGGCAGCACATAGCCATCAGGACTAGTAGCCATTGATAGCCTTCTCCTCCAAGAATAGTCTCAGTCTCTCTCTCAGTCTTTCTCAGGGCATGTCTACACTGGCCATTTATCCCGGGATCATCCCAGGATCATCCCTGTACATGCAAATACCACATAGGGGATCCCGGGAGCAGGCAGGGATGATCCCTCCATTTTCCTGGGATAATCCTTAAGTGTAGAAAGGGCTTCAGTCTCTCTCTCTCTCTCTCTCTCTCTCTCTCTCTCTCTCTCTCTCAGATGGTCCTCCTACCCCTTGACTTTTGTTACAGTTAAAAATGGATTGCTGAACCATGAATTTCAGTAGTGATTCAGGTGTCTCCCTCTCTCTTTGCTTGGGCTTTGCGGAAGGAGGCAATAAAAATAGCACAGTTCAGAGTGGCAGAAGTATGTTTACTCTCAAGTAGGCCCCTCTGAGGAAGGTTGAGCTCAATCAGAAGAAGGAGCAGCAGCAAACAGAGGGAAGAAGGCAGGATGGAGGAAGGCTGCTGGGGGCAACCTATAGTTGGCACCTGGGACACACACCTCCCTTGCCTATTCCTAGCAGCAGCCCTGAGTGTTTCCTCTGTAATATAAAAATAGTAATTAATTGTGTATACTCTGCACTACAGAATAAGAAGTATGTGTGGAAATGGTTTAGCAGATAGGAATGAATGAATATGAGAACTGCCATCTGCTGGAAGAAAATGTGTGAGCACCAAAATGAATGTCCATTTCTTTATTACTACTTAATGTTGAGTAGATAATTTGTATCCTTCAATTCCTGTGAATATTGGTGTTCCAGTCCTGGTGTCATGTTGAGTTATAATCCCTTGCTCCAACTACCCTGCAGTTAAGTTAACTGGAGCAAAGGGAGAGGTAAACTTGAGGATGATTGATGTGTGAGCTGATCTGATTTTTCAATCTGATAATCCCAAACCAAACCTCTATTGTTAGAAGTTTCATTTTCTGAATGTCTCCCAGCCTGGTATAAAGCCAATGCCCCAAAATGAACTGACGTGTACAACTAGCAGAAGTGTAATTATAGTACAGGACTAGTAATCAAGATATGGTTTACTACCGTGTAAATTGGCTTACAAAATAGATCTCTACCCACAGCTAAAGCCCATATGGTGGCATCGCAGTGTTTCCAGTGTGCCAGTTCTACTCCATACAGTATTGGGGCTCTTATAAAATTGTTTAGTCCTCAGCCGTAAGAATTGTTCTCCCTTCATGTGGCAGAAATATTTTGTTCTACTAAAGGAGAAATTTAAAATAGGCAACATGCACAGCATGACAAAGAACATTGTGAACATGGATTATGAATGGTTGTGTGTTCATGAAATGGGACAGAGGGGTGAGTCTTTGATATTACTGGGAATTGCTTTTTCTGTTTAAGAACATGAGAGAGGCAATGCTGGATTGGGCTAATGCCTAGTGGTCCAGCATTCTTTCCCCACAATGGCCAACCAGATGCCCACAAGGAGGACATGAGGGCAATTACACCCTCAGCAACTTGTTTCAGCAAGCCTTTGAACATGTACATAAATAAGAGGCCATAGAGAGTTCAGGATTGTTGCCCCAGCATGGGATTATGTAACAGACCTTCTGTATTAGCTGTGGCGTAGTCTAGGAGATGGCCTTGGAAAACTCTGCTTTGCAGGAACAGTGACAATGCTTCCTCCATGATCCATACCATGGAATGTCTCCCCTCTAATACCTTCATTTAGCGGTGACTCCTCTCCAAAAACTCCATCCGATGCTGGCATCCTATTTTCATTCTCATATCATCTACAGAGATGGCCATAAACTGATCAGGTGTTTTACCAGTGCATGCCTCAGAAGTGGATAATCTTCCCTGGAGAGAGAAGGACAAGACCACAAACTTCCCAGCAGCAGTATTTCAATCCTCAGCAGACTTCTGGCCAGAGCTGGAGGGAATCACTTAACAGCCAAACTAAGCATGATATTGGAGATTTGTGATCAGATCTCCCAACATTCTTTCCATTGCTTAAAAGTAGCTTTGGAATGTATGCTGGGGAGGGAGGTGAACCCTTCTCCTTTCACCATATCCTCAGTTTAAATTGCCTCCCACCAAAGCTACTATTAGCTCAAAGGGGGATGGGTATCACATTCAACCAGTAGCTGCTTGCAGTGGGGGTGGGGACAATTTACAGGGGCAAATGGCATGGGAACAGGGTTAAAGAAACTATGTTGATCATGATCACCCCCTCCTCCAAAAACTGTAGCTGATTTTAAGCAAAGCAGAAGTCATCAGGCAATCTAATCACATATCTCCCCTGCCCCAACCTGCAGCCAGTACCAGCAGCACTTCACTCTGCCCAATGTTCTGATGCCTTGCCCACAATCAAAGACTCATGTCTTGTCCCTCTGCCTCTATGCTGGTTGTCTACTCCTGAGCCCACCCATTGTTTGGACAAATTACTGTCTACCACCCTATTCTTCACCACAGGGAAGCTGTCCTCTTTGGGTGTCTCTCTCTTGAACTGGTCAATAGACATTGGAAATAGAAAGTTGGTAGGAACATTCCCATGGAGAAGAGAAACCAATAATACTAAACTACTGCCATTAAAAGTTGGGTAAGAGAACATTTTGCATACACACTCGACAGCAGAACGTTTTGTGGCCCAGTGCTCAGATCCAGATAACCTACATCTGTAGCAGGGGTCCTTGGATCTAAAGGGGTGCAGTATCTCCCTAAGGACATAAAGATCTGCCTTATACTGAGTCAGACCATTGGTGCATTTAGCCCAGTATTGTCAACATTGACTGACAGCAGCTTTCCAGAATTTCAAATAGGATTTTGAAATCTCCACACACAGGCATTACTCTGAGAGTCACCAGGAGGCATCACAGCCATGTTAAAATACACAGAAGGAACAGTAATTCCCTCCTTTAACTGAGAAGTGATCACTGCCATGGAGTCAGGGCCTGTGTCAGGGTCAACTTCCTTATATGAGCTCCGCCAACCTACAGTGGTGAGAAAAGGTTTGTAAAGCCTAACAATAATTATAAAAATTCCATAGTTCTACCATGATAGGCTTCATGAATCAAACCCAGATCTTTTTTAAAATTTCCAGTAGAGTCTATATTAAGCAATTCTGTGTCTTGTGAAATAAAACAATGTATAAGTTAGGCAAACAATGAGTAATTAAGAGTCACCATATATGCAAAAGTAAGTGAATCCCTGGTTGCATCAGCTCAATTAAAGGGAATAATTAGAATCAGGTGTTTAAGTAATTAACTCCTTGGTGGTGAGTTTGGGAGGCCCCACCCTATAAAAGGAGTAGAAACTTTGTGAGCTTGGTCTTCACCATATGGTGGTGCGGAAACACATCATGCCATGATTAAAAGACATCTCTGAGGACCTCAGAAAAGCAGTTAATGCTGCTCATTAGTCTAGAAAGGGTTACAAAACCATTGCTAAAGATTTGGGACTCCACCAATCCACTGTCAGAGAGATAGGGCCTTGCTAGATCTACCTGCAAATCTGTGCGGGAGGAGGGGGTCAGCCTGCGCTAAAAGTAGTGTGGGCTGTCACCCCTGTCTAAACGTAAGACGCAACGGGCTGCAGGAAGTAAATGCGGTAGCCGGGAAAAGCGGTGCAACAGGCTACATGCCCAAGACTGTGGGAAATACCAGGCCAGAAGCAATGCCGGTTATCCTAAGCCAAGGGAGGGGTACCCATGCCTGAGCCCGGGATCCCCTGTGTGTCATCTGGATGCACAGGGGCCATCCGGGGGCTTGTACCAGGGTACCCCATCATCTAGCAAGGCCCATAGTCGACAAATGGAGAAGATGCAAGACTACAGTCACTCTACCCTGGAGTAGTCATCCTAGCAAACTCTCCAAGAACATCCAAGGACCTGCAAGCAACTCTCATCCTGGCCAATGTAAGTGTTCATGACTCAATGATCAGAAAAACACTGAACAAGAGTGGTATTCATGAGAGGATAGCCAGGAGAACATTGATAAAAAAAAGAACATTGGTACCTGTCTGAAGTTCACTATAGCATTTCTCCAGGCAAAAGGCCAAGTTTAATGTCCAGCTGCATTAAGCTGCTTTCTGGGATCTCTGCTGTGCACCCACCTAAGCTTTAAATTGTTGATCGCTCCGAGGAGCTTGCAAGGAGGACCAGAGACCATATATATGCAGCTCCTTCCTGTTATTCAATGTGAAGGAGAGTTCAAATGTATTAAAAGAATGTTTTGTGCTAAATAGTGGTATCAAGAATGGAAAGATCACTGATAGAATTCTATTTAGTGCTGTGTCGAAAAATTTGATTATTTGATTTTTGACATTTTGTGGGGCAGGGGATGAAAACTCTGGTGAAAGAGGCTGGGAGAGGTGAGAATTTCAAAGAATTTTCTCCTTGGAGTAGGGGACAGGGTTTCCACATACCTTTTTAAGTGTAGGCCGTTATTGCTAAGGTCTTTCTTTCTTTTTATTTTTTAAATACCCCCAGCACTTGCAGGAGCCCAGGGGTTCTTCTTGAATGCCTATTAGCAAGGTCACATGATGGTCTCTTCCAAGTGCCAGGCTCCTCCAAGTGTCAGGGGTGTTGTTTTTGTTTTAAAAATAAACTAGAAAGAAGACTCAACAAGTGGCTACACTTTAAAAAGGTATGTGGAAACTAGGGGTGTGCACGGACCCCCCGCTCCGCTTCACTTGCAGATCCGCCATTTTTCGGAGCGGGTCGCTCCGCCCCGCCCCCGCTCCGCCCACTTCCGCTCCGCTCCGCTCGGAGCTCCGGATCCGGATCCGGAGCTCCGTTTTTGCCCCCCCATAGGGTTGCATTGAAAGCTAAAAAAGTAAACAACTTTTTTTCCGTTGAAGTTAGAAACCTCACGTTTGGCACCATGACACCTCATGGGCGTATACACACACACGCCAAGTTTCAAGGCAATCCCATCATCCCCTGATTTTTGGCGAATTTTTGAAAATCGGGCACCCCATTCACACCCCTTGGGATAGCTCCGTCAATTTGCATGTTAGAAACCTCAAACTCGGCACCAGGGCAGCTTATCCATGTGTCCACATGCACGCCAAGTTGCAAGCAAATCCCATCATCCCCTGATTTTTGGCGCGGCTCTACCCTCTAACGCACCTCCCATAACCCTAATTCACACCCCTTTAGATAGCTCCGTCAATTTGCACGTTAGAAACCTCAAACTCAGCACCATGATAGCTTATCCACGTGTCCACATGCACGCCAAGTTTCAAGGCAATCCCATCATCCCCTGATTTTTGGGGAATTTATGAAAATCGGGCACCCCATTCACACCCCTTGGGATAGCTCCGTCAATTTGCATGTTAGAAACCTCAAACTCGGCACCATGAGAGCTTATCCATGTGTCCACATGCACGCCAAGTTGCAAGCAAATCCCATCATCCCCTGATTTTTGGCATGGCTTAACTCACCCCAAATTGTCCCATTCTACAACTACGTCAATTTGCATGTTTGAAACCCCAAAGTCGGCACCATGATAGCTTATCCACGTGTCCACATGGACGCCAAGTTGCAAGGCAATCCCATCATCCCCTGACTTTTGGGGAATTTATGAAAATCGGGCACCCCATTCACACCCCTTGGGATAGCTCCGTCAATTTGCATGTTAGAAACCTCAAACTCGGCACCATGAGAGCTTATCCATGTGTCCACATGCACGCCAAGTTGCAAGCAAATCCCATCATCCCCTGATTTTTGGCGCGGCTTAAACTTTTTAACTCACCCCAAATCAAGTCCCATTCTACAACTACGTCAATTTGCACGTTAGAAACCTATCCTTTGGTCCCATGACAGCTTACCCATGTGTCCCCATGGACACCAAGTTTCAAGGCAATCCCATCATCCCCTGATGTTAGGGGAACTTTTGAAATTTGAACACTCCAGTATGTCAGGGATTTAAAGTTGCAATTGCAGACAGCTCAATGGGGCCAGTTCCAAGGCAATCCCAACATGCCACGAGATAACCCTAAATCTTCTGGCACATTTGAAAAAGGGATTATTGAATTTGATAAAGTCTAAGTGAGCGCAGGAAGGACTTCTCCCCTTAGTCAAAGCAAGACACATACACCATCGCTGCAAGGCGGGAAGGGGAGAAGGGAGGGAAAGCAGGCAGGCAGCATGCATTGTAGTGCCGCAAGGATGGCTTGAGCACTAACGCATAGCAAACCAACCCATAAGTGGGCGCAAAGTGAGGCAAAGATGGCTGGTTGTTTCTTTCTAAGCCAGCAGTTACGCCTTGAGGGGCACAGAGGAGGACGATTGGGAGCAAACCAGGCACCAGGCGGGCAGAGAGGCAGGCAGAGTAGGCGAGGAGTCAGTCCTGGCAGATGCCCCACCACAGCAGCACCCCGGGGGAGGCGGGCAGGCAGGCAGGCAGGCAGGCAGGCTGCGGGCATTTCTGGGGGCACAAGGAAGTGATGGCTGGTTTCTAAGCCAGCATTGCAGTTAGTCACGCATTGCAAACGCAAACCATCCCAGCGAGTCGGTCACCGAGGAGGACAGGCTAGCAGAGGGGCAGGCAGAGTGACATGTCATAGATCTAGTATTGGGGAGGAGTCAGTCCCGGCAGATGCCCCAACACAGTAGCACCCTGGGTGGGCATTGGAAAACGCCATCTTGTGGGTCAATACTTCCCCCACCCCATGTCCTGCAGGGTTGCCTGCCTAACCCTTGTGGGGATGGGAGATGGAGAGCTTAGAGTGGCAGTGCCAGCAGCAGCCTTCGGCTTTCCCCTGGAACCAGTCGCCTTGCCCGCCTCTTTCCCCAGCAAGATCGCCTGGTGCTGCCTATGAAGATGCATCTTCATGCTGCTGGTTCCATAATGCCCTGTCGATGAACCCCTGCTTAGGCTGAGTTTGCAGTGGCGACAGACAGCAAAGCGGGGATCCGCTCCCAACTCAAAGTGGTCCCACACGATGCTTGTCTTTCGTTTCCGTGGTGACACCACCAATTGCCCGCCTGAGCTCTCTGGTGTTGCCACAGAAACAGGGGTGTGGGATGAGACTGGAGAGAGAGCCTCGGCCTGCTGCTGCTCCTCCTCAGCCCCCACATCCTGGAGGCCCACCGCCTCCTCCTCCTCCCCCCCCTCCACTGTGCTGAGGACCTCGTCTAGGTCCATCAGCGGGCTCGTGGGCTGAAAGGAGAATGAAGGAGTTGGGGATACTCCTCCTCCTCTAATGGCACTGCTGCCACGTGCCTCTTGCAAACGGGCACTTTTCCCATTCCCACCCTCAAAAAGAGAACGCCGGGCACAAGTTGCAGAAGAGAGTGGCTCTGCCTGCTGCTTGTCCTGCTTCTGTTTTGGAGCAGTCAGCCAAGGAGTTGCCCGTTTGAGTTTCACAGGAGGAGAGGAAGCCTGCTTACTGCTGGCAGACTGAGCCTTGCTGCTTTCAGCACGCCTGCTTCCTCTTTTCATGATGACTAACAAAATATTAATACTACTAATACTATGTATAAGGTACTACTAAGAATATGTATAAGAAGAATATAATATGTTTAAATGTAGGGAAATGGGACAAGAACAATAAAATATACTACTACTAATATGTATGAGAATATACTAATATATATATATATATATATATATATATATATATACTACTAAGAATATCTACAAGAATATAATAATATGTTTTAGAATATTACTAATAAATGTAGGGAAATGGGACAAGAAATGGGACAACCACTACTATAAGAAGAACAAAATATGAATACTACTACTAATATGTATGAGAATGTATACTAATAGACTACTAAGACTATGTCAAAGAATATAATAATAATATGTTTAAGAATAGGGAAATGGTGTGCGTATGCTTTCCCCAAAATGCTCAATCTGTGGCTGCCTGTTGAACTTGACAAAAGCAGCCCACTCCGTCGAAGTTACACAGAGAAGAAAAAGAGAATCCAATTTTTTTGGTATATTTGGTATATAGAAGATAGAAGGAAACACAATCAGGATTTAAGAGAGGGGAGGGGGGAAAAGAACCAACCACTACTATAAGAAGAACAAAATATGAATACTACTACTAATATGTATGAGAATGTATACTAATAGACTACTAAGACTATGTCAAAGAATATAATAATAATATGTTTAAGAATAGGGAAATGGTGTGCGTATGCTTTCCCCAAAATGCTCAATCTGTGGCTGCCTGTTGAACTTGACAAAAGCAGCCCACTCCGTCGAAGTTACACAGAGAAGAAAAAGAGAATCCAATTTTTTTGGTATATTTGGTATATAGAAGATAGAAGGAAACACAATCAGGATTTAAGAGAGGGGAGGGGGAAAAAGAACCAACCACTACTATAAGAAGAACAAAATATGAATACTAATATAATATGTATGAGAATATATACTAATGGACTATGTGAAAGAATATAATAAAATATGTTTAAGAATATAAATGTAGGGAAATGGGACAAAAAGTGTGTGTATGCTTTCAAAAGAAAGCTTTCACAAAAGCAGAACAGTCAGGCTTTAATACAGGGAAGGGGGGGGCAACCAACCCAACCACACACTCCAAAATTCAAAAATAAAGTTTATATTAAATCAAAGTAAGGGGAAAACACAGGGCAAACTAAGCTACAAGTCAGAAAGAAGCAAACAAACACACACACGCGCCAAACTAAACCTATCCTAATCTATCTCCAAAGTCCAAAGCAGGAGCACTAACTAACTAAGTGTTCCCTCCACGAACGCCAACCCACAAAGAGACACAAAACAGAAAGTTCTCAGGGTGGGTCTGCCTTAGTCCCCCCTCCAACGCTGGGATTGGAGGAGGATGCTTTCTGAGGAGATCAATTCTCATCAGGATTGGGAGTTGAATGTGCCTGTCATCGCTTCCAAAAAAATAAAAAAATAAATAAAAAAAACCCAAACCCCGATTTTTAAAAAAATATTGCACGTGAACCACAGCACGCAGAAAGTTGAGAGTGGTCTCAAAATGACCCCCATCCACGACTCTCTGTGCACATGAATTTTCAGAACGATAGCTTAAACCCCCCCCCCAGTTATCCCCGATTCTTTCCCTCAATGCAATCCTATGGGCGAAAAGCCGAAACGCAGTTTGAGCCGCGCGGTTGACCCGATTTTTAAAAAAATATTGCACGTGAACCACAGCACGCAGAGAGGTGAGAGTGGTCTCAAAATGACCCCCATCCACGACTCTCTGTGCACAAGAATTTCCAGAACGATAGCTTCAAAAACAACGTAGTTATGCGCGATTATTTGCCGCAATGCAATCCTATGGCGAAATGTTTTCAAGATGGCGACCGGAGCGCTCCGACTGAACTCGGAGCTCCGAAAAATGGTCGCTTCTCTTCGCCTTGCTTCTAGGGGGTCCGCGGTCCGCTCCTACTCCGCCTCTGGGTAAGGCGGAGCAGGCCAATCCGCTACTGCTTCTACGCTCCTAATCGGAGCGGAGCACATCCCTAGTGGAAACCATGTCCCCCTCCCCGAGGGGAAAATTCTCCCCCTCCCTGCGAAACAGGCAGGAAAAAACCCCAAAAGTTCCTGAAATAGGGGGCAGAATTTTGCACAGCACAAATTATATTTGCCATAGTTGGGCTTATTAAACACTCTAGTGTCTTACTTTTATTCTCAGGTAACAGAAATGTGACCCAGTTTATTGTCTTGTTTATGGGGCTGTGAGGATTATTGGGGGGGGATCCTTTTCTAGTTATGTCTAATTTGGATGTCATATATTCCACTGAAGTTGAGAAGAATTAGGACCAGTCAGACATGTTCCATCTTGGAAATACTGTGTGCACAATTGGTCAGCATGTATGGCTTCAATAGAGATGGGCAGATCTGTCAATTTCCTTTTATCTTAATTTCACATTTTTCCAATCGTAAAATTTACTTGTCCCGAATTTAGAGATTTTTTTTCTAATCTTAAATTTGGATCATCCCAAATTTTGAGGGAAAGGATTTGCATTAACATTCTTATGAATTTTTGCGAGCATTTCTCCTAATACATGCATCATTGTACACAATGTTGTGTACATATTTTTGCAAGCATTTTTCCTAATCTACTGCATATAAATGTTTTTTTCACTAATATATCCACTTTTCTATAATATGCAATTTTTGGTATACATTTTTAATTGGGGAACTCCACTGCAAAATTCAGAAAAGTGTAAACTTTGAAGGATAGTTGAGTTTTTATTTTCAAATTGGTTTGAAAGTATGAAACTAGGTAGATCACATTAAAATGCACACTGAATTAATTTCTCCCCCATCCTTAAGCTCTCCCCAATACATGTGTGATGCAAGAGTATATGCATGAATTGGCATGTGTGAATGCCCAATTCTCATGACGTTTCCAACACATTAGGTAGAAGGAACATAAAGATCAGACAAATGCACAGAGAAATGTACCCACCTACACTCTACGTCACACATTATGTCACATATACAGTGAGGCTGCATGAGGAATACATTGCCCCAGTGCATATATTCTTGGAATGTGCAGTATTCCTGGAATAAAGCATGTGTAAACAATCCCTAACTTCCAAGGAGAAGTGTGTAAGATTGAGATGCCAAGACTAGAAATGTTAGAATTAATGTTTGCAACGAAGTTGCTATCAGTTCAAGAGAACCAATTGAAATGACCCATATTTCAATACAAAGTCCTTTGGGTTCCAGTAATTGTCAATAAAATTCTCCATGACATTTTAGGAGGAAAAAACAGGCAACAGAACAAGCCAGCCCTTTGATTCTGAATGGGGAGTGGTAAAAACACCATCCCTTCACTGCTTTTGATAGCTTCAGTGATGGAATATGAGGACAACTCTCCATGTCACTCAAAACCTTCCAATACAGTGATGATTTTCTTTCTAGTGATCTTCCCTTCCCTTGCTATATCAAAAGGCCTTCAAAAATATGCAGAGAGACTCAGCCACACTAAACTTCTATGCACATGTCAAAGTGAATTGCAGAAGTCATTCCTGTTTCTATGATCTACTCTAGAATTCTGGCAGAATAGAATGATTTCATTCCTCTCTCCCTCAAAATGCCTTGGAGCAGAACTGGGCAGCTCTGCCCACCCCTAAGTTAGCCCTAAAAGAGGTATATTTTGGATTGTAATGCGGAGTCACACTTCCCTGGAGTCTAGCAGTGAACCTTTTAACACCCATTTACCAGAGAGCTTTTCTGCTTGCTTGCTTAATCAGCCCATCCATTAAGTGAATACTCTCCAACGTGAAGCAGTGCCGGGGAGAATCGGAAGACTAGAAATGCTACCATGAAACTATTCCCCAGACATGACAGGTGTCTCCTGCTTCCTAGTTTTCCTCCGCAGTGTACAGAGCTGGGGTGGGGGGGGTGGCAGCTAGGGATGGAGCTCGGGGGAGTAAGAAATCGCTACTTGTCCACATTCCAACAATGCTAGAGCACTAAGGGAGGATAATTATAGTGGCTTTCTGCACCACTACCTTAAAGTGCACAGCAGGCCTGAGGATAAGAGTGTATCCCTAATGGGATAGCAGAGATTGCTGTTGATGAAGGCCCCAGTGAGTTAACAAACAAACCAGTCCATTTAAAATTGCCAGGCCTGTGTGAATAGAAAATTACCTCAGCCAATTCTATTTACCACTCTTTGTGTTTATGGCAGGACATGTTTGAAACAAACTGGTATCGTAAGATCTTTTTGGCTGCCAGGTTAGGTTTCTTTGGGTCAGAGCCATTCTGATGGAGGGATCAGCAATGCTGTGTGGGGTGGTGTTAATTAGCAGCAGAAGCTAGCTGTCCCCAAGGGAATCATTCCCTGCTTGCTTATGCTAAGAGTGCCCCCTCCACAGCCAGAAACACACACAGATGCATGGTGCTCTCATCTCCTCTTCAGAATAAAATGCACACAACAACGCACACAAGTCATTGCTTGCTGAAGTCATATTTTCTCATTGGCCTGCCTGTAGCCATATAATTTTCCAGGCGGGATTGGATTTTGCTTAATCCCATAATAATCCAGAGAACGTTCTGAGGACACATGATGCTATTCATTGCTAAAGCTAAGCAGTCTCCGCTTGCTGAATGCATGCCTGGGGAAACCATGAAGGAAGAGCAGCATGTAAAGAGCAATAATGAATAAATAAGGTGTTGTAATAAATAAGGTATTCAACATTCTGGATCTTTTCTGGCTTCTTTTTAATTGAATCAGAGCCCAGGGATAGTACATCTAGCAGTAGCCAAGGTTCAAAAGGTTCCACTTTTTTATATCTTAAAGCAGCCTTTTGTAACCTGGCATCTTCCAGATGTGTTGAACTGCAAATTCCAGCAACCTGGCCAGTGATGCTGGTTGGGAATGTTAGTATGACAACTGGAAGTCATCAGGTTGAAGAAGACTGCTTTACAACTTAAGAACCCACCCACCCACAACACCAACACACACACACACACACACACACACACACACACACACAGAGGTACCCCTGGTATTGGAGAAAGCTACATGTCATGCTCTGGCCTTCCAATCCAGGTAAGGGAGCTGTCCAGCAGTTTCAGCAGTCAGAGGACCTGATAGTAGTGAGAAGGAGAGGAGCTGTCCAGAAGATTACTAGGCTAGGAGCAGTTCGATGGAAGCTCTTGCATTAGCAGTGTCCAAGCAGTAACTGTGGGTTTAAGTACTCATTCTTACCAGAGTAGTAGTGGGCCCTGAGCCTTACCATACTTATGATTATCCTGGCAAGTGGAACCTGCATGGTTGGAACCAAGTTTTGGCCTGGCTCATCGCCATCATTGTTTTTAAGGATCCAGTGGTGAATGTGAGGAAGTCCAACAGCAAAATATGAGCCCAGTTCAGGTACCTTTGGCCCCTCAAATGTGCAGGTTCCCAAGAGGGGGCCTTGTCAAGAAATATAGTGTTAAAGGTTCCTTCTAAGTGCCCTGTCTCTCCCTGTCCTGTTTCATTCTAGGGCCTACAGTGTGATCCTCCTCTGATGAGGTTCCAGCCCATTCAGAAATTCTGGGAGTTGGCAGTTCCTGACAGTACATTTAGTCCAAGGGTGGGCAGAAGATAGATCAGGATCTACTGGTAGTAGCTCTCTGAGATATTTACAGTAGATCAACAAAGATATCTGATTCTCAACTGTTTAACAGTAGCAGCAACAATATAACATCTTTTCCCTGCCCTAAATTATAATAATGAAATGAAAAAAGGTTGGGATAACCAAAAGTGGGTTTCTCTGTGGCTACAACTCAAAAGAAACTCATGGGCTCAGGATAATTCATTTTAAGAGGATGTCTTTTGCTCCAGTCTCCAGTTAGTGGATCTTGGGATCGTAGTAGTAGTAGTAGTAGAAGAAGAAGAAGAAGAAGAAGAAGAAGAAGAAGAAGAAGAAGAAGAAGAAGAAGACTTCACATTCCCTCCTCCTAAATTTTAGTCCATCTAATTTCAGGCCCAATGGGATTGTGCTGTATATTTTGTCATAAGTACCTTATTTATTGGGAGTATGCTGAGTGGGTCTGCTTCTCCCCAAAATTCAGAGCAGAACTCTGATGTGGTGATTCCCTGCCCTGATTTTTGGGGCAACTCTGTCTCCCTGCACCACCAGATTACTCATTGGAAAACCACTCCATTTTCAGAAAACCTGTTATCATCAATGGGAATTAACAAAGATACATATATCTACATCACTTTTTTTTTTAAAGATAAAGAGATGAAACTTGGCACCCCGGTAGCTCTTAAGTAGGGCTTTAGCCATGCCAAATTTAATGCAGATTCCTTTATCCCTTGATTTTAGGTTGGTTTGTTTTTTAAAACAACAACTTCCCCCTCAATGTCTCCCATGTACATGCACGCACACACACACACACACACACACACACACACACACACACATACCTGTGCAGGACCTTTTATCCTTTACTTTGCTGATGCACAGTTTATAAAAATAGAGGTCTGTTCCCTGACTATTTGCTGTAATGGGGTGAAATGGGGGGTGGTTGCTCTCCCTATGAGAGGTCAGACAAGAACAAACAAATATAATACTTTTATTTTTATATATTTTTTCAAAGCATATAAACTTGAGTCCTGTCTTCAAAACAGGAGATATACTAGCACTAGCAAACTTTTCTCTCACCACCCCTTCTTCTCTTGACTTTACACCCAGCCGAGTTGCGTCCATACTTGCAGTACACAGATCAGCCTTTGGCACAAGATAATTTTCTATATCCTAATATTGGCTTGTGAGACTGTATAGATCTACACTGCCTGCCAGCCATCATCCCTTCCTGGGACAACTGATTTACATGGAATGGTTTTCATTATTTTCATAATGTGAGATTTTTTTCCTAAATCCTTCCTTTCAGCCAACATCAATTTTTCAAGAAGTGAAAAAAGTTCAGACACAGCTCCCATAATTTAAACATATGGTACCATATGAACTTCAATTTTTGTAGGAGGTTAGTTTCTGAAAGTTCTGCAAGCTCTCTTGAGAGAATATAAAGTGCATATGGGGAGTGGAACTTGGACTCTTTCTCACTCCATGAGCTAGCAAATGAATGAGTTCCATGGTGGGCGGAAATAGGTAATAGTGCTCCTCCTAAGCACTGTGATTGGAGGGGGGACAGCAAGGAGACTGTGGCTATTAGTTAGCCACAGATGTCAATCTCAAAATTACCCCTCCCTCACCCAACAGCGACAGCATCTTCCTAATATGGAAGTATTCAGTTAGTTGTCCATCAACATGAAATGAGCCCTTACATTGTCTAAAAAACTTTCAGATACCTACGGATCCGTTCGGGGCTCTGAAAGTTCTTCTAACTACACCACAGGTTTCCAATGGTTTTTAACCCACCCCCTAACTGCACTGCAATTTTGGAGGTCCATTGGAGGTCTGTCAGACGCCTGGATTTTCAGTGCAGAGCACACACCCCTATTATTTATCATGGTTGTGATACAAGTTCTTTCATTGCCAGGATGATCAGACCTTTCCAGCTACATCTGATTACAGGTGAAGTTGATGGCTCCCCTGCTTGAAAGACAAAGTATTTTATGATTAATAATGCTCTGTTTATCTCTGCTTTCTGAGATGGTAATAGTCCCCGTATAACTGCCAAATATCTTAGTGTCCTGGGATCTAAGCTTTGACCCAAAGTCTCATCCTCTGAGGCAAACATCTGAGCTACCCAGGACTTACTATTCATTCATTTAAATATTTTAAAACTGATACCAGGGAGATGTACAAATGTGATTAGAATAATATACAATTTTTAAAAACCCAATAAAACCATATCATCATGATAAAAGCAGAGAAGGCAGCAAATATACAATAGAATAGGCAAAAAATCAACCAGTTAAAAATGCCTGAGTGAACAACAAGGTTTTGAGCAGGCTCTGAAACAATTGCAGTGTTGGCACAAGTCAGCTGCACCTCCATGGGGCAAGTGCAGAAGGGAATAGGGATGCATGTTGTCAATGCCTGTGATTGATAAGCAATATAAGAAAAGGAGACTGAGGGGAGACATGTTAGGAGTGTTCAGGTACATAAAAGCATGCCACAGGGAAGATGATCAAGAACTATTTTCCTTGACCACAGAAATTAGGACCCAAAATAATGGGTATAAATTACCTAGATTCCGATTAAATATAAGGAAAAACTTCCTGACAGTAACAGCTGTACAACCATGGAACAGACTACCTATGGAGGTTGTGGTTTCTCCATCTCAGGAGGGTTTTAAGAAAAAGGCTGGACAGCCACCTCTCATGGATGGTTTAATTGATTTTTCTGCACTTTGCAGGGGATTGAACTAGATTATCCTTGTGGTCCCTTCCAACTCAACAATTCTATGATTCTATAAGACCTCTGAGTAGACTAGCCTGGTACTAGGAGCTTGGCTTTCTTCCCTTATTAGGTCAGCAGCGCTCACACTCACAGAGATCCTGGGATGGAAAACACAGACTCCAGAGTGGGTTCTTCTTGGCATGG
Organism: Elgaria multicarinata webbii; assembly: GCF_023053635.1. Lineage (NCBI taxonomy): Eukaryota > Metazoa > Chordata > Lepidosauria > Squamata > Anguidae > Elgaria > Elgaria multicarinata. The sequence goes on from NC_086171.1 coordinate 173,568,565, forward strand.
CTGTCCCCTGCTTCAGTCCAGGCCTGACACCTAAAATTGGTCTTCTTAATGGATCTGAACTTGCATGCTGCATTTTGAATAGTTACAGCTATATGTTCCCTAGTAACAATGGAGGCACTTTGTCTGAGCCTTCATTGCATCTTTTTGTTTCTTGTTTGAGCAACTGATTGCTGGAGATGAGGGACTGGTTATCCCCATTTCCTAGATTGCCCCAAAGAACTGAAGGGATAGGATTGATGGTTCATAAGCCAGAGGTAATGGGGTGGACCTTCTAATAAACATGGAGGTGTGTCCTGTACCCTTTGCCCAGTCACTAGTCACTCCCCTCAATGCTATGGAGGAGGAACTTAATACTTTAGGAATCAAATGCATCTCTTTTTCTGTTTAAGACACTTAATGGGGAGATAATAAGGTGCCCAGATGTGTCTCAGTTTACACAGGCAAAATCAAACCAGGGTACAATCTTCGACTAAAGTTCTGCTTCGAAACCTATCTTTAAAAATAAGGGTAAAGGAGGGGTATGTGAGGAATTGAAGAAATAAGCTATGTTTCTTTTTTTATCTCAGCCAGAAATCTTCTCTGTGTTAGCACATTGCCTTCTTGGCCTGGCCTCTGTCAGAATTCTGTTTCCCTGCCTTGTGTAGCACAGTATTGATTTTTCATGGTGTGCAATGTTAAAAAGGGAGGAGGGGGGAGGAAATGGTCAATATTTGGCTAGACACTGTGATCCAGAGCCTACAAAAGTCAATGCAAAGCATTTGAATGACTCTGACAGGGTTTGGGACTCAGCAGTCTCAGTTGAGTCAGTGACTATGATCACTCATGACTCCTACCTCATACACCTGGAAAGAGGGGGCTAAAAGGATCCAAGGTTGTGAGAGGGCAAGATGGGTATTTTTTTAAAGGGGAGCAGAAGATTGAATGATATGGGTAGTTTGTTCAAAGACATACATAATACAACATAACATTTTGAACAGAGAAATAGAGGCTTCTTCATGCTGAGTTTCCTATGAGCCAAGAAATACTGTATCCCTGGTTGGCAACTAGTTTCCTTGGATAGCCACTTTGAAAAGAGAGAGAGAGAGCGCAGTGGCATATCACCATCTCAGCCATGCTTCTCAGACTATGCCAACAAATTATATTCCCATGGATGCTGCTTTCCATCCCTCATTCACTTCTGAGTTTGCTCCAAGGGTAGGTAGAAACTATCAAGGGGGATAGATTTGGCCTAATGACATGCCCTTGTTGGAGGAATCCTCAGAGGAGCAGCTAGAACTCCCAGAGATGAAGAACACCACAGAATGTCCATGCAAGAAGACCAGTGGGCCCAGGGCCCTTGAGGGAGATGGCTTCAGATCCATCTCCACAAGAGACAGGGGACTCTTCTTGACTGATCCCCTTCACTGCTTACTGTGGTCACCTGCTCGACTGCTCTTTCAACTGCATATGTGTACTCATAACCTGTACTCATAACCTTCATTTGGTTACTGACTTTTCCTGCTTTGAGCTGTCCTCTTGCTGGACTGATAAGAGTTGGAGAGGGTCTTCTAGGCCATCTAGTCTAATCCCCTGCTCAATGCAGGTAATCCTCAACAGAGGGTTGTCAAGCTTCTGCCTGTGGACTTCCAATCAGGGAGAGTCCACCACCCTCTAGGTAATTGGTTCCATTGTCAAACTGCTCCTGCCATCAAGATGTTTCTCCTAATCCTCAACCAATATCTACCCTCCTGTACATTAAGGGAGTTGTGAAGGGAAATACTCTTTTTTAAAGTTGAAACTTATAAAGAATTGTCTTAGGCCTTAGCTAGACCTAAGGTTTATCCCGGGATCATCCCAGGGTCATCCCTGTTCATGTAAATAACACACAGGATATCCCAGGAGCAGGCAGGGATGACCCCGGGATGATCTTAGGATAAACCTTAGGTCTAGCTAAGGCCTTAGTCTGTCCCAGAACTGACTTGTCTTCACTTACACTACTGCCAATTGAGAATGAGCTTTGCAAAACAAAACAAAAAATCAGCAGAACCCACAGGCTTTGACAATGAGTGACTGTGGCATGCAAGTGTCCTCATGACCAGAGTCTGAATATGGCACACCAATCTCCTCTGGGTGCCAGGGAGTTGACCCCTGGGATATTTCTGTGGAACTAGGCCTTCTGGAGGTGGAAGCCTTATGTTGCATTTCCATCTTCTTCCTGAACAATTAACTCTGGAGCCTCCTCTGAGGTTGAGGTTTCGGGATCTTGGTCCATGCCATAGAGAAGACCAGCCACTGTGCCAGTAGCCATCTCAAGTTGTGGTGGCTAAATGATTTGCATCCTATGGGTACTATCTTATGCATATTTAGGCAGAAAAAAAAGTTCTAAAGCTCCCAGCATTCCCCAGCCAGCTATGTACTCTCAAACTCTTTGTATGTACTGTGAGGAAAAGTTGAGGGAACTGTGTATTTTAAGCCTAGAGAAGAGAAGACTGAGTGGTCTGCTTGGGCAACTAGTTGTGCAAATGCTTACACAACTGATTGTGCAAGTGTAATGGACAACATTTGCACAACTGAAAAATTCAGTGGACCTCTGCTAGTGCTATTTGAATTTGCAGAATGACCCAGTTGGATACCCCTCCCTTTGAGGTCTTTGGGGTTCCCTGTGGATATTTTGGAGGCTAGAACCTTCCCTGGACTGTACCTCACTAGCCCAAAGTCACACACACACACACACACACACACACACACACACACACACACCATCACCATCCCTGTGTATAGATCTGTGATTATGGGACCTAAACAATGTAAATATTTATCTGTCTTGGTGGGGTGCAATTATGAGAGTGCCTAGGGGCCTACAAAGTCTTTAATTCAGCCCTGTATCCAAATGAAAAAAGATCTAAAAACAGCCATACTATCTAAAACATCAATACAACTTTGTGAACCACCCAGGGAGCTTCAGCTAAGGGGCAGTATATAAATGTAAATAACAACAACAACAACAACAACTTTAAAAGATTGGCCAGATAAAACTTCAATAACTAACTTGAGCTACACAGCAGTTTAAAACACATCCTATCAGCCATGTGAAAATGCCTTCTGAAAAAGTCAAGTTTATACTTAGCAACAACATATAATCAGCAAGGGATGTCATTGTGCATCCTAATGATGTTAACCCAGTGAATATGACCATTAGGGTCTTCTGCTTTCTAAAGGTAAGCATAGTATTTAGGATTAATGCTGGAATAAGGAGGGGAAGAGGGCCAGGCAAACACATTGCCAGGTCTCTGGTCCAGGCTTGCTGCAGTCCTTCACAGAGGTCCCTGCTGCTTCAGCCCTTGAATCAGTCATGTAGCTAAAGACCTGTTTTTCCTGTTTAACAGAATCCCATATGTGTGGTGGAAGGCAATGTAAACAGAGAATGCTCCATGCAGTGAAGCTGAAAATCCTCCGTGACTGCACTGCTAACTGCAGGATTTACATCTTCTTGAATCTTGAAAATAACTATTTGCTGTTGTTAAAGAACAAGTTTCTAGCACTCGTATTCAGATTGGCATGTCCAGACCAATGGAGACTGGTGGCTCTGATGTCAGTGGGATGGTGTAGCCATTCCAGGTTTCAGATGGAACCAGCTAGAATTCTAAAGAAGCTCTCCAAGGTACCTTGAATAACTCCTTTAGAGCTCTGGTTGGTTCCATCTGAAACCCAGAGCGGATTCACCACCCCACTGATATCAGAGCTACCAGCTTCCATTCGTCTAGACCCCAGGTGTCTTCTTAGAATTTGAGGACACTATGCAACAGTGAGGCCCTCTGTCTTCATTATACTGCTTTGGGGACAGTTATATAATTGCTTAGTACTACAAGTGAAAGATTGGGGCAGGTGAATAGAATGTTTGAGCACCAAGCTCCATGAGGGATGTTGAACCTCTTTTAGCCTGAAGTTCAAATTCCATTTCAGAGAATCATAGAATAGATTGGAAGGGGCCTATAAAGCCACTGAGTCCAAAACCCTGTTCAATACAGGAATCCACCTTAAAGCATCCCTGGCTGTCCAACTGCATCTTGAATGCCTCTAGTATAGGAGAGCCCACGACCTCCCTAGGGAATTGGTTCCATTGTCGTACTGCTATAACAGTCTTCATTGCCCTCCTCTGAACCCCCTCTAGCTTGTCTGCATCCTTCTTGAAGTGTGGAACCCCAAACTGGATACAGTTTTAACTTAAAGCTCTTGCTACCAGTAACTAAGGCCTTAGCTAGACCCAAGGTTTATCCCGGGATCATCCCAGGTTCATCCCTGCCTGCTCCCAAAATATCCTGTGTGTCATTTACATGAACAGGGATGACCCCGGGACAATCCCGGGATAAACCTTAGGTCTAGCTAAGGCCTGTGTCTTAGTAGAGGCATTTCAAGCTCTTAGAATGAGGATTGTGCAAAAACTAGGAAACCGCAAAACTCTGGGCAGTCTGGGGGCTATGTTATGATGGGCTTGGGGTTCAACAGCTCTGAGCTACAGGGAGATTCTCTAAGTTCAGGCTTGCCTGGTAAAATGATGCCTTCTCCATACATTTTAATGATTCTGGTTCTTATGATGACTGAGCCAAGTTTCCAAAATGTTCAGATTTCAGTAACATATTGGAAGAAATGTGCTTTAATCACAAAGACTCTCCATACCCTGAGAACACATTTTCTAGCCATTTCATTTTGCTTTCTGCCAAGTGAATACTCTTACATTGTGTATGGAGAGACTGATTGCTGCTTTCCCATCCGGATGAAATCATGCAGAACTAAAAGTTCAAAACTAAAACATAGATTTCCCTAGGGAATTATCCAGCATCAAAGACACAATGTAAAGAGGACAACTGAGCCAAGGAGCAGTCAGGTAGCAAATGGAAGTTTGACTTCAATGTGGTTTGTCTCTGCACGAAGAAAGCCTGTGATTAAACTGCAAATGTGGCAACAGCAATTCATTTAAACACTGTCGCTACTGCATCTCATGCAGTTCATTTAGAAGCAGATTTTCCAGTTTGCTGAAATCTGCCAATCAATGATCGCTAATTAATAAGGAGATTGCTGTTTCCCTCTTCTTAGAGTAGACATGGAATGCTTACCAAAACAGTCCAATTGCACAATTTCTTAAAATCATTAAAGATAATCAGTGTACTTTAATCATCTAGCAAGTTCTCAATAATTAATTACGATCTGTCAGGTGTGGTCTACAAAGATGAGACAGAAGAACCTCTACAGGCTTCTTACTGGTGCTACTTTCTCCCCTCCCCCCCCCCCCAGTGAGTTTTTTCATGTAAAAGTAACTGTGTACATTGAGTTTCTGGCTACTAGAAAATTCAACTGAGACAACAGTTGGAATAGGTCTTAGCTCTTATCTTTGGGACATGCAACTCAAAATGTATCTCATATTCACTGTGGAGCATTTGTGATGGGAAGTTTGTTATGGTTTCTGAAAACATGAGATCTCCTAGTTTGTTTGTTTTTTAAAAAAGAAGGGAATCCTATAATAATCTCAAAGACTATGGGTGGATCTTTAAAATAAATAATTTTAAATATATACTCTTTAAAAGGAAGCAAGCCCGGAAGAAATGGATTGTTTATTTATTTATTATTATTTATTTAAAACATTTATATCCTGCCCTATATCAATAAGATCTCAGGGCGGCATACAGATAAAAGCATACAGTAAAAAAAAAAAGTAAATATACACAGCTAAAAACAAATTAAGTTATTTTGAGCATAACACCACTTTGTTCCTCATATGGGCCCAATGGCTACAAAGGCAAGGAATTAATTAACACCAGTTTGGTTAAGGGACAGTACTTGAAACCAGACTTGATTTTGAGAGTCTATTGAAACAAGTCACAGAACTTGCTCATCCACACAGGGCAAAAGACCAGCCTGCCTGTTGGTCTGAAGGAAACGAGTTTAATTGGGGTCACTCAAATAATAGATAAGTCATGGGAGATCACTCCAGCAATGCCCCCTTGATGAATCAAAGAGGGAAGACTCACAAAGAATGAATGGAATTTGACATGAGAAATTGGATTGCCAATGTTTGAACTGGTTCCTGTAGTTGTCCCTTTGAGAGCAGTTTGATTTGCCTCAATTAGTGGATGATCATGTTTAGCTTTATGCCATTAAAGTCTTCATCTGCTAATTTCTGCATATCATGTTAAAGGATCAGGTAATGCCAGTGGGGGTGGGGGCACAATTAGCAACCCTAATTAGAAATCAAATAAACCTGATACAATCTTAGAAAACCTATAACCAGAAAAGTTAGACTCCTGCCTGCATAAAGCTAAAGAGAGCATTAGATCAACAAAAACATAGTGTATTCTATGGTCAGATCTACACCAAGCAGGATACTGACACTTCAAAAACGTTTTGAAAATTGTATATGGAGTGTGCCCTGGGCCCTAACAGTTGTCACTACTGTTATAGACTGTTTTTAAGCAGTAGTGTAGATCCCGCCTATGTGGTTGGAATCTAGACTAGCAGTATCAGTAGTCCTAACACATTGTTGATACGAAGGGTGATAATTTCTTATCCATGTCTGGCTTGATTCTCTGGAAGTGACTTTGTAACTGCATTAGGTATCTAGGAACTGCCCACCTCCTAGGATGCGGTATCAGGACCACAAAAGTCCCTGCATAGTTTACTGGAAATACTGTTATGATTTCCAAATCTTTTTGTCACACTTTTTTTTTTTAAAAAAAAAAATCTTCTGTTACAAATTTTGTGCACTAATAGATCGAATATTTGCCATAACTTTAATTCACTTCTCCATTATTACTCCATTCAATTTATTTGTCTCATAGTTCTCTCCTCCTCATCGTTATCCTGTTTGGTGCATAGGTTGGCATCTTTTCCGTACTTCACCTAATACAATGAGCCCTGTTATTTTAGGAGTTCCCGGGAGTCATACGGTAAATCAATAATAACCATCTTTTTCTTCTGAGCACCATCTGTTTAGTTTTAAAAGGCATTATGCAATTCCACTTTGGATTCTGGCTGATGTTTCTCCTTTTCCCAAACCTGAAACTCTATAGCAAGATTCTGTGTAGTTCTGAACAGGCTCTGGGCATTATTTTTGCTTGAGATATGTTTTGAACTCACCCCTATTACCTGTGGTGCCTCATTAGCAGCTATTCTGTAAATAGGGACTCAGGATTCTTCTGCAGCTGCCAAATGTTAACATAAATATTGAATTTTCCATTTCATTCTCCTCCTCTGCTTCCTCCTCCGTACATTGCAAGAGGTTTTGTCTTAGAAAAGCAACATGTTACTTGCAAAAAGAATGGAGAGAGAGAGAGAGAGAGAGAGAGAGAGAGAGAGAGAGAGAGAGAGAGAGAGAGAGAGAGAATGAATGTGAGGCAAACTGATTTATTCCTCCTGCAGGTAGGCATGTGAACAAAAATTCAAATTGATCAGAAAGTTAAATATTCATAGGACATTATTCATTAAGATTCATCTTGCCAAGTGGGTGAAATGAGGCAAGGGAAGAAATTAGCTTGCTTGAGAGTGTCAAAGTGATTATGTGATTAAACTGCAATTTATAATTTCTCCTTCAAAAATATTACTTCTTGATTTGTGTTTCTCCTCTCCTCCCTATATAATGAGAAACTTGAAGAAAATGCTGCATGTAAGAAAGAAAGAAAGAAAGAAAGAAAGAAAGAAGCTTAACAGCAGACATTTTATATAGGGCCAACACATCCTTGAGTTATGTTTCCAAGCTACAATCCTTATTTCTTATGCAACACATTTTAATACAGCTGGAAAGTACTTGTACTATTAACTATTTGGCACTGGTTTTATTGATCCTTTAAAGACAAATATAACGGTCCTTCTATTTTATAGCAGTTAAAGGGAAGCAAACCTTCTGCCTCTTGAGATTGTAATTCAGAAAAAAAGCAAACATTAATTCGGGAAGATTTGATGTAAAGTGTGATGGTACTTTGTTGCTCTATTCTCTAAGCCTGCTAGGATACAAAAATAGATACTGCTTGGTTGGCATTCACAAATCTCACCTGCTTGAGTATATTTATTTTATCAAACAACAAAAACAAAAAACTTCACAACCCTGCTGTAGCATAGGACTATATGAATGGGCTAATATTTCTCTTTAATTTAAACAAGCTTGTCTCCCATTTTCTCCTTTAATGCTACCCAATAAAGACTTAGCAATGTCGGCTGGCAGCCGGAAAATGTAATATTAATTTGCAACTTGCTTATGAACAGCATAAGGTTTGCCCAGAGTAATTAGACATGGCAGACTTTTCTTCATGTGAATGAGCTGGTCGGATTTTTTAATAAATGTATATGGATCTCTGACACCCAGTTTATTTGTACATTCTCTGTTTTATATGAAAATACATTTATACAACAACACAGAAAATCAACCATGACAAGGCTTATGTCAGCAGCATAACATTTAAGCCCTGCCAAGGTAGTAATCCATGGAATACTCAGTTATCAGGCTTGGCAGGAGTTGGATATCTCTTTGAAATCCTGGCACAGGTGGTTAGCTGAGATAGGGGACTTTGTACAGTGGATGTGGGGAAGAAGGAAAAGAAGGTGCAAGGATGCAGGTGGATGTAATACAATCACAACAAATCACTGACCAGTGTATGGTATATAGATGGGACTTCCTGCCAAAGCAAAGACAGTCATGTAAAACAATTGCTTCTGGGAAAAACTGCCGCCTTTAATACCACAGTTCTGAAACAGCTGAGCCATAACTTTCTAAGAGATACCAGGATGTTTAGAGAGCAGGGCTGGGGGTACTTTCAGGCTGAAGGCCCGAATTCCGTTTTAGGGAAGTTTTGTGGGAGCACATCCTAGTGATGGGAAGGGACAAAGGTGGGGGCAAAAATACAAAATAATAATAATACCAGTGTGTTTTAGCTTAAGGCGCTTATTGCCAGGAACTAAGCCTTAGGAGAGACTTCTTTTTTTTTAGAATGGGGAATAAAACTGCACAAAGACCAGAAAATCACCAAACAATAAGTGGGTGAGAGAAAGGGCTGGGGACAGGGGAAGGGGATGTATCTGTATGGGGTACCCCAGAGGGCTGGATTTAGACCCCAGAAGGGCTGGATTTGGCCCCTAGGCTGGTGGTTCCCAACCCCTGTTATAGTGGAAGGTCAAGCTCACGGGAGGCCGCTTCACAACGGTGGAACAACTAATTTCTTTCATGTTTAATTTATTAAACATAGTTGGACCCAACCCAAGGACTCAGGGAATGGAGGGAGGGAGGGAGGGAGAAAAGAAGAAATTTAATCAAATTTAATTGTCAAAATTCACTGACACTTCCCTGCTCCTCACTAGCTTAACCTGAAAACCTCAAAGAATACCCCAAAGAGGTGCAACACTTCCAGAAAGGTTCTCAGTCTTAGACTTTGGTGGCTTAGACTACCTTATACTGAATCAGATCATTGGTCCATCCAGTTCAATATTGCCAATACCGGCAGTGGCTCCCCTGGTCTTTAGTCTGGAATCTCTCCAAGCACTACTTGGAGGAACCAGGGATTGAAACCGAGACCTTCCGTGTGCACTCTGCCACTGGGTTTGAGACCTTCTGCAATGCAAAGTATACAGGGTTCTGTTAAAAGTTCCTGGGTTCCATGATCCTTCTTATCTGGCATCTTCAGATACAGGGATTATGGTCAGAACCGGTCTTCTGAGACTCTTGAGGTTCCTTTTATCTTGCAAATTGAATACTAGTTAGGATAGGTAGATGGTAGACCTGGGCTCGATAGACCTGACTTCATGTGTTGTTTCCCAGTTCTGGATATTTTGGTCAGAAATAAAATGAGTTATGGTAACATATCCCCCTTCAGTCAATGTAACACAGGACGTTGTGTACCATTTTACATGGAGTGGTGATAGGCTTGCACAGAGCTAATTTTTCTTGGTAAAAAGGTGGGGTACAAATGAAGCACATCCATAAATAAAATAAGCATGGTATCTAAAAATACTATGCTTGGGGTAATCTGTTATAAACAGCTCTTGCGGTTCTTCTTTCCCCCACATTACATTGGTAGCGTGACCTCTGACTTAAATAGCACCCCCTCCCTGACATGCCAATATTCATAAGCCCATACAGGTGCAGTACAGGATAAGGATGGATGGGAAAACCTAGCTCCCAATGTCAATCATGCCCCCAAGTAAACAGCTCCTACTTACTCCTAAGTCTTACCTATGCCAGCACAGATAGGTAGCGAGGATGGGTGCCCAAGTGAGCAGCTAGCAATGAAGAGGAGGAGGAGTTTTTATAATGCCTTATGACCCACCCACCTTAGCTATTGTGCCAAAGCTGCATGCAACTGCATACATTCTCCTGCCTTGCCTTCCCACAGGAGTGGCTGCCACATCATCCCTTCCCCACACGCTCCTCCAGGTGCTCTTCTTTCAAAATGTCACAGCTCCTTAAGAACATCATGTGACAAATACCAGCACACTGCAAAATTCCTCCTAAATTAGTGATACAAAGTAGTGGGTGAAAAGGGGCAGTTTAAGGAAGCAGCATGGTAAGGTGGCCATGTGTCCTAATTTACAGAGGTCAGTCGTCTCTTTGAAGGAATGCCAGAGGCCTGCCCTCTCTTTTAAAGGTGTCCAGTCCAAGACCAATTTACAAATCAAGAACCATCAGAAGGAAGATCAGGGGGGCTTGAAATGGTCCATCAACAGCACCTGGTCAGCAGACTGAGGAAAGCATGCAAGTCACCTGCTCACAGTCTTCCATAGTATGGTGAGATATACTACATCTCTGTTTATGGTAAGTATTTCTAAATTTGCATCTATACGTATAAATTCGCCTGAGCAAAATTTACCCAGGGCTGGTATCCTCTTTTGACCTCTTTTTTTTTTTTTTTTGGTGATACGTTTCCTGTTTTTTTGGCAATTTGTAAGTGGCCACCCTATCGCATTGTTTTACCACTTGTACTTAAAATCATATCACACTGCTTTTGTGGGAATGGTAGCAACTATGTGGGCCATTTAACAGAATGTTATTCTGTTTGGCTCTTTTGAAACAGAATCATCTTTTATATATGATATTGTACTCTAAACTGAACTCTTTTGATAGCATTTTTTAATTAAACATAAAGGACTACGGCTAAGTTGTTATTAAATCATAAATTTGAGGGGAAAGTCCTAGGATGTACACAGAACTATTTTTATTGCAACAGGGTGAAAAAAGCGTTCAGCCCTGAGTCATTTTCTCAGAACCTAGCAGATGCTCTTATTATATTAACTAATTACTTAATCTTTTCTACCATACTTGGTCAACAATGAATATTCAATTTGCATTGTGTTTTCTTTTACCAATACATTTGTATAAACCAACAATAGCTGGATTGTAAAAAAAAAAATATTCTCTGCCAGCTGATCAAACATTATTAGAGAGTTCATGGGCCAGATTACTCTAATTTGTAAAAAACAAAAAACAAAACATTAAATCTTATTGTTGCATGAGAAGTTTACTTAATTCTGGAAACAATATATTTTTTAGCTGTCAAAGCAAATGCAGGGTTCTACAATGTGTCTTTAACTATAAACTGCTCAGAGAACATTTCATGTTCAAAAAAGTGCAAATAAGGTTTGTTCACTTAAAAACACAAAGCAAAAAAATTCTCCCCCATTTCTAAACCTAACCTACTGTCCACCATAGTGAGGTATAACAGTGAGGTATAACATAGTGAGACAATAGAACACAAGAGATGCCAGTTACCAGTCCACAATAAATATCAGTTTCGAAGAAGGTACAAGATGATGCCCATAGTTTCCGGTTCAGTCAATGTTTTTCCAAACCGTGGGCTAATCTGGTTTAAGACTATACAGAGTAGAAAAAGCACTTGAAGGTTGATTCTCCTTCATCTATAAATGGTCTTTGAATTCAGCTAAGTGGTCCATTAACACTGATCAGTATTTAACCTTTGCCTGACAGTCCTCCCATATAGATACTGAGGTCTTTTAAGAGCAGTTAGAGGTTATTACCAGGGCAGTGTCAACATGACACAGTGAATCCTGGCCTTGCCTGCTAATTCACTCTAACCTGATTTTCAATTGGAACTCACAATTTAATATGGGTTTTTCTTTTTGTCTAACTTCAACTGCATATCATGGGTTGGATCTAGGACCTGCCCTCCATGACAGGAAGGGCTCTACTCATGAAAAGTTCCTCTTTCTGATTTTTGGAAATCGCCCCCTTCCTCCACTCACAACATAGCTTCACCCCATTCAGCAGGTTCTCCTGGTCTGTATAGTGTTTTTAAAGTGATGGAAGGGCTGCTGTTGGAAGAAGGAGGGTGAGAAGTCCACTTCCACCAGCACAGTTGATCCGGAGTAAATCTGGATCCATTCCTATATTTTCCTATGATGAGAAATCAAGGAAAGAAGGATGCTCCATTGGTCAGTATTATCCTGAGTATTGTGACCTTCATGAAGGTATGTAATTTCTCTAGGCTCCATCTATAATATGCCTATAATTGCTCTGTCCTAACTTTATTTATTTATTTATTTATTTATTTATTTATTACATTTTTATACCGCCCAATAGCCGAAGCTCTCTAACTTAATGGACAATTGTGTATTTTGAACTACTGACTTCATCTAATGCTTTAGATTGATATAGAGAAGTTTTGACAATGAGCTCGCCTTCTACATGAACTGAATTTTAAAGCCCATTAAAGGCTCTTATTAGCATATACTGGTACTTTCAGAATATGCTGTTCACACAATATTTATCTACTTTTTCATCCTATCCCAAAATGTGTTTCTGATTTTCTTGCATTTTGCAAGCAAAAGCAGTAATCCACTTATGAGTTCTTCATCAACCCAGTCATCAGTGTAACTTTCCAGAATGGCAAACATACGAGAAATGAAATGAATGTGGTGAATTTTTATATATCTATTGCATTTTGATCCTACCCTTCCTTCAAAGAATTCAGGTTTGCATATATGATTTCCCCCACCAAATCCTCACAATAACCCTGTGAGTTTGTTTACAGAGAACATAATGGTCATCCAGTGAGCTTCATGGCTGAGCAGGGAATATAACCTCGCCTTTTTGTGAATCACTTCAGATATACCATCCTTTGACTGCTTATTTGTGTGTGTGTTTATGGCCAATACCATCTAGCAATAATCTCCAACCAGATGTAACAGATTTGTCACAATCCACAACCATTCACCAACTTGATGCACGTGTAAGGAAAGCATTTAGAGATGTGAGGTCCTGTCTCCTGGCCTTGCTGGACCTACCTTTAAATTCCGGCGTGTGGAGGGGCCAGACGGCGCTAGAAGTAGCGCGGGCTATCGCTCCTGTCCACACATGACATGCAGCAGGGTAAAGGAAAGCCCCGTCACGTCGGTCTTTTTTAAAAATCTTAACGGGACTATGTGCGCAGGAGCGCACCAACGATAAGGTAGCCTTTTGGTGTGTTTTTTAAAAAAGGGTTCCCTGCTCCCCCCTGCCCCCGATTTCCCCACCCGCCATGTCCGATGCCCCGCACGCACGCCGTGTCTGATGCCCCCCATCACCCCTGGGCCACGATTCCCCCCCATGTCCCCCGGCTCCGCTCTTCCCCCATCTCTCCCGCCTGGTCCGCTCTTTCCCCCCTGGCCCCCATCTCTCCCCCACTGCGATTTTCCCCCTGGCCCTATCTCCCTCCCCCCACGATCCCCCCCCCGGCCTGATGGGCACAGCACTCCTGTGGAGTGCTGTGCCCAGTGTGCGGCTTCTCCCAGCTACTAGCGAGTAAGCCGTGTAGCTGGGAAAAGCTGTGGAACCGGCTAGACCCCGTCTCAGCCCGGGGCTGCAGAAATACCAGGCCACAAATGGTGGCGGTTATCCCGGGCCAAGGGAGGGTTTAGCCCGGGCTGACCCCGGGATCCCCTGTGCATCATCTGGACGCACAGGGGTGAGCTTGGGTATCAGCCCGGGCTAAACCTTCATCTAGCAACAGTCTCCATGAGAGTCAACTAGCCTCTTCAAGGAATCTATTGGAAGTAAGCAAGGGAGAAAAGGGTTATAGGGAACATTATGGGTTTGTTCAAACATGGTTAGACTGGTAGTCCTTTTGCAGCAAACGGTTAATGAGTGTGTTTAAACCATGGTTATGTGGCCTCCATGGTTAGTAAATTGTTCACACGACATGCTAAGCCATAATGTTTAACTCAAAATGCTTAATGAACATGAATTAGCATGTCATTTGAACAGAGTCGATGTGTCCCATTATGTACAAGTATCTCCTGTGAGGTGAAGAATGGGGGAAGAAGAAACATTGCCCAACAACAACAACAATCTCAGCCTATGGCAGGGTTCCAGACTGAATGCTTCATAAGTTTGTGGAAGATCGTGGATGTGCTTTATTTATTTATTTTATTTATTTATTACATTTTATACCACCCAATAGCCAAAGCTCTCTGGGGGGTTCACAAAAATTGAAATCATGAAGAGCATAAAAACATCCAACAATCTAAAAACACAAATACAAAATACAATATAAAAAGCACAACCAGGATAAAACCACAAAAATTGATATAGCTTAAAATATGGAATTAAAACAGCAAAGTTTAAATTTGAGTTAATAGGTGTTAAAATACTGAGAAAATAAAAAGGTCTTCAGCTGGCGAAAGAAGGAATACAGTGTAGGCGCCAGTCAAACCTCTCTGGGGAGCTCGTTCCAGAGCCGGGGTGCCACAGCAGAGAAATTTAGAACATTGTCTGTCATGGGGGGAGAACACATTTCCCTACCATCATTTTGGCTCCTGCTCCTGTCCCACAATAAGGATGAGCAGCTTCCTCTTCCTTCACACAGAGAAGAAAGAGGAACCAAGCAACGACCATGTGACCCATTCAGTGGGTGTTTTTATCATGCTGCTTTCCCTGCAGACAACAAGAAACAGCAGTACGTTTCACCATAGCCAAAAGAATAAGATTTTCTGGGTCTTTTTTTGTGACAGAAAAACAAGCAGAAGTAGCAGGAGGCATGCAGGAGGTGGACAGTGTAGTGAAAAGGACCCACGAAAATCTGTGAGTGGCCAGTAACGAGCATGCAATAAAACGCTCACCTGATAATGGTCTTTGAATCCCTTAAAGGAATGATAGGCAACACATGTCCCATGGGCCACATCCCCCCCCCAAGTTTGTCTCCTGCTTCTCCCTGTTGCTCCCCCCAAATGAGGGAGGGAAGTAGTAATTTGCCACCCAAATTCAGTAGCAAACCCCTAGAGAGGCTTATTAAGGCTATAAATAGCTTGCAAACAACCCACCATGTTTTCTTTCTCTCTTTTTTCTGCCACCACCATGGCAAGAGCGCAGCCCACAAGAGTGGGGGTGTCCAGGGCAGGGGAATTTGCTCCCAGACCTTCTAAAGTTGCCTATCCCTTCCATAGAGTGCCTTATATTTTAGGAGTGAAACATTGCCAGCAATGTTTCAGCAGAGTTATTTTGCATAATAGCAAATTTGTTTTTCCCCCCCTCCCTCTCTTTTTCAAAGAGTTGTACTTAGTGCTATTTTATCCTTTTGTTAACAAAGCTGGGGAGGCTGAAAGGGGGAAATCAGCCATGCTGCATATCTCATAGAGGATCTTGGGGTGGGGAAAAACAGAGAACTGTCAATATTTAGGTTGGTGTATCCTTGGACATCAGCATTTTACTGTGCCTGACAGCTTTCTACTAGAAAGATGCAGTGGATGTAGGGCTGATTGATCATGTACTACTAACATTTAGTTAAGAGGCACTACTTTGAAGAATAAGTGTGATAGCACAGACTTGGGTTGTATGTAGTATATGAAGCCTGATTCTGGAACCTGCCCATTATAATTTCACTAGCAGAAGATGAGGAACAGATTGGCAGAAAATAAGCCATCAGAAAGAATTCTGTCTATTTGACAGCATGGAAAGTTTATCCAACCAATCAGACAGT
Source organism: Elgaria multicarinata webbii (assembly GCF_023053635.1). Taxonomy (NCBI): domain Eukaryota; kingdom Metazoa; phylum Chordata; class Lepidosauria; order Squamata; family Anguidae; genus Elgaria; species Elgaria multicarinata. The sequence goes on from NC_086171.1 coordinate 173,584,491, forward strand.
ATCTAATCCCATTCCAGTTTATTGTTAATAGCCTGGGATGTCTGTAGTTCAAAGATATTCCACCTGTCAACAGCTCTATATCTGTTGCATTCTGCTTGGCTCATAAGACACTTTGCATTACTTGAAGCTGGTTTGTGAAAAGCTCTGAGTCTGGGGTAGCCAAGCACGTGATTCTTTTGTTGGTCTCATAAACCTAATAAGCTGTATAGATGATCTTGTTATACAATAAGAACTGTGTGTCAAACAGCCCATATTTTTCCATTTGCTTCCCTGTATGAGGAGTACAAGACATGATAGGGAGTTGTTTCTAGGAAGTCAAATTATTTTATCAATTGCAAAAAGCATAATTTGAAGCACATGCAGGAAATTGAATTGGGTGCCCATTTTTTCAGGTATGATCTGAATTTGTGATACCAGTCAGTAAATCTTATTGATTATAGTTGCATATAATCATACCCTTCTCCTAAGCAGCTCAGGATAGTGTACCTCATTTCCCCCGATTTTATCTTCACTCCAAATCTGTGAAATAGATGAGGCTGGGGCCTTAACTAGACCTACCGGTAAATCCAATTCGGAGGAGGGGAGATCCCGCGATGCAATTATTGCCCTCGTTTACACGTCAGGCGCGGTGACCTCTGGAGGAGAGGCATCGCGCCCACCATTTTTTATTTTTTAAAGGAACGAAGCACACAAACGCTCATGTGCAAAGGTAAGGGGATTTTTTAAGAAAAAAAATGGGTTTCCCTGCTCCCCCCACCCTAGCCCCAATGGGTGCAGTGGTCCTGAGGAGTGCTGTGCCCCGTGCGCAGCTCCCGGTTCTGCAAGTAATCGCACAGAGCCAGGAAAAGCATTGAAAACGGGCCACACGCTCGCGGTCTCCGGCTGAGCCTGAGACAGCTGAAAAAAGCAGGTTTGAAGGGGTAGGATTAGGGTGCTGGATGCACAGGGACGATCCTGGGTATCACCTCGGGATATAGCCTGGTCTAGCAAAGGCCTAAGAGACAGTGTGCTGGGCTAAGGCACAGGTAGATATGAGTAGGAGCCAATAGCCAGAACCTGAGGGAGTTCAAGCCAAGAGTTGGATCTTATGTATCAGAGCCAGGAGGTCAGAACCAAAGAGCAAGCCATTAACAAGTCAGAAGGTTTGATAACTTGAAGGCAGAAACTGTGGTGCTACATAGTCATGCATCCTGTATGTATATTGAAAATTTACTGATATACTGCTCAGATGAATTGTCATCTGGGATTCAGGGATGGTAGGATGCATTCTTCATGATAGATAAAAATTGACCCTCCATATTCAGGAGCAATAGCCTGCTGCCTTCAGATGTGGTATGAAGGATATGGAGACATTGCCGGTGTTGAACAAAGGTTCAATTTCCAGTCCAGTCATCTTCTGCATGTGCCATCTTGTTCTTTGCTTCAGATGGCAAAATATGTTGGGCTGCCCTGGGTTGTTGATACACAGAATCTTAAAGATTTAGCTAGTTATTTCAGATCAATATGTGATCCCTCTCTTTTTCAGTTCCTGGCAATATGAAGCCTTCCTCTCTGGTCATTCTCTCTCACAATGTTTCTTCTCTTGATCTCCTGCCTCTGGTCTTCCCCTTATTTCTTGGACTATTCTGACTCCGAATCCCAACACTCATTCCTCAGCCTCCTGCTTCACCTCATCTATTGCCTTATTATTTAATTGATTAATTAAAACATTTTACTCCTCTCGCTAGTCAAAATTAGCACCTACAGCAGCTTACAAAGATTAATAATAAGACAGTCTCTGAACACAGGCTTACGTCTTCCGCGAAAGTTCCTTGCTTACCTGGGAGCCGGGGGGGGGGGCAGTGGACTGGAGGGAGGACTATCTCCCTCCGGCCTACCCATGGCTTATAAAAGCCAGGCTTCTGCATGGTGTTGGCATTACTGTCATTGACTTCGGAAGAGGACATTGCTCAGAAGAGAAACTCCAGCAGTAGCAGCAGCAAGGATGAAGATGGTGATGATCACTGGAGCTCCACTCTTTTCTCATCAACAATAAGAAGAGGGCACCTAAGGCTGAGCCAGCTGGCAGAGAAACAAAGCGGCTCCCGCAGAGGATGCCACAGGAACCTTGAGTTCAGGAAGAAGAAGAGAACTGATGACCATGTGGTGGGAATGCAGGTGCTCAATAAAAAATAGTTGCAGCTGCATTGAGGGCTTTGCTAGACCTACCAGGTGTTCCGCCGTTGAGGAGCGGTGAAAGCAGCTTTTCCCGTTCAGCCATGACGCCTCATGCTCCACACCTGCCTTCGATTTGTGGCGGAAGTTTGCGCCGGTTGTGCTGCTGCCGCCGCGAGCACGGTTGCGCAGCCACACCAGCCTGATTGCCGCGGCTTTTTTTTTTTGCTCGCCGCACGGTTTGCGCAAGTCCGAAAGACCGCAAACTTGCGCAGCCGTGAGTGATGCCGCCGCCGGCCCTGGCAGCGGCGGAGCCGGAGCCGGCGGTGGCGGCGGCAGTGCCAGTGCCAGCTGAAGTGCTGCTGGTGCTGTTGAGGGTCAACATTGATGCGGTCACTTCCTGATGGGGGTCGTGGCGGGTGTAATATGACCCGAGGTCAATCGTCTGCATGGGCACTCTGTGCCTACATCTCCCATCATGCCTCTGAGGTGTCGGCGGCGATGACCGCCTCTGTGCCCTCTGCCCCATCCCAAGGAGCCAACCCACATCTGGCCGTAGCCATGGCAGCAGCCCACAAACAGCTCTGCCCTCTGCCAGCCTGGTACCCACACCAACAGCCAGCGTACAGCACCGCCATTATGCGGCCACGGTGGCTGCCCACCGCGAGGAGTCACCAACTCCCCATGAAGGCGGACTGTGGGATGCCCGGCTTTCTGAAAACTGACCCACGCAGAGGTTGCAGTAGAAAAAACAGGCGCACATGCCCCAGCATCGCACCAGCCACTTCTCCGTTCCTCCGTTCCTGCGCTGTCACTGTGGAAATAATTTTAAAAAGCCGCTCCGCCGCGCTGCCCCAGCTGGTGGGCTGGGCGCAAATGGCGGAGGCGGCTTGACCGAAGCTGCTGGCCACTCCCCTTAGCACGCCTTTTCCTGACCAGTGCGGACCGCAGTGACCTCACATCCTCCCACACGTACTCCGAATTACCGCGGCCCGGCAGGAAAAGGCACACTAGAACTCACTTTTTTAAAGTCGGGATAAAGAGGCTTCACCCCAGGATAACGACGGATCGTCGTGAACATCATCTGGAAGCCTCGACGCGACTGCTGAAGGTAACGCGCGCTACAGCCTCGTCTAGTAACGCCCTGAGTCTCAGCCCGGTTCCTGGAAGTCTTTATTCCACAGGATGCTCCCTAAGAAAGCAACCATGGTGGAGGGGGCAGGAGGGCTCATTATATGCCACCTTGCATTAGAGGCATCAACAACAGATAGCTTAGCTTAAGGCCTCCACCAATAACAAGCCCATAGAGGAGTAAGGGCACCTGTGATTGCACTAGCATGGAGGGGCAGTGGCAGAACAGCAATAGTGAGGATGAAAGGCCTACACCCTCTGGAACAAGCAGGAACAAGCCTCAATTGGCTTGCTGGCTATGGGGTGTATGTGGGGGTAGTCATGTCAGCCTATCTGGAGTAGGGGTGGCACTTTACCAACCTTCAGGGCATGGTTCTTAGGGGCCAAGCATTGATGGGCATCAACCCTACCACTGAATATGATCAAATTTTCACTGAAGTTCATGACACAATCCCAAGGCCCAGTGGGACCTACGAAATGATAAATACGGCTTCTGATTGAGGGGCCCCACATCAAGGATACGCTGGTGTCATTTCAAAGTACAAAGCTTATTTGGGGGGCACATGTCTGGGCTTTATGCCCTTGAGCTCAATAGGACCAGGGCTCCTTTCAAGGCAACCGAAGAGCCAGCAGCAAATATGTGGGGCATGTAGGGCACCCAACCACCTCTATCCAACCCCAACTCAGCTACAACCCTTACGAAATAGAGTCAGGGCTGAGTGCAAGGGCATTGGGAATGACCCACATGCCAATTTGCACAAGTGCCCTCGCCCCCTCCTTGTCCGCTATCCAGACAAGGCAGCAGCCTGCTTCCTATGGGACAGCTTCACACAGGGTTTCCACATTCCATTCACTGGGGAATGCATAGCTACAGATGTACCAAATTTCAAACCAGTTAAAGACATACCAGAGATAGAGGCAGCAAACATAGAGGAAGAAGACAGGGTCAGAAGGGTGACTGGCCTCTTTTCCACTCCCCCAATTCCAAAACTCTGGGTTTCAGCCCTCAGCATTGTGCCAAAGTAGTGCCTGGGAGAATTTAGGGTTATACAGGATAGAGTGTGCTGTCTTTTGGCTCTGCAGATTCATGTAACTGACATAGGTCCCTGCCTTTGCTTTACTAAGCTTAGAATCATAGAATAGTAGAGTTGGAAGGGGCCTGGAAGGCCATCAAGTCCAACCCCCCACTCGATGAAAAGGGAATTTCACCAGGTTCTCCATATATACAAATGACACCTGCTGAAATTCCCTTTTCAATACAACTGTTAAAGATACAGGAGCCCTGTCCTCCTTTTCCTATGGTCACCCTAAGCTTTATAGATGGTGTGATAAGAGGCAACTGGCATAACATGCAGGAAGGGAGAAAGGATGGATGGAAGGAAGGAAGGAAGGAAGGGAGGGGGAAAAAGAAAGAAAGAAAGTCTGGTTATATTTTTTAAAAAAAGCAGCAGCAAGCTTACTTCCTGGGAAAGTAACAGCCAGCTGCAAGTTCTATCACTCTTGATTAGATATTCCAAAGTCTGGATTTGTTGGGAGGAATTATCCATTTTTAAACTATTGAGTAAATATTCATAAGGCTGTCCCTTTGGAAAAGAAGTCCTCTCGGACTTGTACCAGGAGACAAAATTTCAAAACATCCATTTAACAGCCATGCTTCTGCCAGTCCCACTCTCCTCCCTCTGTGGGATGCTTTAAAAGCATGTTGCATGTTGCTAGTCAGGAAGGCAGTGCAAATTCTTCTGAATCATTTCAATATCTTGGGAGAGGAAATCAAATATTCTCACTGGAGCTATGAATAGCATCATAGTTTGTTTTTCAGAATATATTAAAAGGAGGGAGAAGAAGCTCCTTGTGCTAAAGCGACATTGGCCTTTCGCCAAGCAACAGATGCAAAAAGAAAACACCCCTTTTCCCTGGAATAACTGGGGGAGTGGATGATGGCTGGCCTTCCTCCGTGTTTCGATGTCTATTTATAGGCGCAAATCAATAGCGCGATCTCAGCCTGCAGAGGAGGCCGGCTGTCCAGCCAGAATGGCAGGTGTAAAGAAGCCTGCATGAAATATTCATTTGCATTGGACAAAGGACCGTTTTGTCTTTGTCACTCTGGCAGCACAAATGGAAAATCCATGAGGCCTTTTCAATTAGGCTGTGCTGACAAGGTTCTAATCGATGAGGTAGCCAGCAGGGCTGTGTGCCACACAAAGTGAAGCGAGAGCAATAAACTACAAGTGTCTTGTGAATAGACGGTGTTCTCTGGTAGAGCAATAGTGCCCCGATCAAATATTTTATCTGGTCATATTCCACTGACTTATCCAATGAATTTGTTGAGAAAGTGAGATGATCAATCTTTCCAAATCTCTTGCTCCCCTCGCACATGGACCTTGATTTAATGTGCATACGAAAACCAGTGGTAGGTCTGGCTGTGTCGTTTCAGTACTCTCACAGCTCTGCTGCTGCTGTTACAGGCAAAAGAGAAAAGGAGGAACAGTCCGGGTCAATTTTGTACCTCCTCAATTAGAACTGTGTGGTTTGCTCATTTGGATGCTGGCACAAGTCTCTCTGCCCTTGGTTTTACTGAGAAGATCCTCCTATTGACCACATCTGGAATGCAACCAAAAGTAAAACTTACCAGAGGATTTGCACCCATCTGGGTCATGTGGATACATTTCCCAATAGCTTCCATTTGGCTACTGTAAAATGGACAGCCTTCCCTCCATTTAGTAAATTATGGAAGGAAGGCTTTTCACATTACTGCATCCACATGAAAACTATTGAGAAGTTTTTCCTTAGGACTCTCACATGGGCCCTATTGTGAGTGTCTCACAACTATGTCCATATGGCAAGGATGCCCTCCAAATGTTGTTGATCCACAACTCTTATAACCTTTTACCACTGGCCATGCCAATGGGGGCTGATGGGATAGTTCCCTGGGACTAGAGAGCAGAAGCACACTCTGGCTTTGGCCATCAGCTAAGGGACCTAGGGCCACTGGGAAGTTGCATTCCCTGCTTCCTAGGAATGACATTAAGCCGTGGAGTCAATCTGGCCCATCCATCGGCCAGAAAAGGAGCAGTTGCAGGGAGCTCACTTCCCCTTCTCTGTCAGAAAGACTCAGCTCCTACTGACAGCTGATCTGGGACTGCAGAAGTTAAAGGGAAAGGCCACTCTGGCCCCATCCATTGGCCTAAGGAACAAGAGTCATCCATTGTTATTCCAGGAAGAACACCAGCAAGGGAAGAACAACCTGACCAGAAGTGCATTTAAATGCCCACTTGTAGCTCACCATCTTGTTTTGGCCTTGAAAAACGTATCTCCCTTCTCTTGCTTGTCCCTCCACTTCCCTTCCCTCATGTGTCCTTCCATTTTAGTTTGTAAGCCTAATGGCAGTCCCCACGCCCACCCACGCACCCCTGTGTGTGTGTGTGTGTGTGTGTGTGTGTGTGTGTGTGTGTGTGTGTCTGTGTCTGTGTCTGTGTCTGTCTGTCTGTCTGTCTGTCTGTCTGTCTGTCTGTCTGTCTGTCTGTCTTTAACTGATGTGAGCTCCTTTGGGAGGCAATAATTGTCTGAAAAGGAGGTGGTGGCACCCCCCATCATGGAATGCTCTCCCCAGTAAGGTCCATCTGGTGCCAACATTGTCATTTTTCCAGTGTCAGGTCAAGACCTTCCTCTACCTCCAGGCATTTGACAGCATATATGATAAGATTTTGAATGGATTTTTATTGTTGATTGTGGAACATTGTTTTATATTTTGGTATGCAAATGGTTTTATATTGTATTTTTTTGTTTTTGTAAACCACATGAAGAGCTTTGACTCTTGGGGCAGTATAGAAATGTAATGAATGGAATGAAATGAATGCAAATACAAATTCAGTGAATAAATAATAAATGATGGGAATTGTAGTCCAAACCATTGGAGGGCGGGCACCAGGTTGCCTATGCCTTCCCTTGGTGCATAGAGTCTCTGGTTGAGCACTGCATGTTCTTGGCATCTCACTTGTCATGGAGACACCCCTCACTCACCACCACCACCCCAGATGCAGAAGGAGAATCTCTGCAAGGGGCATCTCAGGTCATCACCATGTGTGGGTGGTTAGGGATTTTATCGAAATGGTCAAATATTTGCGCGGATGGTGTCCTTCAGCAGAATGATTGCTGTTTAATAAAATATATATTTTAGAAGAGAGGAAAATTTCCCTCTCTCTACACCATTCATAATTAAACGAATGAAATCAATCCATTTTAAATAAGAACAAACTCAAGCATAGACTCTAATTATGTAGAATTCTCTCGTGTGTATTGCACTTCACACACACACAGCCCTAATACCATTGATTCACTTAGGTACCTTTGGACAAAGGAACAAGCTACTCTACTCAGGAGTGAACAGAGATTAGAAAGAGTGTAATCCATCGTCTCATTTCTACATGTAAGTAGGTGCAGTGCCAGTCATGTACTCTGGATAGTTTCTAAATTCCTGCTAGAATTACCTCCAGAAGGAACCCACAAAGGCACCTATGCATTCACACAAAGCCCTTCATTGCCGAAGGACTGGCAAGATGTCATTGCATTACCAGCAATAGCTAAATAGGAAAAGCTAAATTCTGAGCTTATTTGTAAGGGCTTTCCATGTACTTTTGGAATTCCTACACTTCCTAACATTTGCTTGTCACTCCTCTCTCTCTCTCTCTCTCTGTCTCTGCCTTCTCGCACACCTGGCTGCCCACACCCCAGCACTGAACCATGTACACACCCTTTAACACTACAATTGCTTTGTGAATCATAGCCAATCTTATTCCAAAGTCTTCTAATAACTCAGATACCTCCAGTATCAGGAGTAGTGTGCCTATGTACACCAGTTGCTGGGGAACACCGGTAGGAAGTTGCTGTTGCACTCATGTCCTGGTTATGTATTTCCCACTGTGTGAACAGAATGCTGGATTAGATGGATCCAGCATGGCTCTTCTTATGTTCTCATGTTAACATAGGTACTGGGCTGCAAGGGACCCTGAAAGGTTACTCAAACCAATCAGGAAACTATATCAATAAATAAGACCAGACTTCTCCATCCTGGTGTCCTCCACAGCTGTTGGATTACAACCCCCCAAATTGCCAGGAATGCTGGGAGTTGTAGTCTAATACATCTAGAAGGTACCAGGTTAGGGAAGGCTGTATTCAACTCAGAATGTGTGTATTTCAGCTTTGGCTATCTGAATGCAAGTTCCAAAGCAATCTTCAAAATGTGTGTGAGGCTAATATGCATGATAATGCCAAGACATTTCCCCAGACTCTTTTCACTGTTGATAATGTTTCTGGTCCACTTCTTCTTGCATGCTGCAAGCCACAGATACCCACCATAGCGGAGGATCTTTCAGGGTCAGTTCCCACTTCATATGGGAGGGAATGGAAATGGAATCCCTATGCGCAACATGTCTTTTTCTAGGAGACCAAAACAGCATCTGATACTTTGGTGTGAGGATAATCTGTATGCATAACAGCAAGCCCTAAAATGATAGGCACTGAATTAGCTGTGACTCCCAGATAGAAGCATGTTCACCCAGAATTAATAAAGGTAGTGACATGAGCGTGTTCCTGTTATTAAACAGAATGAGCATTTTCCCCCAATAAAGAATATTGCTGGAAAAGGGGCTTTCTGACTAATTAAAAACTCAGCTGAAATGTCTCGACAGACTCTATAGAATAGGGACTTGATTGGCTGACTTCTGTAATGGTGGTGCAGCAGGCTCTCTGAAACCAGGTTCCAGATTGGTTTCCTGAAACAAGATTGAATGTATACTGTGGGATGTATTTCCCAGAGTCAACACCCACACTGGGTTTTCAAATCTGTCAAGAGTTTGGCTACTGCCTTTGTCTCTTCCGTAGCAGATATTCAGAAAGTCTCAGCAGGGTGTTTTGAAAATCCAGACCACTGGAAATGCTGAGACATATTCTGGATCACACCAGTTTAAAATACTAATCCTAAATCAGTGGGATAAATTGTCACATGTTTGTCCTAATCTGACAAGGTTGTTGTAGAGACTCCACTGTGAACAGAGAACCTGGTCACCTAAAGACTTTCCCATTCACAACAATGGAAGGAGCAGTTATGCAAACACAAAGAGAGCTGCCATTTCCATAAAAGTGAATGAGAAAGTGCAAGTCTCTCTGGGCACGTTACAGGTCTGTACTGAGTTCCATGTGTTTAGGTACATATCCTAGGAAAGTTATATCACCAGCATTACTACAATAGTTTCAGCTCAGTTCTGTTCTTTAACCTAGCTAGCATCTAGCTATTGCTCACTCATGGTCTATAAAATGGGTCTGGCAATACTTTGCTGAACATTTGTATTAGGTCTATCAAACAATAAGATAATGTGAGCTGTCCTAATTACATGCACATTTGAAAATTTCTAAAATCTCTATAGCTGCCTTTATGAGATATTGGTGGAAATAAACCAAAGATGATACTCATTGTTTAGAAGGCCATCTTTACAATTTTGTCAGTGGTTTCCTGTTACAGTAGCACAGCAGAACCAAAATAGCCTCACAAAATGAATAATCAATCCAATGCACATTTAGACACAAAAAGTCCCATAACTCCCAACATTCCCCAGCCAGCATTTTAGGACTTTTTCCATCTAAACATGCATAAGATTGCACCCTAAATGTGCCATTAACTGACAGCTTCACTGATAGGGTGGCCATCTATGAATTGCCAAAAAAGAGGACATGCATCACCAAAAAAAGAGGAATTAAAGAGGGTAGTCATTTGCATAAAATTTGCATGTGATAATTTATATGTGTAGATGCAAATTTAGAAATAATTGTTATAATTTAAATAGAAATACAGTTCACACACCATTATAAGATAGAAGCCTGCGACCATGACTTGCCTGTTCAATCTGCTGTCCAACTGCTAACTACTGACAGGCAACAGTTCTTATGGGACTGGACAGACCAGAGGACTGTCTTCCAGCAGCACTTAAAACATGGCCACTTGGCCACTCTACTTACTTATTAGAACACTGGGCTGCATTGCTTAATCCAATAAGGGTTTCATTCAGCTACCAATTAAAGCTGGCAGACTTTTTTTAAAAAAAAATGCTTGCAGACACGTTTATAGGATGCTTTTGGTCTGCTTTTCATCAGAACTAAATCTAGAGCTGGCTGGAATTTCCTGCATGCATGAAAACAGTTTGAAATACATTGAAAAACTTTTCATTCCAATGTTTTCTGAAGTAATGCTCTTGTTTTGACTAATAAAACAACTGCAAACAACAGCTGGGTTTTTATTTTTATTTTTGGCAAATGAATGTTGGTTGGGGAGAGAAAGGGAAAGAGTCTTGTTCCAAATTAAGACAAAAAGAAAAAACCTGAAGGTTTTCTGACAGATTGTCTCCTTCCATATAAATCTCAGAGGCCCTAGTCCAGCTGCCCCTGCCAAATGAGACTGGTGGCTACTAAGGAAAGGGCTTTTTCAGTGGTGGCACACTGGTTGCGGAATGATCTCCCCAGAAAGGATCACCTGGCACCTACATTGTGTTCTGATCAGCACTGGGTGAAGACCTTTTCATTTTCTCAGGTTTTTAAGACCTTCAGTTTTAAAAAGTGTGTTAGTGCATTTTTAGAACCTTGCACTGCTGTTGGCCTTTATCCTGGTGAGCATTTTGGTTTTATTCTGTTTTAAACTCATGGTTTTTATATTATACTTTACTATGTTATTGTATTTTATGTTTTTAAGCTTTGTCTTGTAAGCCATGCAGAGCTTCTGGCAATGTGTGGTATAGAAATAGAATAAATCGAGAATAAATCAATAAAATGTCTTCATAGCCAAATTTTTGATGGAAGCCTACATTAAGTAAATGTGATATTCTAAGTCAATGCTATAGTTTAAAGTCTATATATTGAGTCAATGTTGTAATTTTAGAAAAGAAAGTTTAAGTCACAAGGACTTCAGCTTGGTGTGGGTCTTTTGCTTTTGTTTTTGGTGATCTATTTGATTGTTAATTATGCTGCCAATGTCACTGTCATATTAATTAACATGATTCAGAGAATCTTAACAGAACATCCTTGGGAGGACAAGAAAGAAACTGGTGAATTACTGCTACATATCAGAACAGGGAATGATCAGACACACACACACACAAACACACACACTTCCTTGGCACTCACTATCTTATAAATAACAACAGTCTACAAGCTTTGGAAGAAAATAGATGAGGCCAAAGTGTAATTAATTAGAGAGTAAACATTAATCAATAATTGAATGATGGATCCAATAAGATTATCACAGCCAGCCAGTGTGATGTAGTGGTCAGGAAATCTGGGTTCTAGTCTCCACTCAACCATAATGCTCACTGGGTGACTTTGGGCCAGTCACAGACTCTGGAAACAGACTGGAAGCCAATGAAGCTGTTTTAACAGGGGAGTTGTATGCTCCCTGTAACCCTGGTCAACAATCTAGCTACACCTCTTTGAAGCAGCTGAAGTTTCCAAACACTATTCAATGGAGAGGGTTTTTCAATTGGTAGGAAATCAACTCAAGAGCACCACTAAATATGGCCACTGGAAAGAGTTTGCAGTGTGAGACAGATGATGGATTAGTGAAGACCACTGCTAGTACATGATAAAACATGTTCAATTCTCCCTGTCAGCATGGAAGTCAAGCTTTGCACTGATGTGGCAGAACTCTGGAACATAAGTTGACTTCTTTGTGCATTTTCCATGCTGAAGATTGTGCTGTCATATGGCTATTTCTGCAAAAGCGTTGCCTGTGCAGCACTGTAGCCAATAATTTATCTTATCCACCACCGTTTTCTTACCATCCCCATGCTCTTTTATCAATATCACCTACAAAACTAGAAAGGACAAGTGAATTTTATTCAAATTTTCCAGGCAGCTCAGAAGGCCTATAATGATTTGCTGTGACAATATTCAGCTCGTGTTGTAATTGGGATGCTGTGAGATTAAAGTGATTAAAGAATAGGCTGTCATTTTTTCCTACCCTGCTGGTCCCACATTCAGACTTATTTGGAGATGCCTGGGATCTTTGCACTCAGATGTTAAAAGAGAAACACTAGAAAAAATCTCTGCCATTATACATCAGTATCAGGCACTCTTCTATACAGACCCACTTCTTAAGGTCTTCTTTGCTCATTTGCCCACTAGTAAGATCTATTAGATTGGCAGGCACAAGAGATAGGACCTTTTTGGCAGTGGCCCAATGGTTGTGGAACAACTGTCCAACTGTTCTAAATCGCAGTCCTCTAAACAAGCCTTTAAAATGTTTCTGCTTTTGAGCCACATTCTCCTAACTGGCTTAATGTGGTGGAGATAAATCTTTGTAGCATGGTTCCAGGGATGGGCAACTTGTTGCTCTCCAGATGTTTTAGCCTCCAGATGTTTTAGCCTACAACTCCCATGATCCCTCACCTGGCTAGGTGTGATTAGAGTTGGGGAGGAGCTTCCCCCAACTTGGTGCCTTCCAGATGATTTAGATTACATCTCCCAGCATTCCTGACTATAGGTCATGCTGAGGCTGATGGGAGTTGAAGTTCAAAATACCTGGAGGGCTCCAGGTTGGGGAGGGCTGATCTAGAGCAGGGGTGGGCAACTTGTGGCCCTCCAGATGTTTTGGCTTACAACTCCAATTAGCTCTAGCCAGCACAGCCAATGGCAAAGGACCATGAGAGTTGCAGACCAAGACATCTGAAGGGCCACAGATTGCCCCCTCCTGATCTAGAGGATTCATTCACAAGGCAAGAACTGCAGAGAAGCCAGATTCAAGCAAAGGGAGGGGGTGACAACATATCTCAGCCCAACCCACCTCACAGGGTTGTTGTTGTGAGAATAAAGTGGAGAGAAGGGGGATTATGTACACCACCTTGGGTTCCTTGGAGGAGAAAAGGCAGGATATAAATGCAAAAATAAATAAATAATAACAAATTTCCCCACTTTTCCTGAGCTGATCCTGTCATATATATTTTTTTTCATATTCAGAGATTGACTTTTAGAAACCACTGTGTGGGCACATTCATTCAGAAAAATTAAAAGTTAAATTTGAATAAACTAAGCAATTATTCCTTTTCTAGGATAATCTCATGAGCAGGATTACAGTCACAGATGATAGAGCATAGCCTTCCCTTCAGAGAACAATAGATTCCAAGAGTGAAGTTACATAACCTTTTTCTTGGTGAATAGAGTAACTGTTAGGCAACGAGACTGAATGATAGATCTGAGACATGTTTGCTTTTCCCACATGTTCAAAGCAGCATGGATGCGATTAGCAATTCATTGCTTCCTTAAGAAATGACCAAACAGCTTTGTGTTTATATTGTGATGGCCATTGGCTATAAACAATAAAATCCCAGAGAGAAACTTATCAGCATTAAGTGTAATGGGAGCTGGAGGCCCTGATATCAGTGGGGTGGTGAATCCGCTCCGGGTTTCAGTCAGAACTCTAAAGGAGCTCTCCAAGGTGTGAATATGAGTTGAGATCTGTCTGGGCTTTGTGTAGCCATTATGATGGTTGATTCAGCTAGACAGAGCTGGACAATCTCCTCCTGACCTGGGCCTCTCTTCCACATTTTTTATCAGAAACTCCCAATCCATCTTCAGGCTGTTCTTCTGATTCTTTCAGAAAGCAAAAGTCTGAGCAGGTAGACTTTTGGGGAACATCTGCCCCAAACATTCTGCAGCTGTATACCACCATCTGCTGGACTCTTCACTAACACTAAGGCTTCACTGCATTCCAAAAGACCTCTGCAAGTTAACTAATGCAGTGGGAAATGGTGGGGAAGAAAAATATTAGTTGTGTGCTTTGCAACTGAAGTAATACACATGGCCACAGTAAAGGGCTCTCCTTTAAAGGTCATGAACCTACCCATGCACTATGCTCAACCTCTAAGACCCTCTTCCAGGTGCCTTCTCTGAGGAAGGCTCAGAAGGTGGCAACAAGGGAGAAGGCCTTCTCAGTGGTAGCCCCTGAATTATGGAACAATCTCCCCAACAAGGCCCGCTTGGTGCCAACAGTGTTATATTTTCAGTGCCAGGTTAAGACCTTCGGGGATTTGACAGCATATGATAAGTCTTTTAATTTTGGTCCAGGCTTTCTTATTGTTGGTTAAAATCATTTAGAGGTGGTTGGGGGGGGGGGGTGTGGTGTCTGTTTATAACTTTGTACGTAAACATTTTTATATATTATGTACAATATTGTATTTTGTACAAAGCTGCCCAGAAAGCATTGGCTATTGAGTTGTATAGAAAATGCAATAAATGAAATGAAATAAGATCATGAAGTCCAGGATCTAAAATTACTGAGCTGCACCCCTTGGGATAGAGTGCAGGGTTGGCGTGCTAGGCCCCAACACCCTTGTCTGCTTCACCCTGGCCAGCATACATTTAGTACAAAGGCATGGTGGAAGGGACTTGGAAAACTCCATGCAATCAGTCCTGTCACCAAATGGTAGGACAATGCCAGTAACTTTGGAACTGGCCTATGAGTCTGCTTCATGAAGTATTTTTTTTCTCCTGCTCCTTGAATCTTTATCCTCTGTTTGAGATGGTAGGGCTTCAACTAACAAAGCAAACAAGGAATAATCTATGCAATAGCAGTGGTAGATTCCCTGTGTTATCCCCAAATATTTCTTATGGCATTTGGACAGGTGGTCAGAGACAGAAGCTCTGCTGCTTTCCCCCTCTGTGATACAAGATTGTGCTTTCGGCAGACATCTGAGCAAGGCAGAATGATGCTAATGAGGCACAAGGTCAATCTTGGAGCATTTTATTTGGTGAAACCAGGAAGAGAAAAATCCCTGGCACTCAATTTCTCAGCTGTGCTCGTGCGAGCCGAAGACACATCAACTCTTCAGGCTGCCCTGATAGCTCGTCTGTCCGCTCCAGCGGAGCACAACATGTTCATTTCAGGGGAAAGTGATGGGACTCGCTGCGGCCTTTAAAGTGGACCAGGGAGGCTCAGTGGGGCCTAGGGAAAATCAAATACAGAAACAACGAAAGAGGCACTAGCTATTGATTTGGCTTCACAAAAGCCTATCTTGGGAGAAATGGTGTTTCAAAAAGCACCTGGGTTTCCACTAAGTAGCAAACAAAAGGCAGTCTTAACATGATATAGTTTCCTATAGGTTATGTATTCATGATAACATTTCTACGCCATGTGATTTTTTTTTAATACGAGTCTATTACTTTTCAGTTTCTTCCAACTGTTACATCCGCCCAGTCACACTTAGGCTCAATTTGCTTCAATGATAAAAGATTCCATGTATAACTGCAAGCAACATGGGATTTGTCTGTACTAGGCAGAAGTATGTGGGGCAGTTAAATAGCTACACAGAACTGGTTCTGCTCTCTGCATTAGCTGCAGCCTGGGAGTGCATCAACTTGGTTCCAAAACAGTTTTTGATAAACTCAGGCATGGCCTGGTCCAAGGAATAAGGGGGAGTCTACACCAGCCATTTATTGCAGGATTGTATTGCAGCCATCACTAAAGGGCCACATGACATTCACTTGCTCCCGCAACGGACTCGGCTCCACCTCTCAGTTTTCCTAGAATATCTCTGCCTGCTTTTGTCATGGTTTTTCCGGCT
Organism: Elgaria multicarinata webbii; assembly: GCF_023053635.1. Lineage (NCBI taxonomy): Eukaryota > Metazoa > Chordata > Lepidosauria > Squamata > Anguidae > Elgaria > Elgaria multicarinata. Next base: position 173,600,375 of record NC_086171.1, read on the forward strand.
CTCTCGCTTCCATTCTGAAAAATGTTTGCGGTGAGCTCCCCTCTTTTGTGAGGTTGTGACTGTTTGCTGCAAGTTCCGGGTTCAGCAAACAGCCAATCAGCTGTGAGGGGCATATGCATGGGTATTGGAGGTGTGCAAGAGTGGACCTGTCTGTCATTGCCACATGTTTTGGATGGGTATCAGTGTGTTTTACCGCCAAGTGTGTGTGGTTTTTTTTTCCATACAAACATAACTCTGCGCAAGAGCGCATATTCGACAGCGTTCCTATCCCCCCATGTGTTGCTGTGCATCTGCACATGTGCATATGCCTCCCGAGTCATTAAGAAAAATCTCTGCCCCATATCCGCATCATCTGCCCCGCATTGCTCACTTCTGCTGATCCACAAGCGCAAGCAGTATAATGGAGCACACATGCTCCTGCAAGGCACTCCTGAAATTGCAGTACACATCAGTGCCGTGTGCCCTGTGAGTGCTGATCATGGAAGTGGGGAACATTCAGAAGCATCCCTCTTCCATGCCGAAATGCCTGCAGGTATAGATTAGCCCTCAGTTATTTAAGACATGATCCTATGCATGTTTAAGGCATGATCCTATATTTTTGTAAATGGCCCAGAGAGCTTCGGCTATGGGGCGGTATACAAATGCAATAAATAAATAAATAAATAAATAAAAATGCTTCGATAGAAAAAAAGTCCTACAACTCCCAGCATTCCCAGCCAGCCACTGCTACACTTTTTTCTGTCTAAACATGAGCAAAAATGGGAGCAGAGAAGCCTCCAAGAAAGGCGCAAAAAGAGGAGAACCAAGTTCTCAAGATGCTGAACTTTTTATTTTTATATATTAGGTTGAGACCTAATATAAAAAATAATAAAGTTCAGCATCTTGAGAACTTGTTTCTCCCCTTTTTGCATCTGTCTAAACATGCACAGGATTGTGTCCTTACTTTTTTTATTACATTATAGCCCTCATCTGCAGTTGATCTCCAATGCCATGCCGCCTCTGATCCCGAAGAAAGCATGTAGCCATCAAGACTACTGATAGCCTTATTCTCTATGAATTTGTCTCATCCTTTTTTAAAAAGCTGTCTGCATTGATGGACGGAAATTGCCTTGGGATGTGTATTCCTTTTGTCTGTTCTGTTTTTCCACTTCACGGAATGACCCAAGGTTCTACTGCTGTGTGTGAGAGAGGAAAAAATATCTTTCAATCCTCTTTCTCCCCACCAGGAGTCCCCGACCTTTTGTCAGTGGGCACATTTGGAATGTTGAGAGAGTGCTGCGGCTGCTGACACAGAATGGCTGCCATGGAGACAGGCTTGCCCACTCGTGAAATGGCTGCCATGGTGGCCATGGCTGGTCACAAAACACTCTTCCCCGAAGGCGAACTGGTGAAACTGAAAGAAAAGCAACTTGCCCAAGAACCAAAGTACAAAGTAAAGGTGACGTTTGAGCTCCAAAATATGAAACCACCCTTCTGAATCTAAATAAAGATGGCACTGGAGGGAAGTGCTTTGCTTTGCAGCATGCTATTCTCCCAGTTTAAACATATGTTGCTTTGCAGCATGCTTCTCTCTCTCTCTCTCTATCTCCCCCCCCCCCCCCCAGCATCATCAGTCAAGTGTATTATTGCATGTTCGTTACTGGATACTCATGGATTTTTGTGTGTTCTATTCATGACAGCATTTGCCTCCCGTGAGTCTCTCACCCCTAGTAAGCCTTCTTCCCATGATTAAAAAAAGACCCTAGTAAGTCCAAATTATTTTTAGAGAGGGAACTTGCCACTATTTCCTGCTGCATGCAGGAGAAGCACAGCGATGAAAATGACCTGCTGAATGGGGCACGTGCACATTGTTTACTTCCTCTTTCTGGGCATGTCTACATGAGTCCTTATGCTGGGGATCGTCCCGGGATCATCTCTGTGTGTCCACATGATGCACAGGGGATACCGGGGGCAGGGAGGGATGATCCCTCCATTTCCCCGGGATAAATGTGATGGCTTTTAGCTTGATTTTTCCCTTGGTCTTGGGATCGTCCTGAGACCATGGGCGGTGTCGGGGGGGGGCATCCCAGCTGTGTCCCGCCTCCTTGCAAGTAAACGCGAGGAGGCAGGAACCAAGCACAGGGTTCTTCAGGTGCTCCATGCCCATTGGGGGTGGGGAGGAAGCGGGATCGGGGGGGTTTCTTATCTTTTCATTGGAGCACACGTGCGCTCCTCTCTCTCATTTTAAAAAAATGGCGGCCACAACATCCTTCCGGGATGTCGCGCTGCCATCTGGACACCTAGGGAGGAACACGGAAGCCGGTAAGTCCATGATCCCCCCCTACACCCTTATGGCGTAGACATGCCCTCTGAGAAAGAGGAAGTATTGAGCAACAAAAGCGTGGGTGGAGAAGTGACAGAGCGCTCTCTCTCTCTCTCTCTCTCTCTCTCTCTCTCTCTCTCTCTCTCTCTCTATATATATATATATATATATATATATACACACACATACATACCCTCTCAGTATATATTATAGAATCATAGAACAGTAGAGTTGGAAGGGGCCTATAAGGCCATTGAGTCCAACCCCCTGCTCAAAGCAGGAATCCACCTTAAAGCATCCCTGTCAGATAGTGCCTGTCCAGTTGCATCTTGAATGCCTCTAGTGTGAGAGAGCCCATGACCTCCCTAGGGCATTGGTTCCATTGTCATGTAGCTTGCAGCATGCTACCCTCAAAAATCAAGAGGAGCAGGGAGCCCGGCAGCACCAAGAGAGGTTCCCACAGGCACCATTTTGGAGATCCCTCTTCTACACCATGCATAATTTTATACCCCCTCATCATGTCCCCCCACTTAGGCCTTTGCTAGACCTACCTGAAAATCCAGGGGAGAGGAGGGGAGACATCGCATTGTGAATAATGTGAGATCTTGCCCTAGTTTACACGCAAGGTGCAATGATCTCAAGAAGAGAGCCGTCACGCCTGCCATTTTTTAAAAAAACTTTTAAAGGGTCAGCTACGCACGAGAGGATGAGCGGCAAAGTAAGGGTTTTTTTTAAAAAAAACCCCAACAACTTGATTTCCCCGCTGCCCCTACCCTAGCCCCGATGGGCGCAGTGCTCCTGAGGAGTGCTGCACCACATCGTGCAGAGCTGGGAAAAGCCGTGGAAACTGGCCACACGCTCGCAGTCTCTGGCTCAGCCTGAGACCACTGGAAAAAACGGGGCCAAAGGGTAGGCCTATATCCTGGGGCCAGGGTCATCTGGACGCACAGGGATGATCCGGGTATCACCCCGGGATATAGGCTGGTCTAGCAAAGGCCTTATTCACCTTTTCTCTAAACTACATAGCCCCAAACACACTGTAACCATTCTTCATAGGGGAATTTCTCCAGTCCCTTGATTGCTGGCTGCCCTTTTGTGCACCTTTTCCCATCCAAGGATCACATGGAAGTACCCTCTGCACCACTCCATTTTGAAGAGTGATCCTGTGTCATGTAGCAGCTAGAATACTGGACTTAAACAAAGTAACCCGAGTTCAAATTCCTCTTCAGGTTTTAAGCCTCCTTGATTTCCTTAGATGCAATGGTGACTGATGAGGTAAGGTGCAGGGTGGGAAGGGGTCATCATGCTGAGGCCAGAGGGGAAGGGGGCTTCTAGCCAACCGCTCATTTTATGCAGGACTCTGCTGGCCATTCAGTAGTCACTTGCCTCTGCCACTAGCAGCTACGTGCTGGCCACTGATAGAAGTGTGGGGCTCTCTTCACACTTGGTTACTGCAAAGCAGCAGCCTCTTACCATCCTCCACCTCCTTTCTCTGCTCAGAGGAAATAAATTGAGGGCTTCATTTGTCTTTTCCTTAGTTAACCTGGATGCATGGGATGTGCACATCTGGGTCCTGCTACTCTTTCCCATTGATCTACCTGCCCCTGTGATTCCAGCAAGTGCAGCGAGTTGTCTTTGTCATTTCATGGGGACTTAAAAGAACAACATGACCATTTTTTTGTCCTTTCTTGGCCGCAAACTAGGTTCATTTCCCTGTTCTTCTTGCGCCTTGCAATAATGAGGGACACTATGTTACACCTGCATTATGAAATCACTGAGATTCTTCAGCCTTCCAGTGGAGCAGAGTGAATGATGGTCTATTTTATCCCCTGTAGCTGCCAAAATACAAATGCTCTTTGAAATAATCAATAGATGTCTTTCAAACTGAAGGGTGAAATAATCAGTTTTGGGAGCTATCTGAATTCTAGAAAGGAACTTTATAGAATTATTTTAGAGTGCAATCCTGTGCATGATTAGACATGGCAGGCTGGGTAATTCTGGGAATTGCAGGACTTTTTTCTGTCTAAACATGCATAGGATTGCGTCCTTAATTTGATTTCCTATGAATCCCAGAGGTGCTGCAAAATTTGTGCTTTCACCACTTTCATCTTGCAGAATTTCTTTAACAACATTGCTGTTATTTCAACTCCAAAACAATTTAACAAGTTTTAAAGCAAAGCAGAGTGCAACTAATTCCTACCATTATCCCTGAATTCATTATAAGAACTTATTTGCACTGCATAATAGTGACAATGTGATTAATGAGTATCAAAGCTCAACAATCCGATGTTCCAGTCGGGTGAACTCTTGCCTCCTTGAAATCCCAGCGGTTTTAGGATGGGTCAAATGTTCATTTGTTCCAGACCATTAAGAAAAAGGTTTTCTTTAAATATTAACCTTCAACTTGACCATAGATTGTTTCTCTTTGTTTGTTTGTTTCCTATTGAAGTTGCAAAAGAGATCATTGCTGTGGCCAAAAATAAGCTAAGAAACTAATTTCAGGAAGTGGTTTGAAGAACTTCTTTCTGTGGAAGAATATTGTGTAAAAATGTTATATAGGAAGTGAAATTCCACATACCCTCCCAGAAAATGTCCATGAGCCATGTAGTAGCCACTTGCTGTCAGAACAAAGTATGGGATAGGTTCGTCTCAATACTTCCCTTCAGAGACTATGAGTAATATGTGAACAGAAGAACTGAAGAAGAGCCCTGCTGGATCAGACCAAGGGTCCACCTCATCCAGCACTCTGCACAGTTAATATTTTACTGAAGGAAAATGTCCATTAGAAAAGGACTTTAAACCTGAATGGATACACACACAGAACAGACCAATCCCCCTGCCCCAAAATCTATATGTGGAATGAGCTCCCCAGAGAGGTCCGCCTGGCGCCTACACTGTACTCCTTTCGTCGCCAGCTGAAGACCTTTTTTATTCTCCCAGTATTTTAACACTTAATTTTAACTTAAATTTAAATTTTACTGTTTTAACTCTGTATTTTAATTTTATATCAATTTTGCTGCGTGGTTTTTATTCTGGTTGTGCTTTTTATATTGTATTGTGCTTTAAACCTGTTGATTGTCTTACTATGATTTTAATTTTTGTGAACCGCACAGAGAGCTTCGGCTATTGGGCGGTATAGAAATGTAATAAATAAATAAATAAAATAAATAAATATGCACAATAGAATAATAAAATGACTAGGGATAAATAAATACATTCAGCTAATCTCACTAGACTGTGTTATTTTATTCAGATCCCTGTTTGTTCTTTCAAACCATTCTTCAATTCTAGCAGCTCAGATTCTTTCCTCTTGGTCTGATCCAGCCTGGCACGTCTTATGTTCTTATGCATCTAGTTTCTTGCACATTTCTGCAAAATAAGTTTCTATTTCTTGAGTTTATACCTCTCCCCCCACCCCCAACCCTTCCTCTGACCTTCTGCTAAACTTTATGATCTCCTGGCTTCCTGAACTGTATACTCTAACTAAATTTTGACTTCTAAACCTTTATGTTGTAACTGAATAGTCTGCACATGCATGTACACACACATGTATGCACACTTACACACATAACATTTAACCTCATAATATCCTAAAACCAAACTAAACACAAAATGGAGGATAACTACGTTCCTTGATCATACGATGTAGGGAGGAGAAAATTAACTTGTTTCCTTCTTTGCTGGAGTTGTGAGAAAAATCCCTCCTCTGAAGCTGGTATTTCTGCCTGATAATTATCAGCCACCATAGATTATGTTGTTTGCTTTAAAAAAAAAACATAACTTCATGCTAAATGCAAAGATACATTTAATATCAATTCTATTTTTTCCCTAAACTAAGGACTCATCTATACCAAGCAGGATATTCCAATACGAAAGCAGTATATAAAAGGCAGGAGCCACATTATTGCTTTATAGTGGTATTGAAGTGCACTGAGAACTGTTGGGGCCCATTGACTCATACCACATACCACTTTCATAGTGTTATATCCTGTTTGGTGTAGATGTATTATGGGCCCCAACAGTTACCAGTGCACTTCAGTACCACTATAAAGCAGTAGTGTAGATCCTGCAGTGCACTTCAATACCTCTATAAAGCAATAGTGTGGCTCCTGCCTTTTATATACCGCTTTCATACCTCTTTGATAATGGAATATCCAGCTTGGTGTAGATGAGCCCTGTGTGTTTTGGCATTTCTGGTAAAATTCCTGTTTTAAATTTACTTAACTTTTAAATTACTTGCCTCCAATTTGTGTCTTTAGATGGGGTGAGTTACAACTTTTAATTTGTTTAAAAATACATGCTGATAACTTTCCGTGCAGCTAATTTTGTTATTGCATGATATGAAACCAAAGCTATCCTGTGTCCTTTGCTCTACCGGCAGGTATCTCTGTTTGTTACAGAAGTGAATAAGGGAAAATAAATCACTTATCACAATGACGAGTACAGTTTGTACAAAGATCAATCCAATAAAAATGGAAAACAGCAAAGAAAGTTGAAAAAGGAGACTGTTGCTTGAACATTTTAATTAAAATGCCACACATTTATAGGACCAGCAGCAATTGCATTTCTCTGTGCTTTAGCAAAGAGATGAAACAGTTTCAGTAAACACAGACATATTCTGGAGGCATCCCCACAATGTTTGGGAGATGCTGCAGAAAATTGTCCTTTTTAAAAGAGGATGAACAGAAGTACAACCTTGAGCATAAATATGCAGATAATGACAAATAATTTCTTAAACCAAAAGCATGTATCGGTCAAGCACATCTTTTATAGTTCTATAAAGGGAGACAGAGGTGTATAAAATTATGCATAGTGTGACAAAAATGGATAGAGGGAAGTTTTACTCCCTCTCTCGTAATCCTAGAACCTGGGCTCATCCAATAACGCTGACTGGCAAGAGAGCGAGGAAAGCAAAAAATAAAGTACTTCTTCACACAACAGATAGTTAAACTGAGGAATTCACTTCCAAAAGGTGTGCTGATTCCTACCAATGTAGATGGCTTTAAAAGAGGATTAGACAAATTCATGGAGGATACTAATTGTGACACTACTTGGATCAGAAGCAACATGCCTCTGAATAACCAGTAGCTGCAAATCAACAGCAGGTGCTCCATCCCACCTTGGAAGAAACACTGGCTACCGTCACTTCTCCATCATCACTCAGTTATTTCCTGTTTGAAAACAGGAAGTAAACAAGGAGCACGAGGCCCATTCAGTTGGGCGTTGTAATCATGCTGCTTCTCCCACACACAGCAGGAGAGAACAGCAACTTTGTTTTAAAAAATATTTTGGAGTTTTTCTGGTTTTTCTTGCAGCGCAAGGAAGGCCAGAAGGGCCAGAAGGCATGCAGCAGGCAGATGACGTCATGTGAGAAACCTCCGAGAAATCCGTGAATGCCCAGTAATGATCATGCAATAAAATGCTCATCCCATGGAGCTCTAGAAGAAAACAATTTATTTCATAGGCCTCATCTACACCAAGCAGGATATTCCACTATGAAAGCGGTATGAAAGTGGTATATAAAAGGCAGGATCTACACTACTGCTTTATAGCAGTATTGAAGTACACTGATAACTGTTGGGGCCCATTGACACATCCCATATACTGTTTTCATACCACTTTCATAGTGTTATATCCTGCTTGGTGTAGATGTGTCATGGGCCCCAACAGTTGTCAGTATGCTTCAGTACCACTATAAAGCAGTAGTGTAGATCCTGCAGTGCACTTCAATACCACTATAAAGCAGTAGTGTGGCTCCTGCCTTTTATATACCACTTTTATACCACTATCATAGCACAATATCCTGCTTGGTATAGATGAGCTGTTAGAGTGGCCGTAAGACGTCAGAGCTGCATAGAGCCACCATTCCAAGAATTCTGTACATGGTACAAAACTGTACTCTACTGCTCAATGATACTTAGCACTTGCATAGCAATGTTGACTAGGTCCGTGCCCGATTCAGAGTGCTGGTATTGACATTCAAAGCCCTAAACAGTTTGGGGCCAGGTTATTTGAAGGAACGCCTCCTCCCATACGTACCTGCGCAGACCTTAAGATCATCCTCAGGGGTCCTTCTCTGTGAGCACCTGCTAAAGGAAGTGAGGCAGGTGGCTACTAGGAGGAGGGCCTTCTCCACTGTGGCACCCCGGCTGTGAAATGAGCTCCCCAGAGAGGTCTGCCTGGCGCCTACACTGTACTCCTTTTGTCGCCAGCAGAAGACCTTTTTATTCTCTCAGTATTTTAACACTTAATTTTAACTTAAATTTAATTTTTACTGTTCTAACTCTGTATTTTAATCTTATATCAATTTTTGCTGCGTGGTTTTATCCTGGTTGTGCTTTTTATACTGTATTTTGTGTTTGTGTTTTTAACCTGTTGGTTGTTTTATTATGGTTTTAATTTTTGTGAACCGCCCAGAGAGCTTCGGCTATTGGGCAGTATAAAAATGTAATAAATAAATAAATAAAAATAAATACTTTTGCAGAAGTGTTAAAAGTACTTCACAGATATTACTTCAGAATGTGTCTATACTACAGACTTAAGGTGGTTAACAAATGTTCCTCCTCCGCAATGAGTTCTGGGTAGGAACTCGCATTCTGGGTGTGGGGTTAGGGTAGGCTGCCCAGACCCTCCAGAAAATTCCAGAAACCTCCTGGGAGATCTGGGGAACTGGAGGAACCGGAGTTAGGGCCCAAAATACTGGGGTTGTGGTTACTGGGCCTTCAGTAACCACAACCACAACTTACCGGGCCTAAGTTTCCCCGGCGAGTGGCGGCGGCCATTTTGAATCTCGCCCGAACTCTCTCTCACACACACAAACCTCAATCTTACCTCCTACTCACTTCTTCTCTTTCTTCTCCTCCTCCTCCTGCAGCTTGCTTCTTGCTGCTGCTGCTTCCTCCTCCTCCTCCTCCTCCTCCTCCTCCTTCTTCTTCTGCGCTGGGGGGTGGGGTGCTGGAGGCTGCGTTACTGGAAGTTCCTGCACGCAGCCCCCAACCACTCACCTCGCTCTCACTGCCCATCCCTCACAGCGGCCATCTTGAATCTCGCCCGAACTCACACAAGTTCTCAGCTGTTGGCTGGGACTTGGTGCCAACTTTTTTTGATTGGCAAGAATGCTGACATCATCATCTGCCTTCTCCGCTCAGACTTGCCTCTGAGTTTAACTGTAGTCCTCACAGTAGCTGCTGGGTTAGGGCTGTTGGGGAGCTGCAATCTAGCAACATCCGCAGAGCCACAGGTTGCCCACCCTCTTTTAAATGAAAAATGCTACAATGTAACAACATCCACAGGAAAAGAAATCACAGCAGTCACACTGAAGAAACCATTAGTATTCAGAGACTGCAACCAGCTACACAAACTCTACTGGAGGAAATTTAAAAAATACTTTTTCCCAGGTTACAAGGCAAAATAATGACATTCAGATTTAAATAACCTTCAAATGCAGTGTCTGCCTTCCAGGCATTTGCTGGAGCCAATAAATCCCCTATTTTAGGTAATGAGAGTAACTTCAGCTATGCAAGCAAAGAAGGGGACATAGATTTTAATAATTCAGATTGAAAAAGCAAAAGAGGTGCAGAAATCAATTGCATTTCATGCAAAAAAAAATTGGTCAAAATGATAAATCCTCCTGTGTGTTTGTGTGTGTGTAATAAAACATGTGGTGTATATATTGAGATGAACTGAAATGGAACTACTTACGTGAATGCCTGCAAATCTCAAACATTCTGCCTGTGGAAATCACTGCAGAAAATCCAGATAACAATTTGACTTGTTCTTATGAATGCTTCTGACATATTTATGTAGGAATTTAAATTTTCCCCACCTCACTCCAGCTGGCTGCCATTTTATCACCTCTCTCCTAATATCAAGGAATTCTGTCTGTTATGCTTTGCACAATTATTGGCTTCCTCCCAATTAATTCATGCTGAGAAATACAGAGATTAGATATTTGATCTAAACTTGGTTCTTCCTCTTGAATGGTTTGATTTATTGAAATATTTCTATCCCAGAGAACTCCCAAGCCAGCTACCAACCATATATGGCATAGTATGGATTGATTCAAAACATCTAACAAACAATAACAATACAGCATGGAATGACAAAGAAACAATTAATAAAAGACACAGCAGAATAACAGTAAAACACACAGAGAACAGTATATTCATAAACCAAGGGATGTCTGGGTATCATCACTGCCCAAAGTCCTCTGCAATAACAGGGTTGTGGTGGTTGTTATAAATCAGAGTCTGGAGAGGTCTACTTGGATTTAAGCCAGGGGGTGCAGAACCTCCGGCCCATGTTTTATCAATAAGCAATGCTTCTTTTGGATATTCAGAGTCAATGAACAAACCAATGGGTAAAAGAAATGAGTTTATTTAGCTAAAATAGGCTAATAAACCAAGAAAGTAAAACAATACAGAATAACGGCAATCAATAAAAATTTACAAAAATTACAATATTTTACACCCTTCTAGCTTCTGAGAGTCCCTTCCAGCAGTGAGCATACCTCAAGAATCAGCCTGGTTAGTACCCAGAACTTTTGCAATTAGTCTATGTCATGACTCTGTATCTGTTATAATAAAGCAAACACTGCTCCCCTTTCTCAAACCTCATCTCAACGGAAAATGGTCAGCGGCTGCATCTGGCTGCCATCACCTTCCTCCCCTACTGTGTCTTCAAGCTAGGAGAAAAAACAACTTCAACCTTTGGCAGGGAGCCCAGGCAGATAGCTCCTATCTCTGCTCTCATCTGGCCTTAAGATCATGACAGAAGGTGTTATCTACCAGCCACAAGCACATCATCTACAGCCTTAGCCCTGGGAACCAGCATAGCTACCCATCCCCATCAATTCAACAAATAGGCCTGGAAGCACTCTAGGCATGGGCAAGACAACAATTATGATGCACCACTAGCTCCTCAATATGTAACAGTTTTCTGCATTTCCACTACAAGGAGGCATTTCAGTCTGGCCCGTGCAGCCACTTGGGGTTCTGCCAAGGGAATTAAGCTCCAAGCCGCACTCTCTGGAGAAATCTCCTTGGAGAGCATTCTCCTGCTTCTATCCCTAAACTGAGATTGGAGATAATACTGGGTATTTCCTGGGTTGTGTGTGCCACACAATGCCTATAAGGCCTATAAGGCCACACAATGCCTATAAGGGCATTGAATCCAACTCCCTGCTCAATGCAGGAAGCCACCTTAAAGCATATACATGACAGATAGCTGTCCAGCTGCAACTTGAAAGCCTCTAGTGTGGGAGAGCCCACGATCTCCCTAGGGAACTGGTTCTATTGCCGTACTTCTCTAACAGTCAGGAAGTTGTTCCTGATGTCCAGCTAGTCCTAAACAATTTAGGGCTTTAAGGATCACTACTAGCATGGTGAACTTGTCCTGAAAACAGACTAGAAGCCACTAATGCTGGTATAGTATTGCCATAATGCAGTCCACATGTTGAGTTCCATTTGCTACTCTAACTGCCATACCTCAAAACAGCTGAAATCTCCAGACATTTTTAAGGCAACCCAATATAGCTTGAGATACAGCCCCATCTTGACTAGCCCTGTCACCTCTCCCTTTAGCTGGAAACTGATAACATACTTGGATTTCAGTTTGTTCAATTCCCCAAGCCATTCGTAATAGGCTATTTGAAATATTGTCCATGCAGTACGGATCTAACTATTCAACAACCATGCAGAACTTTAGGTATAATAACATAGCTAGAAAAAAAGCCTACAATTTCCTTTCATTGCATGAAAAATAAAATCTAAGGCAATCTTAAACAAATGAATAACTTTTCAGAGATCAGCAAACATGGGCTGGAAGAGGTAGTCATTTTGTTATAACTGCTAGGTCTCAAGAATTGGATAGAATTGTTTTAGGAACATGGTATTATCGCTTGCTTGATGGTTATTTTTGACAGCAGAGTGTCCATAGGAAAATATGGGTCCAAGATATGGCTGAACACTCCATACAAGAGTGAATCCAAACATTTAATATCTCCCTTTAGGAGTATTCCTATAGCACTTGTTGATTGTTCAAAGCACTTTAGATGCATTCTGCCACTAGTCAGTATTGTTATTTCCCTATATTGCAGAACTGCAGTGGAAGAGCCCTAAACTTGAGAACGCATTATTGGCTTAAGGCTATCTAGAACAGGGATGGAGGATTTGTGGCCCTCTAGTTCAGACTTCCCCAAATTGGTCCTAGGGATGTCAAAGAAAACTCCAATGGAATCAAATGAGTTTGGATTTCTATGAATCTGACTTGCAGTTTTTGCAGTGACTGGCTTCTCACATGTCCCACGGATTCCTTGGACTTGATGACCATTTTTTAAAATGCAGATTTAGTCATAGAAAAGTATGTTAAATAAATAAATTAATATAATAATGCCAGATGAAAATGTGCATTTCCCCCCAGAAGCTAAAGCATGAAAATGGGTTGGGGATTTATGCATGGGGGGAGGGCTGGCATACTTTTGCCATTGTGAATTTGCGCAGATGCAAATTCACACAACAAACATTTCCCAGCTGGCATTATTCAGATATGATACACCCATTATTCAGATATCATACACCCATGTTCTTCAGGCATCCTCTGTTGACTAAGCGCAGCTCTGGTGTGACTGACTTCTACTCTCTGTAAAACATCCAAAGTCAAGTTCCAAAGTATCATGGCCAATTGCGGGTGGGGGTGGGAAATTAAAATGAATCCTACAATACTACAGTTCTTCAACATTTTCCATTTTAAAAGTTGTTTTTAATTGGCCAAGTCAAAAGTTATCATGTTGGTCTCGACGTGATATTGAAGATGCCTAGAGTCATAGCTCTGGAGAAATTGTAACACTAAATGGTCATGAAAGCCAGATGTGTCAATGACACTCATGGAGAACGTCAGTATCAGCAACCTCACTCCACATACAAAGAGACACACTGTTCTTGCCAGCATTTTGCTCAAGCAAATGATTAGAAAAGCAGACTTTGTTTTGCATTACCCATTATTTGTTGCTTAATATCAGCCTTTGCATCTCAGTCAGAGAACTGCATATTTCTTTGTCACATTGTTATAAGGATCTGGATACTCATGTAGCTGGCCTCTATAACCAAGCAAGCCAAGAGAAGGCCAGATTCTTTACTGTTGGGGAAGGGAGCAGTGACTGCTCCAGAGTTCTGAGGGAACCTCAGGCAAGACATTCTCTTTCTCGTTGTCTCTAATACTTACATGTTCAATAGGCAGAGAGCCAGTGAGCAAGTAGGCAGTGACATTTTACTGCTTCTCCTTCTCACCATCACCATTGCCTTTGCTAGAGTGAAAGGTGGGTGAACAAGGAAGTTGCAATGGGAAAGAGGAAGAGTAACTTCAGGGGGCTCTTGTCAGTGGGCCCTGATGAGGTGTGAGCCCTCAGCAGGCACCTGGCCATACCTGCCCTTGATGCTGGCCCTGGAGGGAAGCAGAACAGCCTCCCCTCCCTAAATAAATGAAATAATTATTTTCCAGAAAGTGAACCACACAATCTACAAACACAGAGAGAGAGAAACACAACACACACATACACCTGGTCAGGTTGTATAATAAAGCAGTATAATAAAGCGATGGAACACATGAACTTCTCGCAATGGATGTTTCCAGACAGAGGGCTTCTAGCACCTCCAGTAAAACTCTTCTCTTTTTTTCCTTAATGGCTTTTTTTTGTAGTGTGAAAAAATATTGAAGAAGTGGTGAGAAAACACAGGGAGGTAACAAGAAGAAGGCAATGTTGTCTGGAACCCTGTAAAAATCCATGAATGAGGAAGGTGAAGATGCCATGAAAGCCTCATCTCCTCAAAAGACATATTGGCAGTGGCCATCTGTCTTCCCAAATATTTATAGACACATATTCTCTTGTTTGTTGTAATTTCAGTTTTGAATAATTATCACCACCACCACCACCATTTCATTATAACTGAGACTGTGGTTAAATTATTTACCACAATCTGACTAACATTTGGTAGGGGTCTCTAGAGGCCAAATAAAATAAATAAAATAAAATTACTTCATGGATTCCGTCTGGACCAAGGGCCACAAGTTGGCTATGACTGATTTAACCCATGCATTCACAAATATAAACATTGCCCGAAAAGTAGAAGAACCATTGAATATGGATTGGGATTCTTTCCTGTCATGATATTAGAAGCTGGGGTCATCCCATTAAGTTGATTGATGGACAGGTAAAAGAAAGTACTTCTTCAAATAGCACATAGTTAAACTTTGGAACTCATTATCACATGATCTAGTGATGGCCACCAATTTGGTTGGCTTTAAAAGAGGATTGAACAAATTAATGGAGGAGAAGGCTAACAATGGCTACTAGTCCTGATGGCTTCTATCAGAAGCAGTATGCCTATGTATACCAGTTGCTGGGGAACATGGGTGGGAGGCTGCTGTTGCCCTCATGTCCTTTTTCTGGCTTTCCTGTGGGCAGCTGGTTGGCCACTGTGTGAACAGAATGCTGGACTAGTTGGGCTGGGCTGATCCAGCACGACTCGTCTTATGTTCTTATGTTCTTAATGCACTGATATTAAGGCAAATCTTGTCTTCTCTCAGAGTAGATGGATGGCATTTGATACATCAAAGCAGAAGGACAGAGATGATTTCCAAGTAGTCTCACAGCTCCAGTAATGTGTATACATATTTTCACTGTTTCCTTCCTATTAAGAATTTGCACAGGATGCTATATAGTAATTGCAGCCACACTCTAGGTGGCTGGAAAGAAATGGACACAACCAGAATATCGGATTAGCATTTGCAGGTAAGCCTAATAGGGACAGCATGCCTTTTTTCGTCTTCAAATAACAAACTACTTTGCATGTAAATGCAAATATATATCTTTCCCTCCTTTGCTTGAACTCTGTTATCAAAATGCTCAGGAGTTGCTTTTTGTTTATCATTTGAGACACTAAAGGAATAAAACCCAACATTGGCATTGACTTTATGAAAAAGTTTGCTCAGTGGTTCAGACAACATAATGGCCTAGTTCTCATTGAGATGATAAACCTGTGTCTGGGCTGTACCATTTCAGACTTCAGGTGGGGAATACTTCCCCCCAAAAGAGGGAAAGTGGCTCCACATAAAAAATGAGATTTTAGGGAGACATATTCTCGACAAGCCATATCCTTTAAATGCTAGTTTTCTCTATTTGGGAATGTGAGTTTGAGGGTGAAGGTAGAGAAGGAGCATTCAGTCATGTCTTTACCTAATGCCCATTGTTGCTGATTGGATCCAGGATAGCTCTTATGTTATGGCATGGTGAGAATTCTTCTCCCTAAGTTCTCAGGTTTTTTCCCTTCCTCCTCTTCCTCCTCCTCCTCTTGCATTCTCCACCTGAAGTCTGAAATGGTACAGCCCAGGCACAGGTTTATTATCTCAACAAGAACTTATCAGAATGAGCGTTTGGGGACCTGGTCCATGACCGTATGCTAATAAAAACACTGCACAAGTGAAACAAACTTTTCCTGATTTTTTTCTCCTTCACTAGGTATATTCTTAATTGCATATTGCCAGGATTTTAAAGAACACAAAAGGAAGAGGTGCATCGTACGTCTCATCTTTTATGCTTCAATGGCTCTGCCTCCTCTATTTCATCTAAACAACTAGCATGAAGAATCTGTACTTAAGTATGGCTTCAAAAAATCACAATCAAGCTGAGTCACCAAAGCAGTACTGTAACAATATTCCAGTAAGTCTGTGGGTGCTTGCAAATGGAGGAGTCTTAGCTTGAACCATTAGAAACCATTGTGCAGCAATTCTATCTTTTCTTCCTTAAGGTATTTTCCATGATAAGAGAAGGCTACAAGTGGAAGCCAATGATATCCCTTTAAAAAATTCCATGCAGGGTGAAGGTGCCATAAAGGCCTTGTCTGTAAGTACCCACAGTTCCTCATTTATATAATTAGGTCATAAACCAATAGTACACAAACACAACATGGACTAGGGGTCTTCCAAGGGGTGTGATTTTGATGTGGGTAGTGATGTATCAGGCAGCTGAACCTATCACAGCTCAGCACATATTGCAGTGGGTGCCATTTCTTTATTATCTTTTAAGTAGTGCCAAAACACTTTTCTGGCATAGCACTATACTCTCTCATTTAAGTGGCATTTCACAATTATTTTAATTAAAATATCCATATATACCCCAGAAGAGTACTTCCATGCAGGTGAGCAAGTATATATATTTTTCTGAGCTCATAACATCTGTGGACTTGTAGGGAGGGTGCACACATCGCAAGCTTATCATTTACAAGCAATGTGCTGCAAGCAGGGGTGGCTAAACAAACCATGGATCTTTGGTTTTTAACCTGTTGGTGCATGGTTTCTTTAGCGTTACATGCAAACCCAACCTCTGGCTCATCTCTACCTCTGTTAAGGCAGAAAAATCATCATGGATTATTTAGCAGTGTGCATGAGCAGGCTGCTCGTGCGTGATAAGTGATGTTCAAACTGGGTCATAGAATCACAGAATAGCAGAGTTGGAAGGAGCCTACAAGGCCATCGAGTCCAACCCCCTGCTCAATGCAGGAATCCACCCTCTTGAATGATTCTAGTGTGGGAGAGCCCACAACCTCCCTAGGTAACTGATTCCATTGTCATACTGCTCTAACAGTCAGGAAGTTTTTCCTGATGTCCAGCTGGAATCTGGCTTCCTTTAACTTGAGCCCATTATTCCATGTCCTGCACTCTGGGAGGATTGAGAAGTGATCCTGGCCCTCCTCTGTGTGACAACCTTTTAAGTATTTGAAGAGTGCTATCATGTCTCCCCTCAATCTTCTCTTCTCCAGGCTAAACATGCCATAGGCAAAGCTGAAGGCAGCACATTTTCACAATGACAATTAATTTATGGAATCCCCTGTCACAAAATGTGGTGATGGACACTAGCTTAGTTGGCTAGAAAAGGGGTTTAGATAAATTCATGGCGGTCGATAGGTCTATCGGTGGCTATACAGACCTCCAGACTGAGAGGCGGTATGCCGTTGACTATCCAGTTGATGGGTACGTCGATATCCAGCTGATGGGTAGCAAGGGAGGTTTTTAGCTTTCATTTCCTGCTTGTGGTCTTCCCAGAGGCATCTGGTAGGGACTAGATGGACCTTTGTTATGATCCAGTAGGGATCTTTGTATGTCCTTAAGCTGCTGGATACACAACCACACTAGTAGAACACTGAAATTTCATGTTTACCCACAGATGCCCTAAGGATCTGTGGAACCCCTTTGAGAATTTTTGCTAGTCTAATCACACACTTCTGTCTTGCATTCCTCAAACTTCATCAAATGTTTGGCCCAAGCAGAAACTCCAAATTAATCTCAACTTTTTCCTTAGGTAAAATTCAGCAGCAATTAAAGTCTGTAATATATATTTTTATTCCCCCTCTGACTTTCACATTCTCACCGTTGTTTCTCTAAATTATATTTTTTAAAAGGAACCCTTAGCTTTCCACTGCAGTAATAATGATTCTAAATGCTCACTGATTCTTTAAAACAATTTCATGCTAACTCATTTCCAATTGCAATGTGCCCCTGGGAGGGAATGTTCAGCTTCATGCCACAATAAAACCTGTTGCATACAAATTAAAAGGGGCTCTTTCCAAAAAATCAAAGTCAGCTTGTCTACTAATTCAAATGTAAGCACTTTAATTAGCATAAAAAGGAGCTCTCTTGGATATTAGAATAGCCAAACACATCATTTCTGTGGTTTTATTTCCCTTATATTTTCCCTTTGAAACTGGTCATGAACATTAATTTAAAAAGTTGGAGACTTTGTTATATTTACACATCTTTCATTATGTAGGAAATGTGTCTTTTCAATTTTACATGCTTTTATTGTTGCACTGCTCCCTGAAAGATGATGGCATCCCTCCGTAATCCTACTAAATTTTTGCAGTAAAGATGGTCAGAACCACTTGGCCCTGTTCTAAAAATATTCCGAGGAGACGGGATATTTGTATCCAGGTCCCACCAGGTTGGATTTGGGAAACTGTTCAGCTCCAGAATGCCTGACCCAGGCTCTCAAATGGATCTCAGAACAACTGCTAGGTCTTAACATGCATATGGATTGGTAGCTTTGTCATCAGCCTGCATAATGCAGTGCAGGTCTCTCTAAATGTGCAAGGCTTAGAAATTCCCAGGGATGTTCACAAACCCTCCTATTTTGCATGCAACATCCAACTCTGGTTACCAATTTTGTAAGGGCTACACGGCGATCCACATGCAAATAGCAGTGGGAATGAGTGTTGGTTTCGTTTATAAAGTACTTGAATCTACAATATTGACAGGAGTATTTATTTATTTATGTATTTGATTTGTACCTCACATTTCTACCAAGAAAAATGACACTCAACTACGACATACATATTAAGAGTAACACAGAGCGAACAAGGGACAAACCATATCAAGCCTTCTGCTCTGGACATAACCTTAATGGAAATCTGAAAACACCTCAAATGTGACAACAGGAACAAGATGCAATACCAAGGATGGATACCTTGTAATATTTAAAGAGAAAGGTTATCTCTCAAAGGTGTTTGTGCTGGATATTTTTCCAGCTTGTATTTCTTTTGCTATGGCAGCCCTGACAGATGAGTTATTTTCTCATATTTTTGTATCCATCTTTTATTCCTTCTGGTGTTGCGTTTGTAGGGAGGGTGTGTGTGCCTTCTTTGAAACCAATTTCTTATTCCTTTTGACTTTTTGGCTTTGACGCCTGATATATTGTACCTGTTTCTTCAGGATAACAACAATATCAAAATTCCCTCTGCTCTCCCACATTTCGTCTTCATATTTACAGTGAGTTCCACAGAAATTTGAAAGAGAGAGAACGAGCAAAGTAAATTCATATAATGAATAAAACTATAAACAGAATTTTAGAGTTTGGGCAACCACATAGCAAGTGCTTCTCTGGATTATTTCATATACACTTCCTAACATCTAAAGACTAATACAAAACCACCCTTCTTTTCAGAAACTCATTTAAACCAGTGAAGGCTGGTAGCTCTGATTTCAATAGGCTGCGAATCCATTCTGTGTTTCAGTCAGAACCAGCCAGAACTCTAAAGGAGCTATCTGGAGTCCCAAACTCTATCCCCAAAATAAGTTCAGCACCTTGGATAGCTCCTCTAAAGTTCTGGCTGAAACCCAGAATGGATTTACAGTAGGGCTGTGCATGGACCCCACGCTCCACTCCACACCCGATCAGGCCCACTCCGCCCCGCCTCGATCTGCCTAGAGTCCACTCCGCTCTGCTGCGGAGCTCTGGCTCTGAATCGGAGCTCCGCAGCGGCGGGGGCAGCGCCAGGTAAGGCCCCCCTCCCTCCTCCCCCCTTACCTGCATCCGTCCTGGCCCGGCACCAGCTTCACTAGAGCCCGTGGCTCAACCAGGAACTGTAGGCCCCGCTTGGAGCCTACAGTTCTGGGTTGAGCCGCGGGCTCTAGTGAAGCCAGCGACGGGTCGCAATGGACCAGGTAAGACCCCCTTCTCCCCTGCCCCCTTACCTGGCTCTGCCACCATCGCCGCACGGGCGGTGGTGGCAGTGGCAGGGCCAAGTAAACCCCCCTTACCTTTTTTGCGGAGCTCTGGATCAAGGCAAAGGATCCGCCTTCATCTTGATCCACTCTGCGATGCTCCGCTGCTCCCCCGATCCTCTTCGCCTCCACCTTAATGGGAGGCGAAGCACCCCGATCCGTTTCTGCTTCTCCGATCTAAGGAGAAGCGGAGCACAGCCCTAATATACAGCCCCATCAAAATCAGAGCCTCCAGCATCCACTGTTTCACACACATCCAGCTGCATGCTTACTTGATGGACTGAAGACTACACTGCAAAGATATATCACTTTTATGGAGTTTAACTGTCACAACTACTCAGAAGCTTGGGAATTATAGTTTGGTGCTGACAATAGTTCTGGTCAAGATCCCTAACCCTATAATCAACCACATCAGGCTGGTTTAGATTATCGTCTCTTATTAATAATAACCCTATTATTATTATTATTATTATTAATAATAATAATAATAATAATAATAATAATAATAATAATAATCCACTGCATCCACTAAGCAGCCCTGGCTGAGACAGATGCCTTCTCTCTTTTCTTCTTGGTCTAACTGGCACTTCATTTTTGTTTTTCTAATATTGTGAAGTAGAAGACAGCTGAATAGTAGTTGGAGAATATTGCTTCCTTATTTGTGACGCTGCCAACCTCTTAACACATTGCCACCATTTATTAACATTCACTTGGACACTTTGCAGGCTCCCATTTGTCAGCAATACGTTCCTGCATGTGATTTATCTCAACTGTAAGACTACTAGCATGTCGGTATCCAAGCCGGGAATAATATAGTGCATAGGGCACAGGCAGAGCAAGGACCCTTGTCCATGGTATACGAAGGACAGCAAACGATCACATGGGTAGCTTATTATTACATTCTTACCACCAAAAAAGTATCAATATTTTTCCATCTCAGTCACCCAAATGCCATCCCTCTTAAGCTTGGCAATCGGCTACGATAATCTAGGTGGGTTTACATAGAGTTTCTTTTTTGCATCTGTGACAGTCTATATAAGAATAAGAACTCAAATATAAGCATTTGGTTCTCTTCATATTACCTATTTTCACCTTTCTGATTCCAGACATTTATTGTCCAGCATGAAACCTTCATTCCAAATTCCAGGACAGGAAGTTCTGCTGCAGTACACAAAGTTGTGCGATGGAATTTGTTCACGGAGGGAAAGCTTTTGAGACCTTATAAATTACAACAGAGTCATTCTGTGCAGGGCTTTTCTTTCTCCTTCCATTTGTAACAAAAATTGCAGCATAAGAAGGAGGAGAAAGCCACAAGCAGCCAGCTGGAACAGCTGGACAGGAAACATCTGTTGGTTGATTCTGGGAAATAGTGACTCTATGTCTCTTGGAGATAAAGATGCTCAGTACTTACTTGACAATTGCAATGCAGCTGGAAGGACAAGAACCCTGCCAATTCTGGTAATAGCATCATCTTATAAGGAAATAAGGGCTCCGCCAGTCACATGTCCTTATGGCAACATTATCCTTGGAGCGATGGCATCCAGAACTCAGTGCAGAATTCCTTTAGACGTCTTACCAGGGATGAGTTGCACTGTATAGTGACTACATAACAGTGGGGCAGCTAGGTAATTTTAGACCCTGGACTTAAAGATCTTATGGGGTGGGGGTGTACTGTGGCCATGTGTATTACTTCAGTTGTGAAGCACTCAACTAACATTTCTCTTCCCCATTCTCTCCCACTGCCATCCCATGCTTTAAAATGGCTTCTACATTATTGAGAAGAAAACCATTTGCCAATCCTGATAAAATAAAATACTTTGAAGATGCAGTTTTGCATTCCAACCTTACTTAAATCATTGCACCATCATGACTACTGGAATAACATGGAGTTTGCTTCAGTACCTGCCATTTCTAGGTGGTCATTTGGGGGGGCCTAACTTAGGCCCCAGGGTCTAGCCACTTCTACCTAAGCATTGAAAGTGGTGCTTTTGTTCATATAACCTAAAACATCATTGGGTGTTTGTGCCACAGGATTAAATGGTTGGATCTCATTCTGTTTGGTGTCCTCTATAACTCCTGCATCTTTATCAGAAGGGATCCACTACACCCCTGAATGTAAGGTTTGCATTTGTCCTGCCTTGCTTGCTTGTCTAAAAATCTTACAGCTAATTCACACACTAGGATATATGCAGACATCAAGAGCAGGCCAAATTTGTATTACAGGATATTACAGGGTTATGTAACAATTTGGACTCTAATTCAGTGATTCAGAACATAGCCCAATTTGCCTTGAACATATTTGGAGCCTTCCTGACTCAACTTTGGGGCCAAATTTGAAGCTCAGTTTAGAAATCCTAGTCTTTGTATTTCCCATTGACTCTCATGAGGAAATCAGCAAATGGCTCTCATGTTTTCGCTGTTTGATAAAATTGGATTAAATTTGCCAGTCCCCTTCTGGGTGGACTAAGACTGACACATTTCAAACAAATGGATGCAGGTTTTTGTTTTAGTTCCCTATGTGAGTGGGGGGGGGGGGGGTGCGGCCAATGATTGTTTTATTCTCTGGCAGATTTGGATGAAATTTGCAGCTATTAACACTTTTGGAGGGATAAATCCTGCCGGTTTTCAGAAGAATACGTACAGGGAGTTTTGTACAAAAGCAGCTTTACAGTTCAGATGCACTTATCCCCCTATGTTTTTGCAGGTGATTGTTATGAACATGACATATAGCACAGAAATCACCATAGCTAAGAAACCTGCAAAATTTAAGAAACACAGGTGCAGTATTTTTTTTGGAATGAGAGTCTTCAAATTTGGGGAGGGGTGATTCACTTCCCTCTGGGGGGCTATTGATGTGGAGCAAACAGTGACAGAGACACAAAGACTTCAGCATCCAGCATTCTTCAAACACAAACCCTAGGATGCATCTTCTGAGGTCCCACAGATTCCATGAAGACCTTTTTAATTTCCCTGCTCCTGAGAGAAAAAACCCAGTAAAGTACACTGAAACTACCTTGCAATATATCATTTCAGCATCCTTCCAACAACACACTGTGGAAAGCCCTGGAAAAAGCATTCACTCTGATTAGAAATTAGAGGTGTCAGTCACAAAATTGCATCCCTTCTTCCCATTCTCTCCATTCTAGTGTTTTCCTTATGTGAAGCATTTACGGAGAAATGTATATAAAGAAATCAGACACACTGTCCACGTCTCTGAGTCCCTCCAAATCATGGTCAAAGGTTCAGGCAGAGTCAGATTCAGTTTACTAAGAGAAGCCCCACTTTCATTCAGACATCTCCCAAATCTTTCCAAATCAGCCAGATTGGTGATTTGGCTGAATCCAATGCAACCCCTACAGTATAAGGAATATAATAATGCACACTTGCAAAACATGTGTATTTAAATGTTGCTCACTTTTATTAAAAATTGTAGGAAGCTTTTGCCATAGCTCAAGAAGGCTAACAACAAGAAAATCAAACACATAAAGTATATGCATAAAAACATTATACAAAAATAAATAACAAAAATAAACATTAATGAAAAAATGAATCTCTGAATATGATTTACTGAATGTGATCAGTACACTGCTCACCAAATGGTGATAATATTATTTATTTGTATGTTGAATTTTTTATTAGCCCTTCAGGCAACACTCTCAGACTTGCACGAATAAAAACAAGGAAGTACAATAACTTAACATACCACAAAGTACTTCAAAAGCAGAGCAGATAAAACCCCAACAAAAAAAAAACACATATGAAGACCTTGGAATTATTTATTTGTTTTAAAGCCTATGTCCCAAAATGAAAACAAACAATGCACTTGCCGTTTCTAGTATCTATTCCTGTTTGTTGAGGGATTTTAAAAAGAAGGAAGAGAAAGTTGTCTGGATCATTCACTACTTCAGGATTGGGGTAAGCAACTGGAGAAAGCTGCTCTTATTCCTCAAAGAAAACAACTACCTGCAAATGTTTGACCCCACTGAATGGCTCTATATGTTCCTCAAGAAGGAGTGCTCTTAAGAAGAGCCCAGCTGAATCAGACCAAAGTCCAGTCCAGACCAGCATTCTGTTCCTGCAGTGGCCAAACAGATGCTTATGGGAAGCCCATAAGAAGGATAACTTGTGATCCTCAGCAACTGGCACACAGCGGCAACAAGGACTTAAGCTACAGTGGGGGGGGGGGGCTCAAGCCCAGCCAGGTAACATCAGTAAGATCCCAGCCTGGCTGGCAGATTCCTCAGTCAGTCTCCAGTTACCTTTATTGTTATGTGTTTGGGAGTCAGTCTAAATTACCTCCAAGCAAACCCTGCTTCCTCCTCAGCAGCCCAGCAGTTCTCTTTTCAAGACAAAAGCTACTCTCCTTTTGTGTCAGGTTCAGCTTTCCCCAGATTCATTTCCTCCTACCCCCTCAGGCCTTGTGGGACAAAAGATTGCCCATTTAAGAATTACAGTGTGGGGTGGGGTGGCTGGGGTGCTTTTTAAATATGTCTGAACAATACACACACATACACACACACACATTCTCTCTCTCTCTCTCTCTCTCTCTCTCACACACACACACACACACACACACAAAATGGCATGATTCAGCTACTATTAAACACTTTTAGCTACTTAAACTTCTGCATGTTTACTTAGGCCTTAGCTAGACCTAAGGTTTATCCCGGGATCGTCCTGGGATCATCCCTGTTCATGTAAATGACACACAGGATATCCTGGGAGCAGGCAGGGACGACCCCGGGACGGTCCTGGGATAAACCTTAGGTCTAGCTAAGGCCTTAGAAGTAATTTCCAGAGAGCTCACTAGGACTTACTTAATTATAAAGAATCTCCTTAAACTAATACAGTACATTTTGACTAATGAGTCAAAAGCATATTACATGTCAGACATTTTCAGACCAAGCACAGGAATAGTCTCTTGAGGGTATGTGATATTATTGCACTGGATCATGGGTGGGAATGTTTGATGGATGGTGGGGTAGTGTGTAAACTATCATAATGTTATAATTAAAATGAAATATTTTGTTGAATACTTGTTATTTTAATATGTGGCTTTAAATACTCTAGGATCCATTCCAAGTGTAGCCCCATGCCCCCCCCCTGAAAAATCAAGAAGTCTACGTCCCTGAGAGGTTTACTGACTCTGATATAAACCACCCAGAGAGCTTCGGCTATGGGGCAGTATGTAAAGGCGATAAATAAAATAAATAAATATATAGCCATCACGACTAGTAGTCATTGATAGTCTTATACTCCAGTGAATCTGACTAATCCCCTTCTGACAGCATCTTTAGATGAGCGTTTTATCACACGCTCGTGACTGGCCACTCGTGGATCTTTGTGGGTCATTTTGACGGCGTAGCTATCCTCCTGTGCGTCTCCTGCATCTTCTGTTGTTTTTCACACTACAAAATAAGACCCAGAAAATCCAGTTCTTCTTGACTCTGACAATAATTGGTGTCATTTCCTGCTCTGTGCAGAAGCTGCATTATAAAAACACCCACTGAATGGGCCACATCCCACATGGTCATTGCTTGCTTCCTCTTTCTTCCCCGTGTGAAGAAAGAGGAAGCTGCTCATCCCTATTGTGGGAGAGCAGCAGGAGGCAAAGCGACTGTAGGGAAATGCAATTTCCCCCACCCACCCCATCTGAAAACGTTCTAAATCTGGCCAAGCTGGCTGCCATCTATACATCTTATAGAAGCAAGTTCCGTAGTTTTAACTATGCACTGTATGAAGAAGTACTTCCGTTGATCAGTCCTGAATCTCCCACCATTTAGCTTCATTGGATGACTCCGCGTTCCTAGTATGTTGAAGAGGGAGAAAAACATTTCTCTATCCACTTTCTCCATGCCATGTATAGTGTTTTACCCCTTATCCTCTGTTTTTGCTAAGCTGAAAGCCCCCAAATGTTGTAAACTGGAGTGGGCAAGGATAAGGATGTTGGGGAGCTGGGCTACTGTTGGGGGGGGGGGCTCCTCCCTCTACATATTCTTGATGGATGCCTGAACAGGGCTATTGGGTCTGGGCTAACTCCTATTGAGTCTCCCCCTTTGGGGCACTGAAACAGTGGGAGACGTCTAGTTCCTTTGTGCCCTGCTTGCAGTGGTGTAGTGGAGCCAGAGCACACCGGGACAGCAGCAGGGATGACACTTTTTCATTAGAAGGGATGCTGACATCATCTGCTGCCACCACCTCAAAATCCCCCATTCCTCTGTGATTAGCTGCAGTTTTCAGAGTAGCTGAGGGAGACTGGTTTTGGAAGCAACTACATATTGTTCCTTGTAGTAATGTGAAGTATTTCAGGGTGGCTTGTCTTGAATAAGCTTTAAAGAAGACCTGGTGGAGATAAAGCTTCAAAAACCAGGTTGATGGATATGGGTCAGTACAGCTGCCTGAATTTCTAGAGTCTCCTTGGGGTCTGTCACAATGAACGCCTGCCCTTCAAAAATTTACCACTGCCTGCTTCTGATTCTTATGGAGGCATCTAGCTGGCCACAATGGAAAATGGAATGCTTAACTAGATGGACTTTATATCTGATGCATCAGGACTCTTCTGTTCCAACAACCAAGGTAGATAGATTCCATAGGCGTTCGTTGCTCTATAGATGGCTAAAACAGACAGTCAGACCATCCTGCACACACATCCATGGTTTGAGCTTCTAGAAAAATTGTCAGGAAAGGCAGGCTATCACACAGCTCAAGAAAATAAACCATTTAAAATGTGTAGGGCTATTAAACTTTTATAGGAGGCTCCCTCCATAATCACCGCTCCTAGCGTGTAACTAGAAATGTCTATTTATGCTTTCTCATTCTAGTTTCCTTTTCATTAGCCCCTTTGTTATTGAAGGGGCTGTGCAGACAGCACTAGAGAATAAAAATCCATTTACTGACTTGGCCATGCTTGACATACACATTCAGGTTATTATTTCCATAGACACAGATGACATCGCCGTGTGATGTAGTACAAGGTTTTGGTCACAGGGTGGAGGTACACATTCACATAAAGAGTTCTGAACTCAGAATCTTTACGAGGATGGTAGCCTGTAGCTGTGCAAGGAAGTGAGATTTAGCATTGCAGCCAGCTTAGCTTGTACAAATAATTTCTATTGGCATTTCCTTGTATGGAAATTAATTATTATGCTTTAAAAAACTGCATTTAATCTTGAGAATTATTCTTTAAAAGCTCTCGTCTGTGAAATTTATTTTATATTAAAATATTCGAACCATTTTTTTTAAAAAAAAAACTCTACTGTAGGTACAATAAAAAAAAAATAAAAAGCAGCAAGATAAAAGCCAGTGATAACAAGGTCTAAAGTCCAGTCAGTCAGCAGGAAAAGCCTGAGTTAAAAGTATGTTTTCAAAAGACAATGAAAACACATCACTGATGACGTGTCATGTATGACAGAGTGAAGAGCATTCCAAAGGTCACACACAGTAGCAGAAAATACAGTTGTTACTGGGAAAAGCACAAGTACAAAGCTAGCTTTGGAAGTAGGAAGCTCTTGGGCGTTGATATTGCTTCTAACCAATGGCTCAAGAAAAGATACTGACTTTCTGGGGAGTGTTCACTTGCGCTGGATAAAGTATGCATCAGAGACAAGCACCCCGCCCCCATCTAACCATCCATCCTGAGAACACTGGGCAATTTATTTATTTATTTATTTATTTATTTATTTATTTTATTGACAATATTTATATACCACTTCTCATTCAAGAATTTCAGAGTGGTGGACAAATGGAATAAAAGAATAAAACCGATTAAAAACCATGTAAAAAGTAAATTTTTAAAAGAAACAAAGTACAATAAAACTGTGGCTGGTCATTAAGGGAAGGCTTCCTGGAGCAATGACATTTTCAGGAGCCACCAGAAGGAATATAAAGTTGGTGCCTGCCTGACCTCCATAGGCAGGGGTTTCCACAAGATGGAGGTGGACGCCGGGTGGACTCCAATCAGACAGCAAGTCCACGTGGAACCACCAGAAGCATTACCTCCACTGACCTCAGTTATCTAAATAGTAGGGCTGTGCTCCACTTCACTTCGCTTCTTAGAACCGATAGCGGAGCATCCTGATTCGCCTCCGACAAAGGCAGAGATGGATTGGGTCAGAGGAGCTGTGGATCAAGACAAAGCGGATCGAGACCAAGTGGATCCTTCGCCTCAATCTGGAGCTCCGAAAAAAAGGTAAGTGTGGCGGGAAGGGGGCTTACCTGGCACCACCGCAGTCCGTGCGGTAACGGCAGCGGAGCTAGGTAAGGGGGCAGGGGGCTTACCTGCCTCCGTCGCGGTCCAGCAGCGGCTTCAACTGAGGCCTTGGCCTCAGTTGAAGCCGCCGCCGGACCACAGCAGAGGCAGGTAAGTGGTGAGGGAGGAAGGGAGCCTTACCTGGCTCCAGATGCTCGGATTTGCTTCAAACTGGGCATGAATGTGGATACATGTATAAGCTCTCATGGTGCCGATTTTGAGGTTTCTAACTTTAAAAGTAAAAAAGTTTGATTTTCAATGCAAGTCTATGGGGGGGAAACACGGAGCTCTGATCCAGATCCGGAGCCCCACAGCGGATCAGAGCGGAGCATAGGCAGATCAATGTGGGGGGGGGGGAGCAGACGTGGTCCGGAAGTTGCAGATTAGGATCCAGAGCGGATTGGTGGTCCGTGCACAGCTCTACTAAATAGCACTAGCTGGTCACAATTCCTTCCAAGTGTCAGAAAGGATATGAGCCAAACAGAAGGCAATAAACTCCCCCCCGCCCCGCCCCGGCACATTCGGCAGATACAAATATAGGAATAGTCCTGCTAGATCAGACAAAGATCCACCAAATTCCTCATTCTTGTTTCAATAAAGGCCAGGCAGTTTCCTTTAGTAAGTTCACAAGAAAGCCATGAGAAGGTCATCTTTTTTATTTGTCCCTAGCATATGGTGTTCAAGCAAACATGTATTTCTTTTGTGCATGCAGATTCTATTTAACTATCCTAACTAAGAGCCATTAAAAGGACTATCATCCATAAATGTGTCTATAAAAGAATGGTACTGAGACCAAGAGAGGGCAGGGATCCTGTAGCTTTAACTGTCATGATGAAGACAGAATTTCACCAGGTGCTGCATGCATGCAAACGACACCTGCTGAAATACCCTTTTCTATACAACTCTTAAAGATAAAGGAGCCCTGTCCTCCTTTCCTATGGTCACTCTGATTCATACCTATGGACATGTACAATCTAAAACTGCCCAGGCCAGGGTGTAATGCTGGAAGAGTGGATCCGAATTCTGATGTGTGCATGTGATCCAAAGGCTCTGCTGTATGCTCCAACTTGCTTCCTTTGTTCTGGGGTTCTTCAACTTTTTTTGGGATGGCATGTTCATTGACCGTTTTATAAATTGTGTACAGTCATTTTGAATACCAGGGCATACAAGCTGTCTAGCAATAAAATAAAAACAAAGCATAAAAAAATAACATAAAACCCCACTGAAATAAATAAGATGCCACATTAGACAGCTTAATCATAGGAGCCTCCAACTTCCTGGTCTTGTTTCTATTGTACATCCAGGAAGTATGGCCAGGGAAAGTGACATGATTGTGTTTCATGAGAATATATGAGTCATCGACTATTATCAAGGCTTGGTTCTAGAAACAACTGATAAATATAGCGTCAAGCAATCATTCAATGATTATAGTGACTTTTGCAGATGTTATCAACCACTTCTCAACCTTTGGTTAGATGGGACAGACAAGAGCAAATTAACCCTTTACTCCATGTGCTTTTTCCCACTGAAAACCCTCACCACCACCACCAGCAGTGCAGTTAGATAATTTTAGACTCTGAACTTAATAGTCCTATGAAGGGCCTGTCTTTAGAATCTAAGGTGTGTTACTTCACTTATTTCAAAATAGGGTAAAGCAGCCCTGCTGCATTTGGAGGCCCTCTTGGCCATTCTGCTGAGTGGAGCTTTAGGTGTTTGCCCCAAATTCCTGCCCTGGTGGCACCACTGCCCACCCACTGCTGTTTGTCCCTGAAGCACCTACTTGCAGCAAACAGCACCTGGGAAGGAGAAATAATTTGAAGGTGATTTGTGGTGAAAAATGGTTTGGGGAGGAAAAGCATTAAATCCTTCTCTTATAGGCCCATGCAGCTGTGTTATTCTGGAGGAAGAGGAAGTGGGTGCATCATGTGTGTGTGTGTGTGTGTGTGTGTGTGTGTGTGTGTGTGTGTGTGTGTTATTGTGAAATTTCAATGAAACCAAACAAAAATTGTAGACACATATTTGAATATATCAATTTTAATGCATGCATATGGTGTGTGAGAGAGTGTATGAAAATACAGCTTTGTAGGAATTATACATTAACTTCATCAAGGGCAGACCAAGGCCTTAGCTGGACCTAAGGTTTATCCCAGGATCGTTCCTGCCTGCTCCCGGGATATCCTGTGTGTCATTTACATGAACAGGGATGACCCCGGGACGATCCCGGGATAAACCTTAGGTCTAGCTAAGGCCCAAATATCCAAATAAGTATCCATTCACAAAGTGGTGTCTGTTCAAATGTTGAAAGCATTGTTAGGTCCTCAATTCATTGCATTATAGTTGAGCATTTATCCTTCCAATGTTGTAATATCAGTCTTTTAGCTGTCAAAAGGGCTTGAAGAATCCATTTGTACTGACTGTGTGTTAACTTCCAGGAAGCAGGTAGATGATGTAAGAGGACATGTACATTGGTAAATATTAAAGAGTATTCCAATGCAAAGTTTATCCTCCCAAGGGCCTTGCTAGACGAGGAGTTAGTGCGCTGTGAGGCCCAGTTTCCCTGCTGTGCGTCCAGATGACGCACAGGGGAATCCGGGCCCAGGCCGCGCTGAAACCTCCCTTAATGCGTCATAAGCAAATTCGCTTACGGCGCACCTTTTCTGCAGCCCCGGCCTGAGGCCGGGGCTGCGGAATGTCTAGCGAGGTCTGTGGCTTTTTGCGGCTACTCAAGTAGCCGGGGAAAGCCACGAACCGGGCACAGCGCTCATATGAGCGCTGTGCCCATCGGCCCGGGGGGGGGGGTATCCCGGGGGGGGGAAGAGAGGGGCAGGGGGAAGGCCGGACCCGGCAGGAGGGGGGAGAGCAGGCATCGGGGATGGCAAGGGGGAGGGCGGGTGAGAGAGAGAGCGGAGAGCGCCACCGCCCGGGCAATGCCCAGCATGGGGGGGTGCGCCGCCGCCCGGGCAAGCAGACAAGCGCCGCCGCCAGGGCAAGGCCTGGCATGGGGGGCGGCATCGCCCGGGCAAGCGCCAGGCAGCAGCGCCCAAACAAGCGGGCAAGCAGCGCCGCCAGGGCAAGGCCGGGGACAGGGAGGGCAGACGGCACGGGCATTAGGGATGGGGGGGGCCTTCGTTTTTTTAAAAAACGGACTTACCTGGTCCGGAGTCTTCGGGCCGCACGTGGCCCCTTTAAACTTTTTTTAGAAATGGCGGACACTGCAGGGATCCCGACATCCCTGCGCTAACGTCAGCGCGCCATCACCCCGCCTCGTCTAGCAAGGCCCCAAGAAGAGGCAACTATTAGGCATTGCCAAGGCATATAGTCACACTTCCAGCAATTAGCTTACTTTAAAGAAATGTTGTGTGTTTAATATAACATGTGATTTTGTCCTATGATTTTTAGTTGTCAGAGTACAGGGCTTGAATGCCTTGCATCACTCAGTTAGAGTCACTGAACATTCTCCTGATCCCTCTGCTGGTCAGCTGGCTCTCTCCTTTTCCTTTTAGTATGCCCTACTATTTTTTCTTCCTCACTCCTGTTCTTTTCCTTTCATTCAATGCATACCCATCAATCACCTCTTCTTTTCCTTCTTATCAAAGGTGATGCTCTTTTCACTTTTCCACCAAATGGATGCTTGACATATCAGACACAATCTAAATGCAATTCTGGCTCTTGGATTAAGCTTTCTAGCCTGAGAAAATGCAGACGCAGCACTCATTTGCTGACAAGTTTTCTGTATATTAAATTGCAGCACTAGTGTAAATTATTTAGTTGACACCAGTTTTGCTCCATATCTCACAAAGTCTGTGGCTACTGTACCACTGCAGTCCTGTTTAATTGTGTGAGCAGTGCTTATTGGGTTTGGTTGGCAAAGGGACAAGAACAAATTAGACACACAGGCATAGCTGGATAATAAATTGGCCACAACTTTGACTCACTTGAATAGGCTTGGCGGCAGCATAGGGCATGAATCCTGTAATCAGCCCACCCACCTGCTGACCAATTCCCCTTCCTGGGCCACATGCCAGGGGCACTGATAGTGGTTGGTAGGGCCAAGGACACGTGACAGCATGGACTGCTACTGTGAACCCCTTTCTACTACTCTGGAGCACACCATGGCATGGAGCACTAATGTGAACCCCTTTCCACCTCCTCAGATGTAGCCAGCTCAGCCCCCATGCTGGTCTGGTCTTGGTGCCACATCCTTGAGATCCCTTATAGGAATCCTTGCTGTGGGGGAGCAGGGAGGCCAGTCCCTCTCCCCCTCAGCAATGGATCCAGCCCAATACCTATCACACCACAAAACATGTGTGTGGGGTGGATGGGTGTTCCCGATCACATTGTATGCATACAGGCCCTCTAAGAGTATAGTTTTATATGTGTAAAGACCTTTTCAACTTCAGCTAAATGTGCAGAAGTTGGGGGCAAGGCAAGCAGACTTGTGGAGGTGTCAGGAACCCACCCAAACCAGGCCCTGAGGAGACCTCCTCTGGGAAGAGATATGAGTCCCCACAGAGAGGCCCAGTACAATGGCCCAGGAGATGGCCAAGAAGAGGAGGAGCCTGACAGTGAGGATGTAAGCTTCTCAGACTCCCCTAGACCCCAGCTCTCCCTTGTCCATCTCTTGCTCCTGCACTAGTTGCTGGTCATTGTGTAGACCTCCTCCATATAATATGAAGCTGAAAAGAAAGCATTAGACACACTTGCCCAACATTCCATCATATTCAGAGTGGGAAATGGGGCTGGCTCAGTTCTCGATGATTCCCACTGACTTCTATGAGGCACTATTGGGGAAGGGCCACAAACTGCTTCTCGTTGCAAAAAGTGGAAATGTGAAAACATGGGGAACAGGTCAAACCCCTGCCCCATGGCATTGGTGCTTCCAAGTGCATGCCTTTACCACCTTGCATACAACTGAATGTAGTGGCTGCATCAATTTCTGTTGAGAAAACCTAAAGCACTAAACTTGAGGATGACGTTGCAGCAGGAGCAAAACAGCCTTGACATTTAGTGGTTCAGCTGCCACCAGCAAGAGTATCTGGGACAACACTGTCCCACCACTTCCCATCTGATGGTAAATCTAGAGGGAAGGGGGATTTTTAGACTCTCTCACCCAAAAGCGGGAATTGAGGGAAGATCACTTCCTCCTTTTCCTTTTATACTATTTTAGCTGTTGCTTTTATACTGCTTTCAGCAAAGACACTATACAGACTCAAGCCTTTCCCTATGCTATGCTGTAATACTGCAATCCAATCCAAACTATGTAGTGATGTCAGCAAACCAGTATATTAAGTTCAGCAGAACAACGTATGAATCCTAATCAATTTGTTCCCAAGTGTTCAGCGACATATCCTGTGATTGATTATATTTAGATCTTGAGCAACTTCTTCTTTTCCACTTCTTCATAGACTTTGTCGTTCAGGCCCTCTCTACGTGCTCATGTCTATGGCCCCCTGCTAATATCAGTGGCTAAGTTGTGCATACTGTATATTTGTCTCACCACTTCTGCAGATGTTCATTCCCATACAAGCCCTCATCTTCTGACAAAGACCTTTTGCCCCACAGTGTTCATGAGAACATTTGCCAAACAGTACACCCCTTACAGCCAGACCATTGATGACCAGATCCCCATCTTCTGCAGAGACCTTGGCTTTCAGATGTATAGATTGCTTATAACAACTGAGTGACATGGGGTTTGGATGTAGCTCAGTGACAGATCACATGCAGAAGGCCCAGGTTCAAACCCCAGCAACTCCAGGTAAGTCTAGGAAAGAAGTGGCTGCACCCCTTCCTAGAGTTAGAAGACCTAAAGACGGTAGTGCACGTGCTGGTAACTTAAAGGCTCGACTTCTGCAATGCGCTCTACATAGGGCTACCTTTGTGCCTAGTCCAGAAACTTCAAATAGTTCAAAATATGGCAGCCAGGCTGGTCACCGGTACACCTAGGGGTGACCACTTTACACCAGTTTTAAAATCTCTTCACTGGCTGCCAACTAGTTTCCGAGCAAAGTATAAAGTGTTGATCACCTTTAAAGCCCTACATGGTTTGGGTCCAGGCTACCTGCGGGAATGCCTTCTGCCGTACAATCCGCCCTGCACACTCAGGTCCTCTGGGAAAAATCTACTTCAGCTAGCAAAAACTAGATTAACAACTGTTACCCAGATGACCTTCTCTTTTGCTGCTCCCAGACTGTGGAATGGCCTGCCGGAGGAGACTCGTCAACTTAACAGTCTACTAGCATTCAAGAAAGCTATAAATACTAATCTCTTCCAGCAGGCCTATCCAGTGGAATTTTAAGATGTTTTTAAGATGTTTTTAACAATATATATTATGTGTTAATTCAGTTTTATGTATTTTATCATTCATTGTTGTTCCCCGCCTCGATCAAAATGGAGAGACGGGTAAGAAATAAAATTATTATTATTATTATTATTATTATTATTATTATTATTATTATTCCTGCCTGAAACTCTCAAAAGCCAACGCCAGTCAGGGTCAACAATACTGGGCTAGATGGACCAATGGTCTGATTCAGTATAAGGCAGCTTCCTATGTTCCTATGACAACAGCATTAAGTAAGAAAGGACAGTTGGATCCCCCACAACTGAATACGGCCTGTGCATTTTGTACACCAAATGCCTGATAAGTGCCTTGTGTCTGATAAGTGCCTGAAAAGTGAAATTATATAATTAGTTTTTACATGGAAAGATCATAAAGACATGGGAAATTGATGTTACAAGAATGGGTGAGCATGGAAGAATAAGTATGTCCAAGTGTTTTGAAACAAGATGCAGTGCAATGGGATGGAATTCTTCCACAGAAACCCAATAGTGCATTTCATAAGCCACAGCAGAAAAATACCTTTATTAAGTCCATCTAGAATGTCACATTTATAAGATTGAAAAATCTTTTGTTCTAAGTTCTCCAAAACTCTGTCTTTCGGGGTTTTCCCCATAATGAACCAATATAGCTCCATATGATAACTTATTTTTAATGCACTTCATGTGATTCTGTTTCATTGAGCAAAGATGCATATGTAAAAACGTCACCCAGAAGACACAGATTTTCCCCTGTGAAATGCTATTTATATCCATCCATTCAATATCCTTTATATAGCAGAGCAGAACAAAACACATACCACCTACAGAACTGTCATTAAAGTGAGACTTTCCTTCTAGCTGTAATTATATGGCTAGTGTAAAGCCCATGTTACCGTGGGTGCTAGTAGTCCTGCTTCTTTCCCAATTTTTTGCCCATCAGTCCCCTCACCACAGCTTGAACAATGTGAATGTGGCTCATGCATGGTGAATCCCATCTGAAATTTGCATGTGGCACAGGCCCACCCCCTCCCTCACGCACCCCGATTAGCTGCCTCCATCCCCTTCCTCCCTCCACTGACGGTGACATTCTAACCACGCGGCTGCACTTGGGGCTCGCCTTTGTGCCACACTTGATTGGCCAAGCAGGGCTTTCTATCATTCTGCTGGTGGAGGGGCTGCCCTGCCTGTGTGGTGTGGAGGAAATCAATTATTATTAAAGCTCAAGCTTTGAACTTCTTTGAACTTTCAACATTTTCTGCATGCCTACACTGCTCAAGCTTCAGTTAAAAAAAATAATGAACCAAATCGATCTGGAGTAACAAGCCTTACATCTACAGTAAGTAAATGATTTAGGGTCTTTAAGATTCCCAACAGTCCTACATCTTCTTTGAATTTGCTTATGAAAGATGCTGCATTGTTAGACACAAGTGGGACCTGCAACAAAGTGTTGCAGTGTAGACTGCTCTTCATTAGTGTTCCAGTCAGTCAGCCAACCCCTCTCCATTCCATTTCCCTTCCCACTCAGTTTTCTGTCTCTCTCTCCAAAAGATCTGTCAGTATTCTGTGGCCACTGAGTACATTCAGTCTTCATTGGACTATTTTGGGGTCCTTCCCCTTATGGTTTCGTTTTTTGCCAGGTTTGAAGAAGTATAAAGTCAAGGCTCTGCCAGACTTGCTGATATCTCCCCTTTGTGCCCCAATGGTGTTGTTTTGATTACATATGCATTAGCACTCACACTCAAACATCCTTAACAGAGGGTAGGATTCTAAAAGCTTTAATAAGATACCCAGGGCTGCTCCCAGGGCTGAGAGGGCACTGGGCAAACTGCTCTCCATCCTGCCAGTACCACCTTCAGGGGTCCTCCAAGGAAAAAGAAAATAGTGGCAGCTGTTGAAATTACTTTACTCAGCACTTTACTGCTGAGCACCAGGCTGAGCCCTGCTGTGTCGCCCCGATGCTGCCTGCCTGCAGCTCCCCCCCACCCCTGCATAAACTTACCAAGTCAGATAGTGGCAGGCAACAGCAGGGATGGGTGGTAATGTTCATAAGAGCAGAGAAGTCAAAAGTAAAGTTGCTATAGCTGCTATAAAAATGGTGGTAGTTGCAGCTCTTTTACTCGGGAATTCTATTATTATTATTATTATTATTATTATTATTATTATTATTATTATTTCAAAAACTGAATGTGTAAGCATCTAACCCACTGAGTTCAAAATAATTGTTTCAGAAAGCAATACATGTTAGAGAGCAGAATACAATCATTTCTATTGTGCACCCTATCAGTTAACATCCATTTGAGCAATTTCCAAAACCTTAAATAAGCAATCTCTAGTTCTGACATTTTCCCATTATCTAGCCAGTACACTTGTGGCAGCTATTAATAAATGTATAATTAAATCCTTATTTTCCCCTTTAATTTGCAGTAAATAGTTTAATAATATAGACAATACATCAAATCCTATATTAATTCCTCTCTCTCTCACACACACACACAACACACACATGCTGAGCCCAGAGGTATCTTACATATTAACTTTTAATTTAAAAATTGGCAGTGAGCTCATTGCTGAGTGTTCAAAGTTCTCACCTAGCACTACAAAGCCTCATCCTACATATTTCTGAAGCTCTTGAAACTGATACTTACTTATGGTGTTATGGGATTTGGGTTGGCCTGGATGGCCTCTCAGGGTCCCACCTGAGTTCGTAATTCTGCTTTTCTAAGAATTAGGGTCGTACAGGAGAGGGTTAACGGATCCAGGGCAAATGCTATTGTTTCTTAAAGGTCAACAGGCCAGGTTGCCATGGGAACTTAATCGTAGGCTGATGGCTCTTAATGGCCAGCAAGTATGTGAATGGGATGCCTTCCCCCGCTCCCCCCTAAGGAATGTTGTAATCCATGTGTCTGTGACCTAAACAAAAGGACCAGCCTGCAAATTGTGAAATGAGATTGAGAAATTGAAGCATCTCTGGAGCATCTCAGGGAGCAGACTGATCCCCTAGAAGATCTGATGTGGATGTAATGGACTTCATAGTGTCTTTTAAGTTGTACCCCCACCATCATTCATTCATTCAACATATTTTTATACTGTCCTTCATCTTACCAATGTAATTTTAAAAATCCCAATACAACAAAAACAAAATAAAAACATCAACTGAGACAACAACAAAAAGGGAGTTGGAGCAGGAAATACACAAAATTGACTACTTAATGAACCATCTTAACAAATCAGTACAAAATGCAGAGGGGGGTGGTCATGCAGAGGGAAAAGACAGCCTTCTGTGAAACAGGTTTCTTTTGGCACTGAGCACTATGGGAGGAGTTGTTTAAGGTATTGGGAATCTATTATTATTATTATTATTTATATAGCACCATCAATGTACATGGTGCTGTACAGAGTAAAACAGTAAATAGCAAGACCCTGCCGCATAGGCTTACAATCTAATAAAATCATAGTAAAACAATAAGGAGGGGAAGAGAATGCAAACAGGTAGAGGGTAGGGTAAGCAGGCACAGGGTAGGGTAAAACTAACAGTAGAAAGTAACAGTAGAAGTCTGCACAACATCAAGTTTTAAAAGCTTTATTATTATTATTATTATTATTATTATTATTATTATTATTATTATTATTATTATTTATACATCTTGTACTCAGTCTTTTGGGCAGGTTTTTGACCTTTGTTCCACACTTCCCATGGAAGCCATTTTGTGATGGTGCTCTGGACAGTTTCTCAAATTGTCAAATGTACTCACAGGCCGAAAAAGGTTGCCCTGATCTTAAAGCAGGTGGGTACAGAATGAGATCCTGCTGTAGATATGTGGGCCCCAATCTTAAATGCAAAGTACCAGCACCTTGAATTGGGCTTAGAAGTAAATAGGCAAGCTGTGCAGTTCTTTTAGAGAAGGCCAGCATCAATGGTAGGCATGGTCAGGCACCTGCTGAAGGCCCTCACCTGACCAGGGGCCCATTGACAACAGCCCCATAAAGTTGTTCCTCTTCTTCACCACTGCAGTCTGCTTGTTCACCTGCCTCTTTCTCTGATCCAGACTACAGACGTGGTGAGAAAGAAGAGCAATAGATGCCACTGCCTACTTGTTCACTGGCTCTCTAACTCATTAGAATATACCAGTCAGGAGGTTCCCAGAGCAACCTGTTACCTATGTTCAACCTGTATGTTTATAAATAAATGCAAGTGTTACAAAACACCAATAGGCCTCCAGTCATTCCAAAAGAAACCAAACCCAGGTTAAGTGTTGCAACCCTAGAACTTCTTGCTGCTTGGAAAATTAGAGTGCTTTAAGGCACAATTCTATCCATGTTTAGACAGAAAAAAAAGTCCTACGATTCCTGTGCTGGCTGGGGGATGCTGGGAGACGTAGGATTTTTTTCTGTCTAAACATGCATAGGTTTGTGCCCTTAACAATACATTTACTATTATGCCCTCACAGCGCCCAAGGTTCCATGCAGAAGATGCACTAATTGTTTACTGCAAGGTAAGTGTTTTGACTTTACTGTTCACAATGTAAATGCTGCCATTTTCCATTGTATAGTAAAAGTTGCTAATTGTTTAGCTCCCCTGGATGATTATAACCAATTAACCAAACCTAATCTCATGACAAAGTTTGCACATGAACCAGCTAAACCTGCTGAGAATTCTTGCTGGGATTAGTTGCTTTTTTAAAAAAAATGAACACTATGTAAATTCATGACATTTGTCATATTCCATCTATTTTTAAATATTCATTACAGCTCTGGAGTGAATCATGTAAAACTATTGTCTGCCCAGCCCGCAGCATCAATGCATGTACTTGCCTGCCACTTGAGAAGTAAAGGTGGACCATCTGATTGTCAGCTTGATGACAGATGTCACTGAAGATGCTTTTAAAACTGGCAGGCTTGAGATCTTTCATTTCAACAAGAAGGAATACATCTCATTACTTTCCACCCAATCCAGTGCATATTTACTTAGAAATTAGACCCACGAATTGCAATGGGATTTACTCTTATGCACACACTTAGGTGGAAGAAAGACCTATTGAAATCAGAGAGCCTTTCTTTTGTGCAAATATGTTTAAGATTTTGCTGCATGTAGTTTACAAGCCTCACTTTTCAATTCCCTGCTTTGCAGAAGACCCCTTTGCAATCTTGAGCAAATTGCTTGGGATAAAACATATGTTTAGGAAACAGCTTTCACACTGCAGCATATTGATAACAGTCCTCCCTAAGGTTGCTTTCACACAAGGAACATGCCACATTTTAGATTTTCTGCAATGGCCTTTTGATATCACACCAAAATCTTCTGTAAATGTTCAGATAGCAATATTTTTGCTACCTTAAATATACACACACACCAACCCATACCCACCACTGTTAACAGGGGAGATGCAGGAGTGAGTATTGCTAGGTTTTAGATGCATGTTTTTAAAGTACAACTTTTCACACAAAAGAAAACTGTGCATTAGTATTATATTTTTGTGGAGCAACTGCAGGCTGCTCTGCAAAAAATATTATCTAGACCCACTCCAATTTGGGTTTTGACCAGGGTACAGGACCAATTCAGCTTTGGT
This sequence comes from Elgaria multicarinata webbii, assembly GCF_023053635.1. NCBI lineage: Eukaryota > Metazoa > Chordata > Lepidosauria > Squamata > Anguidae > Elgaria > Elgaria multicarinata. The sequence continues at coordinate 173,640,360 of NC_086171.1, forward strand.
CACTCTGATAAATGACCTTTATCAAGAGAGGGACAGGGAGAGTGTGATCCTGTTAATTCTGCTCAATCTCTCAATGGCTTTTGATACCATCAAACATGGTATCCTTCTAGATTGACTCCATGGGATTGGGCATTGGCGGCACTGTGTTACAATGGTTCTGGTCTTACATGTGGTGTCAATTTCAGACAGCAACGTTAGGTGACCAGTCGTTGGCCCTTTGGCAATTAAACTATGGCGTTCCACAGGGTACCATCTTGTCCCTAATATTGTTCAACATCTATATGAAGCCACTAGGCATGGTCACTAGGAGATTTGGAGCCAAGTGCCATCAGTATCCTGATGACACACAGCTCTATCTCCCTGTGATATCTGAACCAAGTGAGGCTGTACAAGTCCTGGATCAGTGTCTAGACTCAGTCCAATAAACTGAAGCTGAATCCTGACAAGACAAAAGCCCTGTGGATGAATGGCTCCCGGGAAGTCCAGGAGATAGGCTCATTGCCCATTCTGGATGGGTTTGCACTCCCTCTGAAAGATCAGGTTCATTGTCTGGGGTTATTATCATTGGAGGCCCAAGTTGCTATGGCAGCGCAGAGTGCCTTTTACCAGATTCAGCTGGTAAAAGCCACTCTAGACAAGGATAGCTTAGCCACAGTGGTACAGGCGCTAGTAACCCTGAAACTGGATTACTGCAATGCACTCTATATGGGGCTGCCCTTACGGCTGGTCCAGAAGATGAATCTAGTGCAGAATGCAGCAGCTCAGCTGTTGTCAGGATCTGCCCAGTTTCTGCATGCAAGTCCTATGCTGAGGGAACTGCACTGACTGCCTATTCACTACCGGGCCAGGTTTAAGGTTTTGGTGCTAGTGTACAAAGCCATAAACAACTTGGGACCAGAATATCTGAGACAGAGCTTTCTCTATCAATCTGCTTGGTCACTGAGGTCAGCAGATGGCATGCTCCTGGTGGTTCCATATGGAGCTATGCCCCCATCTGGAACCCACTCAAGGAAGAGCCTTCAGTGTGGTGGCCCCCTTTTTAAGGAACTCCCTGCCTCTGGAAGTCAGTCAGGCACCAACATTTTGTTGTTTTCAGTACCTCATGAAAACATCTTTATTTGAAGAATCCTTCCTTGAGCAGCCACAGTTTTTATTGGTACTACATTTTAAAAACAAACATATTAATATAATGCATTGTTCTTTTTATCTTTTATTGTTCACTGCTCTGGAATCTGTCGAGATGTGGAGCAGTATTTAAATGTTGTAAATAAATGCATATTTCAGATGATACCTGAACAAATACCTGCTCAAAGCTACCACTTCTAATTTCATCTATATAGCCATTTTTTTAAGTCTAATTGTCCCTTGAGAGGCATAATTGTTTGCAAGGGAGGATGACAATGTGATGAAAGAACTGGTTTGGCACTCAGAGAATATGCCCAGCCCAACTAGATGTTCCTTGCATTATTAGGAAAGTCACTTACACTATGAGCTTAACTATGCTTACTTTGTAGCAAGTCACACCTATTTGTTTAGTGGCCCATTCTCCTGAGTTACAGTGCTTTGTCTGTAATGCACTAGTCTGACATAAAAACAGCAGTGTTACAGCAGCACTTTACCCGTAGCCATTGTGCCACCTTGTGAGAGCAGGGTCCACTCAACTCCTCTCCAACACACGCAAACACACACATGTGGCATCAGACAGGCCTTATAGTCATGGTGAGGCTAGCTCAAGTCATATTAGGCCATAAAGTGGCCACTTGGAATACCAGAATTCAAGGGGTGTCCACCTGAGTTTTATTTCATTTTTTTATTATTATTATTATTATTATTATTACATTTATATATCCCACCTTTTTTCCTTCTGAAAGGCAGCTGGTCAGCCTAGGATGGTGGCGGAAGATGAAGGGCAGACAGCATTCCCCAAAGACATCCACCGTGAGCATTTTTAATTCTGGTAAGCAGAAGCTGGTGTACAGACAGAGAGATCAAGAAGAGCAGAAGTTTTTAGCGGAAGCTCTTCCCTAATCTTGGCCTTAGCAAACTTGGGGCAAGGAGAGTGTTTCTTTTCTCTTTCTTTCGATGGAGAAGTGTCCTAGAAATATTTTCGCACAGAAATGCTTGCATCATTTATTATTATTATTATTATTATTATTATTATTATTATTATTATTATTATTATTATTGTAACTGGCTTTTACCAATGACATTAGACTGTTTATTATGCTGGCTCTCAACTGCATTGGGTCCTCCTCGCTTCTGATATTGGTTTGGATTGTGGCAGCAGCTGCTGTTGCTGGTGGTCTCTGCCACGACACAGGCTCTGAACAACAGGCCTGGCCGTGGACACTCCCTGCTCAAGCTAAGCCCTACCACTTGAGGAGCCTAAGGTGAGGGACAACCACCGCCTTTCTCCAAACTATGTGGAGAAAGGGGTTAAACTGGAAAGATTTCAGTAATAAATTAAAGCGCTGTGAATTATACGTACTGTGGTGAATTATTGTCAGAGTGGGTGTTAAATGTAAATAACTGCAGATGATAACTGCCTAACAGACACGTGGAATTTTTGTGGTAGTTAAAACAAACTGATTAAAATTTTATTTTAAAAGTTCACAAGCTGTGTTTCATAATAAAACAGTTCAAAAAAACCCTTTTTAAAACCTCTCATCCAATCCTTTCACTCTTCTCATACACACTTTCCTTTCTCTCACACATTCACTCTTGAACGTTATCAGTATTGATTAATATACACCAACTGACTACCAGCACACCGCCCTCAAAAGACACCACTCTCTACACTGAACCTCAAATTCTCCAGAACCCAAGGACTCTACACACCAAGAGCTAACATACAGAGAGCTCACAATCTCCTCAGACATTCTAACTCCACCCACTCAGGTCAACATTCTAAGCACCACAGACTTACCACAGACCTACAGACTTACCAATGCAGACAATGCTAAGATCATCTTCTTGGCCCGCCGCTCTGACCAGGTCACTCCACTTCTGAAATCTCTTCATTGGCTTCCAATTCACTCCAGAATCCAATATAAACTTCTCCTGTTGACCTTCAAAGCTTTTCACGGTCTAGCTCCTGCCTATCTCTCCTCTCTCATCTTACACTATTACCCCGCCCGTGCTCTCCGCTCCTCTGATGCCATGCTTCTCGCCTGCCCAAGGACCTCCACTTCCCTTACTCGGCTTCGTCCTTTTTCTTCTGCTGCCCCTTACGCCTGGAATGCTCTTCCAGAACACTTGAGAACTACAAACTCAATCACAGCTTTTAAAACTCAGCTAAAAACTTTTCTTTTCCCTATAGCTTTTAAATATTGAGTTTGTTCTGACTCTATACTGTTAGCTTCACCCCACCCGGTGCCTATTTACACTTCCCTGTGCCTGTTTGCATTCTCTTTCCCTCCTCATTGTTTACTACAACTTTATTAGATTGTAAGCCTATGCGGCAGGGTCTTGCTTTTTACTGTGTTATCTGTACAGCACCATGTACATTGATGGTGCTATATAAATAAATAATAATAATAATAATAATAACTGACTTGTGGGGTGTAACGCCAGTCTCCAGAAGTTAAAATTGTTTTGGAGAAGTCTATATCTGTGTGTGTATTTCCATTGTGCTATATAAATAATAATTTAAGTGTGACCTCTTCCCATCCACTGCCAACAAGAGCAGCAGTAAAGCAATAGTACAGGAAGACAGGGGTGAGCAAGAGAAAAGGCATTTTTCATTTTCTCTTGAACCTCAGTCTCAAAGCTCCATTATTTTTTACATTTTAAACTGCAATAGCTGAAGGCAAATCACAAGTTCTTTTTATTGAAAAAAGGGGGGAAGTTTGCCCAGTTCTCTTCTCTCCCTCTCCCCTCCCACTTTTCTTTTATGGGGAAGAACAATACATTGATGGCACCACTGTTTCATAGATGGACAAAGCTGTTCAGCTGTTCCTCTGCTTCAAATTCTTACTACCCCCCCTCCCAGTTCTCCTACTTTCCTTCCATACCCTCGCTCTACATTCCCAGCTGCCCCAAAACCTTGCCCTCCTTAAGCCCCCTACTATCATCATATTTAGAATGAGTGAAATGTGGATATTTCCCCCCCACACACACTCACCCCCCACCCTGTGTATAGCTAACTTTGAGCACAGGAGCAATTGCAGCTGACTCTATTCATTTACTCATGCACTAACATTTCAAGAAAATAGGCTATACGTTCCTATGCTGATCTCACAGCTGAAGTTGATGGCTGCTATTGAAGGGAAGTGGCATTTTAAATTAAACATCGATAATAGATAACTGCTATTTTAATAACGTTGAAATCCCAGTATTGATTATGATTTATAGGGCAGTGTTTTTGGTAGAGAGAGGGTGCAACCAAATAACTTTGTTTGGGGAAGCAAAATGTCTTGAACTGACCTATAAAAACAGATGAGAAAAGAATGACACTGTTTGTACTCTCAGATTTAGTGTGGGAAAACAGCTATATACATATACAAACACAGAAGCCCAAGTTCTTACCCTTACATACTTGTGGCATTACCCCACAGTTCTGTTCCCTTAAGTACATCTGCATTTGTATGTCTAGTGAGTGCAGAATGTTGGACTGTGTGGGTGTGGCTGATGATGCTGTGAAAGGTGGGGAGGAGTATAAATACGAGAGTCTAGTGCGGGGGTGAACTGGTTAGTTGGTTGGGAGTATCAGCTAGGATTGTCAGTGGTGTGGAGAGTGAAAGGAGATAAGATTTTAAGATACTTAAGATTACTGTTATTAAAACTAGTAGATTAAGCAGGTTAACTTGAACTTGAAGTAACTAAGATCTGTTAAACAAAAATAAACATTTTGTTTTGTTACCTCAAACCACGTGTCTGCTTGGCTTTATCACCTGCTCTACAGTTACAATCGTAAACACCTTATATATAACCTTCAGCTTATTACATACACAGTAAAAGCTTTTCAGATTCTAGCCTTTACCCTCTCATATGAGGGAAAGGTTGTGTTTTACCCTACCCTCAGGTTGTTCAAGTGGTGGCGCTTGGCTTGAGGAGGGTTTGTATGCGACAAGGCCTGTTGTGTGAGGCCTGTGTGTGACAAGACTCCTACACTTTTCCTCTCTCTCTCTCTCACGCACACCCTTACTTCATACCCCAGCTTGTTGTAACTGTAATTCACTTTTAAAGAAAATGCAGAAAGCTTTAACAGACACATATTTAAAACAAAGAGTGCTATGTCCATCTTAGTTTTGCCTTGACCTTTTGGGAGCATGACTGTCTCATATATGGACTTTGTGTGATTTACAATCCACAGTGGGCTGGATCCAGACTAAATTAGTTGCACATACTTCCCACTGAAATCAATGGGACATAAGTTAATCATGACTAACCTGTCCCACTGATTTCAGTGACACCTAAATTAAACTAACTTACAATGTAATCCTATACACATCTACTCAGACATAAGCCCCACTGAGTTCAATGGAAGTTACTCTCAGGTAAGTGTACATAGGAATGCAGCTTTGGTCTGGATCTAACCCAGTATATGCTGAGGAATGGCAGTAGTTTCATGGTAGACTACATGCTTTGCATACAGAGCTCCAACTTCAAGCACAGCAGAAAAGACTTCTTTCTGAAACCCTGGAGAACCACTGCGAGTCAGTGTAAACGATACTGAAGCAGCAATGGTTTGCTTTGGTATAAAGACATGATAGCACTCTTCAAATACTTGAAAGGTTGTCACACAGAGGAAGGCCAGGATCTCTTCTCAATCTTCCCAGAGTGCAGGACACAGAATAATGGGTTCAAGTTACAGGACATCAGGAAAAACTTCCTGAATGTTAGAGCAGTACAACAATGGAACCAGTTACCTAGGGAGGTTGTGAGCTCTCCCACACTAGAGGCATTCAAGCGGCAGCTGGATAACCATCTGTCAGGTATGCTTTAGGGTGGATTCCTGCATCGAGAGGGGGAGGGGGGTTGGACTCGATGGCCTTATAGGTCCCTTCCAACTCTACTATTCTATGATTCTATACGATTCTATGATTCTAAATCAGCTTCCTATATACAGCACAAAGATTATACACGCTGAGTTCTTTATTTTTGTTACTACAAAAACAATTTAGGGAATGTGTGATTTCTTCTTTACACATGTCTTATCAAAGACCAAAATCTCTCAAGATTTCCTTTTAGCTCAAAAACAAAATCACATGAGATCACTCCGTTTTCCTTCCGAGAGTTAATTAAACTGGAAGAAAGGAAGATTTGAACTGTGGTAAATATTGTTGGTTTTTCTCCAGGAAGAAAGCTGACTGATCTTACTAAGTTTGTTTTGCATTTGATAGTTATTTGATTATGAGCTTTTGGAATCCAAACAAAGGTTTGAGGTGAGGCCAGGAGGGGGTGGGGTGGGGGGAGAATTTAACTCTGTAGAGGAGACTATTTTATTCTGCTGTCCAATTAGAGAAATGGCATTTGCACACTCTATAGGGGGCAAAACAGCAAAAATGCTGCCAGGAGTAGTGTTAATTTCTAATGTCTATTGTTACTGTTATTAATTTTCATTGCTCTTCAGATGTTTCATTACTTCTAAGCAAAAAGGCACATTATAGCAGTTGGATGCTCCAATAATAAATGTTGGAACAATGTTTCAGTACTAAATAACTAATTAAATATGTGTGAAATGTTTTGAATATTAGACAGGCTGGGAAACAGAAATATTACTTTTAATTTTAACCAGTACCTTTTTTATAAATCAAGGATTTCCATACACTATTGAAGTTGCAATTAAACTTACAGCCACCCCTGTGGCTAAGGTTATGCACAACATGAAAACCAGGTCTCCTTGTTTGACAGAAAGGGTGAAAGGGGCATAGAAAGAATTACTTGCTAGCATCTGTAAGATCATATATTTATCATTATTAATGCATCCAGAAAATATTTCTATCAGAATGTACCATCAAAGTTCTACAGATCTTCACAGATAAAAGTGTCTAATTTCAGTACCTCCACTTTGTGGTCTGCAACTCATATGATGAGAACAGAAATTAGGGTTTACTCCAATTGCAAGAGCTTGCTGGGAAATTATTTCACTTCTGATTACCAGTTGTACTGTATATTGCTGGTAGATGTTGTAACTTTTATGTGTATTTGAAAATCACCCTGGAGACACTCCCTCATGCAGCCCAAACCAATGCATTGTTGTTTAGAAGTAGACCTACCCTATTTCTTCGATTCTAAGACCCACTTCTTGCCATATAAACATCTCTAAAAATGGGGTGCGTCTTAGAATCGCAGGTGTGTCTTAGGTTTTTTTTTTCTGTTGGTGGTAATGAAATTATTGTGCGTCTTACAATCGAAGAAATACGGTATTTCCAGGTACATATGATTATGGCATACATGTATAGTATTATGGATCAAAGCACCTTTAATATCTGCCTATTCACATGCTGCAGCTGCCCTACTTACCTTCAGACTATTTTTCAGACAAACAGAAAAAAGAACTCTTGGACAGCATGGATGCCCATTTGAAATCTCAATTCTGCTTTCAAAGAATGTTCAAACATCTCAACAGAATCCTTTGCATGTGCTTCAATTCACTGTTCACAGGGTTGTTACATCATCCCCAATAGTGGTGCAATTTATACAAGAGCATTTTATGCATCTTTTCTTTCAGAGGTCAGTGGTCCTTTACAACACATGAAAACATCAAGACATACACCATGGGAGTTGTAGTCCAACACATCATTAGGACACCAGGTTGGGGAAGAGTGGGTTAAACCAGCACTTGCTTTTCATCTCCAGTCACATGGATTCCAGACTAGAGGGTTGCTGGTCAGGCAGTTCTTTCAGATGTTGAATCACAAAGCAGCACTTTTGTTGAAAGATATCCCCCCCCCCCCCGCCCCTGTGGCTTGGTTCTTCTGTGTAGATTTGTCTACACAAATACACATTCATTGGCATGTCCTATGGCACTAGCAGGATGATGCACCAACACTATAAAATGCTGAATTAAAGGAAATGCAGGGCATACTATTGATGACATTGTTAGGGCTGGGACTGAGAAACAGTGGTTTACAAACTTAGCAACATAAGGAACTGCCACTTAATGAGTCAGTCCACTGGGCGATCCAGTAACATGCAGCCCTCCAGTATGATGGACTGCAACTCCCAAAAGCCTTAGATAGCATAGCCAATGGTAAGGGATAATGGGAGTTTTAGTCCAATAATATCTGGAGGGCCACGTTCCCCAGCCCCAATCTAGCCCAATTAGGTCTTTGGCCTAATGTCATGCAGCCATCAGCCTAATTTCAAAAGCCCTCTGCATGTGATAAATTCCGACCTCTGTTGGCAAGAGCAATCTATTGCTCTCCTGGCAGCCCACTTCATAGGAAGGAAGAGGGAGAAAGAAAAAAAGGGTGACCCAAAGGACCCCACTTATTGCCAACATACAGCCCCCAAAAGATTACCCCACAAGGCTCTTGACAGAAAAAAGGTTGCCAGACCTCTGATCTACAGCACTCTCTACTGTTTCAGACAGAAGTCCTTCCCAGCCCTACCTGGAGGCCATGAAACCTCAGACCTTTTGCAATCAAAGCATTTGCACTATCATTGAGCTGTGGTTCTAATCACTATGCTTCCATTTACACTATGCAAGTGTAGCCAGAATTGAAATAATTTGGGCTTACTGTGCACTAAAGCTCCTGCATCATGTATTGCAAATCCTTTCCTATCAGAATAATTCATGACACTGGCAACTTATCAGAAAAGAACAGCACGCATAGGAGGCTTCACAAATTTCTGGAGAAACCAACAGGCAGCAGCTGTTAAAAGGAAAGCTAGACAGCTTGCTGTATGTACCAGTTTAACTGTGACTTATTTGGAGACAAAGAACTGGCTTGAATCAGATGTCAGAGGCTGACTTGCACAAAAACACTGCTAATGCAAGAGGTCTACTGACTGGAAGAGTTATAACTTGTGAACTCATTGCCTCTTTCCATCAAATGGAAAATTAAAACTTGCAGTTTTTCATTTTACAGAAGCAATCTTATGCGACTTTGCTGCTCCCATTTCATGATGCACAAATAGACAACTTCCATGAGTAGTATTTTTGTCCAAGTCAGCCTCTAGCACCTCACTGGAGTTGACTCTAAATTGCCTAAGTATTTATCCAGTACTGAGCACAGCAGGTTTTACTCCAAAATAGTTTGCCTGTAGAGAACTGCTGTGACCAATCTACAGACATATGTTTTACTTGGCTTGGAGCATCAGCTGGCACATGATTGTCCCTTGTATGTTTATTCAAAAGTAAGTCCTGTTGAGCCTAATGGGATCGCTCCCTAGTACAAGAGATAGAATTGCATCTTGGGAATTCCAAACAGGCATTGTTTGCATCCCTTTCCCATATATTTGTGGGAGTATTTAAGGCCCTCCCAAGTCCATCACAAGTGGGAGTAGAAGAATGCCTAGGTTTATTTACTTTTTTTGGAGGGGGAGACATTTTTATACCACCCTTCAGAAAAAAAATGGGTTCCTGAATGGTTTCCAAACTAAACACACGCACAAATAAAAACAGTGCAATAAAACAGAATGTAACAATATCACAAAAAACCAGCAGAACAAAATGCAACACTTAAAACAAGTTTGAACTCAGAACTTTAAAGCTTAGGAACATAAAAAGCTTTGCCTAGGAGCATTAAAAACTTTGCCTCTGTGGGCCTGGAGACTACCTGGGGCTTGGGAGATGAATCCCTGTTATCTCCAATTACTAATGGGGAGGGAAGGTTGGGGAAGGTGCAGGCCTTAGCAAAGCAGCCCCCAGCTGAGGCTGGAGTGCTCCTTCAGCTGCTACCTTGGGAGAGCCCACTTTAGTTCCTCCTATAGCTGGACACAGCATGGGCAAAGCAGCAGCTGGCGGACTCTAACACCATGTGGCCAATAGAGGGCCAGGTCATTTGCACCCACCCATCCACCCCCAGCTCTGGGCTACAACCTTTCCATCATTGCTCAATAAAGAACTGAACATTCAACCCTGTACTTAGTACTGTTTCCTTTAGTTGCTGTTTGAGCCTAGTAAGGACTGTTTCCTTCAGAGTACCCTTCCCCAGATGGGCTACAACTCCTACTGGCTCTGGCCATTGGCTATGCTGATCAGAATTACAATCTAATCATTGAAAGGGGCACAGAGTGGGGAATGCTGCCCCAGCCCAGACATAGGACCAGGAGGTATGGATGCTGCTTGTGTGCCCAGGGGACCAACTTCCCATTCACCCTCATTAATCAAAAGGAACACATCGAATGGGGCTAGCACATGCATAATGGACATCTGGCACTTTGAAAGCCAATAGGAAGCCCACCTCCTATGTCTCCCCCTCCTATGCTTTTATCCTTGCTCTTAAATTGAACTGACATTGAACAATCACTAAAACTAGCCACCAAATGGGGAAATGGTGAGGCTGCCTTTAGGAGATGAAATACATTCTTTTAAGTCCCAGTCTCAAGTTCTGCTCCTCACGATGTGCATCACAAAGTGCAAAACAACTCTATAAGCCAGGAGTCAGAGGCCAAAGCAAGACAGAAGCACATACCCTGAGGGAGATGCGGAAGGAATTAAGAGTGGTTCTTTGGACAGAGCAGCAACTGTCTGTAGAGGGGAGGCAACAAAGATAACAGAGACGAGAAGAGAGGTTGCATTTGAGCGGCATACTTTGCATTCGTTTTATTACAATGGAGCAAGATTTTTTTAAAAAAAAAACCACCCAAAAAACTTATACATTGAACTCACGTCTTAGCAAATACGTGAGTCTTTCCCTGTATGCACTAGACTAGAGTTGCACCACACGCAGCTCCCCCATCCCGCACAAGCTCAGAAAGACTTCAATAATACAAATAAAATTTTAATCGCTTGGAAGACTAGCAAATATGTTGCAGAATGAGCTTTCGTAAATAACAAGCCACTTCATTAAAAAAAAAAAAGGGTAAGCGACACAAGCTTCCAAAACCGCTTATCCCGACGAGCGTCAGAAACCCGCATGTCGCGCTACTACGAAGCCTTTCCCCGGAAGTGACGTCCCAATCACAACTCCGCTCTGTCTACCTCAACCGCCGCGAACAAAAGGGATTTTCAATCCTTGCTCGAGACACACGCACACACCCTCCGCACCAGCTGCCGACCTCGGCCTCCGATTGGCTCACAGGACGCCCAGGGCCCCCGGCTCTCTCGCTCGACCCGCCCCTCGCGCGCCGATTGGCCCAGCGTCTTGGCTGGCGAGGGCGGCGGTTGGCGGCCGGGCGCGTCAATCTCGGGCTGCTTGAGGAGGCTGGATGGAGAGACATTGGTGGTGGCTACGACGAAGGCGGTGGCGGCGAGGACGACGGAGACGGGCGTTGAGCTGAGGAGAGCTTCGGCGAGGTCGGTGGCGAGCGAGAGCTGGCGCGGCGCCAGGGGCTTCGCTCGGCAGTGTGTGAGGGGGAGCCCCGGAGCGCGCACGCGTGCGGGCGGCGTTGGGAGCCGGCGAGGGGGAGTGGTGGGAGCCACCAGGAGGCCTGCCGGGTGGCGGCGTGGGAGGGGTCGGCGCTGGCAGGGCGGGAGGAAGGGAGGGAGGGAGGGAGAGCCGCGGGGCATGGAGGGGAGGGGACGTCCGAGATGCTTCTAAACTGGAGAGCCGGCCCGGGTTATTGTAGCTGCCGCTGCCATCACGACGCTGAGGGCTCGAAGTCCGTGAGAGAGGATGGAGTGTTAAGGAGTTGATGCGGAGGGACCTCGGTACCCTGACTCGGGTTTTAGAGCATCATCAGGTGCAAAACGAGGGGAAGGATTGAGCAGTGCGAAAAGAGTAGGGGGGATGGGTCCTTGCGCCCCTTCACACGTTACGATCGCTGCACAGCTTCGAATGTCACTTGTGCATGAGACGCACAAGTGTCTGCACGCATACCTGGGCCATGCAGAGAAAGTCACAAGTCCAGCGATACAGTGTGTGTGAAATGGCCCTGCGCGTCTGGGACTTGGAAGAAGAGGTGGTGGTAATAGTTTCTTAGGCGTTGCTGCCTAATTTCAATTCATGTTTTAATTTCCAAAACAATTAACTGTGGCTGATCAAGATTTCCTAGACTTGTTCTGTCCTGAGATTCCTCCCACCTAAAACCGGGGGAGTAAGGATGGCTATGGTATCTTGGTGATGCAGTGTGAAGCTCTTTGCAGGGCACAATGTGCGTTGAGGTTTGGTGTTCTTTTAGAGTTGAGCAAGTTCTGAAATCATGGAGGAAACTATGTATGTTTGGTTGCTATAGATGGTAGTGAGATGGTGGTATTATAGCAATGAAAAGTGGTCTAGAAAGGAAAAGTTTTGTGGGGGTTGATTAGTTTTGCCCCCAGAAAAGTGGTTTTGATGGGAGCAGTTGGAAGTTTGTGGTCATGAGGTCACAGGATTGATATATGAAGTTTGTATTATTTTGTGAAATGGCTGGATTTGGAGGAATTTAGAGCTGCTTGAGAGCAATGTAATGGGAATGAGAAATGGATAGGGAATAGGCTTTATTTTTTAAACAGCTACCAGAGTAGTTTTTGTTAAAGTCTTTTTTCTGGGAAACAGAATCTGAGGCTTGGGGGGGAAATGGTAACACACACATCCCAATTTATTTAAATTGTGATTGCTTGCCACAGGACTGACTATGAAGCCATTTGTACTATAAGACCAGTTGTTTAGTATATGCCAAACACTCTTCATGATTCATTAAGGGATGCTGTTGATTTATGTTTTTGATATATTCTCAGTGTTAAACAGTTTGTAGCGTGTCAGCAGCAATGAGAAGTGTATTGTGTGACATCCAAAAAATAAAGCACCACTGAAAAACACCAAAAGCAGTTTTTAGGACTCATCTAATTAGACATGTACCACACTGGTGATAAGATAAGCATATGTGTGATGTGGCCATATCCAAGAAAGTTGGTTGGCCATTTGTGATCAGAGTGCTGGACTAGATGGACGCATCTGATCCAGCATGGCTCTTCTTATGTTCTTATTAAGCAAGATCCTTAAATATATTAAATATCTTTCTAGCAAAGATGAAAGTAGTCTTCTAGTGTCTAATGTAAGCAGTTCTGCCAAGCCAGATATTTTAAAAAATCAAAGTACTATAGTTAGTAATTAAAATATGTCTGTTAGTCCTTTTACTGTTATCAGTTTTTTGCCACTGTAATTTAGTGTACCACTTCCTCCAATATCTCAACTTTTCAGTAAGTTGGAGCCTTTGCATATAGCTGCTATGCAGAATGTCTGTGTTTGTTGAAGGCGTGCTTAGTGGCCATAGTAGCACTGACAACACAAGTCAGCAGTTGCTATATGTTTACTCTGTGGTTATTGGAGGCATCTGGTGGTAGAAGTCTTATAAACAAAGAATGGAACTCTAAAAGCAAACACATCAACTTATTGAAATTAATGTTGTATGTTCTTTTAACTTTCTGTGAAACAAGATGTTACTCTAACATTGATTCACCAGATGTAGTACAGCGTTTCCTAAGCTGGTAACTGCTACTTGCATCAGACTACTACTCCCACCACCCCCAGCCAGCATGGTCATTGGGTATGCTTTCTGGATATGGTCAGAGTTGCAGTCCAACACATCTGGAGGGCACTATCTTGGGAAAATCTGTGTTATTTCTTTTTTTATTTTAACCTGAAATAAGTCCATTGACAGAAAGCCAGGTTCAACATTATGATCTAGATATTTAGGAAATTATATTTTAAAATTTGTAATCCATATACTGTATAGTTAATATAGTCTTGTAAATCTCTCAAACCCACCACTATCACCACCACTTTATTAATGCAGTCATACATTTTGTAAATGTGGATGTTTGTGGTTTTCGTTTTCCTTAGCTCTTGTGCTTCTAATGTTTAGTACAGTACAGGCAATAAATACCTGAAATGTTTCATTAACTGAAGTTTGTTCACAGTTTTCGTGATACAAGTGCATGTGACTTTAAAGTCGGAAATAGAGAAGAAGATCCTAAATATTTAAGGAGTCAAAAATGTTCTGGATTATGCAAGGAATTATTTTATATACCATAATGCAAGAGACTATTGCAGGGTCCACCATCAACAGAGCAATGTTTTTAATGTTATTTTAGGGTGCTGCTAGACAATCACGTACACTCTTCATTCTCAAATGCATTCTTCCAGTTTTCATTGTTGTTGCTGTCTCCAGCTGGATTACCTCAGACTGGCTGAGATGGGGATTTCCAAAAGGAGCAATGTCTGCCTTTTCTGGAAACATTGTTATGTCAGACTGATTTTTTTTTGGGGGGGGGGGTTATAGTTATTTGGACTAAGAAATCCAAGGTGTTAAAGAGGAGTGGGGATGAAATGATTATTCATGCTCTGGTAAATGGGGAGCTGCTACTGATACATACAGAAAGAGATGCATATTAAAAAAAAGTTCTTATTGCAAAGGAAGTTGCTTTCATTTCTAGATTTAACCATTTCCATGGTCTTTTGTGAATGAATTGAAGTCCTGTAATGTAGGAAATAGAGTGAAAAGTGCAGTTTGAACCCACTAGCCAAGGTTCAGTTCTAGGCAGGAAATCAGTTACCAACATAGATGTCACCTGTACCATCACTGTGGATGGGAGGAAACTTTACACGACTGCCTTCTGAAAGATGGGGATGAATCATGCTCCTCCTGAAGTTTAAGTGTAGTTCTTTTAATCCAGGTGTGAATTTCATCCCATGCCACCTAAAGATTGCATTGCATTTTTAATCGCTAGAGAATGCATGGGGGCAACTGGACAAATTCTCTACTACTGGTAAAAGCCCTGTTTAATTTGCTTTCAAATTCAACATAATATGTGTTCACAGTTGTACCTGAAATCCTTTGAAAAGCTGGCTTGAATCTCAGAATAAAAGATTCTCACATCTGGATTAGAATCCCCTGAACATGATATGATATGAACTAAAAAAGTTTTTTTAAAAAAAAGTTATCAAAAGCTTTCTATTGTGAGAGGTGAAATAGAGCTTAGCTCTGTTCTACCTCCAGTATCAGAAGCAGTAAGCCTATATACACCAGTTGCTGGGGAACATGGGTAGGAGGGTGCTGTTGCACCACATCCTGCTTGTGGGTTTCTGCTCAACAGTTGGTTGGCCTCTGTGTGAACAGAGTGCTGGACTAGATGGACCCTTGGTCTGATATAGCATGGCTCCTCTTGGATGACTGAAGAAGGTAAACCACTGGTGGGTTTTTTGTATTTTGCTGTAGGTTACGTGTAGAGCTTTGTATAAAAATGGGCATCCTGTCATATGGTCTAGTAAACTAGGGTGCTACCATTTTTTAGACAGATGCTCTGTAACTCTGATAACAGCAGGATAGTGAGAAACATAACGAAAGTTGCTTCTACCCATCACATAATGCTTGAAAATATTGTATTTACTCAAGATGGTTTTTAAATCTTAAAATTCCAAAATTCTTTGGTTATTCTGATTTCTGTTCTGCTTCCTTTGCTGAATTTAAATTTGACATCTGACATTACGAACCAGTTTTGGCAGATCCAAGCAATTCTTCGTTACAGCATCAATCACTTACTTCTGGTCTTTTTTTAGGTGCTTTCAAGTCACACAGTCTGGCCTGTGTGCATGATATTCATGAACCAGTATTTGGTTTCTTTGAGAACAGCCACCAACTCACAGGCCCCATAGATGTGAATGTTGCAACCCCTGTCTGTAATGGACAGAGTGCTGGCTTAGATTTACTACTTGGCATCACTGCTAGCTAATTCTCAGAACAGTGCTGGAAATTCACAGTAGAGCAAAGAGGCAAAGTGCCAGAGAATTGGTGACAATAAAAGAGCAGGCATACATTTAATTATGTCTAGAATACTTATCAAGTATCTCTCCTAGCTTTGGAGTTCTGCTTCTTAATAAAAGTTATGAAAACAGTTCCGGAAGGACACTGAAGATTATTGTTGTCTTGGAAGACGAAAGCGTCAAACAGTAGTAAAGCTGTCAGAATTTTTAGAAATACAAATATAAATTCATCTTTTGTAGTCTTAAGAGAAGCCTGCAAAAGTAGAGGAATCTGTGATTTTATCCTCTCTTAGAATGTGCTGCATGTCGTTGTTTAAGTACATACATGGGATTGAAGCAAAAAGAAAAATTCGCACCCAAATACTTGGTTTTCTATTATTGTCACTGCATGGGATCTCTATTTTGAAAAGCGTGAGACTTTTATTTCAGTGGTTATCAGTCAGAAATAAGAATAATTTGTGAAACAGAGTCATCATCAAAGGAATCTTATTTTTGTTTGGCATAAGGATATGTACTTGTCTTTCAGAACTTTCCTGGTTCATTTGTCTCTGTATAATTAGTATGGGACAGCAATTATGGGATAGTAAATGTGGAGAAAGTGCCTTTTTCACTTGGTTTTTTCTCAAGTTAAGCAGAGGAAAAAAATATTTAGACTTGCAGCTTTAGGTTTCTGTATAGAAAGAGTTGAAATATGAAGCTTTGTAGTCAACCATTAAAAACAATGGATTGTGATAATAGGGCAATTGTATATATGTATATTTTAAAAAACTGTCCCGTTGAGTTCATTGGTCTTACTGTCAGATAAGTGGGGATAGGATTGCAGCCTAAAGCTGACAATTTAATCTCAAAAGTGTGAATAAATTGAAATAATAGTACATCTGTAAATTTCTGTAGATCTAGGTATGATTGCTTCCATACCACAAGGAAGCAATACATTCAACATTATGTGAGCACAGCAACATAATCTCATCTAGCTTTTCAGAGAGTTTTAGTAGTGCTGAAAATTCCAGGGTTACTTAGATACAATGAATTTAAATGAAGCTTGTGCACAGAGGAGCCTTGTTTCAGTAACAGGTATGTGTTGTCATAGAATATAGAAGGACAGGAAATATCTCCAATAATTGCAGGAAAATGCTGGCCTCTTAGTATATTCCAAGAAAATAACACCAGGCATCTAAGGCAAAATCTTCAAATTAGGTTAAACCTATCTTCTGAGAAACTGTTGTTAGATATTGCTATATTGAGTTCAATTTTCAGGAGTGCAATTAAGTTTTTGTCTGATTGATCTCTTTATGGAATAGTATCCTTCAAAAATGCTGTTCTTACGAGATTATTATGTTGTCATGGTGTAATCCATTTCGTCCAGGTTTAATACAGAGCATCTGTGAGCACAGCATTGCTGACATAGCTGTTCTCGAGAACGGTTTACAAACTTTTTATAATAAAATGTGTTTCAGTTAATGTTTCTGATTTTACAAAATATGGCATCAACCTTTGTTAAATGTAATGTTCAGAATGTTGGAAAATGTAAGTTCTAGTGTTCAACATTTAAATATTGAATTTATACTGATAGTGAAAACTTTAAACCTAGAGCCAAACTACAATGTGTTATTGGAAACCGATTATAGGCTTTTCCCCTCAAGATTTTCTTCTCTTTAAAAGCAACTTGGGGCTGGGATGGGGGGCGCCAAATAGGATCAGGGTTGCAATACGCTGGGATGTGAATTTTAATCCTTTACCTCACACCACAAATTGCCCTCGTTTCTTTTAAGATGAGAAAATTACATGGGGAGATTCAGTCACAAATGCCCTATCAACAATCATGTGCTTTTACAATTATTAAAAACTTATTTACCTGGTCTTTTCCCAACCTTTAACTTAATATTGTTGTGCTTTTGTAATGATGTACTGTTTTATAATTGTTGAAAACTGTTTTGAGATTTTTTAGAACTGGTACATAAATATTTTCAGATAAATAAATGATATAGCTGACTTACTGCTTAGGAACACGTAAAAGCAACCAACCCAGCAGTATAGAGCCAGGCTTGAGGTTTGGTCCTGATCCTGCAAATCCACAAGGTGTTATAGGCATCTCCCCCTTTGGGGGGCACTTGAATTTTTTATCCTCTGGAGTAAGTGCAAAAGGATGTGATGGTGGATTGGGTACCTCCTGGCTAGGAGCTTGGGCAGGAGGACTGGGACAGGGGTTTTTTTTGTTGAAATGTGTGTTGGTTTATTTATTTATTTATTTCATTTCTATACTGCCCAATAGCTAAGCTCTCTGGGAAGTTTGTGAAAATGTAAACTGCTCACAAAAGTTAAAACGAACATTTTTTTTTAAAAAAAAAAAAGGTTGAAACATGAATTGTGTTGTCTGGATCCAGCTGGGATTAACCACAACAAGACTGGAGGTGAACCCATGATTTGTAGTTGGAGTGTGAACTGTGGTTGTTCGTGGTTAACAAACCATGGTTTGTTATAATAGCTGGGTTCAGACAACATGATAATCCATATTTCAACAACATACCATGGTTCAATGACAATCGACACTCAACCCATACTCAAACCATGAGTGTGGGTTATTGTGTTGCCTGAACTCAGCCAATGTCAGTCCTTCCCAGATTTAAAATGTCTGATGGACTTTAGACTTGCATATAAAAATTAGTGGACTATCTGGACATCAGGTTACAGCTTATGAACAACACAGGGTGGACTTCTGTTGCTAACTACTTTCCATTAAGATTTCAACACTTTTCTGTAGAGGTACTATTTATTTTAAAGGTCTAATCCTTTTTGAAAAACTTTCTACAACTCATCAAACACTAATTGTAGAAACTGAGACAAAGTATACTTTTTAGTCTACTGCAGTTAAGTTGTTACAAATTGCTTGTTTTTAATTAAATTAAGGTCTAGCCTCTAACTCCATCTTACTTTGCTTTATATAGCATTGACTTTAAAGCTTGTTGAAGTTGTCAGGAAGTTATAGTAACAGTGTAAAAGTGTGCATCAAGAAAGGGTTTCAGAACGGAGTGTGGGGAATGTATCTTATGTGGTTTTTAATTCAGGAGCAGCATACTTCCTCCAATGTTGTGGCGGCACCAATATAGCTCTGTCTGGTCTTGTTGGAACTTATGAAAGCAGACATTTATGCGTTTTCCAAACTGTTTAAACTTTCTCTAGATGTTCAACTTATTTAACTGCAGCACTGAGCATACTTGGTATCATGACAGTTGTAATGAGTCGTTACAGTGGATTTCAAATAGCCACAATACTGTAAAGAGTCATAGTCGTGCTTTCATTTCGAGGAGAATATGTGATGAGGCCAGTAATGTATTTTCTTTCCCATCCCTGCTTTTCAAATCTTTGATGTTCTGCTGTAGAATGTAATATTTTATCTTGAATTCCAGCATGGGAATAATCCAATTAATGCAGTGGGAAATCAGCAGAACTCTACTTTAAATTTCTCATAACTTATTGGCTCAGTTCAAATAATGCAGTGTGAAAACTCCACTCAATGGTTGAGTTTTTAGGAGGTACCCCCAACACAACATACTCTAACTCCACCATTGTGTGACTGTGGGCTACCGTGGAGTTGAGTAAAATTCATTGTGATGTTCGATTGACAGTTCCTCTACCCTCTCTCCTCCCCTGCTCTCTCCTCCCCTGGTCCTCTTGATGGTATCCCATCAGCCATTGCTAGAGAAAAACAATCCCGGTGGCTCTCCTAGAATGGCACTTGCTCCTTTCGCCACTATTGCTAGGGAACTCTGTAGCCAGTAGGAAAAGTCAACTCAATGCAACGGAAAACTCCACGGAGCCCTACGCACAATACAACGGTTGTTCAGGAACTCTCCTCTGCACAGCGTGGATATTCTGTGTGGATTGTTTTCCAAAAAACCTCCACCGTTACATGGAGTTTTCCCACCAGACAACACATTTCTCAACAGTGGTGTAAAAACTCCACCATGGAGTTCTAAAACCACCGTTGAGAAACGTGTTGTGTGAACTGAGCCATTGAGTATATTCAAACATCTTTGCAAGTAAAACAGCAGCTGGGAAAGTATTACACCTTAAACAAATGTGAATATGTTCTTATTTGTTTGGATATACTTGGAATAATGCAAACAGCATGCAAAGTGGTGGTGGTAGCCATTGAACACTTTGAAAGTAATAGAGACTCTCCTGGGTTAATGCATCCTAGTGAAGACTATTTCTCTAGTACCTAAAACAATCAGCTTACAAAAATGAAGGTGTGTGCTCACTGGAGGCTGGTGCTCACTGTAATCTTTCATATTTTAGACTAAGATGGGTTGGATTCAAAATGAGTGATACTGACTTCAGGCAATGTTGTTGTGGTGATTTACCTTTTAGTGACTTTGAATTTCTGGGATTTCAGACTTATTATGTAGGATGACTTCTAGTTATTGCAGCATGATTGCAAGATTATGTAGGATGACTTCTAGTTATTGCAGCATGATTTTTGTGAACCACCCAGAGAGCTTCAGCTATTGGGTGGTATAAAAATGTAATAAATAAATAATAAATAAATGCCTTGAAACTTTGTCAGAGAAATTTTTTAAGCATTGTATGTAACAAGAGCAGTTTTGCCATGCTTACAGTAGGTGAGCCATTTGTTCTGTGTAGTTATTGCCTTTCAAACATGCATTGAAATTGTTTGAATTATAATAAGAGTTCAAAATTCCTCTCAATGGGACATTTAGCTATATTGACTGGATGCCTAGTCCACTGTAGTATAGCTTTTAAAAACACACACTCTTTTTTTAGTTAAATTGGCTGCTGCCCTGTGACTATTTTACTGCTGTGTTAGGATTTGTGTTGTACCCAGTAACAGTGTTTGTTTGTACTTTTGCTAATAGAGCTTCTACTTTGAAAATGTAGAAACTTCAAACTTGCAGATCATATGTATTTATTGCATTATAAATGTAGGTTTGATGGTTGTTCAAAATCTAGTTAAACTTTCTCTTACTCTTCCCAGGTATTCAAGATGAATCTTGAAAAACTCAGCAAACCTGAATTACTGACACTATTTAGCATTCTTGAAGGGGAGCTAGAAGCCAGAGATCTTGTCATAGAAGCCTTAAAGGTAAGCTATAAATACCCAGAGAGCTGAAATGCAACATTGCTGCTACAGATGCTGTCCTCATGTTCTACCCAAAGATATATAGTTAAGAAGCAATGATTGACTTATTGTTTAACAATTCAGGTTTTTTTTTAGTAATATTAGCATTTGTGATCTATGAAATAGTCTGTGCCTTGCCATTTGATGTTCAAAGTTGATGACAGGTCCAAACAGTTCCACGATTAAAAAACCTTGATTATTACAAATGTAACAATATTGTCTTTAAATTAGAGCTGCTCTTCCTTCATCATAACAGAATGATGAGACTAGAACTTCTTGTTCTTAGTGTCATGTATCAGCATGTTTCTGTAAAAGAGGTGAACAGTAGCTATAGTAGTCTCAACAGGTAAGAAAAGCAACACAGATTCTTCCTCTAGATTCATAAGTAGCCGCATTGGCTTCTAACAATTCTTTCCTAATACCACCTCTGCAATGCAATTTATTGCAATTGTGTAATGTTGAAATCTGTTGCTAGGAGATGTAGTATTCGGTTTTCACTAGATCCTATCTTCATATTTTTGGTGTTTGCATGTCACTAATTTATTTTCATGCATTTTCTTTCGGTATCAATGCAATCGAGGCTTTTTTACTACATTTGTATGTTTGCTTAATCACCTAAAGAGTAAACTGGAATCTATTTAAATTAGAAATCTTTATTTTTAAAAAATCATGAAGTTGAGTGCAAGGATGAATAACAAAATATAATTTATCTCACCCACAGCAAGAGTAACAATGTCACTTGTGGCATTTTGTACAAATGCTTTTATTTTAAGTACAGGAAAATCAAGCAAATAAAATTTCCCATTATATCACTAGAGCACTAGCAACCTATCACAGTGTAGACAAGTCATGCCAGGCATGATTTACATATATATAAAATGAACTGAGTTAAACGCTAGTGCAGAGAAGTCCTAAGAATAATAATCCAGGTATCTGCAATTATTGTGTCAAGAACAAGTCATTTATCAGTATTAGATATATTACTTGCTGATGTTCTTGCATACTGCATTGCTTTTCTCTTGTTCTTATTGATCATGTAAGCTCTTTATTGATCATGTAAATGGCACAAGAGATGGAGAAGTGTGGGCCATCCCTGAATGTGTGAATGAGGAGACCTTTATTTCTCCTTTAGCCTAATAATTCTGTGCATAATAACTAGACGAGTGGTGGAAAGCATAGACACTGAAAATATAACTTAGATAAAATGGAATTGTTAAGAATAAAAGACTTCGTAAAATGCTATAGCTGTACACCATATGGTCATTAGTCTGTTGATTTTCTTTCTCTCTGAAGATACCTGTTAGGGTGAAACTATGTGTTTTGTCCTTTTAGTGAAGTTCTGTAGTGCTCTTAATATCATGAACATACTTGAAGTCGTTCAGACTTCAGCTAATCGTGTACGAAGTGCATCATGCCAAATCTCACTAATTTCCCTTTAATTTTGTTTTGAGGATATTATTAAAGTGCTGTTTAAAAAACAAACATAGTACTCATGTAGCCTATTTTGCATACTTAAGAGGCTTTAATTTCAATTATTAAAATTTCTCCTGGTATTACTGCATTAAGTAAGCATGTGCAAAGGTAAGTATAGCTCTGAGATTGGTAAGGAGATGGAATGGAGTAGTTTAATGAAGTAGGGTAAGAACATAAGAAGAGTTCTGCTGGATCAGACAAAGGCCTATCTAATCCAGCATTCTGTTCTCAGCCATATATAGGGAGAGGCGCTCCCTCAAGTATCGAGGTCCCAAGACATTTAGAGCTTTAAATGTCATTACCAACACCTTGAATTCAGACCAGAAGCATATAGGCAGCCAGTGCAATTCCTTAAAAACCAGTGTTATATGGTCTCTGTGAGATGTACCAGTTAGCAGCCTAGCTGCTGCATTTTGCACAAAATACAACTTCCAAGTCGTCTTCAAGAGCAGCCCCACGTAGAGTGCACTGCAATAGTCTAATTGGGAGGTTACGAGTGCATGCACTACTGTGGCTAGGTTATTCCTGTCCAGGAAAGGCATATTTCTAGCTCTATGATATTCGTTTTCAGTTGCAGTGGTAGAACCATACACAGTATTCCAAATATGGTTGTACCATAGGTTAGTATAAAGGCATTATGATATTGGCAGTTTTATTTTTTATTCCTTTCCTAATGATCCACAGCATCTTGTTTTCCTTTTTCAGAGCAACTATACACTGAATCAACACTTTCCTAAAGCTATTCAACATAACCTCAAGATCACTTCCTGGATTTTTTGACCCAGTGTGCATCTTGCGTACATTAAACCACATTTGCCTTTACAATGTCCAGTTAATGTCTGGAGAGATCCTTTTCAAACTCTTTGCTGTCTCTTTTTGTTTTAACTGTCCTAAATTATTTGGTGTCAAATAACTCCAGTTCATTTATGAACAAGTTAAAAACTGGGTTCACATTTCTCCATTGCAAGATCTGTCCACTTATTCCTAATTCCAATTTCCTGTTCTTTAACCAGTTTCTAATCTATCAGAGGACCTCTCCTGTTATCCCATGACTGCTAAGTTTGCTCGGGAGTCTTTGGTGATGAACTTTGTCAAAAGACTGTTGGCGCCAATGCTGATTTTATTCTGGCGCCAAGTGAAAACATGGCTTTTTAACAAAGCCTTTAATGGTTAAATTTACTAAGATGGCACATTGTTTTGTTTAATTGTTTTTACTGCTTTTAAATTATATATTGTTTTAACTTGGTTCATGGTTTAATTTGTTTTTAGCTGTGTATATTTATTGTTTTATAATGTATGCTTTTATCTGTACTCCGCCCTGAGATCGTAATGATATAGGGTGGGATACAAATGTTTTAAATAAATAAGTCCACGTAAACAATGTCTGTGGGATCACCCCTATCCACATGCTGACACTCTCAGTATAAAGGCCCTTTATGCTGAGAGGGAGTGCTCTGGCACATCTTCTCCCAGGCTCCCTTTCTGCCTTGCCTCCTTAACTTAGATCATTAGTTTGCTAATACTCACCATAGAGAATGGAGAAGGTTGAGGTCTCTGATCTGTACCTGCCTTTTACTCTGAGGAAAATTGAAAAGAGACAAGATGCTTCACTCCCATCTTGCACAAAAGCAAGGAAGATGAGGCATTTCCCCTCCCTCCTTCTATTCAGAATAGGAAAAGAAGTAGTAGGTACTTACTTACTTTTCTGTTCTGAACACACACACCCCAAACACAGATACACACACACAAATATCTTAAAACTAGATTATTTGACTGAAAAAAATGCTGCTTTAAATCTTTTCTTGGGAGAGATTCTGGTTTGGATTGCAGACATTAGGTTTTTTGTTGTATTGTCAACTGTAAAGTGGTTGCATTTCTGCAAAATATGTGCACTACTTCCTCAACTGACAATGATTTTGTGCTCTGAGTTGGATGTCTAAAAAATAATCTGTATTCCCGTCTTCTTCCCTTTTACAGTTTTTCCTCCATTCTTTTTGATTTACCACATTCTTAACACTTCTGAGGGATGACTCACATTATATCTAAGGAAGTTTATTAAAGCATTATCTAGTACATTTTAAGCAAAAGCCATAATCGTGTAGATTGCACATTCTTGAGTTTCCCATTTGTTAGCTATGGAAAATGAAGTGTAGGCCTCTTTCCACAGCCAACCATGGAAAGCACATTATTATTATTATTATTATTATTATTATTATTATTATTATTATTATTATTATTATTTCATACCCGCCTCTCCCTTTGGATCAACAACAACAACATGTGCACATAGTTTTCAGAATCCATGCCCAAGATACTTCTAATCACAAATGACACTGGCGTAAACCAGGGAAATGCCTGTGCAAGGACGCTCACTGATGGGGAATTTCCCACTTCTTACTGCAGTCCTCTATGCCCTTGCCTCCAAAAAGCCTCTCCTGAGGGTCAGCAAGCTGCCAGGGATTTGGGGTCATTAGCTGGCATGCGAAGGGGGATTTGGGTGGAGGAAGAAGATAGGTTGATTTTGTTGTTGTTGTTGACTTATTGGTCATTGTTACAAACAAAATAGGAACTGCCATTCTAACAGTGGTATAACATTGTCTCAGCTTGCATATAAAGGTGCATCATCAGAGCCAGATAAATGCAAAAGGATTTTCAACCAGCACATACTTTTCTGTCAAAGATCAGCTTGAGAAGTAGGCCTGACAAACTGATCTCTTGAGTGGCTTCCTGTTCACATGTTATGTTAGCCCATGATGGGTAACTAGCCATGCAGGGTTGATTTATTTTTCAAACAACCCACCCTGTATGGTTAGTGCACTCCCAAACAATCGGGCAAACAAACCACCAGGTGAGGCTTGTTTGCCCCCTCATTCCAAGGGGACCTGGCGGTAGACCCATCCTGTCTGCTGCCAAGTCCCCCTCCTTGTCTCCAGTCACAATCTTGATCACGGTCAGAGCAGTTTTTAAAAATTATTTTCCCAATCCCATTTTTGTACAAATATGGGACCAGAATTTCCCCCCACATAATTCTGTGACAAGGGAATCTGGGGGCATTTTTAAAAACATTTTTTTTTATTATTTGATTTTCCACAAGTGCAAACAATGGGAAACCAAAGGATACAGGCTTGCCCCTCCTGCACCCCTGTATGTTGCACTTGGCAAACATACAGGGGTGCAGGAAAAGCAAGCCTGTAATTGAGTCCCATATTCCTGGTTGTGTGAAAGATCATTCTCATGGCTTGACTGTCAAAGCAAACCTGTGAGAAAGATCTTTCCCCCGAACTTGGAAGAACACTTTTTTCTTTAATGGGACAGTGGGGGGATATGGCCCCAAGTGCCGGAACCCCGGAACCCTCTTCCCATAGCACAACTAAAACCTGCAGGTAAGTGGGAGATTTTAACTTTCTTTCTCCCACCCCACAAGGTAGTGGAAAAGTGATTAAAATCACCCACTTACCTGCAGGTTTCCTAGTTATGCCAGGGTGGAGCAACACCCCAAGCGTGCCAGCCACTTGGGCCATCCATTCCCTACCCCTTCTCATTAAAAAACAGGTTTGCCTCCATTTAACCCCAAAGATGTTTCTCAGGTTTTGTTTTGACAGCCAAGCTGTGAAAAAGATCTTTCCCGAAAACTTGGGAGAAACCTGTTGTTATTGTTTTATGGGAAGGAGAACAGGGGGCACTTGCCTCACATTCCTATCCCTGCCCCACCCCACCCCCTGGAGAGGGGATAGAAAGAAGAACAAAATCTTCCCAATTCATAATTTGCCTACATGCATGACTCAAGCCATCAATATTCAGTTTGTAAGCAATACAAACTGTCAGGTATAGGGTTCAGCAAGGCCTTGCAAATTGTAGGTAGATTTAATTAGAACTAGGTTGGAATGTCAGCATTTATCTCTATCAGAGTTCTCACTCACTCCCTGTCTCGGCCTTGAAGCTGTTAGACTTATCTGGGAAACTGACAGAGTGTTTAGAAAAGTAGGGGGGCGGGGGGCTTGTTGAAGGAGTCGCTCAGATCGTAAAGTCATCTTGGTGGGCTGAGCAGTGTTGCCATGTTCGGATGCGGGCATGGCTTACGTGCCAGAGCCCTGTCTGTTGGGTGGTTTGAGCCAGGCCTTTATAAACTGGAGCAAAGGTGAGGAGCCTTTGCTAGGATCATCTTTCAACTCATGGCCTGAAATCCCTCCCTGTTTGGATCCATCATCGTTTGGGATTTTGAAAGCACTTTGCACATGAACTGTCTTTTTTTGGGCTTTGCATTTCTAAGGGCTGTACCATGAAAAGTACTTTGAGGCTTTTCATATACTTGAACTCACATTTGCTGTGGATTGTGTGTGTTATCAACCTCTCAGTGTGACTGGGGTTGATTTTTATAGTTGGGCTTTTTCTCTGCAGACTCAGGTGGCACTGAGTTCTTGGTGCTAAAGTAGTTGTACAGGTTCTTGTGCCTGAGATTTTTACCCTCCCTGTGATCTTGTTTAGGGTGTGGCCATGTTCCTTGAGTTACCAACGAATGATCCATGTTTGGACCAGCTCCCTAGGCATGGTTGGTTAAGCCTTTTAAGAATGTCCCATTGTGATTGCCTGAAGGATTGTATCAGGAATCTTTCCCCTCCCTTGGTCAGGTTTGGAACCTGTTTTTGGGACCTTTGAGATGGCAATTGGGAAAGCAGGTTGTTATTGTAGTGAGTAGCATTTTGACTGTACGTTACCTTGGTGCCTAAAGCTTTCTGACCATCAATCAGCTTTAAGTATTTCTGAAGTGTGTAACCATTAAGCTTTTTACTGTGAGAGTTCCCCAAATAAAAGAAGTCTCACTGATTGGGTGTCCCATGTCAGCTTGCCAGTACGTGTGAATGCCAAAGGGAACGGGAAACATGACACAACTTTCCTGTGAAGTGTGCAGTGGCACCATTAGGACCAGTCTTTGGCACCAAACTGCAAAGCTCTAAAGCCTCCCCCCCCACACAACAAAAAAAAAACAACTGTCAGAGATGGCAGCAGATAATGGGTTCCAGCGGCAGAGCAGGAAACGGGCCCAGCAGCAGCACTCAGCATGGACACATCAGGGCAGATGCCAGTTGTCATACCTTTTTCCCCCCTTGTATTTTTTATTATTATTATTTGCTGCTGTGCTTGGATGTTCTGCTTAAAGCATTCCCCGAGACTCTAGCTGTGTCTGTCATCTCCATTTCCCAGATGTGACCAGAGGGGAAATGAAAATACTGGGCGTGCCTTGTGCTTCAGTCTCCACCTTGCTGACCAGTGTTAGCCAGCCAACCAATTCCATCTGTAAATGCTTTTTAAAAAAATATTTTGGTGGGTGGCATGGAGCCATTTCCGCCACCTTGTAAGTTTGAGAGAGCAGAGAAGTCGTGATGGAGTGGTGTAAGAAAGTGGCAGCATGGGGAGGGGAGTGTGGCCAGGGTGGCATGGAAGTCCTCACCCAGGGCAGTGCTCTCGAAAGAGTGGAAACGTTTTTTCTACACCTAGGTGTAGATTCATGTTAGTCTGAATGCAGTGCCAGTTTTCCTTCTAGAGAGGTGGCAGAGTCAAGACAAAGTGTCTTGCTAATTCTTGTGTATAAAGCTGCTATATCAGGTTTTGTTCAGTTGACTGAGATTGGTGTATGATTTATCAAATTAACCTTGTGTGTCTGTGTTTTCTTTTAATATAGTGGTAACTGCTTTTCTTTAGCATTATTATATAGAATATCATTTGGATCTGGAGCTCCTGTGGGCTAGAGATAAGAGGTTCAGTCTTTTATCATGTTTCTGGCGGATAAGATTAATGCAGCCTTATTCATTTTCTATCTACCCCCTTGTTATGACCTCAGCTTCTATTTATTTCCAAACATCTGTCTCTGGGGGGGGGGACAGGGGGGACTAGGAATAAGGAAGTTCAAGATTGCATGGTAAGCTATTTAAAGATGCAATTTTTCAGTGTTTTCAAAGAGGCACTTCTGTACAAATGAAAGCTGCTTGAGAATTGTGGGATCTAATAGTACAGTGAAGCCAGCAGTTTAAATAGTTTGCTTATGTGATGTCAACATAGGAAAATAAACACAGGGGATGGTAGAGCTCTACATTTTTGCTACAAAAACTCTAATTACAACTAAACCATTTTCATTTTTCAACAGATCTAGGGGATGTGTTGCAGGTCAGGAGGAAATATTTTCTTTAGCCCTTTGTAGAATGAGCATCCCAGAAACGTAAGAAAAGCTGGTGGGAAAAGTTCCTCCCAAGGCAGTATGCAAATAATCGGCCTGGGTTGGGGGGGGGGGTGTCTTTCTTGCAGGATGTAGCTTGCTTCATGCACTGAACATCTATTTAATTCCAAATTAGAAAAAGCCCTATACTCCTGGCATCTTCCCCTATCTGTGATCTTGCCCTTTCTTTCACTGCTCCAGTAGCCATATGTCTGCCCATATACCATTTTGTTGCCTGTTCACTCAGTTTGGAGAAATTCTCTTGCACTTCTTCACAATTACTTTTTGTTTTTACCACCCTGAATAATTTGATGTCATCCACATACTTGGCCACCTCACGACTCACCCTTAACTTCAGATAATTTATGAAAAGTTTAAAGTTAAAAGCACCATGTGCATTGATGCTGCTATATAAATAAATTATAATATAATAAAAATCACCATTCCCAGTATAAGTCTTTGGGAGAGCTCACACCCCTCCATGTTGAACACTTGTCTATTCCTACTTTCTGCTTCCAGTTCTTTAACGAATTGCTGATCCATAAGAGGACCTTTTATCCCATTGTTGCTGAATGTCTTCAGTTGCATGTAAACTTATGTGTGCATAAGAAACTCAGAAGTATAGGGATGTTTTGTAAATGTGTGATGTGCACACAGTAGATTTTACACTGTCCTTCAATAAAATGGGAAAATTAACTCACTGATAAAAGATCAAGAAAAACAATAGATTTTAACCGCAACATTTTAGAAGAGAAGATTTCTGGGTTAGTGTACTAATCCCTCTAGCACTGGAGTGGCAGGCTGTTCCTAATAATAATGATTAGGGAGAGAAGAGGTGGAGGTGGAGAGTTACTGTTAGCTAAATAAAGAGTCTGGGATATCCTAGGGAGGAGGTAAGGCATAGCAAGGAAGGCTAAGCTCAACAAGGGGAACTATGTGTTTCTGAGGTAAAGGCTGGCCTACATGGGTACATTGGAAAGAATAGATTTAGAGGTTTCAGGAAAAAGAGGAAGCAATGAAATCAAAATGGGTATATTTACCTTGTTTCAGAGGAAGGAAAACCCTGATACATCACTTCCTGTTTGGTCACATATACTTGTAAATGTGTAGTAGACACAAGACCACAACACTTTGTCAGTCACCTTAAGGCTCGATTGATGTAGGTGATGAGGAGGATACAGACAGCTGATTAGGCCATTATTAGGGATCCAGGACACTCAAAAAAGATGTATAATGCAATTCAAAAATAGAATATGGAATGGAGTGTGCTGGAACAAAGTTTCTCCTTGACTCTCAACTACTTTGAGAAAAATAAGCATGCAGAGAGAGAAGAAAGGGAGCTTAGTTAATAGTTTATTACATTTATGTATTGCTTCTCACAACCAAAAGGAGCCCCAAAGCAATTTATAAAAACAAAAACATTGAATATAATATATGAATTAAAATCATATAAATTTATCAAAGTATCCCTCCAAAAGCTCACCTAATGGAGAAACAACAATATCCATTATCCAGCCCAGAAGTGAACAACAAAAATAGCCACCAAAGACAGGGTATTAAACTATACAAATGTGTAGGAAAAGAGAAACATTCGCCTTGTGCATAGAAGACGACAAAGTTGGTGCCAGGTGAGTTTCCCTGGGAAGGGTATTCCATAAGAGACGGGGGCTACCACAGAAAAGGGCCATTCTCTTGTAGCCTGTCAAAGGGGGCATGGAGAGAAGATCCTGAGAGATTAAAGAGTATCAACAGGGACACATTTCCCCTATCTCCCAAAAAGGGTCATCATACAGAGTGACCGAGGCAGTCTCAGTCCCAAAACTTGGTTGGAACCTTGATTGAAATGTATCCAGACCATCCATGCCAGAACCTTGTCAGCAAGTGGAGATTTATGATCACACACTTCTGTGCATTGTCAAACAAGTTCATATTCATACCCTTGCTCTGTTGCTGGTAATGGGTTTTGCAGTTTGCTTACAGTGAATTTTGATAGCCAGTGATCCAATTTGCTGATAATTTAAGCAATGGTAACTGATTCAGGAAAATGCCAGACTCAGAATTTCTAAAGCAACGTGAAGAGATAGAGCAGAAATGTTCTGGGGAGAGAGAAAAACAAGTTAAAAGGAGCCTTTTTAAAGTAAGCTATCAAATTAATATACAATTAATGATAAAAAGTAGGTTTTCATATATTCCATGTACTCACATGGGGGATGACTTTGAATTTAATCATCATAGAAAATAATGCCTTCTGCCCAATTGTTTGACAAAGCAAACATGGCTGGAAGACTCCAGCTGTTCGTTTGTTTTCTTATTTGATCAGGGATAATCTTAATTCGTGCATTCTCAAATGTTCCAAGTGAGCATTCCCAAGTAAACAATCTTATTTCTGGGAAAAGATGCAGATAACTGTCATGCATTATACCTATTTTAAGTAGCTCTTTATTTTGTCAGTTTTGATGAGTTGTTAACTGTGTAACTGTCCTGAATCCTTAGAATGGGAAGATCGAAAATCAAAACAGTAGAGGAACATTTCTTGTCATTCCAGCTCGGGACAAATAGTAAGGAATGAACTACTTATTCTTAAAATCACAACTGAATCAACCTGTCAATCCAGGTGGCCATTACTATATGATGAGAGGGCTACTAAAGGATGTAATGTAAACCATAGTGTAACATTACAAGAACAAGCTACAGTGAACCTCCTTTCTCTTCTAGCTCAACTGGGAGATGGAGATTGGAAGCTTTCACTTCCATTTTAGATTAACCACAGCTTGCCGTGTTGACTGAATCCAAGCAAACTGCTTAATCTTAACTATGGCTAGTAGAAATGACCCAGATTCAAATCATAGTTTATGAAGCTGGTTTATTTCAACTAATCATTGTAAAGATTAATAATATTTAGGGTCGGGACAGCAGAACTGTGCTTCCTCTAAAGCAGTGGTTCTCAACCTGTGGGTCGGGACCCCTTTGGGGGTCGAATGACCCTTTCACAGGGGTCACCTAAGACCATCGGAAAACACATATTTCCGATGGTCTTAGGAAACTGTATTGACTGAACTATGTCATGTATCATCTTTTGTATTATTAAAGCTATTGTTATGTATTATTTTCATTAGCAAACCATCCCATGACAATGGATCGTGTAGAGAAGAACGAAAATAATTTTATGGTTGGGGGTCACCACAACATGAGGAACTGTATTAAAGAGTCGTGGCAATGGGAAGGTTGAGAACCACTGCTCTAAAGTGATCTCATATGAGAGGAGGGCACGCAGAAGGCTGAGGCACGTTCTTGTAATTCAGATTGTTTAGTGTTGCATCGTACTAGACTACTAGACTATTAAATGAAAATGTGCATAATCAGGATTGGTATTTGTTATTTAAGGTTAATCGTTGATTTTAAATAAGTTCACATTTTAGGATTGGGTCTGTTTCCTGTTTTCCTAGTCTCATCAGTCTCTAAAGATTTGGTATAAATCACTCCAGCAAACTGTAGTATTTCAGAATCACAGGAAGGTGAAAATCTCCCAGTCTTGTAGGATTTCCTGCTTCTTTTAAACTGGTGGCAACCCATGAATCAAATAGCTTTTTATGCTCAGAGTTCTTCCATTTCTAAATTAAAAAATTAGAATTGAATACACAGACTCCTTTCCTTTCCTCCCATCTGATAAGTGATCATAATTTCTACTTCTCACTGGTGCCAGAGATGTGTCTATTTTTGTGGGTTTGTGTTTTAGGATAGCTTCAAAGGCTTAAATGAAAACATATTTTCTGCTCTTGGGTTGCTTCAGAAAAATATATATTCTTAGCCGCATTCCACACTGCTAACAAGCTGAAAAGTCTTTGTTTCTTTAGAATCTCAAACTATTGCTACCTCTGAAACATTTCTGTTAAATAGTGACTCATTCTGTGCTCTGTCCCAGCTACCACTTTATTTATTTATTTTTTTATTTATTTTTAAGCAAAGTGAAATAGCTCTTGGAACAATATGTTACAGATTGTAGAGGGGATGTTATTTCCTTCTATAATACAAATGGTTAGCTTGCTTTTCCTGTAGTTTTGACAGCTGTATGTTGTTTAACAGGATCAGCAGCTAGTGCTTTATAGAGCTACTGTTTAAAATTAAAGTCTTTATTGATGCTGAAAGGGCTACTGTACTTAATTTGGTATGGCTTAAACATGTGTTTGTGTTCATAAAGATCCACAGATGTGTAGTGCACATGCAAGCACAGCAAGTAGTTAATACAACTATATTGCTAATCTTGCAAGAGACAAGATTGCTACAATTTTTAACCACATAGGTTACCTCCCTATGAATTCCAAAGCCCTTTGTGAACACAATAAACATTGCAATGCATTGATACTTTTTGCTTAAAAGAGCTCTATTTGCTCATGTGGTCGAAGAAAATTTCATCTTTGCCTCCATTCTTTTTTTCTTTTATTTTCTGTGGCCAAAATGACAAAAAGACTCTGAAACCAATACACATTTTTTTTAATATGCATCCTCTTCTGGGATTGCAGATTGCAATACTTCTGTGAAATACCCTGTTCTCTTAAGAAAATTGTTTTAAGGTTATTTCCTTTTCAAAAGTGGCCTAGTAGAAACCATTTGGGAAATTTTCTCAGCAGGAGATCTTTGTGAACTTCTGGTTGGAAAGGATAAAAGACAGTTACATTCTCAAGCCACAATTACTTCAATTCCAGATATTTATCCTCAAAATTTGAGAATAATGCTTTATGTTTTGCTATTTGGAGTAGAAACAGCACAAAGATTTTAAAAGCTTTTTTGAAAGCAAGTAAAGTAATAATACATTCCCTGTTGCCCTCAGTTGCCCTCGATTTTAATATAGCTGCCTTGTTCTGCAGTTGCCTCGATGTACTGGTTTTTTGAGCCCTGTGTATATATTTCAGTGTGTTGCTTACCCATTCTTGTTCCTATTTCCTTTGGTTATTTATGGTAGCTATTATAAGCAGCAGAAAAAACATGACAGTTTCCTAACGTGTCTTGCTGTCTTATTTCCCTGCCCTGCATTCTAAACTACTATTGCACAAAAGCCTGTGTATGTTTAATTGATCATATTTTCACAAATCCATTCACAAGGGGTGTGGATCCTTGCATAATACACCATGAGAAACCCACAATGAGAGGGGTATAGTGGAGACCAGAGGACTTTGGAGTGAAGAAGGTCAGTGGCGACGACAAAGTATGGATGGCTAGTTAGTTGTGAACTCCTGTTATCACAAAATATGGGATGGAGTTAATGGTCCACTGATGATACTAAATTAAGGCTGCAACCCTCGGACATAGGTCCCTTGAACTCAATGGAACTTTCTTCTTAGACATGTACAGGACTGTGCTGTGAGATAGCTCAAACCTCTCATACAATTTTAATTTACTGTCAGGTTCATGGGATTGTTGGCTTTGGGGCTGAAATCATTATGTTGTGCCTGTATGTTTTCCACTCTTCAATTCTAATGCGGGAGGGAGAGATATTTGCACTGGAGAATTGGCATGGGTGAATTGGCACGCCCCATGCAGCAGCCCTGATCTAAATGCCCCATCCCTCCACCAAGAAAATCATCAGAAGAACCAGTAATGGATCTCCCACATCACATATAGTTTTGCCTTCAGACATTATGCTTTGTATTGTTCTTGCTCTAATGACCTTGACATGCTATTCTTAGACTTTCAGCAATATTGTGAAGTAGAGGCTAAGAGATAATAACTTGCCAAAGACCACCCTACTCCAGTTTTATTGGTGTTGGGATTTTATGTCTAATGAGCATTTAGTCCTGGGTTTTCCACATCCCAAACCAGCAGTTTAGTCACTACACATCAGACCTGCCCCAAGAATTCATAAGGATGCATATAAATGCTTGTCTAATCAGGCCTTCACTAAATTATGCAGTGCATTTCCCTTGTCAACAAATCCCAGAATAGCAGTCATGACCGTTTTCACAGGGAACTATAATTCAGGGTTCTGGAGAATCCTAGCTTTTCACAAAGAAACTGGTGCATTCAGCCTATTTGCTGCTCCCCTCTAGCACAACCACAAAACAAATTAGGTTTTCTGTTTTTTAGTGTGTCATTCAAACCAAGGATCCTGACTTTTTGCTCTTGTTACAAGCCAGGATTTATAAACCAAAGTTTGTTTTGAGTTACAAGTCCTGGCTTGTAAGGGGAGCAACAAGTCAGGATCTCTAGTTCAAACAACATGTTTAAAAAATACTCTTTCTGGTTCAGTAGTCACGCTAGCAGAGAAAAGCAAAACATGGGCATATAGGCTGCCTGCATCAGCACATAATTTACACAGTAAGCCAGGATTCTATGGAATCCTGGCTTGTTGTTCTGTGAGAATGTGACCACTATCAGTTTTTGGCAGTTAGGACTAGAAGTGTCTTTACCATATAGAGCAGGGGTGAAGGCCCTGTAGCTTTTGAGTTTGTATTAACAATTGGTCATGCGGACTGGGGCTCATGGGAATGAGAGTCCAACAACATCTGGAGAACCCCATGTTCCCCATCACTGATCTAGAATGTATTTTGGCATAGATGAGATCTGCTTTAGAGAGATGTATATCCTTCTGTCTTTAAGGAAACAGTAGTGTGCCCACTCCTGTAGAAATACACTCTGGAACAATGTTATTTGACAGCTAATGCCCAGTTGTGATTACCCACTTCTTATGGAAGGTAGTTGAGAAGGTTGTGGCATAGCAATTGCAGGCAGTCTTGGAGGATATTGATTCTCTAGACCCATTCTACTATGGTTTTCAGCCTGGTTACAGGACTGAATCAGCCTGTGGATGAAAGGGAGTCTTGCTGTCCTTTGGCCTAATCCAATGGGAGGCCAAGCAGAGCCAGGCTTTTACAATACTTGCATTCCATAGCCTGAGTGTAGGCCCAAACCACCACCACCCCATCTCTCATCCTGCCATCAGATGCAAAACTAGACAGAACTAATCTCTTAGGCTTCCCACAATTTAACTGGGTTATAAACCGTTCTGGCCGACTTCTGAATCAGACTCTGTCTTCAAAGTTGTAGGGCCCATAGCAATGCTTGTGCAAGGCCCAACAATAACTTGCCATAGCGGTATAGGAGATAGTAACTTCAAAACTAGACTGTTGCAATACTCTCTGTGTGGGGCTGGCCGTAAGGCTGTTTGGAAGCTGGAGCTAATGTAGGATGCAGCAGCTCAGCTGTTGACAAGAGCTGCCCCTTTTCGCCATGTAACTTATTTTCAGAGGGAACTACATTGGTTGCCTATTCACTACCAAACTGAGTTTAAAATCTTGCTACTAGTGTATAAAACCCTAAAGAACATGGGAGCAGGATACTTGAGAGAGTACCTTATGTTTCCTGTACATTTCTGAGCCCGATTCAAAGTGCTGCTTTTAACCTATAAAGCCTTACACGGCTTGGGACCACAATACCTGATGGAACGTCTCTCCCAACATGAACCTACCCATACACTATGCTCAACATCTAAGGTTGCCTACTCTGAGGGAAGCTCGGAGAATGGCAGCTAGAGAAAGGCCTTCTCAATGGTGGCCCCCCAATTATGGAATGATCTCCCCAATGAGGCCCATCTGGTGCCAACATTGTTATCTTTCCAGCACCAGGTCAAGATTTTTCTTTTCTCCCAGGCATTTAACAGCATTTGCTTGAGTTTTTTTAATTGGCCCCAGATTTATACTTAGGCCTGGCTGAGAGTTCACTGTTGTTTTAAATTTATATTGTCCTTGTATGTTGTCTTGTCTGTTTTTACACTTTTATGGTTTTAAATTTTGTATATAATTTCTAATGTCCAACATTTTAATCTTGTAAACTGCCCAGAGAGCTGCAGCTATGGGCCAGTATATAAATGTACCATATTTCTTCGATTCTAAGACACACTTCTTTCCCCATATATAAACATCTCTAAAAACGGGGTGCATCTTAGAATCGCGGGTGTGTTTATTATTTCTTAGAATCAATTTTTTTTTCTGTTGGTGGTACTGAAATTAGTGTGCGTCTTACAATCGATAGCGTCTTACAATCGAAGAAATACGGTTATAAATAGTAATAAAATAATTATCAACCTGCCCTGTCACTGAGATATTAGATAAGACACTCCTTGGAGTTCTGCATAGACCTACAGCCTGGTTGGAATCCACATGAAGTAGAGCCTTCAGTGTGGTAGCATTCTCTGTAGAGCTCCAATGATAGGTAGGCACATTGTTTTGTTTCGGAGGACATTTTTATTTCAATGAGCCTTCCCCAATTGACTAGCCACAGTTTCTATTTTCTAAAAAAAAAGTTTAATATTGTGTTCTATTCATTCTATCTTTAATTGTTCACCACTCCAGAATCTGTTTAGATGTGGAACGGTATATGACTGTGTTGTAAGTAAGTACATACATTTCTGTCTGGTTGCTTCAATTATCTGTCTTGTGTAGGTGATTGCAGATTTGACCGGAGTTCAGAGTGGATTCTGATTATTTTTTCCCCACAGATTCCAGAAGCTCATCTTGAGGTTGCTTTGATGACCATTCTTTCTCAACAAATAGCTTTGTCCTGCTCATTAGATTTACAGTAGTCAAAATCTGATCGAGTTTATTTGAAACGACATTGTAAGCTCCATTGAGAGGAAGCAAGTCCTATTGGATGTATATTGCTGTCAAGCTAGTTAAGAAAAGATTTTGAAGAGACAAATAGTAACATGAGAGAATTATTTTGCTGCTTTTGTGCAAATTAATCTGTGGGATTCTATATGGGATTAATGTCCCTGCATACTTCAGTCCTCACAAAAATGAATATGCAGTAGATCAGCAGTCTAAATATCCAGACTGGCATTAAATTAACTGAACAATAGTTACGTGAAAATGCACCGTTCTTTTTATTTAGTATTTGTTAGGACAGATTAGGCAAGCACCATTCCACTCTTTTTTTAAAAAAATAAATAAATCCTGGGGTATTTTTCCTCTCCAGTTATAGAAGCCATTCATGAAACGCCTTGTTGTTCTGTTCTGAGTAATTCTGAATGAAAATCAGTGTTCTCTTCCCGGAGTGGGAAAGTGGTGTTGTCTGTGGTTCAGAACATGTGATTCAGTTGGTAAATTGGCACTTGTTTTGTGTGTGTGTGGAGAGAGCTTTTATGGGTATTAAACAAGGAAAGAAATTCTGGAATAGATTTCCCAAAACTGTCAAGAGAGTAAAGAATTTCCATTAGCCTCAAGATTGAGGGCTGTTTCACCATTATTTTTACCAGGTATTTTGCTAATGCATATTGTATGTATACTCCCGTATAACTGAAATGCTAGAAATGGAACTGTGTGTAACATATACCTGATGTGATTCTGAGCCCTCCTGCTGAGATGTGAGATAATAAAGAGGTCTGCCATGCAATCCACAAAGCTTTATTCTGTAAATAGATAGTCTTCACACTTGAAGGGAGTGTGAATGCTTGGAGCTATTCTCTAAACTTAATTGCCTAACAAAGCAAGACACTTGCCTATCAACTAAATGGACAGGGCTTTTACGGAATCCTTACTTTAGAGAGTGTCTGTCTCTGTCTCTCTCTCTCTCTCTCTCACACACACACACACACTTCCTGTCTTGGCTTGTCTACGTCTTCTTAAGGCTCTGAGTCTGATTCAGAATACACACCAAGGAGACTGGTCCTGATCCTGACAATACGCAATAAACAGAATATTTGAAGCATCTCTAAGCTTGGACAGTGCCATTGGTGTAGTATTGAGTTTGTCTCTTCATTTGCAGTCTATCATCTGATCTTTGTCTTGTATTTGGAAGAGGAGCACATGTTGACCTATCAACTGTACATTGAAGTCAAGAAATCTTTTTGTAAGAGGCCATTAGTCTTTGTTATTGCATTGTAATGTCATTGGATAGCAATAGCAGGAGTGAGCACCCCATGATCCCAAGCACAGCTGGAGTTAAGGTTGCCTTTTGCTCATGCCCCCTCATTTAGGAGCAGGCATCTTTTATGCTCTTCAGACATTTCAGCCCCCTTCCCTCCCAATTAAGTCATGTAGCCTACATTTTCCTACTGACCCTGTGCTGCAATTGCACACCTCTCTGAAAAGGCAGGGTTCAGGAGCAAACAGGCACAAATGCAGTTCTCTTAGCCGCACAGGACATAATAGCTCAGGGCTACTGCTAGCTCCATTGCATTTTTGGTATGGAACAGGGCTTTCTGAGTGATCTAGAACAGTAGTTTGAAAGGTTTGTAGGAGGCATTTAGTTTTAAAAGGCAGCACATTTTATAATTAGCACAAAAGTTAATGATCTAAATATTTGTATGATATGATAGTATAGGATCAATACGTATTTTATGCTTTTTTTTACAGGTGAATTACTAACTTTAATATTTAAATATACCATCTAGGTTGAATTTCTACTAAATGTAACTGAGGATCATATCTTGGAAGCTCATTGAATTAGTTGTTTCCAGGACCTTTCTCAGAGCCAGTTACCAGTCTCATCATGCTGCAGTGTTTTAGTCACAATTGAGATGGAATGTGAAATATATAGAGAACTGTGGCAGTGAGCAGACACGTCTGTGCACAACCACACAGAGCTGTTTGCTCTTCTCCCCTTGTCGCCTCTCACTGCCTGCGCTATGCTCAGAGTGCCTAGACCCAACTGCCTGCCCTGCCTTGCCAGCTCCCTCTCCCGGCCAGTCTTGCATGTGACTTTGAAAGAGAATGAGTCTAGAAGGGATCTCTTCTTCCTAAGGCACACTACAGCTTGTTTGTCAATTGCTAGGTCCTTGAAAGTCAAATGGTTTATTTCCTCCCAAAATAGAGAAAGGATAAAGACAAAATGTAGGCCTATACTCTGAGGCAAAAGTGGGCTTGACAGATAACCTGTCTCAGAAGCATAAGTTGTTGTAATCTTCCACTGGTTAATTGATTCACTCCTGGAATGCACATTGAGGAAACATTTCAAATGTTGTCATGAGGGAGTTACTTGCCCAAATTTGCATAACAGATCTAAAGCAAATCCTGGGGAAAATTATGAAAAAGAATCCCATCTGCTTTAATATACTTTACTTTTGTACAGGTCTCTCTATAAATATATTCATTATCAGTAGACCAGTTTGGCAACAATGGTGGAGGAAGCAGCTGTAAAATCTGCAACTGTCTAATCTTGATCTATTCATCAGTCATCATAAACAAACACAAGGGGTGACAGGGGTGTGTGTGCACTCTGGTTCCTTAGTTGAAAGGGTTCCTTGTGTGTTGATCTTGGAGTTTCTTCTTTGGCCATAATTAAAATACCACAGACCTCTGCATTTTGAAGCTGGACTTCCTTTTCCTGCAAATGGTTTCCTGTTTGGAAAAGTGAGGATGTAAATTGATAGCTGCAGTTAATGATGGTGGAGATCATGGTGAGGGGAAAGGATGCTTGTCAGTTTATGGTCTGCTCTGCGGTTTGTCGTAAGGTATTAATTTCAGTACCACATAGTGTATTGTGTTCGACTGGAATGTGTCCCTATGCATTGTAGTCTGTTAGAACTATACTTGCAACCCTAAAGTTTACACTGCAAGCAGTAAATCCCAGCAGTAATCCCCTTACCTCTTCATTAAACTAGTTTCAGGTTATACCTGGTGGATGGCAGTTTCATATAGCGAGGTGTGCCACCTTGTTCAACAAGTTAGATTAAATTTATAGGCAGTGGTAGATAGTGAAAATGGGTGTGGAATCGTGGCTGTAAAGAGAGGCTATAGTTGAGAAGGCAAGTGAGTGCTGCTCAGCTTCTCTTCCCTATTCCCAGGTGTCTTTGTTCTACCTCTCTTTCCCCCCAGACCTCTTCCCTTTGTTTGCTGTCTTCCTGCTTCCTACACACACACAAACACACACCAATTACAGCCACCACCACCACCACCACCCTTTCTAGGACCCTCCTTCTTTTATAATTCTTTGCTGTTCGGTCACTTCCTTTCCTTAGCTCTCTTCCTTCAGTCCTGCTCAGTCAATCATCACAGAAGGATTAACCTTTTCTTAAAACACGCTAAATACCTTGTTGTTAGATTCTCTCCCCCCACCCCCCATATTGTTTGGCAGCATTTCTAGAAAATGTCTAGGCCGCAGTTGTACTGGTTTTTTTGTTAATCTGTTTATCCAGTCTTTAATGGCTCCTGTATCCATCAGATGACAGGGTTTTGTCTTGAATTTTCTTTTTCCTTTTCTTTGGTAGCCAACTTTATGAAATACGTTATCATATGTTTCAGGCTCAGCACAGAGATACTTTCATTGAAGAACGCTATGGAAAATACAACATTAGTGATCCATTGATGGCTCTTCAGAGGGATTTTGAAGCATTGAAGGAAGAAAATTATGGTGATAAGCAGCCTGTTTGTGCCAATCCCTTGTCCATCCTGAAGGTAGTGATGAAACATTGCAAGAATATGCAAGAGAAAATGTTGTCCCAATTAGCTGCTGCAGAGAGCAGGCACAGAAAGGTGGGTTTCAAGTCCTTTAGACTTTGATCAAAGCAATAAGATGTTCCTGCTTAGAATATGGTATTGCAGAGCAGAATTTCATTTTGAATGAAATCGGGGGGTTTCTGACTTGAGGTACTGTTTTCATGCTTATAGAAATCTCAGTCCAAAAAATATTACTTTAGCTAATTAAAATGATGTTGCATTCCTAACTTTTTATAAAGCACAGATGTTTTGTGTTTCTGAAACAAATGTTGTTAGAATGTAGAGATGATACAACTTAAAATGGATAATGTTATCATCTACCTTCTCACAGTCATCGTCAAATTCTGGCTGCAGTCTGATCATGGGCAGCCTCACATTTGCAGGGATGTGTTTTTCTAATAATCACATATGTCCTAGAAAAACAGAGCTGCTGTTAATTCTAAAAGGAAGCAAGTGCTTCCTTTTCGGCCTTTACAAACTGGAATCTCTGCTGTTCATTTAAATTGCCGTGCACTTTATCTCCCAAGCTCATAATTTAGGAAGATTCTGTTCAATCTTTACCTAAGCAGATTACTCAATTCAGCCAGCTTCTCCCAAGCAGGCTGAATTGAGACTAATAACTCCTATGGTAGCTACTGCAATCCCATAGCTAGGATTGTACAAAGTAATTGAATGGTACCAGTTATACAGTTTGGCAAACTTCAGAGTAATCGTACACAACGAAAAGCAGATGCTTACTCATGTTGCCTATTTACTATGGACATAATTTCTAGAAAATTGAGGTACAATTGGTTAACTGTTCCTAATATATCTTTGTTCAAGGAGAACACAGATCTATGAATCTTCACATAGAAAAGCCTGTTGTGCTGAAAAACTAGAAAATAAGTGTATGGTTCTGATTTGGAAAGGCAGTGTTATTAGCAGCCATTGCACCTGGTAGAAGTAGAAGGGAGGTGAGACAGCATGGCCCACTCATTGGCTTGGCTGGGACCAACACTCATTTGGCTCCTCCTCTTCAGAACTGTCTCCCTCAGTAGCCATTCCACCTGTTCATTAAATATTTATGTAACTGAAAAATTAGTGCCTTATTTTGCTTGTTTTCCTGTTCCCCTCACACTCCTTTTTCCTTTTGTATCATGTTATCATGCCTGTAAGGGTGCAGGTAGGGTGTGAAAAAATTAGGCAGTTTATTTAGCTTTTATTAGAAGACCACTCCTTGATTATATTTTATACCACCTTTCTGATGTCAGCTATGGTGGTTTACAAAATGTTGAGAAAAATATATATATAGTCCAGGGATGGGGAATGTGTGGTCCTCTAGATGTTGTTAGATTGCAATTCCCATGATCCCTCACTGTTAGCTATGCTGGATGAGGCTGATGGGGGTTGCAGTCCAACAACATCTGAAGGGCCACTCATTCCCCCTCCCTGCCATAATCAGATAAAAACATTAAAATGTTATAAACAATCTTAAACACTATAACAATTTAAAAAGCCCAGTTAAAAAGATGTCTTGGCCCACTTCCTGAACACAGAGTGGGGGCCAGTCTTGGTTCCAGAGTTTAGAAGCAACAAAGGAGAAATCCCTTTCCTGCATGCCCAAAAAGCAGGCCTCTGCAAGCAAGGGTGTCTTCAAAAGGGCATCTCTTACTGATCTTAATAACCAAGCAAGTTCATACTGAGATAGGTGGTCCCTCAGATAGCTAGGGCCTAAGCTGTTTAGCATTTGAAAGATTAAAACCATCATGTTGAATTGGGCCCAGAAAACAAGTAACGACCAGTGTAGATCTTTCAGTATTGGGATGATGCGACAGTGATACTGTGCACCATAGCTGCGTAGCTGCCACATTTTGTACTACTTGAAGCTTCGAGGGTAGGCTTTCTTAGAACACATTGCCATAGTAGAGCCGTGATGTAACCAAAGCATGGGTAACTGCTGCCAGGCCAAACTGACTCCGGAATAGTCACAGCAGGTACATTAGATATAGTTGTGCAAATTCACTCATCGCCCTCACTGCCACCTGAAGATGCAAGGACAGAGTAGAATCCAGGAGCACTCTGAAACTACGTGCCCACAAATCAGGAGGAGTGCAACTCCGTCCAGAACAGGTTAAATCTCAGTACTGTCTTATAGACAGCACCTCTGTCCTTTCTGGATTTTAGCTTGTTCACTCTCATCCAGCCTATTATTGGACTCAAGCCACATTCAGGGATGTTGACTGCTTCCTTGGAGTCAGCTAACAAAGAACAATAGAGCTGAGTGTCATCAGCATTTTTATGACATCTCACTCCAAAGCTCCAGATGATGATGGTAAAATGCAAGTCTGGTACAGAATCAAACACTTGGTTACATTTTATAGTGCATGTGTTAAAATGAGGTGCACAGGTTTTTAAACCTGGATAACTTAAAAAACAAACTACTTAATACTAGATTTACAGTATCCTTCTCTCTTTCCATCCGAATAACTTTTTGTAATTTAAATCACTTCTCTTGTGCTAAGGATCTGATGTTCTTCTAAATAATAAGTGATGAATTTTGCCCTTGCTCCTACTTCAATTTTATTCACCCTGTTTGGACATAATGACAGCTGTTATGTACAAACCGGGTCATTCACACTTCAACAAAAAGCCCTTGGAGTTTAAGTAGGTGTCTGTTGAAAGTACTAGTCTAAATAAGAACATTAGTCTTGAATTACCTATATTAACGCAGAAAAACTAAGGAACAATCCTATGCATGGATGGCTAAGAATGCAGGGAGTTTCAGGACTTTTTTCTATCTACACATGCATAGGATTGTGCCCTAAGTTGCTTTTTTGTTAAGTTGCTGTTGAGGAATTCTTAATGCAATATCTTTTTATACTAACCCTAATTATGTCCTTAGAAGTAAGCTCTGTTGATTTCAGTAGATATGTGTTGTGTCTTTGGAGTTTGAGCCTAAACTGTTTTCACTTGAAGAAAGAGTTGTTGTTTAAAAACTCTCAAAGATGTGTGTTAGAAATATTTGCCAACTAGCAAATCTATTCATAAGTCAGTTTACTATATAAAATGAGATAGTATGCAAGAAGCTCAATTTCCAGCTGTCACCTGCTTTTGCCTTAAATTTTGAATGCTTTCTAACTGTTAAATTTACCCCAGGCTATCTTGATTACAGCTCTGTTCAAAACACAGATATCGAACTGAGTTTGCCAGACATTTTGATGTACTGGTACTTAATTTTGGTCATGAATCTGCACAGGATGACTCTGTAATGCTAGTTCAAAGCTCATGTTGCCGTGGTTGCTAGTAGTCCTCTCCTTTCCCGCTTTTTTGCCCCTCAGTTCTCTCACCACAGAGGAGCTCATGAATAATGCAAATATGTCTCATGCATAGTGAATCTCCCTTCTGAAATGTGCATGCAGCGCAGTCCCACCCTCTCTCTCATGTGCCCCAATTGGCTGCCTCCGTCCCCTTCTCCCTTCTTGCTGGTGGTGACAGCCTAACCGCATGGCTGTGCCCGAGGCCCGCCTTCAAGCCACCCTGGGTCTGTCCATCATCCCGCTGGCAGAGGGGCTGCCCTGCCTGCTTGGCGTGGAGGAATTTAATTGCTATTACAGCTTAAATTTTCTTTTTTTATTATGAATATCAACAAAGCAGAACAAAAAAATCGTTAAGACAGAAAGAAAATACATTACATATACAAAATATCCGCATTTTTCATCAGATATACCATTAATTAATTAAAAAAATAAGAGAGATTTATGCATAGGTTTCAAGAAAAGCAGACCAAATATCCATATATATC
Organism: Elgaria multicarinata webbii; assembly: GCF_023053635.1. Taxonomy (NCBI): domain Eukaryota; kingdom Metazoa; phylum Chordata; class Lepidosauria; order Squamata; family Anguidae; genus Elgaria; species Elgaria multicarinata. The sequence goes on from NC_086171.1 coordinate 173,685,190, forward strand.
CAGTTGCAAGTTATGCCTATATTATACACGTTCAAATGTTGAGAGCGTTGTTAAGTCCTCCGTCCATTGCATTATTGGAGGTGAGCATTTATCCTTCTAACATAATAATGTAAGTCTTTTAGCTGTCATAAGGGCTCTGAACATTCATTTGCATTGACCATGTGTTAGCTTCCAAGAAACTGGTAGGTAGTTTAGGAGGACATGCACATCCTTCCACATTAAAGATAGGTTCAATACAAAGTGTATCCTTATTATAACCTCCTCCCCAAAGGGGGCAACTTCTGGGCATTGCCAAAACATGTGAATTAAAGAACATTTGGTGCATTACATCTCCAGCAATTGTGTAAGTTAGACAGGCCCTTATTGCAAAGGCGTTGTGGAGTCCAATAAACCCAAAACAAGATTTTTTGCTGAATGAGATGTAACCTAAGATCCATAGAAGCTTCAGATACAGATGCTAAGGCAGCAGTCCATTGATTAGGCAAAATAGGACATTCCAATTCTCTATTCCAATCCTGTCATAAACCATGGGTATCATATTTATTTACTACTATATATGTGTGTGTGTGTGTGTGTGTGTGTGTATGGGTCGTGGGTTGACGTGTCAGTTCAGCTGCTATAAGTGTTTCTAACAATAATGGAGGCTCTGAAATTGTAAAAGCAGTAAGTGTCGCAATTGCAAGTATTGCCATTCATCCATAGTAGGTAAATTATAGTTAGCATGTAAATCAGAAAATGACAAAAGTTCGTCATCTGGACCTATTAACTGATCCAAAGCAAAGGTCATCTTATCCGTCCATGTCCTCCACAAGAACATTTTCTTTCCAATTCTTAAATGCGGATTTCCCCATAAAGTCAAATTAGTGTGAGAGAATGGATCTATCTGTAATTGACGTGATACTGTATGTCATACCTCTCTAGCAGCTAAAACGGTAAAAGGGGGTTATTTATTCTAATATATCAAGAATCAAATGCGATCAATTTAGAGAGAGGTTCTAACCATAAGCATTCCAAAACTGACCACGGTGGCACATCAGAGTGAACTGGAAAAGACCAGAACTTAGTACAAGCCAATAGCTAGGCCCAATGATACAAAACAAGGTCTGGAGATCCAAACCTACCTACTTCTTTAATTGGAAATTGCATCCACTTCAAAGATATTTGAGGTGAGGAAGAACCCCAGAAGGATTTACAAAACAAAGCATTAAGTTCTTGAAAATATTTGCTAGGTATAAGTAAAGGAATCCCATGTATAACATAGAGAATTTGAGGTAAAATAATTGCTATTAAAGCTTGAGCTTTGAACTTTTTGAAGATTCAAAACATTCTGCACATTTACACTGCTCAAGCTTGCATTTAAAACAAAAATGAGCAAAATTGGTCCGTAGTCTGGGAAAGATTGGATGAATTTATGTCTGTTTCCCTTGCAATTGAGAAAGATTGGATGAATACATGTTCGCCTGTTCTTCTTCGTGGTCTCTATGCATCACACATATGGGCTTTGCGCCTGCGCAGAGACCAGACCGGAACCTTCTATAGCTGAGTGGAACGTTTTTGGCGGGAACCCCTCCCCCACGCTACCGCGCATGTCCATGGGGTTCCCGCCCTTACCTCAGTTCTTCGTCGTCCGCCATCGTGCATAGACCAGCTTAACCGAACCTCTAGCGTTTCTAGTTAACTTACTCATTTCTTTCTTCAATCTCTTCATTCTTCACTTTCTTCCTAATTCTTCTTTCTTATCTATATAAAAAAAAAAAAAAAAAAAAAAATTAATTGTAGATAGTTTTCTCTCAGCGACTTCGGTCACCTGAGGCCCGTATGGCAACGAAAGCCCCGTTTAGGAAGTGTGTACGGTGTGGAGCGAAACTTCCTCCGACGGACGGGCACTCCCTTTGTCTCGTTTGTTTGGGAGAAGGACACGTGGTGGAAGCCTGCCACCACTGTATGTCGTTCACAAAACAAACTAGGAAGCATAGAGCCGACAGACTTCGCTCTATATTGTGGGAAAAAGCTCTCAAGGCTACTGAGGCTCCCAGTATGGAAAAAACGGCAGTTGGTAAGTCCGTTACTGAAAAAACGGCAATCCGTAAGTCCGTTACCGACAAACCAGCAGACCGCAGCACTGAGGTGCAAGCCAGAGTTCATAGGGCACAGATACCCCTCACACCTGGCCGGTCTTTAACGAGTTCTATGGCAAAGAAGATTTCAAAGAAAGCCAGAACTCCTAAGCCTTCTTCTGAGCTGGAGAAGAAGAAGAAGAAGAAGAAAAAGAGGGACGCTGAGAGATCCACCCTAGCGTCTCCTCGAGCGCCTGAGGCGGTTAGGAGTCATTCTACTCCTCCCATTGCTCCGATCGCTTCGATGTCGAGGCCTCCCTCGGCATCGAGATCTCAGTCGGTGCCGATGGCCACGGTACCGACGCGCTCGCTCAGCCTTTCGGAGGGCGAAATAAGAGATTCTGCGTCAGCGGCTTCTTTCCAACAGCCTACAAGGCCTCAGACGTTGCAGGGATTAATCCCAATACAACCGTCCCCAAGACTTACACCTCGCCGTGAATGGGATGGAGCTTCCAGATACTCCGATCCTCACTTGGGATACGAAGACTACGAATGGGAGCGATACCGTCCACAGCACTACCTTCCGGATCGAGAGAGTCCCCGGGAAGGTTACTACGCGCAACCGCCACCTATGACAAGGATGTGCCGATTACCATTACCTGCATCGCCTGACCATCAGGCATCGAGGGTGTCTACTCCTCGACACCGTATGCAACCTTCGGCATCGACCGAGGCAGTTCCCACGGTACCAACAGACCAACTTCAGTTACAAGTGGTTACGATGTCTTCTCCTGAGCAAGACTACCCGTCAGACTCGGAATCGAGGGTGTCTGCAACTCCAACGATGCCCTCGCCGGAGGATGAGGTTCACGATAACGACCCTTCCTCTCCGTCGGACGATATGGTCAGGTTCTCTGACCATATGCTTAGGATGTCACAGGCATTAGGACTAGATATCCATCAAACGGATGAATCGGTTGTGGATCCCATTTATGATGTGTTCCAAACTACTACCAATCAAAGACTGGCTATCCCCATTCCACATGCATTGAAGCAAACTGCTCAAGAGTCTTGGAAGACACCTGCTGTGACTCAGGCTACATCTAAAAGATTAGAGACTCTTTATCGAGTCCAGGAGGAAGGCGCAAAATTTTTGGTTCAACATCCAAAGCCTAACTCCATAGTGGTTGAGTCAGCCCAAGGACAATCTCAAAAGGCACATTCGGCACCGGTGGATAGGGAAGGGAGGAAATTAGACCAGACTGGCAGAAGGATTTATTCCTCTTCTTTCCTAGGCATTAGAGCGTCATCATACGAAGCGACGATGGCGAGGTACCAGCTTTTCCTATGGGAAAAGATGGGTTCATTATGCGAACACCTCCCGGAGGACAAGAAGGAACTGGCGAGGGTATTTCAAAATGAGGCTTCAGCCATCGCCAGGCAGCAGTTATCCACGGCTCGACACCAAGTGGACTGCCATTCGAAGTCCATGATGGGCGCAATATCTCTAAGGAGACACGCGTGGCTCAGATCGGCTAATCTGAGCCATGAGACCAAGTGGAGGATAGAAAGTATGCCATTCGATGGCGAGGGACTTTTTCACTCTAACACCGATGAAACACTGGATTCCATCTACAAAGCCAGAACAACGGCTAAAAAGATGGGATTCACTGCTCCTCCACCGCAGTACAGGCCAAAGAGATGCATGAGACCGTCAATGCAACAGCACCAGCAATACCGGCCTCAGTACCAGCCTCAACTTCGGCAGCAGCAACAGCAGTTGCAAAGGAAGAGGCCATACCAGGGCCGATATCAACAAGACAAGAGGCTGACTTTTCTAAAAAGCAGCGTGTTTGACTCTTCGGCCCCAGATCCACCCCCTTTTGCGAACCGCCTAGCACCCCGTTACCATCTATGGGAGTCAATTACAACAGACTCCTGGGTGCTCACTATCATCAACTCGGGCTATGCCATCGAGCTCGATGCCCTTCCTCCTTTTTCCGGCGTGAAAGTAACGACTCCATCCTCTCCTCTGCTGCTCGAGGTACAGACCTTGCTATCGAAGGGAGCCATCTCTCCTGTACCCGCAAAGGAACTCAATCAAGGATTTTTCTCTCGTTACTTCACGGTCCCGAAAAAAGATGGAGGTCTTCGACCGATCATGGACTTAAGACAACTGAACAAGTTCATCACCCCGAGGAAGTTCCGTATGACAACGGTTGCTTCAATTCTACAGCTTCTACAAAAAGGCGTTTGGTTCGCAGTGGTGGATCTGAAGGATGCGTACTTCCATATCTCCATCAGGAAGTCGCATCAAGCTTACCTTCGGTTTTCGATCGGTACATCCCAGTACCAATTCACCGTTCTTCCGTTCGGGTTGGCCACGGCGCCGAGGGTCTTCACCAAAGTCATGGCGGTGGTATGCGCCCATCTAAGGCAGAAAGGCATTTACGTTTATCCATACCTGGACGATTGGCTCCTCGTAGCAGACAACAGCGAGACGCTTCAAACGGACATACTAACCACCCTCAACCTATTGGACTCGTTGGGGCTTTGGGTGAACCACAAAAAGTCCATTTTGACCCCACAGCAGAGATTGGACTTCATAGGAGTAACCCTATCCTCTCGAGACGGAAGAGCATACTTACCTTCAACCAGGGCGAACACTTTGCAGCAGTTAGCCATCGACATCGAAAGCCGCCGGAAAGTATCGGCTTGGACAGTCCAGAGACTATTAGGCCTGATGGCAGCCACTACGGCAGTCATCAGGTTTGCAAGACTCAGAATGAGGGTATTGCAGGCCTGGTTTTTAAGGACTTTCGATCTCAGGCTCAATGCTCGACGAACTTACCTTTCGTTACCGAAGCAAGTCAGGGCATCGCTGAAATGGTGGTTCTCGTTGTCGACTCTTCTCGAAGGCGTTCCATTCCAACAACAGGCGCCTTCGGTAACGATCACGACGGATGCATCCTTAGAAGGATGGGGAGCTCATTGCAACTCCCTTACTGCTCAAGGTCGTTGGCCTCGATCACAGAGAGAACAGCACATCAATCACCTCGAACTCATGGCTGTAGAAAATGCAATAAGAGCATTTGCACAGTTGATCGAGGGCAAGAATGTCTTGATCGCGACGGACAATACTACCGTGGTGGCATACATCAACAGGCAGGGTGGAACAAGATCACACCCTCTGAACCGGTCTGCACTCAGAATATGGAACTGGTGCATAAAGAGAAGGACTTACCTGACGGCGATCCATGTAGCCGGCAAGGACAACGTTATTGCGGACTCCCTCAGCAGGTCCTTCCCTGTCGACCACGAGTGGGAACTCGACGCCGAGGTGCGGGAAAGCCTTTTTCTATACTGGGGCCACCCTGCTGTCGATGTCTTCGCTACCGAAGACAACACAATTTGCGCCAAGTATTGCAGCAGGGCAGGAAGAGGAAAGCACTCTCTAGGAGACGCCTTCACCAGGACTTGGAGAAGAAATCTCCTGTACATGTTTCCTCCCTTCCCACTATTGACAAGGGTGCTAGCCAAGATTCAGATGGACAACTCCAACTGCATCCTGATCACGCCGTGGTGGCCTCGACAGACGTGGTTCTCTCACGCTCTTCGGTTATCGAAGGGGAATTACATCAGGCTCCCGTCGACACCGAAGCTCCTGTCTCGACACCAGGGCAAGGTTCGACACGCAGATCTGTCGACCCTCAAGATGACTGCATGGAGGATAACAGCCACTCCTCCTCTGGGACCAGAGTTTTGACTGTGGACCACATTATATTAGCAGCACTAAAGCCTTCCACAAGAAAGACTTATGCGGCAAAGTGGCAAAGATTTCAGAACTTTGCTTCAAAAGATGGTCAAATACCAGAATCTTGCCATTTGTCTTTCATCCTTAATTATTTATTGACACTCTTCCAGCAAGGACTTAAGCTCGCATCCATCAGGGTTCACCTTGCTGCGATTACATCTTTTCACCAGGGTATAGATGGTTTTACACCTTTTACCCATCCAACAACCAAGAAATTCTTGAAAGGTCTTAAGAACACGATACCGACTGTGCAGAGTATCGTGCCGCCATGGAGCCTGTCGGTTGTACTACAGGCATTGACACGCAAGCCTTTTGAGCCCATGGCTTCGACAGACCTTAGGTTGCTTACCTTAAAGACTGTCTTTTTAGTAGCCATTACATCGGCAAGACGGGCAAGTGAGCTTAAAGCTCTCAGGATAGATGTCCCATACACTATCTTTCACAAAGATAAGGTTGTGCTACGCACAGACCCAGCCTTTCTACCTAAGGTAGTGTCTACTTTTCATCTGTCCCAGCATATTACTTTGCCTGCTTTCTTTCCTAATCCAACTACACCTCTTGAGTCTTCCTTGCATACTCTCGATGTAAGAAGGGCTCTTGCTTTTTACAAAGACAGGACAGAGACTTTTAGAAAAACAAAGCAATTGTTTATTTGTTATGGTGAGCCTTCTAAGGGACTCCCTGTCTCTTGCCAGCGGTTGTCACGCTGGATAGTGGAGACAATAGAATTGGCCTACTCTATTTCTAAATTAGAGTTAGTGAAACCTGTGACGGCTCATTCCACCAGAGCTGTTTCAACATCGGTGGCCTTCACCAGAGGTGTTCCCTTGGCAGAAGTCTGTAGAGCCGCAACGTGGTCCAATCCATCCACGTTTGTCAAGCACTACAGTTTGGACACCCGTGCGAGGCAGGACTGCTCATTTGGGAGGACAGTGCTTTCAGAGATCTTCAGATGATGCACCAACCCACCTCCAAAGGTATGTCAGCTTGCTACTCGCCCATATGTGTGATGCATAGAGACCACGAAGAAGAAATGCAGGTTGCTTACCTGTAACTGTAGTTCTTCGAGTGGTCATCTATGCATTCACACAACCCACCCACCATCCCCACTTGGTGGTGTGAGACTTAAAAATAACACTGTTATATTATGGAATGTACTTTATTTTATTACACTCATGTTTATGGGGGCACAATGTCGGACTCCTGTAAACTGAGGTAAGGGCGGGAACCCCATGGACATGCGCGGTAGCGTGGGGGAGGGGTTCCCGCCAAAAACGTTCCACTCAGCTATAGAAGGTTCCGGTCTGGTCTCTGCGCAGGCGCAAAGCCCATATGTGTGAATGCATAGATGACCACTCGAAGAACTACAGTTACAGGTAAGCAACCTGCATTTTCCCTTGCAATTGTCTATCTGTTTTCATCTCTTGTTTTTCTCTCTCAACTCCCTTTAGTATTCTTTCAGCTCTTTCTCCTGAGCTTCTCTTCCTCTAACTATCACCAATACACTTTTCTTCAGCCCCTTTCCCAATATTCTGTGCCTGTCCTTTCATTGGCCCAGCACTTTAAGAATTCACAGGAGTAAGCATTATTACATACATATACACACACTATGTCCCATGTTACATTACACGCACACTGTGGGTTATATTAACCTCTCCTTTGCCTCATCCCTTTCCCTTTTCTCTTGCCGAGCTGCCCAAAGCTTGAGCTCTTAACTTTTTCAACGTTTCAAAATTTTCTGCATGTCTACACTGCTCAAGTTTCAGTTTAAAACAAAAATGAGCAAAATCTGTCTCTAAGATCTCAAGTAGTAAGCCTTACACTACTGTATTCTTATATAAGATGTTTTACTACCGTAAGTCATCTTATATAAGAATAAGTTACTATATTCTTATAGTAACCGTAAGTTACTATACAGTAAGTCACCTTGTGATGACTTACTGTATAGGCCTTTTATGGCTTAAAAGAATATCAGTTATTCTTATAATTCAGCACAAAATGTGAAGGATGTCCTTGGCTGAGTCCTCATTGCAAGTAGTTGCTTTAAGTTCTAATTTTGCTTTCAAGTGGAGAAATAAATTGGCTGGACCAATTTCCTATTTGTTATCAAATGCTGCTCAAATAAAGTTCTAGAAAATATATTTGATTTTTTTTTCTTTGCAGAAAATAGTAGTCTGCATCCTGAAGAGCTCATTAGTTGAAGCATTTGCTTCTGTGCATTAGGTCTTGTTGAGCTCAGAATCATGTAAGCAGGACCAAGGTTTTTAGATTTGTATAACAGACTGTAGAAACCAAGTGTCCTTATGAGTGTTGCGCTGAATCTTTTCATTAAGTAAAGGCCAAGGATTCTGAGAATCTCTATTGGAATGTTCTGCTTAATTTTTTTGCTTTGGACAGAAAGGGGCCTGGCCTGCCCATCTGGATACATTTGTAATTCTTACTGTTAAATGTGATAGTGTTCTTTTCTGTTGGAAAGGTAATCTTGGATCTCGAAGAAGAAAGGCAGCGGCACGCCCAAGATACTGCTGAAGGAGATGATGTCACATACATGCTGGAAAAGGAGCGAGAGCGGCTTACACAACAGGTATGCCTTCTCACTGGTTAGTCAGCTCTCGCAGAGCAATGATTAATTACTAACACAGAGAACACGCTTTCTGTGGGTGGGGAAGCTGGTGGTTAGTATCTGTATCTTGAAAGTTAATTCTCTGCCTACAAGCAGAGAACCCTAGACTTGGGATTTGTGTTCAGTTATCAAACTACAGATTTAGCTCAACGGACAATAAAATTCAGACTTTATAGAAATCTGTAAAGTGACTTAAAGCAAGCAATGTAATTTGAGAATATAAAGCAAGTAATACTTATGAAATTTAATGAATTTACCATGTGAATCTGCAGCGTGCGCTCTAACGGTAGACAAAATGTCTTCTCTGCCCTCTTCCTGCTCCCTGTGTTCATACCACATGGAGCGGTATGTCTCCCTTGGCTCATGAATTTTTAGTAATTGTAATTCACACACATTATTAGTTGCTTTACACTTTGTGGTTAACGTATGTGCTCCATAATCATGCATTTGTTTGGTAGTGTAGACTATTCATAAATCTTAGGGTTTGTTTCATTTGATTGATCCTTGCATTCACTCTCTCATTAACTGACATAACTGACTTTGAGCGCATTTGTGTTTGTGGAGTATGTGTTAAACTATTTTACTACTTTTTTGTAAGCTCTTTTACCTTCTCTTCTAGCTGGAATTTGAAAAGTCCCAGGTGAAGAAGTTTGAGAGAGAGCAGAAAAAGCTGGCTAGCCAGTTGGAAGAGGAACGCACACACCACAAGCAGCTTTCTTCCATGCTTGTGTTGGAGTGCAAGAAAGCCACAGCCAAAGCTGCAGAGGAGGGCCAGAAGCTTGGGGAACTAAACATGAAGCTGGAGAAGGAAAGAAGCAAAGTGATCCACCTGGAGGAGGAGCTAGCAGCCAAGAAGAAGAGGGGCTTGCAAATAGAGGCACAGGTAGAGAAGCAGCTATCTGAGTTTGACATTGAACGGGAGCAACTGAGAGCTAAACTGAACCGGGAAGAGAACCGCACCAAGGTCCTGAAAGAAGAAGTAGAGAATCTGAAGAAAACACTGAAAGAATTAGAGGCTTCTTACAAAGCTGGCAGCAACAAGGTTGAGAACACACCACCAAATGTCCCGATGGTGTCCACAGCTACTGTCACAGAGGGCTCTTCAGGCAGGTCAGTCGCTTGCCAGACAGGAAGTTCCTTGACAGAAAGCTCCAGCCAGGGAAATACTGTCAGAGTGGCACACATGTTAACCCCCAGCTCTGCTACAGCTCCCTATCTTTATGCCAAGGCAAATGGGCACTGTGATGCTGATGTACAAACAAGTGTGGAGTCAGGTCAGCCCAGTTTAGATAATCTGCAGAAGGGCAAGTCTGTTGGAACAACTACTGAGACTGCCATAGAAAATAGCAGCTCCCCAGTAAGAACAGAGTCACTTTCCCCTTCAGTCCCACCAATCCCTTCCAGTGGGATATCCTTATCTCCAAGCAACACAGCTTCTTCATCTCTGACATCCTCCCCATGCTCCTCTCCAGTCTTGACTAAACGTTTGGTTGGAACATCAGCCAGCAGCCCCAGCTACCAATCTTCCTACCAAGTGGGAATCAATCAGCGCTTCCATGCTGCTCGTCACAAGTTCCAGTCCCAAGCCGATCAAGATCACCAATCAAGTGGCCTCCAGAGTCCTCCGTCCAGGGATCTGTCACCCACCCTTGTTGATAATTCTGCCGCAAAGCAGCTCGCACGCAATACAGTTACTCAGGTTCTGTCCAGGTTCACCAGTCAGCAGGGTCCTATCAAGCCAGTCTCTCCTAACAGCTCACCCTTTGGCACAGACTACCGAAACCTTGCCAATGCCATGAGCCCCAAAAGTGAGTCTAGCCCCGGCAAAGTCTCTAGCCCGCTGAGTCCACTGTCACCTGGAATTAAGTCACCAACCATACCCAGAGCAGAAAGAGGGAATCCTCCACCGATTCCTCCAAAGAAACCTGGTCTGGCTCCGTCTCCAGCCACTCCCACTCCACCAGCTAAAACCTCTTCTCAGGCTTCCTCTCTAGGGTCTCCTGTGGACTTGGCAAGTAGCTGCTCAAGCAATGCTGTTGTAGCCAATGGGAAAGAAATTGAAATTTTATTGCCAACCAATAGCTAGTCTCTAGAGTAGAAAGTAACATTCCAAGTGTTTGTCATTCCTTGATCTGAAACCCTGTCTTATCCTCTCCATGTTATTTATTTGGGTAGGAACAACATCTGTTTGTATAACACATTTAGTGTATCTCCCTTTGTTTTATATTACGTAGAAAATAATGCGACTTGTGTACAACCTTTAAACACTAGAATCTTGAGGTGTCTCATGGCAGCAGGCACATCAAACAAAGAGAAGCAGTTGATTTCCCATGCTGGGAGCTGACCGGTGGACTATAACAACAAAACCCTTGTTTTTAAATTATACAAAAGAACACTCCATGCAAACCTCCATTCCAGACAGACATTTTCTAAGAAGTGCCTGAGCTTAAGCCTGCAGATATGAATGTGATTCTCTGCAAAACCAGAAGGGATCATCCAGCTGCAAAAAGCACTGTTTCTCTGAATCATGAATGTTGAAATCAACACTGTTCTTAATCCTTTCCAATATTTTTGTTAACAGTGTACTGTAAAAGGAAATGTTCCAAAGGTGATCGCTAGACTGGTCAATTGTTTCCTTGCTATGAACAAAGTCATTTAATGTAAATGTATTGTCAGGTGCACTTTGGCCCCGTTGCTGAGCTTTATGCAACCCAATCGTTTCCTATGATATACCAGTGGTTGGTTTTTTTAAAAAACACACACACACACACCTTTGGGTGCTTTAAAAAATCAGGGTGCCAATTTTTCCCCAGTCAAGTATCCATTCCTTACATATTTCTCTCAATAGAGATAAAATAGGTGAGACGAAATCTTGAAGTGTTGGGTTAGTTTTTTAAAAAAATATTCTTCACGCATTCTACTGTTGTGTGTAGAACTTCTGAGAGGATCTTTGCTTAAAGATCTTAATATTACTTGAAACAAGAAATGGCTAGAAATTCTATACAGGTTTTTACAATGGAAAGACAGGATCGATACTAGAGTGATCCAAAGCAATAACTTAAAAATTGCTCACTATGTAATAATACTGTTTGTCAAGCTGACATAGGTCTTGCTGACTAAATTGTGTTTGCTCATACAAGACCACTGTCCTCTTGGCAGTACTGGAAACCAAATCATTAACTTTTCCCATAGAGATGCACATAGGCATATGTACGTGTGTGTGTGTGTGTGTGTGTGTGTGGTGTGTGTGGGGGGAGAGAAAGAGAGATGTACATGTTATGCATTATGATGTGATTATATTACTGAGATGCTTATCTCATGAAGAAAATGAGGAAATATACTTATGAAGCTACTTTTTAGGCTTTACCTATTTCTGAAAAGCTGTTTTCCTAGGAAAGATGGTCAGTAACATGGGGCCAATACAGGACTGAAGCAGTTTTCTTTCTAATGAAATGTGCTGTGCATGTGTTACAGCTTTTAGGCAAAACTGTATTCTCTGACCCTCGCTACAAACCCACAGTTTATCCTATTGATGTCTGAAATTGCCTTTGCCCTAACATGGTCAAGGTTAAGAGTCAATTGTCTATAGTATGACCTTGAGTAAAAGCATTTAAATATCCCCCAAAAATCGATCTGCGCAAATACACATAGAGTTAGATCTGACTCTATTTTTCCACCGACTGAAGCAATTCTCTCCGTGGAACTAAGAGGAAGGCAATCCCACAGCATCCCACACACCCTCAAAATCTGCTCTGGAGGGCTAGGAAACCCTCTGGAGTAGGTTTTTGGAAAGCATGGAGGAAGGAGATAGCAAGAAAGTCTCATCATATTAGCAGATGCCCACTAGCATGACATTCCACCTGACCCCTACAAGGTCATATTTTTCATTCTTGCCAGATATGATCTACTGATACTATGGCCACTTGCTGCTTCATCATTTTGAGATGCTAGACCAAAGCTCTTGAATACATATTACAAAATAAAAAAAAATGTACTGGTGCTGCTTCAAGACACCACTATATATGGTCCAGATGTTAGACTTTCACTTCCTAATCTTTCCCTGTATGGAATTGCTAGATTGAAATATTTTAGTAGAGTGGCTGATATTTCTGAAGCTATGCTGTTCTCAAGCACACTGATATAGGAAGTCCTTCAGTCTTGACCATACCCCTCCTAAATTTTTGTCAGTGTACTATTATTGCCGTTGGATTGCATTAGCCCTTACACTAACAATACCTGAGCATCTTTTATAGATAGGAAACAATTCTGATAAGCACACAAACAGTTCAGTTGTGCAATACAGGTTTCTTTCAATAAGGGTTGCACAGCTGAATGGTTTCTTGTCAATATCACTTCTAATCTTAAAAGGAGGGTAATGTAGCAGCCCTTAAAGTATTTCCTTGTGTTTACACTAATTTGTATCCTTTCTTTATAATATGACTCTATAGAGATTTATATACAATAATGAATTTTATTAGGAAATGCACTGAGTACTGTATTCTACAATGGATTGTGGGAAGGGAGAATGCAAGAGGAGATGTGTATTTTTGCTAGTAGTCTATCTTCTGAGATTAAACTAAGCACAACTATTAAAGTGGTTCCAGCTAATCCAGTAAGACTTCTAGGGTTAGAATTTGTTTTCTGTAGACATTGGAAACAAAATGTTTAATCTTCTCTGAATCACTCATTGCTAGAGAGGTTTGTCACTGGCTAACAGGATTTTAATGAAGTTCAAACTGTATAATCTAGTATTAATTGTTCATTAACATCTGTATATTTGTAAAGTCAAATGTATGAAGCAGAAGTCTTTTTATCATTTTTATAGCTGGCAGCATTAAACACGTTAAACGTTCATACTATCAATAAAGGGTTTTATTTTTATGATGTGAATATTGTGCAAGGACATATTTTAAAGGTTTGGCTGCTTAAAGCATTTACTGCGTATTCATGAAGTGTTCACACTAGCAGTTCGTAGGCATTTCATTAGTACATAAATGCACTACATATAGGAAAATGTGCCTTCAACAGCTAACAATATAGGTAGGATAATGCTTCTAAAAGTAAAACAGGAAAGCTACTAGTACTTGGTACCATTGTGGTGAATACCAGTTATGTTTTAGTTTGAAAATGCTTACCTGGTAATTAATAATCCATTAGAGCATGGTATACCGATATCTATGACAACCATCACCACACAACATAACATTATGGCAACTCGTCAGCTGCCTTTGAATAGGAATCCACCACCTTTCATTTCTGCTGCACATTCTGACTTAATATATTACCTTGCATCATGCAGCAGTGAACCAGCTCCTTTCTTGGTTGGTTCTTTTTTCTAGACTTGGGAAATACTTGGTCATTAGTAAGGGTGTTCATTAGGTGTGTCTTCCAGTCTGCAGTTTATTCTCAACTTTGCTTGTTCTCAGATGTACATAGTATCCAGTTTCATTAATACAAGTCTACTGCTCAGGTTCCAAGACTTGGGCGGGTGGGAAAGGGACATTTGACCAGCTCAGGTTCATCAGTTGGATCACACTTCAGCAGCTAACCTGTTTTCCTTCCCTCTTGTGGGGGTGGAGACAGACTTGCCTTATGCAAAGTCCTCACCCCAGTCTGGAATGCTGCAAAACATTCTTTACAACATCAAAAGCTTGTTAAGGTTCCACCCATCACTTTCTAACATGCTGTGCTCAAATCAATGGAAAATATTAATCTCAACTACCAAGCTACTTAACACAGGCCATTTCTAGAGCTGTGATTCCTAATAACCCCAGAGCAACTCTGAACCAGCTTTGAAATTATGAGAAGAGCAGCAAAGAGACAGTTGCAGACACGGTTCCTATTAGTTTCTGTTCTACCTTAAGCCAAGGGAAGGGTTAGGGATTGTCTTTTGCAGAACACTAGAAGTTCTTTTTGCCTCTGGTAATTTCTCAGGTGACAAGAAGGTGGGGAAGCACATCTGGCTTAAAGTTGACTGTCCTTTCCAATGAAACAAAGAGTGGCTCCATTTTACAGAGCTAGATCAGAACTTTTCTATCATACAATGCAGAGCCTGGGATTTTGAAATAAAATTTTGTTTGGCACAAGTTAAAAATAGGTTTCTGACAAGGAAATAAAACCTAAGATAAGTTTAACCTTTTTTAAACATCTTGCACTATGACCCTTGGCTAAATGCCTAGACTTTTTAGACCCTTTTTCTCCAGGTTTGTTTACCTGCCTGAATATGTTAGCAGGGAGTTCCCTCATTCCTTCCTGTTGCATTTACTCTTGTGTTCAGAGTGCGCAGTGCAGGTTATTCCAATTGGATCAGGTCTCTGTCCCTGAAAGTCATAACTTTCCACTCCCAAGAATGTGCAAAATTAACACTCTTGTGCCACCTTGTGTTGGAAATACACCTGCATCTCTGTCTTGATTATGGCAGTTGTGTATTTGCCTTTTTTCCCCTCCACCCCCCCTTTTTTTTAAAAAAAAAGAAAAAATTACTTCTGAATTTTAGACTACAGTTCTGGAATGTTTTTTCTCCATCTAGATCTCCCCCCCCCCCCCCCTTAATTTGGGAGAATTTCCAACTCTGGGTAAGTCCTTTTTCCTGGAGAGCCACTATTGTGGAATATTACTGCATCTTTCCTATTAGGACATATGGCAAGGGGGTGGGGGGAGAACACCAAAGAGAATGTGCAGGTCATTTACTTCCATTCAAAAACTATGTCTGTGAAATGGCCTCAAGTAATCAGGGTATAAATATCAATGGGACTCCTACTTGCACAAGTTGCTAGCCGCTTTTGCATCAACACTCAGTGACTTGAGGGTGATGCAGAGTGGCAAGATATTAAGTGATAGCTTTTAAAAGATAGGTCCTTCCCATTTGTCGGGCAGAATGATGCAATCCTGCATTGGGTGAATGGTCTAAACTGGGATCCTAAAGTTCTCTGATAGAGTAAGTTGGTCCTTCCATAGTGCAACTTTCAGTCTCTGCAGTATAACAAGCTCCACCTCAAGTTACAGGAAGCCAGATTCTAGCTGGACATCAGGAAAAACTTCCTGACTGTTACAATAGAACCCATTGCCTAGGGAGGTCGTAGGCTCTCCCACACTAGAGACACTCATGAGGCAGCTGGACAACCATCTGTCCGGTATGCTTTGAGGTAGATTCCTGCATTGAGCAGGTGGTTGGATTCAATGGCCTTATAGGCCCCTTCTAACTCTACTATTCTATGATTCTAACTAATAAGCATACCCCCTGTACTTTGGGACTGTGCACAAAACACACTAACTGATAGCGGTTGGTTGAGTATGGGTGGTTTGTTGAATCATTGGTTAGCATGTTGTCTGAACCTTGGACATTTCCCACAGGATGGCTTGTTAACCACCCTGAATAGCCCAACATCAAACTATGAGTTCCCAAGGTAGCTTGTTCAGGGTGAAATAAGCCACTGCATGGTTAACAAACCACCCATTTGTTTTCCCCCCATAATTTGTTTCCCCCCATAATTTGTTTTTTCAAAATTCCTTTCTCAAAGGGAAAAAAGGAGATTGCCATTATCTTTTAAGGGACCAACCGACATCAAAAGCATATGCTTTTGTATTACAGCTCTTCTTCAGGCATAGATATTCAAAGCAACCATCTTTTGAATGCGAGAACACTATACTGCAGTACATGACCATGGAATGTTTTTTAAGAGTAGCGACAGGCCTGCTCGATTTGAAATTGGGTGAGCATCAAGTATCAGAGAATACACTAAAGAAGAAGCATGTGTGTACTGATGTTTCTTTGAATTCCCACTTCCACTTTAGAATTGTTGGGTAGTGGTGCAAAAAAAATGTGCCATGTTCATGAGACAATGGTTATATACAGTGGGCAGCCCTGTAATTGCTTTAAAGGTCCCAGGTTCATGCCGCATGCTGTTGATTGCTTGAAGCAGGGGTATTCTGTAGTTATACTCTCAGTTCAAGACAATTTAGGCTATCAACCACAGTTTCATTGAGAGCAAGGGGTTAAAGTAAATTTGAGTATGCACCAATAGTGGCTGCTGGCTTTGAACACCCAGTTAGTCTGCTAGGATCAGAGAACTGGAGAAGGGAAGGAAAGCACCATGCCTCTTCCCCCCCCCCCGCCAACCGATCATCCAAAATATGGTCACCTTATCATAGAATTCCAGGTATCTAACAAAGGCATCACTCGATCTCTTTCTCAGGGCCAGCCCTACCATTAGGCAGAGTGAAGCAACTGTCTCAAGTTGGAGATGCTGGGGAGGAACAGTGACCGCCTAATGGCTTTTCTGCTCTGTTGGAGGTCAGAGGTATATCTGCCATGCAGCCTATTCTGGGGGCCCTAAACTAGCTTTCTACCTCACCATGGACTCAAATGAGGCTGGATTCCAAAGAATCCAACCCACAGAGTTCGTAGCAAAGCAGCCTCACTCACCTCCAAATCCTTAAGAGTTCCTGCGGAGTGACTCTAGGGATTTCAAAAAGGAGCAATAGGCTAATGGTGATTTTACAATGCTTTAGTGCCACAAATGGTGTAAAATATGCTATTTACAGCTGCAATTTCCTGTGATAGGCTCATGGCAGCTGCCCATAAGTCTATCGTTCCTTTCTGAAAGTTGGAGAGCCACCCCACAAACTCCAGCAGCTGTGCTAGGGCTCCAGGGAAATCCGTGGGGGCCCAAGCAGCCTGAACTTCCCCATAGTGGACTCCCCGGATCAGATGTCAGGGGGGTTGCCCATCCCTACTTCGTTATGATGGTGGAAGCTACCCCACTGCCAGTTGTTGAAGGAAGGTTTTACTGCCAGTCCAATCAGCTTCTCCATGTGGACTGTGGAGGGGGTGCCATCTTGTCTTACGCCTCAAGCAGCAAAATGTCTTGGGCCAGCCATGCACTTTCCCTTCTGCATTCTTGAATTTGGGAGGCGGAGTGAAGCATGAGAATGGAAGGTGGAAGAATAGCATCAGCATACAATCTACAATCTGTGGGTGTCAGCTAATGATGATCAGTCTATCCAGAGTCTAAGGAGTCAATACTGGGAGGGAGTAGAGCAGCCACCTCAGCCTGGTGCCTTCCAGATGTTTTGAACTTCACCTCCCAGCCAGCATGGCCATTGGTCAGGAATGCTGGGAGTTGTAGTCCCCAAACCTATGGATGACAGAAGGTTGGAGAAGGCTGGAGTAGGAACTGTTGACAACAGGATATTGGGGAGATGGGAAGGGAGATGAAATGATGATGGGTTGAATGAGTGTCTTGTGATTCTTCATCATATGAAGTTCTTGGAGGGATTAAGAAGCTGGATAACCTAGTTTTGGACAGTCTCTTGTGTTTGTGACTCATGATTTTATCTGAAAATTACAACCCTTAAACCAGAATTATAGGATGTTTCACCTTGGAAGCCGTTACTGTGCTGAGCTGTTGGAGATTTTATGGGCAGCCCTCAGCCAAAGGAAGTAGAGGCTGCTGATTGGTATAGCTCAGCCCTGATGATTGTGGCCTAAGCCATTCTGCCAGTATATTAATATACTGAAATATATTGTGATGCTACTAATTAGCTCTCCAATGCAAACTTTTTCTGATGATATTTTCACAGCATATCCACTAGAGAGCAGCCTTTCTATAAATTATTTCTCCTTAACTGTAGTATCATCAAAAAAATCTGCTTGGAAAACAAAAATCACTGCTAAAAAAACAACCCAGTAACTAGAAATAGATTTCTATCAAATTTATTTCTATATCTTTTGGCAGTAAGCAGGATTTCAACTGCTTTTAAAATGCTCTAGAAGAAAGGGGATTTTCTTAAAAGTATTCCTTTGTAGTACTAGAAGCAGGAACAATATCAGAGATCTTGCATTTGTATCTGAGATGGCTGGTATTTTACTCTGCTGTAAAAGGACTCATGACATGCAGAGTATATATCAGGGAGCACTGGAGGCCAAAGTGATGGTTCAATACTTGCACAAAAAGAAAAGGAAATCAACACATAAAATAGTCAAAAGAAGGGAACCTCAAAATAGTTAGCTACAAAGTTCACTTGGGTCGCGATATTCATTCTGTTACATTAATTCTCAAGCTACCACTTTTCAAAACGACAGACACAGAAACATGGAAATGTGATAACTAATGCACTTTGAAAGCTCACACTTTGGTGGCAAACTATGTGTGTGTTGAGTTAAGCAACTCCAAAAGAACTATAGTGACCTTGTCCACTGACTTGGCTTTCAGATTTAAACAGTATTTTCCCCCAGATCCCTGCTGCTTAGATTATTTCATCACCAGAAAGTCAGGAGCTTATATTCAAAGTCAGAGGTGCAGCAAAGGCATATTTTTCCAAACACAATTCTAACTGTTCTTGTCCATGGAGGTATTCAGAGAGACCTCTTGTGGTGGAAAGGTCTGTCAAAGCATAGAGTGGTCAGGAGAGGGCAGTGTTGTTTGGTCAGATATTTGTTAATTCTGTTCAGCTGGCAAAAGGAGGTATTCTGCCCCCAACTCTGAGCAGAGAAACAAAGAAATTAGGCTAAGGAGAGGAGATGACAAGACAGGTTTTATTTAGGCCCCGAACCCATGAGAGTGCAAGCTTCCAGTTTCACAAGGCAGCTCTTGAAGACCCGTCCCATCTTTCACAAGCAACATCAGTCCCACAGAAGTTGTCTCCACACTATGTTCCTAGATAGTGAGGTAAATGTGTCCACTGTTCCAGTTAAGAATGTCAGTTGTTTTTGCTGCTGTGTGCAAAGGTGGTAGGATGTGATCCATTTCTTCACCACACATGGTAATGCTCTGAAATACATATTATTCTACTGAAGCATTGATTCTGAGGTAACTCAATCCACTCTTTCCCTTTCTTGTGTAAACTTGTGCATATGGATTCATAACCATTTCCATGTGCAACACACACACATTTTTTTTCCTTTCTAAAAATTGATCAGACACATTCTGCAGCTTGAATGGGTAGAATCCGTTCGCTAATTTTGAAGGTAACCTCAGGGTAGGAGTGCTGGAAAAATTCAAGATGGAGTAAAATGAGTTCAGATTCTAAGAATCGCCCTATGGAATCCACTGCAGACTGGCCTGCCCAGGCCATGTGGAATCCACAGACTTCCAGATTGATTGATTTTTACTCTCTTTTTAACTGAAATTTACACAAATTCATTCGCAGGCAAATACACGTGTTTCTCCTGAGACATATGCCATGCTAGAAAATATATGCAGGGAAAAGTGGAATGGAATGGGGGTTGATACTCTAAATGTTGCATACTAACATAAATTAGGTAAATTGTTACAAACTTACGGAATTATTTACATATTTTTCTGCAAAATGAGGAAAAATTGAATCTGCCTGTGAACAGACACTGCACAATCCACCAAAAGAAAAACAACAGGATGGATTTTACAAAATCAGGAGTCCCTACTTCAGGGATAATCTTCAGGAACAGAATGGTGACGAAAGGGTTACTGAAGGTTTATCTAAATGGCTTTTTCCCCTTTCTTGCTCCCAGATTAGCACTTTAGCACCTTCCCTGAAGTTTGAGAGGAGTTTGTCCAGACATAGCACAACACAGTACAGGCAAATTCTGCACCAAGCCGGTTTGCTGTGATTATTTTCTACCCTTGGATGGGTTCCATACCTATTCTAGACACTTGTGGCTTACAGGATTTGGATGAGGATTGGCCCTCCAGCAGATATTATGGTCTTCTTAAAAGAGAAAATTGCCTGTCCTTCCATTCCTACCTTTCATCCCAATAACAAAGAGTTTTGTGGCAATTTAAAGACTAATAAATTTATTCTGTCTTAATATGTCATGGATTATAGCCCACTTCATCAGAGATGGGCTAGAATCCTTGAAAGTTTATGCCAGAGTATTTTTTTTAATCTTTAAAGTGCCAAAAAAACACAAAAACTCTTCATTGATTTGTTGCAATAGCCTAGCGTGACTACTCCTGGAAATCAAATTATAGTAGCCAATACTTGCAAAACAGAGTTACCATTCCTTGTATGTAAAATGCCCTCTTTCCCTGATGCGCATGGCTTCCCTGTCAGCTCTTGAGTGTGTCCATGTTTTGTTCCTGTATTTGTCTAGAAAATCCTGCATTTATTTATTTATGTAATAAATAAATAAATAAAATCTCAGGAGGGACACTCTAGGTTGCCAATGTGTCGAGTTTGCACCTTGCAAAGGAGAAATTCCAAAATCAGCTGCTTCCATTGCTCTATGTCAGCCAAATAATTCCATCCTGAAGAGAATGTGTAACTGAATCCCCCCCAGCCTTGAACACTGACAGGGCAGAAGATGGGAGCTGGTCTAGAAATTCAGTTAAAGAAAAACCTAATTATGTGGCGATGGGGATGGACAGCCTTAAACTCACTTTGTTTTAGAATAATATTTGACATAGGAGGAGAACAGAAGAAAGAGGCATGTAACACCAGACAGCCCACCCCCACCAAGTGCAAAGTATATGGTCCATGTTGGTCCAGGCCAAGCATAAAACTGTCCAGCTGTTTTTTATGCCTCTCATCCCCAGTGTTATCATGAACTATGAGTGTTAAACATGGAAGAAATGCAACATGAGGGGGGAAATGAATTCTTTCGCTTAAGCAGTGCTCTGCAGAGGGCTTTGATGTGCTAGCAGTGGGGATCCTTGAAGATGAAGGATGGGGGCATAGAGAGGGAGGCCAGAATACAGGCAGAAGGGAGAGAGAAATGTCTGGGCTCAAAAACTCGGTCATCTGCAACCAGAACAAACCCCGTTTTTAAAATCATTATCTTCACATATGTATCATTTGGTAGAGAAGGTGATGGATGAGAGGGAAAGATGTGTAAAACCTAGGACACTATAGTGGCAGAAGGAGAACAGGTGGAGACGGAGGGGAAGGAAAAGGTGCCGTACGATTTTGAGAAATTTGACATGAGCCCTTATAGTTTTCAGATTGGTGAGGAGATGTAGAGGCTTGGTGAAAATTAGGGTGAAAACTGTTTCCCCCAAGTTTTCCAGAAATCCTTGGGGGGGGGGGGAACCAGGTTTTGCACTATTTTTTCTCCTTTACCCTTTTTTTTCTATCCCTCAACTCAGGCATTCACATCTCTAGGCTGGTGTGGGTTTTTATTTCACTCCAGTTCTTGGAAGGGGGTGGTTTTGCCCCGCCCACATTGGGGATGAAGAAATGGATGTTGGGGGGTGCCAGAGCATCCTGGGGGCTATCTATATGTGCCCAAAGCCCCATAGTGGCTGTGAATCTGCACTGTTCCAGTTATATGACACAGCTGCAGATTTGCAGCCACTGCAGGGCTTTCCCCTGAAACTCTGAAGAAAAAAAGTCGGGGACTTACCCTGACTTTTTCTCTCTGGAATGATGTGAGTACACTGTATCCTCCGTCTTGCCTGACTCCAGAGTCATGGTGGAGGCGTGGCTGGGCTGATGGTGCCCCCTGATTGGTTGCCGTCTGCCCAGGCAGAGGACAGGGCAGGCCCAGTGCCAGAAATGCCGCACTTTCGCTGCGGCATTGGGATTAGCCACACTGCCCCTCAGCAGCCCCCAATGTGCAGGGTGCATGGCCAATGAAGGGAGTGAGTTGCAGGCTTTATCACGTGGCTCCATCTTCCACTAAACCTCTTTCTGGACTGATATAGCACTCTTTCCACTCCTTGTAGTGCAACAGTCAGGGTCTAGATAGAAGCTTCATCCCATGTACCTGCTTCCCTTGGATTATCCCTGTAGCACTAAGCTTTCGCAGCTATCGTTTTTGCTACCGGGCGACAGCAATCCTTTGCATACCAGGAAGTGAGTTTAAGGAGGAAAATGTAAAAAATCATAAAAAATCAACAGATGACCCAATTCAATTCAAATTTGGTATGCTTAAAGCTCTCCCTAATATCTATTACTGTGCCAATTTTGGTGTCTTTATCTTTAAAGCTTATGCAGATGTAAGCATTTCTTTAAAATACTGCTCCTGCACCCCAGCGGCATCTCGGAAGATACGTTCAACAAGTAGGGGCTAAATACGGCAAATCTTTTTGCTTTATTGCACAATTAAGGCAGGATGCATGGGAGTATTTCACAATCAAAGCAGATTATAAGGTGGAAAACTTCTGAGTCCTTTGCATGCAATTCGCAGTGATTGCACAGTATAACGCTGGTGTGATAAAGCTCTTGGTCACCACCCTCTCAAGGCTGAGTAGGAATTTCTTCAGTGTTTCCTGAGCAGCATTAGATGATGCACTTTTGGGGCACTCCTTCCTATTCTGACACAAGCAGCATGTGCAGTGGGGAAATAAACCACCGTGGCTTATTTCCCCCTCCATGATCATGTGAACAAGCCCATCCTCTCTGTACTTGCAGATTCCATCATCAAATGGGTTTGGTTACTTAGTTTATGCAGTTCCATCAATGGCAAAGGCTCAGGAGCCCCACCATAAACACTAACTGATTAAGTCCCCAAATGCTGAGTGGTGTTTTGACAAGATTTCATGTGGGGGGTTAGTGCAAAGAGGTGCATGTGTGTGAGAAAGAAAAATGGAGCGAGAAGAGGGTTGGGAGGAATTTTAAAGGGATCCTGAATAAGAGTGCATGTGTGTTTTTGTGTGTGCTTGCAGTGTGTGCACGTATTCATGCATGATGGATACCTGGTGGGTATGTGGGTGGGTGTGGGTGTGTGGGTGTGGGTGGGTGTGAGAGAGAGAGAGAGAGGGAGAGAGAGAGACTATAGTTGGAGATCCAGAATGAGAGGGGAAAATAGGTGAAATAGGTTGTTGTCGGCATTGAAAACTATGAGTTTAAAGGAGTCATTTAGTGTGTTGGTGCCCAGACCCTACCTCTGCCTTGTACTCAGTCTTTGGGACAGATTACTTGTGGCTGGTCACAAGGAACACCAGCTGCCTTCAGGAAACTCATCAATCAGTTGCCTGCAGGAAACCCACAAGCAGCCATTTTGTGGTCATGCCCAGGCCAGTTCCTCAAATTGCCAAAATGTGCCTGCAGACCCAAAAAGAGGTTGTTTACCCCTGCCTCAGGGAAATATATTACTCTAAACTTGCAATTCTCTATGCTCATTCTTGGTGTTTAGCTCTGGAACTGTGGGATTTCTAAGCCTCCCAATGCATCTGCACTTCTTCTTTTTTGGCAGATGGTTGAAGATGTCATTGTCCCCATACCATTATGGAAACTTCAAAGCATGTGAGACAAGGCCTAACATAGCCTGGAAATATGTACAGGGTGATTTGGCTTTGCCTTGCACACTATTTCTAGATCGGAAATAATGAAAAATGGCAGGTATAGTAAAAAAAGGAAAAAAGGAAAAAAAGAAAGGTTTTAGCCTCACCTGAAGCTAGGAAGTCAGCCCCAAATCAGTTCATAATTCTATAAGAGCTGCCATCTCATCTTCACAGCAACCTATTATTGTTAGTCCCATTTTAAGATGAGAGCAACTTACCCAAAGTTACCCAGTAAGTTCATGGTTCAGAGGGGACTCAAACTAAAGGTGAGAGAACTCTGTCAGATCTTTCCCAGAAATAATCTGTAACTACTCTCTTTTCCCTGGGTTTGGAAACAACCCAGTAAGAAAAGCAAATTGAAGCAATGTGCCTGATTATTCCAATTCTTTTGGCATAATTCTGGCCCAGAGAAAGAGCACAGATCCATTCAAAGCACAGAATCCATGCCTGGTGGACGACATTGCTCTCAACGGTGCATCCCCAAGACAGGGGCTGTCTATATGCTCTGGAAGCCCCAGGGTAGCTTTGAATCCACAGTGTGTTGGTTAGATGATGCAGCTGCTGATTCAGAGCTGCCCTGGGGCAAAGAGCCGAAGATCTGCAGCAGAAAAATAGGAGACTTATCTCGACTTTTCCTGCCCAAGCGAGGCTCTTCCACTATCTGTCCTCGCTTGGGCACTGTTCCAGGGGCATTTCTGGGATGAAGGTGACCTCCCAATGGTCACCGAAAGCCAGGGTGGGGGAGGGTCCAGTGAGCCTAATGGCTGCCAGAAAGCCTTCTGCTGCCTGCCTTCATCTAGATTATTCGCCGCCACCCTGCTCCAGCGACACCTTCAATAAGGACCATTAGCAAGATAGATGGCTATTTTACTGCCTTGCCAGAGGATGTTCATGTTGATTTGTGAATGGAAAAGGATTGTTTTTCTGTGATCCAACTCTGTGCCCTCTCTCTCTCTCTCTCTCTCTCTCTCTCTCTCACACACACACACACACACACAAACAGAGAGAGAGAGAGAGAGACTCATAGAGCCCAGCTCTAGCTCTGTACTTCGAAAGATATCTCTTCTGGCTTGGGCAGACCTGTAAAAGCTGCTCTCCTCACAGCTGCCTCTTGTCTGCCTCACGGACACTGTGTGTGTTGCTGGGTGATTAATCTCTTGTGCTTGAATAATTGGCTAAGGCGGCGATTAATAACGCCCCCCCCCCCTTTAGACAGCGCCGCCCCGTAAACATTTCCCTTTTACTAACTGTGACTGGGGATGTTCCGACTGTCAGGATGTGAGGAGCAGTGCAAATGTTATTGTAAAGGCTGCAGGGCCCAAAGCCACCGAGGCAGCCCGGGTGTTAGGATCCAGGGTCAGATATGTTTGATGGGGAAGGGTCACTGTGGCGGGAGGTTTGTTTGCGGAGAGGCTGCCTAGGTATTGTGGCAGTGAGGGGTGTGTGCACGCAGGATGGGAATGTCTGCTGTCACTTGCGGGCTGAAGAGAAGGCTGCTGGCAGCCCGGGGATAAAATGCCTGACAAGTTTGGACTAGGAGGTGAGTTGATGAGCTGAGAGATGAAAATTCACAGCTCAGCACATGAGGTGGCTCCTGAAGAGGTGTTTATTCAAGGGGGAAATGGATAGATACAGCTACCCACAATGTGCATACACATACACACACACAGGCGGATAATATTCTGACGGGCACACACATGTAGGTACCATGATACATGCATACGTACAACCAAGCAACCATGAACACAGACAGGCACACAAAACAGCTACTTATACACCAAAAGCACCATGAATATTTGCAGAAACGTAAGGCATTCCCAAAAGTGACAATAAGAACAACTTCTATATCTGCAGTGTGAGTGGTTGGGTGGGTGGTGTAGTGGCTAGGGTGTTGGACTGGGAGTCGGGAGATCCAGGTTCTAGTCCCCACTCAGCCATGGTTGCTCACTGGGTGACTTTGGGCCAGTCACAGACTCTCAGCCCAACCTACCTCATAGGGTTGTTGTTGAAAGGCTAAAATGGAGAGGAGGAGGATTCTGTACCCCACCTTGGGTTCCTTGGAGGAAAGAAGGCGGGATATAAATGCAATAAAATAAATAAATAAAATAGCAGATAAAATGGGAAACAGATATTTGATATTCTAGTGACATCTCCTAAAAATGGCTATTTAATTGGATGGCTGGGGAACAGAAGCGACCATAAATAAATATATTACTTGAAGTTGAATTGACAGGTTTTGCCATAAAGAACCAAAATATGCACATACTTCTTTTGATGGCAGAGCCTTCCCATGAGTACAGGCAGAGCACAGAATGTGGCACTGTGTACAGATACCAGATTCCAAAGAGCAAGTTCCTTGCCCCTATGAACAAGAACTTAAAAGTGTGTGAGTATTGCCTGGTGAAATTTCAGATATTGGATTATATTTCCAGTCATTGAGGATGGGTCTTCCATGCCCTGCACAGCTTCTTGCATTTCCCCATGACCAGCAAATGTGAATAAATTATGGAACAATAACAAAATATGCAAATGTCCAAAATGCATAAATTGTACAGGTTTCTGACTTCAGATTTATTTGGCACAGAATTTGAACAGCTAGAGTCCAACATTTTAATCTTTTTTTTTACCCTAGAGTACCCAGAGCCTTGAATTCAAAGCATAATTTGAAGCATGAAATCATTAAGATTCACACATATATCATGAAGCAGACCAATATGATGTTGCACAGATGTGGGAAATCCAAAGCATTTATTGATGTTCCTCTTATGGAAATAACCTAAAAAAAGATATTGTTGAGATGGAAAAAGTGCAGAAAAGGGCAACTAAAATGATCAAGGTGCTGGAGTATCTCCCCTATGAGGAAATCTTACAACAGCTGGGATTGTTTAGCTTGGAAAAAACGAGGAATGATAGGTGTACAAGATTACGCATGGTGTGGAAAATGTGGATAGGGGGACATTTTTCTCCCTCTCCCAGAACCCAGAATCACCCCATGAAGCTGATTGGTGGGAGATTAAGGAACAAATAAAAGGAAGTATTTCTTTACATAGCGCACAGTTGAAATATGGAATTCACTACCCCAAGTCATGGTAATGGCCACCAATTTGGATGGCTTCAAAAGGGGGTTGGATAAGTTCCTAGAGGAGAAGGTTATCAAGAGCTACTAATCCTGATGGCTATGTTCTACCTACAGTGACAGAGGCAGTATGCCTACATACACCAGCTGCTGAGAAACATGGGTGAGAGGGTGCTATTGCACCATGTCCTGCTTATGGGTTCCTGGTCGACAGCTGGTTGGCCACTGTATGAACAGAGTCCTAGACTAGATGGACCCTTGGTCTGATCCAGCATGGCCCTGCTTACGTTCTTATGTCCTTAACCTCGCAAGCAACCTATGAGGTCAGATGTGTTGGACAGGGAAGGGACACAACTTTATATCAAGTAACCACATAAATGCCAGCCAGCAAAGTTCTGCTGTAGAAATAGAGTCCCATAACCAGTAAAGCAAAATCTGCATGCATAAATACATGTAGATACTGTTGCAGTCATGCAGATATGCAGAGACACACAGACACAGACAACCCATGGCATAGTGACAGAATCAGTGCAAGTGGATCTCCGATGGATACATAGCTATATATCAATGGTTTTTGGCCAAGTCTGCCTCCCAGAGTGGCTTGTAATTAAAGTAGGGATGTGCTCCGCTTCTAATCGGACCAGCGAATTAGAAGCGGAGCGGGGTGCTTCGTCTCCCCTTAAAGCGGAGGCGAAGAGGATTGGGGGGCCGGCGGAGCGTTGCGAAGAGGATCGAGGTGAAGGCAGATCCTTCGTCTCGATCCGGAGCTCCGCAAGAAAGGTAAGTGGGGTTTACCGGGCCCTGCCGCTAAGAAGCCGAGGGACTGCGGACGGACGCAGGTAAGGGAGAGGAGGGAGGGGGGCCTTACCTGGCGCCACTCCCCTCCACTGCGGAGCTCCGATTCGGAGCTGGAGCTCCGCGGTGAAGAGGAGCGGACTATGGGCGGAGTGGGCCGATCCGAAATTTTCGGATCGGCCAACGGGGTGGAGCGGGGGGTCCGTGCACACCCCTAAATTAAAGTCTTACAAAGGTACAATATATTTCAGGATATGTTGGTATTGTGCAGGGGTACGGGGAGAGAATCCAGCTCCAAAGTTCTCCCTCCAGAGGACATGGGACTGGAGGATGTTCAAGACACTGGCCACCCTTCTGTTAACCAAGGATAGACAGATCAACTGTTTTGAATTTTTATCTGAAAAGCAGCATATAAACAAACAAATGAACAAGGAAATAATGCACACTTACTTTGGAGTAAGCCTCACTGAACTAAGTTGGGCTTCCTTCTCAGTAAGCATGCATACATAGTTTTGTGCTGTCATGAATGAGAATTACACACCAGGTATATAATATGGATTAGAAGATATTATTCACAAATCTTATGCCACTGTACATTTGGGCAATCATGGAGTCAAACACGTAAGCTATAAATAGCCTCAACCACTTGGTGATATATGCAGAATTGTAAAATGACTTCCGCAAGCAAGCACTTTGTACCCGCCAATTGTACTTAACATCATTTTATATACCACTTTATTTCCTAAAAAGCCATCAAGGTGGTGAACAACAATTTAGATCACTAAAACCTTAACACAATAAAAAGAACATTAAAAACCATAAAACCTTAAAACAACTACATAATTAAACGGCTAAATTGAAAAGATGTGTCTTTACACCCTCTCCAAGATGGTTTGTGGGGGGAGGTGGAGCAATCGTAGTGCTTTTGGAAGAGCATTGCCAATACAAGAGAAAATTCTTTCACGCATGCCCGACAAACGGGCCTCTGTAGCTAATAGGGTCCTCAAGAGGGCCTCTCCTGCAGATTTTCATAATGAATACATGCTGCTGGTATTCATATCAAATTTATACTAATTTTGAAACTTGCTCAATTGTTGTGCAAGTCAACTCACACTACTTGACATGGGGTTCTCGTGACTCTGCTAGCGTGCATTGAACTTTGACATGGCAAAAATGTTAACATTTGGGGAGCGTAATGTTGTACGATGATACAAATATACAAAACGTATATGGCATCTTCTAAATGCGCTTCCCAGGTTGTTGAGAAATATACATTTTGAAGTTTATGTTTCAAATCTCTTTTGACAGGTCTTTCAAACAGCCCCCATGGAAGCAGCGGGGTTTGTTCATTTATTATGCTGTGAACTCCTTATACCCTTAATATAAGGCTATACTAATTTCTATGCCCCCCATCTAATATTGGTATGTGTACATGTGTGCCACTAGCAGAGATGGGGGCAAAACAGATCTCTCTGCAGTGTTTGCTATGCAGGCCTGAAATCACCAAACTACAAGGCCTCCTCCTCAAGAATATTCCAAGTCCCTTCTCTAAATATATTTCGGGAAGCTGTAGGACAGATATTGACAGAACACTAGCTCCACCTCTTCCTCACAGTTGGGCACAACTCTCCCCCATACACACCCACTACAGGGCTTGGAGGGAATGAGCAGTACTGCATTAAAGACAAGATGTATCCACAATCATCCTGTCAAAGATGTAACAATTGGGAGACACTGGAGAAGGAGCTGAACCCTTAGGAATGACAACGAGCTGAGCCAAAATCCCCAAGAAGGCATTTTTCTGAGAAACATCTTGAGATTTTTCTTTTTCTTATCCCTCCCCTCAGAAATAGAGGGCCATTTTGCAGAATTGTCTCTAAATTTTCTCACCATTTTTGGATGTGTTGGCTGCCCCTCTCCACCATCCATGCCCTGCGATCGTGCTGGGTATGGGGCATTGTGGACATTACAAAATCATGGTTAGGCTGCCAGTGCAGTTTGCTGCTGTTTCCACTTGCAATAGCAGCAGGAGCAGCCCAAGACATTTTGCTGCCTCAGGCAAAGGAGACGATGGCCCCCTCTCCTATTCCATCTACAGAATCCAACCGGACTGGCAGATGAACCTGTCTTCAACACGGGTGACTGGACAGCATCCTCTGCTGCACCTAAAGGCAGCAGGCAAAGTTAGGAGGCACAGAGCAGGCCTCATGATACACAGGTCCGTCCTCCAATGGTATGGTGCCACCACCAACACTCCCGGCATCTGCCGCCTGAGGCAACTGTTTCACTCTGACTAGTAGTAAGATTGGCCCTGAGTGGGAATGCAAAAACCAAAACTGAGGGTGGGGGGAGAAAGAATTGGTGCTACAATTGGTAAGACCCATCTCTGAGAGATTGCTGAAGAACTTCTCTTTCCCCTGGAGAAATTTGGTGGAAACACTCTGCACACCATTTCACTGCCCAAAAGAGCATGGAGAATTTTGAGAGACCATTTGCACATAGTCATAATGCAAGGACATGTCTACATCTTAGTGCCAAACCAGATGCTACTTTAATAGTGTAGCCACGTTGCTGTTGCTGTTGCTGTTGTTGTTTTTAAACCAGACTCATGGGAGGGAGGGGAGAGATTTTCATCAGCATACAAGGAGGTGAGGTTTAATCCTTCCCTCTCCAGCGAAAGTCCTGATAAAAATTCTTCCCCTTGCATGTATCAATGAGAAGCTTTTATTCAATGAAAATACACACCCTTAGACATAAGATACTTACTGGTTTAGAAATGAGTAAAAACGACTAAAAATTAGTCTTAGACTTGGCCCCTTTTTGACACCTACGTTTACTGTAATTGGATGCATGCGGTGATCCACTAATTATAAAACAATAGCTGTGGGCCCTGTACATGAGATTACGAGCTCATTTGAGCAGAGCAAAACATTCACAGCAAAGTCCATATCCGTTAACACTGGCAGAAGAGAACAAGATGAATATGTCAATTTGTTCCACCAGCCAAATTCTTGTGGACATTCGTCAACGCAGATGGCAGAAGCTTTAAGAAATTGTTTCTTTAATTATTATTTTTCATTCATAAAAAAACTACAATGAGCACTGCAATCCTATCCATATTTACTCAGAAGTAAGGCTTGCTAAATTCAATGGGATTTACTCACTGGTTAGTGTTTTCAGGATTGCAGCCTAAATCAAGGGCCATGATATATAATCAAAAAGCTATAAGAGACAAAAATCTTCATCCCACGTACCTGCTTCCCTCGGTTTATCCCCGTAGTGCTAAGCTTTCACGGTTGTTGTTTTTTGCTACCAGGCGACAGTGATCCTTTGCATACCAGGAAGTGAGTTTAAGGGGGGAAATGTAAAAAATCATAGAAAATCAACAGATGACCCAATTCAATTCAAATTTGGTATGCTTAAAGCTCTCCCTAATATCTATTACTGTGCCAATTTTGGTGTCTTTATCTTTAAAGCTTATGCAGATGTAAGCATTTCTTTAAAATTCTGCTCCTGCACCCCAGCGGCATCTCGGAAGATACGTTCAACAAGTAGGGGCTAAATATGGTGAATCTTTTTGCTTTATTGCACAATTAAGGCAGGATGCATGGGAGTACTTCACAATCAAAGCATATTATAAGGTGGAAAACTTCTGAGTCCTTTGCATGCAATTTGCAGTGTTTGCACAGTATAACGCTGGTGTGATAAAGCTCTAAGTTAAACATTCTGAGATTGAGGAAATGAGATCAACATGAGGTCAAGTCATGCAATATCTCATGGTACAATTGTTGGCAGGAGAGATTCAAATCTGAAGAGAGACACAAAAATCAGATTCTCAATGGAGTTAGATAAACAATTGACAATTATTTATTAACTATTTATCACATTTATATGCTGTCCAATAACAATGCTCTCTGGGTCGTTTACAGCATAAAATAATAATAATTAAAATACAGCAATCAACCAAAAAAGGGGGGAGGCAAATTTAAAAAGAGTTTATAAGATTAAAATATTTAAGAGATATTAAAAGGTCTTTCAGAATAAACAAAAGTAGTATTTGTGTGGCACTGAAAAGACCACGAAGTAGTGCCAAGTAAGTTTCTCTGGGGAGAAGAGCATTCCACAACCAGGATACCACCAGAAAAAAGGGCCTCTTCCTAGTTGCCACACATCACATTTTATTTGGCAGGGGCATTAGGAGAAGGGCCTCTGAAAATGAGCTGAAGATAATCACAAGGGCCAGGTAGACAGAGCTTTTGTTAAGGCTGTCAATCCACTGTATCTACTTTGGGTTTCATCACAAAATTGAGATTCAACAATACACAGAGTATTTCCTTTCCTGCTTTCCCACTACACAACCTGTAGGTGGCACCGTGGTATAGCTGAGCCACACCTGTGGAAAAAGCATTCTCTTTTGCTTTCACAAATAATGCTTCACTTTCTCTGCCCTAAAGCCAGAGAATTATGACATTGTCTAAACAGCCCATAAACAATCATGAATTGGAAATGATGAATGCACAATAAATGGCTCATATAGAAAAGTTTGTACACATGGGAGGAGCTGATCCTTCAGGTAACCTGGTCTCAAGCCATCAAGGGTTTTAAAGGTCAACACCAGCGGCCCATGAATGCAAAGGCAGCCCCACATACAATGAATTGCAATAACCCAGAAGGGAGTTTACCAGAGCATGGATAACTGAAGCTGGACTATCTCTATCCATAATCTTCTCCTGCATGAGTGCAGTATCAATACACAGAAGGATCTCTATAGGGCTTAATA
This sequence comes from Elgaria multicarinata webbii, assembly GCF_023053635.1. Lineage (NCBI taxonomy): Eukaryota > Metazoa > Chordata > Lepidosauria > Squamata > Anguidae > Elgaria > Elgaria multicarinata. The sequence continues at coordinate 173,717,538 of NC_086171.1, forward strand.
GTATTGTTTCCTCCTTGGTGCATGTGCACAAACAATGCAGCAGGACTGTCCAAGGGATGGGGCAATTGTGCACATACCTGCTCTCCTTGTCTGTTTGCTCTTTGAGCTCCATAGTAGAGGGGGAGAACTGGATGGGGAATTGGGAGATGAGCACAAACCTCCTATCCCCTGTCATGTCACCTGCACAAGCATCTTAAGGGGAGGAATCCCCCTCCTTATGGGAATCCTTCTGCTGGTAGATGCTGCACAAATAAGGAAAGATCATTTATTTATTTATTTATTTATTTATTTATTTATTTATTTATGCATTTATATCCCACCTTTTTTTCTCCCAAGAAACCCAAGGTGGCCTGGGCACGGTAATGGACTGGATGAGGGCTAACAAACTGAGACTCAATCCAGACAAGACGGAGGTACTGTTAGCGGGTGGTTCATCTGTCCGGCGAGGTGATGTTTGTCCTGTTTAGGGAGAGTGATGTTGCACTCTCCCTAAAGGATCGGGTCCGTAGTTTGGGGGTGCTCTTGGATCCAGAACTGTCACTTGAGGCACAGAGCACCTTTTATCAGCTTAGGTTGATATACCAGCTGCGCCCTTATCTGGACAGAGATAGCCTAGCTACAGTTATCCATGCTCTGATAACCTCTCGTTTGGATTACTGCAATGCGTTATACGTGGGGCTGCCTTTGAAAACAGTCCGGAAACTTCAACTGGTACAAAACAGGGCAGCACAGTTACTAACAGGGACTGGCTGACGAGACCACATCACGCCAGTCCATTTCCAGCTACATTGGCTGCCAGACCAGGTCCGGGCCCAATTCAAAGTGCTGGTATTAACATTTAAAGCCCTAAATGGCTTGGGGCCAAGCTATCTGAAGGAACGCCTCCTCCCGTATGTACCTGCCCAGACCCTAAGGTCATCCTTAGGGGTCCTTCTCTGTGAGCCTCTGCCAAAGGAAGTGAGGCAGGTGGCTACCAGGAGGAGGGCCTTCTCTGCTGTGGCACCCCGGCTGTGGAATGAGCTCCCTAAGGAGGTTCGCTTGGCACCTACATTATATGCTTTTAGACGCCAGGTGAAGACCTTTTTATTCTCCCAGCATTTTAACAGTCTATAAATAAATTTTAACTTGGTGTTTTAAATTTGTAATTTTGCATTGCTGCTGTTTTTATCTGGTTGAGCTTTTATATTGTATTTTATATTATGGTTTTATACTGTTGTTTTATACTTTGAATGTTTTTATTTTTTGTGAACCGCCCAGAGAGCTCCAGCTATTGGACAGTGTAGAAATGTAATTAACTAATTAATACGTAATCATCATCCTCTCCATTTTATCCTCCCAACAACAACCCTGTGAGGTAGGTTGGGCTGAGAGCCTGTGACTGGCCCAAAGTCACCCAGTGGGTTTCCATGGCCAAGTGGGGACTAGAACCCAGATCTCCTGACTCCCAGTCCAACACTTTAGCCACTACACCAATGTGGTGTAGTGGCTAAAGATCATGACCTAGAACTCCTGTCATTCAGTAACTTTGTCTAGTAGATCTTAGTTTTGTAACAGATAATTGCTCAAAACATTAGAGCTTAACTTATGAAGGTTGTACTTGGACATTGAGAACTTTTCCTAATTCTACATAACAGAGGAGCACCAAAAAAAAAAAAAAGAGGGAGACCTACAAAGGGCCTTTGAATCAAACCTGGTCAGCTGATCTTCTGTAGTCATTGCAGATTAGCCCCAATAGGCAGAGATAAACTCATGCAGCTAGAGGCAGAATTAATTGATACAATAAGTTATGTAATTGCTTTGCAAAGTAGCTAATGATTTGGCACATGGAATGCTTTGATCTTGTCTGAAAGGCAAGAAAATACACTAATGCCTTTAATTAGATTTGTGTGACGAAATTAATATTATCTCTTGGGTGAGATCTTTTGTGCACTTTATCATAGGCTGTAGGTAATGTTTTCTTACATTTATGTTTATACTTATAAAAGTGGGTGGGTACTTTATCCAGGCATGGAAGTCTTGGGTCCCTGGTCTGGGCAGCAAGCCCATGAGGAAAAACGAGCCTAAATTGTAGATTGTGCTTGAGCACATTGGTGCAAAACATCAAGACACGATGTCCAGATCTTGTAAGTTCTTGTTACTAAAAGTTATACTGCAACATTCTGAATTGCTGGCCCAGGCTGAGAAGGAGGGAGGGGTGTTTGTAGAGAGAACTCTGGCACTGTTAATTTGAGATGCAAACAGATGTGAGCTACATTACGTGTTCTCTGAAAAACTTCACGTTCCAGAGTTCTGTAGGTTGCAGCATTTCCTGTGCATAAGCAGGAGGAAACCTCCAGCGGTTGTGGCAGCAGGAGGGAGGAACAAGCACCATAATCATGGGGGACCTTGAGATCCCATGGAGACTAGGAGCCAGGGCTATTAACAGGATGTATACATGTTAGGGTGACCATAGGAAAAGGAGGACAGGGCTCCTGTATCTTTAACAGTTGCATAGAAAAGGGGATTTCAGCAGGTGTCATTTGCATATATGGAGAACATGGTGAAATTCTCTCCTCATCACATGTGAGTGAGGCTTCTGGTCTCCAGAGTGCATGGAGAAACTGGGACTGGGGTGCAGTGCCATGGAATAGTGTCCAAGGGGGTAATCCAATGCATGTTTAGTCAGAAAAAACTCCTACCGCCCCCAGCATTTCCCATTCTGTTGGGGACCACAGTGGGACCAAAAGGTTACAACTCCATGCCATGGGGCCTCCACCCCAGGAATGTAGGTTTAAAAAAATCATGCATGCCAGGCCAAATGGATAATGTCACATGTAGTTTGGCCTTGACTTCAGACCCACAGATTTCACAGGGAACTAACAGTTCAATTTCTACACACAAGTAAGCACTATTGAGTTCAATGGGGTTTAGTCCCAGGTAAGTGTGCATAGGATTGAAGCCCAAGTATAACTAAGATTGCAATCCTGTGTCCACTTACTCAGGAACACATTACATTGAACACAGTATCAGACCCATTATGTTTCTTATTAACATACAGCTTCTACAAGGGTGGCCACACTACTTTTGCAGCAATAAAATACCTGTTTTACATCCAGTACAGTGGTAAATCAACATTATTATTATTATTATTATTATTATTATTATTTATTATTATTATTATTATTATTACATTTATATACAGCCCCATAGCCGAAGCTCTCTGGGCAGTTTACAAAAGTTAAAAACAGTGAACATTAAAAAGTATACAAAATTTTAAACCATCCAAAATATAAAAACAGTATAAAACAACAGTATCCATTTAAACAACAACAGTTCTGGGGTCCATTAAAAAAACTTAGCATATGTTGTTAACAAGATGAGAACTAAAGACAACAAGAATACAAGACACATCCTAATTGTAGACTTCTCATGCTTGTAATAACCAAAAATATCAAATGTATTTCCCTAAGCAACGATGCAGAGATTTTTGGGGCAGCCTATCATTTGCATAGTATGAAGCAGCATCTGGCACTTTGGGCTGGACATGGAGCTTCATACAGAAGGAACTCAAAAGAGCTGGGGTAGCAACTCAGTTCATCTCATCAGATTTTCCTTCCTGTAGGGTTGTTTGGTAACTGAAAATGCTAACTTGTCAAAAAAAATTCTGCTCAGTGTAACCCTTAGCCTTCAGCAAAGAACTTTTCTACACAATGCTATTAATCACTGTATCTACTTTCAGTTTCATTGCAGAATTGAGATCTGAGCTGCATTTCTGCTACATACGCTCTAGGGGGTGCTGTCCTATAGTGGAATAGTGAAAATACACAAGTAGTTCCTTCACTTTCAGAAATAATACTGCGTTTTCCCCACTCTACAAAAATGGGAAAGTTTTCTTAGAAAACAGAAGAGAAACTGGAGGATCATGACATAATCTAAAGAAACATTAAACAACCATGAGTAATGAATCACAAGTGCACAATACATGCCTCATGTTGAAAAGCTCAAAGACACTGTGTGTGGCTCATGGTTCTCTACTTGGCTATCTCTAAGGTAGCATGCCATCACCACCACCCTCCCAAGAACTACCATAAACCTGTTCCATCACCATCAGCAGAAGCCTAGTATCTAAGAGCTGGAAGTGTACATTCCATTGCAAGAATGAACAGCATTTTCCTTGGTCCTTGTGGGCCATCCCATTACGGTCTCTCTGTTTAAAAATCCTGTTTCATGCAGGAATTGCTAAGTGGAATTCTGGCTGGGGAGGATTGAGCCATCAGAAGAAATTATCTTAATGATCTTTCTCACCTTAATCTCATATCTCTATGTGAATACATCCCCAAAATGCATCAACTCTAGACTTCACAAGGGTAGACACATTTCATCTCCCATGTGGGTGGCCACATAGAAGGTAACTGTAATGAAATCATTTAACAGGAGGGACAAGAACTGGAGGACATTAGGCAGATCTGCATCACTGCAGTAAAAAAGATATAGTTGCAAAATGTTATGTCCATTTTAAAACTCAGATAAAGTGCAATTCTAATTCCAGGAAGTGATGTGAAAAAGCAAAATAAAAAAATAAAATAAAAAATGACATATTTATTGACACAAAGTAGTGTGTTAACTAAACATTGTGACCACTTAAGAGCTATGCAGAATCAGTCCAAAGGCCTATCTAGTCCAGCATTCTGTTCCCACAGTGGCCAACCAGCTGCCCCAATGCAAAACCCATGAGTAGGACAGGAATACAATAGCACCCTCCTGCTCATGTTCCCTAGCTATTAGCATTCAAAGGCATTCTGCCTCTGCTATTGGAGATACTATACAGCCATCATGACTAGTAGCCTTTTCCACAACTAATTTGTCTTTTTATCCCCCATGAATTTGTGGGCATATCTACACCCATGGTACACACAGTCACTCCACAGCCTGAATCAATGGCAAAGTCTCCCAGGGTTTAATGCTTGATCTGTGGTTGGTTGATCTGTGCAATGGAGAAATGGCCCATGGGATTGACAGGATCACTCCTGAGCGCCCTCTTCCATAGAGTAGAACCAAATGAGCCCCCTGATTTTCCAGGGCACTTCAGATGATGAAACAAGTGGGATGTCAACTAGAGCAACATTGGCAGAAAACGTGAAATGAATCCAATTGAACACAGGTTAGAGCTCATTTGTCTCCAATGCTCTGTTCTTGGATAAGGTCCTGGAACATGTGGTGGCTTCTGAGTTCCAGGGATTTCTGGATATGATGGATTATCTAGATCTATTTCAGTCTAGCTTCAGACCTGGTTATGGGATAGAGACTACATTGCTGGCCTTGATGGACGAGCTACGCTGGGAACTTGACAGGAGGAGTTTGTCCCTGATAGTTCTGCTTTAAAATCTATTTAAAATTGTTTCCATAAATTGCCATTGTTTTCGTAAGCGGACTGCATTTTTGGTGAATAAAATAAATAAATAAATAAAAGTTGCAGATTGTATCCTCAAGCCTTGATGGAGAACCCTGTGTAAGCTTAGATACATGAATGGAAGGAGCAAGACTCTGTGAATGCAGAAATGCAACACAGAGAGCCTGTTCACACCTAACAGTGGCAAACTGTGGGTTAATTAAACCACAATTTGCCATGGCACATGCGAGGTGCTTTCCGAGGCCATTTTGCGTATTCAACTTCCAATCAGGCAGATTGGAGTTTGCTTCATGGTGTTGGAACCTGGACACTATAGATTAACTGTGGGTCAAACAACCCACAGTTAACCTAATTAATTGTACGTTGAATATGCAAAATGATAATGGAATGTGCCCAGAACTTGCTGTGGCAAATTGTCAATTAATTAACCCATGATTTGCTGCCATTATGTAAGAACCAGATCAGTGAGATCTACTGGCTTTGTTAAAATGAATTAGACAGGTTGTGCAAGTCGGAGATCACCCAGTGTGTGCATCAAGTGTTCCCAATGCATAGCCTTCCCTACTCTGGTGTCCTACAGATGTTTTGAATGACAACGCCCCAAATTCCTGACCATTGGCCATGCTGGCAGGGGCTAATGAGAGCTGAAGTCCAAAACATCTGGAGGGCATCAGGTTGGGAAATACTGCCATGAACTTGAGAAAAATCATTGCATTGGCATCTTCTTAAATACAATGCTCAAATGGTAAAACAAAGTGGCAAAATGTGCATATGCATCATGTCTATGTGACTGTTAATGAGGAAAGGGAGAACAAAGTTCCCTGTGAGAAAGGTGCTGAGGAATACCTGTTTTCTTAGGAAATGTATAATTTCAGCATTACCTGCTGCATGGAACATGGATGCTTGCTGAGGGTACTTGTTCAGGCATACCACAAAGAAACCATATTGTGCTTTTGATAAGAAAAAATATTTGAGAGAAAACTTGTGTCTGAAAAGGATTCCAACAGCGTTCAATGCTTTGGTATCAGATTATTTCCAGAATCAATGTTGGAAACGCTGGAGTTCTGCATTAGGGTTTTCTCTTATGTATGTTGGTCTTTATAAAATAGAAACCTAAACCAGCCTCCCCCAAACCAGTGCCTTCCAGATGTGTTAGACTATAGCACCCATCATGCCAACCCAGCATTGACAGTGGCTGTGTTGGCTGGGAATGATGAGAGTTGTATTCCCACAAATGTGGAGAGTGCCAGGTTGGGGGAGGCTAACCTAATTTCATCTACCTTCTACAGGATTTTTCACATTGTTTGCACTATCAATATAAGTATTAAATGTTATCAGATACTGGGGCGGGGCGGGGGGGGGGGGATCAGGTTCGTATGCCTGGCACTGAGAAAGGCAAACATGTATCTGAATTTTGACTTGACACTCACAGAGGGAGTTAAACTGATGTCTGGGCTGAATCCCTTCAGATTGCTGGTGCAAGCTTACCTGATAAACTCTTATACGCAGGCTGATTAAATGTTCTTTTATGCACAGGGTGCATTTGGACATACCAGTAAAACATGGTTTACCATTACAAGATGAGCCTAGCTCTTCCTCTTCTTTCCCTCTCTGACGTGGTCATGAGAGAGAGAGAGAGAGAGATCAGAAACTTCAGATTCTGTTTTAGATTAAACTCAGTTTAATGAGTCATCTGAACCCTAAATTATGGCTGATCTTAACTATGGTTAATGAAAACAAGCCAGCTTCACAAACTGTGGTTTGAAGTTGGTTTTTTTCCACTAACCACTAAATCCTGAACAATGTGACTAGGGGTCATGAAACCTTTCTTCCATGATCTTCTTCAAATTACCTTAGGATCTAAGCCATTTTACAGAAGCTAAAAATTAAGAAACTTGCTGTTAAAGAGATTGCTATGATTAAACCAAAGAACAGTTTAACAGCTCATTGCCTCTGCCACTATAGCAATTTTAGGTAGGGGTGTGCACAGACCCCACCCCCGATCCGCTTCTCTTCCAGATCTGCAACTTCCGGATTGGGTCCGCTCCGCTCTGCCTATAGTCCACTCCGGTTCGCTGCGAAGCTCCGGATCCGGATCGGAGCTCCGCTTTCCCCCCCCCCCCCATAGGCTTGCATTGAAATCCAAAAAACCCTACAACTTTTTTGCTGTTAAAGTTAGAAATCTCACATTTGGCACCATGACACCTCATGCACGTATACACACGCATGCCAAGACTCAAGCCAATCCAAGCCTCCCCTGATTTTTGGGGAATTTTTGAAAATCAGACACCCCAGTATCTCAGGGATTTAAAGCTGCAGACAGCTCAGTGGGGCCATTTCAAAGGAAATCCCAACATGCCATGAATTGGGGAGTAGATAAACCTAAATATGAATCTTCTTCCGCACTTGAAAAATTGATTTGGAACTTCAAAAAGTCTAAGTGAACGCAGGAAGGACTTATCCCCTGAGTCAAAGCAAGACACACACAAACCATCCCTGCGAGGCGGGCAAGGGAGGAGGGAGGGAAGGCAGGCAGGCAGCAGACATTTCTGGGGGCACAAGGAAGTGCGGCAAGGATGGCTTGTTTCTTTCTAAGCCAGCAGTAACGCATTGCAAACCAACCCTGTGAGGTGGCCTCAAGGAGTGAGCAAAGGATGGCTTGTTTCTTTCTAAGCCAGCAGTAACGCATTGCAAACCAACCCTGCGAAGCGGGCGCAAGGAGTAAGCAAAGGATGGCTTGTTTCTTTCTAAGCCATCAGTAACAGATTGCAAACCAACCCTGCGAGGCGGGCACAAGGAGTGAGCAAAGGATGGCTTGTTTCTTTCTAAGCCAGCAGTAACACATTGCAAACCAACCCTGCGAGGCGGGCACAAGGAGTGAGCAAAGGATGGCTTGTTTCTTTCTAAGCCAGCAGTAATGCATTGCAAACCATCCCTGCGAGGCGGTCACAGAGGAGGAGGACAGGCGGGCAGAGAGCCAGGCAGAGATATACTATAGATCTAGTATGGGGGAGTCAGTCCCGGCAGATGCCCCACCACAGCAGCACCCTTGGGGGAAGGCAGGCAGGCAGCAGACATTTCTGGGGGCACAAGGAAGTGAGCCAAGGATAGTTTCAAAGCCAGTAATGCAAACCAGCCCTGTGAGGCGGGAGCAGCACAGAGAGATGCCTTTTCTTTTGCATCCCATAACTAGGAGGCTAGGAGGATAAGAGTAAAGCTTTGTGATCCTTGCTTCAGAGTTGATTGACTGCACTGTGATCACAGCCATTATTAAACAACAACAACAACAATAGTAACGTTAATAATAGCAGTACTAATTAATATTAATAACAACAACAACAACAACAATAAGGAGTTGAACCACAATGAAAGCCTGCCTGACTTCACTGAAGAGGAAAAGCCAGGAAAGCTTGGGCTATGGGGTGTAAATATAAAATGGAATAAATAAACAAACAAACCAACAAAGGAGGGGTGGAATTAAATGCAGCAGTGTTGCTGAATAAACAACAAGAAGAATTTTTTTAAAAAAGGCTATGTCTGTCTTTTACCAGTAAGAGGAAAGTGGACGTGCCCAGGGGGAGGGGGATATGCCAATTTTTGACTGGCCCTAAGTAAGTACCAGTCTTAAGAAGCTACCTGTCACTTCAACTCATGACAGGCATTAGCTTCAGTCTCTCCACTGGGTTACTCTTTGGAGGGCTCTGATGACCCTCCAGGGTGGGAGAGTGTGTGCACTGGGCACGTCCACATGCCCTAGGGGACCTCATCCCCTTGCACCACAGCTATTCAGTTGTTCACCAAGGTTAGGGTGGGTAGCAGAGCTGTGTTTCCTATCTGTTATTTATTTGCTTAGTATATGATTTCAGGTTGTGTTTGTGCATTTGGTGGGGCTACTGTTTTAAAAAACACTGGGAAAAGTCGGTTCAGACAAAGAAAGAGAAGTTTCCCAGTATCCCAAGTTACTAAGTATCCCATTTTGCCTATCCCCTCCTCCAACTGTGGGATCATGTGATCATGACTGGGAGTTGAATCTGCCTCTCAGCACTTCAAAAAGGTACCTCTCCCCCTTCTTTTACCCAATTTTTTAAAAAATTATAGCAAGCGAACCGCACCACACAGAGTGCTGAGAGTAGGCTCAAAATGACCCCAGCCACAACTCTCTAAGCACAAGACATTTCAGAAAGATAGCTTTAAAAACAACACAGTTATGCCTTAATCTTTTCCGCAATGCAATCCTATGGGCGAAATTATCCAAAATGGCGGGCGGATCGCTCCGCGAAAAGAGAAGCGCTTCTCCTATGGCCGCTTCTCTTTGCCATGCTTCTAAGGGTCCCCAGTTCACTTCTACTCCGCCTCTGGGCAAGGCGGAGCAGGCCAATTCGCTTCTGATTCTCCGATTCTAAGCGGAGCGGAGCACATCCCTAATTTTAGGACATGTTTAGAAGATTTCAGCAAATAAACAACTTCTCAAAGTAACTCTGTGCAAATTGTGGCTAATCCAAAAATCACTGAAATCAACAATATTTTGGCTTGTAATCCATTGGGGGGGGGAAGTGTTGTATGAAGTTCCCAAGACTTCTTCAAATGCTTTTCATGAACACCCCAAATTCATTGAAAATAAGAGAGAGAGAACCCAGGAAGAAAATAAGGAGAATAGGGAGGGGGATATAAATTTGGCTTAAGAAATGGATATTTGGGGAGGGGGGAATCTTGTAAAGGAGGATTATGTTGAAACCCCCTCCCAGCACTTATCACTTTGATATGATCTAGTCTTTTTTTTAATCACTACTGGCGTGGGGACGGGGACAAAGAACCTTGCAACTTTGTTTGAGACTAACTTTGCTTGCAACACAGTCATATCAACATTTAGTGGGAAAGCAGAACACTAAACTATAAAACAGTAGTATGTTTTTGTGCAACAGCAATCAAACAAGAAAGCAAGGAAAATATGGGATGGAAGATTTTGTGAGAAGTCTTTATAAAGAAAAACCTACAAGGGCTTTTCTATATAAAGCGAAGTGGTGGTAAAGAAGTGGTGTTTTATGTGTTTATTTAATGAAATCCATTTCTTTGCTCCCCTTCAAGTCCATAGTCTTCATGTGGTGGCTTACACTGCAAGCAATTAATAAGAACAATTTTAAGCAAAACTAGGTTCAATAAAATACCTTTTCAAAATGTCAATTAGCAGCAAATAACAGAAAAGTTTCCAATTAAAGGCCAAGGAGAACAGAGGAGTTTTTAAAACCCTCTTAAAAGCAACCACAGATGGGGTCAACCATATCTCTTTCAGGAGGTAATTCCATAGGGAAGGAGTCACCACTGAGAAGGTCCTATCTCAAGTGCCTATTGGTAATATAGGTGCAGGTGGTCCTTCAAATAACCTGGACAAAAACTGTTGTGAGCTTTAAAGCTCAAAAACAGGACTTTGCAACTTTAAACTGACCTCAGAGAAGTAGGGAAAAATATGAGGTGGAGGGCTGCCACTTTCCTTTTGATATCTTAATTTTGAGGACATCCAGATTTGTTGCAATAAGTAAAATAGTTTGCAGTATTGCAGTGATGAAAACATCTGCAGCTTTTCAATGATTCTAGTTGTTATCACCCCATTCGTTTAATCTATATGCAGAACATATATGGGAAGCAGTCTTAGATCAAGATGAAGGAGGGGTCAAAATCAGAGGGAGAAATATAAATAATTTAAGATATGCAGATGACACCATATTATTAGCAGAAGCTAGCAATAATTCCAAATGTATGTTGAGGAAGATTAAAGAAGAAAGTACAAAAGCAGGACTTCTTTGAGCATCAAGAAGACTAAAGTGATGACAACAGAGGACTTTCAAAGTTAATAATGAGGAAATCAAACTAGTCAAGGTTTATCAATACCTTGGCACTGTTATTAAACAAAATGCAGACAATAGTAAAGAAATCAGAAGAAGGTTAGGATTGGGAAGGGTGGCTATGAGAGATATAGGGAAAATCCTTAGAAGTAAATTTCTGGTCTCCATGTATGGATGGAAAAGTTGGACAATGAAAAACGTCAATAGGAAAAAGATCAACTCATTTAAAATGTGGTGTTGGAGGAGAGTTTTGAAGATACCATGGAACGAGGTAGAAATATGGAAGCCTCTTTCATGCAGGCAGAAAACCTTTGGGAAATTGGAGCACAGATTTTGGCACAGCACTAATTTGCACACATTTGGCAAAATTTCCAAATTCAGGTTTAAATTTGTTTTGTTTTTTTAAAAGAAAACCTCAGATGTTGCTTTGAACATTTAAATGCTAGATGTCACTGATGAATTTTAGGACAATGTAAGTCCTGTTCAAGCACACATTTGTCTAATACAAGGGTGCTCAAAGTGTATTGGAAGCAGAGACATCCAAGTAAGCCCCACCCCCAAAGTCCCGGCTACACGGACTTCTCTTTAAACTGTCACACATTGAGCATGAAGACCTGAAGCCATAGCAGTGATTGGGAACCCTGAATTTTAGGAGGGTTGAGGGTTTGCTTACCGTACTACTTCCCCTCCTTTCCTTTTCTACAGTTAAAAAATGTAACTCCTTATTGCATCCATTTGTACTGGACTTATTATTGTTGTTGTTGTTATTATTGTTATTGTAAAAGAAAAGAAGGGTACAAGGAAACCTTGACCATCTCCTCTAAGGCTAAGGTTAGCCAACCCCTAACCCCCCCTGAAATGCCCAATGGCCTCCTGAAAATTTCTAAGAAAACCCTCCATTTCTTTTTCACCCTGACCCCAAATTGCTGAAAATACTGCATTGAAAACAGGACCATAAATAAACTTTAAAAAGCAGCAGTCTCAAATACAGTACAAAAATTGTCAGCAGTAAAACTTTAAGCAGTACATGCCCATTGAATTTTTTTTTAGCTTGGAGTGGGAGAAAACAGCCAGGGAGGGCATCCAACAGATGACCACAGGGTAGTTATCCCAGGGCTAAGGTACCAGTACTTCACTCATACTCGCACAGGGAATGAGACTTCTAAGCTGATCTTAAAGCCTAGGCAGGTCTATGTAGGAAGAGATGGTCTATGTTAACCATGACCTAGCCCATTTAGGACTTTTAAGGCCCAAACTAGCACATTAAATTTAGCCTGGGAACAAAGAAACAGTGAACTTGATACCGAATTTGATTTCTATGCTACAATCTGGCGGCGGCTGCATTTTGGATCAACTGATCAACTGAAGTTTCTGAGTTCTTTTTAAAGGTGATTCCAGGGCATTGTGGTAGTCTAGTCTGGAAGTAACTAAAGCATGGTCTGGCAATATTGTAAGTCAAAATGAATTGGTGTGTAATACTAAGCACTGTAGCAGATCATGTTACTGGCCTTCTGTCTATCCCAGTTTCTTCTTTTCTGATTCTGTCAGCGTTGCAAGTATCTATTCTGAGCCAGGCTAGAAAAAGAGTCCAGGATAGTCATCTCCCCAGCCATCTATAAATCCTTTTGCTAAATCTTTGGAATTAGCAAAAGAAATACACCTATAGTTTGATTAAGAATCAAAATCAGCTTAATCTCAGGCCTATCTTTTTCACATAGCATTAAGTAGTGGTAAAATGAATGGATTAAACAAGTCTTTCTGAAGCTGTATCTACATCAGGGGTGGGCAGACATCAGGTTTTGTAGGATCTAATAGTTGTTTTTTACTAGAGGTCTGAGATCCACCAACGGAACTCAGGTGCAAAAGAGTGGCCAAGGAACAGGATACATCTGCACACATGCCGAGCCCAGGAATTCGTGATCAGTAGCAGAGCCAAAGTCCTTTTACACAAAAAAACCATCCTAGTGTCCCCCAAGCATTCTTTTTCAATAGCCTATTTATTTGTGCGTGGAAGGAGCTTTTTAGTTATTGCTACTGTTAGAAAATTGGGTGTCAAAAGCCCTTGCCCATGATGGAAATTATTTGGTATTGGTGCCTCCTGTTAAAAAGGCAGTTAGCAAAGAAAAACAAAAGGCAGAGCAAAATGAGCATTTATTAGTCCCACATGTACACAAAGGCTGAAAAATAATAACAAACAAACACACCCACAGATCATTCCTTTCTTTAGTGAAGGAAAGGTAGACTGGTTTAATCATAGTTTCTTGCATAAAATGCAGGTACAGCATATAGTTTCAGAGGAAGCTTGTTCAGTCCATTTCTTTGTTCGTTAACACTGGGGCAGGAGAGAGAGAGAGCAAACATGTATGCTCCCAGCAATGAAGAAGGTCAGAGAAAGAGTTGGGGGGGAGAGGAAGATGAGGAGCAGGAAACTACACTATGGGGTAGAGAGATCCTAAGGCTAGCTATGCCCAAAATTCTCATGCATTAACTAGCTAATTGCAACACTACCCCCTTTTTTAAAAAAAAAATATGTGCAGATGAGATTGCAATATTCCCAACAGCCAATCTACTGCAAATCACCCAGAGATCTACCAGTAGATCCTAATCTACCTTAACTATACATGTAGAAGAATGTGTTGAGGTGAGGTAATAAAATTGGACCGTACCACTTCAGACTGCAGATGGAGGAATACCATTTTTATTGCACCTCTTATTTCACTTTATTAAACCTAAACCTCCCTCAAAGTAGTTAACTAGCAAAGGTATAGACTTTCTTCCTGATGTACTAGTTTTCTGCTTACAGGAAGTATTTAAATTGAGAAGCATTCAATAAGGAAGGAAGTGCCTCACAGGAAGTTCCAAAGGAAGTGAGGCAGGTGGCTACTAGGAGGAGGGCTTTCTCCGCTGTGGCACCCCAGTTGTGGAATGAGCTCCCCAGAGAGGTCTGCCTGGCGCCTACACTGTACTGCTTTCGTCACCCGCTGAAGACCTTTTTATTCTCTCAGTATTTTAACACTTAATTTTAACTTACATTTAATTTTTATTGTTCTAACTCTGTATTTTAATCTTATATCAATTTCTGCTGCGTGGTTTTATCCTGGTTGTGCTTTTTATACTGTATTTTGTAATTGTGCTTTTAACCTGTTGGTTGTTTTATTGTGGTTTTAATTTTTGTGAACCGCCCAGAGAGCTTCGGCTATTGGGCGGTATAAAAATGTAATAAATAAATAAATAAATAAATAAATAAATTATATCAGCCCCCACAGCTGCTTTTTGCAAAATAAATCAACATTAGAGATACGTTCAGAAATTTCCAGTGTCACATCTAGTTTGGCTATAAACCAAACATGGATCACTCGTCCTGTTGGGTGGTGCATCAGGAGTCCAATGTTCCTTCAGTGTTGCTACTTGCCTGGGGTTCCAAAGATGGAAAGGATTGTGTGGATGCACTTGAGAGTCCATAGCTCTGGGTTGTATCAGCTTGGTAACTAACAAGCAGTGTGCAGATAAACCTGGTGTAGATGAACAGCCAAGGCAACAACAGGCCAAAGTCTGCCATGTGTCCCATGCAGTTCCCACCTGGGTGCTCCAGGAATTACCTTTCACATTCACAAAGCAAAGATGCTCATATCTGTCAGGTTCCTATGTGACAAGAATTTTAATACTAAGATTACACACACACACACACACACACACACACACACACCCCGCTACTGCCACTTTGCAATAAAGAACTTTATTCCCACTTTGACATACACCAGACCCACCTAAGAAGACCTGCCTGCCAAGAGACGAAATGGCACATGAGGAAATACATCTTAAAGACAGGACAGACTTTGGAATCCGAAACAGTAAACACAGTTTCTGAGCTTCACCGATCAGGTGGTGCTCTGGAAAATGTAAAAGATGCATATATATATATATATATATATATATATATATATATATATATATCAAGTAAATAATTAAAAAAGGAAGACTGTTTGTTTGTCCTTGTTTGACCAGATGCGGAGGTTTCTGGGTGTTTGGCACTATCTGGCAGGAAAACATATGTGCAGGCTAGGAGAGGTCGAGAAGTGTCTGTTATGCCAAAAGGACTCTTGCAGGGTTCAGAAAGCTATTCAGCATATCAGTGTTGACAGCACATTGAAATGAATCCATGATGCTGAAATTCCAGCTAGATGTGAACCATTCCTTCTGCAGCCCACCCCTGCCTCAGCAATTCTGAAAGGTAGAAAGGGTGGGAGCTGAGGCTGAGTCTGCTCTGCCACTCCATGGGCATTGCGTAATGCCGGTTGTTCCCCTCCATATCAAGGACAGAGCTCTGTGTGCCATGTGGCTAGCCCTGCATCCCCTGAGCTAGCCAGCTCCTCGTAGATGGGGCAGAGGACAAGATATGTAATGTCTATTGCTGGAAGGGAAGTCACAAAATAGGGACATAGACACTGCAGGATCTATGTCTTCAAGGGGCCTTAGGAAAGATGTCATGAGAAGACTTCCCTCCCTTCTTACCTGCATTTTTACCAGCTGCTGCCCCCTTCTTTCTCATTATTTCCACTCTCTGCTTACTTTCCAGGCAGAGAATCAATGAGAAAA
Organism: Elgaria multicarinata webbii; assembly: GCF_023053635.1. NCBI lineage: Eukaryota > Metazoa > Chordata > Lepidosauria > Squamata > Anguidae > Elgaria > Elgaria multicarinata. Next base: position 173,733,363 of record NC_086171.1, read on the forward strand.
TAGGCAGGGACATCTACTGCTTAACTGGGTCCGGCAGCAACTGCAATCCTGGAGCCACATGGGAGGTCTGCCTCTGGGAACCTCAGGTTGAACTGGAGGCAGAACAAAGGAGAGACTGCTAGGACTGCCTCTTTGATGCTATCCCCTCAAAGCACTGATTGACTCGGTGGTCCCTTCCTGGGGAGAAGGAGATGATGATGATGATGATGCAGCTGTGCAACTGCTCCTCGCCAGCCTTTCACCCTTCACTGCTGGCCTTTGCACCTCCACAAATCACTGTTCCTCATTAAGAGGTGAATTTGGCTTCCATTTCTCACCACCACTGTTGTCTGTGACAGAGTGAGAGGCAGGTGAACCAGCAGATTTCAATGGGAAAGAGGAAACCAACTTCAGGGGGCTCTTGTTTTGTGGGCCTCTGCTGAGGTGTAGGCCCTTGGCAGGTACCTGGCCATGCCTACCTTTGATGTTGGTCCTGGTGGACACATGAGTATACTGGTGAAGTATAATGGGCAGACGTAGGACATGGATCCCATAGATCCTCAGTCAGTGTGGAAGATGGAACAAGGTCCATTACTGTCACACAAGACTCTGATCAGTCGATTGCTAGCAGCTGTCAAATAAACTTTTCAATCTCCGGGAACTGGTGATTGCCAATAATGCCTACTTTGACACAAAGACAGGATGCAACTCAGCTGTAGTCTTATTTTTAAGAAAATAGAACTGTTATGAAAATATTACACGTATTAGTGGTATTGTCAGAAGCAACGATAACTATGTAGGCAGAAACTGAATGAAGAAAAACGGTATGTTTCCAGCATCATTGGTCAACTCAAGAACAAATAGTAATGTCCCTAAGCTCTACCTCCTGGCCTAGTCAAGAAAAGAGCCAAAGAAGGCTGTGACAGAAGTGTATGCAGAGAAGCTCATACTGCATGTCTCTGACCAGCTTTGTACTTTGAGATTCTGTATTTTAGTGCTGTGGTTCATTCAGAGGTTAGGCAAATAACATAGACAGGTGGCTGTTAACACAAATGCAATGCAGGATTTCACACTGTTGTGCTTATGTGACAGATACTTGCATTTCATTTTATTCTATTACCCCACCCAGTGTCACTGAATGATACATGAATACAAGTGGGAACCTGAAACAAAGTGCTGCAGTCTCACTGGGAATGCACACTTTTCGTTTTAAAATTTAAAGGGTTTTCTTTTTTTAATTTCTCAGCAGAATTAAATTTGCAAGGATAGTTTCCCCTTCTAAGGAGATCAAGCCTGCCAAGTTTCAGATGAATTTGCTCAGGAGTTTAATGGCTTTAACATTTTGAGGGTAACCCAAAGAAGTTGTGCTCACCCTTCTTATGATTCTTGTGGACCATTCTTCTGAACAGGACATCCTAGAGGTGTCCAAAGTAAGAAACCTGCACAGTTTCAGAAGAAGAGGTACAGTGGTTCAGGTGGAAAGGGAATCCCCAAATTTGGGAGGGGTGATTTGCTTTTTCCCCCCCCACCCCCCCACCCCTTTTTGACCAATTTGTACGAAAATGGAACACATCATAGAGATATCTCCAGGCTAGAGACCTGCAAAGTTTCAGAAGGATATGTGCAGGGGCTAGGGGGTTATGATGATGACTGAACGCCAGTTTAAGACTTCTTTCATAGTGAAGCCTAGTGGCGTTGGAGGAATGGCCATCTCACAGTCCCACCCTTGCGCTCTTCCAAGACACAGTGATTGGACCCCCTGGTAAAATGTGCTCTAGTATTAGGTGGACCTGTCAGTCACTCAGCCACACTCCCCTCTGCCCCCACTCATAAGTGCTTTAGAGAAAGAAAAGCCAAGGTTGCTATCTGGAGAGGAGGCAATGGGGTTGTCTCAATACTCGGAAAGCCCCAGGCTGGGTGTGAGGTGGTGCAGCGTCGATTATACGATGAAGCTGCGAAGAAAAAACATCAGGGACTTTCCCCAACTTTTTTCTCCGGAGTGATGCAAGTATGGTGCATCCACCATCTAAGCCTCACTCCAGAGTTGCAGCGGAGGTATGTCCGGATAGTGACCCCTGACTGGTCACCATCTGCCCAGGCAGAGGACAGGGGTCATGACTGACATCAGAAACTCCACACTTTCGCTGCGGCATCAAGATTAGCTGCTACCGCCCTGCAGCAGCGAAAGCGTGGGTTTTGGATCATTGTGGCGGCAACCCACCACCATAAAGACAGCCCCAATGTCGGCATCTCTAAGTACAAATCAGTAATGAAGCTTCGTTCTGGCCCAGCTTTCGTTCTGGTGGCTTCTAAGGGAAGTCTCCTTTGCCTCACAAAGCACCAAAAATGGCTTCAAAGGTGGCTGATTCTGCTCAGGCTTTGGGTTTCATCTGAAGCTGGTGCACATCCCTACTCTGGTTCCAACCCATTGTATGTGAATATACTCGATACCGTATTAGATGTTATGGGAGATTAGGCCCTACCTTCAATAGCCTTTTCATGTATTACTCCCATAAAGGGCAGTCCTGTGGTGAAGCAAGAGCTGGGTTGCCCTTCCTGCCCTGTCCCCAACATCATATTCCCTCATTAAACTCATCCTCTGATGCCCACGCATTGCACACAATAGTCTGCAAAGGAGCACCTTCACTTGAGCAGCTACATTCCTGAAGGGGCTCCAAGCAAACTGGATACCTGGTGTTTCCCCCATATATAAAGAAGGTCCATAGAACTGTGCTCAATGCACTGACTTTGGAAGGTGAGGTGAGCATGGGGACACAACATCTGGAGAGAGGCAAGAAGTGCAACCCTGCTCCTGCCTCGGGGCTTCATCTTTGTAACAGACAAATGAACACACAACATTCTGTTCTACACTCAGCGGCTGAGTATGGGCTGTTGTTGAACCATGGGTTGTTCGTTGAACCTTGGGTAAGCACATTGTCTGAACTCAGGTCATTTCCCTTTGGCTGGCTTGTTAATCACCCTGAACAACCCAACAACAAACCATGGGTTCTCAAGGTGGCTTGATCGAGAAAAATAAGCCACCCTGCATGGTTGACAATCCACTCTGTGGGAAATGTCCAAGGTTCAGACAACACACTAACCCACAGTTCAACAAACAACCCACAGTTCTATGACAACCCACACAATCTCTGAGTGTGGCTTTGCATGTTGTGCGAAGCCAATCACTAATGCTATTGTCCAGTATAAGACTGGACCATTAAAGCCCTCATGCAAGGAGGATAGAGTGGGGCACACTCACTGACCATGCCCCTTCTGTCACATCCTTGGCACCAGGGGGCTTCATTCCCCTCCATGCACTTGAAGTCAGATATCTGCAGCTGGGAGTCTGCTATACTCCCATCATGATTTAGAACACGGCTCATGCAGCGTGCAAATCAATTTTAGAAACAGCCCTATATGCAAGATATGGTCCTCCTAATTATTTTTCCCCCTGAGTTTCCATTCTGCATGAGATAATCAAGATTGCCTCCCCTGGCCGTCAAAATCAATGAAATATTCACAGCAGTTTTACACAATTTTCTGCCATGGCAAAGTGAAAAATTAAATTAGAGCGAACGCGCACTGGCAGCTGTCATCAATGTAGAATGCTGTTGTGTATATTTCCTATTTCTGTATGGAAATCCAACAGAGACTTCAGCAGCATTTTCTAGTTCCAGTCACTCCTTTGCCCAGCAGGAAATGTTAAATGTGTATACTGGGAGAAGTCTGCACTTCCAAGTAAACATACAGAAAAATAAATAAGAAAGACAAACTGCAGGAGTGAATGGGTTGGACACAGATGCTGAGGATTAAAAAAGAAACCTTGGAGATTTCTGGTCCAGAGTCAGGCTATTTTTCTGGTCACAAAAACCAAGGAATATATCCTTTTTTTCCCTTGAAACAATAAAAACTGTTTTTTTGTTTTTGTTTTTTTAAAAAAAGAAGTTTCATTTTGATCTATTGTCCAAATGATCCAAATTTTATTGCCAAATGCCTACATTTTTATGTGCTTAAACACAATGAGTTATGGAAATCTTAAAACAATGGAATGGTCCTTTTTATTGCTTTCAATTTGTTCAAAGTAACCACTCCTTTTTTTGCTAAGTTGAAGCCTTTTCTCCCCCTCTCCCTGCCTCCCGCTTTATGGATCTGCAAAAGAAAAGGCTCTGTTTTCTTCCCTGTACATATGCATGTCATAAATACCAGGGCAGGATCCAATACTTGCGGATAGACCCCCTCTCACCCAACCCCTTCTTTTCTTTCTCAAGGAACATTTTTATGGTTAGTGAGATTTGGCAACCTCTTCCTCAGAACCTGCTCCGACAAGATAGGCTCCACATTCCTTGAATCAGATCCAAATGTGCGGATTCACAGTCCCTGCACTCTGTGGGAGACCCTGATCTGTCAGTCACGCACTAGAGTTTATAAATCTGCTGGCACTATAGGTAATAGAAATGAAGGGTGCGTCACCAGTGGCCTATTGGTCATGTTCCTCTCTCCCAATTGCGCTGCACCTTCAAAATTGTAAACATCTTGAAGGGTCCAGTTTGGAAGAGATGTCTACTGACCTGAAATCTGCAAATGATGAAGTTCCAAGGACCAGAGACTTTCAGGCATCTTTTTTTAAAATGTATATTGGTGGCAATCCAAAATGGAGAGAGTTAAACTGCCTCTTGATACTGAGAAATAAAAAGGCATTAGTATGCAGCACTCTCAAATTAATTCTTTTCATAAGTCCCTAAAGGCTGTGGATTATCTGGATCACTTCTGGGTCATCTTGGAGGCAACAGGATCCTAGCTGGGTTTGCCTTAGGGCTGACCTCAAAATGTCCTGGGACTGCTAGATTGAGGGCAAAACCATGGTTACATATCAAGACTTCTGGGTTGTACTTTTTACCAGGGTTGTTCTGTTGTAGTCCTATCCTTGGTTGTGTATGGGTCAAGGGTTATAGGAATACAGCAAGCTACCTTATACCAGGTCAGACTATTTGTCCACCTGGCTCAGTACTGCCTACTATAACTGGCAGCAGCTCTCCATGGGAGATGTCATAGCTCAGTGGTAGGATACAGGCTTTACATGCAGAGGGTCCCAAGTTTAGACCCTGGCAGGTGGCAGAGCATGGAAAAGGCCTCTCTCTGTCTGAAACCCTGGACAGCCTCTGCCAGTCAGTATAGAATACAGTGGACTAAATGGACAAAGAGACTGACTTGATATAAGACTATTCAGGTAGCGCTCTCTACCAATGAAGTACACTCCCTCCTTTCAGCTAAGCTCAACACAAGAGAGGTATCTGTGTACTTCCCTGATACTGGTGGAAGGTGCTCAATATCCAGCCAGTATAAATGCCACATTTATGAGCAGAATTTGGAGCAGAATTTAAAAATTAGGGCTGTGCTCCGCTCCATTTCGGATCCCCAAATCCAGAGCGGAGCGACCCAATCCAGACCTGCTAAATTCAGATCCGGATCAGGTTGAGGGATCTCCAGATCAAAGCGAAGTGGTTTGCCTTGCTTTGGATCGCTTCGCCTCAATCCGGTGCTCCAGACGCCATTTTGGCTGTTTTTTTTTTCCTTTTGAATTGTATTGGGTGAAAAAATGCCTATAACTTCTTTATTTTAAAAAATAGAGCCCTGAATTTTACTGAGGATAGAGATTGCTCATTGGGGGTCATTTGTGTTGATTTTCAGAAATATCCATTCAGCAGTTGGGTTGCAATGAATTTTTATTTAATGGGTAAAAGCGGAAGGGGGAAATAAGCTTTTTTCAGTGCTGATAGACAGCTTCATCTCCCAATCATGCTGATAAGTGATCACCCTATGTGAAGCATCCTCCAATCCCAATATTGGAGGGGGGGGGACTAAGCCAGAGGCATACAGAGAAACTTTTCTTTCTCTGTCTTTGTGGGGTAGGTCTTTGGTCAGTGAGGAGTGGATTTTTCTGGAGCTGTGTTTGGAGGAGTTAGTAGGAGATATATGACTTTTTTTTGGGGGGGGGGTGATCTGATTTCCTTCAAATTGTCCATGCCTAAGGTCCTATGTGGAAGCTATCATGGTGACCAGTTACATGTGTGTAGCTGACCAAATAACAGAGATAACTGCATTTCTGTAAATGGGGGGGGGGAGATATTTTTTTTAAAAAAACCAAAATTAGGGTATGATCTGACTTCCTTCAAAGTGGCCATGCCTAAGGTCCTACGTGGAAGCTATCATGGTGCTCAACTACATGTGTGTATCTTGAAAAACGACAGAGATAACTGCATTTCTGTAAAGGGGGGGGATCTTTTAAAATTTCCCCAAAAATCAGGGGATGATCCCATTTCCTTCAAAGTGGTCATGACTAAGGATCTATTTAGAAGCTATCACGGTGCCCATTTTCATGTTTCTAACTTGAAAACTAAAAAAGTGATAGGTGTTTTACATTTACAATGGAAGTCTATGGGGGGAAATGGAGCTCCGGATCCAGATCCGGAGTGGAGTGGAGTGGATCCAGATCAATCTGAAGCAGTTTGGACCTGATCCAGAATGTCCAGATTGGGATCCAAAGTAGATTGGGGGGGTCCGTGCACAGCCCTATTAAAAACTCTCTTACAGGGTGATATCCAATTGTGTCCGTCTGCTGATGGAATGGGGTCCACCAGTAGAGCAGATTCCCTTTCCTGCCCCCACATTTTCTCTGGAAGGTGATGAACAGCAAATTTTGGGGGTGCAAGAGAACTACCATGGAAAGAAGAGAATGGGAAAGTCCCATTGTTCACACAACATTGCAAATAGTCCATTGTGGCCACATTTCATTATCTCACAAGTCACAAATGCAAAAGAATTCCATGTGTCTATCAGGGTTTGAGTCATTGTTTTCTTTTGTTTGTCTCGTATTTTCTCAAGGAGATCAGTGTTCTCACCACAGGTCCAAATAACAGTATGTTGGGCATGTGCAAGTGATTGCATAACCCAACTAAACTGAGAAATGATGCTCCTTAGGACAAAATGAGGAGACGAAAGACTGCAAGCTGACACAAAATGTGCCCTCCATAATGTGCAGTGCTGCTTGCACATCCAAAATACAGAACACATAAGACTGGATTTGAGTAATGGAAGTGCTCCTATTCTGGATCGAGTTTTAAAATTGCAGAAAATCCAGTACCTTTACTGTGACTGAAGTGCACTTAAGAAATATGAACTATGCACAACTCTTGGATTACGAAGTCACTTCCTGGACTTAGAAAAAAATAACATGTGGATGAGCCTGTAGGAATATATTCCAGTTGAAGTAGGTGTTCTTTATGTACTCAAAAACTCTCTTGATTACTTCTCAAACTCAGAAAGATGCCCTGAATTCTGAGACTAGAATAGAGATCATTCCGTTTAGACTATTCAGTTGTATTATGTCTCTGTAAGTAGAGCTATCTAGTGTCCTGGGTGAGCTATGTGGACATAATTAGTGGGCAAAGCTCATGGATAATAGCCACCTTCTACAAAAGCCAAAATGTTCACTCTGTCATAGAGAAATAATCAAACATGGGATATCCCTAAAACACACAATCAGCATCAAATCAAATTAATCAGGTGACACACTGGACTGATTGTAACTGTACATATTCAGAGCTAGAGGAAAATATATCAAAACAATTTCCCCCCTGAACTCTTTTCCTAGCAGATCTTTCCAGCATGTTCCATGAGTTCATGGAGGTACAGTAATGTCCTTGTTGATATTAGCGTAATTAATAAATGACTCCCAGATACCATAGAAATTATCGATATATATCTCAGATCTATACTGCTTAACCTGTCTTCCAAGTTTAAAACTCAATCCACAATGCTACACTGGCTTTAGAAATACTGTGGAGAACGGTGACTGTTCTTCCAAATGGTTAAACCTATGTTTCCAAAAGGTTGGCAGTCTCCGTGTAAACATTCTACTGTGAAAATGCTAGAAACAACTAATTAAAAAAAAAAAGACTTTTGTGTTCCTGGAGAAGTGACTCAGAGATCAGAACCTTCCAAGATTCCATTACTCTGCAACCTGGACACAACAGAAGAATATCCCATTGTGCTAAGAAGCCATTCAGAGGGAAAATGCTGCTCTGCACTGCTGCCAAACTCCCATCTTTCATAACTGGCTGGTGGGAAGAATAAACTTTGTGTGGGAAGGGGGTGGGAGCCTACGAGGCACCTCTTAAGCCTTATAAACTAACACGACTGTTTATAATATTCCTAAGTGCCTTTGCATGATGAAAAGAGCTCTCGGGTGGTGAATTTTTTGTTTGGTTTTGGTTTCGGACGTTTAGCTTACAAGAGGAGGCTCTCGAAAGGACTTTTTCCCCTTGCACATTATTTAATGCCCATGTGCTGATAACATTGATGGAATAGCTAGCCACTGATTCCTTGGCAGTTGTGTCTTGTGCATGGCCGGCCCTACCATTAGGGAGAGTGAGACTGCAGCCTCTGACAAATGACTTTGGCTATCATGATAGGGCAGCAAATTGTTCGCAATTTCATTTATTATTGTTGTATCTTTACTGTCAGGGAGGGAGGGAGGCACTTGTGAGATGTTCTGCCTCAGTTGTCAAAATTTCTTCACCAGCTTTCCTACTGTATATTTTGACATGGGGCAAGTAGGGCTGCCAGGGGCTACTCCACCTCAAGCAGCAAAATGTCTTGGAAAGGCCCTTGTCCAACAGCTTCCTAAATTATAGATGATTCCCCCATCATTTTTTCCTTTCTTGATGGGTTTTGGATCTAGTAACTTTTATTACAAGATTCACTTCAGAATCCTCTTAACTAGGTTGTATTATTATTATTATTATTATTATTATTATTATTATTATTATTACAACTGCATTATTATTAGTAGTAGTAGTAGTAAAAGTAGTAGAGGAGCCATGTTAGATCAGACCAAGGGTCCTTCTAGTTCAGCATTCTGTTCAAACAGTGGCCAACCAGCTTCCAAGGGGAAACCCACAAGTAGGACATACGTGCAATAGCACCCTCCTGCCCATGTTCCCCAGCAACAAGTAACCATAGGCATACTGCCTCTGATCCTGGAGATAGCATATTGCCATCAGGACTAATAACCATTGATAGCCCTTCTCCTCCATGAATTTGTCTAACCCTTTTTCAAAGCCATCCAAATTGGTGGCCATCATTGCATATTACGATTATTATCAAATAGATTTATGTTAGGTCTAAACTGTTCACGAAATACATTATAATATACATTAAAATACAATTAAAATACATTAAAATTAATAAAACATTTCTATAAAGCATTAATAAAAACATTAAAAGCAATTGAAACCAAGACAATACCACAATTACAAACAGACTAGCGTAAAGAGAATGTTAGGCATAGGCACAGAGCAGAGCCCAGCAATGATACATGAGTTCTTCTTTTACAGAATACCTAGAAGCACAGACAGAAGACGCATAAATGACATCACTTTCTGTATGAAGTGGCTTAGAGCAAGCAGACCAGTGTCAGGTGGAGATGGGAGAAGACAAGATGAATAGTATTGGGCAAAGAGAGTGTGAAGGAAAAATTAGCCAAGGAAGATCATAAGGTATGCATACTCTCTGGACTGGAGATCTCTGAAATGAAATGCTTTCAAAGTAAGTATTTGAAGATCATCCCTATTTATTTATTCATTTATTTATTTATTTTTATAGTATTTTTCCCTCTCCTCCTCAGCCAGAAAAATGCTTACATACGGTATAATCCCTTCCCACTGGCTTACGATCTAAGAAGTTATGACAGACAAGGAAAAAAGAATGAGGAGAGAAGATCAGGCGGAAGGGAGGGATCAAGTCTTTCAGCAGGGCTGGTGGAATGGCCCTGCTCCACCTTTCATCTCCTTCAGCTCGGCCTGCTGGAATAGCTGCAGGTGGTGACAGTGGAGGGAGGAGGATCCTTCATGGGGGTGCTTTTTTAGCGTGATTTCCTTTCTCTCATGAGCTCTTGGCCTGAATCAGATGAACGAGGAGCAATGGACACTGCATCTACCCAGGATGTTTGAGTATATGCCCTCAGGACACACCAAGACTTTGGCCTGCTCCGCCTACAAGTTACAAACTGGAAAATGCATTTAAGGCAATGAAGGAATGATAAAGCAAGACTTCTGAGTTGCTGGGGAGCATGGGTGGGAGGGTGCTGTTGCACCATTTCCTGCTTTGTTGGTCCCTGGTCAACAGTTGGATGGTCACTGTGTGAACAGAGTGCTGGACTAGATGGACCCTCAGTCTGATCCAGCATCAGGGCACGTCTTATGTTCTTGTGAACAATTGGAGTGGGGGAGAAAACCTGGCCTGATGTAGTTACAAGTAGCAAATAGAGTGGGACAGCTGAGGTTATGATATCTGTTTTCCAGTACGTCGTTGTGACAAATGATAAATTGTGTTAATCTTTATATGTGGTTATTCAGGCTTGGATTTGCTGTGGCCAATTCTTTTATTTTCAGGAAATGGTAAGTAAGTGAGAGGGGGGAGTTAGAATGGTGAGCCGTGTGAAAAGTATCATCTGATTGGTTGGATGATTTGAATGGAGAGAGAGGAGGGGGAGTGAGAGGACAGTTTGGCAGTTAGTTAAAGGGGGAGTTGGAAGAGGCAGGGTTGAGGAGTTAGTGAGGGTAGGGGTGAGTAAGGTTTAGTAGAGGCTTGTTTCAAGATAGTATTAGGAAAGTGGGATTATAGGATTTGGAGGTGGGTACTATTCCCTGGGAGGTTGGGGGAGGTAGATGTATGTGGATAAAGTAAAATAATCCTGAAGTGTCATTTAAAATCTTTTTCTATATAAATAAACGTTCTTATTGTGTTTAACAACCACGTCTGCTCGGTCATTTGCATTACTTCAGGTAGACAATACATATGCACACTCACACACAAAAGTTTTATTATTCCCTCATCTAGACAATAAAGAATAGGGTGGTGGCAGCAAAAGAGAGGTTTGATAATCGGCGTCACTGAGGTTGGTGATGCCACCACAGTCGTCGTCAAACATTGTTACATGCCAATAGTTTGCGGCCTCTGAGACTATTTCAAGGGACAATTAAATTAAATGTTAGGCGGGAATAATTAAAGTGAACATTCTGAAATAAGCTTTGCAAATGTAAGAAAAATTAGACCATGGAACAGATTACTGAAGATGTGGGAACGCCTGTTTGACTAGGATTTAAAACAAAATCCTAGAGAAATATATCTGGGGAATAATTTAGGGCAGAGGTTTGCCAAATTGCATGTGCATGTGTTGGTGTTGTTTTTCCAAGCTCTGCCTTAGAGATATTGGTCCCATTGAATCCTCTCTTTTAGAGAGGTGATGGAATAGAATATCACACTTCGCATGGTGCTTTGCCTACCCAGTCAGAATCTAACAATAGGGCCAGCTGGGACTATATCTTTAACTGTCCTGTCTTCTGTCCCTATGTTTTCACTGTCGCATGCAGACACACACACACACACACACACACACACTTTCAGCTAGATTTGTTGGGATGCACAATCCTCCTGGCTGATTCCTCATCCTATTTTGCAGAGGTTTGCTCTCCTTTGCTGACATGGAGCATGCCCGGGGTATACTTCAAAGGCACATGGGGCAGCTGAGCAAGCTTAGTTCTAGCCCAGGGGTGGAGGACTTCATTCTGGTGGAGAGCCAGGTGACCTCCATTGACTCCTCTGCAAACCAGATGACATCAGGGGGTGGGGCCACACACCCTGATGTTATCTGGCCCCCAGCCAAAGCACTGGCTAGCATTCCTACAATTAGTGCTTCAACTGGGGACTCAGATTTGCTGTATGCAGGGCCCATGCGCAGCAAAGTCATCCCAGGTATGGTGCCAGGTGAAGGAGCACTTCTCCACCAAGCACCTCAGTTGGGGCAGCTTCATGTCCTCTTCATTGGGGCGGGGGGACATGGAGCAGGCACAGCATTTCTCACACCATGTGTTCCTCCAGTGCTTCCATCTAATGCATTGTGCATCTATTTTGACATTTTCTCCTTAACAGATTTCCTGTGGTAAGGAATAAGATGGAAGCACTGGTGGGAAAGCACAGAAGGTTTATGAGGGCAAGACAACGACATTCACAAATTTTGTGAATGAGGCAGGGCAGTCATCATTTGTGAATGAGGCAGGGCAGTCATCATTTGTGAATGAGGCAGGGCAGTCATCATTTGTGAATGAGGCAGGGCAGCCTTATCTGGAAGCAGCCATGGGCTCTGACAGTAGTGGTGGTGCTATGATTCCCCAATCTGTGGTACCAGCTACCTTGGAAGATGAATACATACTGTATAAAGATGCAATGTGACTTGCAAGGAACCTGCACATTGAGGCCTATTTCTCTGCAAACCACACCTGCAACAGCCACATCTTTTCCTTTCTTGGAGTCTAATCCAAAATTTCATCCCCCACTTGGGACAGGAATGAAGCCCTAGTATATAAGCATCCAGCCTGCTCCCTAAGGACTAAAATGGGGTGAGGTCAGGGGCACATATGCAACATCTCCCTCAACATCTCTGCATGCCCACCTCCTCTAAAAAAATTTTGGGGGGCATTTAGCACTATGGTCTAAAGGGAGTTTTAAACATGCTCAGCTGAATATACTTACAACCCCCTTCAGACCTTCACACGAGGTCTTTAGAAAAAGACGCATACCAGGACACTGGAAGCAAGACTTCAATTTGCCTTCCCACCAGCCACACAGTTCTAATCCTCATGCATGCAGGCAAATACCTGCATAGGGGTTGTTATTTCCTTAAAATGCATTACTTCAAGCTCTTTTCGATATGCATGTTCAATATCTGATGGTTGCAAATTGGTATGACTGAAAGAGCCATCATAGATCAAACAGCACGGGATACTTCATGCTATCCAGTATCTGAAGCAGTAAGCCTATATACACCAGTTGTTTGGGAACATGAGTGGGAGGGTGCTGTTGCACCCATGTCCTGCTTGTAGGTTGTTGGTCGACAGCTGGTTGGTGACTGTGCGAACAGAGTGCTAGAGGAGAAGGACCCTTGGTCAGATCCAACATGACTCTTCATAAGTTCTTATGTTCTTTTTTCAAACAGTACATTTTCAGCATCACTCAAAATTCACCTATTGAGTAATCAAGTAATGAGAGATAAAGTAATGAGTATGAACATGCATGTAATTCTTAAGTATTCACTGTCATGAGCCTCTAACCATAAAAAACACGACAAGGTTTTGCAAACGTTAGCTTCTGGAAGAAGCCAGAGCTCCGTTCATCCTGATGTCTTTATCCACCTGCTGAAGGACATTTGTTCCTTAAGGGCTTAGAGTCCTGTTTCTCAGAGCCTTTGGTTAGTGGAAAGACCCCTTTCTCCATAGTTTCATTAGAACAGAAAATCCGATGCCTCAGTCAGAGCTAAAACAATTTCTGCTTAGCAAGGATTAACACAAGGTCTTCTGCTGGAGATTATTCAGCGTCTTCTGCATATGAGAAAGTGTTGTACATTACTCCAGATGTGGTAGTGCCATAATGAAGGACAAGATATTAATGTCAAGATTGCAAATGGCTTTTGTCACCCCCCAGTTTCTTAGTCAATAATATTAGCACTTTTAAAAAGAGGGGGGGACATTGTTACATGCGTTACACAACGTTCAGAAGGAAGAAGCTGACAAGAAGTGGCATGGCGACTTAGGATGGTTTGGCCGATTGCCTTGGTAATTTAGGCTGTATTGGAAAGGATGAATTGATTACTGTTTCATGAGTAACAGCCTATTGTCTGGTCTCATAAAACCCTGGATCTTTATGGAAGCTTTAATGACTCTTAAATGACAGAAAATAGAACTTTCTGGGAAAGTTGCACATATTGCAAGCTAAAAAAATTCTTGACCTGCTGTAGGAAACCACACATCTATCTCTCTATTCAAGTTCCCAACAGTATAATAAGTTTTCAAAAGTGGAAACAGCACACACATCAGGCAGAGAAGACTTCATGATCTTTGACTTGCTTTGACTTTAAAATAAAAACCCAACCCAGTGAAGCAACTGGAAATTATTTTCCATGGCTGCTATCCAATGGACCCTTACTTGGGACAGGAGTAAGTCCCATTGAGATCAGTGATTTCTACTTCCACATAAACATGCATAGCCTTGGGCTGTAGGGGTACATTCATACAAATAAGACAAAGTAGGAGAAGGATATTATCTAAGGAACAACATGTTGTGAGCCACGTAGCCAAATTAATTCCTCCAAATATTTATTCTAAGGTCCTCCAAACTGCTTAGTAAGTGAAAAAATGAAGGCAGAGCACTCACACGCTTCATACTAAGGGCATGAACATCAATTAGATTCCTTATATTTGGATGAGTGAATTCTCTGATTTGTAATACTTAGTCTGTTCAAGTCAATGGATGTTTGTATATTAACTGAGCAGATTCCTACCTCAGGTCAATTGCTAGGTATTCCAGAAGTTTCTCCTCCATTAATGACTTTGTGAAAGCAGAGATTTTCCCTGTGACATAAGAAATGAAGAGGAATTTGTAAGAAGTTTATAAACATGCCATGGACAATTTATAGAAAGAGGTTATGAAATATAATTAAAGAAAGAAGAATCATGATTGCATAGTCTGATTCTCATCATCATTCAGACAAGGAACTAGGCCAATCAAAGACAGAGGAAAATGAGTCAGAGCATATTTGCTACTGGGCCAGGTTTAAGGTTTGCTACTAGTGTACAAAGCCCTAACAATTTGGGACCTGAATACCTGAGAGAGTGTCTTCTCCCCTACCAACCTGCCCCATAACTGAGGTTGTCAGAGGGCATGCTCCTGCTGGTTCCACATGGACCTGTGGCCCGATTGCAGTCCACCAGGAGAAGAGCCTTTGGCGTGGTGGGCCCCTTTCTGTGGAACTCCCTGCCCCTGGAGGTCATGAAGGTGACAACACTGTGTTGCTTCTGGTGCCTCCTGAAAACAGCTTTATTCCAGGAAGCATTCCTTGACTGACAGCCATAGTTTGTATTGGCATTCTGTTGTTGTTTTTAAAGTAAAATTTTAATGGTGTTTTAATTTTTGTATCTTTTATTGTTTTAATTCTTAAGTTCACCACTCTGGAATCTGTTACAGATATGGAGCAGTATACAAATTTTGTAAATAAATAAATAAAAATAAATGGCAAAGGGAAGAAAATATGACGGCTTTCTTACCCATAGCCTGACTCAGTCATAAACAGTCATAAACCCTTCTCAGACCCTTACTATATTCACCAATATTACCATCTAATTCAGTGATTCCAAAAGATATTTCCCATCTGACAGAATTCAGAAGCCCTCAGTCAGAAAGAGCGATTAGCAGGGATAGCCACAGAATCAGATGGTACATTTTTATTTTATTTATTTATTTATTTATTTATTTATTATTAACAGCCTGGACTATCTGGGCAGTTTACAACTAAAACCATAATGTAATAATCCAGATTAAAACTTAAAACTTTAAAATCACATAAAACCAGAATAAGCTACAGTCCAGGGAAGGCTTGTCTAAAAAGATATGTTTTTAAGAGGTGTTTAAAAGATATTACATTTTCTGCCTCCCGAACTGCACGAGGGAAGGTTTTCCAGAGGGTGGGTGTTGCTACAGAGAAGGCCTGCTGTTGAGGTTCTTCATGACGACATTCTCGTTGGCCTTAGCTAGACGTAAGGTTTATCCCGGGGTCGTCCCGGGGTCGTCCCTGCCTGCTCCCGGGATCCCCTGTGTGTCATTTACATGAACAGGGATGACCCCGGGAGGATCCTGGGATAAACCTTAGGTCTAGCTAAGGCCTTTGTCTCAGAATGACAAGAAGGGCCTCCTCTGAAGATCGTAAATATCGCCTGGGTGTATATATTGCTCAGAAGCATCTATATATAGCACATGTTCTTAGGCAACCCACAATCACGAGGCACAAACCAAGTCATTGGCACTGGGATAGTTACTTCAGCAACTGGACCCAAACAGTCTTCATTCTTGGTCCAAGAATCCAGGTGACTGTCCCAAATAAAATGAAGTCCCACCCTCAATCCACCTCACACACACATCACTTGTTGTAAGAGAAAGAGAGAATGGTATAAAGAACCCTATTCAGGTGTTCAGTGCCTGAAGGTACTGAAAGTGTGAAGCGTAGTGAGAATGTGCATGATCCTGGAGGCCTCCTGTTGCCATATGTTCAGCATCAGTCTGAATGGAGCCAAGGAGAGTACAGATGTACGTGCATAAGGATCCCTCAACAGGGACAGATGCCCTGGCCAATCAAGGCTTACCATCCCCTGGCCAATCAAAGCTTACCATCCCCTATGCACGTACATCGGTACTTACATTAACCCCCTTTAGATAGATGCTGAACATATGGCAGCAGGGACTTGTGGTACATACAGCAGCATCTGGGGGACTTGTCCTTGCAGTCTTCTCACTGTCCCCTTCATATGTTTGTCCCCTTCACAGATACCAAAAGCCTGGGAGAAGAGAGACCACTGCAGAAAGAAAAAGAGAGAGAAATACACTGACACAATACCAAGAAAGAATTGTGGATAAATACCACCAAGAAAAAAAGAAAAAGAAAGGAGCAGTTTGGAGTTATATAAGCACAGGGATCTTAAACAGAGTGAAAGCCACATTTGCAAGTTTAGTTTTCTACAATTGTGTGGGTTTAAATCAATGAACTTATTGCTTTAAACTTGTTCTTAAAAAGTGAAAGCAACAATCCTCAGGATTCCAACAAGAGTCTTGAGTGACTCCATAAATTGATAGCGAAATCCCATCCAGACTCACAATTTAATAGTTTAGGAAGCCCTGTTTTAATCTATTTTTTCCACATAACACTCCTATCAGGAATATTATTATCTACATTTTACAAATTGAGAACATCTTTTACAGATGGTAAGACCTGAAGTGATTTATAGCCTAATCTACAGACTTCAATAGGACGGAAACAGCTTATTTCAATTTAAGTGGGTTGCAGATTGGACTGTTAATTGATAGCTCCAATCTCTTTGAAAGCCAATTTGGTAGTAAAGTGTAGGCACTGTAAGCATTTTTTTTATTTTTATTTTTTGTGCTCCAGGAGGAACCAACAAATTCAATAGCCCTTTATTAGTTAGAGCCCCCTTAGGCTGGAAAAGTACTTTCAGTATCAGATTCAGAGGGTCCCATTCCAGTGAACTCTTGCCATTTTGAATAACTTTGTACTGCAAGTACCACATACTGAGAGAACCATGTGTATCCCAACAGAACTAGCAAGGCTCAACACAGGAAGGTGGTTAAATGTTGCTGAAAGCACTCAAAAAAACTACTCTCACTCAGGCATTAGGGTGGCCAGCTGTCTTACATTACAGAGGGCAGTCCTCTGTTTGATGGGTTGTCCAGCCCAAGTTTGGTTAAATCAAGGAATGATAAGAATGGAGAGAAGCAGGTGCTTTGAAGGTGACCATCAACAGGTAGCATGTGGATGGCAGACTGAGCAAGCCAACAGATCACCTCATCAGTCTTACCCATTACGGCGAGATGTATTGCATTTCTATTTAAATTATGGTGATTATTTCTAAATTTATATCTACATTTGTAAAACAGCATATGCAAATGTTATGCAAAGCAGTGTCCTCCTTTGTCCTTTACTTTGATGATGCGTTTCCTCTTTTTGGGCAATGAGTAAGTAAAAACGTAAGAACATAAGAATGTAAGCAGGGCCACGCTGGATCAGAACCAGGGTCCATCTAGTCCAGCACTTTGTTCACACAGTGGCCAACCAGCTGTTGACCAGGGACCAACAAAGCAGGGCATGGTGCAACAGCATCCTACCACCCATGTTCCCCAGCAACTGGTGCACACAGGCTTACTGCCTCAAATACTAGAGGCAGAACATAACCATCAGGGCTAGTAGCCTTTGGCCATAGCTAAACCTAAGGTTTATCCCTGGATCGTCCAGGGGTCAAACCTGCTCATCTAGGTGACACACAGGGGATCCAGTGCTCAGGCGAACCCTGGATGATCCCAGGATAAATCTTAGGTCTAGCTGTGGCCTTTGATAGCCTTCTCCTCCAGGAATTTATCCAATCCCCCTTTGAAGCAATCCAAATTGGTGGCCATCACTACATCTTGTGGTAGTGAATTCCATACTTTAACTATGCACTATGTGAAAAAGTACTCCTTTTTATTTGTCCTGAACCTCTCACCAATCAGCTTCATGGGATGACCCTGAGTTCTAGTATTTCGAGATAGGGAGAAAATGTCTCCCTATCCACATTCTCCACACTATGCACTATTTTGTACACCTCTATCATGTCTCCTCTTAGCCTCCTTTTTTCCAAGCTAAAAAATCCCAGCTGTTGTAACCCTCATAAGGGAGATGCTCCAGCCCCTTAATAATTTTAGTTGCACTTTTCTGCACTGTTTCCAGCTCTATAATATATATATATATATATATATATATATATATTAGGTGTGGTGATAGGAACTGTACACAGTATTCTAAGTCTGTATACCATAGATTTGTATACTGGTAGTTTTATTCTCAATTCCTTTTCTTATAATGCCTAACATGGAGTTTGCCTTCTTTACACTGGGTTGACATTTTCATTGAGCTGTCCACCACAACCCCAAGAACTCTTTCTTGTTCGGTCACTGCCAGCTCAGTTCCCATCAGGTTATACTTGAAGTTGGATTTTTTTTTTTTTTGCCCCAACATGCATCATCTTACACTTGCTTACACTGAACCACATCTGTCATTTGGATGCCCACTCTCCCAGCTTGGAGAGATCCCTTTGGAGCTCCTCAAAATCCCTTTGTGTTTTAACGACCTTAAAAAATTTGGTGTCATTGGCAAATTTGGCCACTTCACTACTCACTCCTAATTCCAGATCATTTATGAACAAGTTGAAAAGAATTGGTCCCAGTACTGATCCCTGAGGGATCCCACTATTTATTTCCCTCCATCAGGAGAATTTACCATTTATTCCTACTCTCTGCTTTCTGTTCTTCAACAAGTTACTGATCCATAAGTGGACCTCTCCTCTTATTCCATGACTGCTAAGTTTGTTCAAGAGTCTTTGGTGAGGAACTTTATCAAAATCCTTTTGGAAATTAAAGTAATCAGTGTCCACCAAATCACCCCTGTCTACACATTTGTTGACACTCTCAAACAACTCTGGAAGATTAGTGAGACAGGACTTGCCTTTGCGGAAGCCATGTTGATTCTTCTTCAGCTGGACATGCCCTTCTACATGCTTACTAATTTTGTCTTTAATAATGCTTTCAACCAATTTACCTGGAACAGATGTCAAATGACCACTCTAATCACCATTCACTCAACTGGCTCAGTGTACGGCATTCGTGATGGATTCAAAATTGCTACTGCCATGTGCAGATGCCATAGTAGGCCCACAATGACAGGACCAAAGTTATAACAGGGATTCTGAAAAATATTATGTTCAGATGTCTTGAATTCAACCATTCCCATGAAGCAGGGATAGTAAGTTGCCTTTCTGAACAAATTATTCAACTGCAGTTCAGTCACAGTATCAATATACACATTTCTATTCCCCTCTTTCACAAACAGGGCAGTGTAGAGTCAGTAGTCCTGTTTAGACCCCCACTGTTTCAGTTAGCCAGCCACACCTTCTTTCTGGATATTCCCTTTTATATACCCCCCCCCCAAAAAAACAAGAATTAATTGATATGGGTTGTGTTCCTTGAATCCCCTCTCAAGCCAAATAATTCAAAGAGGTACCATAAAATAAAGATGTATTGCTCAAACAGTATTAGAGAATAACAAAACTTTTAAATGATGAAACAAGCAAAATGCATTACTATTTGTAATGCAATTAAGATGATTTACAGCATAATAGAAATAGTGGCTAGCATATTCATTTATAAAATCAAAGTTCTACTCGTCTCAACCCACAAAGCAGTCATCATTGGGATCTTATAGTTACTAGGGATGTGCTCCGCTCCGATTAGAAGCGGAGAATCAGAAGCTAATTGGCCTGCTCCGCCTTGCCCAGAGGTGGAGTAGAAGCGAACCGCGGACCCCTAGAAGCAAGGTGAAGAGAAGCGGAAATGGCTCCGATCGCCATTTTGAAAAATTTCGCCCATGGGATTGCATTGCGGAAAAGAATAGGGGATAACTGTGTTGTTTTTTAAGCTATCTTTCTGAAACTTCTTGTGCTTAGAGAGTCATGGCTGGGGGTCATTTTGAGCCTACTCTCAGCTCTCTGCGTGCTGCGGTTCGCTTGCTATAATTTTTGGAAAAATCGGGTAAACAAACTGGGACAGCGGGTAAACCGGCGGTTTGTTTGGTTGTGGTTTTTTTTTTGGTAGCGATGACAGGCACATTAAACTCCCAATCCTAATGAGAATTGATCACCTCATGAAGCATCCTCCAATCCCAGCGTTTTTTATCTGTCAAAACGTCGGAGAACAGTCCATGTCTGCAAATGGGGTGTCCGGTTTTCATAAATTCCCCAAAAATCAGGGGATTATGGAATTGGCTTGAAACTTGGTGTCCATGTGGACACATTGATAAGCTGTCATGGGACCGAACGTGAGGTTTCTGACATGCAAATTGACGTAGTTGTAGCATGGGACTTGATTTGGGGTGAGTTAAAAGGTTAGAGCCCCGCCAAAAATCAGGGAATGATGAGATTGGCTTGAGTCTTGCCATGAATGTGGCTCTAGATGGCATCTGTGAGGGTGCCCACTTCAATTTTTTTTATCTGTCAAAACGTCGGAGAACAGTCCATGTCTGCAAATGGGTTGCCCGATTTTCATAAATTCCCCAAAAATCAGGGGATGATGGGATTGGCTTGAAACTTGGCGTCCATGTGGACATATGGATAAGCTGTCATGGGACCGAACGTGAGGTTTCTGACATGCAAATTGATGTAGTTGTAGCATGGGACTTGATTTGGGGTGAGTTAAAAGGTTAGAGCCCCGCCAAAAATCAGGGGATGATGGGATTGGCTTGAGTCTTGCCATGAATGTGTCTCTAGATGGCATCTGGGGGGTGCCCACTTCAATTTTTTTTATCTGTCAAAATGTTGGAGAAAAGCCCATGCGGTGGCTTTTCTCCGATTTTCATAAATTCCCCAAAAATCAGGGGATGATGGGATTGGCTTGAGTCTTGGCATGCGTGTGTATACATCCATGCGGTGTCATGGTGCCAAACATGAGGTTTCTAACTTTAACAGAAAAAAAGTTGTATACTTTTTTGGATTTCAATGCAAGCCTATGGGGGGGGGAAGCGGAGCTCAGATCCGGATTCGGAGCTCCGCAGCGGAGCGGAGCGGACTATAGGTGGAGCGGGGCGGAGCGAAGTGGCCCGATCTGCAAATTGCAGATCTGGAAGAGAAGCGGATCGGGGGGTCCGTGCACACCCCTAATAGTTACCTATCTGGCAAGCATGGCTGGCAGAGCCTAGGTAATCATATTTATTTATTTATTTATTGCATTTCAATACCATCCAATAGCTGAAGCTCTCTGGGCAGTTCACAAAAATTAAACAATCAATTACAATTCACAGTAAAAACAAACCACAGTACAATATAAAAGCACAACTAGGATAAAATGGAACAGCAATGCAAAAATGTGGTAGCTTCACGTTCTCCCAGGATCTGTCTGGGCAATCAGATCAAACCTTTGCCTTTTATATCCTTTATCTTGATGACTTCATCCAAAGTTTCATGCATGGTCATACTGCTACTCCTAATTCTACCATCTAACCCTAATAGTCTCTAGTTCATTTCTTAAGCACATCTCTGTGCATCTATACATTTTGGGCTTAGACATATCCTTTTCTCAGGCCCTCAGGAGTACTCACAGTTATCTCACAGCATACACAGAACTAAATGCACACATTTGAACGTGCTTACAGAGCTCTTGTGATCAGAAACCCTGCCTTTTAAGGTTTCCCGATCAAAAGATCTCAATGAGCATGTTTAGCTGAATGCACTCACAAGCCCATATGCCAGGGGTAGGTAACACACTCACCTTTGCCCTCACAACTGCCTTGCTACTGAATTTGCTACCAAAATCTGGCGGTGCAGCAGCAACAACAAAAAGGCGATTTGTCTTTAAAACAAGGTGTGAGGTGAGTGTGTGACATGTTTTAAAGCAAAATTGCCCTCTGCATTTTGGTGGCACAGCAGTGGCAATTTCAGTGGTGGGTGGCAAAGATTGGTTCCTGGACCCCTAGAAGTTGCCCACCCTTGGCCAATGCAGACCTTTGCACTCAGTGCGTGAAGTTCTTTGACATAGCTGCGGGCCAGTGCAGGCTGGTGGCTATTATTATTATTATTATTATTATTATTATTATTATTATTATTATTATTATTATCCCGCCTTTTGCCCAATGCTGGGCCTCAAGGTGGCCTTACAAAGTTTAAAACATACATTGGGGTGGGGGAAAACATAGTTTAAAATACACAACAAAATTATAAGACATTAACATAGATAGAGGGCCAGATTATTCTCCAGAGGCCTGCTGGAACAAAAAAGTTTTAGCCTGCTTCCGAAAGCCCATCAAGGAGGGAGCCAGCCTAGCTTCCCCAGGAAGAGAGTTCCAGAGCACTGGAGCAGCCACCGAGAAGGCCCTCTCCCATGTTCCCACCATGTGAAGATGGTGGGACTGAAAGAAGGGCTTCTCCAGAAGATCTCAAAGTATGGGCAGGCTCATAAGGGAGAATACGTTCTTTCAAGTAACCTGGACCCGAGCCATATAGGGCTTTATAGGTCATAACCAGCACTTTGAATTGTGCCTAGAAACAGACTGGAAGCCAGTGGAGCTGTTTTAACAGGGGAGTTGTGTGCTCAGTTGTGTGATATCAGTGGGGTGGTGAATCTGCTCCGGGTTTCAGAAGGAGCTGCCTTCTGGGAATTCTGCTGACTCCCCTGATCTAGGAATTAGCATTTCCACTCATTTCCAGGGTTCCTGTAAAAAGTACTAACTCCCCATAGCACTAGCAGTGGGTTCTGCTGGCACAATGGAATAAATGGGAGCACAGGGGCAGTATAGGATATTGCCCAATAGGAAGGAACTCATGAGGATCATGTCCCTAGGGAGGAAGTTCCACCATATTGGTACCACACATTGCTACTCTCCATACTTCAGACAGAATGGGCATGTGAAGAACGGCCTGGAACAAAGATCTTAATGTGTAGGTAGGCTCATATGGGAAAAGACAGTCTTTCAAGTATCCAGGATGCAGACTGGTCCCAGAACAAAGGCAAGAGGTACATGTTTTAAATACATAAATAAATCCCTGTCCCTGCTACAATCTGTAGGCCACTTATTATGGCTTTATTGCCCATAGTTGTGGAAACAGTGTCCTGGGGATGGGAAAAGCAGTGATTTTCGATCTCACCAAAATTCTCCAAAAATCACTTCAAATCTTGTTTTGGTTCATTCCCATTCTCATTTTGATGTCTTCTTTTGCCTTGTTTGAATGAGGAAGTGCACATTTCTTTGTGCATTTTTCGAAAGTGCGCACTTTACCACCATTGAGGAACACATGAAAATGTGTGTGTGTGTATATTTCAAAGTGCTCCCTTTTGTTTAAAAAAACAGCTCATTTTTCAAACATGATTGCAAATTCAGGAATTGCTAATATTTCTCCAAAGAAAAAAAGGCACCCCTGGGATTATGAATGGAACATGTTCACATGATGAACAGAAACAAAATTCTTACAATGTCCGATCAGTTCCAGTGTGCTAGAGTGGGTCAGAATGTCAGACTAGCATCAGACTCAATCTTGAAGCTTAATGAGGGCATGTCTACACCTCCCAGCGTTCTGGGAGGGAGGGGGGAGGATCTCACATTTTTCTGATCACGAGTTCCTCCCCTTTGTGCAGTCGGTGCCCACGACACCCCAGGAGGAACAAGGGATGTCGCACCTGCTATTTTTTCTTTTCTTTTCTTTTTTACAGAAGATGAGCGCTCATGTGCTCCATCGGAAATGTGTGTTTTTTTAAAAAGAAATGAACCCTCTCCCCCCCACCCCACCCCCGATGGACAATTAGCACCTGAAGAGTTCCATGCCCCGTGCCTGCTTCCCACTTCCTCTGTTTACTCGCAAGGAGCCGAGACAAAGCTGGGCCAGCTGCTCACACCTCCCGCAGTCTCTGGACGATCCCGAGACCACAGGAAAAATCAGACTAAAAGCCATCCCAGTTATCCCGGGGAAATGGAGGGACCACATATGCCATCCCTCTTGTGGATGCGCAGAGATGATCCCCGGGATAAGGCATTGTGTAGACATGCCCTGAGATACTGCAGGTTCCTCACAGTTCCTCACAGGGCTGTTGTGAGGATAAATTAAGTGGGGAGAACCTTGAGTGCTGCTCTGAGCTCCTTGGACGAAATGCAGGATAAAACCATCATTCATAAATAATATGAATTATTGTTATCAGTGTTTGATTTATTTAGCTTTTAAGCCAGCCCTATTCTTTTGGGTCATGCTGGGTTACAGGTAATACACATTTCCAGAGGGGTAGCCGTGTTAGTCTCTTGCAAGGGGGAAAAAAACTTTAGTCTTTACAGTGCCACAAGACTCTTTAACCATTAAAAATGTACAAACACCTTTTTTAAAAAAGCCATCACATGAAAAATGCATATAAAACATATCTGTATCTACCCCAAGCTCAAGAAATGGCAGCTTCAAATCCTTCTTCCAATCTTTTGAAGCTGAAAAACAATGGGGAAAATTCTTTTCTTATCCTAAGTAGCAAAGACCTCACATTGGGAGTAACTAGAAAGGTGGTTGGTTAACTTAATACCTCTCTCCTCCATTCCAATAATTCAAAGGGGTTTTGATTCTATCCAAAAACATGGAAATGATGAGATAGATGTAGATCAAAAAGGGAACTGAAGAGCTTAACCTCTGCCCTGTGAGCTGTTAGGCCAGGAGAAGCTAAATGGCAGGCACATGATGCGCTCACTACAACTTTCACTCGTTGTAATTGTTGCATTTGAACGTCTTTATAGCTAGCCCTTGAAATTATCCTCCAGTTATCTTGTTCTCTGGAGCAGCATATCTCCATAGCAAACATGATTTAAAATGACCCCCTTAACGACAACAACAACAACATGGCAAAAATGCAAACAGAGACAGAATTTCACAGCAATATGCTCTATGTTCTATTATTGTTATATAGCAATAGGCTATGCAGGTACATACCTGCAACATGGATATGATTAAAGTGGAGATGGGACCAATGTACACATACATGCCTGACTCCCAAATGTCCCTGTGCCCCCAGCAGTGGAAGCTGATGGCTCCAACGTCAGTGGGGCAGTGAATCAGCTCTGGGTTTCAGTCAGAACCAGTCAGAACTCTAAAGGAGCTAACTTTTCCACTCAATTCTTTTTTGAAGCACCAACTTCCTATTGTGCTAACAGTGGGTCCTACTGCCATACTGGCAACATAGGATACTGTGAATTGTCTCTTAAGCATCTGGCTAAGTTTGTGTTGTTCTGCCAGGCTTTGGGAAGGGTGTGATTGCTCTATTGTGGATGTGTATTTAATTATATATATAAACAAAAATGTATATCCTACCATTCCAATGCATATGAACCACTCAGAGCAGCTAACAACAATTGAAACTGATCTTAAAATACAATAAAATCTCAAAAGACAAAACAAAATAGAACAATTGTATCCAGATTTAGTCATGCTTACATTGAAATCATTGGGACTTAAACTAGCCATGACTCTTTAACCCATTGATTCCAATATTTCTCCACCAAGCATGACTGAGTTTGGATCTAATCCTGTAGAATAAAAGCAGACAGATGCAGCATATAAAATAGAGACCTTGGATAAAACTCCATTCAATCAAACCAACTGCCTAAGGGGCTGTCTGTACATAAGGAAAGCCCTGGGGTGGGTGCGCGGTGGTGGCGCTACATTGATTATACGATGCAGCACCCATCCGCACCCACCCCGGGCTTTCCAGCGAAACTGTGAAGAATAAAAGTTGGGGATTTAGCCTGACTTTTTCCTCCAGAGTGCTGCAGCATTGAGATTATCTGCCACCACCCGGAAGCAGCAAAAGCATGGGATTTTGCTTATCATGGCAGCAACCCACCGCCGTCTAGGCAGCCCCTTCATGTGGGCTTGCCATGCAGCAAAATGCCATGTGAAAGGGTGCCAAATAAACTCCTGGGGCAAAGAAGTTCACGATTTAGGTGCAGCCATAGAAAAGGTCTTTTCTCGTGTCACCTCCATCATAACTGGGACACAGAGAAGGGCCTTCATGGCAGATTTCATGATGCCGGGGAGGCTGGTATGGGAGGAGGTTGTCCTTAAGGTATCCTGGATCTAAGCCATTTAGGCCTTTAAAGGTCATCACCAACACTTTGAATGGTGCCCAGAAACAAATTTGTAGCAGGGCAAGGGTCAATCAGGCATGCAGTTGATCTCACACTGCAAAGGACCTTGTCTTCATCATCAGGCTGTTTAGATTGAAATGCAAACCTATTACTACAGGAGAAGCAGGTGCCAAAGGTATTTGCTGCAGTTCTGGGCTTTTTAATAGGGATGTGCTCCGCTTCTAATCGGACTGGCGAATTAGAAGCAGAGCGGGGTGCTTCGCCTCCCCTTAAGGCGGAGGCGAAGAGGATTGGGGGGCCGGCGGAGCATGGCGAAGAGGATCGAGGTGAAGGCGGATCCTTCGCCTTGATCCGGAGCTCCGCCAGAAAGGTAAGTGGGGTTTACCGGGCCCTGCCGCTGTCGCTGTCGCCCATGCGGCGACAGCGGCAGGGCCCGGTAAACCCCCCCTCCTCTCCCTTACCTGCCTCCGTCCGCAGTCCCTCGGCTTCTTCAATTGAGCCCGTGGTTCAACCAGGAAGTCTAGGCCGCACTTGCGGCTCAGACTTCCTGGTTGAACCGCGAGCTCAATTGAAGAAGCCGATGGACCGCGGACGGAGGCAGGTAAGGCCCCCCTCCCCCTTGGTCCCTTACCGGGCTCTGCCGCCGTCGCCACACGGGCGGCGACGGCAGCAGGGCCCGGTAAACCCCCCCGCCCTCCTCTCCCGGCCTTACCTGGCACCACTCCCCTCCACTGCGGAGCTCTGATTCGGAGCCGGAGCTACGCGGCGAAGAGGAGCGGAGTATGGGCGAAGCGGAGCGGGCCAATCCAAAATGTTCGGATCGGCCCGCAAGGCGGAGCGGGGGGTCCGTGCACACCCCTGCTTTTTAAGGTTTTGATGGATTGCTACTAATTTTTAGCATTGTTTCGGTTGTGGTATTTTATTTATTGTATGTATTGGATTTTAATTATTGCTAGCTACTTTCTGGATTCTATAAAATAGTTAGGTGGAATATATACAGATAAATATATAAATAATAAATAAATAAACAATTTCCAAGGCAACTAAAGACAATAATCAACATTTTCAATTTAAGTATCCAATAAAATTATAAAAACAATTAAACAGAAGCAATGCAAAGTAAGGCAGGTGAGCTTTTCAGGCTTTGCTTAGAGGACATTTTATCTCTGCAGCTAGTGCTTTGTTTTGTTTTTAAATCATAGAGTTGCCTGAGAGGCTTTCTGGAAGTAAAATGCCATTTCCAACTGACGACTGCCATTTTCATGACAAAGCACCATCGACTTTTTCAAGATGTACTAGTGTACAAGGAGTATTGGAAATTTGGGGCCTTACTAGTACTTAACATTAAAATAGCAGTAGCCAGTGCAGGCCTCCATTTTCCCCCAGAATACCACTTTCAACAACACTTCAAAATGATGTACCAGTGTTAAAAAGGGTGGACAATGGGAAATTAAAAATGGTGGACAGTAGCAATAAAGAGTGGAAAGGAACACTGGTTAGTTTCATGCTGCCATCTTTAAAACCACTGTCCAACACTCAAAATAGCTGCAATGTCCCCTTGCTTTGGACAATGAATGTAGGGATACCAGTTTTGTTTAGCACTAAACCAGTACCAACATCATAGAACTTTCAGTGCTGAACATCACTCCTGCTCCCCAATTTGAAATGAACCTATTGAAAGTTTGACCCAGCATTAATTAGAATTGACCCCAAATAATGGGTCCATGCAAGTGGAAGATAAGAGTATAGGGACATAGGAAGCCGCTTTATACTGACTCACACCCTTGATCCATCTAGCCCAGTATTGTTGACACTGACTGGCAGCGGCTTTCCAGGGTTTCAACAGGAGCTTTTCCTGCTCTGCCTGGAGATGCCTGAGATTGAATTTGGGACCTTCTGAATGCAAAGCATGTGTTCTACCACTAAGCCATGCCACTCCCAATATATATACGTAGACCATGGAGATACAGAGACCAGGGTTACCTTTGACTGCTCACCCAAAATACCATATCATAGGCCATAGCTAGATGGGGCGAAATCCTGGGGCGATCCCTGGGATCATCCCTGTACATTCACATGATGTGCAGGGGATCCTGGGAACAGGGAGGGATGATCCCTCCCTTGCCCCGGGATCTCGCCCTGTCCTTTGAGCCCGTTTTTTCCCTGGTCTCAGGTTGATCCCCGAGACCACAGAATGTGTGTGCAGGCGTCGAGGTTTATCCCGGTTCCTCGCAGTTCCTTGCGAGGAGTCGGGCCCTGAGCCCATCGGGGGTGGGGTGGGGGGAGCAGGATTTTTTTTAAAAAAAAAGACTTATCTTCTGCGCACAAGCACTCGTGTGCTCCTTCTTTAAAACAAAAAAATGGCAGCCACAATGTCACACACCACATGTAGACCAGTGCGACGATCTCGTGATCATAAAATCGCGAGATCATCGGGGTACAACCCCCTGGTCTAGCTGAGGCCATAAACTCCTCTCAGGCACAAATGAGGAGTCTATATACCCTCTCTTAGTTATTTGGATCTTGACCCAGTCAGGATCCAAATACTTGAATGCCCATGCCTTTGTTAAAAAAACATAGAAGAAGAAGAAGAAGAAACACCCATAGCCTCAGCCACTATCTCTGCATAATCTATCCTTCCTCAACACTTATCCTCATATTTCTAACCCAAATGTTAAGATTCTTGGATCTCATCTGCCAAAGCTTTGGGAAAGCGGCCAAAAAAACCTAGGTGATCCTTTGATGTGTCTCAAGCGGCGGAAGCTTTTGAAGCCAGTACAGGAGCACCAGCTTGAGAAAACCAGAACCTTCCTTGCTGCAAACCCTTACTGGCTGCAGTGTCAGTTCAAAGTCTGTGTTACTCTTGGCCACACACAAGTCACTCATTTGGGACTGCAAATTATCCGCTCCAGTCACGACTCATGCAGGAGATTCAATGGCACTTGGTAACTTTGTGCACAGCTAAATAAGGGCATTTCAACAGGTGCTCCTAGAGTTGCTTCTAAGGATGTTCTTGCATCCCTCTTCTGTTAATGGGCATCAGGGAAATAGCACATATTTGTTCCCAGACAGCTATCTGATGTGTTTCTGTGTATGTATAGGAACTTGGCGAATGTATTTATATCCATTACCAACTAATGAAATGTAACTGGCTGACAACATGCTAGACCACTGCCAAAATCAAACATGAGGCCTGCAGATGTCCCTGGGAACAGAAAGCAAAGCCCCCTTTGGAGGGGTTAGTGCAGCACAAAAGGTTAGCCTTAAATTTGGTACAGATGCTAAACTTGCCATTTGAAATCCATTTTGTTAGTGGATGGGGGTCCTTTTGGAGAGAGAAAGCATAAATTCAGATTCGAAACCCAGGCACTTAACATTTTCTGCTGCCTCAAATTATGTGACTCAGGTTGTTTTGATACATTGCAATTTGTCTGTTACCCAAGGGCATGGAGGGAAAAGGGAAAAAACAACACTCGACTTTGACACAAGGAGAGCTCGGGCTCTCTAAGTCTATAATTAGTCGAACTAACATCACTTTCTACTTGCATGGTTAAAACCGGCATTAAATAAAGAGAAAAATGTGCTAATTTCTTCACTAGAGTTTGGGGACAGGGTGGAAAAAGTTAATCATTTCCAAGGGTGGCTAGTCAGCAACATAGTTCTTGGGGCAGAAGGAAGTTGATTCTCAGAAAATAAAACGAAGGAAGGATTATTTTTTAAAAAATGCTGCTTAAGATACTAGCTGGAAGAAACAATAGAATTCAAGTCTAAGCCCTTGAAGTGCCCTCCAAACCCAGCAGCCATGGCTGGCCTTACCATGAGACCTTAGCTAGACGGGGCTTTATCCCGGGGCAATCCCCAGGATCATCCCTGTGCATCCACATGATGTACAGGGGATCCTGGGATCAGGGAGGGATGATCCCTCCCTTGCCCCGGGATCTCTCCATCCACTTTAGGCCCAGTTTTTCCATGGTCTCGGGCTGAGCCTGAGACCCCGGAACATGTGGCTGGGCATCGCAAGGAGCTGGGCCCTGTGCATGGGGCGCAGAACTCCTCAGGAGCTCTGCACCCATCGGGGGTGGGGTGGGGTGGGGTGGAGGGAGTGGGTTTTTTTTTTGTTTTTTTTTAAAAAAAAGGACTTACCTGTTGCCCACAACCACTTGTGCGCTCCTGTCTCTTTAAAAACAAAAACAAAATGGCGGACGTGACGCCTCTCCCTCTGTGGTCATCACACGCTGCATGTGAACAGAGGGAGGATCTTCACCCCCTAGGTCTAGCTGAGGCCAGAGTGAAGGGGCCACCTCAGGCAGCAGGTTTTGAGTGGCCTGAAAAGGCAGCAAATTGTCGATTATTACTTTTTTACTGGCAGGGATGGAG
The DNA here is from genome assembly GCF_023053635.1 of Elgaria multicarinata webbii. NCBI lineage: Eukaryota > Metazoa > Chordata > Lepidosauria > Squamata > Anguidae > Elgaria > Elgaria multicarinata. Next base: position 173,764,027 of record NC_086171.1, read on the forward strand.
AGAGGGGTTTGTGGATGTTATGCCTCAGGTACCAAAATAACTTGGCTGGCTTTGGGGACAATGCACTTGACTTGGGTGGGTGGTGGAGCGTTATTTGCCAGCCTTGCCAGCAGCTCATCACACATTAAATTCCAGTTTGGTGCTTTTGGGATGCTCTCGGGCTCAGCTGGCATCCCAAAGAGAATCAAACTGGAAGACATTTTAAGCTTCCACACTAGTTGTCCTGGATGGCTCTTAGAGCCTTGCTAGACCTGCCGGATAAGCCGGCAGGGAGGAGGGGTGACGGCGCGCTAGAGGTAGCGCGCGCCGTCGCCGGCTTCTAGACGCACGATGCGACGGGGCAACGGGAAGCCCCGTAGCGTTGGCCATTTTTTTTGTTTAAAGGGGCCATGTGCGCCGGAGAAGGTAAGTGCTTTTTTAAAAAACAATAAAGGCCCCCCCGCCCCTGATTCCCCCCAATGCCCGATGACCCCCTCCCCCCTTGCTCGCCCGTCCTCCCCCCATTCCCAATGGCCGATGCCCGGCCTTTCCCCCCCCCCGTGCCATCACCGATGCCCAGCTTCCCCCCCCGCGCCATCCCTGATGCCCTATCCCCAGCTCTCCGTCCCTCACCCCGATGCCCGCTCTCCGTCCCTCGCCCCCGATGCCCACTCTCCTTTCCTCACCCCCATCCCCGATGCCCGGCCTTCTCCCCCCCCTCTCCTGCCGGGTCTGGCCTTCCCCCGACCCTCTCTCCTCCCCCCAGGATCCCCCCCCGGCCCGATGGGCACAGTACTCGTATGAGCGCTGTGCCCAGTCTGTGGCTTTTCCCGGCTACTCGCAATTAAGCGAGCAGCCACAAAAAGCCACGGACCCTGCTAGACGTTCCGCAGCCCCGGCCTGAGGACAGGGCTGCAGAAAAGCCGGGCCATAAGCGAATTCGCTTATGCCAGCTTAAGGCAGGTTTTAGCGCGGCCTGACCCCGGATTCCCCTGTGCGTCATCTGGATGCACAGGAGGGAAACCGGGCCTCACACTGTGCTAGCGCCTGGTCTAGCAAGGCCCTTAGTCTCTTTTCATGGGAAGCCTATTAGGAGCAAGCAAAGATGTGAGCTTAAAAAGTCCTTTTGCCCACTTCATTCTGTTCTACAGCCCAGATGTTGGAGTCAATCAGATCCTGTGTCAAAAAAAGGAAAAGGAAAAGGAAAAAAGAAAAAGCCACCACATAGTCTCTGTCCTTGCAGATAAATATTTCTTAGTACTTTCACATAAACCAATTCTGCAAATAGCAACACAGCTTTCAATCCAATGCCTCAGAAGTCAGAGGGGCAATATAAGCCCTACTGATGGTATCCAGCCTGCTAGATAGAGCTTAGACTTCAGAAAAGCTCCCGTCTTGTTTTCTCCAGAATGACTAAACAACATGTCAATATAGACCCCAGGCAGAAGAGGGGGCTTATGCCTATGGGACAGTTAACCCTCGAGAATGCTGTCCACCATTATAAGTATGCAACTCCCAACCTGCGGTTGCTGTGGCTTGTTATGCTATGTGAACCTGGTACGGGAGGGCTATCCAAGGGTTTAACAACCCTTGGATATTTGAGGGTTAAACAAATAACCCTCAAATAACCCTCTCCAGCCCATTGGGGACTTGCTTATTCATAATTCATTCCTGTACTTTTTGGAGAAGGGGCAGTCTAGATACGTGATCTAGACCAATTTATTTATTTATTGCGGGGGACATAGTTAATAATGCTGTTGGAATTTAGGATTTTAGAAAAAAGCCAAGACGTAAAAATACAGAATTTAATAAGTTGATGATTGACATTATAACACTCTTCCTTGAGGCTTAACAGAAATGGCTTGCCTCAGCTACTTAATGGGTTCATGATAAGCTAACATTTGAATTGGGGACTCCCAGGTCATGCTCTTCACCCATATGTTACAATGTCAAAGGAAATGTGAGGATGCATTTGTTTATAATAAATATGCTATTAATGTTTTATTGAAAAAATATTAATCCTACAAAAAAGTGCAAGGTGAGCCTGTTTTTTTGTGATGATTCGGCTATCACTATTTTATTTCCCCCCACAACTGGGAATCTGGCTACTGCTTTCCTCTCATGAAATGAGAGAACCGCCACCATGATCCGAGCGATGAAGAATTTGGAAAGATCACAGTACCATCAAAAAAGACAACATAGGCCTACACCTTGTGTCAAATCATTACTATCCCATCGTGGTAATTCTGTATCCCCTTGCACATGTAAACCTTGTAGGACACACAATAACATTTGTTGCAGTATTTTGGATAATGTGGAATAAAATGCAGGAAATAATGGGCTCTAGCACACTTTCCCCCACCCCCCTGGTTTCCCTCTGAGTTTTTTACCTCCGTTTCATAAGCGCATCAAAGGCTCCCTCACACATGGTCCCTTTCATGTGGGTTTTCACTTGTTAGCTCTTCCACTCCACCCTGTCATTTCTCCTTTCTCCTCCAGTTCATTGGTTGTGGTACTCTGATGGGTGTGAGCTTCCCCCCACCCCTTTCGCTCTGGCTTTGTTATCTAGCAATTGCTGATTTAAGGTTTGGGCTCCATTTCTGCAGGAATTGGGGGGGGGTTGGAGCACTAAAAAGTCCATTCAACTGACTAACAAGTCTCTATGATGATCGTGCTGGAGGAGGAGAATCGCCCCGCCCTCCCCTTTCATCAGCAAGACTCCATTAGCAAGTGCCCCAACAAAGGAAAAAGTGAGAGGGGAAAATAATCCAGACTCCCTGCACCAAAATAAAATGTAACAAGGGGGGAAAGGGGTGAGATGAGTGCCAGACAGGGACAACGTCATGTGAGTACCGCACTGCAAGTCCACATCCCAGGCATGGTGAGTGTGCGATCAATCACTGGTGTGATGAAGCTCAACAGTATGAAAGGATACCTGAGCGAGCGCCTTCTCCCCTACCAACGTGCCTAGTCACTGAGGTCATCTGAGGGCATGCTCCACATAGACACATCCTCCAATTGGAGTCCACCAGAAGAAGATCTTTCATTGTGGCGGCCCCCATCCTATGGAATTCCCTGCCTCTGGAAGTCAGGCAGGAGCCAACATTGTTTTCTTTTTAGTGCCTCCTGAAAACATCATTGCTCCAGGAAGTCTTTCCTTAATGACCAGCCATGGGTCACAGGTCACTTTTCATTTTGCTTCTTTTAAAAATCTAATTGAAGGTGTTTTATTCTGTTTTTATTTTATTTTATCTTGTACACCGCTCTGAAATTTTGAATGGGGAGCAGTATATAAACATTGTAAATAAGTAAATAAATAAGTAAATAAAGCAGTTTATTGAATGTGCGATGTGCCCTAACAGTTATCAGTGCACTTCAATACTGCTATAAAACAGCAGTGTGGATCTAGCCATTGTGAATATAAATATTATATACTTACAGTGGCTCACTCTCCACAGAGAAGGGGCCTGGACCCTGCCCTATAACTTACTCAGCCTGATGGTTAATCAAGACCTGATGGGGAAAGAACTTCTCGGTTGCTGTCATCCATTGTTTGATGCCAATTCATCCCCAACCTTGGCTTTTCCAAATGTTGATGTCTTTAGCGATGAATGCTGCCAGCATGCCTCACTCTGCAAAAAACGTCAACTCATTCTCCATGCAGTCCTGCTTTTAATTGCCTTTTAAAAACAAAAGACAAATAGCAATTGCGTGAGGGCTGAAGCAAATGAATGCTGCCAAGATGGCAGTAGCCAAAATTTGTAGAAAAACGCCCCGGAAAATCAAAGTAACCTCGGTGGCTGGGAATATCTGTTACTTCTAGAAAATCTAATTTAGAAACATTTTAAAGGTAGATGGTTTTAAAAAAATTACCTATTTCTTTGCAGTATCAGCTGCACAGGGCAGTCAGGGCCATTGCTAGGCTTGGACCTGTTGGACTTTCATCCTGAATCTTTTCTACAGAGCCCTGAGTGTCCATTGCTGCCAATGGAAGTTTTTCAGCTCAGATTAATTGCCCTGCATGGAGTAATTTTGAAGGGGGGGTTGCAGCTGGGGAGGGAATGGCTGGTTCTCCCCCTTCTCACATATGCCAACACCCCTCAAAAATGTTTCCCTGTATTTTTATTATTTATTATTGCATTTATATCCTACCTTTTCCCCTCCAAGGAACCCAAGGCAGCCTACATAACCCTCCTCCTCTCCATTTTATCCTCACAACAACAACCCAGGGAGGTAGTCTGGGCTGAGAGCCTGTAACTGGCCCAAAGTCACCCCGTGGGCTTCCATGGCTGAGTGGGGACTAGAACCCAGATCTCCCAACTCCCAGTCCAACACTTTAGCCACTACACCACATATGGCAAAAAAAATTCCAGTGGTTTAGGTTGATCTAGAACAGGGTGCAAATTAATTGAAGAATTTATTTTCTTTGAGATTATTTGGATGAGAAATTAATTGGCTGCCTTTGCCTATTGTGAAATTTAAATAAATCCTAGTAATTATTTCTAAATTTAAGATATAAATTATATTATATTTAAGATATAGATATAAACTAGCATATGCATTTTATGCAAATTTGTGTTATTGCCTCCAAAACTTCTAAGGGCTTAGCAGCAGCCCTGCAGCACATTGCTATTAGTGTTGTGTGTGCTTGTTCTTTGCTTTCTTTTTTAGATATAAATTGGCTTCAGAGATCACTTTGCCAAAAAGTATTTAAGCTAAATTTGTTATTTGTTTGGCTTAAATGTTCAGAGCAAAGCACTGCTGGAAACTTCAGATCACTACTGGCAATGATAGTAGTGAGAACCACAAAAAAAGTTCTCCTAACAGGCTGTAGTCATGCTACCATTCTACAGCAGATTTTTCTTTCATGTGTTATTTAATATTACTAGCTCTGTAGGATTGTAGTAGTAACTGCTGTGTTACCATTACAATCCTATAGATGTCTTCGCAGACATCTATTGAGTACAATGGGTCTTGCTCCCAAGGCTGTAATCCTATTAAAACTTACCTGTTGAATGTACTGGGCCTTATTTATGAGTAAACATGCATAGAATTGCAGTGTAATTGAAGTAATTTTAGGCTGCAATCCTATACACACTTACAGTAGGGTGTCCATATGGAAAGGAGGACAGGGCTCCAGCATATTTAAGAGTAGTTTAGAAAAGGGAATTTTACCAGATGCTGCATGCATTCAAATCATCCCTGCTGAAATTCCCTATTCTTTTCAACTTTTAAAGATACTGGAGCCCTGTCCTCCTTTCCATATGGTCACCCTACTTACAGCATAATCCTATGAATATCTACTCAGAATATAAGCTACATGTGGAGCATAGCACTGACTCATTTAAAAGCACAATCCTATGCATGTTTAGACAGAAAAAAAATCCTATAGCTCCCAGTATTCCCTAGCCACCATGCTCACTCTAAACATGCATAGGATTGTGCCCTATATCACCTACATGGTGGATTGTTAACCAACAACTCACCAACAACTCTTCGTACCAGTTAAGGAGCAAGGAATTTTGAAGAGAAACAGAAAATCAGAGCATAGACAAGGTTTGAATGCTGGAGGAACTGGACTCCTTGAGGTCAGGGTTAGAGGGAAAAGTTTGAAGTCAATCTTCCTTCCTTACAACCCTTGTAACATTCTTAGCATGTTTTGTGTCTTCTTTGGAAATGAGGATCAGATGTGATTGGAAGAAGCGCACATCATATTGGCTTGCCATTTGTCAATGTCCTTCTGATGAAACAAACAACAGGCAGGGATTAAGGCAAAGAGATTTATTTCTTCTGACAGGCTCGATGTGCTCCTCTATTTTTCTTCATTATTCTTGACACATCTCCTGTCATCCTCTGAACTTCTAGAAGGGTCGGCTGAATCGCTGATGTCAAAGCAGGCAAAAGAAATAAGTAGTGGAGCTGCTCTCAGACGTTTGAATAATAACATCGACAAAGAATCTGGAAACGGACAGAGGTGATGCTCAAAGTTAGGCTCGGTCCATCCTGGATTATCTCATCAGCCACTTAGTTTTATGTCTTCCCTGAAATGTTCTGTGAAAATGTTTAGGACAATAAATAAACATGTTTCCACAAAGAACACGAATAGTTCTGCTCAGGTAGATGGTGAACATCTCAACTTCGTGCCATAGTCACAAAGGAGTCCTCGCTTAATTGGCCCATGCCTGTAAATACCAATATTTACAGGCATGGACTGACTACCTTCAAGACTGTTCAGGATGTTAGTTGTGGTGGAATGATGTTTAAGTGATGAAGAATCTGTACGGCCAAAGACACCCTGTGAAGAGCAAAACCTTAATATGGTTTAATGTGGAATGTGATATTCTGAATGGTTCAACTTCCTTTTTTTCTATATATATTTTTAAAGTCCTTGTTTAGTAAACAAGGATATACACTAAACAAAATATACTTAAATTAGGGCACAATCCTATTGGTTCTGTCTTGGGTACCCATAAGCCTCCGAACTCAGAGGCTTACAAGTATCCAAAGCAGAGTGGGAACATTTTAGCTGGGCAGGTGTTTTTGCCCATCTAACAGAGCCTTCAGGGAGGGGAAGGGAAGGAGGCTGCTGGGGATGGCTGGGAATAGGTCGGGTCCCCATGCTCCCAATCTCCTCCCCTCCTTGCCCACCAGCATGCCCCCTTTCTCCCTTCTACGAGCTTGCATTTATGAGTGTGTAGAAGCAGCCAGCATGGTTCTCTGCATGCCAGCAGCAAGGGGGCGGAGCACATGGAGGCTATCTACTCCAATGCCATGGCCCCTTTGGAGGACTGATCTCCAGGAGGTTGACCAGAAGCTCGCTGAGCCAAGCATCACAGAGGAATGACCTATAACTGGGGAATTTGAGGTTGATCATGGGACCATGGGGAAACAGCCATTGATCCTAACCCTCATGACATAGTTAGAATCAGAGGCAGGAGCCAATGTCTGAGTATCAGCTCCCTGGCTCCTGGTGTGTACATTCCCACTATTCAGCTCTTCCCTGGATCGCCTTGTACTTTGGACTGCATGCTGACCGTGCTTTTGGGTTTGGCTCTGCCTGTCTCCTTGGAGCTCCCAGAACTGCTGTAAGCAGGACACCCAATGTCTTGCTTGATGCAGACAAGCCAGAGCTAAAACAACTTTGATAGATGATGATCCAGCATTGCATCACCATTTTCTTATGGTTTGGATGGACCAGTTCACATCCATGGCCTATCTGTCTGCTAATAACTTTGCCTCTTTTTTCAATGCTAAAATCCAAACTATTCGCTCTAATCTGGCCAGCTCTGCTCCTCTTCCAGTTCCTGTTCCTCATCTGTCAGTCCCTCCTGCAAATTTCTCTGCGTTTCCTTTGGTCTCAGCTGATGAACTGTCTACAATACTGCGCTCTTCGAAGCCTTCCACTTGTTCTCGTGATCCGATCCCTTCTCGCGTCTTTATAAATCTTATTCCCGCTATCCTCCCTTCCTTGCTTCATATTATTAATTTTTCTCTGTCCTCTGGTTCACTTCCTTCTGCTTTTAAACATGCTACAGTCTCTCCCATTCTCAAGAAACCTACTCTTGATAGGCTATCTCTGTCTAACTACCGACCTGTCTCTTTGTTGCCTTTTGTTTCAAAGATCCTGGAGCGTGTGGTCTATTCTCGTTGTCTTGACTTTCTGTCTAGTAACTCTGCTCTGGATCCTTTTCAATCTGGATTCCGTCCTTTACATTCCACTGAAACAGCCCTTACTAAGATCACCAATGATCTTCTTACTGCCAAGTCTAAAGGCCTTTATTCCATTCTTATTCTCCTTGATCTAACTGCAGCCTTTGACACGGTTGATCATGATCTTCTCTTAGACTCCCTTCATGACCTTGAACTTTGTGGCTCTGTCTTTAACTGGTTTGCCTCCTATCTAGCGGGTCGCTCTTTCAGCGTGTTGGCTAATGGCAGCTCGTCTTCCTCTTTTCCCCTTTCAGTAGGGGTCCCACAAGGCTTGGTGCTTGGCCCGTTGTTATTTTCCTTATACATGTTGCCCTTGGGTAAGCTTATTCAATCTCACGGCCTCCAATATCATCTGTATGCCGATGATACACAATTATATCTCTCATCTCCAGAACTTTCTCCTGATGTTCACGATCGTATCTCGGCATGTCTTTCAGATATATCAGCTTGGCTGCTTCATCGTCGTTTGAAACTTAATATGGCAAAGACTGAATTGCTTGTTTTTCCTCCTAAACTTTCCCCTCATCTCTCATTCTCTCTTACTGTCAATGATGTTACGCTTACTCCGGTCAAGGAAGCTCGTAGTCTTGGCTTTATATTTGATTCTTCACTCTCCTTTATTCCTCATATTGAGGCAGTAGCTAAATCCTGTTGTTTTTTCCTGTATAATATTGCCAGGATTCGATAATTTCTGTCTGTCTCTTCTGCCAAGACGCTTGTTCATGCACTAGTTATTTCTTGGTTGGACTACTGCAACCTTCTTCTCTCTGGCCTTCCTTCTTCTCACATCAGTCCGTTGGTCTCGGTCCACCACTCTGCCGCTAAGATCATCTTCTTGGCTCGCTGCTCTGATCATGTTACTCCACTTCTGAACTCTCTTCATTGGCTTCCAATTCACTTCAGAATCCAATATAAACTTCTCCTGTTGACTTTCAAAGCTTTTCACGGTCTAGCTCCTTCCTATCTCTCCTCTCTCATCTCACACTATTGCCCCGCTCGTGCTCTTCGTTCCTCTGATGCCATGTTTCTCACCTGCCCAAGGGTCTCTACTTCCCTTGCTCAGCTTCGTCCATTTTCTTCTGCTGCCCCTTACGCCTGGAACGCTCTTCCAGAACATCTGAGATCCACAAGTTCAATCGCAGCTTTTAAAGCTCAGCTAAAAACTTTTCTTTTTCCTAAAGCTTTTAAAACTTGATGTTGTTTGGACTCTATACTGTTAGTTTTACCCTACCCTGTGCCTGTTTACCCTACCCAGTGCCTGTTTGCATTCTCTTCCCCTCCTTATTGCTTTACTATGATTTTAGTAGAATGTAAGCCTATGCGGCAGGGTCTTGCTATTTACTGTTTTACTCTGTACAGCACCATGTACATTGATGGTGCTATATAAATAATATTAATAATAATAATAATAATAATAATAATAATAATAATAATAATAATGGCCTAGGTGTATATAGGTTAAAAGCAAGCCTTAAGTTCACACAGGCTCCCTCACCATACGCATATGTTAATGAGAACTGGTGGTTTTGTACACAAACACCTATGTAAGTGGAACCCACAAAAGTGAACTATCCAATGGTGATAATATAAAACAACTTATCAATCTTTTGCTTTTCCCATTGGTTCTGATACTTGTCGGAAAGTAAGGGAGCAATGCTGTGGACCCTAGACAGTGTCTGGGGAGGGACAGGGACATAGGATTTTTGGGATTCCAGGATCCAAGGTTAGAGTCAGGAGTCCAAATTTCCTCCGACTCCCCCTAGCAATGGGCAACTGTGCTGGCTGCCTCTACCAGGTTGCAAAAGTGATCTCAAAGAGGAGGGAAAGGAGGTGGTTCTGTGGGGGGAAGGGGAGGGGACCAGGGAGGCTAGTTTACAAGGAATTCTCCACCCTCCCCAGCATCCTTCCTTCCTGCTCTGCAGAGCTCCAGTTTGATGGGCAAAAAAGCTCATCTAGCAAAAATGCAGAGTGGGAGGAGCGCACAGGCAAAGATCACCTCCAAGCTCCTCCCAGTCCATGGCTAGACCAGGCCTATATCCCGGGACTGTCCCATGATTATCCCTATGCATCCAAATGCCACACAGGGGATCCCAAGAGCAAGCAGGGATGACCCCTCCATTTGCCTGGGATAATCCTTAGGTCTAGCTAAGGCCCCACTCTCCATAGGATGCCCATCAGCTGCTGAGTTCAGAGGCTGATGGGCATCTCAATATGGTTCGGGTTGAGTCACCATACAAGGTAAGCTTCAAACGCCATACAAATGAAGCTTTGGTTTATCATTTGATAAGTGCAATCATCATGTGAATATGATTCTGTGAAACCACTGATGGGAAAGAAAATGTGGCTGATTTTTTTTACCAGGCAAATTGTAGTGCAATGAACAATGGGCTCAGACATCAGCCATGCTTTACATTTCAGTAAAAAAAAGAAAAGAATAAAAATAGGAAATGAAAGAGGCTCCTCACCACTTGTAAGAAAATATTGGAATGCACAGCTCCATAGAGAACATCTTTCATGCTGGAGGTGATGGAGTTCTAGAGAAACATAAGCAAGACTGAAGTGTCTATGGATGACTCTAAACACTGTCTTCTATTTATCCTGTGTGTCCTTCATGAATGTAAACTATGGTTGAGCCTTGAGACCCTTCCCTTTCCACAGCCTGTCACTGCAGCACCTTTCACCATCCTTAAATTCCCTATTCTAAAAGGAGGCAAAGGTTTGGAAAAACAAACATAGTGCATACCTGCTCTTGGGCAATGGCTAAATGTCACTGCATGGGTATGCAAGATCCCCAGCCACCCTACAGAGGATAAGCCTGTTTCTGCCTGAACCAGAGGAGGGAAACTGCACAATGGTCTCGGTAGACAAGTTTGGGGAGCAAAGAAGCTCACTGCTTTGGAAGCTATATGGTGGTGATACATTTCTCTGCAATATGAGTAGTTTTGGTGCTAATTAAAAACTCATTAATTTTCATTAATTTAAATGCATCTTCAGCCACTTGGAGGGAAATTTTGACAGGAAATTTGGAGATTCTCCTGAGCTGGTGAACCATGAGAGGAATTCTGAGGGAAGCAAAAAATAATTTTGATAAAACAAATGAAGTTTCTTGTTGTGTCTGTGTTCTCAAATCCCTAAAGTGTTACTGAGGTTCATTTTTACCAGAGTAAAAGACACCCCCATTGTTCTACCAGAAAATCTGAGCATGTGACAGGATGTTGCTCCCCAGGCAATGCTAGATCACTGCCTCACATGTTCATAGAATCATAGAATCATAGAATAGTAGAGTTGGAAGGGACCTATAAGGCCATCAAGTCCAACCCCCTGAGCCTCCATCATGGCAAGAAAAAAGAGTGCTTCACCACATTGGAGGCTTCTCTTTATTTTCTAAAATAGTGAAAGGACTCAGCTTTGCCTGCATTGGAATAGCCTTTAGTTGGATACAACAAAGCCTTCAAGCAATTTATTTAAGTTCCAGCATATTTCAGAACAATTGGAGTTATTGATGTTTGTTTTTTAAAGAAAAAACAAGAAAAGGAGCTGGAGATGCATAGGAAACTCATGGCATCGCCAAAATGACCTGCAACCATCCATGAGTCATGAGCGTGCTATAAATCACATGTTTAAAGAGGCCCCATGTTTTTAAACTGTATGGACTAAAAGTTATGTGCTAGTTAAGGAAGTCTGCTCCAAGTGGCTGAAGCTTTTACTGCAGGTTTCAATGACATGGATGCATTTAAATTAATGAAAATTAATGAGTTTCAAAAAATCAGAACAACCCAAATTGCATGCCCCTAAGGTCCCACTATTTAAAGAGTAAACCAAGTGCTCACCAAATTGTGATGGAAGTGCTGTGAGCTTGGACAGATGGAAATTCAAAATAGAAATAAGACCCTTTTCAGCAAGAAAGTTCTGGTGTGACAGCAGACTGTAAGGAAATCAGACTTTCTATTATGCAAGAGTGTTTCGGGTTCATTTCCCATCTACTTTCCTCCATCCTACAGCCAACAAGAGGATCATATTCCTTTTAATGAACAAGTTTGATATTGGTTTAACCACAGTGAGAGAAAAGGAACTCCTGTATATGTAGGATATGGTGGGGGCGCCAGTTCCAATAGCACATACCAACCAATTCATTAGGGAGAAAGGGTTAATTTTAAATTGCAAAACAGTGCAAACTAGTTTCTGTCAGTCAGAGGATATCAAGTGACCAGGAGATTAATGGAACCATTGCCCAGAAGGCATGCTATAATGTGATGTTTACACTAGAAACAGAATCAAAAAGGCTTCGAGTCTGAATTTTAATTACAATATCTCATTTTCTTAAGCTTGGTGAAGACATGAAACTTCCTGAGTGTTCAGAGAGGCATTGTGAAGAGAGTCACAACTAAGGAACCATGCAGACACTGTATCAGCAGGCACAAAGAGCTTTTTTGTTTGTTTGTTTAGTCCAAGGATTTAAAAAAAACACTGGTGGGAAAGACAGACTTGCTTTGGACGTTACACTACTAGAACATTCTCAGAGGAATTCACTCAAGTGCTCTGGACATAAAATCATTTTGTTTTTTCTGTGTACATAAGTTATGGGTAAAGGATGCATAGGTTGCCTATTTGCTATGAATCCAGGGCAGGATCTACACTACTGCTTATAACGGTTTATAATGGTTATGACAACTGTTCAGGCCCAGGACACATTACATAATGTTCATAATGTTTTTAAAGTGTTATATCTTGCTTGGTGTAGATTAGGCCCAGGTTTCAAGTTCTGGTACTAGTATACAAAGATCTAAACAGCTTGGGACCAGAATATCTGAGGGAGCACCTTCTCATTTAACAACCTGTCCAGTCACTGAGGTCATTAGAAGGCATGCCCCTGGTAGTTCCACATGGACTGATGGTCCAAATGAAGTCTACCCAAAGAGTCTTCAGTGTGGTGCCTCCCTTTCTTTGGAATGCCCTTCCTCTGAAGTTCAGGCAGGTGTAGGGTGACCATATTTTGGAAACCAAAAAAAGGACAACAAGGCATGCCCAACCCCCGAAAGAGGTGTGTCCCACACTGACATGACCAGCCCCCGAAGGGGCATGGCCATCTCAACATGGCGTGCAGATATCCTCCCAGCCATGCTAATGGTGTAGCTGATCTGTGCACTTTCTGGAGGCCTGGAAAACTAAAGATAAATAACCATAAGATGGGAAAGAGGAGGCAGATAGGTCACAGCCTTCCCCAATAAAATGAGATGTGTTGTATTTACATTTAATTATAGTAATTGTTTCTAAATATGAACATAAGAACTTAAGAAGAGCCATGTTGGATCAGACCAAGTGTCCATCTTGTCCAGCATTCTCTTCACACAGTGGCCAAGATGCTGCCCACAGAAAACCCACAAGCAGGACATGAGTGCAACAGCACTCTCCTACCCATTTTCCCCAGCAACTGGTGTAGATAGGTGTACATCAACATAATGCCTCTGATAGTGGAGGTAGTGTATAGCCATGAGGAATAATCACCATTGATAACCTTTTCTTCCAGGAATTTGTATAACCCCCTTTTAAAGCCATTCAAATTGGTAGCCATCACTGCATCTTGTGGTAGTGAATTCCATAGCTTAACTATGCATGGTGTGAAGAAGTACTTCCTTTTATCTGCACTAAGTCTCCCACCAATCAGCTTCATGAGATGACTATGGGTTCTAGTATTATGAGAGAGGAATAAAAATGTCTCCTATTCACATTCTCCAACCATGCATAATTTTATGAACTTCTATCATATCTCCCCTTACACGCCTTGTTTCCAAGCAAAATAATCCCAGCTATTGTAACCTTCCCTCATAGGAGGGTTGTTCCAGCCCCTTGATCATTTTAGTTACCAGTTTCTTCACTTTTTTCCAGCTCTACAACACCTTTTTTAGGCATGGTGATCAGAACTGTACACAGTATTCTGTGGTTACACTTAGATGTGCATCTGTACAGACAAATTAGCTAGTGCAAATTTTATGCAACTCCATGCCATTTTTGGTGATGCATTTCCTCATTTGGGTGATGCATATGTGGCTGCCCCAATCCTAACATGTCTACCATGAGCATGGATCAGCTTGTCTACTTGGGCCTCCATTGGGTTCCTACCCCCACATGCACTGCTGCTTCCCTGCCATGAGCCCCAGCCCAGCTACTGTTATTCCTGGAACAGCCTCACTCTCCTTTCCCACAGCAAAATTGCTCCACTGCACCATTCTGTCCGTGATGTGCCCAAGGCATGGGAAACATTTCAGCCAGTTTGGAGTTAAAAATTATTATTATTATTATTATTATTATTATTATTATTATTATTATTATTATATACCATCTTTCCAATTAGAACACCCCCAAGACAGTTTATTATATGTTAAATTGCAACAATAAAATGCAAGTAATATACAAATGAAACATTCCATTTCAACATTAAAATAGCAGCAACCATTACAATTTTTCAAGAGCGGAGTTAATAGCAGTTTCAATTGAAAGTGGATTCAGATACCCAGGTCTTAAGGCCCCATTGGAGTCAATGGCCTTAAAGACCCCCTCTAACTCTACTATTCTATGATGCTACAGCAGTACGACAATGGAACCAGTTACCCAGGGAGGTTGTGGGCTCTCCCACATTAGAGGCATTCATGAAGCAGCTGGACAACCATCTTTCAGGGATGCTTTAAGGTGGATTCCTGCATTGAGCAGGGGTTTTAAAGACTCAATGGCCTTAAAGACCCCTTCCAACTCTACTATTCTAATGCAGTCAGTGAAGGAGCCATCCACACTTGCTATGTGAGGAGGTTTTACAAGGATGGGCCCCCTTCAGAAAAGACCCTGCCTCTTGTGACTGCCAGCCTTGATGAATTATTCCATTAGGCACATCAGCAGGATTTCCATGGCCAATTGTAAGGCTCAGGAAGATAGATACAGATGCAGATGGTCCTTTACATAACCTGGTCACAAGCCATTAGGGCTTTAAATGTAATGACCAGCGCTTTAAACTGGGCTCAGAAATGCACTGGCAACCAATGTAGCTGGTTCAGAATCTGTGCTATATGCTCCTTATTGCCTGAACACCACAAGCAACCGGGAGCTGTATTCTGCACCAGCTGAAGCATCCAAATTCATGTTGCACACTCCCATCTTACCTGAGAAGCAGGAGGTTCCAAGGGCTGCACTCCGAAGGGGTGTGTTTCCTTTGGAGAAGAGAGCACCAGAGACTTAAAGGTGTCTTTGAAATATCAGCATTATCTACATGTATAAAAACAGAGCATAAATAAAGTAGAAACAAACAACAGATACTCCAACCATGCAACAGATCAGGGCAAGCATCCAGGTGAGGCATCATTGGGCACCTGCCCAGGGTCTACATCCCAGTAGGGGCCCAATGTCAAGAGTCTCCTTGATTTGCTCCTCTTTACCATTACAAGACAGCAGAAGACTGGCTGTAGCAGGATCTACACTACTACTTTATAATGGTATTGACAACTGTTGGGGCCCAGGACACTTCCCTATACCGTTTTCAAACTGCTTTCAAAGTGTTATATCCTGCTTGGTGTAGATCTGGCCTGAGTCTTCTAATGGAATCAATGGAAAAATGAAAAGAAATGGGGGGGGGGGATTAAACACATGCAATGCAAATGAAGGGGAAACAGATGAATGCAACATACAATAAAATGGCGCAAGCAAGCAAAAGGGCAGGGGGGGTATTGCACATCGCTGTATGCTATAACATGTTACTGCTGTGAAGGCTGTGTATGGATGAACAGATAAATAAACTTCAGATCCTCTCCTTCTCTGAGAACACAGGTCATTTCTATACCCCACCATCCTCCCACTACAAACAGCAAAATGCATATCGCTGCCTGGCTGAGCTTCAAACAGCTGATCCCTGTAGCATCACACCAGCGGCTTTTCCCATGTGCAAGCAGCTAATGCAAGCTGCCCACACCCTGATATCTGGCCCCATTAACGGTCCTCGGTTTGTTTTTGTTGAAGAGCGGCTGTAGTGAAAGAGCCGTACCAGCTAAAGCTGGCAGGAAAGTCAAGGGGGATGAGTCTGGAGCAAAGGGCACGATAACGCTGTGTTTACACTAGGAATGTAGGTGGTGGATAATTTAAGGGAGGGGGGAGGAAGCAGCTGATGGGGGTAAAGAATTGGGAGACATTACAATAAACAATAGTAACAACAGAAACCTCATTACAGCAGGTCCAGAGCATGTATAATGTGCCTACAGGATGGGGAGGGACTTTAAAAACAATCGTGGCTGAATCGGTAGAGGCTGGTGGCTCCAATTTCAGTGGGGCTGTGAATCCATTCTGGGTTTCAGCCGGAACTCTCAAGCAGCTGTCCAGGATGCTGATCCCTATCCCCTGAATAGGTCCAGCACCTTGAATAGCTCCCTTAACATTCAGGCTAGTTCTGACAGAAACCCATAATGGATTCACTGCGCCACTGAAATAAAAAAAAACCCAACCTCTACTGCTTTGATTTTCTCTAGTGGTGCTAACAAGGTCACACAGAGGCAAAAGAATGTGTTGCTCAAAAGTGCTTGAGTTCAGATGAAAAGTCTTCCAACAACCATAGCACCAACACCAAAAGTGTTGATGCTCCAGGGAGGGTGAGGAAGATTGCTGATGCAACACATTCTAGTTAGATGCTACATCTTCTGTGTCATCAGTGCTGAGTCTAATGGTTTCTTTGGCCCAGTGGCACCAGAAGAGAACACAGACTTCCTGAGTTCCATCTAGCCCATTGGCCGTGATGGTTGGGAATTATGTGAGCTGCAGTCCAACACATCTAGAGGGCGTTAGGTTGGGGGAAGTCTGGACACTACTCTCCATGCTTTCAGCTCCAAGTCTCTTCCAGTCCTACGTAGTTTCGATACAACTTCACTATGTCTACACATAGTGACATGAATGCATGTGTGATCATCACCTGTGCCAGTTCACAGTCTGCATGCTTTTCCCAATGAGGAAGTACCCTCCAGTGTAGAAATGCATCATGTCCAAAGTGGCAGTTGAGCAACAGACCATTGAGCAAATCCAATGATGATAATGATGATGATGATGATGATGATGATGATGATGATGAAGATGAAGATGATGAAGATGAAGATGATATATTTATTTCTTACCCATCAAGGCAGGGGACAACAATAAATACAATAACAGGGTATAAATCAAATGCATAAAACTGATTAAAAGAGCATATAAAACTAATACAATATTAAAATAACCATCAGAACAGGCAGAGAAGCTCTTTCTTTCTTTATCCTTTGGCAACCCTCTCTCCTTATGTAATGACATCAGAGCCCATCATGTGGAATCCACACAATTACGCAATGTGAAGTGCTGCTGTTGTAGGGAGTCCAGCCATTTTATCCCGTTTCCACATGCCTCCCCACCAGTTTTCTGTTCTCTCCCCATCCAACCCTAGTCAGTCAGCATTTTGTGGCCACTGAGCACAGTGCGCTGTTTTGGGAGCCTCCCCGTTTCTCTAGCTTCCCTTTTTTTCCCTTCTGCAAACATTGGAGTTCCCCAACATGTCCTGATGCCTCCCTCGTGGGTGTGTGGCTGCTTTGGCCACATAAGCAACAGCCCTCCCGCCCTGCATGCCAGAAATAGAGAGAAACAGAGGCTCTGTAATGCCTCTGCAGAATTTGCATTCTGTAAATTTAAAAAAAGAAAAGAAAAAGAGTAGTGGGTTTTTAAAAGGCACTCTGCCATTTATTCTCCCCCATTTTAGAGCAAAATGGGACCCATCACTCTTCCTCCCATTTCTCTATTATCATGTAGTCAGTTGAATTAACCAAAAGGGTTTGGCCATCTGCCCACAGAGTAGTTTAGGCAAGTATGTTTCATCAAAGTCATTTGGCATTTGTAGCCTGCCAGTCATTTCTCATAATTTGAAGTTTACGATGTAGATTATCGTGTGAGCTGTTGGCAGCTGACATTTATTCCGAAGAGATGTCATCAGAGGGGTTAACGTTATCTTCTCAGCAATCAATACGTTCTTGTTTGACAATGTGGATTTGAGCTTAAAAACCCTAAGGGCCAGTTGTGATGTAATGTATACATGTGGTTTCCCTTTATTTCTTGTAACAAAGTATACATCATTCTTGGGTTTTGAGTGCCATCATATATCCTGAACATAAACACTACATTGAACTAAAGGCCATTAAAATCAATTGGACTTTCCCCCCTCTGCTTATTGCTCCAATGCAAAGCCCCATGTATGCTCTCATGCTCATATGAAGCTCCTTTGACCACAGGGGTTTCCCCATTCATTTCATTTTAGGGGGCAACTGCACACATAGGCAAAGCAGCTTCTTCCATAAAATTATATAAACAAGTCCAGGCAGTCAAAGGATGCTCTTAGGCTGGAATCATCACAGGATTGGTGGATCACAGTTCCAAGGATAACTGGATCTCAGTGAACCTAGTTGGTACATTTGTCATTAAACGTGTGGTAGTAAGAAAGCAACATAGTTTTTCACTGTTGTGAAAACAATTGTGTGAACACACTTTTAAATTTGATTGATCTGAGGGCAATTTGCATTACCTTTATGTTTGTGGACCCCACCCCACCCCCACACCCCTACTGAGTTCAAGATTGAATTCAAGTGCACTCCAACCAAAGTGGTTAGTGACCAGCCGCACAATTTCTGCCCTATAATTCTTTGCTGGAAATGCCTGGCTGAAACCTCACTAAGATATGACAAGGATGGAGTTGAAAACATTTGCCAGGCCCTTCATAACAGGCATGATATATAGCTTTATAATCTATTAATAACACACCGCACAGGTGCGGGAAATATGTGTATAAATGTGTGCATCATTTAGGGAGATTTTGCTATGGAAGCCCAAGAAGTGTGAAATACAAAGTACAGCTGGCAAGTTAAAACCAGAGATGAGGGAACGACACTTTGATCAAATCAGAACCTGAAGGGAAATATCCTGCAAAACGCAAGATCTGGAGGAATTAAGCCGTACTGGGGGGGGGGGGGGGCAGTAGAGACAAGGCAGAGATGAGGTTTGCTATTTTATATCCAATCAAGGATCAAAGCCCCATAGTAAATGGGAAGCAGGAATAGAAAGCTCCTAGAAGATTTCAGGGAAGCCTTGTGGGATATGAGGGTAGTTGTTTGGGAGATTTTTTGAAGCATGTGAAACTCCAGCTCTCCAATGCTCCTTCTGATACAATTTCGAAAAATAAAACTGCCCACAACTCAACCACTTTGCTTTAATTTATTGATCTCATTTTTATCTTGCCCTTCTTCCAATAAGATCAGGACAGCATGTATGTCCTCCTTGTACGTCTACAAAAAACTTGGGAGGTAGGTGAGAGACAGCGATTGGCCTAAAGTCACCCAGTAGGCATTGTGTAAGTCTTCACTGTATTTTATTGTGTTGTGCTATAAGCCAGCCAGAGGCCAAGGTCATTGGGAAGTTTTATACAAATGCGTTGATAACATAAGGATGAAATTAGTGGCCAAGCAGTGATTTGAACTTGGATGTTCCCAGTCTAAATCCTCTGGACACTGCACCATGCAGGGTCGCACTGGGCATGCAAACCAAAGAAGCAAAGGTGATATCTGCGAGAGATTAAGCATGCACATTACCATACTGTGCGAACAAACTGGAGTAGCATTGATAATGGCAAACATTATCTAACAAATCAATTGACCATTCAGTTTGAGCCAACCACATTCCTGAAAGCCCAATTGTCCAGCCTTTGGTCCTGCAGATGGCGCCAGGCAGCCACTTCCAGATGTGTCTCTCTCTTCTTTCTGCCCTAGACAGAAACACAGCTAGGAGCTGCAGGTAGGAGCAAGTAAGGCACATGAGAGAGTAAGGTGGAGGCAGGAGTGGCGCCCAGGCCCAGGTCCTGAGAAGGAGGTGCCCAGGAGAGCACTAAACTCCAGAAAGAGACTGCAGATTTGGAAATAAGTAATAATGCTAAACTGAAGTAATACTGAGTCAACCAGAAAGCCAGAGTGGTGTAGCGAATGCTACATCTGATTTGGAATGAGGAGAGTCAGGTTCAAATTCCTGCGTAGCCACAAGCTCACTTTGGGCCAGTCTTTCTGCCTTTCAGCCTAACCTACCTTGCAGAGTAATTGTGAGGCCAGAATGGGAGGAAACCCATGTATGCCTCCCTTATCTCCTTGAAGGCAGTGTGGAATACCAACGTGATGTTGAGACTAGGGCATGGTGAAGGCCATCCTGAGGTCACCCAAACCCCAGCAGCTAGCCATGCTGTCATCCCGCCAACCTGTCTCCATCACCCCAGCCTGTCAAGAGTCTCCTTTGCCGCTGTGTAGCTTTGCTGCGGGACCAGATGGGACCTGTTAGCTGGGAGCACATAAAACTCTGAGCTGTGTTTGCCACAAGTCCCGTTGTGTTTGCCCCACCATCAGGAGACACCACTTTAGCAGCAGGGGATGACAACTGCTTGTGTTTCCACTGTCAGCTCCAATAAACAAGAGTCTATTTAATACAGCAGGAGACAGGGGTGGTCAGGAGCACTATCCAGAAATAACACCTTTGGAGCTTAAGGCCTCTGCCAATGTAATGGCCAATAAGATGCATAACACTTTAGGGAGGTTAGTCAGTGGGATATAAACTGGCACCAATAAATCACAGACCGGTTCCTTAGGTGCCCTTTTAACAGTCTCCCTACAAGAAGCCGCCGCACTGCCGCACATTTTTCAACATCCAAGGCCCTGGAATCATGCACTATTAACATTCTCAGAGTGACATTTTGGGGGATAAATTGGTTGCCGGATGATTTTCTCAGATGATTAGGATTCATTCTTAGGAGGTGTGCGGGCATTGAGCCAAAGCCTCCTTCAGGCAGGCTGGTCCCCCTTGCTGTAGGCTGGCTTGATTCTCTCAGCCAGCAGTCAGACCATCCAGAATTAGAGGCCAATGCCGTGTGTGTGTGTGTGTGTGTGTGTGTGTGTGTGTGTGTGTGTGTGTGTGTGTTGGAGATAGCATCCCTATTAGAAACCAATAAACAGGCAGTAATTGTGAAGGCTCATAAAAGGCTTAAGTACTTTGGAGATGTAAGGTAAACAGAACTGAGCTGAAGGTACACAATGGCTAGGAAGCCAGCAGCTTATTTAGACTAGTACTTGCTGCACTGAGGGAATCGTCCCTTGGATGATTCCCTTAGTGTTACAGTTTAAAGACACACACACAAGCCCTGCTACAACACGTCATTCTCGTGGCCACATCTTGGAAAAGTTAATAAAAGGCTACACAAAAAAATACAAAGTGCAGATTCCCCGCAAGAGTCTTGGAGTTCACATACACTGTATCTACACAAGAATTTTCCTGTACTCAAGCACCATGGCTGGGTGCCTTGTTAAGGTGGGTAAAAGATGCCATCATATGTTGTTCCTGTATCTGCAGAGAAATCCACAAGTGTAAAAACTGGCACCCACATTCAATAAATAGCCTCATATATTCTCAAACTGTGTAATTCACTGAGTGTGGAATTCGTGGGCGTGCCCACTAAAGAGAATGGGTGGGTGGGGTGGGGTGGAGTGTTTTCTATTTAACTTGAGGTGAACATTAAGCTGGACCAATCCATGTTCAGCCTCCAGACCTAGCCCACTGTTTGTTTGTTTGTTTGTTTGTTTCAATTGGAGTACAACCATTTAAAATAATTCAACCATAACACAAACATATATACACACACACAAACCCAAACAATAAAACATTTAAAGGACAACATAATTTAGAAGGTTACATTGAAAAGACGTATATATTCTTTCTCTTGTCTAAAAGACAAGAATGTTGGGGCTGATCATAGCTCTTAGGGACGGCATTCCAAAGCTTGGGAGAGACATGGGAGAAACCCCCTTCATATGTGCCCAGCAAACCGCCTCTGTGGGTAATGATGTCCTCAAGAGGACCTCTCCTGCAGATCTTAATACCTGGGCAAATTCATAACGAGACAGGCAGTCCATTACATGACTAGTTCTTAAGCTGTTTAGAGTTTTAAAGATTAAAATCAACACCTTGAATTGAGCCTGGAAGGTGCAAGTGCAAATCTTTCAAGATAGGCGTAATATGGTCTCAATACCATGCATTGGTTAGTGGTCTGGCTGCTGCAATTTGCACCAAATGAAACTTTCAGACACTCCTCAGGGGTAGCCCCATGTGGAGCCCATTGCAGTAGTCTGAACAGTTCTAAGCCCCCAGCCTCCATTTCCTCTCCTACTGCAAAACTCTTTCGCAAGTGGCTAAAGAAAGTACTCTGGGTGAAGCTACTACCATCCGAAGCAATTCATTACCAAATATGCTTCTCAAAGTTGACTATATGATATGTAAGGGGAGGAAGAAAAAAAGCAATAAAGATAGCTATCCAGCACATAATGGGTTCCACCTTGCAGACCACACTTGACTGCCAATTCTCTTCCCAGTCTTACCCCCACTTTTGATGTGTATGCATATCATGAACCTAGTATTGGGAGGGTCTGCATTGGTCTGACATATATCTCAAGTTCCAGTATATTAAATTGCCCTTGCTTTTGCAGTAGCAAAAACTAATATGAAAAAAAAATCCAATCAAATTCCATTGGAATCATATTTTCTAGGAATTTGAATGAGTTGCAACTTCAGTAAGGCTGAGATATTAACCAGCCTTACAAATAATACGGCACAGCCAAGGGGCTCTGTGATTTTACAGTGGGAGAGATCGCAATGAGCTTACACCTTTCCCACTGAAATCAATGAGACTAAAAACTGCTTACCTTCAATTGGATCATGACCAAACAATTATCCAACATAAATATTTCTGAATTGGGAAACCCCAGCCATCTTTGGCCTGAGCCTTCAATTATGTCTACCTCTTTGAATTGCATCCAACATGGAAATCACAGAGTGGTCAAGTTTCCCAACAAACAATTTGGCATCAGCACCTGCCCACCCCCCTTAACGAAGCACATAGGGCCCTTGAAAGGAACGGCCAGGGGAGATCTGATGACTGTGATTTTCCTTCAGCATTTGTTCTGGTTTATATTAGACTGATGCACCATCATCAAAGCATGTGGAAGCCACTCGCTGTATATGGGAAAGGTTTGCTCCCACCATAAAACATTGCAACAGCTGTAGAAAAGAAAAATGGCTTCTTGTATAGAGCGCCCGATCCAGATGTCACCACCTCGGCATTAAGACCTTCCCTGCTTTTTTAGCCAGTAGACTGAGTTTTTCCATGTGGATTTATTTGGAAGAGTTATTTGTAGATTGCATTGAACCGAACTCCCTTTCATCCTGCTAACAGCTTCATTGATGTTTACAGCTGTCAGGGCATCACAGTTATTTCAGTATGGGGGAGAGGAGCGGAACAGGGGATTTACATTGAATCACTTCACTAAATATAAACTCTCCACATCACCACAGTCTATGTTGGGACACACTGAGTAACAATCAGTTTTTACTAATATCTGTGGATACTGAAACACATCTTAGTAAATCGAGCATGAATGGCTTGGGACAGCTATCATTTTAAGAGATGGATGGCTCGATTGTGCAAGAAGAAGAAGAAGAAGAAGAAGAAGAAGAAGAAGAAGAAGAAGAAGAAGAAGAAGAAGAAGAAGAAGAAGAAGAAGAAGAAGAAGAAGAAGAAGAAGGTATGCTTGATCACTTTTAGGACTTATCCACACATACATATTGCAAGATTCCTTAGAACGCAAGAGGAGCCATGCTGGATCGAATCAAGAGTCAATCTAGTCCAGCTTTCTGTTCACACAGTGGCCAACCAGCTATTAAACAGGAATCCACAAGTAGGACATGAGTGCAACAGCACCCTCCCATCCATGTTCCCCAGCAACAGGTGTACATAGGCTTACTGCAGATAGCATAGAGATATCGAGACTAGTAGCCACTAATAGCCTTCCCCTCCAGGAATTTATTTAACACCCCCCCCATCCAAATTTGTGTCCATCACTACTTCTTGTGGTAGTGAATTCCATAGTTTAACTATGTGCAGTGTGAAGAAGTACTTCCTTTTATATATCCTGAATCTCCCACTAATCAGCTTCATGGGACAACCCCAGGTTCTAGTACTTTGAGAGAGGGAGAAAAATCTCACTATCCACCTTGAAGCAGTTTCTCCTTCTCCTTCTCCTCCTCCTCCACATACCACTACCTGAAGTTGATGCTATGCTATCCTTCTCTTTAAAACTCAGTTCCGAGTTTTTGGGTTTGTTTTTTTACAAAGTTCAACAGTTTAACTGGATGACTCAGACTCACATAGGATACCCAGAGACCCCAAACATAGCCCAGCAACCAAGAGAAGGTGTGTTGAAGGAAGCCTCCCCCTTCTAGCAAGCTCTTGCTGTCTCAGATGGGGATGCTTCAAGAAGAAAAGCAATTTTCTAAGAAAAGCAAAATGACTTTCTTCTGTCATTGGCTATCTGCAGTGACAGAACCCATATGATGGAGGGGGCAGCAGCAGTCCTAGTCTTGCTAGCTGTTCAGGTTCAAGCCTAAAGCCAAGCTCTGATTGTGGCATCTCACGGATGTCAGGCAGGGGATTCACATGGTGTGAACTGCTTATTTCCATGTGAGTGTGTTTAAGACTGTAGCCAGGTTAAACATGCACAACAATAGTTTCAAAATGGGAATTGTAGGCACAAGACACATGCATACCCACGCCAAAGCCCTCTGGATGCTTTTGTAAATTGTGATTTTGGGGTCTTTCAGTTCAAATGTGAAAGCATCAAACGCAGTCAATGCCAGAACGATCTCCATCATTGTCCAATTAGCTGCCCCATAGGGATCACCTCAGATGATCTCAGTAATTAGCCAAAAGGAAAACAGACGCAATTTGTAAACACTGAGGTCTAAGCATCGAAGGAACAGATCTGACACGCAGCTTGAAGCTGCGGTCCCTAAAAACAATAAACAGCTGGAGAGACTGACAGATATGGAAAGAAACAGAACATAAAGCAAGGAGAGGAGTAGACCAGAGGAAGTGGTTCGGGGAAATGGCAAACAAACAACCTTCAAATGGGATTGTTCCTTTTCCACTGCAGACAGCGTTTTAGCCCGGGTTGTGTTCTCAGTTTCTAAGTGCAAGTGCTGAGTACATCCCAAGACAGTGAAAGATCTGGCACAGATAAGCAGGAGGATGTCACGGTGAAAGGAACACAGGGAGTAAAACACAAACTGCAACTGGTAACTGGCAACTGCCGGCAGGTCTGGAGAGCAAAGTTCTCCTATTTTCCTTGGAGGCCAATATCGTTATTTTCTTGATTTAATTATTTAATGCATTTTTTATCCTGTTCTTCAGACAATTATCATCTCTCACAGCAGTTCATAGCAATAAAAATAGAGGCAGGGCTTGCTTTCGGGCTTGCAAGCTAAAAAGACAAGACACACAAGGGAAGGGGAGTGGAGGGAAAGGGAAGAGGAGGACGATCAGTTGTTCAAAGACGCATCAAGGTGGTGAGCTGTAAGCAGTCATTTAAGTGCACTTTGGGCCAGGTTGATCTTCCCTTGCTGTTGCTCTTGCTGGAATAACAATGGATGGCTCTTGTTCCTTAGGCCAATGGATGGGGCCCAAACATCCTTTCCCCTTAGCGTCTGCAGTCTCAGAACAACTGTCAGTGGGAGCCGAGTCTTCATTCTGGCAGTGGGAGAAGCAAGCTCCTTCTCTGCCCCCTTGACGTGATGCTTTTTCTGGGAAGCAGGAGGTGCAGCCCCCCTCCTAATAGCCCCTGGCTGATGGCAGAAGTCAGACTGGGCTTCCATTTTGCATGGGTGACCATATGGAAAGGAGGACAGGGCCCCTGTATCTTTAACAGCTGTATTAAAAAGGGAATTTCAGCTGGTGTCATTTGTATATGCATGAAGCACCTGGTGAAATTCCCTCTTCATTACAACTGTTAAAGCTGCAGAAGCGCTGGAGAAAAGGAGAGTGAAACTATGTGGTTTGGCTCACACAGTGGAACATGGAGTGAGAGGGGAAATCACAATCATGTTTCCCAATCCCAAAGGCTTTGGCCTGACCCTCTGTGCCACTCTCCTCAAATCATCCCAACCCAGAGAAGGAATTCACCTGTTTGGTCTCACTATTTCTTTATAACAGTTATGCTGTCTCCAGTAAAATAATGACATGTAGAATCGCAAACCCATCCAGCCAAGTACCCTCAGTGAGACTTCTCCAACATCAGTGCCCACCCACCCACCCCGGTGGGCTTACAAGTGGCAGGCAGAAGTATTGTGATCTGTGGCAAGGTTCTGTGAGCCAGCTGCCATTATAATTAATTATCCACAATGCCCCAACATAGCATCACTACAGGACATTGTGGGTAGAGCCTCCCATTGCTGCTGCTCAGTCTGTGAGCTATTCTACATCTCATGCCCAATAAGAGAGAGGGAGTTTTTGGCATGGAGGGGCCTTTCAAATATGAATCCCCCTCCCCACGTGCTTTCTGAAATGGCGTCCTACCATCTCATCCTAAGTGATGAGCAGAACAGCTCTGTGCCTCCACAAAGGACATTTAAGAGAATAGGAGGTGGACAATAGAAAAGCCACACATTGCAAGGGCAGAGGGTGTGGAGGATAATCTCCAGAGTCAATCTGACATCATGAAAATTCTTTCCTGGCCCGAAATATGGCAATCTGTACTGAGCAAAACCCGATTTCACTATCCGGGTTTCCACTGGTAGTTGAAGGACGTCGGAACACAACTACATAACTCTAGATTTATGTAAGGAAATGTGTCCCCTTATTTTCCTCTTCCTGTATATTGACATTGCATGTTTGGGTCACTTAACTAGATGTTGTTTGTGGATAGTGCCAGCTCCAGGTTTTTGAGGGCCCTTGGGCAAGATGCCCTCAATAGGTCCCCTCCCTCAGTGAGTCTACTGAATCACCACTGACTGCTATTGCTGCTGCTGCTGCTGCTGCTGCTACTCCTCCTCTTTCTCTTTATTGCTACTACTTGCTAGCTTGATGGGCAGGGAACAAGTGGGCCAGTAGGCAGTGGAATCTACTGCTCCCCCTTCTCCCCATCCTGGTTGTCTGGGCCAGCATGACAGGCAGGTGAACAAGCAGATTGCAATGGTGAAGAGGAGGAGCAAATCCAGGGGGCTCTTGTCAATGGGCCCCCGCTGGGCTCTCGGCAGTTGCCCAACCAAACCTATCCTTGATGCCAGCCCTGCTAGCATAAGGGGAATCTGAGTCATTCCTGCTCATCACATGAGTGTCTGTGATCAGCAACCAGCTGAATACTTGTGGTCCCCCAGATGTCGTGGCCCCGCAGATGCTTTTTTTAAAACTGCAACTCTAGTCAGCCCTAGCCAGCATATCCAGTTGTGAAGGATGATGGGAATTGCAATCCAACACCCTCTGAAGGGCCACAAGTTGCCAAACCCAGCTGTACATGACATCAAAAGGTACAGAGATCTTTCTAAGTAGTAGCACACAGATAGGAATTGCTGTTGCATAGATGTTATGGTCCACAATCTCTCCTTTAAAGGATCTGACAATAATATTCCTAGACTTGCTTTCTTTTCAGGTCACTTACCCACAACAGTGAAAATGTGGTTTTCTCATTGGGAGCAGAAAATCACAGTTATTTGTGGCATCCCCACATGCCTCTGAAAACATGGGTTTGGTAGATTGCAGCGAATTTCTCAGGATGGGGTGGAATATCTGGGGCTTTCCAGCTGAAATCAAGATAACCAAAGGGGATGTTTATTTGCAGAGGCGTTCATGTGGAATTAGGCGGTGGACAGCCTCTGTGGCTACACCCCATTGACTGCCGTTTGCACTCATTCAGGAAACCCAAACTGAAACAGAGAAGAGCAACCAGGAAAGCTTTCTTTAATTTTGGGGAATCATATTTCAAGTTAGCCAGTAAGTTGCAAGCCAGTGTGGGATAACATAGCTCAGCCTTCCCCAAACCAGTGCCCTCCAGATGTGTTGGGTTGCAACTCCCATGATTCCTGGCTAGCATGGTCATTGGGAATGATGGGAGTTGCAATCCAACACATCCGGAGGGTCCCAGGCTGGGGAAGGCTGACATTTGATAGTGCAAACCTGAATTCCTTGGAGGATGCGTGGGATGAAAATGCAATTACATAATAATGAGGAGAGGAAAACCCCAAATAGGTTACAGACACCAGGCCTTTGAGTGCCAGGAGAGGTTGCGAGCTGTCTTTGGGCAGCAGTGGCATGGCTGCACATGACCACAACCCACAAGAACTCCAGGTGATAAGAACGAAAGCAGGAGGTTTCGTTTAGCCAACAGACGCCTCAGCTATTAGCATATTCCAGCAGTGATGCCCACTTCTGAACTTTGTGGCTGGGAAACGTGAAGTTAAAGAGAGAAACGTGAAGTTAAAGTCACCAGGAATGCATTGCGTTTACCTCTTCCAGAGTTTTTCATTTTTTATATACTTCACATTTGAGAAGTTTATTAGTCCTGCCTTGGGCTTCTAATAGATCTGCAGATCCAGGCTGTGCCTGTGGGTTTTGAAACAGCTATTCCCCCAGGCTCATGCAGGAATCCTGTAGCAACCTGCAGGGGTGAGGCTGGCCAGAGCAGGGAATTGGACTAGATGATCTCAGAGATCCCTTCCCTACAATCCAGTGCTTTGGACTTCATTTAAACTGACTCAATTGAAGATCAGAACAGATGGGAGGGCAGGCAATGCAGCCATGTGGTGTAGCGGCTAGAGTGTTGGACTGGGAGTCGGGAGATCCGGGTTCTAGTCCCCACTCACTCATGGACACTCACTGGATGATTTTGGGCCAGTCACAGACTTGCAGCCCACCCTACCTCCCTGGATTGTTGTTGTGAGGATAAAATAGAGAGGAGGAGGGTTATGTATGCCGCCTTGGGTTCCTTGGAGGAAAAAAGGCAGGATATAAAAGTAATAAATAAATAAATAAATAAAGTGTTTGAATGTATTATTTTAATCCACTGGGCTCTTCCTCTTCCTAGTTCTTGTTCCGTGTTAAAATAGAACATCATTTTTCCAAGTAGCTTTCCAAGTTCACAATATTCAGTCATGGATACTATGGTTATTGGAGTGTTCTGCCCTTGCCAATTCATGTATCTCCTTTTATATCTTCCTTCCCTTCTAGGCATTGGGTTGGATCCAGATTTAGGCATGTGCAACTGGGTTGGTAGAATCGGATTCCCCCACCCCTCCTCTGCATGGTAACCCTCTAGCCAAGTGAAAATTGCTACACAGATGGTCAGGAGACCCTGCTGAATGGGATAGGATATGGCATGGGGAAAAGGGGGGGCTCCCTGAGAATTAGGCAGAGGCCCCTTCCATGAGTGGAGTTCGACCCACATACATGTATGTGCCCAATTTTCAGAGATCTCCCTTTCCCCCTCACCCTCTACCACACCCTGCCCCATTCCACTCATTCTGTAGTATTTTCAAGAGGCCGGTGGGTTACGATGGGGAGCAGAGGGCGGGGAAGTCTGCTTCCATCAGCCCGGACTCATATGCCTAAATGTAGACCCAACCGATTCTTTATTTATATATTTATTTTGTTTGTTTAAATGTCCCTACAATCATCAGTTTCAAAGGAAATGTCCAGGGTAGCTTACAATACTACCCTGTAGTATTGTAAGGGTGCTCTTGGATCCAGAACTGTCATTTGAGGCACAGGTGAACTCCGTGGCAAAAAGCACTTTTTATCAGCTTAGGCTGATATACCAACTGCGCCCTTAACTGGACAGAGATAGCCTAGCTACAGTTACCCATGCTCTGATAACCTCTCATTTGGATTACTGCAATGCATTATACGTGGGGTTGCCTTTGAAAATGGTCCGGAAACTTCAACTGATACAAAACAGGGCAGCACAGTTACTAACAGGGACTGGCCGACAAGACCACATTATGCCAACCCTAACCCTAACCCTAACCCTTTATTGGCTGCCAGTCCAGATCCGGACCAGATTCAAAGTGCTGGTATTAACATTTAAAGCCCTAAACGGCTTGAGGCCAGGTTATCTGAAGGAACGCCTCCTCCTATATGTACCTGCCTGGACCCTAAGGTCATCCTCAGGAGTCCTTCTCTGTGAGCCCCTGCCAAAGGAAGTTCATACCCGCCCATGAACCGCCCAGAGAGCTTCAGCTATTGGGCGGTATAAAAATGTAATAAATAAATAAGTAAATAAAATAAATACCTACCTAACCCACAGGTCTACAAAGAACCCATGGTTAAACAACAAGCCACACTCAACCACTGGGCTAGCATATTGTTTGAACCTAGCCAATGCAAACATGTTATGCTTCTCCATAATTAGTTTTCCATTTCAGGGATTGTATTTGTCCTATGGTCTGCACACCATAGGGCAAATAGTTGTTTTTAAATGGATATTGTCTGTTTTTGTTTGTTTTATGCTTTTTATGGTTCTAAATTTTGTATATTTCTTTTTAATGTTCACTGTTTTTAACTTTTGTAAACCACCCAGGGAGCTTTGGCTGTGGGGTGGTATATAAATGTAAAAAATAAAATAAAATAAAATAAAATAAAATAATAATAATAGAGTTGTGTTTGTTAGTTTAATTCTATGGTGCTTTCTGACCAAAAACAGTGTACACAGAGTTAAAATACATTAAAGCATATTTTATGTGAAATAAGACTTTCTCCCAACCATTTTGTATTTGTGTTTTTAGATTGTTGGTTGTTTTTATGCTCTTCATGATTTTAATTTTTGTGAACTGCCCAGAGAGCTTCAGATATTGGGCGGTATAAAAATGTAATAAATAAAATAAAATAAAATAAAATAAAATAAATAAATAATAATAATAAGGATCATAGAGTTAGTTGCGTTTGTTAGTGTAATTCTATGGTTTAATTCTATTAGTTTAATTCTATTAACACAGAGTTAAAATACATTAAAGCATATTTTATGTGAAATAAGACTTTCTCCCAACCATCTTTCTGAGTTTTGTCCAAATCCGTAGCCCAGCTATGAATGAAAAGGCACACCTGTAACCTTTCTTACTGGCATATATTGAAAGCCTCAAGATGTATACCCATAAAAATAATAATCAGAGTTTGTCCCTGGTTCAACAAGGAAGACAGGATTTGTTTTTGTTTTTAAAAGGATTCAATTAAGAGGAAAACCTAGACGTCCTATCCATAAAATCATCCAAATAGTAAAGATTTACAACTATGGATGCCGCTGCCCAGACTGTTGAAAGATAAGCCTCACTCCCCTCTGCCCTTTCAAAGAATGGTACCAATTACACCTACCTTTGATGCTGCTGCTTCCTTCTTTTAAAAAGTTGGTGCAAATTAAAGGAGCATGCTCAGACTGATTTCACATGCCCAGCTGCAATATGTGTCAGACTTGCCCATGCTGCAACCTGGCCCCCATCTATACAACAACGAGATTGCTCCTCATTAAATATAAACCCGAATTTTCATTGATTCGAATGTAGGTAAAGAGCGACACACTCAGGCAGCAACAGCAATTCATTTCCTGAATTTATTTTTTTATACTGAGTTATAAATGCACACATGCACATTATCGCATAGATGAAGCTACGGAGGAGAGAGGAGCTAAGCTATAAATTTTATATGCGGAGCTCTGCAGATTCATAGAACAGACAAACCGGGAGCGGGGGGTGGGAGGAACGAGACAGCAGAGGGAAAGGAACGAGGCAGCAGAACACCTCTCCTTCATCTGGCTGCCCATTTCCCCCTCTTTGTTTTTGTGAACCGCCCAGAGAGCTTTGCATATCAGGCGGTACAGAAATGCATTAAATATATAAAAACACAAATAAATTTGTTTTAAGAAGCTTTCGGAGAGACTTCAAACTAAAATCGGCACAAACAAACAAGGCAGCTGATTGGTGCAAAATAGGGAAATCAGCCAATCACATTGTCCTACCCTCAAAACTCCACATGTCAAAATCTGATTTAACTCCACCAAAGACACATAGCCATAATGCAGTGCAAACTCGGATGTGATCTAAAAGTTGCAGTAAATCGCAAATGCGAAGGTGCACATTATCACAGTTAAAACCTGGTGCTGCGGCAAATGGACGGCTGCATCATGTAACCTAAAACGTGAATATGCGCATTTAGGTCAGGGTAAACAAGCTTTATAGACAAGCCCCTGATGTCCAAGTCAATGTAAGAATGTATTA
Source organism: Elgaria multicarinata webbii (assembly GCF_023053635.1). Lineage (NCBI taxonomy): Eukaryota > Metazoa > Chordata > Lepidosauria > Squamata > Anguidae > Elgaria > Elgaria multicarinata. The sequence goes on from NC_086171.1 coordinate 173,795,869, forward strand.
CTACAACAACAAAAGGCCTTGTTGAATCAGACAAATGGTTTGTCTAATCCAACATCCTGCCTCCCCCAGTAGCTGTTCAGATGTTCAAGCTGCGCATGAAGACAATAGGCTCCACCCCACCCACCTTGTTCCATCTCCAGCAACTGGTATTTAGAAGCACATTGCCACTGAAGATGGATGTTCCATTTAGCCATCATGGTTAATTGCCTTCAATCAACCATGATTTTATCTAAATCCCTTTTAAAGCCACCTAAGCCTGTGGCAGCAAATATCATCATAAATTCAGTTCTTGTGAAGAAATGCATTCTTTTGTCTGTCCTGGATAAACTGCCAATCAGTTTCATTGGATGAGACCTAATATTATGGGGAAGAAAAAAAATGACTCCCTCTCCTAAGGGTGCAATCCTAGATGCTTAGACAGAAAAATGTCCTAGAACTCCCAGCATCCCCCAGATAGCCATGCTGGCTGGGGAATGTTGGGAGTTCTAGGACTTTTTTCTGTCTAAGCATCTAGGATTGCACCCTTAGTCATCTTTTTTGGTGAACTAAACTCTTCAGTTTTCTATATAATAATGCAGAGATCTGCCACTCAAATACAACTCCCAGAAGAAGTGAATTCATTTGACCCGATCTGAAATGGAGCGGGGGCAGAGAGCTTTGGCTATGGGGTGGTATATAAATGTAAATAATAATAATAATAATAATAATAATAATAATAATAATAATAATAATAACAACAACAACAACAACAACAGCAACAACTATCATAATACTTCCTTGGGATGTAGCTGATCAATAAAGCATCCTGCAGTGAATCCTACTTTTCTGAAATAAGTGCCAAAGGCAGCTCACAAGATCAATTAAAGCACAATCAGCCAAGGGCAACATAATATATTAAAATAATAAATGATTCAAAACTCAACAATAAAATAGCAGCTGTTGTTGTTGTTGTTAACATTTATCCACCACCTTATCTGCTAAAAAGCCATCAAAGTTGAGTACAACAATGAGAGCACAAAGCTATGCAACTGTTCAGAGACTAGAGCCAGATCTACACCAAGCAGGATAAAACATTTTGAAAACAGTGTGAAAACTGCATATGGAGTGTGGCCTGGGCCCCAAAAGTTGTAAATACTGTTATAACCCATTTGATCCTGCCTAAAAGAGCAATCCTATGGCCCCTAGACAGTAGCTGGGTTTGGATGACACAATAAGCAACCGGGGGGGGGGGAGGCTCTCCTGATTGTTCCTGACTGTTAGAGCAGTACGACAATGGAACCAGTTACCTAGGGAGGTCGTGGGCTCTCCCACACTAGAGGCATTCAAGAGGCAGCTGGACAACCATCTGTCACATATGCTTTAAGGTGGATTCCTGCATTGAACAGGAAATTGGACTCGATGGCCTTTTAGGCCCCTTCCAACTCTACTATTCTATGATTCTATGATTGCAGGAGGGCCTCTCCAGATGAGCAGGCTCATATGGGGAAAAGTGATGTTTTAGGAGTTCTGGTTCCAACAAGTTCTACAACTGAACCACCTCAGAATGGTTTTGAGTGGTCCTATTAACATTAGTCACCTGGATGAAGGATGCACACTATCTGGCAAGCTGTGGAGTCTTCTTTTACCAGGTGCACATCCCTGCAGAGTGATTTCAATTAAAAGCATTATTATTATTATTATTATTATTATTATTATTATTATTATTATTATCATCATTTTTATACTGCTCCACTGCCAAAGCTCCGGGCAGTTTACAAATGTGATTTAGTAATATTGCATTGTAGTTTCCTCACTCCTACCATTGGCAGCCAATGAAATATCATAGAGGACACTTGCAATAATGGCCTGGTTCAGACAACACGCTAAACCATGCTGCTTAACCACAAAATGGTTAACGGAATGCATTGACCTTAATGCATTTCATTAACTAGTTTGTGGTTAAGCAGCATGGTTTAGCGTGTTGTCTGAACCAGGCCAATGATAAGCAACTGGTTAAGAACACAGGAAAATACCTAATGCCAAGTTAGCATATTTGTTGTTTGACCTGAGTATTTTCTATTTGTACTGGTGGTGCCTCTTCTCCAGGGTCTCAGGCAGAGGACCTTCTTAAACCCCCTTCTGTCCAGCCATATCCTATGCTTGGTTGACTCAAGAGAGCCAGAAATCTGGTAAATTAGCTACCTTTGAAAGATCAAAGTAGCCCACACATTCTCTCCTCTTCTTTCTTTTTTTTTCTCAGAAAGGCATCAAATAATTTCCTGTCTTTTTTGCAGGCATGCAGTTCAGCATTTCGTTGCAGGCCAAGTTGTGGAGGTCCTTTTTTGTTTGTTTTGTTTTCCACATATAAAAGGTGACAGAGAAGGATAAGAATGCATTCTGTTTATGGCTCCATGCCTGGAGTGATCCAGGAGTCTCCCAGAAAAAATCTCCCTTGGAAATGGGATAATGCGCACCCCTGTTGCTGGGATTAGCTGCCATAGAGGGACAGCTGAATCAGACACTCCGACTTTAATAGGATTACTCACTTGGGAACTCCAATCAAATCAAAGCTCAACCAGGCTGTAATTCAGTTCAAGGCACCCTCCCTGGGATGGCTCAAACACTGAAAACTTCCCTAAACATGAGCCGCAGTCAGTTTTGATTGAAAATGTCATACAAAAGGGGGTTTGGCTGACCATTTGGTTTTGATATGCAGGGAGGGAGAAGGAATAGCAGCTTGATCTCCTATTATATTCAGAGGGATTAGGCCGGTCTCACTGTGCCACATACTACATGAAACAACTCCCCTGCACCTTTGCAAATAAAGCTCTGAATACAGGGAGGATTGACTGACTGACTGACTGATTGATAGAGAGAGAGGGTGAGCTGAGTATATTTCACTTTTTTAACATCCTGTACAACAGAAAGGATATTACATTGTGCTTCTTGAACATTCTGCCTGCACTCCGAATGATTTAAATTACCAGGATTAATCCTTATTGTGTAGTCCTGCCTTTCCCAATGTGGAGTCCTCCATCTGTGTTGGACCACAGCTCCCATTATCCCCAGCATTGCAATCCAAGAGCTGTATCCAATGATGTCATTCTGGCAAATTCAAATAGTCCTAGCAGAGTGCTCCTGAATCTTTCCATTACACAATCTATTGTCCATTGTTCAACTAGTACAACAGGACGCAGAAGTGGGAGGCACAACAGGTTGCACAATGGGTAACACATGCACAATCCACAACTAACAATCTTTAATATTGAATGATGCTCATGTCATCCTAAACTGTTTGCCATTTTCTTGGAAGTTAATGTATGGTCAATGCAAATGGATTTTCTGAGCCCTTATTACAGCCAAAAGACTGATATTACAACATTGGAAAGATAAATGTTCCCATTCTATTATGCAATGGATTGAGGACGTAACAACACTATCAAAATTTGAATGGGTGGTATACAGGCACCACTTTTAAATGGATAAAAATATGGATATTTGTCTGCATTTCTTGAAGCTTACGCATAATCTCCTATTTTATTTTATTTTATTTTAGAAAGTTGTATTTGATGGAATTGATATTTCCATGCATGCAATTTCTTGTGTTTTTTTCTTCTTTTCACAATTTTTGTTTTGTTTTGTTAAATTTACAATAAAAAGAAAAATATTAATTGAAAAAGCATAATGCACAACTACTTGCACAACCACACTTGCACAAATGTAACTTTATTTGGATTCTTCTCTTTCACATTTGCACTAGTGCAACAGCATTTGCCAACAGTTGACATAGTTGGATACTATTCAAACATACCCGGAGGTATGTGATTTACTAGTTCTATCAGTGATTTACAAGAAGGAGTAGTTGTTCTAGTCCCTCTGGTAAATCACTGTCACTGTTTTGTCCCTATTTTCTCACTTACTGAGGATGCCTTGTTAAAATTTTGTTCATAACTATGGCTGTAGTTTTGTTTGATATACATTGAAAGACATACAAAAGTTCTAAAAATAGGTTCTGGAGGAGAGGAGGTTTGAAAATGTGCAATAGGGGCAGAGCTCATAGCACTTTGGGGAAATGTTCCTGGTCATATCTGCAAGGAATAGATATTGTAGGAGAGCTACAAGGCAGTGCTGTTCAAATTTGGGGATTTCAGCAGGTGTCATTTTTATGCCTGCAGCACCTGGTGAAATTCCCTCTTCATCACAACAGTTAAAGCTACAGGAGCCCTGCCTCTTTTGTATCTGGTCACTCCAGTATAGCTCCTGCAACTTCAACTGTTGTGATGAAGAGGGAATTTTTATTTATTGCTACTTACAAATAATATATTATTTATCCATCTGAAATTTTTATGAGTCCCTCAAAATAGTTTCATATAAAATTTGCCTCACAAGACATGGAGTTCCCTTTTATTTCTGCTTATTAAGAAGCTGATTTTCTCAATCATTTTCTTATTTTAACATTTGTACTCCTACCACCTGACTCAGTGGACCCTCATGGCTATAAAAGTAGTCACAATTATAGAAGTAGTGATATTTACTGTTTTTATGACTACAATCATGGCTATAAAAACACTTTGAAAAATAGTTAAAATTGCAAAATTCAATAACCTATATTTATGTTACAGTGTCACATATATTCCTGCTGCTATATTCTTGTAGTGCTTTCTGTGTTTGCTGACTTTTAAATTATTTTATTATATGCCTCCTTGAGAGTTTTACGGGCCCCAGAAATCTTCAAAACAACCAAGCAAATATTGAATGTTATTGTTTATATTGGTCTTTTTATTGTACACCAGCCTGGAATCTTATGATGAAGATGATGAAGAGTGGTAAAAGATTATGCTAATGTAGATAGATGGATGGATGGATGGATGGATAGATAGATAGATAGATAGATAGATAGATAGATAGAGGGCATTCCTGTATCCAAAGAGATTATTTCACACAAGTTGTAATAGAGTCCCACTGCTGATTCCATCTCTTCCCCTTGTCATTCTGGATAAAATTAAATCCCACAAGCTTCTATAATACTTTGATGAGAAGCCAACAATACTAAAGGACAGTTTAGATTTGAGATTTGAGCATGGTCAAGTTAATCTCAGTGGAATAAACTGAGATTGAAATAAAAGGATTTGTACATAGTATCAAGACAAACCCTTTTCACATGTTCGCAGAATTTGTGTGTGCATGGAGGTGGGGGAAGGAGGAATCACAGGATTCCATGCACTGCCCCTGCTACCAACATCCACATATTCAGCTGAAGGTCAGAACAGAACCTAGGCTAAAGCACCCAAGCCTCTTTCTGCCTGGCTGAGAGCCCTTAAATTCTGTTCTGAACTTTGGAAGGATTTATCGAGCTCACATTTAGGGACAGCAGGCATGGTCCCAACCTCCTCCACATGTTCAGGGAACATGTGATGTTCACAGGAATTATGCACTTGATTGTGATGTAGCTATTTTGCATAGATTCCATTCCCCTTTTTTGCAAAAATGGACATAACTAATCAACACTGAGTGGGGGAGGTGGCTCTTAGGATACAAAAAAGGGCTGCCTATAAAATCAGGTTTGCTTGGACTACAGCATAGCTAGCTGGGGGATTATGGGAGTTGTAGTACCACAGATCTGGAGGACACCAGGTTGGGGAAGGCTGTACTATGGCTACATAATGTAGATTCATCTCTGGGTGGCTTTCGTGTATTGTTCTGCTTATACAAAGTAAAGAAAGGCAACAGTTTATTAAACCTCTTTGATTCCTAGGAAGGTCGTCCTGGGCTAGCTCTTGAAAGGCACATCTGACAATATTCCAGGGCCTCACACAAACTGTTCTTTGGGGAAGTGAGTCTGTATCTAAAGATATTCAGGACCCATGTTACAGGCCTAAAGGATAATTCCATAATCCACTCATATCAAACCACGGCTCCCCCTCCCCATCTAAAACAAAGGTTTGCAATAAAGCCTTTGCCCGATCAATCTCACACATCACACCACATAAAGGGCAGTGCCCACTGGGAAGGGACAGACCTACCACATCACACTCAGCCCTGGATTATTGCCTTGGCCAGCTTCCTTTGCAATTAAACAAGAACTGCCCCAGCCCAGCATGTGTCCCGGGGCTCAGCTTGCTCTCCCTCCTGCTGTCAGAAAGTCTTTCTAAAGCAAGAAAATCGTTGTGTTACATTCCAGCCATCGCTATGGCATCACACTGGGATACTGTCACTTTAAGAGTTGGAGAGCAAATGGATTGGGGAGGCTGTTATCTGAACCCTCAAATTTATTGTCTAATTTTGTGATGGTCTGTCCTCAAATGACATTACTGTGAGAACCTTGGATACATCAGGTCTGAAGCAAATGTCTTCTTTTGCCTACCTAACATCTAAAAAAATAATCCTCTGCAGAAGGAAATGAAGCAGCAGGACAAGAGGCAAACCACTGACTTGCAAAGGGTCCCAGTTGTACCTCCACCTATCCTCAAGCTGTATATTTGGAAACAAGCACAACTATTACAACCTGCCAGTAAATCTTCTCCAGTGACTTCCTGAGAAAGCACCGCACCACTAGAACATCTCTGCTTGGAGAAGAAGAGTGCACAGAACAATATTCACCTTGCTCTTTTGAAACGTCGTTCTTCTTTTTTTCATTATTATTATTATTTAATTATTACACTTTTATACTGCCCATCAGCCAAAGCTCTCTGGGCAGTGCACAATTAAAAACCATAAAAACAGTATAAATAAATTTAAAAACATTAAAAGTTGTTTTTTGTTTGTTTTTTAAAAAGCAATATAAAAACTAGCTAACTTAAAAACCAGGGAAAGCCTATGTAAAAGGGCATGTTTTTAGGAGGTATTTAAAAGATGTTAAGTTCTCCGCCTCCCAAACTGCACAAGCTGGGGATGCTGGTTACAAGTGATAGAGTTTAATGGCAATTGTTGTATTATTTCTCCACCTGTAGTTTTTACAAGTCCCTCAAAATAGTTTCAAATCAAACTTGTCGCACAAGACATGGAGTTTCCTTTATTTCTGCCTATTAAGAAGCTGTTTTGCTCAATCACTTGCTTATTTTAACATTTGTACTCCCACCACATGACCCAGTGGGCCCTCATGGCTATAAAAATTAGGGCTGCGCACGGACACCCTGATCCACTTCGGATCCCAATCCTCAACTTCTGGATCTGATCCACCAGTATCAGAATCCACTTCGGATCCCAATCCTCCACTCCGCTTCGCTGCGGAGCTCCGGATCCAAATCGGAGCTCCGTTTCCCCCCCATAGACTTTCATTGAAATCCAAATGCCTATAACTTTTTTTCTGTTAATGTTAGAAACCTCAAAATTGGCACCATAAGTGCTTATCCATGTATCCACCTTCATGCCCAGTTGGAAGGAAATCTGAGCCTCTCCTGATTTTGGGGGAATTTTTGAAAATCCGACACCCCATCTTCAGAAATGGGATTTACTCTGACATTTTTACAGATACAAATGTGGACATGGGCACCCTCACAGATGCCATCTAGATCCACATTCATGGCAAGTTTCAAGCAAATCCCATCATCCCCTGATTTTTGGTGGGGGTTTTCCCTTTTAACTCACCCCAATTCACACCTCTTTCTAGAACTCCGTCAGTTTTCACGTTAGAAACCTCAAAATCAGCAACATGAGAGCTTAACAATGTATCCACCTTCATGCCCAGTTAGAAGTCAATCTGAGCCTCCACTGATTTTTGGCGAATATATGAAAAATCCCCCACCAAGGACAGTATGCCCATAAGGAAACCATACCTGCCCATAGGGATCCATTGCAAAGCGCTTGCCCATAGCAATCAATAGCACAGATGATTTGGGGGAATCAAAAATTTTTTTCTAAATAAGGATCTTCATCTCAGGTGAAACACTTCCAAAAATGCACACACACACACACACGCACGCACACACGCACATGCACACACGCACATGCACACACACACACACACACACCCCAAGAGCGTGCAATGCAGCCGCCTTTTATCACATGGAAGGATACCCTCCCTGAGTCAAAGCGAGAAACGGACAAACCATCCCTGCGAGGTGGGCACAAAGGAGGACAGGCAGCACTGGGAGCAAGCATGCCAGAGGCTTGTGGGGTTGAACCACAAAGCCCATCATCTAGTATATCTCCCAGGCACCAGGAGGGCAGAGAGGCAGGCAGAGATGTACGACTATGCCATAAATCAATGGGGAACTAAGTCCCAGCAGATACCCCACCACAACAGCACCCAGGTGGAGGCGGGAAGGCAGGCATGCAGCAGACGTTTCTGGGGGCACATGGAAGTGAGCCAAGGATTGTTTCAAAGCCAGTAATGCAAACCGTCCCTGTGAGCCGGGAACAGCACAGAGAGATGCCTTTTCTTTTGCATCCCAAAACTAAGGGACTAGGAGAACAAGAGTAAAGCTTTGTGATCCTTGCTTCAGAGTTGATTGACTGCACTGTGATCACAGCCTTTAATAACATTAATAATAGCAGTACTAATATTAATAGTAATAATAATAATAACAACCACAACAATAAGGAGTTGAACCACAATGAAAGCCTGCCTGACTTCACTGAAGAGGAAAAGCCAGGAGAGCTTGGGCTATGGGGTGTATAATAAATGTAATAAATAAATAAATAAATAAATAAATAAATAAATAAATAAATAAACACAGGAGGGGTGGAATTAAAAGCAGCAGTGTTGCTGAATAAACAACAACAAGAAGAATTTTTTTAAAAGGCTATGTCTGTCTTTTACCAGTAAGAGGAAAGTGGATGTGCCCAGGGGGAGGGGGAACTGTGCCAATTTGACTGGCCTTGTCTAAGTACCAGTCTTTCAGAAGCTACCTTACACTTTAACTCATGACAGGCATAGTAGCTTCTTCCACTGGTTAATCTTTGGAGGGTTCTGATGACCCTCCATGGGCAGGAGTGCACTGGGCACATCCACATGCCCTAGGGGACCTCATCCCCTTGCACCACATCTATTCAGTTGTTCACCAAGGTTAGGGTGGGTAGCAGTGCTGTGTTTCCTATCTGTTATTTATTTGCTTAGTATATGATTTCAGGTTGTGTTTGTGCGTTTGGTGGGGCTACTGTTTCAAAAACACTGGGAAAAGTCCATTCAGAGACTAAAAAAGAAAAGTTTCCCAGTATCCCAAGTTATTAAGTATCCTGTTTTGCTTATCCACCCCCCTCCAACTTTGGGATTGGAGGATGCTTCATCAGGTGATCATGACTGGGAGTTGAATCTGCCTCTCAGCGCTTCAAAAAAAGGTACCCCTCCCACTTTCTTTACCCTATTTTTTAAAAAAATTATAGCAAGCAAACTGCAGCACGCAAAGTGCTGAAAATAGGCACAAATGACCCCCACCCACCATCCTCTAAGCACAGTGAGTTTCAAGGAGGTAGCTTGAAAAACAAAAAGTTATCTGCTAATCTTTTCCGCAATGCAATCCTATGGGGAAAATATCCAAAATGGCGGGCGGAGCACTTCATGAAAAGATGAGCGCTCCGCTTGTGGATGCTTCTCTTCACTGTGCTCCGCTAGCCCCCCGATCCGCTTCTCCTCCGCCTGTAACGGAGGCGGAGCACCCCACTTCGCTATTGCTTCTCCGACCCAAAGAGAAGTGGATTACAGCCCTAATAAAAATATTAGCAGCTATAGAACTAGTGATATTTACTTTTCTTATGCTGCAATCATGGCTATAAAAGCACTATGAAAGTTAATTAAAATTGAAAAATTCAATAACCTAACTTTATGTTACAATGTGAACCACCAGCCTCCACTGTGAACATCTCTAGTATTTCAGCAGAATGCTGCAATTCAGTTATCCCCAACCTGGGTCCCCAACATTCAACATCCATGACCATTTTACCACGCTGCCTGGGGCTAATGGGAATTGTGGTATATTGTAGTTTGTATATCTAAGTTTTTGTGCTGTCTTTTATGTTGTTTTTTTATATAGGAATTTATTTTATGAATTGTTGTAAACCACCCAGACAGCTTTGGCTATTGGGCAGTATAGAAATGAAATAAATAATAAAATAAAATAAAAAACATCTGGAGAGACTGATCTTGGGGAAAATTGCTGTAGTTCTAAAATTCTTACATTAAGCAAGCGTTTGGACTTGATGATGACAAGGTCCCTTCCAACACCATTATTCAATGATTCCTTGAGTTCCCCACTGTGACAACATTATCCCCAAGGAGAGGTATCTGTATTCTCCCACAACAAACATGTAACAACTGCTCATTTGTTACATAAATGACAAGCATCTAAGCGAAACCAAAAAGCTTTCAGTATTATGAGATGCACAATTCAGAGTGTTTCCTCTCGTTTCCTGGAGGTTTGGCTTCCAAGATTAGACTTTTGTCTAGATATAGAGAGATTTGAGAGATCTGTCATCTCTGTCTCTGCTGAGACCTTAATGTCATGTTTGAAAATAAGCTGTTAATAAATAGCACATTTATATAATAATGATCATCTCAGGGAATACATGTCATATGAGGCTGATGATACTGGACATTATTTCAGCACAAAGGTATTTTCTGTGGTGCTAACGAGAGTCTTGAGAGTTAAAAGGAATTTCGTGCCCACACAGCAGGGAGGCAAAAGTCATAGTGCTGCCAGGGGCAGAATCTTCCAACATCTGGCCATTCTTTAGGGTCTGTGCCTCACATTCTCAGCAGCAATTTTTCAGCACATTCTTAGGGGTTGAAAAACTTTTGATGATTTGGGTAGGGGACATTTTGGAAAGACATATGTTTTTGGGGGGTTAGCAGTCAGCAACAGTAGCATAGACAGAGATATCTTTTTAAATTCACCACTACTACCACTTCCTTATTTGCTTCAAACAGGTTTTGCCTCCACTCCATAGTAACAGAGATTCTTCTCTATCAAGGGTCATCTTGTCTCACACTTTATCTGAAGTCAGTTTATGTAGCATCCCTCCACAGATGCATTGTGCCCCAGCTGGCCTCTGACAGAGGACAGGGTGCTGCTCCTGCTGCAGGAAAACAATGGTAAAAACTATTTAATAGAAAGAAAGGGGGTAAAGTTTTGAAAGACGAAGAAGCCTCTGACTGTGCTACCATCTTTGACTGCTAAAATTGTGTGTCCCCCATCCCCCAGTCATCTGACATGGAGGAAGATTATTGCTGCTGCCAGAAAACAGTAGCAAGTATTGTTGAAAGGGAATAAGGAAGGGGAATAAAGAGGTAACGCTTGAAAGAAGGAGGAGCCTTGGAGCGTCTCTACATTAAAGGAAATCACATTGTTTACCCAGGGGTTTTGTGCTTCCTAGTTCTTTGACACAATTGTTATGGGCTGAATTACATGGTAGGAGAGGTGTGAAGGTACCAGGTTGGGAAAGACTGTCATGGTGGATTCAAAAGACAGAACATATGGCATACAATATTATCATCCTCTGTATCAGGGTTGGTCACCTTCTTAAGGGTCATACCTTCAGTTTGCTCAGGGGACAGCCAATTCATTTTCACTCCTGCTGCCAGGAGCAATAGTGTACTGATGGGGGGAAGCAGCAGCAGTGGAGCAGCCAGAGGACCATTCTTGCTGTGTCTCAATCCCCTTCTGAATCCCTACTCGATGGTCCCCTTAATTCAGCACTTATTGCTTAAGATATTAGGGTGTGCCTGGGCATACCAGGCACACCCCTTGTGCACCCTATGTTGATAGCTAAAGATGTTTGCTCAATGAGCATTGATTGCTTTTGATGGGTGGTGGCTGAAGGGGGTGAGAAAACATTCTGAATGTAGCCAATGGAAGAGAATGGAGTGCAAGCTTTGCAGCTGAGTGGAAAGAAGGAACCTGTGGGTTGCAGGATGGGTATGAAGCCACTCCTGCAATACAATGCAATGGGTTCTTTTCCCCCCATGATTGTTTAAACTCAGTCAATATGGGTAGTTGTTGAACCATGGGTTGTTTATTGAACCATGGGTTAATGTGCTGTCTGAATCCAGTGCTGGGTTGCTTGTTAATCTTGTAGAGTGGCTTATTCACCACCATGAATGATGCAAGAACAAAACATGGATTTTCAAGATGGCTTGTTCAAGAAAAATAAACCACAGTGCATGGTTAGCAATAGTCAAAAGAATAAAAATACAAAATGAGAAATGGTGCAGCAATAGATAAGATATATAAGAACAGCCATAAAATCTAAAAAATGTCTCTAAAATGCCTGGGAGAAAAGTCTTCACTTGACTTCAAGAGAAGGCCTCTTGCTCTTGTAGCCACCTGCCTAACTACCTTCAGCAGGGGCACCCAGTGATGGACCTCCAAAGATGAGCAAGAAAGGATTCCTTTAGCCGCTCTGGTCCCAAGTTTTAAGGCCAATACCAACACTTTGAATATTCCATCCTTTTGTTGCTTTATATACCACTCCAGGTGACTATCAACAAGGAAAACTAAGCATAAAATGCAATTTCCAAAAGAAGGGTGAGAGACCATCATGGTAAGAACAAACAGTTGCAGCAGATAAAACAAAGGTACCTAATAATGCATCTATCCAGTAAAACAAACACAATCTGCCTAAACAAGGTTTTTGCCATACAATGAAGTGTTATGAGAGATGGTACCAAACCAGAGTTGTGGAGCAAAGAATTTCACAATTTAGGCTCAGCCAGAGAGAAGGCCCATTCTCTCACCCACCTACCATGCCTCCACCATAGTTGAGACATGGGATGAGCCTCTCCATCAGATCTTCTGGTGCAGGCAGGCTGACATGGGAACAAAGTTGCCTTCAAGAGCTGACAGGTCCTAAGTGTAAGCACCTGTGGCTCTAGGAAATAAAGTCCCTACTGTGCCATTATTGCCTGTGATCTGCCACCTCCTTGTCACCTTTCAAAAGGGTACCTTAGAGGTAGATCTTGTCACTTCAACAATACATTAACTGCCCTCCATTGGGCAGAATCCAAACATCAGTGCAATGTGTCTGTTTTTTTTCTTCCTTAAAATAATTAGCCTTGAAAGCAAAACCTTTTATTCCATGGCTGTGGCAAAAGGAAGAGTAGCAACTACTGGAGCAGGGACTGCCCTCCCAAACACCACAAAACCAAGTCATCATCACCTTCGATGCTGGTGGAACTGGAGAAACTCTGAAGTGACTGACCTCTTAAGAAAGCAGAGTGTGTATCCCTTTGAAGTTAATGAATCATGAAGGCATTTGAAAGCGAGACTTGTTTATTTACACACACTGCAGCTCATGTGGAGAAAACAGGCTCCCATTTGGTGCACGCCACTAATCTGAGCGAAAGATCAAATGGAGGCAGGCAAAACAGCGTGAGGTTGGAAGGGCAAATGTTCTCTCTCCGGCGGTCTCTCCTCATAGAAGTTCGGCCAGAGACTCTGAGTCATGTCAAGCATCAATGAAGACAGTGCATCAGTAATAATTCCAAACAAGCAAAAAGTCTCCTTCAAACCAAAGTGGAGTCAATGGGAAACTCACCTTTGTCTCCAAGGGCCTGAAAAGCATACTCCGTAGACTGTGGTTTTCAGTAGAACCCCTCACACTGGGAATGCATGTCTTCTGAGATGGGTAAAGGTGATCCATAAACAGAGCAGGGGCAAGAAATATTTTTTCTGTCAAGGGCTGCTTTCCCTCATGGTAATCTGTTGGGAGGAGGGACCACATACCAGAAGTAGGTGGAGCCAAAGCCAAAACACGCAAGCTACTCTCTCTCTCTCTCTTTCTCTCTCTCTCTCTCTCAATGCCACCTAGGGTGGCCACTTATGGCCAAAAAAAAAGGAAATGCATCATCAAAATAGAGGACAAAGATGACACCAATTTCCATAATATTTGCATATGCTAATTTATGTATATCAATCACAATTTAGAAATAATTACTACAATTTAAATAGAAATAGGTGACTTCTTTGCTTGCTCAGTCTGCCATCCAGGTGCTACCTGTGGATGAGCAGCTTCAAGGTACCTGTTGCCCTCAGCACTTTGACTTTAAATCAAACTTGGACTGGACAGGCTGCCCTCTGACAGCTCTTTAAACAGAGGACACCTGGCTTCCCCATCACACCATTCTCTCTCTCTCTCTCTCTCTCTCTCTTCCTGCCAGCCCTCTAGACTGAGGGCGTTACTAGACGAGGCTCTAGCGCGCGTTACCTTCCGCAGTCACGTCGAGGCTTCCAGATGACGTTCACGAGGATCCGCCGTTATCCCGCGGTGAAGCCTCTTTCTCCCGACTTTAAAAAAGTGAGTTTTAGGGCGCCTTTTCCTGCTGTCCCGCGGTAATTCGGAGTACGTGTGGGAGGATGTGAGGTCACTGCGGTCCGCACTGGGCAGGAAAAGGCGTGCTAAGGGGGAGTGGTCAGCGGCTTCGGTCAAGCCGCCTCCGCCATTTGCGCGCAGTCCGCCAGCTGGGGCAGCGCGGCAGAGCGGCTTTTTTTTTTTATTTCCCCAGTGACAGTTTGCGCAGGACCGGAGGACCGGAAAAGTGGCTGGTGACTCCTTGCGGTGGGCAGCTACCGTGGCCGCATAATGGCGGTGCTGTACGCTGCCTGTTAGTGTGGGTACCAGGCTGGCAGAGGGCAGAGCTGTTTGTGGGCTGCTGCCATGGCTACGGCCAGATGTGGGTTGGCTCCTTGGGATGGGGCACAGGGCACAGAGGCGGTCATCGCCGCCGACACCTCAGAGGCATGATGGGAGATGTAGGCACAGAGTGGCCATGCAGACGATTGACCTCGGGTCATATGACACCCGCCACGACCCCCATCAGGAAGTGAGCGCATCAATGTTGACCCTCAACAGCACCAGCAGCACTTCGGCTGGCACTGGCACTGCCGCCGCTGCCGCCGCCAGGGCCGGCGGCGGCATCGCTGACGGCTGCGCAAGTTTGCGGTCTTTCGGACGTGCGCAAACCGTGCAGCGAGCGAAAAAAAAAGCCGCGGCAATCAGGCCGGTGTGGCTGCGCAACCGTTCTCGCGGCGGCAGCAGCACAACCGGCGCAAACTTCCGCCACAAATCGAAGGCAGGTGTGGATCATGAGGCGTCACGGCTGAACGGGAAAAGCCGCTTTCACCGCTCCTCAACGACGGAACACCCGGTAGGTCTAGCAACGCCCTGAGAATCATCACACCGATCCCCTCAACTATTCTGGTTGTGGGAGCTCTATTGCATAATATAGAACATCTTCTACACTGATTTCAATGGAAGGGTATGGTCCATGCAAACATTTCTTTGGGCACACATACAGTCTCACCTGTGCACATGCGTGCCCTAGGCCCATTTATTTTAAACACTAAACGCTGTTGAGAGAGAAGAAAAATAACAGCTTCTGAAACTTTGGCCAGATCTACACCTTGTGTCAAATCAATATGAATATGGAATAAAAAGCAGGATATAACACTATAAAAGCGGTATTGGCATGCAGATTGTGCCCCAATAGTTATCAGTGCACTTCAATACCTCTATAAAGCAGTAGTGTAGATCTAGCCTTTGTCTCATTCTCCCTAAATGACACCATTGTGGGCTGCGTTTTGGCAAGGGGCAAAGGCAGTCAAATCAAACGCTCCCTTTCGGCATTCTCTTGGCATGGAATGTCCAGATTTCCTGTTGTCCAGATTTCAGATGGGTTTCATTTCTCCAGGTGGAAGCGCCATTGACAGAATGGTCTCCAATGGCACATCCCTGAGTCTAATCAACCTGTTATCCATGCATGTCCAGTTCCCTTTCCTTTCCTTCCTTACCTTTCCTTTCCTTTTTTCTTTTCTTTTCCACAGCAAAAGCTAGAGCCTTGGTTTTTTTATCAGAGCCTCACTAAGGGCAGGCACAGTCTGTCTTTGCTTTTAACTACAATAGGACATGAATTCCTCCTCATCAAAACAAACAAAAAACAAAACAAAAACACACACACACACCCTTCAATGGATACATGGATTCGGTTGAGTTTCTGGCTTTTCTGCTTGATCAGATGGCAAAGGGCTCCTCTGAAGTTGTGGAGTAACATCTGAAGGGGTTGGAGGAGATTCACTATTGCAAAAGTCTTAGAAGACAAGAATAGCGTAACATTTTCACAGAAACTTCTTGGAAGGCTTTATTACTATCTAAATCTACATCATAGCAACTTTAGTAGGTTGCATGCACATGTCATATTAAAACACATACCGGGTTCACAGGATCCTGGGCTTAAATGAATCTGAATGCTCTGTCAAAGTGGGGAGGAGCAATGATGGGAGAAATTTGCCTCTTTCTTTGTTAACAGCCAATCAACGGTTCCCCTTAAGGGCAGAAAATGACCACAAAAAATGGCCACAGTCTACTGAAGTAAGCAGCTACGTATTCTGAGTATGAGTTCCAAGATGAGGGTGTATGAAAGGGCAGCTTCGTATGTTACAGGAAGCACTGGAAAACATGTTTCAGGGGCAAAAATACAAATGGCATAAATTCAAATGACGCACTTAAAAAAATGAAAATAGTCTTGGGATACCTTGATGGGGTGGGTGAGTGCTCAACTATTTCCTTACCAACCATTTTTCTATGTAAAATCATCCCTCACACTGCTTCTTCCCTCTTTCAAATTCTCAGTATGTAATTACTTCTGTAAACTGATCCAAGTGAGAAGGAATAGCTTGAGAAGGCAATTTTGAGAAGAAAAACAGCCAATGGGGAAAGGGTTAAGCAATTTCTCTTTCTGCTTTACTTTTCCGTTAAACTGCAGCCTCCCAGGGCTGCTTTTCTTTTTTTAAAAAAAAAAAAAAGTTTGATCTTTCTTATGTGTATTTGCATATAATGTGTGGTTTGTCTCCAGGTAATGTGTGGTTTGTCTCCTTTATCTGCTTTGTGGACATCCGGAGTTATTATTTTATTTTATTTATGTATTACATAAACAGAGGAAAGTTGTGGGGAAATGTTTGCCTTGGATGCCAAAATAATTTGGATGGCTTGGGGTACTATGCGCTTTGATTTGGAGGGTGGGGGGATTTGGGGGCATTTGTACCTCTGCCTCAGGCATCTAAATGTCTTTGGCCAGCCTTGGGCAGTGGAGGCTGGTAGCTCCGATTTTAGTGGGGTTGTGAATCCATAATAGATTTCATTCAAAAACAGCCAGAACTCTAAAGGAGCTGTCCAAGGTGCTGAAGCCTATCCCCAAACTAGGTTCAGCACATTAGATAGCTCCTTTAGAGTTTGAGCTACTTCTGACTGAAACTTAGAATGGAGTTACAGCCTCACTGAAATGGGAGCTACCAACCTCCACAGGCCCTGGTTGACGTTTAACCTACTTTCTGTAGATTTAATCCAATCCACTAGGAATTGTTATTAATCAGAAGTTGGAAGGATCAAATAATCCCAGGTGGGTGGGATTGGATTCTTCCCAAGTGAAGTATATTGGAACCAATGTGCTACACCTGAAAATACATTTTCTTTCACCAAGATTAAAACACTGACATTTCACCTTTCAGAACCAGAAAACTCACTGCTTCCCTAAAGCCTCTTCTCCACCATCATAGCTTCACATTTGGGATGCTTTCCATTATCAGCTATTGCTACACCTTTAACAAGTTCTTCACTGGTAGCTAATATTAATACTGGCCACTCAAAGTTTTCCGTGGGTCCTTTTGATGACGCTGTCCACCTTCTGTGTGTCTCTCACTCCTTCTGGTCTTTTTTCCATGACAAAATGACACCTGGTAAACCTGATTTTTTTTAAAGGCAAAATTTGCTGCCATTTCCTGCTGTGTGCAGGAAAAGCAGTATGATAAAAACACCCACTGAATGGGCCATGTGGTTGTTGCTGTTTCTTCTTTCTTCCCCATGTAAAGAAAGAGGAAGCTGCTCATCCCTATTGTGGGGCAGCAGCAGGAGGCCAAAGCAATGGTAGAGAAACACGATTTCCCCCCGTCTGATGACGCTTGATATCTAGCAACCTTGTCTTCTAGCCACATCTTCACTATGGGTTGGATCCAGACTATGGGTTAGATTAGTCATACTTATACACCCATTGAAATCAATGAGGCAGGTTAGTCATAACTAACTTTAGTCCTGTTGATTTCAACCTAAACTAAGTCTGGATCCAACCTATAGATTTTAAGGGCACTATCCTAGGCACATTTAGACAGAAAAAAGTTGATGGTGTCTGGAGAATGCTAGGAGTTTTATTTTTATTTTTCCCTGTCATACATAGGATTATGCCCTAAACCACTTTAAATGTCATTGATTCCATTAAGAAATCTGGGGATTGTGGCTTCATGAGGATGCTGAGATTTGTCTGTTACATACCTCCTCCTAACAATATAATGTAGTCATGCCTAAAGTTCCTTGTTTGAATGCCATGACAAATCATATAGAATTTAATTATAATATATAATGCTGTGTGGAATCTGGCTGGGGTTAGTAGGGGGAAATATACTCTGCACATGCTCAGTGAACTTCTATTATTATGTTACTTCCTATGATCCAGGAAAGAGGCCCGAGAGACAAAACAGGTGCCAGTTAACAGGTGAATTTGTTAAGTTCACCTCATCCTCTTCCTTCTCGCTGACTCATGTAGACTTGAAATCTTCTGAGTAGGGCCAGTGTCACTTCTCGATTTGACACAGCAGTACCTTGCACATTGGAGGTCCAAATCAATGTTCAATGGCATAATAGCATAAAGACATCTGGAGGATCACTGCACATTGTAGCAGCTTCTAACCAAATACCTAGGCTCTAGTCTTTAAATATCAGACTTTCTCCTACCACCCTCCTCACCCTTGGATTATTTTATAAATACGTTGTAACACAATCGTTCAGTTGGGTCTCAAACAAAAGAGCAAAGTCCCAGAGGCTTTTTGCTTTCTAGCACTGTAAATTGGAGAAGACTAATTGGATTATAAAGACGCATTGGTTTCTTGTCTCAGTTTCTCTGGGGCCAAACAAAGTCATTATTTCATCTGTATCTAAAAGGAGGTTGGAGATTTGGCAAAGGGAGAAGGCAGAGATGCCAGAATGCCTGCTGATATCAAGACTTGCAATCCTACAAAATTAATTAGACACAGAGTGTTCCTTGTAGAAAATGTTGGCTTTACAAATGTGTAAGCACCTTATAGAATCCAAAACACATAAAGCAAAGAGTACACATTGAACAGAATATTGTGATGGACCACAACTTGGCCAGGGTGAAGCACCATCTTGAGGTCAGCTTTGGATTTGACTATGTAATAGTTTTGCTGAAGGTATTACACACAAGGCATTTTGAACCCATCCCAGCACATTCCACCAATAACAAAGTTGCTTTAAAGTCCAAGAGCAGAACCAACTTCAGTTTTCTAGAGCGTCTCTGATACATGCATGCCATTCTTTCTCCTCACTTCTCATTCCTCAGTTAGGACAGGTTCTGGGCTGGTTGATGGTCAACAATGGGAAGATGTGAAATAAAAGCAATATGGTAAGCTTAGAGGAGGAAAAGGGTAGAGACAGGTCAAGAGAGGAATAACTCAGTATGTAGTTAAGGAGTGAAGATGGAGCCTCACATTATTAATGGTATTTAAATTAATTAGGACAGGCATGGGCAGAGTTCAGATTTAAAGGATCTATTTGGGTGTTATGCTAGAAGGACACAAATAAAAGAAGGACCAGCTGGACACAAATAAAAGAAAAATTACTTAGGGGGCAGATATACCCTAAGAGTTCATAGAATCATAGAATCATAGAATAGTAGAGTTGGAAGGGGCCTATAAGGCCATCGAGTCCAAGGAATAGACTACTGTACCTCTGAGCATGTGCTCAGCCCAGGAATTTGTTTACAGCCCCAGAACTGAGCTCATTGTTCGAAGGAGATGTGATAAGAAATCAGAGGTGCAACAGCAGGAATGTAAGTGTGGCAGCAGGAGATATCACAAGGTGAATTTCCATATGGATCATCATGAAAGATAATGTGTTACGAGTTAGTGAGGCATGGGAGTCAGCGTGTGCGTGCGTGTGCATGAGAGAGAGAGAGAGAGAGAGAGAGAGAGAGAGAGAGAGAGAGAGAGATTTTAAATGCCACCTTCCCACAGTGGTTTGGAACATTTTAAAACATAGAACTCCAAAGGCCAAACCAAATGGGATGCAGGAAATCTAACAAAGGAAGTTACAATATACCACTCAAAACCCAGTGGAGGCTGGTGACTCCAATTTCAGTAGGGCTATAATCCATTCTAGGTTTCAGTCAGAACCAGCAAGAACTCTAAAGGAGCTATCAAACCATATTGGATGCAGGAAATCTAACATAGGAAGTAGGGGTGTGCACGGACCCCCCGCTCCGCTTCACTTGCAGATCTGCGATTTTCGGAGCGGGCCACTTCGCCCCGCCCCCGCTCCGCCCACTTCCGCTCCGCTCCGCTCAGAGTTCCGGATCCGGATCGGAGCTCCGTTTTTTTTCCCCCCATAGGCTTGCATTGAAAGCTAAAAATTATACAACTTTTTTTCTGTTCAAGTTAGAAACCTCATGTTTGGCACCATGACACCTCATGGGGGAATACACACGCACGCCAAGTTTCAAGGCAATCCCATCATCCCCTGATTTTTGGGGAATTTTTGAAAATCGGGCACCCCAGACCCCTTGGGATAGCTCCGTCAATTTGCATGTTAGAAACCTCAAACTCGGCACCATGACAGCTTATCCATGTATCCACATGGATGCCCAGACTCAAGGCAATCCCATCATCCCCTGATTTTTGGCGCGGCTTAACTCACCCCAAATTGTCCCATTCTACAACTACGTCAATTTGCATGTTAGAAACCTCAAACTTGGCACCATGATAGCTTATCCATGTGTCCACATGGACGCCAAGTTTCAAGTAAATCCCATCATCCCCTGATTTTTGGGGAATTTTTGAAAATCGGGCACCCCATTCACACCCCTTTCCATAGCTCCGTCAATTTGCACGTTAGAAACCTCAAACTCGCCACCATGAAAGCTTATCCAGGGATACATACGCACACCGAGACTCAAGGCAGTCCCATCATCCCCTGATTTTTGGGGAATTTATGAAAAACCAACACCCCTTTCCATAGCTCCGTCAATTTTGCACGTTAAAAAAAAACCTCAAACTCACCACCATGAAAACTTATCCAGGGATACATATGCCGAGACTCAAGGCAGTCCCATCATCCCCTGTTTTTTGGCGGGGCTTAAACCTGCAAAATTTGGAACTTCCAAAACTCCAAGTGAGCGCAGGAAGGACTTCTCCCCTGAGTCAAAGCCAGACACACACAACATCCCTGCGAGGTGGGCAGGGGAGGAGGGAGGGAAGGCAGGCAGGCAGGCAGCTGGCATTTCTGGGGGCATAAGGAAGTGAGCCAAGGATAAGCCAGTAATGCATATAAAATGGAATAAATAAATAAATAAATAAATAAATAAATAAATAAATAAACAAAGGAGGGGTGGAATTAAAAGCAGCAGTGTTGCTGAATAAACAACAAGAAGAACTTTTTTAAAAAGGCTATATCTGTCTTTTACCAGCAATAGGGGGACGTGCCCGGGGGAGGGGGAAGCAGCTGCCAGTTCAACTCATGAAAGCCATTGCTTCACCACGAGAGCTCTGAGAAGTAAACGCTCACTTCAACTCATAATAGGCATCGCTCCACCACTAAGAGAGAAGTAGAACACTCACTTCGACTCATGATAGGCATTGCTCCACCGGGTTACTCTCTTTGGAAGGCTCTGATGGCCTTCCAGTACAGGAGAGAGTGGGGGCACGTCCACGATGAGATGCCCTAGGGGAGCTCATCCCCTTGCACCACATCTTTTCAGTTGTTCCCCAAAGTTAGGGTGGGTAGCAGTGCTGTGTTTCTATCTCTTATTATTGGCTTAGTATATGATTTCAGGTTGTGTTTGTGCATTTGGTGGGGCTACTGTGTTAAAAAACACTGGGAAAAGTCCGTTCAGATTAAGAAAGAGAAGTTTCCCAGAATCCCAAGTTACCCATTTTGCCTATGCCCTCCTCTAACTTTGGGATCATGTGATCATGACCGGGAGCTGACTCTGCCCCTCAGCCCTTTGAAAAAGGTATTTTTCCCGCCGATTTTTTTTAAAATTCTAGCGCGCGACCCGCACCACACAGAGAGGTGAGAGTAGTCTCAAAATGACCCCCATCCACGACTCTCTGTGCACAAGAATTTTCAGAACGATAGCTTAAAAATCAACCCAGTTATCCCCAATTCTTTTCCTCAATGCAATCTTATGGGCGAAAACCGCCGTTTGACCCGCGCTGTCCGTTTGTTTACCCGATTTTTAAAAAATTCTAGCACGCGACCCGCACGACGCAGAGAGGTGAGAGTAGTCTCAAAATGACCCCCATCCACGACTCTCTGAGCACAAGAATTTTCAGAATGATAGCTTCAAAAACAACCCAGTTATCCGCGATTATTTCCTGCAATGCAATCCTATGGGCGAAATGTTTTCAAGATGGAGACCGGAGCGGTCCGCCTGAAAGAGGAGCTCCAAAAAATGGTCGCTTCTCTTCGCCTTGCTTCTAGGGGTCCGCGGTCCGCTTCTACTCCGCCTCTGGGTAAGGCGGAGCAGGCCAATTCGCTACTGCTTCTCCGCTCCTAATCGGAGCGGAGCACATGCCTAATAGGAAGCTACATTATACCATGTAAGATTCAGTGGAGGCTTTTGACTCTGATTTTGGTGAGGCTATGAACCCATTCTGGGTTTTAGTCAGAACCAGCCAGACCTCTAAATGAGCAATCCAAGGTGCTTATTCCTATCCCCAAAATAGGTTCAGCACCTTGGATAGCTCCTTTAGAGTTCTGGTTGGTTCTGACTGAAACCCAGTATGGATTCACAGCCGCACCAAAATCAGAGCCACCAAACTCCATTGGCCAAGCTATTTCTCCATCCAGCCTGGTATGTGGTCTATTTGACTGGGTGCATTTCTCCAAGGTCTCACGCAGAGTGTCTTCCTTCTCAATCACTTCTGAGATCCATTTAACACCAGTGATTGAAATTGGGATCTTCTGTAGGCAAAGCATGTCCTCTTATCACTGAGCTACAACCCTTTGCTTATGTGCAGGGATTTCTGTATTCTTTTATTTTTAAGATCAAAGAACATAGACTGGAACATTTAGTTCAGGATCACAATACTGGAGTAGGAGAGTTATTTGCCTCTCCCTGGTACCATTTCCCAGTTGAAATCATCTTAACCACAGTCAAAACAAACCTCTAAACCATGGTATAGTTCAACAGAAGCGATTCTCATTCTGGGAGTCATGGAATAATGGCTTGCTATCAGACCTTGTGCAGGTGAGCAGGAGATAAGGAGAAGATACCTAAACCACAGAAGGCACAGCTTCCTCTTAATACTACACAAGGTATTTAAGAGAGACCAAGAGAAAACAGCAATAATCCTAAACCTAGTTTCTATTTTCCCTCTCCAGTTTTTGCCCTGAATTTATTACTTACAGTCTCATGTTAGATTTAAAACAGGGATGCAGAGCCTCTTTCTGCCCGAGGGCCGAATTCCATTTGGGGAATATTTTGGGGGACCACATGCCAGTGGTCACCAAAGGAAAATGGCCAAGACAAAAGCAGTGAGTCCAAAATAGCCCAAATACCAGCCTATTTTAGCTTAAAGTTCTTACTGCCAGTGAGAGGCACTTCAACCTTTTAGAACAGAGGGGGAGGGGCACAAAAGCCATGAAATTAATGATTGGTGGTTGGTGGAAAGGGGGCGGGAGCGGGTGTGTGGCCATCTGGGCCTGAGGTTCTCCACCCCTGATTTAAAGGAACAGAGCATACTTTGAGGACAGATGTAAATAAGGAGGAGGAGGAGGCCTGCTACACACTTTCCTATTCATTCTATCCTACTTGGGAAACTAGTCCTTTAAAAATGCATGGCTACTCTAAGTAGGATTAACATTGGATACAATGTTATAATTAGGGCTGTGTGCAATTTGCAAATTTTCCAGGGGAAAGAGAAATTCTCAAACAATTTCTCAGAGGTGTTATTATTATTATTATTATTATTATTATTATTATTATTATTTATATAGCACCATCAATGTACATGGTGCTGTACAGAGTAAAACAGTAAATAGTAAGACCCTGCCGCATAGGCTTACATTCTAATAAAACCAGAATAAAACAATAAGGAGGGGAAGAGAATGCAAACAGGCACAGGGTAGGGTAAACAGGCACTGGGTAGGGTAAAACTAACAGTATAAAGTCAAAACAAAATCAAGTTTTAAAAGCTTTAGGAAAAAGAAAAGTTTTTAGCTGAGCTTTAAAAGCTGCGGTTGAACTTGTTATTATTATTATTATTTATTTATATAGCACCATCAATGTACATGGTGCTGTACAGATAACACAGTAAATAGCAAGACCCTGCCGCATAGGCTTACAATCTCAAATTCTCAAATGTTCTGGAAGAGCATTCCAGGCATAAGGGGCAGCAGAAGAAAATGGACGAAGCCGAGCAAGGGAAGTAGAGACCCTTGGGCAGGTGAGAAACATGGCAACAGAGGAGCGAAGAGCATGAGCGGGGCAATAGTGTGAGATGAGAGAGGAGAGATAAGAAGGAGCTAGACAGTGAAAAGCTTTGTAGGTCAACAGGAGAAGTTTATATTGGATTCTGACGTGAATTGGAAGCCAATGAAGAGATTTCAGAAGTGGAGTTACATGGTCAGAGAGGCGAGCCAAGAAGATGATCTTAGCAGCAGAGTGGTGAACAGAAACCAACAGACTGATGTGAGAAGAAGGAAGGCCAGTGAGAAGAAGGTTGCAGTAGTCCAACCGAGAAATAACCAATGCATGAACAAGAGTCTTGGCAGAAGAGACAGACAAAAATGATCGAATCTTGGCAATATTATACAGGAAAAAATGACAGGATTTAGTACTGTCTCAATATGAGGAATAAAGGAGAGCGAGGAATCAAATATAAAGCCAAGACTACGAGCTTCCTCGACTGGAGTAAGTGTAACATCATCGACCGTAAGAGAGAATGAGAGATGAGGAGAAGGTTTAGGAGGAAAAACAAGCAATTCAGTCTTTGCCATATTAAGTTTCAAACAACGATGAAGCAACCAAGTTGAGATATCTGAAAGACATGCCGAGGTACAGAGATAGATACCGAGATACCGAGATACCAAGGTAGAGCTCACCATTAGCCCAGCTTCTTCTTTTTTTTCTTCCTTCCTTGGGGATTTTGTTTTTCTGTGCTGCCTCTGCAACTGGCAAAAGCAGCAAGTGTTTTGCATCCTTCACCATGCCCTGTGCCTAGTGTCGTTCAAGGCATTGAGTGTTAGGGCGGGAGGGGGGGTATCTGTATGCCACCAGAGACCCTAGTGATATAGGGTGGGATACAAATATTTTAATAAATAAATATGCTACATCCCTCCTCCCAGGCTGCCTGCACTTCCTGTTCTAAAAAAGCCCTAAAGGAGGAATGACCTCAAGGTGTCTTTGATGTCTTTCCCTGGGCTTTAATTGAAGTGCAGGAAGCTGAGGAGGTGACAGGCTGCTGGACAAGTCCTTGTACAATGAAAGACAGGGCATGTGGACACGCTCCTCCTCAGCCACCTCCTAAGTAAGAACCATGAACCCAACCCATGGGAATTTCTCCATATTTTTCTTCTCCTTTGATTCCCCCCCCCCCAAAAGCCGCTTCTTTCTTTTTCCAAACTGAATGAGAAGGGCCGAGAAAAACACGTGGAAGAAATGTTCGTCCAAGCGCTAGATCTCCGCCCGGGACAAGTTGCCTTCTCTCTGCTGCCATCGAGTTATCTCCAGTGCTAGTCCTACTTAGAGTAAGTCCATTGAAATGAATGGGACTTAAGTTGGGCTAACATTGGAGACAACCCATGGAATGGGAACTATGGCAATATTTGCAGTATTGCTGTAACAGCATGCAGAAGATGAAATCATAAACATCCTTCTTTCTTCGTCTGTGAGAAAATGCGCCATATAGATAAGGAAGAGGTGGGTGTGACCTGAACTCGCCACCCCACCCCTCCCCAGGATCCCAGCTCTAGCTTCCACGTTGGCTCTCTAAAGAACCCCCTCCCTGCGCTGTACTGTCTCTGGGGCATGGTGGTGGCAGCGGGGGGGGGGGGAGCAAATAAAAGGCTTTCATGTCCCCAGTCTAATAGAGAAAGAGCTGGGCATTTCCCCCTTGGGGACTGGAACCATCCGAGCCAAACCAAAGGCGGGAATGGAGAGCTACAGGAGGCGCTAGGACCCATGGTGGAGGGTGGAGGTGGCGCTGCCTGCGCCTGTCTGTTGCCCAGTTAGGGAGAGAGTTCAGTGCTGTCTCTGATCTCTTCTGGCTCCGGCTCTCGGCAGCAGGTGGTGCCTGGGAGGGAAAAGGTGAGCGCTTTCAGCTCGCGAGAGAGAGGGGGGAGGGAGAGAGGGAGGGAAAGAGGGAAGGGCGGCGGGGGGGGGGGGCGGCGGCGGCGGCGGGAGAGACGTCCCAACCGCCTGGCTGTGCCTGATCTGGCCCCAGCCTTGTCTCTGTGCCTGGGAGCTTTGCCCAATGAGAGTCCAAAGGAGGTGTCCATCTCCCCAGCCTGCCCCCAAGCCCACCCCTCCAGCGTGTCATCCTCGGCCTCATTCCCAGCAGCCGATGCCCGTCCATGGGGCTGCTCCGCAAGCGCTCCTGCCCAGCCCGAGAGACCGCCGGCCGCGCATCTCGGCAGCCAAGCCCACAGCCAGCCAAGCCAGCGGCCAGCCGCCCGGGGCGTAAGGGCCTGTGACTTGGCCCTCCTTCCGACGGCCCAGGGCCACCGCGGCGGCGGCGGCAGCAGCAGCAACGAGCGTGCGAGCGAGCGGGGTCATCAGTCAGGCCAAGGGCGTCTCTCGCCCCGTCGAGCCGCGGGGAGCCCCGAAGAGCGCGTCCTCTTGCCTCGCCGGGGGAAGAGCACGATGGTGGGCTCCAAGCGCCGGGCCAGCGCCGCTAGGATTGCCTGCGCCGCCGGGGGCACCGGACGGGCGTCCCAGGGCATCCGCGCCGGCGCCGCCACCTCCCGCCTCTGCTTGCCCATGGTCCTGATGCTGCTGACTCTCACGCCGCGGGCGGACTCCTCTTGGTGGTAAGTGCGGCGCTGGGAGGCCGGTCGCCGGCTTAGGGGAGGGGGCGGAGGGCTGGGGGGGGGGACGTGGAATTTTCTCCCCCTCCCCGTCCAACAAAAAAGACACGGCTTGGTTGGACTCGTTTCTGTGCTCCCCCCAAAGCCCCAGAGCCTCAACTTGTGGCGCAACAGGAACGCAGGTGGGAAAGGGTGCTCCTGAGCATGTGCCAAGTGCGTGGATTAATCGACCTCTGGGATTTAGGGGAAAGGGGGGGGCGTAAAAGGCAGAGGATCGCTGGCTCCTTGCCGGGAGGCTCGAAGCCCCGGCGGAGGCGGCGCCTCTCTTGTCCCGGTATTGGCCACTGGGGCACCGAGGTGAGCGGCTTGGCTCGCAGCGCCGGGGAAGCCGGCGGAGCGGAGCGGGGGGAGGCCAGCGCCCTCTGCGCGCGTTCTTTCTGGAGCGGCTTCACCTTTCGGGACTCGGGCTGCGTCCGCGGCTCCTTCCCCTCGCGGCGAAATGTCCGGCCCAGAGCCGAGAGAAGCTGCGCTCGAAAGCGGGCCGGCCTGGCGGGGAAGGCGGGCTGCCTCGGGCGAACTGTCGGGGGAGAAGGGGGGCGGAGGCGGGGAGCCCGGGCAGCCGGACGCGCGGGGGCTGTCAGGTGGAGCCTTGCTCGCTGAAGGCCTGATGGGGGGGGGGGGGAAGGGCGATGCCTACCGGCGGCGTCACGTGCAGAGAGCGGCGGAGGTGGTAATAGGGCAGGTGGGCTGAGGAGCCCGCTCCAGCGCCCCGCCAAGCCCCGCCTGCCGAAGCTCCAGCTCCAACCAAACCAGGCCAGGCACCGGAGCGCCGGCCGGCCGGCCCACGCGAAGCCCACGGGGGCAGCCCCCCACCCCGATCCCGGGCATATTTGCTCAGGAGCAAGCCCCGTTGCGCGCCCACGGCCAGGCTGCAGGGCCGCCTTCGGTCGCGTTTCTTGCGATGCCGGCAGGCAGGAGCTCCCGACCCGGGCATCCTCGACGGGGCGCCGTCGATGGCTGCTGTCGGTGCCTCGTCTCCTAAAGCGATCCCCGTCACTAAACCGGGGCTGCGGGCGGCTCCGGAACATGTCGCCTCTCTTTCTCCCCGGAGCCCCCTTCTCGTTGTCAAAGCCTTCGCCTGTCGGTTGCTCTGCCTCCGGTCTCCCTGCCCAGCTACGGTTGTCACTTTCTCCCGGTTGTAGCAGCTCGGCAGAGCTCTCCTATGTCGAACTCCCGTGTCAGCGGCAGGGATATGAAATCAGCGCAAATGACAGAAAGGCTGCTGGTACGTCCTCCGTGGCACAGACGATGCACCAGCACCTTGGATGCTCTGCGGTGTCACAGATAGTTATGAAGGTCTGGCATTATTAGTATTCCTGATCTTCTCCTCTAGGGGCCCTAGATGACCGCCCTTCCCAGGTCCTATGGGATCATTCTCTCTCTCTCTCTCTCCCCCCACCTTTCTCTCCTGTCCTCTTTTTTTCAGACCTTCCTGTGGGGTAATTCTCGCCCCCCACATACCACACACCACAGCCCGCTTTCACCCATCCATCCTCCACCAGCCCTCCGAAAAACCTACCCTCCTCCCATCCATCGATCTCTTCCCTGACGGCGAGGGACGGGGCGGGCAAGGTTGGCCCCGATTCCCTCCAGCCCCGACCCGTGCCTAGCGACCCTGGACTCTCCGCCTTCCCCCGAAATCGCTCAGCCTCGGGCCGGGCTAAAGCCAGGGAGCGGGCGCTGTCCTGGCCGCTGCCTCGGGCCGCGCTCCTCGCCGGAGAGGAGGGCGTTGCGCAAGGGGCGGCGCGGCGGGGGTGGGGGGAGAGATGCCGGCTTTAGCCTTGTTGATGACAGAACCGCTTTAATTTAAAACTGTTTTTATTGTTCATACTTGGGAGTTAAACAAGAGCTCCTTCTTAAACGGGAACAGCTGTCAGTCTGCTCCCAGGAACGAAGCTACGGAAGGGGCTTTGGCTGTAGGCGTTGCCGTCGGCTTGGAGCGCATGCTGGCCCTACTTAGAGTAGACCCGCTGGAATGAATAGGACCGCAGTTAACCCACGATTATCACTGGGTTCAAGCCAGAG
Organism: Elgaria multicarinata webbii; assembly: GCF_023053635.1. NCBI lineage: Eukaryota > Metazoa > Chordata > Lepidosauria > Squamata > Anguidae > Elgaria > Elgaria multicarinata. The sequence continues at coordinate 173,824,954 of NC_086171.1, forward strand.
GGAAGAAACATGGCAGGGGGGCCGCCGCCATCCAGAGAGGACGTGGGCGTAGTGGCTCAGCCCCCGACTGAGCATCCCAGGATTCAAGTGGGCCACCCGGGAGTCGTTGAGGACGGGGTTCACACCTGCGTGCTCATCACTTGAGGATGACAGCATCAAGTGACGACTTGCATGGGTAAATGGGCCACGAGACCCTAAAAAGCACTGTCCCACCCCCACCTCGGGTTCGCTTCTCAAACCCGACGCTTCACTGCATCCAGTTGCTAGAAATTAAGGGCTTGTTTTGTTCACAAGTGAATGCAGCGACAACGCCAAGTGGCGGCTTGCGCCTCGGACAGGACTGTTCTATTGCTTAGTTGCAGTCAACCCAAACACAATGTTTTCCCGCAGAGTTGGTTCACGCATTTAGCTAACACTCACGTGTACACTAATTAAATGTAGGCACCCTTTCACTTAAAGAGGTAAAGGCACTTAGGAAGAAAGGATGGCTCTTCATTTCCTAGTGATAGTGGCATGCCCTGTTTGGGGGTGTGGTGGGGAGAGATATTTACGATAGATGATTACATGCTGGGAGCCAAAGAAAGGTGTACTTTTGCGTCCTTGGAATATCAACGGTTCGACCCGATTTAGCAACAAAAAATATTAAATCAGTGGGGGTGTAGGCATTTTCAATCTGGAGGCAGGAGTCTGTTGCAAAACGAATATAAATATCTATTTAACTACTGTACAAATCTTAGATATGATTTAGCTGCTGTCTTCACACTTGTATAGGAGTACTCAGAGGTAAATCCCACAGTGTTTTAATGGTGTTTATTCCCAGATAAGTGTGCATAAACTTATTTCACTGAATTCGGTGCTATTTATTTCCAATTAGACAGCCACAGGATCGGGCTGCACAAGGAAGTTTCATAAGTTCCGTTCTTTATGCAAGGATGCTTTTGTTTAATAAAAATATAGGACTTGAGAAATCCATTTCTGGGTTGTATCCGTTTCCATAGGGCAGAGCACTCTCGGCTTTTAAATCCCAAAGGGCATGAAGGCAGACAGTGCTTCGTAACTTAAAAAGAGAAGAAGAGAATTCCCCGTAGTGTCACTTCCAGGAGGATTTGGCAGGATCGGGCATCGGAGTAATTCCAAAAGTCTCCCTTCTGAAAGCATGGAAACGGAACGAAAGGGAACAAAACGGAACGGGTGGGGGACATTGAAGAGTAAAATCGCAGCGCCTCAATTATTGGTGTATCCACCCCCCACCCCGGCTATTGAAGAGACGGTTATGAACTTAATTTATCCTGCAGATTACAAGTTCGTTGACTTTAACGCTGAGGGTGCAGAGTCCCAGGCCAGCTTCGTTGAGAGAGGAAGGCTGAGATCCTATACCCTCTCACCTGGGAGTAACCCCTCCTGGGACATCTTTCTGAGAGGACAGGTATAGGAATGTGCTGCACGGCCCATTCCGAAGAAACATGTGGATTGTAGCCTTATCGAGGAAAGCTAGGGTTGTATCCAGTGTTAGTCTAACTTAACTCCCATTCATTTCAATGGGCTGACATTCAAGGACTAACATTGGAGACAACCCATAAACTGTGCATTGCCGAATTTTCATTGCCTGCAGTTTCAGATCAGATCCTCTCTGCTTTTGCATAGAGTGAGATGGAGAATTTTTTTTACACCCAGCGGTGCAGCAAGGTAATTTTAGGGCATGGATGTCATGTTCTTGGAGGGGGATGGGGAGGCTTTAGATGTCCATGTGTATTACTTGTTGTCAAGCACACAACTTGCAGTTCTCTTCTCCTGCCCCCATCACCTCCATTATCATCCCATGATTTACAGCATCTTCTATAAGTAACAACAACAACAACAACATTGTTTGCCCACAGTGGTTTAAAAACATAGCACGCCGGCTTGCAGTTTTGCATTTGAAACTCACTGAAATCGTAGCACCATCATGATGACAGGAACAAAACGCGGTTTTGCTTCTGATGCCCTGAAGGTGCTGCAACAAGACTCTTGGTTGTTTTTGCTGCAACAGCCTGAGAGGGCCACCCTCTGGAAACGGTTCCAGATCCCACAAGCCGTTATCGCTGAAACATCAGCTCAGATATCGCAACCACTAGGATGGCCCATACGAAGAGGAGGACAGGGTGCCTGTATCTTTAAGGGGATTTCAGCAGGTGTCATTTGTATGCATACAGCACCTGGTGAAATTCCCTCTTCATCACAACAGTTAAAGCAACAGGAGCCCTGCCCTCTTTTATATCTGGTCACACTAGGCAGGGCTCCTGCAGCTGTAACTGTTGTGATGAAGAGGGAATTTCACCTGGTGCTGCATGCATACAAATGACACCTGCTGAAATTCCCTTTTCTATACAACTGTTAAAGATACAGAACAACTACCTCATCTTCAACTAAAGCCTCCCCATATCACCTCAAAATAGATAGACTGGTTAGATCCGGGGCAAGGGAAGCTCAGCAAAAGGGCAACAAAGTACACCTCACTACCTGTTCCCACCCCATCCCAAGGGACAGACACAAGTGTTACCCAGAGAAAACAATCTCAGATCTCATTACTAAGTTGCAGGGGACTCACTTACACAGGAGAAGACCTTCACTTGGGGAGGAAAAAAGACTGTTCATTGCTTTCACTAAGGAACTCAAAACATAGTGCTTTGAAACCTGGGAACTGGGCACATCTTACATTTTCCTAACTTTCCTTCCTGGGGAAAGGCTTGCTTGCTGACTTTGAAGTAGGCTGCAGTTACACATGGTAGATTTTTGTTACTTCTTCTGAATGACAGTTTTAGCCAGTGCTAAACATTATGGGCTGAATTCAGTGTTAGTCCTATTAGACTAGACCCTTTGAAATGAATGAGACTATACTCCTTAGATGATGAATTTGGTCAGATTAGTGGCAGTCCGTGTGATCTGTACATGGCTGCTCACAAGTGAATCCCATTGTGTCCCTCGAGGCTTACTCCCAGTATGGATAAAGAATTGCAGTCTATAAGGAGGAGGAGCCCTGGGTTCAAGGAACTCTGGCTGGTTTCTCTTCAGCTCCCATCCATCTCCAAGCCCTTTAGCTCCATGATTTAGTTTTCTTAAAACAGGGCTGGGTAACTTATGCTTCTCCAGATGTTGCTGAATTCCAACTCCCACTATTGGGTCTGCTGGCTAGGGCTGATTTGAGTGGCAGCCTGACAACACTGAGAGGGCCACAAGTTCCCCCATCCCTGGTTTAAAGAAAGGACTCTGTACCAATCTCCTCCTGGTTATAACTGAGCTGTGTTCTTGGATTTTTAGTCCCTCCGGAATCAAGGAAATGGTCTTCTTAAATTAGCTTTTTGTAGATTAAATGTATTGTTTTAGATTGCCATGGAAGCAGGGTGGGGGAGGTGTCTGTTTCTGGCATCCTCTACAACCAGAGAGGTCTTTCAAGTTGATGCAGGCAGCTATTCCAGTGTAATCACAGAATAAGCAATTTCTAAGTGGAATCCTAGCTATCAAACTCATTCAGTGGAAGTAGCTGCCTAGATAAGCTGTTGAATATCCTCTTTAAAAGTTTTTCAATAAAAGGGTGGACAAGTCTCAGGGGATGTTGTAGATATACAATACCTTTCCTTGGGATATAGCTATACTGCAGACATATATGAGGTTTCTTTCCACCAGTTTAACAATCATCACGTCTCCCAAAGAACCCTGGGGATTTTATTTTAGCAATGGTATTTGGAACTCTGAAATCCACAGTCTTCATCCCAGAACCACCCAGGATACCTTGGGTGGGGGGAGGAAATGACAACTAAATTAGATTAAATCTGGGGTGCAGATATGCTCTGGGTGCAAAAGTTTAGCACAGAAGTGAGCAGACCATAGATTTGGATATACTAGTGAATTGCAGTAGAATCTTCTGGTGATTTGCAGTAGAATGGCAAGGGTTTCTGACTCCTAGTTCTTCTTCTTCTTCTTCTTCTTCTTCTTCTTCTTCTTCTTCTTCTTCTTCTTCTTCAACAACAGGTGAAAAAGGCTCCACCACAACTTAGGCCAAAGAAATGAAGAATGATTTGGAATGGGGTAATGCATAGAAGATCCGGGGTGCAAGTCCATAACACAAATTTGCGTATGCCCTCTTCAAGTCGAAGCAGGGGGAGGGTTGTGTGTGTATAGAAAGGTACAAACATACATTAGAAATGTGCATTGACTTCAGCTCAGACCCCAATTCAATGGTTTGGAAAAGTATTAAACCTGAATCAAGGTTCAAAAAACGGAGTCTTTATTCCTGTTGACTATTATGGGGTTTAAAAAAGACAAAAACAGTAACCTTTTGCTCTTGGTCAGAACTGGATGATAATTGCAGGCACACTAGCCCTTTAGAAGGGGATCACACCTGCTCAATTTCAGAAAAATTGGTGCAGGTTTTTTTGTGTGCGACATGTCTTTTGATTTTGATTTTCTTTGAAAGGGAACTGCCAATAATATTTTTATTCCTTGGAAGAACTGGATGAAAATTCCAGGATTTGTTGCCCTATCAGAGGAGGTCATGCCTGCCAAATTGCTTAATGATAGCCATGGGAAAGGGGGTTGTTCAAGAGTAGCCTTGGCATTTTAAGGGTCTCCAAAAGAGGACATACTTATTGCCCTATGTTCCTTGGAGGCTACTGTTCTGAAAATTATAGACAGCCTAGATGTGTCTCTAAGAAACCAGCAAAGTTTCAGAAGGCTTGGTTCATGTGGAAAGGGAGTTCTTCAATTTCGGGGAGAGGTGATTTGCTTTTCCTTCCTTTTACCCCCCCCATATGGGTTTTGGGTAAATTTGTATTAAAATACACAGGTGATTAGAGGTGTCCCCCAGGCATGAAACCTACAAAGTCTCAGAAGGATAGGAGCAGGGGCTAGGGAATTATGATGCTTGGAATCTAGTTTAAGGCTTTTTATATATAGTTGTTTGCTGGCATTGGAAGAATGGCAATCCCATAGTCCCATCCTTGCCCTCCCTCAAAGCACAGTGATGGGAAACCATGGGAAAATGGGTGCTAGGATTAGAAGGTGCATCTCTAAGTAATTAAACTGTACTCCCTCCCTTCCTCTTCCTGCAGCTCTTCGCATAACCAAAGCAAGATAGGTTATTTTGAGACATAAAGACTGCCCAGTTCTGCTTGGGCTTCAGACGTGGTCTGAATTCAATGCTTATATATCTGAGAATTATTAGAATATATTTACATTTCACCAATGTTAGCAACAGGGGAACATGGGTTGGAGGGTGCTTTTGTACTCATGTCCTTCTTGTGGGTTTTTTTTTAAAATATGTTCAACAGTATATAAATCTATTTAATATATAAATCTTATTCTCAACAACAACAACAACAACAACAACAACAACAACAACAACAAATGCACTGATGCCCACCAATTTGGATGCCTTTTAAAGGTGATTGGATGAATTTATGGAGAAGGCTATCAGTGGCTACTAGTCCTAATGGCTATATGCTCCCTCCAGCATCAGAGACAGTATGCTTGTGTATAGGACTTTCTGGAGAACAGGAGGGTGCTATTACACTCATGTCCTATTTGTGGGCTGCCTTTCACTCCCCACTGAAGCTAGAGTTCACGCAAAATGGAAAACAAACACACAAATGACAAAGCACGCATAGGACCAGGCTGAAAGGGTAGCCTGTTCATTAGACTGGAAGTGTATTAAGCCTGCAGTACCATGTTCAGGACTTATTTCTGAGTAAACATGCAGAAAAACCGGCTGCACATCTCCCTGCAAAAGTAACCTGTGCTGGAATCCTGCACACACTTTCCTGGCAGTATGACTCATTAAACATAATGAGGCATGCATAGGATTGTGTAAATGAGCAGTAATGATCTCCTCTCCACTTAAAAGCAACTCCTATTTTTATTAAGGATTTCTATTCATAGGAACATAGTAAGCCGCCTTATAGCGAGGCAGAATCTTGGTCCATTTGGCCCAATTTTGTTGAGACTGACTGACAGCAGTGGCTCTCCAGGGTTTCGGGCAAGTTTCTTTCCTAGCCCTACCTGGAGATAATAGGGATTGAACCTGGGAACATGCAAAGTATGTGCTCTACCATTGAGCTACATCCCCTCCTATTGCTGGTTAATCGCAACTTGCAAACAAAACAGCCCCAGATTCGTTCCCCTGCAACCATGTGAACCTACATTTCTCAAAGGCTTGGGTGAGGAGGAGGAGAAGGAGCCAAACAACCCCTCTTGTCTGTTTGTGTAAAATAAAATACAGTTCAGAATTTCCCTTACCTACCAAAGATAATTCTCTTTAAGAATTCCCCAAAGTATATTCTGGGTGGAATAAAGAAGAGAAAGAAACACCAGGGGGATGTACACTACTGATTTAAAGTGCTTTATAACAGTTTTGACAACTGTTGGGGCCCAGGACACACTGCATATACAGGTTTCAAAATGTTTTCAAAACGTTTTCAAAGCGCTTTAAAAGCAGTAGTGTAGATTCCCCCCCCCTGGATTGGAGAGGGGAGAAGGAGGAGGAAAGAATGGTGATTGGAAATGGAGTGGGGGGAGAGAGAATTCCCAAGCCAAGGGTCTCCTTTCAGAGAGGTACCCCTTCAGAGGAATGTAGGAGGCTGTGGAGGGTTTCTAAGGATTGCACATACTGTAATTAACTTTATGAGGTGAGGTGGCTGAAGGCTTTTTCTTGCTTTTTAAAACTGTAAAACCTATTTTAAACCCCCAGCACTTCCTTGATCATGATGTCACATAATCCTAACTCTCCTTTTGGAATGATCTGAGGCCTGCAGCTATATAGGAGAAAGATGTTTGTGGAGACTGATTGAATCCTTTGCTGTGTTGAAGCTACTAAACTTCTGCAGAAGCCAGAGGTTTCAGTTTGGAGCAGTAAAATCAGATATTTCAGTTTGGAGCAGCAAAATCAGATACCAGTATTTCACATAGAGCTGTTCCTATCCTTCTCTCTCCTTCTTCAAAATGTCATTGTAAGCAAGCTCTCAGCAGTGGGCATGGAAGAGCAGAAAAACAGGAGGAGAGAGAGAAAAAGAATGAGCAGACTGTGGAAGGAAAGGTGGCAGTCTCCCCTCCAGTTTAAAAGGCTGGTGCATTCAGACTACACGCCCTATGGATCTGTTAAGTCCTAAGACCTCCTTAGTAACTGCAAGGCTATTTGGCTGAGAAGCAGACTTGTATCAAGGCAGTTGATGGCATTTGGGGGCAGCTCAGAAGATCCAGGGCCCATGCCCAGGTGAGCCCTTTATCTAAAATTTTCTATGGCTCAGAGGGGCCCTGTTACTTAATTCTAAGTGTATGTCTGGCCCCTAAGCA